>NC_050203.1:56517219-59017219 GCF_013141755.1 Anopheles stephensi | reverse complement strand
AAGCCAATACCATCCCGGTGATGTCACAAAATAAGGACGAAATTTATCGCTACCATGGCGGCAAGAAGCGATTGTATGTGAACTCGTCCAACGCGAGGGAGAAAACGCGCACAAAATGGAAAGCGTGGAAACGCAGTGGTTTGCTAAATGCCACCACATCTAACCATATCAGACGAAGGGGAGGCAAAAAGGCTAAGGTTCAGACTCAAGTCTCCTTGGAATCGGTTTATGTACGTAGTTTGGGAATGATATTACTATGATTTTCATTTTCCTACGCTATTTAATCGAAGCTCGCTTCGCCAAACTATGACCGTGACCGTGAACTTTCGGATGCTGCAGTGTATTTGGACGGAGCTCCGGACTGTGATATTACATTGCACGAGGTTAGGAACGATGAAGGAAGGGTGATTATGAGGACAATAAAAATTGAATTAATGGACGTAAAACCCGAGGGAAGCAATGTGTTCGATTATTCGGTAGGAACCGAAGACTTCGAATGAACAACTAGTTTTGATGGGTCGTGGTCAAGGTGCTGAGCTATCAAATTTTCTTCCAATAGTTCCGTATTCACCAGGGAGAATCAGATCTGAGTAGTTTAATAGATTGATGTCAATGTATCATTTCCGGTTTGATAGATACAACGGTTGGTAGTGTTGAAAACAAGATAGTTTTTATTCGTGAGACAAGTTGTTTGGTGTCATTCTTGTGACATGCAATAGCCTGATGTATACAGTAATTAAAAATTTATCAGATTTTATTGGATATTTATAATTTAAGTATAAATGATAAAAGTCGTCGACGAATTTCACAACGAAACGACCGTTCTGGGTATTTTTCGTGCTCAGCATTCAATTATTGTACCTCTTCTTACGCATACCCACGGGATAATGATGCAATAGAAGGGAGGGCACCAACATAAAAAAAAACCCATCCATCTCCCCATCAAAATCACATTGACCCTGGGACTGGTCATCAGACTCGTGGCCTTGAATTAATGCGCGGTGCGCTTGCGTTCCGTAAGCGCACGCACCATCTAACGCACCATTTTTAAAAATAAAATGCGTTCCCACACGCATTTGCACCGGGACCACCAAAGATACCGAAGAATGTTTTTTGTGTTTGGCAATGATCGAAAATGCGTGTGCAGTGCTTCGCAGGCCAGCGCCAGCAGCCAGAGCTGCAGATGTAGATGAATAGCTGTAGCGTATTGCAGGGTTACTAGCCGTGATGTGAACGGATGGGGCGAATATCTTGTTTTCTGAAGCAAAATCAGTGTATCTGTGTGTTGCGTGAATAAGAGCTGTGGTAAATAGTTATTTAAATGCTTGAAAGAAAGAAGCAATAGCGAGGAAAAATCAGAAGAATGTCTATTTTAACCTTGAAATATTATGCATACGAGTAGGAAGAGCAACGCACACAGTGAAACATGTTTACAAACCCATTGCAGTCGTATGTAACGTTGAGTTGCCAAAAAAATATACAAACAACTGACGCCACCAATATATGTTAACTAATTTTATAATATATTGGGAATAATAGATAAATATGAGAAGTACATAAGCACTTACAGTAGAATACAGAACAAAAAATTTAGTATTTTGAAAGCTTGCAATTCTTCCCAGTTTAGATTTAAAAATCGAAAACGAGAAAATGTTATCTATATTAAGTTTGTTTAAAGTTTTTGTATGCCTAATCTAAAAATATATCCAAACACATATATGAGGCAGAATTATTGATTCAAAGAAACTGGATTTCTTAAATTTTTAGAATTAATGTAAAAAATGACATTACGTGCAAGAAATAATTAGCTCTAAAATTTCTCATATTTATTAAAAACCTCAGTGTATTTGCCAGAAAATTTCACTACAACACGGATTACCGAAACCAAATCTCGCTAAATTGTTAATTTTAGCGTCTACCGCCTGATTTTGTTCACAAAATACGCCTCGCCGACAGGAAAGGCATCGTTACATCCGAAGTTATCTATGACCTTGAAAAGACCACCACAATGCGTTAATTGCAGCGGTGTCATGGGTTATTATTTTCGGCTGATTTCAGGGCAACACCCGACTGCTGGTACCAACACTACCTAACCAACAGCATTGGACACCATTCCTAAACCAAGCATGGCGGGCACCTCCACACTGTTGCCGAAACCTCCACAGATTCAACGCCTCAGAGTCGAAATCTCCATTCGAACGCATCCACAAATTTACACACGACCCGGCACACGCACCAACACATCCAGTTTACGCAGTATGCGCGTACAAAACTCCCCTCACTGCCACCAACAGCCAGAGTTCCGAACATTTGGATGCGCCCAGAGCCAACCACGCACCGCTAAAAACTCCGAGAACTCACATCGGATCATAGTATACGTGGGTCCGAGTCATCGGTCGATCTAATATTGCGATTAGAAAACTGCCTAAGTGCGTGTGCAGATGTGTGTACACAAATGTCAGTTCCTTCCCCTCCGACCAACTCCCCTGTCCACCCACCGGCCAACTCTCCTCAAACCCTGCCCCGATCGTACCACCGCCAACCCTGCAAACCCTGCATCGCCACCTGAAGTCAGCGACGATCTTTGTGTTGCCGTTGTTGGCAGGAAATGGAATGACTTGTAGCGTCAAACGTACATGGCTCCACGATTCTGCGTCCAAAGTCACACAAAAACTTGCGGAAGACACCAGGGCCTCGCCAGCTCCTGACATCTTCCTGTCCTCAGGCTGCCCATGCATGTGCAGTATGGCGCACTATGGCCAACCGTGCTGCTCCAATCCGAAGCCGGCAGGCAAGTTGTTTTTCGAAAAATGTGCTAGGTTGGCTGACGTGAATGTGTTCCACAGCCGCTGCCGCCTTTGATAGTGTGTGTGAAGCATTTTTCAAGGTTAAAAATGCTCCCCACCATACAACACTTCATCACCGCTGGCGGCCACCACCAGCAGCCTCAGCTCCCCAAGAACCTCTGGTCCTCCAACCATCCTGCAGATCCCACAAACAATCTAACATTTAGACGACACACGGGCAGCAGGAGGACTGCAGGCAGGGTGATGACTCCACCGAATGCCATTTTTTGCAGTTGACGTCGCATCACATTTGGGTGCTAGGTTGGCAACAGTGCAATAGCTCGCAGCCCCTAAGCCCCGACGCTATTATGGCCACCCGAAGTTGAGCACTACTGCGCCGTGCATGAAAATCACGCCTAAACCGTTCGGAACGCCACCGTACCTCGTAATACTAGGTCCGCACGTGCAACATAGCTGAAATCTGACGGTACCTCTCACTAGGCAAGGGCTTAGACTAGCTGAAAGTCAAAAAAGATTGAAGCTGAAGCAAAGACACGGCCGTTCTGAAGCTGAAGACAACCGCTGTCTCGCGCGGCGTGGTTTAGCCTCATCGAAACCGCTCAAACTGATAGACCCCCATTCGGGTGAGCACTCAAATTGCTTGCCCAATGGGGGGAAGGGAACTCGGGCAGACACTCATTCAATCGTGCGTGAGTGCGTGTACGCACCAGCCGACGCATCTACGCACTTACGATCACAGCTACAACTTCCCCAAAAGTTGCTGTTGCTGCCCCAATAGTGTGAGTGTGCGTCTGTACAGCAGAGAGCCAAGCCACGAAGACGCACCGAAAATCGCATACCTTACTGCAACGTTGCCATGATGATATTTCATCAAAAGTTGGAAAGAACCTTGAGACTGTTTTTCAAATATATGAAGCTGACGTCTGAAGTCCTCTGGGTACAGTAAATCTTGGCTTTACCGTAAACTCCCAGACATGAAATACGGGCTGCATATAATAAGATGTGTGGTGACGTTTGTACACGTCTACATCGGTGGCATCGGTGTTAGCGTGGCTACATACTGCATACGACAGCTGCAAAATCGTGCTCAGTCGCTGCAGTCGTAGTTGTACGGCAGAAATCTTCGTCGGAACTGTGTGTTGGTGTGATAGTAGGGTTGAAAATTCAAGGCTCAATCAGTTAGAAACGGTTTCCTTCTTGCTGTACGACGGCACAGAGAAGAAGATTGGAGTTGGAGGTGGATTTTTTGTCTGTGCCACCCAGCTCCTTGTAGACAATGCATGAACAGTGACCGTGGACATTCATTGTGCAGCACCTTTTGGTTGAAGGTTACCATCGTTAACTTCCTGGTTCTTGAGGCATTAAGTAATTTTAGGCCCAGAACACTCTCAATATACGCTGAGCAGTCATGAAGTACAGAAACTCTATTAGATCTCCTCAGCTGTAGTTGTTGCAGCCGGAAGACTACCTCTCCACGAACACTTGGTACTGCCGCAACACTGCCGATCCTGTAGCTAGAAGTTTTATTTGCAAAACTTATGTTGCCTAAGACATCACTTGCCAGAGACATTGGGTGAATTAGTACTCTTGGAAGAATCTTGATGATCTCTTGCTTAAAATACACATGCATTAAAATACAATATGTAAATAAATAATTCCAACATTGTAGAAATGTTCGATTGAAGGTGTAAGTTATAATAACTAGACCTAAAATTAAGAATATGCTGTTCGTGAGCAAATTCTGTCATTTGACGTTTGAGGTCTTGGCGCCTATGAGGTCGCCATATTGAAGCTATCTGCCCATATGACGCGTAATGTTGAAGATTCCGAAGGTTCTCTTGATATAATCAATTTGTTTTAATTTAATTTGAACCTTTAATCCACAGGGATAGTGTTGGTATTAAACGAGTTGCTAAAATCTGTATACTCTACGGACATCTCAACAATATCCCGATGCTACTACTTCTCAGCAGCTGAAGTAGCATTGAGCCGTTCAAGCAATACTGCCAAGCTACACTAAGAAAGGGTTGACAAATAGCGAAGAATGTGGTTGAAACGATTCTCGGTATCAAGGACTCATAATGTAAATGAAACCTTCCCTTCACATCATAAATCACTCGAAATTAGGGCTATCGATTCGTTTGATCGAGCGCCGAAAGACGAAGGTTTTCACGCGACACCAGTGCTACGGGCTGTTCTTTTTTCGAATTTTTCGTTCCGCGCTCTAATGTTCTTTTATCTTTCTTAACACACCAGTTCGGTTGGTTAGGGACGCGGCTAGAAGTTTGCGTTTGGCGGGGAATAAAACTAGCCAGAACATCACCCCAAACCTGTCAAGTGACTTTACCGACCCCACGGCGAATCCTACCAACCACCCGCGGTCTTCTGATCAAATCCGTCAAAGCAACCTGCGTTTCGAAAAATCGTTTGCCGAAATAGGATAGGGACTGGTTTGTCTGTTTCTATGCCTCCGTTGTCTGCATGTGATCTAAGCAGGCATGTTTGAAGGCGCGCCTATGCGTTGCGATGCGTCTATCCTTTGTTCGCGAGCACGATCGCCTATGGTCGCATTCAGCTTCCCCCTAAGCCGCTTCGCCACGACATCGTACCCCACCTTCAGTTGTCTAGGGTCGCATAAAGTTGCCAACACGCACATTCCTACGCACCGCAGAACGCACGCACTGTGGCAATGGTTTGCACGCTGAAAGATGCTTAGCTTCATAACCGAAGGAAGTGGATTAGAAGGAAGTTGGAAAAGGAAGGAATGGCAGAGAGAGAGAGAGAGAGAGAGAAAAAGCTACGACCGATTCGCCGACAGATTCTATTGCTTTCCTATGATCTGCAGTTCGGTTGGGTCCACAAATTGGGGAATTGGCCGGCCGGATTCGTTTGCTTAGTTTTGTTCCTCTTCTTAGACGTTATGCGCAGCGTCTACGCACACCGACGCATCGCACGCAACGGCCTCCATTCCTATTCCTGTGCGGAGGTCGAAGGAGGGCGAGCACGAGGCACGATGCGTAGCGGGGTCGACTGTGCGTGTTGTGCGTTCCCTAGTGTCAATTCGCTTGGGGTTTTGGCTTTGTTGGTGGGGTAGTTTTGCAGCGACATCTGTGCTGCGCTCGGGTCGGTTGCGTATGCGTGAGTTTTGCGTGTTGGCTATACGCACAGCTTCAGGGGGGCAGGCGGTGGGGTAGGAGCGTGCCACGAGCGCGCGGCAGGGAGGTGGATGGAACTTGGTGCCAATAAATTTTTCGTTGACCGGTGCGTATCGCAGCGGTCTTAAAATGACCAGAAAGAGCGGCGGATAGTTAGGAGCGTTGCTACGACTATGCTGACAGCGTGGTGGTGCCGTTCTGCTTCTTAGCCTGTGCCCCATCAAGGGAAGGTTTGCAATCCCACCAGGAGGGAAGGGATCGTTTCGTTAATTGAATGATAGGTGAAATATTTTTAAATGTTAATGTTTTTGTTTTGCCTCTAGACGGCCCGGGTTGGGTTCGGGTCGGGTTGGACTGAATTGATGCTGATGGTGATGGTAGAAGCATATGCTGCTAGCAGCTGTACCACGTAATAATGCATCAACGATGTTGGCGGTAGATATCTTGTAAATTCAGCCATTACAGAAAGGGAGTTTTTATTGTTCTAAGTGGTGCCAAAGTGTGCTTTATATAGTTTTTCAAACTTGTTTGCCGAACGAAGTTGCGGTAAGTGACAGAATTTAATTAATTTTATGAAATTTTTAGCAAACTTACCAGTACAGGTTTTTATGTACACTAGTAAGAGAAAGTTATTTGTAAGAGGAGTTCTGATGTCGATGGTGGTAAAGTTATCAGACTTCAGAGGATCAGTTACAGGATCCCGTCCGGACAATCTTCCTAAAAGCAGGACTGCTTAGTCAATTACGGGCGAGCTATTCCGACAATGCTGGGAATGATATTTCAAACATTATTGAGGTTGTAGAGTTAAAGAATGTATTAAATGAAATTAGGGAACGAAAAGTCATAAAAATTGCGTTGAGTTCCGTCCAGAGGTACTCCAGATTCATTCGAAAGTCATAAAAGTCAGTTAATTGAAGGTACAGAATATTATTTCGAGAATATGTGTACCTGCAAAATATGAGAATCTTTAGAGTCTTCACTCGGCAGGACCGACACCGACTCACATCCCACCCAGACCGGCTCCCCGTACGAAGGGCTGACTACCTTGTTAAGGGTAAAACCAAGTCAAAGGAAGCCAGAAATCTTTCATGCCTTATAGCTTTCTTCAAATATTGCTATTTCGACATCTATTTTATTGATTTAGCACTCTGTGATATTCTTTCCAAAAGTTACATGATCAGTCGTGAACAAAATGCAAAGACTTTAATATTCCAGATTAAATAACATGTTAGAGCAATCTAATTAGGTTATGAAATTCAGGTTTGAATTAATATATTTACAGATATCTGAATAGTTTCTCATCCTTTTTAGGAGACGGCCTGAATTAAAAGTTACTTTTGTTATAAAGTGCTGGTTCAGTGTTATTATTTAGTAGGCAGTGCATTTTTTCCGAATTGTATCTTTGTCAGATTTTAATATTTATAAAAAAGGTAAGATAATTTAAAAGTTTTTGGTGAGCATGAAATTCATTTATTTATTATTTATATTTTAATTATGACGGCAAGCGCCGTATTGTCATTAATGTAATTTTGTAAGTTTTTTTTAATTAATTTTCGGCCTTTTTATTGATTAAAAATTGTTGGAATGCATGTAAAAAATATTAGACAGTTTTGAATAGCGTGTCTTAGTTACATGTATTTAAAATGTTTACAAATCACTAATTAATTCAATACTCTAGCCTATTGGTCCAAATATGTCACCACTGCCCTGTAAATGCGCTCGTAAACCATCACGTAGCGAATGTTACAAATTACAGCGATACATCCGATCCGTCAGCCGCGATAAGCAGCTTGTAGCCCTGCCGTTAGCCTTTGTACGCTGAAACATGCCTCTAACAGTGCCATCATCGGCCTAACAACTTCACATCCGCTTCCCATAGTAATGATGCGCGCACTAATGGCGAGCCCTTCAATCCTGCCTCGAGTGCGTTAGGGCTTAACCAGTTTGCCCGACCATATGTGGCCGGTTGGCTGGCTGCACACAGTACGAACCCAAACGAATTTGTAAGCATGTGTATAGGAAGCGGTTTTATTGAATTCAGTGCGTTAAATTTTTAAGGTTTAACTAGCACCGAGCCAAGCTCAAAGTCAAGGCTATCGTGTAGCAGCGTCTACGATATGTAATTTACAGCCGATTATCGTAGCCGAGGTCGTGGCAGCACACAAACCTGTGATGTAGCGTCGAACTGGTTGAAGTCACCGCAGGCCCGGTCCACGTGTATTGATGCTTGACCGTGTGTAGGGTAGGCAAAGCGAACAACAGCTCAAACCCGATCGCCAGCCAGTGCGTACGATTGGTATGTGGGTTTACATGGCGAAAATAAAAAGGCATGCTCGGAGTGGTAGATAGGGCGATGAAACAGGTGGTGGAACATCAACGGCAGTCCTGAGGCAAGCTAGAACGCTAAGAACTCGCTTCCAGTCGAGCCTAGTTGTGGTCCAAAGTTATGGTCAAATATATGCTCCCTTGGCATATGTGTTAGCTTCTTTAATGAATACCAAATTTTCGATTCACGACGATCCAGCATGATCGTCACCGTTGGGCCCACCACGGGTTTTGCTCGGTTTCGGTTTTTAGCATTTATTTAATTCGTTTTTGGGATTTTATTATCGGTCCCCGGTGTATGACGACTTTTTGGGAGGTTCAGCTTTTTTTTCTCCGCTTGCTCTCTTTCATCTGGAGGACCAGTTGCGTCTCTAGGCGCGTGTTTTTTTTTCATCTACATTTATTATCAATCCACCAAACCCATTTCGCTTGTTTCACGATCGAAATGGGGGAATAGGGAACGTTCTGCGGGTTCTATGCGTGGACGCACATTTTTCATCAAAGTTGAACCTTTTTTCGTCTTTCTTGGCCCGATCGTTTTTTTTTTGTTTCGGTTCTTTGCAGCGAGGCCGCTAGAAATGTTGCGTAACTGGTAAAGGTTCGTTCGGGGAAGCATAAGAAACTGAGCAGATCGCCAAGATCGGTGTCGGTCGCCGAACAGGGACAAGGGACGCGATCGTTTCCAGCATGCTCTACGCATAAGCTGCGAAATCGCATCAAGTTCCTTGGGGAATTTTGTGTCGGAAATGGAACAGGAGAAATCGCCCGAGCTAGCAAGAACGCGCGGGTAGAAGGGATCGGTTAGAGTTGAACAAGGCAAACGTTAGAGAGAAGAAAAAAAACTCAAAGTCCAGATCCTCAACAACTGATCCACGCGATACGCATGTTGGTGCGTTGGCGAACCTGTTTGCCAGGCCCGGCTCTCGGTTTTCTCCCGCCTTCTGTTCCGGATCTTCGAACCGATCAATTTGCTGCCCTCCAGCGGTGAGTCCCTCCAGCAGGGCACTAGATGACGATCCAAGTTGACGCGATGGAGATTAGGTGCAGCGTTGCCAGTTTTTTGCTCTTCCCTCCTCTCGACCAATTCTCGCTGTCGCTTCCCATTTAAGAACTAGCTTCGCTGCCCGGTGACTAGAGCGCTGTGAGTTGCACACTTCAGTGCGTCTACGCACCGCCCTATCAACGGTAGGTTGCCAAAAAAAGGGCCAACGAAGAGTGTGTTGAGGAGTGGCGACCAAGATTGAACAGAGACCTAGCAAAGCAAAAAAAAGGGAAGAAACCAACAAATACCCTACGGCGACTAGTAGCACAAGACGAGAGCGAACAACACAAAAAAAAACCTAGACAACGCACCCAACCAACAACAAAAAAAACCTGCCCGGAAAGATTGTTTGCCAGAGTCAACTTAAAATAGTGTGTGGTCTAACGATGGTCATTTGCCGCCTGCCCCGTCCCACGAGGTCCCCAGACCACTCACCACCGTAGCCCTGTCATCTTTGCAGCCCTTTTTCCAATGCCATGAACTTCCACGTCGCTGAAGGTTAAGTGGTATCCGCAAGGCAACGCACCGGTTCGTAGGTGGTGGTTGTGTTGGTCACCATCGGTTTATTGCGATGCGCCTGTACGCAGACGGCCTGAACACACCCTGTTCGCATCGCAAAGCTCATCGGGGCCCTTTTTAAGTGGCCTGGAGCACCTGAAGAGCTGGCCGTAGATGTGTGAAGGCTCGGGCGGGTGCGTATCGCGAATCTCCATGTTTCGGGGCGGGTTTCGTGCCGATTCGTAGGTGTTCCGGAGCATATCTGGTATCCATCTAATTTATTAGCCCTGGGTATCATATGAAGCTAATTGTAGGTTATTAAATTATACAATACAATACTTGCACCTAGCCGTGGACGGGCCGCAGAAGACTCCGCTCAGCCGAGTGAGCGAACGCATCGAAGCAGTAAGCACCAGAAATGGCTTCCGAAATTTACGATAAGATGAATAAGTGTGTGTGTGTGTGTGTGTGTGGGTTGGGGTGGGCGCAGGCTGGGGTAAAAGTTGAAGTTTTTGCTACCCTTTGTTTGGAGTAGTGCGATAAGAGATAGTAGGAGGAGTAGTTGGTGTAGGAGAGATACTGTACTTCCTTGTTCGTAGAATTCGTTGAACTATTATGAGCACATTTTAATGTCAAAAAGCACGAAATTTCGAATGTTTAACTGACTTTAAAATGCATTAAATACTTTTGTTCTATATGAGGTTTAGTTCTCATAAAATCTTCTTAGGATCATTCGGAAAACAAAGACAGCCTCGAAACAACCAAATGCTCTCCCTTTTAAGGGGTCAGTTACGGACACTTGGTTGTGTCCGTCTTCTTGATGGTTTTATTGGTTAAATATATCACATTGCGCAACTGAGCAACCAAGCATCAAACCGCACCAATGCGCAACCGCCAGTGTTGCCGATGAGCGACCATCGCCTTTACGAACCGTTGATGTCTATGTTTAGTGACCACCAGCAATGCTATGCTTTAGAACTTCTAAACTGAACCGCATGTTACCAAAAACTGTGAAATTCCTCCTCTAGTTCGAACCATTTCGCACCAAAGCGATCGTCTCGTGTCGCGTGTGTCGATCAGCAGCGATAAAACAGTGTGAGCTGAGTAGTGTAGCAGCATCACATTTTATCATCACCCCATCGCTCACTGAATGGCATCGTGCTACCGAGCAACTGAGTGGAAATGCTTTGCTGTACGAACGAAAAAAAATGAAGCTAGACGCACTGACAAAAAAAACACTCTTGTGTCCATAATATCTTGCTCGATACAACCGGCCAAGAAGACATCCGTTCAACTCTCGAATTTTGTGCGGCGTGCATGATCTCGTGCACAGGATGCGAGAGACGGCAAGCAAAAAAAGAAAACTACGAACGATCGAGTAACACTGTGTTGGTGTGGACGGTGGTGCGAGTATGCGAATTTTGCGGTCAACGCACTGTGCCGCATTACGCAGCATAAGCAAACAAAATTCAGCAACAGCAGCAACAATATCCAAATCGTCACTGTTTAGCACGCTGTAAAGTAAGCCGATTCTAATAGCGTTTTGTTTTTGCTCTCGTTCTCCTTTTTGCACAACGCGTTTTAAAAATAATCACACAACAAAACACGATAATTTACGCTGGCCACGGCACGGCTGAAAGTGATCGAATATGCGAGGATCGAATGTTGATGGAGACGCCTGGTGGTTCACACGATTTTAGGGGATGATTTTTGAAAAAGCTTCACTGCGTTGAGTATTGCTGCCCTTTTTGCGTAGGGAGAGCTTTTTAATTATAGTTCATGTTTCTACTTCTGTTTTCAAGGTTTGAAGTAATATTTTCGAGAGGAAAGAAATGTAAAAGTTTCAATAAAGCTTCAAAAAGTATGACAATTACATGTTAATCTCAGTTTCACATGAGCACGGAGCAGCAAAGTGGCAACAATTTAAAATGGGCATTCTCGGTCATTAAAAACAGTCAAACTTGGGAGAGGTCGGGACAAACACGCCGTTCGCAATGATGTTCTCCACCACTACTGCCCAAACTTCTTCCTTTCTGCCGCTACTGCCGTTTTTTCATGAATCGCGCGCGAATGTGTAAGAAACAAATCAAAGTCTATTAATAGCAGTCTTCTCCACTGCTGTTCCTTCGTCGACCCGATTACGGATTAGTGTAACAAAATAGATTAGGGCAGTATCATAGTGGGTGAGCTACAGCATTTTTTTCTCTCGTTGTTTGTTCTTCACCCACACTTTTCCGTTTTCCCTGAAGGTTGTTGGAAAAATGGTTCACGGAAGCTGGTCAACACAAGGAAAAAGAAGCAAACCCCATTGCAAAGCGCAATGGGGAATGAAACAAACGGCGTTCTAAATTTATTTCGACACAATTAATAGTCGACGGCATCAAATCGAATCTTGTGATGGCGCCCAACGCGCTTTCGGGAACGGTGCAAATAGTATGATTCACGAAATAGAAGTATATTTTGTTGTTGTTATGATTATTCCCTTTTGAATAAATAAGCCGAGAGGAAATGTGTACTGACAGTCGCTAGAAGCATTTGCTCCAGGTTTAGTAATTTGACAGACTCCCTTTCAGTTCATTCGGCTGCGATTGAACTTTGCTCCAAATTTAGTCTGATAGGTTCATAATCCTATAAGAGAGTTATCACACTTACGCATTGGGTCGTGCGAAATGATTGATGAAATTATGCCGTTTTTTTTTAAACCCTCGAGTTCATTAAGCAGCTTGAAACGATGATATACTTCCTCGTGGCATCTCGTTCTCTCTTGAATTTAAACCCCGGAAGCGGTTCCCAAAACTGATAATCGATTCTTCCCATTTGCTTCCATTTTAAAGCACGAGGGCACCGGGCCACGGAACCGTGCTAGGTGTGTTTCGCCAAAGATTCGTTTATTAAACTACACACTTGGCGAACCCTCCTTCTTGGTGCGCTTTTCCACTCATCCGCCAGCAACACCTGTACCGATTTTCGTTCAATTCAATCAAACTCCAAACCCTCCAAACCATTGCTGAATCTATGCGAGCTGGTCGTGAGCTCGGTGTGGGCTTCTTGCGTAATTTGATTGAAACTTTCGAAAACTCTCACTTACACCGGGAAAAGCGCAACGCACCCGTACGGGAGGCAATCTTAGCCTCATTTACCACCACCAACACCACCTTCGCCAGTTACCATTTTGCCGCTGGTTATTGGAAACATTCCTTCTCCAAACCGACGAGTCCCGAACTCCAAGAGATTGCGATTGATTTGCGGAGCCTGGAGACGAACGAACGGTGGACAAGTGTTGGCTGTCGCGCAAAGGGCCGTGGTCGGTGAGCGACGACCGCCACCAACCACCGCACAAGCCTCATCTAAACAATCAATCTAGAACGGCTTATGGGGTTGATCGGTCGTGCGTTAGAAGAATTTTCGACAAATTAGAAATTTTCGGCACAAACGGCGCGTAATTGCTTGAGGAATGAAGCGGAAGGTTCGATGGGATGGAAGGATATCGTATGCGAAGAAAGTATAGCCAGTGAGTAGAAGCACGGAAGCTAGCAGCCAAAGGAAGTTTCGCTCTACCGGGCGGGCAGAGACATTCGAAAATGAAGAAGGTAAAACTGTACGCACTAAATGATGCTCGTTGGCTGTATTTCGTCTTATTCTGCTGGGTTGCTTTTATTTATTTATTCCTTCTTGGTCTGAACAATCATCCTTCTTAGTTGTGTCCCGCTGTGGAAACTTAACCCGGTGGACACAGTTCGACCGGTTTTCACTTTCAATCATTTGCTGGGAAAATGTGTGAACCTCTTTTCTACTGCTTCACTTAGCTAACTGATATTGTGAGTGGATTTTCTTTCTGCAGACGATTCGATGAAGGTGGGTTAGGTAGGTTCAGTGGATAGATCGTATACTTTCTGAAGAGTATCGAGAAATTTAATGCTTATGTTTTCTGGAAGAGATTCTGCTATACGAACAAAGTATTTTATGTAGTTCCTACAATGGCGATAAATAAAGAGATAATTAGTTGGAGTCGGCATGTAATTCTTGAAATGAATTCTTAATGATTCTGAGAAAGAGAAAAAGTGTATAAAGTATGTACGTCCTCTGATGATATAAAATTTTATTTATTTATTTATTTTACAATTGAGGCTATCATTTCTTTAAGGGTTAAGAAATCTGGACCTGGACTTGAACCAGGACCTTTAATTGAAAATGCTACTACAAATCCTCACCGTCAAGTAGAGCGGAATATACATTGACGGACCATATAATAAGACCACCTTATGATGTGAAAGTATAAAAGTGTGGATTAGATACCAATATTCCGCAACTCAGTTAAAGTATTTTTTTTAAAAACGTGTTCATATTAGTCATGTATTGCTATACTTCAGTAACTTTTTAGCATATCCAAAATTGCAATAGAAATTTAGAATTTTGCTGATGCTTTCTCCATATTTTGGAGTTATAGTAGCGAATATATGTAACAAGAGCCGTAGTTTTGAAAACAGTTTTAAAAGTTGTTTTATTATATTGCCCGTCACAGTAGCCTCATACTCTCAAAGATATGAAAAGAACAAGATCTTTAAACGAAGTACAACATCCTATGCTTAAATGAGCGTTTAGCCTATTGAGAATTAAAAGAAAAACTTTATAAGAAGATGTTTAGATGTACTTCTCCATAAGATCTTATAAAAATCTTTGTGTTTAATATCTTATTTCGTTTTATACATCATCAAAAACCTCCCTGCCTTATTATGTTACACACATTGTACGCACTCAGCTGGTACCGCACACTGTCTGGTTTGATTTATTGCATTATTTTGCTGAAAGATAATGGGTACTGCTCAAGACCGCACTAATTATTTTACGCGAAGGCTTGACATTCTAAACCCCCGGTGTCGGCGACTAGCGATCGGCTGTGTCTATACAGCCGCGAACTAGTGCCGCTACTCCTACATACATTCACTTGCATCATCAGCAGACAGCCGCATGTCGTCGTCGTCATTGAAATCGCACCCATTGCCACGAATTCGACCGCCTTACGCACACCAAACGCACATCTTACGCATCGCCACCGTTGTCAGATTTTCGACAGTCTCCGTCCCCGTCGATACCCTTGGTTTCGTTTCGCTCGCCGCGGCCGTCCGCAGCAACGAAGGGAAACAACAATCTGCCGGTCCCTCGTGCGTGGTCGTGGCTGGCAGCTTCCTCGCGCGACACGTTTTGCGGGTCTCCACTGGCTAAAGGAGAAGGTAGTGGGGAAGGGGGGGGGGGGGGGAGGTCTATGCTAGTGCGAAGAAGTGAAACGCTAAATCTATCATAGAGCTTGTGCTGCTATGTATGTGGGACGGAGAAGGAGTTAGAGATAGCGAAAAAAAAAAAACACGACTCGCCAAGAACCTAGAGCCCTTGTGCATACATATAGCTTTTTTTTTGTTCACCCTGTGCGTGTGGATTTGAGTTTGTTTGGAATGCTGTTTTTGGTAGTCGAAAACTTACGAATGTGCCAAATGTGTGTACGCAAGTGTGTGGTGCATACACGCACACACTAATCCGGCCGGAGTGCGATAGAAACGATCGCTGGAACGAAAGAGATAGGACGACAGGGTGGTTGGTGGAAACGGCGAGGGGTTGTGATGAGAACGAACTCGAGAGGAAGGAAATAAATTTGGTAAAGCCTTGGGGCTGCAACGGTTTTGATCTTCGGGCCGTATCAACGCTGGCCGCCTCGATCTCAACGCGCGCCGTTCTTTGGCGGCCCTTTTTTATTTGGCACTGGAAATAAAAAAAACCGTGCGGAAGGGTTTAGCTGTAGGGAAACCACGTGGGGCTTTAGGACGAGAGCGAGTTTACACAGTAGGAGAATAGTGCTGAACCGAATGATCAAGATGGCTGAAATGTGGCATTAAAGCCATGTGTGGTCGATGATGGATCAGGTTTTAAATAATAGACAGGCTAACTGAGGAGAAGCAGGTTGTTAGAAACATGTAGAAAAAGCTTGTTTTATTAAGCAGATTTAAATTGTTTGGAACAAAATCTAATGCATTCTATTTCCTTTTAATAAATCCTATATTGCTAGCGATGTTAAGAATTTTTATTTTTAAATTAAATAATAAAAAAGTACCAAAGTAGTTTGTACGAAACTGCAAAAAGCACTAGGGCATGTTTTTATTTCTATTCACGCCACTATCATAATTGCTGATATCATCTACGAACGAACGAAGCTCAAAGTACCATCGCCGGGTTACGGGTTGATTGCTTGACCTAAAAACGACCGATAAGATGTGCGTAAACGCACACGGTCCTAGCTCAACGTGTGGATGCGTTTGGAGTTTGTTTTTTCTTATCATACTGGTAACGAATTGGACAGCCACCACACGCAGACAGTAAAGCGTTGGAAAGGTAACAAAAGGAAAAAAAACTTGCCTACAAATAAAACTAGCGAATGGGTGTAAGCGAAATTGCTGGGATTGCAAGTGGTCGAGTGAGCTTTATGAATGCATACAGGCGATTTAAGACGATAAATATATTCAAATAATGCTTTTTCAGTACAGTTTTAAGGTTATGAGCATGTTAATCCACTTCCATTATTCCGAATGATATTATAATCTTATCATTCTTTAAAGCAACCCATCAAAACGAAAGTTTAGTGCTCCCAGTTTTACAAACTAATCCACAGTTTTACTAACTGCTGATGATAACAACCTTTCGATCAAAATCATTTAAACCGCCAACTTAGCAAAAATCTACCACAATCCATCACTCACGCACTCACTCACTGAACCACTCACCAATTGAAGCAATTGAGCGCCGTGAAACCGTGGGTAACTCACGCACTTTTCGCTCCCTCCATCTTACTCACTCGTACATGCGGTTGGCTCGCAACCGGTGAGCGGTTGCGCTTTGCTACGCGCTTCCGTGTTTGGTGGTGCACCGTGGCGACCCGCACCAATCCAGCACATGAGAGTGGCTATGTAGGTGTGTGTGTTTTGGTGTGTTGGTGTGTACACAAACACAAATGCCTATCGTTGGAGGGTACGCACGCACGCACGCAAGGACGCACGATGGAACTGCAATTGCGATTGTATGCGAATGTGCGTACGCATTCGATTCGGTGAAGAATTGCCTTTCATGGCGTGGATGGTGGTTGGGCAGTTGGAAAGGGTGAGAAAGAGCGGAGGGAGAGCGGGTGTTGTGCGTTTGTGTTGACGCAAGCCATTTAAATGCATTTAGGTGGCCGTTTTATTGCGTTGGACGGCCTTATGTATTGGGCTGGATGTTGTGTTATAATCCATATTCGCCTAAACTGTGTGTTAGAAGTAGAGAAGTTTATTTTTATAGTTATTTCAAAAGTTGCATTAATCAAATCGGGATATTTAATGAGTCTTCTATAAGCAAATATCTATAAGCTTAAAGTGCTTTTTTGGGGAAATATTAAACGCTCGCTAAATTACGCAAACGAACGAGTGCACCTTTGGAAATTCGATTGGGTGATTCTTGTGTAGGAGGACCGTGTCCCCGAACGGGACCGATCAGTAATGAGAAAAAGGGGTTTTTGGATTTGCCAGCCAACAAGGTGATACGGTTGATAGTGCGAGTGTTCGTAGAAACAAGCAAAAAACACGAAAAACAAACGAAAACTGTTCAATTTTATGTCCCACGAAAACGACCGTAAATAAGGGTTGAAACTACTAGAATCCAATCGAAAGAGAGCTAGAAAAAGAGAGGGAGAGAGGGAGAGAGATAGACACATAGCTAGATTCTAGTGGAAAGTGCGTACCAAACGCACCAGAATTGCGCTGACACGCTGCACGACTGCTCGGTACGGTGTGTTGGTGCACTTGTTCGTGTGGCATCCGGCCGTACCATCGCGCTGGAGAGCGCAAGCGAAATAGGCCTCCCTCAATACGAATGCAGTTTTTTCCTCACGCACCAACACTGCCTAGCGGAACAGGAAAACTGTTTCTGAATGAGGGAAAACCGCCTTTGGTTGCAATACCGAGGGGGAGAAGGAAAATACATAACCACCCCTCGTGAGTGCCATTTCCACGACCATTTCAACCCCTAGCGAGCAGGGTGGTCGTTGTGCAATTTTTCGTACGCGCTGTTTATGCTTCCTTTTGCGTGAGTGTCGTTGGATGAGGAAGGAGAGAAGGAGGTTTTTTTTCGGGTGAGTAACTTCGTGAGATGTTTAGGCGGGGAAAAACACTCACGCGCCCGCTTGCTTGCTTGTCTCTCGCGGACGTCGAATTTGGAAGGCACTCATCAACCTTGACCGATACGCACAGTGGGATTAGGGGTGGTTTCAAGAAAAAACCCGGTGCTTGAATCGGATCGCTCATTTTGCCTAGAGTTTTGGTGAGCAGATAACAGACTTTGTTGATAAAACTGGATTTGAGAATGATTGAATGGGGATTGTGAAGTATTGTTTAGAGTTCTATGCAAATGTTTAATAATATTGAACAGATTGGAAACAAGTTTTTTTTCTTACTTGCACATAATTAAGTATTCCTTATTTAAACAGGTCCCTCAATATTAATTTCTTAAATATATAAACTATGATCTACTTACAAATTTTGCCTTGGAATGGAGAAGTTTTTAACTAGGAATTTAAGAAATTTGTTCATGTAACACGCACTATAGAGCAACCAAGAGTGCCTAGATGAAAGCGAATCCGCTACACGAGCGAAGGTGCACTCACCATCGCACACATCAGCAACGAACGCACTTTTTGGCAATACGCAGCTAGCCAACGAATGTGTGTTGCTGCATCCCTTTCGAGCAACCCCTTCAGTATGCGCCTGTGTGCGTGAATGTACCCGAGTACAGAGCAGGGCTGGGAACGGAGGATCGGCGGATACAGTGGAACAGCAGCACGTCGGAACTCACGAGATACTCCATTCGACTCGGTGGCCAGAATGGAAAGGAAAGCGACTCCCAGCAGACCAAGCGGGTGAGTGAAAGCAGGACACAAACACCCAAAAATTATGTGCGGTTTGCATCTCGCACGCAGTCCGCATATAATAGGGGAAGGCTTCGTGAAGTGAGGTTTTTCCCATCTCGTTCACTCCCACACGAGCGCACTCACGGTACGGCTGTATGCGCCCATACTACTACGATGAGTTTGCCCCTTTCGTTGCGTTGCGTTCAGAGTGAGTGGAAAAAGCGAAAAAAGCCTACTCGGTCTATTTTTTTATTCGAGGGGGGGTATATTGCGTACACAACACAGATGCAGGTTTTTTCGGCGATCGAGCGAGATGGCACGTACGGGTGCGTGCCGGCAGCGGGAAGAGGACGGAGCTATTGAGGTTGTACAGGGTAGTGTTGATGGAATATGGGGTGGACGATTTTGATGCACGCGGAGCAAGGGGAGCGTAGCAGCAGCAGCAGCAGCAGCAGCATTCAGCGACGCACTCACACTCACACACACGCGCGCAAAACTTCCTCAATAACCAACACACTGACACCGGGCGTCAGGGTTTCGATTCTAGCACCCGAAAAAACCGGGGGGTTTCGCCGAAAAACGCAGCGCCAGACTTTTCATAATCGTCTCGGTTCGGCTTTTGTTCGGCTAGGCTTTTTGGAGGTGCTCGCGAGCGCGTCGAGCAGTATCGTCATCAAACAACAAACTAACACCGCACCGAAAGACCGCGGAGACGGACCGCGACCGAAAGCGCGAGCGTGCAGCAAACAATTTTTTCCCGGCGATTCAGCGACAGTCCCGGTGGCGGTGGTCGAGACCGTTTTCTGTTTCTAACAGTGACGACGAGCGATTGGAAAAATTCTACAATTCAAAAATTGGGTGTGCGTGTTTTTTTTTTTGTTATTGCTGGAAGAAAAAGAAACACAGTGAAAACCGGTGATAAGCGTGACACAAATTGTGACCATTTCTATGTATACCGAAAACATCAACAACATAACGTAACCCATCAAGTCCCCATCCAAACCCGTCAGGATAATCATACAACTTCGCTGCAATCGGTTTGGATCTTCTGGTAAGCAAAGTCCCAACAGTGGTGTAGTGTAGTGTGGCAAGTGAGCCGCAACTGTACTAAAACGGTTCGAAGTGCGGTGCCCAGCTCGGACAAGTGTTAGTTTATTAGTGACTGTTAAATATTTCACTACTTTTACCGGTTGTGAATTAAGGCTTGGCTGCTGAAATAGTGAAAATTGCGAACTGTACGCTAGAGTGCATCAGTGCGTGTGTTGTGTCGAAAAATGGAGAAAAAAAATTTGTCCGGTTTGAAGAGACAGTTGAAATTTATGTGTTTAAATTGAACTTTATGGACATTACCAGTTTTTTTGAGTGAATGTTTTTGTGAAAAAATTTTTTTTTTATTTATACTAATAACCCTGAACTTTCGTCTACACGGCCTGGTCGCTCTTTTCGAATAAAAAAAGACTGCATTTTGCAAGAAAAAATGAAGAAAAAACGATAAAATTAATGTGCATAAATAAATTTGATTTTTTATAAACTTTACATTAATATACAAGAAGTACAAAAGTGCATTGTTATTGTTTGGTGCAACAAGGAACACTACCAGTGCAGTGCAAACTTTTCACCACGAATAGTGCATCAGTGTACCCATTGTAGCTTTTAGTTAGATTTTTCCACGCTCTCTCTACTTGACCTTTTAAATTAAGCGCGAATGCAGTAGTGCAAATAAATAGACTGCAATTTTCTAATCGATTATTTACCCCGATTTTTCTCTTGCTTTTTCCTCCCTATCGGTGCCTGTGTGCCTGTGTTCGTGTGTGTGTGTGTACAAGAAGCAGATCCAGCGAAAGCGCATCACTTCCGGCATCAGCGACAGATCGAGTGCCAGCTTTTCCCCGGCCGAGCAATCCCTGGGTCGAGCGGGAAAAACAAAAAACAACCGGGCGCGCACCGAGTGCATACTCGGCTGAGTGAAACAATAGAATGTTGTGTGAGATAGTGAGGCAGCAGTGAGAGTGAGAACGGCACGGAAGTGTGAGCAGGAAGGCAACAGCCAGAGAGCCAAACCCTGTATCCTTGCTGGAAAAATTCGAGCGTGAGTGTGAACAGTGGGAAGAAACCGATCCGAAGACCAACTAGACGCTTTTCCCTGTAACCACCAGCACCAGCGGACGGGAAAGATCTCTCCAACACGGAAAAGAGGCTTTCTCTCTTTTGCTCGGATGCAAAACGCCGGTAATTGCATAAGAGCGTGATGCGAAAAAACGTAAACCCGACCCGGTGCAACAACAGAACGGTGCAGTGCGGTGCAAATGCAGCAGTAGTGATTCGGTGTGCGCTGTGAGTGCATTTTGGTGCAAGGATCGCTCCTGCCCACGATTCAGGGCGAAGGCCATCGCGAGGAACGTGACTCATCGTCGAGCGGTTCCTGTTTGGCAGTAGTGCAGTACGTTCCGGTGAAGTTGCAGGCGAATTGAAGAAAACTGGGCAAAGGCACACCACATAGAGAGAGAGAGAGAGAGAGAGAGAGACAGGGCTCGAGCCGCTGCTGGTTCTTGCCGCCGTGGCTTCATCAATCCTGGCGTGTATTAGCGTTGCCCAGATGCGGTGCAGTGATGATGGTGGATTAGTGCATACGCCCGAACGTGGCGGGAAGGACTGCAGTTGCAGTCGGGTACGGGCTCAGTGTTTGTGAGCAAAAGGGAAAAAAAGAAGAAAAAAGTTTACTGCGAGATGTGAGACCGGAAGTTACGGAAGCATCAGTTTGAGTTGACTGCAGCAAAATTCAACACCAACCGGTACTGATTACCCCCCTCTTTCGGCAGACGCGCAGTAGCAACGTTTTTCGGTTAAGTTCGTTTCCGCAACACTCCTACACTCGCGGAGTCGTCATTTCGGTATCCAATTCGGCTGAACGTACCGGTGCAGGCAAAAGGCAAAACGAGTGAAATTCATCGAAAACCTTTCCCGCAAACAAAATTCAAAGAACCGGCAAGAAAAAAACTAAAAATTTTCCAAAATTCAAAAATTAAATCAAAGAAAAAACGACGCCACAAAATCGACGGCGACCATCGGTGAAACAGTTCAGGAGCGCACGGAACGGTGCGGTGTGTGTTTTAGAGTGGAAGGAAAACATCATTGAGCAAAGGCGAGAAAAATCGGCCTGCAAGTGCGAACAACCTAATCCGGCAAGCGTTGTACCACCGTTTGGAAATTGTGTTTAGTTCGAAATTGTCCATTTTTTAAAATCAATCCTCCCGTTCATGCTCGATTTGCGTGTGGGAGTAATTATTTTCAACAAAACCACAGCATCAAATGTTAAGTGAGTTATCGCTGCTCAGTTAACGCAACAAAAAAACAAAACGAATCGCAGCAAAAGAAAGTCACCAAACGGGTAACGCGTAACGCTTGCACTGCGAAATGCATCAGGATCGTAGGAAAAGTGTCGTGACATTGTGCAAAGGACTCACGCTGGCAGCAGGATGCCGGATTCGACTGTTACACTAAGCGGTGTCTGCAGAATTGCTTCCGGTGGGTTGTAACACCCCGCGGGAAATGGGAGACACGTGAGCGTGATATGCTAAGGGCAAATGTGAGTGTGTAAGCGAGTGCGTGCGTGCATTTCGGATCATTCGGATCCACCTCTTTGGCGTGTTTTTGGGCGTAAAATGTAAGATAAAAATTCAAAAGTTTTGTGGAGAAAAGTAAAAATCATTTAAAAAAGAATAAGGAAAAGCTAAAATATCCCCCTCGCTGGTACGAAATCGAAATCATTCTAACATTATCGAGCAATACGAGCAAAAAGAAAGGACAAAGTTAGCGAGTGTGTGTGTGTGAAATCAGGAAAACAAAACGAAGTGAACTTTCGCCCGCAGATTAGGCGGAAAAAAGGAAAACAGGGGGAAACAAAACACCACGGATCGCCCATGTGAAGCGTACGGCAAAAGCGCATATTTTACTCAAAATTAACACTTTCGGCCCACAAAAAAAAGGAACGAAAATTCTTTCTCCATTTTAATCATCAATCTGTGCAAGTGAACGAAATTACAGTCCTTTGAGTTTGAGAAGCGTGTTGTGCGTGTTTCGGGCGATCGGGATCGCGAAGCGCGTTGTAAATTCAAAAGAAGTAAAAAAAAAGAGGAAGCAAACAAAATTTTGCACAACACGCTTAAACACTTGTGCACAGCATTTTTCGGGCCCCCCTCCCTCACGACAAAATTTGCAAAACCCTTTCGGAGCAAAGTTTTCCGTTCGATTACGATTTTACGTTCGGTAAGCAAACGAGTGCGCGCGCGTTTATCTGCCCCCGCAACGTGTGCGTGAGTGATTCATTGCGTGTGAGTGTGTGCAGTAGTACGTGCAGTGTGTGCAGTGAGTGTATGTGTGTGTGTGCGCGCGGATGCGTACGTGTGCACGGCTAGTGAAGCGTGTGCATACTGAGTGAGTCCAGCAGCAATCCATTGATCCTTTGAAAAAGTCTTGTAAGAAGAAGAAAAGCCACATCGTACGCTAGCCACAAACAGGCTAGTCGAGAGGGAGAGAGAGTAAAAAAAAAACCCGGAAGCATCCAGCAAAGCATCAGGCACACACAAACGATCGCTACATCATCGGACGATAAAGGTAAGCTTCTAGGATGCCGTATCCTTTCCTGATTCCTTTTAAAATCTCAATCAAAAAGCATTGCAAACGTAAGAATGTCTTAACAGCGTAGAACCGAGTAAACAATTTGCCGTCTATGGTCCCGCGAAATGTTTATGCGTTGCAGTGGGGGGGTTCAGCACCCACCCCGAATCTAACGGACCTACCATGCAGGTGGGAACGAGCGGGCGGTAGAAGAGGCCGGTGGTAGTTTGTTAGGCGGTAGTTATGCAATTTTCGTTGGTACACTTTTTTGTGTGGCCTCTCGACTGACCGAAGAAAGCCGTGCTGCAGCTGCTGTTGTGAGTCGAACGAAAACACAACATCGAACAGGCAGCAGTAGTAAAGGGAAAAGCAATTCATAAACAACGCAGCGTACGAACAACAACGAAAGAAAGAAAGAAATAGACAGAAGCAGGAAAGAAAAGGAAAGAGAATGAGCAACAAAAAAAACACAAACAAAGCAATAAAACACGAAAATACACAACAAAAAAAAAGCAATGAAATCACTTAAACAAATCGAAGAAGAATAGTGGCGAGCATTGAAATGAATTTTAAATTATGCACAAAACAAACAGCACAGCAGAAGCGTAGCGCACCAGTCGTTTGGTGCTGTTGTTGTGGTGGGTGAAGCTAAATCACCGGTAACGGGGACTTTAAAGCCGTTTGTTTTTGTGTTTTTGCTTTCATGTTTCATTTTCGCCACAGAAGTGGTGCTAATTTCTAAGCCGCTTTTTAGTGTTTTACTAAGAAGAGATGCTTTTTTTCTGTTTATCCAATGTTTTTATTGATTTATACATCTTTTTAACCGGTTTTAAGGTTTTTTACATCTTTTCATATTCGAAAGACTTGTTTGTTTTTGTTTCTATCTTGTTTTTCATTTGATTTCTTTCCCCGGAAAATTGCATTGGCAACCAAATTGGACCTCTTCCTAATTGTTTCTGAGGACTTCCTAAAGTTTGACCAGATTTTATAGAAAGAAAAACTCTTTTTAGCATAATAATTCACGTTTAAAAAATTGTATTCAAAGAGAAAAAAATCATTGCAGACAAGCCAAGCAACAAATGCACCCGTGTGAGTGAGAGCTTATCAACAATCGATTTTTTGCTTGCTTCCCGGGGACTCAGGCGCCAAAGCGCAGCAAACGTGGCCTTCGCCTACGGGTAAACACGCATTGCTAAGCTGATTTCCGGTTTTCTTTTCTTGCAAGAGGAGCAGTTCTTTCTCGCTGTTTTTATGTTCTCGCTCTCCTTCTCACTGCGTGACCGCTTTTCTTTCCGCGAACGCATTGAGGGTCCTGCCACTTCCGCGAGCTCGTATGCGTGAGTTTGCTGTTCGGCATAAGCCTATTTCTTGGGCAGCTCTTTTTCTTTTACTCTAGCTCACTTACATCACGCTTACTTTATTTCCGCGTCGTAAGACATTTGCATATGAATTGATCTAATTTTTGGGCTTCTGTGGTGTTCCACAGGGTTCTTTCGGGCGGCGAGATAGGGTTAGTTTTTGGTAGTTTTGTTTGCACAAAGTGTTAGTGCGTGAAGTTTTCTTGGTGGAAGAAAATGGGGAGTAAACTTTGAGCTGCAGTTTTCCTGCTACGAGTGAAACAAAATATCTTTCCCTGTTTGATACAAACCTTTTGATTCAGAGCGTTACAAGAAGCGTTACATATTATGTTACACGTTACAAACTAATTATTATAACGATTTATTCTAATATTCACGATATCACGATATCCTTGGCCACTGCTTTCCCGCACTGGTCAGTGAACTTTTGTTCCTTTCCATTATTGCTGCTCCGATCGCTAGGACGCTGTCTCTCTAGGGAGATTACCCGTGCACACAAACAAACCCAAACAAAAAAAACGTATAATAAACGTTCAGCATGACAACCCTTGTGATCTTTCACCATATTAAGTTGGCTCTATCCCTTCGGTTGCATTCCACACCCGGCAGAAAGGTGAAAGAGGAACCAGGCTTCGGAAAAGCGAACGAAGGGAAACTTTCACTCTCACCCGCCACAGCAGGGTGCACGTGCGGCCGCGTCCATTATCCTGCAGCGCTGCTAGCAGGTCCCAGCCTGTGCCGCACTGCTGCACTCGGTTCTGTTTGTGTGTGCAGTCCTCCTGCACGGGTGTGTTTGTGTGCAGTGTCGAAAAAAAAGCACCACCTTACAATGGGCAAAACAAGAACCCCTTTTCGGTTTCGGTTTGAAATTGGTTCCGGTTCGCTGGTATATCGCTTGCTGCCAATCGTTAAATCAGAACCGTGCATGGCGTGCGGCGCATTGGGACTGCGAACTGCAATTTTACCATTTTCTCCCTACGCACCATAATCTTGGTGCAGCATCGCGGTGCGAAAGGCCTACCATTAAAGGGTGAGAGTGAGAAAGGGATGGCAAACAGGACAGGGCCAATCACCCCTGATGCAGCGCTGATTGTCCTGTGCATCCGATAGGGGGCTAGCTGTGTTGGTCTAGCCCAGGGTGGAAACTGCATAATGCATAGCACGTGTATTGGTTGGCCTGGGTTGCGAGAGCACTAGGGTGTGCTAACTTCCTAGACGCGGGCGATCCTTACACGCCACGGACAAGTGTCACTGCTGCAGAGGGCAATGAACGGACCGGGCAACCCTTGGTGGGTTTTATTACTGCTGCAAAAGGGAGCGCGTTTTTCCTCGCTTGATTGTGTATGTGTGTGAGGATGGGAAGCGTGTAGGATGAAGGTGTAGGAAGGATGTTTGGTCGCCGAAATACTGAGCAGTTTGTGGGAAAGGCGATGTTTAGGAGAGTTGGATAGAAAAGAATTCCATCAACACTAATTATTTGTAAATTAATCAAGCTAATTTTAGTTTTGATAGAATTTAAGTAGCTAAAGACAAGTTTAAAAATAGTTTAGAAAATAATTAAAAATGGCTTATTTTGGTGACAACTATAATGCAATGGTAGAGAGCCGACTTAAAACCAGTAACTACCAACAACAGTATCAGGTGCACCGACAATTAGCACACGCCAGGAAGTAAACATGCAGTGTTGCAATAGACGTTTTGGACTCTTTTCGAAAAACTTATCGACAAAAAAAGGTCTCCCTATTGACCGTGCCTGGCTCGTGGATGCGATATTCTACGTTGTTTGCTTACGCACCTGGCTTACGATGGGACAGCAATAATGGGTTTTGTGCATGCGTTTGCATCCGTTCGCTTTAAACTTTGATACTGTGTCATCGTTATGGTGGCATAATAGTGTTGCTGGGCTCTGAAGAAAACAACTCAGACGTAAATAAAGCAAGGTGCTGGGGCAGTAAATATAGACCAAATGTATTGTAATAGGATGACTTCGTGACGATGTTGCTGTTTACATCGCTAGGGTTTTCAGTGTTTTCTCTCGAGGATTGTTTTATGAAAAAATATAAGAAAAATGCAATTAATTTACTTTACCTGCACTTTGCAGTAGTTTTAGAAATAAAATATTATTGATTTTTTATTTGGACCAAATCTATGCGCAATTCTACAACGTCATTTCCACTCTCAGCTCGAGACAGATCTCTCGCAGGATGACAGCTTAAAAAAGGGGTAACATACAAAAGCCTATACATCACTTGCACGGTACACGGGTTCAAGGACGAATAGTGTAGAAGAAAAAAACCCTCCACTAGCTGTCTCCTGGGTCCAGATGGTGCACAGCCAAAAATTTAATTGAAAAATGGCTAACTTTTTCTCTTGCTTGCTTCCTAAATACCGGTGCAGGAAAACACGTGTTTCGGTACGAAACGCTTCTTGGCACACAAAAGATTTGTACAAGGATATCCAACAAGAGAAGGTCTTAAAACAGCTACCAAGCGTCACCGGTATTAGTCATCGTCTGTACCGCGCGTGTAAGGAACGGGAGAAGTTATTTCTAGGAGCTGTAAAGGGGTTTTTTTTCTATGCGTTCAGAAATCAGGACCCCCGAGGGTAAGTTTTTTTTATCGCCGTTGGTATAGAAATGCGACAGCCCGATATTTACTTCCCCAAGACAGCGCCTTAAGGGGTACCCCGAGCGCGGTGATCCGGTATGTTCTTAGTCTTGTGGTGTAAGACGTATAGAGCAATTCTCGTAACAACACACTGTGTCGTATGAGTGTGCCTCCATGAATGAAAACGCGAAAGAAACAGAGAGAGAGTGAGAGCGAGATAGCGAACCGTGGCCTTGATGCAGTTCGTAATCAATCGGAACGATTGAAGCATAAGAGCCGGACGGGAAGAAAGGAGCGTGCACGAGGAACATAATTCAGCATAACAATAGAATTTATTAGACGAATTTATACCCGTGCATGGGTCCCGTGGGCCTTCCCATGGCATTATCATGTGTGTGTGTGTGTGTGCGTGTGTGTCAATATTTGTTTGCAGTATGGCGCACATTTGTTGAAATTGAACGGTAAAAAAAATGCGAAACTCAACCAAGGAACATGGTTGAGCATCGCTTCTACGTTTCCTGTTACGGAACGATGCATCCGATTGCATACATTTAGGCGCAATCAGGAGCAACCGTTGCGAATCGTACTTGCTTGCCATTTCTTGCCGTGTGCTGCGATGGGGACGCATGGTAATGGACGACGACGCATGACAGTGTGTGTTAGTGAGTGCAACCGATAAGACGTCAAAGTGTGTAGCCCCCCCCCCCCCCCATTTCGATTACAATACTGACCCACTGACGTTATCGGGTTCGCGAATTTGCTTCCTTCATTTCCGCTCGTTGGCGTATAGGTGTGAACTGAGGGTGTTTTTTTTTCGATTTTCGATTCCAAATGCTTCCAGTGCTTCTTGCAAAACACATGCTGCGAAATTTAACGGTTGTTATTGACGGTTTCCGGATTTAATTTCTATGCTGCAATGATTGCGAAATTTGTCAACAAATCTGCACATCATATTTAAATTAGCTTTATTCCAAATATTGTCATTGATCTATCTTATCAATCGGTTTTAATCACACTGGTGTGTAGGTAGCAGCTCCCATACGCAACCTCTCACTATCTTCAATGGCCAACTGACACAATGTACTTTACTACTACGCCCGTTATTACACCGGGCGTACGATTGCCAAACTGCTAAATAATGATTCAGTGTGCCGGGTGAGCAAAACAACAACAGAATGCCACACAACACACACACACACATGCACATAGTTGCGTGCCTTAAAATGCACAGATGTGGTAGAAAAATGAATTACAATCTAAAAGCGCAAATAATCATACACCTCACCATTGAATAGCACAGGCCGCGCTTTATCGCGAATTTTTCGTGCGGTGGTTTAATGGGATGCGGAACGGAAATGCCGGTGCCGGGATCGGGAGCGAGAAGAGAGCGAAAAAAAATGGTCCAAAGTAGTAAATAAAATGTGCGAACCGAAATGGAACACGGGTTTGTTTTTTGGCAATCGTCATCATCGTGGCGAGACCATGATCCATGTGGGAAGCAATCTAGAGTCGGCCACTCCACACAGGCACAGATACAAACACCATCGTAAGGACATTAAAATCGGCTCTCACCCAGCGATTCGTGAGCATAAGACACCGCACAAGTGAGCGATAAAGGTGAGACGATGATGTCGTATTTTCGTGCGCACGGCCGTACACATATCTGGTCCTTTTCTTACGCGCGGACTGTGTCGCTCGTGAGAAAAACATAATCTCACCGACAGTATTAACCCTGTGATGCATTTCTCACTTGAGCGTAGTACGGAGCTAGCAGCTACAGGGTGTGTGTGTGTGTGTAAAGACAGCATTTTATTTTCCTCGTTTTACTCTCGAGAGGAAGAAAGCTGTCGAGAAAACGCAACAACACGAGGCACGGATGGGGGTTGAAGAGGGGCCACATACGCGGAAAAGGGGGGGGGGCTTTCCCTGAGGGTGGATGGGGAGCCGGAGAATTGGGGGTGAAAATATGACCTTGAAAGATACGATTTTGCAACAAACGAAATCGCAGTACGCAATACGGGCGCGTAACGGTGCGATGCGTCGTGCGAGCCAAACAAAAAAAGGGGTTTGTTGGTAGAGATTTCTTTTTCGCAGAAATTTGCCTTCACTCCGGTTTGAGGGTGGATATGGTGGGGTGCTTTTCTTTCAGCATTGTTGCGTTTTTGTACAGGATTAAGAGAATGAGTTTTGGGAGATGTGTTTTTTTTCGTGTGGAGAGATTTATTCAAGCCCGAGTGAGGGTGAGTGGATCTGTTGAAGCAATTGTGTCTGTGTGTCTTTGTACTATAAGAAGTACGTAATTGACATTTCCTGTTTTATTTTGAAGCCTTTTTTTGGGGAAGAGCTTTCCATCAATGAAAACGAGTAGTACGATAAGAGCCTCGATGATGCTTTTTGAATGAGACTGAGCCTATCAGGAAGCATAAATATTTATGTCACCTCCAATTATAAAGCTAAACACTCAATCTTTCCTTGTGACAAAACAGATGAGCAGAAGAGCATGTCGCGACTCTTGAGGCCTTCAACCACCAATGCATTTATGCAAATGTTATGGTTTACCGGCCCAGCGTCTGCAGTGATTTAAATTTCAATCAAATTATCGATCACCAAATCATCGAAAATGACCCAAAACAAACCCCACAATCGCGCACGTGACGCAGTTTCATTTGGCGATTGAAAACATCCACACACCACCGTCCCTACCCTGCGCCGGATTGCCATCAAACGTGATCGCAAGGGAGGTGAATTTCTGCAACCTTCGGCGTAATTTACGATTTTGCCGATTCCAACCACCAAACAGCGCATCGTGAAGATGCGCTGGTGGTCGTGCTTTTTTCGGTGGGGGGCTATTATTGCGGTTGCCTGTGTGTGCCACGCTTTAAAGACCTTCAACATACAACAACACAAAGCTTCGACTGCACACCGGTGCCAAATTGCATCGGTGCAAGGTGTGCGCTTGTGTGCGTTTACGAGCGCACGGGTTCAATAATTCAATTCAGCGTTGATATTTGATACGTTTCACAGAGCGACAGGGGGGGGGGGGGGGGGGGGAAGGGTAGCGGCAGGGAGAGGAGGTGGAGGAAAGCCGGGGAAGAGGTCTTTAAAGTAGGACGGATGGAGCCCCCGAATCGAATAGCATACGCGCGCGCGCGTGTGTGTGTATATGGATCGATAAACAAACATTATGCAATCGTGTGCATTCTGGCGATCCGATCGAAGCTGGGACCGCCCAAATTTTGATGATGTGGTGTTTTCGGCGATGTTTTGTAGCATGGAATTGGAATAAAAGTAAGAGTGGCTTTGAGTTTGTAAAAAAAACGGAAGAATAGGGCAAATGAACCGGAAGCAGGAACAGATTTTGTTTTTGTTTCAGTCAGAAATATATCAGAAAATCAATCAGATTATTGTAGGATTTATCATTCTGGAGTATCAAAAACTTTTTTCTGCTTAGAATGGGAACATTTCTTGAGTTTTTCGGGGCAGTTTTATAATAATGTGAAGGTAATCCAAAATTGTCCGGTGGACTTCACACGGGAAGACCGGGGTTCAAATCCCATCCCGACCACCAATCCGTACGTAGGGCTGACTACTTTACTGCGGGTAAAATTAGGTCACAGAAAAGCAAGAAACGGCAGACCGAGACCTCTCGAGGTTGTAGTGCCAAGGAAAAAGAATAAGATTATAGGAACAATGATGATAATTCTTTCATAAACAGTTTAAACATTATGGGCTGCTGTTACTCAATAATGGCAATAAACACGTGAAAATACAGTACAATTTCCATTTAAAATATGACCATGCTGCAACCGTCAGTAAGATAAGAAGTAAATGGTGCACCTGGACTGCTGGCGCCTCTGGCTGCAATTGTAAATCAGTTAATCGAAAGGAAGTTAGATAATTTAACAATCAGCAGCTTGATAACCGCCAACCAAAATTCAATGCAACGCAACTCACATATTACTCACCAACGGCAAGCCTAAGAATATTTCTAATCTTGATTTGCGTAGCTATGTATTAGTAAATATTTAAAAGCAAAACTCTTTTCGTCAACATATTGCGACTCCGCTTCTACTCATATGCATCATATCATCGATCGACAAGTGATAAGCGATGCTGAGTAGCGAAAATATTTGCCCACATTTTGTGCGCTGATAAAGAAAACAAAAACCTTTCCCAACACGGTAGCTTCTAAAATTCCTGCAATTTTCACCCCTTCCCTTGTGGCTTCACACCATTGCACACCGATCGAGTTATGATTGTTTTGTTTTGATACCCCAAGTTGCATGCGCCGTACAGTTCGCAGCCCATCGCGTGGTGTTTCTATCTTGTTTTTCGATGCCATCATTCCGTGGCTCGACGCTTTTTGTCGATGACACGCATGAACGTTTGTATGGGGGAGTAGGATGTGCGTGTATGGGTGTGTGGGGTTTTTTTTCTGCAAGCCAAGAACCAACAGTGAAAACCAAACGAACAACACTAATAATAATAATGTTGCGAGCTGGTTCAGTCATCCGAACGCACGGGATGGATACATATGCTTCTAGCTCATTTAATGCAGCTTGTGACCGGGGGTTGGCCGGGAGTTCGCTTCATCCGGAATCGTTGTGGTGCGTTTGTTGTTTGGTCGAATCGATCCAGTGTAGCGAGATAGACCTGAGAGCTCTCGGGGGGGTTTTGATGGTGTTGGTGTAGTTCAGCACATTTTTTGTTTGTTGTATATTGATGGAGTTGGGGAGTTTAGAAGTTTCAGAAGCGCCGTTCGGAAATAGCATAGAATGTTTTGCAACCGTGGCTCAGGGGTAGTCGGGACGCGGGACAGGGGCTTCCCCGAGGTGGAGGCATATTGCGTAAACAAAACAACAGAACGCTCAGCTTGGTTACCCTTCCGGGAACTGCAAGCCGGCGTGATTTTTTTTTTTTGGGGTTCGCCATTGGATGGAGCAGCAGATATGAGCCCCGTTTTGTTCGGTTTTTGTGTGGTTTGTGTGCTGTTTTGTTGCGCGATATCAAACCAAATCGTGGGGTGGTTTTGCACTGTCTGGCGTACAGTTCGTGCGAGGTTGGTTGGCTAGTGTTTTCCTTGTACCATCGGGAAAGTGCGAGCCCTGTCCATGGTTTCTACCCTACGACATATCGACCCACGGGGTGAAACAATCTAATGCGCGGGTAGGGAATTATTGGTAACGACAACAAACAACAACCGCGCGAACAACCGATCGGATTACGAACGGCGAAGGTCCAACCGGAGTGAAAAGGGTGGGAAAATCGAAAATAATTTTCGATACCCCGTCACACAAACGGTGGTGCTCGGAGGCGCACTGGTACCGTTGCGGTTGCGTTAGGACGCTTTCCGTAAGGATTCAAGGGAGGCGCGGCGTTTGGCGATGGGTTTTCGCGGGTGGTAGGGATTATTATATTGCAATCAAGATACGCGGAATTGATTCATTACCTTATTTGTTTGCCTGAGCTATTGGGTTGGGTTAGGATGTGGATGAGAGATTTGCTTTCGCGGTTTTTTGGTTTGTTTTTCATTTGAGCTTAAAGCTTCAGTTAATTGGACAGTCTAGCAAGGGGAAATTGAACGAACATGACTTTAATCCGAATAACCAATAATATGAATTTAACTTCTCTAAAATATCAAAATTTACAATTAAATAAATATTTATTGTACAATGGACTTGTGCAGGGTTCGTCGCTTAACTCTCATTATATTTTTTTCATTTCTGCTTTTTAAGTTGTCTTTAATTATTATTTTTTTATTTCTATTTTGTGTTTTGTTTATTTTCTTCTTTCTCTCTGACATTTTACTCCTATTTATTGCTTTCATTTTATATTTCATAAAAATCAGTATACCCTGCTTTCTCTCTCGCTCACGTCTAGCTGCAGCTAACCAGCGTGAACTTAATATGACAATATTTTGTCATCTTGTCACCATGGCCAGATGCATCGCTGCATAAAGATGAAAACGATTCAATGCACCTGTGTATGTGTGAGTGTGTGTGATTGTGTGTCCATTTCTTGGTGTGTCGCTTACAACCCGTCCGAAAGCCAAGATGCGACCGGAATGAATTATGTGCAAGGTAATGGGATGATAATTGATGGTGATTAGGTGGAAGATAATGCGTCGAAGGGCGCCTAAAGATTAGTTTTCACTTCCTGTGCCAGTGGTGAAAATTTCTGGAAGGGAGGGGGGGAGGCTGGGGGAGAATTTTCAACCGAGGGCCACCACATCAGCTCCCAAAGGAAAAAATAACCGAAGGGCTTAAGACAAAAATTTAATTTGTACTCTTTTCTCCCGGCGTAACCCCGTTGTCGGGGGAGGTTTACTAGGGGTGTGTGTGTGTGTCACCGCGAAGAGAAGAGGAAGAAGAAAGTATCTCCGTTAGGTCGTTAGATGGGTTTTGTCTGTTGAACGTTTCTGGTGTCTGGTGCTGTTGGGCACTTACGGCGGGCGGAAAATGCACATTCATCACCGCGGGTTGCTGGCTAGCAGGATGGGGATGCAGTCTAGATCTAGATCTTACGGTTTGGAGGTGTATGCATGTGTGGCTGGCCTTTGCTGGAATGCCCCGTAGACACGAAGGATGTCATTAGGTGCTATTAGTTAGCCACGGTTGCAATGGTACAAATTAGTAAAGCTCTTTTGTAGGAGGGCGCTTTTATCTTGGAAACTTCTGCTTCCATGCTGAAGTAATGTAAAAGGTGTTGAATAAAAATTTTCGTAAGAGAGTTTAACACTATGCTTTGTTGTTTTGGATTGTATTATTAAATAGCATTCAGCTATCGGAGCAAAAAAACAGACAAAATTAATGATCTTACCAACGCACATCGAACAACTGAAAGGGAGGAATTCCACCAGCAACAAAAAATCTCCAAATCCCACCGATTGTACCCACAATTAATCACGGTCTTTTGCGTAGCAAATCGATGCATCGTTCCCCACCAACAAAAAACGCTGGATCGCTCGTGCGTTCGGTGTTAGAATACGAACTTTAAATGTTAACCCCCTGCATGACGGATGCTGAGCTACAATGGCGCAACACTTTCATGTGCGTTGAATGCGCCGCATTACTGGAGCTCAAGCGCGCTCCATCCGAAGCGATGATCTTCATCGGCACCGATGTGCATCATGCAGGGAGCAAAGTATGCGTTTTTAAGTTCAATTCCATTTTTGGAGCTTAGGGAAGCAGAAAGGCTAGGCAACAGCAGAAGGGGGAAAAACCTCACCAAAATAAAAGCTCAAGAGCCGCCAGCCTGTTTTCTTCTCCTATGCCAGGTCATCCAGTGCGATGATGATATGCATACGAACCTACAAAACCCAATTCATGCAACCATTAAAATATGCTTTTACCTTCACCTCGACCCATCACCGTACGTACCGTTGGACCTTCTTGCACCGGCTTGTTTCCACCCTGCAGGCTGCAGTGCCCTTTCTTTCCCACGTGGATCAACCGCCACTGGCTTTTACTGCGAGGCTGCGGGCCAAGATTGGCTGGCTGAGGGAGGGCCTTCGATGGCAATTACTTTCTTGCGAGGGATCCCATCTATTACTTGCTGTGCGGTGTGATCGAACGCAACCGAAATTATAAAATGTCCGTGCGAGACAGAGAGAAAGAGATGGAGATTGATTTCAAATCTCAAAAATGCACCTCTGCAACTTCACATCCATTTCACCAGTAGACCAAACTGGTACTGAGCTTATGTATTAAGCTGCACCGAACGGTGGCTGGTGGAGGGAGATCGATCTCTTCGATCATCGATCGGGCTATGCATGTGTGCGTCTGCCTGGCTTTAGTTGTGGAAGAGAAACGTACCGAAAGGGATAGGGCGGCAACAAACAAGCGTGTTGCAGTGGGTAATGATCAGCATCAATCAAAATGCAGCAATAGAAGCGCCCAGCCGAAAGAAACCTTCAAAAAGCATCGGGCAAACTACAACAGCTAGCAACAACAACAAAAAAACGATACTCCCTCTAACAACCCTGCAAGTGAGGAGTGTGTATGTGCATTGTGTAATCGAAGCAGTTGGTACTGTCCCTTTCCCACCTTCAACTGAAGCTTTTTTAAAGTCTTCTTAAGAAAAAAAAAATGCCAGCCCGTGCTGATGCCTGCATATGGATAAGACTTTATAAGAAAAAGGAGTAATACTTTCTGTCCCGCTCTTGCCCGATAGCTCGACAACAAAATTGGGTGCAACGGTATTGCGGAATGGCTGAATGCTAGTTGTTTGCTTGCTGGTAATGTAGGGCTTGCGGACTAACTAGACTGCCTTACTTATGATACGCATATTTACCGTGGATGAATAGGCAGTGGATGAATTATGCGATTCATCATTAGCAGGATCGATCGAAAAATGCGCTTGTTTTTTTTTGGGATAAAAATGAAAGGTTTTCTGGGGGAGAAAATTTGGAGCATCGCATCGGAGCACAATAGGGGGAGTATATTGACTAGCGTTTTTAGAGCCCAAATTGCGTGCATATTATAATGAACAAAGATCGAGCAATATTAAGACTCATTTCATGTTTATATGGAACGATTTGAGATCTCTGGAGAAACTGGACTCTGCTGCAGTTTCACGGCACCGTTCCAGTTCAAGAGGAACCTTGATAGAGATTTTTGGACAGAAACATGTCTAAAGATGCCTTGAAATAAATATTTAAGTCCAGAAATAGTTGAACTTCAACTTCAACTTCAAACATGACAAGAAGCTTCTACTTGAAGTTAAGACTGCTTCCGGCGAGAAACCCTTAAACTTTTGGCTCAAATCTTATTATGACTCAATTTTCAATCTGTCTCTTGAAGTTATCTCGTTAATCTCGTGAAGTTATTCTGTACCCCTTCTGTAAATATTGAGAGTTGCTGAATATTATTATAAATTCTCGATTTGGTCTAGTCTTAAATCTCTTCTACCTCCAACAATATATTGCTTGTAGTAACAATTATTAACAACGGCGAGTACACGTACATGAGCACCAACCACCCGTGTCACGAAGCGGAACATCTGTATTATATGGCATAAAACTGTTCAAAAATAGACTTGTTTATATTTTATGTATGTTTTTATGTCACTTTACCGTTCACTTTATTAATTTTATTACTCTCTTTCCTCTCTTCCAGGTAGGTGCATATCCGATCGTGTTCGTAAATGGTTGTCTGCAATGCAACACATTAGTTGGTAAATATACAACTTCTAAAACTAAAGGGAAATCGAGCATACATTTAATGAATCTTATTAGGTACGAGCGACCTAACCGACTCTACCCCCCCAAAAAAAGAGCAGTGTCTCGACATATTCAAATGCAAGTTGGCTGTCCCTCCGTGTGTGCGCAATGCATGTAACACGCCCCGGGTCCAAATCTCTTGAACCCCGAAATACCGTTTTCCCACCTGAAGTGCCCGTGGTGAAGTCGTTCGTAGGCTTCCCAAAAGGCCATCATTCAGCCCAACCGCAACCGCAACCCGTCTTGCTGCGCCTGGCGCTGGCACATACACACGCTCACGACAGTTTGATGCGTTTCGTTATGCTCCGTGCACCGGGAGGGGTCTCTCGAGGGTCGTGTCCATCATGGTGCAACAGCTACGCACGCATGCACGTACGCACGGCGTTCGTCGCCCGTGCGTCTTTGTCTCCCTGGCCGACTTGGCCGGACACATAATTTGGCGGTTTCCACCTTCACGATGCCACCTTCAGCCCATTTCCCCCTCCTCTACCAAGCCGCTCTAATCCGCTTGCGAACCTCCGCGCGAGACACTCCGCACTAAGGTTAGTCATGGGACCTTTTGCCTTGCCTTAGACTCCTCGTCCACCTTCCTCAAAGTATGCAAGTCTCACCATCCAGCTAGTCGGTTTCGGCATTTCTTTTATTCAACCCATCTCCCTCCGTTCTTCACCCTCTCCATCCTCGGCGAGGGACGTTTTTTATCGTTTGTTTTGTTCCAAACAAACTCCACAAAAGCGAACACCCGTTTTTTTTTCTTCGGTTGCCTCGCTCACACACATGGTGGAGGTGGTGATGGTGGGTTTTGTTTTGGTTTTGTACTTTGTTGGGCCCGGGCGCCACGGGAAGATGCGCTTCACGCGTGCATCGGTTGTCGCACGGCCGGGCATCCACCGTGCTAAGGGTGGACGCATACCCGACCCTAACGCTGTTTGTCATTTTGTTGGATTGCTGACCCTTTCTGTGGAATGGTATGTTGCAGGAAATCGCGCCATTTTTTTCTCTTCAATTTCTTGTTAGTACTTTCTCCTCCATTGCTTTATCTTGGGCAATCTTCCCCCGGTAAATTGGGGTTTGGGGCGAGTGAAAATTTATGTAAAACGCCTGCATTTGCAATTGTTTGAAGGGCCGAGCTGTGATGGACGGTGGTGAGTTTATGCACTCGCTTCTTTAACACCCGCTGGAACGTTTGAGTAGGGTTAATCTTTTAGAGAAAACGTTTTACAGGGAAGTTACGGAAGCGTTACGGAAGAAAACGGGAAGCAGACATCACCGATTAGAAAGATAAGCAAGTCTTAATGCAATACTTTAAAACAGAACAAAGGTCTTTATATGTTTAATTTCTTGAGGATTCTTTTTGAGTACTTTTTAGATATTAATCTTCTTTTGATCAGGTTATTTTGGAGAAATGGGACACCTTGGTGATCGACTTCATAATGACATTAGTTCCTAACACAAAGAAACTTGTTTAAAATTTTATTAGGATCACGGAAGGCTAACTATCCAGGGGCCAGTTCTGAAAGGCCAAGATCTTTCAAGGTTTTAAAGCTTAAAAAAATCTCTTGCAGTCGATTGACAACTTCGTTTATATCCGTAGTCATCAATTCTAGAATCTTATTATATCTAACTTGGTGACCATTTCTTCATGTTTTTATCTGTAAATACAGCAAATACATTCAATACAAATGACAGTGTTATAACACACACACAAACTCCAAACCACCCCCGTTGAGGTCTTCTCTGATCTCTTCCCTGGCCTGCGTCGATCAGTCGAGTGGACGCTTGAGCACGATTAATGATGAGTGAGAATGGCACCACAATGGATCGCCGCTGCCGCCGTGCGCCCGGTAAAGTGTCGGAAAGCTCACAAAGATAGGTTTGATTATAAAGCAACAAAAGGGACTATCACTGCGCGCAGCCCTCGATAGAACGCAACAGCGCGTGCAGCTGTAGGAAAATGCGCGGCATGGCCAGAGCGAAAGACACACACACACACCGGGTCACTCGCGCATAATTGTGCACTCAACAAAATTCCTGTAATTTTGGGCCACTTCAAACCGGGCAGCATCGCAGCATGTGATGCAGTCCAGCTGAGTGAGCTGAGGGCCGTGGTCGGGTGTTGTCCCGGTTTGAGGGAAACCGGGAAACCTCGAACCGAAGAGAAACCGTAGATCTGGTGGAAGCGATAGCTGGAAGGTAGTTATTTTGGACAAGGGAAAAAGGGCACATATCTTGTCCAGCGTTTCTAACACACTTCTCCGTACCTTGCTTCTAGCTTGCCTAGATCTTGTGCTAGACTTTGTTTAACTATTTCTGGAGAAGCGCCAACAACAAAAAAAACAGAAGAAATGCATCGATGCGTTTAAAACAGATTCATGTCCATGCAAGCTCTTTAAGGTCTATGCATAACTTTGAAACGAAAATGAGAAAAAACGAAATACAATGAACCATTTTCATCGCCCTATGATGGCACGCATATGAAAAAAGGGTTTTGACGTTTAATAGGACGGCCGAAAAAACCCTCCTCATCTCTGCACCTGTAAGATCTGCATTGAAATGCAAAGCGAAAAAAGGGGTATGTTTTGGGGTCGGCTTTTCACTCGTTACAATTCACCTACCTTGAAACACACCGCGAGGGAAGACCATCTTCTTGTTCCGCTGGTATGAGTTATGACTTCTTGCCGGGAAGAGTCATGCTGAAGTTTCGATGGTTGGTGGCATTTTTGGAATATTTTTCATGCCAAACGCTCACGCTGTCCGGGGTCGTGCCTGTGGTGCATCTTAATGCGCTGACGTTTCAATTACTGTGTCGACTGCGTTTGTTGGATGTTTTGGGCCCGATCGTCAGATAAGTTTGTCAAACGCTTGCGGTGCGGTTGAGCGTTGGCTATTAGCGGAAGATTTACAGTTGAGTTTTGAGGGTTATAAGATGGAAGGTTTCCATTTTTGGTGGGCGTCTGTCCTTAGCTACACGATCTAGACAGTTGATAAAATGGTTCAGTATTCGAAACATCGGTTGTGAGGACCACCTGATGAGGTGATTTTGGATCATTTCGATTTACGACACCCTAATAGACCTCTCAACGAGTACTCTCGACGGTCATAAAGATGCTCTACAAAACGGAAACAAATCGTTCACCCTTGCACCGTTCGCCTTCCTTTGGCAGTGCATCTCGCGCAATGCACCCGACTGCATCGATGAAAGCTTCGTCGTGACGGGGGAGCGAAGAAAAGCCCGGAAAAGCTGTACACTGCCATCAATCAAATCGTACCTCGAAACGTGGTGAAACTATACATCTATAAAACATCTCAACAACTTGCTTGCTGCTGGTTGAAGCGCGGGAGTTCTCCGGTGCTCCCGATTGTGTTTGCAGGTTGTAATTATTTATTGCTTATTTATGAGTGAAACGGTAGTTCGATGTTGGCTGTTAGCACCGGGTGTAGTCTAGACCTTAGCTTGCGTGCTGTTGTGCTCTCTTTCACCATTCATCTTAACCATTGACAAAAAGGCTTCAAACAAACGGTCGAATCTGATAGCAATTTATGGTAAAAGGGGCCAGCACGGTGCACCAAGAGAGCTCGTCTATCGTTATGTTGGGTGATGTTGCACAACACGAGCCATATAATGAAGGCTCCCCGCAAGACGGAGACGGAAGGATAGAGCGAGACCGGGCAAGACATCACCAATAGAATGAGAACGAATCGGGGGAAAAGAATGACGGACGAAATAATGACGGCACGTAAAGTAGAGCGGCGGCTGGACGGGAAAATGGTTAAATTTTCGTATGCGTGTTTACGGGGAACCTGGTGAGTGCTCCGCCGCTCGTAACGCCTCCCTCCCGGGTGGAATAGGAAAAAAAAAAGAGGCGAAACATTAAGAACACAGGGCAATGAGCATAATAATGCATACGCACCGGGATGCCTAGAATTAAGATGCACGAATATCGTTCCACACCGGTGTAGTTCTTTTGTGCCAGAAACTACCACAAACTATCCGTTGGGGGAAAACATTGGAAAACTAGGACGAGCAACGAGGTGCGGAGTTGGAGGGCCGGGGGAAGATGCAACCACGGATGTTGTCTGTACGCTGCTACGGATGGAAGTGGCCATAAAACTGATTAGAGTAGACAAATGCGTAATCATTATTTTTACTCCGCGAGGCTCTCGTGTATTGCGCTTTCTCATGGTGAATGCTTTCATGGGTCGCTACTGAGTCCCCCGGGTGCATACACCTCGACCGGTGATCAACCTCGATCGGTCGAGCACTGGCAAGGAGAAGGAGCCTTCCTTTTCCCGTACTGATTAAATCGTAATAAAAGGAACTCACCCAGGGTATGCTCCGGGTAAGTTCTTCGGTGAGCAATTCAAATCATGATTTCAAATGACCGGAGGTGTTTTTTTTTGTTGTTGTTATCTCGGTTCTTCTTCTTGCGCCGCTTGTGTCATAGCAGCCACCCCATTAGCGTGTTTGGTGGAACATAAAACTAAAAGACGCACCGGGGATCGAACCATCCGGCGAATGACAATCTTTCGAGGAACGACGATAAACGCCACCGAACGAACGAACATTTCTCACCGGAGGAAGATTACTTTGGTTCAATTATTTTCATCAATGTGTCTACGGTCCTGCCGTTTCGGGTGCCGGCATCGTTGGACTCGGCGGCTACAGGATGAAGGGCCTCACAAAGTGCATTTGTGCTAGCTCATCCTAATCAACCCGGGGCTGGAAAATGCTTCGAAACGCGCCGGAGTTCGCTGCAGAGCTTTAATGCACCGAACGCTCGTTCGCTTTGATCGATTCGTTACAAACGCGGAACCGGCGGTGGAGAAATGGGACGGAAAATTACCACCCCAAGGTCCGAAAGAATCGAGGCCATTCCGACCGTACGTCGAGTGCAAGCCTTGGCAGTGATGCTTGCTTGATGAGAGGCTGCTCGGTACCTTGGGTGGAGATTTGTTTCGGGTTGGCGTTGCTGTGACCCTGCGACTGCTTGCGAGCAGCTTCGAAAGTGGACAAATGTGCATTGAACCTCGCACACACAGGAAGTGGCGGTGGAATGATGGTCGGGCGACGATTACTTCCCGTGTACCAGTTCGGTGGTGTGTCGTCGTCGAAATCATCATTATCAAGCGTGGTCGATCTTGGGCTGGATGGATCGTAAAACTCGAACCGCCACACGGAAACACTTTTCTCACACGGGGTCGCGTTGCATGCTGTGGTTCGCTCAAAGTATGTCGCAGCGAAGAGAAAGAATGGTTTTTTGGCCGACAATTAGTGACCGTAAGGGTCGAACCTGCGGGACGACACAAAGCGATTGCACTATCGTCGATGGACATTGTAATGTACGATAACGTGCGCTTTCACCGAATAGGAAAGACATTCGTCCGAAAGCTTGAAGTTGAGGAGCTATATACTTTAGCCGCATTTTGGGCGTTAATCTTCGCACATGTGGAATTAATTTTTCCGCTCATCTTACACCGAAAACGAGAACCTGCCCTGATGGGTATCCTCACCCAGAAGGCGATTATCTAATCCGTTTAGAACCGCCAATTGCAGAGCATTGCGTCCCGAGGGAGATTTTTTTCTCTCGAAGACGAGCGAGCGAGAGACCAGATGATCGACTTTTTTCTATCCATTCCATCCCCAGCAAAATGTGTGTCCTGCACGCACGTTCGCATCCTCCAGGAACTCCAATCCCCGCTTCCCCTCTGGAGATAGCTCATTTCAGGTGTTCGGTGGTGCGCTGTGTACCACCCACGTGCGTGCGTTCGTTGCGTGCTTGAAGCTCGTTGCTCGACACCATGGGCAGGAAGAACATTTTCCAGGAAGCAAGTCAACCTGAACCGACTGTGGCACGGGATGGCGAACCATACGGTACGGTATCGCATCATTTCCCGATTAACGAATATGGGGAGAAAAGCAACGCATCTGTGAAGAGAACTTGTGGCGAAGGCATACGCACCTTCTGCGTGCGTTTGGTCCCGGTGTGCGTATATACATATACGCGAAGATTGCATTATTATCCATAATTTCCATCTAAATTTTCTCTAATTCTTTCTGCCTCATTTGCTCAATTTCAACCCAATTTCCGTGATTATGATGGGGCTCGGGTGGCTAGCACCCCAACAGCATCCCTCGCTCTGTGGCACCATCTCCGTCGAATCGGTACCGGGGCCATGTGCGTGTGTGTGTGTGTGTCTGGAAGGAAAGCATAACGTTCTCGAAAACGGAAAAAGGCACCTTAACGTGCTACGGGTCGTTTGCAGGACAGTTTCCCTCCCCTCCCTATTTTCGCAACCCACACAGCCACACGCACTCGGTGCGGTTATGGATGCGTTTGCACAGCGGCTCGAACTAACTAGACAGCTTGGCACATTAAATGGGGAGATATTTTTCGGTGGGGATTCTCCCTTTTTGTGCTCATGCAGTTGTTCTCTTTTCGGTTGGGAACCGATTAAAAACTTTACCCACGAACATATGCATTTGAATGAGGATGCAAAACTGTGTGGGCTACATTTGCATAGCTATAACACTTTCCTTGGTCCCTTACTTTGTGGAGCAGCTAGAGGAAGAGAGAGAGAGAGAGCAACTCTACAGGAAGATTAGCAGAAGCTGATTAAAATGATAAACAAAAGGCACACTTTTAAGGCAGTCTCATAAAAAAGGGAAACCCTTCGCAAGGATGAAATCATAAGGCAAGAAGTCTTGATCTTCTCCTCAAAATAGGGGTTGCTTCCTTGCAAGTAAACCAGATCTTGAAACATGCTTGATGTATGTTACGATCGTGAGGATAATGATGCCAATAAGCATTGTTACGGGGAGGTTTTTTTTGTATTAATAATCGTAGCCTTACGTGGCATACGTGTGAGTGTGTGTGTTAATTTCTTGTTTATGTTTTGTTTTCCTTCGTTCGATTCCGTCTGTTTTGTTCCTCTTTTGCGTCTGGCCAGCTCTTTAAATCAATTAAAGTGTTTCGTGCTGGATCTGTTGCTTTTTTGCTGCTTTCTTCCTTAATTGTGTTCTACGTACGCACAAATTACGCAGAGCACCGTAGATAACACAGAAGTGGGTCTGTGATATGATCTGTGAATTATGTAGCCGCTGCCCGATTAAATCCCAATGACATCTGGCTGTGGTGTGGAAATTATGGTGGGCCATATGCTACATTTTAAAATGAAACCTCACATTGAGGATGTTAAGTGAGAATTTTACTTGTTGACTCATCTGCAGCAATAACTGCTAAGCGGTTTGGGCCTGCTGCAAAAGTCCTCGATACTGCTCACGGTCTGGCACAGCAATATCCCTTCTTCTGGCGGACGCATCAACACCATCACTACATCTCAATATGTTCCTATCCGACTTCATGTGTTAATGTGGACTGTCTAATTAGACTTTACTCCCTAGGACGTCTGGTATCATTTGCATGACATGACCAACCCACCGCAGCCTAGTGAATCTCGCTGCATAATGGTGAGATCACATAAAACTCTTCCTTCGGGGAGACGGTTTGGATGGGTTTTGAACCCCGGTCCTGCCGTGTAAAGACCGGTGCCATTATCGGCCACCACTTCACATTTTCACAGGCTGTAGTATGATGAGTGTAATTTTGCTTCTTTATTTAACTTTACTTTACTTCTTTCTTGTTTTACTTTTTTCATATTTAATATTGCTTTTGCCCTTGTTTAGTAGCTGGTTTCTGAATCTGTCATTATCTTATTCAAGTGAACAATTCTAATTCTATTTTTTTAATTTAACTATCTGCAATGATTTAACTGTACGAAACCAAAAATTTAATAAATAAATTTTCTTGCACCATTTAATTTGCTAAAAGATGTTTATTTATGACTATAAATAAGGACCCACTAAAAAAACTTTGAAATCAATTAAGCACAACCTGTCTCAAGCCAAGATCAGCGTTATTAATTCTGCTAAAATAAAACATGAACATTACGCAAATACAAGGCAACAAAAAATCCTTTAAAAAGGGGGCAGATAAAAAGCCTGCCTGCTGCAAAAACCGACTGCAAACATTTGCCAGTTGATACAGTCACTGGCTGTGTGCTTTATGGAAAGCCAACAAAAAAAAAACAACCTAAAACGCGACCTTCAAATGTTGTCTCTCGCAGCAATGATGTCATCGGACAGAATGCAACCGACGCTACTGCATCCAACCAAAAACTGCACCACCACCACCAGCGCACGTAACGAGTGACCGAAACCGAAATTTTTGCAATAAAACTGCGCCTGCTTGCATTGTACCACGGTCACCTTCAGCTCTTCCTGCTATTAGCGCTGGTGGCAGCAGCTGATAACAAAACGTTCGCGGCGCGGGTTGTAAGACGTGTTGTGCGGCAAAAGGCAGCCAGCACATTAGCCAGCAATATATTAACAACTTAACCACACTCGCCAGTGCCAGCGTGCAGCAGGTTTTTACGCAGGGAGATGCATGCAGAATGAAATTCACTTTGTGCTGCTTAATTTCGGTCTTTACAACCACGAGATGATAAATCTTTTCCACCCAGCAAAACTGCAGCACTTTGCCTGGTGGGTTTTTATTATCTCGTGTGCTGCCACACTTTTCAAGGACAGCCGAACCGAGTACTGTGTGAAGGTTTTGTTGTTGTTGGGTGGGTGGACGATTGCATCAGCCCATGCACCACAAGCGGTGGTTGAGGTTCTTGTGCATCCGACACGTTCCTCGGGTGTGCGCGATTGTGCCGCTGAGAGAGGACGTGAAATATTGCCCCACCATTTGCGTTACTTTTGGAAGGGTTTTATTTTGGTGGTGTTTGTATGCGATTGTCATTACTGTGGTTGTGGTGCTGCACATTCTGAACTTGACCTTGAGCAGAGTGAGTTGGCATATTTCGGTGGTGTAAAAATGCACCTTGCAACGTGTTTGTATTTCGATCGATGGAATTCACCCTTTCGATGACGCGCAGTTAATGCTTGGAAGGTAGAATCTTCGAAGACGTCTAATATGCAAAACAAGCACGATCACAACAGACGATCTGCATAGTGGTTCTCCTTCAGTTCAAAAGGCGAGACCACCACAGTCATCCAATACCTGCGCGGAACGTTTTTTCCTGATTAAAGGTGCATTCGTTTTGGTCCCGGAAATGGTTCGAATGCGTCCGTCGGATGGTCGGTTGGTTGGTGGCGCGCCGACCGGTGAAGAAAGCTACAAAATTCCCATTAGTCATTGCCGTCAATGCTGGCAGCGAACCCTGGATGCTCTCGGACAAAAAGGGTGGTGATGGTGCATTGCATTTGGCTACGAAAAAATGAAAGAAACAAAACAGAGCCCCCTCCGAGTGAAAGGAGGCGAAGAGTTGAAGTGTTTCGATGATGTTGCGCGGCGTGAGAAATAGTTGTTGTCGAAATGTTTCCGACAGACTTGTGGTTGTCGAGAGACAGAGTATGCGGGAGGAGAAGAGACGGAGGGAAAGAAAAATACACCGCCACACACCGTAGCAAAGTATAGTTTAAAGGTCCGTCAAGATGGGGTCCGCGCGATCAGGGGTTGACCGCGACTCCCGGTCTGTCGGTGAGCTTATCGGTGAGAAGCATCTTCCGAATCCATCGCTTTTTCGGGCTAGAAAATAAACTAAACTGCGCCTGCAACTATACACACATAGGATTGAGAACGTTTTACCGCGTAGAAACCGCACTGAATTCCGCTTTCCAATTTTTGTCGTTTTTCGTACGAATTCAAACCCAAAGTGATGCAACCTCGCGTGTCGAGAAATGGCCAACAACAATCCGACACCTTTCCGGTCCTGATCGTTTGATGCGAGCGATACGATAGCATCTAGTTTATGTTGTCCCGGTTTGCGGTGCTTTTTCCACGACCCTTTCTCCTGCTTTACTCTTTCCGGCGTCCCATACGGGAAGCTCGAGCATGGATCGAACATAGATCGAATCGAGATCGAGAACGAGCATCGTTTGGAAGGTACTTTCCGGGTCCGGGTGTAAAGAAGCCCACTCGAGCCGCGTCCGACGGTTTGGATGGGTTTCGAGAGGAAAACAATGTTGCATTGAATCGCATTCGTTACAGTACGGGGTGATGTTATTGACCTGCTTTTGGCCTGGTGGCAATGCTGGGTTGGTGCATGTGAAATCGTTTTTGAACTTGCTTCGAGGTTCTTCTTGTGCTATAGTTTAAAGGGCACAACAGTTGTATTTTACTGAGATTATTTGTTTGAAAGAAAAATATTTTGCCATAAAAATAACATAAACAAAAGAAATACAGTAGAGGACAAAATAATAATATCATTTTTTTAATTTGGAAAATTGTTAGTGTGAAGTAATACAAAAATTGTCTTAATTTCCAAACAAAATAAATTTGTCATTAGATTTTATTAAACATTCGACTATTTTCACTTTTTGACATTCTGATGCAAACATATCGAAAATACTGTCTCAAATTTAAAATAAACCCGTTCATCAAATATTTTTATAAGAACTTTTTTCTCTCTTTTGAGCATCTCTTCTTACCAATTTAATATTTTAAAACGGAAGCTTTATTATTGTTAAATGACTGCTCATTTTGTTTAACTGCAGAATGACGAATTTATTTATTATTTTCATTCCATGCAGCGTGCACGTGGTGCTGATTTGCTCTAATTAATTATGGAAACTTTTTTTGAATAGATTTAGGATTCTTGTACCATAATTGGGTAATTGTGGCCGATGCTGTTTGATAATTTTGAATGATAATATTATAAAGAAAAATCGAAGCAACAGTTTCAAAAATAAATATTAAGTCGGGTTTATTGTTTTGTTCATCACTGTAAAAAAAATCTTATTCTATTCATAAAGAAGGGCCTGGCTGTATTGCTTAAAAAAATGTCTTGTCGGATAACAAATTGAATTATGCGAAATTTGATGCGTCCGTCCGTGTTACTAATTAACTGGCAAGCCTTCATAAAAATCACAATATTTTTATAAATAATTTGTTTAATGCACGATAGATTGTATTGGTCTTGGATCTGACCAACATGCTGCTTCAGAGAAATTTTGTACCTTTGAAAGGAGTGTTATGGAGCTGACTTTATTTACAAACGATTTCAAACACTTCTCCATTCTGGGCTGCAACTGCAGCGCGTACAATGATGCGTCTGAGCGTCGAACCCAAAATCCAATCAAGAAGGATCACAATGAGCATTCACAGCAGCCGTTGAAGGAAGCAGCCAATTGAAGACGGGTCGGCTGTTCGGTACAGTGTCGAATGGAAAATCTGTTCCATCCTTTTCCATCAATCCGTCCGTCCATCTAGCCCGTTTAACTGACCACTGAGGCGCATAATTACCTTCCCCTCCGCCATTAGCTCCCACCCTCATTCCATGCTTTTGGTCCCATTGTCCAAGCTCAACACTTCTTCTGGCCGATGCACGATTTTCTACGCAGCGGCACAAAAGCGGCCCGATGCATCTCACCGTTCTAGGAGGAGTAGAAAGAAAGAAAGGAGCGGGAGTAGAAAAAAAGGTAATCTATTCTCATCATCTGCCCCTTCTGCCGGTTCGTCGTCTAGCTAGAGGAAGATGGCTCTCTATTTCACCTTTTATTTTTGTTCGTTATGTTTTGCGCTGGTGCGCTTTCGGTTCATCCTTCTCGCGATGCGCATTACCTGCACGGGCCTCACCGGAGTTTCCACTGGAGCAGTGCAGCACTGGCAGTGCGTATGCATACGGCGCGCTACGGTTACGGCGCATTTTGTCCAATTTCTTTCATTAACGCACAATAATCGTGTTTAATTATTTCCTGAATCTTCGTTTTCGGGACTCACCGAGGGCTCTCACCGCCTTGTGAAGGCACGGGAAGGTCAACGAGCTTTTGGACAGTTGATTCGTTTACGTGCGTGTGTGTGTGTTTTTTTTGTTGGAGTTTATGTCTGGCTGACTGCTTGATCTTTAAAAGGTGCACAACATTCTGGATCGTCTGCTAAGCCATGGCTACATTCCCTACACCAACAAGGCAATGATCGTTGTGCACATTAACTCGTTTTTTTCCACTACTCATCCACGGGAAAGTATGTGCCTCATCCACTTGCACCGATTACAGGGGCAAGTGCGTTCTTGAGCTGCACTGGTTAAGAATGTATGGTGCCGGGGAACAAAAATCAAGACTCACACGCACGCTCAGACGCTCAACTGGAAAATGATGATGCCAAGGGCATTAGGGATGCTAGAAATCCATCAATCTTACGTACGGAATCCGGCATTCTTGGCTAGCTGATGCCCCCCCGTGCTGTAGGAGAAAGCCAAATCTCCGAAAGTGCATTCAAAGGAAGGGCTTGTTGTTGTTTTTTTTTTCGTTTTGAGAACTCCAGGCGTGAAAGCGAAGGAAAAAGTTCAATACTTGCTAGGCAGAAATAATTACGGAAGATACTATCAAACGTCCAACAGCCCGGGAGGTGATCTTTTCTTGGGAGGGAGATATATTGGATATTGGAAAACGTAAACGAAGCTTCATACAGATAAAAATGGGTTTACCGCATCGAAGTGCATCGAATGGAGATCGATCAATTTCGGGCCGGCGTATTGAGCTGGGCAGCAGTACTTCATCACTGCCGAAAGGGATAATTACTCTTACGCGCAGAAGTTTCGGCTCCGAGTTTTGGATTGTTTGGATTATCTACTACCATCTCATGTAGTTATTCTAATCTTGATACAGAGGACCAGGAAGAGTTTTATGGTTTATCGGGGTTTTTTTATTAAACTGACAGATTTTTTACGGTAATTCTAATATCTTTAAACGCTTTTAAAACGAAAAATAAAAGACTTGAGGTGATGTCCAAAAGTGATGTAAGTCTAGCAAGTTGACGAGTTTTTTTAGAAAAGAAACGAGTCGATTTGTTTAATATCCACACCTTTAGGCCCAGGACTTGTTGTTTGATCCGGCACTGTCACGACACAAATCAAGAAGGTCAATCATTTTTAGATAATTTTACTATGTTTGTCTAGTTATAATATAGCCGTAAATTGTGTGTCTATGAAGGAAATAATGGCAGTAACTTTTTTCTTATCACCTTCTTCAATTGTTTAATTGTTGAAACTTTGAGTGAAAGCTTTATTTTGAAGATTCTGGTAAATTTTTAAATCATTTAAAATTCACAAAAAATATGAAAATATCTGCGAATTTTGTTGTTGTTAAAAAACTCTTTGCCAAATAAAATTCTTTACATCTTTTATCAACATAAGAACCAATCTTAACGGAAACAGTAACCGTAATTTATTTGCTTTGTATTTACCGCATATTTTCACGCTCAACCTTGAGTCATATCACCAGGCAGCCGCAAACAAAATTTCACAGAATCCCATAAATAGTCTATCCACATCATAATATTTCTTAGCAGAACAAAGCAAAAAAAGAGTAAAGAACGCATCACACATACCGTGAAGAAACGTAAAAGCAACCAAACCGACAAACACAAATGGTAATTTATATTTCCCTGCACCGTCATTTGCACCGAGCTGCGATGCATTAAACGACGGTACCCCGAAACGAACGACCCGTCACGATCTGGCCGATGCTGATGCCAGCACAGGGAAAAAAAAAGGTTACGTAAAAGGCCCCGCGTACCAGCGTCATCCGTGCGGCGTGTTTGGCCGCCATTGAATGCACGCGCCGAATTTTTCGACGCGCGAAATGACCTCGAAATGCATTAGCTTGGTGATTGATAGGAGTGGGGAGGAAGGGGGGAAGGGTGGTGGGGCTGATTCCGGTGGCCACAAAGAAGGTGTATCTGTTGAAGAGGGGTTGAACACACAAACAAAAACAAACACACATGCAATAAAACGCAGAAAACAAGTCCAGAGGATCGGTAGCGGGTGGGTGCGCGCGGGCAAGATGACGAGGTCGGGGCATGAAACGGGGATACGGGATAGAATAAACAACGAACCGAAAACCTCTCCAAACCCAAAAAAAAAAAAGACAGAACCAACCCACACGAATTTCAAACTCAAACAAACCTTCCCCAAAATCCCACTGACACATATTTTGGTGCCCGCGGCATCCCCATCGCCCGTGAGGTGGCTGGTTGGTGGGGCTTTTGCAGCTGCAGTTCACCTCCGCTGTTCACGCGCCCGGGGGTGCAACACTCCTCCGATCGGCATTAGTTCGGCGCGATAATGAGCCCGTGTCGTGCTAAAGAGCATCCCATCCCGAAGAACAGAAGAAGACACCAGTGTTCGTCAAAATTTATGCAAGAAACAAACAAAAAAAAGGCAGGCAGTAGCATTTGCAGGCCGAACGCATGGCGTCTCAGTTGTCGACCAAAGCCTTCCGCTCGATGTTCGGTGGGCCATTAACGACTCTACACATCTCCCTGGGCCCAGAACGATCCGTGCACCGGACGCCAACGAGATACCGCGCCGTATGGTTATTTTTGTGTTGCGCACACCACTCAAACACAGTCGAGAACGGTGGCCGACATCCACCGTGGCGGCGCAGCGTCATTCGCACTTTAGTAGGTCTCGGAGCTGCATCGACACCGTTTTTCTGGTGCGCTGCGTTGTGCCACATTTATTTTTTGGCCAATCATTCTAGCCGCACAGAGGACGTTGCGGTGGGTTGTTTTGTTTTCTTTCGTTTGCTTCTATTGGCCTACCTTTTTCAGCGTGTGCGCCACGGCAGTTGCATCGGATTTCAGGCCAATGCAGAGCATGATCAGGAGCACAGGATCGTCGGTAGTGCCTCTCAGGGAGTAGCAGCGAACGTCGGGCGCGTGTGTTTGCGTGTGCGCTTGGAAGAGGTGGAAGCGATATCTCACCCACCCCGGACCGCTGTCAATACCCCCTCCCCCACATCCCGCGATGGTCCTTGGTATTTTTGAACGTCTTGGAACGGTTGGACGGTTCTGCAGTGGTTGGTAAGGGGGTAGCAAGAAGGCGCCTGCACTCGTGCGAATGTTTTGCTTTTGCACGAGAGCAACAGCGTTCTGCGATGCGCGTTGAGAATGTTGAATGGATTTAGAGTGTGTCTGTGTGTTTGTGCATTGGGTGGGTTTTGCTGCTGCTGCAGATGTTTCGTTACTGATTATCGGTTGCACAATGGGTGATTCTTTTTTTTCTTTTTTTGTTTGGACGGAGGTGGTGTGTGCATACTGAATGACGCAATTCTTTCCTAATGGAATATGAAAGGAATTTTAAAAGGGGTTTTTATTAATACCAAACAGAATTCAATACAGTAATAATTATAAATAATAATGAACAAGGCAGCTCAGACAAATCCAGATTTAAAGATGTGCTTAAGATAATTGAAAACCTTTTCGTATTTTTCGTATCGTATTTTACAGGGTGGTCCACCTAGAGGATTTCGAGATTTTTACAAATAGCTTGACAATCAGCTGACTTTTAGCTATATTTTTTATATTTTACCAGCATTTTTCATTACTCAAAAATGTACAAATATGTTTGAAAAAATCAATTTTTGGATTTTTTTTAAATACTTGGGCTGACGAAGCATTTCTTCACTCTATGTGGTTTTATCAAAGTGCACAACACCTGTTTTAAGGGCCTATGCCTTTGCAGTTAACTTGCCTTGAAATAGACTGTTTGATGCGAAAATAGCGCAGAATGGATAATCCGCCGTATAATTCTTTGATGATTATATCGTCGTTACAGCAACGATCATTGGTGAATGATATCTGGTTATGTTTCAAAAAACTACGACTGAAGAAATGACTGTTGGTTCCGGTCATACGATACAGTGCGATGTTTCACAGCCCAACACAGTCTATCATCCCAGAAACACCCAGTCACAGAAAAACTCAGACAGGGCAGGCCGAGGATGTACCGTTTATCATTGAATTTATTGAGTGCCATGTTTCCGAAGGGCTTCATTTTGAAAAGTGCTCCACCAGATATGAACGTTTTTGACGTTTTTCCAAGAGGAATTGCCGGAAGGAAAGGTTTGTTCCAATACACCAGCAACTCTAACACAATTCATGGTCAACACACATTGTACAGAGCAATTGCTTATAATAAACTCAAAAAATGTTCATGAACATAAAAAAATTATCACAAAATGTTATTGTTTTTTTGTGGACACACAAGTTAATTGAGAAAAACGTCAAATAACTTTGGATGGAACACCCTGTATATGCCTGTGATGATTTTTTAGCACAACGCACCACGCGCCTCCATTGCAGTTGAACTTATTTTATAATTATGTGTACGTAAATAAGAAATAGGTACATCGCTTGTAGAAAACTGGGAAACGAGCGTTTAAATATATTTATTGCAGTACAACATTTCAAATACTATAATTTCAATACTCAATATCTATCCAAAAATTCAGCTCCGTTCTTCATTGCCACGAACTTGCTCTCGAATGCATTTAGTATCAAGCGGTTGAATGCAACCGGATACCCCCAATATATAAAGATGGTGTGCCTTACGTTGCTCACTTGTACCAATACACCTCGCGCTCAGTCCCCAGCGCTCGAAAACCGATAAGACACATCACGCAGCGAAGAGAAACACAGCGACAGCGTGTGCGGCATGCCGGCTTGCGTTGCTTGTTTGTCTGAAACTTTCATGGTCAAGTTTAAATAGCAGTGGCTGGGATGAGAGATAAACAAAATAACACACACAAAACAACAAAAACCCACCATCGACGTAATATTTTCTGTGCACTTTTCTGCTGTTTTCGAGCTGGCGCTGCTAGCTCGTGCTCATTCACAGCATGCACCGTCACATATTCAGCGGCAAGTATTTTCGTACGATTTCGCGGTCTCTTTTTTGTCCTGCGCACCGTCTTCGCACACCGACTGACAGTGCGCTGCAGTTTCGCGATCAACCCACGGGTGGATGGGATGAAGGATGAGACGAGTAGCGGAAACTGGCTGCATTCTTCGCGAATCGTTTGCATTCGTCTTATGGCGCCGCCGAACGGTTTCATCTTCATCGTGCCATCACGCCATTTAGCTTTTCACTTTCACCCTCAATGTCAATGCTGGGCGGGTGGTGGGTGGGTGGAAGAAAAACGCCACCCCGCCAGTTACGCAAACTGCACCAGCTGCAGCAAAGATTCACTTTCATTTCACATCTCGAGACCATCGCTCTGCGATGTGATGTGTGTCTGCCAAAGCATTTCGTCTGCTCGTCTTACGAAATGATGCTCGATCACGGGTTGCGTTTATTTTTAACAAGCCTCACTGAGTAATAGCAATAAATTGATGTCGTCTGGTTTTCCCTTTCGTTACAGGTACGGTGGATACATCGCTGCAAACCGGAAGCGCTATTGGGATGCCAAATTCTTCCGCCTGCCAGTCAAGAAAGCTTGAGCATTGTGATGAACCGTGCTAACGAGCATCGGTTTCGGGACGGGGTTCGTATGCAACCGTATGTTCGTCTGTGTCTCGCCGGGGAAGCATATTTTTAGCATGACGCTATAATCAGTTCCAACTAAGACTAGGAATAATTTTGCAAAGTGGCCGCATTGGTTTGATTCGCCATACACTATGTGGTGCTATTAGACGCTGCAGGAGTACCTACCGATGGGATGTAGTTGGGAAACTAGTTCTCGGAAAACACTGCTGCATATGGTAATATACGAGGGGTTAATAACTACCTGCTGGGGTAGCCAATTTGGGTATGGTGGGTTATTTTGTACACCAGACTTATTACATTTGTTTTTTTTTTTGTGTTTAATTAACGTGTTTTTGTTTTCAAGTAAGGATAATCAACGCTCAGTCAAAGAAGCAACCCATAGAAATATGGTCGATATAGTAATATCGGTTTTCGAAAGTAAGCTAGGATCTAGACATGGCCGTCATGAGAGTAAAAGTAAGAAATGATTTAAGACCTCTCAGGGCCTTAGAGATCGAATGCTAGTTCATGTTGTGTTTCAGAATGATTGGATGAGGACCTCAAGTAGAGATTTGCTTAAAAAACTCTTTCAATATTGAGGACAGTTGGAAGGCTCATTTTGGTCATTGTCGTATGGACAACTTCGTCTTAGACATGAAGAGATAGCTTTCATCATCTGGTCTAGAATTGTTCTATACCACATAGACGGATGTTCAGACACCTGTATCAACATGTTACATCGATAAAGCCTCTGTTTTCCTCATAATTTTCTACTGCACTTGAAGGATCGTTCAACATTGTTGGGTGATAGAAGCCTTCGGAATTCTTTCTACTCTTTCTCCAGATATGAGAATTGGCTCATGCCTGCCATTTCAATTGCAGTTTCTCAACTCTTTTCACTATAGTTGCTCCGTCTCAGGAAATGAAGGATTTAATACAACAGTCTAACAAATTCTAACAAAAAACACACTCATAAAAAACATGTACAGCTAATGCCACCTGTAAAACTTGCTAAATTCGTAATCGAAACCACTAAAAAGGGTGCGTATCGCACCTATCAGCCGTATCCTTGCACATTTTTTTTATGCCTGCTTGACTTAAAAGTGTTACAAACACAAACAAACCAACCGAAAAATGCATTTAACCTACGCCCGAAAGCGGTGCTCGTAAAAACCGACAACATAAAAATCAGGCGGCAGAAAAGCATAAAAATTTCCATTCCCCTCCCCCCCTTCCTCCCCTTTTTCACCGCCTCACGCCCACCCGGGACAGGGTTCGAGAGTGTTCACATTCGTCGAGCCCTTATCGACCCGCATCATAATCATGGCTTCAAAGTTGCATCCATCGGTGTGAGTGCGATAGGGAGCGAAGAGTGCGCCCAGTGCGGAGAGGGAGCGAGAGAGCGAAAAGCGTCTTTTCAAAATAAATAACGCACCCCAACGAACGGTGGGTCGAAAATCGATTTTTCGCAGTTTTCGTTTTCATTTGTGCAGAGAGCGCTGGAACGTTGCAATTTGCTGTCCCTGATTGTTTTGCCAATCAATCTATGGAAGTAACTTATTTAGAAGCTTTATAACAAATTTATCTTTTGTACAATTTTCCCAAAAGCAAAGGGGTAGGCATGGGAAAAAAGAGCATTTCATATCTTATCTCATTTGTACCTTTCCCCAAAACTCTCTTTCCGTTCTGGAAACTCGTCCCTGGTGACCGCACCGTAATCGTTGTACTTGGTACAGGAAATAATAACAGTAAAGTTAAACGCAAACGTACCTAATACGAATGTGCAAACACGACATGACGGCCATCATGGTTTGCTCGCTACACCGAGAACGCACCGTCCGAGAAGCGCACTTGAGCGCACCGTCCGAGAGATGGCACACATATTTTTCACGTACACGAAACTAGAAGGGGTGGGAGACAACCGGGTACGGGGGAACGGTCGGGAGGCGCCTGCATATAAGCGAAACCAGACCAACTCATTCCAATCCGAGCTCGTGAAGGATAAAAACCTTCGGGTTTCCGCAATTCCGTCCACCGGCCACCAGCCATCTGCAGGCCAGCCAGATGTATGTGAGTCGTACCCTGGTACAAACAACCTGCAGTTTCCAAATCACACACATACACACACACAGCTATACGGTAGAAAAGTCGGTCCGTCCTTCAGGGCCATTTCGGTCGTTATACCCTGTGCACCGCATCACAGAGTCCTTCGGTTCACTGTTTCTTCCTATTTACACGAGAGGTTTATATGCTGAAATTCACTTTCACTTTCACTGCATGCCGAACCCCGAACGAACGGTACCCCATTTCCTTTCCGATTTTTCCGAGGGGGTTTTGGGGTGAAGGAAAAGAAATGTGCGCCACCACGTTCCAACTCCCGGTACCACACACACACACAAACCCCAAACACACACGGGCCTGTGTTGTCTCGTTTTGTATCGGGGTTTGTGTTTGGGTGTGTGTGTGTGTGTGTGTGTGTGTGTGTGTGTGTGTGCGTGTGCTGGAAATATTTAGCTTCGTTGCATCGAATTTTCCCTATTTTCCTCTCCTCAACACGCACGCACCCCACAGCACGTTGGCTTGCGATTTTTCCAGCTGCGTTTTTCCACTGCAGTGCACCCCTTCTTCCAACGTTCTCGGCACTGTGTGTGTGTGTTGGTGTGCTGTATATGCGCTCTTCTGGTCTCTCGCTCTCTCTCTCTCTCTCTCTCTCTCTCTCTCTCTCTGGCACACCTATACCACCGTGCAGTTTAGCAGCGCACACACTTGGACAAATTGCATGGAGATGTATTATTTACCCCATGGATTTTCCCATGCCTGCTTGGTTGTGTTTGGTGCACGTTTTGTGCGCTCGTCTCGTAGGATGACCCTGTAGCCGTCTCACTTCCGCCCGCAGATTATCCTTGTTAGGCACGCACACCACCAGAGCGAGGCGCCGAGCTGCATGCCGAAAAAAAAGAGGATGCCTTTTTTACTACAGCGGCCATTGAGGGAAATGGGTTTTTGTCTAGGTTGAATTTTGCTAGCCCAGGTTACCTAGAATTTCCCTCGGTTCCTCTGTACAGAGGGATTTTCTTCTAACTCATGCTTTCACAAATAGCATCGATAAGCTGAGCTTAATATCATACATTTCCGTTGTTCGGTGGTGTGTTTGTTTCACCTCTGCTGTGTGTTGTGATCCATTAGACGTCGTCGTCGTCGGCGATTGCCCGAATGCAGATTAAGGAGACCACCGGTAAGGCGAGGGGAAAAGTGCACGCGCGGTATGGCAACCGCGATGTGCAACGACATCATTGCTTCTGCGCACCAGCGACGCATGGTGCAACTTTTTTTGCTGTGCTCTTACGCCCGATGGTGGGCATTGGAAGCGCAACGCGAAGGCAATTTCCACGAAGCGAAATAAAAAAAAAAACGAAGGCAAACCGGACTCCCCGGTGCAAGGGATGAAATGGCGGGGCGCGCGATTGCCGTTGAGTGACAGCATACTTTCGGGCGAGCAAAAATGTGGGCCACGCACTGTGGATAAAGGAACAAAAAACTGGTGCGTAATGCGCGTTCTTTCTTTCATTCCTTCACGAGCGGAACACATCGCCGTCTTTGCAGGCTTTCCGTTTTTCCAACACAAACATTGCGACTTGTGACCGTTGTCAGCTTGATTTTTTTTTCTCTCGAACGATGCGTCCTGGGCCGCCCGTTTATGTGCCGGAGCAGCACCATTTATGTTGTCGTTCAGCTGTGTTGCGTTTGCAAGTGCGTTTCTGTATGTGCGAGCGTCTCTGTATGCGTGATGCTTTTCCATCGATGCGTATACGCAATGGAATGAAAGTTCAGCCGCGTTAACGTTGGGTTGCACTATGTAGCCGCTGGAGTGACAACTTGGAACCGACGACGGTGGCAAAGGGGGAGGGGGGGGGGAGGAGGCGAGTGTGATTTACATAATCGATTTCCTACCGTTTTGCTCGGGCGCAAAATTCCTGCTGCAGGGTGACATTTTGCCCTGCCTCCGCTGTGGCTACATGCATGCCGGGAAAACTTCCCAGGCCGACGGTTGTACGGCGGCCCTGATGAATGCAGTGAATGTGACTGAATTTTTCGTTGCTATTAGAATGTAGATTAAATTTTCTTATCATGCAAGTTTTGTTTGCATAGTGTTATGCTGATGGCTTTCGACGGTGCTTGTATGTTGGCTTAAGCTTCTTGAAGATTCAGCTCTTATAAATTCTGTGCTTAGTATGATGGCCCTTAAACGAGTTTGCCGAGCCACATACGGGTAAAACAAAGTCAAGAAAGCCGAAATTAGCTGACCGAAACCTCAAGAAGGTGTAGAGCTAAAAGAAGATGATAGTAAATACAATTTAATAAAGTTTTTAAAAAAACCTGTTCAAAAACGTGATTGATCAATACATTTTTCCCTCTTTTTATAATAAAAATAGTAGCAGGATAGCCTCTGAAAACAAATCGGAGGTTGAATGCATTGTACGAGCATCGTTCAATGCCGCATAACTAATTCAAATTAAGCCTGCCTTCCTGCTTTACTCGCTTCCGGTACGCCCTGTTGCCGCTGGTTTGTCCCCAAAGAACAGCACCCAGGAGAGTTTCAAGGACTGCCCGAAAACCATTTTCCAGCGTTGGTTTTTATTTTGTTCTTCGATAGCCTTAAAAAATGAATGACATGTGGCGAGGACAGGTGCGTCGTAGTCGTCGTCGATACGTTTATGTAAATAAAGAACCAGGTGAACCATGCGAAACAAGTCTGGTGGTGCGACTTACATCATTGCCGGCCGTTTTAAGTTTACCTATAGTTTGTTAACATTGAACCACTCTAGATAGCCGATCGAGCCGTTGCCAGAGATAAAGGGCCAGTCCAGTCTCCAGGCCAGTCGATCGATGTCCTTTAGAGTTTGGAGTTTTTCTGGGGGTGACTCTAAATTATAAATCACCCTTTACGCACAATTACATAGCCAGGGCAGGGCAGCAGAAGGGGAACGAAAAAAAGCTCTCCAAATCTGGAACAAATGTTGAGAAGCGGTGAATATCTCACGGTGTGGAGCTTGAAACGTGGTCGAATGTAAAAAAAAAAACAAGCAACAAAACACATAAAAACCGGATACAAAAATAACTGTTGACCAGGTGTGATATTATTGATTTTTTTCCATCCAAAAGCTTCCCATAAAGTCCGGTGCCATTCATCTTCGTGTGCCCCGCGGTGTCCTCTGTCACATTGGAAACTACTTAAAGGAACTCTTCGCTCTACTCGTATCCTTGTCTCGCTTTGAATGCCTCATAAACAGCCTGCGTCCCCTTTGGGATTATTCATTATTCAAGCTGGTCGCAACGGAAAACGGATTAAGTTTCCTTTAAGCTTCTTCGTGGTCAGCGTGGTCCTACGGGGGTCATACGTTAAAAGAAACGTTTTGAAGTTTTTTCCCCCAAAACAATGCTTTGAAATTTAAAGTCCCGTTTGTGGGGTGGTTGAGCTTGAGTGTGCCGGTGTGCTGGTTAAATCGTTAATGTGGCGCAGTACGCCGTTTCTTGAAAAATCCTTTAAGAAAGGTAGCTGCGACAACTGGCTTGCCAATCGATGCTTCCGCGAATCCGTTACGTTAAGGTGTACGGTAGGCCTCCGACCTTTCCGGGAAGGCTGGGAAAATCGATGGTGTTTGCACTTCGATTACGAACCTAGAAGGAACTTGGTCTCTTTGTAAACGCGACAAGAACAATTTGGAAAGATGTTTTAAAGTAAAAATGCATACTAGAATTAATGGAAGCTCAGAACCATAAAATATCTTCCAAACGACCTTTACTGTGCCTTCAGACAAAAATTGGTGTAACACTTCCGTACACTACAACTACCAGCGCAATTATCCTTTACTCCGGTTCCAGGGTTCGCTGGCACGGGACAAGGACGAAACAGCCGCGAGAACAAACGCGATCACTCACGCATTCAACCACCTCCACCACCACCACCAAGGCGTCTCAGTGTTCCCTGCAGTTTCACTTTCACTTTCCACTGCACCACTACTAGCGCACAGCGAAGGGAAAAACACCGGCACAGTTTTACCGCTTGTGCATTCCATTCGCACGAGAAGACCAGTGCTGTGGACTGGTGTTTGTGAATGGTATCATCCGCCTTACGGGCGGGAAAACAACAACCCGTGCGTGGCGAGTGAGATAGAAACAACAGGCGGAAAAAAACAGAGAGATACTTTATGTACAATCGCTGTACAATGTAAAGGCTCACCAATACTACCATCTCGGTGCCGGAGCACAAGGGCGGAAAAGTGCAGGTCCCGTTGAGAGGAAAATTGTGCCAAACCGTGTGATCGGGCTCCATGTTCGAGAGAGAGAGCGCAAAGGCTTTTCCGAGGCTCTCGTGGTTGAGGAAAATTCTCCAATTTCCCACTATCTCTGTCCCACTTTCATTCCTTCTCGCTCAGGAAGGCGCTACCTCTAGCTGCAAGTGGGGGGAGGGAAACATAACGAACGCGCTATGTGATGCGTTCCGAGTGCCTGGCGGTGTGTTGGTTGGTGTACATGCTGAAGCACTTGCATCCTTCAGCTCCACTGCCGTGCGAAGGAAATAGAGAGCCAACGACGATGGCAGATGCGAGATGCCATTTTTGCGGTACATAAGCGTACCACCTTAGCAGCTTGGGGAGCCTTACCCGACGGCAAAAGGATGCGTGTGCGTGGATTGGATCAGGGGGGTTGCTCTTGAACTATAAAATACACCAGCGCGTCGTACGGCAAACAACAAAGAAAGCATTCCCTGGGGCGACCGCTGGTAGGTAAGCCCGGGTACCACCCGGGGCCCGGTTCGTTGCAGTGGAATCGTGGTGGTGAGAGCTGTAGCTGCTGCTGCTGCTGCTGCTCTATATACCACATAGTACATCATGCTGTCATCGTTTTATTCCGGTGCTATCCACGGACGAAGGGACAGGAGGGCTTCTGCTCGCTGCACATGCTCTCCACGATGGTGCGTTTGTATCTGCCCGTGCCGAACGGCCAACAATCTCTCGGGGCGGTGTGCTTCGGAAGGGAAAGCGGCGGACGGAAACGTGTTCAAATTGGTGAATAGAAGGACGACCGCATGCCGGAGGGTAGGCGATCCGGGATGTCCTTGCCCGCGGTACGGTGCCGGTGGAGCGGGTGGAACAAAATGAACTCACGTTGAAAGTGAAAGCGACAGCGCCAACAGCGATGGCCAGGACTGGCGCTACTGTGCCAGCAGGGATATAATAACAGAGATCAACAATGGACGGGAGCGAGCGCGAAGGGAAAATAATAAGAAAGCGTTTTCAACATTCGATGTTGCGTCGGTTTTGGGTTGAACGAGCACGGTCGACGATAGGGCACAAACGGCAGCAGCAGCAGCATCATCATCAGGAACAGCAGCAGCAGTAGCAATTCAGCTGCGTTTCCTCGGTGCCTCGATTTGCGTTCAGCAACGGCTTGTCGCTGGGGCGGAAGAAGAAAATCGGAAGGAAACTTTAGCTTTCGTTAGAGGCTCTTGTTGATTTGTTGGTTGATGGTGCGTTCCTCCTTCCCCAATTTCCTAAACCAAGCGGCAAAATGTGGCACAACGAATTGGAATTGGGTTGCTGCGTTTGTACATTGGAGGAAGGGCTGTTGGAGCAGACTTGTGGATGTAGTGAAGCATGGGCGAACAGAACTCCGCTACCGGTTCGGGGCTTATCACCTCCAGAAAATACCGCTCTTTCGAGGTTTCTAGGATGCGTCAGGGTTTATTTCGGCAAATGTGTCGCTTTCATTTCTCCATAATTCTGGTGTTATGATGGCGGAGAGTTTGCCTAACGAAAAAGACATCCGAAGACCACCAGCTGGGAATTATCCTTTCCATATAGAAGAGTTGGAGCAACCAAATAGGCCAACTGCAAGTCTCGCTCTCTTCTGGAGATTCTAGAACTTCAGGAGTTCTACCCACCACAACCGATTCCTCCAGGTTGGATTAGGTATCTTCGACGCTCAGCTTTCAATATCCACCCGGCCCCATCTGATGCTTGCCTTTTAATCAGCGAGCCGTGTTGTGTAGAACACGATCGATGCGTTCCACTGTGCGTTGAATCGGGTTTCATGAGCTGTGCGTTCTGTGGAAAGTGGAAATAATTTCGTTTCAGTTAAACATTATAAAACAGGAGCATTAGTCCAATGGCCTCCTGCCGATATTTGGCGAAGAGCAGGATTTTACAACGCTCCCAAGCACAACAGCGGAGTAGCATAAACGCACAGCGTGCGTTCCACCGGTACACCAAACACCCCGCGATTGGAATTTGATGGAACGAACGGATGAAAAATATATTTTACTTTTAACTGTGCCGAGTGCGAGCTGGTTGAAATTTGAAACTCGCGGTTGGAAAACATGGCGAGGGAAGAATTAATGGCGTAATGGGTTGCTGCTGCGTTACGCAACCTCGCCTCGTCTCGTCTTGGTTTGTTTTCCATTTTCCAGGAAAATTACAGATTCGGGAAGTTTTCCCTCGTTTTTTTTTTTTGAAGTGCTAGGACGCAACGTGCATCGATGCCGATGGGCAGAGAAAGTCCTCCGCGAACGAAAGGGTTGAGGCGTTGCTTTATCTGAAATTGGATAGAATTGGGTGGATGCTGGAGTGGGTGCGAGTGAGCTTGGTGAGCAGCAGCAGTTCTCGTACTCGCATTCAGAAGGGGGTTGTTCCCGTTGTGTGAGAAAATGATTTATTTTACTTCAACACACACACGCGCGTAGGAATTATTTGCGTAATTTTATCCTTGTTCGAATCTTCAAACATCTGAAAGAGTAGGATATTTTAATTATTAACCGATCTTTTTACAATCAGTTAGAGAAATAAATTAAATCCCAGTACAACGAGCACTTTCCATACCGAAATCTTAACGCAGGAAATAACTTCAGCTCCGCAGGCCACTCAAGCGCCGACTCGAGGTCCTTCTGTGTCGAGAGTTGTGTTGCTCCTTTGGAGAATGCTTCATATTGTGTCTTTCTGCTTCACGCACCGAAGTACGCGACCGAAATTAGTAGGAAAAACGTTCAACGGTTAAAGAGTCCTGAACCATCTGAACTCATCTAACCGAACCGTATAGAGGCAGAATTTAAGGCCGTTCGTTCGAGTAGAAAAGGTCCATGCTTTTCCGCCCGGTAAGTGACTGCAGAAGTTGTGTAGCGTCACAGCGGCACGCTGAAGTGCAATTGAAACCGTTGAAATAAGGATGCTCCAAAATCGTTCGCTGCCCTCGCTGACGGCAAGCGGACGCTGCTTGCTTCCATTCCCCACTTTCCACACTTTCCGACCTATCGTACGACTCGATGTGAGGGGGCAAAAAAAAATTGCATTCCCGTTGCTTCTAACAAGCTTCAAGATTATGCCATGTTTCCTTGTTCCATCACCGAAAGCCCAAGCCACATGGAACCAGAGGTTCGTTGGAAAAGTTTTCGCGAAGGACACGCAGCAAGAAAAACGTCCCATAATTTATGTCTTTTTTGCACACTTTTCTCTCGGGGTGAAAGGGAAAGTTTATTCCCGGGCAGTTCCGTTAGAACGGGTAAGGGGACACCTCCCGGGCGGCCCCCGTTTTTTTTTTGTTGTGACCCCATGATTCTTGGGCAATAGTAGCATAAGTAGTTGTAGCAGTGTAGTAGTGGTAGTAATGCTAGCAGGCAATGGTAACCAGCTACGGACGGGTTCAGGAAGCTATTACATGTTTCCATTCCAACTTGTGTACGGTTCACCGAAACAGGGACGGCCGGTTCGTCGAGGAGTTCGGTTGCTCCCGAAAGAGTTATATTTTAGGGCGCTTCGGTGCGTTGCGTAACGAAATGACTCTCGACGAACGAACGTCTTCCCGATACCCCCACGGGAGGGGGCTTTTTTCTACACGAAGCCATGAAGCATGGCTGGGAACGTGAAAAATGGACACTGTTTATTTGGTTTGGTCGTTGCAAACTTTGCTCCCGCGTTAGCCCAAAACTGCACCCCTCTCGATGGAAAGGGGTTTGGAAGTAGTTCAAGTCCACCGGCCGTCCCTACCGAGAAGTTCCATGATCGGTTGTTTATTGCCGAACGAACCGGTGTGGCGGTAGGGCTGCTTCGTGCAACATCGACGGATGTCGCTGTCGTAGGCGATTTTTCTAAATTTATGTTCAACTTTTTCGGGGGTTCCTTATTGGCGGCGGCATCGGCAAAACTTGACAACTGAAAGGCGAGTGCCAGTTTATGTAGCCGGAAGTGGAGAATTTTCCATGGAAGTTCAGTTGTTCCCGGGTGGAACAACAGGCATTTTTGGAGGTTGGAAAATATTTATTGTACAATCATTCAAAAACCAAAAGCAGAAAACGTTTTCTAGCTCCCTAATTGCTTTGTTACATTGTACCGGAGTGGTTCTGCAAAAGGTCAGCTAAACGCATGCTAGCTCAGTTCTAGTTGTGGGGGTTTTATAGTAATAAAAACAACACGCAAGTCGTACCGGCAGTTGCATGGTGATAAAATTCATTAGGCGCCTCCATACACGAAGCGCACACCGGGCGCTTCATGAAGATATCTCAGGTGTACTGTAATACTAGATGAGCTGTAAATCTGGTACTAGGCTTGGTCCTAGGAACGATCACCCGAGGCACGGCGGTGCTTAATGTAACGGTTCAGCAAATGCCAAAGGTTAGCACCGGGCCACCCAGTGTGAAGATACGCTGAGGGCGTCCTTCTGCAAACCCAACCCTAGCAAAATCTGCCGTCACTAGTAGTGCAATAATAATAAAAGTAATTACCTCTTTTTTCCAACAACTCCGAGACCGACCGGAACCGGGATGTGCGGTGGTTTGGGTTCACTGGTCCACCGCACAGTAGCGCTGTAAATGTTGAAAGCTTTTGTACAGTCATAAAAATTAGTTTTAATAACCGAGGGCTGCTGGGTGGTGCGTTTTACCACGCAGCCATAGTGCTAGTGGCCGACCGGTCCCGAAGGCTTTGTGCGTGTTAGTTCTTGGTGAAGAAGAAGTACTTGCCGGCACTAGGTTAATCGGGTAGGAGGTAGGAGAACCCACCGGTGCAAGCTGAAGACATACACACCATCACCACCGGGCTGGTGGGGGGCTTTTTTATGAAAGCTCTTCCTAATCAGACATCCGGCGGCATATCCGATTACGACGATTGCTACGGATTTCGGGACAGAAAATTAATCCTTCCTACGGGCACTTCAATTCATGATTCGGCTGTCGGGGCTGTTCTAAACCGGGCGGTGCGTTAGTGAGAATTGACGGTGTGGGCTGAAGCCGTGAGGTCATTTGATATTAATTTGCAGAAGCTTAATTTTTACGCCGTTGCACTATACCAAGCTACGGGAGGGGACGACGGGTTGCGTTTCTAGGTGGCGGGTTTACAGGACATTACATCTCCACGTCTCCCTTGTAGGCAGGACACACTTTGTGTAGTACATGGAAGGAACATTTCGTGTTAATGGAAACACTGGCTAAGCCTGTGAGCCTTGTTCAGGGCAAACGATATTGTGCTCTTGGTTTTGGCTACCCGTTCTACCTAGTTTCCAACAAAACCATGGATAGGTAAAAGTTGGCCGGGCGCCTTTAGTGACCCCTTGGTGGGACGATGTACGGAGCTAGTTTGAATAGCACTTTTTTTTTGGGAAGTTAATTGCTAACGGAAATCCTTTGAGATTGGTTAACATATGGGTTGGACATTAGTTTTCAATTACGCACTTTGTGCCGGACCTTGCATCTTGGGGGCTGTTACAGCAGAAACGAATGCGCGTGATGACTTTTCGGAACACGGGAGCGGTAGTATTTAAGGTCCTCGTTTTTAATGCTTGATGGAACCGATAGAAGCTTTAGACGTAGCAAAAACTAACCATAAATGAGTTATGATGTTAGGAGCATTCCAAATTGTAACCTTTTTAGCTAAACCGGCAAAGGATTTTTTTTATACAATCAAAAAAGTAAACAAAAGGGTAATTGAAGCATCATTTGTTTGACAACCCTGCGTTAGTGTCAAAAATTAGGATGCGTTACACAATCGTAACGCAAGTAACGCTTTCAAGTTGTACCGATCCTAGCATGCCACAAATAATTGCATAATCTACATAATAAAATTATTCGCCATTTTTTCTGGATGCTGGAGGTATTTGTGTGTTGAGCGGCTAATTTGAATAAATTAAATTTAGAACACATTTTTCGATGGCCTTCGGAGCTTGCCAATCGGAACTAGTAATCCGATCAACAAACGCACAGCGCTGTCAGTTGATCAAAAATGGCGTTATCTTGTTTACCTTTGCTAGATGAGTAAAGTAGCCTTAAATCACACGCCTCGGTAATAGTGGCCGGAAAATTATCAATTACCTTTTCCTAAGCTAATACGATTAAGTCCATTCGGTGGGAATCTGTTTCCAAACGATCAAAGTAAAGTGGTAGTGCTCGGTTGTGGTGCTGGCGATCTATCCGGCGACAAACCACCGGTTCGTGGTTTGCAAATCGTCGGGTGCCAGCAGTTGGGGTAGTTCCCCCGTTTGAGGTTGGAATCCAAGTGGCAAAGCTTAAGCAAAAATTCCAATTATTGCTAGGCGATATTCTTCCGCCAGCGCTCTACCATTAATCAAAACGTTCGTGGAAGCTAACAGAGTTTCGTTTTCTATTAACCTCTATTACAGATCTCATCGTCGATCTGGTGGTGCTGCCCGTTATTGCTGCGGAGAAAGGTAAGGCTCTACGTACAGTCGGTTGGTGTCTTTTCGTAAGAAATAATCAACGTTTAGAGGAACCATTGACAAAATTGTTTAAAATAATACAGCCGAGAAAGGGAAGGCAGCATAAGCCGGCTCGGTACAGACCAATGCTTGCAAACATTCGCACTTAACGTGACCGGGAAAATTAGCTGAGAGTTGCTGGGAATGAAATGCGATTAAAGATTAGCATAACATGGCGAGCGGGAAACAACACAGTACGGTATGGCCACAAATTGACTATTTTTGCTGACGCCGGCACTCGCTGTACACTAAGGTAGTGAGTGAACAGGTTGGGAGAAGCGTTGTTCTCGGCTAGGAAGCTTCCATATCCTTCTCCTACGGTAAGGATTGTCTCCCTAGATTGAATCATCTACGTGATTTGCGTACATGTGACCTATTGCGATTGTTCCAATCCTGTACTTCAAGCATTTGGCGCGTAAAGCTGATATCAGGAAAACGTCTTTAATAATGAATTCTCTGCTAATATTCCATACTTTTGCATGCCCTTGAAACATTTGTCTGAGGAATCAGGTGTGGAGCAAAATACTTTACCAGTACCCTCAACCTAAAGCTATTCGCACAGGAATATCGCTTAGTCAAACACGTGAAACGTGCTGTTAATGATGATTGTTTCTTTAAGTTTGAAGTTTTAATTACTGCGCCAACGTCACATACATTCCCACCCTGGTACGTGCAAACGGAACCTTTTTCGTCGCCGACCACTATTGGCTGACTGTTGGACAGTACAACCGGCACCGGCTGGTTCTAGGTTTCTAGTGACCCGTGCTTGGTGCATGTCAGACATCCATTAGACCGGGAACCGGGCGAACCGTACTGCCCGTTGAGAGAGCGAGATTTCATTATTTGATAGCTAAGTTTTTGGAGATTTGTTTCACGCTTGCCCGGCTCCGTTAGTCCACACAACTCCATCAGTGCCGTTGCATTATTGTTCTACACTAGCGCCGGGTGTTGGTTTTAACGCGCCCGAGACGTTTGTTATCGGGGCATTATTTTGCTAATGCTAAGCGTAATAGACTTCATTTTTAATTGCACCAAAGGAAGAAGTTTGGTGTTGCGCACAACGATTGTTACCAAAAACTGATTGTAACATTGTTGGAGTTTAAACAACTTGATGCTAAACTGGCCAGCCCTGTGCGCGAATATCCTTGTTAGCTTGTGCCGACAACGCTTTTCGTTTGAAGTTCCTGTTCCATTCCTGTCAAACGCAATCGGCTTCCTAATCACGGCCCATGTCCCTGGCGCACCCTTCACCGGGATTGTGTCGCCGGTCTTAAAACATAATGTCCAATTATGCGTTCTAAATTCTAACGCACCAAGAAGGAACTAGGCACCCTCCACGATCCACGAGGGTAAATCTTTACACAAAGGGGCCAAAAAATCTGGTTTTCTTCCAGCCACCGTCCGTACTCCTTTGACAAACTCCTTGCAACACAGAAGGTAGGCCGCACGTGTCCCGCACTCGGTTGTCCGGTGTGTCGGTCTTCGGGCAGTGCTGTAATTACAGCGTTATGCGTACGGTGGTGTGGACAACTGCACGCAACGTCGCAACGTGCGCATTTCCCCCTCCCCACCCGTTTTCCTTTTTTTCCTTTTTCCGACCACAGTATCGATCGGCGGAAGAAAGTGCAGGGTGCCGAGGTTGCGGGCAGCGTAACCTAAAACTGATTCCTTATCGCCTTTCTAGCAGTTGCCCTGGAATGAGGATTTTCCTTCCCTTCGTTTGTGTTGCACGTTGCATCAAAAACTGTGTGTGTGTGTGGTCAGATTATGTGAACCCAGCCAACCTACTAACTGTACTCGCCGTTGCGTTCCATTATGCATTTCCCTCATTTCCGGTATTTGCAAGCGACGCGGTTCACGCACGTCCCCACCCGTCGCCAGGTTGGTTTTAGTGCAAGTATAATTAAACAAGGTAGCTAAAACGAGTCAAAAACACCAACCCGACGAGTGTGTAACAACACGCGGAACAGCAACGGCTGCGCTCGGTCGTTTCGAATGCGTGTCGTTCTTCTTTTTTGGTTAATTTTCTTCCGCAGTTTTTTTGTTGTTGTTTCGGGCCGCACCACAGTTATATATACATATTTAAATATTGTCGCCAGAGTCAGGGCTCGTGCTGCGTGCGTGTGTGGTGACGCATTTGCCCCTCTGTCTTCCAGTCTCCGACAGTCCGATCTAATGAAACCGGAAGGTGCACTCTGGCCGTTTGCTGCAGGCGGAGTGTGTGTGAGAGAGAGGGAGAGGGAGACCACCGAACCAGCGTCTTCCCTGTAGTGGACCGTTTTGGTCGTCCAGGGCGGAGGGTTGGGAATTAGTTGCGTATAATTAACCTAATTAGCAAAAGAGGGGAAAAAATGCGCCGCTGTTGTGGTGTACGCAAATGAATTTTGTCGATGCATAGCGACGCGAGAATAGAACTGAAGTTTGGACTGAGGGTTCGGCTGGGGGAAGTTGTGACAAGGACGGGGATTTAATTTGAATTAAGAAAATAGTTTAGAGTTCTAACAGTCGCTATTTATATTACAAAAAGTAAACTCTCAATGAAAAAGCTGCATAACTACATATATACCGCTGTTTTAAAAATGGAAACTGTATGCTCTCCAGTACATTCCTCCGAATTTAAATACATATTCACTGTCTCAGTTTGCTCGCGCTCTCTCTCTCTCTCTCTCTTCACTAAGGAAGCTTAAGATCTGGACACGCATATTTGCACTTTGCTCTGTCTTCCGGTGCGTGCATTTGCTACCATCCCTAACACGAACCCCGGGACAGCTCTGCGCGCAGTGTGCGTGATGAGTTTTCCCTATCCCTGTCACGGTAGGAGCCTACCAGAAGTCTTCGCAGTGCCTTCCTAGCGAGGCCTGTGCGCGTGCTGTGCATGTGTCTCTGCTGTGAGACTGTGGCACTACTGCCAGAGCAGGACAGCATACTGAGGAAAAACCGTCCAGAAAGGATAGAAATCCCCCTGTGTGCGATCGGTGAGGAAGAAGGATTTGTTGTGTCGTTGGCAAAAAACGGCCCGAACGGCGGCCCCTAGTACCGTGCGTACAGCAACTGCAAGAACCAGGCGCTTCGGGCGAACCTTCGGTGGTAGAGAGTAGCGGCGGAGGAGTGGATGGTGGATGTGCGGCCTCGTTCCGTGGGAATGGGAAACGCACTCTCGCCATTGCGAATGCGTTTGAAATGCGCATGAACCGATAAAATGACGCACAAAAGCACCACCACCACTACTACGCTAGCAGCAGGAGCAGGAGCAAGGTGCGATTGATGGGAGAAGAGGAGATCATCGAGTGGTGCAAGTGGAATGTGGGCATGGGGAGGGGTGGTAGATTTTAGGTAGGCCTAGCCGAGAGAATTGGATCGCCTGGTGGTAGTGCTACGGCTGGTTCCATGGTTCGTTGGTCGTTGTCGTCGTCGTTGCCGCCATGCTGGTTTGCTGGGAAAGGCTGCGAAGGCTAGGTTTTGGTGGGGTACAAAGGGACGTGACGCTCCCCACCCAACCCCACCACCGGTGTCCTTCGTGCTCCAGGAAAAAAGGCGATACGAAAAGGCATTCGCTAGGGATAGCCTATTTTGTCACAGCCAGAGCCTTTTATCGAGCTCTCGTAGAACTTTTGGAAGGTTCTGGGCTCACCCGGGGATAAGAATTGGGAATCAGAATTTTCGTTCTGGGTTTCAGGATATTCTACACGCATTTGGAGCAGAATATGAAAACCGCATGCTGATGCAACTACTGCTCTCGTTATCCCAAACAAGAAACTATCCATTTGAATCCCTCGTTTACGCATTGTGGGTTGGAATTTGGTTGTGTCCAAAATTTGCGTTCGTCTCAAGTGGGAGCCAGCTCTGTAGCGGCTTGTTGACTTGCATTGTTACGCATTGTCCACCAGGCTAGTACACTTTAGGGCTCACGTCGAGAGCGTGTTCGGCTCGGGGAACAATGATCGTCCACCTGAAGAAATGTTTTGCTTTGTTTCCCTACAAACGCCAGACAACGGGCGTTCCCCAAACATCCTAGAATAGAAGAAACTAGACATGAAACAGAAACTCTGGAAAGATGTTAATGGGAATCGTCATCTGCCATGTGCATTGTGGGCACTTGTTCTGCAAGGAACAAGCCCCCCGGCGATTGCTGCCGGCGATGCTTCTCTATCTGCTACTATTGGACTTATCTTGCGAAAGTCAGTACGAAGCGGCATGAAGCACACCACAAAATGCTCCACATCAGCTGAGATTTTTTTTTCTTCGCTCGAAGATGTGTGTTTTCGTTAGACCGTGCGTCGTGTGCGTGTACGATGGGTTTCTTTACCGCTAAAGTCCTATTTCAGTGCGCGTTTTTGGTTTACGGTTCGGTTTGTTTGTTGTTTCTTGTTGCGCTGCAGCTACCGGACGGTCAGTAACCAGCCGGCCAGCTAGCCAGTTGTGCCATTTTGTGGCGCTGTTATGTGTTTTTGTCTATCACCAATTTTTTGTGGGCTTTTTTTAGAGTTTGCAAAACTGCAACGGTAGGTCTGCCCAAATGCGTGCGTCTGCGTATAGTTTGCCCCATGGCTTGTGCTTGTTGGTGCAGTGAGTGTCTTGCCACTGAAAAGCTCGCCTAATATGGTTAGGATTTGTACGCATCTTAGCAACCGGGAAGGGCAAAAACTAGCTTTTGAGCGGGTTGTGAATGCAATTACCGTCGTCGGACGTGTTCAGTTCGTTCAGCCACTGGGAGCGAATATACCGTGGTAACACACAAAAAAAAAACAAAGACAAACAAAAATGCTTTTGTTTTGTGCAACGTTACGCGTCTGCCAGCAGTAGTGCGTAAGAAGAAACTGATGAGTGTGTAAAACAATAAACGCTGCGGCGTGGCGATTGCGAGCCTGCCGGCCAACCTTTCCAGGTTGTTTGCTTACAGATTTCCAGAGTTCCGTTTGAAGAACGGCTTCTAGTTAACGTTAATGGCACGCACGCGCGTCTTCTTTTTTTTGTGTGGGGTAAAGGATTTTACAAACCACACACACGCATACAACGCATCATGAGCAGGTTGCAATCAAAATAAGTTATTAGTAGCCCCCATGGGGTGAAATCGAGGATCGAGTATCACTAGTTTTCTTTCAGGTGGATTTTATCTATTTTAGCCACTTTCCCATTACCTTGGTCCAGTTACGTTAAGTTATTGTGCGTGCGGGATCCAAAAGTGCATCTATTCCATACGTCGTTTTTTTGTCGCAGCCGCTTAACGGAACTCCTCTGCTGGTGGACCAAGACGCGTGCGAACTTCACGATTGTGTATTTTGCCAACGCGATCATTGCGCAAATGAGCACACTGCCAACAGGCCCAAAAAAAAGTGGTGTCAAGGCCGGAAAACTTACGCACCAGACAGACGCACCCACCACCACCGTCCCACAGACTCCGCGCGAAGGTAACGCAAAGTTTGCGCTACTATGGGGTGCTCGCGTTGCTGCGGGAAATGGAAAGGGAACTAAAATTGCGAACACATTCGAGTGTGTCCGGACGGTGGTTCTGTTTTCTTCTGCTTGACGGCAACTTCATTGTGCGTAAGCGTTGGGTGGCATAAGCGAGTTGCCAGCTGACTAAGCCACCGAGCGAGACTGATTGATGGATGGGGAGGCGAAACAAGTGAAGAGTAGAGGGAACCGATAAGCTACTCCAACTGCCCTCAAAATCCAAGCCCAGTCTTCCATGGCACGATCACTTCACGATCGAGACGACGAGCCTTCCGAAAAACGGCGATCGCGTTATGACTCAACGGTTTTTTTAAGGTTTTATCAGGTGGTGGTGGTGATCGTGGAGAACGGAAAGTGCTTTCTGTCTGGCGGCTAACCGTGGTGACGGTCGAGGACACGCACCGTGCGATGACGGTGCGTAACGCACCGTTTGCAGCTGCGACTTTGTGCGATTTTTGTACGCACCTAACAGACACACCGAAAACCAGCTGACCTCCCCAAAATCTGATGGAGCACGGTGACGTTTACCACAGTCTACCATTGTGTCTGCTGCAGGCCGCGCATACGCAACGGATAGACCTTGCGAGCGGGTCGTACGCACGGCAACAAACGCGTTTGCTGAAATAGGAAAGCAGCTAGAAACGGAAATCCCTCCACCATCACCATGATTGCCACCCCTTTCCGAATGCTATTGGCCTCGATAAAAATGCGTTTCGGTCCTGGATGTTGTGTGTGCGTTTGCTTTGTGTTCGAGCGGACGAGGTCGACGGTCTGGCCGTTGTGGTGTGCGTAAACGCACATGCGTGCGCCGTTAATTTGGCCAAAAGGTGTCTAGCGTTTTACGATCGAAGCCAACCGCACAAAGAAGACCAACAGCACACAAAAGCCACATGCGAAAAAAGCTGAAACATTGATCAGCAACTGATCGGTGAGCTTTTGGGTGGTGGTGCGTAAGCGAAAAGGTAAGGGGGCCCGACTGCGCGCGTAACGGGCTCGCGATCGTACGCAACAGTGGTAGAGTCACCGAGAAAGAGAGAGAGAGAGAGAAGGCTTTAAAGATCAATATAAATTGAAAGTCGCATAGGGAGGTTGCGTTTGAGGATCGATCGTGGGGTTTTTTGTTGCTTGCGTGTTGGGTTGTTGCAAATTTTGTTAGCAGCTGATGGTTAATGTATTGATTTACGCATTTTTAACATCCTGTCTCGCGTAGTTCTTTTTTTCTCTAGGCGACAACGATTCCGGCTGTCTGTAACAATTCAAGGTGTAGTCTACGGGCTCGTCCGTTGCGTCTAGGCTTTCGTGCGATGAGATGGCGTTGCTGCACGCATTGGGGCATATTGGCATCTGCCGTTTTTATTAACCACATGTGTGTCAATCTTAGCGGCAAGGAAAGAAAAATAGATAGCCCAAAAGAAGTAACAACAAAAAACCCACAATCTTTCTTCTCCCTACGCAACGGGCGCATGTTTTATAATTTAAAATGTGCGTATAAATATTAATGGCCGTTTCCCGGCCATGTCTAGTTAAGTGCGTACGGTGTCTTTGTTTGGTTCCTTTTTTCCTGATTTTCTTCATGCCAATTTTCGCAGTGGGACTATCGGAAAGAAGAAAGAAGATCCGACCTGGACCCCACACACTCATTCACATAATCAGAAGATAGGTGGATGGTGGTGCCAGCTGTAAATCGAATTGACTGTTGCTGTTTCAAATTGGCAACCAGCTTTTTCCCTTGGCTGTGCATGTCGCATCGAAGCCTAAAAGCTTCCAAATCCATCCCTTAAGACATCAGCAGGAGACGCAGAGATAGATCTGTAGATCGAGTGGAAGAAGAGTTGCGTAAATTGCATTGCGTATAGTGCGTAGAGCTGGTAGTATAAAGTTGTACGATTTCCTCTTTTCTTCCAGGGAACTTTAGAAAAAGAGGTGGACGTCGAACTAACAACTCTAAACCTACGAGTGCTAGTCGTTTATGAGTGTCGTTGCAATAAATGAGTTATTAGACCGGCAATTTCATCCAGAGTCGCCAGCATCCCGTTTGCAGACCATATTATTGATTGGCAGCTAGTTTTCTGCTGTATGGTGCGTACAGTTTCGCGGTAGAAAATTGCACGCTCGCAATAAACGCAACTCCGTTAAAAACTGGAATTGGAAACCAAAAGGGAAACGGAACCACAGCCACACAGCCAACTCTTGATCGCTCATTAGTGCGTGCGGGCGGGCGTGGGCCTGTGTTTTCGTTTGTGGGCTTATGTCGATTATGGTTATTGCCTTTTTTGAAGTTTTGTTTTAGTTTTTATTGCAACGTACAGAAACATTGGAGAGTGTGTTTAGCAGTAATGCTGTCGATTAGATCAGGAGTGCTTTTGTGGGTCGATTGGTTCCTACCTTCCCGAGTTGAAGCAGCTCTCTGTTCAATCAATATAAGAGAGCAAGCTTGGTTTTGCATTTAGTTTTACAATATCCACGCTTATGAACTCCACGACGCCGGAAGCTGTTTTTAATTAGTGTTTATAGTAGAATTCTTGAAGATTCTCTCATACTTCGCTCTGCTGTCCTTTTGTGTGGTCCGCTCTGATGTTATCTTGTCTATTTGAAGCCCTTAAATCGATTTCCATTAGAGTAAAGACACACCAACTCTCACCGAAACTCAGTATCTTCTAAGCAAAACACAGCTTTTCAAATACATCTATCATGTACTTGGTGCAAGAAATAGGAGGACCAATACCAGATCTAAGGGTAAGGGATCTTCCCTTTACACGTCCTTTTCAGATCTCTTTTTTTGAGCAATGAAATCAGCCCAGAAATGATTTCTTCATCATTGCAGCACATCACATTCATCGGAAGAATAGCGGTATTGTGCACTGTGGTGCTGTCAGGAAAGAAACAATCTTCCTCCAAGCTCTTGTCCACATTTCGTCCCAAGTTTTATTCGTGCGTTAGGTGGGTAAAATGCAGATAACTTCTCATCCAACTTTGCCCCTACCCAATCCGTCAAGCATGCCATCCATCACAACGGGGATCCGGTCTGTGCACTTCGGGCGAATCTTCAGTCTCCAAGGAATTCGTCGCTACTGTTTCGTCGGGGTTGGTCCACGCTGTGGTTGTTGGTTGGCGTAAAGAGGGTGTAAATTTTATGTTTTTAAGGACCAACGATAAAATGCAGCTTTATGAAGCAACATTTAGTGTTGTTGTACACTGTTGAGGAAGATTGCTGCTGGTGTACTTCGATGACTGGTTCGGAAGGACTTCGGGTGTGTGTAGGTAACGTTACGGAATGAGATCACAACAGGATCAGTGATGCTCGGGCCAGTCACAGGACAGTGCAACGCATTTTACTACGCTTTGTTATGTGCCGCTGGCCATCGTTAAGTGCGTTGCTCGGTTCCCATTCTGTTGGAAGTGCGTCGCTATATACAATATCCGCTCCGAAGGCATTTTCTGTGCACAGAGGGCATTCTTAAATTATTTCCCCGTGTCAGGCACACTGTCAGGCAAAGTCGGGAAGCACCCTCAATTGCTGCCGATTTTGGCGTGGTGTAGTAGGTAGTAATTTTCTTATTTCGGCACCGAATGCGTTTAACCCTTTTTATGTCATTCGCAAACCAACCCCCGGGTGCGTTCGTTACGAAATTGCTCTAAGGAAAGCTGACGCCTACCTCGAGCATGATGGTTGCGTTGTTTTACGAACGCATATTCTTGTGCGCAAGAAGCCGGGGAGAACAAGCAAAAGGAAGGTGTGAGGAGAAACGCAATAAAACTGCTGCAGGCCTTTCGATGGTGGTGGGGAGTCGTAAAATCGGTACTACACCCCCAAGTGTGTGTGTGTGTGCCAGCACAGCAATTGTTGGTGCAGCAGCGTGCTGGTGGTGCTGGTGGAAATTAATGCTACCACGTCCTTTCTTGCACTGTGGCGAATAGCTAGGATGCGCTGGTTGAGTGGGTTAGGAAGGGCGCGGTAAAATCAATACCTGTCCCGAGGTTCTGCTCAGGACGACGGGCCCGCTCGTTTTGCTGGAAGTAACGAAGATATAATAAAATGTGCATGTAGGTGCAAAAGGACCTGTGCTCACTCTGGGCGAAAAAAGAAGGTATGCTTGGTTTTCCAAATCGTCGTGCGGATGGGTCTTTCTCCGACATGCAATCCTCGTATCACCCTTCGTAGACCGCCTTGTTGCTATTATATTGTGCAAGAAGGTTTTCTCGTTATGCGATACGACCGGCTGACGGTGCGCCGGCGAAAAGCCAACGACCAGTAAGAAAGTGAAAGTGAAACGTGTGCACCATTTGTTTGTTGCCAGAAGGAAGCCGAACACTGCATGCAGCTCTATGTGGTCCTCGTGCACCGCACACCGGAAAGGGAAACTCAGACAAGGGGGAAACGCTCCCTAGGGGAATGAGGTTACGGAGCTCTTTCTGCACAAAAAGGCACACGATACTTGCATTTGCGCATAATCGCAAGTTTGGGAGCAAAAATGCAAGGGAAAATATGGGCGAGAGCAGTGGGAGACGTGCGAGTGTGGGTGCGAATGTTTTACGATTTCACTTTCACTAAGGCGGAGGATAATCACGCCCGTGAGCGAGAGCGAGAATGCAGACGAGAGGGCATGCAGCACTGTGTAGGACACTTAATTTTATGCAGTACTCTAGTGCCGACGACTACGGCCACTACTGCTGCTGCTGCTGCTGCTAGCGACTAATAGCATGAGAAGGAAGATTGCGGACTTTTAGGGCGATGCGGTGTACTGCGGTATCGGTTGGCGTCCGATGCGGTCGTTGCAACGGGCGGACGTTGTGGATGCGCCGGAGCTCGGAAAAGGGACCCACCTTCTTTGGTCGTTTGGCTTGCTTAGTCATTCTTTTACGACGTCAGTATGTATAGGAAGGGGGGCCATTTTCGCTACAGCCGAGCTCCCATCATACCTTTCGGTAATGGAATTTCCTCGCACTAGCTGCAGCTGCTTATGTAAAGGCGCTTGCGAAAACGCATGCAAATGCCGGTCGGGTGTGCGTGCGCTATAAATTGTGTAACCTATGCGCGTCTTCTTGCACCGGAAAGATAGCGTTCGAAGAAAATGTTTATCCTGTGTGTTTTTGGGGGGAGAGAAAATAAAATGGACCCGTTATACAGTTGGGGATGAACGTTGCTATTTTAGAAATGGCAATGTGGCTATAAAAGAGACGCAAGGATGTTGTATTAATGTCGGGAAAATAGTGGTAGAGTAGAAGGGGGAAAAACATAACCCCTTTTTTGTGTTGGTGCTTGTTTTAAAGGAAAAACTCATCGTAAGCGTAGTGGTAGTTCTCCTTCCTGCGGAAGGAAGCAACCAATCTATCCTTGCACACGCGGACCATACATTATGCAGGCATGTAAGAAGAATAACGGACCGTGTTTGTGATTGCTAGAGGGATAGAGGTCCGTACCGTGTAATACGTTGCATAAGAGCGTCAGTACGGATCGTGGCCGCACACATAACAACGACCGTACGGAAAGGAAGGTCCTCCGACAATAACTACAAAAAAATCCTCCCGGTAGTATTATACCATGTTTTTACTGCAGTCCTGTGAAGTTGCTGCCCGGGTAGGTGGCAGTCCTTCTAATGCAAGCCGAGCTGCTTGTTGTGCTTACGTGGCAGCGCTTCTTGCATGAATTAATGAATCTTTCGCTTGATATGAGCCACCGTCTCCTTTATATCACCCTGCTTCTGCATGGGCCTATTCTACAGTCACAAATGCAGCTTCTTGCAGATGCGCTTTATTGGGGGGGATGTTTTTGTTACGTCTCCATTCTCATGTGGTCTGCGCCGTATGTTTTGTTTTTATTTTCGCTTTTGTGTTAGGGGGTTTTTCATATCAAAAGGGGCTCTTACAAAACAGTTTATTGATATTTTTGCTCATCCCAGCAAACTGTCGTGCTAGAATGCGGGGGGCAGTCTTGCTTCTTCTATGAATGCTTAATATGTTGCACACATTTTGGGATATTGCAATCTCTTTTGTATGTGCATGGGGGAAAGAAACCATGGAGTGGGTTTTAGTCCAGAACTGTATGGTATGGGAATTTCTAATTACTTTTGGGCGGTTTCCCTTTGGTGTATTTGAGTCATTTTCAAGTGTCAGATGCAGGACGTATTTTAAATATGTTGCTGCTACAGTTGATTTGACATATACAATTTAAGAAATTTTATACGCTGCTTCAGGGTTTTCAAGTGAGCTACCTAAAGCCATAGTGAAGTATATTTTTGAAAATAAATTACGTTGCTCTTTCTGAGCTTTTAGGATGAAAGGATTTTCTTCTTGGCTGGTATAAAAACCTCTTAGATCATATGCCTGCTATTTCTGGCTTACTAGACTTAATGTTACCGCATAGTGTGGATAGTCAGTCCAGACAATGGGGGAAGAAGCCCAGATGAGATTTGAACCCCGGTCCTGCCGTGTAAAGACCGGCGTCGATCTCGCATCTACCACCGGGCCTCCGGATGCTTGGATAAGGTCATGCAATAGAGAATTCTATTGGCCCCTACTGAGGTTAGTTGGACGTCTCTACCGAGTCGATAACACGTTGATGACTTTATCTCAGTCATTGACAGCGAGTATTCTGCAACAATGTCTATCTTGTCTACGATATTCTTTTTCGGGAGTTTTTACGTATACACTTATCCTATGTTAGATCTTAGTGCTCCGTCTGTGCTCCAGGCAGGATGAATTGTTGGCCATCAGGAAGTATACTACTTTCTTTCGATGCCTAAAACTTAGTTCGAAGAAATCTTCAATTCCAGTTGCTCAACAATTTTGTCCATATTTGCTTCAAACTGATAATTCTGTCATATTTTATCTTTACAACACACACGCATCATCGAGGCTTTGCTTTGGTCTAATTAATCCCCATTAGCACCAAAAAACAAACCATATGCACAAAGCTTATGAATAGAAACAGTACCGGTGTTTTGTTGCTTCTTTTTCGCCGAATGGCTTTCCGCTTTTGGGCAACGCTACTTCCGACACTGGCTTTCGGTGGCAGGTGTTACATCCGCTGGCATTTTTGGCATCGATGCACAAATGGTTCTTTGCCATCGACTAACAAAACCAACCACCAAACCACTGCCTCCCTCCACATTCTTCTTCCCTCTTCCCAACGGTAGTAAAAATTCGGCAATCTGCTTGCAGCAAAACATACATTGTTGTGTGTCCGGCCGATACGACCACCGAAAAAAAATGCCGAAAATGTGACCCGAAAACGAAGAGTGAACGAACGTTAAATGCAGCAGCAGCAGCACTAGTGTGTCGCTTCGAAAACAAAGGGAAAACCAACGACGTTGTTGCTAGTCGGATGCGTCCGCGTGCCTAGGCTCACGCAGCAACCATGTTGCAGCGATGGACGACCGCGATGGAGCTCATGCATTTTTAATTGCTGATTAACGCATTTGCATGGCAGAGGTGTGGTGGTGGATTTGCGGGGAAGAGGGAATGCAATAGCCACAAATTTGAATTGTGTGTGTGTGTGTGTGTGTCCAGTCCAGAAGAAGACGGCCGCACAACTGCACCACCCAACAAACATCTCCATTTTTGGGGGGACGCAACTGCGTTGGATGCACGACGATCATTGGGCAACGCAGTTTCGACAGTGACTTTAACCTGTAATTGAGTGAGATCAAAAAACATTTATTATAAATCAATTAGCTACTCTCTTTGCAGCTTTATCCCTTCTCTTGTTTTAATGTGATCTTGAGTAGTATATTGACGATATATTTAAAATTTTGATTTAATTTTTAAGCTAAACTAACCTTATCCCTGGAAGAGGTTAGTCGAAGTGCATTCCAATGACTAGAAACGCACTTCTAAACGACCTTAGCGGCGGAAGTGGCAGGCAGCCCTTCCCAACCCACGGTGTGGTAACACAGCCGCATTTGATGTCATGTTCCGAATACGCCAGCCCGTTCCTTTTCCACGCCGGAAAACCCGCCTGCCTGTACCGAAAAAAGCGCAACCTCGGACGTTACTGAGCTGCGCGTCGTGTGCTTCCACTACTGCTGCACAATGTTGCTGTGGTGTACCGAAGGGGTTTTTTGTAGGTCAAATCTATTTAACCGAAATTTCGACAGTCGCGCATTGTACGCGCGGCGGCTCTTTTTTCCAACATCGCTGCATCGTCGCTGTGTTTGTGCGTTTGTGTCGCCGGGTAAACGCAAGTGCGTTCCGGATCGGATGCGGCCATGGCGTTGCAGTGCTGATGTTTAGTTTTTTTTTTTTGGGAACGCACCGTGGGTCGGGAAGCATTGGGGGTATATGCTGACGATGAATATTTGGTTGCATGGTTTTGTTTTGTTTTTTTTTTCGACGCCTAGAGGAAGGTAATGGAAGTTTTGTTCACCTTTTTTTTTGTACGTGGTTTGTACGCTGTGTGTTATTGAATTTAATCAAACACAACCCCTAAACGTGTGCGCGGTACGGTACCCCCTTTTGACATGCGTGTGGAGAGGTGAAAAAAAGGCAAAAAACACATTTAATCCATTTACCTCGAATGTGACTGTTTTGCTGGTTGTTTTCGTTTTTGGAACCGCTCACGAAACTGCATCGTGTGACTGAAAATAAAAAAAATGGGCAGAGGAAATGTAAATTTTATGCACATCGCGCACTCGTTTGGTGAGCAGCACACACATTAGAACGCCTAATTTCCATCATTAAAAGCCCGGAACTAGCGGGATGGGAAGCAAAGAAACAAACACAAAACGGCGGACATCCGGGGACAGGATGGCGGTGGCTAATTAGCATGCCATTTGTGCATTCTGCATTATTTCAAGCGTTCTGTGCAGAGAGTTTTGATGCAATGGGAATCATATGGGAGCATTTTATGAGGGAGACAAAGCACATAAAAAAACGAACAGATTGGTTACAAAATATTGTAACTGATGCCTGATTTACTGAGTGTCAGCAACAGTATAAGGATGAATAGCAAGTGTGATTCTGATCTGGATATCTGGGTCCATTTGTTTGATGATATGCCATTTTTTCATGAAAACATCAATTATCTCCTTCACACTTTGGGAAGCGGGATAAAGCTAATAACAGGTGTCAAAATTAGTGGACTAATGACTATATTTATTAATTTTAGACTTGGCTATCTTGGTGTGGATAAAATCAGTTCACAGAAAGTTGCAAATGGCAGTCCGAGATCCCCTCGAAATTGTAGTGCTATAAAAAAGAGTTTCAAAGGATAAGTTTTCCGTCTCAGATACAGAACGATATGATAAGGTTGTCCGGTGGAGGTTTGCCAAAATTATCCTAGGCTTGTTAAGGAGACTCTTCGATCGACGATGCGCTTACCACTTTATACTTATATACTATGAGCACCTTTGGGACGGCACCGGTGGTAGAGGCGATAACCGCACGGTCTTCATACGACAGGGCCTGAGTTGGTGAATGTGAAGCTCTGAATGACTATCCAACTACAGGACAGGACCTAACAAGGGATCGTTAGACTAAGAAGAAGAAGAAGACTGTGAGCACCCTGAGCTAATGAGAGGCCCACAATTCTGAGTGATTGTCTACTTCTCAGGTATTGATAACTTCATCTTTGGATTTTGTATGAAAATGTGCTTCTTGTCCAGGATATTACTCATCATTTAAACAGATAAACTGGTGTGATTGCTGGACAGTCTTAGATATATTTTGCGATAGCACGAAACAATGAAGCAGTGAAGAAATTTAAATTTATTAACCAGTTGTTAAATTGGAGTTCCTCGACTAATTTAGTGGATTGTTCCATCCACTGCTTCAAAGTACTGATAACTCTGACTTATTCTAACTGCACAAACTCTCCTTGCGAATATTTACAACAAACTCTCCTTGCTCCCTGGACTAAGTATGTTTGCAAATGTATGAAATAGTGTTCAATTAAATTCGTATAAAAAAAACGTTGATGAACCGATCACTCAAACGTAAAGTGTTGCTTCTCTTCTCCCCACCAAAGCAGTGGGCATCGCGTCGAAAGACAAAAATCGATCGCACCTCGAATCGCTTTTGTAACTTTTTTTTTACGAGCAGCACACACAGAGGATTTGTTTGCGGTAGAGCTTCTGTTGCTTACGGTTTAGGACGCCAACCACAAAACCAGGGCACAAAAATCCGTGCACCAACCACCACCTGCCTTCCTTTAAAAAAAGAGATCCTTCTTCCTGGGTTTGAGTTGAGGCACAGTACAACTGCTCGCACAGGCCTCCGGTACGGTGGTACGAACGCCGCTGTGAAGCCAACCTACCATCATTTTAATGGATGGTTTGTTTTATTCTTGCTCCTTTTATTTTGTGCTGGTTGTCGTTTAGGCTAGATGCGTCGCTTTCCTTGCATTCTCAAGATTTATCGTCGAGTTGCTGTTGTTGTGGGTCGGCTGCCGCCGGTGGTTGGGTGGGTGGGATGGTTTTATATTTCCGTTTCAAATGTAGCCGACTCGGAGGCAAGCTCCGTTGCCGCGACCTATGGGTTCTGATCGAAGATAAATCAAAGATTTATGTGGAACGCGTGTAAAGGCACAATCGGCCTGTTGGGTTGGGTGCTTTTGTTCGGGGTGGTTCCGTTTTTGTTTTACAGCACACAGAACAGGAGGAGCTCCTCCGCCATACCGCGTGAGCTTTTTTTTTGCGGGGGGAGGGAAGGCGAAAAATGAATTGTCCTGCCAAAGTTTAGTTTGATTGCTATTTTGGTAAACGATTTTCTAACCTGCATTCCTGATTTTTTCCCATTTCAGATCGTTCACGGGATAGCAACGAGCATCACGGCGTAAACGCGAAACGACGGCCACCGAATCTAATCCCTTTAAGCAATTCAATCCAAGACGGAGGACCTTTAGTATCCCTCCGGTCACACGTGCGGACCAGCGTGTGCGTGTGTGATAAAGTATCCTTCGCGGGAAGTGTCACTGTCGGAACGCTGTGTCTACGGAAGGCAAACGGCACCAACATGGATCAACAACAGTACTGCCTCAAGTGGAGCAACTATTCATCCAACCTAGCGGCGGCCTTCTCGAACCTGTTCGATTCTGCCACACTCACAGATGTCACGTTGGTTTGTGGAGGTAAGTGCGATGTCCACGTTGGAGAGCATGTTTTATTTTTAGCGAGTTGTTCATTAAAAAAACTGCGCCCTATACCAAAAGGTGGTAAGCCAGCCGAAAGGAACTACTCCAGGATGAAGGCATCAGGAGTGAAACGGCCATCGGGAGGTTTGTTTTCGGACTTGAAAGGATTTTCGCCGTTTCGTTGTACGTTTGCCACGTACCCATTATCGCGTCCAGCTCCATCCTGTATTACCGATGCGTGGCGTTCGTTCGTTTGCGATTAATCGAAAGGAAAAGCCCACCCCCCCACAGCACGCACAATTCCCTGCGAGGTAGAAACGGAAATGTGAAGCGGATTTTCAAAGGATTAGACATTTATTTTAAATTTTCATTTTACCATCTACTGCACACACGCGATTGTCAGTACGACGATTCACATCACCGGCGGATTGGGCCGGTCAATGATACTCGCGGGTATAAAATTCGCGTTCGCGATTTATTGTCATACGGAAGTTGTGTGTGTGTGTGTTTTTTTGTATTCATCACCCCTTCTTGATGCTGTTTTTTTGTTGTTGCGCGTGATCTTCTGACGAGACTGCTTTCTAACAAGGGTCAAAGCCTTCAGTATCGTTCAGATGGGACAGTGCGTCCGGAATGAAACGAAGCGTCACCGAGTCTGCTGTCGGTGAAACACGGTCTCCCGGGTGTGTTTTCTTCCGCACACCCGAATTTGGCCGCGTGCTGTTGTTGGACCTCCTTCCCCAAAGAAATATGTTTTATGAAAGTGTTGTTGGGGAGCAGCGTTTAAAATCCTTTTTTTGTTTGGTTTTGGATTGCACATACTTTGATCATATTCAACGCAGGGGACAATACCTTGGTCACATCTACGTTGTTTTCAAAATAAAATTGTTTCGATATAAAGTTGGTTTGGTCATCACGATTTCTTCTAAACGCTGGATTTCATATTTTAAAAACGTTGATTTTTTCACATTTTAATTGTTATTATGATCCTTGGAGTATTTAAACACTACCGTTGGATTGGTGCAAGGTTACCATGTGCTCTTACCATATCTAGCTTTCGATGGAGGAAACTGTTGGTGGTATTCGCGGATGAAACATCCACATGATGGGGTGAAAGATGCTGCTACAAGTACGATCGGAGCACAGAACGGGCAGGTTGTGTCAGAATCGCGGAAATTAATTTTTCTCGCGACACATATCGTCATTGGACAGGCTGGAATGGAGTGGTTAGGTTGTTGTTTTTTTGCTCCTTTTTTGTTTGTTTGGATGTGTTCTACCATCGCAGTGCCGGATAGGATAGCATTTGTTTGCTTTGTCGTTTTATATATTTAAAAAATCATCCACTGGCCTCCCCGGAATAGAACGAGGTGGCAAGAGTTTTGTGTCCACTTTGGTAAAGGATGTGCGACATGATGAGAAGTAAGGCTGAGCAGAGCCACTCCACGTTGGCAGGGTCTCGATGTTGGGGTGTTTTTTTCTGATGTTCGTCTACTCATCGTAGCGCTTAGTTTCCGGTTTCCTGTTGACGACTTCCTTTCGCATGTGCGCTGGGAAGATGAGAAGCGGGTAGATCCGTGCTGTCTGAAGGACGGACGAAGCCTTCCAACGGATGGACCGCCGTGGTGTTTCGCGGTCTTGGGGTTCTTTATTTTTCTGTTGTCGTTGTGGATTTGTTGTTAACTCTCCGGTGTTTCATGGGGAGTCCCTACGGGTTTTTTTTTTTGTTCGTCCCGCGTACTTATCGCGTATGGGACCACCTATCGCCATACATCACCTAAGATACGGGAAATTGAGTGGAAGCTTCAAGTGGAGACAGAAACGAATGGAGGTCCCCCATCCATGTGAGCCCGTAATACGCTCCTCGCATCATCGGCGTGTGGTCCAGTTAGCTTTTTTTTTGTTGTTGCTGTTGCTGTGTCCTCGCGATTTTATTTGTCTAAATCGTGCCGACCTGCCACTACGCTCAAATATAGTCCTTCCGGCAGTGCGATGCCGATGCCGCGACAGAATACCGTGGCCGGAATGCTCGCGGGAGCAAAATTGAGCTAGAGGATTAAAATTTAATAATGTTTGGCCGGTGTTTGCTTGCTGCGTTGTCACTTGACAATCCCAGTGTTTGCGAATACCGGTGAGAGTTACAAAAAAAGCAAGTCTAAACTACGATTCCGCGATCTGTTCTCTTTATCCAGCTAGCAGCTCCGAATGTTCACTGTTTTGTCAAATTTTTCACATTTTGGTCTGTGGTGGTGCTTCGCCATATCGGGAGCAACCTGTGCTCAGCGTTTGGATAATTCAGCCACCGCGATAGTCTCGCGAGGTCGTTTTGGATAGAATTTATTATAATTTTTATTATCTTGTGGCTTTTTTATTCCGCGCCTGGTGGACAATTGCCGAGATTTGGCGTATGGAGGGGCGATGCGATGCGGCAGTACGTGCTCTTGGTGAGCGTTGCTTGTTGGCGGGCGTCGAAACACGTTGGAAAGCAAATATTGCAAGTTTTGCTAGTTAAGTAGATAATTTCTTGTGCTGACCTGGGCAAAAGTTTAACGCTTTTCGTTGTTGCATTTCGGGGGGGTTTCCTTTAGGCTTATCCATGAAGAGATTAAAGTTGCTTTAAACAGTGAGTTTGGCTTTAAGTGTTGTGAGGCAGTCTCAGTTCAATTCAAAGTCGCAGATAACTTGAGAGCAGTGAGAGCTAGCAATCAGAATATTACTAATAGTTCGTCCTTTAAAGTAATTAGTCTACAAGGTAATCCGCAGATCAATTGCCACTGATTTAAGGGATTGGGTTCACTGATAGGACTAATTGTTCACCCAGGACTAATTGTGATAACGAGACAATCAAAATTTTGATACAAAGCAGATAACGGACAATAGCGGCCAGAAACTGCGCCGTATTACATCTTCTGCATACATTGCAAAGCGTGAGATGTTTAATAATTACAAGTTCGTGACACTGACACGGTTTCGCAAACCTCGCAGGAGAAAGGGCAAAAACTTTGCAGCCTTTCGGACACAATGAGCACAGGACTATCTGGGGGAACCACAGAGGGGGAAAACGACGAGTAGCGAAGTTGAATCGGTTCGTATTATGTTCCATCCGCTACTTATAAATTATATAGATATGCCACCTTTTGCCAGCTCGGCCATTTTAGGCTCGATAAGCGGAGAAAGCGGCAGCAGCAGTTTGGACAAGTGCGCACGTCAACACAATCCTATGGCGGCTATGTACGCCACGCGGAACAACAGGAGGGCAGGAGTTTCGGTTGGATTAATTTAGAAAAATGAATTTATGAACAAAACAAAGCCAACAACGAAACAAAAAAGAATCAACTAAACCACCATTCTGAATCCTTCCGAGGCGTGCGGATCCATCCAGCGGAGAGCTCTGATTGGATGTGGTGCTGCTAGCCGGCCCTACCGTTTGGCTGCTATGGTGATGAAAGTTTTAGTCGTAGAGTGAAAGTAGATTCATTGAGATGAGACCGAGATAGGGAAAGCGTGGTGGCCGTCGTCGTCGTGGTGTTCGCGCACAGGAAGAGGAATTTTCCGAGGGCTCGGGAGGAACAGGAAAGAGGGGAAGATATTTCAGTTTCAGCACAAAACGCGAACGGGCAGAGGCATCATCACACCTAAACGCGCACTAGTGGTAAGCGAGTACAAGCGAGGCCTGGCGGTAAATAATGAATCCTTTGCCCTGGAAATTCACTTTCGTTGTGTTCGCTCAGCAGCAAGGACGAATGCCGGGGTGAAGGGCACTAGGGCACAATAGGGGCGGATAGGAAGCAAGGAGCAAGGAGGACGGAGGTTGCGGAGATGCGTGCTGGCAAATGTTGGATGTTAGTGTGTTGGCTGAGTAGTGTTACAGTGTTGCCATCGTCGGGGCCGCGGGCGGAAATGATAAAAACCGACACGATTTTGAAACACGAGAAAGTTTTCTGCCTCGTGCCGCGCTCCCAACCCCCTTGGTGCCGTGCTCATCCCATTTAAACGCTCTATCCTTCAACCTGTCCAGCCTTGTTTCCACTCATTTACCCGGGCCCGCAACGATCGTTCCTCCGTGGCGCATTTGTCGTCAAAGCTTGTGTTTCCGTCCTGCGGGCAGGCGTTGTACAGTAGTGGCGGGTATTGGTGTGAAAATATTCTCGGAAAAGCGCACCGGGGCTGCTGCTGCCATGTCCTGCATCCGGCCTATTAGCACACACAGAGAGAGAGCGAGAGAGCTCATCCTTATGTATACCGAGGTATATATACGCGCGAGGAACAAACGCCGAGTTATCCATGCTAGAGCCTAGGAACGGTTGGCCCCACTGCGTCGTGTCAGTTCTTATCAGCGAACGGTGGCGCGGTAGCGTGGGAGGCGTCACCCATTTTCCCCCAACATATTCCAGTGTGTCCTGTAGAAGCCTCCCGTTGCTGAATCAAAAAACGCAACTAGAGACGGAAAATAGATGGATGGCCTGGGATGGATGTTTTCTCGCGATGGTGCGTTATCAGTCAGCTAGCGTGTCTACGTCCGTGGCTCCAGATGCGTATCGTTGTGCCGGTCGCCCGCACAAAACCCGTTCCTCCGCTTCGGGTGGCGCTTCGATATAAGCTGCCACTCTTCTGGTATAATTATTTTTCATCTTCACCAATTTCTCTCTCTCCATCAGTTCAGGAAAGGATTGTTGATCGTTTTCACCGAGTGGAGCGCCAGCGAGAAGGACTTCCTGGAGTTGGTGGGGGTTGTGGTGGGAAAAATAACAAACAATTTCACTCCCGCTGAGCCTTGTGTCCTTTTCGCTCGTGCAATGTGCGCCATCGTCCTCTTGTTCTTCCTCCTCCGTCAGGTTTTTATGTCACTTTCACGTTACACGTTCCATCCTCGCGCGCGCCCGTCCATCATCAGGATCAGATATTGAAATTTGCCTCCACGGCTTCTAGTCCTGAGGAGGGGGGGGGGAGACTGCGAACACATGACAATCCTTTCTCGCTTCACCTCACTTTTCAGGAGCAACTCAACACCGAAACGAAAACGGCGAACCTCCTCCGCCTTCGTCCGTGGGCTTTACGCATTTTCCGTACCATGAATCGTCCTGTGCGTGATTGAAGAGCCCCGGTGGTATGTTGATGAGTTGATGTGCCGACGCGTATGTGCCCACGAGTAGTCAAGTGAGCCCAGCGCACTCGGTTACGGTGCCGGAAAATGGGCAACAGTGAAGTGGGTTCTGCAGCGGCTCGGGAACACACACCACACCAATGCTGCTGGCACTCGACGGCTCGGCGCACGTGTGTATGTTGGTCGCGAGGCGCAATAGTTGTTTCTTTTTGCCCGTTGGTTGCTGATGATTGCGGTGGTGTTGGTAGGCCTTTTGCTGCTAATGACATGCCGACGAGGAACGCCGGGTCGTTTGATAATATTTGATGCTCCCGCCCCGGAGAAGGGTGGAATCTATCGTTGTGGGGTTTTCGGTTGCCAATCATCATGATGATAACGCAGCTGCTGATCGTTGGTATTTGTGAAACAAAAGGTGCAAAGTAAGGCACAATTGTAGTCGTGGCGCTGGCGCTAATAGTTGTAGATAGGCAAGTGAGGTAACGGGAGAGTTGCTGGAGAGCTGTCGCCCTAGGTCGTTGGTCTGGTGGCTTACTTTCACTCTCTATCAGCGAGGATATATATGTATAACGCTCTAGACTGCCGAATTGAATAATGGTGCGAATAAATAATGTGCAGTCTCTTCGGTCGATAGATTGTCGCATCGGTTGGGGTGGTCGTTGTTTGTGTCGTCGGTTGAATTTTGCAATGTTTTTGTGATCGATTTTATTTCCTGCCCTTGGTTCATGATCGCCCCCGTTCGTGGTGTTTGATACCAAAGAATGGCTGGAGCGATAGATATGTTGTTATTCGGGACGGTATTTCAAGTATCGGTGAGAGACACTTGGTTTGTCTGTAGGACAACATGTCTAAAAAACATCATCCGCGGAATATCGTTGCGAGTTATCCAGAGTTCCCGATCTAGTTTCGCTCGAAACCACCCGTCAGAGGTTCGCAGTTTCCATTGATTTTGGGTGTTGTGAAAAATATTGTACGTTTTTTTTTGCAAAACAAAACACCAAACCCCAATCCTCGGGGAAAGGCGGATGAAAATGTCAGCAAAAATTCATATTATCCGCTCGCTCCAGCACGAGTTCTGCTGGTGATTGGCGCCGCTACAAGCCTTTACAAGCTTTATATATTCATTTTTTTGTTTTAGACACAGAATGGGGACATACATTGGTTAGCGCAAATGGCTGACTGGAGATCGGGGGGTGGTGGGGGGCGAACTGAAGCGAAGTTAGATGCCAGTTTTTCGCTCAATATTCTTCATCATCGGTCGGCATGTTCTGGTACATGCTGAGATGCGTCGAACGGCGGCGTCGGCGGCGGCTATTCTGTGCCGTGTGATGATGCTCGTTGTGCTTCTCCCAATTTCATGTGGAATATCGGCAGGGCAGAAGCATAACGACAACAGCCATGGTTGGTGCGCTGGCTTCTTGATGCTGTTAGATAAAACTGAGAGTATCCGGTACTGGTGATGGTAGGCAGTGGGGTGTCGTGGTAGTAGCATGGCGCATCAGCAGCATCAGCAGTCCCATCGGTATCGGTTGTTTTGTTCTTCCATCCTTTCTTCATCACTCAAAAGCCGTTTGCCGAGCCGATTTGCCGTTTGCTGTCTGGGGCATGAGAAAATGAGAAACCCTTTTTGGCAGAAAATGTTGTTTGTTTTCCTCATTGTACGGAGGTTGCAAGAGGGGTGGTTTGGTAAATGGGGGAAGTATATGTTTTTTTTGTCTCACAACACTGGAGTACAGGAAGGAAGGATCCACGATCGATTGTGTGTAGTATTCAAACAAGGCTTCCATGCTCGGTGGCTTCAGACAAGGCTTCAGAAACGATCACTCGCTGGAATACGCCATGAACCAGCAGCCAATTGAGCAAACCTACGCGTTTGGCCCCAAAACTCCTAAACTATGCCTGTGCAAGATTCTCCGGTGCAGGCAACCCATCCGCTAGAACGGCGTTTTCCCTCCTACCTTTAGGCGTCACACGCAATGTGATATTTGCTTTGATGTGGAAATTTATCGAATATCATTTTGCCGAAGCGCTGCGAGGCTCAATATTCTCGTTTAGCTTATTTACTCCGCCGAACCTACCGCGGCGCCATCCCGTAGCTGTGTAGTTGGGCGCACTTTGCGTATCAGCGTGCTCGGTTGCGGTTGGTTGGTCCGATCGAAACTTTAAAGACCGCAGCAATCCACTCGAAGTATGTACGCGCCGGAGTTCTGTAGTTTGAACACGATTTGAACACGAATGTTTCAGCACAATTTGATGGGGAAATGGTCACACTGTTTGCTATAAAATATTAATTTAATATAACCCATCTTTTTCAAGCAGTTTTTTACAAGTTTGTTTTGTGCTGCACAAGCTATAAAGTTAAAATTGTTTTTATTAGATCAGATTTGCATAGAACGTCTCATTAGATCCAGTCAAGGAACAGCGAAACAACACTGAAAATCTGATTATATCTAGCATTATAGTTGGAATTCTATTTTATATCCGGCCCAGCCGTAGCCAAACCAATTGATAGCTGCGGTTTATTTCATTTCGGTTGCATCTGACAGAATTTTATGCTTTCAAGGCAACCATGTTCCGGGCGGCCAACCAAGGTCCCCGGGACGCGTGATTCGATGTTGTGCTGTGGAAAAGTTCGTCGTACATTTTAGCAATTTAGCCATGCTTGCCTACCCGTGTAGTAGCCGCGTGGTGGATTTAATTTTCCAAATTGAATTCAACTTTTTCTCGAACCTCCGGTCCGGTGTACGGTGCTGCGCTTGCTGCCGGGCCGGGCCGTCCCATCCGTCAGCCTGGGATATTTGTTATGTGCTGATTCTTCTTGCCTAGCCAGCTTTCGTTGTCTTTATGCAGCGTGTGTTTGGCATAATTTTCTAATTTTTACTCTAAATCTACCTTCCAACCCTCGAGACCGGCCGGCTGTGTATGGATGGGAGCGTGTAGAGAGAAAGGGAGTATCGTTCTGACTCCTGTGGCACACTAATTCCCACCTGCTCCCGGTGTCTTCCCATTGCTCTTAACGTCCCTACCATCATGATCATCATCGGGCTCCGAATATCAACGCCACCATCATGAGGCACTGCTGCTGTTTGATGCTGCGACGGAAATGGTGCCTTTTTTCCCAGGGAGTGATAGCTGACGACGTCGTCGTCCTCCTGTGCATGTCACTGTTTTGGTTTCGGGGTTCCGTCAGGTTTTCCTGTTTGAAGGGCAGAAAAAGTGAAGCCAGGAAACTTTTCTAAATGATAAACTTTTCGTCCGTCCCTCGGTGAGTGAGTGGAGCGGGGTTGGAGGTGGGGGCCTGACGTTTTGCTGATGTCCAAATAAGTATGGAGTAGTGGTTTTGCTTTTGCCGTCACGCTGTCCCTTTGCTCTACCGTTCGGGTGTTCCGCATCCGGTAAGCCTCTAAATTGGGAGCTTGTTTTTAGTCGTTCCGAGGGACACGAGGACTACGAGCAGGCCTTTCTAAAATGGCGGTAGTAACGTCAGTTTTGCCTCTAAATGAAGCCTTCCGAAAGGGAAGGCATCGAGTGGTATGTACACGCGTTCATCTTTTTGTTGCGTGGAGTTTGCTTGCGCAGTCTGGTCGTACTATTTTCCGAATTCCTTGAAGCCTGTCGTGCAGCAAAAAGTCATCGGGTCCCTTTAAGATGACGAGAAGTGTTGCTTCCACCGGGAAGAGATTTTTCATTTTGCTGTTAGTTACTGTTTCATCACAGCTCGCGCACAAGAAATAAATTAGTTAAGTTTAGTTCGTTCTCTTGTACGCAACCGAGGTGTGAGAGGTACAATTCGAAAGCTCCCCCAGCGGGAGAAGGGATAGCACACGGTGGTGTAGGCAACTTAGTTTGCATTTTGTTGTGTACCATTTTTTCCCTAATGATGATGTGTTTTTCCACTAACGTAGGAAATGGGTCCATGTCAGTGTGAGCGTTGCTTTCCGTCGTGTTGGATTTTTTCCCCTTTGGTCGGCAAGCACATTTGACCCAACCAGAGACGGACGACGAGCGTGGCAAGATGATGTTAACTATTCGCTTCCCATTTCCATGGGCGCTTTCGTAGATCTATGCGTTTGTGGCGTAGTGCCGAAAACGCACGGTGTATGAATAATGAATGTCGAGTCATACGAACGGGTTAATGAAATAACAGGGCGCGGATATTTTGTACCAGCCCAAAACCTGAGCGGTGAGGGAAAATGAACTCAATGGCAAGCTGCGAATGTTATCACAAGCCTCTTCAGACGTGTCATTCTATGGCAACATGAGAACGAGATAGGCTTCGCGAGATGAATAGATGTCCCATTTTTCATCTTCTTGATGTGCATGGTAGATACAGTTGGAAGACTCCTCTGAGTTTGCTAACAAAGCTGAGGCCCTAGGAAGCTTGTGCTGAATTGTTCTGCATAATGGTTCGTGCTATAGTATTAGTTTGAAGATAAAGCTGATAGTATTGAGAGAGGATACTAATTTCAAATATCCAAGAAGGATCTAAATAATCGTTGCTCTACTATTTCTTTATCCTGAGCAATCTCATTCACTCAAACGTATATCGTTATGCGGCAGCAATTCACAATACGGTACGTTCCTTCTGCATTGATGTATTTCCACATCTTTAATCGCCTAAACGGATGACGGCGAACCGCAAAATTGAAAAAAGGAATTAATCCTTTTTCGGTAGGCCATCCCTTGATCCCCGGTCCTCTGCAGGGTTCTCCGTTCCCTCGCTCCATGATAATCGTTGTTGGATTGTTTCCTTTTCATGTGATCTACGCATAGCTCTGTGTGCAGTTTTCACATCAAACATCAATCCTGGGCCATTGATGATTGCAGTGTGTGTGGGGTTCCCCGCAATGCTGGTAGTGGAAATCCGTCCCTGATTCCGGATCGTTCTCTCATCAGTACCGGTGTTGTTCGGTTCGTTTAATACGATCAGGTAGTTATCAATGATGGAAACTTTTCCCCTTGACTTGCTTGAAGTGTATCTACCGCAGTGCTACCAGGAGCCATGTGTGTAATACTTCAAACTATCAGAGACAGCTTAATGTGTGTGAGTGCTGGTTGGCTGTGGTAGGAGGGTTTGGATAGCATTTTGTAGGCAGCAAGTTTGCCTTTCTGCCATCGAGATAATGACGGGGGAGAAAAAAAAAAGAACGACTACTGCAATGCCGCCTTTCCCGGTTTCTTCGTAGTTGGACAATGGAACCACATGAAACTATTCCTCCTGTTTTTTTTTTTTTGCTGTATGCCCGGAAAAAGTTTTTCTCTGGTAAAAACGAAGCCGGTTTCGGGTGAAGATTGATAAGAACAGACAAGAAGTGCGTGCTCGTGTCGGCCTGCTGCTGAACGAAATGGTGTATCATTTTCTGCATTTTGTCCCCCACCACTGGGCGCTGGAGTCAATTTTCACCGAACCTTATCTTTTGAGGACTCCCTCTATTGCACTATTTGTATGTACATGGTTCAGATGATGTTTTGGAGCTCGTCTATGTACATCGGGCTACGTTCATCAAGAAGAAGCTTCATCACGCTCTATAGTAGCTTGGAGGATACGGTAGGCAAACAAATATATAAGTAAAGGACGAACGTGCTGTCGCCCATTTCCATTGCGATGGTACATTTTTCAGAATGTTTCACTAGTTTCACTTCTCCTAGGGCTCCCCTAATGATATTACTCCCTGGCCTCAAGTTTTGAAGCATCGGTTCGCTTCTTTGGCATGCTGTTGATAAATATTGGTTTTCTGGCCTCATTTTCGCATTGATGTGCGTACAGTTGAGGAATATCGAAGGCAATTGTACGTTAGAAGCTTATAGGCATTTGTGTCCAATAATTGGGGAAAAAAAAGGCGGCGATACGTCGTCGTCCATGGTCGATACAAAAATCTTCAGTTTTATTTTCATTTATTTTTGCGTCGTTCGCTCGGCAGGCATGTCTTCTGTGTTTTACTTTTTTTTCTTCTGTGTGTGTGTCACTCCTAACGCTCGCCGCTAGACTGGCGCTGCTTCACTCGGTCGGAAGGTAATTGGAGGAAGAAAATTCATCAGTCCCGTCGCTGGCAAGGAATGACGACGGAAATTGCGTATGTGTCAAATGATCCAAGGTATCAGCAACCGTACAGATGAAACTCGCCGAGCCGCTTTCATTTGCTCGAAGGGACACGATTTTTTGTTGGTGCTGTTTTTTTTTCTCTGCCCGCTGGTCTTACTGATGCTGCTGATGCTGCCGATGCTCGCAACCAACGTACAGAAGCAGCAGTAGCAGCTAAAACGTGGAGCGAAAAAACAACCAATGAAACTGTAAATTTTTCTTCATTCGACCGCCCCAAAATGAGCAGGAGCAATGGAAGGATCTGGGGAAAAATTATGGAGGCTGTGCGTGTTGTGCTGTGTTGCCTTCGGTTGGCGAGTGGATGAGACTCACACTATCGCGGCCCGGTGTTCACTTCCGTGCGCGCGATGCCGATAGACGACGGATGGGCTTCTCGGATGCGTCTGTCAATTCCGTCCATCCGTCGACATGTTGAGCCCATGTGTGTGTATGTTTAATTTTCCAAGTGGGTTTGTGTTTGTGCGTCCGTCATGTGTAGATTGATCTGTTCTGGTCGAAAAATGCTGGAAAGCCCTCCTGCCCGGACCGACCGGTTTAGAATTGATATTTTCGACAACAGCACACGGTAGTTGTGAGTTATCGGTGCAAAATCCTACCAAATGTCCTTGTCGCCAACATTCCGTGGGGAGATACCTTGGCGTAGAGGACAAATAAAAGTTTTTGCAAGAAAGTGAACGGAGAGTGGAGGGACGGGAAGTTGAATCGATTCAATACCTCCGGCCATTTTTTTTTTGTCCCCGGCCCTTCCCGATTCGGCAAGGATTCGTTGCCGGTTTTCCATTCCGGGCCCGTTCATCATCTCGGCCGAAATGGAGAGCGTCGCTCGACCTTCTGTTGCTGCCAAATGAACATCGTCCATTTGCAGACCCAGATTCCTCCATTACTCGTTCTCCGTGTCCTCTTCCTACACACACACACGCGCCCGTACGCGAGAAGGTAGTTTGATGTTGAAATGGTACGACTTCTCCCCGAACCGGATACCTTCGACGACGATGTTTGACTTTACAATTGACAGTGATACGCAATGGGGGTTGTTTTATTTCCCACTTTGCTTTCCTTACTGTGTGTACGCTACGGTGTTGGAATGGTTTGGTGATTTTTTTGTTGTGTGTGTGTGCGTTTCGCCAGGACACGTTTTCCCAGGACGCGTTCTACGCTCTCGGACGTTAGCGGGGGGATTTGATTGGTCAAGTTTTATTTTTCTTGCCAACGGCTCTGATCCACATTTCGACCAGTGGCAAAGGGCCTGCCCCGGTGCAAAAAATCGAAACAGAAATGGAATTGAGAGTAAAGTTTCATTGAAATGGGAAAATTCCTTTGCGTACGTGGGACGTCGGGTGGTTTGGTTTGTTCAGCAGCAGCAGCAGCAAAGAGAAGCTCTTGTGCAGGAAGTCTCGCTAATGAGTGAAGGGAAATAGTATAGAGCTGCGGGTACGACGGACAGCCGCTTTTCATTAGAGATTTATTCCGGTGAAATGCGTTTTCGCTTTAATTAAACAACGAAACATTGTTTCTTATCCTGATACTAATGTCGTTTTTCTCCATCTCTCTCTATCTTTTTAGGTAAGCATACAACGCACTTTTTCCTAATCCGTAGTGATGAAGGGGGAAAAAACGTCGGATGATTCATCGAAAGGTTGTATTTGATCCTTTTTTTCTCAAAATTCTGCGACAATTTAACTTGACTGTTAAACGTTTAGTATATCGTAGGTTTTATAGGGTGTCGATGCTATAATTTGCTAGCTCAGACGATATCCTATGTACACGTCAGAGTACTGCCACATAAACCTCGAAATGTGCTCTAGCTTGCTTTATTTGGGGCGACAATTTCCGCTCATATGATTTTCCGACTCATCATATCGAACCGTAACCAGGATGGGAAACGTTGAGTACAGGTTTGATTTCGCCGACACCCAAACATTCGTGCAGACATGTATATTCCCACACACGTTCCTTTTCCAGACGGTGGTGGTGATGAGTGGGGTACGAAAATGGTGTGCGAATGGTATGCCAGAGGACCAGAGGGATATGGTCGACGACGGCGCGCCTTGAAGATTCAATAAAGCCGTCTTCATTATTCCAAACAAACACGCATAAAAATTCTTCAACTTCCCGGACCTGCTCAAGATGTAATAAAAGGACCACCACCACCACTACCGCCGGTATATCGGGAAAGAGGAAGAAAGCGAAACTCATTCGAGGTCGACCCGTGTGGTGAATTTTTCGGGGGGTGATATGGCGACGGCGTCGCAACCGAGAAGAAAATCGGGGCTCGACCCATAAAGACGGTCTTACTGGGGGCGGAGGAGTGTTGAGAAAGGACACAGCGAGAAGTGTGTGAGTTGGGAGGAGGAGGAGGAGAAGGAAGCCAAAAAAAAATCTCCAACTTGTATCGTGGTGCAGACTGTGTTTATACATTTTTTCCTTGCTTGAGTGTTGTGTCCCAGTATTTCGTACGCCTGCTTCATTCAGCCTCGATTGTGCGTCGATTGGCTCGGAAGAAAGAATTCGATACAGACCTTAGCGGTCGCCTTCAAGCGTGCCGTCTAAGATTCGTGGGGACGCATTGTGTGTGTGTGTGTGTGGCGAGGACAGGGGGGCAAAATAAAGAAAACATAAAATGTGAATAAAACGATACAATTTCCCCACAGCATCAAGCAGGACTGAGCTCCCCGATCATTGAGCGTTGAACCTTAAGATGGCTACTCTAACGGTTGGGGAAGGCTATAGGGCACGTGTGAGTGTGTGTCTGAGGAATGGTGTGCGAGTGAAAGCCCTGCTTGTATGTATGACCTGCAGCCACTCGAGAGTGGGACAACAATAAACGGGGCACGCGAGGTTTTGGCATTTTGCGTAAAGCAAATCAGTGAGTGAGGCTTTTACGATGCCGTTGGCTGGTGCCTTCCCTTTAACAAAGCGCGTAAAAACGAGCATTTGTTTGTGGGCACGTGTTTGTGTCCGTTTTGTTGTTGTAGCTGTTGTCCTATCTTATGGTGCAAGATCCTCGACCGCGCTCGGCTCTCAATGCTCGACCTCGCATCGTCCCTGGCATCGTCCTGCCGGTGGGCTAAGTGAAGATATTTATAAACATATGTTTCTTTCCCTCCCTGTCACGCGGTGCTCCTTGTTTCCGTGAGCCTTGCCGTGCAAGCCGGCATTGTTTGCTATTCATCGATTTTATGGCATTAAAGGTGTGTCGACGGGTCGTAAACGTGCGTTTATGCTTGTGGGAGTGGGGAATGAGGAAGCACTCGCCCTCCCGCCGAAAGCCGTATCCATGTGTGTATCGAAACCCAAACAAACGTAAAGCGATTGTGTGTATGGCCCAGTTTAGCGTGTGAAAATTGGAAGGACTCGGGAGACATCTCCATTTTGTTGTCGCCTTATTGATGATTTTATCTTTGGACCGTGAAATCAATGAACGGCTTGCGGGGGTCCCTTTCCACCGACGCCCGTTTCCAACGCCGCGCACAATGACATTAATGTCTTTAAGGTCACACAAGATGGAGTAGAGTTGTTGTAGGCAGTGGCAGACGTTGTTGCTTGTTGAAGGTATTGAGCTACAGGTGTATACATCTAGATAGATCAGCAAATGGTGGGATATTAAAGTCGGATGGATTGAACAGAAATATTTCTTCGAACATAACAGTATGGAGTTTATTGATGGATCTTGAATTCCTAAGAGATTTTGATTTTTTTAATATCAGTATAGTAGTCACGGCCAAATATTTAAAAGGGAAACATCCTCCTGCATCAGCCATTCGTTCATTCAAACGTTTCGTTATGTTTTCGCAGCATATCTTCTGTGGTACAAAAAACCGCAAAAAACACATCTCAGCTCAATTGTTGTGAAGGCCCAATGCCTCAGAAATTTACGCGTACAGAACCGCAGCGCTAGTGGTTGTTTTTGCTGTGCTTCTACTTGCACAGAACACCCTCCCAATGGTGCACCCGATTCAACGTACATTGCGTTTCCCTCGCACGTTATCCTTTTCGGTCCTGCTATTTTAGACGTTTGCATGGATACGAAGTTAGGTATAATCGTGAGAGAGCATTTGCTTGTTCGTTATTATTTTGGTCCTACAAGTCACGAATCTATGGATGGACAGCCCGACGTAACTGGATGGATAGCATCGGTGAAGATATTGGCTGCTGATCTGCAAGACCACAGTCCTGCAAGAGGTTCAGTTCGGTAGGGAAGCTCAGTTTTGAGTTGCAACAAAAAACTCTCATATCGCATCTCTGACAGAGCATCTTGTCTGCCACGCGCTTTTTCCTGCACGTCATCTCATCGTCGATGTTTTTTTTTTTCCACCCACCGAGAAGGGGTTAGTGCGTGAGCGACGTCAATTCGGGATTGGGGTTGGTGCGTTTTGCTGCTGCGTACGTACGGACCAGCACTGTGAGCATTGCTGCAGTCCGTGCCCTGGCAGCTAAAAACTGTTTGCTTGATATTTATTTCGATTTATATTCATTTTCCATTTTCATGGAAATGTATGTATTCGGAATTTATTTGCCATCGCGCTTCAGCAGTCGGTACGTGTGTTACTTGCTCGCTCACACACTCACTACACACTGCCGTTTGGGGCCATTTTTCCTATTTCAACATTCGGTGCGTTCTATCTATCGTTATCCTTGGGTACTCTTTTTTGTTCGTTTGTTATTGGCTTCATTGTAGACCTCACAGCCAGTTGAATCCGGCTCGGGTTTTTTTTTTTGGTTGGTTTTGTTTTCGATGCGTTGCTACGTAGATATACTTTCATAATGAAAAGGATGAGCACATGATGCTTGCGGGGACGGAAAGTGTTTTCCTGGGGGTTGCAACAACAGCAAAAAAATCCTACTGAGCGGTGACTTCAGCAGCAGGGTGGAAGCTATTTCCGTTTCGTACATGTCCTGCAAAATGGGGCTTCTTCCTTTCGAGCCAAACCACCAATGTTGATAGGGGAAAGAGTTGGAGAACAGCAGTTTGGCTGACTGGCTCCCCTCTTGCTTGCATCATTTGTTGGTCGATGATGGAATGAATCCCTCTGCTGTGCGTTTTCATGTTTTCCATTGAGCAAAAGAGGCACGGGAAGAAAAAAAAACCGCCGTATGCTAAGCTCTCCCCGAGGACCAGGGCAATGTTGGCTCGGTATCTCCTGAGGTTCTATTCTACTTCATCCTCACCATCCCGATGCGCTTGATTTGATTTTGAATTCAATCGGGTTATGCTTGGCCGTGTTCGGGCGAGCGATGTGGTCCACCCTCTCGGTGGCCGTGTTTGCCACCGACCTGATAGCCAGGGTATCACTTTTCATTCCAATAGTGCCAAGGTGGCCGGTTTGTGTGTGGGCCAGCTCTGCTGCTGGACCCATTAGTCTGGACTCTGTTCCCACAAGCTTTGGGCATTTTTTTTCTCTCGCCTTGCAGTATCCCGTATTCCCCGATTCTTCCTTCGTAGCGTAGAAGCCACTCATCCGAAACCATCAGCTAAATGAATCCTAGTTTTCACTCACAGGACTCTCTACCAGCAGCAGCGCTGCGACATACATCAACCGGTTTGACATTATTGAAAATGGCCAATATTGGTTCGTTATACGGGAGCTAATGGATGCCGCAACGATGACGCCACCGGGACCAAATTGTGTCCAAGCAAATGTCATCTGCCACACCCTTTCCCTCGGTGCGCCTTCCATTATTATGCCTCCAAACATGCGTACGCATGAGTGGTGCACTCTTCCGTAGTGGTTGCTGCAGCATGGAAAACGAAAAGTCATGCCAGCTTTCCCTACTCTGATGTGTGTGTGCGTGTGTGTCCGGCAGAAGACGCAGATAAAGTGTACAAATTGAAATTGATGACTATTTGTAAAATGCTAATTTCATGTATATTGCCGCTATCTGTCATTCATTTGATCGAGCTGCTTTTATCGTTTACTCGTCCTTTCGGTTCGATTGAAAAGTGGCTTATGTTGGTTGGTCAGCTCTGTAGGAGTGAAGCTGGGGAAGCCGGATATCCTTTTAACTAAGTCCATCAGGATGCTGTTGTTGCAGGGAATTGGAGATGTCGATCGTAGTAATATCGGACTTAGGTCTTGATGAATTAGGATGCATTCCTGGACAATCATGAGAGGGTTTTAGACCTAAAATTACTACTAACAATGATATAAAGAAGGATTGCTATATCCCTATTCGTTTTAATTTTTACACTAGTTGAAGAGTGATTTATGTTTCAATTTTCCTACCTACGGTTGCGTTTCCCTACTGTCTATTTGCAATTGTAACGAGATTTCCCCCCGCTCTGTCAATGTGTAAACCCTACCGTCAGATGCATTTGCTTTGGTTATGGATGCGTATGATTGGTTTGACGAGAAAACGAACGTGATTCTGGGCACCTACCTACTGGGAGTGCTTGATGGGGACAAAAGTGGCAAGATATCGTTAGCCCGTGTTGAACAGGAAAAAAAAGCAAATGAAAGTGTTTGCCAATGTCGTGTTCCCGCATGTCGGAAATACAATGCGATGAGCAGATAGAAGCAATGCGAGCAAGCAAATATTAGTGGCCACTGATTCTTCGTCAATCTGTGTTGCGACAAAACTAGTCGCATCGGTTGGCAAAAAGGAAAACGCAGCTGGTGGGATCAATTGGAAAGCGAAATTAATCAACGGGTTTTGCTTGCACACTGCCGGGATGGATTGGAAAAGAATGGGTAATAGAAGATCAATATCGTTTCATTAGTTTACCCAGCCATGATGGACACGGGCGTGACAAATGTATGGCAGCTACCACCATTATTGTCGCCGTATTGTTTACCTTGCTTTGCGCTTTGTTTTAAGAGGATTTTCTTCACAATGTTTTGTTTGAAGTACAGATTTGTCTTTAATAGTAGTTCTAAACTTAAATATCAAAATTAGAGATGCACGGTATAGGTGCGAAAAAATCTTATCCTATGAGAGCAGCCATCATTATCTTTCTATGTCCTCCAGTTAGTAAAATTTGAAATTTTTGAACCCCTAATTACTAGTCACACGGGGGAAAACAATCGAGAATTTATGGTTCATTCATGATTGCCATCATCGCGTTTGGGCTAATTAAGTCGTAGCCTAGGGAGTACTTTTGTGTTTGGTCGCATGATTTGGCTGCTTATACATCCATCAGTTTGGTAAACAGAGTTTCAGCGAAGGTGGGCCGAAGTGCACGTGAAAAGCAGGGAGCCTGATTCATTCAAATACGAATACCCTCCTCCTTCGTGCATTGTAGTCATCGCTGATAGTACACACACACTGTAAGGCGTGTGTTTGGGTTGGTTGGTGACACTCGGTAGAGAGTTGTTTTCCCTTTTGTGTTTTTTTGTTGTTGTTCTTCTGCTTGTTTTTGTTAGGTCGTCTCCTTCAGTCACCTGTCTAGAATCTATTGGTTAGGAGGAGTGTGTGTATGCATAGCGTGGTGTACGAACGAACGAATGTTCGGTGGGTACCTTCCGATAACTCTCCATCATTCCGCTGCTTTGGCAACCGAAGCGAAAACAGACCACCAGCGAAAACAGCGTTCGTATGACAACAAACGAACCGAACGGAAAAATCGAACCGTTTGTTAGCGAGCCAGGAACGAGAAGTCCCTTGCCCGGGACTATAGCTCACCGAACGTGTGCAGGGTGGATTGCAAACGCGAAGCAAGTACGAATCGAACCTGAGTTCAGTCAGTGATTGGCGCATATAGGGGAGGAGTACAGGAGCAGAGGCAACCGAAGGGAAGTGTACTAGACTAGCGCGCCAGCAAGGACTACGTTTGGCTATTATTTCCATATCTTTCTCCGCTAACTACGCCGGGTTTTCGGGTAGAACTGAGTAAGCGATTTTTTTTCCTTGGTGGTGGACCCCGAGGTGTAGCACACGGTAACTGGACTCTTCCGGCTTGCCCGCCGGATATGCTAGAGAGAGGCGCGCGGTGCAAACGAAAGTCCACTCCAGCGCCAGACAATAGGGGCAGGGGCTCGGAAAATACGATTTGTGGAAGCACACGACGGCGTACTGTGTGTGTGTTTGAATCGAGCCCATCGATGCATGAAAATCTGCCTGAGAAACACCGCCCGCGATTCACAAATGCTTTCCTATGGGTGGCGTAGGCCTTTGGCGAACGAGGTTTTGTTCCGGGATATTCGGCTGACTGATTTGGTCTGTGGCTGGCCCATCGGTACTTGATAGAATTGAAGCGTCCGGTAGTTCGTGTGTGAGCGAGTGATTTTTTTTGTGTTTGAGTCCTCTGCCCTTAAGAGGATGGAGGTGATGTTTGGAATGTGTCGTACGGGTGTATGTGGGCACTGTGGCCAGCTATTCTTACCGTGCGATGACCTGTGAGGAAGCTGGCTGGCCGGTTGGTTGTGCGTTGTAGATTGAATTGGAGGAATATATTGCCGACCGGTTGGTCGGTCGGTCTGGCCTGGTCTGGCCGATGATTTGTGCAAACGAGGTTCCCTCGACCGGGCGCAGGGAACCGTCAAACCAGCGTTCAGAAGCCGTACGATATATTGTAAAATATTTATCATTGTTTCTCTCCGCTGTGCTGTTCTGCGTAGGAAACCGAAACCTCGATGCACACGTACGGTGATCGATGGATTTTGTTTTTTTTTGTTTCCCCCCGTAGAAGGGGTCAACAATTTTCCTCAGTTGACTGATTCAAGATTCGGTTGGGAGGCCTATACGATACGAGACGGCTTGCGCAAACATTGCTAGCTGCGGGTTTGCTTTCGGCATAAAAAAAATCCGCCAGCTTTCGTGAGGATTTCGATTGTGCACCACCGGGCTAGGGGCTGGCTGGCTGCTCTATCGGCTGTCGTCAGTGCTCCTGTGTGTGGACAGGATTTGAAGCATACGTCAATCAATTTGGTCAATCAGCGAATACGACCGCCGCGCGCCGTTCGTTGGGTAGAGTTGGCATCGGCGAGTGTATATGGATGGGCCATATTTTTCAGCTCACCAGCCACTTATGGGGTTTTGCAGTGGTTTTGGGTTTTCCTTTTGCACGTGTGTGGGTGTGTGTATTTTTTCGTTCAAAGTCCAAAAAGGTAAATTAAAACTTTAATCCAATGTTGACGGCGTATTATTTCATGGCATTTGTGTGTGTGTGTGTGCGAATAATGGCAACGACTCGACGTTAGTCCGTTCGTTATCTTCCTGTTTTCGGTGTATTGAACAAAAGATGGGGGTTGTCCGACGTTCGAAATTATATTCATTGATTCAAATCAGATTAAGCCAAGAACGCTCTTAGCAGCAGCCCTCCAATTTATCACGTTGAAGCTATGATCGTTCGATTTGTTTTGTATGATTTGCAAATGGCATGAAACCTCGGTAGAGGAATAAAGTACCTTAGCAGAGTCCTTCCATAACTCGAAGTACCGAGCGAAAGTAATAGGCCTCAGACTCATAAATCCTTCCAGTTATCACCCGCGTCGCAAATGACCTTGACATAAGAAGATGTTGGGAGGCTCCCTACTGCTCATAATAATAATAACAATAACAATCGATGGATGGATGACAGAACACACACAAACCCAAACAATGTCGGAACCTTTTTTTTCTCCCTGCTTTACTCCGTTCCCTTTTCTTGGAGACCGAAGCTTCCAACTCCCTTATTACTAACCGCGCGGTACTTCCCGGAAGAGCCGGCCCTGTTCGTCGTAAATGTCGTCTGCCGCTCGTCTAGAGCAAGTCGGGTTTGGGGAAATCCCCGACAACCCCCCAGCCACTTTCCGAGACGGGGTGAAAATATGCGGAAAGGATATAATAAAATAAAAACACCACCCACAGTATGAGTGCGCGAAATGGAGGCGCCCGATACTTTTGTCCCGTTCTGGTGGGGGGTGGTGGTTCTTGTCGCAATCATTGTGCCTTTGCTCGCGTTTGTGCGGCATTAAAAAGGTGGGTTTTGTCGATTGTGTACCGGCGGGTCCTGAGCAAAGGCTAAGTAAAGTACAGTCTCCGGTACAGAGAGCGAATGTGCCCACCCATCACCGAAGGGAAGGAGAAAGACTTTGGCCGGATCATATCCATCTTATTTCCGTGTCTTCTTTCCACGGACATTTGCCCCCAAAATGTGTGCTCGTATAATTTGCGATGGGGTGGCAAGATTTAAGAGTTTCGTGCGAACATGTAGGAAAACACAGATTGTCGTTAAAGCTGAAGCTTTCCCAGACGTGCGCCTATTTTGAAGCAAAATGGAGGTTTTATTGTTTCGCCTTTAACCTATTGTTGCGTTTTGTTGTGGAAAGTGTTTTTTTTCTTTCTTTGCTTTGCGAAGGTCGAAGGATAAGAAAAGGCGGAACAAAAAAGGAAAGAAAAACCCCTCACCGAGAAGGACCAGAAGGAAATGTATCACAAGCTCCATCTCGCTCAACCCCCGGTCACGTCTTTCGCATCTCATCGCACGACCCACTGACACCGAAAACAAAATGGATTTTCTGTTGTTGTCAGTGGCGCGCAGAGTTGGTGGTGCGAGTAAATTAATCAAATAATACCTAATTCTTCTGTCCCGACCCTTCGCTTCTCCACCAGCCGGTTGCCGGGGCTTTGTCTTGCTGCCACAGATATGCCGGATGAATGAAATTAATGAGGGAACTCATGAGCTGAGATGTTTGAAAACCGGAAGGACGCCCGCCCCGTAAATCGGCAGACGGAGGGTCAAGCTCGCGTTGCCAACTGAAAGGTTGGTTTTCCGTGGTCAGTTATGGATATTGAATAGCACCTTTCAAGAGCGATGAGGGAAACGCTGTGGCTGGGTGGGTGGGTGTGAAATATTTTTCCAACGAATTTGGAAAAACCTTTTTCTCTTGTTTTGACGGTCGGATGGACAGATGCGGGGGTTGGAAGGGACGGACCCATCCCAACGCCTTCTGCAAAAGCGAAAAAGGTGTCAACAAGACGGGTCAGCGCACCGTAACAGCGACGGACGGCGTCACAACACAAAGATTAGGAATCTTTGCAGGGCTAAGGAAGTAAACAGTAGGGCAGGATGGATCTACGGTACGAGAGCTACAATCGGAAGAAGGCCCAAAAATAGAGACAAAAACAAAACAAAAGCGCTACGAAAGGTTCACAATGGGTGTGTTAGGTGTGGCGCATATTGAAACGAAGGAACAGACGGGAATAAAATTATCCGCGTGATAAAAGTTATGATGAGGGAAAGGGTTTTCCTTTTTTTTCTCCCACTCTCTCTCTTTCCCTTCTCACTTCCTTATTAGGTTAGATACGGCTTGAGAGTGAAAAAACTACGGTAGGATCAAATTTACGAACGAAAACTGACCTGCCCTTACGACGGGGGGGGCTCGATGTCTAGCGGTGCCTGCTGCTGAAGATTAAGGATGGCCTTTTTCACTTTCAAATTCGTGGTGTGCCCGCAGTATGGGAAAGAAAGTTGATGGATGAAGGAGACAAGCGAACGTAGATGGATTGGGGTGTGTGCTTAAAGTGATGATGATGATGTCCTAATTTTCCATGGCAAAGATTGATGCTGAGAGCCATACGCATCGTAGAACCTGTGATGTCAACAGTGGGATTACTTGCTGCTCTTCACGATTCTTATGTGCTCCAGGTTTGAATTAATGGACGAGGTTAGATTCTACAAAGCTTATCCGTGTGATGTCCAATGCCAACATGATAGATAAAAACGGATTGTTTGATCTTTCTCGTGAATCTAAGAGCTGTATTCTGCATATGAGTAAGACCCTATCCCCGTCCCAAACATCAGACAGTGTTGCGCCACTCAAATGTGCATTGGAGCCAGGTACGCAATCATCGCCAAGACGAAGCTGAGGTCCAACCAAGCTACAGTGATGCATGCACGCACTACCTAAAATCCGGCCCCATCTAGCCGTAGCCTCGTGATGTGCAAACATATGTGACCCATCTTCGTACGCCTGTGTGAAGGCCCCCCCCCCCCCCCCCCCCCTCTGAAGTAGAGTACGGAAACCGGGGGAAGGTTGCGTGTTTGTCTCAGTGCGTCGTACTCTTTTAATGTTGAATTTTTATGTTGACCAAGCCGGCCGAAAGAGATACAGAATCGGGTTGGGAAAGAGCTGCGCAGTAAAAGCGGTATGGTCAACAGGGACGGAGGCATGTGCACGCATTAAACGATGGGCAGCGCATCGTGTGTCGACGTATCCAATGTTTGTGCGTGACACATATTTTTCACACTTTTTAAAAGGTTTATTCGGTCTTGTCGTGTTTGTGTGTGCGTGTTCGGAGTGAAGGAAGGCAGGAAGGCAGGGAGTGAAGTTGTACGCATAATGCTGCTGCGACGTTTCGTATGCGCAACATGCTCTCGTCCAAATGCACCAGAAAGTGCCTCACACTGAACCCGAATTGCGAAGTCGCTGTGAAGAAACTCTCGTTTGAGGGTGTTGTTGGCGATGAGAACCGGGGAAAACGACCGTTTAGGCAACTCGATTCCATGTGCGCATGTGTGGTGGTGCGCACATTGCAGCGATTAAGAACTCAGAGTTATGTGCAATGCGTCTACGCAACCTCGAGGAGGTTAGGGTTTAGAACATGGCGGATCGCGGCATGATACGGAGGCGGGCGACTTGCAGCGACCCGTTTTCGTCGGTTCGGTTTTTTTGTGGGACACACTTCGAAATGTGCGTGACCTACTTTTCCCTCCGAGAACGATGCAACCATAAACATCACGCACGGCCGGAAGAGACGGTCTTTACTCAATGTGCATTGCCCCACATCGTATGGACAGAGCTCAGACATTGGCGTTGTATTGATACGTACGTACACAGTTTTGTTGGACACTAAGATTGAAAGTCACCAATATGGCTGTTGGAGATTAAATCACTTTCACTGGTTTACGGATGAAAAGGAGCAGAGGGCACGAGGATCGATGGAAGAATGTTGCATTCGAACGATCGTAGCACACTGTAAACAACCACTTTTACGATCTAAAGCTGGTGTTAAAATGGCGTTTTTGGCTATAGGAAGCTCCCTGACGCAAGCTGGGTGCCTTACGGACGTATTTCATCGGTAGCTATTTTGGAGAGGAATACCTCCAAGAAAAAGGCAATAGTTTTGATCTTGTGTTGTTCAGCAAAGTATTATCATATTATCTGACCGAGTAACGTTAATAAAAACAGATTTTTGCAACAATTCGACTAGGTCTTCCATCTACACACAAAAACGCTGGAACTGAAACCACATTAACCACATCCATCGAAAGTTCCTGTACAAAGTTCTTCTGACATCGAAGCTGTTATCGGTGGTCTGATTGCAATGTTGCGAAATTGTATTTGAAAAAGAATGGTTGATTTGAGGACCAAACTGGATGCGCGCTTTGTCGAGAAGTGGAGAAATAGAGGCAACATCACGCGGCAATTAGCTAATCAACTAGGATCTCACTTGAAAAAAGGTTAAATGCAACATTACAGATAGTTTCTAACTACAATGTACGATACCTATTAAGTTGTATTTCGATAATCAATACAAAATTCCTTGTAAATAGGTATTCTCGTAGAAAAATAGCAGCCATATTCATCGCCCGGAAGTCATATTTCCCACAGAGCCCCGACATCAGTTCGCCTTTGTACGGTTCGACAGGCCGCGCCATATGTTGTGTACAAATATGCTCCAAAGTTTTCAACATGCTCTCACGATGCTCACCAATATACCCCATAACAGGGTTGTGGTCCTGCTGCTGCGCCATGCAACGCTGATGATGATGACGATGATGTCATAGCCCGTATCGCATTTTGGGCACTCATTTTCAAGGTCTTCTGTTGATAGGGGGGGGGGGGGGGGGGGGGGGTCGCGTCAGTTTCAATTCCGCTCTCCGCCGTCCAACCACCTTGCAAATGGGCGAGGGTTCAAAAATACACATACAACCAGCCAGAATTAGGTCGGAAATCGAATGCATTCTGTACAACTGCGCCATCGAATCGGAAGGCGCGCGCGCTTAGGGGCGACCGAATTTCTTTGCTTGCGCATGACCCATTATCAAACCATGCATGCACCACCCCGACTGATGGTTAGTGCGGGCCTATGTGCGGTTGCTGCCCGTTCGAAGCGTTATTTATAGTAGCGACGCTGTTTGGAAGAGCTGCTGCTGGTGTGCCCTATGTTTGATGAGTGTTTTACTTCTTCTTTTTTCCGTCTTTCGCCATTGGGGCCTAAGATTCATTTCTTGGAATCACTGAAACACACAATCTTGCATCGATGGTCGGGTTTGCGAGGGATTGAGCGTGTGCGTTTGCTGGGCGTTTGTTAGCTGTGGCTGTAAAATTTGGTAGAATTCACGATAGCTTTACCGCTACGATGCAAGCCAGCCAGGCGCAAGCAGTGCATGTGTGTGTTTGTGTGTGTGTGGTAAGATTAGACACACGAAAATAGGTCAGTCAGTCAGTGAAGCAGCAGGCACGTTAAACATACTTGTTATCCGCGTAACATCGCACGACTGGCTAACATAAACCATGGGCTCGAAATGGATGGACTATGTTGTGGCAGCTGCAATTAAATTGCAGAAGTTCTGCACTACATTTACCACAACTGTAGGAACTAATTTAAACTATTATCTTTATTTAAATAATCTCGATCATAAATAGTTTGACTGATCCTGTTGCATTTCTATCTTACAGGGACCGTATTTAATGCACACAAGGTCATACTGGCGGCATGTTCGAAAAACTTCGCCGATCTGTTCGAACGGGCTCCGGTTGGCACGGGACAGATATGCGTGATGTTGGAGGCAACCTCGGCCGACAACATGCACGCACTGCTCGAGTTTATGTACAAGGGCGAAGTACACGTGTCACAGAAAGCGCTGGAAAGTTTTCTGAAAGCGGCTGAGAACTTGCAGGTGAGTACGGTCGGGCGCTACGGGGAGGAAGTGTGTGCAACGCATCACTTCATGACGCCTTTTTATGTGCTCGTTCGCAGGTCAAAGGACTCACCACAGAGCACGGACGCTTTGCGAGCGCCAATGCCAGCCAACCGTCACAGTCACCGTTTCACGGGCCACCGAACGATCTGCCATCACCTGCCATTCGCCGCCAGCAGCGCAACAGCCTCTCGTCCTCGATGGAATCGATCAACCGGGCGGTAAAGCGGGAAACCGACAGTATAATCGCAAGCAGTGCAGGAGGTGGCGGTGGTGCGGGTGGCAATGGATCCAGCCACGGTAGCGGCGCCGGTGGTGCTGGCACGGGCAATGTAAGTAGCGGTGCGGACCGAGGCAGCAGCGGCGCCCCGGACCGCACTGGTCGTGGAAGTGATCGAGGTGATGGCGGCGGTGGTGGTGGTGGTGGAGGGGGAGGTGGTGGTGGCGGCGGTGGCAGTACCCCGGCGTCCAGTTTCTCCCCGTACCTGCAACCGTCGTCCTATCTGCAAGGATCCTACGAGAACCGCAAACGATCGCTACGATCACCGTTCTACGAGCATCAGGAAGCGACGCGGGACAGTGTGCTGCGGGATGGGAAAGCGAGCGCAGGCAACGGCAGTCCGGTAAGTGGCAGCAAAAACTATCGACCGTCCAGCAGTGGTTCTTCGGCGACACCAACGGAAGCAGACACCATACACACGGATCGGGATTCACCGCAACAGTCCAAGTGAGTCTACCCTACTTTGGCCGACTTCCTCGACCCGGGCAAGGATCGCGTGTAACCAATTTCCGCTCTCCGCTTTCAGCCGGTATGAAAATCACAGTCCCAGCACAACCCACCATGGCCACGGTAACGGACCGGTATCGTCAAACACAATGGATCGAGAGGATCGGAACGATCACAACGGCTCGGTGGATCACAAAGTGAAACACGAAAGTCGGGAAGGCAATGAGGTATGGTGCAGCGCGCTAAGGGTCGCTACCAAAGATCTATTCTATTGATGCAATCTTCTATGCTTTGTGCAGGCTGGTGCGGAAGATTTGCGCGTCAAAATGGAAATGCGACCCATCCAATCGCCGCTCAGGTCATCGGCACCGTCCACCCCAACCACACCGTTAGGCTTCATCAATGTGAAGGGTGGTTTGGAGGCGGCGATACCGTCAGTGGATATGTTGGGCATGATCAGCACACCGCGGGAAAGCGTAACGACGGCGGACGGTAAGGGCGCGAGGCACTGTTTGCCCTCGATCCGCCGCAAAGAACGGACACGGATTTCACTCATTTAAGGTTTGCTTTGCGTTCCAGGCAAAAAGCTGCAGTGTCCACTGTGCGATCGGCAGTACGGCTACGAAACGAATCTGCGGGCGCACATACGCCAGCGGCATCAGGGAATACGTGTGCCATGTCCGTACTGCAGCCGAACGTTTACCCGCAACAACACCGTCAGAAGGCACATCGCCCGGGAGCACAAACAGCAAACGCAGTTTATGCCCAGCCAGCTGCACAGCTAAGCTGCAGCGTGTTGCAGGACGTCGAAGTTTGCTGCCGCCTCCGTCTCCTCCGTCTCCTTTACTTCCTGCTCCTCCTCCAACGCGTTCCCTACTTCTCCCCCCTCCCCTTCCCATTAGCGAGTCCCCAGTTAGACGGATCTACCGTGTTGGCCCGTTGTTGTTCCTATAAATTAGTGAAAACGAATTGTTGCAGTATCGCATTGTAGCCATACCTCAGAGCCCCGTTCTTTGAACGCCATCGCCAAAGATATGTTGATGCAGCCAGCCCCAGCCGCCCTCTCACCGATACACAGCCACATGGGAGAACAGCTGCTGCTGCCGCATGTTGGTGATGGTGCTCACGTGTGACATCAGCTGCACCTGTGTTTGAGGAAGGCAGTCAGCAGATAACATCAAGTTCGGAGTGCAGCCAGCTCAGCAGTGAGGTACCAACAGATTGGCATTCCCAGCAGCACATCCCGCAGTGTACGATCGTCCCAGCCTCAATTCTATCGATGAAGGTGTTGTGAGTGATGCTAACACCAATAACGCTGTGTTCGAAGAGAGCAATGGATTAGAAGAAACGAAAGATCGTATCAGAATATCATAAACAATGACCTTTGGGGGATGGTTTCGATGGTTCGACCGTCACGATGATTGTGCGAACAGAAGTACGTACTGGTTACGTAGATGGATTGCAACAGGGTATCCTAAAAGGGAAAAAGGGAAAGTCTCGCATAACTTGAACTGGATTGGTAGAGAGCTGATAAAAAAGGGGAAAATCAACGCTACGGAAATGGGTTTCCGAACCCGAGACACACACACAACCAATACTACAACCTTAGAACGCAATTACAATATGAAAGGTATTTCGTGAATTGATTAAGTCGGAATCTTGATTTTCTTCCTTTACATTTGCATTTAGCATCATGTTAGTATACTGGTTAAAAATACAGTTTTCATTTGTCACACACAAACACAAGGCGCTAAAACACTAAACCAGCAATCGACGGACAATAGCTTAATTTTTGCCAGTATTTGGTAACTCTACAGCACTTACTTACACATGCGGTATGATTGAACTCCAACGATTCATGCTGATCGAAACCCATTGCTTTAATTTTTAACGTTAATATATCAGCACAACATTAAATTACAATCACCACAAGTGTCATTAATCATCGATTATCGTGAGTGGAGCGGCAACCACCCATCCCACTCTGAGCGACGGGGGTTTTGTAATAGAATCTTGCTTATGTTTGCTACAACACAAAGCCACAACAGACAGTAACTATAAATCGATACTGCTACATACATACATACATACATATAGATATAGAGAGAATGAGGAAGGGAGTAGAGTAGCAGAAAGGTAAGATAGGTGATAGGTGATTATTATTTTCTTTTCTTTTACCGTTTTTTGTTTGTTTTCTTATTAAAATTCACTAGAACACACACACATACAACCAACCGTGCTGCATGGGGGTTGCATGTGGTTTTTGTTTAATAGTATCAGATTTGCATTTCCTTTCGGACTGGCGAACGCGGTTCATTTCAAGCGCCATGTGTGTGACATGATTGCTTGAGCAGCCGTTCGTTCGTTCGTTTCGCTTGATAGTAGAGGTGCGTTCGTTTTCGGAGGTTTTTTTTCCCCTTTCCCTTCAATATTGGGGAAAGTGAAGTGGGGCGAGAGCGAAAGTAAGCAAGAAGCACATACACACCTACACACATATATGGATGGCTTCAATCAATGTAATAGTATCCTAATTTAACGAAGAAGAAGTAGAAGAAACAACGCAATGTAGGAGTAATGCATACCTTTTTTTTCTAATGAATAATACAAACGTACCTGCAATGATAAAGAAATAGGGAATCAGATATAGAGGCGAGTTGAAATCGATAGCTTAATGAGAAATATTTAACTATGCATATATATATGAAAGTATATTTAAACATAATCTACAAAACAACACCCCATACACTACTACACATGTACTTGAAAAAGGCAGAGGTGCAAAACGGTTTGTTTTGTCGGTGGACGAGAAAATAATAGGGTTGCTGCATGATGCGGCAAGCGAACAACTCAAAAGACATTTAATTACCGGCCGCCAGGGCTAAGGCTGACTGCTGCCAGCTGCCGACTTGAACTCGATCGCCGTTTAGCGAATAACCTAAATCGGGCAAGCAAACCGATTCCCAGCCGGTGGTTCGCCGCCGATGCACGGAATCAATCCTCTGTCCAGACAACAATCTTCAGCAGCAGAGAGCAAAAACCTTATGGAACAACATGGATGCAATGTGGTGTGGAAACTTGGTGCCTATCAAATAGAGAAGATTCTAGTTTAAAAACAAAAAACAGTACACTTACTACTAATACAAATACTTCTTACTACGACTCCTAAATCCGCTAAACCTTACTATGGTTGAACAAAACTTCCCCTTTTCTGACTTGTTAAGGTTAATTGAATCGTTTTTATTCACCCGTGCTTGGGGTTTTTTTTTGTCCGCGCGCAAGTGAATGATCGAACGATTTAAATAGCAAACGTACGTATAATTTACCATACCTCAATTGCAATAGATAATGGAGCCTGTGTTTTTTCTTCTATTGATCTCATTTGCTATAGCATTACGGATTTAGTTCACAAACAGTTCGCAAACAATTATTTATCGACCACACTTTCCCGACGAAAACGGCCCAGGCTCAGAATCTACCAGTTCCCGTTCAAGTTATTGTGGTTAAACTCGTGCAACGCCTAGGTATAGGAATTGCTGTTCCGGTTTTACGGGATAAAGTTTATATACCGTTTCGGTGCATCGATTTAACGCAGGACCTATTTCGGCAGCCGTAGGACCAATTAAGCAATCCATCTCGCACCCTTATTCTCTTGAACCTAACCTTATACCGGCATGTGGCGAGGTATGAGCCGAAGACAGTACGGCTTACAAGAACACACAGCTGAATATAGTGAAAACAATAGTGAAAAACGATAGAGGCCCAAAGCAAAAGCGGACACGAAGTTAGACAATTGGCCGTTTAATGATTGGTGCAAATGTTTAAACGAAAACCGGCGCATTTTCACGCACATTTTCAGCCCCGGGGTGGAGTTCCGTTACCGTTTTTGTTTTTTGTTTTTGATTATTTTTATAAATACTACCATTTTTAACTGTTATAAACAACAAAAGAAAAACCGAAGTTACCGCAACATAATATGAAACCTGCCCGACAAGAAAGGGTTTGCGTAGAGGCAAAACAGTAATTGAAAAGATGCTACTTTATCAACGTTATCATTATACGGTAGTAGGTACAACGCAGATGAGATTTTATTTTTCGTGTACAGACACACACACACACATACAATAGCTTTGTAAGATTTATGTTTTATGAGTTTTCTCAGTACCGTTTTTTTTATTCTTCTTCTGTTTTTTTATTTCATTTCTCCCCACACAGTTAAGGGGAGGATTTTTTTTTCTTTCCTCCAATGCAAATGAACTCTCACACCCACTGGAAGATGAAGAGAAATGAACTTGTAAACAAACATATGATGCTTCCCATATTTGAACCTTCCCTTGAAGTGTGACGTCAAACGCTTAACACGAAACCGAATCCGTTAGTTCAATTTTTAAAAAGAGAAATCATATTGTTAAAACACACACAGCCACGTGCGCGAAGCAGGTGGTGCCGTCGAGATATTGATAGTAGTAATGCAAGACAAATCGGATTAAACCACTCTTGCACACACACACCCACCACAAAACAGGTGCGGCAGCAGGATGCAATGCTACCCAGCAGCAATTATGGTTCTTGTTAACGAATAATGTGTTCTGTTTCTGTTTTCCACGTGCAAACAACTACTGTTTTAGTTTTGGAATGCACACACACCTCCTTTTGTCCAGCCCCAAAACCTCCTCCCACCCCTTGTCCTTATAAAACTGTTATAAAAAGAGAGTACACACAAACGGGCGAGTGAAGGCCCGGTGTAGGTGTAACAGAAAACATAATATTCAAACGAGGAATATTTGCAAGCAATTTACAAGAAGGTGAAAGACAACTGCCAATTAAAACGGGTCTATTTTATTCCGCTACGGGGGTGCGAAAATGCACCAACAAATAAGAGTTTTTTTTTGTTAGTTTACATTAAACCACAACACACTGCTAGGTATTAATTCCGTTTTTTGTTTTTGGTATGACGAGATTTGTACTTCCATTGTTTTCTTCGTTTTCTATTCGGTTAACCACAATCCGTATAAAAAACTGGTTTCTTCCAAAGCGATAACACAGCATAACACAAAACTCTTAAGCTAAGTCGTAATGATAGAAAAAACGAAGCGAATGGAAAACCACTTTGAAACAAAACTCGAAACATAAAACACTACTTCTAGCCTACTGGCAGCGATACAAAATGAGTAAAGAAAAATACTAAACAAAAGGAAGCAAAACAAAGCAAAAAAATAGGAAACAAACGAGCAACATTTAAAAATAATAACGTAGAAATATTGAACACGAATTGAAAACAAAAAGAATGAACACTGCAATCAACTACCTCCACGTACTGTAGCAAATAGTGAAATAGGGGAATCGCGTTTAGGCAGAAGAAGACGGGGGAAAACGCCATTTTTTATGTTAACTTTTAAAATAGCTCTTGATTTTAAGCAATAAGCACGGCCGTGTAACGGTCCTGTAACAATAAATATACCTACGTACTTCTTCAAAGACATTTACAAATCAGGTTAAACAAAACGAAGCAAACGATAGCGAACAGCATAAGCCGAGCGTGAAACTGCACACTGCAGACTAGTATCGGATCACTGCAGCGAGCTAATATTAATAATAACATAACAGCGCTCCAGACGATTGATCGCTCTTCAGCACACCAACAAAATGCTAAAACAAACCAATTTCACAGGCAAGCATCATTCATCATTCTCTGGTTGGGTGAAAATGTCTTATCATTTGTGATTACTTTGCAAAGCACGCAGCATCCGCCCAATCCCCCAGCTGGCAACTCACAACATTATTTCGAAAACAAACGGAAGCAAAACGCATACTGTCATAGTAAGGTTAAAAAAAGTAACTCACTCACTGGCAACTCAGCAGTTGGAAGAAAATGGTTTTGGCAAGTTCAAATTCGGGGCAAACAAAAATACAAAAATCGACGAAGCAGGGTGAATGACCATTATGATTTTGGGCGGCAAAATTTTCGACAGCATAATGTGACGAAAAAAACAGCAAATGGATCAATGGGAGCATGGAGTTGTGTGCGTAAACGTGCGTGAGCGCAAAATTTGCGCCAATATTTCGGAAAACAAAGCGGAAAAAGAAGGATGATAAAGCTCTAAATTTACTAAACAAAAAAAAAACAAAAGTATAACATATTCAACGTGCGAATGACGCGAGAATGGAAGATTACACTGTGAGTGCGAGCACTTTAAAAACTTTAGTTACTAAGACCAGCACACACACACAAAATGGCAGACCGAAGGATGTGGAAAGGGCGCGAAGGTGGAATAATCTCATGTAAATAGGAGGTAACGTGGGCGATGGGGAGTAACGGGAGCGAAAGTGGTTGGTGGTGCACATAACGGGAAGCACACAAAGGAATGGGATAATCCTTTGGCGCAACCCGTCACCGCTCACCGTCGCAAACGTCACCATCTGAACCTCCAGTACAACAGCAAACCGTGCAAACGTGGAAGCGTAAATTGCGAAAGCTATAAAATAGCTCAAAAAAGGGAGTAAAATTTAATGAAATTAAATTTTTCGGCAGTCGAGCGAGCGAGAGAGAGAGAGAAATGGAAAGCAATGAAGCATACGAGATTCCGCCTCTATCCTCCTCCGAATCCGGCCCCCAACCGTGAGATTGTAGAACGAAGGGAAAACAACTACTACCGAGCGTGTACTGTGGAAGCAAAATTTAGTCAGCGATGTAAATTTCTAAAAAACAAAACAAGCAAAAAAAAAACTACGAATAGAATGCAGTGAAAATGTTGGCTTACGTAGAGATGAAATTAGCGGGTGAAAAGGACTCACCGCAAAAACAAAACAAAAAATTATTAACGATCGAGAGTAGATTGCGAACCGACATTTTTGGATGAATACAAACGCGCAAGAGAGAAGATGTTGTGACACTACTAATGCGGCATCATGAAATTTAGTTGATATACACACAAAACGGGTTGCACTACGCCCCCTTTTCTTTTGGCAAATTGATGTAGAGAGAAGAAAAAAAGCAGCTAGAGTGCAAAATGTGGTGTGCAACGGAGCCCCCAATAGCAAATGGGGCGAAATGTACATACATACAAAAACACACGCACGCACACACATGAAAAAAAAACGATGTGAAAAATTTAAACTTTGGCGAGAAGTAAATGCTGTAAATTAATAATGTTTGGCGAAATAATATGACACAAAAAGAAAATTGTTTAATACGTAGAATATATAGCTTGACAAACAAGCAAACAAGCAAACACTATACGACAAAATTGAGTGCAAGCGAAAGGGTGAAATACGACGACACCTTTCGGGCCAGAACAGAGCTATTCCGGAAACAGTCCTGGCGCAGGTGGAACCCCGTCATCAACGCCGGAAAGCGAGACAGTAATTATAATTATTGGTTTTGTGGCTTCCGCCCCACTGTGTATGGATTGATGCTTATTAAAGGCGCTTCTATCTTTGGCAAACTCCCCCCTTTTTGGCAACTATTACTGAGAAGAAAAAAAAATCTTTAAATAAGCGAAATTTAGTTAGTGCAAGGTGTAAACAAAAAAAAAGATAACATTAAAAAAAATAACACACGTGTTTAGGCAATACCGAACCAAACAAAACGGTTCGTTTTTTTTGTTCAAAATTATTAAACAAAAATTTGTAAGCAAAATTCTAAATTCAATTCAAGAAGCGCGCGCGCGATATCGGGACGAAGGATAAGCAAATGAGGATCGGTTTTTGGCGTTGGTGTTTCTTATTTGCTTTCTGTTAACGCTAGTACGGATATACTGATGGACGCACTTCGGGACAGGGCAGGACTTCTTTGAAGTTCGCCAAAAGGTGTGTGTCACAGCAAGGTGCAAAACTTTTAGGCAATTAAGACAAAATTCTGCAGTACTACATGTTTGAACGAAAAAAAATAACGTGTAAAGTGTGCGTGTGTGTTTAAAAGTGAGTGTGCGTTTGTTGGTTTGTTTTTTCCTTTCCAAACGAAAAACCGACATGATGCTTATCGTATTTAAAAAAGAAAAAGAAAACGGTCACCTTTTCCAAAAACTGTCAAGCGCAAAGAGGCCATTTTAGTAAGCACTGGTTCGTAATCTGCAATTTGTTTCGGCTTATAAAACGGTTTAGATCACAGACACACATTTGGCAAATTACTTTGGATAGCGTATTTTGGCGAAACACAACATACGAGTATGTTTGGATCAGTTTGTCCCCAGACACACACACACGCAGTTGATCCGTTCTACTATCTGCCCTGTGGGTGAGGAGGAATGGCACCCGGTGCAAGCTTCCCGATGCCACGGGAATGCATGAAGTAACAAGAAAAAGGATTGTTTTAGTACTTGATTAATCGATTGTTTGTTGTTAAAAGGACAATTTTTTTTCTCTTTGTTAGGTTTTTCTTTTAAAGTACAGTAGCTTCCCGCTATCGTTTTGATATTACGTTTATGTGTTTGCGGACCGTTGCTTGTAAAATCTTATCGAGAAGCGTCACTCAGCAAAAGAAAAGGAAGTTGGAAAAGGGGCAAATGGAGGCGCCTGGCAAATCGTAACGAGAGGCAGCGAGCGAGCGGTAACCATATTTGATAAGTGAGGAAAGTGCGGTGAGGAACGATAAGGTAGGAAAGGAAAAAACTCAGCTAGTCACAAGTGCAACACACTCAGGTACAATAAAAATGTAACGAAACATTGTAGAATTATTTGTAGCGTGTATTAGAGAGACAGGGAGGGGAGCTACGGTCGATGCGTCGCCTGTGCGGGACGACGGAACGCACGGAACCAGCATAACCACAGCATAGAGTCCATGTAACACACCAGCATAAGGATGCGGCTCGATAAGATCGGTAGGATGGATGGAACAAAAGGGCGGTTCCGTGTTGATTTGTGGCATTTAGGGTTTCGTTTCAATTTTTAGTTCGACAGTTCCTCCACACAGGCTCCACAAGATTAACTTTGCTGTATAAGTTGCTTTTTCTTTTGTATTTACCTTTTTTTGTCGCATTAGAAATTCCTTTCCCTCCCCGAGGGAGGGGGCAGTAGAGGATAAAGTGGATAAGAGAAAAAGTACACACATTTGCGAGTGGGAAAGCAACGGGCAAAATTAACTTTAGATTTATATACTATCTGTAGCGCGTAGTGAAACGACGATATACTTAAAAGCCGCGTTGGGGGGTTACTCTACTGTTGTTGTGTGGACCCATGTTTGTAACAAATTTGTATAAAGAAAAAACACAGCAAATCCTTTTTGCGTCAGCGATAATGTTACGGAGGAGCACGTGTAAGGTGGAAAAGAGCCTGTAAAAGAGATACGTAAAGTTATGTTTTTTGTTTCGATTTTTCGTCCTTGTTTGTGTTGCAAATATTTTCTTGCAAACAAAAAAAAAAAAAATAAAACCGTTGATCTTACAGATCAAACGACCGAGATACGAGATACAAAACGAAACAAAGTAAACAAAAAAACAAAAGCTGCAAGTGCTGTAACGCAGTGAGCAAAATACGACACAAGAGATACGGATGTTTTAAAAATTCAAAATTCTTCAAAAACTAAATCAAACAAACATACAAAAAAATGAAGCGTACACATTTAAACTCTTCAATCTGCTTTATTGGAAGCAACCAGGTTCTCGATTAGATTTGTGCAAGAATCGCTTGAAACACTTGCCACAGCAACAACCCAACACAACTCATACGGTGGAGATGCGTATACTTTTGGAATACTGGTTTTTTGGATTGCTTTTCGTACACACAACCCCTTGCAAAACTTATCTCTACATCAACGTATACCAAATAACTCAAAGGCGAAACAAGAGAGCGAGCAAGATGGAACGCCAGCAAGGGCGGCCACTGTCACCATCCCGGAGTGGGTTCTTCCGATGTTTCCAACGCTATCGACAGTATCGAACGAGGCTACCACAGTGAAACCATTCGAGGCTAGCACAGCGAATGAGGCTTTCCGGATGAGATGAACACAACCACACAACCAAGGACCACTTATAGGGTTAGTTTGCGCAAACTACAAATCGCAACAGGAACCGGCAAGTCCAATTCGCTCTGGTCTGGTGACAGTGGCGCAAACCCCCACGGCTCAGGATAATACGGTACCACAGCACAGTAACTGAAACGGTGTAAATATTTAACCCTTCTTTCCCCGTGCGTATTGCTTGTATCTCTGCCGAAACAGGGGGGCAATACTGCACCGGAGAAGAGGGTGCACCACTTTGCAATAAGCTAGTCTAATATATTTTCTTTTTCAAACGCTGTATTACACGATGCACACGCGTTTGTGTGGCGCACACCCTGCACAGACTGGGTGGGCCTATTTTCAAACCGTTGCTCGTCAGCAAACTGTGTAAACTGAAGGTGAACGGCACGGTAGCTTGAAGAAGGAACACCAAGTGCTCGATTGCGTGTGTAAACGGGAGTGCGTCGCGATGCCACGCTGTCCGTCGGGGCGCCCACAAAGCAAGTGCCGTGGATTTTCATGGGAGCCGAACCGAAGAGACTGTTATTTATTGTTACCTCAGTAGATGTTAATACGCGTGTGTGTGTGTGTAATGGCGCGCAATGCAATAATGTGTAGGCGAAGGAGCTAGTTTTTATTCGTGGTTTACGATTATCGTTTATTGTTTGATTTAGTATTTCTCCCGTGCGGGCACGTTTTCCGGGCCATACACCGGGTGCTCAGTAACCAACTGCAAACTGCAAAACCCCAATAGTTATAGTCGAACACCACACACACACACAAAAGGGCACACGCGAGTAAGGTGGGCGCTAACGAGGAGACAGCGGCATTAGAGAGACATAAGCATCGAGCGCATAGTGTTCCTTCTTGAGGAGACTGGGACCAGCACCCTCAGAAAGGCCTTATTGAAACGAAGAGAAACCAGAACAGTAGTAGCAGATAAGTACAGTATTCCGAATGTTACATATTACGTTTATTAATTGTGTCGTCCGTTTTTTTTTATCCCCCCCGACGTCTGTGATCCTGTGTCCCCATGTTTTGAGCTGCTCGCTTTCGGTAACGAGCGCGAAGAAGCGATAATAAGGGATGACATTTCGCGACATTCGGAGGTGGACATCAGAACGGATCAGTTTCAAAGTACACAGAGTTGACACGGTATAACGGATGTATACCACTTTAAAGATATATACACGAAGTAATATAGCAACGATGAACTGTGAAATAGAACCGGCCCGACCGGTCAGCAAAAGCAAAGCGTCAAACCAATCGAACACAGATATTGCAGCAAGAGCGTTTACCAACACACGATAGCAAACAGCAGATTATTTATTTATTTAACTAACCAATCCCTCTGTATACCGACCTTCGATTACTGTTGCGACCCGATTTACCCGATGGGGTTGTAACGTTTTTGTTTTAAGTTTGCATTAGAGCAACACCCGCGAAAACACACAAAACCGGCCGGTTGTGCCAGCAATAATCAATAGCAACTTAATTTCGAAGTACGAGAATTACTATTTACAGCTGTATAACATGGAAACGGGAAAAAAATAACATAGACTATACAGAGAAGCTCGCAGGATAGCAGGATTCAGGAACAGCAGTACCCTTTTACAGTACTGGAACGCACGTACGGGCCGTGAAAAACGGTGCCGACCGTTGCCACAATTGGTTCGCACTAGCATTCTTTGCCGAGTTGTGTTATATTTGCCTCAAGAGTAAGTCCATTAGTTGAATTTTTTAACACTCAGCACTAGCATTGTTCATCGATGAAGAGGAGAAGGCAGAAGTGGGGAGAATGTTAAACAGAGGACGAGCAGCGATACTCTATCGGATTCTTGCATCGGCTCACCAATTTCACGTTCAAAACAGCAATCAAGAAACAAAACTAGCGTATCATTTTGCGGAAAACACACGAAAAAGATCTGAATCACCGGCTTGAAAGTCCACAAGAGACGCAAATCGCTTAGAACAAGAGATTCATGCTTTGCTTTAAGTCCAAATCAACACACACACAGACACAGAAACAAAAAAGGGCAGACAGTTTCATGCACCAACTGGACTATTTTTTTAAAATAGTGTAAGAAGCAATACAACATAACCGAGCACAGCCATCTTGGCTTCTCCCCTTGCGTTGCGTACATTACTGCGACCGATGATGTAAATTGTGCTCGACGTGGTGCAACACAAATCCCACTCAAATCCCACCGTTTTAACGTTTAAAGTAATCATCTAGCGTTTATGAAACTAGTTTAAAAACACCGGTCTTACGTTTCCTCCTCCGTTCGTATGCACTTGCAAGGGAGCATGAATTTTTAACTTTTACTTCCAACCAACCAAGCGTCAAAATTATTCAAACACAGCACAGGAGATCGAACAGACAGAAAACCGGAGCAGAAAGGGCGCAACAAACACCAATTGCTTCCTTTCCGTTCCGTTGGGCAATCAACACAATTCGTTTCGGCTTAAATGTAAATGTACGTGCTTTTTTCATTGTCAAAATTTAATTATAGCAAACTAGCGCATGTGCGTTACACACGGTATCCTTACTAGTTTGATAATAACGTTGGATATAATGTTTGGGTTTTGGGTTTTTTGGTTCTAAATTTTTTTTGTAATAAGAAAAAAAAAACAACGTAAAACAAGCGCAAAATGAATGCAACATAAAAGGAAAATAATGAAGAAGAAAAAAAAACAAACAAGCTTTGGAGAAAATCACATTCAAACACTACATTAACATAAACTGTATACATAGTATCGAAGAAGGAAAAAAGGGGTGCGAAAGTAAGAGAGAGAGAGAGAGAGAGAGAGAGAGAGAGAGAGAGCGAGAGAGCAACAAACGTATCAGCCTCGATGTCAAACATCGTCAGAAGGTGAAACAAGAATGGTTTAATCGTATAACACTCACATAGTTACCAGCTTATAAGTTTCCCTGCGATTAGGATCACATCCGGTTCACAGAAGGTGGGGGTGGTGAAAACCCCCCTAGATGTTAACGTTTTAATTTAAGCTGTCCGCTTACCAAGCCGTGAGCCACCCGCGACTTGTGCCCTTCATACACACCGGCGATCGCATTTGGTCTCCGATTGGGTCTCGAGGGTCAAAGGCAAGGCAAAATGTCGCATAAGAGCATGGGAGCGGACATACAGCACACTACCTTGGTTATTATTATTACTATCAGGTTCGTTTTGTTTTTTAAGTTACGCAACTAGGCACGGTATGTATTTTGGTTTAAACATGATTGCGGATTAATAGTTGGATTAGCTTTCGTAAGCTGTGTTTAGTGTGTACACTGTCCTCCTGTACGCGTAAGCTACAATCAGTAAGCATCTGATAAAAAATGTGTTAAAGTGTAAAAACAAAAAAATCATAGACCATAGAATTAATGCGTTTAAGGTGCGCTGCGAATATAAAGCAAAACAAGAAAACGTCTACTAAAAAGCAACCAACAACAACAAACACAAAAAGGGGGGAAAACCGTTTGTGTTTCCATTTCTTCCTCCTTTTCGTCGCCTTTGTACAACTGTCAACGATCGCGTGTATCGTAGTGTATCGCCTTTGGAGCAAAGCGTGTGTGTTTTTTTTTATAACGTTATGAAAAGATATGGATGATATATGGAAGAAAAACACGGGAAAAAAATGGAAACAGAAAACCGTCAACACGAATAAAACTCAATTTTTCGTATATTATTTTGTTTTTTTTTTCTTTCGTATTTTTCGTTGTTAAAAACATTTATAAGTTTGGATGACATATGTATATGTTAGTTTTAAATTACTTTTAATATTATTTTTTCTATTTAAAGGTGAGTATGATTTTAATTTTATAATTTAATTATCATTTATTTTTTATCCTTTTTTTTCTACACACCGCAGCTTCCTGACGGAGTTTGACATCGTGCTAATAAAACGTTGCTCTCGCACCCGAATCAGAGACCTACAACAACGCACAAGCGATAAACTCCTAAGCTAGAAGCTTAACACCTCACCGATAGGGGCAAGAAAAAACTTCAACAACTTACTCTAATTCAAAGTGAAAACCGTCCAAAGCCCCAAATGCGAAAGATCAAAATGTGAACGCAATCCGTTTGCAAAAAGCGTTTATGTTAATTTTGGTTGCTATTTGCTTTCCAGCGCTACAACAAGACGATGGGTGAACAAAAATTAAACCACTTCTGTTTAAACAACAACAACAAAAAACCTTCAAAACTTTCCCAACAACCCAACAGAGTCTCTACAACCCTATACAAATACACACCTAACATAAGAACGGTTTGGAGCGAAAGGAGAAAATAAAAATAAAAACACGTAAAAATTTACTCATATTATACCAGTCAAAATTGTAATACAACACTCTTAACTTTAGAACAAACAAAACGAGGAAAAAAAGAAATCGTATAAATATTAGATCTAAAAGCATAGAAAGAGTAAGGTATTTCGGCACGTTTCTTACTCTTAGCCGCAGGAAGGGGAGAGGGAAACAAAATTGTAAAACGATAAACTTTAGGCATGTTTGTGTGTGTGTATGTATGTATAACCCGGTGGCGTTAGGTGTATACTTGTGCAAATGATCTAAAACTCACCCAACCTAAACTAGGTTATGCGCTGTATGTTCACTACCGCACACAGCAACAACAAGAAAGAAGAGACAAAAACAACCTTCAATAAGTGAATGCCCAAATGCAAAGTTTGGTGGTGCGAATTTTGGAATAAACATTTTAATTTGTATCGTACTCTATTAGAAGGGCGCAACTTTTTAGGCAACTAGCGGAGTATATATTTTAGGCAGGATAATGAGGGCGTAGATGTGGGAAATTAAGAAAATTAAAATTAAAAAACAAAAAACGAAAGCAACTATATGAGCATATGAGGCGAATGGGCCGATGGACGGGGTACTATCATCATCGTCGCCGGGCCTTTTCGATGAAGGATTTTTCCAGCCCCGGAAAGGAAAAACGAACTCTTCTAGGACAACTCTTGAAAAGCTATACCATTACATACATCTGCAGCAGCAGCAGAAGCAAAAAAAACACACTCATTCACATACAACCAGTGTGAGAAAGCAGCTGGGTGCTTCTTAGAGGAGGTTATCCCCGTGAAATACGCTGTAGAAAATACGAAATAAGACCAGACCAGTGTTAATGTATCCCTCGTTGGGCGGATACATTCCGCTGACGATACGACGATGAGAGGATTTAAAATTATATACCTATATATGATATATACATATACATATACACATACTTCACGAGAGATACGAATCAGAAATATATTAAGGAGGAGAGCAAAACGTGGGGCGAAAATTCTGAAGAGAGAGAGAGAGAGAGAGAACCACAGCAAAGTTCATGATATTGATGGTGAATAGTTCAAAATTCGTGGCGGTATACCAAATTTAAAAAAAAAAAAATGCATTCTAGAGCGTACACTATACGATTTTAGAGTTGAGGATCAAAATTCGAAATTTGCATCGTGTGTGTTTATTTCGTGTGCAAAATGTGAGTAGAGAGCAGTGCGGCGAGTTTAGGCGGTAAATAAGGGTAACAAAAAAAAAAGAAGAAGTGAAAAATATTGTATTTAAAATTATTCCCTAGATGTGTTGGTGTAGTTCAAACAAAACCGTGAGCAATCAAAGTGAGAGGAAAAATGTTCAGATAGGGGAAGGGGGTAGGAAAACACGTGAGACAACCTTTTTTCTAACACCGTACTTCACAATTACACACCATTCCTGTAAGAACTGTTTCGGATTTCTCACACAACAACCAAAAACACAAACACACACACACATCATCACCCTTACTAATTGACACCACATCTCACCAGACGCTTTTCATTGTGTAGAGCTCCAAACCCTAGCAACACACGTAGACAAAACGATGTTATAGCTGCTGAATGGCACCATAATCGAATACAAAAAGTACAAACTTGTTTAGGAACAAAAAGGATGCTTCTGCCAGTCAGAGGATCATTCAGATGCAAAAAAGAAAACAAAGCAAAACAAATAAGTAAATGAAAGGACGAGAGTTATATTAAGCATAAGTAAAGAAAAAGCAGTAAAGCACAAAAAATGTACCAACAAACAACAATAGACACACAAATGTTTAAGTAAGAGAACTATTCCACTCAAAAAAGAAACGTGTTAACCACTTTCACATACAATCATCCCCTCAAAAAAAAAAAATAATAAGGCGAAAAGCAAAGGAAACGATACAACTAAAACGACAAGCAAATAGTTCAAAATCAAACGAAATAAGCGAAAACAAAAACGAAACATAACACACATACTTTTCGGAAGTACAAAATTTCAGGGTTCAAATTAAGAGAAGCTAATAACAACATTAGTCAGTAAAGATCGCAACAACAAAAAAAAAACAAAACGAAAGAGTTCAAGTAACTGTAACAAACATAAAAGAAAACAAAAGATGAAGTTAATATAGACAAAAGGAAGAAGGGCAGAAGCACACGCAAGTAAGAGAGTAAACCGACAAAGTACATTTACCCTAAATGTAAGTTATTTGTAATTAACAAAAACAAAAACAAAAACCTGATGAACTGTAAAATTTGCTGTTGGTAATAGAAAACAAGTCTATGTGTGCAGGGTGAGAAAGTGAGGTCTGTGAAAGTGGTCAAAAAGGGGAAATCTCATAGAACGAAGACACGAAACGTATCAAGCAGCGTGAGGAACCGATAGAACGAAAAAAGCAAAAACCATAAAAGAAAAACGAGAAAAAACGTGTAAAGCAAACGGTACGCAAATAGCAAAACAGAAAGAACGGTAAAGAAAAGTGAAGAAATCGAAAAGCAACAAAAAAAAGAGAAACAAAAAGAACGATTGTACACAACGGCAGAATTGAAGCAAAGCAGTAAAACACAATACGTAAGATGTAAGACGTTTCGAAACTTTCAACCCTTTGGTAGAGAAACAAACAAAAAAGTGAAACAAGTGTTTAGTTGATATATTTTTGACAATGAAGCCTCCTCCTCACACAGGAAATGAAGGAGAAGAAAAAGGGAAAAGCAGTAACACTCTCTTACTCACGACGGCACAAACGCATGTACACAGTAAACACATACAGAAGAAGGGGAAGAACACTTTTGGGGAGAATTAAGAACGAACCAGCATCCAAGACGAGATCGATGAAATTCAAACACGATAAGCAAGCTGGAAGTGTATGTGTGTGATTTGGATAAGTTTTGGTGTAAAAATTTGAAACTAATTTTTCGGGTCACTATCACCATCAAATCGAAACACAGTGAGCGAGAGAGAGAGAGCGAGAGAGCCGAGGTCCCGTGAAGAGCAAGCAACCAAAGGGGGGACCTGCTGCTGTATGTATGTATATTTCTGATTTTCCTTATCCCTTCGTAAGAATATGCTCATATCTTTGTTCAAAATTGTTCGAAAAGCAAAAGCACCAACCATTTGCGCATTCGTTTCAGAAGAAGATCTCTGATAGGGAGCGCGTCTATTTGCAAGTAAAACAGCACTTCCAGAAAACCAAAAAAACAGAAGCTTTGAGTTATAATTTTTGTCACCCTCTGTGGGTTTACTAAGACCTTGCTCCAGAGAGACGCGATCAGCATACGAACGTGAACGTTTTTACTAACCAAACCAATGAATGGTACGAGCGATACGAAATCAATATACGCCAATATTCTCTCTTAATTCCCCTAAAACCGTAATCCCTGTTCGGTTATCAGTTTTTAGCTTAGCTTGGTCGATTGCGAACCCGTTTTGCGCCACCGCAACTGGAAAGCCTCACCAGCGGTACTGCTGGAATACAGAATCAAGCAGTATACTTAAAATTTCTCTGTATACGAAACGTAATCAATATATTTCATATTGGAGTACCTCTCGGGCCTTACGTTGACGGAAACATTGTAAACGAACGTGTTCTCGCACGCAACCAAGATGTGGCATACCGTGGCCGTTACGGTCTTTAATGGTGATGGCTTTCCAGTACTCGCTGATCGCAAACCACGACCGTAAACCTTTTTTTTTTTTTGTTTCACTTATTTTCTCCGGAAAAAATAAGGTATGATTTATCTTGACTAATGGCTAATTTTAAAATATTCTTTTATGGTTTGCTTCCTTCCATTATCTTTTAGCTTCTTATGTATTTCTCCCCCACCCTGCCCCACAAAACCAACTGTTCAAACAGCTGTGAATGAAGAATTATTATTAAATAATAGATTGTATCTGTGATTTTAAATACAATGTAATTAAATTAATCGACGACGTGAGCAACACCAGACCCAAAACCTGGTCAGCTCAAACGATCCTCCCGCGGGGTTTAAGTTTGGAAGAGAAAAACCGGAATGCAGCACACGAATACGAATACGGTAAAGAAAGTCTTACATTTGTTGTTATCTGAACAGAGCGAGACAGAGAGAGAGAGAGAGAGAGAGAGAGAGAGAGAGAGAAAGGAGGAAAAATGAAAGGAAAATCACCAAACACTTCAGTTCTGCTGTTCGGTACAGCGCTGTACGATTGCGTTTCGGAACGATCGAGAGAATTGCTCTAAATTATTGTCTTTGGAAAAGCTTATTCACCAAACTATAACTATACTTCTTACCTATCCTTTTTCCGCACGCGAGTGGGGGGGCCGCCCCGCTCCGCCACCTAATATTCGGCATACCAGGCGAAAGCGCATTAAAAGAAATACTTAAAATTAATACTTATTTAGATGCTATCGACGCGAAAATCAAGAAAAAAACTATTAAGAAAAGGGAAAAGCGAGGGCGTGGTGGTGGGAAAGCAGCGGGCAAGCGTGTGGGTATTAGAAGCGTAGAATTATATGTAAATTTCAAGCAAAATTCACATCTTTGGATTAATCTAAATCTTAGTTTCGCGTGTGTATGTTTGACAAGCTGAAGCAAAAACAAAACGAACGGCAGAAGCATCTCTGTCGCGGCGCCGGAGCGCGTTTGGCGCGATGCACATCAACAAACTTCGGAAAAATGTAAAATAATTTTGGCAAAAACCCCCTTTTTGGTAGTAAAACACAAGTACTAATCAGGAGCGAGCGAACGAGGAAGCATGTGTGTGAGTGTGAGCCCGCCACAACAAAACAAACCAAAAACACACACACACAAACAAACCAAAAGGATGCAACAAAACACTACAAAAAGCTAACAAGAGTAAGAAAAACAAAAACGAGAAGAAGAATGACAAAACAAAACAAAAAGAAAAATTACACGTACAGTCCAGTGCGGAAGAGGAAAACTGATGAGGACAAAAAAATAGAAAAATAAACAAATAAGAAAAAGAAAACCCGTAAAAAAAAGGATGGCGAAACAACCCAGAGAAGAGAAGAGAAGAAACCAGTGAGACAAACAAAACAAAAAAGGGTAGCGATAATGAAGAGATGGTACAGTGGATGGAACAACAGATGAAAAAGAAAAACACACTACAATATGATAATTTATATATAAATATTATATAAATAAAATTAATTTGTTGCTAAATCGTTTTTCGTATTTTTCCTGCATGCATGGAAATGAGAAATATCACATTTTTATTATTTATTGTTAATCATCATGATTTGTGGACTGATTTTCTTGATTTTTTTTTGTTGACTGCTACCAAACTGGTTTAATTGGAGGAAAATCGATCTCCAACCGAATTTCCATTCTGTGGTAGATCCTACAGAAAATTCAGGGGGTGCTAGAGCCCTGGGTGGTAGCTCATTGACATCAAGGCGGCCTATGACATCATCGAAGCATCGAAACTGTAGAATTTCCTGCGAAACTGGTCACAAAGGACAGTGCAAAGTGGAAGTATAGAACCATCAGAATTTCTCCAGGAATGGAGGCAACTAGAAGAGCTCCTCTGTTTACCGGTCTCGATTGGGCTAGAGTCTGTCTTGTGTGCTTTCAAATTCATTCGCTTTGTCCTTGTATGACATTGACATCATTGGCTGTGCAACAGCTGCGATCCGAAAGAGACGCCAGGTTTTTATGATTGGCTCAAAGCAACGAAGACTAAGTACATATTTATTGCAGACATTCCTCGTCATAGAGGCCAACTGGAAAGCAGAGTAGCAGCTTGGTCTTAAAATCTATCTTGGCTTACATAGAATATCCCATATTCTATAGGAACGAGCTAAGGAATGTGCTGACAGAGGACACCGACGCTAACACCATCATTTTGTGGCTATCCTTGACTGGGAGAGGCAAATGAGATTTAAAAGACCCCGAAAGCATCAGCTAACTGAGCTATTGACCATTAGATTATCGATCTTAGATATATATTTTGATAGCGGCCCGAGTCGGAAAAATACAATGATTGGAGCAGGTGATGTATCATGCGCCTCCATCGCAGGAAGCCACAGCAAGGAGTAATGGCTCCCACCAGGATGCTGGTCCTCCGGAATCCAATCGTCATGAAGCTCAACGATGTAGTTTTTGGAGACGAGTTTGAGAATAAAACTGATTAAGTAGACAAAGTAGAAGATTTCTTGTTTTTTTTATTTATTTATTATGACATCTTGAAGCCGTATTGTCAGAGAAGATTTCTTAGTTTAATTTTTTTTACATTAATCGTTTTCAAATATGCTTGAATGCAAGCCGGATAATCGATCCTCGATGTCTAGTTCTAGCTAGTGAAATATTGGCATCTTTCGGCTAAGTGATAAAATAAAAATTAACTTAGCTTACATCTTAGGGGAGACTCACATTTTTTTACAATTTCTAATAATTTATTTTTAACATACTTTTTGATATAAATAACATAAATGGATCACTTTTCTAAACAGCACATATTTTCATTGCGACCATTAGTGCGAACACGGTTGTACCATGCGCCTCCATCGCATCCAACGTTGTGTTATTTTTAGTTAGTTTTCAATGTTCCGAACCGAAACAGCTGTGATTGCATACAGCTTTCGCCAGCCACCATTGCTAGGCAACCGGAGCGATTGGCTGAACGCGCTGAGTGCTACAGGAGCAAACTTCTCACTGAAACATGAGAAACGGCTGATCCCATCGCCTTTCACGAGATGAACAAGTGAGTTGAGAGTGGATGAGAAAGAGAGTCAGTGCGTGGGAAAACGCTTTCCTGACAGTTGGAAGGACTTGGTGTAGTTAAAAGCGTGCCTGCATCGCGTACCGGAGAAAGTTATTTTCCGATCTGTACCTTCCGATTCGGTCTTCGCTTATCACCAGCTGGTTGTTGAGTAAAATGAAACCGCTTTTCTCTCTCGCTCTGCGATATTCTCTCGTACCCCTTAATATGGGGAGGTTCTCACCGTTTTCAACCTTGTACTCACTCACCTGACGACCTGATGTTTGATGCTGTGTGGGGGTATTCGCCAGTTCGCAATCGACTACGCAGCCAAACGGTGGAGTTTCCTATTTCGGTGAAGCATACTGCAGGAAGTTGCACCGCAGGACGAACCGCGCGCGCCAAGCTCAGCCGACGAGACAACGACGCGGCAAAGTGTGTTCCTTAGCAGTAATTATCTGCCCAGACCCAGCCAAAACGGATACGCCGCTGTGGTTTGTTTGTCGTGCTGTCTCACTCTCTGTCTCTCTCGGTCTTTGTAAAGCTTGTGGTGGAGTCACCCGCATCCTGGAAGATGGGGTTTGTGCAATATTTTAATACACTACTTCGATATCGCAATCGATGTCTTCGAAGCTTGAAGCTCGCACGGCGCATACATACGCGTCCCGAGCGAGATGTATTTTTATGCACAAAAAGGAAAAAGGATATCCGGCCTTCCCTTTACAAGCCCCTGCGAAGGCCTTTATTTTTATCCTCTCGTGCGGTTTTGGACATTGTTCTCGTCCCGTCTAGATCCCGATCGGCAGCCGGAATAGTTTTCCTTACATTCGCAATTTCCCAGTCGGTTCCTCCCTCGGAATGCAGAAGGAGTAAGGCTTTTTGGCTCTTTTTTTCTGTGGGTTGGAACCGTTCCAGAATTCCCCATTAGATGATGGTTTCATTTTTCACTTTTCCCATTTCCCTTGTTTCTCTAGTGGAAAGCGAGCAGAAGAATCGCATGTTCTTTGGCAGCTTGCCTTTCCATGGACAATCGCATTCACCATGCTGGCGGTTTTTCGCTAAACCTAACGAACCAAACGCATTTATCCTGCACGGTGGTGAACAAGACGCCTTTGATCCCTTACCACTATCTTTACTCAACGTTCCTTTACCTCCTGTTTCGATTCTCCTTTGATATTCGCATTTTATTGTTTGGTTTCTTTGCCCCTGTTTCAATTCGCAAACGGGAATTGCAGCGCTAACGGTTGAGTGCATTCGACAAAAAAGGATTTTCCAAACAAACAAGTGATGGTGAAGCTGGTGATGGGGGATGGTGAGTGGTGTTAGTACACTAAGGCCACAGGAAGAAAATTAGTGTGAAGAGGTTCGGCTAAGTAAAACCCATTGTAAGGGCCCATTGCCATTGTTACTTGCTGGTGAAGAAAGTGTTTGTAGCAGCAAAAGGCTAAGCTCGTGTTTTAGTGCTTGCTGAGTGATTTTCCTGGTGTAATAAAGAAAGAAATAAATCGACCCATCGAATTGGGCTAAAAATAGTGTTCTTTAGTGAAAGTGAGTGTAAAATTAGAGATAAAAAAGGAAAAGTTACATCAAAAGTTAAAATAGTAAATAAGAAAGCGAGTTTAATAGTGATTTCGTGTCCAATATTCAACCCTAAAAAAAGTTGTCGTGTCATTAAAAGAAAATCTATCTCTAAATGAAACGTACCCACAGTTTCCCACCCTGCCGCTTTCCCAAAAGGCTCTAAAGCAGAAATAACAGTTCCGCTCTCCGGTTCCCCGGTGCTGGAGGTGATTTACGAAACAACCTAACCGAAACCAACGCGTCGGAGCTTCTTGTGCGGTTTGGATTCGTGTTCTCGTACCGTACCGACCTGCGTGTGTGTGTGTGTGTGTGTTTACCGGGTGACCACAATCGCATTCGATTTCACACCCTCCCCGAGGGAGCCAATGAGGGGTTGAAGGAAGAAAAAAAGCCTAAAAGATTGAAACCGACTCTCTTGGGGTTGAAATTCCTTGCCCGGATTCCGAAGCAAAAGGGTGAACGGTGTGGTCTACCTTCATCTGCCACACTGCTTTCCGCTGCTGCCAACCGGAGCCCCAGTGCCGAGCCGCCATCGAAACGTGTACGGAACAGAAACAGTACAGTTGAAAGGATTTATTTTGAAATTGAAAAACGGACACAATCCCCCGATTAGGTAAGCTCATTTATTGAGATGTTATGGGTATGTTTGGGGTCCCTGGTACTGGCAGCTCGCTCCGGCGAGGGCTATTCGGATGGGAAATAAATTCAGTTTTAGTATGGGGAAGGTTCATCATGTAAAAGCGACCAGAGCAAAAAAGTGAGCGAAAAATCCTTTCGGCCACCACCCCGTACTTATTCACCAGGACGCTTCCAGTGGGTGTGTTGGGAAGCGAAACGCAACTTAAAAAAAAGCAAAATAAAAACCAGGTGTGTTTTGCTGCCAGCTGGCGGCCCTTTTCTGGGAACTGTCGGAGCTAGCTAGAACTGTCGGAAGGTAAAGGACAACATACGAGCTTTTCCCGGGGAAAAAGAAATAAAAAACCATTTTCTATATAAAATACACCGTATGTGACGCCGGCCGGGAGTGTTGGAGTGCCACACAAACTTTCGTGAAGGTTTCGGGATTCTTTTTTTTCTCGTTGGGAAATTTACTACCACTAGCTCTCGTTCGAGGTCCGAGTGTTTAACAGTCTTCAACGAAGTACACTTCAGTCGTCGGTGTGTGTGTGTGTTTTTTAATTTATTCTCGTCGAGGATCTTATAAATATTTGAACTGAGCTACAGCGGCAACACAGCTACCAGGTCACCAGTATCCTGAACCCCGGGTATGCGATCGTGACACGGACGAAATGCTCGGCAAAACACACACACACACGTAAGTGGGACAATTTAATCCTTTCAATCGCGCTGCATGGCGGCCTGCAAGTTCATTTCCACCTGTAACGCATGGTCTTCTTTACGCCCTTTTTTTCCTCATCCTGGCAGGGGCAAAACATTTTTAAACCATTAAAACGAATGGTTTGAAACTGATTAGATATAAAGGTTCGGGTTACAGTTGTGTGCTGGCACGTAGAGTTTCAGCTCAACAGTTGGTGTTGAGGCGCCTTGTGCCAGGATTCTACCTACGGGTCCAATGCCAACAGTTCCCCGAGAGGCATTACGAGACACTAAACAAGTTTTATGGCGTTGCCTTCATCTTCTCGCTCCCAACCCGCGTACTGGACAAGTCTCGAGCATAATGTGTAGTGAAAGATAATTGCGAAATAGTTTTACAATTCACCCCGGATTCTTGTGGTTTCGCATGTGGTCGCCAGCAACCACTGAAGGAGAACCCGCTATAGCCATTGCTTCGTTTACGAATGTACGTTACTAAGCGTAAGCGAATCGGTCTGGAAAAAAAAACAAAAAACGAATAATACAACAAGAAAAGAAAAACATCAAAAGTACATAAAAGACTTGTCGGACTTGGTTTGGTGCTGGGGCTGGTTTGGGATTGCCACAGCTGGTCCCGTACCGTTGTGGTGGAAATGCAATTTTGTTGCAGTAATACTTTCTTCAAGTAGGGAGGAGAGCTTTGCAGGGAAACACCCGGCCCTAGTACAAACGATGCAGAATGCAGGTACCGGGCAGGCAAGCAAGGGATAGAGATTAAGGATATTAAAGTTTTAGTATCTTTTCCATTTCCCAGCCAGTGGGAAGGTTTGCTCAAGAAAGTACGGAAATCCCAGGGCGAAAGTCTATCGAACAATAACGATGCAGTACAGTGTGTTCTGTGGGTGGGGGCCTCGGCTGGCTTTGTACTGTAACTTAATTTTATGACCAATTTTCACGACAAATTGCAAATGTTGTTAAGCAACATTGTAACACGTCTGTGACGCGGTGTTGTTGAATGTTTGATTCTTTTAATCGGGAAAAAAGCGATTTGATTGGTGTATTGGAACAAATTAGCATTGGTTCAGGATAAATGTATTGTTCTAAATTATTTTATTGTTTATTAGCAATCCTGTTTTACTTTATTAAAGTTCAACAAAATGAGAATATGATACTTTAGGCGGCCCTAAATCGTAGCTAGAAGTGGCATGCATGAGCTTATAGGTTGATAGTCCAAGAGGAGAGAGAGAGAGAGAGAGAGAGATACTTTAATGGATGTAAAAAATTCACAACCGTTTGTTTTAGTTAGCAGAAATTGGAGCAAGTTGAGCAATAAATTCTGGCGTTCTGGCGAACAATAAATTCATTTCAGTTTGGGCCTACCACGCCTCCTCCCGTGTGGACGGCCTAAAAGGACTTTACGGGCTGGAGCGTTTGGAATCATTCTCGTGCAGTTTGTAGAGCTCGTCATTGCAGCAACTCCTCCATTGTCCTTCCACACACCAGGGGCCAAAAATCCTTCTGAGCATCTTTCTCACGAACGTGGCTAAGAAGCATTCGTCAGTTTTGAACAGAGTCCATGTCTCGGAGGCGTATGTGAGTACCGAGACTATATAGTTCCCAGCTTCGTCTGAGGAGCCCTTTTTTAGTTTGGAGAAGTTTCCTCAGGCTCTAGTATGATTGGTGTGCAACCAGCACTCTTCTGCGAAACTCTACCTCAATTTTACTGTCGGTGTTGTCTTCTGACCCTAGATGGCTGATGTTTTGGACGACTTGCGTAGATCAGTGTTTGCTAGCAGGGCTGCTAGTGGCGCCAACATAATTTTGGTTTTCGCCTTGTTAATCTGCAACCCGAGGTTTTGTGCCGTTCGCTTGATCCTTTGGTAAGCTTCTACTACATAGGAGAGCCTCAAACCAATGATGTCTATGTCATCAACGTATGCCACGATCTGGATTTACTTATAGAGGATGTTCCCCAAAGTTTCCACGACACGGAGTCGCGGATGGCTCTCTCTAGCGCCAGATTGAAAAGAAGACAGGCAAGCCCATCTCCCTGGTGTAGACCCTCGGTGGTAGCAAAGGGCCCTGAGAACTTACCATCCACCTTCACCTGGCATGTGATGTTGGCCAACAAATGTATAGAAATGGATAAAAATGTGGTGTTGCGTGGTGCCACCCGTATGAGGCATCGATGATACTTAGTGTTTATGCGCGCCTCGTGTCTTCAGGATGCGTTTTTCAGCTACGCATCGTACATTTGTTTCGATTATGGCCGTTGGTCTCCTTTTTTGCGACGTAATCCGCTTGTGAAGGAGTTGGGATTCAATTGCAGGCAGGAGGCTCAAATTTCACCCATTCCAAACGAAACAACGTACAACGTACCATATACAAAGTAAAATATGTACATGACATACTCATCGTAGAATATAATCATAAATCTCATGAATTCATGATTCAGGCTTCGGGTTTGAACACTAGAGACCAATCGAAGCATCAGTACACATCCAGTACACGTCAGCCACCACTGAATGGATCAATATGCCCAAGGTAGGGACAGTAGAAGATGGTAATGTTTCAGGTTAATTAACATCACAAAACTTGTTACGAGGGGTGGCCCGATATTCAAACGGTAGAACCGGGACTGTCGGGCCTGTGGGACTGTGTCAACAAATTCTTAGGAATTTTATTTTTCGAAAGAAAAACATTGAATATCGTTATTTTAGCACGATGGATCTGCGAAACCTCCCTGAATCATGTAATGATGGCATAGCTATACACTTCATAATTTGCAGGCTTTCAAACAGAACAGAATCATAATTTGCAGGCTTTTGCTTCGAGAGAGCTCCGGCTTAAAGAAAAATAAAGAGTAGTGATTGAATACACATATCAGAAGACCCTTGGGTATTAGAATTTATGCCAAGATTTTTTCCCCGTTTCTTCTAAAGTCCTCGAGCTAAACGAAATGTCATCGCCACTAATTGAAAACACCGTCGCCATTTTAGTTTTCCTTATACGTTATCGTATAAAACGTAGCAGGGGCAGAACATTATACTTTATTTCATCGCAATAGTAATCTCGTAGTCAGGTACCCATCACCCTATAGAAAGGGTGAGGGCACACTTCAAACACAAAATAGAACAAGAAAATATGAAATCATTAAAATCAAACAGTAGGAAGAAAACTCAATTACAGAGAGCGAGAGAGTGCATCGAAAGTCGATAGTTTGCGCGATAGGAAACAAAGTACGTACATACTGCAATACTGTTCGCATTAAATCTAACAACTAATCAAACAGAACAAATCTGAGTCAATCGAGGCTTCCGTGTAGGGGTTGCGGTCTGCAATTCTACTGTATGCGCCACTCCCTCTAGATTACGTGTGCGTGTGTGCGTATGGCCTGAGTCGTAGGGTTGCATCGCGGGGTCCTTTTATCATCATGCGACATCCATTATCTTTCCCGTGTAGCCTGGTCCGTTCCTCTAGCGCTTAGTGGTGGTAGACGGCGTGCGAAAGGACGGGTCCGTGCGAGTAGACTGGGGCGTGCGAGTAGACCGGGGCGTGCGAAAGGACGGAAGCGTGCGAAAGGACTGGAGCGTGCGAGACGTAGGTGGTGGCAGCCGGTGCATGGTAGGCCACTGGGGCGTGGGCAACGGCAACGGCCGGAGCATGGGCAACGGCAACGGTTGGCGCATGGTAGGCCACGACGGGATGGGCAACGGGGGCGGCGGCAACAGTCTTAACGACGGCGGCATCGGCAGTCTTGCTGACGACGGCGTTGAATCCGTTCACAGGATCGGCCGTGTAGTCGACGGTACGACGAGTGCCATCGGGCTCAACGAGCGAGTACTGCAAGCAAAAGGGGTGTGAGTCGTCAAGTTGTCGGTGAGCGTTCTTTGGTTCGGTGGTGTCTTGTTGTCGGTCGCGACTTAACCTACCTGACCCTGCACAACATCGCCGTCGCGGGTTTCGTGCTGCTGCTTGTTGTCGCCGGTCAGCGAGTCCTTGACGTCGTAGCTGAAGCTGTACTGTGGGTGAGCATCGTACTCTTCCGTCTGGGGGATGAAAAAAACGTCCGGACAATGAACCAAACGATAAGGAGGAGGTCTTTTATGTAACCACTCTTGAGAATGAGTTTCTTGGATGGGGTGTCGATGTTAAGGACTAGCGGAATGAACTTTCGAAAAGGTGAGAATTCTTTAGAACGAAACAGGATGTCTCTTGATGGTTAGGTGAGATGCCTATTGATTACTGTTGATCGGAATTCTTGACTCATTCCCCGGACAAAGCAAAGCCAAATACTAAGCTGAATTGTTTGATTTTAATTCTTCGGAAGTGTTACATCCTTCTTGCAATTAGTCTTGAGTATGGCATCGCTTATCCTTACCCAGGGCCCACTTGTTTCCCTTGAAATGCTAAGAGGATTTCAATTCATTAATTATAAGTCAATTAAAGCAATCCCGCACCCTTACAGCGATCGATCGATGCTTGCCGTGATTATCTCGCTAAACGACAGCATCGAATGCGTCCACGCCACATTGTGGAGCGAAATCTTCACCCACCCCCGCCCCAAAAAGGTGGTGTAAATTAATTAAAAACTTTCCAAACGAACAAACACGAGCGCGAGCGCGTTCCGAAACAGCGAAACAATGGTCAGATTCTCTTTGATCGAATGACTGGGGAAAGAACTGGGAAGGCTGGCGGAAGGGACAGTTTGCTTTGGCTTACCTTTACCAGCGTGGCCGGAGCAGCGACTCCGATAGCAACCGAGTTGACACCGACGGCGACGGCGGCCAGAACAACGAATACCTGTTGCACGATGGAAGGTTGGTTGGTCGGTCGGTCGGTTGGGCGGTGGGTTTACATTGCGGGATGTAAATGTCAAAAACAGTCAACACCGGAAGAGCGAGAGAGAGAGAGAAAATAGGAGAGAAACAAAAAGGAGGCAAGAGGGAGAAAGAAAATAAGATAATGAATGAAAATTTAATGAAAGTAAAAGGTTAAACAATGTGGTGTGTGCAGTGTTCCGGGGTGTTCCGGCGGTTCCTTTGTGGTACTTTAAGGGTGGTGACAAGTTCGTTTGCCCTTCTTTTTCACCACTGGGCTGTGTTTGATTTTTCATTTCGAGTTTGAGATTTACTTCACGTGATTGAGGTGCAAATGACGATGAAAATGGCACCATTGAAAGAGATTGTAGTCCGGAAGAAGGTTGGCGTCTTCAAGAAGTGCTTTTGTGGATGGGAAAGTGAGTAATATTTTTACATACCAAAGCAACTTTGGAAAATTAAATTTCATGTTCCAGAAAATAATACGATTGTAACGGTTTGGTAGGTTTGAGGTGGAAAATCTGTACCTCAAAAATTGATATTGCTCGCTGGCGCATCAAGATATACACCAAGTTTACAGTCCACCGGTTCCTGTCGTTTAGGATTTTTCCAGTATTTTTTCCTTATCTTCCTGTTTTCTCCACACCCCAAAATCAAACATTGATTACACGTGTAACATACCATTCTGGGGCCAAAGAATTTTTTGGCTCCCTTCGAGACAAACAATGGATGCGAACAACAAAAGCCAGCATCCAGCAGGAAAGGCAACAATTACAGAGTGGCCTTGAAGAAAAATTGGCCATGTGCTTGCTATGAGAGGGAACCAAATGCCAGCAAAATTAACAGCACCTGCTATCGACACGCGAACAATGTGTTTCGCAATTGAAAAGTGGGAAGCAGTTCTAAAGAACCAAGCGCCTTCTTGTGAGACGACTTAAATTGAAGACCGTGGACGAGGGATTTTTTTCCAAACGATCGGTGTAACAGAAGCAAATAATCGCCATTATGCAATAAGTACGACACGAGAAAGCGTTTAATCACTGCAGAGAACGCTATCGATTACTGCGGCCGGAAGGAAATATCGCTAGCAGGACCAAACTTTTCGATTCTCTCATTGCACTTGGGGGGAAGTAAACGCGTTTGAGCCGATAGGATTGAGGATTGTTAAGCTTAGGTAGGCTAATTGACAAAGTTTCGAGTTTTTGGTCAGTAAGCCGAAGCTTAAAATATTTAGTTGACAAAGTTTCGCAACACAATAAGCTAGATAAACGGGGGGAGGAGAGCACCAAAACTGGCTTAAGTTGTCATAGGAAAGTAATGGAAAGAGATTTGGCGGCTAAAGAGACTCATTTGAGATGCCTTTTTCTTGGAGAACAGTGAAGTAATTAACTGAGGGATTTTTTTGTCTGAAGTCGTTAGAGTGTTTAAGCACACCTGGCACACGTTTGCGCATTCGCTTCGGTTTGTTCCGAACTACTCAGCTTCCCCTTTTATTTCTAAAGCGCAATAAATAAAACAGTTCAAACTTCGTTTTTGGGCAACTCTTTTATTTGTTGCCAAAGTAGTTTCAAGCAAGTCAAAAGTTGCTTGCCACAGCAAAGGACAGTTTTTTTTTTCAGTACGGTTTATGGTTGGAAAAAAGGACATCAAAATTGGAATCTCAAAAGAAACTTTTTCTTGGTTGAACCTTGCATAAATGCTTTAGGTTGAGTGAGGTCGCATTGATCGGCTTATTTAATGATTTAGCCGAGCTGCTCGGTATGATGCAATAGTTTTTCGCTGGTCTTTATCGCTCAACTTGTGCAATATTGATTTATTCTATTTTTAATTTACTTTTAAATCGTTCTTCTCAAATAAAATAGCAAAACATCCCCCCACCCTCAATGGCAATCAATGCTAAAATCGATCGATTGGAATATTTCAACGGAAAGCACACAAAAGATCGCCACGAACGAAGTAAAGCGAACGCTCCGTGAGCATTGAGTGGATTAAACGCATCCACGCGTAAACAAAGATTTCGAAACCGAGACTCGCAAATATTAAAGTACCATTCCCAAAAAAAAAACAAAGTCACCACCACACCCGAGCAGGACAAATGTTTGGTCAAGGCATTAATTTGACGTGGCCGTGGTGGGGAAAAAAGCAAGCCCCTGGGAGGAGTTTTTTTTCCCTCTCGTCGCTTCATTTCCGCTCCGGGAGTTTGTTGTGCGATTTTTGATTACGAATCCATCCGCCACGATTTTCCCCGCATTCATTTTCACCGATACACAAACTGGTTGGGCTGTTTGCTCCGTTTGGCTCTATTTACAGCGCTACGAAGAGTAAGAACGGATGTTGAGCAGTGTGACTAGAAAAAAGGGCCACAAGCTTGATAATTAAATTCATGTAACGGTTCAAATAGTTGCTCGTGTTTGATGTGAAAGAAAACTCATATTTTGCTCCCTTTCTTTTTGCTGCGCTCGCTTTTCCCTACGGCACCGTCCCATCCGGTGAAAAGGCGTATCATTAGCATTAATGTCATTGATCTGATTCGCTCGTCTAAATGGTAATCGGTGAAGCTCTGGTCTGGTTTGTGTTGGTTCCTTTTTTTCCATCTCCATCTGAAACTTTTCCCAGTTTTCACCTCCCACTTTTTTTTCCTGCAAGTAATGGCACCCAATACCCACTTTTCTCGCTTGCTTGTAACATAATTTATCATTTGTTACTTCTGTCACTTTTAATCAAAACTAGAAGCTGAAGGGCTCTCCCTTTTTTTTTGGTTACGTTTTCTCCTTGTACAGTAAGTAACGAAAAATTGGTGATCAAATTTGAAAGAGCTTTCGCTTTCTTCTCGTCCGCGGCTGAATGTTCCCATTGACCGATTGAGAGCCGGGATGGGAGTCATGAATGGAACAACAACAAAAAAATCCATTTCGCAAATGCACAATGACGGTGCAGATGACGGATTTCGGAAGATCATGCTCTTCGGGGGCTTAAGATCGAAGTGAAAGTGGCGTTTTTCTATCTGCACACGTGCTCCAAATAGCTCTTTAAAAGCTTTGACGAAGCTTGACGAAATTGTGATTCTTAAAATATCTTTTCGCCCCTGCGAATAACTCTTCCTATCTTTTGCTACCTTAAAAACTGCACCGAACATAAGCGTGTCTCGCGGCTGCGAGGAGCCTGCCCTGTGTAATAAAAGGATTACCAAACCGAGCGTACGAGGATTATGTGCCATAAAGGTTCGGCTATTACAGTTCACCACCTCTGCCGAAGATGGTTGTGCTTCAGTGGCTCCACCAATCCCGACAAAAAAAAGCTTTGCTCAAGCTTTTGAAGCATGTAAAGGGATTATAAAGCGACCTGTGGGTGTGCTGAATTCCGAACAGGAACCACGTGTGTGTGTGTGGATTTTTGTCATGCTCGACTGGTGCTACTTGGACGAGCATGGCGCTTCACCAAGCTCATCCCTCGGAAGGGCTCTTTATCCAGGTGAGCTTCCTCTCTTCCGGCGTGATTTCGCCAAAAAATCACTGAAAAATGTGAAGGTTTTAATATTCGTTGCGGACGAGCAAACAGAATAATTCAGTACGACCGAGCGAAAAGAAAAGCTCATGTGCCACGTGACGGGTAGATTCGAATCGATCGATCGACAGTCAATCATAGAGCCGCAAAACTCGGCAAAACACACACACACAGGACACGAGTTTAGAGATTTACGTGATGGAACAACCGATTGCTCGCGACATGCAATGGTGCGTGGTACGTTCCTGTGCGCTTTACGTGCGAATCAATCGCAAAACTTCGAAACAATTGCACGCGATGGCACGAATTTGTTCCGATACAGGGTGGGATGTGGGTTGTTTTCTGTTTGTTCGTGAGCTCTCCAATTTGGGTAATCGAATTGAATGGTGAGTGAGTGATGTGAAGCGTTTTTTCGCTGTGCTTGTATTGAGCCGTTTATGAGCAGGGTTAGAATTGATTATGGTTATGATTGAACTGTTTGTGTGCCTCGTCATTGTGCCTGCAAGCACTGAGCGCTAACCCCCTCTACGGTGATCAGTAGCAATCAGCATCAGCAGAGCACAGTAAGGCGAAGATTATGATACGTTCTACTGCAGCGTGCGCCATAATTGACGGATAAATAATTCATCCCTATAATATTGCTTCCAAACCTGGATGATGCTACCGGGCACCTTTTCACCCAAGATAGGTCCGCTACCGGTGGGTTAGCGTGATTATAGGCATCATTGGTGAGCGAACCTCATCATAATGTCCGCGCGCTAACAATAGTGGTGCCCCAGCTGCGCTACCGAAAACTCCATTAGAAGAGTCATCGAAGCGAATAAGCTCGGGTACACTCGCGGGCCAAGTACTTTCACCGCCAAGGGTGACCATTAAACCATCCACTCCAGAGCATCCCAGCGGATCGTTATGGTTTGTGTGGGGTCCAAATTGACCGTCCGTGCTATTCTTACCGAAGGCGAGTGCCCTCCTAATCCCAGGTTTCGCAACAAACCGTACATATTGATGCGATTCTTCTTGGTCTGTGTGTCTGTGTCCTTGCTGGCAGCTGGCCAAGAATATCGCACACCACCTGCCCCGGTTGGTGGCTAGTGAAAGCCGTCACAGATGCCATTATCGAAATTCTCGCGGCAGTTTTAGCCGAAAATAGCACAAGACAAACTACCAACTCTCCCAGGGTTTGGGAAGCAGTGGGTTGTGGGTTGGGGTTTTCCTCTCCATGTACACAGTGCGCCAGCACACATTTTATGACCTTCGTTCTGTGCCGGATGATGAGCTAAAAATGAGCTTTTGCTTTGCGCTGAAAGTGTCCTTTCGGGGAAGAACATCACATTAGCAAAGCATTAACGGGAGCTGAGGTAATAGAAGGCAAGGTGAAAACGGGGGCACTGTGCAGTGAATCGTAATAGCATTCCGGAGAAGATTACTGATACGGGAGCGCGGGATTAAAGTTGGCCAGTAAGGTCTTTAACAATGTACGAGGTGAAGACACCAATTGGAGCTGGAACTTCTCGTCTGTGGTGCAAACTATTACGTGAATCTTCCATTTGAGCAGCTGAGCCAAGGTGTTGGAGCTCAAATTTTCCTTGCCTTGGGTAACGCTTTTTCGTGTGCAGGAGCAACTCTGTCTTCGTGTACAGCAACCAATTCCTGATGCTACATCGCCGTCTAGAGTCTGTTCGGTAGAGGCGAAGATCGGTGAGTCGGTGAACAACTTCAATTTAGCTGCAATACACCGATGGGTATTACCGTTTGCTACCATTTTCATCCGAACAGACCGTTTCCTGCCCGGAACCGTTGCGAATACCAAACCCAGGGTGTGAGTGAATTAAATTCTCACCTCACCACAACCAGGCGTCTCCATCTCGCGCGGCCAAGCTTTTGTGCTGCGGCGAAGAAAATTGAAAAGCTCGCTCGTGTTTTTGCTTTTCCTTTTTTTATTCGTTCTTTCGCTTCCCCCTTTCAACGCTTTACCCATTTGCACATTTACAGCGTCAGTCGGCATTTCTTAGGAACGGCTAAGAAAAGCGGTTGCGCTCCATTAACGGAGAAGATTTGTAGCGAATAAAGCCTCATGGACTCCCAACGTTCGATCGCCTCCCGTGTCCACCCGTTTATAGACACACACACACAAAAAGTCAACATCGAGCTTTTCATGCTGCTCGGGAGCTGGGAAAAATTTATTGCATTGCATCGCTTCTCGGATCGATGATTGAAATAAATCAAATTCCATTACCATCCCATTTTTGGCAACAGCGCCCGAGTTCGAGAACCTGTGCTCGAGGATGTTTTTTTCTTTGGGTCGTGGTGTAGATGTTAAAAATAAAGCAAGCGATCGTTGCACTCCCGTTTTTGCGGTGGGGAAATCGGGTGGTGAAAATGCTTCCCCAAAAACAAATACACTTGTGGTTATTTCGATGCGAGATTCAGGGGGTTTTCATCGCCTCAGTTACGCTGGATGTAAGGTTTAAGGTGTTTCGTTGGTGTGTCCGGATTGTGTTGCTACCGTTTTCAGCGCGCATCATTGGGAAATTGCATTCCATAAATTAAAGCTTCAAGCGAAAGAGCTTTCCTACGAATGGGAATCAACTTGGCAGGACCGGTATCGTTTCGATCGATCGATACCTTCCCCAGGCAGGCAGTTACAACATTGTCGCCTGTACGGATTCATCTTCCTACTTCACAAGGAAATCAGGCTACGCTTGCTAATGAGCGAGAGGGTGAAAATTTAATGAAGAAACCATCGAAAAGTTGGTTTCCGGCAAACTGGGAAACCACCGACCAACCAACTAACCAACCAACCGGTAGCATTCAAGACTACACCGGGAGCCGATTGTTTGCTGCCGGGTTTCCTACAGCAATCTGCATAGAAGGGATAACGGTGTAGCATCCTCGGGACATAGGATTCCCCATTTAACCCACCGGAGAGAAAACGAATCCCGAATGAGACAGAGGAGCATCACAGGAACCTCCAAGTTGAGGTTAGGTTGCGCAGTTTCCTTTTCATCGATTTCGACACGCGCTGGTATCGAAGAAAGCTCTTCTCCGTTAACTTAACAGCCGGCCACAGGATGGAGCGACTTCCAACGGCGCTGTTGCGAAGATGGTTAAATTTAGTAAGCAGCATGAAGTGCGACGCAACCGGCCAGAAGTTTGATTAGGATGCTTCGAGGTGGAAAACGCCGTTGCTGACTTCTAAATGAGAGCTCATGCAGAAAGCGTGCTTCCAGCAGCGAATTGCTCTTTGTACGGAATCGGAAGTTAGCTTTACCAGTGTGCAGGCTCCTGAGCGCGTGATACTTGCACGGGAAAGCAAATTAACCAGACCAGAGGATGCCAATGTGGGTGGAGCGTAAGCTTTTCCCCCTTTTATTTATTGAAAAAAGCTTTAAGAAGCGGTACAAAACGCGTAACGATGCAATTTTTAAAGGTTACAAATGGCATACATGTTATGGGGCGAGATGGGAAAAAAGACGAACGAGAAACAATGCCGCTGTCCCATTGGTTCGGTAGGATTATCCTTCCGATAAGCGACAGGAAAGCAAATGGATTTGGCTTCTTCGGTGGTGGAAAAGCTTCATCCTTCACGATGTATTGCGCTGGCTTTGACCTTTCTCTGAGCTCTGGGAGCTCTAGGAGCCGGGACATTCTACGCTAATCCGACAGTGATGTGTCGTGTTGTGGAAAGCGTTTGTTAAATGAAGAATGCCTTCACCAGTTGCGCTGGAAGCTGTTGTTGGGATGGGGCCTTAAAGAGGGACACAGAAAATCTGTTCGACTTCTCTCAACAGCCTGTTGAGCGTTGGATCGTCTGTGCCGAGCACAACTTTCAGCGGGCGTTAATCGAAACCCGGTACAGTTCCCCGGTTGGACACGCTCGTTGGATAGCGATTGTGTTGAATTGTTGTTATATTTACACGTCACGAATTCGCGAGAAGATCACGCTTGCCAGCAGACGATGTGTCCTTATCTTGTGAACGCAAGTCGCGACCAAATGCCGAATGATTTACGGCTGCTTCGCTTCGGTTCGTTGAGCATTTTGAACGCTAAGCACACCATATTTGCTATGCAATGAGCTAAGGCTTCTTTTGTCAGAAAGAAAACGTGACTAAGGTGACATCAGTCGAGGATCAAATCCTACTGCACCTGGTGCACAACTAGAGTGCAGAATAGATCCAGAAAAGTCTAGCTCAAGATACGCCCTTAAAGCTCTCTCCAAGGACTTCTCCTTAAGAAGCGGATGTTCGACTACGGAAGAGACTGCTCATGATCAAATAATTATTCATCGACTTCAGCAGGTTCCGCTGCACACCGGCACTGTGACAAACTGTAATGTCGGAATAGTTCGCTCCTGAATAATGAAGCTCATTCCGTTGCCGGCAAGCAAACAGCCTTTCCTTCTCACGCGATGGTACAGGTGAAAGGAAAGTTTAGTTTTACAAAGGGGCCAACTAATCTGATTATTCAACACGAATGGGATGGGAAGGTTTGTTTTAAATAAATTTTGTTTGAATTACAAATAGGAGAGAAACTTTTACTCCTCTATAGCTCAACTTTTCCTGAATTGTCCTTCCATTTTTAGTTAATTTGAAGATCAGTTCTGTATGTGGGACAATGTATCTAAATTGTTTTGTAACGGATTGTTTGAAGTCTTTCTATAATAATTTGTTATTAAAATTGAATTTTGAATGCTAAAACAAGCTAAGGACTTCTGGGAGAAAAAATGCCTATTTTCTTCGGTAATCAAAACTCTTCTTAAGAAATAGGAACTAGCTGTAGAAGAAGCTTCACAAAGATTATTCCTACTATAAATAACATTTGCGATTGACTTTGAATTTCCCAATAAAATCACAACAAATGCATTTTTTGCCTGAAGTGATGCTATTAATACGGCTCGTGTGGCGGTTTCCTTACACGTGGAAGGATTCCGTTCCCTATTCGACTTGTTTGTATATTCACACCAAAATCCCACATAACATCTACTCGGCCCAAGTCCAACCGACAAAAAAAAGGCGGACCAATTTGTAAAGTTTAAGCCAGTGATTTCTTTTTTTTTCTGCTCGTTGGCTGCCCGTTTATCTGCTTATTTATTTAAATTTCCATTTACTCCATTTACATTTTTTCGCACATCTGTTATCGTAACGCATTCCCGGTGGCGTGTGGTGGTAGCTGCGGAAATTTCATCGCAACACACCGACAAACGCACCCACACATGCGTGGAAAAAGGAAAAGGCGGTGGAAAACCTACGGTTTCGTAAAGGTGCAAACAAAATCAACATCCTCCAACAAGCCCACCGAAGCACGCTCTAAATCACGTAGATGAACAAAATTAGATTTCCTTCACCAAACACGCCCGACCCGAGCTGTAATGGCCATTGGCATTTTCTGAACCTCGTGCAGCGTTTCTCTTGCTACGCTTTTACGTAAGGGAAAATGTTTTACCCGGTACTTGAAAACTAGCGTTAAAAACAAAACCATCCAGATTCCGGAGGACTATTGGTTTGTGGTGGCTTGGTAACGGGTTTTTTTTTGTTATTTTCTTTGGCTTCAATTCGTGGCTTTCCTTTTTTTGGCTCTCAAAAGCTTGAGGAAGTCAAACTTTTCAACAGTGGTTTTTCTTTTTTTTTTGCTCCTCTTTTGCTTCCCGTGGTTGAGCAATACTGCTTGTGGGAAGGATATCGACCAAAAAGAAGGGATTTTTGCGTGTGTTGACCGGGTTCGGTCTCGGAGCTGGAAGCTGAATTTTCCTGCTCAACAACCACACAGCAAGGGTGCCACTTGTTCGCAAACTGAAGACACAACAACAACCGGCAATTGTTGACCTTTCGACCACGAGTCATTTGAAGCACACACCGGATGAACCACTGTTACGGAACAGTTGCCCAAGACGAAACCCTTTACCTTTGCGAACATTTTGCTGCGTTTGTTGTTTGAACCGTTGGCACGATTGCACTGCACTAGCACACGCTGAAGAGGTTGTGAATGAATCGAAAGCAAACTTAACTTTGATACCGTTTCGCTGCAATCGGCACACTTTATATACGAAGTGCGCCCTACCTTCTTGTGCGCGACCGACGACCTGCACGCACGCACGTGGTGCGTCGAGGCGTTCGTACGTACGCACAAGCGAAGGAAGCCACACGAGAGCAGGATAGCACCAGCAGGCCTGCACCCGAATGCGTTTGCGAATGCTCCAAACCACCGAAAAGGGGGGTTGGATTGAGACTGCACGAAGGGCCAGACGTTCGGGTGGTGCGTAAATGTCGCTCGAACCGACTCGCCGTAAGGTGGTGCTGGGTTAGTGCATTCCGTACGGCGTTTATGCGTGCGCGCGCGAGGGACCCTTGACATGCGTAAGTTTGTCGCAAGTTCACCGTTGTTGTCTGGATGGATCTGGTGGGGAGGTCTCGCGGGAGGTCGCGTAGCTGCTTCCATTCCACCTTCACGCGGGAGCGCAGGCGTCGACGGGCTTCTTACGCTCCCACGAAGCTTACGCATTTGCAGCCGTTAGTGAGGCTGCGCACGGTTGGATGGAGCGAATATGTGGCATTGAAAGTGACACCTCCCAAAATGCATTATCATCCCGGTGGTAGTATTAATCAATGCTGGAATAATGCACCCACCCAACCTTGAGCGCGGTGTGTAACGAGGTTTACATTGCTGCTTGTAATTTAATGTGACCACCAATCAATTGAGTAAACTGAAGCCCTTTCTAACTAGAGCTACGCATTCGAATGAAAAAAAAAAAAAACAACAAGAAACTTTAAGCTTTACAATGCGACCTTAAAAAGAGGGTTTTGAAGCTATTTTGAGATAATTTTATCGGAAAAATATTTTGCTTGAAATGCTTTCATACTGAATTCGAAATCTGGTAAGACAAAATATCAAGTGACATCACCTTGCAGATTGGGATATAATACTTGTAGCATAATTTTATAAAAAAAATATAAAAAATCCTATGCACACGAAAATTAAAAAATTTAATTTTTTGTGTAATTGCTGTAATAGTGATGAAAAAATATATAATAGTCTTGTAGTCAATGGAATAATTCCAGGTTCCAGGCTTTCGATTTGAATGCTCCTGTGAAATTGTTGAGTTGAGTTGAAATTGTTTGAAGTGGCTCAGTTCTCTAGTTGATAGCTGTGGTACTCGTTAAAACGGACAAACTTAGAATTTGCTATCCTGCAACGAGCAAAGAGGTTAAGGCTAGAAACTTCAAATTGTTGACTAAAACCTGAAGAGGTTGCACAGACAAAAAAAAATAATATTTATACTCACACTGAACTCTACATTATATGCTTGGCTGAAGAACTGAATATGATTCTCTTTTCTGACTAAATATGTGCTAAATGTCTTATGAAAACAATTGCTATCTCGCTTCGCTTTGCAGAAATAACATTACTTTTAAAAACCCTCCCTGTTTTGTTCCATATGCTTTCCGGACCTGTTTTTCTTACTTCCATTTTGTTTTTTTTTCTATGAAATTTCATAAATCATCCCAATAAATGGTATTCTGCCTAGTAAGAGTCATAAGAAAAATTACTGAATAAAACATTTGGGCATCTCGAACTTAGGATTTTTTGTATAACATGATTGGGTACTTAAGAAACTGATGTTTTGAAACAAGCATTTTTTATTAGAGCTCGTGTGACGTTTTTAGGTTAATTTGTCACAAATATATTTTTATATTTTATATACGTTAGTTTTCATAATGGAAAGCCTGGCCATATTTCAGCTATATCCTTTAATGTACACTTAAATTTGTTTCTAACTTCTATTCCATGAATTATTCGATTTTTGTATTTTACTTCACTAAAGTTGTTTACTATTTTGCTACTAAGCTAATGATAATTCGTTTATGATGCATTTTTCTCTGAGGTAATTTTTATCTGGGATATGTTAATTCGAAAACAAGTTAACGCTCACTTTAACATCGGGTCATATAACCGCTTCGATTTCTTGGCCGACTGTAAGGATACAAGGTGCAGTCTAAAGTATGATATATATTTCTAGAAGCACAAGTATTCGAACAAATTCAACCAACAACAGTACAGTGATTAGCGAGTCTTCGCATTTGGTACTTAATGCTGCTATAAAACCCATCTTTCGTCAATCCTACCTATCAATAATAGTATTGAAAGAGGTCTTCAAATAGTAGGACGGAGGTTTAAAACCTCCCGTAATGAGAACTGACTATCCAATTACGTGTCATCAATAGATCTAGTTAGCCAGAAATGGCAGTCCTGAAATGAATTGAAAAGTTTTTTTCAAAGGTCATCAGCTTCAAATTCCATCCCTTCAACATAAATCTGATAGCAATACGGTCAGGCAGTCCCTAACGAATATTTAAAAAAAAACTAATCTCACTAATCCCCAGAATAATGAACATGATCGTTAGATTTAGGAAAATTAAATATCGTAAAAAAAATTCTAAAAGACCATTTAAGATTATTTTTGATCCAACGTATTGCTGAAAATTTGTTAATAAAAAGAGCAAAAAGGCATTAAAGAATAGGCCGCCTTCATTAAAATTTAATGGTTTCAAGTACTTTTCATTGTAAACATATTTGTCTTAATTATTTTTAAACGAGAAGGAAGATACATGAACTCTTAACTAATGATACATTTGTCTTAACTATAAATATTGACTACAACCTGTGCTTATTTTGAAGGATACTTTATGACAACATTTAAGTGTAATTGGTCCTCACATTAACCTGGTTTTGAATGTATGATTAGATGTTGTTAGTTGATAGTGAAAATCGCGAATTCAACATTTCATTTGAGTAATTTGTTAAAAAAAAATCAGAAATAATTTAATAGTAGCTTTTTAAAAAAACTGACCTTAACCCTAAAACCCCAACCTAATGCTGAAGTTAAAGTTTGCTAAAGCATATCACCCAACCAGAGCAAAGGGATGTTGCAACATGCAGTACAGGGCAGATTGGCACTCGTACCACGCACCGCAACAGCTCGCTAGGAATTTCCCAAGCTACACTACAGTGTTTGTGAGTGTGTACCTCACAACCTCAGTACCCCCAGTACCTCCTCCTCATCCTCCTCAGATGGTTCACATTCGTCACCCAAACACCTCGCATGGGTGAGCTATGCGAAAGCGCACCGGATAAAACTGTGTGCCGTGGTTCAAAGCATTTTGCAGCGGAGAACTTGTACTTGGCACAGTCGCTCGCAGCGCAGCTTGACCCGCCGGGAGGATTATACGCCCTACCCCGTGGGCCCAACGCCGTGGCGGGAAATGGTGATAAATCAAACAGCATTTTCCAGTACCACGCCAGGAACACACCGGGACCACCACCAGAATGCAACCGTTCGGAACGGGCTCAAACCGACTGGAGAAGCGTTCCTGCAAGCGTTGTACGTGCCTATGAAAGCTTTCTCACCACCAGTCGTGGGGTGAGGTTCAATTATGAAAACTATTCACCTACAATAATGCGACAAAGCGACACTTTATGAGCGTGTGTGCCTGCTCGAGCTGCTTGAAAATGGAAGTATTATGATATGAAACCCAAGGTCCGGAGACTTTTTTGGGGGATTTATCGTCAACACACGAGCAGGCAGGGACAGAAAAGCTTTCAAGGTAGAGACAGATCGGGGTCGCATGATATTAATAGAGAACCTGTTTGTGTCACGAAAAATGGATTGTTCCTGAGTAATGAAAAGATTAGGTTTGAATCGAGGTTTGTTCGTGTGCCGTAACAATGCTCCCATGTCATTTCCTTGTCCGCGACTTGCATCCTAAGACCTTAGTTTTGTTTGCAGTACAGCTCGGCAGATTAGTTTAAAATTCTATTCAACCCAGATAAATGCTTGCAGCGGGACTTAACATAGAACCACCAGTTTTTCGTTGTTGGCTTCATTTGTTGCTGCTTGGTCTTCTTGGCCGGGATAAGCTCCGTCGGTAGCGCCATCATTGTGTGCCAGTGCCCATCACGAAGGTAGAATTTAAATTGCTTGCTTTGCACTTACCGTACGCCGCAAGGGCCCTGCTGCCGGGCGCGCAGAGAAAAGTCATTTGTCGTCCGTGTGCAACGTGCTGCACCGTAAGCTGCACCCTCTTGTGTTTCTTTCTTCGGCTGCACTCCAGCCTCCAGGGGTTGGGCATGTGTGGATGCATGCTGCACAGAAAGGTGGCAAATATTTGCACTAACTTGCAGCGCTCCATCTGACAGCCGGGCGGACACACTCCAGCATCCCACGTGCTGGTCGTCGTCGGCATGACGTTGATGATGATCGGAAAACGTTTGCATGTAAGCCAACCCCGGTCCGGTGGTTGATTGATACGTCAGAAGAAAAAAAAATGGTGGTGCTGAAATTTGATGCCAGCAACATAAATGCATTTCATTAGCAACACGGCAAACACCGGTGCACACAAAAGGGTGCACCTCATTCTGTGCCGAATGATGTCATGCTAATGCTTCGGGTTGCTCTTTAGTAATGAACTTGTTTGTTTTTGCGATGAGAACGATGATGATGGTGATGGTGATGGGTGTTAATTGAAGTAATGTGTGTTAATATGTGTTTGAAATATGGACGTAATTTGATATTTTAAACGCACGCATTCCCTGCGAGATACAGAATGTTATTTGTGCCTTTAATTTATACAATTCGCAGTCTCTTTTATTCACCATTTATGTATAGAGGACCCAGGATCAAATACCATCCGTACCGTTTTTCCCCGAAATCAGTACCGACTATCCAACTACGATATGTGATATAATTAAGTGTAATAAGCCATAATGAAGTTCTCGATCTCGGCGTGATTCTTGACAGCAGATTAACTCTTGAAACCCATTTTGACCTGACAGATGTCAAAAGCTCTGGATGTTTTTGGAGCTAAGCCAGAGACTTTAAGGTTCCTTTTTTGTTTAAAAACTCTGTATTTTTCGTTGATGTTTCCCATAATAGGATTCGCTGGAGCAGATTGGTCTCTACAGCAACAAGAACGAATAAATAGATAGACAGATGGGCGAATCATGCTGCTTACCCTTCTTACCGATCTAGAAGTATACTATTTCTACAACACAGGGGTTCCAGTGGTAGACGCGACAGCGGCGCCGGTCTTCACACGACAGGACCGAGGTTCTAGACCCAGCTGGGCCGTTCTCCCATAGTGAGCACTGCGGTAACAATAAGTCTAGTAAGTCAAAAATGGCAGGCATGACCTAAGACGTCGTTAGACTACGAAAGGAGAAAAAGACACTTCAACACAGAATAATGACAGCACGGTGCTTTTTCCCACACAAAACTATAACCGGGACCATTAACGCTCCGTCTATTCTTAATAACACAAACATCTTAGCTCTTAGTAGATCATTAAGACTAGACATCAGGAGTAGTACATTTTGTACTAACGATCCAACTGTGCAAATAGTGGATACGTATACCGCTCTTGGGTTTGAAGCTGATTTTCAAGCTGGATTTGGAGCAGCTATGGAAAAAAGTCGAAAAACTGCAAAGACAGGTTCATTAATATTGTAAGATTTATCCCTGAGAAAAAAGCATAGTTGGGCAAAGAGAAGAACTTTCTGATGGCTGGTTATGAATGCCATGAGTTTGACAACATCTTATCACTGCTGGCGAAAGATGAAAATATCAAATAGTGCTACCAAACAGTGATATAAGAATCTCCTTATGAAGGAAAAATTTAAGAGGAATTAAAGGCTTCAATATCTGATGATTTGGTCATGGTGAAACTTGGAGCCAGTTATCAGAGTATAAGTATAAAAGGTGAAAATATCTTTATCAACGTGAACATTGTTAAACTAAAGTCACAATCACTCAGTCTGCTAATGGAAAATAGCCAGTTGACTGCGAGCGAACCACAGTTCGCAGATACACAAAAACAGTCAGTAGGGACTTATTCAAGACAAAGCATAAATTGATTGCAAAAGCTCAGAAAGAGCAGACAAACTATGAAAATTATAGTTATTAGAGCCAGAAGAGTTTTAGTTGGCAGGCAATTGATGTAGGACTGAATGTGACCGAGGAGCACTCTTATCGTTAAATGTTCCTAAAATTTTGGTTTTTGATCAAGGATAAATTCATTGAGTTATCTGTTGCAGTTTTATTTTAATCGCCTCGCAAAGTTAGTCCGTTGTGAAATTGTTTCTTATGTGATTCTGTATCGTGATAGCAATTTATTTTTAAAATTTCTATTTGGGAATATGCATTCTTCTGCTGTAGCAGTTGATTCGTTTGAAATTCTAGTTTCGGTTGCTATTTTCATTAAGCAATGAAAATCATTAGCTGATATTAATTCGCAAATCATCATCGTCACACAGGGTAGCATTTTGCAACCATATTTAACCCGCGTGTTTTGACTGTTAAGCACCTGCCTGATTTTGCATAAATCGCACCTCCCCTAATGACATACAATTGGCGACCAACCAAAACATGCGGTGGCCAATACGCAATGATGCCCCGTCGGAATATGCGTATGTACGTCTTTGAAACCTTGTCGGCTTAGAAATATGATCCCTGGCAGCTGTTTGGCTTAGCGGCCACTGGCAAGCTCAGATTAAAGGCGTTGAGCGGCGCTAAGCTGTACCGCTGCGAGGCGTTACACACCTGCCGGAGGACCGATCATAACCGATTAACGGTAGCGTGGCACCAAGGAGACACACACACACGCACCGGATGATGGATCTGATCCAGTGCGGTGCTTCGAGCTATCGAGCACAAATCCGGCCCGCTATTCTCGACGTGGCTGGCCGTGGTCAGCTGTCACGATGCAACATTATGCAATATAGTGTTGCTGATATGGCTTGTGGGCTGTGTGCCGATTGGCTGTACGGGAGTTATTGGAGCAAGGGTGAAGAGATTGAAGAAACCTGATTGTGATTAACGTTTCGTTTGCAGCGATTGTAAACCTGTTCGGTGACATCCGCGAAGCTAGAACGGGAGTGAAGAAATTACAATGTTTGCCTAATGACTTTGGCGACCGAAAGTTCGCAACACTTTTGGTCCATTACACTAGAATTCGTGAGAAAGGGTTTACTCTTGTAAGCAGCGTGATCCATCATGTTGTAGGAATATGGTTCTCTCAATATTTATTCCACTAGACATCCTTATCAAAAATGTATTTATCAAGGTACTGGTGCTCAACTTACCATTGCCATTCTCGGGCGGGAAATAGTTGCTGTCAGCGAGCAGCAAGGAAAGTAGTCGCGCGGAACACGATGATTGCATTCCACGGCGACCTTCAATCGATAGCTCTCGCACCTCGCTGGCATGGGAAAAATTGCGCCCTGGGTCGTCGCGCAAGCATTGCAGCAGTTGGCAGTAGCTGTTGCAGCCGATTACCTTATGGGCCGCACAGTCAAGACCTCCAATTTTCCATTCGTGGCATCTGACGCACACGCCTGGGACGAGAAGGTGAATTGATTTTATATCGGTGCTAAACAGAAGTCTCCGGGGGTTACGATGGGAAAATCCAACGGCAACGGTCGCAATCCTTTGCCCTTTTTTGTCATCGAATGATTCACCACAACACCGTACGAACATAGGGCGTTCGTTATCGTGGTCGTTCGCCCAGCCGGAACAGGTTCACCAGATGCAATTGCGTCAACGGACATCGATCTGGTGAAAGAAACAGATCTGAACAATGGAGGAAACGGTACGAAACAAAAGAAAATGACAAATCGACTTTTGGGCGTCTTTTGAGCGCGGAACGCGAAACAGTTCCACACCGTACCAGACCAGTTCCGTCGGGGCGAGCAATTTCATTCAATCAGGTGAAAATTTCAACAATTTTTCATCTGCCGCAGATTCGCGCCGAGTTGGTCTGGTGTGGAACGTGCTCGGACCGGCCCGTTCCAAGGGCCGGTTGGGCAGGCGTGGCAGACATTTAATGATGGCTATTAAAAATGATCCTACCTTGAGTGCGCATTGCCATTCCCGAAAATGGTACCCATTAATAAAGTGTTTAAGGATCCGCTTTCGGCATTCGGGGTCGGAGGCTGCTGCTGGCGTCTGGAAGCTGTGGAATTCAATAGCCATTTTTTGATAGCCTACGCAATCGTCGATGGCCGCGAAGATTGGGGGAGCAGTTTTATTTGCTGACCAAACAAAAGGTGCACGACCCGCCGAGTTCAACAAGGGCATCAACGGTCGGAGGACACGATCGGTTAGTGGGGTTAGTTTTTGTTTTGTTTCCATAATCGTCGTCCGTTTGGGTTGTTTCGCTCCTCATTACACATTAATTGATGCGTTTTATTAGCAATTTGAAGGTGCTTTTTTTGTGAGAGGGTTTTATCAATTTCTTTGATGTTCGAAGAGGTTGCCAATGTATAAGGTAGGCGGGAGATTGTTTATTAAACGAAATATTCGAGAGCAATATGAACTGAAGAAGTCCTTTTTTTGGGGGAAAAATGATAATGAGAGATTATAGCTTTTTTGTTTTTTTTTTTATTCATGAAAAAATTATTCATGGCCGTATTGCTGCTTTGTTGTTTTAGATATAAGATGATTTCAAAGTTCAGCTTTATTTTTGCTGAGTCAAGTATGGAGACGATTTATTTTATTTGATGGAAAAGATAATAGTCCTGTCAGACAAGATCATTCTAATGGTTCAGTTCTAGGGACTCCGGTATCTATCACACTAGTTTACTGCTTTAAAAGTCCTCAATACCACTTGCGATCGAGTGCCGTTGATGGCAGCCAATAATAATATCCCGGCCTTTGTAGTCGGAACGCATCTACACAATCACCTCATCTCAGTTTGGGTCTTGCACTTCTTCTCTGTCTTTGTAGATGGCCTATAACTACTTCACAAGCCGGGACATCAAGTTCCATTCTCATGACATGACTAGCTCACTGGTGCATGGCTAGTGATCCATCCTCCTTTTGAAAGCAACTAAGAATATCTTGTCAGTTGAGGACAGAGTCTTTGTCTTGAAATTATACATATTCTTTATAATCCCAGCTTGCAAACAGTCCATCGTGACAAGCGTTTTGAGCGAGGAAGTTTCTTCTTGTGGAGAACTCTGATCTTCAGGAAAAATAACGCAACCTTTGAGTAACTTTAAACTTGTCCCGAAGGATGTTCAAGATATGGTAGTGGTGTCGTTCAATCACAAGGCAATACCAACTACTAAATATATTCCTTATCTGTTAAGTTATGTATTAAAGTGTTCATAGTGATCTGAAGACTGCTTGAAGGAGAACTATTATGTGTCATCCACTTAAAGCACACTCATAATCACATCCATCGCGATGAAAGTGAATCTACTGGGGTAAAATATATTTTCTCTTTCATCGCTTCTCTCTAGCCCACAGAACCAACACCAACTTCTCTACAGCTCTGGCCAGTCAATCGAATGACGCTATAGCATAATGCACTCGGAAATGGGAAAATCTCGTTACCGCTTCTTGCGAACGATCCCGGGACGATAATGGACGCCCGGGCAGGATCCGAATGACAGGAGAAGAATTTTTCTTGCTGGACGTCGAAGATAGCAACGCGCGTGCAGACGGTGTAGAATAACTGCGATGCTTATAGCGCGCCAGCCATCCCTTTCCTTCTCATCTCATCTCCGACTCACTCCGCTATGGTCGGTTCGGTACCAACCAGCAGGAACGGTAATGATATGCGCCACCGTGAAATAACATTAATCAAAATCTGATCCCTGCTCTCTCGCGCTCTCGGTCTTGGTGGGTTTGATTGAACGGCTTGAAAATTCATCTTGACAGATCAAGATAAGCGTGGACGACGAAGGGAGCTTTCGTAGGGCCCTCGGGGGGCATCACCCGGGCCGCACAGGCTGGACAGCATATCAAGCCCGGCTGTCATGACATGTGATTTCTCCCGCAGTCCCACACCAAGGTACTCGGGCTGGTTGTGCAGCAGTTACTTTGCGCAGCAAACGAGGGTAGAATGACACAGATTCGCTTTGTTTCTTTCGGTGCGGTGCGTTGATGCCCTTTGATACCCTGATGAATCGATCGCGCGATCGATTAGGCTTACAACTTAATTTTTAAGCATACACGCACGCAAGCACACCAAATGCCCTTATGACATATATATATATATTTTGGGTGCATGAAAAAATTGCATGTCACCAACGTTCAGATCAAACTCAAGAAAGGGTCAATGCTGTGCGGTCTGCGGGACACAACGGTACGGGTCGGTTATCTGTCCTCAAAAATTATAACCTGCTGAATAATCACCACCCAAACCGCGAAGGGCATCTGCATCCATTGGTAATGCAAACGCAGTGCGTGTGACTTTGGCGTGCATGGCCTTTAATCGAGCCTACTTTCAAACGACATCAATCAAAACAAAAGGGCTTTCAAACGGGTTCGTTGTGCTTTTTTTTTGGGGGGCTTTGAAAAGCTTTGTTTCATCACCAGCAGCGCAACCATTTTGAAGCCCTTTAAGTGAATGATCGATTTGTGTGCAGTGTGCATGAGGTCTGTTTTTTTTCTTCACTCTGTAAGCGTACTCTATCAGGTTTATTTTTTCGGTGTTGGAGCACACCTTCGCCCTGGTTTTCCGTTAGGGAGTGAGGGCTGACTGTTAGGGATGACTTTCGGTTTTGTTTTTATTCCACTTTGATTCAGGTGTGATAGCTTGAAAAGGGGGGAACAAAACTGTAAGCCATTAGCGACAAATGATTGGTAAATGAGTAACCGAATATGCACTACAATGTCGAGTAATTGATCATCCGCGTGTGTTTGCGGTGGATTAGCGTGTTGAGCTTAAGTTGTACGAGAGTTCGAAACCCAGACCACCGTTCGTTCGCTGGCCCAGATGCATATCGCGTGGGATTCGGTTTTCGGGCGAAAATGATTGATGGTTGTTTGCTTTTAGCTATTAGCGAGACATGCGTGAGGTATGTTTCTTAATTATTTTCATTTTTATTAAATTAGTTATTGAAGCTTAGTGTGCTGAAGAAAGGCTCATATATATTAATATAATAATATAATCTTCAGAATAAGAATAATTCCAAAGTGGGGTTATTGAATAAGTTTTTGGCAGTTTTCCTGATTTTGGAACGTAATCAAAAGCAGATCAATTAAGCACGAAACTTTGGCTCATTTCAATTAAAGTTTACCAAAATACCGAAATATTTGAGTACAGAAGAACAAAACATATTCTTCCGATTTGCTTTGCGTGGAAAAATTGGTGTTTTGATAAAGAAATAGAAAAAATCATTCAAATCATTAAAAGCTCTGTGAAATTAAAGATAAATCTGATAAAAATCTTAAATTTATTTATTTCAAAGGCTGCCCAACATAAGAAGTGCTTTTCTTCTTAACAAGGCTAAAACCAAAATGATGGTGGCACCACCAGCGGCCCTGTTAACAAGCACTGATTTACGCAAGGGTGATGTACAGATAGGTGACCGCACCTTGGAAGTCGTCCAAAACTTCATCCATCTGGGGTCAAAAGTCAGCACCGACAACAACATTCATGTTGAGTTATGTCCAAGGGTGCTGGCTGCCAACCGGTCATACTACAGCCTGAGGAAACTCCACTCAACTCAAAATACCTGTCGCGACGGACCAGGCTGGGATTGTACAGAACATTTATAGTTCCAGTACTCACATACGCCTCTGAGACATGGACTCTGTCCTAAACTGACTAAGCCCTCTTAGCCGCGTTCGAGAGGAAGATGGAGTAGCCGCTACAATGACGAGCTCTACGAGCTGTACGATGATCTCATCATCGTGCAGCGAATTAGACTCGCCAGGCTCCGGAGGGCTGGTTACGTTATGAGAATGACACCGGACCACCCAACCCGTAAAGTCCTTTTAGACCGTCCACACGGACAGAGGAGGCGTGGTAGGCCTAAATTGAGATGGAGTGATGGCGTTGATGCGTCCGTCAGAACGGCCGGGATAACGGATCGGCAGACGAGGGCGCTAAACCGTGCGCGGTATCGAGGATTGTTGCAGCAGGCCTGCAGACCGCAAAGCGGTTTTAGCGCCTGATAAATAAATAAATAAAATAAATTTCTTCTTAAATGTTGATTGGTTAGTTATTAATTAAAATAGTTTATTTAAAACTATTGGTTGCTTTGTGGACAGTTTTATCACCATGAAGAAGCCGTTGTTCTCCCAACATCTTACGCCGGAGGTGGTCCATCAAATTCTGGGATTTTTTGTTTAGGAAAATATAGCTTGATTATTTTCTTAAGCAAGCAGAACACAGAACTGGAATAGACTTATTAAAAAATATAAATAATTGGTTCAGCTATCTGTAAATAATTGGTTAAAGCTAGCAGAAAATCTACTACTATTTTCCTGTTTTGCTCTGCATATTTACTAAAAGTAACAATCGCATGCATCTGCTCAAAATTAATCATTGAACACGTCACAAACGGCTTTCCCTTAAATGAGGCCCATTTTCGTACTTTCTGTGGTTAAAAATAAAGCTCTTCGCAAGTAACTGCAAATGTGTCGCAAATTAGCAGCTTCACCAACTGCCTCGAAATACGGCACAAAGATGCTCGTCTTCAAGATGCTCCACTCAACCATCGAAAGGCTCTTCGCCGAGTCCTTCATATTTCGCTACCATTCATTCATCCGGGGCTTTCCTCATTTTTTCCGTACGAGAAGAAAAAGCTCCAACGATGAAAAAATGCAATGGGGTCGGACGAAAAAAAAAGGGAAAAACGCCAGAGAATTCAGGAAAAACTGTCACACCCGCAAAGTAGTACGAAATCGCGTCGCTACTAATTATGCTCGATGAAAAAGGAACGACGACGCTCAGTCAGCGCGATTGCTGGGTTGGCGATGTCGCAACTCCCTCTGCCGTCTACCGACTACCCAGGCTGGCTGATGCAAACGATTCGTGAAGTGAAGTGAAGAAGGAGAAAAAATGGCGGGATCATTTTTGCCGACTGAACAGAACTTTTAAGTGACATAATTAGCATTTTGCTGACGGCAATTTAGCGCAGCCAGCAGTCGAAGGGTGTCTTCTGGCTGCGCTTTCTTCGGCTATTGCGCGAGGTCTCATTTCGCGGCGGTATTCAGTTGTCAAAAAACGGGGAAGGTGTCAGTTAGTCGGTTGGGGGCGGTGATGAAAAAAAGAGAGTGAAGAGACAAATCTTTTTCAGCTATTGGGGCGTTCGGGGTGAAAGCGAAATTCGCAAACGAACGCTGTAGAAGAGGATACGAAAATAAGCTATTCTATAGGTAATGATGAATTTAAAAGACTCGGGAAAAAGGAATAATTATATCCTTCTCGAATGAATATGTCAGTTCCTTCATTGCTGTTCAAGAATAAACTTTCTTAATGCTTAATAGCAGAAATAGCTGTTCACTCATTTACTACACTTTGTCAACACTTTTAAAGCATAAAATGGGAACTCTCGCTCTCCCTCTCTCACTCTCTCTGACGGCCAAGAGTTATTATGACGTGAAAAAGCCGCGTGTCATAAACGGCACCGAAACGGTGCTAATCAAATTAACCTCAACACAATAAAATCCAATTACAACAAGTGTTCCTGAGGCGCTCCGGAACAGGATCAGCTACAGATTGGGATCCCGTGTACGGATCGCTCCATCCTCCCCGGGGGTGATAATATGCTGTAATTACGATAGCCCCCTCTCTCCCTGACGTTGATGCGAACAAACTCCTTGCACACTCCCCCGAGGGACAGCAGAACAAGCATCAGGATGAGATCGGCTTGCGTATGGATTAATATTATTATCGTTATGTGCTTCCGCAAGCCGGTAGACGTTTCTAATCGGGCACGAATTGGAGGACCTCTTTCCACCATCAGGCCACCAAGAAAGCAGAAAGACAATAGAAAATCAAATCTGGGGTGCAATGTAAAGGTAAAGCAACATGATTGTTGGGACTGGCGGTTCTGGTGAAAGCTGTCCCTATAATACACTACATTCAACGTAAACAGTGTTGAAGCTCGTTTCTGTAACATTTATAGCAGATCGGTGGCCTAGAGCTGGCACCAAATAGCTATAGGAAGATGCTGGAAGCTGAAGTAAGGATAAACGTTTAGTGATTTAATTAAGCGAGCTTTAACAAGTGTGCTGCACTCGGCGCTCCGTCCCACTTATGGCAAGCTCTTCAGAGTCGAGCACCAAATTTGACTGGTAGCACCGTTGCACGGTTAGATAGGCAAAGTTTTGCGTTGCTTTGTTTTGGTGCAAGCTAGGTGTTTGATGGGGACACACACACACACACACCAGCAACCCACCGTCTCTCGGTTCGGATCTGTGCTCGGAACGGGACAGGCCCGAAAGTTTATTTAATTGGAAAACTTTAATCTCTCGTCCAGACTCCAGTAGGAAATGAAGAAAATTTGCGCAACAATGGGATTGTGATGAAGGAAACTGAATGTGGTGGGCGAGACGAATCAGGAAGAAAATCAGGAGGGTAAAGTAATGGGGTGGATAGGAGACCGTAGGACAAAATAGAATGCAACAGTTTTACTCGAAGTTGGTGTCGGATTTTTGGGAAGCCCCTTAAAGGTGACGCTTTTTGTGATGTTTTGATGGCTTCACAAGTTTGCTTGAAGTAACAGTTGAGATGGGAATTCGGAATACAGTGCTGTTTTTTTTCGAGTGACCTGAATAATGGGTTGAATATTTATGGTTGAGAAAATATGGATATCAGTTCTAACTCATTGATGTTCATTATGTTCTTGCAGTAAGCTATGATGCGTCAATAAACTAAACATCACTTCTAGAATCGTTTGGTGATCGTCATCAGCCTAGATAGTTCTTGTAATCACTCACTGTTAGACGCCAACAACTCTTACTCGCCAAAATTACCAAGCAGCGTTTTTCTACCTGGACGATCTAGAACACATATAAGAGCTCTTGGTGTTGTGCTGGTCACCAAATTGGCCTTTGACCGTCAAGTTTAAGATGTTATCAGCCACTATTATCAATTCTTTGGACTTGGTGCGTATGTCCAGAGAAATCAAGGATCACATTGCCTCTCACCCGTTTAAAGCTGCATATTTCGGTCGGTGCTTGAGCATTCCATTGAGCAACTCATTGACTTAGCGCCTATCGGATCGTGGTTTGTTGTGCGATCTACCTACTTTTGTTAGATCCATGTAAACAATATCCTTATTACAAAGCATGCATGTTGCTCCTTGGCCTCAACCAATTGAAGCACCGACGTCATATAGCTCAACACCTTCTTGTCGCTAACCTGCTTACGGGGAGTATCGATTCTCATACACCCTTTCAACAGCTCGATCTATATGCTCTCAACAAACTATGGGTAGAACAATTATCAGACATCTATATGAAGAGCATTCAACGAGGTATAATCACCTTTCGTCCTCATCAACTTGATTGCAACCTTCAAAAACCGACTGTTTTTTTAACCGATTTCGTTGTAAAAATAAACCGAAAAACTTAACTCGACTTCAAATATGTATGTGTATGTTAAGATACGTTCTACAGGACTCTTTTTGTACATTGCATAAAGTAAATCATAATTATAATATAAGGTCCTGCAGTCCAAACCAGACCACCTCCTCGTAGGCAGAACTGACTGTGTCATTCTTAAGGCACCATAAAAGCCATCTGAGCCTAGTACGCTTAATGTGCTGCACTGTCTCGGGGAAACCTGCGTTCAAACTCTTTTCTAGGAGATTTTTATGATCCACGTCGATACATAATGCTATCAAGTCCTTGAGAGGGTCTACTGGAACACAATATGATGGATGAGACTCAACTCTACATATCAACTCTAGAGGAGAATTGATGAACTGGCGATCGAAGATGGAAGCTTTATATATTGATTATATGGACTATCAGAAATTGAATGGTATCTTTCTTATACTTTGCGACCTACTGATGTCTCATATCGTGTCCTCCATATATGTTCGCGTATTCTTCAAGATTCTGAAATATTGAATGAATATTGAATTGAATGAATATTGAATTGAATATTGAAAAGCCTTGGTAACAGAAGATTGAACCAGGTGTGATTTGTTACCAGTCCAATAATGGGTCACAAGATTCATAGTTTATACGACAAGTTCTGATGTCTAGCTCAAATTCGAATTAAGTATAGCATAGCAGTTTATTGCAGTTCATAAAAACATTGTCTCCATGTTTAAAACAATGTATGATCCGAGATCGGACAACAGCAAGACGTTAATTGCTTAGATTGTGTGCTGTATCAAATTCGCTCATGGTTTAAATCATGGCGACACTTGCTGTATAGACTGAAACACATATGAATGCGAAATCAATAATGCATTGTGAATTAGCATTTAAATCGACAGTCGTCTGTCGATGTATGTTATGCTTCCCATACAGACAGCGTAAACGATACACCGAAATCAATTCTATAGCTGTCGGTTTTATTCTAAATTGATTCCAATAAGGATTTTCCTCCTGAGTGGCTGTTATTGATTTAGGTGCAACCACACATATCACCGGCACCGGGCTATTGTTGGAGCACATCATTGATATCCTGCATCGGTGGTAGCCTACTTTCCATTCAAGCTCCGGTTCGTATTGATCCGTTGCTGGTTGCTGCTGCGTCGTTTTGCGTTTCAGTGTCCCACCTTCCTGTGAGCTATACGCCAGGTCAGGAGAATTTACCAGCGGCTACGGTAATATACTTCAATTCATATTGTCTGAACCGTACATCACACACACGGTCGGTCAGTCAAGCTAACCTTTCCCGTACCGTGAACTTTTCTCCAGTTGCCAAGGAGTTGAACTTTTAGAGAGTGAGTGGGAGAGACAGAGAGAGAGCGTTTCGTTAAGACAAGTCAACTTCAGAACATGCGAGGAAAAGGACATTCTTCTCTTCGTGGGACGGACCAATTATCTGCTCCCAATAACTCTTGCACGTCACACAATAAAGCTATCTTCTCGGGCTCTCGGTCTGCTCTCCTGTTGCCGGGCCTTCAAGTTTCACATTGCATGCCAGATTGCATTTCGCACCCGTGTCTCCGGTGCACAGGATGCGACGAAATCTTCCCAGCAGCAGAATAAGATCGGTACACCGAAGGAGCGTAATAAATTCAAGGCCATCGATTATGCTGGCCAGAAATAACCTGATCCAGTTCGGTTACGAGTTTCAGATGGTAGGACTTTTGCTGTTGTTTGCTGTGCCCGTTGTGCCACTTGAAGTCGTGGTAGCACGCAGCCCGGCTTCACAGCCATCTTGCTGGTGTTCTGTTGCTGTTGCGTTGCTTCGCCGCCACGTGACATTCGTTAGCGGACGCCAATGGTTTTGCTTGCATCACACGGCGGTCTGAGGCGGTGCATCGTTATTGCATCGCTCCCTGACCTTGCTCCAGATGGTTCTCGGTGTCGTCGGCGCCTGACAACGGAACGGCAAAGTCTTCAGGCTCCGTCGGTGGCTGGTGAAAATGGTGGTCCGTTTGGTTTGGGGCTTCGGCGTTCGATTCCGAGCGAAATGATGAAAAGGTATTGCCGTTGGGTGTTGGAGCGTTCGTGAGCGCCCCAACAGCAGCCAAGAGTTCTGGGTTTTTGTGGAGCACTATGGGCTGAAGTACATTATCTTGGGGTTGGATATTGAGATCTTGAGCAATTTTTTACACTTATTTACTAAAAAAGGGGTTAAGGATGCTAGTAAAAAAATATTTAAATTAAATTTATCCTAATATTGTAAAAAAACTTCTTTAATAAAGTTTTCATAAAGGAATGAAACAGAAAAAAACTGTTCCAGATAAGTCCTTATTTATTAAACAACCAACACACACACACACATCTTCCAACCAATATCGATTGTAAGTCTTTTGACCAACTACCCCACAAACATCCGGTCACTGTCGAATGCATCGGCCAAGACAGCAGCACAAGACAGCAACCACTTCTGTACATTGCCTCACCAGCTCCCCGGAGGCTTCGAACCACTTCGCCAAATCATTTGCTGATAGCTGCCCTTTCCAGCATCGAACCGGGCCGTGTACGGCGACCGAGAAAGCGAAGCAAGACGGATGACCGCGAAACTGTGGAGACGAAAGTCCAACGCCGCCGACAGTCGATGATTCAATCTTTTACGAGGGCAATTAATCAGAACAGCGTGTGTTCTCGGTCATTTCACGGCTACCTTTTTGTGTGTGTGTGTGTGTGTGCCTGCGTACGCCTTTTTTGCGCCCAACAGAAACAAGGATCAGCGATGAAAAGGCAAAGAAGGAAAAATTTGAGCCTCGCTTTGGGGTTTGTTCGGTTCGCGGTTTTTGTCCATTCGGTCCGGGTTTATGGGATGCTGGATGGAAGGTTCGGTTTTTTTTCTTGTTTGGTTGCTGTTGTTGTGGCGGATGCTTATGCGAGCATTATTATTAATGGCACAATTTGCCTCTTTGGTTCGATAAATCAGCTTTCGCGTGCTGTGTTGATGACGAGGAAGTCGTTTGATTGGATGGAGGGTTTGAAATATTAAAGGTTGCTTAATGATCGCTTTAATTGAAAATCAGAATAGTTCTATAATAATAAATAGCAAACAGTTTGTTTTGGCGCAACCGAAAGGTTTCGATCCTTGAAGAACAAGCTTGATGGATCGAAAAACATAAAAATTAACTATAACGACACTGGAAAAAGAGACAGTTCATGCTTACCTTGCGGCTATTAAATGGCTGACCAAACCATACAAGGCATGTTTTTGTTTCTAGCATCGATTAAAATATTGTAGTTTCTTCCCGAAATGGGTATCATAAATGTAAGCCTCACTTACGACTAGCTGCCACATCTTAACTGGGGCAACCTCGTATTCAGTAGCACGAAACCGGGCGGTACATTTATTTTTCAGCATTAATTAATCGCTCGCCGCTAGCTTTTCCGTGTGCCCTTTTGGGTGACCACCGCGGCCGGTTTGAACTCGATCCTTTCCCTAGCTGAAACTGCAATCGATACTCGGCGACGTCCTAAATTGCCCATTAAAAGGCTGATTAACAATTAAAACTCTACCACACTGTCCATACCATCACCGGCTTCTGGGTATCTGGCAATTGGAAAATTCTAGGTTTCGTTAGATGATGCAGGTTGGGTTGACACCGGGGGTGAGTCATATTTCAAACACCCCGATCCCTGATGTGCCGGAAAAACCCCTGGCCGGAAATTGGGGCTTCGAACCTTTCGAATTAACCCTGCACAACCTCACAGGCATATGGTCACTGTAGTGAATCATTGAACGTGTCCCCCGAGTGTTCTAGCGTGGCTGTGGTAGCACCGCGAATAGCACGCCGATGGCGATATCTTGAGCCCATGCTCCAATATTTGGGACCCGGGCTTTTTGGGCAGGACTAAGAAAACAACAACACTGACAAGACGAATATAGCGTGACCCGGAGACCCTGAGCACGAGTGAGCATGTAACCCGGGCGTGACACTATCACCAGCGAGCTTTTAACCACAACTCAAGGCAGTTTTGGGTGGCGTAGATACTGGAGATAGGTTGCAGTCCGATAAAAGGTAGGCGCGGGACTGAATGGAGCTTAATTTTCACCCTTGATCGGAGTTTTATTTATGATTTTCTGTCTGGTGGACCACATTGGACTGGTTAACTGATCGCTGGCATGCGATTACGATGCATTCCAGAGGTTTCCTTACACGAAACTGTTTCTTTGGTATGAACTTGGTATTTTTAAATTGTTTCTCTGTGATGCACGTGGTTCAGAAATAAGCCTCGCTTTCGCCGTAAATAGCAAAATCGTTCCCTATGAAAAATATTTGTTTCGCGTACTTTATTAATGTAGCGTTTGTTTATTATGAATTGAATAATCACGCCCACCCGTTCGCACGGATTCCTAAACGGTCTAGTGCAACCCACTCGCGTTCTGTTCCGGCACAATAATGAGCTATAAATTGGATGCGATACATTTGTGCTATCGCCGTGCAAAGCAAATACGTTCCTAATTGTTTCCGTGAACGGGGAACGACATAACAAAAACATTCCGCAGATTGTTGGGGTAACCGGCAGGATCGTGTGGGTTGGTAGACGTATCAAGCTGATAAGTGTAGGACGGAATGGGTGGATTGCCAAAGGATGGAAGCTGTGCTATTTGCGCTAAAAGAGTGCTTGATTTGCTACAGGAAATCAGCATCAGCAGAATGACACGTGGAGGTTTGCTGGTGAGATCCGGGCAGATTTATTATGTTGTGCTTGTTATTCAGCATGGTGCACAGCAGGGTGCTTATTTAATTGATTAAATGGAGTTAATTGTAATTTACGGATATTTTAGTTAAGCTTTGGATCGTAATAGGCTGAGGAGAATTCTAACTACAGCAAGGCTTGTAGAAGATGTTGGACTGCTCGTGTTCGTCAGTATTCACTTAAATATTTTATATTATTATATAGTTAACTATATAGTAACCCGGGCGACCCGGTGGTGAGGCGACAACAGCGCCGGTCTTCATACGGCAGGACCGGGGTTTAAATTCTATCCAGATCGTTCCCCCGTAGTAAGGATTAACTATCGAACTAAGTGGTATCATTAAGTCTAGTAAGTCAGAAATGGCAGGCATGACCTAAGAGGTCGTTAGGCCAAAGAAGAAGAAGAAAATATAGTTAACTGTCGACAGTACGGTGTCAAGGCATCATAATTTAAAATAAATAAACAAAGTTAACTGCCATTTTCGTGAATGTCTTGTTGAAATGCGATGGTGATATAGTTAACTGCCTGGTAATGGAATAGTAGACCGTCAGGCTTGCTTTCTCCTTCAAAGGGCTTTAGCTAATAAATGAACCCGCCTCGTCTTAATAGGGCATCGTCTTTTCGACGGCTCTTCTACCAAGAAACTGTTGAAGAAGCTTCGTCAACAGAAGAACCTTTATGTTTATAGGGTCTTATTGGCTACAGAGCTCAAAAGCTTCATAAAGTATATTTGCGCCTCGGTTTGAACATTTTAAAGTTTCGACTATTCAAATGTAAATTTTAAAAATGTCTTCAAATATTAAAGATTGGATTTTGTGGTAGATAAAACATTCACGCATTCTATAGAAGTTAACGTTATTCTAATGTGGATTGAGCTATTTCTCTATTCGGCATAATTATTTGGTATGCAGTTACGGCATTACAGTGGTTCACACAACTTTATGATCATCTGCTGTTTAAATGCAAAAGATAGCTTAATTAAAAACTTAAAAGGTTGTTAAGAATTTAAAAAAATATCATCTAGACCTACCGTTGGCTAGACCACCAAAATTTCGAAAAATCTTTAAAATTTGTTTATGCTTCAGATAAACAACAAGTCGTCTAAGTGTAATTTTTGCAAAGAATCCCAAAAAATCGATCCCTATCATTGGGATCCAAAATCCTATCCAAATTTTGGTAAGATTATCCTGTTCTGTTTTGAAAATCAGATATAAGTGTGGTATTATTTTATTATCCACCACTATATCTCCGACATGACTCAAATACCGAAAAAAAAACAATCGATGAAACCAATTATGACAGGGATTGATTGTTGGTGCTATTATCATTAAGGAGGTCATATTCCAAATAATTCTATTAACTCTACATGATTGAAATAAAAAATCTATTAAAGTTTCTTGTTCATTAAACAGTATCAGAGCAAAAAAAAGAGCAAGCTAGGGATCATGCAGAGATTATTAACTATTAAAAAAGTTAATCGGAGGCTTTACTTCCAGATAAATAATTATCCAGCATCACTCAACGCATTGAAACATTTATGTTGGTTTCCCTGCTATCTTTAACTTCTTTTTGAGCTTGTCTCGTGCCACTTATTACATGTCCACTATCCACTGTTCGTAATTGATCGTTGTTCAATTGATGTTTGATTCATTGCTCATTAATTTATCGACTCACTTTAGCTGGTTAATTGCAATACGCGCATGTCAGCAACTGCATCACGCCGATTATTAAAGTTCATCTCGCGTTGCACGCTCGTCACCATGACATTTCCGTTCCGGGCAGGCAACTGTTTCATTTGCGTGCTGCCCATATGGTCTGTCTCCTGCCCGGGCTGTCCCTTGCCTTTGGGCGTTTTTGAAGGACAGGTGCACCAACTCCATTGGTCCGTGGAAAGAAGAGACTGCCGGGGCGATAATTATGCAACACATCCAACCTCAGCCATCATCGTATGCAGCCTTGGTCGGTGTGTTTGGCACGCACCAGCAAACCAATCAACGGCACAACATCCGCCGGCAACCACAGACCGTTTAGTCGGTAACCCCGGTGGCGAAAGAATGATTGACATTGCCGGGTTCATGGTTCAAAACTTGAACCAGCGCTCCAGTGCCATGATTGGCGTTCAAACACTTCGACGAAACACTAAACATGGCGTTAAGTTTTTGCCTAGTGCTCTGGTATCGCTTTCTGCACACATCCAGGCTAGCACGGAATGAAGCCGTCTATAGGTGAACTTACTCTTTTTCTCTTCAGAACATCATCACTCATATCCACCCTGGAGCATCGCCTTGAAGCGCCGTTTATGTTCTGGCACTGCAGGATGCTAATTAAAATCCCATAAAACCAACCCGGGATGTAAAGTGATACTCCAGTCACCTGAAGCCCCTGGACTGGGTACGATTAAGCGAGTGTCTTGCCTGGTCGGTTGCCTCCCATTTGTGACTGTGACCTTCAGACGCTTGTGCCAGCGTGGCCCACGCATCGCCGGATGATTACGTTTTAAACATTGTTTGTCTTCGTTTGCAATCACATCCTTTCGGCGAGCGTAGGATCAAAGTGATGCCGTGCTGGTGGGACACCGTGGAACTTTTGATCGTTTGCTCTGTGTCAAATCGGAACGGAAAAGAAGGATCGCACACCAGAAAAAAAAAGAATGTTTCCTAACGTGAGTCTAGATTTTTTGTTAGAGGGGTGACAATGTCACAAATAATATTTAAATTATGAGGTATTGGCAAAGGTCGGACGGGGGAGATGATATAGCGCGAGCGGTGCTGTTTCAAACATGGACTAGCTTTGATGAGATATCTGTTGACGAAAGGAAGATAAACAAAGCGATGAGATACAATGTGGAGATGAGCGAGGATTTGCTTTGCTAGCGCATTTTATTTGGGTTTTTCTTTCAGCATACGTAACATATCCCTTCGATACACAAGAAATACACTGAATGTGATGTGAAGAATTTTGAGAATGTGGTGAGAAAAATGGGATTGAATATTTATGTTGCATCCATCTGGTTCAATCAAGACTGATTTTAGATGGCGGCGAATGAACTGGTGTGTTAGTGTCCAAGAACTTCTGATCTTTTGAATTATTTTACCGTGAAGTTAAAAAATGTATTCTAAAGAAGTGGTTATGTGGTTTGGTGCTCACTCGGAACATAGACCAGGAAGTGTGTAGTATTTTATTTAACCACAGTTTGCCCAAACCAAACCAGAGTATCTATGGTACCTTAAAAAGTATCTAAGATCACTGCAATATCTGCAAACTTGCACACCTATTGCCTGAGTCAGAGTGAAACGTAGCTTTATCAGAATTAGCATTGAAATGAATTACAAGTGTTGCAAACTTTTAGAGAAATAACATAGGTTGTACAAGGAAAATAATACGAAGAAATGCCTTCAAGGTTTCCTAACCTAGTTGTAATTATATAAGACAAATTTGAGGATCTTTCAACCAACTGGAACCAAGAATCAGTTTAGTAGTTAGACCATTTAGTAGTAGACTGTAGGTAGTGTTAGGTGGCATCCAATGATTAGAAAATACCTACTTGTTATTTAACTCTTGTGTTCCGAAGAGTTTTTCAGGATTTTAGCATGCATTTCAAGAACACCGAAGGACCGAGATACAAATCCCATACAGACCGCTTCCCCGTACTCGGGACTGATTAATTTGCTACGTTTTGGTTTGATTACTTTTCCATAAATCAAACCAAACCAGACGATGATGAAAAACATAAAATATTTTGTTCAAATACTTGTATGCCCTCAACGATAGGGGTTTAATCCGTTAGATTGTTCATTTTGGGCGTATGTTGAAGAATTAGATCTTCAAGTCGTCTTCACTTAAAGTTTAGACCTTCCTTTCGCTGGTGTCATCTTGTGAATGATATTGATTGAATGGTTTCATTTTGCTTAAAAGGAATGAGACATGAAAGCTCTCAAAATCGTTGATAACATTGCCTTAGAAAGGAATTTTTAAGTTGCTTATTTTTAAGTTACAAAACATTTTAAAATGACAGAAATTGGTACTTAGCTAGCTTCTGCAAATTTTATAGCAATAATTCGTTGATATAAAAGGGACAAAAAAACAGTGGACAATAAAAATATTAACGATATAAGACTTTCCACTAAATTTCCACGGGGCGGTCCGGTGGCCGAGGCGACAGCGGCGCCGGTCTTCACACGGCAGGGCCGGGGTTCAAATCCCATCCAGACCGCCTCCCCGTACGAAAGGCTGACTACTTTTCTACGGGTAAAATTAAGTCACAGAAAGCCAGAAATGGCAGGCCGAGACCTCTCGAGGTTGTAGTGCCACAGAAGAAGAAGAAGAATTTAATGATTTTTAGGTAAACAAAAAACATATCATCCCTGAAATTGTCGTAAAACTTATACTTTTTGATGTATTTAAGTCGTGCTTCAAATAATTTATCACGTGGATTGAAAAGCTCGAATAATACATTTTCCTCTGCATTTGTTATGCTGTAACCTTTACTGAACAGATTCCCCCACTCACAGCCACAGCAAATCACCTCAATCAGGAACATGATTTCAATTCCACAATCTCAACAAACTTTTCCATTATCACGCTTTAATTAGTAAACACTCATTTGTAAACGCAGCGTGCAGTGTAGTTGTTGGTGCATGTACGAGCTCACACCAAATGACGACATGGTCACGCTCACCATGCGTTTCATAAATAACGATTTGTGGCGTGATTCGGTGCAAACGGGCTCTCGGTGCCCGGTCCAGACCACAACGAGAACAAGTTGTAATCTTTTTGTATAATTTCATTTATGTTGGGGTCGGTCAATCCCGAGTCCGGCTGGTGTTGGGAAACGCTTGCTGCAATTGCAAGCCACCCATCACGCTCGTGCGGTGCGTTGGTGGAACACATAATCGAAAGTTCATCTGAGACTGATGCTGATGCTGGTGGTTACAAGGATATACAGTAACAGCACGGCAGAAAAATCCCTTCAGACCAACGCGAAAGCACGACCATGAGACGGTACAGTGTTGATGTTGCACATTGTTCATTAGCACGTGTGACATTCTTTTACGTGTGAGTTCATTTATCTATTTGTGTCCGTTTTTGCTCGGTCACGTTGTGGTAAAGTTTTTTCCTCCCCACACCAGCTATTCGTGCATGCTGGAGCGTGTAAATTACACCACTGCTAGCTTCTGCTAGCTGCTGGTAAACTTGACCTTTGGTAACAATCGTGTGTGTTGATTGAGAAAACTCGTTCCTTGTGGTCCCGTGGGACCACGTGCGATAGAAATCCATTCAACTGACTAGAAGTCCGCTGTGAACGGATGAGATTGTTACTATCTGTCTTTTGAACGGTACGAATATTCTAGGACACATTTATTGAAGTCCTTTGCCCAACGGAAAATATTTGTCCTTAATATATTATTTAAAAAATGTTTCCACAATTATTTATTGTTTATTTTTTAAAGAATTAACCATTTGAAAATCCAATAAAACAGTATTCACCACTCAGCACCGCTTACAGCTCTCAGGAAGCTCGTTCAGGGAGCCTTTCCCGATCAATCGCTTTTGAGAAACGTTCAAAAGGCAGCACCAAAGCAATATGTAAGCCTCGCACGCCATCTGAGCGAGCTGGATAATAAATCATTTCAAGCTCAAGCGAAGTTGTTTTGTTTATTGGGCTGTTGTGCGTCTTGCACGCTTCAGTGCGCCTCATTTCACTCGAGACCTTTCCGGTGCTAAGGGTGCCATCGATTGATTCACGCGGCCCGGTGTGGTCATGTACAATGCTGCAACTTACATGCGTATTACCATCACCTTCCAGCGGCGTACCGTCGTTGTGATGAAAGACGGGCAACATCAAGAACCGAAGAACGAAAGACGCGAAAGGGGCAAGGAAATGATTAAAGCACGATTAATTTATGGCCCAATTGGGTTGGCAAAACGGATCGCGGCACCGAACAACACGCCCCACGTGTGAGACGAACGAGGACAGACAAACACGTGGACTGGTTTATGTTGCATCAAGTTACAGCAGCAGAGGAGGAGAAAAAAACGGACGCATAACGGTGGAAGAAAACTGGAGCATACGAAAACGAAAGCAAAAAATCTGGTTCCATTGAGAAGAACGGCGACGAAAGCGTCTGTAGGTTAAAGTTTTTGCATCCGGGCACGAGCACAAAACTGGAATCTGCACAGTACGACGCGCTCCAGACGGCGCACTCGCGCGCACGCACCGTCAGGAAGGATGCGAAATATGGTCTCGGTTGGCACCCCGGGTGCAGGGAGACACAGCATAATTGAATACTTGAAAACGTTGACATAATTTATTAGCGCTCATTGTCTGGGAAGAAAAATAGCGCGTCGCTCCACACAATTCAGTTGGACGATAATCGAACCGAAAGAAGAATCCGATTGGAGCACAGGCTCGGGATGGTTACAAGTTCAAGTGGCCCGGAGGATAATTTAATATAGTAACCCCTGGCCCGGCTGGTAGGGCTAGTTCGCATCGCATTCCGGCTAAACGGACGGGCTCGGGAAACTGGTTCGGCACCAGGGAGCTTTTCCTTTCATGGGGCGGATGCGTGGCTTTACGACAAGCGACATGTTTGTTCCCGTAACCTTGCTCCAATTTTGATGCCGCTGGTGTTGACCTTTCCGGGACGGACGAGGTTGTAAATCAGACCGTGGAGAGTGGTGTGGAAAAGGGGGAGGGGAGGGGGAGGAGGGTAGGTGGTGTGATGTAGACCTATTTTCCGAGCAATCGATTGGGCCCGCCCGTTACGCTGGGCCCGAACAGATCGTGAACAAATTATTCAACCAACCTGTTCGGCACAGTGTGCTTCAGGTGAGGTTGAAGTTCAATCAGGGCATGGAAGCGACGGTTTGTGAGATGGGGTTTAAACGGCAAAATTTACTAGCTCCAAATTTTCCCCCTTTTACCTGTGGAATTCAATCTAGCAGGACTAGATTGGACAATCTTGTTTGGGGGCCGTTGTCATAAATTTATGCATTTATTAAATTTCGTTTGGGGGCAATTTGATTCTCCAGTCAATGCAAGTTTTTCCGAAATTGGTCATAATTCCTCATTTAATTGCCTAGAACACTATAATTCTCATTCTTGTTATAAAGTTTTTTAATTGTTCAATCAATTACATGAAAGTTGTAAGATAACTCGGATGTTTATACTGTTTGCGATATTCGTTTTTTAAGAAATGTATTCACAAACTGGTGTCCTTTAATAGAAAAGATACTTTAGTTTAACTTTTTCTTCTGATAAAATGAAAATAAATACTCGGGTATGATTTTAAAATTTGGATCTAGTATTTACTATTTTTTGGGATTCTGATAATTAACTTTAGTGTTAGAATTTGTTTATTATTATTTAAGTTAGTAGGGTACTTCAAACCCACATAACATATCCTTAGAGTTCATTAAAACCTAAATCTTATTGAAATTTTAAATTAAGTTTGAAGACCGTTAGCATACTTTCCTGAGTATACATAGCAATCGCGTGGCATATCATGGCACGAATTATAGAAATATTTAAATAATTGAATTATTTAATAAAAAATTGGATTGGATTGGATCTCAGTTGATTCTTTGTCATGTTAACATTTACTAGGTTGTACAAACTGTAGAAAGGTTGGTGTTATTGCTCGGTCGTATACTTTTTATAATAGTCTTACAAACTTTGTATAAAATTTGACCAAGGAGGTCGGTTGGCAGTTTGATTGCACGACCTTTTCCGTCAAATCCCATACCAAGTTTGTACGACTATTCGAAGAGTTGACCGGACTGAACAATGACACCAGCCTAAGAATTGGTCATTTTTATTGTTGGATTGTTATTATTTAAAGTTGACTAGACCTTTTATGGTGTCTAGAAGATTGACCAGCTATTTACATCCACAAAACGTACTCGAAGATATTTTTGTATGTCTGTTAAGATAATTTTTTATTTTCTAGTCACAGTTTTATTGCATTAAATTTGTTTACAAGAGTCTTATGTTCTCAATAGGCATGGGCGCTCCGGTTCGGAATCACGATTCCGATCCGATCCAGCATATAAATGAGTCCGATCCGATCCGAAAGAACAATTCCGACCAGTCTGGAATCGTTTTGGTTCCGGGCTCGTTTTCGATTCCGGAACCGTTTTTGAATCCGGACTCGTTTTTGATTCCGGACTTGTTTTTGATTCCGCCCTCCGGATTCACGCCCTGCTGCAAATGTATGTCTTACACATTGTTCTGCGTTATCTCCTGTCTTCTTTGTCCTCCTACTCCTAGCCGGTTGCCTGGTGGGATAATTTACGGGTAAACATTGGGGGCGACGGTCGTTCCCACGTCTTTTTTCCTTTTCTTTTCCAGGATTTTTTTTTTCGCGATTCTCTTTTCAATTGATACTTGATTTGTGATACATAAGTTTTTACTAATTTATTGTTAAGAGGGGAAAACATAGGCTGATAATGATTTTTCAGCTTTGGTAATGCAAGCAATAGAGTGTTACATTCACTCTGGAAATGGGGCATTTTCACCTACCTCACATAACATACGGCTGTAATATAACTTCGTTCAGAATGATTCCTGGGTGCGGTGCCGGTCTTCATATGGAAAAAAATTCATATGGTTTTGCATATACTCCAGTATAGTTGGGAGTAAGAATCAAATGCCATTCAGAGTGAACCCTCTGTCCGGCGCACCAATTGTCCAGTTACGAGTAAATCAGGTCAAGGAAGTCAAAACTGGAAGGTCAAGACCTCTCAGCGTCACAGTGCCTGCGAAGTAGGAGAAGATCATTGCACAACATAAAAATAGCTCAGTCCCACCTCATGTGTCCCACGCAGCAAGATACGTGTTATTTAATCCCTCACGCCAGAATGCTGATTGGATATAATTTGTGTCTTGCCATTTCCAAACTGATCGAATTGATTTCTACAATCAATATCTGTCACACCGTTTAACTGACAGTTTAACGAATTCTTTCTATTAACTGACCGTTCTCAATATCAGAAATCATCTGAACACCACCCTCTGTCAATATCTATATATTCCCCCACGCAATCAGCTCCGCCGAGTGCAAAAAAAAATCAACTCCGCGCGTAAAAGCTCTTTCAAATCGCTCATTTAATGGCATTTTGTTGCAACTGCACCGGAGGGGGGTCAATTGCAACCAATCGTTCTCGGTTGGCAAGCGTGTTTGCATCACATACGCACTGAGCGAACCAGGTGTCCGGTTGAAAGCGAACCACCGGCTCAAATGCTTTCCATCGGGCAGACCACTTGAAATCGATTAATGCGGAAAGTATAGAAAAGCGCCACGGTTCAATCGCCCAGTTTAGTCGTCGGTTGTGATTTGTTAAGTGACTGGGCGACTCGTTAATCATATCACGATCGCGAGGGCGATCGATCGTGTTGCTATCAGCTGTACCACACTGCTGCGTACGACGAACCACTTGCAGTCAGTTCTGCATTTCGAGCCACATTTCGACAATCGGCGCTTACGAAAGCTTTGCTGTCAATTGGGAGGGAACTCGGGGTTTGGGTTGGCCTCCGGGGAGGAGCACTCAATTTGACGCTTGGCGGGAAATTGAATTTCTCCCCCTTTCTCCCGCTTCAGCCCCTCACCGCTTCCTCCCTTCGTGTGGTGATAAAACGAACGAATTATTTAATGGCATTATGATTAGGAAGGCGATGTATGCGCGCGCGTGTGTGTGTGTTACGAGCCTCAGGCACACAGAAAAGGTAGGACAACGCTTCAACCGTTCAGTGTTGCATTATCAGCATTATCCTGCGTGCTTTAAACAGGAGATTGAAAACTATTTATCTTTTCATTCTCAATTTGTTGCACAGGGCGTAATGTGCGCAACGTGCAGGCTGGAAAATGGATTGCATGCATGTGCTGGGCAGGGTAAATTAATCGAATCTCGGTGTTGTTCCTTTGCTGACAAAATTCCGTGGAGCCCACGGATTAATCCAGCAGTGCAACAGCGTAAAGATTAGTCAATGCAATGGAAATGGGATTGAATGGGGTGCATTTTGCGTATGCTTGTTTAACAAAGTGCGAGAAGTGTTCAATTTTAAAAAAATATTAATATATCCGTGTTGGAAATTTTGATTAAAATTTTACCGAATTTGCTTACACCTGAAGAGGTTAAAAAAAATCTCATTGATAAGCATTTTCACCGAAATTGAATAAAACCTTTGGATGTTTCGTATTCGTAGGATGTATTTTTAATTTATTCATGCAGCTTCACTTGTTGGCGAACAACGTTTGTTTAAATTATGCTGAAGTAAATCGATACTTTCTGCTAAAATAAATATTATGTCGGCGATGTCGGTTGATTTAGATCATTTCCATGAACAAAATAGTGGAAGATTTACATTTGTTTGCTTCAAGGTATTTTTTATCTCTGAGCACAAAAATATTGGCGAAAGTGAGGTAAAATCTGAATAGAGTTATTATGAAAAAGTCTTATTCTGGCCCTTTTAACAATATAGGATGGTGGTAGCTCTGCGGAAAATTACGATAAAAACTTAGGCACTTTTGTGAGGTGGTTTTATTGCTGCACAACTTTTTTTCTTGAATCAGAGCATCCATCTAAATGGTGAAAAACATGGTGGACAGGATGAAAATCCGTGGTTTTATGCGGACATTTGTTCTGTGCGTCCTACTACTTGTTAATTTATTGTATCCAAGCTTAAGTTGCTGTAATGGAAAAATTGCTTGGTAGGCGCAAGTCATAGACCGTTAAACAAACAAATTATATTGAAACAAACAAGTTGAAATCAAATTATAAATTTAAGAAGTGTAAAACCGAGCCGTTCTCCTGACAGTTTACGAACTTTGTGAAAAATACTCTGCGCGAAATAAGAAAAGCACCACCGTATTTTTTGGCAATATTTTTATAATTTACTTACCGATTTTTCTATTTTAAGTTAAGAATGTCGAAACAACCTCTTCTTATAGTTTTTGAGTCATAATATTTAATTTTTGGCGAAATGTTTGCATTAAAGTCAAAGACTTCTTGAAAAAGGGTGTAAAATAAAAATAGCAGATCTTTGACTTTTGATGAACAGACGGCAAAATTATGTCAAATATTCAAATAAAATTAAACATCCACGAAGACAATTCTATAGCTTATTGAATCGCTAGTTTAGCTTTTTTTCATAAATGTGATGAGAATGGATATAATTGAGCTATTGTAATGGCTAGAGAACCACATCCATTCAAAATCCATTAAAGTATTGTGTGAAAATCTTACTGCAGTCAGTTTAGATTTAAGGAACGCGGCATTATCATACTCCTAAACGCAGTCTGAGTCCAAGAATTACCATGCTCCAGTAAGACTATCAGGAACAATCAGATACTCTCCGACTTAAATCTCTATGAAATTCATTCCAATGGAAGCTTTCCTTGAAATAAAAAAGCTTCTCAACTTATCAGTTAACCAGCATCACTGTTCCAACTCATATCAGTAGACACATCATATTAGTTCCAACATTAATCTGTAGAGAAAATATCTTTTTCGGTGATATTGAATCGATCCGAGTTATGACCCTCGGTCTAGTTCAACTGATCGAGGCTCCGAGCCCACTCCAAGAGTTCTTTGTTGGACAGAATATGCTGTGTATGGCTTGTGATCACTTTTAATTTCAATTCTTCACGAACTAACGATGCTGGATTCTTCTAGTTTAGTAACTTTCTACTAATTTCCACCTAACATGCATCACATGCTAGCTTCTCTTCCCACGTATTCCTGTGCGGCCGCTCTTTAAGACATTTTTTATGAAGTAAAAACGTCTTTGAGTAATGTAATTGGAAGATATTTCAACCAATGTTTCGTTAAACAAATGCCTGATTAATAATTTGTTTAAACCTTCGCCATTCCTCAGAACCTACTTAGCTGTTTCCACCCTATTCTTACAAATAAGCTTAAACTATATTTTTTTCTTTCACGACTTTTGTTACAAAACTATATCTCTAATAGGAACTAATCAGAACTGAGTTAAGACGAGTAAAAGTTGTCAAAAATTGAGTACGAAGCTTCGTTTGCGAACTGGTATCATTTTTAGTTCACATCGTTTTTTTTTTCTGTCAATGCCATTATTTAAAAAGGTTTAAGGTTGCTTTTACATTAAAAACTGAAAAATATTATCATAAAACATGGCTGTGCAATTTTTATTTCGCGCAGTGCATGTTTGCGTTTATGGGGAAAGATTCTTGTACGTTGAGAGAGCTTTTAGTTGACCACAGCAGTAGCCAATGATAGCAGGGAAGATAAATTTAGAAAACATAGTTTCATCTTCTTAAGGTGACAATATGCCACACAGAACTAAAGAACTAAAAAATATTGCTTTTTACTAATGATTGCCATACTTTCAAAGATGTCGCTTTCAATTTCAAAATTAGTTTATTCTACGTTAAGGTGCTTGTGTAAAATTTTGGATAAAGCCAATCATTTAAACAAAAAAAAAGTTTACAGATACAATAATCCTTCGAACGCGAGTTTTGTTTGCAGGTACGACGGTTAAAATTGTTCATTTAAAAAGAAAAAAATCAGTTCATTATTATTTAGCTATTTGCTCTGCTCTTAATTGATTCAGACCGTTATTTGACTACGGCATCGGAAAAACTCCTTGACAAGTTCCTGTTCCATCCTGTACGCATCCTTTAACATCTTTTATTGTGATGATAATCAGTTATAAATCGAGTAAAAAACTTTCAACAAAAACTGCTCCTCAGTTATTTACGGATGAAAATGCACAGTACATTTTACACTGTTTGTTGCAATCTTCATAATTCATGCAGCTTCCATCCTTCCATCTTGGTGATCCTTGCACCACGTTGCATAAATAGATGGCACTTTGTCATCGATAAGAAACGGCATCTTTCGATCTTACTGCGAACTTACTTCAACAAAAAAAGATGACAAACTTGCCACCCAAGACGAAGCACCGAGCTTAACGAGCTAGCAAAGAAAAAAACCATAATCGATAATTGGATTCACAAGCAAGAGCAAAACTCAATCGTGCACGGGCACCATCTACCAGCGAGCGACGATAAAAATGTGCACACCTCGGCACAAAACCCAACCAATCTTTGACTAACTTTAAAGTAATCGATACTTCCACATATCGTAAAACTTTTCGCTACCTCGTCATCATCATCATCATCATGGCACCATCTTCGTCATCGTGAATGCCGATAATCGCACCAGGTGCTTCACGATGCGTCCAACCGATGGGAAGATATTTGGGTCGATGATAATGTCATTACTTCGGCCAAAGTCTTGCAGTCGGCAGTGGATGTTATGACGAGCAAGTTTGCTACCCACCAGCGATGGCGACTACGGTGGAAGCTATCTAGCATCCTGACCAGAGACCGGATAAGCTTCGCATACCATTAGACAGAATTATTTGCATAAATTATTCAAACTTCTAGCATCGCAACATCAGTCAACACAGTGGGAGTAGGTTAGACGACCAGAAGAAGCACGTGAAGCAAGTGTTTTCACATTGACCGTGGTTGATTGCACACACACACACCGTCTCGCAAACATATTCGGAAAAGGGATATCGATGGGACCTGCTCGATCAACTAACCAAGTGTGGTGTTGTTGACTTGAGGATAATCCAATTCCACTTGCCCAGCAGTCCCACCAGGGAAGTCATGGTCCCATGTGTGTTACGAAATGTAACCACCACCCGTACAACGACCACCACCATATGCACGCAACCATATGCAGGCAAGCATTAAAATATTCTAATTGTCAGCAGGCAATCGATCGATTCATTGCCGCCGCTGTTCGAGAAGCATTGAGGTGCAGCAGCCACAGTCGCAGTTGGGCTGGCGCTTCGTAGGAAGTGGCCATAACTCAATAAACGGCTTCATCAACATGTAATTCGATTTCATGCTGCATCGCCTTTGGGATGTGCCTGCCTCCAGTGCCCTCGGTGACACTCGTCACACGCTGTAGCTTCCTGTACCTTACGCAGATCAACACCATACCTCGGTCGGGATTTGCGTTGGGTTTTTGCAGCTCCGAGATGGTGTGTGATGGATTATGTTCGATGCCTGTACGACAGTGCTTTGCGGTACGGTGATTATCGAAGAAAAATGATGAGGAAAATTGGTTTGTAATGGTACAATGGTAATGCTTAGATTGAGGTTTTGTGGAATGCTTTTGAAATGAGGTGACATACGGTGGAGAAATATTTAGTGTTTGTTGAATGTTTAAGGACGAACAAGTGGAGCAAATCGGTTAGGCTTTAAACGGTTTTTTTTTATAGTAACTCGTAATATCTTCCGGTGGTAGATGCGACAGCGGCGCCGGTCTTCGCACGGCAGGGCCGGGGTTTAAATCCCATCAGGGCTGTTCTTCCATAGTGAGGACTTGACTATCCAACTAAGCGGAATCAATTAGTCTAGTAATCCAGAAATGGCATGCATGTCCTAAGAGGTTATTAGGCCAATAAAGAAGAAAAAGCAGAAGGAGAGCTGGAACTATAAACTGGTCATCCAATGGGGTACACCTAAACAGAACCTTGAGATAATTGATCCGTAGATTCCTCTTCTAGCTAGAGGACTGTAAGGTTTTGGAGGACTAGAGGAGGTTCAGAGTTGGAGATTTATGGTTCGCGGAACGATTGACCTGTGGTCCTCTTCAGTCAAGTACCAGGCACATGTGATCTTCAAAGTTCAGATGGAATACATCCTTGTCATGATTCTGCGAATCCTTCGCAAGTCTTCATGAATGTGTGATGGGTGTCGTGAGTGACCTTCAACAAAATTATTGTACTCATGGTCATGCTAAACTGCCGGGCATGCTTTAAACAATCTTTGATCTGAAATTTTAGAAACTAATTGTCTTAAATTCTCTAAGGCTTATAGGAAACCAGATTTTGAACAATGGACAAATTTAGTTTAGCAATTGAGTAGGATCAGTTGGGATTGAATCCGACCAGTGGTTCGCACAAAAAATGACGTCTACAAAACCTTCGAAGTTAAGAAAAGCCTTCCTACACTGGTTCTAATCAACTGGATACAAAAAATGTAGAATATGGATTGCTCTCAGCAAGTTTGAGTTGAAGAGATTATCGAATGTGTTCAAACAGACTGAGTGAAAATTTAAAAAAATTTACTAACTGGTTTGTTGTTGTGAACGTTGGTATGAAAAATTTGGGCCGAACAACAATCAAAATACATGTAACCCATCATGTCACTCCGCATCAGTCATATTTAAAGCCTTCGCACATTTGTCAATCAATCAATCACAAATAGGTCAACAGCTCGGAGCCGTCGCAGACACGGGGAAGTGTTGAAAAACCACCACCACCCCACCACTCGTTTCAGATTGTATGACACTGACAAGCTCAAACCATCATCATCGCCAACTATCATCACCATCGAAGGTCCGTTTTGTAATGATCTTTCCTGAATGACACAGACCACCAACACTGAAGCACTGACGAGTGTCATCACTCACCGGGCGTTTTTCCCAAAAGCTGCCAACTGATTGTCGACCGACCCGTGCCGGTTGGTAGCACAAAAGGACGGGCGCGCTATTCGCGTTGCAACCGAGCCCGGCAGGTGTCCTTCGGTCATCACGGTTCCTGACACGGATGCGGACGCTTGTTTGCCAAAGGATTTTATTATTTTGACAAGTGCCACTAACCTTTGCATCCTGCATCCAGTGCCGAGTGCACTTTCACAGCTCGATTTCCAGAGCCCAAAGCTCCTGGCCCCCCGTTTGTATCACGGCGCTATACCTGGGAGAGACATGAAGATGAAAATGAATCCCGTGGCGTTCTTGGGATTCTCGTCCCCATGGCTTGCCAGTTAAAATAAACACCAAGTCACGAACGACTGCCACGGGACGGTCGGTTTTATTCGCAGTTGATTTGGATTTCAAATTTCTTCTCTATTTGCAGATCATTAATGGAGCGTTGAGCATCGATCCGCTCGGTCGCGGTTGGCTGAAGTGTGCAGAACTTGGCGGAACAATCGCCGGGACACTGGCCGTGACTTGCAGTGATGGATTAAGAGCAGTTGACCGAGTAGGTGGTGACAATTGTCCTCCCAGATACGTTTTGCACTGTGAAAGTAATAGTGATAGTAGTGGAAGAATAGTGAACCGGATCGAATAGCGGTGAGGCTCATCCCGGGGATATACCGAACTCCGTACCATGGGCACTGTGGTTTGCCTTCCGGCTGGACCGGATTTGATATCTCAGTGTAACCGTTGTGCTGCCTGCCTTCCGAAAGCATTTGGTAAACGAGGTAGGTTCTTTAAAAGTATGCTTTTTGTATTTAATGCTATTGTTTATTATTTTAGTTAAGTATTAATCAAGTAATACTCCCAGAAACCTGTTCAAAATAGTTCCAGAAATGGAATCAAATATGATAAAAATCCTGGCGCTGTAGCAGAAAGTAAATTATTTCAAAGATTTTTGTTCGCTTACAGATTATAAATCAAATCAAAAAAATGTAATTTTTATCATTATCTTGTTGCATAGAAATAATAATAAAGAAGTATAACAATAAAATGACCGAAAGTAAAACACAATTGTGGCCCATTATGCAGGACAGTGCACTCTAGCGGTACGTAGCGAAACTATCGAAATATTGTTAGTTATCATACCCACCACAGGGAGCGCTGTTGAAATCCTTCACCAGATATTGTTCTGTGAAGTTATCGTTAGTTTGTTAAGGAAAATACTTTTCTTAATATATTTTCTGATTTATCGTGATCGTGAGGTTATTGGAAGCAAATTGATTATATATTTAATCTTGAAACATCCTATGAAAATTAGGATTTTAACGGTCGAATCAAACCTTCGTTAAATGTTATTCGTTTTCGTTAAATCGGCACAATGCGAGAAGAATCAAACACAAACGGATAACGCAGCATTTTTTCGTATGCATTTATCATTCACTAATTTATATTTTGAATTGAGTTTATTTTCTTAATCAAAGGTTATATATTTCAATTTAAATGAAGGTACTTGCCAATCAATAATATGAATTTCAATTGTTATAAATAAATCGGCCGGATGAGTTCGGCCGATGCGTTGATATTTTCTTATGTGTTACAATTAAACCATTTTTCAGAAAAAAATCTTACTGAAACTTGAGGTTTTTTTATTTATTAAGTGCTAAACAGAACAACTTTTCACCGTTTAACGCTTCCTACATATCTACAAACATTTAATGCTAATTAATGCATTCGCTTCAACAGTCTTAACTAATGATAAAGACAGCTTTGCCGTTAGGTTTGGTACACGTACACCAAAGAAAATGTTTCTTAATCTGTTCTAGTATTGGTTTAGCATTTTTTTATTTCTATTGTTACAGCCCTCAACGAACTTTTACTTGTTTGGGAAACTTTTTCCATGTGCAATAAATATTTTTTTATGATTAATCTTAACTTCACTAACGATGCAATTGGTGGCATTGCTCTACAACTGGTCGTATTGCTGAAATATTTTAAGCTCTGTCATTAACTCATGCTATCATTCTTGTTTTTTGTTTTTATCTTTTCTCATTTCTTCTCTTGAGTTTTCTTACGCATTCTCTCGACGTGGAGCTTCCTGGATCTATCCTTTTTATTATTTTAATTATATGACTTGAACTATGCAAACTATTTGGTGAATAGTAAATCTAACTATCATTCTTATTACTTTGACTTCTTCTTCGCAAATGCAAACCTAACCACATTATTGAACTTATTCGACGTCAGGTTTATTATTTTTTCCTTCCAAATTTAAACGTAACAAAATTACCTTTTTTCCTACCTTTTTGCAGGAGTCGCTACGCACTGTCCAACGGTGCCATCAAGTGATAGTGTCTATAGGCTTGCCGTAAGTCCTTACTCGATACCTGCGTGTGTCTGTGTGTGTGCCTTGTATGTGTGTAATCTTCGATGTGCGCAATCCTTGCGATCTGTGTGTCTGTGTGGCATTCTCTCTATCCTGCTCTCTATCCCTCTCTCTTTATCTATCCGCTGCAATAATTTCTATGTGTATCTGTGTACAGCGGTGTGTACGTGCGTGTGCATTTGATGTATTTCTTTCCAAAACAAAAACTGTCCCCTATTGCATCTTTGTGTGGCCCTCATTCACATTCACTGTCGTCCATTCTTTTCTCACTTCTGCTCACTTTTCTTGTGAACAACTCTCGGACCAGAAACAGGAAAGGATTTTTCCCAACCCAGCGTGACTGATGCGGTTTATTTACGCACGAAAACCCCATTTCGGTTCGTTGTACATTTTTGAAACTAGCAAAGCGATAAAACATGCAAAAAAAGAAGTTTTATGTAACAGGGAAAATCTTTTTTTCCTCGCAAAAGTACATCTTCAAAATCATATTCTCTTCCACTTTCATGTTGGTCCTTTCGCTTACGATTGTTTTGCTTTGTGTTGGTGTGAGGAGAGTCCCAATTGACACCTTTCGCCTTCCTATCTATGTTACCTTTTTTATGTGACGCCAACCATGTTTCATTTGATGTTGAGTGAAGCGCAAATAAATGTTTCCGGGAAATATGGTACATCTACGTTTGAGTTTTTATTAGAAAAAAAATGCAACACCTTTCAAGCAACATTTGTGGAACTTTGTCTTTGGAATAGACTTCATGCTCTTTAGGTTACTTAAAACGTCAAACGAAATTTTAAATCTATCTTTTAAATACGTATGTAAAAAAGATAAGCAAAATAAACAAAACATAAATTAAATGTATTTGGGCATTATTACTATAAAACTTCAGAACATTTTAACAAAATTAATGTTGCTCTTCGTTTTCTGATCGTGTAAGCCTTTTTTACGGAGCTGTGTTTTTGTCTGGGGCGGTCCGGTGGCCGAGGCGACAGCGGCGCCGGTCTTCACCCGGCAGGGCCGGGGTTCAAATCCCATTCAGACCGCCTCCCCGTACGAAAGGCTGACTACTTTTCTACGGGTAAAATTAAGTCACAGAAAGCCAGAAATGGCAGGCCGAGACCTCTCGAGGTTGTAGTGCCACAAAAGAAGAAGTGTTTTTGTGAACATTCCTTCTTAATAGATTTTTACAACCTGAAAGGATAAATGTCTTCTGTACCTTCTAGCTACTACACTTTTCTTTTTCTGATATCTTCAACTCACTTGTCACGATATTATAATTTATTAGAAATAAATTTGAGATATTGTTAACCGAAAGCTCTACTCCTTGTTGCAGGAAGCCCATCAAAGCAGTGACGGATCGGTAACTCATCGATTGATTGAAGGTATGTCCTTAACATTTGTACAATAATTAGACTTGTTTGAACCAAGTAGCTTTTCAAATCTCTTCAATTCATTCTTAAATATTAAACTGAATCATCGAAATTCATTGGAAATACAATGAAAGATAACAAAACACTAACAGAGGATTACACCTGACGACAACCTAAGCCCAGGAATCTACTTAAAGCTTAACAAAATCACATCGGATTTCACTTACTAACTGTTATTTGCTGCATTTACCTTTCACCGGTAAGAAAACTTAGTCCCTCAACAAAAAAGGCGAACAGCAACCAAATACAGCAACCAGAACCACTTTACCTTCCAGTTACACTTTCTTGGATTTCTAAGAAATTGAACCCACCACCATTCTGAACGGAGCCTACGCGATCCGATGCAATGATTACGATTTGAATAGATTTTCATTTTCCTCCTTCAACAAAGAAATAAAAAAAAACACCGGATACGAAGGATCGTGTCACGTTGAAAGGAAGTTTTGTCACGGTTTTCAAAGTCCTCCCTCGTTTGTCCTTCGACGTAGTCGACAGTAATGAATGTCACCGTATCGATAGAGAAAGGTGGAAGAAGAACAAAAACACGCTCAATTTCCACCGAGATGGAACTGTTTTTCGGGCCGTGCCCTTATTTTACTTTTCCTACCGTGTGTCTCAACCCTGCTGCCCGTCTAGCACACATCTCTCCGAGATCGTGAGCCAACCCAAAGCCGGCCCAAAATCGGCTTCGGTGTCCGGTTCGTTGCGCTGGACATCAAACGGCAATTGATATCCTGTTGTTTCAGTATTTATTGCTCCGACAGGCTCATCTTACCGACCAAAAAAAAGAGAAGCTTTCCCGGTTGGAAAATAGACACAACGGGCAGGATGGAAGAACGGATTCCGAGGGTCGGACCAGCGAGGACTTTGGACACTAAAAACAACCCTTCTCGGTGAATGGGAAAAAAAACGGAGCATCGACCATGAGCTGGGTGTGATTTTGTGTCCCTGTGGAGGTTCCTTTTTCTACTTCACGTATCACACACTTTCTTCTGGTTTGTTTTATATTTATCTGCTGCTCCTTGGCCGACACCATTCGGTAGTTTCCCAACGGGGGATAAAGGGAACATCTTCCCCATACGGAGCAACAAATTGGACCAAACAGTGGGCCACCCTTTGGACCAAGACGAGGGTAATTTTCCTCTAGTTTACAACCGTCCGGCAATGATTGAGAACGACTGTTCCGGCGTGGTAGGTAGACCGAACCCTGGCAGCCGGAAGCTACCTCGTATAAAGAAAAACCTTTCCTTTCGGAGGTCCTTTGGGAAGTCCTTCGAAAGGGAGGAGAATCGGCACCGAAAGAAAAGAAAATAGAAACCGAATATAAAATAAAATAATACTACCATAAAATCACGATCACCGTCCTTCTTCTGGCTTTGGCATGGCTAGGTTAATAAAAAGAGGCAACCAAAGTTGACCTTGACGAAACAATGTCCCACTCCTATACGCGTGTTAATCAGCATCTCTTAGAGGGCAAAAGCTGATCTTGATGACGAAAACTGCTGGAATCAAACACGACACACACTACGCTCACACACACACGCGCACCAATCCTTGGACGAAGTCAAAGTTGGCACCCAGTGAAAGGTTAATTCCAGGAATCGTTCGGCTTCACGCTGGACTTGGATGGAGCAGGAATGTGTGAAGTTCGTCTTTTGGTAGGTTCGGAGACTGCTAACCACTGTGTTGCTTCGAAGAAGTCAACACCACGCAACCCTCTGCCCCCCCCCCCCCAAAAAAAAAGGAAAGCAAGATCTGTTGTTCCCTCTTTACCCGTTTTCCAAAAGTGAACCTTTGCTGAAACCCACCAGGCGCCTCCATCGATCCGGGCCGCAACCGTCAAATGTTAATTCTATTGATTTTTACGACCGAATCCGAGTGCCCGCTTCGGTTGCACAGCGAACAACGGCCACAAAAGCAAAACTCCCGATTCGATCCAACCATTTCCAGGAAAGGCGGACTAAAAGGAAACACAGGGAAAAAAGAAAGGAAAAATCGGTATGCCCTTTGCCAGGCTGCCATAGGGATTGGGAGCGCTTGGCGATACAGGCGAATGGAAGCGAAGAATAGAAGTGTATAAATAATACGAAAACTGGTTCGTATCTTGCAAGAAGCAAGGAATGTTTCCCTTTTTCGAACGCAAGACTTGGCTCCGGTGCCTGTGTGATCGAAAGGATAAATGCGCTATTCACTTAATGAATGCAGGGGATGCCTCCGGGAAGGACACAGCGTACATGAGCATCTCTGTGTGTGAGTTTGGCTGTGTGCCGAAAGCCGAAAAGGAGAACCCACGTGTGTTGCGCACCGTACTCGACCGCTGAAGTAATGCTATGGCAAATATTTTATTTACTGAGCAACATAATCGAATCGAGTTCTTCGAGGCTTCCGAACTTCGAGGATGCCTTAGGACATTGTGCCGTGTGTGTGTGTGTGTGTGTGTGTTGCGTGTGTTGCGTGTGTTTGTATTGCGGTTCTAAAGAACGAGCGAGAATGAGAGACTTTCTCTGAGTCTTTGAAAGAGACTAAGCTTGTCCTACACAGAAGGCTTCATCGCGTTACTACAAGCGTTTTGGGAAGTAAAGTGGAAGTACGAGAAGAAGAAGAAAAACATTGCAGTCTGTTGTCTTGCTTTTCGTTTTTTTCCTCTTTTTTTAGCGTTGGCTTTTCGTTGGTGCTTTTTTCGGTACAACCACCTGACCGCAGTGGAATCGATTGGCGGTGTATTGAATTCTAATGCTTCGGCTTCCGTCGAAAGTGACGACGATTGTACGTCGTTTCCAGGCGTCGTACGACAACACAAAATATGTGAGCCCTCTCACACACACGCACCACACCAAGTCAATGTTGTGATGCGCAAAGGTAACACAACGGCAAGAAGAATCGTAAGAAAGTGGATGATTGTGCTGATAATAGACGCGCAACCGTGCCCCAAGTTCGTGTGAAGGAATGTGAAAGTCAATAATGAATTCAGTGAATAACTAACTGGCTTCACTTTTATTATTCATTATTGTGTGGTAAGGATGTGCGACGTGTGCGAGAAGGTGTGTCGAAAAGGAAGGGGAAAGAAAGGGAAGAGCTAAGTACTGCTATTGATTAGGAAATTCCGGTATGCCACAGTGAAAAAGGTGCAAAGAGGGGTTATTTGGAGTCAGAAAATGCTGGAAATTAATTCGTATTTTGGTGGAGTGAAGATCGTGCCTGGGAATTAATGCTACAGAGAACTGGAACATTAGACCAGGTACTTTGTCTTACAGTCCTTGCGAACAATTTTATAATTTTGATTTTAATTTTATATTTTGATAGTGGGGCGGTCCGGTGGCCGAGGCGACAGCGGCGCCGGTCTTCACATGGCAGGGCCGTGGTTCAAAACTCATCCTGACCACCTCCCCGTACGCAGGACTGACTACTTTGCTACGGGTAAAATCAAGTCACAGAGAGCCAGAAATGGCAGGCCGCGAGACCTCTCGAGGTTGAAGTGCCAAAGAAGAAGAAGAAGAGGACGTATTGCTCCATTTTTTATTGTGTGTTGGGGAAAACCTAATTATTTCGATCTACGGAGAGGAAATAGTTCAACTTAATGACAGGACTTTGTTTTAGTGCCATTGTGTACTTAAATAAACTACTGGCTGAGTTATATGTGCAAAAAATGTAATTTTCAATTGCCTACATAATTAGGATTGAACTTTAAATAGAGCACACATTTCGCTTGCAAGTCAAAGAACTTCACAACAAAATATTACAAGATGCTTTTTTTTTAAAGAAATAGTATAATATTTATTCAACTTGGTCACGATCAAATAAGGGACGATTGGTCTTAACTTTTTTGGTTGCTAACACGAAAAGAACAATATCCAACTCCGGTTGAAATATCCTCTCTTAAACAGAGATGATCTAGCTGAAAACTACCAACGGACAGCTTTAAGTCCGAAGCGATGCGGCACAGGTATTTACATGACAGGACCGGGGATCAAATAATATCAAAATCGCAATCCCAGACGTGGAACTGACCATTTTAGCACCAAACTAGAGAAAGATACTTTATTAGACCTATTACTTGGCTGATATTCCTCACCGTTTATCTATCATGCTTAAGGACAGACTTGGGACATACATGCGGTCATATGGTCCGTAAACAGCTCTAAAGTCCTTTCAATCTGGCCCACATATTGAAAAATTTAAAATCATTCATTTTCTACAGAAACTTTTCAGTAAAAACTTTATCACATAAACTGGGTTAGTGGCAGATTGGATTATGAAGTGTGTGTGTGTTTTTTTTTTAAATCCGTCCAAGTTCTTCTTGTGAGGTTGTCGACTGGTTTCCTTGACTCAGCCTACCTGTAGTTGAATCTATTGGTTATTCTTAAAAACATCTATTGGACGAGAAAACATTCTGCCAGTTGAAAACAGTCCCCAAATTCGCTGAAGGTTTATTGATCGAAACCCATTTCTGGATGAAAAGATGCATTACCAAGTAAAATTGTCGATATTATGACAAGACCAATCCACATAAACTTTGTCGTGTCGCAACTGGTCTTTGCAGAAGCTCACTATTATTCTGTAACTCTCCTGGTTGATTAAATCCGCAAGTCCTGTAATGAATCTATGACTTGACTTCAACTTGTGATTCAACTCGACTTATGCGACTTGATCTCTGTAATGTACTTTTCCATGCAAGTCTATTCTTATACCTCCATAGGGCTCACGAAAGCTTTTTTGCGCATAATCCTGCCCACGAGTTGAAATGAGTTTGACAGCACTGTTTAAATTATGAAAGTTAGTACTAAAACAGGCTGAAGGTTTATTAAATTATTCTTTTTGATTTAAAGAATATTCTTATAATAATTAAAATCTTCCTTAATTATAATTACCGTATGGAAGTTTAAATTAAAACATTTCTAGATAAGGTTATTTGTATGTTTTATGTTCTATTGGAAAATAATAACAAAAACAATGATTAAATAATTAATAAAACCCTTACATGGGATAGTTTCTGAAGTATTTTGTTGACAACATTTCTGGCAGGATTCTAGATGCAAAAAGATAAATGCTACTTCCAGCACGCCACGAAACCTACCCATCCCAAAACATCCCAAGAAAACATGAAAGCTCAATTAAACTTTACAACCCATCAACACGCATCATCTGAATAATAAATACCCCGGACAATCGCCGGACTAAATTATTAACCTTCAACCCACACCAACGTAACGCGTGTTCGTTACAAATTCATTAGGATTTGATTAGCATTTGACGATGGAAGGTGATATAGATTTTCCTCACCCGGCTCTGCTATGTTTTCCCCTCGATACAAACTTTAATTAATGAGCAATCGATCAGCCGAACGGAACGGAACGTATCATCACCTTGGCCACCACGGCTCGTAACGAACTCACCTCAGCACTATCGCCTTCTAGCAGGCCCAGCATTTGTCTCCATCTTTTTTCTTTCGGGGATGCGTTCTGGCTCGCGGGACACGGGAAGTCCACGGGTGCTCGGTGCTTTGATTTAACGGCGCAGCAACCCCTGCCCAGCATGCAACCTGCAGAAAAACTTGCCCGATATGCCCAACCAACCTGCCGAAGGTCCGCCATAAAACGGTACAGATCACATCACGCCGCGTGCTCTCGAGGTGGGTTGAGGATAGAGATTCGCCGAGACGAAGGATATCTATGGCCTTTTTTAATTAAAAAGCTCTCGGGGCGACTTTTATGTGCCCGCTGGTTTGTAAGCGAGAGTTAGTGTGTGAGTGAGTGTTAATACAAGCCTATCGCTTCTTTTGTTTCTGCGTCACTGCGTCTACGGTCATGTGTCCTTGTGTCCTCCATCCAGGAAAGCCATTGGAAAGGTTGGCGAAACTTTGCAACACGCTCACTCGCTCTCCATCGCTCTTTCTCGCTTCACAGTTTTACTTCCTTTCCTAATTGGTTCATTACTAAAACCGGTGACTGTCGGTGTAGCTGGGTGCAAGTCGAGTCTGTTATAGGCCTTCATTCCATCCCTGGTACCCTGGTAGGGAAACGAGGATGTGTTGCCATCGACCAGAGTCCGCACCTTTTATGTCGGGTGAGCTTTTTTCCAGCGTCCACTTCGAATGGCCCGAAGGGTACGGAGGTTAAATGGAGCGTAAAAGATACGAGCCCAACTGTAACCGGTTTCGTACATTAATAATAGCAAGATACGGGGCCGGAGAGAGAGAGAGATTTTGCGTCTCATAAAATGACATTCCAGGATCAATTATAACATGCCGAGATGAGTGAAATGCTTCCGGATGGCGATAAGTTTCATTCACAGAACTGAAACTCCTCAGCCATTCACTCTAAAAAGGTCTGTGAGCCGGAAGAAGCTGTGTTTCAACATACCGCCGAGGGATAATCAGGTTTTACCTAAACGATTCACAACGGGCGCTAGACAAATTACAGCCAGCCTGCATAATTTGACAGCAGCAACAAAATGGGGATCCCACACACACACACACACACACACTAAAACAAAAATCAAGCGTCCTCCTGTGACGGAAGAAATTGAAATAACGTAGACGACGACAACAACGGAATAAAGATGGCCAACTTTCAAAAATCTCCATGCTCCATGCTTCATGTTCCATGGAGTTTTTTTCCCGAAAAAGCTTATCCGACCAAAGCTTGGCAAGCAGGTATCCGTGTTTGCTTTCCATCCTTTCCAGGTTTTTTTTTTCAGTAAAAAAAAACTTTGAAACGGGAAGTCGAGCCCTTGAATCTCGTCTTTACTATAGAAAGCCGCACGAAGACTACGTTTGCTCTCGCGCCGTGTTGTTCCTTCTACTACTCACTCGGTTCGTACCAATTTCCATTTTCTCTCTCTTACTCCTCTGTTTGTGGCTCGAGACATTGGAGTGGTTTCAATCTCCTGATTGTCGTCGTCCCTTCACGTAGGCCTTTCCCGGACATGGGCGAAAAAAAACCCTTCCTTCCACAAGCTCCACCAATTCCCCATCCTGGCTCCTGGCGTAGGATCGCGCATCCGTGTCACAAAAGCGAAGCCCTTGAAACAAAAGGCAAAACAGTGGCGCAATTTCATGCGATTCATGCGATTTGCAGGCTTGCTAGTGCCGAAAGACAAAGTCCGAAAGCGGAGAAAACGGGGGAGAAAAAGATCACAGAAACATTAGGCGACAAATGGCAACATAAGGGAACAATAAAGCTGCCAAGACAGAGGAACGAGCGAAGAGCGCCGGCGGGATGGATGCTGGTGCTCGGGATGGGTGCGTCTGGCTGTTATTGTTAGCGGAAAGTAGCCTAAGCTTAAGTGCTACGGGCCGGGCCGAACCCTGGGCGGGAAGAAAGTGCCGAACCATTTGCGTTGTTAGCGGTCTGTCATCGCGCCGAGCGCTCGTCTTCACGGGAATGGAGCGTCCCCTATCCGCGGTGTCGGCAGGTCGGCCCACTCGACTCGGTCGACGCGCTTCTTGAGGCTAACAAAAGTACACTCGACTCGGTTTTGCCTAACGAACCCACCTGGACGTGTCAAGTGCGAACCGGGGACAGATATTGAGCTGCTGCGGCTGGTGCAGATTTATGATGGGTTTTAGAGGTGGCGGGTTGGAAGGAAGCGGGGAAGAGATGAAGGAACAAAGGAAGGCCGAGAGGGAGACATAAAAGCACACACATGCATGTGAAGCTGCTTAGCAAAGCCGTATCACTTCCTGATGGCAGCCGATAGCGTCGGTATGGATGTCACTCATATATTGGGGGCCCGCACGGCTCCGGAGCAAGCCAGAACACTTTGTGCCATTTGGCTGGAGAAGGTGGACAGGTACTTTTTCATAAATTCTTCCACAGCCACCAGCACCGTTATGGCTCTCCAGGTGGCCTCGCCAGCAAAAAAGGCCTCGTTTAATGGTTCAAAGGAGGCAGCGTTCTACGACGGGGGCAGTTCGATGCCGGATACTAAAAATATCTTAACGGTGGAAGCTACTTGGCCGGAGTGCTACGGAAGTACGTTAGGGAGTATAAGTATTTAGGATAGCATTATTGTGCATTATTTTGCGGGGGACGGGGCTGAAGCTGAAGTTGTTTCGGAAGTCAATCCAATAAACCCGCAGCTTCAGTGTGTGCTTGGGGTTGGCAGTAGACTGTGGTTGAAGTCTTTGTTCTATCTCTTTGAGCAAGGTAGATCTTGTGTGGTAGTCGCTTTATAAGGGCTCATTTTCGAATTTAAACACAGCTTTAACTCAACGTTTCTAGCAAAACTGTTGTTTTGGAGTTAATCTTACTAAGTAAATCTTGTTTTCCAGTATCCTTCATTTCAATTGAGATTTTTTAAATCCTAAGCTGAATTTAGGGCGAGTGAATTGAAGAGGTGGTTTATAGGGATTAAAAATGGTAATTACTTGCATCAAGACTTACAGAGCCATCAGAGTTTTAGGATAAAGCCATCCATACAAGGCTTACTCAATATCTCTCTTAAATCAAGAAAAGCTCATACAATCTATTGGTCTACACACTACATATTTTGACATCGTTTTAAAGCCATGGGAATTGCTTCGAATGGTATGAAATCAAGCTCCGTTGGAGCTGAAAATTTGAAGGTTCATAAGCCGTTTTACGGTAAACAGGAAATATGCTTTAATATCTGAATTGAAACCCTAGCCAGGAGTCCTAATCGCCAGCAAAAACTACTATCTAAGACCAGAGGATTATGTTTGTAATTGGTTATTAACTACAATCAGCCTGGATGGATCGGCCTACAATCCATCACGACCTGGACAACGTACATAGATTGCACAGAGGTTATGATTCTACAGGCAACAATTGAAGCTTTTCCGAAAAATTGCCACTTATTTTGATGTACGGTTTCGGACAACAGCCAATTTTGGACAATCGTTAAATTGTGGTTATGATTCCGACTTTCAGCAAACCCATTCGATTTTTTTTCAATTAATTCAAAATGTAGAAAAATCGAGCCGGTCATTGGATCAATTTTTAAATCAAGTCTGAGTATCTGCTTGTTATTCTCATTAAAATGTGGCTGTGATCAAAATCAAAACTATAACGTCTAAAAAGGAAAGAACCTTTAAGGTATTTCTTGAAGGGGAGTTTTAACATATTCCTAACAGCTATTTAATTTAAGACAATGCTGTACCAACTCAAACGACAAAACTCAATCGTGTAACAAGTCCTATTGATTATTCTCTTTTCGCCATTACCATGAACATCACTTCAAAAACCTTCTGGTAACCGAGAAACTTGTTGAAGTGAACGAAGTGCTCACTGTGCTAACAGAGAACCTTCCGGACGAAATTTCCAAACCCAAGCGACTCATGGCACCGTCCATTTGTCAATAAATAATTCCTCAATTGAGTGGCCATAAAAGAACCTAAATTCCACTCTGACAAAAAAGAGAGAGTGAGAGAGAGAGAGAAAGAGAGGGCGAAAAAGACCATCCGACACCAATTTATGGACCGTCCAATAATATGGCGAGTAAATAGTTTAAGCCAACAGATCATTTCACTTGCCCGCACCCGGCACCGCTCGGGCCCCCGAAACCTAGCAAAAGCTCGAAACGAATAAGGCAAACAACAATTCGAATCGTTCTCTGGCTCAAGTTTAAAAAAGAAAGACCCACAGCAGTTATGTCGATGTCGATTGCTCCGGCTCGATAAAGTGGTTGCAAGTGTCCAACCATAAAAATGTACCACAACACAACACACTGCAGTGGCAAGTGCAACTGGTCGGATGACGGGACAGGGGGTTAGATGGGCTTAGGGAGGGGGCGGGGCTAGTCAGCTCAAGTCGTTTTCTCACTTTTCATTGTAGCTGGTAGCTATATTTGTCGAAGAAATGATTGTACGTGATCGGGCGAACCCATCCACTCGGGAAGAACACTTGAAAATGTAATTCTGGCAGAGCCACTGGGACGAGGAAAGGACAACGAGTTAAAATGCAGTTTTGTCCCGCACATGACATGACAACCGATCGATACACATCGGCACACTGCAGGGCTGTAATTTTATTGACCGACATTTTTTGGGGCCACAAAACGACAGAATAGTGGTGCAAAATAGTGTTGTAAATTCGTCGAAAGACTTGCCGTTGTGTTGCGTCTTTGCACGTTTCCGACAAACGAAAGCCCCAAAACAGCATGCTCGGCAGTGGTCTGTAACCAGTTTTCGGGGAAAGCCAGCTTTCGGGTAAGGTTTCTCTGTGTTTGGGTGAATTCGATACTGCTGCAGTGGCGTTCTCAAAATTCTCGTAGTAACGAAGTAAGCGAGCAGGGGTTCTTCGAGCTCGCAAAGAAGCTGTCCTTGGGGAAGTGAACACCGAAAAATCGATCTGCTGGCAACGATGTTGGCAGTAAATCATTGCCTTGCGAGTAATGCTCAAAATAAACAAGTCTTCGCAGAAGATTCCCCGCGTGGTGGATGACGAAGGACGGGGATGGATAAAAATTGTCACATCTCCTCGCAGGACTCGTCTTATTGTCTTGGTTCCCCGTCCCGAAACGAATCGACAAGTTGGAGAAGTTCAAGCTCCGGTGTCCTTCCGTTTCTTACCGTCACCATCAATGTAAAGTTGAGGATGGAAGTTCGCAGTGGAACCTCATCGCTCGCTCTCGACTAGCCTCGGTGTTAGCCCACCGTTTCGGAATAATACCGGCATGACTAAAGAACATTGTCGCGTACTTACATCTCTCCCGAGACGCATTGCGTTGGAAATGGTTTATTGTGCGTTGCATCGCACAGTAAAATTGATTCTAATAAAGCACGGAATTAAATTTTCATACTTCCGACCATCCCTGGAGGGATGAGTTCGTTCCTGTAAAATGGATCAAGCCTAAGAGAGCTGAGGCTTAAAAGAGCTGTAAGTAGAGCATTAAAATTTGAGAGCATTTTTCTAGAATAAAGCGTGACTTTGTGTGTCATTTACAGCAAGCATTTATCAATCAAATTCAAACAACTTCAAAGCACTCGCTTAGGTAGGCATGCGAGTTTTCTCATGTTCAGACATTATTTTATAATTGAGACAAAAAAGGAGGAAAATCTCATCTCCAACATTCTGAAATGCCCAATCACTCAAGGATTGATCTATTCCTTCCCTTCGGGTTTGATTGATCCCACGGATCATTTCTTGCAAAAGTCGACCTTTTCACATACCTGAAGCATGACATGGCATTGGATTGACATCCGGTAAGGGGCCGGCACCGGAAATAGCCTTTCGAACGGAATCCTTTCACCAACATTGGCCCGGCTTACACAATCAACCGGCCGCTCTCGATGGATCATCGACTCATCTTTATTTCAAAACAAGATTTTAATCATGTACGACAGCGGGCAATCAAAACTGATTGAAAAACGATCACCAAACGAGCTCCTGAATCATCAGCCAATATAATACTTTGCTTACCGCTTTTGTACTGTACGATATTGGAGAGACCAACTTTTGAGGAGTTGGTTGTGGTCCTTGAAGAAAATGAGCTCTTTTCAACTGCACTTTTCATCCTGGGCTCTGTGTAGCAAACATTCGTCAAAGCTAATTTCACTTTATGACAGCCTAATAAATCTTATTAGCCGAATCGGATCGGCCCGTATCGCTTGCTAGCTAAATTGATTTCTTGAACTACCGTCGCCACGCTATGTTGCTGCAATCGAAAGTTAAGAATTCATTCAAATTTCATGAACCGAGCATGATTCGTATCGACCCCAATCCCAGCGGCGCGCCATCCAGCCACGGACGTGAGGGAAATCAGGCAAAAAATCCGGAACTGGTACTCCTCCCCACACAGGTTCACCGTAGCAACAAACGAAACTGCAACAGTGGCTTCCTGTTCCTGCGCAAGGTCGTTACCTTATTCCCGCACGGGGAACGACGGTGTTCAACGGAGTCTCAAAGCTGCGAATTTTCTCGTTATATCTTCACTTACCGTCCCGATGGCCTTGAAATACAACCCGCGAGCTGCGACACGCTGGCAACCGTTTCCTTCGCTTCCGGGCTTCACAGGTTGTTGCTTGGCATTGCTCGCTCGTGTCGAACGTGGCATCCTCCCGGCGGACTCGTTACGAATGCAAGTGAAATGATTTGCCAGCGTAATAGATTGGCTTCGGGTCGGTTTCAGGTTTCGGCAGCAGCTAAGGAAAATAAGATTGTACATGGAATGAAATAAAATGTGTTTGTATGATCCCGTGCGATCTGATGCTTCTGTTTGGGCAAAAGCGTCAATCGGGAAATGGGGTCATGCAATCGAACGCATCCTGAAATTGCAGCGCTTCAACAAGTTGCTGTTTGGGGGATGGGTCGCTGTTTATTGCTTTCGGTAAGGATGATACCAAAACACCAAACGTATTGAATTTGGCAGATGGCTCTCGAACAGTGAAAGTTTCCGAGTAAGAAAATAGACTTTGGCGATGTATTTTACTTTAGAGCAGCTTTGATATTTTTAAAATATTATCTTGAATATCACTCTTCTCTACCTCTGAAATATTTTGATACATGTGTCTTGCTGAAACTGCCTGTATTATAACATTTTAGTGCAAGGATTACCAAGGTACCATTTAATATATATTCTGGCAGTCACGTATCATTCTAGAGGGCTCATTAATGCCATGATTAAAATAATATTGAAATCTTATAACTGGCTTTTTCTAACCATCTTGTAAAATATTATTGAAAGGATCTTTACGATCAAAACATGAAAAGTCTAACTTCAATCTTCCTCAGTAAAATCAGATCTTTATATTTACTTCACTTTTAGTAACCTTCCACATCTTCGACGCTTAAAGGGTTGAGTTCCGAAAGACTTTAATTCCATCTTGACACCTTACAGGAAATATAAATGGCCGTAGTGAGGACTAACTATCAATCTACGAGGTATCATTAAGTTTAGTATGCTAGAAATGGCAGGCATGACCTAATAAGAGCCCAAAGAAGAAAAAGAAGAATTAATGTATGAGGTTTGTATATAAGTATAAGAAATTTTGTTTCATTTAAAATGTTAAGATCGGAAAGATCCATTAACTCAACTTGTTAAGACCTGCAGATTCCAAAGACTCAACATCCCTGGACCGGCAGTCGATTTCGATTTTATTTGAATAAGTTTATGTAAGAGAGATCGAATGCTACTACCGATTTCAGCGAAACACAACTGATCGTTAAAAAGCTAGTATATTAAAACATCCAATCCAGGGAACATTTTTCTCAGGGATTTACATGAATGTTAAAGAAGAGATCGTAAAAGACAACAAAATGATGCAAACTTGAGCAGGTAGCACAAGTTAATAATGATTATCAGATGTCTTCACCTAATATTTACATGTAATCCTGATAATTTTGTTCAGATATCCCAAACGAACTGACAATATGATTTCAGAGATTCCCTAAGCGAGGGTTCAATTTCAATTTCAAAATATGATAATGATTTCCATGACGATTTCACTCTCTATTTTACGTTCTTGGCCTGATGCAATAATCCTCGATAACGCTCACGGTCCAGCCCATCGATTATCCCGGCCGGCGGATTTATCAACGCCATCACTCCATCTCTTTTTGGACCTATCTCGCCTACTTTGTCCATGTGGATGGCCTCAAAGGACTTTACAGGATGAATCGTGGAACCTGGCGAGTCTAATTTGCTGCACGATGTTGAGATCATCGCACAGCTCGTGGAGCTCGTCATTGTAGCGGCTCCTCTTTTGTTCTCTCACACATACGGGGCCAAAAATCCTTCTGAGCATCTTCCTCTCGTACGCATTTCCTCTCCACAGCAACAGCAACAGCAACAATGTGGAATTGGTGAAAAAGAAATGTAAATAAAGGCCGTTAAATTCATTATTAGCTTTTTTAATCCAAGTAAAGTTTCACCATATGTCACCAAAGTATACCATTAAGAGTTTGACAGGGCTCACATATGAATTGTAATAGCAAACCTCATCAACATCCTTGTACCTGAATGAAGCTTTAATTTAATCCAACCCAATCGTCACCCCCAATCAGATGACTCACATATAAATGCTTAAATATTCTCATTCCTATAAATAACTTCACCACATCACGCAATCCCAAGAGCATGGCGTGAAGTTGAACACAAAAATCCGTCCCTACTAGATTAGTAGAGCGCGACATTCACCCGCACAAAATGCCCGGTAAAATATGCATAGTTTAATTATTGTGACGGAAATTGACAGCATTCTCGCCAGTTCCTGCGGGACGATCGAGCTTTACAGCGCTCTGGTGGGAAGCTTAATCGCAAATCGTGATGATGCAACAAAAGTCGAGCGAATTTTTGATGGTAGGTTAATGGCACTACCATTCCCAAGCTCGCCTGGTAATAAAACGTGTTCTGGGTGAAATGTTAATGGCGATGAGGCTAGATACGAACCGAACGCGTTTCGATCGATATTTTCATTAACAGCCAGAAGGTGCATCTCTTTGAGGGAGTCGAGCGGGAGTGGATGAAGTTTAGCGCATAAAGTTTCACCGGGAACTTACTGACCCACCGTAATACCGTTGGCCTACCTGTGCTGTGAGGGTGTTGTGGATTTATCGCAAATGTCCAAGTACCGTAACAGAGCTTCATCACGTCACGACGCATCCAGACAGCCGGCCAGGGCGTCCGAAAAGCTCGTTAATATCCATTACCGGATCTCATTAAGCTGCCCATCCCCGGAACAAGATGCCGAAAGCATGATGGCATATGAGCTGAGTCGTTTCTTCTGATTAATACCTGTGGATGTGCCGGCCACCCGGCCATCCTCACCCAAGCTTAGCATCTGCGAAACAAAATGAATTTCGGGAATTCATATTGAAACGTAAATAACTATCATTGTTAACGGTATGCTTTGGCTTTGAATATGTAATCGGGATTATGGTGGTGAGCAGGATTCGCGCCGTGAAGCAATTAATTATGACGGAAATATCTTCTAAACCGAGCGCGATTTAAGGTCAGTTTTTTTGTTTGGCATCCGAGGTTTTACTACACCCCAGATTTCATTACAGTACACCGAAACGATTATATGATAATGCTCGAGGTCGACCGACCAGATCTGCCCAAAATGGCATCCGTTATTCAATTAGTCGGTTGATTTATAACGTGCAACGTAGGGCGAGCGACCGCGTAAGCTGGCAGCGCCAACCAGGTGCGATAATTAACTTCATCACCCGAAGGGTAAATCAAGTATCCAGCAAATAGTGAGCACGGCCAAAATCTCCCCAGCCCCGGCTGATGTTAAGCGGAGCAGTGGCAGCTCGTTCAGCTTATGCTTCATCCGTCCATTGGATCGATACTTCCGGCAGGAAAGGACCTTGGTCAAAGGTGTGCTAAAAACAGCCAAAGAAGAAAGCAACGACAAACACAGAGAAACAAGCAGGCAAGAAATAAGAGCTGCAAACAATCCACAACTACGAGTATGTCCTCCCTTTGGCCACAGGTTCAGGGGCGGAGGCACAGGCAAAATGGAACGATTCCCGCCGTGTGCTAATGGGAATAATCGAAATTGATCCCTAATTTATGCGGAAAGAAAATTTCTCAGCTCGCCGCCGTTCGACTCGAGTCTCATTTGCATAAATGATAATGAAATTCCGTGTTTGCCGCCTTTGCTGGTTCTTTTTTCTCGCCCGGCTCTTGAACTTTTCCGAGTCCGGGAGGTCGGTTGTTTGCGGTCGAGTTGTAGTGGTAGTAGTAGTGATGGTGGTTGAGAGGTAAGAGATCGTTTTCTTTTCTGACCTTGCACTTTAGCTACGGGAAAGCGTCACCGGTCGTTGGGCAGAGAGCTTTCCTCGAGCCGCTCTTGCCGAACAAGATAATCCGTTTTCATTGCGAGTTTTGTGAGTCGAGTTTGTTCTGGGCGAGTGCAGTGAGAAGTGGTACTTGGCAAATGGAGTTAAAAGGATTGTGGACTGAATGTGGAATTCATGCAAATGGTGGTTGCAAATAATTTGTAGCAATTGTTTCACAAGAGAAAAACTAATGAAGCTCTGCTTTCGGGTGAGGATATGATGACCGGGCTAAAGCCTCAAACGAGGGTGAGGATAAGGATGAAGATCTTCAGAAAGTGAAACCAAGGTTTATTAGTGATCAAGTTAAGGAGTAGTGATTTTATTCAACTTTGAGATTTTAATTGGTGATCTACAAAAGACAATTTTCTTTTTGAAAATTGTTATTCAATAGGTATAATACAAACCCAGCTTTATCGGCTCCTCGAGGACAAAAAAAAACGATCTAATAACCGCTCGGGGCGGTCCGGTGGCCGAGGCGATAACGGTGCCGGTCTTCAAACGGCAGGACCGGGGTTCAAACCCCATACAGATCGCCTCCCCGAACGTAGGGCTGACTACTTTGCTGCAGGTAAAATCAAGTCACAAAAAGCCAGAAAAATCAGGCCGAGACCTCTCGAGGCTGCAGAGTCAAGAATACAAAAACACAAAATGGACAAATGGATGAAAAATGTTCAATTTTTTCTAGTCAAATTTGGCTCCATACAGTTGGATTTTTTAGCGATAGCATCCAAAATGATATGAGATAGTCCTTATTATTGATATTTCATAAATTTTTGTCTGTTTTTCCTCAAGTCACACTGCCAATGTTCCAGCCTCTGTTTGTTCGAGCAATTTTTATAGACTAATCTGACTGACTGAAGAACTGATCGCTGTTGATCTTTCATAACACCTTTCGAGGGGAATTTGAATATTTTCAGGCAAAATAAGCTTATTTATTGACTTAGAATAGGAAAACCTATTTTTGCGTATTGTATTACATAAGAGTGGGCAGTCGAGGCGATATTAACGCCAGTCTCTATGGAAGGGAATCGGCGATTAAATGCCATCTAGACCACCTCCCGATATGCAGGACTGAATATCCAGTAACAAGTTAAAATCAAGCCACAGGAAACCAGAAATATGAGGTCCGAGACCTTCTGAGGTTGTAGTGCTAAAGGAGAAGAAGATTACACAAGATCAATTACATCGGCATATGTATCCCAATGCAGAACATTTTTCTCCTAAGCAGAAATAAGGTGCGATGGATACTACGTTTGTAAAGGTACGAAATTCTTTATAAAACTGAAGGAATCATGGTCTAATTTATTTAAAATTTATTTCACACAACCTGGTTTTCTGTGCAGCTTGCATAAATCCTAGTTTCTGTACTCTTCTGTGCGTTTAGGGTCCGAGGTTCTAATCCCATCCGGACCACCTTCAGACCCTAGTGCGGGGGTGACTATCCAACTACATGGTTATCACGAGGTCTAGAAAGCTACAAATGGTAGGCATGAGGTCATTAGGTCCAAACAGGAGTGAGAGAGCGATTATTTGTTTTTCTTCGAATCCCAAGCGTTGTAATGCCAAATAACAGCATGTAAACATAACATTTCAGCAGTAAAACTGCAAATAATAATTTTATCGATTGACAGCCCCAGAATAGCTATAGATTTGGATGCCATTTTGGATTTTACTCCGCCCGTGTTATTTCATTCTCCTAACATCACCGGATGCATTTATCCAAATCTGTAGAACAAACATGATTCCTGCTTGTATCGCACAGACTATTCCCCGACATCATCTGCACACCACAGTAACTGGGAATTTGTTATCATACCTACATACATGATGGTATCTAACTCCAACTCGCTCGTCTCGCTTACTACATACGTGATATAAACATTGTCCAAATGCAAGGCCACCGAATGCACTCCAGCATTCGTTTATTTTCGTCTTCGTCTTTCCATCACTATCCAGCAATCCGTTTTCTGAACCTTCTTTCAACCGACAGAACTCTCCTCTCACAATCCACCATCCAAATCCGAGGCACTGCCTGATGATAGATCGATAGCGAAGCTGGCACACTTGCGGCAACTGCAGCCACTTACTATTCATGCATAATACAACCAGTTGCAGTACGGGTGGATGGCACAGCGGAACTCACATAACTCCCCGCCGGGAGTTACAGAAACAACGGCAAAAACGGACGGGGACAAAGGCGAAAGTTTTGTAACCGAACTGACAACCGACCACCATTTTGCTGGATGAGCATGCACGGCGACGAATGGGTGAATGGATGGGACGGGGGAAGAGGACGAATGAAATGGCATTCCAAAATGGGGATAGATGGCGTCGAGATGAACAGACGTCAGTGTGTGTGTGTGTGTGGATGTGGAATGAAAAATCGAGACGTTTCGTCGAGGAGACAAATCATCGTTTCCATTTCTGGCAAGGTTACGAACGGAAAGCTTCACACGCCTGTGCCTGTGCTGCCAAGGAAGGAATGTGGAAACGGGCGCTTAGCATAGCTGGCGGGGGCAATGGGTTGGTGGAGCGTTGGGGGAAAGCGGGAAGGATTATTTACGAAATGCATTTTGCGAGTTGCATCGTTTCCGTTCTTCACGTGCTTGAGTGTATTTTAGTAGGATTGTATGCTGCTATTTGTCTGGCTTATTGTTTCAGCAAAATGCACAGTCGATCATGCCAAGCGTGCATCGTTATTCTCGGTGAAAGTTTTTTTATTTTATTTTGTAGTTGTGATATAGTTGTTTACTGATGGCGTTTTACGGGGTGGGGGGATAGCGCAATGTATGATGGATCGATAGGTCTGAAAGGCGAAGTGAAGTGTTATTGGAATATTAACTAAACTAATACTCCACTAAAAATTATAAATTTATTTTGTATTAAGCCTACAGTTAACGATTTTCCCTACACTCTGCTCTCTGGTAATTGATTCTGTAGGTTTTCAATTTTCATTTTAATATATTTTATCCGTAATCGAGGATTTTACGTTACTAACGTTTTACGTTAGGAATAAATCCGATCCAGAGTTGCTTGTGTGTTGTGTGCAGAGAGCTCCACCGGAGGGAAAAAGCAATTAAACTTCAACATAAATAAACGGTCATAAGCATACCCGTGTTTAGCTGGGTTTAGCTGATATTTCAATAATTTTTGTATTCGTAATGAATACTTACTTACTACTCCGGCGCTACAACTGCTTCGCGGCCTTGGACTGCTGCAACAATCCTCGATACCGCTCACGGTTTAGTGCCTACGTAAGCCAAACGTTTCTCCCGGCCATTCTGGCAGACGCATTAACACCATCACTCCATCTCAATTTGAGCCTACAATGCCTCCTCTGTCCGTGTGGACGGCTTCAAAGGACTTTACGAGGTAGGTCGTCCGGCGTCATTCTCATGACATGACCAGCCTTCTGAAGGCTGGCGAGTCTAATTCGCTGCAGGATGTTGAGATCTTCTCCGTTGATTTTCCACATTTACGGGGTCAAAAATCCAAAAGCAGATAAGAGGCTTTCACAGTTTCTAACAGAGTCCATGTCTCAGAGGTGAATGTTAGTACTGGGATAAATATAATATAATAAATGTTCTGTACACTCCCAGCTTTGTCCGTCGCGCAGTTTCCTCAGACTGTAGTATGACCGTTTGGCAACCAGCACCCTTACGCGTAACTCAACATCAATTTTGTTGTAGGTGCTGACTTTTGAAACCAGATTGGTGAAGTTTTGGTAGACTTTAAAAGAGCGGTCACCTATCTGCACACCACCCCTGCGTAGATATCAGCAGTGATCAATAGTACTAAGAATGAGATCAATAGAACTATCAATGTACTAAGTATGAACCTTTACTGTTTGCTTTTGAACCAACACGGACTATGTTCATTATTGATTTGACGCATATTTTGAGCGTTTTGCTGCGTCAGCTTTTGACTTAAGTTTCTTATGTTCGTGTTTATATAAAACATCGTAACCCTCAGGCCGAAGGATCAACTGGATCGTTAAAGGAGTTGAAAAAAAGCGGAACACATGCGAACTTTTAATTGCTATCGTGTCTAAGGTTCCTGCTAACAATCACCAAGCAAAAGGATCGCATTGGAATTTTATATTTTTGCAGCATGCTTTTTTTGAAAAAAAGGAAAAGTTGAGTCCATTGAGTAGTTTCGAATTTATAGTCATCAAAAGTTTGTAACTTTTAAATGCAGACGCTTTTTACTTTCATTCATCACATTTGTAGAACACAACCATTAAGTCGACCATATTGAGAAACCTTTTTTATGCTTCTTTCATTCCGATGCGAGCATAAAAAGATATCCCTTTCGGTGTTTCTAATTTACGAGCCACGCAACATGAAACGCACACAAAAGCACGCTGGCAAAACGTGAATCTGCATCCCGAATTAGACAAGCGTATGAATGAAGTTAGCATTTTTATTGCTTACTCAAACAAGGTAACAAGCGAAAGCCCCGCGAAGCACACACATACTCGTTCGCTCACCGACAACACTGCAACTGTTCGTTCGCCGTAAAAGGATGCGGCACCATGTTTGCGTTGCTTATTTATCGTCAATTTTATACGCCACGCTTTGCTTACTTTACCCAAACTTTGCCCGTTACTGCGAGGTTCGGGGGATGCAAATTGCACGGTTGTATGTGTGATCTGGTACGTTTTGCTCGCCTCTTTTCACCCATGCTACTTCAGCGTTATCCGCGTTGCGTGTGAGATTTTAATTAAAAAGCACTCATTCGAAACGTTCCATTTTGCACGGCACGTTGGGTGGGTGGATCGGGCCATTACGTCCTTCGCAAAACGGAAAGAAAAAATCGATCACAAAACTGCCACCAATACCGGTGGGAAAAATTAGACTCACGAGCTATAACACTCATCAAGCTCGACGTTTACCTTTTTTGCGTGCACCGGCCACAGCTTAGTCATCCTGGAAAGCGAAAGTGAACGAGCGTCATCTTGAAATAATTTACGAAACCACCAGAACAAAAACTGCACATCAAGCGTTTGCAGAAAGCTCATTTACGGCGAACTTCACGTTCACGGGAGACTGTTCCGTAATGCTTCCACCCAAAGTGAGAGTCCCACTTGCGGACGGTTAATGATACAATTTCGCAATTTTCATACACGTTGTGGGAGCTTGGTGAGCACAAAAAAACTGGACCTGAACCTGGAAATGACTCATTTATCATATTACGCACCTCACGACGTACGCAACATGCTACCCCCAGGTCGTCGATGTCAAGCGTAGTTTTCCGGACGACGACAACGACGACGACGATTGAAATATGACCTGCGTATGCTGTTTCTTTTTTGCTGTTGCTTTTTTTCTTCCTCGGTTCCGTTTCCGTTGCGTACGGCTCACGGTGGGTGATGGAATGGACCCCAAGGGAGACTTGCCCCCGGCGTGTTCCGCAATGGGTCTATTCTGGGGAAACTACTTTTAGCCGGCAACAGCTATAAGGCGCTATTTTCGGTACGGGGGCGAATATTAAGACGGTGGCCATTCATTTCGCAAGCGAACATTCTTTTGTTTAATTCTGGCCGAAGGTATGATGCGATCCGGAATGCCTTTCTGGAGAGGTGGTGACTCAAGAGGAAGGAGCGGCATTTTAGGAATTCGTTGATTAAAGATATTCGAGATAATTCGTTGATTTCGTTTTAAAGATATGGTGATCGCATGTTTGAAATCGTACAAAAACTTTGGACAAAAATCGAACATGAAAACAGTGATGATGTTGAGAGCGGTGCAAGAATACTAGTTGTTCATTCTATGCTCTGACGAAAATTTTCCACCCTAAATACTCGACGCAATATGCAAAAGTAGAATTATACAGATAAGGATTCTACCCAAAACTAAATTGAAATTCGAGAATAAAATGCTTCGTAGCCGTTACTAAGTAGAACATTGATCTAAGAGCTTTACGATGATTTAGCCATCCAGTGATCTTTAGCTTCTCCAGAATTATGTGGGCTGGTCATGCTATGAGAATAGCACCTTATCCAGCACTTTAAGCTTTTTAAAGCCAAACTCATGGACGGAGGAGTAACATACCAAAGTTCAGGTCGAGTTGGTCGTAGGTCGAAAAGCCCGAGCTATGACTCTACACCGTATGGGGAATCAATACAGAGATGCATGCCTGTCTGTGGTAAAGGAAATTTTCTCAAAAAAATACGTGGCAATATTATGTTAATTGTTTCAAATTAACGACAAATTTAAATAAATTAGTAATAATCAGTAATTAATCAGGAGTCAAACAGTAAAGGATCTGGTATCTTCTTCCAAGGATTGATGAAAAAGTTTGCTGAAATGTTTTTAAATACGTTTTAGACTTTTCAGCAAAATACCTGTAAAAAACCAAATCTTCCATTGAACGATCGAAGATTATGCAGATTGCAGGTTTTCCGCTTTGACTTCCAGATACTGCACCTTACCTTGTACCTTACCGCGTTTGTTTAAATATTAAATTCATACAGTATTATCATTTGTTTAAGGCAAAACTACATCGTTAGCAAAATCCCCCAAAATTGCTTCACGTAATAATACCCTCAAACTTTCCTTTCAGCATAACAGCTCAATTCACCTGCCAAGCCTGCACAACCGGGCCACCACACACAAAAAAAAGGAATGCTTTCCCTCAACTTATAAGCCCTTTCGCCCCCGGTGGAGCAAAACACCTGCATGAGCACCGCATTGCCAGTGAGTGGGCTGGAGTATGGAAAACGCACAAACAAAATAGAAACATTTCTCACCGAAACAACACCGAAACAACTTCATACCACATTTCGCTAAAATGGGTCATAAAACCGCGCCATCGTTCGCTTCCAAAACCAAAAAAAAAATTCAAGCGAGTCATTTCACGCCAGTCTCATGACGGTTGTTTGGTGTTTGCTGTTTCGTGTCCCTTGCTCCCTTCTTTCCACCCACCAGACACGGAGGCTGCATGGGCCCTACTTCTTCAGCTGCCATGCAACATGTATAGGCCCCACAGTTTTTTTTTTTTGAATACCAAAGTACCACACACACATGTGAAAATGTAAGCTTTACTGTGGTGAAGTTGTTGTTTTTAGCCAACAACTAAATGTACCTCGCAGATGAAATATTCTTAATGATGGTGCTCGTAAGGAGATGTGGCAGTCGAACAACAACAATAACAACTGCCACAGCTCAGGGAAATCACTTTTACTTCCCCATCGTCATCGTCATTGGCCAGTGTTTTCACTCTCCATGCACGGCCTTGTTATTGTACACGCTGTGTTCGGTTTTCGGGAAGCAAAACACAGAACGCCGCGTTTTGTTTTTTTGCTGCTGCCTTGTTCCACACCTGAAAGTGTTCCTCAGGTGCGGCAAAAATTAATGAATTTATGCTTTATCCTCCCGCGTACGGTAACTCCCCTGACGGAACGGAACGGTCAGAGTGGACCTGTTTTTATGCCCATTTTGTACGCCATTGCACTCAGGAACCTGATGATCCATTGACAGGCAGTTGAAACACAACCGCAGCTTTGCCACGATGTCCCGACGATCCTTCACCGACTTTCTATCGAATGCTGGGCACGTGCGCAGTGGGTGTCGGTCCGAGCAACCCAATGAACACGATGTTGGTTTCACTGTGACTGTCTTCTCACGCCCTGTGGTCACAGCATAGGATTGCGAACGACGATGTGATGGGGATGATGTAGTTCCTTTGACCACGGCACTCGACTTGTGTTTCACCCCGGCCACCGTGATCGCAACCAGCTCCTTGCTCCTTTCCAGGTTGAGTGTTGATCGTAGAATGCGAACTCTGTCCTGTAAAAAACTGATTAGTTCCGAATACTTATCTTGAGGCGACGTTGACGAGTGTCGTTCCCAAGCCAATAGTGATTCGGAGTCCAGTTTTAAGAACAGGATGTTTATCAGCGGCACGTCCCAAGAATCCACGGGTTGATCCAGTTTCCGAAGTCCATTCACGTTTCTCGTGAATTCGTCCACGAGTGAGGCTAGGTCATCCACGTTGGTTCCGTCCACCGATGGAAGGAAATGTAGTCTCCGGTAGTACTCGCGACACAACATGCGTTTGTTGTCGTATCGTTTCAGTAGCATCTTCCACGTTACGGCATAGTTGTCAGCCGTCAACGATGTGTGCTCGAACGGCCGAGCAGCATCACCTTTCAAGGTACCGAGCAAGTACTGCAGCTTCATGATCGGTGGGATTTCGGGCGAAGAATCGATCATAGCAACAAATCGATCTCTGAAAGTCAACCACTTTGTATCATCACCGTCGAAAGTCGGTAGCTCGACTTTGGGAAGACGAATGTTCACTGTGCTTGAGCTGTTTAGAGCTGCGGTGCTCGAAAGCAGCAATGAATTGTTCACTGTATGGTTCTCCATTGGTTTATGTTTGAGGAAGAAACCACGCAACTTTCTATAACGTTCGTCCATATCACACCTATCGTTGATGCACGCTTCAATAGTATCTTCTTTGTCATCTAGTTCCTCTAGTTTCCCGATCGCGTTTATGAAACTATTATGATGTGAGTTCAACTGTTCTAGGCATGTGGACAACTCATCGACTTGATTTTCATCGTACCTCAACATAAAATCCTCTAATCGCGCAATATATGCTTCGGATTGCCTTTTCTTCAACAGAACATTTTTAATTTTTTTGTCCATAGTGAAATATGAAATATTTCGCACTCGATACGCACTGAAAGCTTTGTTGTATGCAAAATTGTACGCAAGTCCAAGTACGCGATTCACTTAGCACGGTTGCAGTAGTAACAACACCTTTACTTTACAAGATGGTGGTGAGATGACGCTATGAAATTGGCGCGCGATGGTGATGAGGTTGTCGACCGAAGCTTGGATGAAGCGACGCTTCCACTAACACAATTATCGAAATATAAAGCGGATGAGAAGGACGATTGTTCACGGAAGTCTGCGTTGACGGAACGCGGTTCACTTTCACACGCGAGCACGGATGACACAAAAACACACTAGTAATCGGCTGGCAGGAAGGTCCGTGATAATGATTGTTCACAATATTGTTCTATCACTGAGCACAGCACTAACGATGTACGAAAGTTACACTCACACGCATATACATACATGCACACTCCGTGGGAATGTTTCGATCTCTTGATGCAGAGTGACCACACACGGATGTTGAAACGAACAGACGCGATGATTCGAAAGGAATTCACGATGGATGGGTATCGTGAATTTCACAGTAGAGTAGGATACTCAATGTTCGTGCCCTTGATAGCGGGGCGATGATTGTACTACACCGTAAGCCTAGTACAACCGGAACTGGCTTGCACAAAACTGGATGAGAATTGGTAACACGTAGTGCCCTAATTCACTATTGTACAAGGATACAAGTCACGACACACAATCCGGTTCGAAGGACCAAAATGTAGAGAATTTACTGGATGTGATATCGTGATTGTAGAGCGATAGATGAAACACGTCTGGTTTCTTTGCGAGTGTGAATTCAATTGTCCTTTATTCTTATGCATTAATTAGAGTTCATTACAAATTCATCATGATTCATTTCTACCCTATAAACATTTTCGTAATTCGAACAACGCGCCATTCGACCTTTGAATGCCACAAAACGTTTTTCCGCAGTGGAAAGTGTGTGAGAGCCTGCTTTTTTTGTTGTTCCACTCTGTCACTCGACATCAATGTGTGTGGTTGAATGGGAAATTATGATTCCTTTTGTACGGTCATTTACGTATGAGCTTTTTTTTACGCCGTAAATTATTTCAAGTTTTACACCTTTCGGCGACAGACAAAGCGAGGGAAATGGTTAAAAAAAATCCCACTTACGCATTCACTTTTATTTTTCATCCCGTTCGCCGTGTAGCCAAGCCACTGTGAGTCGTTCACATGACTTCATAACGTACCAGGCGTGTTGTTGCAAACATCAAACGCTTGCGAAAGGATACGGAGGACACTAAATATGCTGACGAAAACACACCAGGCTGGCAAAACCGAGCTTACCGAGCGTGTGAGAGTTTGCATACGGCACGAGTGTAATGGTGGCGTACACCAGGCAACGAGGTTTGCCTTCTCAAACACGAATTCATAAGCGTGCAATTGAATTTCAAAACTCAACACCCTGTCAGACAAACTTTCCGGCATGGATCCTAGGGCTTGAGCTAGGGATAGAACTCCCTAGAGTGCGGTTCGGGCTTACACACGGCTCTGAGGTGCTGAAAATCAAACATCTCTTCCCACCAGATTAAACCGATCACAAGCATTCTGTGACTGTGTGTGTATGTTTGAACATACATTCCTCCCGGTATCATCTTCAGAAAGAGAAATTGTGACGCATTGCCAAGATGGCAAAGTTTTACAAACATCCCTTTTTGCTGCACGTTGAATTCGACACCTTTCCACATTGGGCTCTCGGTGCTCTCGAATTCTGCAAACCTTCTTTGAGGTGACCTGGTGACGTGCAATCGCTTATACCAAGCATGGTTGGGTACTGTGTGTTGGTGTGTGTGTGTTTGAAGTGGTAAAATGTGCATACGAAATGTCAAACAAGTCGATAGAATGCAAATTGCGCTTTTCCACACCATTGAGCGTTTGGCTGTGTCGGCCTTTTTTGTGGTGTGGCAATGTCCCACAGTATGGCATTGAACGTAAACTGCAGCTTTTCTTCTATTTGTTGATGCATAGTCGTATTGATGTTTCATGATACTTGCTACGTTTAGAATTGTGTTTGTTTTAGTTGGACACTTTAAAACAAAAGTTAAAAAAATGCATTTTTGGCCATAAACGTAAGTAATCCTTATGCTTTCTCAGTTCTTCTTTTTTTTGGCCTAACGACCTCTTAAGGTTTTGCCTGCCACTTTAGGCTTACTAGACTTATTAATACCATATAGGTGGATGGTCAGTCCTCTCTATGGGGGAACGGCTCGTTGTCGCCTCTACCGCCAAGCCGTCCTGCTTTCTAAGTTATTGTCTCCCAATGACTGCTCTGTCAGCAAAACGGCCAGGCCGTCCTCTATGATTTAAATTAAAGACTGTTCTATCGCTCACAACGTCTTTAACCGTTGATTCATCTGAAGGTCAATATTTTTGTTCATAGTTTAAGTTTATGTAAATGAAAGTCTTCTTTCACACGTTCGCACGTCCTTATTACTTCTTAATCTATTACCCCATAAACCGTCAATCAGGTCTCTATCAACTGAGCCGCAGTCATCAAGGATTATTCGGCTACATACAGGTCTCACCTTCACCAACCATATCGTCTCCCTAGTTACCAAGACTTGGAAAACGACTGGAGTTTGGAAGTCTGTTTCTTGAAATATATTTGATTCTCTAAGGCTCAAAAGGCTGTTCTGCTCGTTAAGCAGATTGTTGTTAGAGTACTGCCCTGTAATGTGGACGCTGTCTGAGATACAATGGTATGCATGACAAATGCTCTTGCCTGTCTGATCGTGCTCGTTTTTAAGAACTCATGGAACGGAAATTCAGGTAGGAATTAACAATGTATCGAGAGATTTCATGGGTTTTTTTCGAGGTTTGCTGCCTGCAAGATCATGCAGTATATTTGCACTTCCATCATACAAGCACAAGATTCGGTTGTTTCCCTTATAGCCCTTTGAAGCTTGCTATGTCATTCCTTAGTTATGTTTCATTCCCTGAACTCTTGAGGCGGACTAGTGACCGAGGAGTTAACAGTGCCGGTCTTCACACGGGCAAGAACGGGGATCTAATCCCATATGGACCAGCTCCCCGTAAGCAGGACTGATTCTACTCCTTAGACTCTTATGTCCTGGTATTCCTGCATGCTAAGGGTAGGTTAGGTTCTAATAAGTTATTAAAATAAATTAATAATTAAAATTAAAACCGTTTTTAATCTTGTTAATAAACTGAATACAATTGCATATAGTTTTGTGGTATTTTTCCAGGTATTTTATTTTTTATTTATGTTGTTTTGATTCATGAAGGTAGGTCTAGCTGATTTGCTTCTAAGGAATGTTTTAAATCAGTACCAAAATTTTACATCAGTCCAAAAATCATTTTGGAGCTAGTACCGTTTGTTTAAGGTCCCTTAAATATTTTTGAATTTTCAGTGTAAAACGTAACTGTTATTTTTTTAGTTTATTCCACAGTTTTATACGGCTTCCTCAAATAGTTTGATCCTGCTTTAAGTTCTTAAATTTATAAAAAACTCTCATAATTCTTAAACTGTCGTAAAAGAAACATAAATGTTTCCCTCATAGCTAAGTGAATTGATATCCAAAATCAAAATCTTCTCTCTGTTTTCCACACATACGCGCAAAGAGAACCTCACATTCCGATGACCGTAACACCAGCACAAAACTTTTTCGCCAGATAATTTGAGACCCTTTAGACCGTTCAAACGAAAGTCATTGAGGCAAAGCCCTAATGACAAAATCAACGACCTCAATTCCATCAGCGTCAAAAGGCAACACATTACTGTTTCAACGATTCCCTTTCGTGCTTACTTTTATTCTTGACAGGAGTGTTGTAGTTCTGACCATCTATGGGCCAACTCATAGAAGCAGCAGTCTGTTCACTAATGCCACTCAAGTATGAGCCAAACTAATTCTCCACCACAATTACGCATCCTAATCGAATCCGGTAACTTCATTTCTGCTCCGGTGGTGAGTTTGTTTCTGTTTTCGGCCACTCACACAGCAACGCACCACGCTCTACCGTACGCCCTGTTCGTGGCACTCTAGCGAGACTTCTTTCTACCTTTCGGAAGAGTTTCGCTGGAACGAGCATGTTTCTGTCTTCTCCTAATTACCCATTTCCGGCATCCGGCATGCTAGAATTCATCAACAAGTGGGAAAGCTTCGATTTTCTTCCGTGGCAAACTGTCAAACATTGGGCCTCACAGAGCAAAAAATTGCCCAAAGCATTACCGACTCCACTACAACCGAGGGCGACAAAATCAACAGTTTACCAACTAGCAAATGAACTCTTCCAAGGTGGAAAACTTGGCCGGTCAGTGTGTTCTTGTGTGAGTGTTTGGAAAGCACATTGAAGAAGAAAGAAAAACAGCTATTAGCTAGCGAGCAACAGACATGCCCTCATCCTCTGTCTCTTTGTCACTGTGCAGGACATCGCCTGAATTGGCCACCCAAAAAGGCTCTGCTCGGCTCGTTTGGCCGAACTATTTCGCTGCGCAAAACTTTTTCGATGATGAATGGCACCGAAGCGAAAGTGAACGTTTGGTGGGCACGATCTTCGCCCCTGTTACCTGTGCGCCAATGTCATTAGTCCCGCTCGGGAGGGGAGTCTTCATTCCCTTTTTTCCCCATTCCTATTGCCCTGTTTCACGTGGAAATGTGTCAAATTAGTGGTGGTGAAAGTTAATTTATGGTTGCACTTTCATCGCCCCCAGCGCCAAGGACGAACTAGGACGACGTGTCCGCCGGTTAGATCTGCTGTCAATTCAACGACAAACTGGCCAATGGCGGTTTTGTTTGCCTGTCTGCATGTGTGTGTGGTTCTGTTTTGTGAAGGGTGGAAAGGTGTGCAGTTCGATTATGAGACCACGCTATGTGGATGGCAGAGGGCCTGTCCGTTCGTGCTCGACTTTTATGGACTCTTGGTTGGGTTTTTGGGCGATTTCTGCTTTTTTATCTTGTTGTTGGTCCTCGCCTAGCCAAAAACTAAAGCTGTACCTGTGCAAAGTGTTGTCAGATGGTCTCATCGGGATGTTGTCCGATGCTGACGACATATTGAGGCCGCTACTCGTTTGCTCTGTCCCTTTTCGAACCCTCGTTTGCTTCCCTTTAAGCAAGCAGAGCGGAATACACAACTACCACAACACAAAAAACCCGTCACAAGAAGATGACCGGAACGAAGATAAAAGCTCGTTTGCTTTTGTCGCTTTTCCTATTGCTTCCTGCCTTTGCCTTAGTTTTTTGCTCGCTCTCACTCTCCATTAAAATCCCCAAAATGGAAAGCTTCTAAAACAGAAACTCATGCTAGCGGCAAGGGGAGCAGAAAATAGAACCAACAAAACGGACCGTCGGAAAATGATGCCACGGATAGTTAAAGCACCTGAAACAGGTCTAATATCACACTCAAACACACGTATACAAACACAAACACTAGAAAACGACAAAAACGAACCGGAGAACAGATGAGACGCTAGATAAGACAGCTGGAAACAGATGTGCAGCGTAAAGAAGGAAAACAAAATAAGCTGAAGGTAAATGTGAAGGTGAAGACCGTCTGATGATGATACAGCAAATCATGGCTTTAGCGCAACAAACGTAGCAGCGCGGAAAACTGGGATCCAGGGCAGGCGACCGACCAACCGCCCAGCGCTCGGCACTGGGCGCAAGGAAAAATGGGCGAATATCTATTATTATGTTGTTAATCGTGTCTCACGTACAGCAGCACGGTGGCCACGAATCGATAAACGAGAATGGGAAAATGGAGCAGAAAATAGCGGAAGGCATGAGAACACATAACGAGGGCATAGCGTCAGAACACATTAAGTTTCTTTAATTTATTTCACTCCAGTGTTCCTTGGTTCGCTTTGCTTGGTGTTTTTAGCTACAATTTGTACGATGCTGTTTAGCTCATGTCGCTGCTTGATTTGTTGTTTGCTAGATTTCTACAGCTTAAAGTGTCTTTTTAACTTAATTGTTTAATGTGGAGGCTGTGCTTAAAGTAAAAAAAATGGACGAACAAGCGTAAGATGTTTTATCTGTTCTATTGAGAAAAATATGTTTGAAAGCGAAATCTTTGCTTGACTCTCCAACAACCTCGAGAGGTATTTGGCCTGCAAATTCTGGTTTTCTATGACATGATTTTACCCATTCGCAAATCTGTGTCTTGATTCTTGTCCTGCGCGTACGGGAAGGCGGTCTGGAAGGAATTTGAACTCTAGCTCTGCCATGTGAAGACAGTCTGCGCTATAGCCTTGGCCACCAGGACACCCCATTAATTGCGAGTTTAAATAAAATTCATAACAGAACTATACAATTACATGTTTTATAGTTTAAAATAGGGGCGGTCCAGTGGTCGTGCAGACAGCGGCGCCAGTTTTCACACGACAGGGCCGGGGTTCAAATCCCATCTAGACCACCTCCCCGTACGTAAGGCTGACTACTTTACTACGGGTAAAACTAAGTCACAGAAAGCCAGAAATGGCAGGCCGAGACCTCTCGAGGATGTAGTGCAAAGGAAGAAGAATAAGATAGTTTAAAATGATAACTAGAAGACTCATCCTCAATTGAATTAGCAGATTTCCACGATGAGTGCCTAGGTGTCTTGGACGTTGAGACTTAAATGGGTATATTTATCTAACATTTTGTTTAATTTGACTTATCTGTGAAATATATTGCATAATTATTACATTAAGCTTCGAGTTTCTGTACTCATGTAAAGCAATGTATGCCCAGAATTTTTTTACGCTTCGCTTTACTTAATATTAAAAAAAAATTATCCATGATAAAAGTTGTTCTAAGCTACTTGTATTTTAAGCAATTTTTGAAACCATTAATTTAGCAAAGAAAAATATTTTCCTTGGGAGCTTATAACAGTCATTTTTCAATATTGCATGGGCAAAAAATTCTTTTTTAAAGCTTGTGTAATTAAATTGTTTTCTTTTGAAATTAAAGACATTAGATAAAGAGTTAACAATAAAGATAATTTTTATAAAACAAAAAGTTACAAATGATAATGATATGATGAAATGAAGATGAAGATTATATGGAGAAAAATAAATAAATATTAATGAAAAGTTAATAAAAGTTGAAAACTAGCAATACGGCCAGGCCGTTCCTTATGAATAAAAAAAAAAAAAAGTTGAAAACTGAAGACATTTAAAAAAATAGTTGAAAGTTACACACATAAAATCTGTTTAATTCGATGATATATCTATTATTTGTCCTGCTAAACAAAATACTTCAACTAATTGAGATGAAAGGGGAAAGCGAGATGGATAAACCAGTTCTCTCTAATTATTTTGGTACGAAACATAATATTGAGCTTTGAAATTAAATTATACCATGCAAATTCTTTCTCCATCTCTCTCTCTCTCTCTCTCTCTCTCTCTCTCTCTCTCTCTCTATGTCTCGGTTTTTCACCCACTTTCCTCTAAATGCCAAAGTTCTACCCCTATGGCAGTTATAATTTCTTCCCTCTAATTATAGCCCGTTCGCCGAGTCATAAGTCTTTTTGCGCTGTCGCTGTTTGCTGGCGGGCTCGCTGGCTATTATTTGTCCGTTATAAATCGCTCGAAATGGCTCGATAGTCTCGAAAGCCTACCGGAAGTGACGCACGCAAATGTTCCTCTAGCTCACACCGCAACACACAGCCACATCGAACGCAGACAGTTCTGTACACATTCCCCAAAAGGGTGTCATCAGCGGTGATAGGAAAGAGCAGCAAAGGGAAATATTTTCTATTCTTTTCACACACAAATGGGTCCTCGTGGTTCGCTTGTGTTTTTTTTCTTCTTCTGAAAAAACCGGGTGCTAAATTAAATGAGTGGAAAAATATGATAATGGAAAATGCTTTAGATAGCATTCACATTGGATCTGAATAACTGGAAACCGTTTTTCGTCCCAGCCGGCAGCACTCGTTTCTAATCGAGTCTTCACACTTCCAACGCTTTTTTCCTCCCTCTCAAAGGGTGGACCATTTCGAATGGTGGAAGGAATTTCGCGAACGGCAATGACAAAAGGAATCGATAGCATGAGCCCAACCAGCCGTTAGACCGCAAGTACTGGGGACCGGGATGTCTGTGGAGCGGACCCCGATCCGAACCGCATCCTGTTCGTGCGTTTGGTAACTGTTCGAATGGTACGCTAATAATAGGTTCAGCCACACGTATCCTCCGGTCGGATGCTGAGCCCACGGTGGACGGGATAATTTCCGGTTGAAATAATGAAGACATGCCGGCGATCCGGAGACCCCATCGATGACGACATGGGAAAACTGTCCAACCCTAATATCCCCAGTATGAATGTTTTCATGTTTGTGAGATCGTTTAGAGTGAGTGTGTGTGAGTGAGAGAGGTTTTGGGGTGCCTTGATACAAAAAAAGGGTTCTTCTTGTGAGGCACAAAGTCACCGCTAAAATATTCATACGTACAATCTCGGTTGTGCTGTTTCCGGCATTGGACAATAAAGGGGTCCTAATGACGGAAACCAGTGGCATGTGATTTGGTAGGGGTTGATAAAATGTTCCCAATACTCAGAAAGGACATGCAATAGCCTGATCTAATTAAGCGGGTATTTTGAGGACGCCTAGGACTTCATAAGTTCAGCGATACATTTTTACTTAATTTTTATCAATTATTTTCAACTTCTTGAATCATACCAACAAGCTTTAACTTTTATACATGCAGTTAAATAAAACTTCTACACACTTTCCAACCACAAACTGTTGCTGCGAACGATTACTTGGCACACACACACACACTTTTATTATGCGCAGTATCGTAAATGGGCAGTATAAAATTTGCTCCGAATGAAACCGTTTGAGCGAAAATCTTACCCCCAAAAAGCCGAGACCAAACAGTAAACTCGTAAACTCTGCATGCTGTCATAAACCGTAAACCATCGTCCACGCACCGACAAGCTCATCTGTCATCTACGACAGCAGCTTTTGCAACACACGCTGGAGCAGATTTTCGCTGCCCGAGGATAAAGTTTTTGTAGATCTACAGCTTCATCGCGTTTTTGTCTTACAGCTGCTTCAAGTAGCTTTTCTCACACAACTTACTGGCGAATGATGGGTGCTCTGTCTTTGTATCTGTGTGTTTGTGAGTGTCTGCAAGTGCATGTGACGGTAGTTAAGGAGTTTCCTTTGCACGGCAGCTCATCAGTACTAGCATCAACAGCAACATCCCACCTTGGGGCAATAATATTTCCCTTTTGGCAGGGAAAAGTTTATGCTAACCGGTGGAAGCTTAATAAAATAATTTCTTCGTCACACGCACCTCGGCGCCCGGTCCTCGCTCGTTTTGCTCGATGTGTGAAACGATTCGTGAAAAGATTTTTCATCTTAATTAACTAGACTTTGTAGATGTGCACGGTGAGTCGGTTGGGGATGAGTTTCTTCCTTTTTTTTCGTGAAGAGAGTCATAAACCTTTGAAGCAGGAAGAAGGAACCAAAATTTAACGAGCATATAATTCGATTAATTTAAATTTATTTCAGAAACAGTACATAAACTTTTAAAGCTTCTAAATTTTAAAGCAACGAAGTTTTAACGATGACTGCCTGGCCATTAAAATCTTACCAGAACACTGTATCGCCGGTAGACTCGGCAGTTCATTTTGAGAGGACACTACAACTCAAATAAGCACGAAAGAATCAATTTATGGAGTGTTGTCTTCGAAGTCTAGACCATAGGTTCAAATCTCGATTATCTCCTGAATGCCAGGTCAAGGCATATCCGTCCTTGATCTTGCTGTCTTCTTTGGATTAGTTTATCGTAACAAGGAGACCAGGATTTACCACAAAAAATTGAGTCTTAAATGGTTGGTTTTGGATTGTGTTCTGGATTGAGAGCCTCTGCTTATGGTCTTACAAAGTTGAGGGCTTTAACGTCATACTGCACCCTCAAAAATATTCCTAAGCAATCCATGAACTGCACCCTCCAACCCATTCCAATAAGAAACGCAAGGCGTGCTTCTAATTCCCCGTCCTGCGAACTCCACTAAAGCGAGTCGAGCAGCTTCGTACTTCACACAAGCTCATACAAGATGATCTATGTGAAGGAATTGAAACTTCAAGCTCATAATTCTAGTCTACTCTAGGCTAGTAGGGGCGCGTACCCAACGCGAAGTGGTTAAACTTTAGCCAAAATTTCATTATTCTAAAATACCCACGATTTCCTCACAGACTGAGTAATGAAGACTTCAAGGAAATTTTGAGCTTAATTTGAAAATTATTTTTTTTAAATAAATAATAGGATTACAAAATGGGCTTAAATTCACTCAAAAGTTCTTTAAGCGGAAACGCAACAAGTCTATTACCTACAAACGCGCAACACTTACTTCACTATGTGCTTGTGGGCAAATGGGGAAAAACTGTAACGGAAAGTTTAACAGCTCCTTTCTATGTTAAAGGAAAAGCCCAACTTTTCCCCTCACACAAGCCCGTTAATGTATGTACGTTACCTTTTGTTTCTTTGGAGCAACAAAGTCTTGAACAGAGTGAGTAAACTTAAGAGTGTGAGCAGAAAAGATATTTGCCCCAAAAAGCAAAACTTTAACGTTACTTAAAAACATATTTTAAAACTTCCGACGTTCAACCGGGCACCCTGCATGAGGATTCGTCTCCCAGGTCACGTTTGCATGTGCTTCTCCGCATGGGGAAGCTTCTGACAGCCAACAAAAAACGGCACATCGTGCTGAAAAAAATCACCCAAACTCGGCTACGGTGAACGGTGATTCGGATTTGTTTACTTCCGTCTTTACGCGCAACCCGAAAACTGAAAAGAAAGTGAAACGTACGTACCGACGATCTTCAAACATTTTTCCCTTCAAGCACACACACAAGCGCGAGTGGAAATGACTACGACCGTGGCCTCTGGAAATCGTGCGCACTTTTGACGCAGCCATTTGCTGGAGCTGCGATGACTCTGGTAATTGAGTTTTGGGTGCCGACAGGTGGTGGAGGCACGGTTGGCCACGGCTGCTAAAAATAGCATCACCGCCCGTCGTCCACGCTGTCGTGACTTTAACTCACAGTCGCAGTCTCAGCGCCCGAATGCGCCGAATGCAGGCTCCGTCGACTGTTCGGTTCGGTCGGCCGAATGCTGTGGAAAAGCCGCGTGCCGCGTTTTTTGACAGCTTTCAGTACGACAAACACACACACACACACATAACGTCACATTGAGCCAAGCGAACGAACGAACGCACTGGAACCCGAACCCACCGAAACCCGAACGACCGAGCATTTTCCATGCGAGAGCAAGTCCGTCCACCGGCCGAACAAGCGTTACGGTCACAGTCAACCAACGACCGGGAAAGCGATCGGGAGTGAATTTTCTTGCACTAGCGAGCTGGGTCCAAGAAAACGAGAACACCGTTCTTGGAGCAGTGTGGAGCGTTCTTTATCGTGCGCGCTGTGCAAGTGTTGTTACCGTGTCGCTTTGCTTTGCAAGTAAGTGTCTTCTTGCCGGTAATGTGGTTACAGAATCTGAAGTTTTGTGTTCCTGTGCGTGTGTGTGTGTGTGTGTGTGTGTGTGTGTGACAGTGGTGACGACAGAGTAACCCTTACCGTTGTTGTTCTTATGGCGAGGCGTCGTACACAAATGGGGGCGAAATCAATACGAAAGCGTGTGTTGCTTGTGCTGTTTGTCATGAAATTTTTACTTCAAGCCAGCGCTGTAAAATGCCACGTGTGGGTAGATGGGCTGCAGACAGAACAAACAAACATTGCGATGTGGGGGTTTTCCCTTAAGAGGTTCCAATGCAAAAAATAAGGCGAAAAAAACACTCTTCAAATAGAAATTTTATTTCACTTTAAAAAAAGGTACCCTCCACGAATGGTTATGATTCCAAGTAAAACAATTTACACAAAACAAAATCAGCAGAGAGAAAATAAAACCACCCACCAAGGGGAAGCCAACAAGCGAGCGGAACGTGGAGAAGTGCCAGCTACTGGCGCACTAGCGCTTAAGAAACGAAACTGTGGAACAACTAAGCCCGCAACTATCTTTCAAACTAATTATAGCTGGAACTGGAACTTCGGTCTGAAAAAACGCTGGTCCTCCCGTGTTTCCGCATCCCACACTGCACCTGCCCACCCGTCCCACCCACTCACCTGTCTGTGTGTGTTTAGTTATGCTGCTTTATTTTATATTTTCACACCATCCCTTCCTACCTACCTTCACCACGTACCCCCGATGGACGGCTCGACGTGGTTGAAAAGGTGAATATTTTTTCTCGCTTTTTTGTTTTTTTGTTGTTGCTTTGAATTATTTTTCCAAAAGGCCTTTTGTTTGCATTTTCAACTTCACTGTTGTGTGCTCTAGGCTCGCTGCCATTTTTTCCCCTCCCTTAGAGCTCAACTAAAAGAGCGAGGAAAGGAAGTCCCCAACTAAGCGATCTCGTTTCCTCCAATGCAAACTACACGCAGTGCACTATTGACAAATGCTGTTTCTGTTATTTTTCCACATTATTTTGCCTGACGTGCAGGTCACCCTATTTGGGTTTGAGTCCGGTCACCGGGCGATTGTTTCGCTGCACATGTGTGGCAATACAAAAATAATTGCAAACCATCACGGACCATTGCCGGTGTGGCCTTGCCCGGTGGGGGGATTCCAGGATTTTTTTTTGCGCGGGCTTCGTACTGCATTTTGCATTTTGCTTTGACAGTTTTGCATTTTAAAAGCTTTGCCAAAGCGGATTGAAATTGTCACTTTATTTGCGACTGGAGCTATTTTTTGTTGTGAGTTCAATTCATTTTATTGCTTTCATTTTTAACGTTTGATCAATCCTCCGAGTGTGAGAATAGTAGAAATAGATTTGGGTTTTTATAAATGCAAAGGAATACGTGAGCTTCTATGCCGAGCTTGTCCCATTCGGTGAGGATAGCCATTTTGCTGACCATTTAGCTTGGACTGTGCCGTTTCGGTGGCCTCATCTCTCATGCCTGCCAGCAATCCAATTATCACCATCTCAACGTCATCATGCGCTGCCTCTTTCATCCTGTTCCTCATTTTCCGTACTGAATTTTCTGTCCAAAGAAAATTAGAATGACAATTTCTCGCTAGCAAAACCGTCTTTGATTCGAACGTTTAGTCCCATCAGCTGTCTGCGTCGCTCGTCCGGTGGAATCATCGTATAAATACACCAGAAAGCTTAGCTCTCGGAGGTCACAATAACCCAGTTTCGGTCTAGTTTTGGTGAGCGCACACCTCTACACCACAGTACTGCATCAGGATATTACCATACGAACCTGTACGTCCGGAGGCAATTTCCTTTCGTTCAGCGCCGCCTAAGAGAAGCAGCAAGTGGCACAGGTCAACGTCCACACGGTGCTAGTTTTGAGGGTTCTGAGTGAGAAGTGTTTTCATAAATGCGCGAGTGTCCTCGTGAGTGAATATGTGCCAGTGAACCCCAATGCACACACACACTGCTTTCAAATATTCCGGAAGAATAAGGGAGGAGATCTGCTAGAGGTCTCCACCAGAAGAATAGTTGAGATTTCTGCTTCCCGTCCACGAGGGCCTTTTTCCGATTACACTCAAGAAGGCGATAAAACCGGAAAATCACTTCTTCACTAAGTGGGGAAATTTAGAGAAAGAGAGAGGGAGAGCCAAAGCGGTGGTAAAGTTACGGCTTCTGTGTTTTAAGCGCCAGTGGTGGATTGAATAGATAATTGTATTAGTTTCCAGCAACGTGGCAACGTGTTTGTATACAAGTGTGGTGTGCGTGCGTGCGTGTGTTTTCATGTGAAAAGTGTGTGTGTCTGTTTTTTTGCTTCAGGCAATTTTCATTCCATTTCACCTAACGCTTCCCATTTTCTTGACCCCTTTTTGTCCTCCGTCCGCGTGTTCGTCTACGTTCACCGGCTGCATAGTCCCTCGCCCGGGGTGGGTGTGTAGGAATTTAATTTAACGTCCAGATAGATTGGATTTTGATTGAGCAGAAGAAGTGTCGATTTGTGAGTGGGTGCGCGTTTCTCGAAGCACACTCGAAACCCGGTCCCCGTGTCGTGCACAACAACAAGTGGCTTCACACTAGTAGGATCAGCTGGTGAGCGGCACATCGCCCGGAGGGAAACGGCTAAACGTGAAAGATAAGTGGAAGATCTTTCTTCTCCGGTTGCTGCAACACGGTCGTTCCCGGCGCTTGTGTGTCACATAATTAAGGTACGTACCCGCTTTCGTTCGAACAGTTTAACCGGCAAACGGTAGTAGCATCTGGTATTCAATTTGGTGTCCCTTGTTCCGACACCCGTGCGACGATCGATTTTAATCTGATTCATCGTTCCGATTGAAAGGTTTTTGAATTTTAGCAATTAATAAAGTTAGATCTTTTTTCATTCGGCGCGTGAAACAAAACTGGATGGAGACGCCTGGTTACCCGTGTCCTAATTAATCGCGTTAGGAAATGTGAGAGCCACCAGGCGTCTCCATTACCATAAAACAAATACCGTTTTCGCTTGTTAGCCCTGCGTTTGAAGGTTTTCGCGGTGCTGAGTGTGCGGAATGTTTTAAAATGGGGAGCAGGGGGGGGGGGGGGAGGGGGCTCTCTGTGTTTAGCAAATCCGTCTGTGGAGATATCATTAAGCTAATTGATTTAATGTAGCCATGTAAGCGTGTTTGTTTGGAAAGATATTACCGTGACGAATATGGTAAATAATCCATTTCACATTACCCCGACCAGGCCCGATTTTCCTGTACGCTTACGGGTCGCATTCATTTCCGCTTTCTACACCTAACACAACGGTACAACAGTCATGCTTGTTTGCTAACAAATATGGATAAACAATTTTACTGCAGCAATCAATACGACTTTCAATCGAGTAAATATTTAATACCAATCGACCCCAACATTGGCTCGACATTTGGTGTCGGCTAACTTTCCCCCTGCTATAGAAAACGAACCACTTCCATCACCGGGATTATGGTGCTCTGGCGAGCTGCTACAAATTCACTGCTCCGGCTCAATCCAATTGATCTCCACACGTTGGCACACGAGATTGTTATTGCAGTCATCGATTTAAATCAATACATGAGCGCTTTTGCGTCCGTTATATCGGTTGTGCATGGTTGGGAAACGGGATCGTGGGTGAGCTCGCGTGTAAGGTGCAAAGAAAAATAAATCCTACATCCGGATGAGTGTGAGTCGGGAGCGTATACCGTATCGGATTTCTGTGCCATAGTGTTGACTGCATGCTGCATGTAGGTGAAGCATAGTTACATCTAAAAGGATGTGCTCTCGCTTCGATGAACGCAAGCAGCAAGGACGATTTGGGTTGGGAAAATGAACGTCTGGTTGATTTATCGGCACCAACCAAGGTTCGTAATCGTTAGCTATTGCTTTGCACCTATTCTTCGCATTCGTGGTCGATACTTTACATGGATATTTGTGATGGGTTATTAGTGCCACAAATTGAGATTTTATCATTTCAAGTTCGTTGATCTTGTGAAATATGAAGGATTACTTCCTGTAACACATAATATCTCTTAAAACCATGTTTATTTAAACCGTATACAACGTGACAGAGATCATCTTAAATTTGTTTTTCCCATTTTCATTCTCCTACTCCACCGAATAAACTATCATATTTTCGCTTTTTCATCCCCAGAATACTCCTCCTTTTCGCTTGATTAATTGCTCCCCGGAGGCCAAAGACTGGTGCTTCGATTTCGGGGATGGTGTTTTTTTCTTCGCTTGTTGTTACTCCCAATGTCCAGACTGCTGCTACCCGCCGGGGTTTGTTTCAGTTTTGGTTCAATTTGCTGGGAAAAGCCGCACCGGAAATCTTTACCTTATTGCTTCCCACACAGGAGCAACGAAACTTCCCAAGCTGTTTTCCCCGGTTGCCTTAGGCCTGCCTCGGCATCTATAGCTCAGTAGCAATGATCGCCGTAGTTCGTTTCCATCAATTGCCGGAAGCAAGATTGGGGAATAGCCGATGCTCGTGGGAGTTTGATTTCATCATCGGTTAACGATGATTGCTACGGGGAGGGCTTGAAGGGAGAATCCAAATCCTGGCAGCAAAGTACAATAAATTGGGAAAAAAATCATCAAGTAACCGGCAAGCAGGTGGACACGGGCTGCAAGGAAAGCAAATTAAAGAGCAGCAGTCGATGATGGACAGGGAAGAAAAGCAACAACAACAAAAAACGCCCAACTGTGAATCCCCTAACGCTTCGCTAAAGGTGTTTCATAACGATCAAATGCGTTGGACATAATTTATTTAATCTCGCTGTGTGTAGAACGCATGGAAGTAGAACAGAGAACATGGGGCGCCTTCGACACGATTTTTAATGGGAAACTTTTGGGCGACAAAATAACGATCCGTGGTGAGGTTATTAAAAATAAATTATTTTTCTTGGAATCTCGTATGTTGTGGTGAGTGCTGATCGCTGCAGGGAAATGCTTTAAGGTACCGTTTATAAAACTGGCACCAGTTTTACTCAAGAAACCCTAAGCAGAAATATAAAATGGAGCCTTTGAGAGCAATTGAAGAATCTCCCTTCCAATCGTCCAACTTCACAACTTTACTCAGAACTGTTGACCATACACACATTCACATGCTTGTAATGATGATTGTAGATTAATTTGATGCAAAGGTACGCACATTGCTCGTCTCAACTACTCCCATTAACAAACACTCGCCCGATTATCACGCCGGTACCAACCCTAGTGAGATAATTATAAGCACATTGGCACTCCGCAAACGTCCGCTCTTGATGACCCATTATTACGAAAGTCTTGAAGTTCGGGCAGTTAAACATGAAAGGCGCACGCACAATGCACACGCGGCCACTCTAATGGGTAGCGCTAGTAACGCTAGTTACGCGTTACGTCTAATTTCGTTGATTGATGATGCGCTTACAGCGGAGTGATACACTGCTGGATGGCTTTTTCCTTTCCATCAATACGCACCTAATGGGTTGATGTAATGGCTGCCGGTGCCATTATATTGCCATTAATCGTGCGAGCGTAGAACTTTCACAACCGATGGATCAATCAACCGGCAAAGCTAACTGGCTTGCATGTCCTTCGAAGCGATGCTGCCAACGAAGGCACAATGTACGTTTACTCTTCATCGTGCGGTGGCTGAATGCATATGTTGCTGTTAACACACGTTGTCACGGCTGTGACGATGTGACAATGGATGTGAAGTGCACGAGGACATCAGCAAAAAGGGTGATGTGCAACGGAGATGTGCTTAACTTATCATGTAATCAGTACGGTTGAACAGATTGCACACTCGCACGTTTTGCATTATTGATGTAACGCACAGAAGAGCAATTATGCGATCGAATAAAACGGTGCAAATATTAATAATGATCGCCCAATTAGCATAAGTACTAAGCGCCAGCGGTATTATGCAGAACATATTGAATTTGTGGGAAAAGCTTCAAACGTCAAACGTCAAGCGTTAAACGATTATAAAACGTTTATGGATTAAACATGTTTGAACTATTGAAAATGATATTTCATATCATTGATTGAGACATGTCTCACGTAGTCAGCTTAGATTTGATCCTTCTTGATATTCTCCAAACAAAAAACAAAAACGAACTTTAAGAGCTGTTCGATCATCTCACAATCGAGCAGCGAAGTAGACTCTCCTAGCTCCTTATGCTAGAGGGTAAGCTGGTCATGTCATGAGAATAACACTGGACGACGTTCACATGGAGTGGTAGGCAAAAATAGCGATAATGGCCGGATAATGAATTGGCAGACGAAAACGGTAGACCATAACTGATATGTAGGATTATTGAAGCAGGACAAAAGTACGAAGCTGTTGTAGCGCCTGGTAACTAAGTAAGATGTCCCAAATTTTTAAGAGAATCTTGAAGGAATCTGAAAGAACTCTCATACATCACCTGACCTCCAGCTTATTAGCTTAACACTTAGACTTTTATTAAATTTAAGATCTCATAAAATATAAGATCTCTTTAATTTAGCACACTGTTTGCTGAGTAATAACAAAGTAATGTTTTGTGCAAAGTACTCTTTCTGCAATAACAATCTACACTGCCCCTGTCACCACAAACGTTTAACATGTTGAGTGCAAAAACACGAACCCCCCATCCCCTACGGAATGGTTCAGTTTTACAACTCGAATGTCAAACTTTTCTCCCAGTGACCCAGTGGGTTTCATTGAACTCTAGCCATATTTCATAAGCTTTTGCCACTAAAAACGCAAACACGCGCACGCACTCACACCAGCTGTTTTTTTGCAGAAATTGACAACGGCCCAACTATGGTTTCATCGCAAATGCAAATGTGGCCGCAGCGACGGCCCACTCGAGCTCGTCAGCTCGTTTCCGGCTTTTCCGGCCAGTGCGCCAGAGCTGGTGAGACACGGTTGGTTGGGCATGTGGGCCAACATTACACTCCGCACACGGACGCCCGATGACCGCTGCCCCTTGCGAAAGTCCAAGTACCGTGAGATGGGCGTTCGTCCACCAACGCCGCTCGGGTGCGCTGGAGAACATAAATTGGTTTTTATGTACCCATCCTTCATCGACCGCCTTCAGCGTGTTGCCGATCGCACGATGGTTGTGACGGTTTAAGGCACTAACCAGGACACACGGTGCGGATGTTTTAAAACATAAACATTGCCAAAGTCATCCAAGTTCTAAACGTTCCGGCAACGGATCTGGTGCAGTTCCAGGTCCTATGTGTGTGTGTGTGTGTGCGAGTGGTGTTTTTATCATCTTCTTGAAGCCCGCAAAAGCGTCCTCTTAGAGCATCGGGTAGGACATTGATTCGTTGATTCGATCCATCCAATTCATAGCATCCCTTCACGCACCGGACGAAAAACGGGTCCTATGATGGGCGTCAGTTGGTCTTTTTTCCGACCAGTATTTATCGTCACCAGGAGGCGACGAACGTGTCCTACCGAACACATCCCTGGTGTGTGATGTTCGTCCGTTCCGTTCGGAAAAGCCTGTAAAAAGCCTCACTCGTCATACCCTCTACCCTCTTCGAGGATGGCATGTCGGCAGCTATTTTCCACCATTTTCATCCATTGCAGAACCCGTTTGCTCGTTTGCTTTCAGTTAGCGCCTATCTGAATGGTTGGTGCTATTTTCGAATTGTTAAAAGTAACAGGGCTCCAGAAGCTGCCGGCGATGGGGAAGGCAACACACACACACACACAAAGAACCATAGGCACAGCTTTATCCACAGAAACCTCGTTCACGACACTTGGGAAGCTTTTCATGTAGTTTATGCCTATTTATCGGACCAAACACCAGCAGCTCTCCGAGTGATTACCTTTGCCCCAGCAGGGCAAGATTCTTTTACATTCTATTTTGCGCACCGCACCGGGATATTTATAGCTCTCACGAGAGCACAAGCCTTACGTCCATCCGCGAAAGCCCGGAGGTCCCGGTGCCGATGGGATAACGGCCAACAGCATTACCGGCCACAGCGCTGTCATCCTGATAATGGTAAATCCGACAGCTGCCCACTGCATCCCCCCCGTGCTACGTGAAATGGAACGAAATTAAATAAAAAATATGATACATGTCCTGTCCGCATGAGGTTTGCTCGTTACTTAAAGCAGCCGTCCGGATAGCTACGGCCAGTTCATTGAGACAGACATTGAATCAGTGCTGCTGATCATTCCCGGCGTTGTGTGCCCGCTGTCTTTTCCCATACAACACACGGAACGTAAGCAAAGGCAGCAAGCTTCATCCATCTGCACACAGCAAGCAAGCGAACGAACACGATGAGGAACGGGAAAAGTCGCAAGATTTCACGACGGGAAAATGATACGCCATAGCAAGTGTGTGAATTTTTGCTCAGCTTTTAGTTTGATAGCACCGAGCTGGTTAATATACGCTCGGCGGGCTTAGGCCGAGGGATCAAATCGTGGAAGCGTGTAGTCGGGTGGAAATGGGAAAATCAGTGGTTCAAGGCACGGACCGGTGGGTCGATGGTTTGATTGAAGATGATTTGATTATTTTCTCTTTAAGAACCGTTTGCTGTGCTGATACGAGTGATGCTATAGAGAATCGATTCAGACGGATTTTGCTGCCAGATAGGGTGCTTCAATGTCGTTTGATGTGATCTAAGCTTAAAGTTGATCCTAGGGGGTTTTCCATGCAAAAGATTTAAAAATCTTGTTTTTTTATTCATAAAGAACGGCCTGGCCGTATCGCTAAAAAGCATTTTGAAAAGGAATAAATTGGAAGAATATTTGATAGTTTTTGAACTGGTTATAATTTTGTTTTCTTTGAATTGCATGAGATATATTGTTATATATTCCGTAAATATAAAATAATATATTTCAACATTATGGCTAAAAGATGTGGGCTTAGACTACGTATGGCTTAGCAAGAAAACCTGTACAAGGAAACGATCTATAAAAGATATGATTTTTATATTTTTAGTTTAATCGTCATGTAGAAATCATCTTCGAATCCTATTGCACTGTAGGAGTTCAACATTAACATGACTGATTCGTTAGTACAATATGTTGTAAGTCTGGACGTAACAAGTGCGTAGATAATAAAGTTCTTGCTATACCGAAGACGTTGACAAAAGTAAGAAAAAATTGGGCGTGATTGATCCGTGTACATGTACTCGGACACGTGTACAATACAACCCCTAACACAACTGTACGACCAACTGTTTTATTGTTATCATAATAAATTAAAAACAAGAAGAGATAGCCAAAATTAATGGTTGAGTAAGTTGTAAACACTAATAAAACATCCATTTTGAAAAAATAGTTTAAAAATAATTGCCTTTTCTAACGTAAACATTTTTTTTACAACACTTACAAGCAGTGCAAGAATTTGATATTCAAAGCGAAAAGTTGGAAAATATTGGACATATTTTGCTATAGATCAATAAATTTGGCAACTTACTGTAATAATACTGCAGCCTGTTGTGATGAGGGCTGTATTATGGTAGCATAAAGATTGTGCCCCTGCTGTTCTTTCAAACCTAAAGCTTAATAAGAAGTTTAAGTTATTGTAAATAATTCTGGAATAAAATAATATATAAATGATGCAATACAATCTATAATCTCATCCTACATATTTTAACGATTAATACAATCGCCAAATATATTTTGCTCTCAGATAAAATTACCATACTTAGTAATACGGCCAGGCCGTTCTTTATGAATAAAAAAAAATTACCATACTTAAGTTGAACTTTCATCATTCAATGTTTTAAACGAAAGTTACATCCAGTTCATCTAAGGATGAAGCTGAAATATTTAACAGAATAAACTCGGTTTTACATCCAGCTAAAGGGTAAATGATTTTTAGTGAAAATGATGTTTCCGTCATGGAATACACATCGTTTAGCCAAAGCATTGACAAGAACACGTTAGTGCTTTAAACTAATTGAAAGTTCTTCTTAAGTCTTAAAATGAATTTACAAAAAATGTAAAACAGTCTTCCAAAATTAGAGATTTGGTATTTCCCTTCAACTATTTCGATACGCTGTGCTACAATCGATCATAATTTTCCAAATTGTTTTCCACTTCCAGAAACAACGCATCTTCCCAATAAGATGCTCACCATCTACTCAAACCCTCGCCCTTTCCATTCGCCCGAACCAATTGTTTACACGTCTGGTTTACATTGCTCATCGCTTTCCGACCGTTACGTTTTGATTAACGTAGTTGGTGCGTGCAAACGTATAGATCCGCATTGGAGATTCCCACTTTTCCGTTCCGAGCACACGTGCACGACCCCACACGGATGCTCGATCTTTGTACAGAGGGCGTGCATTTGCCGTGTTTTATCCGGATTGTTGAATGATTGTCGATGTAGCAGTGTTCCGGAGTCAAGCAACGAGATTTTACGATTTCACACCGTGAATCAACATTTCGCCCTGTTTCGAATCCATCATCCGACACACAATAAAGAACAGCAGTTGCGAATTTGAATTGCACCAAAAAAGATGTCGGTAGCGAAATTTTTCATACACTTTGCTCTACCGAGGCAATTGGCTACACCTGCGCCCTAACACAGCCCCTCGGACTGCGCCAAGCTGATAGATGAAGGTACACAGAAATGAGCCAAATAAAATCCTCCACCAATCCAATATGCGGAGGTACACGGACCGCACGAATTGGCCGTTATTTACGACGACCCGGGCTTGGGGGATCAGCGCCACCAAACGATTCGACTGCACTGTGCGCGAATTGTATTGTGAACGATTTGTAGGAGATTTTCCACCCCGACCACACACACCGCTTATGATCATCCGGGCGTGGACACCAAATCCCGTCCCAAGCCGCTGCTGGTGTGTGTGTGTGTTCCAACGACCTACACAAAGTCACAAAGCCTGCTGGCTCTAGCAGAAACGCACCGCGCCCTGAATTTTCATGTGTGAATTGATCCTCTGCAGGGAAACCGCCATGTTTATGAAATCGTCCCTCAAACGCGAATATTGCAAAAGGGATTCCTACTTTAGATGCTCGTAAAACGCATCTTTACGTCGGTACGATGATCGTAAAAGTATGAAATAAAGGTAAATAAACGATGATATAAAGGCCGGCAGCAAATTGTTACGGTAACCGAGGCCGGCTGTATGGGCCAGCGTATGCTTTGATGTGGCATTAGCCACAAAGGGACGGCGATTGAGATGTTACATTGGGTGCTATTTTGGCAAACATTAGATTCCTTTCGCACCATACTAAAACATCTCATTTTACGCAGCAAATGAGCATGTACCCGCCAACTGAAATCTGCCTTGCGTTGGGTTCAACAGTTCATTAAAGGGCACAGTGTTTACAGTACGGCACGCTGCTAATGTTCCCGGCGATTGAATCAAACTTCCCAACACAGCACATTACATTCGCTTTCAGCTCATTTCCCACCGTAACCGCACGTAACTGCTTGACGCCGAAGGTTACAACGAGGATCGCTTCCTCGTCCGAGCGGTTAAAAAAAAAAACGTCAATCACGACGCTTCCATCAAGAGCGCACAGGGGTCCGGGTCGGGCAAGCAGACGTGAAAAGTCAATCGACCAACAAATTATTCCATCAAAACAAAGCCTATGCCACTGTTTCGGCACCGACCAGCAACAGGCCACTTTGGACAAACAAACACACCGCAAAGCAGTCCGTTCCGGGGGCCTTTTATTTAAATGTTCATGGAAAAGCGACTTGAATGAGCTAAGCCGTAACATTCCTTTACTTCGCTCTGTTTCGCATTACCGTTTCGCTACACCGAAAAATCACACCCGACCCGCGTATGCCGTTGGCTGGCCGGACCGCAAGGTGAATAAAATTGAATCGTAATTAACTGCCATTTTGAGGGAAAATTGAATTCGCAACAAAAATAAACATGCAACACGCGGTCTCGGAACGGGTAGTGGTGGTACTGTTTTAACGAACCGACTTAATCTTACGCATCACCGAACACCCGGTGGTCACGTGTTTGAACGGTGGTGGGGGTGATGGTGGTGGTGTATTGCACTCGCGTAGAAGGGCTCGTCCTTTTTGGGTGGTAAATTGGAAAACGATAGCGCAGGGCTATTGATCCGAGCGAGAGCTGGTTGGGGGTGCTTTTTTGCTTGCCTTTTAATGGAAAATCGGTACAATAAAAAGGGAGCTTTAAAAATTAATGCCATTTAATTGCTGCCAGAAAAACTGGTCACAGCGTTGAAAGGATGCGTGTTCAATGGCTGATTGTGGGTTTTTTTTATTTGAACTTTTGAGGCTAGGAATAAATATTTTACATCCTTTGCATTCGCTGGATGGTTTTATGACGCTCTACAAAATCACTTTTTGGATCGCTAAAGTTTGACGTTTCAATTTTAAGGTGTAGTATTTTATGCTAGTGATCTTATTTCAAAGCTAAAAAATTAGGTTTGATCTGGTTGAATCAGATATTAACCTTATAATTGAGTTAGATGGTCACATTGTGGCTTGTACAGATGGTCTATTACAGTTGTCTAAACCATCAATTTATTGCCACCTCTACGGGACATACTTTTCAAAAAGTGTACACTACAGTCACCGACAAGTATGAAGAATGTAATATGGATTGATTTCGATTTATGTTTCTGACTGAGAAATAGTCAATTTCTTTTAAATTAAGTGCTACAGTTTTTTATTCAAAATCGGTGTATCAATTTAATATTTACTTCAAATATCATTCTCTAAGTGTTAGGAACTACGGATCGAGAATTGTGCGTCGAAGAGACTTCAAATATCTGTCCTAATATCTGCATCCTAAGAACGCATAAGATTATTGCTGAGTTACCTGCTTAGACATCAGTGGTCAGTTCATATTGGTAGACCTTAGGTTATTTCTTTAACAAGTAGTATAAACCCGAATAGGTATAATTTTACCAACATTGACAGCATTCTTGCTCTTTCTCTTTGGAGCGCAAGAAAAACGCGATGCAGACAATCCTCCAGAGTCCTAACTGAATTTGAACTGAAGAAGTGCCAAGAGCGCCAGATCCCTACACACCACCTCTTTATCGAATTCAAGGCGACCTTCGATATCATAGAGAGGAATGAGCTATGGAACATCATGCAGCGTCACCACTTTCCTGGAAAGTAGATCCGGCTGTTAAGGCCACCATGAACGGGGTGCAGTGCAGAGTGAGAGTATCGAACATGCTGTCGGAGTCGTTCGAAACTCAAAGGGGTCTGAGGCAAGGGGACGGACTCTTCTGTCTACTGTTCAATTTAGCCTTGGATTTCTTAGCTATAGCTCTCCAATTTCTTGGCTTCGCGGGCGACATAGATATCGTTAGCAAGACAGCGAAGGTGTGTGAAGCGTACGCCCGACTGAATCGTGAAGCAGCAAGAATTGGACTGATCAATGCGATGAAGACGAAATACCTGCTTGCCGGAGGCTCCGTTCGTGATAGAGCCCTATTGCTAGCGTGTTTGTCGTGCAGCGTGTTAGTCGACAGCGACAACCTCGAGGTGGTAGAGGAGTTCTGCTATCTTAGAACTGTCATAACTTCGGATAACGATGTGAGCAGAGACATCCGGAGACGTATTGTGCTGGGGAATCGTTCCTACTACGGCCTTCACCGTCTGCTGAGATCCAGAAGACTTCGAGACCGCACGAAATGTGTGACCTATCGCACACTGATTCGCCCGGTGATCTTATATGGCCACGAGTCTCGGACCATCCGAGCAGGACGATGCCAACGCTCTGGGCGTGTTCGAGCGACGCATCCTCCGGACCATCTTTGGCGGTGTGTTCGAGCATGGAGTGTGGAGGAGAAGGATGAACCACGAACTTGCTGAGCAACACGGCAAACCGGACATCCTGAATGTGGCAAAGACCGGGATCTCCACGATCGAGCGCATATGACTCTTTTCAATTCCAGCTACAGGGAACCTATGATACTGTTGTCAAAAACGATAATTGAAACTGTGTTGATATTGATCGTTCCTTTCCGATTTGTCTGAATAATTTCGTATCTTAAAGGAAATTCAGGTTAAGATGTAGTTCCTTCTAGCATGTAAAGCATGTTAATGTAGTTAAGTAAGGCAATGTTCTTAGTTCACAAAATTAATCGAAAGTAAACAGCATACTATCATTGAACTCATTCGTATTCAATTGGAAATTCTGTGCAATAAATCTTTCACTACTCGCAAAATAATCATCCACCACAGCAGCTTACAATCAAATCGTTTGATCCAGCCCAGCCCGTTCCAGATGTTTCCTCAGACTATACACGAACAACAACCAAGCAGAGAAAAAAAAACCCAAAAATACAAACAAATGAGAATCAAACCAATTTTTTAGTGGAATATCCTTCAAAACAAAAATTCTTCAAATAACCACCAAACGATTTGTCGATTGACGCAAGCGAGATTGTTTGAACGATCGAGCGCCTTTGCCACGAGTCGGGCTGCGGTCGGCCAAAGGTGTGTGTGTGTGTGTGTGTGTACCGTACCATCTGTTCGCTCGCCTCGGAGGAAATTGATGCCGACTAGTGGTCCGGCGGCCCATTCACACCCGTATCTCGTTTATTTTCCTAACCAAATAGATCACCCTGACCGAAATCTCTTCGCCAACAAAAAAAAAAGCGATCGATTTTCCAACTCAAATTGAATCGATTTTCACTTTGATTAACATCGCAGCATGTGATTTCCGTTTCGATCCGAGTCGTTTGCATCCGATCCTCCTCGGTACCTGTAACCGGGCCCCCGGTTTTCCCCATCGCAAAACACCACAATGGGCCTTGGTGTTGGTCTAGGCAAAAGAAAGCAGCGCTGGGTGAAAAACAAAATCACATTCCCAAAACATCCATAAAACAGAAGAATGAGCATGAGTGCAGTGTACGCATACACAGACCCAAGAAAGAAGTACGAGAAAAGTAGCAAAAAACACAGCAGCCATGTTCTGGGTCCGTGCTTCGTTCTGACAGCATATTCCACCGCCAGGCCAGCGTCATTGATGGCATTTGTAAACAAACGTGTCGCTTGCTGGGTACGTCGACTCGAATACTGGGTTTGGCGTAAGTGTACGATGCTTTTCTGATGGTGCGAACGGGTTTTGCTGCTGTTGCCTTTGTTTTGCAACCATCCGCATGAAGGTGCGTGCAAATGATGGCTGAATTCAATGACGGTTTCATTTCTCGTTCACAGTTCATTCAGCTGTTCGGATCGCTCTTGGTGGCCATTTTGAAAGGGGATGGGAAGAGACTGCCGGGAACGGATGGGCTTAGTTTTTTGGAACTCGACTGTCTGACTCCTCTTAAGCAAGAACTCAGTAAACAGAAATTTTCCCTAAACCTAACTTCGCTATCAAGAACAGCTAACCGTGCTTGCGATTACGGTCGGTGGATTGCTAGCTTCATTCTAGCTTTGCCCTTCCCAAATGACGTCATGCACGTGTCCAGCGAACGAAACTAAAGCATGGAAGTGGTGTAATCCACGAAAAAATTCCACCTGCTTTCCTTCCCACTCTACTAAAGACCGTTGGTTCGTCAGTGGTTACAATCCTCACTTCGGTTGGGTACCATCGCCCCCCAAAAAAATAGCTTAATTTGGCCCTTAAAGTTGCCCCGGAAAAAGAATATTGCCCTGTGGTGCCTTTAGTTCGAGGTAAAAACACGGTACCACTCCGCAACCAATAGGGCGCAGTAGATGTAGACGGATTTCCAATTTATTACAATTAGCTAAGCCGTTTGGCGCTGGCAGTGCAGAAGGTGTTTGTTTGTTCAACGCCGACGTTCAACGAGCAGGCGAGCGTACAGGCAATGCCAGAGACCTGCCACACCGTTCAAGCTGTGTTCGAGGATTTTTGACAATTACGGTAAGCTCTTTGCCGTGGGTGGCAAAGCTGGACCAGTGTTTTCCTGGACGGTCGGATAGTTGGTTGGTTGGTTGCGTTTAATTTTCTTTCGGGGGTGTTAGTTTGGTGCTGTTAATTAGGCAGCATGCTTTATGCGTACGCCGACCGAAGGACACGCTCGCCGTCGAAAAGGTTTTCGAAACGTTGCGAACCGACACCGGTACTCTTGCATGTAACAAAATCATTCCGATGGTTTATGCCTTTCCCCGGCAGAAGAAAGGTTAATTGTGTGTATTTTTAATGTGCTTTCATCGTTTGAGCCACGGGAGTCAAGTGAAGTAAAGCTAACAGGAATGTTCCAAAATAAACAACACAATATCGATTGCTTATTAACAGAATTTGAAGTGTAGTATCGTTTTGAAATGGTTTTATTTTATTAACGTTTTTCATTATTCAAAATTAAGCGACACAATGATGAAATTGGAAAATTATTGATTTAAACGATTTTTCATTCAATAACCCTGAGCCCTAACGATGCACTCTGCTGTCCATTATCTGTTGTGTTATGTCTACAAAATTGAGACAAAATCATTTGAAGAAGCGTGACTAAACAGTAAAAAAGTCCCTGAACAAAAAAGTTGGAGATGGTTTAGACACCTCCTTACGAACGTTTTAACCGATTCGAGCTCTAGAACAACTTCACTCTTTTGGAGAATGTCCACAAGGTCTATTTTTGGCCATCAAAAAAGTGTTGTAAAGCCAATTGTAGCAGATATTAACGAGAAACCCAAGACATTAAATTCTGTATTCTTCATCGTTGTAAGGCTTCAATTCAGGAGCTTGAGCATCTGGCTAAACGGAAATGAATGGATATTGTTTAACAAAACTCGTCGCCCATGGCTGAGACGACTCAGAAACAGTGCCTTACTTCTTTTTCTTCTTTCGCACTACAACCTCGAGCGATCTTAGCCTGCCATTTCTGGCTTTAAGTGACTTGATTTTACCAGTAGCAAAGAGGTCAGCTCTGCGTACGGGGACGCGGTTCGGATGGGATATGAACTCCAGTCCTGCCGTGGTAAGACTGGCACCGTTGTCGTTTATGCCACCGGACCGCCTCCCTTGTCCCTTTTTTTTTCTTCTGTTTCTTCTTCTTTAGCACTACAACCTCGGGAGCTCTCGGCCTGCCATTTCTGGCTTTCTGTGATTTTATTTTACCCGTAGCAAAATAGTCAGCCCTGCGTACGGGGAGCCGGTCTGGATGGGATGACAGTGCCTTAAAGAGCCGGTAAAACATTTTTTTCGTACAGGCTTTTAACTTATATCAACCTCCGACTGCCATAAGATGTTTCAGCAATCCTCTACTATAGGAACACAGTTTGTAGTTAATGTGATCAATACTTAGTCCAATAATGCTCAAGGCACTTATTTTCAAACACAAATTTTAAAGACAAGTTTGATTTCACAAACTCGAAGCCAAAATACTATTCCACTCGATGTGAGATTAGACGAGGTTTGTTTGAAAATGTGTATGTTAGAGAACTGCCATCAACACTGGAGAACAAAAGGAGCTATTATCACTAAATTAAACATGGTCTTGATGAAAGTTTCTCCTGTTTATTTGAAAGCTTGGATAATAATTTATTGAACTTTGCATCAAATAAACTTCAAATCAGCTACCCTTTCCAGCAAATAACTTTCTAGCATAGCTGAGCATCCTCCAAACAGGTGTAGTACTCCACTCAAAACGCTCCATGCATCATAATTAAAGCTTCCATCAAACACACTGGCTGAGAATAGAGCCATTCATCATAAATTATAATCGAAAGCGTTGCCAGTACCAAGAAACTGTCACGCAGTCACGAACATGGAGTGAGGCAGTCAAAAATAACTACCGAACGTCTGCGTTGCTGCGCCATATCGAACGAACAAATCGTGTATGAATAATTCCTGCGTTCGTGTCAGTAAACGAAAATGAACAAATCCCACCCGGACCGTGTGCCGGGCGGCCCGGGCAAAACGGAAAGGCATGTGGTGAGCACCGGGTACAGAGTTATGCTTTTTCATGTTACCCCATCATAACTTGCGTACCGTTAGTTCTATGCGACACATTCCGGGACACGCTGCTGTACACCACGCACTGACGCATACATACAACAAAAACTGGAAACTTTTCCCATCCCTGCAGTACGTGATAAACGACAGCTTACACAGGTACCCACAGGTACACAAGCCCACCGTATCAAATCGTGCCAGGAAAAAGGGTGTTCAAATCTGGAAAAGGGTCTTAATTTGACTTTGAGGAACATGTCACGTGTGGCAGTGAATTAATGGCTTAGGTCTCGGGGAATCAATATCCCACGTAGGAAGGGTCACTAAAATTGGTGCGACAAAAACTTCTTGTTCTGTAAAAGAAAAAAAAAAGAAAATATCAATACAATGGGACAAAAAGAGTGATAAGGCTGGGTGAGCTGATTCCGGGAGAGACCATGTGTTCAATACATTGCCGAATCTCAGGCTGTTATTTATTCAAATGCTTCGTAATGGTATAGAGCTGTTATCTGATTAGCTAAGAGAGAGAGCTCCAAGAATTTTGGGAAATATTGTGGGCGAGAATGATTTTGATTGGGAAAAATAAACAACCTTTCATTACAGACTCGAATAAGGGAGGCGTTCTGTACATTCGACTTCGGATTCGTGTAATTTTTGAGTCGCAGAGCGTACGGAAATAAAAACAATCTCAGTTTCAAAGTACAGAGGTTGAATCCCACATTCTATCATATGCAGGAATAATCTTTTTATATTTGGATTCATTTTCATTGTAGAGGCTTCATTTTTTTTTTTGTTGAAAAGGCTTAAATTGAAAGGATTAAAGTTTGGACTCCTAGCGAGCCAATATATTATTATAAACTTCTTGTTATCCTTCAGTCAACTGTTGGTCTAATATGGACATGTGACACGGTTAATATCATTTTGGGGCAGTGAAATGATAGTATAGTAGTAGTGAAGAAATAGTATAAAAAATTAATTCGCTCAAAGATAGTAAAAAACCGATCGTAAACAGAACATTAAAAAAGGGAACCAAAATCATTTTAAAAATCAGTTCTTTCATACACTGTTGCAAAGTTTCCACCACACACACACTCTTGATTATCAAAAAAATCTCACGAAAGAAAACTTAAATCAATTGCCAACATATTTCACCAATTACACCATTCCAAGATAAGCACGTAGTACTTTATTTATCACACGTGAAAGACGCACGAACAAAAGGTAAACCAAAACCCCCCGTGTTCGCGTGCTTGGGCTGTGCGTGCCAGCGGAAGTAAATTTACGGTTAATTGAAGCTGATGTTAAAATGAAGTGTAAAATATTGTTCAAAAAATTATACCACTCCATCTTGCTGTAGCGACGTACGTAGCACTCCGCTCGGATCCTTTTTTCATACTTCATAATTTATACGTCAGCAGCGTACACTGGCGGTTGAGCAGTTTGTGGTTGAAGCTCCCGTTCGTACAAAGCAAGGTGTGAAGGTGTGGGTTGTTTGGTGGGGATATAAAACCCAGTGCATGTTTACAGATTGTCTGATAAATATTTATTCAACCGATTTGCTGCAACCGGAAGTTGCAGCGGCAATGATAAACGGCTGCATGGTTTTTCGCTCGATTGGCAAGATTCATTGTTCGTTGCAAGCAAGGGAAAGTAGGGCGATTCTGGGCAATTTTCCCTGGGAAGAGAGAAAAATTATGATGTTTATTTTTACGCTTCAAGTTTTCATTATTTTAATATTATTTATTCGATTACGCTGTGGTCTGAAAAACAAAAATCCATCTCATAAGAGCTAGCAAACGTTACGGAAGGTTTTACAATTTACTTAACCACTATCGCATTAGGCCAATGTCCTTTTGTAGTTTTTTCTACAAGTCTTTTAAACCTTCACTCGGCATGGCCACCGGGGCTGGACCGGTGGCCGAGGCGATAATGACGCCAGCCTTCACATGGCAGGACCGGTATACAAATCCCATCCAGACCGCCTCCCCGGACGCAGCGTCAATTGCTTTGCTACGGGTAAAATCATGTCACAGAAGGCCAGATTGGCAGGCCTAGACCTTTCGAGGTTGAAGTGCCAAGGAAATAGTAGAAGAAGAAGAAGATTTTGAACCTTTTCTTAGCTACAGCTTTAACTAATCGTCAAATCATGTTACATCCTCCAGCCATATTCTTGAGCACTTTCAAAACTTTTCTCATCGTCCATTGCTTAAGTAATAGCTTCGCTTGTTCTTTTCCCCCATTTCACTAATTCAATTCCAAGAATTATACACCCTCGCGTATTTGCGAAAAATACGCTTGAGATCCGCCACAAACCCACCTCCCAGTCGGACAAGTGGCAGAACTCTTGGCTAGCCATAAGCAACAGGTCCTTACATGTTTTTTTTTTCTTGCCAGTCGAGCCTCGGCAACACTCGAGACGGCCGATGAAAAGCATCGCCTAGCGTAGCCCTCCGGAAGAATGTTAGAACACAGTGCAGAAAAGGGCCATTCCATCCCCGCCCGAGAGTGTGTTTTTGAGAAGAGATGAAAGCACATAACACAAACAAAAAAAACACATTCTATCGAACACTTCCCACTCCAAAGAAGCGGGCTGGTTCGAATCGAGTCCGAACCGAACGGGAGCCTCGTGTTCGCACAGTACCCGACGGCGATAAAGTCTTGCCTTGTTGAACATCGCTGTCGACAAGTGAAGCGCGCGCGAGTGTTCAATGAATTTCTTCCGGCGGGCGAACATCAGTCTTTTCCATTCCTCAATAAGCGCCGGCTCGGTCGGAAAAGCGTGCCACTTTCCGGCACCCGCACCGGAAAAGTCCGTAAGCATGAAGGGAACAGTCGAAAAACGTGCGCCCCGGTGCGTAACTGTAGCGCCCAACGTGACGCATCGGTGGGAATGGTTTCCTGTGTGGGACTACCAACAGTGTCACATATCCAGTGGCAGCTCGAGCTCAATCACTCACCACGATGCTTTGAGTCGGAAACGAAAGGACGGGGAAAAAAACGACATCCAATATGTTATGTAACGTGGTCGCGTTCGCTTTCACGGTTCGTCGACGATGAAATAAATTGGAAGTGGAAATGAAAACCGACCGACCGCCACGCTAGGCTCTCGTAGCTATGGACGGAGAAGAAGTATGTGTGTAGTAACAGAGCGCTCTTACGGCATCGAGTAGAAGGCACGATCCCATTCGATAGCGATAAGCGAAGATAGCAAATCCCTCCCCTGTACAAGCCCGAAACGCTAGGATGATGGCTGGAGATGGCGAACGAAAAAGGAAGCCTCCAACAAGATCGATATAACAAGGAGAAATCATTTCATCCATTCTTATATCCATCTATTGCAACCACCCCCCCCCCCCTCGTCTTCCCGGAAATGCCATAAGAAGTCAATGGGTGGAACGGAAACATGTTTACGGCTAAGGAGATCATGTTTGCAGAGGCCTGTCCCTAGGAAAAGTTGCTGCGGTGTGAAGCGTTTGGATCGTGTACAAAGTTTTGCGCCACTAATCACTCAACAAAGCGTGCGAGAATGTGGCCCGCGCAAGAATGTTCACTCAGCCGTGTACAGCCGTTGTCGGTGTCCCATTACCCAGGCACGGGGACTGACTCAATTCACCATCGGCAAAAGGTGAAGGCATTTTGTGCGGTGCTCTGAGCTCTATTTCAGACACTTCCGATGGGCATGGGAGGATTTTTTTCAGTTGCTGTTGCTTTGTTTCTCACCGCTCGTCAACTTCACACTCCAAAAGTTGTACAAGATCGTTAAACTTGTCAGGAATGCAGTACAGAAGTTACAACTGGGAAGGAACCATGACCGAAACAGGATGGATATGGTTTTACTACCCACTAGACCCTCTAAGCTGCTTGATTTGTATGATGAATGAGGTTTCATGGTACCTCAGAAAAACTGGGGCTATTGTTGGAATTGGCGGTATTAGAATTTTAATTATGTTCTTGTGATGAATCTACAGCCAGTCCTCCTCACTCCTTCTTCATAGTTGTGGATGGATCCTGCATTCCATGTAAGCTTTTGAGTGATGGAAGTGATTTTAAACAAAAATGATAATTTAATTCCCTGCTCATTTATCGCTTGTATCTACTCTCTTTAGTTGTTCTTGCAACTAGTCTCTCCAAGTTCCCAAAACTGTACTAAATTATTTTAACACTTGTAGATTTTCTGTAAAGAATCGATTGTTTAGGCAAGCGTTAGAAATCTAGATGATATTATGCTTGTTGGATGCTATGAAACAATCAAGACCTTACATCTTGAAGTTCTGCCTGGGAACTGGTCGACCAGGTCAAACATTGAAGCTTACTGGTGCTGTGCAGACCCTTTGGGCCGCAAATCTTGGGTATCTGGGTTCTAAACTCTCCAGAGATCGAGAGTGGAGCAAGGTAAGTAGGTGCTTGGGAACCTAGCTCTGGAGGGGCTCGTTCATTTAAAAAAGCATATCATCCTCTAAGCATTATTTGAGATCCTATCAATCTCCATCCTTTAGATGGCTCCTAACTCCATCAGACATCTTCCCCAAATGTCTCCGTTAGGCCTGTGACTTTAACTTTGGACTTGACCTCTTATGAAGTCAGCAGATTTGATGTTTTAAGGATTCTGCTAAGACTTTCCAGGAGCCTCGATTCGTCGTTGTTTCAAATGAGGTAATTCTAAGTAACGATTGATATCCTCCAATCTTGGTGAAAAATTCTCTTTTCAAATTAATTCTTTGAGTCATCGACCACTGTTTTGTTATGGACAAGATCAAATTATATTTAAAACGATTGGGATAAAATTTAACATTGAAGATAAGAGAGTAAAGCTATTCTAGGATATGCTACAATGATGATGGAGCTCGTAATAAGCCAGATATAGGTGCGGTACAACGCTTGACTCAAAGCCGAGTTATATGGTCATCTGAATCAGATATTTCTAGCTATAATCCCAGTGAAAACTTTAGGTAAAAAGGAAGACATTTCCAAAAATCAATCAATAGTTTTTTCGTACCATAATTAACTACAAATCACCTCAAAAGTATTTTCGTACAAACTCCATTATTTCCAAATTCCCCGGGTGGTGAACGATTTTCCGTTTAATTACGGCTATTTTTTCCCCATCCTCTTATCAATTACTTCCTGTTCGAACGAGCAACCAAAGCTTTCCATTCAATTTGAAGCCTTTCTTTTAAAGCCCTTTATTTTCCCGTGAACACAGAACCCCCATCACATCGCTGCAGTAAACGGTATGTTCTGAGCATCACCATACAAAATAACAGCTAGCGAATCGGTTTCCCCAGACTCACTTTCCTGCCGCTCCAGCTTCCGATGCTTCGCGCTGAAACAATTCCAGCCCCGTCATCATCATCCGTATCCTCATCACCACCACCCTCCCCTCATCATCATCATCATCATCGTTCGGATTGTTCTGGTTTGATTGGTTTCTTTAGAAACAATCAACCGGTCCGAGTGTGGGATCAACTGTGGGCCCGTCCCGTGCGAAAGACGTGCGCAAAACACAGAAAGGGGATCGTTCATCCGCTCCCACAGCTTACACAAGGCTTTCATTTTCCATCTAGTGGAGAGCGACGGGGTAGTTCGAGAAGTGATCATCGTCAGACAGAACACAACAACAACAACAGAGATAGCATTAGGGCAAAAAAAATCACACGCCCATTGAGTCGCCAGCACGGAGTGCACGGCACAACCATTGGAAAAAAGAGAGATTGAGGATTCAAAACAAAAAAGCGCTGCCGCAACAAGCCGCATCTGCGTCGCCGACAATGGCAGACAAGACAGCAAATGGGCCACCGCACCAGTGGTTCTGTCCGCAGCAGTGTCACGTCGGTGTTCGATTGCCGTGTAGCCTACGTAGGTGAGTTCTGCCATCGTTCTGTCGTTCCATTTACAAACGTTTCAGCGTCAGCGGCAGTGGTAAAACTCTCTAGACAATTTATGGACACGTCCTCGTTACCTTACGGGATGCGGGTTTGTTGCAGGCTAGCATAAGTTGTAAGCTGCGTGCATTCGCTTCCTTTCCCCGTGTTCCCTCATTCGACCTAGACCCTTGGTAGAACGCTTGTTCTACCATTCGAGTCACCCGTGTGCTACATGGCAAGAACACTGCTTGCACTCCACAATCGGCACTGAATAATCGATAAGCGTCGGTTGCATCCCACCAAACAAGCGACCCATGGCAGTGGGCGAGGTTTACACTCGGAACCTACGTTTCGGACTCACCACCCGGCAAAGCCTTCCGGGCCTTCTAGGCTCGCCCGCTTATCGATGCAGGTGTACTTAGCAAATTTGTAGGTCACAGCTAGAATGTCACGAAACGGGCTACAATATTCACTTGTGCAAAGCTGCCACGGCGCTTGTATTACTTCAGGGCAGACAACACAACAACAACGGGAGCTCTACCACCAATGATTTCGTTTGATTTGATTACGGATTGCGTGGCGTTGGAGCTTAGTAATTTACAGCGGGCACCGCGATGCAAATGGGACTGTTTTGCTAGATTCCGCGAGTGGACTCTCTAGTCTTGCGAACTCGTCGTATGCATACAAAATGCATGACTGTCAATCTGTTGCAAATAAATACATGCGCCCAAGCATTGGTCATTCGAGCTCATTAATTTGTTGGTGTATTGTGTTGCATGGAGAATGTGTAGAAGCGTATGGATTTAATGGGAAAATTGTTTCGTTTAGTTTGTTATGCTCTGTTGATGAGCTCTATTTATACCATCTTTGGATGACTTTGTACCTACAATTGTGTTGTACTCAATCAATATTGAATAATCAATTGCAAGTTACAAAGTCACAGTAGAATACTTAACTGATCTAGGAAGGAGAAATTTGAATCCTCTACCTTCATCTCTCATAATCCCGTCTCTCTTGTAATTCATTAGCTTCCAAACTAAACGCATCATCAGCACGCAATCTTCATTGCAATATCTCTTTAAAATCCGCTGACACTCAAAGCTGAACCGTGAATAGGAACGTTACACAAAGTAGCAGCAGCAGAAGCACAGCTTTACAACTCTGCAATAATCGACCCCGGTTCACCATTCTCCATCCACTCACACTCACCGCACAAATGTGCAATAAATCAAGCGTTCGTTGCGATGCATCTTGTTGCTGAAAAAGTTTATTCTGATTCGCCCTCCCAGCTGCAAAAAAAAAACTCTTGTTCTCCGGAACCAGGATCACCGCCGACACACGGTATCGTGCTACGGCGTGATGGATAATATGCACCGTAAGTAGATTTCCATTGGTAAGTGGCGGGCGAACCATAACGTTCGGATGGAAGGTTGGTGAGCAATCCGAAGGGCAATGAAAGCAATGAAAATCATTCTGCCATAAAACTGCCACCGAAGCGGTAAATCACGTGCAATGAAATCTTCATATTTCAAGTGTTTGGTTCGTTTGTACAGTGTTGAGGTGGTGGTTTTTTTGGTGTTTGGTGTCGGTGCCCGATGATTATGAAACTATCAAGCATCGAACGGCATGTTAATATTATGGGGAAAGATGAGCCGTAAAAAAGAGTGATAAAATCCCATGAAACACGTGTAAGCTATTTTGGAATGGAGCATTACAGTTTGACAATGTAATCGTGTTTGATTGGCAACAAACTGCGGGATCTGAATAGATAATTTTATCCTAGCGAAGGGAAACAATATGAGTTTGGTGAATGAAGAGGTTCGGAGTTGATTTAGTGATGGGATAGCTTTTGAAAAATTGTTAAATTAAAAAAAAATATCTGTAGGCATTAAAGCAAACTTAAAGTTATCATAAAGCTGATAAGAAAACGAGTCATTGGAAAACTATTGCCTCCTTGATATGCTTGCGCTTCTAGTCATGCTATCAAGCAAATAACTACATCGAAATGGTTCGTGTTTAGTGTAGCAACTATGCTGAATTACTGCTTTTTGTCGCTTTGCAATGGCTCGATTAAAGCTGCACATCTTTTCCTGTACAAGACTTTCACTTTTCGGTATAAGTTAGCTTTATACAAGAAGTAATTGCTTTAACGGTGCAATACCTAAACCACATAGATAGTGAACTTTATTGATTACGCTCCCCTGACAGTCGTTATTATTTTGAAGCACATACTAAAGCCAAACAGAGGACCATATTTTTAGGTCATTTATATTGACAACGATCGATAAATACCCGTCCCCGTTTGTTTCCCTAGATTGATGATGATGGTTTAAGTTTACGCCCGAAGCTAGCAAGAGTGGCTGGGTTAAAAGTTTCACGAACCACCGAATGGTTTTTAGCAACCCGAAACCCACCGAAGGACACTTTTCATCCCTTTTTTGCTGAAGTGTGTGTGTGTGATTTGGTTAACCAAACAGACAGAGGCGATATAGTACGTAGCTTGCCTCTTGCCTTTCGACCCACGACCGTTTTAAACGCAATCCGGAGATCCTGAGTGGAAAATTGGTCCGCAGAAAGAGGGCTAAAAATAACAACTGGAAAAAAATGCTTAACAAACACACCGAACTGATCCCTAGGAGCGAAAGCAACCGTCAACCCAAACACTTTCGTCCCCGTTTTCGGAGGCGTTCGAGGCGTCTGGAAAGCGATCCCCGAAGTGCAGTGTCGAAGATAGTCCACCAGTAATTTGTCATAATTATCTGTCACGAAGCAAGGCAAATGGTATCAAACAAAAAACCAACCCGCCCTTACACACACACAGCACACAATCTTTCCCGCTGTTCCCGAGCTGCATGCGGAAGTTTTCGGAAGCGGACAGCAAACCGTGCGCCACCAGGCGGCTCCATCTTTACATGCACTCATCGTATGACAATCATGCTCGCTGACGAACGAGCGTCGATGGCCCCCGTACGAACGGGGTGATGATTTATGGATGGGCATTTGCTGGAACCGATCCAGCGCTCACTCAATCCTTTGCCTGCGAAACAGGAAACCGGGTGAAGCACACTGCTACGGAGATGGAAATTGTTCGAAGGACGAAGGATCCCGTAAAAGAAAACACCCGTGCCAGAGGGGCATAGAACGGGTGGAAGCAGCTCCAAAACAAATGGCCTGCAGAGCTGCTTTCCGAGCATTTATGAGCAATAAAAACGGACCACTAGTCTGACCAGCGCAAGCAAACCGGCCAACAATCAGTAGTCGACCAGCTGGACGCAATCAACCATTTGAGCGAGCTCCTGCAAGAACTCCACTGAAATCTAACCATCTAATGCTAACGAAGATGATAAGCAGAACACTCTTGCCGGCAAGTTGGCACCAGTTGACACGGGTGACTAAAGTGAGCTAAAGTGTAATTTTATTGTCACTCAACTCTCATCCCACCGGTGTCCGGAATGGCCGGTCCGGTGCCGAAGCAAAACGGTCAACCATTTTCCATTCCTCCTGTCAATAGAGCAACATCCCCACTAATAGTCTAATGGAAACGGGTCGTAAATATTGGTTTACCGAGCAGCAGTAACCTTCTTTGCTTGCGTTGGAATCGGTCATAATTACCAGCGTCCTGGCTAGTGTCTTGTGTCGAATGGCGTTGTGTGGCACGTTCCTAACTTACCGTGTTGTCTCATGCTCAAGGACGCCGGTTGTTGTGGCTTATTATCATCATGGTACAAACCACCACAAACGATGCATACAAATTTACTTATTCCGATCAATGGACTGGAAGAAATCGGGGTTTGCAGAGCGACAGTTTAATCCTTATGGTTTTCTGAGCGCTTTTACAGATATCAATGACTTGTGTTTTGACAGCTGTCACTTTCACCCAAACATTTACCTCCCAAATACTACAAATAATTTAGAGCAAAGAATAGAAATGCTTATTGAAGTATTATTTGGATCGTTTACGACTTTTATCACAACGGAACGAAGTTCTAGAGCTGCTTAATTTTTATAGCAAGTCTTTAACTCTCATAAACTTGCATCCTATCCAACCTGGTTCGGTTTCATTAATGAGCAATGACTTGTCTGATGCCATAAGTTTGTTCTACCCAACACTACCAGATCTACCCTATCCAGCAAAGGTGGTTAGAAAGATTCTGGAAGTCAACCACTTTGATGTTTTCTTTGAATTCCCTCCCAAAAGCCCTTCACTTCAACTCCATCCAAACCAGTCCGTGTGACTGTGTGCGGTTGTAATGTGTACATGACTCTTGATTGGCTGTGCAAGCGGACCTGAGCCTAGTTAACCCCGGCTCCGAGATACCCACCCGACCATATCTCTCCAACGCACCGACCGAAGGTTAAAGGGCTCTGCCCACTGCGCCCTACCTGAGTCCCCACCGTTTCCAGTTTTACAGTTGTGGCGAAAGTTTTAATTAAAGAAGCGTTACCTTTCTTCCCTTTTCCGAGAGCACTGCCAAGACGCCTCGTGCTCAAGGGCAACGGGACCACGGGAGTGCTTCTGGAACGGTGAGCCAGCCCAAGCCATTTTCTGGTGGCATCGAGCCCGCCGGGCAGACATTTTGTTTGAGTGTGTTTTCAAGTATATCGCATACCCACGGGGAAACATTACACCACTCCAGCACACGCACACGTCATCGCCAACGGGGTTTTGCGCTGTGAAAGGATGCGCCGTAACGATGATACGTACTGCTGGCTCGGTTAAGCAGGAACCAATGGAACAAAACCAAAAAAGCAGCATGTCCAAAATGCAGAATAAAAAAAAGGTTACATATGAAAGATCCTAGGATCGTCCTAGGTGATGGAGGCGCCTGGTGGGTGACTTGTGTCTAGCGTAGAGCAGCAAGCGAAACGAGGTAAATATACTTTCAAATTTGTTCGTTACGGCTTGCCAAAGCAAACATGCCACAGGCTAATGGGGGACCAACTTCTCAGTTTTGAAATTTAACCTACGACAGCAACAGTTGGAAGTGGAGCTGACTCCCGCTGGAACTGGAGCTAGTTAATGCATTTCTCTCCTCTGTTACCCCCGTTTTTCATACATGATTCTCTTACAGGTTAAGAACCGATTGAGGGGTAGAGAGAGAGTAGGACACGGGCGTCAAACCCTCATTATTTAAATATAATCATGTTTAGTTTGGCCTGGACGGGTGGGTACCGCACACGTAAAATGTGAAATCACAAGAAACCGAATCAATTAGAAGTCGTTTGTGGAAATGATTTGATTAATTACACGCCATTACAGTTTGTCGCTAGAGTTGGGCAACGTTTGTGCAACACATTTCATAGATAAATAAATTTTAACTAGCCAAGCACGGGCCGTGATTTCGAGACAAAACTTATTAAAACCTCACTTCAGAACTTTAAAAACACACACAATGCAACCGTTAACTCATTCAATTACGCTCGCGTTATCTTTGCACCGCAAAGTGATCATTCATTCAGTCTGATGCACTACAGACTACGGAAGATACGGCGTACCGAAACTGGATGGGACGTCTAAAGCAAAAATTGAAAAATTTCGCCACGACGACGTAGCGAGAACTTCAAGGAGCTCTTATCCACGTGGCCTTTTTTTTCAAAACATCGTTCACTGGAATGTTGGGCGCTAGCAGTGTACAGCGATGCTTCACGACGGTGCATATATTATTCATTCGTTGTTTACCGTTCAGAAAACTCTATCCTATTTGCGTACAAAATATCTTGTTTCAGGCTACGGTGGACTTGAGAAGAAAAAGGACATCTTTATTCACTAAAGTTTCAAAAAATGCGCTTCCTAAATTCATGTTCGAGATCATTCGAAAACTTGTTTATAATTTTTTATGTGTATTTTTTTATTGCTTTAAATTATTTAAGAGAGCAATACGGCCAGGCCGTTCTTTATGAACAAAAAAAAAATTTAAGAGAAAAAGCCCTTAAAATTATCAATTCGAACGGTTCATACATCCAGCACTATGCTTTTGCAAGATTTCAAGCTTCCGCTAGTGATCGCTAGATGGCAACACCAACAATTCGCGGTTTATCGAAACGGCGCACTAGCCACGTGCGTCCTTGCGATTTTTCGCGAATAAAAATAAATCTCAAAAATAAATCCTTTCACCTAAAATCCCAATATTATTTATTTACATCCAAAGCCCTTCAAAACAATCCTAGCTCGTAGATAATCTGCATCCCTGAAGCCATTTTCTCCACAAAATTCCACCGGCGACGGGTAAAAATTGTAAACTCATCATCGTGGCAAACCATTTCATCTTCCGTGCACGAGATGTCTGATCCAATTTCGCCTTTACAATGTTTCGCTTCGATACTGCCTTTTCTGATCGATCCTTTCCCATCAGCATCATCATCCTCGTCATCATCATCATCAGGCAGCAACTTCATTTCATGGATTAACGAACTGCCCGTACCTTGTGGCGAAACAACAAGGTTCACGATTTTTCTTAGAACAACGTCTCCCGCGTCATGCACGATACACGCTTCACACACACACACCACCGACACATAGGTGCACCGAAGCACATGATAAACATAAGGGATGATATGGTTACTTTATATGTCTGCTAAAAATATCGCGCGCGAGCGCTCGCACACATACCTAAAAGATCATTAGATTCTCGTGTTTCGAAGTGCTGCTCGTTACAGCAGCAGCACTCACTTTGTTTCTTCCACGGGCGAAAGCGAGTTTGAGTTTAGTTGTTTTGAACAAGAGGAGAGACTCACAAAAAAGGGAATCTCGTTTTTCTTTTGCGGGAAGAAACAAGTTGAAAGCATGATGTTTTTTATCCCGGGCACACCGGGTAAAACACAGGAATGAACGAAAGCACTTGCGAGAGTAACGTAATTGATTATTATGTAATTGCATCCTACAAATAATGATTAATGTAAGGCACTTAACTAGTCAACGTTCGTGTTGGTGCTGTTAGTGCTAGAGTGTTTTGTGTGCTAACATATGTAACCTTGGGATCAAATTAGTACTTATAGCTTGTATGCTGACATAATGGGTCAAGAAAAAAAGTGCTGCGTGCTTGCTGGATCTCTTCAATTATATCCCTTTTTATTTCCTCAAAAAAATATTTCTATTTTAAATCATCATGAGGAACTTTACTCGCCTTTTGCCTCTGCGTCTTAGTATCGTTCCAACCAACCCAGGTGCAAAACGACCCCTGCTCGGCGTGAAAGCAAATGAAAAGCCCAAAATTCAATCATACAAATTAGAGCTAGTCAGGTGGAAAAATAAAACACACACACTCACACACTTTCCTTTGATTTTTCTTCAACGCCTCCCGTCTACCGGGACACGGGATTTGACTTTTCCCAGCCCAGGCTTAGAGCAACACGGCGCAACGAACCGTAAAGGGTTCGTTTCCCATTTCAATTAGCTCAATGGTGTACGCGATTGAAGAGTGGATGCTTGAGTGTGGGTTTCGATGTTTTCGATAAACATTCAAGGCCAAAAACAGACCGGTCGTGTGATTGTGTGAGTAGCTCTGGTTTCCAGTTCAAAGTGAACCATGATCATGAAAAGAGTTTAGTCACTTCATTGTATTTAAACAAAAACGAGAAAATTTGGAAATTGGTTAAATTTTTTTCAAAAAAAGTATTAAGAATCTTATGTGAAATTTTATTTATTTATAATTCCAGTATTACGGCATGACGCCGTATTGTCAAGCATATGTGAAATTTTAATGAAATCTTTTTTTTAAATTAGATATATTCAATATATCTTACTAATTATGTTATGTTTTTTTTCTTTTTTCAGGTAAGTGGTACATAGCTCAGCATCCAACCAAGTCGTCTACGTTTAAATGTGAGTGACTTATATTGTTTTATTCCTCTTATAATTTTAACCATAAACCCATGCTCTGTAAGTAATTTTGTAATAACAAAACAATGACCACGTCCTAGGACAAAAAATTTAATACTGATTCTTAACTCCGACGAAAGTATTCTTTGAATGCCCGCGTTTTACTATTGTTCGCCATCGTATGTACGAGCAAGAAAACACGAAAGTGGCGAGCAAGAAAACACGAAAGAATCAATGGCGTCTCATTGATGATGTCCTTCCCGGGCAATTGGCGAAGTATCGACCAAGACCATCATGTCTCGTCTACAGCAGCGACACATTCGCGTTGAAAGGGAAGGTGCTGAGTTTGGTCAAGGCTCTCAGTAGTGAACTGAAGTGAAGCTTTGTACACTTCAGGTGTACTCCTACAAGCACTACGTCACCTAAGGTGCTGGAGTCCCATTAGCTCATACAGCATCCGGTGGTGAGCGTAAACTGACACGCCAGACGCTCTAACCAAGTAGTCCTAGCGCGGCACCGAGACGTGTCTTATGAACAAATACGTCTATGCCGTCTTTCTAAACGCAATACCCTAGTTGGTAATCTTAGAGTTACGATGAAGGCCCGAGGTGGTTTTTTGCCAATAAAAATCCGGCAGTATCCAGGGGGTCCTCCCGTTCTTCTCTACATAATACTGGGTCCCTATGAAAGGCTTCCACCACGATTAAAAAAAGTCCAATATCCGTCAATTTTTTCAATAAATAAAATGAAAAAAATCTGAAAATAATGTATAATTTTTTTTTTCAAGAAAAAACTAATAAAGCGGCCTTAAAAAATGTCATCAAAATTTTCATAAACTCAAAAAAAAAAACAATTTTTTACTTTAAACCTTCTCTTCTAAATTTTCAGTTTTAAAAGGCAAAAAATATATAAAAAGAACGGATTCTTATGTCCTAGTTACACAAAAAAATAAGCAAGGCTATAGAAAATGGCACTAGTGTACATAAAAATAGGTAATTTGATTCCTTTCGAACGTAGTCTACAGCAACTACCGTTCAGTGGAATTACTTCCTAATAATTAAATTTGTATTCCGTTTCATCTCATCAACAGAAATTGCCACAGTGGTAATGGATTCTCATCACGCAATTTTAAGCTAAAATGCCAACTGATGGAAATGTAAATTATTCTCAGAACTTTATGCTAGCCAGGACAAAATTATGCAAACGAAATCATTATGAAGTGGTTTTTTTCAATGAACGTTATAAACAGTTATAACTGAACCGACCATAGTTAATCCTATGGTTTAAAGTTTTAATCAACTTTAAAGTGAGTAGGGAAAATAACGTATTTAAAGACTGTTTTCTAATAACCGCACTCGCCAATCTGACTTTAACATCTCAACTAAGGTGTAATAATTAGAGTTCACTGTAAGTTGGGAGTTAATCTTTTTCACTATTCAAATTAGCTTTCGAGGTGGCCCAGGAAAACAATGCTCGATGCAATCATCAATCAAATTCTAGGCATAATCTGAATCATCATCCTAAGAAGTAATTGTTTTCGTAATGGATGGTAAAAGCTACAACACTTTCCATACACTAACCACAACGCTCTTCATCTCCATCTTCTTACCGCGCCAGCCCAGCACATCAGCAACTAGTTTACCCGAAGTAAAACCCTTGTCATGCAAATAGACACGGTGCGCTCGCTCCCTATTCACCATCCAGCCAAAGTACAGCCGAACTCTCCCTCTCCAAAACCATTACGGGCTCCCAAGTGTCTCCTTTATTGGGTTACCAATGCCGCTGGGAAGAATTTCCCGGCTGTCAGCTAACCAGCGGATTTATTTTACGGCCGTTGACCTTGCCCACCATTGTCCCCACTGGCGCACCTCACCGGTGGTATCAGTGGAATCAGTGGAAACAGCACTAAAAATAGCAACGAACATTATCAAAAAGCAAATGGATCTCGAGGCTCGAGGTTGATACCTGGATGCAATCATCGCCTAGACAACCGTACAAGTTACCGTGGGGAACCGTTGTGGACGGCTGGCATGGGATATATGCCACCGGTAAGCACTATTGGTGCTTGATGGTGCTAGCACCTCGCACACCCAAAGGTACTGGACGGGACACACAAAATGATCACTGTCCGACTTGGAATAACCAGAGGATTAGGATTTAATTGTACCCCAATTCAATGTGCTAAATTGGTCAACATCAAAATCAAGCTATGATTAAATTATGCAAACAATATTTGTGTAGTAAAATACATTCACTAAAAGATGGCTTTAACGATTTTCCCTACCACGAAGCTTTTTTGAAGTACCTCCTGCTCAGCATCCACTAGCTTCAAAGCTTTTTTGTCCCGAGAGCATCTTTGCAATCTCTTACGCTCTTTCTCACGCAGGGAACAGTACATCTCTTCGGCTATTTTCGGCTCTCAGCGTCAGGTGCTCGGTTCGGTTGCCATTAGCAGCGCCACCAACACAGGCACCATTGTTCCGACACAATCTCATTGCTTGTATCTCGGTTTGTGTAGATAACGCTTCCTGCCGTGGTGTGTGCGTGGCCGTTCGCCTAGTCAACCAGCTGGTAGGCGTTTGCGTATAAAAATACACGTGTCATCATACCCTCTCCGGAAGCCCATGCGTTATTTTGGCCACGTGTCTGTATGAGTTTGTGTGAGGTGGATTCGAGTCCCTTCCTGCCTACTTTCAACCCTCCTATGGAGGACATAGATAAAGTAAAAGTAAAAAGCACGGCTGTAGCAGTCGTCGTGTGCGCTTCAGCCATGGCATTGAAATGATGCTGCTCCGTGTGTGTGTGTGTGTTTGTGTGGTACGAGCGGCTGGCTTTTGTTTTGGTTGCCACAGTAGCGTTCGGCAGCAAAACGGTGCAATTCGCGCTCGAGGCTCTGATTTACGAGCGGTGTATTGAATCCCGATAGTAGCGTTTTCCGCGAGCGTTTAGTTGAACGAGTTGTGTGGGTTGGACGGTGGACGACGGTGGCGTTGGTTCGCAGATAGGCAAAAGCGTCCGTTTGGTGAGCTTTCTTCCCTTTGGTTCGGTTCAGTTCCGATTGGGAAAACGGATGGAACGGACGCGCTCTAGGTTGGCTAGATATCGTTTCCAGTGGTAACGCCGCAAGGCCAAGTGACCGTAATGTGAGTGAATAAAGGTGGGAATAGTGAGCAATATTGTGTGTTGTAAAATGTGTGACCATGTGCTTATGGGTGGAGAAGTCGAAATGAAATAGTTGAAATAATGATAATATGATATCAGCTCTTAATTGTGAGAATTGTTAGAGTGTTTATTGATTGCCCACGATTGTGTTCTTAACCGGTGTCGATTCGTATTATTAGTGTGTTAGTGGAGCATAAGTCGAGTTTTAATGTTTGAGCTTTATGGTTTCTTGTAAATAATGTTCTGGTCAACAGTCGCTCTCTCTTCTTCGACTAACCACCTGCTAAGTCGTACCGATCATCTAATGGCTTACCAGACTTATGGATAGCGCTTATTTAAATAGTCATTTCTCACTACAGGCATCACTATCGCTTATACCTGCGGGCCACCCTTTTGACAATAGTATTACTCCTCAAAATCCTCCGGGTTTCCTGTTGGCCTCTTGTTGGGTTGAAGAATTTTTGGATAAAATCGTGTCTGATAAGTATCTGACTTATTGGTGATTTAAAGTTCACTAATGTTCTGGTCATGGAAAATTGGATTGCTCCTCTTCCTTGGCACTACAACCTCGAAAGGTCTCAGTCTGTTTTTCTGGGATTCCCCTCTCTCTTTAGTTTTCCTCTAAGCTGCATAGTCAGCGCTTCGTATGGGGAAGCAGTTAAGATGGAATTTGAGCACCAGATCTAATTATCTTTACTCGTTTGATAACTATATTTGAATAAGCTTTAGCCTAACAAAATTTTCTCCATCAATTCTGTCTTATATGGCTCACCATCTATAAAATATGCAAACTACTTTTATCTTTCTCATTATAACACACGATAAACATATAAACCACGCTCGATGATCATCAAACTACGTCCAACTTGATCGCCTCCCCCACTGAATGACATATCAGTGTGGTTTTTCCCCGAACTAGTCACACACGGCACTAGTCGTAATTTACTACCAATTGTCTGTGATTCTACCCCAAAACGAACTGCAACCGCGATGGTGGTTGCGGTTACGCCATAATGTGTGTTTTGGGTCAACTGGTCGGCACTGCCAATCATTGCTGCGGAGCAAATCGGTCGATAGGAATGCAACGTAATCAAAATCGAATTATCACCAGTGGGATGCGGATTGAGTGCGTTTGACGCAATCCACCGTAAATGAACAACCGATTCCCATTTTGTGGTGCATAATGATGGTGTACTTAATTTGCACAACAACTGCTAACCACAAGCACGCATTGGGAAAGCTGTACTCGGTGCAGCAATTTTGACACGGATTTTATTGCTCATTGTAAGGAAAATAAAATGTGATGTTTTACTAGTTATTGGAAATATTTTTTCTTGTTGTTTCCACTGATGTTACTCAGCAAACGCTCAGCTTCGGAAACGTTCGTATCATGCAAATCGAATAAGCGTTTAATGCGTCATCGAAAAATATTCAATCTACCAACTGGTACACGCACATCAACTTCACTCCATCATCGTCTGTCCGATGTTTCACGAACGTTTCGCTCTTCCGTAGCAGCTCACCAGTTACGGCATACTCCCCTTGGCAGGAATGTCAATTTATTTCCCGTCCATTGAAGCCCGCTCGGACTGATGAGCCCGGGGCGAAATGACCATTCGAGAAGGCAAAACCTGCGATATCTAGTGCTCAGCTAAACGAGTGCAATTGAAAGCGAGTTTCTGTCATCGAGATTGTGAAACGCAGCAATCGAAAATGGAACCGAGAAAGAGGCGAACATAGGAATGAAAAATCAATCACCGTAGCAACATACCGGGAAGTATATTTATAAAGATCCTATTTCACAGATTATTGCCTGTGATCTGCTTTAATGTGAATGTATGAGTATTTTCGTTTGCCTTGCGTTTGGATGAGAAGTTTTGTCTCACTCACCAGCACGCAAGCTTATTCTCTTACTGGGGTCGTATTCGTCTTTGACCCGATGCCCCACAATGTTACAGACGATGGTAAGGCGATGGAATTCCTTCTGTCACACACAGAACACACAGGTTCGGTCCGGACGTCCATTTTCATTACACGAACATTTGCTCACCGACTGGCGCAGTGTCTTGTCGTAACAAGAATGAAAGGCATTTTTCAATCAAATAAAATATAACGTCATTCACGGTGGAACGAGGTCGATCGTTTGCTATAAACGCGATGCCCAGTGATAATGGAGGCGCCCGGTGTCTGACGGCTTTAAATGCGTATTCTCCCAGAAAAAAAAGAAACCGAAGCGCAAATACGCACATTGACATTCCAACGAACCCGTAGCTGGCCAGATGTGTCAGGTGGAAGGTCGTTATGTGCGTGTGTGTTGTGTGAGACAAAAATGTGTTTGTGCTACATCATCAGCATTTTTCGCATGTAACTTGATCACAATCATGACTCGTCACTAAAAATTAACCATTACACCAGGAGACTTTTCATCTCCACTCCAACGACACTACGTTACGGTGTATTAAGCTAATGGGAAGAACCGTGCATCCATGACATTATTTTAGCTTAAACATTGTGCACTGCAAACGAAAGTGTGAGACAAAGGCAACTCGTTAGATTAAAGATGATGGCAGGATGATAAGTGATCATCATCTCTTCATCGGGTCAACAAAGTCAAGCATATCAAACAATATTTTATGAGGTTGTGTGCCCTCACTTGACACACTTATGCAACGTTCAGGCTAACACTCGTTGCACTCGTAACGTTTGGCAGACTTTGTTCTCACTGGAAGATCGCCGTATACCCAACCAGCTCGGACTCGCCTTTAACAGCAATATCTTCGATAAGACAATGCGTTGGCTTCATGAAAGAGACATCGTGAAAAGCTGCAGCTGGTCTAAGGATCCGTATCCATAGTTCCAATATTCTAGATGACTTTTTCCATACATTTCTGTACGTATTTATGACATTATCCACATAAGCCCTGTTAAAGGATGTCTTTATTACCATTCAATGAGATTATATGCATCCTCACATCCTTTGCTCAAACAAAAAAGAGCTAAATCCCTTTTAAAACTCCAGTGTCGCTTCCCTCCAAAAATCAAAACCCACATTCAACACGAATCTCCCGAGTGTCGATCGACGAGAGAGCCCCCGCACCATATTTCACGCTGTCCGGATTTTTACGGCCATGATAAAACAAAATAGAACGAATGATGCTTTCAGTAAATGCACCCTCAACGGAGTCCAGAGAGTCGTTTGCCAACCGCACATTGTCTGCTGAAGGAAGGACATCCAAATCTCCCCCAAAAAAAAAAAGTGCAAATCATCATCCAAGCCTTTAGTGTAGGAAAGCATATTAACGGATGTCCCTTGTGTTCTCATAAAAAAAACAGCACGCCCTTGCGAACGCACAATGGCAGAAAGGTCTGGAGAGGGAAAAAAGACTTGAAACAAAACAACGGATGCTAAAAACGCTTCGTGAAGCATACGAAGCAAATGATGTCATAAAGATGGGTTTTTGAAATATTTTGACTGAAATTGGCCCATAAAAAATAATGAATGATACACTTGTGGAAGAAAGATAGCGCAAAAGGATGTGTTATTTATCTCCGGCAGACGGCAATTAGACTGTGTGGGGTGTAGAGAGAAAAGGGATATCCTTTTGGGCTGGTAGGCATAGGACAGTTTAAAGAATCGCGATTCTGTATACAACAGTTACCAAGATGAAGGATTTTAATAACATTTAAATAAATCCAGTTCAAAGAAAGTTACCAATATCATTGAGCGGAAGAAGATTGCTCAAGTTCAGCTTAAAGAGCAGAGTTTTGCTAGCTAATTGACTTTAAATATTTCTCCAAGATGGAACACTCTTTCAAAACTCCAATACAGCGAGAGACATTCGCGAAGAAGGAAAAACTTCATCAAGTCAATTAAGTTCGGCGCAGGAAATTTCTTTCCTTTTACCCATTTAACTCGTTCATCCAAAAACCCCTGGAGGGCCTCCTCTCGCCGATACCACGATAAGATGCTAAAACACTGAAACTTTACCACTGCGGTGGTAACTGCAAACTTTTTCAGCAGCAAAGAAAAAAATAAAATGGCTCGGAAACAACTACACTTTAGACCGAATCCAGATTCAACCAGCATTTACCCGCAAAACAGTAACACCGTACGCCTCCGACTTCGAATTTAAACCTGTTTGAAGGCTTTTGATCATCGGCTGATTATAGCCCGCGAAGCCACGCTTTTCCACAGCCCAAAAGCTCAGCCGAGTTTCCTTTGCTTTTTGGGGGGGTTTTTGTTTCTTCTCCATCACTCGTTTTATATATAACGGCACACACACAAACACAAACATATACTGGTGAGGGGAGACTCACTGGCATGGAAGCCATTTCGATAAGCGCAAAATAATTGCCATCGATTATTTGAGGTTTCATTTTTCCTACTGGGAAAAATCATTGCCATGAGAGTGAAGAAATACTAAAAGCGATCATTATGGTCAAATGATTTCGATGTGCGATGGTGTTGGTGCGTGACAGCGATGCGGGTTGCTCAATTCGGGCAGCATATTTCACAAGACTTTGTAAATCATGGAAGGCGAAATAGACTGTTTTTGGGATGATATCTAGGGTTTAAATTTAGTATTAAATATACGATTTACTTCAAATTTAAAAAAAATTATGTTATTTTAAAGTTTTCAAAGTACATCCTTACTTGGCAGCATTTAGTTACTAAATCGCTAACTCTTATTCTTCTCCTTCTTCTTTGACCTACCGACATCTTAGGTCATGGCTGCCATTTTTGGCTTACTAAACTTAAAGATATCACATAGCTGGGTAGCCAAGCCCTCACACTACAGGGGAACGGTCAGGCTGAGATTTGAATCCTGGTCCTGCCATATGAAGTCCAGCGCCGTTGTCACCTCCACCACCGGGCCGCCCCATAATAGTCATTAAAAATCATACCTTAGAAGTCAGTTTTAAAAGTCATTCGGGCCATCTAATTTTTAATGTTTATTTATTAAATGACTGAAGAGCCTTTCAAAAGTCATAACTGTTTTTTTCATGTTTACAATTAATTTTAAGACGCAACATAGACGTGATGCTCCCATAGCCTTCAAATTCAAATACCTCATCGGCTGCAATAAAGGGTCAAGACATGCATATCAATGCGTTATGATAGCTAAAGGTAGTCCAGAGCTCTGAGATTATTAGCTTTTCCGGGACCACAGCATCCTGCTGAGTACTTACAGGAACGCCTACAGGGCCATTTAAAGAGACAGCGATGTAAGCCAGTCTTGCATGTTGTATGCGGCTATCTAAGTCGTCGTGGTAGCCCGAGAAGCAAGCACTTGGTCCTGTATTCCAGAGAGCTATCCCAAGCATGTAATCTGAAGTTGAACAGAAGGCTCTCGTTAAAGAAGACCACCACACTATGCTAGCATACCTGAACAGCGATCGAATCAACGAGCAATACAGCGTCTTTACGCATAAGGCATCACGAAGCTTACGCGTCATGTTAGTTACCAGTCCCAACAGTTGACTGCGCTTCACAACGAAACTGTCCATCTGTTCGAGTCCATGACCACCCTTAGATGCTTAAATGAACCTTTTCTCTCGAGCAACTGACTGTTTTATACATAAATGAAGAACATAGGGGCTATCACCCAACCGAAGTTGATAATGGTGCATTTATCGATGCAGGGAGTTATAGCTTAGTCCTTTACCAAGAAACGAGCTCACACGGAGAGTGGTGAGTGGAGAGTTTAACTAAGGTGGTCTTCTGGAATGCGGATTTCGTGAAAGATTTTTAATTCTTTCGCATATAGAAGGCAGTTTTCGTCTGGCATCCCCATGATTCCCAATTCATTGATGAAAAGTATCAACAATAACTGATTCTATTTATTGAAAGCAGGACTGACTTAAGAGGTCCAGATGGGACTCGATATCCGGTTCTAAATAAAAAGACCAAATCACGACAAACGGGACGCTTCATGCTCAAAGCATGTCTGTAAAAATGAATTCCTTTTCAAATGATCATTACTAAAACATCCAAGCTATTCTTCTCCAAACCATTTTGTATTCCTTTTCTACCTAAAAGCTCCACGGATTCTTACTCAAAAATGATGTTGTTTTCAAGGCTGCGTTTCACCTCTCACCTCTCTCCTTAGCACACAAACAAGCCATTTTCTGCAGCATAACAAAAAAATCAATCAAACACACACACAAACACACACACACACACACACCATAAATCCAAACACCATTGTCGCCAAATCCACCCGGCATCGTGTTTCGGACATTTTTCGGTACCTCTTAATGATGTGATTTATTTCGATCGTTAGCGATAAGCGACGCGCGAAAAGAAAAATTGTGCCACAAATTCACGCTCCTTTTGCGCGCAAAGTCAAAGCGAAGGCACCTGAAACTGATCCAGGAAAAAAGTAAATCTTTTTACAGGCTAGCGAACGACCGGCCGGCTTCGACGAACGACGGCCCCGAGTACGAGTGGCAAGCAAGGGATGTACTAAATCAGTATCAGAATATACTGACACATGTTCGGTGATGAACTCAACGGCATTTGCAATATTTCACTACAAGGGCGTGTGTGCGTATGTGTCCTTGTTGCTGTAACCAGTTGAATCTTTTTGTTTCGGAAAATAGATTGTACGGAACGATGATGTCAACAGTGTATGGGTTTTTTTTTTTTGTTGGTTGTCTGTCTCTCTGTCCCATACATTCGAAATATTCAATTTTCTGTAACCCGAATAAGAGATAAGGATATCAGTGGATACACTGACGCCCCTGAACATACTGTCACTGATAGTCAAATCGATTTGTGGACAATAATATTTGAAGACACCACCAGCCTACCGATGCTCATTTCGGGTAGCTGTGGTAGACCGGTGTCAAACTGCAGGCACACCATTTTTCACACGATAAGCTCCCTCTTCACTACGTAGCGCCGCACATTTCCCGGGAAAACGGGTTACCTCGATTGTATGGCGCTTCATGATGACCGCGGAATTGATTTCACTGTTAATTGATTCAATTAAGGTCACCGCGCAACGCGAGTGCACCAGGAGAACGGAATGCTTTATCTTTTTAATCGATCGATAAAAATTGTATTAAACTATCAGTGGAAAATTATTCCCCAAGGTACAATTAACTCAAGCTAAAATTGCATTACAACAAACCCTCCTATTACAGCACCTGTATGGGTGTAGTTTTGAAAAGAAAAAAAGGAATACCTTTGCAGACATTAAAAATTAAAATTTTCATCAAATAACTTTCGGGCCAATCTTCTCATCTAATCTCATCTCTTTGCGCAAGTGAAAGTTACCGCGATAACGGCATAAATAGCCCGTAGCGATAATTTAATATTTATGAATAAAAAGGAAAACCTTACTACACTTAAATTTGCAACCACAGGGGGAAAGTGTTTTTTTAGCCCGTCTCTAGCGACGCTAAGCACTTCGGTCTCCCGGGATGACGAGAGCGCTAAAGTACATCATAATTTAAAGGCGTCACATTTAATCAAACGCCGAGTTGTGATCTGCACCAAATTATGGTATTTACTTTCCTTCTTCAGCTACTGAGAGCCGGACAAGCTGGTTTCCATCGTTGTAAGTCGTTTTGTGTTAAAAAATTTTGGGCCACTTTGAGTGTTGGCCCCTTTTTGCTCACCGTGGCCGTAATGTTAGAAGCCACATGGGACGCGATAAGTTTCACTCTCACATACAAGTCTGTGTGGAACGGTCTTAAAAATACTTGCGAGAAGTTTTCTCTTGCCCTTGTTTTGCTTTTGTTCTTCGCTTCCCAAACAATGCAGTTTTCCACCCTCTGGACAGTGATTATTTTCATTCGCTTTTCACTGTACGGCCTCCGCCTGTTTGTCCTTCAGGCGCTTTTACGATGGAGCAAGCAACACTCGCAAAACTTTGGCGCAGAATGTACATGATTACGTGATGAAATATTCACGCACTCGCAACCATTTCATTGCCCGGTATGTCAATACTTGTGTTGTAGTATTTCTTATCGTACGAATGCTTGCGAGAAGACGTTTGCACTTCATCTTTAATTTAAATCGCTTATGATAAAATGGGTGCGTGGGAACGGTGTTAGCTTTACGCGGGCCAAATAAATGAACATTTGTAGATTATTGTGTTTGGGAGATGGTTGAGCTCAAAGAATGAAAGCTTAATTTGATTCGATGTGTGACAAATGTTTGTGCCAATTCTGGTACGAAGTTGTTTTGTGAGAATTATGTTCCAATTATGTGTGCCCAATAAAAACAGCATCTGTGTTTTTCCACTTGCTTGTTCGATGGTTTGACTTTGGAAAATTTAATTTTTGTAACCATTACACTGCATTTTTTCTACTACTTTTGGTTCAGACGGTTCATTCTACATTCGTCTAGTACTGTATTCGATCTAATTACAAATCCTTCATCGTGTTCTGCTGGTTGCCTACCGTTAGGCACATGTTACAAAAATGTTCTTGTTTCAACTTTAAAGGAAACAATTTCTATGCGTACGCTGGGCTTTAATTTTTGAAGAGCTTCTGATTTTTCCACACAAATCTAAGCTTCAAAATATGCTCCTTAGAAGTACTCGGAAGTGTTAATATCAGGTTTTTTAACTGACTCAACTTTCCAAAAGATTTAAATCAAGAACATTGATATAAATAAATAAATTGTTTGTTGTAACATCTATATGAAACCAATAGCTAATTATGTATTAGTTGTTTATCTCATATCTTGCAATATTGTATGACAAGGCCGGATGTCACTCAGAGTCTGAGTGAGTCTTTATGAGGTGTTGAAACCATCTTCATAGAACTACGGATCCACAAAAACCACACCAAACAGTGATTTTAGAAGCATGAAGCATTAACTTTTAACGAGTTGCATTTTTCTAAAAGCTATTAAAGCCTATAAGCCCCTATTACCGTAATAGAACTTATTCATAGAGACACATTAGTACGTAGCAAAAACCCAGAGGGTGGCTCTGGATACTGTTTAAACCAATGTCGACCCTTAATCGCCTCTCTAAGATTACCAACAATAGCTTTCAGAATGATGATACAGACGTATTATAGATCTCGATGAGGCACGTTGCACACGGGATATGAAAGTCTCGATCGCTTGTGAAATACTTCGCCAGTTACTACAGCTGGACAGCATCAGGTACGGCGATATTCCACGAAGTCACTTGCGTGTTTACTTGCGCGGGCATAATAACAACGGTAAAACATAGCACGATTGGGGCGGGGGTGTCTTCACACGGCAGGACCGGAGTTCAAATTCCATCCAGACCGCCTCCCCGTACGCAGGGCTAACTACTTTGCTACGGGTAAAATTAAGTCACAGAAAGCCAGAAATGGCAGGCCAAATCGTCTCGAGCTTATAGTGCCAAATAAGAAAAAGAAGAAGAAGAAGAAGAAGAAGCATTGTGATTCCCTGATAAACTTCAGCTCCGTGAGATGGTATCAAGCGTCTTCCAAATTCAGAATATGCAGTGGTATCATCCCTACAATCAATCAGCGAATGTCGTATGCGGTAGTTCGAAATGCGCTTCACACTCGCTGCACCAGTAGACCTCAATAAAGATTTCAGTGCTCACCTATGAACCTGTTTTCCTAGCAAAGATAGCTGCCCCATATGACACCTTCATGGGCACAACTGTGGCGATTTGCGTCGGCTAATAAGGGCGAACATACGAAGCTTTAAAATCTTAACAGCGGGTTTCATGCTCTTCAAAAACTTCAAAAAGCTTGAAATTTGCTGTTGTTCATGTTGAACATAGTAATTACAGCGAAACAGATAAATAAAAAAATTATTAAAAATTAAAATTCCACCCTTGGATGATTCTCGGCCATTTTTGTTTTACTAAAAAGACCGGCCTGATTGTATTGCCACAATTCTCAGTCACATGTTCTATCATTTTAATATGCAACTACTCTGAATAATCCTATGGAAAGCTGAGAGATATGCAATTCAGAACGTACAGCAGGGCAAACACAATGGAAAAGTTCTGCAAAAACATTACAAACAAAAACATATGCATCGCACTTCATGCTCGGTTTTTGCTTTCTACCGTCAATGGCTATGACACAAGCATGACGAGTGGACGAGAGTACAGAGTTTGCAGAGTTATGAATAGCCATTTAGTGCATGTTTTTCGCTGCAAAAGCTTTCATTTTGAGTTGCTATTCGGTAAAGTGAAAAACTACACCAACAGTTATTTTAGTTTCCTCCCAAAGAGCGCAATGTTGAGTGAATGTTACAAAGCCTCACAAAAAACTAAAACAACTAGAAAAACACATGTGAGCACTCTTGTAGCTACAGTTTCTCTTTAGCATGAATCACAAACTCAAAAGTAAAACTAAAATTTCCACTTCCGATTCTTTCACTTGTGCGGCTTCAGCTTGGCGTTTCGTTTTCGCTTACATGCCTGCCAAAGTCATTACGTCAGCTTTTTTTTTGGTTCAAAATTAAAAATCCGAAAGAAAAACCACCAACAAGGGCGCCACAAAATCAACACCAACCGAGCTGATCGAACCAACAATCGGCTTCCAAATTGAAGCGAACAATGATGCAATTGTTCCTGCACAAATAACGAAAACCTCCTGCTTAACCGCGTGGCTGCTTAAAATAGAACCGGGAGAATGTCAAGAGCTTTTGCTCTTCCGCCTACATAATTCTAATTTATTCCATTCTCTAGCTGTCTGAGACAGTGCGATACCACGGAAGTGAAACAGTGGGAACCAAACGAAAGAAAAAATCTGTCAACGCATCGATAAAGTACGAAATAGAAAAAAGGAAAAACCACCGACAGTGACACAATCGTTCGTGCTCAACAATCGATGCCGCTTTTGCATGCTTCAACGTTTTGAGACACTACTCATCCGGTGCGAGCTTGCTCCTCTTCCTCGTCGAGGGACGAAGCGTATCGGATTCGATTTTTTTCTCTTCTATTCATTGTACAATCATAGGCACCCTCACACTTTCACTTGCTTGTAGTGTGCGTTTAAAGAACCGTTTACGGCAACAACAAAAAAACATCTCAGCAGCGGCTCAGTAGCACTCAATGGATTTAGATGCCGGGTTTCCGTCCATTTCTTTCCCGGAGGGAGGCTTTTATTGCCAAATTGGGCCGGAATCGAACTGATTTTATTTGCAAAACCAAAAGCAGAAAAGAAAAACACGTCCCAGAGTCCGTCAAACCGGTAAAGTAATATAATCCCTTTATTTGTACATCAACCAGATCCGATAGGAAAGTGATTTGTTCGGCTGATACTAATGGAACAGTTTTTGGTACAAATGTAAGCCAGTAGTTGCGCTTGTACGTGGGATATTTATTGTTATTTAAATGTTTTAAAAGCTGATGTTTGTAAGAATAAATACTATTTTACACTTAGTATTCTTCAGTTATCCAGCTGCTGTCTAAAAGAACGCCTAATAAATATGGTCAACAGTAAAGTTCCTAAGAAGATGCCATGCAAAACTCCTACAGAATTAGTAAAGAGCATAAATAGAGCATTTGCTATTTTAACAGTAAAATGAAGATGACTTATAAAGCTTGACATCCAATTTACGAATGCTCCATTAGCACCATACCATGTCAACTTTGCAGTTAGTAGTGAATGATTCACAGAACTAAATACAGTGCAGAATTCCGTAAAGATGACACCACTCTTATTTAGCGAAGGGTAACAGGAAATCATCATTGAGAGTAAAGATGTTGATAGTTTTATAAAAATGAGTTTGAATTCCCTTTTTTTCTGGAAGCACCATGCATAAAGATGACACGAAAGCCCATCTGCAACGTATGAAAACTGTACTTGGTATAACATCCGCCACAGCATTAAAAGAAAGCTTCAGCTTGTTGATTGCAGTGGCTGCATCAGCTTCAGTCAAGAAAGGTAGAGGAACGTCTGCGGCATCATGAAGTTGGTTGTTTGTGGGCATTTTTTGTGGGTATAACGATGAAATGCTTGACTTTTAGGTCATTACTAGCATGTTAATTGGATGGCCATCTACTTCAGCTGCGTTTGCGTTTAATAAACTTCCAGAAGCTGTTTGAATCCCTGTTTAAATGAATTTCGATCTTTCTCACGTTATTAGTGTAATCATTTTCGTTATATGCTCCAGTTATAATTTAAATTAGTGAAAGTGAAAATTTTTATTTTATTCAATGATATTTAAAAATAATGATTAAAAATATCTCAGTCAAGGTGAAAAAGTGAAAAATCAATCATTAATCTTCATTAAAAATATTTTTTGTGATTTTTCAATGCAACAGAAATAATACGAATGAGTGTGTGTCACCATTGTGATTTATTGCTGTAAATGAAATCATAATTTTCTTAAGTGTAGATTGCCGAAAAAAAATATGCCATTCAAATACCCGTCCCTTACGGTGCCACACTTCAAAATGGAACGCAGCAATCGTTTACACTGTATTGATGCAATTAAAACGGCTTCATCGACCTTAATGGAGCCGCCTGGTAGCTGGTAGAGTAAAAAATGCTCCCTCCAAACGGTCCAATCAATATTGACCCGACGGATTGAACTTCTCGAAAGTGCGCGCCACCACATTACGGTTCGAGATTCGACTGCCAGAGCCCAGCAATCACAGTGTGCTATGCGAGCGAAGCTGCGTTTACCCACGAAGCAGCCCCAAAGCGACGGTGTATAAGGACACGATGGCAAACCAAACCAATCAATCATTGAAAAGTAATAATCCTTCGTCAGTGCAACCACCACCGCCCGCTTTGGCGACCACCACATCCGATTCCAGCATCAATCGATCGGGCCGGTACGATCGATCGCAGCCGGTTGCGTCACGGCCAGCCTCGTTGCCGATGGTTACGGCGTGTTCCGGCTCGCCGAACGCCACCATGAGTTCGCGACCTTCGCGAAGTGCCACGCGCCCGGTGGGCGTAGGATCGAACCCGTTCACCTCCCAGACGGCGGGTATGCGAGTGTTCAAGAAGTGCAAAAGCGCCACCTTCCAGATCGATGGACACACCTACACCATAGGTAAGTGGTTGCTGCGAAAAAGGGTTGCGCTTTGGGCTTGAGCGTTGTCGAGGAAGACAGCTGAGCAGCTTGAGTGAGCGGGGAAAACTTTCACCCACCGCAAAAGCCTGACAAAGTGCGTTGTGAAGGAACTTACGCCCTTCTTACTCTCTACCGCTCTTTTCCCCGCTCCCTGTCCCTAACCTTTGAGAAGGGTGCTCTGAGCTGGGAAGGATAAGTTCGGCCATGGATAAACTGCCAAGGCGTCATTAATCTTGCGGTGAAACAAATAGCTGTCACACCGGGGTGATATGATAACGAACAGATTTAGGATCGACCAGCACCGTCCACGATTCTTCCACCAAACCACAAAGGGGTTTGGTGCGGGCAGTGAAGCGAGACATCGCCCGGGTTTTGGTGGGGTAATATTTGATAAGTTTTATTCGAGCACCCCCCTGGTGGCGTACCGATTGGGTGAGATAAAGTTACGCTTTTGCTTTGGGCGATGTTTAACGGTGACTTGCTGATGGGCTTTCGATGTTGTGACCGTGGCACTGTTACGCTCCGGTGTCCTGGTAATGGTCTCCCCCGGGGGTGAGCTATACCGTTTGAAATTGACAAATCTGGCCGTTGTGTATCTCTCCCGGGGCCTTTATTAATGAAGGACGAGGATCACACAACACCTTCATCAAGGAGCGACTCGAATAATAAAGAACGGAAGGCATGCTTTACGACAAGATGCCATTCAAGCTATAATAGCTGCGTTGCAGTCAATTGAAGGTACCAGATCTGGGAGACGCGAGAGAGTTTTGAGAGCTTTTCCATTAAATAATTCATGATTTCCTTTATTGTGAAGATATAATTTAGAATATAATAGAGTATACGGATATCTAATATTGCAATAATTGATTGGGAGGGATTAGATGAGGACAGCAAAACTATTTCAAATTGAAGCTCAAAACCTTAGATATTAAAACGACTTAAGTAATCTCATACACCTCTTACTTGTTAATATCAGTGCTATAATGCTTAAGAACAGTCGACATAGAATGGAAGAAAAATCTATCGTCTCCAAGACGAGCTGAAAGGACACTGTCAACAATAGTAAATAGAGCAACGTCCTACTCCCTTTTAACCATGCGTAACACCTACTGCTACTACTACTACTACTACCACCATTGAAAACATCCAACACACAGCTGGACACATTGTCGACACACATCCATCAAATCGTTATCCGATTGTTATCACTCACTCTCACTCTGTCTCTCCGCTTGCCTGGTCCCTTTCCGGCTCCTTCGAGTCAACAAGTCGGCCATCCTTTTGCCTGGCGGAAGGAAGCTGTTTAACGCTTCTCGGTGCTTGCTCAACCATGAAATACATCGCACATGGTGCGCGCAACATGGATGACGATGCTCGGCAAGACAAACGAGCGATAGACAAACCGGCTTTGCTACGGTTCTGCCTTTGCGCCCAACACGCCTCAAGGATGCAGCTCGGAGTCACTCCGGGAGAAAAGAAAAACATTGTTCTTCAGGTTTTTCCCCTGTTTTGTTTATTTCTCCGCTTCGGTTCCAACCCGTATCGATCGGTGTTTATCTATAACGTACGCTGGTCACGCTAGCCGCTGGGTTGGAGATAATTTGCTCAATCATCATCAGTTAAATTTGTTTGCCGTTTGTTTGTTTGTTCGAATTTCCCCCATTTCGAGTTGTTTGTCGTTCGCGTACTGATGATGCTGGATCGTTGCGTACCGTTCAATCCTTAAAGTGTGGGTTTCGAATTGAGACAGTCAATCTTGAGGACTTTTCCACTGTATTTGACTACGCATAGTTAGAGAATCTATTATTCTTATTGCTTTATATCCACGCCACGTGATACATATTACAGTCCACGTGATGCACGGATTCCCAGCCGATGTGAACTGATTAATCCCCCACCCTGTTTCCCATCCACGATGAAGGGCATAAAAATAATTCAGTCTCATCACTTCAACCACGCGTTGATGCCCACCAAAGCAACTCAGTTCCGAGCGTAACTGGGTGCGCTGATGGCTTCGTTTCAATATCCCACTGCCTGTGGCAAGGGCCGAAGCTAGGCAGTGTGATTAGGGTATTGATTTTCTTTCCAACCATTAAACATCCCGCGGTGAGAGAGTACGCAGTTGAAGCACTGAAGCGACGAAAGAAAGCCCGCAGAGCAAAAGACGTTCTCGACTCCATTCACTTTGCAGATGGCTTCTCGTCTCTACTTGGGAAAAGCGGGAAAGTACGTCGGCAAGCGTAGAAAAAGAAGGAAAAATTACAATGCGTGTGTAAGAGATGAAAAATTTGTCTACCACCCGCTGCGGTCGTAAGCAAATCTCATTTCGTCTGACAGAAACTGACTTCTGTAAACGTGAAGTACAGTGAAGAGACGGAGAGCATCAGATAAACAGGCACAAAGGAAAAAGAACACGTTCAAAACGAAAACGAGCACGCAGAAAGTCTGATAACAATCCTTATACCCTGTGTGGCAAGGGTACACTCGCACCGATGGTATATCAATCGAATCAGCAGGCAAATGCGAAACAAAACGATTTCCATTAAACCTTACTGCTTGCAAGGAGCTTTTGAAGGATAATCTTTCTTCTAAGAAATGTTGCAACGCCGTCTAAAGTCTTTGAGATTATATTCACTGAACGTTTTGATAATCCAATCTACAGAGTATTCAGAAGCAATAATTTTTGTTCTGATTTGAGCTATGGTTGTTAGTGCCACATCTGGACTAATCGTGGACTAAAGTGAACAATTTCCTAGTCAAAATGATCAGTAATGGGATGAGAGAATATTTATTTAGGTTTGAAACTACGTGTCATTTGCTCACTTTAACTTTAAGACTGTCGAGAAAGTACATTTAAGTCCAGTTTTTCAGTTAATCGTCCACTTCTTCGTCAGCCCATTGGAGATAACTCAAACTTTACTGGTTCGTCTCAAAGTACCTTAAGACCACTTTTTTATTAGATTTTCGAACTTCTTCTACTAGGTATAATTAATCCTAAACTTGGCAAAAACTTCTCATCATCTTAATTTTCTATTCTATACCACACCTGTTATGTTCAAGTATATGATAGCCTTTTAAAGGACTTTACGAGCTGGGTCTTCTTCTTTTTCATAGCCTAACGACCTCTTAAGGTCATGCCCGCCATTTCTGGCTTAATAGATTTATTGATTCCGCACAGTTGGATCGTCAGTCCTGAGTATGGGGGAACGGCCCAGTAGGGATTTGAACCACGGTCCTGCCGTGTGAAAACCGGCGCCGTTGTCGCATCACTACTGAGCCGCCCAACGGGCTGGGTCGTCCGGTGAGATCATCGTACACCTCGTAGAGTTTGTTAATGTAGTGACTACTCCACTGTTCTTCCACACACACGTGACCATAACTACTTCTGAGCATCTTCCTCTCTAACTCGGCCTAGAGCGTTTCGCCAGTTTTGGACAGCGTCCATGTCTCAGAGACATATGTGAGTACTGGGACTATAAATGTTCTGTACAGTCCCCGCTTCGTCTGTCGCGACAGGTTTTTTGAGTGGAGCAATAACCTCAGGCAATATTATGATCACGTAACTCAACATCAATGTTGTTGTCGGTGCTGACTTTTGACCACAGATAGGTGAAGTTTTGGACGACTTCAACCGTGCGGTCACCTTTCTGTACGTCATCTTTACGTAAATAAGTGTTGGTTAGCAGGGTCCCTGGTGGTTCCAAATCCATCATTTTGGTTTTCGCCTCGTTAAATAATGTGTGGCCACATTTTAATGATAATAAAAAAAAGAATTCTCATAATCGATATCTCCGTTCATTCCATGATAGGATCGTTTCTCCAACATCTTCAACTTAATATAACAACAATAAAACTAGCATATTCATTAAAAATAAGTTGGATTCGCCTTATGAACCAACGTCAGGCTAGCATTCAAGAAAAATTTGATCAGTCACACTCAAGACTTTCAAAACACCATAACTAAAGTGACTACACGTACGGCCTTGCTATGCTCTTGTGCCTCAGTTTTTGGTTTGAATTATTGAAGGACCTAGGATCGAATCTCGTTTGGATCGAACCCCCGAGTAATCAGAAAAATCAAGTTCAGTATACAAAATCATCAATGCAAGTGAAAAAGGAATAGAGCAAGAATTGAATTTATGTTAGTAATGTCCTTGTTTAATCCTTTCATTATATCATCATCATCTTCTTCTTCCTTGGCCTAACCTCCTCTTAGGTCATGCCTGCCATTTTGGACTTACTAGACTTGTTGGCCGGTCCTGCTGTGTGAAGACCGGTGCCGCTGTCGCATCTACCATCGGGCCTCCATCAGATCATCACTTAGCACTACTTCAATCCTCTTTTTTGGAGCTCTTAATCCTTTGAATCCCTTCTCCATCTTACATCTCATCCTTACACCACTATTACAGCTTGAATCTACCGTCCCTTACGTCCAAATACCGTTTCTCACAACGGCTGTCTAAAGTTTATTTATCTTGCAAATCACTTTCCAAGATCTACAAATACCATTCCATCTTCAGCGCATTCTTCACCTTTTGCTCCATTCTTGCAGTAGTGCCTACCGCTCTACCTTGGTGAAAAATCAAACCCAAAGCACAACGCCACACCGGTTCCTCGCTGGCAACCGACCTGATACCTGGCCGGGTTATTCCGGGGGAATGCCGTACCCCGTTACGGTTGACGCTAAATTTTGTGTAAACAGAGGCAGCCTCACGGTTGGCCCACGGCTGGTGGCGTTTTCGGGTGAACGGAACTCGTGACACGCTGTCGCACGTTCACTGCTCACCATGCGCTCAGCGAACGGGATGCTTGCTGGGACATGGTTTGCAATCATGGCAGCAATACGCACCACGCCACCACTGGAAGCTACTGCTGTGTTCTGTGTTTCCTGACAGCTCGAATGGGTACACGCTGTACCATACGGACTAAATCTAATTTTACGTGCATGTTATTCAATTTCGTAGTGATTTTAATGAATGAAATTATAGATTACACGTACACGAGCACAGTCGGTTCGGTTCGGTCGAACGGTACCCACAAATCTCCCGCCCCGCTGGAACATCGCCCATGTGCTTGGTGAAGTCGGTGTGTGTGTGTGTGGTGCTACTTTGTGCTTGAATGCGATGCGCGTGCTGGAGCTGGGTTTGTGAAGTGTTTGTACGGTAAATTTGTTTCGCTTGTAAATCGCAAGCGATTTATTGCGATTTACGGCAAAATTATTTAGCAAGATTACACCCAGTTTCTGGGGTTCTTGTACAATAATTAACAAATGTGGGCTGTTGCAGCGAATGTTCATTTCTCACTTTCACTATTTAGAGAAGGCAAATGGCAATGAAAGTCGTTCCTTGGAGATCTACACTGTTTAATGGAGTGAAATTTTATTTATAGCTAGAGAAGATTTTGAGATTTAAACAATTGATTTTTAAGTCAGACATTTGTCACTGATAACTTCAAGCATCTATTTGCGGTTCTTGACTTCAGCCATAGTTTTCTTAGACATATTTTAATGCTCCATTTACCTATATGCAACGAAGTCAATGCCCTAAACTAAGCATTTCGAAAAATGTTGACTAACACGCTGTATGCAAATCACGACTCTGCAGTTTGCGGGTAAACATTCTATCTCAAGGGTTTCATCATTTAAGGGCAAACCGATTCTTAACCCTCTTATAGTCACACCACAACACTTTGTCCGATAACTTTGACTCTACGAAAGCATCATGCCACTTCTATCGTTTATCACTTTCCTCACGTATGGAACCGGCTTCCCTTCCGTTCACCTAGACAATGCTGCAAGTAAATTCTTTCAATTCTTCCCTTGGGTGTCTGGCGTTGAAAAGGCACCCCCACCTTGGTGTGGGAACCTTTCCGGACGACCAGGAGAACTTTTGTTTTATTTACAGCTTTGCTCTATATTAAACATTCCATAGTTTGCAATTTAGATGACACCGAGAAAGGAACTTGTCTTTCCCTCTCTCTCTCTCTCTTTCTCTTGCTCTTAGTATACGAGAAGGATCGTGAAGAACATAGTGCCTGTTTCAAAACTCTAATCAGAGGTCACTTGCAGGCTGGAAGCTACTGCACACTCGATTTGAGTACGATGGGATGAGCTGGATGAGGAATAATGTGGTGTAGGAATGGAAATGCTAGCGCCCAGCGCATCGTTCGAGAGGATGTGGGTCGATAAATGACATGAAGGTTAAAGGGACACTAAGCCTGTGATGAGACATTTTAAAGCTTCTTCAAGTTAACGGCTTTGTCCTTTTTCATGTTCTATAAACAGTAAATAGTTTAGATACTAATGATTAATTATGACCTGCTTCTTTTTATCTTTGATAGTATTTTAACGTCTCTGTTTTTCTTGTTCTATTTTCAGGTAAGATTAATACCCATCATCCCGGTTGGGATTTCTCTGGTATGATATCATTTTCTATTGTAAATAAGACTTCAAATAAAGTTTTCACGATCTGTTAGCTAGGATTTTCTTCTGACATCCATGAACAGCTAAATGTATTATTAAAATCAAGTTAAAAATCCCGACTTTAAACCATAAAATCAATTACTCGCGATAAAACACCTCAGGAAGCAAGGAAAGCCGGAAGTACCTTTCGTAAGTTAAAAGCTCCACTATTCAACTTCCTTAGCATCTACGAGCAAAAAGAAAAGGTGACGAAGCTGGGAACGATCCAAACGGATGGATAAAATTCGCGCTCAAGTATGTTCATGACGAGCTTCATTATGTAGCACAACTGACACCGGGAAGCGTCGTGATAGTGAAACGTGTCGGAACATGAGCTGTACGTGACCGCTGGAATGCCGTGTGATAAATGCACCAGCTAGCAGCTAGAAAATTTATCGCTCCGTCTTCCATAGTTTTTAAGGTTTAAAAATTAAAAATTCCTCCTTTTTTCACACTGCGGATGATGATTTTCCGAAGCTTTTGTTTTAATTTTACAAAGCCATAAGATGGAACAAGCGGCTATAAGAAGGAAAAAGAAACGTTGGAAACTAAAGAATGCAGTCGAGAATGGTAAATTTTCTACGACTTTCCACAACAAAAAAGCCCGGCAAAGGGAAAGTTTTCACATAATAGATTGCTCGCTATAGAAAGTTGAACGAGTTTCACACAAAGACACCATTTTTCGGGGGTTAATGTTCACTTTTGTCTTTCACGGTGGCTATATGCGGCATGCTTTCAAAAAGTTTCCCTACGAAACCATATGTTTTCCACCCCTTTTTTATGCTTGAGGAAATTTATTCTGAGAACTTCTAGGACTTTTTACCCCGATTCGGCCAAGAGCTGCGTGGTAGAAGGCAAATAATAATTCAATATTTAAAATAGGATGTGGTGTAAGATTTCCATGTGCATTATTCATTGAATCCATTTTCTGCTCCTAAGCTCTCACAACCAAAGCGCAGCCATTACCGATTCCTATTTACTTTTATCAACTTAAAAGCAGCCTTGGGCTGTGATTAAGTAATCGGTCACCACTGCGGCAGCAATTAGAGCTGGACAATCCGTCAGTCAGTCAGCTAGCCAACCAGTCGGTCAGCAATTCAGCTTCCGTGCAGTTAATCCACCATTAAACTTCGGGTTTCAAACGTTTGTGACAAACCGTAATTGCTAGGATAAAGTTGGATTCGAGAGAGTGAAAACAGGTAGGGCGGCGAGCACAATCCCTGAATACTGCCTTGATGCCTTCCAGGCGCAATGGACGACGCAATCCAAGGGTTTTAACCATCTGGAACCCATCGCGAACCTAACGAGTCGTTCGCTGGAGCTTGGTACACTCTGCCCTGTTTGCCGTAAATCCTTGGTGGAGCAATTTTTCATTCCTCTTCATCTTGTGGGGGGAGGGGGTTCTGTTCCTGGCCCGGTCCTTACCAGCACACGGAGCACATAATCCTTAAGTGAAACATTTAATCCATATTACATTTATCCCGGTACCGAGCGTTGCCGTGTCATCTTCGCGTGTGAAATGGCACCCAACCTCGGGAAACGGCCCGGGAAACGAGTTTGCAAAGCTTCAACGACAGCGTGCGACGATGCAATTTAGTTCGCTGTTTTGTTGGAGTTTTTTTTTCCTCTCTGCTAACATTTGTGTGTGCCATCTAACTGGTAACCACACTTGAAGTAGCTGCAACGGAAATAGCGAACGGTAGCAAACTCACTAAGCCGTATCAGAAGCGCTCAGGACACTTCTGTCAAGTGCGCAACGGTGGTCATTCCCACAAACAAGGTTACCAGTTCCGTTCACGTTCCGGCGAAACATTTTCATGCCCAGCGGAATGCTAGGAAATCACGCTCACACGTCCTAGTTTGTTAGCGTTTTTGTTAAAGCTTTCCATCATTGCCAAGCCGCTTGAACCCTTTCCTAACTGTAAGACAATGACTCTTGTCGAAGATATGTAAATTTGAGCGATCAAATATTTATATCGCCAGGCAATTGAATCATAATTTTCAAAATGGTTTCAAACTCCACAAGAAGAGAGTGTGAAGGTCCTCCCTCCCACGAAATCAATTCATCGAAAATCAAATAAACCCACCGCACACACAATCATTCACCCTAGGGGTGGATCTTGTTTTTGCATAACAGATGGTTTCATGTAAAACCGCAAGGTACGGATTCGGTTTTTTGGAGAACAATTCATCAGAATTCGAAGCGCATGTAATAAATAAGCATGTACGCGCACTGCGTTACATCGGAATATCATTGCTCAATGCGCTGCACAATCAAACGGACTGTTTGATGAATGATGAGCGACGCTTGAGGAAACGGTGGTCACGTGGGAGGGTGGCGGTTCCGGTCCTAAGGCTTCCTTCTTGATGAAATTTTACATGATCCTTCTGGTGAAATTTTATTCCGCCGTAACAAAGGATGTTTTCGTTTCGAGAAGAACGGTAGAAAAGCGCGGTAAGATCCGCCGAAAATTGAGCATTCTATTTAAGCGAATTGAATACCGGGGGAAAAAGCTTGATAGTTGTTTTGACCATTTATTTAGGGAAATTTCAAATCAGTTTAAATTATAATGCGTTCACGTGGAGCTGAATTTATTCTTGTTGTGGCTAGTGAAATTTAGTACATTAAAGCTCCAAGAGAGAACTATTCAAGAGTCTTCGTTATCCTCGAGTACTTCAAATACACAGTTTGTCTCCTCAATTATCGTCAACACGTTTTTTTCCATGCTTCAAGCATCCATCAGGCGCTTCCGAGACCTTTTAAATACGAGTTATCGAGTCGCGTCCTGTCTAAATTAAACTTTGCAAAATTAGAATCGTACACAATTGAAAAGTCAAATAAAAACTTTCGTCGTCATAAAGCCATCTCCTAACGGCACGGCCAGAAGCATCCTCCGACGCATCAACCATCCGTCTCATCACAGTGGTGTGAGGGCGTGCAAACGCGAATCGCTGGTGACCATTATGGAAAACTTTTCATCATTCGCAGAAAATGACCGTAGGGCATCGTTGGAACAATTATATCAACACTCACAACGACCGAACCGTGACCGTGGCGGAATTTCTACCCATCTCTTCTACCCAGCAAACCATCCTGCATGGTAGGGAGCTGTGATGAAGCATCAGAAGATGGTGGTTTGTCACTCGGCGAGGTGAACTTTCTGTCTCCGTTGTAAAGGAGGACAAAACCCAGATACTGTCAACGGCATGACGGAAATCAACGGAACTTGGTGTGAACATTAATTACCTTGGTAAGGCGTGTTCCCTTTGCTAACTTGCTTGCCTTTTTCTCCATTTATGATTAATGGCGAATGATTAATGATGTGCGAGGTAATTGATTTTAGAGCGATCATTCTCATGGGTTGACTACAGAAGAAAGAAATTTGGTTGAATATTTACAATAACCCCGTAATTCATTGATGGTTGTAACAATACGGGGTTGAATAGAATTAATTAGAGCATAATTGACAAGCCGTCGTGAACTGAGCATTTTTCAACAAAAACAAATTTTCAACAATCTACATTTAATTAGAACTTTTCCTACCACCATTCGCGGCGGCCTTCCATTCACAAGTGCAAGTTTAGAACTAGTAACAAGTTCATTTGAATTGCGTTGCGCTAGGCTCTTTCGCAAAGTCAGATGCGGGTTTCAGCGAAGCATAGACTTTTTGCTGTAAGTTTTCCCTTATTTTTCGGATTGAAGAAAATTGCATGTCAGCTGCCTGTCCATCTAAATTACAAGATTAAATTAAATTAATTGCTATGAATGACCCAAAACCGTCAATCACTGTTCTAGTGTGCCAAGTTGAGATTTTACAATGCAAAGTATCCTTTAGTTTGTAAAACGTCATAGGTCTAGACCATATTTTCGTATTCAGGATTGACTCTCCAGCTCTGGAAATGAGTAACTAAATTCAGATATTAGAGACCTTTAAGTTCCTGAATATCTCGCGAGGAAGAATGAGAAATCATGCTGTTGGAATCATAAAGCACACTAATACTACATGACACTCTTTCAATTCCAGCAATAAATTCTATAGAATCTGTTGCAATACAACATCTCCTCCAACTCAGAGTACCTTACAACATCTGGTTTATTAAGCATACAACGTCCTTCAAGGACTCTTTCAAAAGCAATGCGCTCCAAAATAATGGACATATGGAGAACACCTTTTCAAAAATTAAAAACATCCCTTTAACCTTTAACCACCGTTGCATGCGAGCTCATCGCAATAAATCTGTTCACTCAACCATTGCCTTCATAACACATGAAGAATCATTATGCACCATTTGCGGAAAACTAATTAGCCCATCTGTCACGTGGCCCGCCAGTTGGATAGGTCAGACGCGGCGTAGTTCAAACTGCCACTGGCACTCAGAGAGCGAAGATTTACGAGACTTGCCACCGACTTTCCACCCCCCCTCCAACCCAACAGCCACTAGCAACCAGGGACGGAAGTTGCATGAAGCGACACCTGTTGCTCGATTCGATTTTTCGCTTCATTATTTCCGAGATGATTACTTTTCCTGCGAGAGGGAGAGAGCGGGAGCGCGAGAGAGTGATTTATCCAGGGAGAGAGGATTCGGGAGAGACAAATTGAATTGCTCTTGAGCTTCAAAGTAAAGCGAGAGCTTTATAGCATCAGGATGCTGGTGCAAAATGGAGGAGAAGCTTTCGTGAACCGTTCAAGAAAAGCTTTCCGATAAAGCTTTTATTGATATGCCATAAAGCTCCTTTATTTATGATTTTTATTTTTGGGCAAAATTTATGATCTTAAATATTTGTCCAAGGCATGACAAATTTGAAATCTTGTTGATTAAAAACAACCTAAAGCAGGACGTACCCCAGAAATAATCAGTCTATCATACAATGTCTCTCAATCAAACCCGAGTCGAACTTCGGATCACACCACCATTCGCCAACGTAAAAGACATCAGCCAACTCTACTTAACTCAGCCATTACTCGTCACGCACCAGAAACAATTGTTTATTGCCCTTAATGCCATGTTAACGCAGTGAAAATAACAAACAGAAGCGAACAGTCAATATCAATACAATCAATCAAATAAACACCACCAATTACATCGGATCGAGTGCTTTTGGTCGTGTCATTTCCCGCGAACATGCGTAATGATTTTGTGAAAGCCCGCCAAGAGGCACACGATCATCATTGTACCACGCCACACCATATGTGTCCAGCTTGTTTTTTTTGTTTGGATTTACTTTTCCTTTTTTTCCGGATGACCTTAAACATTTATCATTTTTGCAGTTGCAGTTCTATCTTTCGCTTCGTTTTGTTTTCGATCTCGTTCGAATTGTTGCGTGCCGGTCACACCATTAAGGATGCCCCCGGTGACAAAAAAACGCGCCAAGTGAACGTTTTTAGCCGTTCGGCCGGCCGGCTACTATAGCCGTAGCGAGCTTTAATAATGCATTCGACGAAATGTTGCCCGTCCAATTGCTGGCAGGGAAGTAAAAAGGGGGCCAAACATCGAAACTGCAACCGGCACGACCCAGCAAAACCGGTTCCAGTGCGAACTGTGGCCGGGGCAAAATATTTCATCAATATTTATTTTCTCACTCTCCTCGACAAGCCTGCAGTACTGCACGCGGCCAAATGCAGCGACTGGAGAAATACAAAAAAAAACGGCAACCAGATAGCAGATCTTTGGACTGCAGCCAGACACTGCAAGCGACATGCAGTAATGCACGCTTGATTTACATGCGATCGTGCGTGCGTGCGTACGAGACACCTCCAAAAGCCAGACGATCTTCATTCGATCCGGCTGCAGCATCCAATGTGAAGGCAGAAAAGCCAGCCAGCTCGCGCCACCACCAGTGTTCAGCATGAGCAGCGAACGCAAGACACACACACACACCGGCAGTGTGACACATGCACGTTGGCGGGAGGCGCTGTTTTGCGTATCGCCGGACACTAATTGGCTTAATACCAGTCACTTTGGGACCGATTACAACCGAACACGTGTAAGATGGTTAGCGGGAGAGATGTTTTAAGCAGATTATTTGAAAAGATAATCACACCGACCCGGACCTGGTTGGTGGCAGGAACAGAAGGCGGGAAAAAAACAAAGTGGAAAACAAATGATGCGCTGTCGGCAGTTAACCACTCATTATGTTGGGAACGAGCATGCAGACACACACACACACACATCGTGGGGTAGTAATTTGTAAGCAATTATGTTGCAGCTTTATCAATCACAGTCGCAGATGAAACAGATAAAGTTGTATGTAATGACAGAATGCTTAATATGTTTCGTGACCTTTTTTGTTCAACCGGGTTTCACGTTTATTGCTTATTGTACAAACTTATCTTCCGAATCTAGTTATTCAAGACATTCGAGGCTTGCACATTGAGTCTTAAAATCGAAAAAGGGCGATGCTCTACTACTTTTACATGCCACCTTAAAGCTCAGATGCAATAAGAATATTTTTACTGAGGGCGAAGGCAACTAATTTGGCCATTGCATTGAGACATTTAGAGATAAAATGAATCGAAACCTGGACTACTGATTTATTAAAAAATAATTTTATATTTCTAGATAGTAACCTTATTCCACTAATTAACTAATACAGAAATTTTAAGCTTTAAAGGCAAAGTGTGAGCCATTTGTAAATTCACATCTTGATTAAGTATATTAATATATTTGTCAGAACAGTTCAATACTTTCGATATAATCTCAGTAGCAGATCAAATCGAGAGCGGGTCACGCTTAGGGTCTCGTTGGCTACCTAGTAAAATAGAGAAGGTAAGGCAGTAAAAGGCCTAGTATAATCAGCCTCAAAATAAGGGCCCAGCGCTCCTTGCCTCGTGCAAGGAGCTTCATACGAGAGGCTTGTGCAAAGGGCCTCGTGTAAGGGACTCCTTCTGATGGACTTCATAGAGAGTTGCCCGTAAGATAGCTAGGGTAGCACACATCGCTACTCTTCTGCATACTGGTACATAGTTTACCAGTGTACCTCCCGGTCACCGGGCTTCTCGATCAAATCTCTAGCTAACGAGGGTCCTAAGTTACCATACCACTTAAGGCTTCCAAGGTTATTCATCCACCACTATATGATATATTTGCCTTCAAGCTGTGCAAGGATATTGTTCAAAATGATGTAGGACCACAGCTGGAATTCCTAATACTTTCTGGACTGTTTCAAGAATTTTTCGACAATTCTGTACGCCAATTCCAGTTCATTTTATTTATTTATTAATTATCACGGTTAGAAGCCGTATTGTCAGCACCGTATGTGCTGACGAAATACAAGTGTCAAAAAAAAATTCACAAAGAAATTACCAAGGCATTTCCTCCCTGGTATTTAGCCTTATCCCGGGCATGCTCGGTTGTAAGTGTGTGGCGATTGCAGTGTGGAAATCCAAGTCTATTGTAGAATTTGTTGCAATGATTAGTTCCGGGACTATTGCTGGCGGTATTGTGTTGATGATCGGACCAATTCCAGTTAAGTCAGACAAGAAAAATCAAGAAAAATAATTTAGTAGAGAAAACAAAGTTCACCAAAACAGAAGACATGTTATAAGATCCATTGAAGCAATCTGCCACATACTTCCTTCTAACTGAAATTACTCAAACACATCGAAGGGAGCTCAGCGCTAAACAAAACATAAACAAAAACACAAATCCCAACCTGCTCTCCTTGGCTTAAGAGCCTTGCAAGCTCTCGTACAAAAAACAATACCTTCGACAATCATTTGACAATCAATCCTTTAATCCCTCCCCGTGTGCGTCTAACGCAATGGATCACAAGAACGACAGAAAAAAAAAACGCAAAACTGAAACAACAACCCTTCCAAGGTCTACTTGACACTCGCTCGGGTAGCCTATGTGGTGACAGAGTATCCCACCACGACCCACCATCGAACCAAGCACACGGGAATGGAACTTGCGCTGACGTTTAATTGCTTTCGGACGCAAAACTGTGCCCCGGTACGGTGCCGCAAGGTGCCGAACACAATGTATCAACGGCAATCAACCTGCATCGACCATCGGCCCCAATCCGGCTCAGCTGCTGCTATCGAAACTAATCTATCTACTCTCGCGCTGTCAAAGAATGGTAAAGGGCCGTTGATATATGGGGTGGGCAAAACAAAACAGTGCGTAACGGTGCCGTGATTGCATCGTGCACGGTGGACCCAAAACGGAGTTTCGGACGACCGGACGACGAGCTAATAAGTGACGTTGTCCGAGTAGGGTCACACTCACACAAGTGCGTGGCAGAAAATGGTTTTTGATAAAGTGTTCCTATTAATATCTAACCGAAGGAGTTCTTAACCAAGGACAATTCTACGAACTTCAAAGACAATTCGTTTGGTTTCTCTATCATTGAAGCTCACCAAAAGCCTGAACTAAATTGAACGTGAGTTGTTGAGCACGCTATCTACGTAATAACCTGGTCCACAAGAGCATCGAAACCTTCATCGCACGCTTCAAACTAATCCTCCTTTTTACACGGATATCTTCATGCCGTCATTGTTGGACCTCTATTCATTCACTCACCCATTCACAAGCCAGACCTCTGGTAGCTGGTTCCATTGTTCTACCGACTACCCACGTTCATTAATCCTTTCGGTTAGCTGCTCGCTGATTGTAAAGTGCATCAAAGAGCAACCACATTTTCGCGTGCATCGATCACCACAGGCCGAATCAAAAGTCACCAACGCCAAACAATATGCCAGACTTAATTAATATGTGCTAATCTGCAAACGGACTGTGGCGGTCGCAGACTTGAGGTGAGGTAATCCACCTCCGTTCCGGATCCTCCATTCCTCCCTGCCAGCTCTGTCGCTACAACGGAAGGTTTTAAAATGAAAAATTGATTCATTACCCGCACACGACCGTCAAGCAAAACGGATCGAACAGCTACGGGATACCAGCTGATCTTGGCGTACCGTTCGACACGCGACATTATCTCTCCCTGTTGATGGTGGAGCTCACTGAAAAAGGCTTGTCCCACCTATGAAACCACCGCCCCCGGCAGTTACCTTACTCCGTGTGCTGTAGCCGGCTTCAACCGTACAATCGGAGTTTTTTTTTTTTATTTTTCTTTACGCCTTTGCCGAAACTGTGTTTTGACTCCGAGCTCCAAGATCTAATGGTACAGTGGACTACGGTCAGCAGCCGTGCAACATTAATGTGCGTGTTATGAGCCACGCAACAGCAAAGGCAAGCCGAACAAACACCCCGTTCGCAGCATGCATTCCCGTCACGATGGCAACCGAACTGTATGCGCCAGCCAGGTGCGGCTGGGTTGCGTGTGGTTTGAAAAGATTTGAACAAGCTATTTTTTGCCCCCCGCCGTTGCAATTTTGTTGTATGTGTGTGTGTGTGCATCGTTCCACATGCCATGCCACACCACAGCCAACCGTTTTCGGCGTGTCTTAATCTTGGAAACAATCACTGCCAACTGGGTGTACCCGGGTGATGATGTTTTTCCTCTCGACTGTTGCTGATTTCCCCCTCTTCTGTCCTCCTTCCGTCCAGCCCTTCCCGTCCCATTTGTCGGTGGCGGCCTTAGTAGAACCGCAAAATTTTAATCTGCCGTGTCTAAAGGTGAACGATTCGTTCGTGTGATGCTGTGGTTTTGCGGTGCTTTATGTGAGTGTGATTGTTGTAAAACTATGCAGCAACAGCCACACCCTTGCCTTGGTGTGGCTAAATTAACGAAAAAAAAAGGAACCAGCAAAGCAAAAATTGCCATTGCACTAACACAGATTTAGTTAACAAATGTAAATGGAAAAAATATTAACAAGCAAAAATGTTAAAGATGAGTTGGTAATACAATCAGAATATTTTTATTCATCCACAATTGCAGCTAAGCTTAACACCAGCAACGAATTCTCACAGAAAATAGTAAATGCAAAATACAATGCAGCTAAGATTAAAAAAAAAAAAAAAAAAAAAACAAAAATCAGTATTGGATTGCTCCCTTGCGAAGAAAGAAATACTAAAAGTTCGTTAGTATAACCGGATCATCAATGATGGTTTTCAAAACTTGTGTAAAGTCTGTCGACTTCCTGGAAAGGTCTTGACTGGCCATTGCTGACTTCTTTAGCTGCCTAATGAGACCTGCCTAAGAAGAGAGAGAGATAAATATTGTTTGTACGGGATTTTATACTAGTTCTGCCAATTTATTTGAACATAATACTTTTACAAAATCTCATGAAACAAAAATCTTAAACCTAATCTACAAGTGTCTGTTTGAAGAAATGATTAAGTGCTTGTCAAACGATTGGAAAATAGATGAGAATAGGGCTTACAATACTAACGGACTAGCAGTAACTATAAAACAAGAGGAGACGTAATAAAATAAAAGGCGAAGTAAGTAACAGGAAGAACTAATAGCAGTGAATAGTATGGATGTGTAATATGAGTTTGATTCAGCATTACACATGTAGTTGTTTTACATGAACTTCAATCTTTGATTATCATTGGTGTGATAAGGAGCAAAAATATGTGAGACCTGGTTGGAGCGGTACGGTGGCCGAAGCGATAACGGCGCCGGTCATCACACGGCAGGACCGGGGTTTAAAACCCATTCAGACCGCCTCCCCGAACGCAGGGCTGAATATTTTACCACGGTTAAAATTAAGTCACAGATGGCCAGAAATGGCGGGCCGAAACCTTTAGAGGTTTAGTGACAAGGAAGAAGAAGAAGAAGAAGAAGAAGAAGAAGATTCACCAGGTTATACAATTAAGAATAAATAAAAAAACATAAAAAGTTTACTTATTTCAGCAGCAATTTTTGTTGATTTTTTCAAATGTTTTACAAGTAAGAAATAGTTCCATTGCTTACTCTTATAAATCTTCTTTAACTTAATTAATTCTAACTTAACTTAATTAAAATATAATTTAACTAATAAATTCATTAACTTTGATAAATCTTTACCAAATCAAAATGATGATTGAAAATATAGACGCAGCAGATACGTTTTCAAAATTTAGTGATGGTTTTACCGAACCAGAAGCTCGAGAGCAGCTATTTCAAAATGGGGCATGAGGTGGCGCTACTAGAGTGTCCGTCACTGTAGTAAACAAGTTAGGAAGTACTGTTAGACCAGCTCAGATTTTCTTGTCGTGAGACTTTACGGCCTCACCAAATTTCTATTTAAAACAAAACTCAACATGGACATGTTTTCGTCCAAGTAATACTCTTAGGTACAAAGAAGCAAAAAATATTCAGTGATGTTTAATACGTATTTTCAAAGAAAACTTCAGAAAATTTATTTTAGAGAATTAAAGGCAATAAATTAAAACTCAAGCTGTTTTGAGGATTTTTTAATTGTTCATTTTTTATAGTAAAAAACTACAATTTATTTTAATAACTATCAAAACAAACTGTTTCTACGCTGCATTTAATAAAAGCTAACACATTCTCTATACCCTCCGCAAACTTGCTAAACGAATGAATATCACACCATCCGACACCTGAGATCAGAACCGCAAGCAACAGCACAACAACAAAAAAATACAAAAAAATACAATCCCCCTTTCTTCGGTAACGTTGGCGCTCAACCCTAGCCTGTAGAATGATAACAAGGCAAGCCTGCGCTCGTGCGCCATTTAATAAATGTTAAATATGACAAAACTACAAATCAAAACACCGGCAATGAAAAAGGTACACACAAAAGGTGTACGATGCCTTCATTGGCGACGTACGACGCACAGGTGACCCACTGCTCACATGAACACACCGCGTTTTTGCGCAAGCCAGAGAGTACAGGTTCGCGTGCGCCTTAACACTCTGAGGCCAGTGGTGTGATTGAAATTTTGTATGCTGTTGTTATTTTCTTGTGCGTGTGGATTTTTTTTCATTCTTTTTTTTGTTTTGATTCATGCTATCCCGCACCGTGCTGCCAGTTGCGTCTCTCGTCCAAATCGCTTTACGAGTGATGTGGGAGAAACGCTTGAGCGGGCTCGGCTCCACTAGATCAAGTGCTCTTCTGCGCACGCGTAAGGTACGCGACATCACGCAGACACCAAAGCCGTGCCAGCTACCTCGAAGAACCACATGCCGGTACTTAACCTTACCGTGCCACCTAGTGTGCCTTTCATTCAGCACCGCACGGCGGCCCGGTGCACGGTACCGGCGAAACTTGCAGCATCCGATTTACACTGATTAACCCTTGATAGAGTCGTTGCAGAAGTGATCCATCGTCCAGTTTCTTTTGATATTATTTAGGAGTTATTTCATATTATTGAGAAGGTCAATACATGCTCTGAGAGCAACGTAAGCGACCATTACCAAGACAAACGATTTTCTCAATGGCGATCGCTATCCAAGGGTTGACGTACCAAAGATGATGAATTGATTGAGCTTCGGGCGGGTTTTTCAAGCCACAATGGCGGGACGGGTGCTACCCGAGGGCAGGCAACAGGGCAGTGTGGAATGGTGACAACAATACCACCAACAGCACCAGCAACAGCAACACTAGCGCGCAAAACATCATTAAACCGAAAAGCTTACGCCACCGTCGTCTTTGCCACTTTTTAATAAGATCGTCGAGCGATCATCGGGCATCGTTCATCCGTTCATGCAGTTCGTTCGTTCACTCGGGCTCGTGAACCTGATCGCGCAACGATCTGCCGGCCCGGTCTGCCTGTGTCGTATGGAGATAAGTTCAGTTTCACTTTTTAACGCAACTCGTGCGCACTTTAGACCGGTGGTACGCAGGCTTATGTTGGCGACCGTTTAGTGCATCGGGATTAGTGTTGTTTGGCGTTGTGTGTTTCGTGTGCTGTGTGCCCCCAAGGTGTGTTTGTGTTTGGTGTACCTAATAAATGTGTGTGTGTGTGTGTGTGATTGGATGTGCCTAAATATTTCGCTTTGTGCAGCAGTACAATTAGCAAAAGGCTTGCCAAACAAGTTCTCCCACGTCAAGGGCACATCGAGGCACCCCGGTGCATGTTGGACGCGTACTGCAAACCAGCTCAAAAATGATCGTTCGACATTTAATAATTCTACCATCAACATTGTTGCGCCAGGTGTACGCCCTTTTGATGCATAAATTCATGCATCGTTGAGTGATTTTTCATAGTGTACGCCTACCGTTAAGGAGGGTGCATAGGACATATAGCTAGACTTCAAGTTAAACAGTGATTTGTTTTTTTGTTAATTTGAAGGCCTAAGCATAAAATTCTTTACCAGATTTTTAACTATTAGGTTGCATTAGAGTGAAGAAATTCAAATATCAGTAAATATGATTCGAAACGCTTGCTAATAATTCTTTGAAACATAGGGTTTTTTGAGAACTAGCATCACATTTATCGCTGAAATGATTTAAATAAATTCTTTAAATCAACAACGACAGTATTATAAATTATCTCCAGATCAAATTGTGATCCTTTTCTTTCCATTGCAACGAAATAATTAAACCGCCACGAATATCTTTGACTAGTTTTTTGAGCTCACTTCTCACCATTATTTCGCTCCCTTCTACATCTACAATGCATTCCCAACGCGTATCACAATTCGATCGTACCGAATCTAACGACCGTCTCAAAGCCAGGAAGGGAACCGAAAGGCATTTTAATGATGTGCCACAGTCAGTGGACCAAAACTCGCGGACCTGCACCTCACCGTAAACCGGCCCATACCACATTCGGTGACTTCTTAATTATTTATTTCACCAACCCGGTACGGCTGCCTTCTGCAGCGCCACCAGCAGTACCGGAGTCGCTTGCTCAAAAGCAGCCCCGACGCGATAATGTGATGCCGTCGAATTCCCCAACATCGTCAAACAGTGGCGTCGCGCGTACCGCATAAACAGATACCTGAATATTGAATACCGAGCCGTGGTGGTGCAACGAGCGGACGCAAAATCAAATAATTAGTTTCGGTGCGCGAGACTGCTTCGGGCAGCAGTAGCAAGAGTCGACGCACGACCACGGACTGACCCCATGCGACATGCCAGAAAAATTGGTCAAGCCAACGCAAAACCTACCCAAACTGCGAATGTGCGCGCAAAGGGTGCACACTGGTGCAGTTCGTACGGGCCCGCGATTGGTTTTGTCCGTTCGGTGTGAAAATTCGTTTAGAAATCTTGAGCAAGTCGTCTTGCGTTGTGGCGCAGCGTTGGTTCGCTGTAATAAACTTGTTAAAATTTCTGCCCCAAAACAAACTCGATTACACGATCCGGGACTAATTGATTCCCTCGGGATGATGGCGCTGCTGTCGATCGTCTTCGACGGGCGGTAAAATGTGATCGTAAGACAACACTGCAACGGGCTTTTCCTGTGAAGTAATTTGTTTCGGGTTGAGGGCTGGCAAAAAACAGGGAACAAATTATGCGTTTGCGAGAAATGTTAAGGAAAAAACAGCTCTACAACAATGTATATACGATTTTGATTGGGTTCTTAATTGAATGTCTCGGCGGTGTGTCGAAAGTCAAGTTAAAAAATTGTATGCACAGCAATTTTAGAATCAAACTATTAAAACCGATAATTTGATGCTGTGAAGCTTGAAAAGGAACAAGGTAAAACTTTTAAAATTTAATATTTTGTAACTTTAGTTGTAAAACATTCGAAACCAGCAAAGTATCTTAGTTCTAAGCCTTAAGACGGTCCACGAGTCAAAAGCTGGGAAAGTAACTTGACTGTTACTGTATTTAATCACAAACGCAATAATCAATGGCCTATGCCCTTGCTATGCACCTAATCATGCATTAGCTATTGTATTGTGTAAGTTGTGTACAGACAAAATATTATAGCGTTTTCAATAAATTTAGAGAAGCTATGGCCAATACAGAGAAAGAACGTGATTTGTTCACTGTATTGGTTTTGAACTAGTGATGGGCGCTCGGAACGGAACTACCTGGTTTCGATTCCATTGTCGATCCGGTTCCAGAATCAAGACTGGAATCAGTTCCGGAATTAAGCACGGAACCAAGTTCTCTACAAAGTCCCAGAACCAAGTCCGGAACCAACTTCGGAATCAATCCCAATTACGATTAGGGAACAAATTCCACAAGTAAACTTCTTCTTTGCCCTGTGTCGCCCTTCAATCTCAACAGGTTTCTTCAAATTCATCAATGCATAAACACATTAATAACAAAACAACGTGTAATATCATTTTTGTTTAATTTTTCTATTTATTTTAAATTTTAAAAATAAATTATGTTTTTATGCTTCATGATAATAAACGTAAAATCGGATCCGATTAAGGATCTGATTACGAAATGGAACCGATTCCGTAACTGGTATAGATCCGATTCCTCAATTAGTGTGAATCCGATTTTCTGTAATTAATTGAATTCCCGGAATCAGTCACGCAGCTGATCTCGTATCTACTCTTCGGAATCGATTCCTTAAAATTTTGAGCAAATCAAAATTTTGCCCATCACTATATGAAACCAGAGTAAAAAAATTAATATTGAGAGCTGATATATCCTAACGTCTTGATGACCGTTTGCAGCCGCTTCTATTACAGTGGAAGCATTAGGGATTCTTTAAAGCGATATAGAGCCCTTAAATACTAAATAAAATGGCGCGGAAAACCGAATCATAAGTGTCTGGTTATATTATCGTTGTGAGAATCTTGATCGAGGGGTATGTGTTTCGTAGAGAATATCTTGGATACGATGTACATTATAATCCAAAACTGACGAATCGCACATCGAAATTTTATCATACAGCAATTACCCCGAATGACCAGTTAAAAAATTCGTTTTACTGACACGCAACTGACTTTAGCACTAAATAATACTATCAGTTTGGGTAAACTTCATTTGGAGGACACTATGTTTTCTTTGTCATTCCAAACACTATGTTTCTTTGTCATCGTTGTTTTGGGTCTGTTTCGTCTCTTACACATTATTTAGCTATAGAAGTAGTATTTAGCACATTATTTAGAAGTAGCAACCCTGGGTGGTTACCAGGGTCTGAAAGAGATAAAAATACGAACAATATTTTTTAGAAATACCTTATCAGAGGTTTCAACTAACTGCCGAATCGAAAAGCACAGGTAGAACTGCCAACAGCTGACATAAATTTTGAACAAAACTTCATGGATGGCATATTCAAGCACCATTGATTCCAGCGAGTAATCTGAAATAGTGGTATATGTATTGCCATTCGAAGCTACTCCACTATTCAATTACATACGTTGTTCAGCATGTTTAATAAAATTTATTAAACCACATACCGCACATACTGTCGCCTAAGAGACACTTCGATTCAATTCCAAGCCCACGCATGGGTTGTGAAATAAAAACCTTCCGTTCCGTTCAACTACTACTCCATAAATTCAATAAAACCACATCGTTAGCCTTCAAAACAATCGTTTCCCAACTCGCTCTTTATCGCTGCCAAGGATGCTCAAGCAAATTCAAATAACAAAATCAAATTAAAAAACTCACGATGTACTGCTGCTGTTCACCCACATCGACGCTGTAGGCGACCGGTAGCGGTACCGAAAGGATCGTAATTTTCCCATGATGATTTCATTATTTCCAATGCAATTGCTTCTTCAGACACACACACAGTCACACTCACAGTACACAATATCAAAGAAGTAGCGGTAGTACGGTAAAGGTTTTATGGTTCGCACAGTGATTTAAGTGATACGAGCCCGAGACGCATCCCGGGGAAATTTAAGCACCGCGTCGGAGTGTACATTTTCTCAATCCCTTTCGCAAAATGCCCAAGCGAGTGAAACAACCGTGTCGCAACAAGGACATTGTAATTACCACCGACAAACACGAAACCAACGTCACGGCCAGCAACACAGACAACGGTTGCATAAGCGGCACTGTCAAAAGCAGCAGCGTCAGCGATACTCCAGCCAGCAGCAAAGGAACGGGTGGCGCTCAAGACAAGCCGGCCGGTGTCCTCGCAGCCGGCAGTGTGCCACGGTGCTGCGATGCACCTCTGTGCAACAATAGCAGGAAGTGCATCGTGCGTCAGAAGTCACAAAAAATTGTCCTGGCACCATCGAGCGGAGAAGATCACATTTATCACATTTACGGTAGGTGTGAGGTTTTTTCCCTATCCAACGGTCGGGAGAGCGAATGCCGGGAAAGGTGGCGGAGATGGCCAGGGCTTTTTTTTCTTCTATCAATACACCTCGTTCGAATACAATGTAAACACACAAAACGACCCATAAAAAGTTCGAATAGTGATTTTAATTGCATTAGTTAGAAATATTCACGCAACTAACAATTTTCTGTAAAACTTCTCCATGAATGAGCAGCAAAGCATAAAAGGGTCAGGTCCCATCAGGTCCCTTTTTGGGCGTAATTGAAACTGTCTGTAAAATGGCAATGAAATTTGCTCAAAAACATTTCACTCACGATGTTTGTTTTTTTCTGCCGTTCTGCAAAACGACACACATCCTCACAATTTTTGGTCGTTTGTTCTGGTGCATCGTAAATTCAACGTTTCCCGTGCACGTTTATCATTGGTAAACCCATTTGGTACAAATTGATTTGCGCAAGAGTGAAATTGAATAATTGCACTTGCAATCGTGAAACATTATGTCATCAATAAAGGCATTCTTCCCCTTTACGTTCGATGCTGTGGTTTGGGGATGTGTGTGTGTTCACAAGGTGCAGTGATTTATGGACATTAAACTTTCTGTGGCCAACTGGGAAAAACAAGAGTTGGTAATAAAAAACATAACCTCAGATTTTTATATTCGAATTACACTTTCACATGTTTTATTATGCATGACAACCAAGTGAGAGTAGCTCTGAAGGGTGTAAGTTTAAACAATATTAGCTGTGGTTTGTCTTAATTGGATAACAAAACGGTATTGCACTAAGGGATAAGCCAAATAGCGCGAGAGTCATAATAACTAAGCTTTATTTGAAATAATCTATAAAGCACATTTTATTGGCAGAGTAAAATAAGGAATGCAAGTGAGTATTAAAAAGCGTTCGTATCTGTCACTTGATATAGTGTACCGAATTTCATGCATAATCATCCATTTTGAGCATTTAAGCTGAACAGCACCATTCGGCGAAATATAAAAACATTTTAGCCTAATTAGATAACTTTTTAAAAAATTACTAAATCTTAATTTGAATATAAAATAACTTCAAGGGCAAAAGATACAACACTAGTAACTAAAATTGTTGGACAGAATTTTAGGATATCTCCTTTGGATGTAAAATTGTTTCCAGATTCCAGAATCGACTTGTTATCGAATCCCAGAACTCTATCCAGCTATTTGTTCATCACTTGTTTTCAGTAAAGCAGGATAGGGCGTATTTATAAACTTTTGAGACACGGTGCCTAAAAGGAGACGGCCAACGGTTAGAATGGAAACGGCTGTACGGTCCATAACCGAAAAAAGACTCTTCGGTGATACGAGTCGCTCAGGAACTCAAAAAACTATCCATAAAACTCGTCAAATACTTAAAATACAAGGAGTCAACTTCTATCACCAGTTTGAAGTTTCTGGATTGATAAATTTCTTTGATGTTATCGCTGTGACTGTGCTTTCCCACACGGATGGCACTATTGCCCCAAAGCACAAAAAATCTTCGCATTTCTAACCATTTCGAAAACGTGTTTTTATACGTTGTTATACGTTATATACGTTTATACGTGTATATGTATTTATTGTTACTTATGCTTAATAATAGGTGGAAAATAAGCGTGAAATGGGGCGATCCGGTGGCCGAGGCGATAACGGCACCGGGCTTCACATGGCTAGATTGGGGTTCAAATCCCATCTAAACCGCCTACTACGGGTAAAACTAAATCACAAAAAGCAAAACATGGCAGGCTGTTGATGTTGTAGTGCCAAGGAAGAAGAAAAAGAAGCGTGAAATGGCAATGAAACTACACCCAGCATTTTTAAAACAGGTTTGAGTTACCAAATGAATTGCTTAGACTAACATACTTTCGTTACTATTGTTTATTTTTAGGAACAAAGTATTTTTTACGAATTTGAACATCATATACATTTGTTAGACTAATTGATACCACATATCCGGATAGTCAGTCTTTGCTGCGGTAGAACATTCTTGAAAGGTTCTGATATTTAGTCGTGCCATATGAAGACATCGGTCCATGGACTGCCCTATTATGGCATTCTCATTACGAGTATTTTCTTCTGTTAATCCACTAAGTGGATGTTAACACTTAGTGGATGGGATCCTGCTACGAGTAAAATCAAGTCACAGGAAGCCAGAAATGGCAGGCCTTATATGTTGTATGTTTCTATACTTTCTTTAGTTCTATCATTGCTCCTGTACCTTTCTTTCGGTCAATTTTTTTGGGGTTTCTGGCCATTGTATTCAGACCATAACTGGCACATCCCTTCACTATCTTTTTGTTTAAAAGCAAACAATAGATTGAGAAACCCTATACATACAACGCAACCGAAGTTTATCATTAGTTCATCAAACTACAAGGAATAACTTCCATTTACATTCCAATTACTAACTCCTGATTAGTCATGAAAAGCCATACAAACAATACGACGCAGTGAACTGTAATAAGTATAACATACTTGTCCAACTCTTTATTATGGTTTTAACTCTTGATAATGCCTAGAGATATAATTTTATAAAAATTTAACTAATTTCCTATCATTCTCTTCCTTTCTTGTTGCAGGTAAGCGAAAAAGTCCTTTGCAACAATAGTTCGAACCCGGTAAGCAATATCCTAATCCACTTCTCCAGAGACAAACGAAACTAATTTGAAGATGTTTATGAATTCCATTCCGTTGCCCATAAATAATAAAAACCTTTACATGAACGATTCCATAAGGGACGTTCTTTGTTGAGGTATAAATTATGAGACTCAAAACACACGCCGCGTTACATCGACAGAGTGCACAGCGAGTTCCCTTATCGATTTTCTACCACCACCTTCATCATCATCATCATCATCATCGTTTATTTTTAACCATCGAGTTCAATAATCTGCCCTCGTCTTCGATTAATTACGACCTGCCCGGTTATGGACAGGAAACCACCGGGCGCTTTAAAGTCTGTTATCGTACAAAACCCCCGAGTTTGTTGTGCCCTTAGCCCCGGAGCCGGAAACGAAGCTTTAAAAGCACCGCGCTTCACACTGGATAAAGTTGCCCTTAATTATTCGTTCCCTACTGCAACAAGAAAAACTAACTGCTTGCTTCGGGTGTACAAACAAAAACCAGCGATTTTCCTATCCGGCTTCTTTTCTTGCTTTCCCGTTCCAATTTTCCACCCACCCACGATTCGGGCTTCCCGCTGCCAACTATCAAAGGATGCAAAGCGGAAAAAGAACAAACATATTAACCGTGCACCGGGAAGGCTAACCGTCGAGAGCTGCTTCCGAGCTACCAGTTCAGTTCCGATCGATTTCGGTTTCCGTGCCTGGCGTCGAAGCAGGACAGCTACAGGTTGCAAAAACATATGATATGCAAGGGTTGGTAGTGTGCCAGAGCAGGATGAGCCACTGGCTGACCAAAAGGGGGGAACGCAAACGTTGCTGGAAAAACGACGCTTTGCACCAGCAAACGGAAACAACAACCTGCTGCATGCTCGGGGAAAACAGACGCTCGAAATGAACTGCAAAATGAACCTCGACTGCTCTCGTTGTGAAGCCTGGGAGAGGATTCATGCAAAGCTCTCTAGAGGGGTAAAGCTCAAAAGTTCATTCAATTAATCAGCTTTTATATTTATATACAAACAAGATAGGATTTCTAATGTATAAAATCCTACTATCTGGAAATCATATTTTTTTAAACTAATCTATCAACATCAAATAGAGCTGTATGTATCTGGATTTATCCGTATAAATCTTTCCACCTGAACTCTCATCTCTGCAGTGCAGTTGGCTATCTTTTCATCCTCCGGGAACTCATGCATCTGTCGTTCTCTGTCTAATGTAGGCACCAGCATAACCCCCCAGAGCCTTTCATATTCACTGGCGCATAGGACAACCCATGGCCTGCCACAATCTCACCAGCATCACTTCCATTCGGCACGAGAGTCATCGTCGCCTCGACGACCTTGTTGTTTCTTTTATGTGTCGTTCCTCTCGGCTCCCCGTTCTCCCCATTCATCCCTCTTGCACCGTCCGCTTATTACTCGATGATGCCGAGCCGTCGTCGTAACTCAAGCGCATGTTACAGTTATGTCATGTCGGTGAACGTTCGCTTTCCCGGTTCCAATCAACAACGGCTGCACTAGTAGCAACAGCAGCAGCAGCAGTATGCAAAATCGAACGATACGGTGCTTGAAGTTGAGATTAAAGAGAAGAAAAGAAAGCAAGAAATTGAGACAGGTTTGGGTGAAGACATGTAAAAGAGAAGTTGTGAAAAAAGCCTGGCATGCTGAAGCAAGGCGCGAACACGGCACGGTTGCACTGGTTTGAGCTTAATCCACCTAGGAGGAGCATTCCAATAATTGAATTTATTATTATGCCTTTTACACCATACAATTTTTATAATTCAAAATTTTCAATTGAAATTCAAGTTATAACCATTCATCTGTTTTACTCACGAGCGAAACTCGCGAATACAAAGACCATCTAAAAACGATCGTAACGGAGAGAAGAATTGGTTATTTCCGGAGTCAATTAGATGGCGCCCTCTAGCATGATCGTGTGTCTGCAAGGAGGCACCGAACAAGAGTCCGTTATGCTTTTATTGATTTTTGGACACTCAATGCTAATTAAGCGGCCAGTCTGCATGATGGAACTACAATTGTATTATTTATAGGGAGCCTATTAATTTATTTCACAAATTCGTCTGGATTGCCACAATACGTCATCAACTATCATGTATGGGTTTGAATGTTCACGTTGATTTGATGAAGGCGAATCGTATCATCGTGACTAACACCTTCTTGTTAAGGAGCGTAGATAATGTACTGACCTTACGAGAATGAACTACCGTCGAAGCAAGAAATCTTAAACCTTGAAAATTATTCTAATAAATATAACTTTTTTCGTCTGTATAATATATATCACTAAGGCAATACTTAATTGATCTCGTTTTCGATCTCAAACTTAATCATAAATTAAAGATAACCTTTTTAAATGATGTGGCTTAACAAATTTAACCTTCTTACATAAATCCTACATTTGAAGATACTTAAAACCCCTTATAGACACTTGTAACTTATAATGAAATTCAACCAATTTACCATTCAAATATAGCTACAAAGTATTCTCCACCAAAATCCCATAGTGGGGAGCTCACTTCGGGAGCTGGTTCATTTGCCGTCCCCAGCAAATCATTTCTATCCAAGCTGCTCTCACACACAGAGCCACACTCAGCCGACCCCCGCGAGGGGTTCATTTCGGCCGAGCATAAAAACCTCACACATCCAAAGCACGGCACGGCCAGAAAGAGATGCTGTACGAGCAGACGGAACCCGCGTGCCGTTCTCTTTGAGCGGAACCGCGCTTGTGCGTGCATGAACATAGCCAGAGAGCATCGAAACGGTTCGGTTTCGGGCGGCCGCCCGTGGCAGAAGAAAAAACGCGTGGCCCTAGCGAGGACGTCTCGCGACACTAAACCTCGCGAAAGAAACAGTTTGTTTCAAGAAAGCGTCGCGTTCGCGTGCACCGACCAGCCGAACAAGGGACTTCTTTTCGCGCGTTTCTTGCACACGTCGCGTGCGGATTTTTCGGGACGGGAAGTGTTGACAAAAAGGCCTCTGATATCTTGCCTAATCAAAAACAATTATTTTATGCTCTGCAAACAGCGCAAAAGGTTCGTGGCTGAGAAGCAAAAAGGTAAATCGTTCTCGAGAAGGACACTTTCGGAGGCGTGCGCGCGGGTTCGCTAAATTGGCGTAGTTATCGTGCTCATTTTTACGTGAATCAGAAGGGAATCCCGGGATCCCAGGGTAAAAATGATTAAAATCAATATCGCAATGCTCGTCCGTTCGAGCCATGCTGCCTACTTGGACACTTGCCGAGCCTAAAGCCACCGAGTTAAATGAGAGCATAAAGCAAAACGGAAAACCTCCACCAATCACAACCGGAAACATTTAACATCGGTATTGGTACGGTGCTTCGGTCGACCGGTTTTTTTTTCTTGATGCGTGTGTGAGAGATAAAATTACATCCCCGCGGATTGGAGCCATCCACGAAATCCTCCCCCTCAAGTTTGAGCCTGTCCAGTGTGTCTGTGTTAATGAAAGGTCCGAGCAGAAAAGTAAACAAATGATTGCATTAAATAATGCTCCTTAAATCAGTTCAGCCAGTCGGGGGGGCAGCCGCATCTGTTCATATGCCAATAGCTCAATTAGTTACACCATCGTGGTGCAGTGTGTGTTTCTGTGCTTCTCTGTGCGTGTGTGTATTTTCGGGGGTTTGATAAAAAATATGTGATAGCTTGGTGTATGGTGCTGCCCGTTGTAAAGCTGTGTGTGAATGAGAAAAGTAAATAAATAGTGCTATCATAATATGTTGTGAGACCATCCATACGGTGGTGGTCAGGTGAAGGAAAAAGGTGTTGTTAAATGAAGTCAAAAAGCTAAATCCTACTAGCCTTATTTAAGGGTGAAAAGAAGAGTTGGATAGAGAGCGCAGCAAACCAAGCCAACCTCCAGACGTTTTCTTCAGCGCGAGGAAGTCACACGAGAAAGGTCGATTTTAGAAAGAAGTCGACCTGTTCAATCTGGTACCCATTACACCTTTTTGTAGAGAATTCCAACTAAGCCGGAGAAAATATTTACCGGAAAACAATTCACAACTCCCCAAAGACGAATGTATCCATGCGGTTGCAAAACATACAAACACAGCTCCGGCTAAAGTAACATTATCCATCTGCTATTATCAAGAGCAACAATGTCTGGATAAAGTATCCTAGATCCCCCCGACAACCATTGCAGTATGAAATATCGTTCCTTTTCCTACGCAATTCACTTGCGTACTTCGGCGTTCAACGCGTGGCAATTACGAGATGCACCTTGCTTTGTCGAAATCGCAGATTTTCACCCAAAATTTGTATCAAATCTAAGCGTACGCGAGCCACGTAAGTGCGCACTTATGAAGTAAACAAATAAGTAAACAAATTAGTGTCAGTAACACACGTACACGTCGGACGTATAAATAAACCGATCCCCATCCGGTGCATACCAACCAGACTGGACCAGGAGATCGAGAGAGCAAAGAAGTCTGAACGATATCCACGACCAGAAGATGTGATACGGCCTTAGTTGGGAATTCTAGACCAGCGGGAAAAAAAGCTTGTTTATTACAAACCATTCGCTTCGGCCATATTGGTCAAAGTACAATTTTTTACGTCACCGGATGTTTTAAGGTGTTTGTTTGGAGTACGTTTGAGGCATACGAAGATTCTAGACTGTCTTCTAGACAAGAAGGTTGAATGTTGTTTGGGGCGTTTCATCTTCTCGTCTGTTGACCTTAACAAATCGGAATCTTTGGGCTTTTTACTTGCAGGTAATTTCCACCTTGAATGCAGATGTCCGATTAAGATTTTTACAAGCATCGTCCAATTTCAATGTCCCCATAAAATAATCTATACCAGCTCTGTTATCTATGATTAACCACCATTAAAAGCTCATAACTCTTCCATTTGGATTAGTTCCACTCGTTTCGCATAATAAGTTTATCCGCGTCCGCGTGCATGAAACCACTCATGATTAGTGAGGTAAAACTGTGTTATCCACGCCCCATACAACAAGCCGTGTGCGACCAAAATCCACTTCATCAATCTCAATACCACCAGCCGCGAATCGATGAGTGAACGAAATGGGCAGCATTAAATCATGCTTTTCGCAACAACGACAATAACCCAACCCAGTCCAGAGGAAGAAAGCACACGGCGAGCTGTCAAACGCTGATTGACAAGTTGTTGTAAAATGGTTTAAACTAGATAGATTTCTGTGATTACATGTCTTGAAGGAAGCAATTTTTTTTTGTTCGCTCCTCACACGGGCAGTTTGTCTTGAACCTTAAGCGACTTACTGTCTGCCAACATTTTCTTTCAACACTCAATCGAACGACTGGCGCCCGAAATTCGTGACCAGCTGGTTGGAAGTTTGGGCCCAAAAATGTCCTTCTTTTGCTATTGTGTCGGTAGCGAGCAACGAGCTGCTGCTAGCTGCCATTTGCCAAAAACCCGTCGTTGGACACCATCTGCGTGGGTATCCTTATTAGGGATGTTTGACCGGCCGGGTAAGGTGATTGTGTGTAGTGTTCGGGTGCACTAATGATGTGTCCACTCACACACACACACGTAGAGTCACCAGTCTGTCCTTGCATACCGGATTATCAACTCGCATAACGATGATAGGTGATGAATGTGAAGCAATTTTGTGGTGTGGAGCCTACCTTGGAGCGCCCAGCTTTCGTACCATCCCTTTAACAATAATGTCATTAATAACGTGCGCTACATTCAATTTGCTGGCAGATGAGTCGAAAATTAATAACAACAACCTTCACTAAGCCCGCCATTTGTCACACAGAGGTTAATTTGGTTGACATAAAGACATGTCTGGTGAACATCGTCATTAAAGAAGCTTCATGAAAAGCTCAACCATGCTGAACTATTTCAACTTCGTGTAAGTAATGTAAAAGATCTTATTGAGGAAAACGATTTCAAACCTCAGCGAGTTTCTTGCCAAGGCAATCAACATCCCTTAATTTAATCAGCCGACAGCTTTATGACCTTTGAGGTTTTGGGCAGACCTTCCACTTGGTTTCAGCACAAAGCAAACAATAATTTGCAATCTCCACTTCCATCTGACAGCACACCAATCACCCTGTTTCACTGGACCTTTCCCGTAAACTTGGGAACTAATTCACCTGTCTCATAAAATTCCGACCAGTTTCAACCCGGGCTCGATTATGTGCTGATAATGATGTCTAACTACCCCCGAGCTACCAAAGCCGTGCTGTGTGCTAGTTTTAAGGATTTTCCTTCCAGCAGCAAGTGTAGTTAACCGTAAATCACGGATGTGCCTTCCAACCAAAACCGGTTGTGCCGGTGTGTTTCTTGAGGGATAAGCTAGCGGTTGGTGAGTATGGTTTTTGGTTCCGGGGGCCAGGAAACATAAAAGTCCTGCCCCGAATGCTTAAATGCCTTCTCCCGCACAAAACCTCCCGGTGCGGATATGGGATGGCAAGCAACCAGCAAAACAGGATAACAACCGCAGAAACACATTAAATCGTTTGCGGTTTGTTTCCTCATTTCAATTTTCAATTTCCCCAGCCCCACTCAGCCCTGTTTTTTGTGTGCTCGGAGTGGTAGCTACAGCTGGAGTAGGAAGACGCAGCATAATCGGTGCGAAAACGGTTTCATGCTGGCAAAAAGGGAAACACCGGAGAATGCATAAAGGCACGTTTTTCGCAAGACAATAGGGCTGAGATTGAGGCACAACACAAGTACCACTAGCCGACTGAACAAGTGGTACGTGCGTCATGATATCTCGCTCCACGAGAAGAAGTTTATTTTTATTTCCCAACGATCCACACAAAAAACGGGAGCCACAGTTGTTTAAGACAGCCGGCTTTTAAATAGTTTCATTTCTTGAAAACCGAACTAAATGGAAAGATTTCACAAGGGATTGGTTTGTTTTCCCTGCAGAAGCTCCGGGCTACAAACAAACGATTAATTAACATGGTCTAGCCCGTGTGTGCATCACCAGCATGTTGCAATCCGGTCCATGAAAGTTTGCCAAATGTGTTTTGCCCAAAGAATTTAACACTTTTACTAATGAATGTGTCAACTACGCTTGCCAATACCCAGACGACCGCGTTCGTCTCATTTGCATCTTTGGCAGCGCGTCACACACAAAGTCCATCCGCGTACCGTCGATTCGAGATAGCAGCATTCCCGTCTCAATATCTCGATTCACTCACTCGAAGACTCCCTTCACCAAGTGATCGCGGGATCCGATCAGCCAAAAACAAACCATCGTGTGATTGTGTTTTAATGTGCACCAACCCTTCCCGAAGCGCCGCTCATATCACATGAGGTTTGCCAATTAAATCCTACCGGCGGCCGCTTCTTGAGCATCGACCAACGAGCGGACTCGTGACTCAAAAAGTTCGGACGCTCGGATTGTAGGGCTTGACTCGCTATCACGCGACATCTCGACATCGTGACGAACGTACAGCAAAAACGGTTCACAGACACGGAACCCACCACAGGAATCCACGCTGACAAGGCGGACCCCATTAATCAGGCGGCCTTTGGCATACGTAAGGTAACACCGGCACACGAGTGACACCCCAGGTTTTTGTTTTGCTTGTAAAAACCCCGTGCCCGCGCGCTGGTCGACCGGGCAACGCCGGTAAACGGAGAAGTGTTTTCAATTAATTATGATTTTATATTGTCAGCACCGCGCTGTGAGCGTGCCTGATCTGGTGTGCTGGGGACAGCCGATTTACAAAAATAGCCCTTTGGGTCAGTGTTGCCCTTGGTTGTTTTCTAGCGGGGGGAGGCTTCCATCCGTTCGGAGAAGGCGAGAAAGGAAAAAGGGTGAGCAGGGGGGCCGGATGCAACAGATTAGGTACAAACTAGGAGGTTGATTTTTCCCAACCAACAAAAAAACCCACGACCACCTTGTACACCAAAAAATACACCCAGAGCAGCAGTCTCCAACTTATCGTGGTGTTTGAAGATCGCTCAAGAATTCGGTGTTGGTGTTGGTTTGGTGAGCGATGAGGGTGAACAGTGAAGCCGCGAATGGAAGGCAGTACAGTATGTAAACAAGTCGTAAAATTAGACTTCACAAACCGAACCAACCGATCGATGACCGTGAATGGGGCCAATGTTAAGTCTGGCCGAGTCGGGCTCTGGGGCGAGTCTGAGGTTTTGTTGATACTGACACACAAAGGTGGTCTGGTTTCTTCCTCTTCCCGCTACGAGAGCGGTTAAAAACTTGCTTTTTGTCCACGTTAAATATCCAATGGACAAGAGAAGCTAATCGAAGATGACTTAAACCCATGTGATTTAACCTCAAATGAGCATTGTTAGACGAAAAAGTCGCTAATATGCTGAGGACTTTACCATTAAAACCCAACTATAGGTAGCCACTAAGTCGGATTAATCCTCTCCCATGACTACGACTACATCACAAAAACAACTGACCTTGCTGAGGCGCTTCTTTCGCATGGGCTAAAATTAGCACTCTTGAACTCGTCGACTCGTCGTCGTTTTTTTGCATTTCACCATGTAGCATCACCCAGCTAATCGTCACCCAGCCGAACCCATCACCTTGACGGTGTGTACCGTGGGATAATCAGAACGGCCTTCCATCCCATCCCAACTCTTGAAAGGCGGTGAACGAACCAACCACCGATATGCTGTCACATCTAACAACCAAGTCAAGCACATACATACACACAAATGCCATTTACCACTTCCCGCCAAAATTATCAAACTTCCTGCGCGAAGGTCACAGTGGTAGTTCGCGTACCGGAAATTCCGGAAAAACAAACGCTTCAAACTACGACATTCGTGTCACTCAGCGTCTCATCCTTCACGTCGCATTATCAATTAACGTAATTGACACGATCTTCACACATCGGATTTGCTCGTGACACGAGCACGCTTCCAGCATCACGCAGACTCCTTTTTATCACTCGGTGCCAAGTGAAACTTTTGCCAAAAAGGATGGCTCACAAAAGGATGTCGAGTGTCGATAGCATTACCCCGGTTCCATCAAACTTGACGTGGCTGTTACAAACTGAGCCTGAAAAACATGGCCGCCTATAGCGCACCAACAACCAGAGAGACCTTGGTGTGCGTTGGTCTTTGGGCAAAGGAGAAAGCGTTCTTTTTTTTTTTGGGCCACCCCTTTTTTCTTTCTTCCTGTAAAGAAATGGGGATCAATCAAATCAATTTTTATCGTGTGTCCCATCGGTCGATCTATTTGATATCCGTTTTATCTCCTTCATCCCATACGTGTGAACCGTTTTGGGAAAGGGTGGCCTGCCACGGGTGACAGTGCGATGTTCCGTTTCGTTGATTTCCCATCTCCATTTCACATATGCTGCGTAACGATTTTCTTCTCACACAAGCAAATAAACAACCTTGAGGATCATTCTCACCCTAAAGCATATTATCACGTGCACCAAAGCTACGTGTGTGTGTGCGTGATGGAAAAAGACTGGACAGTTTTTTGATATTCCTGTGTGATCGGATCTTTCTCGTCGGATCAAAAGATCACACGAAGCGAAACAAGGCCGAGCCCCGGATAACGACTAACGCCAACCATAATAATCTTCCCCGTCACCACACATAAGAGTAGGTTTGAATAGAAAGTTCGCACAAAAAAAAGGAGGAAATTTAAATTTTTATCCACCAAGGCAGGAAAACAGCATCTCTTTCACTTCACAGCTTCAGTCAACCGAAACTGTGTCCAACAATGTGGCGCTTGGGCGGTTTCCCTTTTCAACTACGTGTGAACAAGTGGCGTACTACAGTAGCGTATGTGTGTGTGTGTGTTGAAGAAAAGACGTACACACTTACGCAATTTCCACATTTTTCCCGCAGCCGGCAAAGCAGCAACTCAATCCTCCACCAGGTGTCCTTGAAATGCTTTACAATCATGCGCCGCAGCAGCAACGACGGCTGCCTCAACCTGATTTGATCGCAGGCAAATCTTCAAACCGGCGGCATTTTTCTTGCCACTTTCTGCACGATGTCCTTCAAACCGTTGAATAGCAAATGTCGAAATCTCAAGCTGCCATCCCATCAATCGCCTGCAAGAGCGCGGCCTGTATGGGGAGGGGACCATCCAACACGGAACGGAAGATGGCCCAGTGCCACCCTCGATGAAGAGGGTTTTTATTAAGGGTGACATTTCGCATGACATATCTTTTCCACCTCGAAGGCTGGTGCGTTACAGAGGAGCAGTTTTTGGGTTGCCGACTGGAGTGGAGTGAAACAAACCAGCTCCCAGCCTCGTGTCAGCGGAGATGAAGAAGATGGACTGCTTTCTCCAGCAGGACAACATTATAGCAAGCTGGCGCGGTATTATCTTGCTTTCCACAATATGTATGTATGCATGGCCGCAGAAGCCCAAGACAAAGCGACACATCGAGTGTGGGGTTAGGAACCCGGCGGAGTTCCAACGTGAAGTGAAATTTGAAGCACATCGAACGTACGATGTGATTTGCGTTTTTCCTGCGTTTAAGTTCATGGCGTCAAGACGTATCCGTTATGCTCTTTCGACGTTGGCTTACAATATTTAAAATGGGGCTTTCAAGGGAAGGATGGAAAAATACAGTGTTCATTTTTTGTGTCGCCGGAAAAACCACCATTCCTGACGAGAAAATTCCAGGAAACCATCCGCCATAAATGCCCTTTCGGAGGCGAGTGAAGCAAAATAAATTTACTGGATATTTCCTTGAACTTCTAAGGAGCGTCAGATGTGACGCTCCCTCATGAGCTCTTGATAAACTCGATATTGACCAGATTAGGTACGGATTTGGCTTACCGGGTGTTATAAAGCACGGGTAAGATTATTGTTTAAATATAAGTCTCAATGCTTTCCACGTGAAGGACCTTCATTCGCTAATGGAAATTTGCTGGATGGAATATTTGATTTCATCCACTCAGCAATTCTATCACAAAACGACTCTACTCCACAAGCTTTGTACACGGAATGAAAAATTCACCCTTACGCTTCATTGTACACATAAAATCGTACATAAAAGCGACGCCTTTTTAAAGCTCAAACCACTCGCTCTCGCTTTCATGTAAGCAATCAAGGATTGCTTCCAGCGACATGACATTTCGCTGACGGTTGACTGGGGCTTGCCATACGTACGCTTGCCTTGGAACCAAAATGATCAAACTGCACTACGCGTTGTGTGTCACCGAGTTGGCAAGTAATCCGCTTTGCTCCGGCCCCATTTGTTCATACATGATCGGATGTTGTAGAAATAAATCCCCTCTTACAACGTATCGTAATCCTGAAACACTCTTGCTGCTTTCACCGTGCTGATGCCGCATTGAAATTATGAAAATGCTGACAGATTTTCGTACGCGGCGGCATGTTGGGAGCGTGGCTGTTGGGCTTTTCGTGGAGTAAGGTGTGCACGTATCTTCATTTTAAGACTGACATAAGAGGTTGTAGAAGTGCCATGAATGGAGCCTAAGCAGCACCGGCATCATTACATGGCATTAATCGTGTTTTACAAACAGTATTATTGTTCTATTTTTGGGGCTCGATGAGGTGACAAACTGAGGCGGTGAACAGCTCACAGATGATATTGATTAATGAGGAGTGCGTCTCTTTTATTTGTAAATTTGATTTCAATTTCGGCTAGGATATCATGATTAATTTAGAATAATGAATTGCAGGGTTTGCTTCCACATGCTGGAATTTTTAAATCACATAAAGAAATTCTTCAAATGAATAATGGATATCTGCAAGCTCGTTGTGAAACTTTGTAATCATGTAATGGAACCTTGTGACAATCTCGAGAGGTATCGGCCTGCCATTTCTAGCTTTCTATGAATTGATGTTACCCGTAGCAAAGTAGTCAGCGGTGCGTACAGGGAAACAGTCTTGATGGGATTTAAACCCCGGTCCCGGGCCTTGTGAAGACCGATGCCATTGGCGCCTCTGCCACCGGACCGTTCCATTTTGCATAAAATTAGAGGAAATTTGTAACTTGGTTGTGGAATTTTGCAATGCGCCAAATGTTCAAACATCTTCAGCCAAATGTTCCGTCCATTCCTGTTGAACTGTATAATTGCAAAATAAAATAGGATTTTTTATTTACTTTTCCATGCCCTGCCTTTCACATTCGGACGTGTTTGAAAAATTAGTTTAGCAAAACTCAGAGGGATATTTCACTCTAACAGCTACCTCGGGACGGGATTACAATATCCCATCAGCAAGTTGAAAAAATCCACCGAGAGATTACAAAATTCCATTCCATGATTCAAAACCCTGTAATTTTTCACTATCCACAAGTGATTGCACGGTTCTACAGTTGCGTTACAAATTTCTCCTTACAGTGTGCAAACTTCCATTGTATGATTGTGAAATTTCGCAAGGGGATTTTAGTATTATTCTATTTATCTAAAAAAAATTGAGGAGACTATACGGTGACAAACCGTAGTAAAAATTAAAATAAAAATATTTTTAAAAAATCCTTAAATGATCCTACAATTCCTTTCCGATCACCGGGTAATTGAATTCGAGGAAGCTCACCCCACTTCCTTCAAGGATCACATTATCAGCAATGGACGCGATACGCATAAAGATTATTTTTCAATTATTAATACTCAACACCCTGTAGCCTCGAAGCTACCGGCCCCCGGGTCCACGACATGTAACAGAAAAGTTACGCTTTGCTTAATGGCTACTTTTCAGCTTTTACTGTAAACTGTTTATGCTGCAGTGTCTCCGCGTTATCGTCTACCAATTTCCCTTCTTAAGGGCGGAGCTTTTCCGAATCTCACGACATTGTTTATCGATTTTTTATCTGCCTTCTCGCTGGTGAAACGATTGTGTCGAGGCTTCACATCGCATCGCCCGGTTGGTTTGGCATTGCGGCGGATGCCGAATATTGTTTTACGCAAAAACAAGCACCCTCTCCGCGCAGTGAGTGGAGGCGTGCCTGCTGCAAACCCGTACTTGCCGGCATAGGTAGGGCAAAATCAATATCTCCATCGGTGCAATGAGTTGGGTCGCTTGCCCCCCACGGAAGGTACGATAAACGATGCCCGAGAGCCAAGCTACGATGGATCGGGTTTGAACGGGAGGGCATTTGTGAAATATAAAACAGCATGGAGAAGGCAACCACCGGGCCGAGAACCGAGCTATTGACAATGAGCTTTTGAATTGGTTTTTCCTCAAATCTGCTTTCGTGCGGAATAAGACCCCACGAACTACGGGGATAAGCAATTTCACACCTTGCTTTGATATATAATCGCGAGTTGATGGCACATTTTCAAAAGCGAAATAAAGTAAGTGTTTAAAAATAAAATGCAATAAAAACAGACAGCTATTGAAATTGAATACCGAGCGTAGCAAATGACTAAATGCAAGGAGGTCACAGTTGGAAGCACTTAGTCTGATTAAACCGTGCACTACAACCATTAACAAACGCTACTAACCTCTTCATCCTGTAAGGACACGCTTTGCTCCAACACCACACTGCATAAATCTAAATCCCTGTCAGTCGCTCTAACCCTAACCATTTTTCATTTTCTATTCCACTTTACATATTTCCCAAACCAAAAAGCACTGTAAAACCACAACCACAGAGACCATTCAAAACACACAAACACCTAGACACTCAAACAGCTCAACACTTCCACTTTTCTGAAACTGAAAAATCACGCCCGGTTTCTGGTGGGAAAGGTCGCAGGGAGGATACCCAAGTTTCATGACGCCCTTGAAGACACAGGGGCACGATCCGAGTCACCGAATGGGATCTCAAATTTTTTATTACATTTGCAATAAAACAAAACTTTATCGGCAGTGTCAATTTCTGCAAATGTTTTTTTGTTATGTACCACATTTGTGCGTCACTATCCCGTAACATGGAAAAACCGGGAAAAACTTATTATCAACAGTCAAACGAGATGCTATTTGATATGGGCTTCTGAGCATGGTGCATGCATATTTATGAGTAAAGGGTAGACCACAAGGTTCCACAACAACAATTTCTGTCCTATTTCAAAATATTGATACAACATTTTAAATGAGAAATGAAAGCCTAAATTATTGGAGTTAAAGAATTTTACTATCATGAAGCTTTATGCAAGTAATTCTAAAATAATTAAAAGATTAATTCAATCAATATTTAACCAATTTCAATTACCACATTCATTGTGCCTCATATCGTAAACTCATACACATACAGCGGCCTCACGAATGGGCGGGAAAGCCGGACCCTTCTGCTCGTCACAACGAATCGATGACGCCCGGGCGAAGATGTCATAAAATTATCATACCTCCACTCACAATATTTGCTGTTAGAAACGCGTCATTCCCTCGCCAAAACCATCCGACCCCATCGCGAGCCTAAGTTTTCCAATCAGTCATAACTGGACACGAACAGGAAACGGGAGCGACTGGAATGCGAAAGCAAGAGTGAGAAAGGTTGTTAGTTGTAGCATTTAAATAGCGATTCCCTTTTCCGCCTTCAGCCGAACAACAAACCCAACCCCATCTAACACCATCCCGATTACGCCGATCGCCGCGCCTGTCGGGGGGTGGAAAATGGAGTAAAGTTTTTCCCCTTTCAATCGATACGCACGACTGCACCAATACTTTGGTCCCGGTGGGCCATAGTAAACTGCATCGTACGCGTCGCGACTTTGCACAACCACCAACCAACCTGTGAGGGTGTTTGTGTTTTCTCGTGAAACCGTTTATTGTAACCTCGTTATCAGTAGCGGCAACTATTTTCCCTACACGTTTTTCCTCGCCGTTTCTTACACACACACGCGCACATAGTCACACTGCCAAATTGAACACGTGTTTCACAGAGACTGTTCGTCTCCGCACGATAAATGGCCGCTAGGTAGCTGTGATAAATTGCTGACCCGATTACAGCTGTTTCGCCGTCCGGTTAGAAAACTCTGGCCCACCGAAATGACCTCTGCCGGATTGGCATGTGAGCATAAACTCGCGTGATCGCGATTTGCTTTCCGGTGCTTCAAACACATGACATCGACAAACAATCGTCATTCCTCCATTGCCGGAAGTTGGGCCAAACAGTCTATCATCATCGTGCCTTCCATCGTTCAGGCGATTTTCGCTAACTCGCACTTGGCCGATTGTCCGGAAAATCAGCCGACACAGAAACAAAAGTGTCGGAAACGTTCGCCGGAAAGAAGGACCCGATAGCGTGATCCTTTCCTGTAACCGTTCCGGTTCGGCAGCATTCAACATTGCCACTTCAGAGTGTGCTCGAACTGGACTAGTAAAAAACGCTAAAATAAAAACAAACAGCCCCCCGGTCAACACGAGGTCAAACAAAATGGCCTGGCTCGACGGTCCAAAGGGGATGGAAAATAAAAACATTTCCCAAGTGTGGTCAGTGCTTGCGAGCGCTCGGACAGGAAAGGTGTGGGAATGTGTCGAGGACGGCTATACGTTTATACGGCTTGTCCAAGATTGGGTCAGGCATTTTGTTGTAGGTTTCTTCCACTTTTATTGTTATTCTTGCAGCATTTTATTGCTTCCTGCACGATTTTCTCGTCATCAAAATGGTTGTTTTCCTTCCCGATCCGGGACGACACTCGGTATCGTTATCCAGTTGTTGCGAGAGTAGACCATTGAGTGTGTTAGTTAAATTGAAACTGAAACCTTCTAATAATTGCTTTATTCTGTTTTCGATTGCTCCTTCTCAGCTGCTGTCGAAATTGAGCCTTTGTTTGTTGAAGCAATGTTTTTCGATTAAAAGAAATGCTTCAAATGTTTACCTAAAGTCTAGTTAGTATGGCTTCAAATATTTTCCCTTTCAAATAAAAAAAAACCCCATCGTGAAGTCAATTTCATTGCCCTTTTACTAACCTCCTCTTCGTCCGACAAAAATCCAATTTCTCTTATTACATTTCTTCATAAATTACATCTCACCTGCGTTGAGCTTTGGACAGCATAACACCACCAGGAATTAGCTACGGCATTTTCTTTCGTGTCAAACTATTTTTCCAAGCCCAACCGCACCCGTTTGCCGCCCTAGATGGTTGATCCAGATTTATTACGCCCAAAATCTTTCCCTTTTGCTTCTCACTCTTTTTTCTCTCTTCCCTTAAACATAAGTTTGGAAGATTCCGTCCGCCAGACCAAGTTGGGAGCAAAGTTAGCAAAGACTTCGGGATGAGGATTATGAAACGATCTTAAACTTCAAATCCCGCTCTCCAACCGGAATGATCCATCATCAGCACCGGGCGGGCGAATGATTTAGGTTCATACATATTGCACCGAACAACTTGGCCGAACGTGGCGACTTGTCCGTCGTCCAGCTGTGCCAAAACCGAGCCCCAGACTCGACCGCACGGTCAAGTACAAGTAGACCCCCGGGGGAAGCTACTTTTGCAGACAGAAACCACCTCTTGTGCTTGCTGGCTCTCCCCGCGCGCTTCGCCCCAAGACGCACGTCGTTGTTGTAATTACTCTCATAACACCGTAACCACTCCGATGCGGGACCTTCCGCCTCCCGCGGTCCCGGGAGCACACTTTCTCGCGCAATCTTGTTCTTCCGGCGACTGTCACCGTGTTGGCTAACACTGATTGCACCTTCACGAAGGGGCAAACCCCTTCGCTTCAGGCATTTGAGCGTTTTTTTTTTCTAAGTTGTCCCGCTTCTTTGCAACTCCAGCAACTCCACGCGTGCCACTCCGGCCTGAACGTAGCCCGTTCGCCGGAAACAATTAATTACGCGCGACAACACGCGAATTTCTTCGCCAACCGGTGGCGCTCACGAAATGTGGCACCGGCACTTGGCACACCGGCTGGAACCTTGTGTGCATACTGCATACACTCTCCGCGACGCATGGTTGTACATGGAACGGTTGCATAGCAGTTTCGTCACGCCGCTAGTGTCGCTCAAATTGGTAAAGTTTAAATAAGCACTCCGGGCAGACCGTTTTTCAATTAGCCGTTATTTGCAGGAGGGTTTGCCGTAGGGCAGACGACGGGCTTCTTAAAGCTAGAAATGCTAGAAAGATTGTGGAAATTAATAACAAGCTGCGTTTATTAGAAATTTAAACGGGTAACTGTTAAAATTGCTCTAAAACAAGTGCTTAATAGCTGCCAACAGAACAGCTACCATCGAAAGCTTGAGTCCAGTCGCTCCCGAAACAACTGCACGCAACACAACAGAATCATAGTTCGTCAGGGTCACTTTGTGTATATCAACCTCATCCCTAAAATCAGAAATTGATTCTCAATTTAAATGCCACAACTATTTACCGAAAACGTTCACGAAACTTACCCATCTTCGTAGTTAGAGTTCGGTTGCGCTATCTCCACCTTCACACGGTCCGGCAGGTTCACAAAGTCTCCCAAATCGACCGTTCGGCTACCGTCTGCCATATTTATCACGGTGACCAGCGTATCCTCACCGTGAAGCTCTCGGCTAAATGCGTACACATCACGGCCCACGGTCCGGTGTACAAACTCGCCATGCACCAACGTTGGATGGCGCCGCAGTGCCGTCAGTTTGCGGAAATGTTTCAGCGTACTCTTGTCGGCCGCCTCCTGTATCATTACGTTGCGCGTCGGATAGTCGGGATGAAGCCGTAGCCAGGTGGTGCGATTACTGCTGAACCCGGCCGACACCGTATTGTCCCACTGCATCGGTGTACGGTTGGGGTCTCGGTTGTCATACGTTTCCGCTTCCTTGTAGTCAAACATGCCAATCTCTTCGCCCTGGAAAACCAGTTGCAGATTAGTATGACTCCCTCGGATAATGACTCGCTCCGTCTATTCTTACATAGTATGTGATGCTCGTTCCCGGCAGCGTGTGGACGACCGTCAGAATCTGATCAACGTGAACCAGCCCAACACGTGTAGCAACTCGCGAATGATCGTGCGAGCCTGCCACCCAGCTAGGCGTGTGCCGAGCGGGCATATGGTTCAACCAAAAATCGATCGACTGCTTCAACCCGATCGCGTTCTGATCGTGCCGGAAGTCATAGATCAGCTGGAAGTTAAAGGGCATGTGGGCACCCTGCCGTGTGCCGGCCGCATCCTCGTAATAAAGCATCGTGTTCTCAATCGACGCGTACGCCTCCGTCATAATGATGATCGTTTTGTTGACACGCCGCCCATACTCTTCGCACAGCTCTCGCCACCCGTACACCACATTGTACGTGTCCGGGTTATCTTTGGTGTAGATGTGATCCAGCTCATCGTAGGAGCCCGGCGCACCCCATCCCGGAGGCTCATCACGCAGCTCAGGATCCTCAAACATATGATTGATGGCGTCCAGTCGGAACCCATCCACACCCTTCTCCAGCCAGAACGTGAGCATGTTGGTCATCTCCTCCACCACAGCCGGATTGCGGTAGTTCAGATCGGCCTGCTTCTTCGTAAACTGATGCAGGTAGAACTCACCGCGCCTTGCATCGTACGTCCAGGCCGGTCCACCGAACACCGATACCCAATTGTTCGGTGGCTCTAGCGCTCCCGTCACAGCGTTCACCTTACCTGGACGCCAGATGTAGTAATCACGGTACTTGACGTTACCGGTAGCAGACTGCACGAACCACTCGTGCTCGTCACTACTGTGGTTCGGTATAAAGTCCAGCATCAGCTTGATACCGTGACGGTGCGCCTCCGCAATCAACTCCTCCATATCGTCCATCGTACCATACTCCGGCTGGATGTTGTAGAAATCGGCCACATCGTACCCAAAATCGGCCAACGGCGACACGAACGGAGGGCTTAGCCAGGTCGCATCGATGCCCAATCCGGCCAGATACTCGACCCTCGAGGTGATGCCCTTCAGATCGCCTATACCATCGCCGTTGCTGTCTTGAAACGAGCGAGGATAGATCTGATAGAACGTGGCATGCTGGTACCAGTCCTTATCGTCCACCGCCTGCAAACCACACACGAAAACCACCACCAAACCGACGGTGACCAATGGTCGGTAAAACGTCATCCCTGCCTTTTATTTCCCTGCTCCGCACGGTACGACGGTTGCACTGACACTGACAGATGGAAGGCACCGCCAGTCGCCAGAGCCGGTGATGGAGGCCCGCACATCTATTTTCTGCACCAAAGCGGATGGATGATAATGATAACGACATTATTAAACTTTTGTTATTTTCACATCGATCCAAGGATCTGGCGTAACTTACCAAGGGGGAGAGACCGGGGGGATGGGCGTGATTACGACGCTAAAGAGCATACCGATAAGATAGCTCGAACTGGATGCTAAATTGAACGGTTTTATGGCGGCATCGGACAATACTGTTTTACTGTACACTGTAGCATAGCGGAAGAATCGATAGGTCTGGAGTGTGACTTACGATTCCATTCTGGTTGTGTATTGTTGTGACGCTACAGTGGAATTTATCGCTTTTGGGATACTTCTTCGTTAAATTATCATTTTTAATTTATATTGGATGGTCTCGATAAACTACAGGAATTGGTCCACAACTTAAGCTCCCATTAAATTGATTGCATTGTCGCGAAAATGGCACATTGTACTACGAAGTAAAGAGACAAAGTCAAAAATTGATCACATTAAACATAAATTGTCAAAATGAAGCACCCGTTGGCTGACCTTTAAAATGTTGCACACCGGAACACATAAAAAGCTACACCGTAGCACGAGAAACTATTGCTGTATTTTCGGACAAAAAAGGACAAAAAGGCTCCAGAAGAGCTAGTCATAAAATATGATGCCGCACGAAGAAACGCACTCCTTTTTTATGATGCCTACAAAAGGCCAAACTTTTCGCGGTCAAATCAAGTGGTTAAGATTATGAACTCTTCTGCCGAAACTTTCCAGCAACGAGCCTTCTTACAACCCGATGATGGTTCTGCTGACACATCCGCTAACTTTGTGTTCTTTATGAATGTGGCAACTGCGACATCTGGCAAGAGCTATTTCTGCGTGATGGAGTCCGTTCAAGAAAAACACCAAAAACTGGCTAAATTGTTCTAGGGCAAGTTGTGCAGGTCCCGCGCAAAATGGTTTCTATTCGCGCTCTTTATCGAGCAGTAGGCAAGATAGGGCCGGTATAACCATCGATTCTTCGCGATGGTGCCGATGATAATGGTTGATGATTGTTTTTATGACCGGATCTACCATTTCCGAGATGCGAAGCGTAGTATGGGAGGTCTGTCCTAAGGAGATAGAGAACCTGCTGACAAACTGCGTACTCTGCGAACGAGCGGGCACGTATACTGGAGTCGTTATAGAAATTTATCTCCCCGCTTCTAGCTAGCCAAGAAGGGTGGTGGGAACGCACAACGGATAGATAATTGAACAATCGATGCGAGCGATATGAAGGCCGCTGGATGGTAAGACACCCGATGAGAACCTTCCACTTTCGATATGGCACTATCGGGTTAACCACGATTGATCACCAGCCCAGGGTGCGCGATAGTTCCGCGATTCACTTTCACCACCAACCGTCGGAGCATTATTCAACTCCCGTGCCAATTATGGAGCTGCCAATGGAAAATCCAACTTTTGTTTTTCTAGTTCGCAGTTCGCAGCATTTGGTCAGCAATTAGCCACCGGAGATGGTGCATAATAAGCCACCCGGACGAAGTTATCTCCCCGCTGAAGAACCGTTCCGTTATTGCGCTACTCCTATCCGCGAGCCAGCACCTCCGATGGTCGCGATGGCCGATCGTAATCAATTAATTAATTACTCGATTAACCTAGAAATCGAATTGCACAAACCTGTCACTGTGCCCTCACAAACCTACCCACAGGCACACGTTGGGACAGAAGATCGCCCGGACGTCTGCCGGTGGTGCAGTTTCTCAAACGCTCTGTGGAACCAGCACTCACACACACTGAGGTCCACCGTGCTGAAGATGAATTATTGATGACCTGAAGCCGTCAGTCGCACAAGAAAGTCCATTGCTTTCCCGTACAATTACAAACCAATTACCGGGTGTCTCCCGCTCTTATCCACAGTCACCAACGTTCCGTATTTACCGCGAGGCCAAAGGCGATCATCCAGCTACATTCCCGCTAGCATAAACTAGCGCTCTGCATGGGCGGGCGAAAGAGACAGCAAAGTCCCTATCCCACCGTGGAATGAGAAAATGCAGTCGCAGTGGCAGTGAAAAGACTATCCCACTGCAGTGCAGTGCCGGAGGTGCTAGGAACTGCAACAAAAGTACTTTCCACCTGATGATTAATGCATGACCACCGACCAACCGGTCCACACGGTTGGTATTCGAAGTCATAAAACGTGGCCTCACCAACTGCCGCAGTGCATCTTTACTGGCTCACACAGATCGAGCACCTATTTAAGATTTCCCTCGAGTATCATCTATAAGCGGACCGGGGCGATTAACTTCACGACGGTTCTAAACGTTTCTAGGGGTTTTATTTGCTTCCAATTCTATGGAGCACTATGTCTTCCACTTGCTCCAACGTTTATTTTCGACACACAACGAAAATTACAACCCAATGCTAGTGGCTTGATATGTTCTAGCGAGTTCGAAACCCATTTAAACCAACACCACACGTCAGAGGCGCACCTTGTCAAAGCCGTGTCACCGATCCGAAACAGGAAGGCACACTCGGTTTACAGTTTAATTTTGTTATTCCCCCGATACTCATCCGTTTCGTTAGCGTTAGCCAGGCTCTTTGGACAAAAAAAAAAACACTACAAGAAGAAGGGTATAACATCGGATACCGAGCACACTACAGTCGGCGGCCGGTATCCTAAAAACATACGCCACCCCTCCCGGGGGGATGAATATTGTACACGGGATCGCCGGTAAGATGTTACCGTACCCTGTGCAAGTGCCGCCACTTGTCCCAGGTCTTTCAAGGTCTGGTGCACACTTAAGTGGTTCTGGATTTTCTTAAAAGGAATCCAATCACTGCTCTAGGGCTGCTAGCTGCCAGTTAAGCTGCCGGTGCACTGAGCGTACTGGCCTTTGCAAGCACTTCAAGCCGAAGGGTCAATCATGCTACCCTAAGTGTGCGTGTGTATGTGTGTGGGATCTATGCTCTACCGTCGGCGTGGTACCTGACCTAAATTTTGATCGAGTGTTTTACTTACTGTTCACTCGAAATCGAAAGATCGAAAGCGATTGAAGCAACGCATGACGGAAAAGCTCCATCAAGTTGAAGTTCTCCGATGGCTCAGGGAATAGCGGGCAAAGTTAGGTTATTCTTGAACTTCACATTGATAAGGTCGTTTATAAATATCATAAACACGTACTTTATACAAGGTGGTGACAAGTTTTTCACCCACTTATTTAAAGCTTTCAACCCAAAAACCGAATACGGTTCCCTTTGATTGAATTCGGTGAAACTACGGTTCAAAAATCTTCAGCCACACAAATCTTTTTCGCACACGTTTTATTGATAGTTTGCGTAGCAAGGTTTGCGGCAAGATATTCACCACACAGCCCAGGAACACTCGTCACAACCTTAGGCGTGCTACCGTGTACCGTATACTCCATTGTCATTTCCCAGGACATCAGAGGAGGGTATCCCTTTGGTTTCTACAACTCGTCCTCTCTCTACTTCTCTCTCTCATCTCCCTCTTCAAACCGTTTTTGGACCAAAGTTATGTTGTGCACCATTTTTGCACCAACGAACTGGTCGAAATGGTTTTGGCTGGGCCTTAGCCCCATTGTGTCGTTACGTACCCGTAGCGAAACAAGCGACCCATGACATATTTATGACCCCGGATGGAAAGCTCGGCAAAAGCAACAGCAACAACAAAAAACTGAAGGGAAACCAAGGAAATACTAGAATTCCCACTCGAGCAGCCCGAAATGTCGTCAGCAAATAGGATTGGCTGGAAGGGTGGTCACAAACGGTGGACCAGGAAGACGAAACAGCAAGACATAAGACAAACGAGAGCTGGCACCAGAGAGTCGTAACACGTGCACGGGGCGTTTGAATGGAGCCGTTAACGTGCACGCGTTCCCCCAATGATGTCCTGTCGTATTCGGTGTCCACTAACGTACGTGTGTGTGTGTTAGTAAGGACAGTCGAAGTTCCTGCCGACTGCCCGGCGAAGGATTTGGACGACGAATTTGTTTATTTTATTGCCAGCACTTGTAACGCGGTGAAATCGTACGCCCGAGGGATGGTACCAACAAAAAAGTGGCACTACATAGTACGGAAACGAACCGACAGAGGGAGAACGATCGGCGTGAGTGTTGGCGCCCTGAGTGGCATCGTAAGTGGTCCGTTTTGTGATCACATTTATGTGCACGTCACGGCCAAGTTCTGTAGTTTGACGGAACGATGAGTCTTTACAATCAATGCTTGTCATAAATTAGTGGCACCAATTTGTGTGTATGTTATTGCGAAGCTTATTACAAAACAAAGCTCACACACACACACACACACACACACACACACACACACACACACACACACACACACTTTACTAAAGATGCTGAGCACACTGTAAGGAGAGGAGAAACTTTTCCGGACAAAATTCAAGTCACCTTTCCCGCTCTCTCTCTCTTTCCGGGGAGGAAGGCTCGCAGAACTTTTCTAGAGACACTTACAATTTGTCCATCAAGCCTGTCAGTCGGTTGCAATGGCAGCAGGCTAATTACCATGCCATACACTTTTTCCTCTCTGCAGGTTGGGTGACTTGACTCGTCCAACAGTGGCTCTCGGTTACGAGTACGGTAGAAAGTTGGTCAAAATCCCTAATGATCAATATAGTACGCAAGGGGCTAGTTTGCAAGCACGCTCGACCATTCCGTCCTGCTGGTGATGACGGAGTCACCAAGTTCAACTTCTAATGGGTCGTTTAGAAAACTTTCTCATGGTCCTCGTCGGAGTAACGTCGAGCACGGTGCATGGGTATTTGACAACAAACTATCCTCTTTGCTTGATTATTAAAAAGCTAATGCATGGTTTGATCTTTCGGGCAAGTTTCAAACTCTTGTACGATGGAATAAATTGACACAGCAAATACAATCGGTTATGAGATGAGATTTTTTTGTTACACCACCTAACATCATCGGTAATAAATATTGTGTCATTTTTCTTTACGCCTTTCGGAGCAAAGTGCTTTTTTTTAACCTCGACACAGTTCGCTTAGTCATGCCCTGGAACCCTCCGCTATGCTTTCTCCCAAAATTCTAACGCTCCTCAGATTCAATAGTCTTTCACCCGAAAGTCATGCTAGCACAAATAAGCTTTCTCATCGTGTTGATCATTAATCGTTTGGTAGGTAGAAAAACTAGAGCAATGACAACACAATTACTTTTTGATACATGAATTGATGGTAGTTAGACAAACGAAGGATCATGTTTCGCAAATAGGGATGTAAAAAAAAAATTTCTAGAAGACTAGAACAGTTTTTTACTATAAGGTGACTTTTAATAATTTGGGATTTTTTTTTTTCAATTTTGAGATTAATGCTTAAAAAATAATGATTTTATTTGTTTGTTAAATGAACAGTAACTGAAAAAAATGTTGGATGGTAATCAAGTAGACAATAAAGTTGATAATCAACCCTATAAAATTAGAGTGAGTAAACAACAAGATGTTATAAGCTAAATACAGATAAACATATTTAATGCCTTTTTTAAAAGAAAGTAATACTGCTAGGACTTGCTATATGATTAAAAATAAACAAATGAAAAAATGGGGGAAAAAGAGAAAAAAAATTAATTACTATATCAAGCGACTCACATTGTTCAGTATAAGAATTTACAGTGATTGCCAATAAAAAAAGACCACCTAATATTGTGAGAACTTGAAACTGAAGTTTTGATCCCGAATAACAACAACCAATCTACTTTTTTAATACAATAAAACTTAGTTAAAGATTTTGCGAAAGCAATCCTATCGTTGGATCGATTAAAAAATGATGCTCTTCTCTCTCTTTGATTTATTAAGGCTTATGTCTTATTTTGCCCTTCTGATGTATAAATGAACACACACTTAGCGTCTAATATCTAAAACAAAAATTCATCTAATTTAAAATTTAATTTATATTTTTATACTATCCAAGCATCTACTCTAAACACTTCGAATTTATCCATTTTAAATTTGGGATGGCCCAATTTTAATATTGAAATGTTTGGTTTTTTTAAATCATTTATAAAAATCACGCCTAGGTAACAAATAGTTTCTTCTAGGTTCATGATTTGTTCGGAACTTTTAGATTTTTTCGTAAAATTGGCTTGAAAATCGTATTCGAGACAATGTTCCTTCTTCCTGGCCTAACGACCTCGTAGGTCATGCTTGCCATTACTGGCTTACTAGACGTAGGGGAAACGGCCCAGATGGAATTTGAGACCCGATCCTTTCGTGTGCAGATTATTCAGACCAGCCCGCTATAAATGATTCAATGATATTCGAACCAAAACATTTTTTTATAGACATTAATTATGACGCTGTTGAAATGATGCATTTTCCTAGTTTTGGTATAATTATACTCATAACTTTGACCGTCACTGTAAGTTTTACTAAGAATGAAATATTAAACAAGAAATCAAAGCATCATTCGACATAATTATATTGGAAGAAAACACTGGAAGAACGAAGTACTTAAACGTAAAAATGAATCCTTATTTTGAATAAATATATAGAATCGGAATGAAAATCATGGAAATTTAAAAATTATTAAATTTATGAAAGATTTACATTCGTCCATTGCTTATCTTGTTGAATTATTTCTCTATAACTTAATTCTTTTGGGTCTTCACTCGGAAGGACCGGGGTTCAAATCCCATCCAGACTGCCTCCTTATACACAGGACTGACTATCCAGCTACGAGTAAAATCAAGTAACAAAAAGCCAGAAATGGCAAGCCAAGACCTTTCGAGGTTGTGGTGCTAAAGCAGAGAAGAACTAAACTCTATATAATATCTCCGTACTTATTGACCTTTTGCCAATCATTCAGCTTGCTTTTGTTTTTTTCCACGTTACCTAACCTAACCTCGCTCGCTCTCTCTCTCCCTCTCTCTCTCGCACGTATGTCACGTTCACCAGATTATCGCATCTTTTATTTTACCCAACCGATTGGGTTAAGTTTATGCTAGTTTCGTGCCGTAGCATATTCGACTCGGCGCAATATTGATGCATAAGGCAAACCGTAACGCAAACACACAATCCGTTCAACAAAGCGAGATGCTATGCTGCCTGGTATTTTTGGTTACAATCTAACATTTACCAACACCCACATTCAGCGCCCACCCGCCAAAACCATCTTCAAAGCACGGTTACGCTTATGCCATTGTCTCGTGCTACTATACAGTTGTGTGTGTGTGTGTGTGTGTGTGTATTCCGTTTTCTTTTGCCGAAAAAAAAGACATGCTTTCCGATTCTTGCATTTGGAAACGATTTTTCCTCCGAGCAGGGCTCAACGTCACTCCCGCCCCGTCCCGGTAAGCGCTGGTAAAAGATCCTTTAAGTAGAGTGCTTTGGTCGCTTTTGTGCTTTTTGACTTGCTCGGCATCGTTCCGTTTGCTGAAAGCTTCCGATTTTCCGGCTCCGTTCTGCTTCTTGATAGCCCGTTTTGTTACTACGACTGCTGGTGCTCGAACGTCCGCCGCAATCGCCCTCGTCTCTTTAACATTTCCTTAAGAGGCGAGAGTAGCTCTCGGAAAGTGACCGAAAATAATAGTACCTTGGACACGGGATGCTCAGCAGCAGCAGCAGTCGACGAAAGCACCTCCGGTTCTCACCAGCGCCATGATTATGCAAATTATTTATGCTACCATCCATTTGCTTCGGCTTTTGTTTTTTTTTCTTCTCTTGGCGGGAAAGTTGTTATTTGCCACAAAACAAAAATAGTCTTCTAGCGTCCCGAACCGCCAATATGCTGAGACGCTAAAAGCAGCTCGTAAAGAAAAGTTCCAATATGTACGTTGTCTAACAGTGACGAAGCAAATTCTAACGTCCACAAGTCAATAAAAGCTGCGTTGTTTCGAGTGGATTCATTAACGATATGACGTGTTATCATTAGCTGCTGCCTGGTAAATATTATTTATCGGACTTGTTTAGACTTTAGCAGTGGGCGTATCGGAAGCTTAATTGCATTAGTGCAAGTGTATTATTTGATAATTATACAGCTAAACTTTTACCCTAAAGCGATTCTTATAAGATGATTTATTATAAAGTCCATTTGGATACAATTCAAAGGGCTACTAGCATAACCCCCCGCCGGATAAAGGACAAATTATAGAAAGATAAACGCAAACGGAGCCCTCAAATCAGGCTCAATCGTACGCATTCATTCTTGGTGAACTTGGCCCAATGATTGTAACTACACCGCCGTAAGACCCATCACTTCACAGCACTTCTAACGAGCACCGGGAAAGTATCCAGGCGACCCCATCATCAGAAAAATGGCAGCGTGATAACAACATGAAACGAATCCTCCCGCTCCACAGCAGAGCAGACCTTGTCGCTCGGGTTGTCTCACGCTGGTGCTTTCCACAAGCATGGCATCAAGAAAGTACCGACCTTGTTGCTGATTCGTTGGTGCTTCTCTGCTCTCCTCGGAATGAAAAGTGTTGCTAGGCACGCAGAATCTTACTCCATTACAGCAGACACAAACCATTCCGCCAGAATGAATCCCTGAGCTGGTGGGCAAAGCGGTCTCACGAACGCATTAATAAATTATACGACGAAATGTTCCCGATAACGGGGTCGAGCAATTTCACCGGAACGAAGCAGTCCCGTTCCGCACACGACACACGGACAAAGTCTTCGCCCGGTTTGCTTGACTCTGCGTGGAGCTGTTTCGTACTTCGTAGTGCGCAAAGGTTGAAAGGTGTGTCGGCGCCCAAAAAAAAAACAAGAAGGTAGCATTTGCCCATTTGTCTTCATTGTTTCGGTTGGAGATTGGTTGGTGGGGAGCCGGCGCCGGAAAAGTAAGGACAATTTTCAAGGATATTTAATACCCGTCTAACCTTATCACTTATTCTACCTGCTAGTACTTGACTTTTAAAGGTGGGAGGTTTCGCAGGAGGTTAGGGTTTAAAGGTAAAAATAATTTACTGTCGCTTGCGTTCCATTTCATTATTTCAAGGATGGCAAGACATTCTGCAAGGGTTTTGTAGGTGCCATCAAGTCCAATTAAAATCAGACAGCGGTACAGAGCCGGGAGATCAATAGCGAGTTAATAGTATGCCGGAGAATGTTCATCGGGAAGTTACAAAACGACACGATCGCCTCTTTCAGTGTTATTGTTATGAGTATCGTGGAGCTTTATAATCATAACCGATGGCAGAGTTTAGAATTGGAGATGTGTATTTTGTACCTGAACCTTTACCTCTTCTTGCCGTTAGGAACTTCCAGGAAAGTTGATCCTTTCTGTACCTTTTTTTGCTCAAAACACTCGCTCTATCTCTCTCGAGTCGCTGTTTGAAACATAATTTCTGGGTGGATCCCGTAAAGAATAAGCCGCTTTACGAATTGTTCCTGCCCATGTCTTCCGGAGGGCTTTTAGCCTCGGTCGGTACGAAAATCTCATCAGTAGCGGAAGGTATAGCAAGAGAAAAAAAAACCCAACTCGAGAACCAAATACAAATATGCACACCCAAAAAGGCAACGACACGACACCCGCACACATAAAAAGTTGTGGCCTCGCCACAGGCGTCACAAAAGTGGATTTTCTGTTTTGAAATACTTTACTGCCGGTTGGAGTTGGTTCGCCGCTTTTGTACATATTCACCTGCCTTCACCACGAGCGATTAGCCTGGCCTTCACATTCGGAAACTCAAGTTCTGACGAGAAGACACTGAGCTGTAGCTAAACAAAAAAACGGGACCTACCAGCAATGTAAAACATTCACCACGGAAAACACTCACACACGTACACACGTCAAGAACTCTGATTTCTTTTGTGAATATTTTTGACTTTCGCATACTTTACGGAAAAGCCTCGAAAATCTTGAATTAGGGAGCTCGTGAGCTTTGTGAAATTGAATTGCAGTAAAGCTGCTTCCAAGCCACCGTCTTTCGATACTTTCTTTGACGTCAGGGACGCCCAGAACAAGACACCTCCATTGGCTCAACGCAATTCCCCAACAGCGAAACCCTGCTGTTCGCCTCCAGAGACACGGCTGTTTGCCGTGCATACGCCCGTACGTTCATTTTCAGTCTAATCAAATTTTCCCCTGACGCGGGATAGAAAAAAACAACCCCGAAGATAGCAGCGAGATGAGCGCAAAAAAAAATATCACGTCGACCCTACTATCTGCCATTAAGCGTTTATGTCTCAATTTTCACCAGCAGGGCGAAAGAAAATCCCATGTGTTGGGTATTTCTTCAAGTCCCTACGGGCAAGGTTAACGATCGCCATGGATCGCGAATACCGTGCTACAGGGAACACAAAATAAGCTTTAAGACTCGGATGGCTCAAGCTCTCATGGGCAAAACCCAGGACGGAGCAAACGAAGCGTTGTTAAGGGATGCGAGAATGAAGCAAGGAAACTGGGGCAACGCGAGGACCCGTCGGGAAGAAAAGAAGCGACAAACTGTCTTCACTTATGTACCTACATGGAGGAAGTTTCACGATCATCCTTCAGACTCGTGGGACAAATTTACCATTTTACCGCAAACCTCGTTGAAGGAGCAATAATTTACTTGACACTCAACCCCACTCCCGAAGCGCTAGGCGACGGGGCGCACGTCTTGGAGAAGACAAATCGTAGGGCTTTGTTCCGTACGGTTGGTTCGCCACGAGGCTAATGCTTTTCATCAGTAGGAAAATTTACCATCCAGCACACTTCATTTCCGGCGGGACGATGCCTTTGAAGGCTTTGATTTTGTGTTGTCGTCGTACGCTATAGGGGCAGGAAAATCTTCTTGGGCGTTCACCTTTAAACCTGGGCGTTTGATGTATTCGATTAAGAGAGTTGATGCTCGTGCCATCTTTGCGAAGCATGACAGTCTTTCAGCAACATGTTTCAGATAATTCAACTAGAAAAATTAAAAGCCATTAATGCACCTTTGACTTCATATCCATTGTCCTTCCTAACCGCAACCAAAGCGTCTGGAGTGTTCTCATTTGCTTGCAACTCGAATCGAAAAGCTCAAATTCTATGTCCCTCTTCGTGTTCTGGCGCTCAGTAGTGATCGCGCGTCCGGTCTGTATCGTGCTAATTCGAAATAAATAAAGCTCTTCGTGTGGTTACGTGGTACGCGTGGTGCATGCATCATCTGTCATCTCTACCCGGTGTATCGACAGCTGGCACAACGAGGGACAACTTCATCATACATCGCTCATCCACAACGCGGGACTCATCGCTCGTCGCGTCCACTTCGTCCACTCATCCCATCGGAAACGGTCGCACGGATTAACTAATCGCTCGTTTTGCTCGTTGCAATCGCGAAGAAATCGGTGCATGCAGTGTAAACACGACAACTGTCAGTCATATGTGTACCAAGAAATGCTAGCCCGCTACTGTCAAATGACGGACTAGATTAAAAATTCAAGTAAAACAGCTAACCATATTTAAAATAGTCAATCGAAAAAAATATATATATATAACATAAATACAAACAAAACGATATACGAAAGCTCTGCCTGCTGTTTGATTTTCTTAGCCCCTGGTGCGTTCTGCTTCCCACCGTAGGCACGTAGTCCGTCCTGAGCTGAACAGAGACTGTGCAATTTGTGATTCGATTCTGGGTAGTGTGCTTGATTGATTGTGATTCGAACGTGATGTGATTTGATTGCTATAGTTTAGAAATCGAAAATTGTGATTTATTTACGACGCGTAATGCATTGAGATTGAGAATTGCACCTTCCGGGGAAGCCAAGTTTGAAAATAAAACGCCCAAAAACACAAGCATTCTACGCTCCTTCCATGCAGCCTGCAATGGTACAGTGCTTCTGGTTCGAGTCATCACACTGAAGTGTGTAATAATCGGAAAGCCTCTGCCAGCGAAACCAAAGAAACACACTACTACATCATGGCGGGTGATTCCAACTCGAGCGACGAAGAGCTACAGCAGCTGGCCCAAGCCCTGGAACGTGGTCCGGCCAAGTGTCACGAGTGTTACGGTGACTGTGTGGACTGTGTGCCGGACTGCTGCAAGGATACGACCGTGCACAAGTGCCATCTCGAGGGTGGACCGGGCCGTTTCCAGACCGGCAAGAATCTGCTCACCCGAGCCCTGCGCTATCCGCCCGGCACCGCCACCAGGAAGTGTGTCCTGACGCTCGACGGTTACTCGTACGTTATTGGTAAGTGATGTTTGTACCTTGGGTTACGATTGATTGATTACCGTCAGTTGATTACATCAATCAGCAGTGGATTGGAGACCACCGAACGTGTGTCTTTACGATGAGTTGCCGCCGTTTGGTAAATAATGCAACGAATTGGGGAAAAGTTTTATTAGTACTTCGGGGCCAGGCGAAGCGTTTCGGTAATCGGTTCCAAGTTCCAATTGGAAACATATTTGTTCTTGTTGAAGGCTAGTTTTCGGTTGCGATGGACAAAAGGTAATTTATATTTATAAAGGGTAACAGATCTAAAATATTCAACCAAGATGACGATACATATGACAGCTTCCTGACTAATGGTGGCCAGCTCTAGACAACATACAAAGATTCACACAACAAAATAGTTTGTACACCTTGAAGACTAGTCCATCTGACCTGTATTAGACATTCCAATTAGACAATGATTCCTTCCGCTATCATTGAGGCTTAATCGTCTTTGATTTTTTGATCTAATGACAGTTAGTTGGCCTAAAGCTTCAAGAAACAACAATCTCCCAGCCTGGTATATACGCCATGATTTATTGAACAGGCTTGTTTGCTGTTTGGAGTTCCAGGAACATTGATAAGCGTTTGTCTAGCAGGCACGTGTGGACTCGAGAAGTCTCTATCTACGTCTCCTTAACTTAATCAACTAAGGCATCGCTAAGAATCATCTTCTGAGCTGCTTCATGGATCTTAATCCATGATCTATTTCTGCTAACACTTGCTAGGGACTGATATCGGTGTTAAGTTTGTAGATTTTTTTTCAATTCTATGGATGCCTTCCGCCTCATCGGTTAGCGGGAACTCGTTGGCGATAGAAATCCTGTTGTTTCTCTCTAATATCACAACCAGAGAGGCTTTAACTGCCGCTCGTGACCTCCAAATATCTTGATCCTGCTTAGTAGAGTTACAGAACTATACAGGCTACAAAACCTATACATTTCTATTACTTACATAAATATGTACTAAACTACTTATTGGTTTTACTTATAAAACTAATACAGATATGGACCTAAGCACAGCATGTCACCTTTATGACAAAGCCAATATCGATAACGATGATAGCGCTGCGTAATTAGGCACCCCATCCACAGAGTTTATTGTCCTTCACAACCATTCAACAAAAAGCATCGCTGCTGATTATAGCTTTATGACTTAAAATCACGTCTACATCTCGTGACATACACACTCACCAAACGCAACAACATCCTCACCAAACCACCACCAGCAGACAATAATCTTATCGTGGATGGTTCCAAAAATGGCCATAAAGAAAGCAAAAAACAAGCTTCCACCTAATCAGATTAATTTCTATGATAATAACGTAAAGCAGATAACATTAACGGGCAACGTCTCGCAAGGGTATTGCACCGCATTCCTTATTCGCGTAAGTCAATTCCCGTCCACTTCTTCAAAGTCTTCACGCTCCCTGCAGGACAATATGATATTTCATGATGATGGTGAAAACTTTTTCCTGGAAATACCTTCTACGACCAGACGCGCTCCGAACCATAGCTAGGGAAAAATTATTAGGTCCCCAACCATACGTTGGCTGTCTGTTGAACAAAGCTCTTGAAGAAGCTCAGCTTTAAAGAGGAACAAAAACAGATCCAATTTCTCATAACCGGTCCCGCGAGGGTAAGGGATAATATCGATTTTCACTACTCGCCCAGTTTTCCCGAAGTGTTGACGAAGACGACGCCACACGCAAGGAACCGACCAGCTCACAGGCGCGTATGTGACAATAAATCAACTTCAAGTTAAATTTAGCTCGCCTGAAAGTGTCATCATCGAGCGGGACCCCTAGGAAAGCTTCACTGGACTAGGTTTAAGACCACCATCCACGCTCCACGCACTCACCGGACAACGTCCATCTGCTAGCTAAAGCACTCGGAAAGAAGGGCGCGATGTTTACAAATAATTCAACCTTCATAAATTTGTTCCGTTCGAGAAGGACGATGATGGGTTCCTGCCTTGAGTCAGCACAACCAGCCTCATGCACCTAAAACATGCCACGTCATAGTATCGCGATGTGGCGACACTACGATGACGGCACAGCAATCAAAATTGGGAAAAGGAATTGTCATCCCCAGTACACATGTGCGTGTGTGTGAGTGTGTCTAACGAAATAGCTTAATCTTCGACGCAATACAATTCCTACACGCTCGAACCCACGACACTATAATCTGTAAGGGTATTTATTATTATTGCCATCCTAATGCGTGACCAAATCGGACAAAGCAAACTGATAAACTGTCTAGAATAGGAACGATCTTATCAACGCTACGATGAGTAATCCGAAGGACAGCACAAACCGTACTCCACCCGACACTGGCCCCAGCACGAGCGCATCCCACGGTCCGAGTGTGACCTCCTTGGCATCGAGCTGATGGCCAACCTTGTGTCTCGACTCCGTGCCCACCAGATACACCTGCGTACGGTTGCGAATTTCGTACAGATCGTTCACGTCGATCGTGATTCGCTGGTCGTAGAAATTGATCAACACCACCCGGTAAGGATCATCCATTCGGTCCTCATTCTCGCGCAGATAGCGCACGAACGCAAACACACCGTCACCGAAGGCATGTGATTTGAAGTCGCCGTGTGTGAAGATGCGATGTTTACGCATCGCCACCGCATCCAGATAGAACTTGTAATGGCTGTAGTCGGCTTCCTGTTGCTTCAGCAGGTTCCGCTGACGGTAGTACGGATGTACCGGTAGCCAGGTACGGGGTGCTTTCGAGAACCCGGCATTATACGTATCGTCCCACTGGAACGGAACGCGCTGCGGATCGCGTGAAGCATCCCTGTACCCATCCGGACCAAGATTGCAGCCCTGCGGATCGAGCGTATCCTCGTACGAGATGTCCCGATGATCGACCATGCCCAGCTCGTCCCCATTGTACGTAACGGCCACACCGGGCAACATCAGCACCATCAGCTGCATTCCATCGGTACGCTCCTCACCGTACCGGCTGGCAACACGCGGCTTATCATGATTGCCCAGCACCCAGTTGGTAGTTTTGCCACGCGGCAAATTGCCCAACCAGCGATCGATAACGCGCTTAAAGTCTTTCGCCGTTGACCACGACCCGAGCTCCTCGATCATAACGAAGTTGAACGGGAAGTGGGCCCGCTGCGTCATACCATCGTCCGACTCGTAGAACCGTAGCGTCATCGTAAGGTTGGCGTACGCTTCCGTCATCATAATGCTGGCAACAAAAAACAAAAACGGACAATCAGCAGTGTCTTACGCGAACCTTGAATCTCGCTACTCACATCGTATCGCTTCCCTTCTGGCGCGCAAAGTCATCCAGCACCGTACGCCAGTGCGCGATCACGTCGTACGTTTCCGGGAGATCCTTCGTGTAGATGTGGTGCGTGTATCCGTAGCTGTTTGGATCGTCCGGAATGTTGATGGGCTCATCGATAAAGTCCGGATGCTCAAACATGTGGTTGATCGCATCGACGCGGAACCCGGCCGCACCACGATCCATCCAGTACCGCAGCACATCGTCAAACTCGGCGATAACGGCCGGATTGCGGTAGTTCAGATCCGGTTGTCCTTTGGCGAACTGGTGCAGATAATACTCGCCGCGCAATTCACTCCACTCCCAGGCAGACCCGTAAAATACCGATTGCTGCAAATTTCGAACCCGTAACCTGTACTTTCACCATTCTCAATCACCACCGAAACAAACGAAAAACCCCCCCGATCTTACCCAATTGTTCGGTGGAGTGCGCTGACCATTCACCATCTTTGCCGGGCGCCACACGTAGTAATCTTTGTACGGGGCAATCCCTTTCTCCGAATCGATGAACCACTGGTGCTGGTTGCTCGTATGGTTCGGCACAAAGTCCAGCACAATCTTCAGCCCGAGCTTGTTCGCTTCCTGGAACAGTTGCTCCAGATCGGCATTCGTACCGAACAGTGGATCGACCTGCTTAAAGTCCGACACATCGTATCCGAAATCTTCTTGCGGTGAGCTAAAGATTGGACTCAGCCACGTCGCATCGATGCCCGTATCCTTCAGGTACTGTAGCTTCGCCGTGACGCCGCGAATATCACCGACACCGTCATCGTTCGTGTCGTAGAACGATCGTGGATAAATTTGGTAAAACAGGGCCGTTTCCCACCATTCCTTGTCGGAGGCGGGAGTCTCCTGGGAGTGGACCGTTCCGCCGGCGACTAGCACCAACGCCAATGACAACAAATACCAACGCGCACCCATCGTTCTCTACGGTCGGGAGCGTACTGCGTACTCGTCCACACCAATCATCCGCATTGAACAATGCCCGCGATCTTCATCGATGTCTTGCTATCGCTCGTCAATTGATTTAATTGGTGCATTAAATCGTTACCGTATGCTGTTGCCGTAATTTGTATTTGATTGTCTCATGGGAATTACATCAGCGTATCTGGCGCGATGCCCGCTCCAACCCGGCATCATACCTGGCGACAACATTCGTATCAGGATCGCTATGTCCGAGTCGCGAAGATAACGGAAAGACGATTGAAACGTTCTCGCTCGTCACATCGTAATCATTCTTATGCCAGTCATCCTCAAAGGGGTGATGATAAAGCTATATTCAATACGCGATGCTCATTGAATAGTCACGATACCACAAAAACATTTCCACAGTTCAATGCAATAAAAATCTTCTCGAAAAAAAGATCCTTTAATTAAGTCTTATATCATAGATATTAGACTCAGACGACTGATGTGAGGGAATGTCCATAAATTGCGTTACGAAGGTGAGAGGGATTTATTTTTCGGGCCACAAGCCTGTCGTTCATCGAAGAGACTTCTCAATAGCCTAAGCTGTGTCTTAGAGATTGTTCTGGACATTCCTCTATCGAAGGATCTTATTCTATTATTATTATTATTATTAATTTCCTTTGCTTCAACAAAGATTGTTTAGATATAGAAATACTCGACCATCTGCTAATAATAAAACCTTTCCACCTTGTTTTGTTTCTTGCAGGTAAGCTTCTTGACAAGACCACCATCAAGCATCTGGCATTAAACATTACCCCTTCAATACCCTTGAAACACTCTATCTCGTAAGTACACTGCATTTCATTCTCGAATTCAGATTTCCTTTCTTTATTATTAAATAATACTCTCAACCGATGCCATACCCATACAAAACGAAGGTCAAACAAACAGGTGCCCCGATAAACCGTTCCATTATGTTTGGCCGTCTGGCTCTTCTGCTAGCGATGAATCTCGTCCAAATGGGAAGCACACACACCCCATTAGGGCTGAGTGAACCATCTTTTACCAAATCCAAATTGCCCGGCTACTATCGGTTGTAGCATTAATCTTATCTCACCACAGCCCCAATCCATAATGTCATAACGACGTTTGCCCGATTGATCGCTTGTCAAGCTGTCCAATAAGAGATTGTTGTAAAATATGAGAGCTTTTTGGTTGTTGTGGTTGTACCCCCCGTCCGGGCATTGCTGCTGTTCAATCTATTTTCATCCAGCATATCTCTTTTGCCTATCGTTACCGCGCTCCTCCCTTCTTTCCCTACTCGGTGGTGCGTGACTTTAAGCAGGTTTCGGATGATAACGAATCAGCCGGCAATATCTTCATTAACGAACCCCGCTTCGTATCAAAAGACAACAAGATCAAAACCGTAAAACGCACATTTTCATCGACACACGCTCAATGTTGTGACTCAACTGTTTTTTACTCTAATAAATTAAAATTACACTACAACTGGACTCAAGCTACGAGACGAAACTTAAAACAGCGTTCGCAGGATCGTTGCCATAAGCATCATGAGCATTGATGCACCGATCGTGGCGGCGGACGATGCGATCTCGAACACAACCGCATCGTAACGGCCGAGAACGATGTGGAACACCTCCGTCACCTCGTCGCCCTCCTTCATGCGGGCGTCCAGGGACGTTAGTGTCACCTTTGCCGAATCAATGTCTTCGTGCAGCTCCTGCAGATTCACGTTCACATCGTTATCGTTCAAGTTAACCACCACGGCGTACGACTGCTCTCCATCCATCGTGCGCGTGTACCCGAACACGTTGTTCAGCAGCACCTTCGACTCGAACTTGCCGTGCATGAACGCGTGCTCCTTCCTCAGCCTGATCAGCTTCTGGTACAGCTTGAACATACTCTCGCTGGCTGCCTTCTGCGCGGCGAGATTAACCTCCCGATAGTTCGGATGCACCGGTAGCCAAGTCTTCTGAGCGGTGGCGGCCGTGAATCCGGCGTACGCCGTAGCATCCCACTGGAACGGTGTGCGGACTGGGTCGCGCGTGAACTGCTGGTACACGTCCGGGTTCGTGTTGGCGGCCTGCGGATCCTGCGTTTCCTCGAACGTAATCGCACGGTTGTCCTCCATACCGATCTCCTCCCCGTAGTACACGACGGCAATGCCGGGCAGGGTCATTTCGAGCACGGCCAAGCTGGACGCACGGTCAGGGCCATAGCGCGACGCAATTCGGGGACGATCGTGATTGCCCAGCACCCAGTTCGCCTGTGCACCGGCCGGCATAGCGTTCAGCCACTCGTCGATAATCTCCTTAAAGTCGTTCGCACGCGAGTCCTTCGACAGACGGTTGATCATGGCGAAGTTGAACGGAATGTGGGAACCCTTGCGGTTACCGTTTCCGTACCATAGCATCGTCTGTTCCAAGTTGGCATACGCTTCCGTCATCATGAGCCGGGTCACGTTGTCCCTTGCCTTGTACGAATCGAACAGATCGCGCCAGTCGTAGATCAGATCGTAACATTCCGGCAAGTTCTGTGTGTACTCGTGATCCATGTTTTCCCAAATTAGCTCTCCGTTCGGATCGATCAGACGCTCGTCGCGGAACTGCGGATCCTCGTACACGTGGTTAATTGCATCGATACGGAACCCATCGATGCCCTTGTCCAACCAGAAGCTCACCATATCAGCCATCTCCTGCTTTACCAAAGGGTTGCGGTAGTTCAGATCTGGCTGCTTCTTGTCAAACTGGTGCAGATAGTACTGCGATTGACCCGGGAGCAGTGTCCAGGCGGGCGTATGGAACACGGATTGCTGTCGACAAAGGAAAAACGAGACAAGAGCCACAATAAGCACTTTCAGCGCCTTTCGTCCACCCCATCTGCGCCGTCTTACCCAATTGTTTGGAGTTCCGGTGCCAACACCATTGCGCCACACGTAGTAATCGCGGTAGTTTCCTTCATTGTTTACGGACTTTATGAACCACTCGTGCTCGTCGCTCGTATGGTTCGGTACAAAGTCAAGGATCACCTTGATGCCGAGCTGCTTGGCCTTCTGCACCATCCTATCAAGATCGGCCATCGTACCGAAAATCGGATCCACATCACGGAAGTCGGCAATATCGTAACCAAAGTCTGCCATCGGCGATTTGAACACCGGGCTCAGCCACACACCGGTCACACCCAGGTCAGCCAGATGGTCGAGCTTTTCCGTAATGCCGGCCAGATCACCAACCCCATCACCGTTGCTGTCTTTAAACGATCGGGGATAGATCTGGTAAAACACGCCCGATTCCCACCAATCCATGCCGGCTTCCTGTTTGCCGGTTATAACGACCGGCGATTTACCGCTGGCCGTGGCCAACAGACCGACGGCCACCAGCACTAGAGCACTCACTGCGATCCGCATCCTTTACGAACTATTACCGTCTACACTGCCGCGTTGTTACAAACGCAATCGTGCCGGTCGATGGCGGGCAGACTTTTTATAGGCTACAACTCCTCTACTCTGCGGTATCAAATGGGACGCTGCGTTATCATCCCTTGTGATAGGCTGATAACTGTGGCCAATGGTGGAAGACTCGGCTGATATGATATGATACGGGTTTTATCAAATGATTCCCTCGAATGTGGATACATCCACAGAGAGGAAACCCTACAAGGCACCCTTCCAATAGTTCGTAGCTTCCGTGCCACCAACTGATGGACGGCCATGGGAAAGTTATCAAAATCGATGAACGTTCATACTTCGATCGAATGCACCTCTCCGGGTATAGAAGAACTTTTTTACCCATCCACTTTGTTTCCTTTCGATTCCGGTACTACGTACAATAAACATTTGCCCTAGACTCTCGCTATCTACAATCAAACGATTTCGGAAACGGCCAATAAATACAGCTTATCAAAATCCGGTTCTCTTTTTCACCGGTGATCGAAACGCTGACTCAGACGTTGGGAAAATATAGATGTTTCTTTGTTTCTGTTCTGGATTTGTGTGGGCTTTACCCAGCCTCTAGTTAATCTCAACCACAATACGGCGTTCGGTACTGACTCCCGAACCAATTAATAACCACTAAACAACCCAGTGCTGCCAGCATCAAACCGTTCCGCACTCCGGACCACGTCGAACCCGACGAAAGCTCCAGCACAACCGTTTCATGTGCGGCTAGTGCAATGTTAGCAACATCCTTCATAAACTCATCCACCACGTACGTTCCTTCGGGAGACGTGAACGCGACCCGTGCCCGTGTCGCGTATCGATGCACCCGGCTAAGATTGAACGTTACAGCGTGCGCGTTTACGTTCAGCACCGTGGCGTACTCCTGCTCCCCAAGCAACGAGCGCAACACCGCAAACACATTGTTCGGCAACACGAACGATTGGTAGGAGCCGTAACGCAGCGTGACAGATTGTCGGTGCCATCTTATCAGCTCCCGGTACAGATGATACATCGACCGGTTGGCTGCTTTTTCCGCGGCCAAATTGAGCAGCGCGTAGTTTGCGTTCACCGGAAGCCACGGGTCCGGTTTCGCTGAGGCGGTCGTGGGCGAAAATCCTGCCCATTCGTTGCTGTCATCCCACTGGTACGGTGTACGGGCCGGGTCGCGCGAATATTGTCGAAATACCGATCCGTTCGTGCTGCAGCCAAGCGGATCTTGCGTTTCTTTCCACGAAATCTCGTCGTTATCTTCCATGCCGATTTCTTCGCCCTAAAAGAAGCAAAAATAACTTCATTTCATTAGGAACTGATTCCCTTTTGGGAACATCTTAAAGACTTTCCGCTACAACTCACGTAGTACACGAACACCGTCCCTGGCAGGGTGAAGCAAAGCATCGCCAGTCCGGCAGCAAGCTCGCGGCCAAAGCGCGACGCAACGCGACGATAGTCTTGATTACCCAGCACCCAGTTACCGACACCATTGGGCGGTAGGGCATTCAGCCAGCCATCGATTACCCGCTGCAAGTCTTCCGCCCGCAATTCGTTCGAGATTTCCCGCAGCAGGCCAAAGTTTTGTGCGATGTGTGCACCGACCCGATTCGCTGTGCCGAACCATTTCATTGTGCTTTCCAGGCTGCCGGTATAGGCGGACGTTATCATGAGCTTTTGGTAGGTGGTGCGACCGGCTTCCGCTGATGCATACTCATCAAACAGGGTACGCCAATCGGAGGCAAGAACGTAGTTTTCGGCCTGAAACACACAGCGAACGGTTAAGGGAAACGGTCAGGAGAAAGTTGATGCGATATTGCTTACCAAGTCGCGTGTGTGAACGTGATCCAAGTTTTCGTAGCTAAGGGTAGTTTCGGTCGGGTCAACGAAAAGCTCGTCGCGAAACTGTGCATCCTCGTACAGATGATTGACCTGCATGAGCCGCAACCCATCGACGCCCCGATCCAGCCAAAACCGCATCACGGCCTCCATCGCCTGCCGTACCTTCGCGTTCCGATAGTTCAGATCCGGTTCGGTCACGCCGAACTGATGCAGATAGAACTCGGTCCCGCGCACATTCCTGCTCCAGGCTGACCCACGGTACAACGATTGCTGTCACATAAAGAACGCATAACGATGTACAATGATGCGTGCCTTCCCCAACGCTACAAATCCCCCGACTTTACGCACCCAGTTGTTTGGCGGTGGGCTGTCCTTGTTCTCCAGTCCGTCCTTACCCTCGCGCAGGATGTAATAGTCCTGGTACTCTTCATTTCTCCGCACACTCTGCTGGAACCAGTCGTGCTGTTCGCTCGTATGGTTGGGCACAAAATCCAGCACCACCTTCAGGCCGGCCGCCTTGGCCCGTTGCAGCAGCTCCTCAAACTCTGTCATCGATCCGTACAGGGGATCAATGTCACGAAAGTCTGATACGTCGTACCCACCGTCACGCATCGGTGAACGAAACACCGGGCCCAAACAAATGCCCGTGACGCCCAGCTCGATCAAGTGATCGAACCGTTCGAGCACGCCACGCAGATCACCGTTCCCATCGCCGTCGCTGTCTCGGAAGGAGCGCGGCAGCAACTGGTACAGGACGGCCGACTCCCACCAGCTACCGACGGTTGGCAGCTGGTCCTGCCGGGGGAAAAGCTCGTCGGTAGATTCTCCGCTTGTCAGACAAACGCCCTCCAGCACGATACCAATCACAACTAGTCGAAACAGTCCCATCACGGGACGGCGAAATTTTACTTCTGACAGTGAAATTCCAGAGACCTCCAGAGGATAGGACACGCTATTTATATCCCGTATCCCCGAAGGGGCGGTTTAGCATCGAATGTCAAATGCTTAAACGTGCCAAAAGCTTATCGCAATATCGGATATCCTCTTGACAGGTACATGTCCAATAATGTTTCGCTTTCGGATGGTGCGTTGAAATGCGGCACGTGTTAGTTACAGTGATGCGTGATTAACGTTGCCCGTCGGGTTGGGTTATCAGACTAATTTGGATGTTTCTTACGGCGTGTATCGGCAACTGTGAGGCATCAAACGCATAATTAGCTTAAAAATTCTAATTCGTTAACAAAATTGCAAGTGATTGAATCATCACTCTCACTCCTGTTACAGAGCAGAATGCCCTATCGATGTCTTAACGTTATTTCCATTCTTCACTAATTCCTTGATAGCGGATTTAACTGATTCCCTATCTTATCACACTCCGCTCCCCCTCATTGATTCACGCTCTCGGTGCCTGATTATTTCCTGTCACGTTCCACGGCCGATTACCGCGAACGGAACCGGCCTACACATCCGATTGCATTCAGCAGGCGTGTTTTTTACAATTTAATTGTCAATTATTTACACCTCCTTTCATTGACCAGTCTTGCGCCAATCTTTACGCCTCTTCACCGAGTGGGGGTCCTTCAATCAATCAAAACGATAGCGATATACACTGCACATGGCCTCTTATCTATGTGCGATTATTGCTGGCACACTCTTCTGGCCGTTGGTCCTGGCGGTGTAGTATTTCGCAATCGCCAGCGCACAATCTTCGAACCAGATGCCTTCGAACCAGATCGAATTTTCGCGAAATGGTGCACCGGTTGGGCAATCAGTTCATCTCGCACCACCAATTTATCTGCGTCCCGTTTTAGACTCACTTTACGAGGCACAATCTCGACCACTCTCGAGTGTGACATAGGCTTGATTAATGGGAGATTTTTGATTTCTATTCATCGAGACACTCAGGTGTTACCGGTGCTGCCCAGGAGAAGAAGAAAAAACAGACTCATCAAACGGATACGGACAGAGCAGTGCTAGAGTTTCGTAGTTCGCGGGTGAAATATTACTAGCTGTAAAGCAGTCCTCCCTAAGGAGTAATCTATTTGCCATTACTCAACACCGCAGCCGGGGCGGTTGAAGTAAAATTAGAATAAATAATGGTAAAATTAACCAAAACGCACCCGCTGCACACACACACTCAACGCTAACAAACATGCAAATACACACTCCTCCAAACAGCCGGCCAGCTACCAATTGCGGAAAGAAATGAACAATAATGATTATTTGAATTGCAGGACTCGTGTTTTTCTCTTTTACTGCTTTCCTTCCTGCACAACATAAACATTTCCATCCATTTGTTTTTTTTTTCTTTTTTTCTTTGCACTTGCGCCGCTTCTCCTTAGGGCTCTCTCTGTGTGTGAGTGTGTGCGCCACTTTCAAACGCAACACAAATGCTCGCCTCCCGTGTCCTTAATGTGCTTACGAGCCGACGAGGTTCCGCCCGGCGCGTTGTCATTATTTTTTTAAACTACCGCGGGCAGTCCACTTGCCGATGCCATGCCATGGCTGAAGCCCGTACAAGCTGGAACCGAGCGCAATTATGATGGACGCAATTACTGCAGCGTCCTTCACTGTGCGCCAAAGGACAGCTAAATTTGTACCCGCCAGCGTATCGCGATCCTGTGGTCTGTGATAAAACATGGATACAGAAAGAGAAGGACGCATGAGAATGAATGAAAGAAAAATTTAAGCCATACACACACGCACACACACACACAAACCGTGGAAATGTGAAACCGAGAGGAATTTGTAGTCCCGGAGAGGTCAGGAAACGGTCATGAATAGCGGAAGGAAACAGAACAAAAAGGAGGAAGGATAGCATTTCTTCTTAGTCGTCGCCAACCCGCTAAGCAAGTTGCGAAATGGCCATCGGGTACATAAAGAATATCCCATGAAATGATAGCTGATGAGGGCACCGAGGTTGAGCAAGTGTCCTTCTTGGCACGCAACTACGCGAAACCCCCGGTCGCCATTTGCAAAAGAAAACAAAAAACTGGAAAGTTGAGCTTCATTTTTTAATTAAAGCACACCCTTTGCTGTTCCCGATCTCCGTGCCCGTGCCTCCACCACCTTTAAAGCTCAGGTGGATGACCCGAGGGTGAATGAGATCCCACGGAGACGGTGCCCCTCCCGGTGTCTTCTTGCACCGGTAGGCAAATTCGGAATGGTACTGCCAGAACAAACACGGTGACGCACAGCCATTTTGTGCTCTGTCACTGTGAAAAGAACAACAGAGTGAAGCGAGTGTTTTGTTCATCTCATTTCTGCAAGAGACCGAGCCCTTCGAAAGTTGGATTAAGGGTGTGGATGGAAAGGGAGACCTACCCACACGTAAGAAGATCGCATCAGGCGTATCAAGCGGAAAGTGGGTAATGAAACTGTCAAGCTTCATATTTTTCCACCGCCAAACACACGGTGTTCTGTAAAAGTGGGTGCTGTAGGCTTGCCCGTCTCGTCTTGGATGCCCTGTTCCTGCAAAAAAAAAAACGAATGTGCCAAAACATGGCACTTCTACAGCAACAGCTGTAGTATGAAGCGGTCCAATTAATTTCATCATTAATTTTCTTGCGAACGAGATTAATGACCGCCACCGGATTCGATTAGTGATTGAGGACCCCGAACGGCTGGATCGGTCACGTGGGATTAATTTCCCAAAGCTCTGCACTGGTCAGTTCAGAGTAAGGAACTTCTCAATTTAAGATGATTTGCGTGTGAACATTTTTGTGATATCAAGAATTTAAATCCTCAATACAACAGCATGCGATACAACAATTTCCACCATACAAAGCTCTCCACAATGCAGTAAACTTTTAATTTGCTAATGGAACCAGGACCGCTCAGGAACGCATTGGGCTGCACGCTTCGTAATCAAAGTCCCACACCAGTCCCAAGCTCAGCACACACCTGCCAATGGTCAACATTACTTCAGTGTGCTCATAATTTTAACACAAAACTCGACGTTTTTCCGAGCCAAAAGACCAAAACAAAAAGCGAAACGCAGTTTAAATAAAAGCCAAAACTTTTCTAATTCGACTGCGTTGTTGTTTAGCAAAACTGTTTCCGCCACAAACATATCTGCCTCCGGGCGTATGTTAATGTTTTAAAACTTTTGCTTGTAACCTGTAGAACACCGCCACAAACGCAGTCCGACCCGACCATTGCGTGGAAATTTAATTAGCATGTGATTTTTTAATCTAATCACAGTAACTTCTACACTGAAACCCCGTTTAAGGTGCTGCATGTTCTACACCCGTGTACACGATCTACACAGACACGAAATAAAAGCGCGCTCGATAATTGTATTTTTGCTTGTATTCGCTCCCTCAGGCGTACACAAAAGTTTGCTCTTGCTGATGAATAATTTACCTCGACGTCATCGGCACGCCACGTAGTACCAGGCCCTCGTATCCACCTACGACCACTCTGTCCGACTGCACAATATCTCTGGGTGGTAAAGAAAAGGAAAAAAATCGAAAGTAACTCACACATTCTGGTTTGTTAAAATATTAAACTCTCCAGCTTACCCGGGCCGATAGCGAGACACGGACCCACTCGACGCGACCGTAAGCTCGGACGAAAGTCTTGGAAAAACTGAGCGCAAATCGACCGTTCGATCGGTACCACCGCCTGCCAGGTTGATCACCACCACAAACGTGTCACTATCCTGCAGCTCACGCACGTACACGATGACGCTGTTCGAGTACGGAACGAGCTGAACCGAACCCTTCCGGAACGTTTCGTGTGCTCGCAAGCGTACCAACGCTTGGTAGGTTTTGTAATGGCTACGGTCGGCAGCTTTCTCCGCCGCCAGATTCAGCTGCCGATAGTTCGGATGAACCGGCAGCCAGGTGGTTGGACCGGTGGTGAAGTCTGCGTTCGCCGTGTCGTCCCACTGGAATGGAGTTCTTTCCGGATCGCGCGAAAACACAATAAACGCATCACCTCCACCGGTGACAGAATCACCCCCGCCGCTGCTACCGATCGCATCCGGATTATCCTCCATTCCGATTTCCTCCCCATAGTACGTGACCGCAATGCCCGGAAGGGTTAGCAGCAGCGTATGGATCGCATCAATCCGCTCCGTCCCATACCTAGTGCCGACCCGGGGCTGATCGTGATTGCCCAGCACCCAGTTAGCTGTGGCACCGACCCGTGGCATATACGTAAGCCATTTATTGATCGTGAACACAAAATCTTGAGCGCTCGAGTCACGGTTCAGGTCGGTGATGAGCAGAAAGTTAAAGGGCATGTGGGATCCTTCCCGGGCGTGGGCAAGTTCCTCACCAGAACGGTAGTACTTCATCGTGAAGGTAATGTTTGCATACGCTTCTGTCATAATAATACTGCTGTCCCCACCGTGCACCCGTGTCCAGTCGTCCAGCAGCTCTCGCCACTCGTACACCATAGCGTAATCTTCTAGCTGCAAATGGAATAAAATTATTAACTCGCTAAGCGACTCCCATTACGAATGTATAATTGGGGACGTTACATCTACATCAGATTTGCGGGAGAAAGGTTTGCCAAATGGACCACAGTAAATTAAGCGCTCCGAAGTTCGTGACTAGAAATTGGAACGTTACTTCCTTATCAGGGTGCGTCCTCGAGCCTTACCAAGTCCTTCGTGTAGATGTGGTGCGTAAAGCCGTACGAGAGCGGATCCCGGTCGGTGCCCGTTTCCGGCTCGTCCGGAAAGCCTTCCACCTCGAACAGATGATTTACCGCATCGATGCGAAAGCCAGCGACTCCCTTGCGCAGCCAGAACCGCAACACCTCCCGCATCTCCTCCGCCACGGCCGGGTTGCGAAAGTTTAGATCCGGCTGCTGGGCGGTAAACTGATGCAAATAGTATTGACCACGCACCGGATGAAACGTCCAGGCCGAACCGTAGAAAACCGATTGCTGGTGGTTTTGGGGGAATGAAAAAATTGTGAACATTTATGTTAACTTTTTGCACTCCATTTACACCACACTCCGTACGGTCAACTTACCCAGTTATTTGGTGGCAAGCGGGTCCCATTACTGCCGGACGGATCCGCGCGACCATCCTGCCACACATAGTAGTCGGTGTACGGTGCTTCACGCGCTACCGAACGCTGAAACCATTCGCACTGGTCGCTCGTGTGGTTGGGCACAAAATCAAGAATAATCTTGATACCGAGCCGGTCCGCTTCCGCCACCAGTGCTTCGAAATCTTCCATCGTTCCGTACTCCGGCTGGATGGCGGTGTAGTCAGCGATGTCGTACCCGAAATCTACCATCGGCGAAAGAAAGATGGGCGATAGCCAGGTCGCACCGATACCGGCATCCTTGAGATGCGCCAAGCGGCTCGTAATCCCGCGCAAATCTCCTACCCCATCACCGTTCGAGTCCATAAACGAACGTGGATAAATTTGATAGAAAACGGTCCTTTGCCACCATTCATCGCCGTCCGCCGCTTCCGTACCGCCGCCATGACTTATTGCAACCAGCAGAACAAAGTAAAGCCACCGCCACGCTAGTCCGCTGCTGGTCCGACGTTGGTACACCATCGGCACGGCACGAGTTGGCCCGTTGTTGAAATGTCACGTAGCTGGCAATGATTTATGCAAATCGAGAATCAACTATCACCCACCAATCCGCGCACAGTGGTGAGTTTTTCTTTTCTAGCGGGGTTTGCGTCGAAATTGCACTCACAAAGCGATTCACCGGCAGCGGAAGCCAGAAGCGACTACGAATAAATTTAATCACACGTTCCGTGTGATTGCTACCACATGCACGTTGCACCCGACCGTGATGCACTCGCACGGCACACTGCAAACCGCTCCGTACGGTCACCTAGCGGGAGAGAAAATAAAACCGAACCGAGATAATGTAAACGCTTGCTTTCGATTGTGTTTGGTTTTTGGTGGCAACCGATCAATGATCGGTGGTGCATCGTCGCAGGCATGGTTGAGCACACACTTACGATGGCTAGTGATGGGGAGCAAATGCAGCACCAACACTTTACAACGCAAATCAAAACAAACAACAACGAAAGGGCTATCAATAGTATGGTTTTTTTATTCTCATCGAGTGATGTTGCAGTGCAGCTTCATTCGCTGTGCAACGGAATTCGGTTTGTGATCATGCAGTTGAAAAGTTTCATGAAATATTTCATTTGAAAAATCTCTTTGAAGCATTGTACCAACAAACGAAGATTGGAGTACAATAAAGTTGTTGGAATATCAAACTGATGTGTATGCTTAACGTTTCTTAACCTTAATATTTAAGAAGAATAAAACAAGGTTTTTTTTTATTCATAAAGAACGGCCTGGCCGTATTGCTAAAACAAGGTTTTTGAAGTTTATAAAAAAATACTAAATTACTTTCAGCGAATGCTTTAAAAAAATAAATAAAATGGACTAACTTAATGTGCTACGATTTTTATCCTTGAGTTATTGCGTGGTTAATATGGCACCTCCAGTGGCGGATCAAGGTCTTTGAAGGCCCCGAGCGGTTGCTCCTTCCGCTCCTAGCTTGATCCTCCACCACCTGATACCTTCTGACCTCTGTTGACCTCTTCGAGTTTTAAATCATCTTCCCAAATTGATGTGAAAAATCGAGCCGATTTTATCTGATGATTTTGTCGCTGTGAAACTTTGATCTATGGTACAAAGCATTCGTGAAGCATATTTCCGACAAAGTAGGGATATTTCCTAGTACAAAAAAATGTCTTCAATATCTGAGACGGACCAGTCGATGGGACATTCACTCGTATTGAGTAGCTGTAGGCGTTTGTGAAAATCTTTTTCTTGACGATGAGTGCGCCATTAATTAATAAGACTTCCAAGAAATATTAGATTATATAGATAAGACTTCGTCATAAGAATTGACCAATAGAATATTCTGACAAAACCTAAATCAGAAGACTTCGCTCGGTCAATCCCGTTACCAAACCAGCAAGAATTCGATAAAGCCCGTAGAAAGTATGAATTGACATGCTTACGTTGGTCATAAGGTACCATCTTACTGCAGACCGACACTCCGGAAAGAGAAGCAAATATTTTGTAAAATGCCTCTTGACTGTAGCAACGGTCAAGGGACTGTAGGAGCGGTCAAGCGTACAATGCCGATAACTACAATTCGGTGATTTATGGTCAAGAATAATGCATGAATCCACCACGGACACTACAAAGCGACATGTGTTCAGCGTCTCAGACAGCGTCTCCTTCCACAGAAAAAAGATACTTCCTTCAAGACGCGTTCGCAGCATAAACCCCAAACACACACACACTTCAACTCCCAATCCGAAACGATTCATTTTCGTTTCGCCACTGACATTCCGGTAGTTCACTTCCGTCACGCATCCGTTGCTTTTTGCACTGTGAAGTGACTGGAAGAAAGTCCAACCCAACAAACCAACCATGTCGGGGTGCGAGTTGCCGAGCTTGGGCCATGTTTTGCAGGAATGTCGTCTCACATTCCGCACAAATGGCCTCGCGGTGCCGGAATACTCTGAACATTTTTGGGGAGCTGTTTCCCCTACAAAATTGACTACTGCTGCTGAGAATTAGTTTCACAAGTGCTTCAGCATTGCTTGGCAAAACGAAACGGCAGACAGTCGATAGCTAAAACTTTCTAAACTTGCATCCGGTTCTAGCAAGTCAACGATTATTGGTTAAAGTCGCTGCATAAATTCTACATTCACTAGCAATAACACCGTACCGGTCATTATACGCATAATCCGTCTAGCGTTAGTTTAGAAAACTCATCAATCCAAGATGTTTGCATCACACGGACTCACACAGACACAACAACCAAGCGTTCCCATCGGAAGCATAACTTTGCACCTTTTGAGGCTCTCTGCCGAGGATTTCAAGAGCGCGACGTGGGGCTATACCTTATTTCCCAGAAGAGCCTAGAAAGCAACTACTACGCTCCGGTGCTCTGCCAAGTAGCGTATTCATGTATGTCAAGCGAACGGTCGTGAAGCTTCGTAGCCGGCTTTTTTGTATCGTACCCATCGCACCCGCAAGCAGCATCGAATATAATGCAAATTTATGGAATATTTCACCAAAGAAATTATCGTCCCGTCTTTTTGCTGATAAAGTCTTGGCCAGCGGTATGGGCGCCACAGTATCGTGCGCCTCTGTCCGGCTGAACCTCGAACACCTTTACACGCATGACGAAGAAGGAGCGTTCCAAAGTTCAAAGCGTGCCGAGAGAACAGGGCAGTATACGTGTCTGTGTGTGTGTGTGTAATTGAAGTTTGATTCCTATGCCGTTGGCTGAAACGACTTATTTAGGATTTTTACTCCCGAGGGCAAAACATGGACGGTGGAGTCAAACGCTAGACTGTCTGATAATACTGTGGCATAAAATTTGTGGCTTACAAAGCAAAAACACAAAACAACCCAAAAGGCAAAACCATGCCCTCTGGATGGGGGTTTACTGCTGCCGTGAAATCGGTTTTATGGACGAGCTACCGGTGAAGACTGGAAGCACGGTTCCGTTTATCTTCTGGATTTGGCAAGAAGGGAATTAAAAAACTTTTACGTTGCAGTTTTTGTTTTCGCCATCGTCCGATCGTAACATGGAATCTTTTGTTTGGTTTTGTTGCTATCTCTGACCTTCGATTCTGCAACACTTTGCAGACAATCATAAAGTTACTGCATAAAACGAGATTATTATATTTATCGTTCACCAAGGTGATGCTATTTTTATGCGTAGCTTACACCAATTAAAAGGCGCTCCAGTCTGTCTGGTGGACTTCACTTAAAAGTTTGAGTCAAACTTCTCCCAAAATTAAACTTAAAACATGTGATTGAATCTTAAGGTCAAATAAAACCTTTAAAATGCTGCAAGAATATCATTTCCAAGGATTATCCCATCAAGAGTCCTAGGCTCTAATCTGCGTTCACATAACAATCAAAACATTACCACATGCACCCAAAAGGCAAGCAATTCACAAGTACTAAAAGCAAACATTTAACCAACCTATCAGCCCATTCTGCCAAACCATAACGAGCAGTGTATCCCCTGACAAAACTTTCTCGACACAACCGACACAACACTGCTTCAACCTGTCCTCTCCAGAAACCTTCACCTACTTCAGAGCGCGAAGGTGGTGTGATGGCAGTGGTGGCCAATCAAAAGCACCGCCGCAGGAGAAGACCGTTCGTTATTAGTATCATATCGTAAACGAATTTATTAGTATATTTTACGGCTAGCGACTGACCGTGATGGCGGTGGGGCAGAAGTTGTTAGCCAACTTGAACTTTTTTGTTTTTGCAAGCTTGCCTGCTTGCTGCGTGAAAAACGAGTGAATCGAGCTTCCTCGCCGCCGACACCGACCGACCCCGGCTACGGCATTCGGTACAGTTATCGTATTACCAATGTTTGACCATTATCGTCCAGATTCTGTACTCTGTCATCGTGCTGCTGTGCACTCGGTATCGTCTTAACAGCCTTAATATTGCCTAAAACTCGATGAGCGGAAAAGTGTCCTCCTTGTGGTAACCGTCGCTGCTAATTGACCGGCGCGCCATAATGGCAACAATCGCTACGGCCATCAGTTTTCCCCGGTTTGATGGTGTAATACGAGATACGATCCGGCTTTTTTTAAGCGAAATTGTGGTGCAACTCTAAATCGCCCCGGCATTGTATCAAAATCGCGAGCCGAACCAGTTATTCATCATCCAGCCTGTCAGATGCGGGATTTTGGGCGAGACTCTTCTTACCAGCTCGATTGCCACCAATCTTTGGAGGGTTTTTTTTAAAGCTCGGCCGAGTGTCAACAAATCTGGCCAACGAGTGTATGCTGGAAGGACGTGAGCTTTACTGATGAGTTCTCGTGGGTGTGTGTGTGTTCTCAAATCTATCCAATCATTCGAGACCGGGTGTAATCTCGTCTCAAGCCAAACGTGAGTGGCCAGGCGTACCGAGGGTTTGGCAAGCTACGTGATGAGAATTCTGTTCTAATTTTTCGTTGAACCGTTCAACGCCCGAAGCAGTGAGCAGGAAAATGCCATTCAAGAAGCTACCAGCGCCTGCAGCTGTTGGTCTGGTCTTGTTCTTGTTCTTCATTTGCTACATTCGGCATTGATTGGATTTTGATTATATTACTTGGAGCAAAAAGGAACGAATTTTGAGCTTCGCTTGTGTATGTTTGTCACGATTACTACGCTACCGTGCTGTCACCGGAACCGGTTCGTATAGATAATAATAATTTCTCCATGCCAGTTTGAATATAGACTGAGGTTTGAGTCAGTTTACTTACAGTTTTAAAGATTCCTAAAGGGCTTAAATATCTAAAGCCCTATTGTCTATCTATCTGTAAGCTATTTTTTGCTTTCCCTAAAGTAAATCAATACCAACTACCGGTATGGCAGCGATACTAGAGCTACTTCTTTGTTCATAGGAATAAAACCCATTGGATGCAATTCTAGCAGAAGAAATGCTAAGAAGCTCTAGCGCTACAACAGCACTAGAAAAGCTTCTTTAAGTGAATTCACTCTCTCGCCAAGGCATTAAATTAAAAAAGAAACCCATTTCGTCTTGCTTCATCGAAGTCGTTGGTTTTTTTTCTTCTCCCTGTCTTTCGTTCACCACTCAAAACCAGCACGATGCTACCACTCCTGGAGCTGGAAAAGTTTGCTGCATGCTGCAAGAAAGCTAACGACTTTTCCAACCGACAGTTCCTTGAGAACTGGGGCACTACTAGTGGTCGAGGCTGCACGCTGCAATATGCAACCACTTAAGCATGCTTATAACGCATTTTCGTTCACCGCCTCTGCTCGAAGCAGTCGCAGTCGGGCCAGCTGCTGCTTGTTGGAGTGGGAATGGGGTTTCTGGCCGCCTGCACCAACAACAAGCAGGTGCATTGAGGTTGTTGAAGCTTTCGTGCCAGCGCCTTGAAACAAAGCTTGTTTGATGCAACCCAACCGCTGGCAAAGCTTTTGATGGATGAAGCGCAGCAGCGTGTGCGGAAAATGACATTTATTTACCGCAAAAGTGAAAGAAAAATGAGTTGCTTGCCTGTGTTGGGGGAGGGTTTGGAATCGGATGGACCCCGTATTGATGCAGTGACACTTCACGGAATTAGTTGCGGGCGGTTTGTGTTAAGTTCATTTTGTTCTCATTTCAAGAAGTTCGTGGGGTTTTGACTAGTGGCAGACACTGGAAATAGGGTTCGGGAATGAAAACTTGGTTACGAGTTTGAACCCCTGTGCGAAGATTTTTTTGAAATTATAATACCATACTTCTCAGAATACCAGAAGAAGTTTGACAAAAACATCAATTCAAATGAATTGCCGACATTCTGCATAGTACATCATATTTCCTTTCCATAGTTTTTAAGAAGCTTTCCATCCATATAATGGAACTTTTTAATCTCTCAGGGGTATCTTCTTCTTCTTCTTCTTTGGCCTAACGACCTCTTAGGTCATGTCTGCCATTTCTGGCTTACGAGACTTAAAGATACCACGTAGTTGGGTAGTCAGCCCTGACTACGGGGGAACGGTCCGGATGCGATTTGAACCCCGATCCTACCGTATGAAGACCAGAACCGTTGTCGCCTCCACCCCCAGGCCGCCCCTCAGGATATATTTCGAATGAATATTAGATTTCTCATAAGTCCCTTGTAGCACGTTGCAATCATTAAGCCGTATCTTGCATACATTAAGGGATAAATTAGCAACGCGACTATGGAGTTTTGCAATTAACTGTGGATTTTATGACAAGTGTTTGATACGTTCCTGTCAAACTATAAATTTTCAAAATTCGTTGTATTGTTAGTTGTCATTTGAACGACTTCTTCTTCTTCTTTCTTGGCCTAACGACCTCTTAAGGTCATGCATGTCATTTCTGGCTTACTAGACTTAATAATAGGGGCAGTCTGGTGGTCAAGGCGTTAACGGTGCCCGTCTTAACACGGCAAAACCGGGGTTCAAATCCCATCCAGACCGGCTCCCCGTACTTAGGGCGAACTACTTTACTACGTGTAAAATCAAGTCACAGAGAGCCAGAAATGGCAGGCCGAGACCTCCCGAGCTTGAAGTGGAATGGAAGAAGAAGAAGACTTATTGATACCACATAGCTGGATTGTCAGTCCTCACTATGGGAGAACGGTCCAAGTGTATGATTAGAACCCCGGTTCTGCCGTGTTTAAAAACCGGTGGCCGCTTTAACATCTACCACCGGACTACCCCATAGCAATCGATTGATTGACAATCATTTTCAAATAGGCGCATTACAAATGATGAAAAAAAACCTATTTTCCACATTATTTCCCAAAAATAATAGAATGGAGAAGCGAAACCATCCATGTTATGGAGCGTTGACAGAAGACCAAAATTAAGTTGACGTATTCCTTGAACTGTGCACTGTTCCTTTGCAGCTTAATTTAAAGCCCCTTTTTACTACCATCAACCATTATTTGTTTCTTCGCTTTCACACACAAACACACACAGACCTATTTCCAACATTTTCACACGGTTGAAGAATGCGAAACAGCTGGCGAACAATTTTCTCAATACTTGTCTTTCTTGCTACAAGCACTTTCCACTTTGCAAACGAACTTCGCTGAACTTTACCTATCGATACCGTGTATGGCGTGTTCTTCGAACGTTCTTGAGCCACCAGTCCGGGCTGCCTGCTCCAACTCGAAAAACAAAACTTCTGAGACCCGGTCGTTTCCGGTCGAGTGGAAAAATGCTACCGTTCCCAATCATAGGGTTTTTGCCCCCGTTTCTGGTTTAGCCTAGGTTGTGGCCGCCCTTCGCACGTTCAATCACCGAGTCTGAATTTTCACAGCATCAAATATTCGCGACCGTGCATAGCCGGTTTGGGTGCCACCTCTTTTACCCCCTTTCCCTCTCCAGGGGTAAGCCTCCACAATCCAAATGCAAACAACCGTAACTTCCATTAATGGGTTGCATGCCTCTTTAGCGGCCTTTTCCTCACTTTGGCCCTTTTCACCCAACCGACCTTCAGATGCGCGAAATTTCAGATTTGTAAGCATCAAATATTAATGGTCCCCGTAATAACTTTGCCACACTTAAATCCATCACGTTCATCCGGGAAGCGATGTATGTGTGGGTAAGGTGCGCCTGGTACGACCGGTTTTGGCGGCGGCCGCGACCTTTTTCCGACGTTGAGCACCAAATTTTACACAAACCCCTTTTGCGCGTCGATCCTTACCCGCGGACGCGATAAATTATACCATGTCTCTTTTCCGTGCGTGCCACCCATGCCTTGGCGAAGGGCTGAGCTTTGTTGTGAAAGCTTTGCGCTGAATCAGCAAGACGAGGGGTTAAGTAGAACGAATTATCAGCACCTTTCCAACGGACAAATCCCATTTTTGCGAATGATAAGATGAACTGTTTGTTTCATTGGTGAATGCGCATCCATGTTGTCGGCAACATGATTTTAATTACTCATGAAATATTCAGCCGTATTTCATTGCTCGGGCGCCCATTTGTTTGCGTTAGCTTAATGATTCAATCATAAAAATTAATTTTTGCTTCAGTGTGTTCAGTAAGAAGAAGTCATAAATTTAACGCTTATTAACTGCAGTCCCTAGAGAACTTTGGAGGGATTACAATTTTTAAAATAGTATTGCTCTACATTTAGCAGACATGTCTTAAGAAAGCCTCACATGACGGCATAGCCAGGGTAAAATTAAACGATACAATGAGCTGTTTTGGATTCCCTGTCAAGTGTTCCAGGCTTAGAAGAATGACAACGGCCAACATCACATGCCTGGTGAAGGTCGATGGAATACGCTCAGATCCTCTTGCAACCTCCAAGGGTCTGCGCCAGGGAGATGGGCTTGCCTGTCTTCTTTTAAATTATGAACTAGACAGGGCGATTAGTGAATCGGAGGTGGAAGCTTCAATGAACATCTTCTATAAATCTCTCCAGATCTTAGCATTTGCTGATGTTAAAGACGTCGTTGGTTTGAGGCTCTCCTATGTAGCAGAAGCTTACCAAAGGATCCAGCGAACTTATCCTCCAATTGTTGATTAACGAAGCGAAGAATGATGGTGATGTACAGATGAAGTCGCCGAAAATTTCACCTCACTGGGGTAAAAAGTTTGCACCTGTATGTGCACCTTACTATTTTGCTGCAAGCTTTACACTCATCTGGCTCCGAGGGGGCGGGTTATGTCATGAGAAGGACACCGGACAACCCAGTCCATAAAATCTTTTTAGGCTCTCCACATGGGCGTGGTAGGCTCAAATTGAGATGGAGTGATGGCTTTATTGTGACCGTCAGAACAGCCAGGATAATCGACTGGCAGACGGCGGTGCTAGACCGTGAGCGGTATCAAAGATTGTTGCAGAACGATAAGACTGTGAAGCTATCGTAGCATCCAATAAGTAAGGAGGTTTCAATAACTAATGTCATTTCTAAATTTAACCTGGATTTTAAATAAATCTTCTCGAATTTAATAATGCTCCATCCCCATGAATAAACACACTAATTGATACAATTATGTAAACAGTAATCCTTCCATTTACCAAACCTCCTCTTCCTAAGTCCTCTATAACCTGCCATGCTTTAATTTATCAGTGTCTTGTTCTAATTAAGAGCAGCTATCGTAATGCATCAAATAACTCGATCCAGAGCAATCACACGACACCCTCTCCAAGATCTAATAAATCTTTCCTAACCAATGGCTTCCAAACGCTCGTGTTCCGATCAATTAAAAACATCCGTTGTTTAACGACGCTACCAATCTGTAACACACAAGAACGAGACTGTTCTAACATATCCGCAACAACACATCCATTCCACCCGATAATCCCCATACCATTGTAAACGCTTCGTTTTGCTGCTTCAACGAGACTTGACTCACGATGAAAAAGCTCCATATAAAGCTAGTCCCACTAGTCCAACGTCTGCACACATGAAGACATCACCGTAAGAAAACAAGCAGTCGTGTGCGCTATCTGAAACTAACATTTCATAATAATGGTCAGCGCCAGACAATCTTATCCAACGGCTACCATACGGAAGCAGAACATCATTTCTGAGGAAATTTAATGCCCCTTACCCGGCGCAAACCCGGCACGCTCTCGAATCAAGCCCCGGAATAAACGAGTTCAAAGAGGAAATGTTACATTTTCACCTCGAGCAGAAATTGACTTTGCACCCGTAACACAGCGTATTGGCAGATGACATACGCCCCAGCATGCAGCTGGGTAAGTAGTTGTTCATTGAGTCACCAAGGGTCTCGATTCGTGTGCTCGGTTGGACCTGTCATAAAAATATGACTTTATTTTTCCCGAGAAAATGAACACCATAGCTGCGTCAAAGCTGGGGGTAAAGACACGCGGACGTTTGCGCCTGGGAAGATGCTTGCTCGGTACATGATTTATAAGGATGTCCGTTCGGTAGTTATCCTATTTCCAGCTGTCCAGCTGGTGTGCGAATGACTTCATAAATGTTTATGAACGGTGACGGTATAGCCAATTTCGACCGATGACGATGGTCAGCTGTAAACCGTGTGAAAACAAGAACGACAGTAGGAAAAGCTCTTACAAGTAGCTTGCTCAATTATGTTTAACTTTGATGCACATCAAAAGACTTTAACGATATTAAATTCAGTGATATTACAGGCTTTAACATGTTGCATTTAATGCCCCAAGCGGTCGAATCTTCTCGCTTCGATTTACGATTAAATAACACATCATCACTAATTTGCTGTGCTGTGTCACAAACAAATTGTTGAACGCATCCGCTGACAGCTGCCCGGCCATAGGTTTCACTCATAATCGTGCGTAATTGTATAATGGTTCGCATCAAACAATTAGACACCTGACACACCGCCAACATGAACAGACATCCGGCCAACTAAATGATACAATCCGATAATAACGCGACGGAACACACGACTCCAAACCATCGTCCCGCGTACGATCGGTAACACGCCACTAATTAAAATGAATCCCGCTTCCTCATATCGACCGCACACTGCACGTTAGTATGTGCTCCATTTGCATTGCAAATCAGGAAAAGTACACCGATCACCGTTTTGTCACAAACACTCTGGCTCTGGCCTAACACCTGCCCGGCAACTGTACTTTGCATCATTTAATCAACCGATAGCGAGGATTATTGTGCTAATATTTCAATCGGTACATACACATCTAATTCCACGCGCCGAATGGTTGCGATACTTCAAAACTCGAGTTGCAAATTGGTGGTAACTCTCAATTAAAACACCACAACCACAATGCATTGCGGTTGGATTGCAAAATAAATCACCCTCAGCAATGGAGACGCCTGGTTGGTTTAAGCGCCGTTTGCAGCACATTTGGATGATTAAACCGCGTTGCGTAGTGTTTGCGCTAATGTTCAAAATATTGCTTCGGGTAGTTAAACGATACGCTAGATTATGATACATTGCTTGCTATAGTTCTGCTGCTTGCTGGTAGTTTGATATTGTTATTTAATTAATTTTAACGAACTGCATAACTGTTGGAATACAAGTAATACAGATAACCGTATGCAACGTTGGTTTTTTGTTATATTATAGTTATAGAAACTCGTATGCTATAGACGAGCTATTAAAGTAGAAGTTGAAATTTAAAAAAAAGTATTCTTTAAACTTTGCATTAAGAACAATATATATTACATTTTAGCACGTGAGATTAAGAAGAGAAGATGAAAAGGTAAGCTCGACTTTAAAACAAATATATTTTTGGGTAAAGGAAATCATGATTAATGAACGTTGTAAGTGAATTACTATAGACGAACATTGTGAAATTATAAAATTATTGTTTAGCTATAAAAAATTAATACCGAGGAACCTTATTTTAGGTTTAAATCATTCCAAACTTCAACTTGAAGCAATATTTTGCCGCGATAAACTCATTTATCGAACATAAATTATCCTAAATTTTACTACATTTCTTTTCCCGATTCGATGTTCAAAATATACTCAAAACTGCACCAAAATTTCGTCAACTCTTACTCTCTATTAAATCAGACATTGTTCTCACACGCCGTTTTATTTCGATTCAATCCCATATTTTCGATTCCAAATCTTTATACAGTTTTAAAGTTAAATAAAACCAAACCACACGATACATTCAAGTCAAAAGTACTGCACCCATATCACTTCCGTTGTTGCATCGTGTACATTTTTTTCTATTTTTCTTTCTTTCCTCTCGTTCTCTTTTTCCAACACTCTGCATTACGATACCTCTCTGCATCTCTTCCAATCGCATCGCATGCACCGGGCAACCTCTGTTCGGCAACAGTCGCAAGCTCGCCAGAGAATAAGTTTACCAAAGATGATATAACGCTCGCCGGTGCTGGCCCGGGGCGCGAACAGTTGCCCTGCTGCGATCCGGCCACCTGCCCAGGCGGTCCCACCACCAGCTACGGATCGTGCGGATCTACCGGACCAATCGCCACGATTCCACCGGCCGGTGTCGGCGGTGGCGTTAGTGGTACCGCATTGTCCCACACCCAACAACAACAGCAGCAGCCACAATCATCATCCAACCAGCAGCATCCGCAACAGCAACAGTCCTCTGGCAGCTGCTATCCGTATCATCATCACTTTCATCACCACCACCATCACCATCATTGCCATCAGCCAGTGCGAGCGGATTGTCACTCACGGAACGGACAGATAGCAAGTAAGTGCGGTGCTCTTTGTTGTTTGATTGCTCTCTTTTTAAACTTTTGTATGCCTGTGTGAGTTGTTCTTGTTGTTGTGGTTTTTTTCTGTTCTTTGTAAATGTTGTGCCTGTTTACTACAATTATATGAGTAGCATACTTATAACCATTATATTAACCACGTACGTATTTTGGCATTTAACAGTTAAGATAAACTACGAACCCTTGACGGTGTTTCGTTGTACTGCTAATAGTGTATTGTAATTGAGTGAACGCTTTCTAATAATATTATTAATAGACCTTCCTCTAATTCCTCTTGGAAGAGAAAAGCAGGAAAATTTGTAATAATTTAAGGTGTAGAAATTCCATCCTATTAGTATAACCTAGAGAGCAATACTATTAACCGTTTAGCCTTCTTGACCTTATAAACCGACTTAACAAACTATGAATGCTCCAATTATATTTTTAACAAATAAAATTGGAAGCAACGTACGTGTTATAGTAGACTTCAGGATCTATTATCAATAGTTCAATAGGGTTCAAGGTCATCTACGCAAGCCTACGATGGTTTGCAACATATGCCAAAATTTATTAAATCAACGAGTGGGCTTTAAGGGGATCTCGTGCAAATCGTATCGTCGTCGTAATCGTCGTATAGCAAATGAGACTCACCAGGTTCCAGTGGTCTAGTCATGCCATGAGAATGGTTCCAGACAATCCAATCCTTAAAGTTCTCTTAGGCCGACGACATGAACAGAGAAGACATGGAAGCCCTCGAAAAGTCTCGGCCTGCCATTTCTGACTTTCTGTGACCTTGGTTTTACCCATAGCAAGGTAGTCAATCCTGCGTACGGGAGAGGTGGTCTCTGATGGGATTTGGACCCCGGTTCTGCCGTGCGAAGACCGGCGCCGGTGTCGCATCGGCCACCCGACCGCACTGCTCCGGACGTTGATGCATCCGCCAGAACTAAATGACAGGACCGACTAACCAGCAACAGGTAAATTAAGTCAAAAAATCTAGTTATCCCGCGAGAAAGACCGGGATTACAGATCGCAGGGAGACGGCGGCGCTGGAGCAAAGTCATGGACTCTTTTAGCAGAACACGATAAGATTATAGCGCCTGAAGATAAACAGATTAAGGTCTAGACTACATCTAATGGGATCACAAATTATTGTGAAGAAGCTTCATATGTTTCATCAGTCATCTTTAAGTCTGATTCGCTGTTTGATAAAGCGATCCATCCCGTAGCAGAACAATATTTTGAAGTTCTAAAGAGTTGACATTTACCTGGAAAAGTATTTGTTTCTTAAAAATCCTAAAATAATTCATTATAACACCAGCATCAATGAAAACAGGCCAGTTCTCAAATTTAGTAAACATTACTAAGTTTGCTTGGTCTAGTCTGGTGCAATGAAGCAGTCTTTGTGTTTAAGGTGTAATAGCCTCGATTTTAAATAGATTTTCCACTATTCGAAAGCTGTAGGTCTCCGGGACAAGTTTTCACGTGAAACGTTTCTGATTTTGGGCGATCTTTGCACGGACCGAAGAAACGGAATTATATTCCGGCCTGCCATTTCTGGCTTTCTGTGACTTGAATTTACCCGTAGCAAAGTAGTCAGCACTGCGTCCTTGGAGGCGGCTTGGTCTGGTTGGGATTTGAACCCCGGTCCTGCCGTGAGAAGACCGGCGCTGCTGTCAACTAGGCAGGTCCGGTGGCCCCAATAATTCACCATTCCAAAAACAAATATTATGATGCAAATGTAAATACTCCACATGTAATTCCTCGAGCGCCTTGCCGCAAACTTAAGCGCCTTCTAATGTTTGAAAAACATATAACTCCAACCTCTCTTTACCTCTTGTCGCACGACGACAATCATAAAACGTAACTGTGCAAAATCAACACCACTCAATTAAGCCCATTTCTCTACCAACGAGCGTAATGCTTTTGCAGCTTATGCACGCAGCCTTCTAGCTAATGAATGCTACCTCCCTCTGTGTGTCTCACTCACTCAGTTTGTCCAAGTGCATAAAAGCAGAAAAAGCATCTCCGCATTGTCTGGCGACCGGTTACACAAGACACAAGCTGCTGTAAAGTGATATTCGTTTCAATTAAGCACACTCTCTCACCTCTCCTCTACAATCGGCTGCCTTCATGAAGCCGCCTGACCTAGTAAGAACGCAACGGTAGGACTCTTACTTCCGGTTCGGGTTTGAGGTGCCGTTTGCCGTGAGTGGTCCAACGGTACGTCCTACGTATTAGGACGCACACTGCAGCTAATCGGACACGATCGATATGCAGAAGCGTTGCCCTAATGCATTTCACCTCACGGTAAGGCACAATATAGCAGCTTACCGCAAAACATCGACCACACCTCACCGCAGCATGCAGCAGAATCTCGGCCAAAGGTTAGAGCACACAAACGCAACACGGGTGAAGTAGCAGTGCGTTGTACGTGTGAAGCAAAAGTCAAAACCAGACAACCACCACAATGCTAATCTCAACGTACCGTCACATCAGGTTCTTACCGGTTCGAAGGTGACTTCTTGGCTTCTTCCTCGGGCCGGAGCCTGCCGGAAGGCACTCGCGCACTAATGAAAGAGGATGTAATCAAGTGAAATGTTTCCAACAGTCGTCGGTGGCTGTGTTGTGCAACAAAGCAATTTCTCATTAAACCGGGCAGAGTATGTTCCTGGCATAAGGGATTGGGATTAATGAGAATACTGCTCCGGGGAACTCTTGAATCCGATGGAGCTTAACTTTGCTCGTTCTTTTGAATTTTGTCGGGTTGGAGCCTGTCGAAAGGCTATAAGAAATATAGATCCGCACCATAGCCAGTTCGATGAATAATAAGAGCTAAGGACAACACCGAGCAGCAAATGCACAATTTCTGGAGAATTCACTTTATTAAATTTGCTGCAGCAGTACCATTGGCCAGAAGCACTAGCTGTTTGATGTTTTGCAGCTTAAGCTCGATAGGTAAATCTCCAGTTGCTCCTTTGTTAGAAAGCAATTACTAAAGGACTGAAGCAATATTGTGAGGTGACAAATTACTTGAGACCGGAACAATATCAGGTGATGAAGCATGGAAACGATAAAAAAGTATTAAATTCCTTTACAGGTCGGTCGGCCTTGCAGAATATCTAATGAAAATGTTTCCTCCATTTTTTTACTTAATCCTTTACTTAATCCCTGAGCAAAATTTAATGATAACTTTAATTAAGGAATACATTGAAATGTCCATCTCCAATTCTTAAAGAGCAATAATCAGAAACAAGAATTTCCACAACTTTCATATCGAATCTTTGATTAGTATAAACACATATGGCAGGGCGAACAGAAGTAATTTGCATGCAAACCTACAAGTATATAGGGTTCGCCAAGCACGGTACGAGTACACTAACACACATTTTCCCCAACATCAGGATAGCATGAAGGTTATAACCACACACCTCAACCGAAGTACAAACCAAATGCTAACGAACCGTACCGTAACTTCATTTACGAAGGTGTTGTTGTTTGGCTCCCAACCGCCCAGAAATCAACATTGTAGCTAATTGAAATTAGTTCCGATTTTGTTGGATGAAACTTTTGTTCAAATTTTACACCTTGACATGAATATTGGATAATACGTTTAATAGCTCAAACAAGCAAAGGATAGCAAGTCATAGCATAAGAGGCCTGGCGAGATGCATTTTTAGCTTACAATAATACATGAGCTTCATATTAATAATGTTTGTCTATAAAATATTTCCTAGAACTTATCATTTCACTTCATACAGTATATCCCATTCAAAACCACCCTTACCGTTCACTACGGGCTAACCTTACACATTTTACAGCCCCCAACCCAGAACACACGGCCGGTACCGTTGCAAGTCAGATTAGTTTACAATTCCGGTATCCGATATAATGGTCAGCATCGTCAACAACAGTGTGCTGGTTTAGCTTGTGCTTCTCACTTTGCTACTACAGGCGTGCGGTTACGGCCCACGCCAGGAAAAAGCATCAAATATGCGTAACAAAGCTGCAACGCCCGGTGGTTTGTAAATTGAAATCCGTGGTTACTACTGCAACTCCCGAAATTTCAGCTCGCACGATCATTGATAAACGAGCTTTGAGCTTATGGTGCGTATGCAAAGCTGGTTGCTGGTGGTTGCGTTGGTTGACGGTAATTTCCGAGCATGGTTTTTGCAGTGGGCTCGAAAGTTGTTCCAAAAACGCACTGTGTTATTTCATATCATACCGTGATACATTTCGATGCTTGGAGGTTTTTTTTCTGTCTTTTCGTACTGGTTTTAATATGCATTATGTGCTGCTTTTGAAAGTTGGCGGGAAATTGATCGGGCTTTGCTAATAATCCTTTTCAGTGAACGGCTACAGCAAAGCTTATCTCTTTCAATCTGATTCCTGCTCTTGTTTGATATTGGGGTAATGAAAAATGTGACAGATAGGGAACATAAAAATGTTGTGCTTACTTCAAGCATACTGTTATGTTTCATGTTTCAAAAAGATTTCTTTTGACTGATTAAATTCCATCAAACGTTTTAGAAGAATTTGGAAAAAGCAGCTATAAACAAGAATTTCAATTGTTTTATAGCAGATAAAAAAGCAGTGCTTTGCCTCGATTCTGGTAAGAATACAATACATTTAAGAAAGACTTTTTAAATTCCATTCCTAAGTGTATAAGACATCAAACCGTTTATTAAGCAAACAAAACGCAAATAGTCATGCTTGAAGAGAATCCATAGCAAACACTTTAATCGAAAAACCGAAAACAAACCCTCACAAACTCATAATTATATCATCATGGAGTACAACCAAAGCAGCAGGAGGTCCACTCCCTCTAATCAACAATTAATTAGTGTTCCGTGAAGAAAATCCTCCTTCCCATGACGCCACTCGTCACGGAAGCAGAAACCCCAAGGTTACCGAGACCCATTAGGCAGAAAACTATCGGAAAAGAAAACCCGGAAAGATCTGGAGACAGTTGACTTTTTGCGTAATTGATCGTTAACCTTCATCGGCAGACCAGCTGAACGACAATCGTTTCACACCGGACCAGGCGTCTCCACCGTATACAGCTGATGCCGGACCAGGCGTCTCCATCGAATGTACAGCCACTGCCATAATAATGATGTTCACGTGACATTATAAAAGTTAGCATTCACCGCATCGACCTAGCCTAGCAGTACAATAGAAAGTATGACATTCAATTCAGGGGCTAGCATAACTGTGACGTATAATAGCAAGATCACAATAGCTGAAACCTTTTGCCCATAAGGTATTGAAGAAACATTTATGAATTTCCTGTATGGTATGAACTTCTGCAGCAGAATAACTGTACGTAGTTAATGACGTGACTAGCATTTGGTGTTGTTTAAAAAAAGCGATCCACTACAACCGAAGATTCCTGATTGATGATGCAGTTGTGGCGGTGCACCACGAAGCGGAAAAGCAATCAATCTTGCTGTTTATTTGACTTGCACTTCGTGCTAAGAGTTTAAGGAAAGCAAGCACTGTGTGTTCCACTCAGTTTTATAAAACGGGGAAACTTAACACATCGCTCGTATCAGAATTTCAAGAAGCACTCTAATGGGGACGTCCCAGCCAGCTCTTTCAAATCCTTTGTTACGGTTTTTGGAAGATGATGGATATGTTGATATATTTTTCTTTCTGCTTAACAGCTACCTGAAACATACTTTTCTAATAGAACTGTAGAATAATAAACTACATATAAAACAACATACACGTGTAAATCAGTAATCGGTAAAAGCTTGCAATATAAAGCTCGCGATGTGTATCAGAACTATATCAAATTAACGCCCTATTAGCTTATCAGATCATACCAACCCCAATAAGGATGGCGATGAAATCTAATCTAAATATTTTAATAACTCTACCATCTCATGCACATCCTAATCCTTTCCAAAGCTCTTCTAATCCTTGACATGTAAACCCATCTCATGAATACCTCTTCTAATGGTAAACGTCTACTTTTCTTCTCTTCCTATTTTCTCCTCCCGCAGAACAAGGTAGCCTTACGATCGTTCGGCGAACCAACAGCAGAAAAAATACCAACGTCCAGCAGCAGCTCCAGTATCAGGAAGCGTTGGACGAGTCGGAGTACCAGCAGCAGCCGCCGCCATACGGTAACGACTCTGGTGCCGAAGGTAGTGGTGGTGGAAGAGGAGGAGGTGGAGGCGGAGGTGGAGGGGGTGGCGGTGGCGGTACGGAGGCCGAGTACGGTCAGCAGCATCCGCCCCTGTCCGAGTCGGAACTCGCCTTCGTCAACAGTCAGCTAAGTCGGGAGCTCGAGAGCATGCAACCGACGTCCGGGACCGTGAGTGTCGTCGCGAATCGTACCGAATCGACGACCGGGGATGAGCTGGACAATGTGGACCTAGCAACAGACAACCTGCCGGCTGTCGATACACCAGATGCATGTGATAAGGCCGCAGTCAGGTGAGTTAGAACGAGCTGTTTGTTGAGGGGAGGGACGTTCAACCCGGTACGCAAACAGAAGGATAGTGAATGTTTTCGTAAATGATTAAGGTTTTAGAAAATATTTGCTAAACCTGTTACTTTTCAACGGCGCGGATTAGGTTAGGGACAAAAAAAAGCCTGCTGGGGTTTGAAGCTTAAAAAATGAAAGGACACAGGTCAAACTTTGATAGAAACAAGAACACATATATAGTTAGAAATAGTTGTGTGTTTTTGGAGCGGCTCGATGGTATATTTGATTTACTAACACGAACGGATAGGTATCAAATCCCATTCGGAACAGTCTACACGTACCAAACAAATAGTTAAAAATATTTTCAATCCACTGAAAGGAATTATCCAAAATATTTCGATTTAGTTTAATTGGCAGTATGAAACCGTATTACAAATATTTAACAGGCGATTCCTTCAGTCTTAGGATCGGTCAGAGCCATGCTCAGTTCGAACCTTACTTTCAATAAGCATACTGCTAAAATATTTCCACCCAATCCGGAATAAGCTAACAGCACTTTCTGCTTATTACTTTCCAATGGCTGTCTGTCTGAGTCTACAGGCCACGAGTTGATTGACAATCACAGAATAAGGTCATCTGATAAATAGTTCAATCTGTTAGTCGCTGCTGAGGTTTGCTTTGAGCCTTTCCGATTGTTGATGGCATCTGCAACAAAAACATTGTTCGTCATAGAACATCACTTCCCTCTGAGGCTGTTGACTGTAGAGTTTATCTTAGAATATCAGTCATCAAAAAAGCCTCGCTTTTTCCATTTTCTAACACTATAATTCTTTAATCGAATTTCGGTGACTTTTTTACTAATGCTGCTCCAAATCAAATAAAGATTTTGTAACTTTACTGGATAATCTTTTCCCGTCCAGTCTTCCTCATTTTTGATAGAAAAGTCATGAGCGTAAATTAGACTCTATTAAGCACACAAACAATTTAACGACAATCATAAATTAACCTAAATCGACAATGTTTTTTTCCCCATTCTCTCATTTCAGACTACGATGTCTGCTGCGGCAACTGCAGCGCGGCGAAATTTCCGCCGAGCTGCTGCAGAAAAACCTTCATTACGCCGCGCGCGTACTTGAAGCCGTTTTTATCGACGAGACAAAGTAAGTATGAAACCATTCGTCAGCCTACCGGACCTTCAGCGTCCGTATCATACGCAACAGGGAAAAAAATAAGTTGATAACGGAAGCATTTAATATGTAAAACGGTCATGCTTTCGTGGAAGGAAGCGGTTTTTTGCATTCCTTAAAAAGCAGCAAAGATTCTTCAAAATGTATCGCGCTTAATGATTGTAGCATCTTGAAACTACAGTGAATTTTAGCAACGCAAATTTAGTTTGAAATTTGGTACCGTTGTTCGATCTACCATTTTGCTAACGCTAAGGAGTGCAATCATCCCAAAAAAAGCGGGTTCAAATCAGTTTCAGTGTTTTTTCACCTATTTTCCCACCCGAATTCAATACAATGTTTATCAAATTTACAGAGTTCTATTACAAACGCAAACACCCTGTAAACTCAGCAAAACAATTGAATATTTTAATTTAATTTTACCACCCCGAACAGCAGCACGGGAGCTGTGAAACTCGCGCCGTACTGATGCATAAGGTCCTTAACAACCTTGTAGCTCAAAGTCGCCTAGTCGATTCATCACCTCATCTCCTCTAAGCTTCCTTGGCGTGGTAATCAAATTTGCACACCACATGAATTTGGCAAATGGTGCACATTTTGCAAAATCCAATTTACGCCGCGCCCGTTTGCAAGATTTTATCATCCCTCTCACACACACGGACACCAAACACCAGATAAAGCTGATGCTGAGCTTTATTTGCAGCTAGCATTACGGTGCTGGATAACAATAAAAAACACACACACCACGTATTGCCATCGTCAGCTAAAGCTGTTCCTAAAATTAATGACACCGGTCGGCTAATTCCCTCGCGAGAGTACCCCCGGGTTTGCCAGAAATAGCAACGCCAGGAACATTAGGATTGGTAGAATCCACTTCAATTTGATAAGTAAATATCACCATCAATTGCCATGATTCGCGGGTGGTTTGGCGGTGAGGTCGGGCGGTCCAGAAGATGCAAACCGGAGATGTCGATAAAAATACACTCACACTGGGACAGGAAGCCGGACCGGTTTGCCATTGCGTTTGTCGGTTGTGGCACACGCAACAATGGATAACATCACGCGCCACAAAAGGCTAATGGAGATCGTCTCGTTTGGCCAAAAAAAAAGGACAAAGAATCATCGAGCCACAGCATGCAATATTCCCCATCGTTCCTTGCAGATTGTCCGCACCCGTCACCTAAACCGGGGCAGATGAACAATCCAATTCTGTTGAAACAATTTTAACATCAACCTACCCGATGTTTCCGATGCTCGTGTCGTCCTGATGCGATGTAATGTAATTTTACCTAGCTCAAGCATTTGCCTCCCTGCTGGATTTCTGGCTTCGGCTCGGGCCCTGGAGTTGACAGACAATCCCACCCGGTCGTCCCACTCGCTCCACCCCAACAGCGCTGTCAGCGACTCCGAGCAGGCGAGCGAGCATTTATTTTCATTTAAAAATCATTCTCTCTAACTGTTATTGTTTCATTCGCTTCCACACTCAGTTGCTGTCGAAACGTTGATGTGATCGGACGTGTTTTCTCTTGCGCGCGCGACTCACGAGTGATACTGTGTGTGTTTGTGTGTGTTAGTTAGCGATATTGCTACTCCTCTATTCCTAGCGAAATCCCCCTTTTTTTTTTTTTTTTTTAACGTCACAGTGCACGCAAAACGACAGATTCTGAGAAAGTCAAACAATCCCAATGACGGGCCCGTCGGCGGCCGCAGCTATGTTCCCCCCACTCTCTACTATAGAGCAGAGGGGGAGAACGTTGCCATTGTATATGGATAGAAACGGCGAGTACGGAGAAAAACGGTTTTTGCTGTTACGTACAGTGGGGGAAAAAACCCTTCCCGCGAATCCATGGATACTGAGCGACACGATTAAACGTGCAATTGGTAAAATTGTTACTGGCCGACCGTTGGATTCCAAAACATTCCTGCTGGAAACACGATCAGAAAAAGTGTTTACCGAACTGCAGAAGATCAATTCCTTGATGAACGGCGACAAGATCTCAATTACACCACATCCTACACTGAACGCCGTAAAGTTTGTGTTTACGTGCAGCTCGATTGGCGCCTTAAAATCAGAAGAGATAATAGAACATATGGGAGCAGAAGGTATCACCGACGTATACAGATTCACAAAAAGAGTGAATGGCCAAATTGTGCAAACAAATGCATATGTGGTGACTATGCAAGCAGTGGCAATTCCGGAATATGTGTACATCGGGCTAGAGAAGATAAAAACAAGGGTTTATTATCCCCGACCTATGCGCTGCAACAGATGCCTCCGATTTGGCCATACTACGAAAAACTGCGCAAACAAAGAAATCTGTGCTAATTGCGGACAAGATGCCCACGGTCACTGCACAGTGTCACCAACGTGCGTTAATTGTAACGAACATCACAACACTTTTGACAAAAAATGTCCACACTACACCAAAGAAGCGGAGATTATAAAAATTAAAACCGACAACAACTGCTCCTTCCGCGAGGCTAGATTAGCATACGAACAAAACACGCATAAGCAAATGTCAAACAGTTTTGCTCAACAAAGAATCGCTGCAGCCCAAGCAATAGACCCGAAAGATAAAATTATAGAAAATCTCACTCAAACTGTTAACCTACTGAAAGACCAGATTGCTGTTCTCACAAAAACCATTGAAAAATTCACTCAAACAAAACAGAACAAAACTGAATGCCAAAACCTCATCTCGGACTCAGATACAGAAGACACCGCAGGTAACACAATTATCACAAATAAAAATAACAAACCATCCACCTTCAAGCATCCATTGACATCCTCTAGCGAAGAACTCTCGGCCAAAAAGACAAGGAAAGGACATCGTAAATAGAAACAAAAAAAAAAAAAAAAACAATTCATTAACCTAATCATCGCATCAGCAAATCTTTTTTAGCCTAAAATTTTAATCATGACAGCACAATCTACAAATAATTCTATCAGGACAATTTTTCCAGATGAAACTAAACTTGTTTTGAATTGGAATATACGTAGCTTCTCAAAAAATTTAGATGAATTAAAAATATTAATAAACAAACATGAGCCGAAAATAATAACATTACAAGAAGCCTACACAAACCCTATTCTGCTCAATAGAACACCACTAAGCAGTTATCATTGGATAACTAACAATTCCCCTATCACATCCCACAGCACCTGCATGGGAATCCACAAAAGCATACCTTACACAAGAATTCGCATTAAAACTTCCATACCTTCAGTATGCACTCACATTAGAAGCCCAATAGAGTTAAATATCCTAAGTGTTTACTTATCGCCAAATTATAATAATAACATTGTAACAGAGCTGAACAACCTCCTTGCAAAAATTCCAAATCCTATCCTCATTATTGGAGATTTAAACGCACAAAACACACAGTGGGGTTGTTCCCAAACCAACAAACGAGGCACAGACATCCATAACATTTTACAACAAAATCAAATATTTCCTCTCCATAATAACCTACCTACCCGTATCGATCCTTCGACCGGTCAAATGAGCTCTATAGATCATTGTGCTACATCGGATAACATAGCATCGAGGTTTGTTCTCACTGTTGAAAATGACCTCTATGGCAGTGACCACTTCCCACTTACAGTTAAACTTAATCCTACTAATCTATACAACAATTTTCCTTCCTTCCGTCCTCGTTGGAAGTACGACATGGCGGATTGGTCAAAATATAAACAAATATTGAACAATATTCCGTGGAGCAGGATGGAGGTAAATGAACATAGATTCATTGATATAATCCTAGAGGCTGCTTCCCAAAGCATTCCTAAAAGCAGTGGGAAAATTCCCAAAAAATACGTTCCCTGGTGGAATGAGGAAGTTGCTGAAGCAATAAAAACTCGTAGGAAGTACCTAAGAAAGCTCAGGAAATTGTCAACCTCGATCACTAACGACCATATCCAACCAGCAATATTACAAAAATACAAAGAAGCAAATAAACAAGCCAAGTTATTAATAGCTAAATCAAAACAAAATAGCTGGGAAAAATTCATACAAGAAATCGATCCGTCCATATCCTCAAAGGAAATGTGGCGGCGAATAAACATTTTGAACGGCAAGAAATCCAACACAAATTTCCCTTCCCTACTCAACCCTGAAAATCCTATTAATGACTCAGTTGCCATAGCGGAAGAATTCTCAAAACATTTTCAATCCATATCTTCGAGTCATAGTTATTCCGACAAGTTTTTAAAGCACAAAAGAGCTATGGAACGGAAAAAAACATCCTTTCTAACATCCCAAGATTTACAATACAACAAACTATTTTCAATAAAAGAACTTTCTCATGCACTTAGCAAATGTAATGGAAAGTCTGCCGGACCAGATGGAGTGGGATACCCATTACTTCAACATCTACCCAGTGGTGCTTTAGAATATCTCCTCCAAATTTATAACAACATATGGTGCACAGGTAAAATCCCGCTGCACTGGAAAAACAGTTATATAATTCCTATTCCCAAACCACTTAAATCACCTTTTAACGTTGACAGCTACCGGCCAATCTCTTTATTAAACTGTATTTCTAAAATTCTCGAACGTATAGTTAACAGAAGACTCTGTCATGAACTAGAATCTAAAAACTTACTCCATAAAAACCAACACGCTTTCCGCAGCGGTCACGGTACGGAAACATATTTCGCCACACTAGAAAACATATTGACAACCGCAAAGAACAATAATAAACACATAGACCTAGCCATTGTTGACCTTGCCAAGGCTTATGACTTGACTTGGCGACATGGCATTTTACATCAATTGGAAAGATGGGGCTTCCAAGGAAATTTACCTATCTTTATACAAAACTTTTTAGAAAACCGTACCTTTAGGATTAGTATTGGCAATACATTTTCGCAAATCAAACACTTAGAAAATGGAGTTCCGCAAGGTGCTATCCTTTCTCCCACCCTTTTCCTTATTAGTATCGAGTCCCTTTTCACACATGTCCCTAATAATATCACCCCCCTCATATATGCAGACGACATTCTATTAATTTCCTCGGATGTCTCTTCCAGTAAATCGAGAAAGGCTCTCCAAACTGGCATAAATAATCTAAAAAAATGGTGTGATTCAACAGGTTTCCAAATAGCACCAGAAAAATGCAAAATCTTACGAATTTGTAAAACCCAGAAGACAAAAAATCTTAAGAAGATTTCAATAGAAAACAGCATTATTCCGAACGTTAATCAAGCTAAAATCTTAGGAATTACTCTCGACTCAAAACTATCATTCAAACCACATCTGAAAAATATCAAAACATCCTCTACATCGTACATAAATGTCTTCAAAATGATAGGATATGGAAAAATCAGGGCATCTCGTCTCATAATGATTCGATTGATTAATGGATGGCTTCTCCCAAAAATTTTGTTCGGAATAGAACTTATTAGTTTAGAGTTTGACGGTATTAATAATATTTTAGCTCCTATCTACCATTCAGCTATAAGATGCGCCACCGGTGCATTCATTACTAGCCCTATAAAATCACTTATATGTGAAAGTGGTCTTCTTCCTTTTCCACAGATAATAACACTCCGTTTGATAGGCACGGCTTTACGCAATTTAGAGAAAAGAGTAGAATGCCCGAATTTAATTCAGAGAGCAAAAGACATGTTTAAAAGGACCACTAATCATCTCCTACCAGATATTCTAAAAATAACTAGAAATTCGGAACGCCCATGGTTCCAGAACTCACATAAAATAGACTGGACTATTTACGATCAACTTAGACAAAACAATAAACAAGCATACCAAATTTCAATAGAGCATATCAACAGTAAATATTTCAACCATCACAAAATTTACACCGACGGGTCAATCTATATGAACTCCGCAGGGTGTGGCATTTACTCTGATAATTCTAGTTGCGCGATAAAACTTCCTGACTACTCATCAATTTTTTCAGCTGAGGCCACTGCTATTTATATAGCAGCAGATGAAAACATTGATCCAGACAGACCTACCGTAATTTTCTCCGACAGTGCAAGTGTATTAGCTGCAGTAGAACATGGTCGTTCAAAAGATCCCCATATTCAGGCAATAGATGCAATAGACCATGCTAAAAACATTTCCTTCTGTTGGATCCCAAGCCATACTGGTATAATAGGCAATGAAAAAGCAGATAGACTGGCAAATGAAGGTCGACAATTACCAACTGACAACTCCCCTCCTATCTCTAAGAGGGATGCACTAAAACAATGCAAATATTTAATAGAAAAATCATGGCAGAGAGCTTGGAATAAGGAAATAGACAACCTGTTGAGATCAGTAAAAGTAACAATCCAACCTTGGAAAGATCCAGATAACAACAAAGATCAAAAGATATTATCCAGATTACGGATTGGACACACAAATCTAACCCATAGCCACCTATTAGCTAAAGCACCAGCGCCACTTTGCCAGTATTGTGGAACCCAAGTCACTATACATCATATCCTAACGGAATGCCGAGGATATGAAAGGGAGCGACACCACCTTAAGTTAAATTCCAATATTGACTGCATTTTAGGACCAGATTCTAAAGAAGAGAAAAAAGTATTGAAATTTTTAAGAAAAACAAACTTATACAACCAAATATAATTAAGCCGGTAAAAAAAGGGGGAAAAAAAAATATAATAACAATAATAAAGAAACACACTCAACATTAGAGAGGAAAACTAAACAATGTGGTGAATTCGACTACTGCAGTAGTCTGTCGTCCACAACACAAAAAAGGACTGAGTTACCTCAACAACTCAAGTACAAACTTAGAAAAAGATTCAACTATTGAAAATAGTCTGATACTTCTAAAGTCGAAAGGAATGGGACACCTTAACGTCTCAGTAACCCTCTCACACAACCTATCCAACATTCCAATTCCTTCAACATCCACAATCCCAGTAAAAGAGACGAAAGAGACCCAAGTGGTCCAAAATCTCTATAATATTTAAACAACAACAACATTCGCTTCCACTCAACGGTGTGGCGTGACGGAAAAGTCTCTACCAGAGAGAGAGAGAGAGAGCGAGCGAGAGGTCAACCGAACAAAAGGCATGAGCTGCAAGTCTTTTCCTCCATCTACACGAAGAACATGGAGAGCACTTCGTTGGGTTTTGCCGTCGTTTTTTTTTGTTCTTCTTCGCCTGTACACACCCCGGATGGCTTGCTACCGGCTTTGATGCTTTGACATGTAATTTGTGTGAAATGTATGAGTGACATAATGTCCCCACTGAAATGCCAGGACGGTCCTGGTGCGACACAGCCAAACGGAACAGTATTAGAGTGATGATGGTGTAGCAGTCATACATTAGCAGTACATTTATCCGAGCTAGACGCGAGTAAAGCTTGTACCGTAACGCTTTTGTTCTTTAGCATTGAAACGCATTTTGAACCCATTTTTTTGGAAAGATTGCTCTATTAGCTGCTAGAAAACTGATCCATTGCAGAAGTTGCGTTGAGAACTATCAAACTACCCTATTCCAGCCATAAGCTAAAAGTCTAACATGCGCAGTATCAGGAGAGGGAAATATTTTCATCGTCTCTAACTAAGCCAACTAATTAAAATTATCAACCCGATCTGCTGGCTGGTAGATCCTCTTCGACAAACTTATCATTTTACAAAACAAATCCCAACCACGCGTCAACAAGGTTGCTAATCGAAATTGAATTGTTTTCTATCCAAACCAACCGCTCCGTCAAACCCACCGTGGGCCATTTCTGCGTACATGGCCGACGCGAATAATTAAATTGCGTTTGCGATTTTTGCTTCGAAATATTACGAAAAACAAAACCTACCACCACTGCCTCTGATTCGAAACAAACCACACAAAAATACAATTAAATCACACAATCGAAAACAAAATGGTGATTGGTTACAACAAATCCACCATAAAAAAAAAACAATCGGTAACCCCTTTTGGCCATCTGCCCGGTACTATCCTCCGGCTTAACACGACCAGTCAGGATGGTGGAGGTACCGGAGGAGGCAGCGGTGGTGGTGGTGGTGGTGGCGGTGCTAACAACGCTGGTGGAGGCGGTAGTGGCGGCACGGGCGGTACCAGCGGCACGGCACCAAATGTCAACGCGAGCGGCAAGGAGCCACACCAGCGGGGAGCAACGACATCCGCTCCGCCAACGCACGGCGGTCCTACGGGACCACCGGTCAACAAAGGTGTCATACAGAGGCGACGCTTACGGGCTCCAGTGTGGGCTCGGTCCATGTACGGCAATACGAACGGCAATCGTTCATGCTCCCTCTCTAACTTTAACTCCCTTTGATTTTGTTCGAACCGTAGTATACTGACCTTTGGTTTGAGTTTTTCAAGTCTATTACTAACACGCACACACTTTTTTTTCCTTGTGTTTAACACCAATTAAAAAATCGGTTTTTATTTTGCACTTTTTGATTTTTTGGATAAGTTTTTTCCTGCTAGTAACTATTATAAATTTTAGTCAAGTTCTGTCTTTTCCTGTTCTTCTTTCTTTATCTTTCACATCGAACCTACAATGACTTGACGAGACGAGTTCGTTTGCCCGTAATATTATGAAAAGAAATTACTATCAATTAAACTGGACTCTACTAACTTTCCCTTGATTTGATGAAGCAAGTCTTTCTTCACCTTCCGATCCTACAACAATACCTCAATCGACCCCGGAAGTACGTCTCTCACTTACTGCTTCGCATTACCATTTTTACCAACTATTCCGGACGCTTTCCAGGCGAACTGGAAGAAGCGAAGTTCTCGCACAATAAAACTCCCTCCGCGTGCGCGCGCGCTATATACTGCTTCAGTTGTGCAAACTTTTAATTAATCTCGAAATGTCATCTTCCCAGCGAAACTTCCCGGCGCACCTTTGTGCCGCTCGAAATATGCTAAATGGTACTCTTCTTTTTTTTTTGCTTCCTTCTTCGATGAACAACGGCACCATGGGAATCGAAGTAACTACGCTGGATGATCCTCAATGTCCCGAGACATCTTTTGTATCGCTAGCCCGGTTAAGGATTTTCAGCAACTTTTGTTGCTAGTCAGGAATATGCCTCCACGTTTTTTTCGCGATGTGATCGGTGCTGAAAATGATGGTCCCGATAAGTCTGTTTTGGCGTAGGAAGGTTAAAGAAACAACACTCTTTTGCGATGATTGGAATGATCATTTAAGGTTTGCAAAGATTTGATCAACCAAAGGTGAAAATGAGGAGGAGTAAAAGTTTGGACGAATATGATACATAGGAGAAGAAAAGCATATTTACTCCTTTCAACTCTCCATAAAAAAGGATTCGTTCGTTATTCCTTATTATGATTTAAATTAGAGAGTGGGCACAGTGGTAAAAAAGAGAGGAGGAACTTTTGTTTGAAAGTTTTGATATTCTTTAATTAGTTTTAATTAGTTTCATGATCAGGTTTTTTGAAGGTTGGCTTAGGGTTAGAGTTAGTTAAAATCAAATCACATTACTTGATTTGTTCGCTTTATTACAGGATGTTTCGTATAAACATGAGGTGTATTATATTTTCGACTTCGACTTTAACAAAACCATTTTCAACTAATAACCCCCATAAATGTCGACAGATCTGCGTGCTATAAATTCACCATCGCCGAGATGTCGTTCTCATGCCCAATGAAGCATTAAATTATTGATTCCATGCGTCTACTGTCAACAATCAGGACGATGAATAAATCTTCATCATGTTCCAACGGCGCCTGCGGCCACATTCGTACGGCATCCCGTCCCTTTGCATCTTTCCCTAAGCAACTACACCCGCCTTAAACACAAACTCAACTCCAAAAACCGACCTAACCGAACTGGAAGGTTTAAGAATTTTGGGTTCGAAAATGTTCACAAAAACACACACTCAGCTACGCACAGCTGAGCCCATATAGTGGTGGAACCGAAACACCATCTTGCTGATTCGAAGGGATCGGGCAACCTTTCCGAGCGCTGTCCTCCGGGCTGTTCGTAGAGTCGAATCCAAATTTGCGTTCGCCTCGTAATCGAAGACAAATAGAATCATCCAACCGGTAGCTACAGAGGCAAGGCAAAAGCGACCGAACAGAAGTGAATTAAATTTAACTTCTTAATGAAGTGTGATTGGTTTTATTTTGTTCGAGATGAGAGACGTGGAAAAGGAGTAAGAAAATCTCACCCGCCGAAGAAAGGTTGCGCCCGACACATCAGGGCATTTACCGTCCGAGCGCCGAAACCGATCGCCAACACATTCGGCAGTGGTATTTAATTTGTGAAGAAGCATATCCCTCGCCTTAGGTTTGCTTGCCCTTAAGTTAGGTTTTCGTTATGGATTTCTACGTTTTTTTTTTCCTGTTTTCCTTTATCGCCCGGAAACTTTTCTCCACTTCCAGACCGATCCATCGACAAACGTATCATCCGATAGGGTACGCACGTGGCCTGAGCGCTCCATCGAACGCTTCAACGAAAGGTTCCGAACCACGGTCCAGGTCTGTTTACGCTTCGCCGTGGCCGTATACTAGTTGTGTAGTGTTGTTCGGTATCCAATTTGCTCCGTTGCCTTGCAGCGCGTACGGATATGCATATGGCCATCCGATTTCGAAACAATCGAAAACTTTTGCAAAGCCCCCCCAGGAAGACAGGGGGTGGTTTCCGACCAGCCGGAAAAGGTTATCGATGTTTGGTTTTTCCCGTTGCCTTATTGTTTATTGTGGTTTGAAGTTTTTGATGCCGAAATCATTTCCCAAAAACCAATCAATCGGTGTCTGGAAGCGGGTTTAGGTTTGATTTTCGTAACGCAAGTTTAGTATCGGAACAATTGTAGCCATTTGTAGATTCAATGTCGTAAAGCAACAGAATGAAATTTTATTAGTAGTCTTCAATGTTTTCGAACGTTTGCTATAACGTCGTTCCATAGCTACGCATCGTGCGGAAATGGAAATAAATCCATACACAGGACAGACGTGACACGGTTCGAATTTCACTGTCCAAGCATTAGCAGCACTCGATGTTTGATATGGTTGTGCCAAGTTTGCCGAAAGTAGCACATTCCGATTGCACAATATTTCCAATCCATTATCCATAGACCATCGTTCCGAATGCTTTTTCACCACCACTACGTGCATAGTTCTGATGCTAAAGCATCGACAGCGAGCCGAGAGAGCGAATATGGTCTACACTATTAAATCGCTGATGCTTGCACAAATCCAATCAAATACTGCACCCCGTAGGTTGCACACGTACCAGGCACACGCACACAGGGGCACGCACGCACTGCACTGACAACAAACACGGCCTGCCAAGTTGGACAGTATTTGGGCAGAGAAACGCTTGGTGCAAATATTTACACTGCGCGGTGGCTTTTCACGATCGTAATTTATGTCCAAAACGGTGGGCGAAAGGGTGCAGCCAGAGGGGGTTATGTTTATGGTACGATGCGGCCGGTCTTGTGCATTCCGTGTGGCAGTAGAAACTATATCGTGCATACACTCGACCGTGGCAAATTTTGGGTGAGTGCACGATGGCCGAGTGCTCGTTAAGAGCAGCCTCTCAGCCGAATGTTCATTGTTGATAATGAAATGATAAGTTATGATTTTTATGGCTTATTTTTTCCTCGGCAGTTACTATCGGTTTTATTGTTGAAAGTCCTATAGTTTACTTTAAGCCAGTTAAAAATGATGCTCTTGTTGAAAATATATAATTATAATTTATTGATAAGCCTAACCTACAACTACATCTAAACTAACTAAACCTAACGTTAAAAAACCCTAATTTTATAATAGCTCTAAGTATCGCAATCTAGATGTTCACTGTTTGGCGTTCCGAGAGAGAAGAACGTGCAGCTTTACTCGCTTCGAACGCGTACCTTCAACTCTATCACTCTAACTCTGCTGGTCTTATACCAGTTATACCAGCAGCAACGCTATACGTTAAGTGCGCGTGATTATACCACATAATTCGTCCCCGGGGCGAAAGACGGACGTCCTCGGACGTATTCCTAAGCGGCTTTAGTTCTTTTGATCTTATTTTTATGCCTCTTAACATGTTTTGAGTTCTCGAAAGTCCTATCTTTTACATTTTGTGCTGTAGTTATTTTAGCTCTTTCATCTAATTTTTTCCTGATATTCGGTTTAACATAAACGTGCTGGCCTTCCTGTATCAAAGGTGGTTCTTCTTTGTTATTGTTTCCTTTCATTTGTTTTTGCCTTGATAGTTCAATTTTCGTTTTCACCTGGCTAAATAGTTTCTCTGCTAGTTCTTTTATTACAATAGGATTTGTATGATTCAATTGATTAAACAATATTTCATTTGGAGTGTAGTCTGTTGCAGTATGAACTGTTGCGTTGTACAACGAAATCGATATGGCGATAATATCTGGCGTATTCATGTTCAAAAACTTGTGTTTGTTCGTGTTGTAGATTTCTATTATTGTTGAGTGCGTTTTTTCTACCTGTCCGTTACTTTCTGAGGATGATGCGTATGTAAGAGTAACGCCTAAACTGCTCAAGAACTGTTTTAGCTGTATGGATCTGAACGTCGTTTCATGATCAGTAACTATTTGTCTTGGGATTCCAAAATTACTGAAATATTTTGCCAGTGCACTTTTAACGTCTATCAAGTTTTTCGTTTCTATAGGAATCATTTGAGCGAATTTCGAAAACGCATCTACTAACGAAAGGAAACTATTCGAGTTGATGGAAAAAATATCCATGTGGACACGTTCCATTGGCTTTTCTGTTGTCGGTCTCGGCGATATTTTGATGTTATATGGCCTCCGTTCGTATTTGTTTTTATTGCATACAGTACACGTGTTGACTGCGGATTTGATTTGCTCATGCATCTTGGGGAAGAAGAACGATCGCTTCATTTGGCTTTCAACTTCATTTATGCCACGGTGAGCCCTTTCGTGTTCCTTTGCTATAAGCTGGTTCTGTTCTTCAACCGACGTCACATCTTTGACTTGTGAGTGTGTCATGATCATGTAACCACAGCAACTAAAATGATTCTTGAAAGAACTTTGTATTAATGATATGATACATTTTGGAGCTAATATGGCCGTTTGTTTTCCGTTATGGTACTTCTGCAGAATATTAGTGATCGTATTTTCATCGTATTCTCTTCTTTTTATAATAATTCTTCTATAATGTGCGAACGGTGTTTCTATTAAATCTTGATGTTGATTGCCCTTTTCAAATATTATTTGGTTGCGGTAATAGTTTAAAGGCCTTTCGCTTGATTTTATATAAAAATGGTCTGACGTATCTGCTGAATGATTTGTATCAAGGGTAGTTGTGCTGTTGGCATTAATTTCATTTGGAGCCTCTATTTTTCTACTAAGAGCGTCTGCTACCACGTTTGTTCTTCCCTGCTTGTATTCGACATTGTATTGGTAATTTTCTAGCTCAAGCCTCCAATTTAGTATTCTATTGTTTTTTAAAGATGTTTTAATAAACGTGAGAGGTTTATGATCGGTAAAAAGTTTGAACTCATTCCCATAAAGATATGGTTTATATTTACGGATTGCCCAAATAATCGCGAGTGCCTCTTTTTCTATAGTAGAATAATTCGTTTCTGCCTTATTCAATGTTCTGCTAGCAAACGCAATTGGCCTCTCGATTTTGTTTTGTACTTGTGAAAGTACTGCTCCTAAAGCAAAGTTACTGGCATCCGTAGTTAGTATGAAAGGTAGATTGAAATCGGGATATGCAAGTATTTGATCTGACGCTATTATTTCTTTTAATTTGATAAAGGAATCAATGTATTCTGGGTCTTTGATATCAATTAACTGCCCTTTTTTAAGATATTTAGTTAATGGTTTTGTAATCTTTGAATAGTCTCTAATAAATCGACGATAATATCCAGATAAACCCAGAAATTGTCGGATTTGTTTTTCGTTTGAGGGCAATGGCCAGTTCAAAATTTTCTTTACTTTATCAGGGTTTGGTTTTATCCCGTCAGGAGAGATTGTATGTCCAAGAAACTCTGTTTCTCTTTTTAAGAACTCGCATTTGTCCAGCTGAATTTTTAAATTAAATTGTGCCAATCGTTCTAATACTGTTGAAACGTTTTCCAGATGGGTTTCCAAACTGTTTCCAACAATTACGATATCGTCTAAGTAAACATAACAAATTTTACCGATAAGCTCTGCTAAAATGTTGTTCATTGTGCGCTGAAATGAAGCTGGTGCATTTTTTAGCCCAAAAGGCATTCTAGTAAATTCGAAATGAGCGTAACTTGTGGAAAATGCAGTTTTTTCTTGATGATCGGGATGCATTTCGATCTGGTGGAAACCAGATTTAAGATCCAATATCGTAAAATATTGTGATTTACCCAAGCTATCCAGGATATCTTCAATTTCAGGCATAGGGAATTTATCGCTAATCGTCTTCTCATTTAGTTTCCGAAAATCGATTACAACTCTAACTTTTTGTATTCCTGATGCATCTTTTCTTTTTGGAACAACCCAAATAGGAGATGCGTAAGGACTCTTTGAAGGTTTAATTATGCCCGTTTCTAGCATTTCTTTAATTTGAGCTTCTACGTCTTGTTTGTATACGTGTGGATATCTGTAAGTTTTAGTGTACACCGGGATATCATCTTTTGTATTTATTTTGTGTTTTATTATGGTGGTACTCGTGAGTTTTTCATTATTTTTTAAAAGTACTCGATGATGTTTCAAAATGGTGTTGATAACTTGCTCTTTTTCAAAATTCGATAAATGATCAGTTCTAATTAATTGTTCAATCATACTTTTGTTTGGAATGGTATTAGAATCAAACGGAATGGGCGAAATCGTTTCAAAATTATTTACAGTTATTTTAAGCGTTGTAATTTCTGGAGGGATCTTTTTTGTTGATAACACATTAATGGTGGATTTATTGTTTAGTGAAGAATACATCCCAGGTTCTATTATTGTATCTTGATCAATTCGTTGAAAAGTTGGCACAAACCAATCTCCACTGCGATCAGTTGTTACTGTTATAGTGTGATGAAAATATTTGTCAGCATAATATTTTTTGAATTTGGTTTTTATACCTTGTATAGTGATAGTATTAGTATGGTAATTTATTACAGTATTAGTTTCGGCCATGAACTTTGAGCCTATAAGTCCATCAAAATAATTATGGAAATTGTAAATGAAATACGTTTGTGGTTTTATTTGTTTTCCTAACAATTGGCATGTCGCTTTCTTGCTCGTAGCATGATTTCCAAAAACATTCGATATTGTAGCAGAGCAATTATCCTCACAATTGGAAATAATTCCTGGTTTAAGAATATTTTCATTTGCTCCACTATCAATAAGTAACCGTATAGTTCTGTCCAAAGAGCTGTCGTAAACAGTTATGTATGGCAAAAAATTCAATGATTCTTTCAAGTCAGATTTTCTATCGAAGTGGCCCGTTGAAAATTTTGAATTATTTTCACTGTTATTCGTAGTTTCAGTGTTATTGACCGTTCTATTGTAGCTAGTGTGTTTTGTTCTCATGGAATTGTCAACATCCATTGGTTGCGGATATTGATTATCAGGCTTTTTCAAATAACCCGATTGTGCTCGTGAATAATTACCAAAATTTGGTCTGCTTTGCTGAACCTGCTTATATGGTGAACTGGGAGGTGGTTGACTGTTCATTCTATTGGAATTTACTTCCTGCGATTTAAATTTGCATAGAAAATTGTACGCATCTTCTATGTCCTTTGGGCGAGCTGCTTGAGCATAACCGAAGTATGGTTTTTTCAACCCTGCCACAAAAGCTGCCAAACCATCCTCATCGATGAACTTATTGATCACTGTCCAGTTGTCCCTATAATCTCTTTCTTGCTTTGCAATTGATTTAATATTCTGAATAATTTCTTTAGCCTGTTGGTAATACTTATGTATTGTCATTCCTTCTGTCATTGTGTGTCGCCACAATTGACACTTAAAAGTCGAAAGTTCACGCCTATCTCCAATGGCATCGATTAAAATTATTTTAATTTCATCGAAATCCTTCGGGTTACCAGCAACACAAATTGTGTCTTTTGCCTTTCCTTCGATTTTGTTGCAAACAGCTGTTACGTACACACCATACACTTCACTATTCACTCTGTCTTTGAAAAGGTTCAATGTGCTCTCAGCAGTATCAAGCCATGCGGTCAGTTGCTTTCTGTTACCGTCATAAGTAGGAAGAGATTTGATCGGATCGGGGATCCTATAAAAATCTTCAACCTTGCATGTAGTGGTAGGTTCCACGTGGTTCACTTGATGAGCCTGAGCACAAATTTGTTCCTGAGTGCATTTAATAGATTGTTCCTGAATATTAAGTCTCTCATTAATTTGAGATAGACCTAAAGTTAACTGCTTAAGTTGTTCAACAATTTGATTTTCCATCGTTACGGATTTTATGGAACTGTTAGAATCTGTTTCTGTGTCCGAATCTGACCTAACACTAGGTGAACGCCAGCTAACGTGTTGGTCAAAATGTTCTCTTTCTCTTTCGATCTCTCTCGGCATCTATTATCACGAGTGATAATACTAATGCCAATGTCCGCTCAGCCTATCTAGTAGTACTGGTTGGATGTGTGAGTGGAGAAGACTCGATGAATTGTCTCGCACCACGTGTTTATAACGAAAATAACTACAATTATAAACACTTTTTGCAATTATCGACCTATCTTGTAGTATCGAGTATGCGTTAGTAAAACTAATAAAAAAGTTTTACTTACGTGTGGTGCAGGTTATGCCGGGGGGTCCTCGAACCAAACAACGGATTCAATCCTTTAGCTGCCGGTGCAAATTGCGGGAACCACTTTAGAAAGGATTATTAATCCAATTCTATTCCACTGTTTTTAAGCACTTCCTGAACTGTCTACAGCGCCAATTATAATTTATTGATAAGCCTAACCTACAACTACATCTAAACTAACTAAACCTAACGTTAAAAAACCCTAATTTTATAATAGCTCTAAGTATCGCAATCTAGATGTTCACTGTTTGGCGTTCCGAGAGAGAAGAACGTGCAGCTTTACTCGCTTCGAACGCGTACCTTCAACTCTATCACTCTAACTCTGCTGGTCTTATACCAGTTATACCAGCAGCAACGCTATACGTTAAGTGCGCGTGATTATACCACATAATTATATGATCAAGCGTACTTTCAAAACTATGCATTATTCCAAAGCACGAATATTTCACGAAATTAACGAATTAATATGTAAGTGTTCCGTTTAATCATTACCTACATCCATTTTAAAAAAAAGGACAAAAACAAATTAAGGATTTATTTTCTTAATGATAACTTAATGTTTTTGAGGCCAATAATGGCTTAAGCCTTCTTTAGGTTTGTGTTTCAAAATTAAGGATGTGACTTCCTGTATGCTTTCCAATAGGATGAAGGGCCCGACTACCGACCTTCATATTACAGGGAATATAGATTACCCGCGACAATTTTCTGACAGTTTCCTTGTACTAAGATTTTTGTTATAGGACAAATGCCCCTCACTTCATTTAAATCACACTAAAAGCAGTTGAATTTTGAAAGCTTTCTAGATTATCTAAGTCCGGTAAGCCCTTTTACACCCGCGACATGACATCATGGACCCCGCGCATAATACAAAATTGATAACCTCAATTCACTCAACTTATCAAGCTGCAACATCAACGTTACCGTAGCCATTTAATGACCATCGGGCGTCAGATAACCATATCCTTTCGTCACGCCATCATGAAATAGCGATCATTCTGCGTTTATCCACGTGTGGCTGCGTTTCCGTGTAGCACTCTTCTGGACCGCCGTCGCATAGAAAATATTTACCCATTGATTTAAAAGTACATGATGTTTTCGTGCCAAAACGAGCCCGACCACCAAATAGGAACGGTTTGCTTTGCTGCTTTTCTGACAGCCGTTCGTTATTATTATTGAAACAAAAGGAACCTAAAAGTGCATAGAAACACCCCACCATAATAGCAATTGAAGCTTTCCACTGGGTTGTGCAATCGAGATAGCTTCCACCACCAAAGTACCTCAATTCATAACAATTATCCTGTTGTTTTTCTTTACGTTTCACATTTTATTTTTATAAACATAAAAATGAGAGCAAGAACCGCAACATTTCCCAACCGTGGATTATACAATCGCCGACATTTCACCGCGCAGCATGATGGCATAAAAACATGCCGGGACACAGAAAAACAAACATTACCCATTAATAACACCCATTTGTCGCACGGTCGAAAATCGTTGCCCATAAAAATAAATCGTGCATCAAACGAGATGGTTTTGCTGCTGCGTCATAAACATTTGCATTTGCTGGACATTATTGCGGAGGAGTGACTTATTTCCGGACAGTGTACACGTGTCTACAGGCCCATCTGTCAGTGGGCAGTTTGCGTCACACCACTAATAATCATAATCATGGCAGGAATTTGCCATTTCACGACTATTTGTCCCGTACAGCGCAGCAGAGTGCGTGATACGTTGGGCTGCGAGATTGTTAAAAATATCTCGCTTTGTGATTGTAACGCAAGAAAGTAATAATACCATAAAAAGGCGTTCGATTCTAGATTGCATAGAAATAACAGGAGCCGAAAAAGCACGCTCCCTGATCCTAATTGGCAACGGTTCGTGAAAAGCTAAAATTCCTATGAAATGCTCAAAGGAACGCATAACCTAGATTGGGACCTATTTCTGAAAACTGAGGATCACATAAACAAGCGATTCACAAAAATAGTCCATTCTCTTGAAATAATTTGATGAAAACAGTTTGGTTCAGCGCCCATTACATCGCACTCAAACCATTTGAAGCTGGAGTGCGTTGGTTGCCAACAAAAAGAAACATGTTCGTAATGTGGAACCAAATAATTTTGTTAATTGGTATCCTTGAGGGGCCCTAATGCCCTTTACGCCGGAGCAGCAATAGAAAGGACATAGGATAGCAATGGAAGTTAGAACAGAACGAGAATCAACACCAGCAATTCATTTGGACTAACAGAGCCCGAAATGGGCACTAACGAGAACCAAATTGGCATGTCCACCACTAGTATGGCGACGCTTTGATGGATTATGAAAATATTTTCACTTTCCCTTCATTTCATCGGCTAGATTTGGAGTGTGTGCCTGATGTAGCAGTACGGTCGTAATATTTGCTTTTAAATTCTTTTATGCAGAAACAGTATTGTTGCTCTTGCGTTTGGTAAATTCGCTAGACGCTTTCAGTAGTGCATTTATGAAAAAGTATGGCTGGCCTTAAGGGTCAAGTTATTCAATCTTCATTAGTAGTAAACCACTTTGAAAAAATAGTTTTCCATAAGTTTAATGAATGTCGAAGCAAAAACAAAATAGGTACTTCTGCGGAAGGAAAGTCTGGCGACTCGCGTCACGTCAGCAAACCATTTATAAACAACCATAACTTTTAATTGCTAGCAACGACATAAATCACATGAAAGACCTTTCCGTTTGTTTTGCTCTTAATTCTACTGCTCACTTGAACGAGCTTCTTGTGAATGGTTCTTAGCATAGCAGAGGAAAAAACAGTTCTAAGAAACCAACCAACTTGGTGACCTCGATGTTGACCGATTGAAGTTGATTGGATATTGGAAAAGATTATTGGAAGGAACTTTGAATTAATTAGATGGTATTTTAATTTAATATTAGAATACAACTTAAACTTTTGTTGAAATACAAGTTCTTAATGGTAATTTGCACAATTGATGTGATAAAAAGGTTATCAATACCATGTAACACGTAACATGTTTTCTATCCATTCAAGATAAAAAGGCAATGATAGTACTTGGAAAAACTTAATCTTCTTTGGAAATATTTTTCCGACGCCGATTTCGATCCTCGTACTGCATTTATCAATTGTATCGGATTTCTTCGAAAACCGTTTGTCCAGATGATTTAATTCGGATTCCTGAAATGGATTCAACTGCACGCGATTCTGTGCTGTGTGAAAAAACAACGCTTACATATCAATACAAAAATCAATCAACTAAGGATACGTAAAAAAACACTCTGACACTCGCGCTGGAAACACCAGCTGTAGAAGATGGATGAATTCCTTTTTTTCCACTTTGGAGCATCGTTGAAGTAAATGGGTAGAAAAAAAGTATAAAAGAATGCACAATCCCACTAAAATTGTTTCCTGAATAGTGGAAAATTACTAAAGCTCCATTTGACAACACAAGAAAACCGGGTTACTTTTTCAATATCTTCTTTTAATTGTAAATCTACCGCCAAAGTGTTCTTTGATGGAGTGAGCCACCAGGCGCCTCCATCAAATGATCCCGGCGGATAATCTTAAAATGATACGGGAATGCACAATCCCGCTAACATTGTTCCGTGAATGGTTGAGAATTACTGTAGCTTCATCTGAAATCACAATAATATCGAGCTCCATTTTCTAAACCATTTTTTGAACTGTAAATCTACCAGCAAAGTGTTCTTGATGGAGTGAACCACCAGGCGTCTCCATTGCCCTCAAGTGTGTTTCTATAACCACGTGTGTTTCTGAACCGGAAATTCAATCCCATACCTTTGGTTACAAAATCGTTTCACATTTTTATCATATTCACTGCTCCCTTCTTCAATTGAATATTTTCAAGATCGAACGGATTGCTTAATCCGTACGGCAAACTACATCGACCGTGTCCTTAGTCGTCACATTTTCCATTCCTTCGCTTCATCGGTTCATACCAGCGAGAAAATCGGATCTGCCCCATCGTATGCATCAAACACAAACAAGAAAAAAAACCCTAAAACGTTCTTGTAGGGCAAAGCTTTCCATTATCCTCTCCTTTGACTCTCTACCCTTCATATTTCACATACCGACCTCGGTGCCGTTCCAAACATCTCCCACATCACACACCCAAATCGCTCGTGCTGCATTCACTTCACTTCCGCTATTTCCGCATGAATTACTGCACATTCCGGAGGTCTGATTCCGGAAGGTTGCCCTGTGCGCAAAGCCGGGATACTGTCACCGTTTTGAATCAAGCATTCTGTTTGACTTGTCACCGGCAGTTGCTCGGTGCACGGTCCCCGTTGCAGCATAAAGATGCAGGGCAAATTGTATGACGAACAAGAAAGAAAAAAAAGAAAACCTTGGAAGCTTGAACACTACCGGAAAATAGCCGTACACGCTAGCTTGTAACGATGTGGCCCGATGAGCCGGGGCTGAAAACCCCGGCTAGTTTACCGTTTCCTTCATCCATTTATCCACGACACACCAGCACGCCACGCAAGAAAATGTTAAGCCGCCCGTGTCGGAAACGGGGGAAAATAAATCCTCACCACTTACATAATTTTCTGTCAAACTCAGCAGCGGATATTTTATAAGTTGCTTTGCAATGTACTGCAAAATGGGAAGGCGAAAGGAAACACAGAGACACACAAACCAGGGCAGCAAGCACCATCGTACAGACACGATTAATGCTAGTTTCATTGTACCGATGTGTGTCCTGTTAGTGGAACCCCGAACCTAAAAACAAAGCCAAAGCCAATTCGTCGCTGTATTGCATTTTAAATACAAACATCGCAAGAGTTGACATGACGGGATGAATTAATGGCGAAGGTTGTGGTAGAACGGGCACAAAGCCTCGAAAGCGGAAAAACTTTTTCCCAACCCAACTCGGGAGCAGGGCAAAAATTATGCAAGCAGGTGTTCTCATTTTTCCCCCTGCTTTTTTCACTCAAGTGACACTTTATGCATTCCATTGCAAAGTCAATTTAAACTACCGAAAGCCTCTCAGGCAATTGCTGCTACGGGTAGCAAATGCAAACATGCACACTCGAGCCAGTCGCCATTTAAATTCAATTGAATATTTAATACGAAAAATGCTCGATGTTTATTCAACCCTCCGTTTTGTTTGCCAAAACGGAATCCTCGTTGGATTTATTCAATATCAATTTGGTCGATTATTATACAATTTCTTACCTTTTGCCATTGGGGAAGCGTAATAGTTCGGACTGGGCAGTTCCTAAGCTCTCTTGGGTAAATAGGTTTGTCATCATTGTTTTCCCCCAAAACCGCTTTAGCCATTCAATTATACCTCCTTCAGCTGTCACATATTAATGATGATCGCAAGCATTTAGAGGATTTGTTCACGCAAACCATCTCGCATCGATCGCAACTATTCCGTTCCGAAATACTTTTCTAATTACGGAAGCTCCCACCACCACAGACTCAGCTTTTCACTTACTGCTAGTACTGTCCATTTGCTACCTCCCGGACAGCAGCCAGGAAAAAATAGGACATTTCCTTTGAAACCTTTCCTCACGCACACAGTTTCTCAGGCAACAACGGAATCGAAGGAAAAAGCAAATATTTGCTTGTTTGTTTATTTGTTTGCCTACTGTTTGCACTGACACGTACAGCCCTGCCGTATTTGTCCGGCTCGTGGCAACCCACGTTCGTGCACGTTAAGCCTGCCCGGCCAGGCTTAGTAGTGCGCCGCACAACGGGCACCGAGTCGGGCTAAGCGTCGAGACGTCTAATTGCACACTCGATGCTGAGCTTCCTCCTATCCATTTCCGAAAACTCGGTATCAAATGGAAGAAACTGGGAGGAAAACTAACACCAACTCTCAACGTGCCGTGGAAGGGTTGATTAATTTCTTGATATCAAACACGTTTGTGCTGATCCGGACTATGAGGTTTTGCTATGTGCTCGCTCTTTCTCTGTCTCTCTCGTCCTTCGCCTTATATCTGTTTGCTTTCATGTCGGTTAGCTACCAGCTCGTACACTGCGAACCGGCGAGGTACTCCTTTTTCCGTGCACTTGAACGTTGTAATTGTCTTAAATCACCAAGGTTTAGCTAGGGAAGCCGTCGGAGTCGGCGGATGGAGCCGAACACTTGCCCGGTGTTCAGTTTAATTGAGAATCAATTTGTACATGACACGCGGCACGGTTCTTCTATCACCGCTACAGGTGTAACTTGTTCCTTCTGGATGTTCGTCGAGTACGTTCACGAACAGTCGCAGTACCTTTCCTTTTGCGACCTAAATATACTCACCCACCAATCGATAGATGTCTTCCAAACGGTCCCGCTGTCCAAGGGGTTACATCGCTCTCTCGGGGCAAGAAATCGATCGTCCATTGCATGACTGATGTGGAAGATTCGCGTCGCATCCTTTTACCCAATAATTCCACCCATTTAAGTGGGTCTGTTTTTTTGTCCCTCGGGTTCCGTTTCACTCACACCGCTTTCATAGTGTCTTACTTTAGACCACCGATACCATTACAAAACCACAAGTTTTGTGCGTACATCACAGCAAGCGAGCGTATTCGTGTAATTACTCCGCAGCGCTTACTCGGTTTAGTAGCGCAGTGAACGTCAAAGGTGTCTCACACAAGACATTCGCGGTTAAATTAACGCGAACCGTTGCTTCGATGAGCCAGTGTTCGGGAGTGTTGTGAATTTTTTGGTCCGAAATTGCTGCACGATGTTTCGAAGACGTGAACACACGATCCGTACGGTGGATAGGCTGGAGAAAGGATTTTCCTGCTCTAGTACGATAACGGCCGCGACGACCATAACGATGAGCAAGCGGCGACATCAAGGTCCGGCATTTTGTCACGAGCACTGCCGCTCGGTAGCGATAGATCTGGTGAACTTTCTCATCCGATACCAGTACGAAAATAGGTAAGAGTGGTTTGCTGAAGGAGGTTTTACAGTGTGCCGTATTGCTTAAGCGTGCAATATTGGGAGTCTTGTTGGGGAGGACTAGAGACTGTTTCCACCAAGCCCAAGGGATAACAGGAGTTGACTGTTTAATGTTTTTCGAAGCTGCTGGAAAGGTCGATGAGTGCGTTCCGTATGTCCGTGGTGAAATTGTACAACTATTCCATCCAACAAGTCCATACTCTATTTATCCTTCAATTGAACAGTTCATGGTGCGAGTCTAGAACATTCGCTCGTTCCATTCCCGAAACCATTCCCGTACCAGTACTTGAACCGACCACACCCGGAAAGTTCGATCAGTTATCAAATATTGGAAGCGAAATCAAAAATAGGATTGGACGAGCCACGCACAGCGAGTATGAAAGTTTCATCGTACAACAACTCGCACCACTAACCCATCGAACGGAGCCGAGTTTTCAGTGCTGTGACCTACAATCGTACACCTACCATAAACACAAATCCAAAATGTCAAGTTCAATTGACAGTTCTCGCTACGTGTACTCTAGCGCTCGATTGTATTGCCTTTTGCCCGTTGCCATAGCGCTGTCATCATTCGACCTGCGGTGCTTTCTGACCGCTGAAACACGGTGATACTTTGTTTCGAGCCGCATTGTTCAAACGCGGAAAAACAGCTTCAGAGCAGAGCGGGCCCCGCGAGTGCCTTTTGAAACCGTACCAAAACAATGGTGCGTTCGCTTGCTTTGCGAAGTGGACGTTCGAGCTCCGGGGCCAGTCAGGTTTTCATTAGAAAATCATGCGCACAATTTCATTTAAATGAAAGCTCGTTAATGGAATGAATTGAGCGAGAAATTTGAAATGTGGCTTCCGGTAGAGCGTTTTGTGTGGGAATAATAATGGAGAGGATATTATTCACTTGACAAGGGCTATCGGGTTTTATTGCTATCTTTAAAAATAGATAACAATTTTCAAATGTATTGTCTAAAGAAATTTTTCGAATGTTTTTTGTTGTATTAAACTCATTTTTTAAGTAGAACACTTTAAAATAAACCAAAGTGTATAAAGTGGATGTGGATAAAGGTAGACTTTAACAAACCCATATCTCCAAACAATTGTGTTGCGCTTTATCTTTACTCCCTACAATCACCGAACGGTGTATTATTAGCGTGAACATTAGCGCACACAAATTACCATGAAATAATTTTCCAAATTAAGAAAAATGTCCTCTTGCGGGTCCTTCTCGTCCTTTCCCCCGAGAGCGAAAGGCATAAGAGCTCACTCGACCGAAAGGTGCTAATCCCATCGGACCAAACTGTAATCACACTGTTGAGAATGGCCGTAAATGTAATTAAAGCTCCACCGGGAGAGAAAACCCACCCGGTTGAATATATTCTCCACCTTAATATTGCCCTAGGCAGATAAAAGGAAGAGGCAAGCAAGAAAAAAAAATAATTACCCAAGAACGCCGAGTCTCTTTGTTCGATGGAAGAAATTCCGCTAGGATCACCGTATCAGCCTACCTCGGGGTAATCGTGTAGCTTAATTCGTGCCGAAAGCGAAATACCACAGGACACCGAAACCGGAAAAACCTATCAGGCGCCCAGAAGCCTTCCCACTATCTGGCTGGCCAACTTTTCACGGTCGCACGCAATGGAAAAGCTTATTAAATTTTCATCAAACGACCACTTCGGTCCGGTCTAATTTTTGGCATTAATCAGTAAGATTAGAGGCTGACCTTCTGTACACCGGTTGGTCGGTCCCCGGGTGTTGTTGTTTGTATTGCTTCACACGAAAGATGCGAGGAAGTGTTGTGAAGCTGTTAACGTAATAAAGGGCACACCGATCCTATTCGGAAAGGCTTATGGGTTGCGGGATAAAACCACACAGCCAGCTGCATGATAGATCAGCTCCGTGAGTGTGTTCCTTTTGTTTTGCCCATCAATTTTCACGTGCTTGAATAAATATTATTTGCTCTAAATAGCTCCCCCCGCCAGCCTATTTCATAAGTGTACGGGTACAACCGCCGTTAAATGTGGCGGGCACTAGGCTACGTCCTTGGTCGGGCCTGTCAGAAAACAATGATTTATGGGTCTGCACTAAAGACATCGCCCGTACACCCATCGCTTCCGGGTTCTGATTCTTCGTAATGTGCCCCGATATCCTGGGCGAGGAATTATTCAGCAAACTGCCTACCACCAAACTCGGGCTTTGCTTGCCGATGCGGTAGATCGTGGCATCGTGTTCTAGGCCATAGGCTCGTTCCTCGCCATCCCCAGCTTCTGCCTGCCTGTAATCAATGAGTAGAACAGACAACAGAATCGATCTGTCACGATGCTTTTATTGGCCAACGGCAAAGCGTTTCCCATGTGCACGACACAAGCTGGTACGATACTGCTAACGATGGAGACGCCTGGTGCCTGGTAGGTTTGCTGGTCATGGTAGAAATTGAGGATACGCGCAAAACAATGCCAAGATTATTCATGAGCTCGTAAATCAGTCAATGAGTTGGAACACGCCGCATACGAGTTGTAAGCGAGTTCGGGTTCGGTAGAGCCGCTCAGCTGTTTCACTCCAGCACCGTAAGCCATGCACATCATGTGAAAGCTTCCAGCAACATTCTGTGGCCCTCCCGTTGCTTGACCACAAATCCTCCAACAAAACAGAGCTTAAAAGCGGTTTAGCATACTGCAACGCTCCACAGAAATTGATGCAAAGTCGATAATTAATTTTAGAAACATGTACAGCCAAATTATTATTCCTTCATTGATTGTGATTTCTATTCCCCATCTTGCTCGTGCTGTTTCGATGGAAATCGATCAGCATCGCCACCAAACCGTCCGTCAAAAGAAGCGCAAAAGATAGTAAATCTATGTGAGTATACGTTTTCGAGTTGTGGATGATTATTAAAACAGTTTTACTATTTATATGTATTCATGCTAAAACCTCCAACCTACCCACCAACAATTATTCTATCCAGCCTGATAAAAAAGCTCATGCAGTAAGTAATTGCGAGTAGGATTGCATAAGAACGCTCCCATCATCGTACAGTCGCTAGCTCTGTAGTAGTGGAATAATTTTTACGTTGCTCTGCTTGCTGTGTAGTAAAACTTTAGCCATCCCTAGGCGCGCATAGTGCAAATTGGCATATCGGAGTAAAGTTTCTGTTGAAAGTGTAAATTATTTTGCAGCAGAAACAACTTTATGCCAAGCAAACACTGGTCCATTCAACGCTTATTAGCGTACCACGGCAACGTACCGCGTTTCGCTCGCTCTAATGAACACTGGCGCTGTAGACGCAAGAGATGCTTCCCCCGTAAGGGAGCCTTTTCACTGTTTCACTCTAGAACGAAACAACCCTGACAGCAAAGAGTTATCAAAACCTGCAAAAAGATACCATTGAACAACGTTTGCAGCGTATTTATTTTAATAAACACACACACACATAGAATTGGCATTCAACGTAGAGGGTGCTGTGAAAGGAACCCCCCAAAAAAACAGGGCCACTGGAAATAGAAATGAAGCAAATAGTTTGTCGAAAGCTTTCGTAGGATGCAGCCAAAAGAGTCATAATAATGAAACAATGGTCAGCGAACCGAATCGAAGTGGTAATGCATATAACAAAGGGCAACACTTTGGGACACAGACAGAGTAGTGCATTAGCAGTGTGGTATGCTTTTAGGAAGCGTGACATAACCGTGGTCCCAGTGGACCTGTTAGTGTAAATAAACTCTAGCTAAAAACTTTTTATAAACTTATTGCTTATTGTGAGACTATAATTTTTAGCTACATTTATTGTTAAAGGTGTTACAAACTAAAATGATTATTAAGCACATCACAAAGCAATTCCTGGTGTGACAAAACAATGGCATTCAGCCGTACTAAAAAACCCAAAAAACCAATCTTTAACCCCAAAATCACCTCACCCTCCCAAACGCTTTGCCGATTGAACACTGTTCTAACCAACCAATTTTGAAGCTACACAAAACCCATTCTCGTTGGTTGTGTGCACGACCGGCACTTTCGTCGGTGTAAAATCGAATCACAATCCTTTCAATCGTGGTCAAAAGTTAGTCGCAACAGTACGGTGCTAAACGGTGATTGAGCTTGGGTGGTAAAAGTTCCGCGGTTACGTTCCGGTTTTGGCGATTCCCACTTTGGCACGTCAATTTGGATCGAAAAGTTTGCGTACGGTTTGCGAAGCGTCGGTAAAAGCGCGGACGTAGCGAAAAAACGATGTGAAAATTCAATTTGCAGCTCTATGCACACTTTAAAACCGTGTGCTTTGTTTCACTGAATGGTGTGTAAATAACAATCAAGAAGCAGAGAAAAGGGCTTTAGTTTGTGGTGAGCAGTGTTTTGGTGTAGAACTACTAGTTTTAATTGATGGTGAAACATTAAACTGTTACAAAAAAAGCTTTAAGCTGTTTGATACTATACTTCATACTAGTGATGGGAAAAAATGTATCTCAATAGAGATTCAAATCATTGAGTCGCAAGTCTAATAGAGATCCGGATCGCATTATATTATTTTCCTTGGTCTTTCACTTTTTGTGAAACAATCAGGACTATATCAAGAATGATGAAATCAAACAACAGCACTATTCCAACCCCGTCTCTCTTATCCAAACCTTACTAAATCCCAATCACCACCCAAACGAATCCTAATCGAATCCTAATCGAATCCCAATCGAATCCCAATCGAATCTCAATCAAATCTCAATAAAACTCCAATCGTAACTCAACCGAATCCTACTCGAATCCCAATCGAATCCAGATCCAATTCAACTCGAATGTCAATCGAATCCCAATCAAATCCCAACCGAATTCAAACCGAGTCCAAATGGCCTCCTATTCAGATCTCAATCTTATTCCAATTAAGTTCCAACAGAATCCCAATTAGATTCCAATCGAGACCCAATGGAATCCTAATCCGATCTCAATCGAAGCCTAATCAAGTCCCAATGGAATCCCAATTGGATTCCAACCGAATTAGAATCCCTATGGAATCTGAATCAGATCAAATCTCTATAGAATCAGAACCGGATTCGAATCCGATAGTATTTAATCCAATTAGTATTTAATCCGATTCGAGTCTTTCTAGGGAAAGGATCTTCGAATCTTCAAAGTCCCGCATCTCTCATCGCTACTTCAAACCAGCAATGGGATTTTCGTTCCAAGCCAGTTAGGTTCGTTCCGTTTTCCCTAAGCAGGTTCAAATTAAATCACAGGGTAGATTTTTTGCACCTACATTTTTTGTCACAGTTTGCAGTTCCTGTTTAAGTAGGTTCAAAGAACCTGCCGTTTCTTTCTGAAATGGAACTTGTTCCATTCCGTTAAAAAAAACGAAATATTCCCATCACCACTTTACACAAAAGTTAAATACACACAAAGGTGAACCTTTACAGTGGACTACAATTGCCTTCCATTATTGTGCCCATTTATCCTGCGCCATTCATAGCAATTTGCAATACTATATACGAACAACCTCTTTGTTCCCGGTTGTTTTTTATTCATCTCCTATAATTTTATACTCTTCTTAAGCATAGCATTAACCATGGCAATGACAATGAATTTTACAGCCCCGAGTACAAAATGGCACTCGAGGTCGACCCGTCCAGGCACACATCTTGCCAACCTTCGTGCTGTAAATCCAATTGCCAAAAGCAAGTGCAAGCTTGGTAGCCAAAACAGCTGAAGACTGCTGCTCTGGTGTGGATGATAAGCCTGTCGTCACCCATTTTGCACGATCGAGGCTTTCACATTCCCCATGACCGAATGTAGTCTCAAAACAATAAAACGCGTACCGTGGAAGACCGTTACACCGAAGGTCCTTTCGCGGACGCTCTGTTTATCCCACCGAAGCTAGCGAGTGAATCACGAAATCGTACGATAATTTATGCTTCTGTGGCTAAATCGAAACGACCTCCAGCGCAGGCCAACCACTGTCACTCGCCTTTCCCAACGTGGGACATTCATTCGATTGCGTTTAAACAATGGCTAGCTAGCTTTATGCCTGTTTGCGCCGTGTGTTATATGCAGCGCTTTCGAGCTTTTTTTGCTTGCTCCAAGCATCAGAAGCGGCGCCAAAACGTTTTTCGCGAAAGGGCATTGGACCGCAGGGCGAACGAAACTTAACGAACCCGAAACCGACCGCCCTCCTGCTTGCGCATCTCTCCCGGGAGTAACACAATCAGTTGGAACCGTTCCAAGCAGCTGTTTTCCGTGCAAACACAGTTACGACCAGGCAGCAGCAAAACGGGGCCACAGCCACTGAACTAATAAATTATCTCGCTTTCCCTTCGCGCGAAGAATTCGTTCGCTGTCCAAAAAACGCCGGCAATGCTGCCTTACAGTTGCACACGTCCCAAAGGCGACAGTAAAACTGGAACGCTTTTCTGTCCGGACGGACCGGGTTCACTCGCAGCGAGAGCTAGAAGGAAATAGGTTTCTTTCGTTTGTTTGCTTAGCTCTGGTTACGTTCCAGCCAAGAACGTGTGAGATTTCTTTGGCTTCAGAAGGAAAATTGTGCTAATGCAGCGTACCACAAGCTGTGTGAGTTTCATCCATGGTTTTTTTGGTATCATTTCTATGCAAAAAGATGCAATTTTGGGCTTGCATCCCTTTTTAAAGTATCTTAGGATTATTAAGCAATTTCGGCCTTTACAACACAAATACAATTAGATTGGCTTCGAAATGAGCAACTGTAATCTCGCAGAGGAAACTCGGCATTTTGAAGCATAAGAACTAGCTCACTTAAACCAAGCATGAGTAGAAGCTCCACTAAATATAAGCTCTATATGTCAAAGGCACCCTCCACGTGTACATTTTCAAATAATTTTGCCAGTCCCGGACATGAAGTCAGCATTTTCGGAACCCGGCAGACTAAACGAACTGCTCGCAGCAGCACCCATGAATTGAATTACCACAAAACGAAGAAAGGTGAAGTGAATTTCATCCCAGTCCAAAGCCCTTTTATCTCTGTCAAAGCGATCAACCGCTGGGTGCTGCAGGTGAAGACCCGAAAAAGCCGGTTGACGATTTTCCAACACATCGCAACCGGGTGACATGCAGCAAGCCAGGGTCTCAGTTCCAGCTCCATCATTTCAAGGAAGCGTACAGAATCTGTTGCCAGGCCCACAACTTCATGGCAGAAAAAAGCCTTCCTTAGAGAGAGGCTCAACTTGAATGTCCCATCGGTCCCTGTCACTGAGACTAACCACAAAATGCAAAACGGGACCCGACCGCTAAATCCCAAACCCTTGAAATCGAACATCGATCTCACTAACCGGTAAGCGATCGTGTTCTTCATCGTGTTGGGGATTTTTTTTGTTTTTGTTGTGTTGTCCCCACTTGAATCTGAAATTGAAAATCTTAACTACCTTACGCCATCCGCCATCCTCCGTTCGAACGAGCACTACCAAATTGGCCAGAAAATGGCCGGGCGTGCGGGCCAAGTATGACACGAACTTATAATCCCCAAAACCCTTAAAAGGCTGCCGAGGGTCGGAGAGTGTTGGGACCTCTTGTTTTTCCAAAATAGAACACCCATTCAACGGAAGGAAGATGAAGCTTTCACCTCTTTTTCGTGGGTGCTTTGGAGAATTCGTCCTACGGTTCTACGAATCATTAAGCTCTGGGTCGGAAAAACGGGAACAAAAGGGACATTCTCGCCCTTTATCCAAAACCCAATACGCCTAATGACGAGCAAATGCGGCACGGAGAGGTGCCGTTTGTTTTTTTTTTTGCTCTGTTTATGTGTGCGTGTTAGTGACAATGTCACCAGAACAGCGGTGGGTACTGTAAATGATTAATTTTCAGCTCGGAAAGCACTCAGCGCGTTCGTTGAGATTCGCGTATTGTTAGGGGTTTTAATTAGAAGCGGCGAGTGAGCACACGCCGCCGTTTAGCAAGTATTAAACAACACTTAATCTTTGGGCCCGTTTTGCCCCCGAATGTCCCCCGATGTGGACAGCAAACTAATCCGGTACAAATTAATAACGTCAGGAATTAAACCGTTGTCCAGCTATTTTGGGAGGGTGGAGCTAAAGAAAAATGAAGGCCAACGTTTGTAGAACTACACAGTACGTGCGGAAGAATTTTGATTAAGTGATCAGTGACTTCGTAAGTGGATCGAAAGTTTTGACAGAAGAAAAAACGTCTAGGATTGTTTTAGGATTAATTGAACCTATCATGAGAATTATACATAATTTAAACGAATCCGAATAAATTATTTTGATGCATGATGCTTATTAAATACTTTAACTGCGTCATATTAGATCAAGCATGGCCGAAATTGGCAGGCCGAAACCTTTTGTGGTTGTAGTGTCAAAGAAGAAAAAGAGGAAAACATAGAAGAAGAAGTTAATGCTGCAGAAAGAGATTGATAGCTACCAGGCATACTCGTGCCTAGGCATACTCGTAATGGCTTAACCGGAGACTAGGAATCTTCTTTGGTGGAATCCATGCCTGCAACATACAAGTGATTTACACGATGTTCAATAAGAGCGAGTAAAAAAATGTCTACGCGTAGTTATGCGCCATTTTGATGTTCATCGGAGCCTTTCTATTCATTAGTGAACGGCGACGAAGAGTTTGTTAATGACTTATTGGCCCAACGACGTCTTAGGTCATGCCTTTCGTTTCTGGTTTACTAGACTTCATGATGTCACGTAGTTGGATAGTCAGTCCTCACTACGGGGGAACGGTCCGGATGAGATTTGAACCGCGGTCCAGCCGTATGAAGACCGGTGCCACTGTCGCCTTATCACCGGGGCCGCCCCAAGATGAGTTATATAAGCGGATCAAGCAGATCCCATAGGCGGTGCAGCTCTCGATTGAAGGATCGAATTCAATATCAGGTTGACAAGGACGCTAATCAACTAGAACTGCTCGATTGAGCCCAACTGCAAGAGGATGTGGGCCTAGTTGATACTATCTCGGCTTACTGATCAAAGCCTCATGTTTTTCGGAAGAGAAGCTGTCAGGAGAATCTCACGAAATTCCTCGACAAAACTTTATGTCATTCCAGCTTTCTGGATTCTATTTAACCAATCCAGAAGAATTCGCATTCTTCAACAATTTTTGAAAGTGTATTCGAGGTTATTGCATGCCATACACAAATTATATTGAAAATGATGGCCACCATACTCGTCTACTCGTCGCTAAACAAGAGCGGTCCAGTAGACGAGGCGATAACAGCGGCAGTCTTCACAAGTAAAGACCGGATATCGAACCCCGTTTAGACCTTGTCCTCGTACGCAGAATCAGAACATTCTTACGATATGATTAAATCCAGCCAAGTTTATTCCTTTATTTATTTCATGATGTCCCGCTTCCTTTATTGGGGCGGTCCGGTGGCCGAGGCGACAGCGGCGCCGGTCTTCACACGGCAGGGCCGGGGTTCAAATCCCATCCAGACCGCCTCCCCGTACGTAAGGCTGACTACTTTACTACGGGTAAAAATAAGTCACAGAAAGCCAGAAATGGCAGGCCGAGACCTCTCGAGGTTGTAGTGTCAAGGAAGAAGAAGAAGAAGTTTATTCCTTTAACTCGACTAACTTCCTCAATAAGTCGGCTAAGTGCTAGAAATGGCTCCATAAAAAGCCATTTCTTCTACAATTTTCCTCGCATTTATTTAAACTGAACCCACGACCAAATAAAAGCTTAAAGACTACTTGCGTCTATGACTTCATCGCAGCGAAATACACATCGTTACCGGAAAAGCAAACACCATTCCCATCTGCAGCAGCGTGTAATCACGTATTGAGCGTGAACATTCCTAACAAAACAAAAACCGACAGAGCAAAAAGTAAGCACAAATACATCCGATCCAATCATCCGTGCAAAAACACGCTCAATTTAGCCGGTTGCATAGAGAGACACACATCAAAAGCGACATACCGCTGGGTCGTGGAGTGACGCTGAGATGCTGGAAGAAGAAACACGGAAACGAATTCCTCCTGCCACAGGACATGGTACATCCACCAATTTCTCCGAACTGGAATCTGCCCGTGCAGCTGTGGAATAATTTCATTACAAAAACATACCAAGCTCAACACACAACCACACACACACGCCCAACAGCTCGCCTGTCACCCGCAGGGAGGGACGCAGGCGAACACGGTTTGCATACTTTCAGGCGCCTTCGAATGTACACCGAATTTATTCGCAATAATCACTTAAGGATATGGAATTTTAATGGCATATGGAGTACTCTCGTACGGCGTACGTGCGCCCGTACTCGGTACGGTACATGACGGCATGTAGTACACCGTGTGTCAACCGGGAGCACTGCGGCAGGAGAACCCCCGTACCCTGGGATGAATATGTTTCGCATCTAATTGAACGAAGCGTTTAAATGTAAACACACCCAGTACGTGCCCAACACCCGGTACGGGCACGATGAACGGGGTCGTGTCTGTAAATTATGTCCGGAAGAAAACGGTGGACAAGATGTAAAGGTTGGGCGAGACATCCGGTCATCCGGTCGAAAGTCATCGTACGCTGGTTTTCCACCGCCGGTGGTGAGTTTGCTGAGGTCCTGCTCCGTCTTTAAGCTCGCTTACCCTCGCCAACGGTTCCGGGTTCGAGGGAAAGCTTTCAGCCGATGTTAAAGAGACAACCGGGGAGGTTCTCCCAAAGGAGAAGAAGGCTCGTCATACCGGGCAGATGCCAAATCCAGCGCAGATGTTGAAAAACTTCACCAGAACGGCCATATTTCGAAATACTTTCCACCGACCGAGCTTCGGTGGCCACATGCATGGTTCCAGCGCGTGTGTGTGTGGGTCTGCCTTCTTTATTCTGCTCTTCTACACCATCGTGACTCCCCAGCGTACGATGGATGTATGTCTCGCCACAGAGGCTGCGGTGTAGCATGATGTCGGCCCCCAGCATGCAAACACACACACAGACACTCCCTCTCGCTGCTTCAAAACATCCACTGGAAACTCGTGAAAAGGAGATGATTTAAAATTTATAACGAAATACCGGAGACGATACGATATGGCGCGATGCTCTCGGATTGCTGGCTCGGAAAAGGGATCTCGGTGGATGTGTGAACTTGTGCAGTCCTCGATCCCGTGCCGAACACATTCACCGCGAGGGAAGTAAATCTTCACGAAATTCCACACAGACAGACGGTTACGATCCGAAGGTATTACCAGCGATTTTTTTCACCCCTGCTGTCAATGATATGCTTTGCATAACTCATAAGCTATCCAGCGCGAAACGGCGCATTCCTGGCGAGAGCTTTGAGTACGCTGAACGCTGTTTTGTGTCCTTACTTATGACGGTGTCAAGTAAGCACGGTACATATATTTCTACGGCAAGTGCTGTAGTGATCCTGTTGATTAAAAGCATAATAGGTGCCCGCTAGCAGAGAGGAGTATCTTTGTGATAATACGCTCCTTTCGGGGTGAAAATTTTGAACAGACTCTAAATCCCTTCACAAGATACACCTATTCGGGTGGGAGTAGCTCGGGTATAAATGTGCTCCATAATGAAGCGAAATATGCATATCTCACAAGCTCAACTTTATTACTGCAACTGCGAAAATATTTCATTCTAGTTTCGGGTTTTCAAGATCTAGACGTGAGCTGAGTTCAACATAGAGCTCAGAAAATGAAAGCCTTAAATCGGGCGAAAATTATAATAACTCATCTCGTTTAATATCCCTAATCCGTCTCTGGGCTGATCCGTCTGATCGTCAAGGTATATTTAATTCATTCCATTTTAATTGAAGCTTTTCTCATCTTCTTGGATCACACTGTTCACCGGCTAAAGCATTTTAATTAAAATTTCCTTTTTGAGACACAGACACACTCACACAAACAAAATCGACGCACTACGCTACCACTCAGTTAGCAATTAGCATTGATTTATGCCACTCCAAGTCCATTTACGGCACAATCCGATTAGTATATTTTTCTCACATTACCACTTGATCGGTTGCTGGCCCTCGGTGTACTGGTGGCATCGGATTGATGGTTCACCTTTTTCCCACCCATCGCATCTCGATCCAGTTGAGATGATAAATGTTTAACAAACTCATTTTACTATAGACCAGCCTCTCAATTACACCCGGCGGCAACCTAATTAATGACACTTTGATGAGTTTAACATCCGACATTTCAACATGAAATTTTCAATTCCCATAAAAGATTATGTGTTCCGTTGAATTGTTATGCTTTGATTCTTAAGAAATGGGAAATGGGACGATGAGGCTCAACAAGGACAAGAATCACAACCGAACAAAAGGCCACGTTTTGCATTTCCTGGCTGTCAATAGAATTTCCATCGCTTTCCGTTGCTATTGTAAGAAACATTCACCCGATTCACTATTCAACTCAACGGTGAAAAGACGGTACAAAACATCATCCCTGTTGTTTGATAGGCATGATAGCGAGCAACCCCATCTGTGTTGTTAGCGCAACACTTTCCTTCCTTCATTACTATCGGCTTTTCTTTACGCTCAATACGCCTATTTTTGTGACTAAACACTGTGTACACACAATAGCCCCACAAAGGCAACACTTTTGTTTCAGGTTTGGTGTGAATAGTTTGTTTGTGTGTGCTAACTTTTCATGCTGAAGAGTTGAACCATTTCACTACACTTGATGGTGGAGATGGTGTATGAGATATAAGATTCCCATCCCATTCACTCGTCAATCTATTGTGAGTTTGTTCTTTGCTACTGAGAAGCACTCAGAAAATCACTGAACCAGCTCAAAGATAAGGTACCAGATCATTCTTGGGATGAGTGTTCCCAAATCGTGTAGGGAAGGAAGCTTTTACCATCCAGAGCAGTAAAGCGGTCTCGTGTATCGTGACGGTTGGTTGGATACAACAGGCTTTGTTCATGGCCGGATTCGGAGGGCGAGTGCGAGTGCAGTGCCACTGAACAACATCCGCCATTTTTAATCCATCACCAGGTAACTAATAAAGCACCAGCCTAGCAGTGATGAGATCATGACCATTAAAGCTAAACTTACCTTGACAGCGAGAGCCACTTGCAGCTTTTTCCGGTCTTCCGGAGCTCGGGTTGAAGTTAATTAAAAGTGATTATCGTTTAAGCTTCCTTAGCCGCAAATTTTCCCTGGCGCTGGATAGTTCCTGTAGATTAAAGTGAAAAAGTTGTAAAAAAAAGAGAGTTTTACTATACTTTACCACTGACAGTCATGCGAGCCAGCTTCACTCTACAATCAAGACCGAAGCGTATGACCTAAATCCAAAATGTACAACACTTTAAAAGTCAAAACACAAAACCGCAAGCTAAGCTGGGCGAGTTGTGGAAAGTTTTCACCAACAAAATAAACTTGGTTATAAAACTTTTCAAGTCCTCGTCCTTCCCTGATCAAGTGCCGGAAATTTGGAATACATTTTCCAACATTTCCGTAAGGTAAAACCTCGTTCTCCGACCCCTGTGAGTAAGCGATTCAAGAGCATGCAATTGCGGCGCAACCAATCTGTGTGCAGCTCGACAGGAAGGTACAGAAACTAAATGGTGGCTTAAGATTTCCATTTCCATGCCAAAACTTTCCCTCATGAACACGGGTGATAGTGTGTACCCGTGGTCCGATAATAATAGCAAGATATGTTTCATGGACAAACGCAAGCGGGTATAGAACTGCAAAGATGGTGCAAGCGGCACACAACACGCATGAGTACACGCTTCGGGGCTAAGCCAGTTCAACTTTGCGTGGTTACACCGCAAGCAAAGTTTAATTAACTAAAACGTTCCATGGAGCTAGCTCCCCATGACGGTGATGATGATGATGATGGTTGGGAGAGATATTTCGCTTCGGGTGATAAACAATATTGGAATTCGGGACGACTTCAAACGGATGCAGTAATCAAATAACGACGCACTGCGATGGTTTTGTGAGGTAGAACAGCCTTATGAAACGCTGGATAGGGAGTACGAATTTAAGTTGTGTTTGCAGCAATGAGCATTGCTTTGCATTATTTTTCAATCAATTTCAATCACCCAAGCTTTTGAGGCAAGGGCTCTCACTACGGGAGAATATATAGAAATCGACTTATACTATATCAACTTGAATTCCAAAGTAGAATGATAAGCCCAAGTGTAGACAGATGCAAGAATTGCGATAGCCAAAGCCTTACAAAGAACTTAAGGAGTGTTAGATATAAAAATCTGAAAAGCATCCCCTCAGCGACCACCAACGTGCTGTATAGAAAATCAGTGAGGATAATTGGTGTTGGCAAGGCAATTCTTCAAAGTCCGTCTAATAATGAAGCTTCCGAAGAATTATTATCTCAGTCGTTTAGTGATAACGTAAATTTAAAGATATAACTTTACGCACTACAACCACTAATTGTCTCGGTCTGCCATTTCTGGCTTTCTGTGACTTAACTTTACCCATAGTAAAGTAGTCAGCCCTGCGTAAGGGGAGATGGTCTGGATGAGATTTGAACTCCGGTCATGCCATGTGAAGACCGGCGCCGTTGTCGCCTCGGCCACCGAACCGCCCCAACTTTATGTTAAGTGAATTGTATTTTCGTTCATTGTGAGCAAAATCTCAACTTCTGTATCTAAAAGGCAGTGGTCCTACTGTCCTACTGGTTTGAATTTTATGGAATTTTATTAAACATTGTGTCGTATGTAAAACATTTAAAGTCATCTCAAATAATGGTAGACTATTATTTTTTATATTATTTTAGCACTACAATACTTTTTTAAATTTGATTCAAATGAACGACAAAAATTCCCACCCATACATTTGTATTGTATAGATTTTAAGATATTGATATTTAGTATATCCAGCAGAAATGGGCAGGCCAAACAGAACCTACCGAATCGGAGCCATCCGTAAGCGACCCAGAATCTTTCGGGTCGTATTCCTAGTTCCAACGAGTTCGAGTCGAGCCGTGAATTAGACGAGTTCCCGAGTCCCGAGATTACTATGGGTCGACCCAAACTCATTGCACCCACGGGTCGTTCCAAACCTACAGATCAAACTCGGGTATACTTTGCTGCACCTACGGGTCGACCCAAACTCGTTGCACTCGATTCTCATAGGTACGAACACGATTACGAGTCGATCCGTGAAAAGAGTCGTATGACCCATCACTTATATCCAGTGTTCCAATTTCATTAAAGCTGCATTGCTTTTGAGCTTATTCAATGCAACGTTTTGGTTGTATAATACTTATACTAAAGGGTAAAATAAAATAAAATATTAGAAAGGTTTTTTTGTATATGCAAGGCCGTGTATCGGAAAGGTATAACTGATGCTATAAAAAACTGTATAAAATACACAACAGTACAAAATATATCTTAAAGCAAAAAATAATATTAAAATGAATAAAATACACAAATAGCTCTTTAGTGAAATATCCATAAAACTGGTGCCATATTGTTAACAACGTAAAACGCAAACCCACAGCCCACAAAAAACTGCAACCAAATCAGAACCAAAACATAAACAATACCCCAATGAACGTTTGAAAATAATTTTAAAAATTAATAGCCACCATAATGAACCCGCGATCGGCCATCTCGCCGTGGCAGATCTCCATCCTAATTACCCTCCCCTGTAGCAGAAACACATCGAGACCGTGTACGCTTAAAACAATGCTAAACTAAATATCATTTTCCGGCAATTACAAAACCCCTATCCCTTTACGTTTCCCATTTGGTCCCACACTGTAACACTGATCGTGGGTTGGTTGGGTCACTACTCAACCACCATCACGCTCATTATAAAGCGATTCTATCGAATCGCTGTCGGTGTGTGTGCGTGTACTTTTAATATAACCCAAGCAGCCAAGGGTGGGGCAATAAAAAAAAATCGGCGCGAATCCAGTCTCCATGGCCGTGTTTCCGTCGCCCATCTAATGACCCATTAACGCGAACCGGAAGTTGTCGTTAATTGCACCGGCTGCGTTCGGTCGTTGTTGTCGGAAGTAATTGACTAAAGAGTACGAAGGATGTGGACCGTTAAACAATGGGGGAGTTCGAGGGGGGGAGATGGGGGGATAGAGAAATTATGTACTTGTTTTGTTTTTACATTGTTCTAGCCCATCCCAGGTGACCTCGTGGTTGGTTCAGGAGGATGTAGTCAGGAGGGCCGTAATAACGCTTTTCCTAGCTTCCGGTGTGCGCATTTGTGTTGTTTTGCAACTGCCACGCTTTTTGTTCTGCATACCCATTACCGTCGCATGTCACTGTTAATGAAGCATCAGCAACCAGGATCTGCTGATTATACTGTGAAACACTTCACTTCCACATTCAGAATAATTGTGTTACTTCCGTTGCAATGGCCAGCCACCACGTGTACTGACCACTTTCGTTCTTAGTGTGTTCGGTGTAGCAGTACAGAAAAACTCATTTCATCACCGGTTTTTTTTTTTAATTAATTCCACAGTTCGTAGGTCAAATCAAAATGTTCGAATCCCTGGCAACTGTTAACATAATATTTTTCCTTTTCATTTCAACCAGAACAAACCGGGTCGGTTTAACGGAAAAGCTACCGTTTTGGGAAGATTTATTTCTGTTCACATCATTTCCAATTCTCCGGAAGCGGTCAGATGAAGGAATTTTATTTCAACGTTCCTTTTGTTTTGTTTTCCGGGGAGGGTTTTTTTGTTCACTTCATTTATTTTACATCACAAATTTGATTTCCGTTCGTAATGTGCTTCAATTCAGCTCACCACCGCCGAGCTTGTACGTGTACTTGGGGTTTGCTTATTAAACCGTTCACTCAACCTTGACGTTTTTAAATTTATAAATTAATTGATGAAAATGCTTTTTTCTATTTTTTTAAGCGTACAAAAAGCATTGGAAAAAGTAACTAAATGTTGTAACAAGAAAATCGCTCAACTACCTGGTTAGCATATAACGAGCCGGATGGGGCCTTTTTTCATTTACCGTGCCATTAAAAAAAAGAACAACTGGGATGGAAATTACAAAAACGCAAATTAAAATGTTGAGGTTGTGTGTTTCTTTGTCAGGGCTATCAGCAATTGATTGATTGCTGAAAATAAATCCTCAAAGTTCCGGTAGTTAACTGTGGTTGGGGAGGGCAGCGCTTACAATCGTGTGCTTCCCCCGTGGGGGTTGTTGATGCGATTAATAGTTCATTTGCTTTTGGCGGTGGGGGGTGGGCAAACCTTTTTCGAATTAATAATTGAACAACCCAATTAAGTTCGTTCATTTTAAATTAATATTCAATTGAATCGAAACAGCAGCAACGTTGGGGAAGGTACTCTCATTAGTGCGATTATAGTAATAAAAATGTGTCGTAAAAATGCTTTCGCGCCTAATAAAAAAGACATAAAAGTTGTCCAAATTCTAACCATCCGGGGTACTGTACTGTCGTGCTGCTTGATTGTTTCGACCTGGACGGAAAGCAGAAATTTTATGTTTCACCAATCAACTATTCAATCCATCAAAATGCGTTATTACGTGCGCCACCGGTTGCCAGGTCCATGTTTCATGCATATTACAGTACACGGTTGGATTGAAATGGAAAATCTGCCCGATCTGTGCGCACGCAGGAAGTAAATTAAATTATAGCTCAGCTGTTGCGAACAACCACGAAGCATCGCGTCTCGGACGGTTTTATTAAAGGAATTCTTAAAAATTAAAATGCAGTACATGTACATAGAGCGGAATGAAATTTTCATACAAAAGGCTCCACACCAGAATAAAAATCATTTTGTCTTTTTATAATAAATGTGAAATGATATCAAAGCCTTATATGACTAAATTAATCTGTAAAAACCTATGGTTTGTTTAAAGTTTGTACTAATGGAAAAAAGTAATTAAATTTTGAATAACAAATTTATACTTTACAAACTGACAGATTTAAAAAAAATCAAATAGCTCTCTGCCTCACTATAAGCTTTAATTAAAAATAATAAATTAAAATTTACTTTTTACACTTAAATTCGTTAGAAACATTGGCTAGGGCTTTATATTCTATAAAAAAAAAATTAATAAAGCTGCCTTAACGTATGTTAAGGATGAGCTGTCCATAGAAGACAGCTATGTGATCTTCTTCTTCTCCTTTGGCACTACAACCTTGAAAGGTTTCGGCCTGCCATTTCTGGCTTTCTGTGGTTTAATTTTACCCGTTGCTGAATATTCAATCATTCGTCCGGGTAAGCCGGTCTAGATAGGATTTGAACCTAGGTCCTGTCGTGTGAACACCTTCGCTTTTGTACCATCGGACCGCACATTAGGTCTAGACTTCATTAAATTTAGTTATGCATTAAATGGCCAGGATTACCTAGCAGGTCGTTAAGCTTAAAAGAAGAAGAAAAAGAAGATCAAGAAGAAGAAGATTAACACGAGTTCAACTTGTTGTTTTCCTTGCATTTGACTAGAAATCATCAAAAATTCAAAATCAAAAAAATGTTTGAACAGCTCTTTTTAAGTTTTTTAAACGTCAACACCGAATTCAAAAAATATGTTAGAATAACGAAAAAAAATCGCTTCCAAAAAAGTTCAAATCACAACAATATCTAAACAACTCAATGAGTAGAAAAAAATTCACAGATGAACTTAAAGTTATGCATTTTTTACTACTTTTTAAAATATGTTCACCTTTTCAAACTTGAAGAGAGAAATTGTTTCTAATTAAGAGTTGATACTGTTTGAATCAAGATTTGATTTTTTGGACTTTGCTCCCGACAAATACCCACTATGCAATCTTATTATTTATTTATTTATTATTACGGTCAGACTAGCCCACTGTGCAATCTGTTGATAGTAAGAAAAATTTCCGGTAAAAGACTCGAGAAGGCCCCCCCCTGACAAAATTTGTTAGGCGCTGTAGGATTTACGCCTAAAGGTATGCAATCCGCAGTACACGTTGCGAGAGCTTCACAGTGAGCTTTCAGTGTGCTTTCAGTGTGGTCAAAATTGGTTGAAGAAAGTCGAATAAAATATTGTTATTATTTGATTAAAATCCCCTCTCCGCTAACCCTACCATTCATTTTGGGTTGCAGGGGCTTCGTACTAGTTTTCAGTCCCACTAGGGGTGAACAATCGGACCTAAAACATGCACGGCGTTCTCGGACGGTAACGGAACAGTAATTCGATGAATACTTGTTACCTTGCATTGATATTCAAAAAAGGAGGAAACATAAGAATTTCATAATCTCAAACCACTTGTTACAATGTATTGTATCAAGTTCTACTCGCTGTCTGTTAAAAGTATTAAGGAACAATGCACAATGTTTACATCAAATGGGTTTTGACCATACAGAAATCCCACTGTACAACAAAAATGACAGGCCACAGTGCTGCACACAAAAGATTCTAGGGGGGGCCTTCTCGAGTCTTTTACCACAAAAACAACCACACGACATCCGTCCATTAGTAAATCCACTCAACGGAAAACAAACCACAAACCCGGTCAGTGGTCCAATGTATTTGGCTTATAACACACCCACAGTTAACCCAACCGCTAAGGGGAAAAAACCCTGCAACCCATAAACCCGTTCCGACAATGGTTCGTTCGAAAGTTGAATGAAAAATAAACACCATTACGCGAGTAGAATAGAACGAAGTTAGCAGCGATAAAACCTGGCGTCCAACGGTCATCGAACTACCACCCCACGGATGCTACCTAAGCCCACGGATGACAAAACTGATGGGTCACAACAGACAGACAGACATAAACGACAACGGAAGAAGGTGGCCATCGGGTACCCGCCATCTAGGCACACGCTTCAGAGACTCGCTTCTAAAACTCCTAATAAACTGCACTTTTGCACGCCATTTCAGAATGGCCCGAACGAACTGACACTGGACAGTTGGGCAGCCAACCACCCACACCAACATTTCCTCAAATGTTCGTTGATGGAAAGTTTTCTGCTACGACTTCCTTCTCAGCCATTCGTTATCGTTGCTGTTGCACTTTTCTTTACTAAACAAAGACTCTTTAACGGAGATGACAACATTAAGGGCATCCCTACTGAGGCCAGGGCCAGGGCAGTAGCAGCATAACGAAGAGAACTCGTCCATAGCAAATATTACTTTTGTAGACCTGCTTTATGCACCTAGTCCATCGATGCGGATTGATATTACTTTACAGGCATACGAAACGGCATTCGGAGTCCTTTTAAGAGATACCATAAAAAGGACACAAACAGACAAAATGACGATCTTCTGTGTATTTACTTTCTTTCTACAGCTTTTCATTGTCCTTCACAAAGAAGCTATATTTTGTTAGCACTCTTTTTTTACATTCTTTTGTGTTTATGTTGTTTTATACTTGCTTTACTAACTTTTTTCTTTTATTTTTATATCAGTTTTAGTGTTTTCTTACAGTGCTTGGAATATACTATTTTAGTTTTGCTTTATCTAATCGATAGCTCGTTTTGTTTGTATTTTGTTACCTTTTTCTTATTTTAGTTTCCTTTCTTATTTTACTACTCTTGTCCCTTAATATTCCCTTAATCTTCTGAATTGTACATTATATTTTTCTTCCCCGTTTTTTCTTTCTTTATCCTTTTCCTTGTTTTGTTTGTTTTTCCTTATCGTATTTTCTCGGTACATTTTACTAACGCAACAATTTTTCCTCTCATTTTTCTTCCCACTTTTTTATCTCTCAAATGGTTGCATTCATCACGAAACCCATTTGTGAAATAAAAAACACACACACACACGCACATCCGTGCAAACCCGAACACAACTACAGGCGCCTGGCGGACGAAGATGACGAACTATCCGAGGTGCAGCCGGACGCCGTGCCGCCCGAGGTGCGCGAATGGTTGGCATCGACCTTCACCCGCCAGCTGGCAACCACGCGCAAGAAGTCGGACGAGAAGCCCAAGTTCCGGTCGGTGGCGCACGCCATCCGGGCCGGCATCTTCGTCGATCGGATCTATCGGCGCGTTTCCAGTACCGCGCTGATGCAATTTCCGCCCGAAGTTGTACGCGTGCTAAAGGTAAGGTTAGGGGCAGTAACTGCAATCTATATTTTACCCGTGCACAACATCACAACGGAGCAAAAACCCTTTTATAATAGCGAGAACAAAATCAATTATACCGCTCATATTACCGGACGAGTTTCTCGCCCGTTCGATTGCCACCCGATATCGATATGCCACAACCGTTTGCTGTACCTTTTCTTTCCGTGTAAAATTTACTTCGGTTCGGTTTGATGGAAATAGTTTTCCAGTTGTGTTTATTGTTCGGGTCTTTCTCCTGGATCGCATCGGCACCATTTGTATCCTTTCTCATCTCGGAAATTGAAAACGATATTTTTCCGTGCTTGTCTTCGCACGGGTGGGGACTCGCACCGTAAACTCGTAAAGAGTGCAGCCATCTTAGCACCGGCAACCATTTATCAGTGGTGATAAATGTTAACATTTAAATGCACTTCCTGGACAAAATCCTGGTCCGCTAACTGTGGAGGGTAGAAGCAAACAATTGCTTTTCTTTTAAATGTGGTACATTTTTTTACTGTCCTTGCATGAACTTGTGGGGCGAAATAGTTACTTGTCAGGCACTACAACAGCTTCGACGTCTTGGTCTTGCGCTTAAGTCTTCAACAGAGTACATGGTGGGTTTTCTGGAACCCGGCGTGGCTAATTCACTACACAATAGAAAGGTCATCAAGCTCGTCACTATCGCGACTCCTCCCTTGTCCTTCTACACATACAGTTCTTCTCGGTCTTGGCCTACTACAGCAATCCTCGATACCGCTTAAGTTCAAGCGCCATCGTCTGCCAACACCATCACTCTATCTCAGTTTGGATGGCCTACCAGGCCTCCACTGTCCGAGTGGACGGCCTAAAAGGACTTTAAGGACTGGGTCGTCCGGTGTCATTCTGAAGATATGACCAGCCCACCAGAGCCTGGCGAGTCTATTTCGCTGCACGATTGTGAAATCATCGTACAGCTCGTAGAGTTCGTCATTGTAGCGTCTCCTCCATCTTCCTCTCGAACACGGCTAAGAGGGCTTTCTTCAGTTTTCTATAAAGTCCATGTCGTGCGTCCAGGCGTGTGTGAGAACTGGGATTATAATGGATCTACACAGTCCCAGCTTCGTCCGTCGCAACAGGTATTTTGAGTGGAGAAGCTTCCACAGGCTGTAGGCGACTTACAGGGCTTCGTAGGTTGTGGACAGAGTCCTCGTCTCACAGGAATATTTGTACTGGTATAAAATCCCACAATGATCATTCAGCAGGGTGAAGCCTTGCAAGTAACATCCTCTCTCTACATCAATGCGCAACTAGTATAGAGTATAAGTTAACAGGACCATTATTCATTAAAAATAGTGAACAATTTCAACTAAAATTACTTCTTCTCCTTCTTCCTTGGCACTACAACCTCTAGAGGTCTCGGCCTGAAATTTCTAGCTTTCTGTGGCTTAATTTTACCCGTAGCAAAGTAGTCAGCCCTGCGTACGGGGAGGCGATCTGGATGCCACCGGACCACCCCATCTAAAATTAACTTAAATCACTTAAACTAACTTAAATCAAACAAACGCTCATAACGAACAGAACGGGTGTGATATTTAAACAGTAAAGCAACACCAAACCGACATTCCTTGCTCAATAATGGGTTTTACTTTGCAATCTTTGTATTGTTACACTGTGTTTTCCCACCCATTGCTTCCCATTTATTTCCACGCCGCTACTAGCGTGCCTTATACGTAAACGTCCCCACGATAAGTGTGTGTGTGTGTGTTTTAGTTCATTGATTCCAAATTTAAGAGATTAATATGTATGCCGTTTTGTTTGTTTGCGTCCTAGAATTATACCATTAAATGCATCGTATTTTAATACACATTATGTTTGTATTGTTTCCAAAATTTTACGAGAAAGTATGTACGTTCGCACAAGAGTACACAAGAAGTAGTTTTAATTTTTTTTAATTTAATTCCTTTTGCCTTGTATGCTTTCCATAATTCATTGCATCCACGATTTGCTTTGTTTTATGTTTCTTTTGGTATTTTTTTTGTTCCATCAAACATTTCTTTTGTTCTTCACACACACACACTCAAAGCGACTGACAGTATCATCCCCATGATTCTATTATCCTCCATTTTTCAGTAGCCTTTCACTCTCAACAAAAGTTCCTCCGCCTGGTTTTCTAAGCAACTTTTATACAAAAATAATACGAAAATACTTGCTTTTGCGCACTGCGCTGTGCGTACCATCTACTAAACGCGCCCTCTGCCGCCTCCTTATTACTGCTATCTTACCACTATTAACCATTGCTCCCGTACTTCACATACTTGTACAAAAAACATTCAACATATGTATTGCCGCGGGAAAGCGTCACTCGTTAACGGCTTTTTACAGCGTTTCGTGTAAGGTGGAAGGTGTTTCGGTTTAAGGTAACTCGAGAGAGAGAGAGAGATGGCGTTTCGGTAAATTAATGTTTTCACTGTATGAATGAATAATATCTTTGCTGAGACTTTTACCTTCCACACACCGAACCGACGACCACCACACACGAAAGCAAATTTTACCACAAACTCCTACCTATACAACGGAACTGGCTAGACGTGCGAATGATCGCCTCGAAGGAAAGCAAAGCCCGATTATAATTCCGGTTCGATCCACACATTTCCTAAAATCAATCCTCTCTTCTCGCCCTTTTTTTCCCTTTTTTGGCCAATGATATTTTTCCCTCAACAACTAAATCCTTTTGCGATAGAAAAAAAATCTATACAACATTCCGTTGTGTGGTTCCCGTGTTACAACTGCTGCGATGTTATTTTATCATTTATTTTCACAATCAAAACGCACGTACGCACGCCGAAGCTCCACGAGCACTCCATCCATTCAAAGAAATCTTCTCTTACCCGCCTTAAAGCGAAACTAACAGGCTACAAAATTGAAACGGCTCTCGCTACTCTTTTCCTACCTCAGTACAAACACAGAGCTCAATGTACGGGTTCTGTTTGGCAAAACAATGCTGTATTTATTTTTGCTCCATTTACATTGCTCGGCGCAACGGGGTCCGAGTAGCTGTCTCTGTTCCGTTTCCTATTCGAATTCAATTCCTGTAAAGCACGGTTACACCCAGCAAAAGCAATCTCGCGAAAAAGCTACTCATACACCGATCTCTGTACACTACGCACCACGGAAAACGCGAGTCCTGCCTCGATTCTTAAGCGCGCGCTACACTGTTTCCTGCCGTGTTGGTCTAAATCGTGGTTGATTTAACTCACACAATCCCCATTTGCTGATGTCGGGCGAGGCAAAATGATGTGAGCGTGATGATTGATTGGCGCGCGTTTGGACGATGAAGAAGAACTGATCATCAGCTGTTACCCGCTGTTGTCGACGAAAAGGCTTGTTGTGTCGATAGTTGTGGCCTGGCATCCCCCTACCCCCCCTTCCCGCCTGCCTTTCCCCCACGCTTATTTGCGCTCCTTCAGCCGCAACTTCAATCCCTTCCGCCTTACCACGAGTCACAGATTCGAGGCGGACCGTTTGGAGGAGGCAGTGTTGTTCTCTGTCGGCAGGGAGAAGAAACGGAAACGGGAAGAGAAAAGATGCACAAACCCCCATCAGGAAAAACTAACGGAATTATCGCCCCACCGCCCCCGCCCCCCACATCATCATCCTCCCTCAAAAACACCTTCATGTTCCAAAAAATCTGACGGCGCGACACGGCTTCTCGAAACGCTCCCACGTGTCAGTCGAATCGAGCCGCGAACGGACGGACTCCACCGGACTAACCTTTCGAGTCGAGCAGCCGCTGTCGCTTCGCTTCCGACGCACTGCTGTACAGACTGTTGAAGCCGGGCGACGAGCTGCGGTCACCGAACCCGGTACTGTTTTCCTGCTCCTCCAGAAACCGATCCATGTGGTCGGTCAGCCCGGGATGCAGGTTGTACTTTTTCTTCTCCAGCCGGGCCTTGCTGGCGAACAGATCGTGCCGTTCGGTTTTCTTCCACAGGTAGTAAAACTGTACCAGCTCGCCAACGGAACGGGTGCGAACCTGCGGTAGGGATAGCAAAATGGCATTACAAATCCGCGCTACGGTCCACTCTTCCACCGCGAACCTCACCTTCGTCTGTTGGATCAGGTGAAAATCCTTCCCGTGCACGCGCAAGCCGTTCTCGAAATTTCGACACTCTTCCTCCGACCATATGCTCATCTGCTGGTCGGGCACCGGTACGGCATTGTTGCTGATACGCTTCCGGCGTAACGCTTCGTCCACGTTGTGCCCGCACTGTTGCAGCAGATACAGCGATTGCTCGTCGTCTCGCAGATGATTGCCGAGCGGTATCGCGTACACACTGTTCGACTGGGGATCGCTTGTCGCGGTACCGGTAGAACCGGTCGCTCCTTTTTGCTGGCCACCACCGCCAGCACCACCACCGGTCGCCCCGCCACTTCCTAAACCTCCCGCAGGACCAGTGATTTTCACCAGATAGTCCTCAATCTCTTGCTCGTTCAGTATCGTCGGGTTCCAGAGCAGCTTGTCCTCGTTCTCGTACGGTAGCGCATCGTCGTACCGGCACAAACCCTCCGGTATGACGGCCTGGAAGTCGCTCCCCACCATGATCGTCTTCTTTACCTCCTCGTCCGGTATGTAGTCTCCGTCCTCCTCGTCTTCGCTCAGCGCCTGAGAATCATCTGTATGGAAAGACAACGGTTACCCCAACATGGAAAACACGTTCGCAGTCTGGTTGATCCTACTGCGAAGATAAAACTCACTGATCGGTTCGAACAGCTGCCGCAATTCGGACGGTTCCTCGCCCTCGTCCTCTTCGTCCTCCTCGTCGTCCTCGTAGTACTGCGCACCGGTGGGCGTTTGAGACTGATCCTGCCGCTGGTTCGCCGCGTTGTGGCCCGGCTCTTCCTCATTGCTGTAACTGTCTCCTCCATCACTTCGCTGTTTGTTGATGATGCGCTGCTGTTGCTGTGGCTGCTGACGCCGCTGCTGCTCCTCACTATCACCCGGTTCTTCGTCATCCTCGTCCTCCTCATCGTCGTCCTCCTCAGCACGGACCGTTGCTACCGGCGTCGGTGCTTCTTTTTCCACTGCAACTGGAACTGTGTCCGCCGCCGGGTCGGCCGTTTGTTGTTGATGCTCGGGACTAGAATCTGCTTTTTTCGCTGCTTGCAACGTGGGATCTGTTTTCACGTGCTCGGCCGTACTGCTGCTACTATCGGCAGAAAGTACATCTTCTGCTTTGGGTTCCTCGTTTGTCGTGGGCTTGTTTTCTGGAGACGAGGATGATGGCTCTGTGTTCGTTTGTTCCGGTTTGCTGTCCTGTTCGGTCGGTTGTTCCGCTTTGGATGTGTCAGACTTTTGTTCCTTCTCCGTTTCAATGGCAGGTTTGCCGGCATCCACAGCTTCTTTGCTAGAGGAGACGAGCGCTGCTAGCTGATCTCCCTGTGGCGCATCGCTAGTGCCGGGTTGCTCCTCCTCGGTCGACATATTTACAAGCTTGAGCGATGAGAGTGGGAGAGAAGGGATGGCAAGAAATAAAAAATGGAGGATTTTTTTCTTATTTTAAAATCATTTGTTTTACACCGCCACCATGTGTTGCGCAAGTATGTTACATTTTCTTTTTTTTTGCACTGCTTTCCCTGTTTACTTCACAGACCCTTGACGATTGGTCGTTCGATGTGTTTGCACTGGCCGAAGCGGGCAACTGTCAGCCGGTCAAGTATCTCGGGTACGATCTGCTGAACCGGTACGGCATGATACACAAGTTCAAGGTACCGCCGGCCACGCTCGAAACGTTCCTGACGCGCATCGAGGAAGGGTACTGCCGGTTCCGGAACCCGTACCACAACAACCTGCACGCAGCGGACGTCGCACAAACCGTACACCACGTGCTCTGCCAGACCGGGCTGATGCACTGGCTGACGGATCTGGAGATCTTCGCCACGCTGCTGGCAGCGCTGATCCACGACTACGAGCACACGGGGACAACCAACAACTTCCACGTAATGTCCGGCTCGGACACGGCGATGCTGTACAACGACCGGGCGGTGCTGGAAAACCACCACATCAGTGCGGCGTTCCGGGTGCTCAAGGAGGACGACTGCAACGTGCTGCAGAATCTGTCGCGGGACGAGTACCGCGAGCTGCGCACGCTCATCATCGACATGGTCCTGGCGACCGACATGTCCTTCCACTTTCAGCAGCTGAAGAACATGCGCAACCTGCTGACGCTGGCCGAACCGCAGGTGGACAAGTCGAAGGCCCTCTCGCTGGTGCTGCACTGTTGTGATATTTCGCACCCGGCCAAGCGCTGGGACATCCATCACAAGTGGACGATGCTGCTGCTGGAGGAGTTCTTCCGCCAGGGCGACCTGGAGCGGGAGCTCGGCCTGCCGTTCAGCCCGCTGTGCGATCGGAACAACACGCTCGTGGCCGAATCGCAGATCGGCTTTATCGAATTTATCGTCGAGCCGAGCATGACCGTCTGTGCGGATATGCTCGAGATCGTGCTCGCACCGATCGCACCGATCGCGTGCAACGCATCGAGCAGTGCCGGTGCGGCATCGGCCGGCAACAGTGCGGCCAACAACAACACGTCTAGTAGTAATAGTAGCAACAGCAACAATAATAATAATAATAATAATAACAACAACAATAATATTAATAGTAATACCAACGTCAACAATAATAGTAGCATTAAAAGTACTACCAATACTCTTAGCGTACCGAACAACAATACGAACAACAATGAAGCAATAAGTAGTGGAGCAGAGAGCAACAAGGGTGGTGGCGGCGGCGGCGGTACCGACGGTCCGCTACCGGTCGCCCAACCGCAAAGCGCTGGCAGCACCGCCTCCACGACAAAGAATGGCAGTGCCGATCCAAACGAGAAGCCGAACCGCTTCAAGATACGCAAACCCTGGACGACCTGTCTGGCGGAGAATAAGAAAATCTGGAAGGAGCAAGCCGTCCGTGGTAAGTGGCAAGAATGGTGAGTAGTAGCAGCGACCGATACTAACAGAGTTCCAATCTCTTCCTCCAACACAGATGCGGAAGCAAGGGCAGCAGCAGCTGCAGCGGAGGCTGCGGCAGCGGCCGCAGCAGCGGCAGCGGCTGAATCAAACGAATCTTCCGAAACCGCGGACGGTGGGGCCGAAGAAGCGAAGCCAGACGAAGCGGACCCAAACTAAGACGGAGCAACCTAGAACGCATCGATGCAACACAGTAGCCACTTTCTATGCACACGTGCGAGACGTACAGCCACACCAACACATTAATCCACCAAGCAAAGGCACGAACAAAAAACACAATGGTAGAATTGAGGTGGCGAAAGGATAGAAAACTGTAGCAGAAAAATACAACCAGATGATAGTAACTTTAACTAAATGCTAAACTTTATTAAGCGTGTAAAGGAAGCGTGCGTAGAGTCACGGAACAAGATAGAGTACTATTCTAGCTATTACGCCCCGCTGCTGACCAGAGCAAGAACCATAGCACCGAGCAGGACGACACGGACCGACGGACAGTTGAGATAATCGAAACAATGTTGAGAATTTGAATTGGCACTGAATAAAGCGGAAACCCCCGTCACAGCATATAGTGCGTTAGGGGAGCGTGAGAGTCCCGGGTAGCGCGCGTGCGGACGATAAAAGTTGGAGAACTTATTTACAAACAACTAAACTCTATAGCTCTATTTCTACATAAAAAATACACTTCAAACACACGCACACCAAAAATGATTAGAGATGAAGAAATTTAAGGCACCAGAGAGCTCACAGCTCACAGGCATCACCAGATGTCTATTCAGAAACACGGATTGTCCTTCTCGCTGTGGCGTGTGGAGGAGCCCCGATGCAGGGGAGAACACCCCGATCAACCTGTAACCCCTCGGGGTGGTGCTGACGTAAAGGCGTAGTAGCAGAACTCACTCAATGAATTGATAGAGACAATTACTTCTAGTAGCTACCTGATGACGTTGTTAACGAAAGTAATAAAAACAAAAACAAACCCCAGAGATTCATCTGTTGCGAATTCAAAATTGAACGCGCTTGAATGATGATTTGTTTTACGCCGACATGCAAAGGCATTATTTCAAAGTTGATTCTTGACAATCAGCATCTCCAACCAGGATCATCATTAGGACCTTCTTTGACCTTCCCTTAGCTATAATTTTTTATGGTTTTTTTTAAGTTTGTCTTCAAAGGATTGAATGTGAAGTGAACGTAATTGGCATAATTAATGTGCTCACTTTACCCCTTTCCCATCCTTAATGCGCAACGAGAGTCTCCAACATTTTACACCCTGTCATAATTAACTCGCCCGGTCTCTCTCTCTGCTTAATTAAGTCTCCAAATTCAATACTTCATTTGCCATATTTTTTTTCTGAAACCTCTTGAGCGTCAGCTGAGCAAACGTTCCGAATAATGATCGTGTAATTGCAAACGGCTCATATATCAAACGATTCTGCCGAACACAGAATATGGAAGTCCATGTTCCTTTAGTGGAAGCTGTTAATTATTGCCTTCTTCAAACCACTTTTATTAACGATTGGGAAATTGATTACCATTGGAACGTATGAAGAGTTTTTTTCCTTTAATTACTATCCCTTTAACACATACGTGCGCGTCGGTTAGGGAAACCAAACCCCCAATAGAAGAACCCTGCGTTAAGGGACAATGTTGAAAGCGACTAAAGATGCTGCTACTTTGCAGGTAGAATTTTTGTAATTCTTTTGATACCACCTTTACCACCAACAACTACACCGACTGGAATAATTGTTTAAACACAGCTAGCTAATTTCGTACCTCGTTCATACCCATCCAAAGAGAACCTGGCCTGCCGTCACAATAAAGAAGTATATTTTTGTACCAGAACATCCCGCCTGTTCGGTAGCGAAGCAAATATTGTTACGGAGCACCTCGTTTTTCCCCCGGAGTTTTGTATGGTAGTGCAATACCTAGATAGCTTTGTACAAAACTCGTACTGCAGCTCTACAACAATAATCTAGACCAAAAAGTAATGGAAAACCCGGTGGCGAACTGTGGAAAGCAGGCAGAAGACTACAGAGTCAGATATTCAAATCACAAACACGATTCCTGTTTGCGAATCGAATTCGAACGGCCTTCTAATACTAACGGAAAAACTTCCTGTGGTTAAGGAAACTAGTATGAGTCTATCACCCTACGCTTCCCTGACATTCTCCTACCCCAATCGGCTACCCATCTCCAGTGTAGGAAGAACGTTTAAAATCTGTTATCGTTTGTGCAAAGAGTTTACGCATTTGGAATATCTTCGTATAGCTATCAAATCCTTTCTGCCAACTAGCAGGAAGCAATTAAAATTAAACCTACAACACACCTAATTGTTACAAAGACACACACACACACACAATTGTTATCTCATTGTTACTTCGGGGTGGGAGGTAAGCGTAACTCTACACCTACTGTTTAAAAGTAAAAAGAAGAAGAATACAAAAGATAATTGTTTAATTTGTTCCTCTCTTTGCTGAACTTTATGAAACAAAACAAAAAGAAGTATAAAAAATCGCAACCCACAAAAAAGCGCGAGCTAATTGTACTAATAAAAAAGCACAAAATGAATACAATACACAAACCACAAACAACACGACACGATAAGTAAAAATAAAATATGTACGAACTCTTACTTATACGCTGTTCATAAGAAAAGTAAAAACAAAGGGCAAAAAAAGTAATTTAAATATTGCAATAGTAGCTTCACAGAGCAACAGCAACGTGTAGAAATAGAACCGACGCACGCACCCATCATCACCTCTGACATGCTTCTTCAAGGGTTGTCCTGGGGAAGTCAGCTAGCTGGATGGAGCTAAGCGGTGATCCAATGGAGCAAACACGCCTAACAAATTTTCCAATTTTGCATCACACTGGTTGTACGATTGGCTAATCAGTTTGAAGAAATTGGTGTAGACCAATTCAACCAGAACCGTTAAACCTTGTTATCATTTTGTCCTGAAGGTGATGCACACCAAGCAAAACAAACCAATGTCTCTTAACCCAATTCCCCGCAGAGAAGAACACGACCAGCAGCACAGGCCTAAAGAGAGCACCTAGAGTGTGACCTACAAGAAGCGAGATTAGTGGAGGGTTTGTTTTAACTTCCCGGCAAAATTGAAGCACTCCTCCCTTCTCAGTAAACGGCCTTCGGTATGGTTTCCACTTCTAACGAAACTCTGTGATACACAAAAAAAACCCCGACCCGGGAACCGCTCCCAGTCATTACGAACGACACACGTTGTGAATTTGATTTTTTAGAACAATAATCCGGATGTCCTCACAGAGCATCAGCTTATCACACATTCACGGAGAGACTGTTTGACCATGTTCGGTCGGACCGACGTAATGTGGCCGGTGTTGACGTTTCGCTGTTGCCTTATGGTAATTCGCTGCGTTTTTTTTTTTTGGCGTTTGCTTTACATTAATTCTGTCTGTGCAAACTGGCAAGACCTGGAGACCTTTACCTATCAGCATCGTCCAGGCGAGGAACAACCGAGCAAAACAAACAAACAAACAAGCAGGCCCATTTATAAATATACTTCTAAGAAATCTCACAAAAGTTTCATGATTGCGGCACATACATGCTCAATTTTTCTAATCAAATTCTTCTCATCGGGCAAGGTAACCACCACAAGGCACCGTGCGCGATGGCATTGAACATACCCGGGAAGAGGCATTGAGCGTATTTAAGTGCGATTGCCGTGGGCACGGTACATACCAGTGCCGTCCCAACCATCGATCAGTGAGGATCAAAGTTTGCTTGCATCGTTCTACCAAACCAAACGATCATGAAGCTGCTGTTTCTGTTGAGCTTCCTGCTGTGCGCAATCCTGGCCGCGGCCGGAAAGTACTCGTGCCCGGCCTGTCCGGCTAGTTATCTGCCAGTGTGCGGTACCGATGGCAAAACGTACGCCAACGAGTGTGCCCTGGAGTGTACCGTGGCGCCGAAAGTTCAGGTGGCTCGTTCTGGCGAGTGCTAGCAGGGAAGGAGTTGAACCCAGTAGAACCTTACAACCCGGAAACCGGATATTCCTCAGGAAGAGGGACAGTGCACCACTGCTAGACGAGCTCAGTTATCCTTACTTTTGTCCAACAATAAAATTAATGTGCTGATACAAAACGCTACCTTACAACGGAGCGAGAGGTGTGATTTGTGATCCATCCTTCTGGGGGTAAGGGTCTGTTACATTCGAAGGAAAGAAAATAAAACCCGGCAAGAGGACAGTGCTAAAAACCCTTAAGAAGTATTGTTCGGATTGAACTGTTCACAGTCTTCTTGTGCTAGTCGTGTTCTACTGCGAAAAATGGAGCAAGAACAGATATCCCAGCTTCTTAAGAAAACCATGCAACAGACATAAAACCTTTGTAGATGATCACACCATACTAAACGCATGCCCCAGACTGGCTGCTCTGGGTGCGTGGTATGTGCGCGAATAGCAGTAATGTACAGATCTAACACTAATCTTAATCTTAATACCACATACGCTAGTGTTTAAGTTTTTCGATGTCCTCAGTTCGATTATCACAGCAGACAGCCGAAAGCCGTGGTAGAGGCCACTGGACACGACTCATGTAAAACCCACTACACATCTTCACCCTGAGACGCAAACGTCTATAAAGCGTGTATAGAACATAGCACGAACAATTGATAAGCCGATCATCATCACCACCACCACCACCAGCAACAACAAAAAAAGTCCTCCATCTCACACAACTAAACACTCAAACTACACTCATTTTTTCTAACATGTCTGATTGAGGGACCAGTCTTTTAAGTTTCGCCATTGCTCATTACGCACCTCAAAATACAAGTTACACCAGGAAGCAAAACAAACTAAAAAATCCAACTTTGCACCTTGTGCAATTGTATGCCTTTTCTGCTAATGGAAACCTATCCATAGCAATAATCACCTTCGCTGGCTTTATACTTGAATAAAAGCAAGACTATTTTCAAATCCACCAAAAAACATGTTAAGCACATTTGTGCATGTGCTCCCCAAGGATTCTTCTATGCGAAATGGATGGGGATGCGTATCTATCCGCAGTTCTTCAGTTCTTTTCTCCGGCAACGTGGTGCATACTTGATAGTCTTCAAAATAGCACACAGAACTTGTAGGCTTAAGGGTAAACATAGCATAATAGATTGTACTAACTGCATGAGACAGTGTTTCTTTTTTGCTATAGGGAGTTTAGAAGCCCAAATCGCCCAAATCAGTAGTAGTTTGAGGCACCCGCTCTTTTCCACGGTGTGAGTTGCACACGTAGTGAGCATGATCACTTCCTTGCTCGAGTTGCTAGCGTTGGGGAGGAGTCGTATCGCTACCAGCCCCTCAGAGCTGGCAGCATTGGTCTTTGAGATGCTCGGTTTTGAATTTGTTGGATATGAACACATTTTGATGGCCCGTGAGCAATGGTGACGTAGCTTAGCAGTAAGGTGCCGTTATCAGCTGAAATTGGGATCATAGCTTTATTACGATAGGATTAGCAGGGTCTATACAGAAATGGCGAGGATGGATGGATGAGATGCACATTTCAGATGAGGATCGAGAAATGATCATCCGGGACACATTGTACATAAGGACTGCAAACATGCCGGCTAGGATGACTAGTATGGCACTGGTTCGGGTGTGATTAAAGCAAATGGCAGCATAAAGATGGCGCCACTATATGAATAAGCAAATACCAATATAAATCTATTCCACTAACATGAACATGTATAACAGCTCTTTCTGTACGGAGATGTCTCGCAAAATCAATATGCACAATGTGTAGAGCTGAACAAAGCTAAAAGTAAAGCTAGTGTTCGCGTGTGTGTGTTTGTGTAAGTGTATGTGGTACCTTTACTATCACCAGCAGCTAAAATGCAGATTAAAAAACACTCCTAATCCCTTGAAGAAAAAAACTGTTCCATGTCCGTAAATCTATTTTGCAGTGATAGTGTACAGAAGACAAAACGCTGTTGTAGACAGAAAGCTGGAGCATGTTAAGTTATAAAGGGAACCGTAAACTCCAAACACTGGAACAGAAGGGAAAAGCCCGCGAATCGAACGAATCCGTATATCCTGTGTGTTAGAGATCCGGATCCTTAAAAGGAATGGGCGATAGACAAACACTGATGATAGTAGTAGCTAATAGTAGATGAAGTTATTATGCCACCCCCGCTGGTAGGGATTAATGCATTAGATGAATAGAGAAAGGGTATGCTTTCTGTACTTTACATATAAACAAATAAAAACAGCAAACAGAAACTAACACAACAATGTCCTGATGTGAAAACAGATTATTGAACTTCATCACATGAATAGCTGAAGCAGAGTTGTATTTAAGAAAAACAAACACACACACACCACTAGTCGTGTGGCTAGTGGACACTTACACAGAGATTTAAAAGATTTAAGGATCGAACTAGGATAGAAAGCTTCAGCGTAAGCGTGTGAAACCATTATGCACCAAGAGGACGAAGCGGAGATTAGATGTTTGGGCGGGCGAAAGGATGGACTTTTGGTATGGAACAATGCAAGAGAGCTTCATTTGTACGAAACTATACACACACGGTTATATTATTCGGACTGGCCCCTATCTGTCCGATGGGAGGTGTTAAAACTAATGCTTCTCGTATGAGGTACACCAATTAAAAGAGAAAATGGAAGGAATGGTTAGATTTGCATCTTTGCACTGACTCATACAGTCAACACTAGGAATTGAATGTGTGTTTCCTCCCCCCTTTTAGGCTGACCTTTCATCACTTCTTCACTGATATTGCCGCTCCAAAGCATTGGGGAAAATCTAGCAAAGCATTCTGGAAGAACCGAATGCACTTCCGAACAAGGGGAAACCCTGCGACACACCGTTGCAGAGCAATGCAAAGCACAGTATGAGTAGAGAAACTAATTCTGATAATGAATAAAAAGTGTGTGTGTGTGTTGAAAATTTCCTATAAAACAAAAAAACACCGGAACCGGAAGTACACAGCTCTCGTGGATAGCATGAGAACTGAAGACTAGACAGCTGCACTAGAAAATTACACTGACTACACACAAGAGAGAGAAAAAACCCCCCTCCCATTCACGCTTTCTCGGTGAGTGGAGCTAACTGTAGGAAAAGGAATACATTCTTCAGTCTAGACTATCCTAAAACTCTGTACATATTTTGATTACTTTATAACTGACGAAATAAAACATCTATTTAATTTGCTTGTTGATGGTATGCATTCTTGCTTGCGATGACACGAACGGGCGATACGGGTTCGGGGGACTGCATTACATTTTAACGAGAAGGCGTCTTAACAGCTATGATCACATCTTCCCGTACAAATAGCTGACATCCTAGCTAAAGGATCTCTTTATTAAAATTCTTCTTCAAACTCTTTCTAAAGCCTGGATGAGCAGTTCATATGATCGGATAAGGGATCTGGCTCAACAAATCGCTCATCATCCACCGTAAAAAGTGAGGTTCTCTCAAGGGCCCGCTCACTCTTAGTGATTTTCGCATCTCAAGTACGCATCTTCATCTCAAATCTGGACACTGTGTTTTGAATAACTATGTCCATCTCTGGAGCGGTACGGTGGCCGAGACGATAATGGCGCCGGTCTTCAAGGTAGAGTTTAATACGTTGCTACGGATATAATCACACAGTCTCCAGAAAGCCAGAAATGGCAGGACGAGAGCGTTCGAGGTTGTAGTGCCAAGGGTGAGTGTCCATCTTTTGTCCAGGTTGTTTTTCACCATTTGGATAGATGCTCGCTCTGCCGGTGAGCCACCAGACGATTTCCTCGCCCAAAATTTTTTCATCAGCGTCTGCGGCATTTTTTTGCATTCACAGCACACCAAGGTGACCTACATTTGTCCCCTATTTGACCTTATCGGCTTTCTCCAGAAGTAAGAGCACTTTGCAAAGCGGGTCGTCAAGATGTACCTCACTACTTCAAACTTCTGTGCACATGAATAAAGCTAATCATTAAAAGAATGCTTTGCTGCTTCAAAATCCCTAGACAAGGGTTCATAGCATGACAAACTATGAAAAGCAGTCTATTTTTTGTGCATACATCACTGTGACAAATACATACTTAAGTGCTTGTGGTCCCAAATATTCTTCAACTTGATTTCCTAACTTTAAACCTGCCGGGTATCGTGAAGTGATAGCTACTTCAAACATACTTCGACACGCTATCTCTTGGTAGCAGTGGCGGAGTTTACTGTTCAAAGGAGGACCGATCTGAAAATGAACAGCCCCGGTCAGCATTTTCTGTATAGTAGGAGCTTCCATCGATAGGAAGATGCTCAGAAGGATTTTTGTCCTCGTATGTGTGGAAGAACAATGGAGGAGCCGCTACAATGACGAGCTCTACGAGCTGTACGATGATCTCACCATCGTGCAGCGAATTAGACTCGCCAGGCTCCGGTGGGCTGGTCACGTCATGAGAATGACACCGGACAACCCAGCCCGTAAAGTCCTTTTTAGGCCGTCCACACGGACAGAGAAGGCGTGGAAGACCCAAATTGAAATAGAGTGATGGCGTTGATGCGTCCGCCAGAACGGACGGGATAATGGATTGGCAGACGACGGTGCTAAACCGTGAGCGGTATTGAGGATTGTTGCAGCAGGCCAAGACCGCAAAGCGGTTGTAGCGCTTGATAAGTAAGGAGCTTCCATCTCCCTCTACAAATCAACGGAGCTAATCATAGAAAGTTAGGACTTGTGGCCTTAGCAGTCGGTCCGTAAACGTACCGTAATTGCGTAATTGTATTTGCCCACAACCCCGGAGTAACTAGGGAAGGCCCAGGAAGCTGGATTCCTTTGAGGGTGAGCTGGATTCCTACCGTGGTATTACCTCGAGAAAAAGAGAATCTATCTTCCATTTCGCTTATTGCCTCCAAGGTGATGCCACTGCTTGGTGGCCTGTATCTTTTCCGATTGTTCCTTCATTAGCTTATAACAAAGAACCGACGATTACCAATTATTCATCCCGGCCTATCCCTTCGCGTGATCTCCAAGTTAACATGACTCTACATGATCAACCATTTCTTTATGACAATCTGAAATTCCTACACAATAATGTGATCGTAATTCAGATCGAAGAGCTTATCATTGTAGTGACAAATCCTACAAAGTCACCCTCTTCATACATACATCAAACATCCTTGCGAGACATTTAAGCTTAACAAATGTTTTAACTAAGTTAATGTCTCAGAAGCTATTTAATTGAGTACAAGAATTAAATATATTGTAATAAGTGTCCGGTACGTTGCAAACTTTTGGCACTTAGGACTATAGCACATCTTCTTGGGATTATTTTAATTGCATGTAACAATAATCAGGTAAGAGGCGAATAAGGTCTTTGATATCCAAAGCTTCTATAAATAAACGATTTAAAAACAATTCTTCGCGCTATGGCCATGGCCTAACGACCTCTTAGGTCATGCCTGCCATTTCTGGCTTACGGATTTGAGCCCCGGCCCTGCCGTATGAAGACCGGTGCCGTTGTCACAGATAATGAAACAGGCAATAGCTCATTATTTCAAGAGTAAGCGCCTTTGCCTTAAAACCTTACGTCCCTTCACACAAGCCACAGTATTCACAGTATTTTGCTTACATCCTTGAGTTTGTTTACAGTCCAGAGCCATTATATCTATATTACAACCAGCACGAGCAGAAACGACCGGCACGAGGAGAAGAAACAAGCAATTTTTGTCTACTTGACAAAGGAACATAGAAAATTGTTTCCAGTGCAAAAAATGATCATATTGTTTATATGCTATAAGGCCACCCACTGGTTCTTTTCGCACAGTGTTTGCTGCGTAGAAACCCATTGGTAGAATAATAAAAGGTTTTAAAAAATAGATGATGGTCTCTAATTTGTTTTTCTTTTTCAAATCTGAGATGACTCTCTCTAGCGGAATGTTGAAAAGCGCAAAAGCAAGGTGCAATAATCATCCCATTTTGAGAGCAAAAAGACGTGTGTGATTTACGCCAACACCAAACATTGGACCATAGACATCTTTCGTTAGCATAGCCGAAATCCATCCAAAAGCTCATAGCATCTTGTCCATGCCCCCTATAGCACAAAGATGAGAAGGCACATATACTAGCCATCCCAAACCCGATGTACGATGTACCGCAAAACATAGTTGATTGTGTTCCCCTCAGATTAACTCCTGATATGTAAGTAAAGCATCCTCGTCCCCTAGTGTTAAGCCATTACTGCTTAGGGATGAAAAACTCCCTACCATACCGCCAAACATCCATACATCTTCCTCTTGTTGCAGTTTATCGTTCAAGCTTACGCTTGGCGAACCGGCGATACATTCTTCCCGTAACTTATTCCTGGATTCGTCTTAAGACAAAGAAGACACTTACCACCTGCAATGAGAACAAAGATATTAGCAATATGTTTGGATACTGGATTGTTTAGTGCCGTTTACGTACGAATTCCTCACCGGCGGAGGCGGGTCAAAACAGAAATCTTCCTTTAGCACTGAACCTTTTTCGAGCACAATTAATCGACCGGATGGTACCGTGGAACTCCTGCCACGGTAATCTCCAATTGACAAACTTTCCGGAACACAACAAAAATCACGTACGCCCGCCGCTACACACGGACGACGGTGACGGCGGCGACGGCGGGAGTGGCAATACAATACGGGCGCGCGATTTTCTGTTCACTCGAAAGGAATTGGCCAACTTTTCGGCACCCGATCGGATCACTTTACACACGCAAACAAACTAATAACCAACCGCTAGCATGAAAATTTGGCTAGAAATTGTAATTTGATCGCACTTCTTGACCAGCAAAGAAATATAAACATCAGTGGCTTGGTACAACACGTTGACAGTTCCTGAAAAATCGCTCTGCCCCAGGTGGCATATGTTGCAACTCCAATCAGCAGACCAAAATCGTATCGTTCAGCTCAAAAAAATTATTAATATGGGTGCAATGTATGTAAATTTTGTCATTGAAGCTTTTTAACAAACAAAACCATAATTTTTTATGAACAGTTTGAGAAAAACTTTCAAAACTAACGCATTCATAACGCCCTGCTGTCGTGTTTCATATGGAATGCGTTATGAATTTCCCAACTAACAATTTTGAGTAATATTAATGGTGGGATATTTATGATTCTATTTTCTCACTATTCTTGAAAAAAATAGTTGAAAATATCGTCATTAAGTGTCCAAGGGTTTTTTCTTAACTTTCTAGTGTAAGTTAAACACGTCAAATTCCAGTCATAGTTACAAGTGAGATTTTTACATACCAACTCATTGCATGTTTTGGGTAGACTACTTGCAGAAAGAACCTTGAAAATTTCTCAACAGCATTCGTTAGAAACTACAGGGATAAGGCTTGAGTCATTCCTCATTCACATACTAGTCGTACAAACTTTGTATGGAACTTTAAAATAGCATTTGTTCGTGATGTTAACCACGTTACGAATTCGCTGCAAACAGTAACGCCTATCTATACACCTTGGTCGAAATTGTTGCTCGGGAACTGGGCCATGCCAAAAACTTCATGGAACGAAAACGGTACTTGGGTGCATCAGCATCAGAAATGTCTTGACTTTTGGAACAACAACGGGATGTTTGTGTGCGAGGAAAAGACGGCTCGTAAGTGAAGAAAAGAAAAACGCGAACCCGAATGGTGTGAAAACGGTGCGTTTTGTGGCAGTGAACGGGCGTCCAACGTAAGCAAATGCATCGCAACACATCCGTTTCCGTGGGACTGCACCGAATGCATGCTGGAGGTGAAACTCTAGGACCAGCGTTGCGCTCCGGACCGAATTCGCGCAACACCACCCTAGCAAGCGATTCGTCTGCCTTGCCGTTCCGGATTCGCGTGTGTGGCATTGTGTGCGTGGTTGTGTCCCCCTCCGTGCACGACGTTCCGCGAATCTTCTTTCAGGTCTGCCGTTGGTGTGGTGTGCGCTCTTTGGCCGGATATCGAACGTGAAACGTTTTGGTGCCAGCTCCATCCACCTGTAATGATTACGCTCTGCTTCGCTAGCCCATCGAACGGCAGCATAATGTTGCAAAAAAAAGTGTCACTGTAAGGGAGCGTGAAAGAGATGGGTAGAGCGAAGAGCGAAGGATAAAGATTGTGTGACATGTCCTTTGTGCCGCGGGTATAGCGCGAATAGCTGGCGAAACATCATTTCAGCAACACCGGTACAATTATCCGGCTACTACCACCGTGGCCGTGGCCCCATCGATGAGCATCGCTGCTATGATGATGACGATGGCAGCCGATGGGTGGATGCACCGCACCGAAACATCCTTCCTTTCCAGTTCCAGCAGGGCGAGCTGTGATCTGAGCGAGTTGGTGTGAGAAAAATTAAAGAAAAGCGTGAATGGTGTAAAGTGGCGGAAATAGAACGCATCTCTGGCCAGGTTGCGTTATTATTGGAGCCTACCAAAGTATGGTACGGAGCCGCAAAACGTACGAACGATTCCCCCGGTGCTAGTGCAACACAGTGGTGGATACCATAGCCTACTGAAAACGCATAAAGGATAACACGTTTATAACGAGAAAGAATGTACAATTAACACTTATCGGTGTTTGTTGTACAATCATGCAATATATTTGTATTTTCAGTTATATTGTCTTCACGAAGAAGATATTTTAACTTACTTTATTGTCTTATAGTGTGTTTATTTTTAATCAAAGCCAAGCGCCTAACAGTCTTAAGTTAATTCCCAACGCTAAATCCCGTGTTTGTGTTTTTGTTTTGCAGCCTAAAATATTTCCAAAAGCAACATCAGTTCGATACGGTGAAGAGTGTGGTGTTTTTTTTTCTCCAGAATTTGTGTTCGTGCTTCATAGTGTACCGAATTGTTAGTGTAAGTGTACAGTGTATAAATACAACGATCATACAACGCTCTTAATCGTGCAAGTGCAACCAATGTTCAACAACATTCGTGAAGGGGGTAGAGTTTAATTGCCGTGCACCGTGAAAAGCGCCGCCACATCTCTTAACGTCGCAGCATAACGCCCATTCCACAGCCGGTAAGAATGTGTTTCTACTTAATTAACTATGAATCATTTAAGTATTATTGCGATAGCAGTTAGCAATATTAGTAATCGTAGTTTTTATACGGGTACATGGCGTTAGGAATGTTACGCCGATTCTTATCGATAACAACCGATGCGGGGCTGCTGTTGTAAGCAGCGATGATTCAAGGTAGATAAGAAGCTAATGTTGGACTCCCTCTATCGAGGAGTGGGACCGGTTTTCTGCCACAACTTGACGCATTGAAAGTGAAATTTGTTATCGTTTGTTTTGACTTCCCTAGCCGAACCTTCCACAATGCCCTACATTAAGTGGTTTTGTTTCTGTTGTAAAAGGGTGTATTGTTTCACGATGAAAGTATTTTGTAACAGAAAAAGGACACATACAGTCAATCGGTTGATTGTTCTTCAAACAGCATTCAATCATGTTCTTTGTTGTGTTCACCGACCTATTTAAAATTAAGACGATTTTATTGTTCCAAAAACAAATGTACATCTAACGTGTAATGTGTGCCGATGCAAATGACAGTGTCGGAGATGTACGGCTCAACAAAACGTCTGGAGTAGATTAATTCAAGGATTCACACCACTCCTACGTCTACACAAGGTTATCAGATGACACACTTATGTACCTCTGTAACAGATAGTCTGGCTTGGGTTTGGATTTCACAAAACACTCTTTTTTTTGTGTTTGTGTGGACTGAAAATCCAACTAAGGGAATAACCTAGTCAAAAGGAATTTAGAAAAGTCAGGCGAAGAACGAAGAACGGTTGTAGAGTCAAAGAAGTAGAAACAGGAGAAGGTAGGAAGACCTCCCGAGATTGTAGTAGCAAGGAGGAAGAAACATTTACATTAAATTACATTAATTAGGGGGTTACATCCGTGGTTCAAATCCCATCCAGACCGCCTCCCCGTACGTAGTGCTGGCTACTTTACTATGGGTAAAATTAAGTAACAGAAAGCCAGAAATGGCAGGCCGAGACTTCTCGAGGTTGTGGTGCCAAGGAAGCAGAAGACGTTAATTAGGGTTCTTGTTATTTCAAAACCTAATTCTATTAAGATGTTTTAAAATATTAACAAAAAAATGTTTGAAATTCTTTACCAAGATTAGAATGCAGTGAAACAGCTCATAAAAAAAAATTATGCTCTTTGGAGTCTTTTCTATAACGTTTTTTAGATAACGATACTATCTAATGTTTTGTTCAATAACTGTCAAGAATATAAGAGAATTCTTCTTTAACTTGTCAATTGTTGTTTTCTAATGTTCTCTAAAGAAAATGTTTTCTTCAACAAAATAATAATTCTACATTAGCGTTGTTGACTCCTAGTGTCAGAGCGGCTCCTTTGCAGCCCAATGCTAGCAGTCATTTTTGTTAAAATTAGTATAATCAAACAGAAACACAATGCAAATACTTCAGCATTTCAGACATCAAAATTATCTGGTTTCTGAAATTTGATTGTCAAATCTCACCCTTGATCTTGATCAGAGCGTTCTGGATAAGTTTTAAGATCTGTTTCATTAGTTTAGGGATTTGGTCTAACCACGCCATATTTCTTAGATTTATGGCACTATTTTATTCATTTTATCAATATTTCTATGATGTTAAAACAATACGGAACAGGTCTTTTAGTTATGCAAATCTGGTATATTTCTGAATTTGAAAGGCCTGGTACAGAATCTACAGACTTTTCTGATTCTCCTGTCTATTAAAGCAACAAATGCTGTTAAGCCTTCAGACAGGAAGAATGTCAACCAGACTTATCGGAATAAGAACATTCCAAACCAGAATTAACACCTGCTCATAAGCAAAACAGACACCGGTTCACCGCAACCGTTTTTCGAATCAAACATTCATTCACTCGGTAACCTTTGCCATTTCAGACTGGGCACACCCCATAGCAGACCGATGTATGGCATCGTGTGCTCGCACCCGCCATCTTATGGCGTATCGAGAGCACCATTTAACCACAAACTTCTACACATCCGGCAACTTTTTGCCAGATTTTTGCACAGCTCCACACACAAACACATGTTGTTTTTTGGACTTCCACGCCGTACGTTTCGCATCGTGCACCGCCTTCTGTCACTAACTTATGATGGGTCTGGTGTGCCGAGACAGGTCGGCAATGTGATCACACAGTCTCACGTGAAACGCATTTCATGGAACATAATCGTTTCTTCCTTCGGTTTCTGCTTTCTCCATTCGATCCATTCGCCGACACGAGGACACAATGGCACAACGAAGCTGATGAGCGAATGTTGTGAATGGAGATGAAGAAAGTGGAATATATTGTTAGTTGTGAATAGAAAACTTATGATAACTATGACGATTGCTTTCCTTTCAATTCTTGAACGATCGTGTGTCGCGTAAAGAAATTCATTTTCATAAATGAATTGTTCCACAGCTCGATTTAGTTTAGCCGCAGCTTTCTTATCTATTAGCAAGCATTGATAGTAAGGCAGGCACTTCATGATGTCATAACTTCATTGCTCAGCACCCTCCCCCGAAGCCCGTGTTTCGTGGGGTGACTTCAAAAAACGAATGCCGCCGTCGCCCAGCACAGCGCCCGATTCTCTCTTTAAATGGGTTTGTCCCCATCGGCACTCAACCCCTTCCACAGATTAGCGAGTTTGCAAAGCTTTACGGCGGACGCTTTCGGCTTCGGAAGCTTGTATGTTTAGCGTATTTGCATTCGCGCTGCAATTTGAATTGATAACGAAGCTGCGATGCGCCAAGCTTCTCGTCCAGCTTACAATGTTGGCGGCATACATGCGACACCGGGAACTTGGATCCATTCCGATGAAATATTCTTATGCGCCGAGTTGAAGCATCATCTCTCCTTCCCTCTCCCTCCCTCTCTCTCTGGAGCTGGAGTTTCATGATTTGAATTGCTGTGTTTCTCTTTATTCAGCGAACAAAATTCTGCTGCTGACGATGACCATGATGATGATGGTGGTACGCAATGATGCAACTACGAACGATCATCCGTGCTCTCCTGCCGGCCAACGATCGGTGTCAGTTTCGTGTGCTCTGTTTGCCCTACTTCTGCCACTGGGCTTCCTTATCACGCTCCGGCTACCGTTGGAGCGTGACGAAAAGCGGTTGTGCTTCGCGAGAATGCACCCGGACACCCACCCAGGCGGTAGTGATTAAATTAGGTTCCGTTTGCATTAAAGATTGATGCACACCAGACCCCACCCCAGACACGGTTTGGTAGCGAAAAAGATTGTGAAACAATCGTTCAAAGAATCCTCATCTCTCGTATTGAAGAAGGGGTAAGAGCATAGTTGCTGTTCGAAACAATTTACTTTCACATAATGCTTCTATTCTCAGCTAACGTACGCATTAAAAGCTAGACTGGGTTTCAAGATTTTTTTCGTTGAAGATTCTGTGTCCTAGCTTTGAAATATTTCAGTGTTATCGATTGATTTGGAGCAGTTATGTCCAGAACAGTCGAGGAACTGTAATTGAAGAATTGCTCGTTTGGATGCTCTGTCCATCCAAATGCACCATCCATGTCTAGGACCAAGCCTCTGAGTGACAATCATGCAGAATTGGCAGCTGTGAACCCTTGTGAAGATTTGTTTGGCAATGGACGAATCGTTGTCGATCATGAAGATTTTCAATTTTCCATTCTAAGCTATCAAAAGATTTTATTGGACTTGGATATAGATTTTATTGGAGAGACCAATAACTCTTGAAGGAATAAGGAATAGCAACTAATTTTCAGGAAGAGCAAAGTTAGTATACTTTTAATGCACACCTATTAAAATAATCTCAAGCTTCAGGACGTAATTAAATAGGAGCCATAAAGTATTCCAAGTTACCAAGCGTCTTGGTATTTTTGTGTGACAAACTTACCATACCCAACAAAATATGTCTCCTGTGCGAAATACGTTACCCTATTGCAATAAATAACATCTTGTTCCCCAGTCCCGCCCGTTCTAAGCACTTTCCCTTGCACAGCCCGCCATACGTAGATTCGATGGCAAACAGTCTGATTGAATTTAGTCCTACGTCGTGCTTACTTAGCGAGGGCGAAAGCTTCCGATGATTATGGCAATTTGTACTCAGACGAATGAATTCTTTTGACAATAAATAGTACATTAAATTATCGTATCGTATCCTATGGCAGTGGGTACCCCACGTGCCCGCCCCGCCCTATTGAGGCGATCGTTGTCATCGTCGTCACAGACGTCGTCTTTGTGTGAAGCTTCCATTCCATCTGTATCTACTTGCAGTTCCTTCACAGACGGCACGATTTCTTAAGGTGTGACGATACTGACGTCATACGGCGTCGGTACATACGGCATAACATTAGCAGACAGTTTTTATTTCTTCGTTCCGTACGTCGTCCGCCATGGCGCGTGTCTCTTTGATGGAATTTGGAGGATAATTTGAAGTGCATTAAATTATTCATTATTTTCATTCTGTCTCTAGAAGGATGGGTAGCTCTGACGTACTTTTGCTGTGGATGTTTCTAAATCAATTCGATGCATCATTTTGATTTTACTGTGTATACGAGCATTCATGCTAATTACAACAACAAAAAATACCATGATCAGAACTGGAGCCCTCAGTATCCTTCCAAAAAGCAACGCACAGACAGATAATGGTTTTTGCTTTATGCACACAGCGCACCGTCATGTCACGTTAGTAAATAATGGAGTCATATTACGTCCCTTTTCGAGCATTTGCTTCCCAACCGTACCGCGCGAATGATCACGTGTCGAAAAATCATTTCCATTTTCCACGGCAGGTGAAAGAGTCGGTGGTGGTGCGTCACCAGCTTTTCTTCGCTTCCAATCCAGCTCTCCGGCACTGATTTTTCCTGCTATAAATGTAAAAATACACGAGAGAGAGAGAGAGAGAGTAGCCTAGGCTTCACTTTATTCGCAACCTGTAGCGCACACCTGGAATATATTTTTGCACCAGCGTATCGGTGCGACATCAAACCGGCTATTTGACGTGACAGTGGACGATCGAGGAAGGTTGATGACGGTTTCTTACGGCCCCAGCGTTCTAGGTTTAATGTTGGAGTTTTTGGAAGCTTTGAATTGGTGTGTGTGTTTTTTTTCTAAAATATTTCAAACCACCCACCAGTACACGGCTATGAGATGGATGCCTGCCCGGTGAACGGTCGTGACATCCAATTACCTTCGACGTTGTCGACGACGGTCGCGGATGGGAAAAATCGAAGCAAAATCCGCAACCAAAACACACTGCTCGCCCTGCTGCCGTTGAGCCGTCTCGTTTCGGTGGAAAAGCGCCGGCTGGTGTGGAGGAGAGATACTTTCGGCGCCAGATAAATGGCCTTGGGTTGGCGTAGTTTGCATACATTCGTACCTAAAGCGTTTGAAGTGTCAGAACAAATCAGCATGGTTTTAAAGTTTGAAATAGGTGACACACACCAACACCCCATAACTATTCTCGTTGATCAGCGTCATCAATGTGCTCTTTTTACATTAAAGCAACGACTTTGATAATTAAGCTAAACAATGATCTAATCTAATGATCCTAATGATACCTCCTCCCGTCGTTATCAATCCAAAATAGACACATTTGAAATAGAGGAAGCGCGGCCACGGCGACGGAACATTATCGGTACGGCATATAAACTGTACAATTCCGCAAGCGCAATTCGTTACGGGCCAATATTTCAATCATCATCGTCCATTAAAACGCAACAACACTCCACCAGAGGGCGGCCAGCCGTGCCTCGAACACCTTCGTTCGTTCGTTACGCGCTCCGGTCCTATCGATCAACGGATCTGTCTGTCTGTCTGACCGGCGAAATGCTCTCTTTCGCATCTCATTATGATGGTGGTGTGCTTGGTGCTTTGGTGTAGGACATCGCTTTCTGTGTCATTTATTGGATTATTTAGATTTAAGCTTTTAGCAGCCGAAGCGTAGCAGCTATCGCCGGTTGTTTGACCGTTTTTTTTGTTTAAAGCTTTGCCGGCCAGATTTTAGCCCCCTGTTTTTGGCGCATTGCCAGCGGTGACATTACGATTTCGTTACCGCCTAATAAACCAACGCTAAAATACAGCGCCAGGATTAGGTAGGCACAACCGCGCGGGAATGGGCGGTATGATGGAATGTTCCAATCGATCAATAAAGCCCGAAATCGTTAGGTCACGGTGTCGAGTGTTTTAGTGCAATAGTGAACCCAGTTGGATAGTGGAAAGCATTTTTGATGCCTATCATCATGTCCTTGTAAAAATTGTGCTTTAAATTAGATTGTTAAGGACAAGTTCTAAGCCCTATATAAGCGTTTTTCGCCTTTCGTTTGGAGATGGTCCGATGGCCGTGTGACAGCGAGTCCGGGTTTACGCTCGGCAGCACTGTGTATCGAATCCCACCCGTGTGGTCAGCTTAACACGATGCGAAGGACTAACTTTTATTCAGCCAACCTCATCGGCTAGGAGCGCGGCCCTTTGCAAGAGGCGACATCGGCCCCGGTCTTCACACGGGGAAGCACCGTTGCTCAAATCCCATCCGGGACCGGTTCTCTCCCGTGTTTGAGGTGAAGACTTTGACTATCCAACTACGTGTTTATCATTAAGTGTTTATCATTAAGCTTGTCGTTATGGTTAGTCCAAAGAAGAAGAGGAAGAAGAAGTAGTCAGCATGGCCTTTAGCAGGATCGCGGTAGGGCCAAAAAGAAGATGAAGTAACCGGTTTTATCTATGTGTGGAATGAATTTCTCCATTTTAAAAATGTCATTCTGGAGTCACCTCCATTTTCTCTTTCACCAATAGCTTTATCTAATTTGTTTTATGCTTACACATGATCGAACACTCTGGTATCGTTAACCGAAAGTTTAATCTTCCTTTCCCCGGCATTGGATAAAGCAAGATGTTCGATTCTCTGACATGTTTCCGCCGGGGGTTTGGTTTCCTTCCTGGAAACAGCATGTGTACCCATTCATATCAACAGATTGGCACGCTGCTGTGGTGGTGTTGTTGTTGGCTTGAATGATTGCAACAGCAAAAAAGGAATCTTTCCTTGGACTAGCCTCCTCCTCCTGAGCGGCAATCTTTATTCGTTGCGTCTTTCCGATGTCCGTTTGATGATTGTTGTTGGTTGGCCCTTTGGATGAAAGTTTTTTTTTGGGTTGCGCGATGGTGGACTTGTTGAGTTGTTGTGTGAAGTTGGGACACACGCTCAAATGGACAATAATATGACTGTTTAGTTAGAAAAACCTTCCCGAGGAACAATCCATGCATTTGATGTAACGTGTCTTTACATGTCTTGTTACAAGCACTATACCGCTCTCCATCAGTTACCATCACCAGGGGTGATTAATGTTGCGATTCGATTCATTCAATCACGTTAGACCGAGCCACACTAAATCTTTATTTTACGCGTACCGATCTTATCGCATCATCACGATTGCAACGTACAACCAAATCAACACGAGGTTCGTCTATCTTCAAGTATCGTCGAGTGGGCCGTTAACCTTACCTATCAAAATGCTGGCACATCTCAAGAAAACGCTCAACAACATCGGCCGATGGGACAGGTAATGGTGATGTAATAACAATGTCTTGTACACACCCTTGTCTACTACTCTTCGAGCCGCCAGTGACCAACCTTTTTCATGCAGACGCGCACCAGCCAGATAACCAGTTTGTCTTGCCTCACTTCGCCTCGCGACATATCGCGCACGGCGTTATCGTTTCCTATCCAATCGGAGATGGCACACGATGGCGCGGCACACATATGTGTGTATCTCCATGAAATCAACAGGCATTAACGGTAGTCGTGTACCGGGAGTATGTTCGTTCTAGGCGCTAACAAAAGATTTGAAAGATAAGGAACGAAACCCACCCATCGCCATAGCCCCACCATCTCCAAACTCGGATGTACATTACTTCCTGGCTAGGTGACTGCGTGTTTTTTTGTTTGTTTGAAATTATCTACATCCTGATAATAAGCGGGAAGGCGAAATTCCACTTGCTTATCACGATGGCGCGCGAGTGCACGTTTTACAAGATGTTTCTATGAAACATTCAGCTTTATCGCATTCCTGTGGTGTGCTTTGTTTTGTTGAGAGATAAATATTTTTATCAACGACGATGATAACGTAACTATGAATCAGAACCGGTAAAATTCTTCAGAACCTCCGGCAAATTAAAAGGGACCGAGGGGCTGAGTCGACGGACTCTACAGTGCCGTGATTCAGGGTGTATACTTGCAAAAGTCCCAGCAGGAACCTACAGGTAGGACAACGAAATCAAATAGACGAAGAAGAGTAAGAGGAACAAAAATTGATAAAGATGTGGCTGAAAACTTATCAATGAGGCCTTCATAAGGCAGGACCGTGGTTCAAATTCCATCCGGACCATTCCACCGTAGTGAGAACTAGTTAGCCGTAAATGGCAGGCATGACCTAAGAGGTCGTTAGGCCAAAAAGAGAGATAGGCTATCCAAGAGGTATTTCGGCATCTCAGTAATAGCTTATCTCTCGATGTCCACACAGCAGGACTGGATATCGAATTCCCATCCAGACGGTTCCTCCGTACGCTGGACTGGCTATTTTCCTACGGGTCTCAAGAATAACCTCCGAGACCTCAAGACATTGAAGAATTGAAGAATTTAAGAGTTAAGTAAAGTTGATGAAGACGCAAAGTGTGATTGCATACTCATCCTTGACGCGATATTCCTATTCTTTAGCATTGAAGTTCCAGGAAGTCTTGGTCTAATAAAGCTACAAGTTAATGAGTAACCCTTTTTTTCCTTAGAACTACAACCTCGAGAGGGTCGGACTGCCATTTCTGGCTTTCTGTGACTCGATTTTACCCGTAGCAAAGTAGTCAACCCTACGTAGGGGGAGGCGGTCTGGATCGGATTTGAATCGCGGTGGTTATCTCCGGCGTGGTTATCTCCTGGGCCACCGGACCGACTCAAACCCTTACCCTGAGTAAACTTGAGTAACCCTTTCCTGGTATTAATGTTGCACCTAATAACTCTAGAGGTTCTACAAATGTAGATTTGAGTCAAACTGTAGGACAGAATCGCTAGTTACATTATCTGATGTTAAGTTTCTGGCCTAGTTAGGGTTAAAAATTCCACTGCCCTACTGTAGTGTCTTCTGATGTAAGCGTGAGTTGTGCTGCAACACCGCCACGCAAACGGCCAATCTTTTACCTCACATTACCTCAAACGAGCAGTGGCACAGTTTTGCGTTAGTTTAATGAATTCATTTAATCTCGGCATTCCGGCACATAGCACAGCAACAGAGCGTGCCCATGGCTGGTAGCAATGCAGCTAGATATATCATCGGGGTTTTTTGTTTCTTCTGTGTGTACTGTACGATAAGAGAGGCTACTTTTAAGCGAATAGTTAGGTTCGTCGAGCTAGCGCAAGATTCATTTACGGACTCGAGTTGGATGAAGTTACCGGGATTTCTACCCTGAAAGTAAACTAATTAAGAAAAGTTTTAATTTTTAATAGACAACAACATCCAATCCAGTGTTTCCTGTGTGTGTGTTCTTTAAAAGCATTTAACCAATTTGATAGGGGCGGCTGTACTGTACACCCGGTACATAATCTAAGAATATCGGCCGTGCTGCTGCTGCTTATGGCCATTGAGACGAAAATTTATAACTTACTTCCCAGCTTACCACCACCAACCGGCTTACCGGCTGATGAAATGGTGTGGTTCGTTCCGGTAGCCATTGTGTCTAAATTACCCTTTTGCGCAAAAGGTAAAAAGTTGTACCTTGTAGCCACAGAAGAAAACTCCATGCTCCTTTTATTCCCAGCTTAGCGAATAACCCCGACCGAAACCGGATACATGTAGTTTTTCTTTAAAGTTTTCAATTTTCCGTTCATTCTCCCATCCCATCCCCATGACCCAGTTGCTTTTGGGAGTGTTGGTTGATTTTCCGCCAACAACATACATTTCCCGCTTGGCTCTTTTTTATCTTAAATATTTAATGTGTGTTGCTTTGGTTTCTTTTTTAGCAGGCGCATAATACTCTCTGTTCCGCTCGCTCTCTCTCTCTCTCTCGAAAAAATACTAAAAGCCAAAGAGGTTCAAAGTTCAGGCAACACCGCCCGTGCCACAAGCTAACGAGGAGCACAAATATCGGGCCTGTGGGGCCACAATGTTCCCCTGGTTATGCATTCTTCCACGGCTGGGTGCATCCCGAACAAGAATACCGCACCACAAGAATAGGCCTGCACAGGTCTAGTGTGTATGTTTGACCTTTCTTACCTTTGCCGGCCCAACTCCCCAACGCTTGGTACTGATGAGTGGTGGGGATCGGTCAAGGATCTCGTCAGGAGGAAGAAGCGTGCTAGGGTTGACTTTTATCGGTTTGATGTTCACGGTACGGTACTCCACCTATATCCAGGGCTAGATCCTGACACTGTGACGTAATGATTTCCTTGGCCTCCGAAAGGGAATAGTGGGAATGGAATAAAAACCGATTCGATGCTTGTGCTGTTTCTTATTGCCTTTGCACTCTAGAACTCTATCACCACGTGTGTCGGTCCACTCTGTCCACTGTGTCCGTTCTGTGGTTTGTCCTTGTTAGCTCAGTAATGGCTGAAACTGCAGTCACCAAGGGCTGCTAGCCATAACAAGTGTAACGTGTTATTGTTTGCTGGTGGGATGGGACAACAGTTCCTGGTGACAAATCGAAGGTGTGTAACTTCGATTCGTAACAAGCGCAACATACATTTCCCCTGACCAATAGAAGTACTGCACAGGGGCAGGGGTATGGTTTTACGGGTCTGTTTATAGATCCTTCCCTAGGTGTTCGATTTGCTGCAGACATATTTGTCTTTTTTCTTGTTGATCTATTATTGGGCAAAACCCCCTAATAATTCAATAAACTATAAGCTCTTCATTTCAAGCCAAAAAATTCTGAAAATAAAAATCTGGTCTTCCCCCAAATAGTATTGTGAGGACCGTGGCAATGCAGCAAGCACTAAAGAAGGGAACTAAGATGCTATTGCTCGGTCGGTGTGAAACTTGCATCCAGCGGTCCTTTCATCCCCATCTAAACAGTCTTATCCATATCGGATCCGAAGCGGTCCAGGCATTCGAAAAATCGATCAGCTGATGGCGTATTTGGACGTCTTCGATCGGAGAAACTCTCAACCGGTCCCAGCAGCGCCCAATCGCAATTTTTTTTGTACAAGCTTTTATCGGAAGGTCCAATCCAATATTGCAGGCTCTAGTTTGGCTTAATAAGGGCAACTTATCGCTGAGGCTCAGTACGGCCATGTCCAAGGTGCCATGTAACTGTTGTACAACCCTAGAACACTTCTTAAACGTAGAATTCTAGCAAAAGGGAATCAATAGAAATTTTTACTGTAATTTTATTTCCCTTTCGTCCAAAGTTAGTACTGTCGAATGCAAACGTTATCGCCATCGGAATTTGTTACTTTTCTTTTAAGCTGATGGCTCACCACAAACTACACGCCCGCATAATGTTTACACGCTGTTGTTAAAGTTAATTACGTTCTGATTCGAATGGTTGGCGCCCACAGAGAGAGAGAGAGAGAGAGATGGAGAGAACTGGTGCGGTTTGCTGTTATTTGCCAACGGTGCTACCGGCTAACACGCCGGCGTTTGATACAAAACGGCACACACAACTTAGCACGCCCGCAGCTTAGCCTCTGGCGGTCCGCTCTGAAGACGTCGCCTTACTCCCCGCGTCCTGACGGCGGCCTGGCAGCGACATCATTAAGTTATGTTTGTGCACGGCCATTCATTAAATTGATAGAGCAAATGAAGCAAATCACTTAATTATTTTTGCAAACACTAACGCAATCCCCCCCCCCCCCCCTCGTTTCGGCTGGTTCTGCTCGTCTGAGGTCGGCCGACACCTACCAGCCAGCACAGCAAGACTTACTCCACCGGACCGGGACTCGGTGGTGGAAACCAAAAGTTGATTTAAACCCGACCACTCGGGGACGATACTTTTATTCCGTTTCTTCCGTACTCTCGTCGTGGCTGGCGTTATGTTTGCACCCGTAGCACTTTCGTTCGGAGTGTACTGCCGGGGTCAAGATGGTGCTGGAAAGCCACAGCACACACACACACACACAGGTATGATGGGAGGATTCGGTCACATCGGACCACATCGGTATCCTGTTTTTTTTTTCTTTCGCTTTTGGGCCAACCCTGGCTCTGTTCACTTTGCTGTGGTGCGGTCCAGTGTGGAAACTGTGGTTTTCATAATTAAATTCTCTAACCAAAATCAGCAAAAGGGAGCCGACAGCCGATGGTCATCGTTTCTGGTACGAGCCGAGGACGTCTGATTTGAATAATTCATTCCCACGAAAGCTGCTTGTAATGTGAAATTCATTTTGCACGACAGTGTCGATTAATTGGGAATGCAAGTTTAATTTTAATTATGAAAAATTACCGATAGCTAAAAATTACCACATAGTAATCTCCAACTTATTTTCGCCTAACGCCAACGTCTAACGTGTAAAGCTCTTTCTAAACTGGTGTTAACTTCCAAAACGTTGTCTTACCACAGCATTTATTATTAATTTTTGGGCTTTCACCCATTTTGTGATTTTGCTCGTTAGAGTTTCAAATTACATCTTTTCTCCTTCCTTTCTCGTTACGAGTAACAAATGAAAACGGTTCGCTTTTCTAAACAACTTACCAACCAACACGGCGGAGATCGTGAGAGATGGTGTAATTATGATTTACTAAACTAAGCCAACCGAAAGCGTGATATATTATTTGCTTTAGTTTTTGTGCGGCTCTATTCGGTGCACGGTTCGGTGCATTTTTCTTTTAAACCGTGTGTCTGCTGCTGTCTTGTCAAGCGAAACACTCGCGCGTTTGGAGCGATCATCCGATCGATTGTTTGCTTTTTGTCCCTCTTTGGTACAGTTGAAGTTATGATTTTGAACACGATCGACTCCCTCACCCATTTTGCAAAGGGCCCATCGAGAGCGAGTGTTACATACTGCGGTCCACTCAAACATCAAACAAGCGTCACCTCAGCTCATGACTTTGCATCGGAAACGTCCGAATAATTGTCCGATGGCTGCTGCTGTAAAATCTCCCTTTTTATGGGAAAATAAATGACACTTACCCCCCAGGGTGGGGAGTTTAGATAGACTGTGTGTACATTTTCCTGTCACGGAATGTGTCATGGCACACACACCACACACGGAATGCACCAGTAGAGTCACTTTTTATGACACTGGCTCAAGCCTCAAAATCGTGCACCCATCCGTTGTCGCTTTCTCGGCGAAGGAATCACGGTGCCGTTGCGACTGGGTGACTTCCTTCCACTGTCGATCATCGATGCCAGGTAGAAGGTAGGTAGGGATGGCAGGAACGGGGAGCTACGTTTATGGATCGTGACACCACTCGAACTGCAACAGTCACGCAATCCACGGACACAGCAAAACCGGAGTCTCCGCGAAGCGAAAACGTCGTCAACGACGGTTGGTGGAGGTCCACTTTCTGTTTTCCAACCCCCAATTTCGTGGCGGACGGACGGTTTTTTGGTTTCGATAAGGTAGGGAGACGATGTCATTGTAAGACAATTTGTTTTTCGGGTTGTGCGTTGTTTTCTAAACTTTCTCATTACTAAAAAAACGGTGGCTATTATCGGTCGCGGGCCGCCATGCTTTGGGATAAGACAAAACAAAACGTAAGGAGAAAATGTCCAGCGATTTTTGTGTACATGTGAATTGAATTGTATCACCTAACCCAAAGAGATGGTGGATCGGTAGTAGATACCACAGCGGCGCCGGTCTTCACACAGCAGAACCGGGGTTCAAATCCCAACTGGGCCGTGCTCCCCCCGTAGTGAGGATTGACTATCCAACTATGGGGTTTCAATTAGTCTTTTAAGGTAAAAATGACAGGCATGACCTTGAGAGGTCGTAGGCCAAGAAAGAAGAAGAAGAAGAACTATGTCTGAACGGGCTTATGGCAGTTACTTGTCGGTTTCTGCTGCATATGAAGATTCCAAAAACGCTGTTGGATGGCCGAAATATGACCGCAATTTGACATTGCCACCTTGCACAACTTCTACGATCAATTGTAGTTTTTCCACTGTTTTGGCATTATTCGGTTAAAATCTAGTAATATTTCGTGCATCTCTAGGACTCAGGATACATCGATTTTTTTTGCAAATTTGCAATCATTTGCAAATCAGTATTAATTATGAAACTGTTCATCACAGATTTTACAGTCCTCAACACAACTATACGAACGCCTGTTTTTTTAGAATAAAATAAAAACTAGAAATGTTAGCTAAAACTGATTATATTTAGTTGTAGAAAATGACAAAACACATTTTGAAGAAAAAAGTATAATTTTACACACACTTTAACAATTTATTTTCTTCTTCTTCTTTGGCACTACAACCTCGAAAGGTCTCGGCCTGTCATTTCTGGCTTTCTGTAACTTAATTTTACCCATAGCAAAGTAGTCAGCAGTGCGTACAGGGAAGCGGTCTGGATGGGATTTGTACCCCGGTCCTGCCGTATGAAGACCGGCGCCGTTATCGTCTCGGCCACCGGACCGACCCAACAATTCATTTTGGCACCTGCAAAATCGCTCCATGTATCATAACTATACGAACACACCTACCGGAAATTATTTTTCTCCGTTTTTGTAACGATTTAAAAAAATCGTTCAAAAATACAACTAGCTTAAGACAACCTTTTTCAATGTAAATATATTTTTGATGTAGTTAAGTAATCGGTCTTAGCTCCCTGCCATACAGTTTTTACGGGAAAGACACGATTTTTTATATCTTTTCATATTTTGATTTTTGAACTGGTTCTGAAACTGGAACTGGTTGGAATCATTCTTTCGGATCGGTTCGAACTCATTTATATGCTAGATCGGATCGGAATCCTGATTCCGGACCGGAGCGCCCATCCCTAATGGGTACAGAAAATCGTAAATCTAGTGTAAAAATAAGGCCGTTTGTTTTTTCAGAACGATAAAATGTTGTAAAATGCTAGAAAAATATTGAAAAATAATCCCTCTGCCTCTCAATAATCCTCTCAAACCCAAAAATAATTTGGGTTTTGATTTTATTCTTTAAAAAACACAGGTGTTCGTATAGTTGTGTTAAGGACTGTATAAGTTTAATTTATTTCTTCAAATTCATCCCTTTTGCGTCACTTCTGTCAACATTGGAATGCTCTTAACAATCAATCTCAAGCTCACTAGAAAAATAACTTAGAAATTAATTGAATCACTTCAGTCACAACTTTGCAATCGTCATAAATCATGCGCCCCAACATGGAAACATCCTGTCACTGAATCTTTCACTTTATTTGCGCCCTGCCGTGGCACCATTCGAAAAGCACAAAAAACGGTGGACAATTTCCTATCGGCGTGACACCAATAACATGACATAACATGTGTACGGTGGTACAGACGGTATCAGGGCCCAGTGTTCTCGGCAGGCCGGAGTACATAGACGACACCTGTTATGCCCGGTTGGGGTTGGTGATAAATGATAATTATTGGCAGTAGCACGTTTGTCTCGATGCTTTACAGCCTAGCCTAGTGATCGATGTAAAGTGATTACTGGCCGTGCAACGACTGTTGTACTGCGGCCGTTTTCCTTCATAATTCGTTTGCTAATTCCTTGCTTTTTCTTCTTTTTTTTTCTTCTTTCAGGGCGTGAGCATTAGAAACGAGGAGTTGTCGGTGGCCGGTGTCGCGTAAATTAAAAAGAAACGAAATCTTCCCAATCTTTCGACGGTGTGTCGATCACTGGTCTACTGAGGGATCCTCATCAGCCGGTTTTTTGGATTTCCAGCCTCATCGCTATTAAAGCAATACCAAACACCTTGCGAACTTTTTTTTTTTTTTATTTTCAACATCTTCAGGCCATACAAGGATCTAGTGCCAAATTTTATCCGTTAAGAACCGAGATAGACAGAACGAACACTCGATGCAAACGTTCGAAAACCGTCGTTGTACAGCGGAAAGGATACCGATTGAATTAATGAACTAAGAAAAGGAGGATACGAGGTTTAAAACAAACACGGAAAATCCATCCCTCAATAAAGAAAAGAATCTAACCTAAAGTGACGTCTTAAAGACAATTTTGGCACAAGGCACAAGGATCAGCATAGCAACAAGAGTCGGATACTCAGACATTCTTGGAGGAAGAAAAGGCATCTACCACAAAAGCACAATCACGCACACACACACACACACACCCAAACAGCCCAAGAGAAAATTCGTTTGCATCTCTCATCTTCTAGTCATCCCCAAAACGGTTAAAGGCAACAGAGCACGGCGGGCGGATCCTGCACAGCACGCGCAACTTTTGAAACCGATAACCGACGACTGCCAAATTTTACCTTCATTCCGAACTCTGCTGCAATACGTGAGTAGTACGTGAACGAAATCTTGCGACCGTATAAAGTGGCCAGTTTTGCTTCAACCTTCCATCAGTAGCGTGCACGTGGGAACGTTAAAAATAGGACGGGCTTCACCAGATTTGGTAACATTGCGGAACCCCGGCACAAAGCGTTCCGAGTCCGGTGCCCAACTCTTGTACTATATTTGTACACCATTCAAGAGCGCAGCAGAGACGACCCGCCGTCGTTGGTCATTATGCTGCAGGAGAAGAAGCACATTTGATTCAGGCCAAAAATACACTTTGGCTCACAGCGAGAGCTTTAAAAAGCACACACCGCTGAACGGGTGAACCCAAACAGAAGCATAAGAATAAACCTCACGAAAAAAAAAGGAAGCAGCAGGCAGGATGGGAAACAAAACGTCATGCTGCTCGTACTCGAGTCCACCGCCGACGCGCAAGGCAAAGGAGGCGCCCGTCTTCGAGGAACATCTGCCCGAGGGCGAACTGTCCGCCAACAATCTGCAGCACATCTCCGAGCGCGAAGGCGACGACGGTGAGCACGATCCGTCCGTCGATCCGTCCGCCGGCACCATGTTCCTGGAGCGCTCGAAGCAGTGTCTCGAAAATGGTATGACGCGCAAAAAGTCCCAGCACCAGATCGTGCCGCAGGGCGGCGGTGGTCCTGGCGGCGGAGGAGGAGGTGGTGGAGGAGGTGGAGGTGGAGGAGGTGGTGGTGGTGGTGGTGTGCTGAAGAAGAGTAGTAGCTGCTCAACGATCTACCTGGACGACAGTACCGTGTCGCAGCCGAACCTCAAAAACACGGTCAAGTGCGTGTCGCTGGCGATCTACTACCACATCAAGAACCGTACCAGCGAGCGGCGGATAGACATCTTCGACGAGAAGCTACACCCGCTGACGCGTGACCCGGTGCCGGACGATTACGACCGGCACAATCCCGAACACCGGCAGATCTACAAGTTCGTGCGGACCCTGTTCAATGCTGCCCAGCTGACGGCCGAGTGCGCGATCATCACGCTCGTGTACCTGGAGCGGCTGCTGACGTACGCCGAGCTGGACATTGCGTCCTGCAACTGGAAGCGAATAGTGCTCGGTGCGATCCTGCTCGCGAGCAAGGTGTGGGACGATCAGGCCGTCTGGAACGTGGACTACTGCCAGATACTGAAGGACATTACGGTGGAGGACATGAACGAGCTCGAGCGGCAGTTTCTGGAGCTGCTGCAGTTCAACATTAACGTACCGTCGTCCGTGTACGCCAAGTACTACTTCGATCTGCGCACGCTTGCCGAAGCGAACGATCTGTCCTTCCCGACCGAGCCGCTGTCGAAGGAGCGTGCCCAGAAGCTGGAGGCGATGTCGCGCGTTATGCAGGACAAGGCGACAGCGGAAGCGCTTAAGAACGGGATGAAGAAGTGGTCCTCGATCGACAACATCCACCAGCAGGGCGGTATCCGGCGCAGTGTTGCCATCCTGTCGTGATTTTCTTCCATCCCGGTGCCGCCGCCCGTGAGCAGTACGATGATGATGAGGGTTCGCGCATAAATGGACTCAGCTCGGGGCACGCCCGCCAGAGCCGCCATAACACCGCCGACAGCCATGTGCGAGTGCTTGGGTTGTCTGTGCGTGTCCTGTGGCGATGGGATCGCTGTTGTGAGCAGCTACCCTGCTATCAACTAGACTTGTAGTGTAACTATCGTCGTTAGAACGCAACGCTACTCTTACTGCTGCTATTGTAATTATGACACATATACACACACACCGCCAACTGCTGCTATCATTTCACAAACATCTCGGTCATCTCGGAGGAAGAGGAGTATCAGGACGCTACAGAACTGCTGCTGTTAGGGATACAGTTCGGTTCGCTAGGCTTCAGTTAATATACGTGTGTATACTGTTTCACACATACACACCCTTTTGAGCTATCATCAGCTGTTTTTTTTTAATCAAAGGACAAAATACACACCTCCATCATACATCCACACACACACACACATAACTCTGGGCTCGAAAGCAAGGTGATCGAATAACGATTATCTGGTGAAGCGTTAGAAGAAAAGCATCTAACGTGATGCGATCCTTGATATCTGTAAGGATATCTCTGAAGATAGCCAGATACGCGCTAGATTTCTTCGGAAGCAGATGGTCCATAGTGCAGGTCGACTCGGAGAGCCTGGAACCGAATCCTGGAGAAATCGGCTAAACAAACTGTGTCAATTTATAAGATTTTGCAGATGATGAAACAAGCCCTAGCCTAGCCGGTACACTGCTGTAGAAAGCAATGATGTCTAGTAGTGTTACTTTTTAAAGCTCATCAAACACACACACAAAAAACCCCCCACAGAAAGCTATCTTTAAAGGGATGCAATATTTTTCTATTGTGCGTATAATTTAAACCCGGACCCGGAGCGCGAACCCGGACAAAACAACGATTGTACTAGCCAGCTTATCTATTTCAACCCCCCCCCCCCACCCCCCCCTTAGAAAGTTTGCATGCTTTTTGTTTTTCGGCATCGGGCCAGCATCATATTCATAATGCTTTTAAATTGTTTTTTCGCTTAATGTCTTAATTGCAGGGTTTGAACACTACAAAGCTCACATATTCCCCTAAATGATTGCAAACCTCTCCCGAGTGATGGAAAATATCTTCCGATGAGTTGCGAACACATCCACTCGAATCGAATCCCTGTATCGTTTTTTTCCGACTAGCTACTTGCTTCCAATTCTGTGGTGTAGGATTGCGCAAAGTGCATTTTCTAGTGATATTTCTTAAGCAGTAACTAAAGCCACTGCTACTACTACCACTACCAGTTTGGGAAGCAGTAAATTAGGCGCCCACAATATCGCATCTTTGTCATGCAAGCTGTAAAGAAATTAATTTGTAAAAACGCAGAACAACACGCACGGATGCTAAGCCTCAGCTTAACGATAGTAAAACCAGAGTGGTAGCATTAAAATCTCAGTCAAAAGTGGGTAACGTCAGTATAGTGATATGCACCCCCCCTCCTCCCCCCCCCCCCCACTCGTTCCTTGAACGTTTCGGGCAGTTTTTTTATAGTGAAACAAAATGAAGCATGTGTCGATAAACGTAAAATATAAAGTAAAAAAACAAAACACGAAAAAACAACAACCGGGTAGAGTATTAAGGAAAAGCGAAGACAAAAAAAAGGGGGAAAACAACACTTTGCGACGGAAGGAACAAAAAAAAGAACGATAAACAGGAGAAACACACACTATACAATATATGCAATAGGTATAGGCTATAAAAAAGAGAGGAGGTATACAGCAAACAATGTAGAAAGTGCAAAACTGTTTTCGAAAAAAAAGAAAAAAAAACAAGATAAACGCAAATATTGAAAAAAAACTACAACAAAAAAAACGATAGTAGAACATAAAACATCAGAGACGGTGGGGTATAAATATGCTAGACGAATGACCAAACACACGATTAAACAAAAATTTTACCAATGTGCAGAATCTGCAGTGTGTTCGTGCAGTGTGCGCGTGCATCGTATTTCGAGAAAGGACACTAAAATCGGCTGTTTATGTATGTTTCCTTTTTTCTTCATTTCATTTTGCACATTTTATTAGTACCCCACCACTAAACAGGTTTTTACCAGTTGATACTGTAAAAGCATCGATCCCTTTTTTTTGTGTAAACTTACCCAACCCGCTGACAGACCGTGTTCAATATCATCGGCTACAAGTACAATATCATCTGCTAGCTTTACAACTCAACGGTTAAAGTCTGAATAGATGCTCACGGTACTCACTGTTTTGCTACTGAGTTACGCAAAAATGTATCTTTTTCTAACTTTTTAAGTAAAATTTGTTATTCATTTACTATTTATAATTATTATCAATAATTATTACAATAATTTTTCACAATTTTGACCAAACTTTTACCTAAATTTAAGGTAACGCAGAAGCAAAAAGTGAGTGCCGTGAGTGGGGGGGGGGGGGGGGGGGGGGTTTGGTCATCTATTCAGACTTAAGCCCAACTCATCTTGCTTTGTTTACAAAACAGGATCGATGCTTTGACATCATCAACTGAAAACCCCTGTAACTAGTCGATCCCCGTTAATCCAAGCATGCGCTTGTGTTGTCCCTGTTCAGTTTTGTATAGATATTATAGCCTCTCTTCCTCTCGCTTATGTCTCTGTGTGTCTATGTGTGTGTTTATGTGTGTTTGGGTTTAATTTTCCTCCGGCCTAATTAGCCCACTAAATCTAATGCAAGTAACTAAGTCATACAGTTTTCATGTACCATCCTACCAAACATACGGAATGGTGTGGCAGCGCCATGGGACAAAGATGGTCAAGCGGTAAGAAAATGATTGACCAATTTTTTTTGGGACCTTACAGTATGCCCAGAAAGAGAGAGAGAGAGAGAGAGAGAGAGAGAGAGAGAGAGAAAGAGAGAGTTTCGATCCAAAAAACTTCCAAAATGTTTAAAAAGAATCCCCCAGCTGAATGCGCCTCAGAGAACGTGTGTATAAAAATTATATATAAATTAGAATTGTTTTTTTGTTTGCTTTGTTTGTTCATTTTGTTTACTCAAAACACATTGCACAAGAAGATAGTCCACAAAGAAACTATTGATAAAAGAAGGAACAACTTCAAAGGCTGATTCCCAGCAAATGCAACAAACATGGCGGAATGTGTGACTGAGGTAAAATTATAGATTGAAGGCACTCCTATATGCTCTGGTGTGACATTTTAGTAAATGTGGGCGTGTGCGAATAAAAACTAAACAAAACAACAAAAAAAAACAAACAAGAACCGAGTAAAGTGCTAAGAAAGTGCGTAACCGAATAGAGTCAAAGGAAGAAGGAGGCAAAACATACGATACCGACACCCACGGCACCCACAACACACGAGCAACATACAATTCCGTTCGAAACCGATGATAGCAAATCGAGGAGAAGATATTGTCTAACTAGGAACTAATAAACGTATAAAATATAAATAACGAAAACACACACACACACACACACACAACTAGCGAAGTGGACGCGAATGGGGTGTGAAACGTTTGCTCTCGGAAAGAGCTTTGTAAGATCGCACGTGATCCGAAGCTCACTCATGCAACTCGATCGTGCCGAGTGAGAAAGAAAGAGAGAGAGAGAGAGAGAGAGAGAGAGAAAACGTATGAAGGGATGGATGGAATATCGTACCAATTTATAAAATGATCGTGTAACTTGTAAGCCTATTGCGAAGGAAGAAGAGTAAAGTCTCATGATGATGATAAAAGCGTGGAAATATTTAAATCCGAAGGAAAACTCCCATTTTCTCAAACAAATGACAACATTTATCGAGGTGAGTAGCCACAACACGTGTTTAGTCTTGCCAGCAAAGCTTCTAATCTAGCCCATCTCAGTTTGGGCCTACCACACGTCTCCTGTCCGCTTTAAAGGCACTTTACGAACTGGGTCGTCCGGTGTAATCCCCATAACATGACCAGCCCATCGGACCCTGGCGAGTATAAATTTACTACGCTGGCTTCCATCATATTGGGTGTGGAGAGCCTTTGGTAGGCACGATTCCCTTGGACAACTGTCGAGCTAAGGTTGCAGTGCTTCTCTTCCGAAGTCCGGCACTGCCCATGCCACATTCCAGAGCAATTCCAGGGCAGCAACGAAGGGAAGTCCGCTTCCCATGAGATTCCAAAGATGCGTATTCCAGGCTTTTCACCTTTGCACTGCACACCGTCTAAGCGTACAGCTCTCCAGAAATTACGTCCTGCTTGCATAACCGATGAAGTTAAACTCTTTCAAAACTATTTCTAGAACATCTACCACAGAGTGAAGCTTTTGTCGCTAACAGATGTTCCCCCAATGTTGGCAGCTTCCAGCAGAAAAGTATTCGCAATGCTACAATCATCCCAAATATAGACACAGCTCTTAACGAAGGTCCCTGCTGTAAGAGGACGACAGCAGAGAAACGCAATAACGGGTTTGGGCTATTTTGCACAGCGGATGTTTATTGACGGCAAAAAAACCAAAATTAGACCAGATTACGATAAAAAAAACCAGATTACGATCGCCAGCTGGAAAACGACGACCCACCGAACTGGGTTGGTTTTTGTGCCTGCTGTGCCGCTAGCCCACCGAACGACACCCCGGACGAGGACGATCCGAGCTGCTCGAACAGATTGTTCGATGGCGTTGGCGATGCGCCGATGCCGCCAGCCGGCGAACTTCCAGCACCGAACGGTGATCCCCCACCGAACGTGGCCTTCGGACTGCCGAACGTGGGTGCACCGCCGAAGGTTGGCGCACCGCCAAACGTGGGCGCACCGCCGAACGTGGGTGCACCGCCAAACGTGGGCGCTGCACCGAACGCTGGCGGTTTGCTGAATGCTGACGCCGTCGTACCACCAGTCGGCGAAGCGAACGCATTCACACCCGCACCCGTACCACCGCTACTGAACGGACCTCCCCCAGGACTGCCGGTGACCGCCGATCCAAACGCACCGCCGGTGGACACTGCACCACCACCACCACCACCAAAGATGGATTGTGTTGAAGAGACGGGCTGCTGCTGGGCACCAACCGTACCAAACAGACCGCCACCGGTGGTTGGAGCCGATGCGACCGGACTGCCGAATATGTTGCCACCGGAGCTTGCCACGCCACCGGTGGTTGCTGCTGCACCAAACGCGGACGAACCTCCAAAAATCGAACCACCGGGAGGGCTGTTCGCTGTGGTGCCTGCACTTCCGAACATGCTGCCACCTCCCAACGACGAGTTGCCTCCCGGGGCAGGACTGGCGGTGGTCGCATTACCAAAAATATTGCTCGTAGTTGTGGCCGCGCTCGATCCGAAAATGGAGGAACCGGACGGCGTTCCTCCACCGCCGCCAAAGAACGATCCGCCGGTTGAGGGTGTACTGGTGGCAGCCGCCGCCGCTGCACCGGAACTGAAAAATCCACCAAAAATATTGCCCCCGGCAGCGGCAGCAGCAGCGGTAGTGCCGGCGGTGGTGCTGCTAACGACGGTGGATACTGGCGCGGTCGATGCGACACTCGGTTGTACCACCGAAGCGAACAAGCCGACGGGAACTGAAGACGCTGCCGTTGCTGCTGGCGGTGCTGCTGCTGCTGCTGCTGCTGTACCGAACGTAGCCGTAGCTGGTTTCCCTGAGCCAAAGAAAGACCCGCCGGAGGACGAAACGGCTGCACCACCGCCGCCAAAGATATTGCTGGCCGGCGTATCCGTTGCTTTCGGTGAACCGAACGTGGCCGAAGTGAAAATGTTTCCACCCGTAACCGACGAGGGACTCTTGGGAGTTGTGGAGGTGGCCGCGTTCGGTGAGCAGATGCTAATCGAGCTGAGCAAATTGGAGGTGGCATCGGTCGCTGCTGTTGTGGTGGTTGCACCGGCACTTGTCGCAGTCGTCGTTGCATCAGTAACGCTCGCCGAAGGAACGGTTGTCGTAGCGGTCGTTGAAGTTGCCGTTAGAAGATTCGGTTTTTCTAGCGATAATTTTCCGAAAGAAAATGTGCCTGCCGGTGGAGCGGCCGTTGTTGTGGTGGAGCTGGTGGAAAGTGACCCAAATCCAATGCCGGATGTTGTAGAGGAAGCAGTAGCTGTTGGTCCGCCAGTGGCAGCTGTCGTCGATGGTGTATCCGTGGACGCTACTGCTGCTGACGACGCTTTCGCTGCACCAAATCCAGCCGACGCAAAGCTATTGCTGCCGAACGTTAAACCAACCGAGCTGCTGCTTGTTGCAGCAGCACCAGTTCCGCCTGCATTTCCATTAACAACAGCGCTACTGTTAGTTGGTTTAGTGCTGCCAAACCCGGATTCGCTCCCCGTCTGTCCCGAACCAGACGAAAACGTCGGTGTTACGGTAAGCGAACCGAACGATATGCCCGAAAATAGACCCGCAATTGGTTTGACGCCATCATTCGTCGACGTTACGGTTGTCGCCGTCGTGGCAACAACCGCCACCGAAGACGCTGCTTTATTAACGCTGCCGAAAAACCCACCCGAACCGAAGCTGCTAGTGCCACCGGCCGCGGTTAGGCCGCTACCGAATGGACCTTCTGCGAGTGGTTTAGCTGGCGGAGCACTCTTCACGGTAAGATCCACCGACCCGGAGTCAACCTTCTGCAGCAAACTGGTAAGGGCCGGCAGTGGTGCTTTCGTGGCCGGTTCCACCGGTCCAAACGAGGGAGGCAACGGTTTATCCTTCTGCACCGTCGTCTCATCCACCGATGGGAGAACGTTTTCGTTCGTAAGGGAAGAAACGGCCACCGGCTTCGGTTTGCCTAGGCCGAGCGATCCTTCCGAGGGTGGTGGGCCAAGGTTGAAAGAGATGCCTGTTCCGGTCGCAGCAGCGCTGACGGTAGTTGTGGTGGAAGGTAGATCGAATGAAAAGTTTGGTTTCGCCAGCGAACCGAACGTTAGTCCCGATTGACCGTTGGTCCCGGCACTGCCGAACGAGAATACAGGCTTCGCGGGAGCGCTAGTCGAGGACAAGGACGTGTCAGCCGACGAGGACGTTACGAATGATGCTCCGGAAGCCGCCGAGGAAGCAAAACTAAACGGACCAGAAGCAGTGGGTTTCGAGACAGGGATGTTCTCCTTGCCGTCGCCGGCCAAACCTTTTTTGTCCTTATCGCTTTCCTTGCTGTGGCTGGGAGCGGCAAAGCTGAGCCCAGTACTGATGCTTCCACCGTTCGGGGTTGGTTTCATTGCCGGATCAACCGCCGCCGTTAGTGGAGTAATTGTGGTTTGCCCAAAGGAAAAGCTTCCTTGAGCGCTTGGAGCTGCTGCTGCTGTTGCTGCTAGCGTGGCTTGGGTACCGAACGAAAATGCTTTCGTATTAGCTGTGGAAGTTCCCAATGGTTTAACCGGTTGCTGTTTGGGTTGCTGTTGGACTACCCGCTGTTGTTGTTGTTGTTGAGGTTGTTGCTGCTGCTGTTGTTGCAGTTTGTTTTGTTCCGCTTCCTTGGTAACGGACGGAACGGTCGCCCTAGACGCAGCCGTCTGTTGCTGCGCTACCTTAGCCTTTTCCTGCTCCACGTTCAGCCTCCTGACTTGATCGCGACGCTCACGGACCACCTCCGAGCTAAGGCCAACGCGATCCGGACGCTGCGGTTTCACCGTTACCACCTTTCGCCCGGCAAGCACCCTTCGCAGGGTGGCCAGCTTCGATTCGCTTAACTTTCTCGTGTCGGCCGCCACCTGATCACCGAGCGTCATCGATATGATCGAATCCGTTAACGATTCGATCGCACTCTCGGATGTGTCGGTCGCGTTGCTACCGCCTTTCACACTGCGATCATCCAACCCTTTCAAACTGCCCCGCAACCCGAGCTTATTCTTCAGGTACGCCAATTTATCACTCTGCCGGTTTAGAATGTCCTGCTGCTTCGACAGCGTCTGGTACAGCACTTCCAGGCTCGGGATGTGCATTCGCTGCTTGGCTCGCGCCTGTTTCGCCTCCTCCAAACACATCCACTGTGCTTTCAGCTGCTTCGTAACGGTGCGCAGCTGGTTTTCATTGACCTGGAGCATATTTTCCAGCGCGCTAAGCTGACGCCTGCTCGTCTGGGACATGCCGCCGTGCGCTTCCTGGTACTGATGCACGGTCGGATTGTTGTAGATTGTGCTCTTGCTGTTCGCTTCCGCCACCATCGCGAACGCTTCGTTTAATCCGAGCCGTAGCGACTGGACGTCCGACACGAGCGATTGGGTGCTTTCGTTCGCCTGCGCTATGATGTCCTCCAGTTCGCGCAGGTTCCGTATAATCTGGGCCGACTCCTCCTTCACGCCGATTTGCACGTTCAGCGTGCGGTTGCGCTGCTGCAGATCGATCAGCTCGCGTGCAAAGCGATTGATCTCATCGACCATTAGTGTGCGTATGATTGCGTTACTGTCTTCCGAGGAAAAGTCGGACTTCTTTTGGGCCGCTGGTGCCGGTGGCTGTGGACGCGTCACTCCGGTGGAAGCATTTGCACCACTATTTTGCTGCGGCTGTTGCAGCTGAACGGACGGGGCGTACGTCGGGGGTACAGTGACGAGCGGTTTGCTTGCATCCGGTCCCGCAGAGGACGTGACGGTCGTGGTGGGAACACTCGATCCCATCGATGCCATCGCCGCTTGAAAAGGCGGAGCAGACATCGTAGGAAGACCGCCGGCGCTTGTCCCCAGCTGCCCGAATGTGCTCGCAGCTGTCGTCCCCTGGGCAGCAAAGCCAGCAAACGCGGGAGCTTTCTTGTCATTATTGCCATTTGCTCCCGTCGTCACACCTTGCGATAATCCTTGGCCCCCCATGGGCGCAGATCCAAACGTAATGTTCTTGCCAAATGTCGGCGCAATTGCTGGGGCTGCCGGTTTCTGTTGCTGCAGTCCGGTCACGGCACCACCACCGAACAAGTTTATCGGAGATTTTTGCACCGCGTCACCGACACCGGGATTGAAGAAAGATTTCGATTTCGCAATAGCCGGCGTCGATGTGGCACCGTTCGGTACAGCGAAAGATATTTCCGAGGGTGGTAACATTCCCGCGGTAGCTGGGGCGGCGACCGGAACGTTCGCATTCATGCTGGAAGCTGGCGCCGTTGATGCCGGTGCCGATTTTTCCACGTCCACCTTAACGAACGCTCCTCCGGACAGATCTTGCACCGGCTTTGGTGGAGAGCAAATGTTCGGCACGTTCGGCAGAGTGTTGAGCACGTTGAAGGAAACCAACTGGCCGTAGGTGGAAAGCAGATGGATCATTGGCATCACCGGGAACGTCTGCTCGCCGATTACGAGCTCGTGCGTACAGCCCGTTTCAAGCACCATGCCGATGGGGAACGTTTCCTGCTTATCGCTCGTCAGCGGCAACTCTGCGCGCGCCTCGTCCGTCGTGGTCCACTGGCACCAGGTGGGCGATTCGCCGCTTTCCGTCGTACCCAATATCCCAACCTCCATGCTGTTGGCGGACGCCATCAGCAGCAGATTCCAGGGCAGGATGTGCTGCAAAAACACCTGCCCTTTGCGCGGTCCACTCTGACTGTAGCAGATGTCGTCATAGTTGATAAAAACTGGATTGGCGGGCGCCTTGGGAGCGTTCACGATGAACAGTGCTGGCACCGAATCGTCCGCATGCGGTAGAAATACGGCCGCAAACTGGTACGTACTGAGCCACTGGACTGCTAGCACGTCGAACCCACCGTCCACTACACCGGCCGGGCAGACGATGGTGCGGGCCGGTTTGAGATCCGGTTTGTACTGGACCAGCTTCCCGTTTGCGAATGCTACCACCAGCTGTTTGCCCTTTGGACTCCAGCAGACACACTGTGCCCGTTCCGCTGGATTGCTCGTATCGAGTGAATGAAACTCCAGCCCGGCCGGTTCCTTTAGCGTGTACGCCGAAAGCCCACCGGCTTCGGTACGCACTGCCAGCACATTATGAAGCACCGGATTCCAACAGAGCTGTGTACTCCGCACATTGGGCTGCGCGGATGTTTTGATTTCATGCACCTTCACAATCGATCCGGTCAAAAACGATGGTACCGAGTAGATGTACACGAACGGTACACCGTTCGCGACGATGTCCACCGCCAGAAATCCATGATCGCAGCTAACGGCCAACTGGTACGGTACGCTCGGCAGCGGAACCGTTCGCAACGGTACGATCTCATTGATCACCCGGTCGGTGGTGATGTCCTTCAGCTTGAGTACGCGCAGCTCGCAACCAACGGTACCGGCAAACACGAGCCCGTGCACACTGGCCGTAGCAAGCAAATTGCAGCCATGTTTTGCATTTCCATCTCCTTTAAAAACCGGAACCTTGCTCTGTAGCTTGAACTTTAGTTCCTTTTGAAACGAAAGGAAATAACACAACAGCGTCAGTGCATCATCATCGTCGTTCGCTTTAAAATGTAAACATAACCTATCATCCAACCTACCGTAACATCCAAACCAAGCGGTGCCGGTTGTGCCATTTTCTCACTGCGCGTTAGCTGGCTGTTTTGTCCGCTTAACTCTACTGTCTAGTCCAGAGACCAACCGGTAATAAAATGGGGCACGTTTTATCTGCCGGATTCGTTTTATTTCACAACAATCCGTCCGTAAACCGAGCGACGCAACACACAACTTTCGTTCCACATACAAACCCGCTTTTTTTCGCCTTCATCAATTGACAGCACATCGACAGTTCTGATTTCCAAGATCCGAGAATAAGCTGCGTCTACACGGCGCGAAAATCTACAACGGAAAACTGTACCTTTATAATCGAAAAGAAGCAATAGAAATGTTCCAGCATATTTATCCATTTCTTTTATTAACTTTTAATGCGAAAATAATAATGACACGCAAACAAACATCCTTACGACGGAATGCTTGTAGCATGGATGGCATTCGCGTGGTGTCGTTTCCCACCCGACGTCCTTATCTCTACTGATGCATACATCTACAGCTGACAGTCACTATCAGTAGTGAGCAAGGTATGTAGATATAGAAGGTAGAGTTGTTTAGAGCAAATTGACATTTCTCGACCTGACATAACAGTTCCGTGGTGATCAAGGGGAAGGGTATTGAGAAGAGTGATGGCAGCGTCGGAGGAGGCGCCGGTGGTGGTATCGCTTGCGATTTTTTGATGAAAAATGCAACCAAATATCGTCAATCTTCTGTGGGACAACATTGGATCTGCGAAGATGACCCATAAACTAGCGAAATTGCTGAAGGGACTGAGAATCGAGGCTGTTTGTTCATGTTGGTAGCCCCATACCATATGTTTTTGTAAACAAACTCTGACATAACTCGACTAAAATGTCGCCCTGTCAAATCGATAAAAATTCACCTTCTAAATACATACACCTTGGTAGTGAGTAGCACCCACTTAACTATACGTAGCCGCGTTTACACGTTCACTTCCCAACACGTGACACTTTATTGAGTAGCAACGAACATATTTGAACTCTTCCTTGTTGCCCATGCAGATTTTCTAGGAAAGCAACTGGCATGGTCGTCGTTATAAACGCAACGTCGGAGGATTCCTGTGAAACGGTGTGAAACATACATAATTTTTTGTCCTTTCGGCATCACTCAACAATCTGTGAATTAACAAGAACTATCTGGCGTAGTAGGCGCTGAAAGGTGTTGAATTGCCCAAAAAGCTACTCCCCTCCTTGGTAGTCGGTAAACGGAAATGGATAACCACCACGCACGGTAATATCTCGTACTATTATCTGAAACATGGGCACTATGATACGCTGTAATATAATTATCCGATTTCGCATTTCTTTTTTAGATACGGTACGCGCGATCCATCCCCTACCTACATGATGGACAAAGCCTTGCGACAAAGTTCGGAGGAATATTTCCGCGAGTTATTCGGTTTAGATGATTTGCAGTTGCAGGACACAATTACTTCCAGCAGTGGTCACAGCGCACCAGTTTCTACCGTCAACTATCGAGCACTGTACAACGAGATGAAAGCAAAAGCGAAGCAACTGAGATGCGTAAGTAACCGCCCGTTCACTGGCTACTACATCCGTTAGGTGCTTTACCCATTTGGGCGCATGACGCTCATTTTACCAAAACAGGAAAATGAATTCTTGCGGAACAAACTAAGAGAAAGCGAGTGCCAACTGTTGCAAATTACTCGCGACCGTACCTTTTTGCTAGAGCGACTGGTCGCATACGAAAGGCGCCGCGTACCATCAACGGATACCACGTGCTCAGAACTGGACACATCGGATCAAAGTATAAAACAGACACATCCCCGGGGCTCGAAAAATGGCCGTTCGAGTATAGCAGGTGCGATGAAGAAATTCGGTAATTAAGTGATCAGTAGCATCCTAATGCTTTTTATTTGCGTTTCACTCAACTGGGATCCATTCTTCTTCTGGGGTTTCTTCATCCAGTATAACAAATCGTTCCGCATATTCCAAGATCAGCAAACGATTCTCTACTCCGATCATGCCAATTGCGGCACGGAAATCTTTCAATGCAGCTTTTTCTTCCTTTTTCAGCTGTACCGGTTCAGAACCGTTGCACAGATATAGCAGGGCCCATAGATCCAGCAGATAGAAACAGCCGGTTAAGTATTCTAAGCTCATGCAGTTGTACTGTTCACGCCGGATCGATGCAAGTTCAATTGCATATTTGCGTAGGGTAGAATGCCAAAAGTCGCTCCTCACTGCATGTCTGGTGTAGCGGTGAAGTATGGCCTCCAGTACGTCCGCCCTGGTTTGGTTAGAGCCGACTAAGGTTTGTGCGCACCGGGCATATAGCGTCACAACCCGCCGAAAATCGTTGTCCACTGGAAATTAAAAAAAAAGAATGGAACGAACATTTATTACCGCAAAGTGACGAGCAGCAACCACGTGTACGCCATACTTACAATGGTGTGGATCATCATTCATGGTGATTTGCAAAATATTGCCGTACCAATCGGTATCGATTTCTGCTGAGCAGTGGGCACAGTATATGCTCTTACCGTCCTGCAAATGCTCCATACTTAGCTCCAAAGAAAACTGCTGCCAGCAACGAGAGCAACGGATTGCATTGTGCATTGTGAGGAAAGTGTCGACGCCACTTTGGCATCGGTCACAAGTGCAGTCGAAACAGTACTGCTGCTTCAGATGCATCAAGCGCATCTCTCGGCTCATAAGCTTATAATGGGGACCGTAACAGTTAACCACCTCGCTGTCGGGTGCAATCAGCCGGGTAGCGTATACCATCAGCGTCGATCGATCGAAGTGATTGCGAATGTTCGGATTGCAAGCATGGTTAAACATGCTTATTTGGGGGTATATCGCTGTGAATATACGTGCGCTGCTAAAGCAAAGATGCAACAGACCAACTTGCGGATGGAAGCTGTCCTCCTGCAGCAGATCGAACGGTTCCAACCGCGCTGCATCGCTGTAGGAGGCGCAAGGCGATGTAGCGCTGAGTTCACTGATCGCGTGCCCATTGCATACCAGTTGCCCGATGTGGCGCATTATTAATGCTGCACAGTAATTAGGCAAGTGGCCGCCAGTTACCTCCTGCGGAAAACCATGTTCACTCAAAAATGGGGTAAATTCCATCAGATAAATGGAGAGCATTAAAGCGGCCTGGAATTGCAAACCAATAAACGTGAGTTCAGTATGTGTCCAGCATTGAAATTATATGCTGTATATTGGCGTTTGAACGCATTGAACGTACGTACTCACCATCGCATAGCGCAGCACATCGTCTGGATCCATTTTGTGGAAGTTTGTAACCAACCGTAACACTTTTCCGTACTGGCCGTAGTCCTTTCCACCGCTAGTGATTGCGCCTAGCCATTTTCTGAGTGACCATTCTACGCATGACGCTGCACTCACCTTCAATAGTTCGCTACGAATCGTATCGAAACCGTCCAGAAAGCTGCGTATTCCCAGGTGGGCGATTCCGATGAAATACCACAACCGTTTCTGATACCCGGCACACTCAAAGCGGTGGACCTGTCGGTGATCGGCTCTGCACTGGATGCTGCAGTAGCATGCACCTCCACAGCTGGAGCATCTAAGACATGATGGGAAATGGAATTGTTCTTCTGTACTCGTAGCCTGTAAACCCGCGTGCGAACGGTTACTTACGGAAAAGGAATCACGTTCACCCTGGCACACTTTTGGCAGTGGTACGAGGTGCGTCCGTTTGGATCATACACCGGAACGAACGAGACGGCCGTTTCTCTGGAAATGATGTGATCCGTGTGAAGTGTTTCTTGAGCAATAGCATGTCGTCCTTTTGTAGGGGTTACACAGCTGGAAAAAGGAAAAGGTTCCATCATTCGACTTTTCGCTGGGCACTTGATAATCTAGCTGTGAGAAAGGTTCTACGTGCATCTTTACAGCTGCGAGAAAGTTACTATAACTCGGTGTTGCAGTTTCTTCCACCGTACGCTTCTCGGCTGCATCATATTTGGCCTGGAGTGTTTGCAATTTTTCCCGCTCGCCCTTCGACAGGATCCGCGACGGATCGGCCTGCAGCTTCGATAAACCGTCGACAATGGGGCCTAGCTTGCTGGGATCGTTCATGCTTTCGGCACATTCCGCTTGGCGGAAGTACACTTTCAGTCTTTTTTCTTCCGGATAATCTCCATCCAGCGCCAGCTGACAATCCTCATACGCTTCCCGATAGCGTCCTAAACGAATCAGCACAATGGCACGGTTTGCGTGACCCAACGCTAGTGCTCGCGAGGCGCATGGGGCGGCAAAGATGGCTCGGTTATAAGCTTGCAGCACCAGATGGTTGCTGGATTTGCCCTTGAACATCACATTACCATTCGTGCGATGTTTGTCGGATAATGCCTCTCCATCGGGCCGAATGTTCGGAAGGCGGCGAAGCCATTCTCGCAGTTCACTCCTGTAAAGTGGAAAGAGAATCCGATAATAATGCAAATGCAACTATGTGGAAGCAATATTTCACAACAAAACTACCGGGACGTGTCGTTCGACAGACGCGTTATCACTCCCAGCTCATCATTGAAACGCGCTGGCAGGTACTGGTGCAACTCCAATTCCAATATTGCTCTTTCGATAAATGTGTCCCATGCACTTCCCATGCTTTAAATTGATAGCGAAATTGCTCAAGGGATTGAGAATCGAGGCTGTTTGTTAATGTTTGTAGCCTCATACCATATGTTTTGGTAAACAAACTCTGACATAACTCGGCTAAAATGTCGCCCTGTCAAATCGATAAAAATTCACCTTCTAAATCAAGGTGTATGTATTTGGTGTATATTTACAAGGTGTATATCTACATACCTTGTTCTAAATACATACACCTTGGAAAAGCCGGTATTCGATGTATTGTTTATTTATCCATCTGTCAACATTCGATGAATTTAACCTTTGACAGTTACGTGCGATGTGTAACCGTGTAAACGTACCTTCAGCCGAATACCTGAGTTACCTGAGTTTTCATCACAGCAAAACATGCACGGCTTGTGATTGAGCAGAAAATCAAGCAGTACCAAGCGGAAGGCATCATCAAATAAAACCGGTACGATTGCTAGTGGGGTTTTGTACAGTGAATTCCGTTCCTACACAACTGCACACTTGTTTACTTGCAGCAGCGGCAAAACGAGCGATTACGGGCAGCTGGGGAGCATCAGAAAATCCGACCATTTTAGACAACACCAGCAGAAGTCGACGACCACAGCCAATGAAAGATGGCTTTTAGCTTCCCCGCATTTAGCTACATCGTGGCTCTCATTATTGACGCGTTTCTAATATTCTTCTCCATCTTTCACGTGATTGCCTTTGACGAGCTGAAAACCGATTATAAAAATCCGATCGACCAGTGCAACTCGCTCAATCCGGTAATTGAATACAGCGCCGTGAATCCGGGACCGGCCGGCCGTGCTTTCTCCTGAGCGGGGCACGAGCGACCGTTCTCCGATCGATAACTATTAACGCTGCTAGCGTTGTGCCTTTTTGTTGTTGTTTATTTTTAGCTCGTCCTGCCGGAATATGGATTACATATACTGTTCAACTTGCTGTTCTTATTTTCGGGAGAATGGCTATCACTCGCCCTGAACATTCCGCTCATCGCATACCATATATGGAGGTAGGCGCGCACTTTATCACCTGCACTCCGCGTATTTGCACATCTTTGCAAACAAATGGTAATGTTTTATTTTTCGTGCTTGCCGCACAATACTCGCGTTTAAGGTACGCTAATCGACCGGTTATGTCGCAACCGGGACTGTACGATCCAACGAGCATTATGAATACGGACGTTTTGCGAGCATGTTTGCGCGAAGGCTGGATTAAGCTGGCGGTGTACCTGCTATCGTTCTTCTACTATCTTTACGGGTAAGTGAGTGGCAGCAGGATGCACTACGGAATATGATTCTTTGAGTGCATCAACAAGTAACTATCTATGGTTAATCTGACTTCGTTGTTCTCCTGTAGCATGATCATGGCTCTAATCGCTGCGTAAGCGACTCAACACCATCAAACGACAAAGGATATTTGAGTAAGATTTTGTTTTGTTAGTGAAAACGATAGCTCTTTCGAGACATCGAGGCCATTGTGTCGTGTTAAAAGCAAAGCAAAGACTCGCTGCTGCATCCTATAAAGTAGTATCATCTCGGTTGAGCACCAGAATGCAGTTTCGGGTTTTGTTTGGGGTTACACCAAACGCCTTCATCCAGAACCGACCCGGGGAACTGCTCACTGATCATTCGATTGCTTTCTGGATTAGTGGATACTTATTTATTCCGTTCATTCATCGCTGTGCAACTGATGACAATGGTTCAAACGGGACGATCTTGACGATAATCAAAAGCGTTTCGAAACTCAGATCAGCATAGATACAATACGACATTTAGCCAATTCTAATGACCATATATATACACACACACACAGTTTATCTGTTTGAATAAATCATACTGAGCGTTTTGAAATGTGTAATAAGGTAATTGCTATTATTAATCACTGAAAAGTACATTGTTTTCTCAGTGGGAAGGAAATGCTCGCCTTTTCTAACATTTTGCCATTTTTCCGGAAAGAATATCCCGCTGTGATGGCGCGATGTGAGAGAAGTTGGACGGAATGGGGTTTCCTGTCTTCTCGTTAATCTGGCCGAGACTCGAAGGACTGCCAACAAACGTTAACGCACACCAGAGCTAATGTACCAGACAGGTGATCACTCCTTCAATGTCGTCCACCACTTTACCAGCGTGTAGCGCATTGTACTCGCCCGGCTACGGAGCATTGGTCACGTCATGCGAATGGCACCGGACGACCCAAGTAAAATCTTTTTTAGGTCCCAAATCAGGCCCAAATCATGGCGAATCATTGGAGCATGGGGTGCATGGCGTTGATGCATCTGGAATATTGGATGCATAGACGATAGCGGTTGAGATCCTGAGCGGTTTCGAGGGTTTCACTTGCTGATGATGCATACCTCTCACCTTACCATTCATAGTTGGAAAGGAAATCATGTTTCATCAAATTTTCGGATACATCCCAACATCGGTCACACACATAACCAAACTATATCGATATCGGTTGCTGCATTCGCTACGATTTCGGCTTTTTTAAACTACGGTTTTTTGTTTTCATTTATTTAAAAAAATGTTTCACTTATCTGTAAAAAAAAACTTCTATAAATCGCTAACATCATGTTCGCAGCATGCCTTCACTACCGCTTAATTCTTCGCGCCAGTTTCGAGCGTTGTAGTAAGAAACGATCTTTTTTGCTCCATGAAGCCGCGCCAACTATCTATCCCCTGCCTGTGGCGTATGGGTAGTAATATTTTATTTAACACTAAATTATAAACCTTCATGTATACACCGTACCGTACGGGTTAGCAGCAAATCTTGCTGCTTGTCGTATAAATTAGAAGTACAATAAGAATAGATCGCTAACCGGTATAATATATGTATATTTTATATTCCATTAAGGTTGCTTTCCCAGCAGTTTGGGATCGCTTCCCCCGTGGTTGGGACAAAAAGGAATAAAGTTGGCAGGGATGGAGAGCAGTAGCATGGGCAGAGAGAGGGTGTGGTGTTCGCATACTAGCGTGAAAATGCTTCCAGCAGCGGAACCATCTCACCACGTTTGCTTTGCTACAATAATCGAGACATATTTGCTACACTTAACTACGTTCGCCTAAATCTAACAGCTATCGCAGTTGTCCTTAAAATTGCGCCCTTCACGCAGCATGGCCACACACACACACACACACGCATGTCTATAAGTTACTGGGGGCATTTCTTGTTTTTCCTTTTATAAATCAAACTTAAGCATCAAATAATACTAGTTCGTTTACCGGCGAAGGCCGATGACGATGCGTGTTTTCGCACACACCCCGTTTCGCCCCATCCCTTTTATTCGACTCTTAATCTAAACGTGCGCATATGAGCGCGCGCGCTCGGGGGGGTAGACTAGTTTGCCACAGCTTACATCCTATTGCATCGCGGACAGTAACATTTTTGAATTACAGTACTGCAAAGTCGTATCAAAAGTATTATAAATCATAGGGGATCGGTTTTTGTTTTAATAATATTAAGATGGCCGTGGTTGGAGTATTTTTAAAAACAGCGGCTCTAACTAATGTGAACAACACAAATACTTGGTAACTTGGTTCAATTTTGGGATCATTTGCTTATCCGCTATCGAGACAGTGGGAATCGGGCACAACACTCCTGACACTTGTGCCTCCTCTCCCCTGTGTTCAGCGCTATTGGGGCCATCCATACACCTGGGGTTCGTTCATGCGATATCATTCATTCATTCATTCATCCATTCATCCTAGCTGTTCCGCTGTTTCTGTTTCCTCGGTTATCCGTTGGTCCACTCCCCAAATAGGCTGCTGTCTTCCAACTCCAAACGGACGATCACCAACCCGGGGGGGGGGGGGGGGGGGGGGGGGGGGTGGGGTCCGTCCCCTCTATTGGTCACCCAACCTAAGGCTAAGCGGTATGGCATTGCCGGAAGGCAAATTTCTCCTTTTCTTTTAAATTTTCCTACGTTTAAACTTAAAAAACAACTCTTGGTTGCATCGCGCGTGAATCTGTTTTGGTGCCTTGTGCAGAGGGGCTCTCACATCTTAATGCTTCCGCTTTCGAAGCTTGGCCTTGATCATCTTTTTCCAATTTCGTTTCGTTTTTTGCACCTTTACTGTCTCCACACACCCAGCTGCATACACACACGCACACGCCATTTGTCACGATGATACAGCGCTCCTTCTTGGCCAACATCATGGCCACTCTTCGCTCGGTATCGCCCCTCGGCCCTTTTATTCTTCACCTTGATTTGGTGTTCCGTTTTGCAAGTACCTTAAATCAACTGCCCTCGTGAACAAGACACCTCCCCTCCCCCCCCACCTCCCCCCCCCACCCCATCGGGCTGGACCCTTGGTCGACTTATAACGGTAGTTATGGAATGTATGCACATCAATTTGATTATGTCGTAAACGGGGGACCGACCGACCGACGAATGAATGGCATTTGGCGCACAACAATGTGGAAGAAACTGTGCCCTCAAGACAACAACCAACAGAAAAAAAAACTGAAAAGAACCTTCATCCTATGACGATGATGTTAAACTATCTGAGATGTAGCTACAAGTGTTCCCGGCGCGATGGGCGTTGTTTCCCTCCGTTTTGTTTCGGCTAAACTTAAAAGAACGAATCACACCTTATAATAATTGTTTCCCCCCAACGATCTCCCAACGAGTGGACGAGTCTGCTCGATCGCTCACTAATCGATGATAAATACTTTCCACTGGCCAGTACTTTCGTCTGCGCAGCCCAACCACCGATCCTCTCTCCTGCTTGCCTCCTAACCGATCGGTAGTAAATCAGTCGTTTCTGTCCAGCTGCTGTCCAGCTTATCTACAGGTTTTGCGCCAACACGCATCAGGCAGATGATGTCACGCGTGGTGGTGGTGGAGTGGGATGTTCGCAACTAGCGGCTCTGCCTGGTGCTCGAAGAGAAGAGACTGTAAGGGAGAGAAGGGAAAGAAGTACACAGCATTAATTTATTTGACTGCCGGACGGAGATATTAATGACTGGATAATATTTGTTTCAAAAAATTATAAATATTTTAAAAACCGTACAATTGAAACTTTTTTAAAATATTTTAATTTCTTTAAAAATTACTAAATTAAAATTAAAATTAAATTCACGATGCGGCAAATCTGGGAGAAGAAGATGGCGGAGCAGCAGCTCCACTCCTACCGTCTCTTCATTGATTTTAAAGCCGCATATGACAGCATAGCCAGGGTAAAACTGTACGACGCAATGAGCTCTTTTGGAATCCCGACCAAGCTTACCAGCCTGGTAAGAATGACAATGGCCAACATCACATGCCAGGTGAAGGTGGATGAAATGTTCTCAGGACCCTTTGCTATGGGACCCTTTGAGATGGGCTTGCCTGTCTCCTTTTCAACCTGGCGCTGGAGAGTCAGCCATCCGCGCCTCGGTGGTGGAAACTTCGGGGACCATCTTCTATAAGTCAATCCAGATCCTGGCATACGCTGATGACATTGACATCATTGGTTTGAGGCTCTCCTATGTGGCAGAAGCTTATCAAAGGATCGAGCGTGCGGCACAGAACCTTGGGTTGGAGATTAACGAGGCGAAAACCATAAGGATGGTGGCACCACCAGTGGCACTGCTAACAAATACTGAGATACGCAAGTCGTCCTAAACTTCACCTATCTGGGATCAAAAGTCAGCACCGACAACAACATTGACGTTGAGTTACACGGCAATGGTGCTGGCTGCCAACCGGTCATACTACAGCCTGAGGAAACTTCTCCACTCTAAATACCTGACGGCTGAAGCTGGGATTGTACAGCACATTTATAGTCCCAGTACTCACATACTCTTCTGAGCCGCGTTCGAGAGGAAGATGCTCAGAAGGATTTTTGGCCCCTGGTGTGTTGAAGGATAATGGAAGCGTCGCTGCAATGACAAGCTCTACGAGCTGTACGATGATCTCACCATCGTGCAGCGCATTAGACTCGCCAGGATCCGGTGGGCTGGTCACGTCATGAGAATGACTCCGGACGACCCAGCCCGTAAAGTCCTTTTAGGCCGTCCACACGGACAGAGGAGGCGTGGTAGGCCCAAATTGGGATAGAGTGATGGTAGAACGGCCAGTATTACGGATTGGCAGACGACGGCACTAAACCGTAAGCGGTATCGAGGCCTGCAGACCGCAGAGCGGTTGTAGCGTCTGATAAGTAAGTAAGTAAGTAAAAAATACGAAAAATCTTCCTTGCCACTAAAAACCTCGAGAGGTCTCGGCCACATTTCTGGTTTCCCGTGACTTGATTTTATCCGTAACAAAGTGGTCAGCTCTGCGTACGTGGTGAGCCAGTCTGGATGGGATTTGAACTCCGGTCGTGCTGCCGCGTGAAGACCGGCCGATATCATCTGACCGTAATTGGAATTCTAACCAAAACCGGGCAATTTTCACCAGCAAAACCCTTCTAAGGCACAGACTTTTATCACACTCACTGGAATTGCCGCTGTGTTGCGCGCGCGAGCTTGTGTATGACAGCACGCTTTTCTTGAGTCGATTTTCCCGTTTAGGAAATTCCGACAAGCAAAAAAAAAAAAGGTTTGAAACACAGCAAACAGTTATCAGGCGTTTTGAACCAAGGCGAAACATTTTCAAACCGTATCTGTTAACGAAAGCAGCAGTCGCTCAGCATTTTCCCGGGAACGCTTCGCTTCGCTGGTCCCCGGGCACACCGCCAGGGGGGAAGAAAGAAAAAAAAAACATTCCAGAGATATTTTTACACTTCACACTCCAAAGGCAGGTTTGTTGTTGGTTGCGCCTACTCTGCGCATTGGACGCGCGGCGTCTGTTGGAGGCACCCCACGTGGTGCTGGGGGAGGTGTTGGTTCGGGCTGGTATGGAAAACGAGTTTTTCTTACCACCTTGCTGGCACACGCTGTGAGAGATTTTCTACTCTTGTTGGGAGGAATGGGAAAAGCTAACGTTTCATGGCACTTATTTATGTTTTGATTCTTGAGCAACGGCCTGGCCATACTGTTGTAAAAGATTCTTTTATCTTATCGATGAATTGCTTGTTGATCCTACATTGCTCTTGGTCTGCTGGTTCTACAATTTTAAGCTAGCAGGAGTACGTGTCTTTTAAGGGAGCCTATCCTTGAAGAAGTATCCTCTTTCAGGAGAAACTAAAATCTTTATAAAATCGCCTGGAGCTGGAAGAAACCCACCAAATAAGTCCAAAAAAAGATGTGTCCTACGGAAAGCTAGCTGTTCTTGGCCCCTACTATTATCTGGATTTTCAATCAATCTTTCTCAGTAGTTTGAGTCTTCGATCTATTGAGCCACTCTGGGCAAGAAGCTGAATAGCCGAATCAAGGTGCGGACTTATCCGATCATGATCATGGTCGCCTAATTCTAGTATGATCTGGGCGGATATCAGCATATCCGCTTATGCTGAGCTTATGGAGGATTTTACTGTATAAATCCTGTATAAATAATACTTCACAAGCTCTACCGATATTCGCTTCAGTATAAATACTTTAGTCTTTAAACGGATGCAGCTTGTATGTCTGCAGCTTTACACGATTAAGGTCAATTATGTCGTAATCTTACCTAGTTGAAAGTAATGTGTCCCCATCCGCACATCAGCGCAGCATAGCGCTCCGGCATCTCACCGTTCCTTAGCGCGCCGGTATGGCATGGATTTTTATGATAATTTACTACAAATATACACAATACTATACCGAACAGGTGTACACACTTCACACACACACACCACCCAAAGCCACTTCCACCACCGGACGGACGCGGAGTAATAACGGACGTAAAACCTGAACACTTGTGGGTCACCAGCAGGAGGAGCAGCAAATACGAAAACAAAAAAAATCGTCACCCTTAACGCAGACTGACCACTCGAAGACTTTGTCCACCATACCACGCATGAATAAATAACACATTGAATAGAAGCGTTAAAAAAAAACTGTGACCCAAGAAAACGGCATGAAGTCACACACGGCCATCCAAAAGCGCGCCATCGATCGACGTCATCGATCGATTTCCGGCCTGTTGGTCAGTTGGATCCCCGATATTGTGTGACCGATCGGCAGTGGTATGTTGGTATTTGCTCACACACACACACACTCTCTCTCTCTCCCTCTAACACACCCGCACACGCACACTTTTCCTTCCGGTGATGCGTCTGTTTAGCACTTGAGCGCGGGCTGTCACCACCCGCGTACTTGTGTACGGTTGGTCCGTCACGCCAGATGATGGACGCAGGTGACCGGATCAAAGCGGGCGAGATGTAACCGGATGTCAGGGAAGAAGCTTCGTCAGTAAAACGTTAGCGGAGACGGTGCGGCTGATGGGTATGCCGCAGCGGCTGTGTACGGTGGTGCAATAGTTGCTGATACTGGAACGCAGGATGCTGATACAGCTGGGGCAAGCCGTACTGCTGGGGCTGCTGGCTGTGATGATGGTACTGAGGAAAGTATTGGTCCGGTAAAGCCGCCTGCTGCTGCTGCTGCTGCTGCTGGTAAGGATGGTATGGCACCCCATCGTATCCATGCAACCGCACCGTACGCAGATGGCCGTTCGGTTGCGCCATCGTGAGGAGATCGTTGTTTTCGTTTCAGAATTGCCGGACCTGGAACATTGAAAGAGACTAAGATAAATCTAAATTATAATTTGGAGTTTCACACACCCGCGTGCGAGCAGAGCACATGCATATGGGGAGGGTGAAGGTGTGAAGCGGTGAATGGAGGACGGGCAAGCACCGGCGTCAGCGTGCCGAGCCGCCACGATGGCGAGGTAGTAGTCCCCTGGAGGTAGTAGTCTTTTAGTATCAGGCAAAGCGAGCTGTTCCCATGTTCCTTTCCTTTAGTGGGTTAATAGCGGCAGGCTCGTCGCAATTCGCCGACAGTTGTAGCTTAAATTGTCTTCAAACTTTCGATCTCGCACGATTGATCTGTTCGTTAGCACGTACAACTTCCACCGAGGCAGCAACAGCAGCAACAGGTCGGTCACTCGCCTAATGTGTGCCTTGTGGTGCGATGGATGATTTTCTCTGCCCCCCAGACCAGAAGTCCCTTACTCCCGGGCGTGTTCCTTAACATCCACAACCCGCATCCCGCATTCCAATTTGTTTTTTTTTTCGCCGCAGAATTGGTGCTAAAATTAAAACCGTTTTTAGGGTAATCACTGCAAGTGTGAAAATTAGCGGCCGGCTCCGTACTTCGGACCGACGCACATAAGCAAACCAACCAGCACACACCGGAGTGGTGGCCGTTCCCGTTTGTTGTGCACATGGGCCGTCGCACGGTTGGAGTGCGACCTCCGGACTCCATTTCCCGCGAGAGTTTTGGGAGTAAAGATCGGAATGTACAGCACATCCCGGGTCGCGCCCGGTGGTTGGTGGAACTCATTTTGCGCATGAACGGTTCTTGACCGACCGTGTGGCGTCTAGCGAACACATGGAATGGATATAACAGCCTCCACCATTCCTGTGTCGCTTCAAACGCATAAACTTCCTTTCGGGCTATGAAGCGATCGTGGATGGCCGTGAAGCACTTTCGGCGTCGTTTTGCGTGTCTTCAGTGTGGTATTTGGAGATATATTCTAGGAGTTATCGCAAACAATCCATTACGAGAAAGAAAATCAAATAGAAATTTCTCTATAACATTTTTGAACTATTTCTTAGATAGATTTTTTTTTGATCATTGTTTGATGATAAACCTAGTCTCCATATAATATAAAGAAAAAACCCGCACTCTACTAGAGCAGTCATTGGAGGAGGCTACTACCACCAGATCACTAGTAGAACTATTTTTAATCCACACCTACGCCCGATCCAACCTGACTGCAGCGCGCATCAGTACACCTCATATTTCACATTTGCCCCAGGGCATGTGCCACGACGGCACCCCCACCGAAGTTGTCGAATGCTCTCAAGCTACCATTATGCATATGCCCCACAGATGTGTGCTAGCGTCATGCCCGGAACATGCAGACCGATCGCCGAAAACGCGCGCGTGTGTGTGGGTACGAAATAATTCGGAGGAAACCAATGCTCTCTGCCAACGGTTCTACTGCAGTCTAAATCACCATTGGAAGGAAAAATTGAGAAGAAGAGATAGACAGTTTTGGAAACTAACCCATCACCGGGGTATCTTGCGATCTATACACCCCCCCCCCCCCGGGCGATGCATTGTGTCAGGACATTGTAGGCGCGCATGCAGGAACTACTAGACTGGGAGTAGTGCACACTGCTCCACTACAACTACCAACTACGGCAGGGTCTAAGGTTTCTGAGTGCTACAGATGCAAAGAAAAGGGACAAACTTCACTAAACCTTTTGCACGACAGGAAGATGTGTCTTTTGCGACTCTCTTGTCTCCAGTTAGAAGCCTTTAGCCTTCTTCCGCTGAGGTATCTCGCTAGCCTCAACGCTCACATCCGTTCTCCACACGCTTAGGCAGATCGGGCGATGAAATTGGAAACCAGCTCCCGAGCGGTTGCATTACGGAAATCTCGACCTGACAGATGATCGCGCGCATGCAGCAGTGAGTAGTAGGGTGTAGTAGGGTGTACCGCCCAGCCACAAGTGCCGGGACCACACCACCACATGGTTTTTCTTTGCCTATTTTTTTTAATCGTATTTTTGGGTGGTTTTCGCCGTTGTTAGACTCTCATCTGCCCCAGGCGCGGTCCAGCGTAGCACCCGAGCCGTGAGAACTAGAAGTATAAGGAAGAAGAAAGAAAGAGAGTGCAAACACAATGTCGATCACACAGTATGGAGTGGCGAGTGAGAAATTGTCGACGTTGTACTAATCCGCGGGGTGCAACAACAATAGGGCACACTATGCTAAGTCTGTGCTGCGTTTAAATGAGATTATAGAGGAAAGAGGATGCGGCAAGATGCAAGAAGCTACCCGCCAGAGGAGATAGGGCGCCACGGCCACCTAACCAACTAACCAGCCAGCCACAAGCGTTGGTAGCGCGGCGAAATCGAGCAGAGAAGAGATATTACGACAGCGAGTACTACGAGCACAGAAACAGTGGTTTAGAGTTAAGGCTTTAGGGGGAAGAAGGAAAAGAACATAAAATCGACTGCTAACTGAACCACCCCCCTCAAGCCATTCCACCTGTACCATAAATAACAATGGTTTTATGCTACTACTTTCACTGTTTCACTTTTTGTTTGTTAAACCAACCAGCTCCGACGGACGGGACATGTACACCTGACGCGCGGAAGGAAGCTTACAAACCAAGAAACAGTGTGGAGTGTGGCTCAATTTTTATAACTTAATATTTTTGCGCATTAAAAAAAAATGTGTGCACGCGCGACATGCCCGGTGAGGAAATTTTTATTCAACACCGAGAAGAGCGACTGTTTATGAAAGCACGATCACGTCACGAAGAAAATCACTGCTCAGTCGTTGTGCCGCCATTATTCGCGGATCGTATGGTAAACACGTGGAGCGAGAGCAACAAAAAAAAGCAGGCAGCAGGGAGCAAACTCCACCATCACCACCAACAGAGTCGACGCCCCACACAGGTGGGAAAATATGAAAATTCTATTATTATACTTTTTGGGGCAGCAACCCTCTCGGTTTGGGCTTGCTACTGCTGCCGGTGGTCGACCGAGGGCGAGCTGTGACTCACGCTTAGTCCCTCCGCCTTAGTAGAGTACGCGATCGTTAGCCGGTGCGAATTTTATCTTTGCTACTCGATCGTAACTTGTGGAGATTGTTTTGCATGTAGACATATAATGTCTTTGGAGACTTTTAACACATAAGGGCGGATCGATTTCCACGATCGTTTAGCTACTAAAATAATCTTACGAAGCACTCTCTCTCTCTTCTAATTGCAACATGTCTCCCAGCACCTCTCGGTTGCGCCCTCTTCATCAGCATCGTGTGCGTGTGTGACTCATGCAAAACCAACCCACCTCCCCTCCCCGCCCCCCCCCCCCCCAAAAAAAAAAAAGACAAAGATGAGCTGAACTTTACCGCTCACATTTAAAACAACCAGTGGGAAAACACCAAAGCACCAGTGGTGTTGTGCCTATCCGTTGAAAGGTTGATGATGAGCCAACCGACCAAAAGGCTTCGTTTCGACAAACGGCGCGCGGGCATGTCTAATGATAAAAATAAATGCCCCACTGCGTTGCGCCAGACACCGTCACCATCACTTGGTCCCACCACTAAACCAAACCAAAACTAATCGTCCCAAATTGGCCACCGAACGCCGGGTAGGGTGCCGGAAGCGCACAACCGAGCAGACGCTGTCTGTTTGTACAGCCGATTAACATCAAACCGTCGAAGCTTAGGACATTCCCTTGGTGGGCGGAGGAAAGTTAAGAGTTGTCCACATTAAGATGAATGATTTGTTGGAAGTAGATAGCCATGTGCGGTTGTTGCGGTCAAACAATAATCGAACTTAAAATTTTCGGCAACACTTTAACCACCATCAGATGGATGCTCAGAGCTCTCGCAACACACACGACGCCTCCATGTTCCTGGGGAATAGGGTGGTAATCGTCACCCACTCGCACCGGCACTCTAAAAGAGGACACACCGTGGGTTGGCTGTTGGGAAACAACCGCACCGTAGATCCGTAACAAGTGATCTCAGGAAGTTGTCCAAGGCCCGCGGCACTGAAAGATCACTAATCGATTCGCTTCGCCCAGACCATGATCACAATAGCCTATAAATTGTACGCGGGCAAGTGTCGGGAACCAGTGTTGCAAAAGAAACAATCCAGCGCCCGTTTTTGGAGCACCCACCCACAGCTACTCATCCTTGTACGGGATGCGAGCCCGCACTCTATCTAGCACCTCCCCAAATCTCCCCAAAAGTGAAACCATCAAGGGCGAAAGCACTGAGCTCCTAAAAAGTCCTGCTTCACGGAACCTGTGTGTCAGAGGTCCATGTTTTTAACCCCCGCATGATCGCACACACACACACATGTATGGGAAACAGTCGTTAAGGTGACAAATATGGCACGAAGACATGATCCGAAAGTTCGCGTAGGCCGGTCACGGTGAGCTCACTACTTGCCCGCTGGATAATCGCCAAAACTTTGTGCATAAGTCAGAAACGATCTTCAAACCGGGCCGGGAGCAAATTAGTTCTTCCGAAATGGACATTTAACGGCTGGATCTCGCTGCCTCACGAACAGGCACTAAGCGCGACGCAGACTCTTACGCAAAGCTAAGGTTCACCTTCAGGTTCACCGCTGGGCTTAATCTGTCTGTTGCGCTCGTTCTCAGACTGCAGCCGTGAAAGTCTACCCCTATTGCAACACATCTTCCCAGCACACTCTCTGCTCGCGGTTCTGCTGTCGTAACTGTCCCACAAATTCCTTCGACGAATTATGTTGCTCAAAACACGCACGCATCAAACCAATGCGCGCGTAGAGCCATATGTTGACGGTATACGAGTCCGATATCCCGGGTGCCGTATGCGCCAAAGTGCTGAACGGAAAGAGGCGATACACCATTAATGCTCCTTGATCTCTACATTTTATCTCACCACGAAAATATGTTCCTCGTGATGCGTTTCTTGGCACACTTGTACAGTGCGCGGACCCTGTGAAGCCGCTTTTCTGAGTACTGCTAAAAGTAGTTTTTCGAAGCATAAATTACAGCTCTGTCCCTTTCGTCCAGTGTGACCGATAGCGTTTAGCCAAAAACCCGGACCGCAGAAAAGGGAAACCTTGTCTACAGGTGGGTGGAGGTGTCCATGGCATCTTGTCCCGGTAGATCTTGTTTTCGTGCATGTGCGCGTGGGAATACGGGAAACTAGCCGGAGTCCGATTTGGCGCACAATGTAGCGCCGCCACCAGTCGTCCCCAAACACCGGTGCCGCGTAGGTGTAGAAGGTTCCCCCCCCCACAACTAAGCAGTCCCATGAGTGAAATCCGGATCGGCAAAGGTATCACCACCAGGGGGGGCGACTAGATCGCGCCCGAGCTGCAACAAGAAGAATGGAAGACCTTGCGCTGGCCTCTCAACGCTTAAGACGAGCGTTGGGTTTAGCGGATTAGTTACGCGCTCGAACGCTTAGAGTGGGCCACCAAGTTTGTCTTGACGGTGTGTCCGGATCGTTTTGGTGCCGTCGTTCGGTGTCGCATGCATGGGGGCGGAAGCAATTTGGCGCCATCTGGAGCCGCACACCGAATGGAGGCAGCAGCAGCGCCATGCTGAAGGAAACGATTGTGCAATCACGCTCCCCGTCATAGGACGTGGATGCATTAGAACTACCCTGCGCTGTCACAAAATGGTCATCGATGGGGTGCACAAATGATGCAAAAAAAAGGGAAGGACAAAAACTACCATCCGCTCCACCACTAACGCCTGCGCACAGCACCCGACCGAACAAATGGTTGGTGTCCTACCTGCAGTTGGTACGGGTTGCTTCCCTATACAAGGCACGCAACTCAATACCGGTGATGGATGTGTAAGACCCACACAGGGTAGCGAAACGGGGACTCGTGCCGTGCTCCGACCAACCACACACTCACACACAACACAATCCACGAAACTAATTTGAATTTAATTAGAGTTGAGCTTCTAGCAAGATGTCGTACCGGCGACTTTGTGTACTGTACTACCCCCCCTGCCCTCCTGTCGTCTACGTCCCTTCCGACAGGTAGATGGGCGGTTGGTGTCGACCGATCGGTGTTCCTCCTCCCACGGAAAGCAGACCTCGCTTTTATGACACTGAGTCTCGACGGTGTAGAGCCGACGGGGCCGCGGCTCTAATGGCGCAAACGGACTTACGCTGATGATTGAGACACGGAACGTTACCGTAGCCCGATGGTACCAGTCAAGTCGGGGGGTTCATCAGAGCGCTCAGACGTATTGGCGTACTGGATGATGGATTTACGATTTGGTGGGACGCTTCGTTAAGGGAATTGGACGGCGCGCCATCCAATTGGTACGGGTGAGTGAAAAGTGTGACACCATTTCACTCGGGTCAGAGGACGGCCATCATGTCTGCACGGGAACGTTCGACTTCTAGCACACACTGGTTGTTGTTGGTTGTTCGGGAGGTTTGGCTAGTTATCCGATCACTACCGTCACCGTTAAGAAGCTCCTTTTTTTTACATCGCAAAATATAACTCTAAAATACCATCTTCTGAAGATGGTTCGGGGTTTACGGAAAACATGGATAGACACCTGGTGAATTCCAGCGAGAAAAACAGGTGTGACGCTGACAAGTAGGTCGCCGTTCCGGTCATAAACTATGCGAACAGCCCCAACTAATCAGAACAGGTGTAGCAAGTAACGCTACGTTCTAAATTGGTTCCTTCTTTTTTTGGCACAGCTTGAGTGCGTATGCCTTTTATACCACCCCAACGGCGGCAACCCTTGGTTTGCTTGCCTATTTCTCGTGTGTGCGTGTGTGTGTAAGTAATATGTGATTCCCAACCACTTTAGTAATTGCAGAAATTAACGTTCCCATTGCTGCTTTAGTTTTGCATGCTAATAACACACGGCCGTGTGTGCCCCGGATAGTCGCGACTCCATCGCCGTGAAAGGATGGAGATGAGAACGGTGCTGTTGCCGAGACACGATTAGCTTACACGCTTTTAGTGACGAAAGATGACGGAAACAAACGCAACAGTTCCAACTCGAGCTCAAAACCAAAGGAAAGCGATCAAGACAACCTCACACACACACGCACGATCGCACGCGTCTAAGCGTGAGATCTAATGCTAGTAGCCACGTTTCTCGTCCCGAAATCGTTCAATGCACGTTTTCTTGTGCAGGGCCAGCGGAACGATTCAATCGGAACATCATCTCCGAAGGCACCTGCCAAGGGCACACAGCACACCATGATGAAACAAATCGAGTTAGGGTACGCAACAGCCGAGATGATCGTCAAGTGACCGAAAAGGAACCGCGAGCGGGAAAAACTGAAGGAGCGTGGCTTTGGAAGTGTTTGTGGGAAGTGGGGGAGAAGAAAGAAATTGAAGGAAAATTTGATGGAAACCACAGCAGCCACAATCTGCTTGTCGCGCGGTTCCGATCGGGTTTCCCCCCCTTTCTCAATAGGACACGACGCGCATAGGATAGGAAGCTTGAACTGTTTTTTTTTTTTTTTGAGCGTCAATTTCTTTCTTCTCCAGTAAAGAGAGTTTGCAGCTAAATTAAGATATTAATGTAAATTACAGTACATTCACAAAAACCCGGTCCCGGTGGATTGCATAATGTGGAGCGGAAAGATGCGTGTAAGGATGGGCGCTGCACGATCACGGGGATTAATAAGAGTGTGAGACAAACCAGTGTTGTTTTTGGCGAAGATTTGGCGAAGAGCGATCAGTCAGATCGCCGGTAAGTGTAGCTTGATCAACGCAATTCGGTGGTGACGGTTAAGGCCCCGCTCCAGAGAGACGCGGAACACCGGTCCGTTTCGTGGACGCGAGCGAGCTGGTGAGTTTATGGGCGGGGTGGTGGTTTAAGTATAGGGCAACAACAGGTACGAGACACGGCCAAAGGGATATAAGAAAGGCGGGTTAAAACACGGCGTAAATTAAAAACTAACAGATGAGTGAGTTATTTTTATTAAACGTTTGAGCAAACTGTATATTATATTATTCCAGAGAGACAGAGAGAGAGATGAGAGTGTGTGAGAGAGTGAAAGACAGAAACAAAACAGATAAGATTATTAATTAATAATTATTAATATTATTTTTTTTCTTCTTTAGCGCTGGTTTTAGGTGGTTTTGTTGGTGGTTGGTGATGGTTTTGTTTTTGTTTTCATCGTCTCAGTTTCATTCCTGTAGCTATTAAAATATTAATTCTTATTAATTGTATGATTATATTAACATTACTCATTTCCCTCTCTCTTTGCTGCCACACGCACACACATTCCCCTCTATAGCACGTGCGTTGTGATAATTTTTTTTAAAATCATATTTCCTTCTTTTTGTCCCTCAAAAATGCGCTCCATCATCTCTGGATCATCGTTCTACGGTGCTACATAACTTAAGCCTAACCTAGCTCTGGCACGCTGGCTGGTTTGAGCCTTAGTTAAACCGTACTAGGGGCTAGTTGGTTTCGTGCTAGGAGGAAGGAGTATTGTGAGGTTTGTTTGGCGCTATTGAGTTGTGTTGGTTTGTTGGATGTTGGAAGTAGTGTAAGCACAGGTGTGTACTAATGGCTGTGTAGAAGCACAGGTGTTTTGTGCCGATGTGTGTTGATTGGTTATAGAATACATTATTAAAATACATCGTTACAGTACAACAATACTAAGTAGCAGCGACAAAAATTAAAAATCCGTGCCGGGTGGGGGATATTATTATATGGCGCTCACACACACCTCCTCATCATCTATCATCATACACAACAGATCCATTCCATGTTGCAATTTGCAGTATGCAATTTTGTGTCAGAGTACAACACTAAACTAAAATGATCGCAAAACGCACCACAAATTGGACGAGCGTATGTGTATGTGTGTGTGTGTGTTTGTGAATTATGCTTTCAATGTTATAATGGTTTTATGTATTCCCCATTCCTCCATTCTACATATCCGGTTGCGATTGCTTTATCACGTGCTCATCTTACTTACACTAAACACATTCAGTTAACACTTAATAACAGAGCAGTTAATTATGGCATTTCGTTGTGTTTTGTTTTGTTTTTTTTTTTAAGAAGAGTCTTCTTGGGCGATCTAGTAGAAGCACATACACACATCTCTCCCTCCACTCTCTAAAGTACGCGATCGATAAGCGATCGGATGGCATTTCCACTGTACGTGATATCACTCTTCTACTGATTGTTAAAGCAGCGCACACCTTATAAACCACCCTTCCTTTTAATGCTCATTACGGTTCATCGTACGGCGATAGTTACATGCCCTGCGTTATGCTGTTGAAGCTGTTTGTAAGTATGCTTGCTGCTCTCGCTTTACCAGTCGCTGCTGCTTGCCTAACGTTTGTAACACACATTTGAACTATTCAAAACGGTCATGGAGAGTGTGTGTGAAAGGTGGGTACACACCATATGCAACTAAATATAATCTTTCTATCAATATTAATAACACAATAAAAAAACAAATGAAATAAATTAGCCACACAAGTAAAAAGAAAAAAATAAACTCCACTAAGACGTGTTCGTCCTAACGATTGTACTTCTCATACTGATCGTAGTTAGTTAAATACAATACACGCCTTTATTAGCACATTATGTTTGTTCTGTGTTGTTATTAAATAGCAAACAAAAAAGAAAAACAAAATTTAAATTAACCGCCAGCATTTAAAAAAAAATATGTTAAAACGTTAAGTATAAGATTACGCTTAAGTATATATGCGTCTAAATTCGTCCCCAGCTTTTTACACTTAAAAAACTATTATTCGTCTACTAATACACACGGCTGGATGATTGGCTACTGATGGGCGGACTGAATGTGGGATGCGCTTTGTTACACGTTTTGCCCCCCCCTTTACTATTTCCTTTTAATTTTTGGGGGGTTAATCTCGAAACTGTTATCATGCTGTATGGGCGGTGGTGGTGGAATACAAAAAAACACACACACACACGTGAACATTTTTACTGACTGTTGGGGGAGACATGCTGTTCTTAAGACATATGCGCGAACGGAGAAAAGATCTGATTTCGTTGGTTCGCGGGCGCCACGCACTTTTCACTGGTGTTCACTGGGGGTGCCGTGTGTGTATGTGTGCGCCCTTCTTTGTATAGCCCGCCACCGTCCCCCCATCTCCAAAGACTTAGGGATGATTAGTACGCTAACATTAGAACAGTATCGTTACATTTCAAGTTACTTGGCCGGTGCGTGTGAGTAGTAGTTGTGTCTGGGGCGGTTGGGATTACATGTTTGATTATCATTATTAATCACAAACTATTTTTTTGTTTGTTTCGTTTTACTCTAACCTCCCTTTGCATCGAATTTTGATGTGCTCATCGCACTAACATTTAATTGCTGATGATGTAAGGGATCACCACCAAAAACAGTCTTCGAGACAATTGTACTGTGTTGGGGTTGAGAGGGATTTAAAGAAGAGCATATTAGTAGTGGAGAGAGATTTAACAAAAAAAAAAATGTATATCATATAAAGGACATGGAGGGGCCGGGCGTCATGGAAGCAGCTGTACACACAACACGCAAAAATAGCATTCAACTAAGAGAGAGAGAGAGAGATATATGTGTTTGTATCCTGTTTTAAAAAACTGCATATGTACACATGTTCGCTGGCACTAACCCTACAGCCGCGATTGATGCAACCTAATAAATATAACAATCGAGCACCATGGTGCAGAGTACGTGGAGTTGTGATGTAAATATATTAAAATCTAGACTAAACAAAACATAGAGATTCACTTACAATTTCTTTAAAAAACACTTTAAATAAAATAAATATGATCTATTTTAAATAGAAAACTATTACTTTAACTATTAACAGACCGAAGTAGACGCTTCGGAAGGAGAAAGAGTGGACATGGCTGTTTGCTTCACAAACGGGCGTTTGGGTAGAATAAAAGGCGAGTTGTGTGCTGTTGTGTACAGCATCATGTTGTCGGTGACGTGATGTGAGTATCATTGCCGGCTGACGACTGACCAGGGCAACTCCCATATCTCAGACGCGTGCACCAGACCCAAACGATCTATCATCGATGCGCGAAGAGCCATTTTCATCATGGATCGCGCTGTAATATTTCTATTTATTTACTGATCCCCCTCCATCGCCAGGAGGAGGTGGAGGGTGGTGGCCAACGCAATCGGTTACATTCAACAGGCGACACACAACCGTGTATGTAGTTCAGACTGTTTGCTTAAATGTGTTTCACATACCACCACCGTACAACCGTACTGGCGCGCACACGCACGAGCGCCTGAACCACGATAATGTATATCTTCCAGATTCCGGTTTGCTAGGGCGTATCCAAAACCTCTGTTGCTGGCTGGCTGATTGGTTTGGGGGGTATAGCGTGCCCTCTCAGCATCTGTGTCGGAGGCGTAGCAGCAGAGCAATAGCTCGCTCCATTGCGTGGAGATTGAAGCTTTTGCATCTCTCAGGGCACGAGGCACACCCGTTCAAGAATGTGACACACTCCATCCGGAGAAGATCAGAGTTTTTGTTTTGTGCTTCTCCTTAAAAAAAGCGTCTGAAAATCCTTGAGCTAATCAAACTATGCTGCTCCAGGTCACAGTATCGATCCCAACAGGCTAGGCTGGCGAGTTTGCATATCTTCTGGCGGCACATACAATGCCTCACCACCAGCGCGCTAAAATGCACGATCTTTGCCCTTTTTTTTGTTATTTTGGACAACATCATATTTGCATACCGAGAACCGCTTTTCCTGTTTCCTTCTCGTCCCGCCCCGATCGTCTTTGAAAGCAAGGGATCACCACACACGGCACGATGAGCGATCCAAGCACGCCCGTCCGTTCGTCATTCATTCTTGAAACGGAGGAAAGTTGGAGAACGCACATAAAACGAGAAAACATACCGGACACACTGCCACTTCGCCTTGTCGCGCGGTCGAGAAGTGCTTGATTAGTTATAGACCGGTTTTTCTCGCTTCTAAAGCTCAACCCACCACCGCTCGACCGCTGTCAAAGCGCGCGTAGCGCAGCAACCACCACCGAGAAGGAGACAAAACTCCTTCACGTTTGCCTGCTGTGGGCCACGGTGTTGGCGGTGGTCTGAGAGAGGCTCGCGTGACATACAGAAAACTTGTCAAGGTTATCGTGCGGACCCGCGAGAAGAAGCAACCAGAATCGATCGGTATTCACTGTTGCAGCATATCTTCTCGGACGTTCCTTCTATGCGACGCAGACGATCCTTCTGTAATCGATCGTTATCGAGCGTCATGCATTCTGAAGGATTGAACGGTCAGATAAAAACGATGGCTCACCTCGCTCAACTATGCGCGATCGTATTCTGCGTGGATGCTTAGGAACCACCCCCAAGAGAGTTCTAAGAGCCTCCCTCAAGTGGGAGAACTCTCGAATGGATGCTGTGCTTGTACAAGACTCTACATTCAACCACCATCAAAGGGGAGGGGTCAGGGGAGTTTTCTGTGGCCTGGTCTAGGCAGCCACACTTATCGACAATATGTAACCAGATGAAACGTGCTTGCTCGACCGCGGCAAAGTCCCATTACCAGTGCACACACCGGACACGTGAGCGTGGATTGTCACTGAGCTGTAGAAGCAAACAGGCCGTTGTGTTGAACGACCGTAGGACCCAAGTGCACACATTCTCCGGTGAAATGCACCCATAACTCAAACATCGTCGCTTTGTTTTGCTCTTTCGGTGCATTTGCATCATTATGGTTGTCGCCTTCGTGACGGGTTTTGTGATGTATCTCGCACTATGCTGGGAGAGACGAGTGCCAAGAGTGCCTTAGAGTGTGGCGTAGAGAAATTTCTTCGCAAAGAACAGCACATCATTAATCAGATCGCACATTTGCCTGTACGCACGCAGACGCCCAGCGGCGTGTAGGTCAAGGACTGTGTGATCCTTCCTCCTCTGCCCGGGTAGTCCCAGTAGTGAGTGGTGCACCACTAGCAGTGTGTGGAGTGATGACAGTCGCCCGAGGTATTCGCACTGTACACGGGCCGCCAGTAATTACTGATGCTCTCTCGATCGAACTCGATCGGATGCTGATGACAGAGAAGAAGTGAGACTGACTGCTGCTGATGATGCCTTTCTTCGTTGCTTAATTAAACCGATTGACCCTAGACGGGCGCGCGCGCTTGCGATGCATGCTACACGCTGTGCCTCGATATGTTTTGCTTCATCCACGATCCCGATCGGTGGCCACTGTTGTGTAGGTTCTATTATCAGCCCTTTGACGGACCTCGGCCACCGAAAGGGCATGTAAACAGCGACAAGGCGCACCACACTGCTCGTCGAAACTATTACTTCCCGCGAGGAATGTATACTGCGCTAGTAGGTATAGCGGCAAGTATCATTATTTGCAACAAACAAAAATCATTTTATGGTAAAAGAGTTAATGCTCAGGACGACTTCCGCGTAACTTTGATCCTCACACCGCGCATTCTCGTCGAGCGTAATATCTTAACCACCAATCGGTGGGTAGCTCGTAAAGTGGTAAATTGGATTTTTCCAGTGCCACCGTGGCGGTTCTGGCCATTAGATATTTCTCTTCATTAAAAAAAAACTTCACCATTCATTGCAGGTGAGACATGCGTTGCCTCAGCATTTTATGCGCCCCACTCGCAGCAGCAGCAGCAGCACGCTGGAAGTTCGTGGTTTAATGTGTGTGTACTTTTTTTTTTGCGCCTGGCTTTTTGGTCCCTGGCCTCGCTCCCTCTTTCGCTTCTTACCCATTTTGGTAAAGCTGCCCCCTCTAGGTGGTTGTTTCCTGTTTCTCCACCTTAAGCTGATGACGTACGCACCGAATCCGCCACAGTAAGGGAATGCTGATATGCGTCTGCTGGTGTGGGGATTCGGTTCCTGGATGTTTGGAACCCGAAAAAAAAACCGGATGCCACCACCAACACTTCAGCAGCAACCCACTCGGGAGATTTAAGCCAGGGGGCGCGCAGAAAATCAGCGTTTGGGTCGCGCGGCAACAATGCATGTGGCGAGACACGCCAGAGACAAACGATATGTCCAATGACCTTTTTTAATACTTGTGTGCCCCCCTTACCCCCGTTCCCCCCTGTCCAAAGTACCGTACAAACACATACACACTCACACACACGAGCGCAAGTTGTAGGGCATTGCTAAGGGAAGCTGCTTCAGCCCGATTCGCCGTTTGCTGCTCTCCTTTGCTCAAACCGCGCCGCGTGTTTTGAGTGTGTGTGTCACGGGCTATAAATAATTTAGCGCAACCGCCACCACCGTTGGCGGTTTTCGTGGTTCTAGCGCTATTTTGGATGCATGGCTACCGCCCTTTCCCCCTGTTTTTCCCCGCCCGGCTATTCCTGGCACAGCCGGTCCGAGAATGTGCACACGCCCCACACGCGAGCACAGCAAGCAGCATCGTTCACCGATGCGGTCTTGTAACCAAGCCGAATCAGACCGGCGAATCGAAAACAATAGAAACCAGGCAATAGATTTCTTCAAGTGTCGACACGTTGATTGGCGGCCATTCGATACGAGATCCGACCCTCCTCGAAAAAGGGAAAGCGCAGTGGATGTGTTTCAACTTTTTGATCATCATTCTGATCGATCTTCAATTGATGCTGTAGAGATACTACTAATACGGAGAGATTAGTTTACGCCAACGTTTCGTTGGAAATCGTCGGACAAGACAAGCTCTTTTGGTCAATTCGTCGATTCCGTCTGTCATTCCGCGGAGATATGATGTCAGTTTGAAGAGCATGGATAATAAGCGGATCTGTAGCGAGCACCAAGCTATGCAGGGAATGATCAACTCAATCAAGTCAGTCACACAACAGCAGCTCAAAAAATAAAGCCTACCAAAGAGAACAAACATAGGTAGATGCAGGAAAATCTTCCTTTCGGACAGCAGCAATATGGCTTCCATCAACCCTCAGATAATAGCAGCAAGATATGTCCAGCCAGCGCAGTGTGTGTGTGTGTTATGCTAATTAAGATAACTTCCGATACCGTCTGACTTCGTGTCTTTTTTGGGGCCAGTGATAAGCACAGCACCCAATCCACAGTTATATGATGTTCTTGGGAGATTTTTTTTAATACCATCGCCTTTGGTGTGCTCTTATCATACAGTCAAGGTTATTATTGCACCACAGAGCACCCCTATTGGGGATGGTTTTCTCGAAAGACATAGACCCCAAGTCTCCCTTAAACCAGTGTGTGTTTCTTATGAAAGTACCAACATCTTTTCACGCAATCTCCAGTCTCCTGTAGCGGCGTAGCTGTGGCGTGTGGCTTTGGTTAGCAAAAGAAGTTATTAGAAAAATCCCACCATCCAGACGTAAGAAGAGAAGCTGATTGCGTAGAGCAGTAGTAGTAGTAGTGGTTGGTAGCATATGGGATTAGCGTAGAGCTTTTAGGTTGGTTAATCGATGGTTGATTATTTTTCGATGAATTACACGCATCGACCGTCGACCAGGAGAGGCTATTTACCAGGCACAAGCTCCGTAGTTACATTTCTTTCCGACTGAGAGCATTGGGAATGGGAGGGGGGAAGGAGGGCGATCGATGGATAGTACGAAGCACCAGGAAGCGGCTTTAACATTGAAAAGCAAATTTGGAACTTGGACTTTCAATGCAATGACTCTTCCTACAGGACATTGTTAAGTTCAACTAATTTTCCATAAACATATCGGAGGGAGAGGGATTAAGGATTAAGAATTCAGTGTTTTGAAGAAGGATTAAGAAGGTTAGGAGTACACATATGGCACAAAGGGCAGTCGTGAGAGCGCGATCGGATTACATTATGATTAAGGGGTTGAGCAGTGGGTGAGCAGATGATGAGAAAAAGGATACACATGTACAGCTAATAAAAACTAGTCCGGTTAAAGTTTTGCCAGCCAGGTTATGCTTTATTAATATTGTTTTGTTGGTCAGTAGTAGTAGGTGGATAGTAGAGTTGCTTGCTTTGCTAGTAGAAGAAGTGGCGCCGAAGTAGTATGATTAAAAGTAGAAGTAGATGATTAATGATAGTAGTGCAATATTAAGCTTTATTAAATCAGAGTTTTATTATTTCTGCTGCTTGTATTGTTGTTTACCTCATCCATTTTGCTTTTGTAACCAGACCAGAAGAAGGGGGAAGATAGATGGTGTTGGTAGTGGTTATGAACTGCAGTTATCCTTGATGTTTGCCGGCGCCGGGGTTGCTATTGTTTGCTGGCATACAACATATTAGAAGCAATATTAATGTGTGTGTGTGTGCTTTTTTATTTCGTTTCATACCACCAACCGGTTAGAACTGCACATGTATATATATATGCACTTGCTCTGCTAGGCCATTTAAACATATCCTCTTATGCACAAGACGGGTGAGTTATATCATGTTGGTCAGTTGGTGAGAGATAGATATATAGGTTAACAAATTTCCGCCTCCCCGTCCTGTCTTGCAGAGCGTTCTGCTAGGTTAATAGAGCGATTTTACTATTGTTTGCTGTTAAAATGTCTGTTACGCTTACAATCTTCTGAGGGGGATTAATCAGTTGCTATACAAAAGTAGTACACTTCGTTTACAATTGTAGTAGATTATTTAGTCTCAGAATAATAATTATTGCTTCACTTTGCTGTCTCCTCTATCTTGAACGGTTTTACCATTTCATTCACACGCTACGAAATTAATCTTTTTATGCGATACAGTTTTCCGAATTAAAAGCAACACTTCAAGCGATGAGTATAACATTAGTAGTAATAAGATGCTTACTTATATGGGTAATTTGATTATTTTACTCTCTTATCGAGCTGTTTCATACATGTTTAAGCAATATGCAGTTGTATTGCTAGCTTGTTATTACAATGCTTAAGAGTTTTGCTTACTGTTTGACAAATCAATTCGAGAAGAAGCTGTGTTTGCTGTTCGTTAGAAATAGTTTGTTATGAGCTACGAACAAAAAAATTACTGTTAATTAAAAAACTACCTATTATACCGTACACGGAGCTTAGCTACGGAGGGTTTGTAGAAGAGATTTCTCGTGATAATAAAGGTGTTTGTCGTTTCATACTTTCTCATTTGCGTTCTTCTCCCCTTTCTCTCTGCACTCTATGAACGCACGTTTCGGTAATTTTACCATTTTTACCATTGATGCTTCGTCAATAAAGATTCATACTCGTTCATACCATCACGACGATTTAGATTTGCAAGTGCAAAAAACGATTCTATATAGGCTGAGATTACTTCTTATTTTGAGTCATTTAAAACTAGTAAGAAAGCACACCAACAAACACATCTGCTCTTGCTGCCTTTCGCAACAATTACACGCTGGCGGCAATTGCGTGCGACTTTCGAACAATTCACAATAAATGTATATTGCCACCTGGTAGGGTAAAAATGGTGTGCGCCCGCCCTGATGGTGGACTTATTACGGAAGCGACTAAACACTGTGTAAAAGCAACAATTCCACCGCACACAACGCTATCCTTCCAAAACTGGTCCTTTTGGCTGGATAAAGGATAAAGGGAGGTCCGGGAAGCATTTGATTTTTTTTCTTGGAGGAAACTTTGTTTCCTTGCCGCCATTTTGCGCCAGCTTCTTCGTATCCTTCCTTGGCTGTGCGAGAAGAAGTGCATTAAAAAATTGCATCAAACTTATTTTGATATAAAAAGAAGGGAAGCACAAAGTACTAGACGTAGCGCGCGCCCTTTCCGTATATGCGCGCCTGGTCATTATTGTACTGCGTCTAAAAACTACTATTCTTCAATATGCTGCCCTTGCGTGACGACGTTCGATGGCACCCACAAATTATTCTCAAAATGCATTGAATCTCGTTTCGGTGCAAAAAAAGGGACACGTTTTAGTGGAGCTAACTTTAACGCAGACTCTCTGCACCTGTGTTTGTGACTGGCCTATTCCAAATGTCGAGCACTTTCCAGTAGAGCGAGAGGCACGCAGCAACAACATTCCATCTCCAATTTGAACACACACACACTGTTTCCGCTGTCTTTGTACTTCTTTGCTTTGCAAACAACCGAAACCATTCATCCGATTAACATCCGCAGTCTTCATTCACGCGCCCAATGACGTTTCTCGATTCTGATCTTTTAAATGCAGAACCACCAGCAGACCCCACGCCCGTCAGTTGTGTGTTGTCCATGATGTTCACCGAAACAACCGCGATACATCAAAGAGCAACGCAACACACGAGGGCAGCATAAAACCCCACGCCCCGCCGGAAGCCGACTGATCTACTGTCTCACCAGGAAGATCGAGAGATTCTGTGTGATCAAAAGCGGGGCGGAGGAGGTCTTGCTCACCCCCCAAGAAGATAAGTGATCAAACAAATGTTGCTTCGATCTTCACTCTCGCGCTTCCCTCGTCCACTCTTTCTTCCCTCCACAATCGCCTCGTTCCTCTCGTCTGATCGGACAGATTTTAATAATACTTTGGCACATGAGTATAATAAATGACGTGTGTGTGTGTGTGTTGGGACCCAGAACAGTCCCAATTGATCGCAAAATTTTAAAAAAGTCACACAAACATCATCCCACCAACCCCCAGAGCATGAAAAGATCAACGTTGATCTTGTACTGCAGCAAAGGGGATGATTCGATTGTGTTAGAAAGCTGCTTGCGCGATATCATTAATTGTTTTAAAGGGCTAGTTGGTGGTGGTGGTGGTTACACTATTTTCCATACCTAACGACTAGCATAAAACTCTTCTCATCTCTCAGAAATGGTTGGTTAAAAACGAACGAAATGTTACAGTTAGGGGGTGGTGGTGTATTACATTGTTAATAGACGACCCAAAGAGAGGAAAACAAAAATCACGGTGTGTTTGTGCATGATGTTCGAATTTAATTCGGTTAAAAAATCATCCGTGCTGGTATAAGCCGCTAGGAGTAGGTACATGTTATTATTTAAAAAAAACGAAGCGAACGTTAAGAGAGCGGGAAAGAAAGCTTTCGTAGAAGTTAATCAGATGAATGATAAATAATCGGTTTTAAGAGGCATGTTGTGTGTGAAACGAAGTAAAGGATGCGCGAGACGCTATCGATTCGAGGCGCGCCGTTGTGTCACGCCACGCCATACACTTTTTCCAATTGCGATTTGCTCCGGCAAAGTGCTCGAAATTTAGTTAAATAAGCATATCTTGTTTGTACAAAAGGTGATGATGATGTTCTTATACAGCGGGGGGCACGGTTAGCCTCTCGCACGTGCATTCGTCCATTTGATTCCAAGTTAGCGTCGGTGTGTGCGGGGGATGATATACAACAGGAGAGTACATCCAATTTTTATGTACCCTTTTTCTTTAATACAAAGGATAAGGAACAATCGGGTGGGGAAAAAACAGTGGTGGGAGTTTGAAATGGCGCAAGGGGCTACGCTTTTTGCTGTCATTTAGTAGTGGTTTAGGAAATTGCTTGGTGAGTGCTTAAGAATTATTCGTTTGCTATTTTGTCTCCTTTAAGTTCCAACCTTAGTTAATTAGTAGTTAATATTTTGCTATGTTTTTTTTTTGCGCAACAGTTTGAACCATTGTAGAACGCGTGACAATGGGGCTCCCCCTCCTTTCCTGGGGGGGCTTAATACTAATATCTAACGCGCATGTTGGGGACCATGTAAATATCTTCTTTTTTGTGTGTGTTGCCATGCCCTTTTTAACGCTATTATAACCCTATCCGCGCTTCGATTACGATGCAAACATTCATTCGCTCAGATCTATATATTAGGTTACACCTATTTCCACTTGCGCAATGTGGGGGGAGATTATAAAAAAAAAGAACGAAAGCATCTTAATGAGTTAAGTGAGTGGAGCAGGAAGAAAAAAGGATTAAGCAATCGGTATCCTTCTCCTGTACTGTACACACGGTGCTTCTTTTTCCGGGATTAAATTTATATCAGAACAAACATGGGTTACTGCTGATCAGCACACAATTCTACCTTTCTTTTCCTTTTACACCTCCTAACGTGTGTAATGCGTCGATCAATTTACACCGAGGGGGTTTGAGATAATTGTGTGTGTGTGTGTGTGTGCTTCTTTCTCATCCAACAGCAGATCTCGCTTATCCTTGGCGTTATTGTTTTTTTTTTTTGTGCATTTGTGGTTTTGTTTGTGCCCTATATCCTAACCAACTAACTGTTATTTATTATTAATTACTAATTATTGTATGAATATTGTTAATATTCGAAACAACGAAAGTGGAGATAGAGCAAATCATTAGACAAATATAAGTAATAGGTAGTGTGTATGTGTGTTGTGTGTGTGTTGGAGTTGGTGTGGGGTGGGTGCGTGAAGTTGTAAATTAATTTAAAAAAAAACAAAAAGTATTTATAGATAATGGTCATATTAGATAAATTATTGCCCCACCGCCCGGGTAGTAGGTAGTAAGTAGTAGTAGTAGTAGTAGTTGTTGTAGTAGTAGTACTGCCAATAACAAAATGGGTGATTTTTGTAGAATTATAATGCTGAGAGAAGATGCATTTTGTTTATGCAAGGCGTATTTCTGGTAGGGGGGTGGGTATTTGCGCTTGGTTTGCGTTATTATTTTTGTTTCTAGTTGAAATTATTGTTTACTGTGGTTTTGGCACCAAAAACTCGCACTAGTGGTTTTGTTGAGATGCGCGCGCGCTATTGATTTGTTTTAGATGGGTTTTGTTTGTTTGTTTGTTTGTTTTTTGTTTATATCGTGGGTGGGGTGTGATTTTTAGTAGGGATGTTCGCGAGGCGCATATTGCCTTCTTGGATTTTTGATTGCACCTACGCTGTGATCGGCGTACTCCGTGAGCAGCGGATTGCCGGCGGCCGCCAGCGCATAGCTGTAGTCCGTGTAGGGGGACGCGTAGATCAGCCCGGTCGTGTGATCGATCGTCGGCGGCGGACCCGACCCCGGGATCAGGCTGGCAGCAGTCGTCGGGACGGAGATGCGGGGCGACAGGATGATGGGCGCCCCGAGCGGGTTCGGTGCGGTGCGGCCGGCGAGCGAATTCGCCGCGGCCAGGTTGGCGGCGGCCAGCGGGTTCAGCATGCGGGTATCGGCTGCCGCCGCCGCTGCCAGCTTCCACCGCTCGTCCGTGTACTGTTGCGGGTCGAAGTTGAAGGTCTGGTCGGCCGGCGCCACCTTGGTGGTCGAGTCCCGGTACGTACCGTTGATGATGGCCAGCTCCATCAGCTGCCGCTTCTTCAGCTCGTCCTCACCCTCGGCGTGCGGTACGAGCAACTTTTTCACCTCGTCCAGCGCACGCTTCAGCTTGATCGAGGCCCGATTTTCCGTGTCCTCGACCGTGATCAGCACGTGCAGATCGTCCGACAGGTGCTCCCAGTTCGGTTTGCCGCGGTTCGCGTCCTCCTTCTTCTTGTCCCGCATCGAACCCTTCCCTCGGACCATAATCTTGCATCCGGTTTCCTGTTCGAGCTGTTTCGCGGTCATGCCGCGCGGTCCGAGGATGCGTCCCACAAAGTTAAAGTCGGGATATTCCTTCACCGGGACGTACACCTTCTCGTTCATGGTAACCGATTCGCCCTCGGCTTCGGGCAGCTGTAGCGGTTCCTTCGTGACGCCATTGATGTGGAACAGGGAGGCCCGGACTTTGGAAATTTCCTCGTCCAGCAGCCGCTCGATGTGGAGGAACACGTTCGGGAAGGCGGCCAACTGTTTGCGGTCTTTCAGCAGCTGTGCCAGGTAGTCGGCGATGCTCTGTGTCGACTGTTGGTTCGAGCCGCTGTTTTCAGTGCTGGCACCGTACGAGCTCATGATGTGATGATTGTGGTGCTGTTGATTCATGTGACAAGCTGTGTAGTGCTCCCGGGGAAGGAGGAGACTGGGGCCGCTTATTTCAAACAATTTGTGTAACAAATACACACACGCACGCACACACGCACAAACAGTACCGGAATGCTACTTCCGGGTAAAAGATTCACTTTCTGACGATCGTCAAATTTCAGATCACACCAACCGCGCGCGGCTCGCTACTCGGTGTGTGTTGTTTCACGGGAACTTTAGCAACAACGACGTATCGGCATTGTTTTTAAGGCACACTATTGCACGTGAATGAGTTATCACAATCTTTTCTTGCTGTGTTTTGGGCACTGCAACTGGCCCAAACAATCAATTAAAACACACACACAGACTCTTCTCAACTGAGACCCGTGATGATGCACGCACTTTTGTACCTTGGAAAAAAGAGGAAAACAAAATAGAGCATTCGTTGATGCACAGAGACGCACACAGACGCACATACAGACACAATTTTTCACAATTCAACAAATAAACAAGTTGTGGACGACACTGCGCGATTCCACCTTTTTTGTATCATCGCTCGAACCGCATTTTGAGAAAAGAGCATAATTGCGCCCATGATGATGAACGTCCAGAGTTTCCTGCCGCCTTTTTTTTTTGTTTTGTTTACCGTTCTTTTCTTTTTTTTTTTTTTTGTTCCTTTAACATCTCACTATCAACTATTTTTGCTTTCTCTTTAGCGCGGTGTGATCCGTTCCCCGTTTGTGCTACTTTCGATTTTGGTGTGTGGCAAAAGCACCGATTTCCACCAAAACTTTTCATCATTGACAATCGTTTTGAGTGTGGTTTTTTGTTTGTAGCAAAAAAAAAAGCGATCAAGATGCCACAAACGAAAAGGGGTTGAATACGCAAGCAAACGTGGCTTCAGTTAGCGCAGAAAGAGACAAACACACCAAAGTGTGCGTGACAATTTTGTCGTTTGCTAAAGGTTTTGCTCAATTACACACAATTCGGCAAGTCAGCAGAAAAATGGAAACGAAAAAGTTTAAACAAATAAACATGAAAATATTAAAACAACGCAAACGCTTCCGGTGATCCGGTTTATGAACGTAAATTTTAAATGGAAAAATAGTTATAGTACATTTATTTGCTTTTAACAGCAAACAATTCTCCAACGATGCTGCTTTTGTTTCTGTTCTTGATGATCGCTGCACAACGCTACGGCCACTGTCAATCGGTGTATGCGCAAAACACTCCTACACAAACACACACACGCATAGAGCGCCGCCTAATGGCTGACTCGCTTGAGAATCGCTAGCACGCACCGCAGCATAGGAATTTTCTCCCTTGTCTCGTTGGTGATGGCGTTAGCGGACACTTTTCTCCACTTTCTTCACAAATAAAGGTTTCTTTGCCCGATTCCATCGAACGAGGAGAACGGTCATCGCCGCGGTTGTCAAGAAGAAAAAGCAAAAACAGATTCACAACCGATTGTTTTGTTGTACACCCTACACTCCCTTTCTTTCACAGACACGATCGTGTTTGTGTATGTGTGTGCGACGAGCATTGGAAAAGTTCTCGTGTAAACAAAAAAACAAATACGCAGCCCCCACGCTGTAACAAATTTTCACAAAACACGGAACAAAAACACAATTCCCGTTTCCGAACCAGTTTCTTCAACCCGTCGGACGCACCGTTCTTCTCACGCGATCCACTATCTCGCTCGCTCTCTCGCGCTGGTGGAAGTGTTTAACTTTTTATTAGTATTTTTAAGCCAGTACGATACACCACACTACTACCGATTACACGCAGCACACACACTCTACAGCAGCAATGATCACTTTTTCTCGTTGCAAACGGGCTTTCTTACAGACGCGAGATCGCGCACTTGATCGTGCGCCGCACGCACAAAAGTGTGTCAGGAAGAAAAGAAAAACGTCACAGCGCACAGTTCAACTTCACTCGGGTTTTGTGCTGGCTTAAACGTGTTTTAATAATGAAAAAATGGTCAATCACATCACCACCGCTGACACGCTTCACGCTGCGAGAGAGAGCGAGACCGCGCACGTCCCTTTTTCTATTCGTTTGCTCGTCACAGCAGGTTCAATCACGCACGACGTCACCGATTGATTCGAGTTGTATTCCTTCTAAAGTAATTTATTTTTACCTGTTCTTCAAACTCTTCTTGCCAAGTTGCAGAATGTTAAAAAATATCCCGACCGCACGTACGGACAACCGACTCAGCGTAAGGTTCAGTTTGAAGTAAGCGCAGGCGAGTGTGCGTTAAAGGCTTACGCCTGCATTTCAGCGATTTTGCTGCTTTACCGCACCGACGGAGCGCTATCTCGCTTCGGCACGCTCTCTCTCTCTCTTGAGCTCTCCCGACACGCACAGTAAGCGGGAGGTATGAAATTTCTTGGACAAAAAAGTTGATCTTTCCCTTAGTTTTCATGCGTTTGTACATGTGATATTTAAAAAAAAAACATTTTATCTATTCTATAAACAAATGATACAATTGATTTAGCGGTCCTTTATTGCAACAAAAATCAATTACATGAATGTGCACTTTACGGAAGATTCCGGCAAACATCATCCGAATGTGCTGTTGCTCATCGCTTGGCCTCATTCTCTGGAATTGCTCTCACTCTCTCTCTTCCTCTCTCGTTATAAGATTTGCTCTCTTCACACTCACACACTGATCGTGACGAAATTGTTTAGCTGTTTAGCCTCAACAGCATGCTTAACCGAACGTGTATTATTGCTTGGCATGGATGTGAAAGATAGGGCAATCAAACGTGGTGTTGTTCTTTTTGCAGTTCTTCTTCTCCCTTATCCTACTCACACGCTCTCACCCATACGTGCCCATTTAAACGCACCCACACACAAACCGTCCGCCCGAGAGTGTTGTTCCTTCTCACTTTCGCACCCGTGTAGCCTTCTTTGTTTTGCATCATAAAATTTCACCGCGCGCTGAAGCATTCCGATAGAGCGAAAAGAATCAACAATTCCGAGCACAAGAATGTTGCTCTCGCGCGGTGAGTCATGCAGTGTTGCCAAATGAACAACAATTATCTGTAACTAGTCCTTTTGATGGTAAGTATATGAATGAAATGGAAAGTGAAGTCCAAGTGGAGTATTTTGATGGATATTTTTTTATGTCAAAGCAATCGTTGAAAAATCAGTTTAATTTTTCAGTCAAAGTACCAGAAGTACAGTTGAGGAATTTACAGCTCACACTATTCAGTCTTAAGTCCTTCTCCGAATATTACCGAAAATGAGACAAAGGTTGAAGGAAACCCGGCACATCTGCACTATCGAAGAGACACGCATTTCGCAAGCTGAAGATCGTGCCCTTCCGCGGCACAAGAAATTTGTACGCGCCTTGCAAAAGCTGCGCCTAGCCTCCGAGCACCATCCTTCGACGGAGAAGCATCTGAAGAGTTCGTACCAGATCATCAAGGAAAATGAGCGCCTTTTGCGTTCGTATCCTTCCTTCATAGTGCATCCGTTCAGTTTACTTCGAATGTCTAGCGATGTGATCGCTTTCATCGTGATGAACCTTCATCTAATGCTACTACCGTTTGCCTTCAGCTTTCTGGCCTTTGATTCACGCCCCACCCGCCATCTGGTGGAGTACATCGATCTATCTCTCTGTCTAATACTGGTCGCTGAGTTTGGCCTAACGTTCTGTACCGGATTTGTGGTTTACGAAACAAACGAAATTGTCCTCGAGCCGCGAAAGATCTTCTTCAACCGTTTGCGCCCCTTTCGGTTGATGTACGATCTGTTGCTCTTTCTGCCGTACATACTACTGCTGGAAGTGTTTGATGAGCTCATCTTCGAAGCAGGAGCGGAAAGTTGTCTTGCATTTATGTCGTTTCTGTATCTGTCCCATATTGCCCGCTTCCGGGATAGCAATCGATACTTTCGCGTAATCGCCAGATCGCTGCAAATGCCCGAAAGCAAAACGCGCATTGTGCAGGTCATCATGAACACACTGTACGTGCTGCACTGGACCACCTGTCTCGGGTACATTATACCGATTCTACTGCAAGCGAAACCATCCAGCCGGTCCATGGACGAGGAAGAGCTTCTATCGATGATGCGAATGCAACTGCAGCATCCGAACGTATCGGCGGTGCTGCAGAACGTCTCCAGCCCTTTTGTGCGACTGCTGTTAAGTGATTTGGAAAGCAATGCCTCCACAACCTATCGGTACTTGCGCAGCATGATGGTAACGTTGCGGGTCGGTATGGCATCGAGCGAAAAGAAGGATATCGAGCAGCATTTCGTGTACCACTGGATCATGATGCTGGTAATGTTTCTGGGCTGGCTGTGGTTCAACTACGTGCCGGTGGTGTTGTGCCGGTTCTTCGATTCGCCCGAAATGGCCACCGATCAGTACGATAAATTTATGGCTAATCTGAAAGCGTTCGCGTACAACAAACACCTGAGCGGTCCGTTGCAAAAGAAGCTAAGGAATAATTTTGCAACACGCTTCCGTACCCGGTACTTTGACGAAGAGATGATCATGGGTTTGTTTCCGAAGAATTTAAGAAGCAGCATTCGAATGGAAACCTGTCGCCATCTTGTTGCGAGTGTCGATTTGTTCAAGAATCTCCCGTACTTCATACTGACGGACATTGTGAACTGTCTGCAGCTGGAGATTTATCTGCAGGACGATGTCATTATTGCGGCCGGCAGTTACGGTGATTCGATGTACTTTCTGGCCGTTGGAACGGTAGCAGTGTATGCGATGAGTGGGAAGGAGCTGGGCCATCTGACCGACGGTGCGTACTTTGGGGAGATATCGCTTATCAAACGCAATCAACAACGGACGGCGAATGTGATCGCGCTGGAAGCTTGTGAGATCTATCGTTTGTCGCACGAAGATTTCCAGAACGTTGTGAAGCCGCATGCCTATCTGTTGAACCGGATCCGGAAGCAGGCCGAACAGCGTTTATCAATGATGAAAAAGAAGAAGGATAAGATGTATGGCAAGAAGTTTATTGAAGCATTCTTGCAATGATCTCCTCAATTTTTACCTCCACTTGGGATCTTCTCTTAAATAATGTTTTTTTTTGTCTAAATAAAAGCAATTTAAATTGGATGATCTGGCAACCACATTTTCTGTTCTGTTTTGTCCATTGGACTACGGTAAGCATGTAGTGGTAGCCAGGAGCATAAGTGAGATGTTAGCTCTCGATCGTCACCCAATCACGCTGACTCTGTGGCTCTCTGCGTGATGCTGCCGATTCTCACGACTGCTCACGATCGCTGCTACGCTTTTCCACGCTTCCCACGTAGCAGCGCACGCATACCAGCATACAAACTTAAGTCATCGACCAAACAACCCCTCGCTGTGGGATGCGTGTAAAAACCCGAAAGATCCAACATTACTCACCCCGCTCCGACTGTGGGAGAAAAACATGTTGCGCAGCCAGGGCGTGGAGGGAGTTTGAACAATATTTTATGCTTCATGCATGGTTGTATTGGTGGGCTTAAGCCGAACGCTACGGTGAGGACGGTAGGCTTTGAAGGGGTTCACAAGGCAAGAAGTCAAAGACTTGGTTCTGACGTTCTGCTTCTTGTCTTCGGGATGATGCTCAGCTAGCTTTTTTTTGTTGTTTTGTTTGGTCCGTTTGTGGTCTCCCTCGAAAAGTGTACCCCATTTTTCTTGCACGTTCTTCCATCATTCCCGCCAGGAACTTTCTTTTCCGCATTGCTTTCGACGAGCATTCACGTCTGCTCGCGACGTCTCGCGACGGTTGGGATGCGACTGCAAACCACATTCCTTCAGTGTAGTTGTCGTTCGATTTTTTCCCCTCCTGTTCTGAGTCGTTCTTTCCATGGTGTCTCAGGATGCTCAGGAGCTGGATGATACCAGAACTGCTCGGTTCCAGATTGCCGACACGGATATCTGGCAGTCGGGCGCCCATAACTTAATCCCTGGGGTATGTTTTGGAGAGTAATGTTTTTTTTCTATCTTCCGATCTCTCGTCGATCTCCCGGATCGTTCCCGATCGTGTTGCGCCGTGTTGCCCAGTATGAAAGATTGTTTTGATTTTTACCCAAGGTAAGTGTACCTCGACTGGGGTTTTTCAAAGTCATCGCCGATGAACATGATGAGCTTTCGAGAGGATCAGGTTTCCGATGAGTGGTGGGCTTGCCGATCAGTCGATACACTCGCCCCTCGTCTTTCGCTCGTTATTCGCTGACCTTATAAAGACTGCGTGTACTTGCGTGCTGGCTTCGACTTTCGTGTGCGAAACATGAATATCGGTTGGTGCTGTGTCGATGATACCTTTCTTTCGTATCAAAATACCGCACCCATGCCCAGCGCACCACAGCAAGTGCGGGGATGCGAATGTTTTGGGAAAGATTTATCGAAACCAGTATTCAAGCATAACGGCATGCGCAACGGTGCAAAGAACCTAAAGGGCAAAACCTATCTGGCGCAAGTGTGTGTGTGTGTGTGTTCGTGTGGTCCCCGTTTTTCTACACCCAAAACCCGCTACGCACTTTAGGTTTTGCACAATCGCGCTTCTGGAGGGAACCGCTTACAAAAAGTTCGAGCGAGAGAGTCGAACGCGTTTTTGTGTCCACTTGAGATAGGGCCGAGCTGAGGAAGATGTTCTTTCGGTCGATGGGTTGATTAAAGTTTTTCCAACCGCACGCGCAATCCGCAGAGGAACGTGTCGAGCGCGTTTCGACAGCTTCCGCGATCCCTGGCGATGACCTCCGCTGACCGTTGAACCCAGAACGTGGCAAAGGGCGCATGCAAACTCTTGGGAAGTGAAGATGAGCCATTTGGATTTCATCAGAACGTATCGTGGTAGCACTTAGGACCACCACGTCAGAGGGAACGTGTGATGAAAAATATCCGAACCGTATCCCACAACCAGGAGTTCCTCGGTTAGGGTCCTTCGTCAGCAAAGGCCCTTATTGTTCATCAATTAAATTAATTCTATTCTAGTTAAATGATCGCCAAAGTTACGCTGGTATGACCTACCACGCCCGTGACTCACATTTCGCATGGAAGCATTGCTCATTTCTCCAACAGCATTGAGGTGAGTCTCACTGTTCTCGGCCGAGACTTTTTTTTTTGTGTGTTGCCTTACGCCGCAACCAACACGGTCTAGACAACCGCCGGCGAACAAACAACGTGAAAACTAGTGCTAGGGGAAACGAATAAAAGCGATACGCGCTGCGCATCCGGGAGGGCCGTCATAGCCGTCTGCGCATTCAGCGGGGGGAATTATGGGCACAAAAATAGCTCGGCAGCATAAAAACAACTCTCTCCCGGTGCTCTTTTTTCTCCCGGTGCTGGTAACACCCGCATTGCCCAGTTTTCCAGGGGAATTTTCTTCAGCGCGTACCAGAATTTGAACGATGCACCGAGGGAGAAAACGGGCTGGCTCGATGTGGGTCGCCAAACAAATCCCTTTCATGGGATGGCTCGGCTGTGGCATCTCGATTTCGTTCGGTGTCGTGTGCCTGTGTGAAATGGCTGCACTCAAGTGCGAGCGTGAAGGCGTTTCGCCGTGCTACAATTACAAAGTAGCAGTGAGGCAACAGCTAATAATGTGTAAAAATGTGGCACCAGAAAATGTGTGAAGAGATACGGGCCAAAAGGCATCAAGGGGTGTAAAATCAATTGGCTAAGGACGAATCGTTGTAAGGAGTGTGTACCAGCAGCAGTAACAGTAATCGGATGAGGGTCGCGTGTCTATAGCGAATGCTTAGGGTCCTCAAATATTCTGTGGACTCCCATCAAAGTTGAAGTTAATTAATGTGATTTTGAGAGTTTGCAGTGTTTAATTTCCTAATATATTCTGGGTTCTGGACAACATTTTAGTATCTAGATTTATGTTACAACACTTTACAAAGAAATATAGTCGTTCATTCATGCACTCGCGTGACACAGCTCAACATATCGTCATTAGCCGTAACGACCTCATTTCATCTGCGATCGCTCTCGAATCACTATCACTAAAAAGGTCACTGGGGACAGTTGGCGTCGTCGGTGGGTTAGCAATTTCTACCGACAGCAAACAAAAAAAAAAAACTTCGGTAACGCGCAGCGGATCAAAGCTCTTGGTACGATCATTTGCATTTCAATTAGCTCGTTACACGTAATAGTAGCGCTATGTGCAGCACTGGATCGCATCATCGCGAATGAACATCAAACGACGCCGATGGAACAAGGCAACAACCATCCACCCAGGCTCGCTTCAGATTCAGATGACCAAGGAAGCTATCGTCGTCGTCGTCGCCCCCCCCCCCCCCACATCGTTACACCAAGCCACTGGGGTTGGGAAACAAAGTTCAAACCCGCGCACATCAGCTGTTCGCTAGATCATTGGTTTGAGCCTGGTGGACCATTTCTTCGCTGCTGGACCGTTTTGGCCGTTGGAAAGTACCCGGGAAACGGTGCCAACCGTACATTTCACCACCAGCGCTACCGAGGATGGAAAGATAACTGGCGGGCAAATTCCGGAAGAGCCCATTTCGAGGCACAGATCGCACAGATGGTGTGGCAAAATGCTAGCGTTTGCCTACGGCCGCAAATCCAATCATCTCCGGCATGCCATACGGTCGATCGCTCGCACACATACCCACGATCAAGCCTTCGGTTTGGATGTTGTGACTTATTTTGCATACAATCCGTCCGGTGGTGAGTGCCCATCGCGTAACCCTTGGTTGGAAATGGTGCAATATGTTAACTGCTGGAGGTCTTGTATTGCATTTGTCGCCTTTGTCGGACTAATATCTGAAGACAGGTTTCGGAGTTCGAGTTCGGATTTGAATAACTTCGGAGTCTATTACAAATCCACCAAGAATGCAGGTTAAGGGGACCTCATCGTAAACTTCAAATTCGTATCAAAGTTCAATATTTAAGAACTATCTTTTCGTCAAGAAAGAGCAACATTGATGGGTTCATCCCAACCGATAAAGCTACACGATCAAGCTAATGGCTTCGTACGATGACGGACATAAAACTTTCGATGGTGAGCTATCGTCCGTTCGTTTTTGAGCTCCCGGGAAACGGGGTCGAGAGCGGGCACGCGAAACGCCTCGGGAGGGGGCCTATTAGGGAAAATTTAAATAAAACACAAAGCACACACGCAACCGCTGACCGGAATCCGGATGGGAGCGTTCCGCGGACCGATCGCAATTCCAATTCGGTACGGAACTGCGTGACGGATGCGCTCCACTCTCTGCACTTCCGATCGGAATGTCGCCATAGCGCGTTGTGTCGTGCGATTGTGATTCGGAAAGTGATTCCGAGTCCCCCGGGTACGCATGCCCTCACGTTGCGCTTGCAACGGTGGATTGATGCATGGATGCACTTTCGACGTTCCTAATCCTCCCGCATTCTTCACCCGTCAAACCCTCCCAAATAGAGTCGCTTTATTTTTGTCGCACGATTCGCCCATGTGTAAATAAATGAGCCACCCCAACCCCGTTCCGGGTGAACCGGGCAGGGCCAGGCGTGGAATCGGACAGCGGAATAACAGTAACGAAACAAAAACCCGACCCCGAAACAATTCTTCGCTCCATAACACCCACACCCAAAAGGTGAGCCGTACGCAACCGGCGCAACATGGACATATGAGCCTACCCACAAGCATACACACACACACACACACGGGCACCCACACTAATGGCCCACACTTTACCGCCGGTTCGATTGCTCCATTGGGCCCGAACAAAGCCAATCAAGCGCGCGCGGTATAAAATGTGCATAAAATATGTAACGAAGGTGAAACCGGCCCGCGCACAAAATACTAAAATCACTGGCAACACACACACACACAAACACACACACACACAACACAAAAACACTGTTCCTCGTGCTGGAACCTATTAGTTGTCCCGGTTGCGCGCTGCTTCCGGACCAAAGGCTGGAACCGTGGGTGGGTAGTGGTGGGAGCGAAAAACAGAGAAAAGCAAAACAATAAACAACACATTAGTTATCACCCGGCACGGAACTTGGAACGTTGGTTCTGGGTTTTTGCTGAAGGAGTACGGAACCACCGAAACCAGCATCACCAGGGCCGTGACATAGTTCGTCTATGCCTTGCTCTACACCCATCAAGTTGGAAGTTGCAAACCGTCAATCAATGGTGTTACAAGAGGTGAAACATTTGTTATTTTCCTAGAAAAGATGGATATGTTCAAACTGTTTCTTATTGAGAAGTGCATTGAGACATCAAAGGAAGTTTTGGATGACTTATACATCTTAAAAAATAAAAAAGTATAGCTAATCATGTTTAAAGAACTTTATTTAAGGATTGAAAAAGTAATTTATTGTTTGTGATTGTAATAATTAAACGTTCTTTCTATGTCATTAATTCCAAATTCGTTTATCCATTTATGAAAAAAGTAACAAAGTAACAAAAGCATTGTATTTTTTGCTTAATATTTAATTAATATTTAAATTTTAAATTTACTTAGACACGTGGCTCTTATATTAAGTTTATTTTAAATGTTTATTTTTTTAGTTTTTATAAAATTAATTTTTGAATGTAGCTCTTTACAGGGTTTTTTAGTTGATAAGGCAAGGCATCCATTTTTATGTCAGGCTCCTTAGATGAAATGGCAAGCAAAGCTTATTGATATGGAAACGACTTCAGGTGATAGGGAAATCAAATACCTTTTGCATTGTGATGTCCTCAGATGATATTGTCATAATAGCCGTTGATATTGCACGCACTTATCCGACCGCTGAAAGGACGTGTACAATATCAACGGCTATGAGAACTATGAGAACATCATATGTGGACATTACAATAAAAGGTTTTTGATTTCCCTGTCATACGCAGCCTTTTCCATATCAACTAGCTTTGTTTGCCATTTCATCTAAAAAGCCTGATATAAAAATGGATGCTGTTACCTTATCAACTGAAAACCCCTATATCTTTCATTTTTTTATTGAACTCTTTATACTTGATATTGTTTTAAATTGTCTGTAGTTTATGATTGATTATTTAACTAAGCTATATATTAATTTCTCTTCTTCTTCATTGGCACTACAACCTCGGGAGGTCTCAGTCTGCCATTTCTGGCTTTCTGTGACTTGATTTTACCCACAGCAAAGTAGGCAGCCCTGCGTTCGGGGAGGCGGTCTGGATGGGATTTGAACCCCGGTCCTGCCATGTGAAGACCGGTGCCGTTATCGCCTCGGCCATCTGACTGCCTCACAATTTACTTACCATTAATACTTTTTTACCTCAATTTTATACATTTTTTATTATCATTTGGCCACCTTACTATTCAGTTTTAAATTCAACCATTGCATAACCTTTTCAGATAATGGTCAAAAGCTTAAGCGAGCAAGTTAGCATTTTATCGCAATTTTGACTATGTTCAGATATTACAGAATTTCAGAAACATGTATAAAAAATGCTAATTAAAAGAATTGTTTAATGAGGCTTAAACCAAATGGAGAAGTAAATAAGAGTCGATTTTATGATTAATACAACAAACATCCTCGTTTTCAAAAGATCCTAGACCAAATTTAACTACAAATTCGATTAGTTAAAAATCGGTCCGTATACTCCTATCGTATTAAGTAATGTTTTTCTTTTAGCAAAATTAGGTGATTTTATGCTTAAACTTTATGGTAATATTTTCAATCCTTGATATGTATTTAGTGATTTTTTACGCTATCTTTTTTATTTTAGTTATTTAGTTTACAATCTTGTTCTTTACTTTAGTAATAAGTTTTTTTACTTCTAATTTGTCTTTCGGTTTTAGCTCAGCTTTTTGTTATTTTGCATTTTTTTCTGTTCGTGTTGTACTTCTTTTGGAGTATTAATTTGAGTAATTAAATATTTTTCATATTTTCACATTTTTTAATTCAACAAACGATATGGTCATACGTTTGTTTAACAAGTCATATACATGAATTACCGTCGAACTTAGAGTTAACAATTTTAAAATCTTTTCCTCAGACGTTAAAAACATCTTGTTGATCGATTAGTCCTAATAAAAAGAATTGAAAAATATAACTTCCTATAAATAACCGAACAAACGAAGGAAACCTACAATAAACACCTTCTTCAACACAAAGAAATGTTTTATTCCTTTCGCCCGTTACACAACTCGTAAGGACTGCTGCCTTACCTCGAGCCGTTCGGTTGGGAAATAGGACAATGGGAAACGAAACGCTTCGATGCGTGTGTAAAGTACGGTCCGAATTCACCTGAGCGTACCGCACACTACCCTAACGCCCTAAGGGCAAAGGACCCCGAACAAAAGACTGTACGTAGCTTGGTGGAAAATGGAATTGGCGTCCCTCTCGCCCGACGGCGTACGGATCTTTAAATTTGATTCTCACATCGCTATGAGGGGGAAGAATAAAAATACACACACACACACACACGCACTGACTGACCTTTCGTTTTTCCCACACCGTTCCGAAACACCTGAGAACAAGGGTCCGTGAATCGAAGGGACAAGTGAATCTTTCGGTTGATCCTGTTTGCCTGTTGCATGGCTCAACTTGGTCCGGGCAATTAATTCCAGTTCTTGCGCGTAGCCCACGTACGCAACATCGGCGCGTCGTGTTGCAGTGTGCGCAGCAAGGACGGACAAGAAGATCCATTAATAACACAATCCCGTACCGATTTATCGAGGGTTTTGGTGGGTGGCGGAAAGGAGGGATCGAGAGTGGAGGGGGCGAGGGGATGCGATCGACGAGGTAGAAAAGAAAACATTGTGGCACACCAACACCAACACCAACGGACCAAGGTCTGGAAAAGGAATTATTATCCGCATGGAAAGAAAAACGTATGTTGAACTGTTGCGATGTCGTTCCGGCGGCATGGAACGGTTTTCGAAGATCTTTAACTTTCCTCACTTTCAATGTACACTGTGCGTAAACATCTCTTTCTGGCTGCCCCCGTTTTTTTTGTTTTCGTTGTATGTGTGGAACTGTTTTCTTCCGTGAGCTGTTTCCTTCTTTACGCCGATCGCCTAGGCACACATTACTTTTCGTTTCGTTTGACTTCTGTTTATGCTTTTCGGTTCCATTGGGCGGCGCAAAGATGTATGCGGTGGCAATGCTAAAAATATCCCAAAACTACAACACGCACACACACAGCGGCTGTGCCGGTCCCGCGTGACAACGGCATTTCGGCTGGATGTATCATTTCTTCGCTGGGACGATATGTTTTTCCATCGTCCTTCCGCTGGCCTCCCACTTTTCCATCCAGCCTCTCCTCTTTAGCGGAGTAGCACAGGTTTCGGTGCGGTGGTATCGATGAAGAACGTCCCGCGAACAGCATCCCGCGATCGGTGAGTTTGGTAGCGTGCTTGGACCGTGTCCCGAGTACTAGAAGATAGCAAGATGATCGTATGGGAAATTGGTATTTAGTTAATAATGTTGAGCAACGAAGAATTTTGATAGAATTCAGGTGTATGAAATAGGTATTGGGGCGGTCCGGTGGCCGATGCGACAGCGGCGACGGTCTTCACACGGCAGGGCCGGGGTGCAAATCCCATCCAGACCGCCTCCCCTGTACGTAAGGCTGACTACTTTTTTACGGGTAAAATTAAGTCACAGAAAGCCAGAAATGGCAGGCCGAGACCTCTGGAGGTTGTAGAGCCAAGGAAGAAGAAGAAGAAGAATTAGGTATAGAAGTAAATATTTAGTTAAAAGCTGCTGGAATCAAACATACTCCACAGGGTGAGAAATAGCCACTCTGAAGTTGAAGATTGATCTGAAGAGTCCTGAGCAAGTAAGTAACTGCGAAGCAAAATTTACAGGGTTTCGATCCGTATTATTAAACAAATAGTGGAATATTACCAGTTCGCTGTGTAATTTTGCAATCATATAGTGGAATCTTGCATATAACAGTTTAAGGAAAGTTGCTATGTAATTGTGGAATTTTGCAATTAGTTGTGAACTAAGAAAGTGGTAGTGAAAACAAAATTTCTTATTTCGCATATCTCTTATTGTTTTCTTATTAAATTTAACTATTAAAATTTATTTTCTTATTTTTTTTATTAAATATTAAAGGTTCGCGTAAAATCCGTTCAAATATGCATGTCATGACGTGATGACGATTTAATGACATTTTGCAAATTTTATTAAAAATCCGCTTAAAAATCCACAACTGATTTCAAATTGCGTTGCAAATCTCTCCCAACGAAATGCAAGGTTCCATTATATGATTGCAAAGTTCCACAATGAAATTGCAATATTCCACTATAAATTTGAAGCATTTCCCTGGATCGAAACCCTGCATTCAACGTACAACTCGGATATACACAAACACGACTTCATAACCATGCAAATGAGATCTAATCTAGCCAAGGTTTATGGCCACTGCTCACCGTGGAATGATATTCTAACAGATTGTAAATTCATTTGACAATGTTTACAGAACGTAAATTAACATTCAACATTCTACCGGCCCTACCCCGTTGGATCTTTCCATTCGCTCATTTACTGGTACACCATAAAATGTTATTTACGGTTACGGTTTACATTCGATCGACCAGGTCGACGGACAAACGTGCACCCGTGCGATGAGAAAACATGCACATAAAATAATTAATAAGCATAGCAAATATTACGCTCTGCCGGAAACGGATCGTTATGCAATTTCTTCCCAACCAACCCATCCACCATCTCGTTTCATCCTGAACGGTTGTGTTGTTTTAATCCTATTTTCAAACATTTAACCCGCAACGAACGAACGAGCTTGGTCGGAAGCTGTTTGCGTGCCGGTGTCGGATGACGGGAAGCATCTACATAAACACTATGCGTAATCCCGTGGAGCACGCATGCACGGCCATCCACAATTCACTTCCATATGGTTGCAGATGCATTGCGCGCATTTCAATTACGCGCATTCGGGATGGGCCAGTTCATCGTCAGCAGCATCGTCATGATCGTACGGCAGGTCTGCCCAAAACATGCCGCAGCGTTAATGAAGGCGAAGATGCTTTATGTCTTTCTGGGCTAGATGATGGTCGTTTATGGCGGATGATGCAGGCGAGGTGGGCGCCAATGGTGATTTATTTTGAAAATGCAAACATGCACACTCGTTGCTCACCGGGGAGCATAGTTTTGGGCAGTTTTGGATGTTTAAAGGTAAGCCGTAATTGGGAGTAACAACACCCTGGAGAAGTTGTCAACCAGAGCCGCTATAAATAGATGATTGGGGGAAACAAGTCGTGTCAGAACTTTGGAGAATTTAATGACTATTTCGATGGGATCATTCAAAACAAGGAATTCTAATGTGGAAGAAGGTATGGTTTAGTTTAAAAGCTACTTCATTCTTATAGTTCATACAGTTGAATAACTGACCTCCAACAGGGACGGTACAGCGTTCCAAAATTAGATCGAGCATCGATCGGACACTGTTCAGTTCTCTAGCGTCAGATTCTCGAGAGTGGTGTCAGTGTTTGTGAATCGTGTGTGCTTCAAAAGTAATCGTTCGATCTCATTTACGATAACTTTTCGACACAGGCTTCGAAACCGTATCGTATCGTATCGAAAGTGCCATCCTTAGTGGAGTCGCTCATTTATAAGCGTTAAGGCATCTGATAATTATTTGTAAAATTAAATGCCACACCATCCCCAAAATGGAGACCTAAAAAGTGTGTCTTTGGGCAAAATATAATTTTGTGTCATTCGGAGCCATCATCGACTTACATGGACACACGGGCCTTTCTTTCTCACCATTAGACAACGGCTCCAAAACCGAACGCAACGCCACAACTCCCAAATCCAGCCAAAACAAGCGTTGGCTTGTGTACTGTGCGATGATGTCATGATTATCTGTCGATGAGACGCCAAATGAGCTCAACCAGTTCAGGGTCCGGAGCTACTTCCTACGCCACCAAGCCATTCCGGTTGCGGGACTTTACTCGGCCAAACCCGAACGTTCGTTCGTTCTGGAATCACTTCCTTCTCACAAGGGGGAGAAAAAAGACCCTTACCAGCGCGCATTTGTTTAAAATGGAGACAATTCATTAGAATTAACCCGTGTCACCAATACATACCGCAAACGTGGATGCAAAATGCTCATAAATGTGTGGTGTGAAAAGAAGCTGTATTTTTTTGTTTCGGAATCATCCATTAGACGAATTTTGGAAGATGCCTAGCAATATCGCGCGCTTCGCCATTTATGCAACGAATGTTTGAGCTTCAATCATTTTTTTTTGGGGGGGAAACAAAACCCGAAGCAAGTAAAAAGATGAAAGTAAACCAATAAACCAAACAAAAAACTTGAGCAAACGCAGTCGTCGTCGTCGTCGCCGTTGATTGTCGATGACAGTCGCCCAGCACGGTCGGGCCGGATCACTCCAACACCAGCAACCAAAAAAAAATATCTTGAGGAGGAACGCTGGTGGAAGCGAAAAAATCGAAAGCAAAAACCTAGCGTTGATTTGAATTCCTAATGAGGAATCCCATTCAGGCAGGCGCTCACGCACCAAACGCGCGCGCGCTCTCCCGCTCGTTCCCGCTGTTTGTACAAGCGCGACTTGTTTGACGTCTTGCTTACTGCGACATCTTCGACTCGAAAATTCGGGTTTTTTGGAAGCAGCACAGATATTGTCGCGTCTCAAGGATTGGAAAAGATTAATAAGCTTTTGGAGTGCACTGTTTGTGCACGAGCTTAGCGTATTGATCGACGGGCTGGCATCGGAAGCTGCTGCTCGCCTTTGGGTACGCTTTGTCCGCCAGATACCTACCGACCGATCGTAAGCCCTGCTAGGTTCGGCGTCATTCGCCAGTTTGTGTATGCTCTGGGGGGCTGGTGTTTAGTGGGAGCTCTCCGGTGTGCGGGAATGTGCTGTGCTAATACAATCACACCCACCCAGTATGGGCCCTTATACGCGTCGCACCACATGAACACTAATGATACATCCATGAGTAATGGATTGGGATCCGATCGAAGCCACTCAAGGATTGGTGATGGGGGTGATGATCATTTCAAACGCAGTTTCCGCCTAAATTGATGGGAAATTTTATGATATAAAACAGGATAATATCTTTTTAACTTTCTATGGTCATACATCATCGAGAGCGAAAGTTGTAGGGACACTCGATCGTCCAAGAATCGCTCATTGTTGACACATGTGGTCAAGGGACCACGGTGGGCTAAAACCAGATGGTAAACAACAAGCGCATGGGCAGGATCGGTGATATCGGTTTCATTGTTCTCTCATGTTGTGAGATATTACAACCATTTGCTGTTTGTGATATGGTTTGCCCATCGAGCTTATTTGCATTGGGTTTATTTCCAAGAAAGGAAACTTTGAAAATTATACATTTTTTGCTCAGGAATAAAACCCAAGTACGATAAAAATAAAAGAACTGAATAATGTTTTTTGGTGCGTAAAGACGCATTTATCGATTAAATCTTATTTGATAAAACACTAAAATAAGTAGAAAGGTAATTATAAAACACTTATATAAAAAAGAGAAATTCAAGCAAACAAGCCAATATTACGAATAAAAAAAGTGTAAAACATGCATAAAGATGTGAAAAAATAAGAATTAGTAATCAAATAAGGGTGAAAAATATCATTATAAAATTATCAAAACTAGACGAAAGCGTGAAAACGAAATAACTAAATGAGAGATAATACAGAGAAAAAAAAACAAAAAATTAAAATAAAAAAGGAGTTTGAATAAATACAAAATAGCAAATAGCAAATCAAGACAATATAAAGAAGAGAAAAACTCGAAAAAAAAATGCAAATGGAACATTAAAAGAATGTATACTAACAAAAATTAGAGCAATAGCAATTTGTTCTTTTTCGTAAAGGACGGCCGGGCCGTATTGCTAAGTAACAGCAATTAAAATACAAAACAAAACAATTAAACAATAAATATAACATCCGGTCAAACGGTTAGTGCTAAATCCTCGCAACAACATTTTTAACAAAAAAGGAAAAATATCAATATTTAGATTATCCACTCTAAAGCTAGCAAAGTAGTGAGCCCTACATACGGGGAAGCGGTCGAGATGGGATTTGAATCCTGGTCCACCCCAACAGATCATTCACTGTAACACAACATTGCAAATATCTCACATTTTCACCTAATTCGTGCATTAAATTGTAATCAACCGCGCTCCGTTGCAAACTGCAATGCCATTGCAAATCGCGGGACCACCAACCTAAGCTGGGACAGTAATCCTCTAAACACGAATCACATTCGCACAAGAAAGTGAACCCCTATTGTCGTCGATGTAGATGCAAAACCATTCCCCATCTTGGTGGCACTCGTATGCAAGCGCCATCCCGAGTCGGTTGGTCGCAAAAGGGGCCACCAGCAACACAATGATTTACCAGTGTTGCTGTTGGTCGGCTGCGGAAGCATCCGACGTGTGAGTGCTGGAACAAAAATGAGCATACCACCCCATCCGCATATCCGCACTCTGCCGCACACAAGCCCTGGCTCTCGATTTAAATAGCATATCTCGCTGGCGTCATCTGTAGTGGCGAATCGGTCATAAAGCGTCGCTGCACAATTTATGCAGCTTTTACTTTTGATCACCGCCCGATCCACGCTCCCTATTGCCACTTTGGTCCCACGATTACACGTCAATTACATGCCGGGCAAGCCAAACGCGGAGGTTGAAGCAGCAGCATGGGATCGCGCACCGTCTTGGTCTTGAGGCGCATGTTGGTGGCCACTTCCATTGGTGGCGGTGGTCCGTCTGTTGGAACAGTTGGAATGCTTCACTTTGTGCATTCCACAAGGGTGGTGAGCGTTACGTTAATTCGCACAACGACCACCACGATGCGTTTACGAGCTGCTGGGCCCGCATATAGCTCCCAATGAGAGAGTTGCACTTTTATCCCGCGGTTGGGGTCGGTCATTGTCGGTGGTGCTGATAGCTTGGTGCGGAATATGAATTTCTCTTTAAATCTTTGTTGTTTGTCATCTTTTTTTTTGCAGCATTTATGACTATTTTTACACAAAATTAATGGGGTTCAATTTTTTTAAATACTTATAGCATTTAACTAAGCAGAGACAATCTTCTCCACAGTATTACAAGTTCCCAATAGTACATTTTTTCTTTCCCACAGTGTGGCACGTTTACATCGCTCGTTCGCGCTAAATGTCGTCTGTCAGTACGCAGAGCACGCACATTTGCTACCATAAGTTAGGGAAGATTCACTTTCATTCGCTGCTGATCTTCTGATTAGCGTGAAGCGCAACGAACCAGACAAAAACATGTCTGCTAATCCAGGCTGGAGTCTTTGGACGCCGAAGAATTGGAAGGGGGTTTAGTAGCGTGTGAAGTGTATGGACTTTTTAATGCTTTTCATTATAAAAATTGGATTTTTCATTCGATGATGATCTGTCCTAGCTGGTGGTATGCCATGAGGCCTCAAGCTCGCAAGGGGCCACGATCTCGCAAGAGGCCTCAAACGTACAAAGACCTCGCTTTCGGTTGAAAAAATCAATGTGATAGGACCTACAATTTCTATTCTGCTGAGGGCCTCCAAAAGGGCAAACCAACACTAACGATAAATCTAACTGTAGATCGTGCTTGGTATCATGTCCTTTATGCTTGGATAAAATATTGCAGCATTATCAAAACAGTATGGAATGCAGGAAAGAATTTATCCGTTAAGAACCTTAGACTATCGCTCACTTTTGGAGAACGACGAAATCGTGTAACAGATTCAGATTCACACCGAGTAACTTGGCTTTCAGAGGACAGATTCCGAACATCCCACAATGTTGTGGCGTCCGGGTTTATAGCCCCTTAGCTTTACCTTTGTGAATCTCGAATCTAGGAAAGTCGATCACTCAGAATTGGTTACTAACGATCGTTAAAAAATGTTTTGAGGCGTGCCGTCGATAGAAGAGACACTCCTATGACCTCAACAGTGTTTGATAGAATTCTTGGACCAATATCAATCGGAGGATATGATTGAATAGTTGTTTAACCAAGATTAGAGATCACATGAACGTTAAGGCTCAGAAAAAGCTGAATAACTGCATATATTTTTATGTCAGTCATGCCATAGGTCTCACCTAACTGCTGGATATTCCCGATAGACCCCAATCGGGAAAAAGTTGTAATATTTTTGAAGAATACTTCTTGGATGTTGAAATGGAACAAAATTGATTGTTGACTTTGGTGGTCCAGTGCTCTAGTCGATAGCTGCTCCGCCCGGCAGGGCCATGTATCGAATCTCTATGTCCATGTCAAGTAAGCCAGTAACAGCAGACCAAGGAATCTTGAGGTTGTCCAGCGAAGAGAAGAAAAAAAAGATAATAACCATTCCGTTTTAAGACATCAATAAAACGGTACAGCATACCAAATCAAACGATACGGCATATGGTATACAACACATTGTAATGAAACGATCACTGTCACGCGATCTTTCGCCCCGATAACATTCCGACTGGTTCGAACAAATTGTCAACTCCAACTAGCGCGTCGTTAGCTGGCGATTTAGGCGATCGAAAAAGTTTAACGAGCAAGATATTAGAATCAAATCAGCTGTCAGCGATACTACGGACCCTGACAGGACGCATTATGATTCATGGCGGCCGGTTCCCCGATCTGTACAGAGCATTCCCTTTTATGGTGACAACGTGAGCGATCGCTGGGCACGTAATATGGGCGCGTTAGATCGTAGGACGAAAAGGTTACGAAACAGCCAGCTCGCTGCTGTGGCTATTGCAAATGAATATTGATTACCCGGCGAGGGTGGCGTAGTAAACGAATTATAACCGGAACGAAATGCTATTAAGCATATCGATAGCCGTTCGATGGGGTAAATCAATTTTTTTTAAATCGTCGAATTAAGTTGTAAAGCATGTGGAGACGGCTGTCGTTTGTTTTTGTACAGAAATTTGATATTTACGATTTTATTGTTGGAAGTGAGTTGTAAAAACACTTCATCACACCATGAACTTTGCGAACCATGCTTCAAATGTTGAGATCAGTTGTAGAATTCATCGAGCGTCCTCGACTTTCGGCAGCCGCACCCTCTTGTGTGGTTAGTGTTATCTGGCTCACGCAGCCTTCCCCATCAGTCATGAAGATTAGCGTGAAGGTTACCAGGGTCTCGAATGCAGTTTCAACTGCTTCTTGAAACGTGAAATCATCGCGCAAAAGTCATGATCTTTGATGATCTTCACTACCGAGCAATGGACGAAAAATTCCATTTACAGTGCGAGTATCAAACTTCACATCCCGATTGGATACAGCCTGACGTGCGCATCGTCCTACCCACTCTTTCCACACATCGAAAAGATTCATCCAGTCCCAAATATTGAGAGCCAAGTGGCTTGGTGTCTTGGTGAATTGTTGCGGTTTAAAGATTAATTCTCGGTAATAAGATAGCCAGACAATTTATCTTAATTGACCACACTTCTTAAGGCAGCCGGTGAAACGGGTGAAGCAATTGTTGCAAGCGAAAAGTGGAGCAAAATACGGAACACATGCTCATCGGCGGTGGACGGTACGCTTGGGCGTGAAATGACTCACTTTGGGGATGGATTTTAAGCCGCCGACCTGATTGATCCTAGGTCAGTGGAAACATTTGGACGCGTTAAAAACGCTTTTAAAACATGTCTTCATACACACATTCGCTCGGTGCACCCACACGTGCGTGTCGCAATCCGGTCATATTTATACCAAATGGACACAAAGTAGTAGCAGCGGGCACATGTGGGCGCGAGCACCGAGTTGTGCCCGATGACGCTCGAATGACCGTAAGACCGCAATGTTGCAATGCTGGATGAGGGGTTGCGTATGATTGCCCCATTTTGGCGTGAGTTTATTCTGGGAAATCTGTTTTTGGCAAAGTTTAAGTGCAGTTTTTGTAACATTTAATGGTTTTTGGTTAAATTCTTAATCCTTGTGAATAAACCTTAAGATTATTAAATAATTAATAGAATTTAATTTAAATATTTTTTTTATATTTAAAATTAACAGAAGGAATGGCTTATTACTAAAATGGCTTTGAAATATTCTCCATTTAACCTGGTATCTTCTGATAATCTCAAGTCCACCGCCATATGCAGGAAAAGGAAGATAATGAAGGAAGGCATTATGTATGCAGCGAACAGTTTGCTTCAAAAGTATCAGCACCAACCCCGCTACGCTTAGCATAATGTATGCCAATACCGGGGCATTTGAAACTGCAAAGCGGCTACCATTACCCTGAAGAATGTGGTGAACATATGTTTTTCATTTCTGCTGCCCATCTCCTCTTAGGCCGGGAGGGAAATCCCACGGATGCATTGGCATCGGCAGTGAGCGCAGTGCAGAAACAATTTCATTAGAAAATTTGCTTCCACTTGCACGCCGAATGTGTTCGTTGCTGAGCCGTCAAAGAGAAAGAAGCCAAAACAAGCTTAAGAAGCGCCCGCGAGAATGAAGAATCCCTTTGCTAATCATCCCAGCATGTGCATATGCCATCGGTAGCTCCAGGGATGTCAATAGGAATAGCTAAATAGAGGGCTATATCAATCCGAAGCCTAACGCGATGATGTTAACCATTCATCAACGGCTGATTGATGACCAGATCGGGATGCAATTTTTCACACAAACAATTGACATTTGAGGGGAACTATGATTGGGCCTTAGTAGAGGCCCTATAAATGAGATCCCCTCTTGTACCCAAACACGTGATATATCACCACACTTTACGCCTCTCACACCGACACAGCACTCCGGATAATGCTCGATCGCCTTGCACGATGCGCGAAACGATAAAATGATTGGAAAATTGGCCGTGGAAAAATAGCGCCCGGGATCCGTATGATTGACGGCGGGAAAATATGATCCGTTCGTGCGCCGCAAATGTCAGCCAAACTGGGCAATGGAATGTGGGAAAACTGACCCCATTCTGGAGCAACCGAACAGTGATCGCTCTTGGGCACACTTTGGAATCGAAACCGCCGACAATTGATGGAGTGCTGCACTTGAGTGACGGCGGAATGCACTTGCATGGATCGGACAGACTGCCAGAACGGACGTGTGGCTGTGGGCAATGTTAATCTTGATCGTTTTCTGCAACCGCCAGCAACCAGTTGATTGCCAGCCATGGTGGTGGATGATGTTAAGCGCGCGAAGGCACTGGAAGTAAACTGTAAAAAGGGAAAATGGTGTGTATGGAAAATTGATTAAAGTTTTATTATCCGTACACTCTAAACAACCATTACAAGCGTCTAATGCATAGCAGCCTTATCGGTATCTGTGATGGGGTTGGTCACTGGGTTGGGAACATTATGACAAAAAAACGATTTAATTTTATGACCATCACGTAATCTCACACCCAGTGCACGAGCGGTTACGAATCCTCCGACCAGCACTGTGGTCATCATGCGACGATGATCTCAGCGTCCCCTTTTTCGGTCAATTATTTCACCGCGAATGGGCTTGGTACACTCGTCAAGGACGATTCATTTAATGTCCCATCGGATTGGTTCGCCACTGGAAAAAAGGGTGCTGTTGTACATTAACAGGGGTAACATCTGGGTCTCCATTACTGATAAGGGACGACGTAGAGTTGATGTGTCTTCTGAGGTCATGCTGTGGAAGACTTCTTGTAAGGCTGAAAATAGTTTCATTGATAATACAGAAGCGATTGGGATTAGGAAAGAAGCTACCGATAGTGAGGTAATCGGCTAGACATGATGGTCAAATTTAATTTTACCATGTCCAAACGATCACATTTGGAAATAATCAATTAAGGCTATGAACAGAATGAATCGAGTCTTATATACAGACATCAAGAAAGAGACCATTAATCAGTAGTTGTTGTTTATAGCAGTCGCTAATTCGTATCTCTCCTCACTAAGGATACAATTTATTACGAAGACATATGGAGTGACCTCAATATTGCTGTACTTTTTAATGTCTTCTCTTGGTGGATATTAATTCATAAACAACGATCAACGTTTATCGTTCCTGGCTAGTAATTACATTATCTCTAATCACTGCTCCTCCTGTGTTCCTACGTAAACTCATCAAATTAACTTTATTAATACATAATTCCAATCACATTCCTACGCACTTCCTTTCCAACGCCGACCAGCGGAAGGATCTGGCCGACTACGCCATCAGCTAGCCCCAGCAGTCATTAATGGCATCGCTAACCGGGCGCCCATCTGTCGCTCACGGGCAAAACTCGTTTCAAATGCCAAACGCAAATTCATTCAAGAACTGCGTGGTTGCCGACAGCAGGTAGCACGGGCTTCAGGCTCACACTTGCTACTTGCACGCGAAAGTAAAAACTTGAAATTCATTCATAAAACCACATCCCCGTTGAACTTGATTCATCAACCCACGGCATCCGTTTGCCCCGTTTGGGTGAGCAGTTGTGTTGTTGTTGCTTCGTTTCGCTTTGTTAGCCGCACCGGGGTGTTTTGATTTTTGTCTACGATCGATCGTAGGTGGGTTACGATTCCTAAGTATCCAGGGCTCGCAGCACAATGCCATCGGGTGGGCTGATTAATTGATATCGTTTCACTGCACCACGCGCCAGCAGCACCACCTTGATCTGGCGCCCGTCAGCTGCTGTCGAAACGCTCAGGACCCTTGGCCTGCGGCTCACCCCCAAAAAAGGGATCATCGGGTTAAAGCTGGTTGGGCGTCCGGTTGGTTGCTTTCCCACCGTAAAGGCTCCCAACGACGCGCCTAATATGGGTTCCATCTTCCTTATCCCGGAACGGTAACGGGGCTAGAGCCACGGTGGTAGAATATTCCGCTCGTTCTAACGCTTCCTACACGCGATCGTTAATTAAAGTCAACTCGCGGGCCGCGGACATTCCGAGTTTGGTAATGTCGTCACCGTGCGGCCATTCCGGCTGATCGATTAATATTCATCCTACCCATATAGAAACGCATCAGCAGTGTGCGCGCGGAACAAGAACGATCGGCCGGCAAGACGAATGATCCGGGCCGGGTTTTTATTTTTGTTGCGTGGATGTGTTCGAACGAACAATAAAAATGTATGCAAAGTGGAGTGATTTTTGGCGATAAAAAGTGTAACCTGTTTGACGAGATACACCGACCAAGATAAAGTGCATGTGGTTGTGCCTTTCTTAAGTTATGACGGGCTGTCTGAAGGACCTCCGCTCTCCGGTGTGTCATAATGCATCCACCAAGCTTAAGAAGCTTACTTATCGGTCGCAACTGATGGCATCGAATATTTTTCAATAGAAATCGCTTCTAGATGGCCTGGCTGGCTGCTGGCAAACAATCTGTCTAAATTCAGCAAAAAGCTCTGTAATCGGTTCCCATTATTCATGATGGCCGTTTTCGGGCGAAAAACCAAGCGGCCGCTGAACACGTTTGTGAACATGACATAATACCTATGTTTAGTACACCCGTTTCGTTCCGATCCATGCCCGGGACCATGGTACTTTCCCTTGCAATCGTGGATGTCCTACTGTCAACGGCAACATCTTTTACCGCACACCGTGCCGTTAGCAACAACCCTTCGAGCTAAGCGTTCCTGGACCACGACGAAAATGATTCGCCCAACTGCTTGCCGCTGTTTCTCGGTCGGCTTAAATGCCACTTTTGGGCATTCTTAGTCGTGTACCACTATGCAGAATAGCTATACGGTCCTTGTTTGGTTAGTGGCAACTATCATCAAATTATCTGGCAGGTAATTGTTCGATCCATCTAAGCTGACCATTGGTTTCTTGCCAAGGGAGTGATCACGCGAGCTAGTATCCTTCCCTTCAGATACGTAGGAAGAAGCGCCATCTAGCGAAGAATGCGCACACTGGTACGGCGGTACACCGCTTCACGGAAGAAGGGAGTGTACCGCGGACCGTTTAGTGTCTTCCCGTGGTCACTCGGAAGGTGTTAATGGTGCAATCGGTGGCGTTGCAGCGCGCAGTAACTGTTGGTCTGGATAAATTCACCTGTTCCGACGTGGATCACCTTGAAATGGCCATTAGTGTGCACAGGTGTGCCCGGCTAATGTCAACCGAACGTGTGGCGTTGGCGGACGGTTCAGTAGGATTGCAAATCAACCCTACGCGGGTGGAACGTGGTGGAGCGGGGGATCCGGAGGGAGGAGGGGAGGCTGCGCATTAGAGGCCTTGATTGGTTGACAAACTTCTCGCCGGTGAAGGGAGAAGTAGCATCATACGCGGTGTCAGTATAGCTAAGCGAGTATAGTGAATCGGGACGGAAAGCGGGCAACGGAATCTCTACTAGCGGAGTCGAAGATGGTCGGTGTAGGGTTTTTCGGGTAAAGCTTTGCTAGGGAAAGGAACGCTTGAGGCGAACGAACTAACAATTTCTTTCCCCTGACCGGTCCGGCTACACTATGTCCGGGGTGTACGCACATTCCGGTGCGAGTTCGGTCAAGCTGATGATAGATCATGCCTTTGCCCAAAGGGCTGTTTGTTTAAAACCACACCATCTGCTCCGTCTAAGCTGGTCAATGGCTAGGTTTGTCGGCGTCTTGCCATGTCGGCGTCGGTGGGAACTGTTTCGCAATCGGACGCATGCTGTCTTGAGTTTACAAAAAAAAGCTGACCGCATACAGATGATCGGTAATGAGCTCTTGCGGGAGGGAGGTGTTTCCTGAGCTCGGGAAATCGTGTCGGTCTGCAGCGAGATATGGGAATAGAATTTCAAATTCATAGTGTGATTTTTTTCTCTCTAAAACTAGCTAAACCAAGCATGTGAGATCCTCTTCTAATAATCAAACTAAGATACCACGAACAAAAAAGCTACAGATCAAGCAAAGCAACTGTACGATCACGCTTGGACAGTGTCACGAGTTGTACCCGATGTTGGAACAGTAGGAGAAGACTTACACGGGTAACCAGCAGTCCAACGATTTGCCACGAACCTTATGAGGATGATACACGATTTCTGCCTCAAATAACACACGTACTCGCTGCTATGAGGGAATCATAACGAATGGCCCTTCTGTGGCTGTGGCAACATTAAACCAAGCTAAGGGAGTAGCTCCCGCAAGAAATGTTACTTTGGGAATAGCCCAGGGACAAAAGATGAGAGTTTTTTCCAACTTACAGGAAACCCACCACACAAAAAAAGAAATCTCCGACACACCGAAGCTGGCAGGGAACAGCATTAGCGGCCGCCATCACCGACCCATACCGATTTGGCAATGACGCGGTGCGCAATGTGGTTGGCATGTTGGCTGGCGCTCGGTCAGCTTTGAAAGCTAGCGGGATGAACAAATTGTTTATTTACCGGTTACTCGAACTACGACTAATCGACTGCGTGTTTTTGTTTAACGTTCCTTTAACCTTCGGTGGTAAATTAAACTGTTGATTACTTCACGGTTCGCTGACGTCCGGTCCTGGCTGTCCAGCGGTCGTCTCGATTTTTGTTTATCGGGTTATGATGAAAAGTCCACGCGTATCCCTGTCGGAAAGCAGCCACACACAGCACGTCCAGCTGACCCACACAAGACCCGGCTACCGAGGCTAGTTACTTACAAATTCTAATTTGCTGCCGCTGTTTTCACCGTTTGCTCACCGGTAACATCACTTTGACAGTTCTGTTTTGAGGGCAATTTGTTTGGCACGGAACAGCGTTCTGAGCCAGCTCGTACAGATGTTGCAAGGTTCGAACGTTGGCGAAAAGGTTTGAGAGCAAATGAGTTGCTTCGTGTGTGTGTTTTTTCCTGTGTAGACGAAAATGATTTCGAATCAACAAACTCGAACACATGTCTGGTGGGAATGAAGCGCGCGAGAGAGAAAGCTAATTTGAAACATTGCAAACGTCAACGATGGACCGGTGACAAGTTTGTTGAGACAGCTTGTTGCTACGTGGGTTTTTGTAGGTTAATTTGTTTTAAATAATGGCTTCCGAGTAGTTTTTACAAGGATGATAATAGTGTGTGAAGTTGTGCTAAGAAAGACTGCATTCATTCATCGTCGGTTGGGGCAAAATGTTTGTGACGGGTTTGGCAGGGATGTTGCTGGGTCGGCATTCTCCTTGCCGAGTGAGGAAAATAATTTAATTAATGCGATGATTAATCCGATCTTAATGATCTCCTTCGGCGGTGGTGATGATGCATTCGGTCGATCATCGAAGGAGGATGGTGATTTATTTTTTCGCAGTACATGACTCAACCGGGAAACTTGTTTGAAGCGTTGATCTTCGATCGAGGTGCATGCTTATAAATCCCCAAAGAATTCTTAGCATTTGTACAGGAAGTTTTAAAATGATTTTCCTTTCTTGATGATTGTTTTCAGAAACTTGAGGTTGATCTCTTTATCCGGCAGCTCTTTAAAAACAAGGCACTATTTATATTGGCTCATGAGATCATTAATCAAGATCACCGAAAGGTAACATCTTAATAGATTAAATGCCCTTAGCCACCCAAAAAAGGGCTGTCCCAATAAATAGGTTCCAAAATTGAGCCATCTAAAGTGGATGTAGCTCACCAACTCCATTTACGGACCCCAAGCCACCTATCATAATCTGTCACGACCACTCGCGCACACTGAACAGTGCGTAGTGCGAACTTGCGTGATTTAAGTGGCTACCGTAATGAACGTGGCATCGTGCCGTCGGAGTGCACCGGACCGACCAGAGCACGAAAAACAGTATGTGCAACGGTTAACTAGGAACTTGAAGTCGTCACTTTTACTGGTTGGGACCCCAAGGAAGCGTGTGAACCAATTTGCTGTGCGCTCATTAACATAAACGCTACCCAGGCTGAGATGCTCTCGAGGTCGTGAATAGCCCGATTGGGAATGTGTTGGAATAAGAATTGGATACACCTCCGCGTGCAGTGACCATACTGTCCCTTTGCTGTACTCGCCGGTGATGCAGTTTGGTCGAACACACCCACCAGGACCAGGAATCTGAAATGAGGTACCCAATTTAGGCTCCAAATGGGACATCCGACTAAAGGTTGCTGACGGCGGTGGGTGACTATAAACAAATATTGGACTCGTTGGAAATGTGACCCGGAATTGGCGCCAGATTCGGATTCCGAAGGCACTTCTTGCGACTATAGCCAAGGTTTATCTTTTCCTATGCCTTAATTTGACAGACCCGATCGCTGCACTGTCCCACTCACAAACGATCAATTTGTATCGACCGAACCCTGCACTGGGAGGCACTGGAAAGTGACCTTAATGATCGACAAAACGTTTAGTGCGTCTAGTGGCTTGAGTGAGACGGGGCGCTCTAGTGACTTGATGGGTTATTAAAGATTTTAGAGCAACGCCCTTGCACCCAAGGATGGGTTGTGGTTTAAGAGGTTTTCACTTTGGCGTGCATTGTGCAGCGGACGGCTCGAGTGACATAAACCAATATTGACGGCCATTATTCAACCGATAAAGCACGGGGCTGAATTTAAATGCCAGTAACGATCGAGGCGATATCGGTGATTGGTGGAGATTCTGGGGTGCTGTAAAGCTAATTTGGACCAAAAATCTTGATGGAGTTCTCCAATAAAACCGAAACGATTATGATATCTTATGCTCTAACTTTAAACTTCATGTTATGTTTTATAAGACTTGAAGCTAGTTTGAGATGATGATATAGAAACCATCCCGAAAAGTAATATGATGATAATTAAACCAACCATAGTAATTTCATTTGGCCTTTTCATCAACTTTGTCCATCTTGATTACCGCTCAACTAAAGCACACAAATATCACGGACATCCATCAAACGAAGGGCATATTACTGGCAACTCTTACATGCCGCATCCCAACACATAGACGAAGAAAAAAGCGTCATTAAAACCTCCCCGCTTGCCGAAATGTCCAACCGAAGCAATTCCCTTACCGATCCATCGCTCTGGCTGTGAGTATGATGCCGGTTGAATTTAACGCTAAAATTTATGAGCCTCGTCTGTCGGATTCAATTATTCGCCGGGTGAATCGAAATCAATGTTGAGCGTGTCTACGGTGCGTCCTGTTGAATCAACCATTGCGCGCGTTGATTTTCCACCGCTTACGTCTGGCACCGGAGCACCAGACGGAAAACGTTGGCCGGCACTGGATGCGAACTGTCAGCGGGTAGCCAGACTCAGGACCCGCATCATGTCCGTGCTGTGATGAAGATCGCGATCGCCAAGATGATCGACCAGGCCGCGCCTAGAATCGGTCGTGAGGGGTTGGGTTTTTGCACGGTGCAGTTTGCCGCACCCACTCAACGCTAACGCTGATCCGTTCGATCATCGGCACCGTCTCGACACCTGATGCACCCATAGCACGCGGACTTGGTTCGAGATGAATAGGAAACCGCGCGGTTGATTGATGACTCGGAAGTTTGCCTCATCCGTTAGTTAATTTGTGTCTAATGATTTTGTCGCCGTACTCGCTGTGCGCTCTGTTGGCATGTGTCATCTTGGTTTTGTTTCGTTGCTTCTTTAGAAATAACCATTTTTAGAACGTTGAGGCGCTGCTTGCTTACAGGGGGATTAAGAATCCGTTAGGGAACAAAAAAGAAAAGGGGGGGGGGGGGGAGTTTTAAGAGTCGAATCACTCTTTATTCACCATGAAAAAGGTGGAATCAGTTGGAAAAAACAATCCACCGGGGAGGTTTTTGTGTATGATGAATATTCTTTTAATACCGTTCGTTAGGAAGTGTCATTCGTGCTTCCAACCGAGCTGACACCAATCCATGGCTGCCTAAACGATCGTTACCGTTCAGACAGCCAAAAAAATGGAAAAGCCACAAACGGAACCGATTCTTCCGTGTGCTCGCGTTTGTAGCGCAGGTTCCACCGGGGTCACATCAAACGAAGCCAGCAGACACGGCGTGATGTCGTTCGAGACGGGCGAGAAGTAGCATTTAATTTTAGGTCAACCTAAATTTAGTCAACTTCCTGCCACGCACCGCAGGCACGTAAGTAGGAGTCAAATAATAATAAATATAACCCAACCACGTGTCCAACCGCCATTTTGAAAGGGTGGGTGGGTGGGTGAGTCTTTTTTGTTTTGAGTCACAAAAACCGGGTGAAGCTGATCGTCCTATAACGATGGTTTTGAATTTTCCAATCAGTCAGCATTCGTTGCAGAGCGTTACGGTTGGAGTGTTCGAGTATTGAATATCGCCATCGGCAGCTGGGCATGAGCATGTTTTCCCATTCCTCGTGGGACTTTTTCTCGGTTTATCGCAACCATAATTCAACACCGAATTAAGTCACCGTAATACAAGAGCTCGTCCCGCAACCAGAGTGACAGACGCATTTCGTTTCAGCTACAAGATGTAAAAATCGTGGAATTTGTGCTCGTCGGTAGGTAATATAACGCCTTTTCCTATGTATGCGGTCGATGAAAAATGTACATTTAATTGATCACTGTTTTGCGCGCTCCTTTGGGACCCCTGTTTACGACTGCATCATTTTGTGGTCCATCAAATGTAAGAGAAAACCACGATTTAATTTTAACTACCGTGTTGCCGCGTGTTCTCGGGTGTCGCGTGCGGACGTTATATGAAAAATCCGTTCCATTAATTTCAATCCATCACGGTTCAGTGATACACTTTCAAACACAACAGCAGTAGCAGCAGCAGTGTTTGGTGTATTCGTGAAAGTGAAAATCTTCTCCACCCGTTGAGCGTTTCGGGATTGGGACGCACCGTGTCAGAGCCGCCATGCATGATAATAAAAAAAACGACCCCCGGTAGCCGTCTAGGTACCTCGATCGTGTGACGAAACATATACGTGCTCCCATCTTGGCGTTCACCTGAACGAAATGGTTAACCGGCGAGTTGAGGGAACAGTTTCTCAAGAAGTCACGCAGTTAGCCAGGCCCACGCGTAGGAGTCTCATCGTGCGACCCCAAAAAAAAAACGGCCCGAGTGTCTATTTTCTTGAGACATTTCACCGCTCCCTTGGTCTCAGTCCCCCCTCCCCCCCCCCCCCCGCAGAAGGAGACTAAATGATCTGTCACAAATCACACCGTAATGAATGTGACCGTCTGACGATGACGGTGAGCCGAGTTGCACAAAATATAAATTATACGCACTGGCCATTTGAGCGTTACGGGAGCGCATTCCGGACCGGGGCCGGTTTTTGATCAGCAGGCGAACACCCTAATTGAGTTCCTCGCGCCCCGGGTTCTGGGCGTTTGCCCCGGGGTCTTACCTTAACTACGATCAGCCCAGTTTGCAGCGGAAGCGAGCGTGCGTGGCTTTCGGTGGCAAGGAACGTGATACTGTTACTAATTAAGCCATTTGTTGCCATTTTATAAATATCACGACAAACCTGTGGGTTCACACTATCAAACTTCACCGGCCTAGTCTGCCTAGTCAAGTGAAGCAGTAGGCTTTTTGGTCGCATGTCGCATGAAGCTACATGCCGTTGCATCCGATGGCCACGAACACCATAAAGCACGATGCAAATGCACATTTGCACCTGTTCGCTGATCCGACTGACTACACCCAAATAGAACCCTTTCGACCATTTCAACTGAACGGGTCGTTGACAGAGGGAGCCGGGAACTGCTGCGGTACGGAACAACAACCACAAAAAAAAACCTTCTGCAGAAACAACATAAATATTCCCATAGGTTTCTAGCCGGTCACGCATAATATTTAAATAAGATTTTTTGTTGTTGTAAAGTTCTTCATTTTGCTTGCAACTGCCACTGGGGGCTAGAATGGGACAAACCGGGTGCATAATGGAAGGGCGACCTTCACCGAGGCGGAACCATTGGTTAACATTGACTTTTTTTTGGGGGGGCAGGATCTGTAAGGCAGTATGGGAATTTCGATGTGTCACACTTGTATGCATTTCATTAATGCTCACAAGGGAGGAGATTTTTTTCAAGCTCAAGAAGGGCCGTTTCTCACATCCACACTATTAAAGATAATTGTTGACTTAAAAATAGGATCCTCTGCTAATGATTTTTTGTATAAAATTTTATATAAAAATGGTATGATTTTTTTAGTTGGACCCTCGAAAGTTCTCGTGTCCTGCCATATCTGGCTTTTTGTGACTTAATTCTACGCATAGCAAAGTACAGGGAGCTGGTCTGGATGGGATTTGAACCCTGGTCTCACCCAATAGTGTGTCAAGATATTGGGAGGCCCCGAGTGGAATGGCAGTTGAGGTCTCTCTAATTATGATATTTGAGGGAAACAACAATTCCCTCGCTGAAAAGGCCTCCCGAACTGCCACTAGTCTCACTGTGTAAAAACCGGCTCCGCTCTCGACTGGGCCACTGGACGTTTGGGTCCTACAAATGCTCGTAGTTCATCTACGTGATATTAAAAAAGTCGTTGAACCAAAAAATAATAAGTGGTAGGATCTACAAATCTTTGGTCCAAGAAGCAATCTATTGAAATAAATATTTGAGTTTTTAGTGCATTGTGGTTCTTGGCATAAGGTGCTACCCCGAACTGGGTTAGCCATGTAACTCTTTTAATCGGTGCTGATATCTCAAATGGAATGATTTTGTGTACTGGTCGTACAATACTGTCCGGTGGCAGGATTCTGTCTCATATTGTATGAATGTTCTGTATCTAGTTTTATGACATTTGTAACCACTGTGCAAGTAGTTGAAGCTGGTGATCAGGTAGTACTTTACTCCAACTTTTTGCTTCAGGAATTATACTTCTTCTTTTTCTTCGTTGGCCTAACGACCTCTTAGGACATGCCTACCATTCCCAGCTTACTAAACTAAACGATAGCACGTAGTTGGAGAATAAGTATGAACGGTACGGATGAGATTTAAAACCCGGTCCTGCCTGGAATTAAACTTATAGTTCAAATAAATCTTTAGTTGCTTTAGTTCTTAGACAGTTTTGTCCATAGCTGTTTCCTAATCTATTGATAATCCTATAATAAGAAGACATGATAAAAAACGAAGGGTTGTATGGAAAGTTCATTAAACCTCAGTATCATCGAATAAAAAAATATCAACAATCATTCTATGCTGTAATGCTTAGGTTATACCTTTTTTTAAATTATGAAGATCTTGAGATTGTCTTGTATATTTTTGTCTGACTCTGTTGGAGTCTCTCTATTTTAAGCACTTTAGCATAATTAGGCATAAGTAGGTATGAAGTTAAAACTTATCTTCTTACTGATAAAACCGCTCCGCAACCTAGTCCTGCTCTCACAATCCTCACAATCCTTATTAATACTGCTCTTGGTCTTGCGACGTCGTCTGCCAATCCATCATCCCGGCCATCTGGCGGATGATCCAAACCTGGACTCCATCTCAATTCGGGCCTAGCACGCCTCCTCTGTTTACTAGGGCGGTTTTAGGAAGATAATGGTAACGATTATCGATCTCAATTCGTACCATATCTCAAACTGTAGCTTGGACCAAGGCTAGTCGATCCTCGATGGCAGTTTTTATTTATTTTTAAGTTGTCAACACGCAATAACGTACTTAACATCTCCATCGTGAAGGAGCAAATCATTTATTAATATTAATATGCTGAACGAAAATTATACATCTCTTGTGCCAATCCAATATCCAAGTTTTCCTGGAGGAGAAATCAAAGCGATCACTCCATCTCAACTTGGGGCTATCACGTCTCCATCGCTCTATGGACTAGATTGTTCGGTGCCATTCTCATGACATGATCAACCCACCAGAGCCTCGCTAGTCTTACTTGCTGGACGCTGGAGAGATTTTGTTACCGATAATAAGAAAATCAAGAAAGTAACAAAGAAGCAATGAGCAGCGAACTAATTAAAAGTACAAAATTGAAGTGTCCCCATGTTGCGCACATAACATCTCTTGCCTTATGCTTTGAACTTTACTTTGGCAATGCTTTTAACATCTCAAACCAACCCAATTACTGCTCATATGCCATACAAACCACAATGTCTTGAACACATCTAATATTCTAAGCTTGATCGATGGGATCAACCTGATAGTTGGCAAACTAGGGTACTAAATCTCGTCTCCGGCACAGCCAAATTGATCCAATTCATCTGGGTCTGTGTGTGGCGCTCGGTGTCGGGTGATTCGGTCTCGGATGATGAATTATCTCACCGCCACAACCCTTTCATCTTGCGGGTGCCGTATGTTTGGAATGGCGTTTTCAAAATAATGTGCATCCTGTCAGCAGTTAGTGATGATTTACGCGTGCTCTCAAATGCAATCGGTGATGGAGGAATGATATTAGCGTTTCTTGTTTGATGTGGATTAGCATGCGACTAGGAGGAAGTCGCATAGAGATGTTTTCCTAGACAAGCTTTCCAAGAATACAAGCGAAATGGCTTAATCTGCTGGGAGAGATTATTCGCCATCTTGTGGTGTATGGATTGCCGCTAATAAAACAATTGTTAATTAGAGTAAACTCATTAACTCGGAAGCCGGTTCTCATGCGCCGTATGACTGCAGCTGCAGCAGAAACTAGGATGCAGCGTCATGTTTTGGTACGGAGCGATCGAAGGTTAGTCTTCAACCATCGCACCCATCGCTAATGATAGCTTCTCGAAAAGATCGAAGACAAACGATGCCTCCCACAACAATCGGCCTCGCTGTGTGGTTTGATCGATTGCGCTTGATCGATACGGCTTCTAACGATCGTTTTGATCCGTGCATTCTGTGCTGCACCGAGAGCAGTTCCAACAGTTCAACTCATGCTGTTCGTGCCTCCGAATGATGGCGGCGATGATGATGTTGCATCGCGTCCCGTGCACTTCATCGAACCGAACCTGTGAAAGAAATCAATAATTGGTAGGAAAAAAGTCATGCTCTCGATCACTTTATCTCCATCAACACCGTCATCGGTCGGTCGCGGCCCAGTCGATTCGCACTGGTGCCGATTATTATTTCATACTGTTCCTTCCGACACGCGATTGATGGCGACGACGACGATTATGATGACTGGCGAAGGCGCTTAGCAAACCCTGCCCGCTAAACCCGATGCGTCATCCACTAACCCGCCCCCCCCCCACCCAGTCGCGAGTCACCTTGCGTAACGCTATTAATAATTCCACTTCTAAGCAGCACATTTGGCATGCCCGGGACGCACCACGATATGGACGGGGAACACCTACACAGCGGTCTGAGTGGGACCGCTTGATGCCGAGCGGAAACGCCCACCCACGGATGGCGAGCTGGCGCACTACCATACGGATAAATAATATGTTGGGAAGGCTCAACCTGCACACACACACACACTCGGGAGGTGGTGATCGATTTCTTTTATGCTAATTTCGGTGCACCATTCGGAACGGGAGGGAGGACAGGTCTATGGTGAGCTTGATGTTGTTTGGGTGACACAGATTTGTTGCCGCCATACGAACGCACCGGGTTGACATCACATTAAGAATGTCCCCAGCATCTGGAATGATTTGAAGCAAGCATTATCATAACAAACAGAATAACTTGTGTCTGTAAACAAATCGGCCAACGTCTTTATGGGTCGCCGTGTGTAACGCATGTTTTGCGTCTGGATACACCGATTAACATCGGTGACCCATAAAGAGCTTGTCCTAAATTTGTAACATCAACTGCACCGCTATTTTACACCTCAGATGTCATCGTAATCTTGTCGGAAGTTGTGCTGAAATTGATTCTAATATTGTAGAGATTGTTTTATTATAAAAAATAGGAAAAAGATATAACATTTTGAGGAACGTTTGTTGTCCTTACTTTAAATTGGGTTTCATTTGCAGTGCCTCAAACACAAACTCGCACAGTTTGAAATTTAACATTCGCTGAATTTTTACAAACGTACAAAGTCTGATAAAAAGACGGCTATCAGAATGAACAAAAGAGCGAGGAAAATCAAGTTTTTTGCAAAATATTTCTCAAACATTTCGACAGTGATCGAATAGCCCAGACCTGATATGACTCACCCGTACACCCGTACGCAGGGTTGACTACTTTGCTACGGGTGAAAAGCAAGTCACAGAAAGTCAGAAATGGCAGGCCCAGACCTCTCGAGGTTGTAGTGCCAAAGAAAAAGAAGAAGAATATATGACACACATGACGTTTGTTCAGGATTCTGGTCTGAGTACAAAACTCTAAGGATGTTCTCTTGGGGCGGTCTGATGGCAGCGATGACAACGGTGTTGGTCTTCACATGACACAGGGCTTAGGTTCAAATCCCATCGAGATCGCCTCCTCCGCCTCGCAGGACAGACTGACAATCCGGCTACGGGTAAAATCAAGTCACAGAAAGCCAAAAATGGCAGGCCGGGAGACCTTTCGAGGTTGTAGTGCCAAGGAGGAAGAAGGAAATGGATGTCTTCAATTAGGATATCCCCAATTTCTTCACAGTTGTATTCACGATTTAATTTAACATACCACATCAATAACCGGTTATTGCTCATTAACTTTTGTTAAAGGTTTCCAGTTCTTTGGGGCCAACATATGTACATCGCTATCGATTTTTTTTTTAATTTTCTTTAAAACGTTTCTCCTGGAAACCTTCTGCTTCGTTCTGTCAAGTGTACCGCTATCGATCTGATTACTTAAACTATCAAACTTAACTTTAACCTTAACTAACTAACGTAACTAACTACCTTAGCCCAAAAAAAAATTAAACAAGGACCTGGGTCCTAACATCTTAAGCCCAGTGTGCGGAGTGCTTTTCAGAGCACATGTTACTAAAAAGACGCCTTGTTTACGAACCATATTTGAAAGGTTCACAGTGGATTGAGTTATTTTCTGTTTACAAAATTTAATGGGAGATCTTTTTTCTTGACAACGAAATAACTATGGATTTGTTAATGATAGCATGCGTAAAGATACCTTGGGACCTTCTTCTTCTTCCTTGGCAATACAACCTTGAAAGGTCTTCCGGTCTGCCATTTCTGGCTTTCTGTGACTTGATTGTACCCATAGAAAAGTAGTAAACCCTGCGAACGGGAAGGCGGTCTGGATGGGATTTTAACCTCGGTCCTGCCGTGTGAAGACCGGCATCGTTATCGTCTTGGTCTCCGGAACGCCCCAAGAAATTCCTCCTGAAGTCGATTACTGGACAATGCAGTGTATAGTTCCTATTCTCTACACCTTCAATTACGTTAAATGGGTCTTGTATAAGCTTTATGTAGACTTATCTTCCAAAGTGTTGGAATTCATTTACTGTTTTGTTAAGATACGAGTAATAACTTTGTTTTATTCATGATTTGTATTAATGTTGAAACATTTCTGCAGAAACACCAACACATTCCTTCTGTTTTTTTCTGTCACACGGCTGGACTGGGGATCAAATCCTATCCGAACTCCCTCCCAGTACGTAGGACTTGGCTATCTAGCTACGGGTAAAAGCAAGTCAAGGAAAGCCAGACATGGGAGGCCAAAGCCTTTCATCGTTGTTGTGACAACGAAGAAGAATTATCTTGTTTTGTCTGTCGAAGGTTGGCTTTAATCCGTATGAATGCTTTATATTAAAAATGTTGGACTTTTTTGGACTTGGAATACAAACCATTTGTACTTTAATATATACTTTCAGTAGCATAATAAAATATTAGAAAATTGGTTAAATAATTCAATCCCGCTCTATTAATCCAAATATAAACACAGCGCTTGTCTTGCTAAATGTACACTGTCTCAACACTTACGGTGCCTTGGTAAACAATTATTGATAAGTTTTTCGGGACTCGTTTAAAGAAAGACGACAGGATTAATATTACTAGCCGAGTGTTTGATGTAGTTACTTATCTTATCTTATTGTGCACTAAAAAAACTAAACCACGTGCTCATTTGAATAAGTGACAGCTGTCAAACAATCGTTCGTTCGGTCGTTCTGCGCCAATTTCGAACAAAAAAAAAAAAAAAAAAAACAACCGTGTTTGTCATCGTACTACTCTTAAGCAATGCAGCGTACGTTAATTCGAGCCGTCCTCTCCAACGCATTGTGTAGTAATTGTAAGAATTTTAATTTAAAAGTCAATTTGTGTGACAAATAGTAAGCAGAATGTGCTCTACATTTCTTACGCGTAAAAAGTATGGCAAGAGAAAAGAAGCTCACCAGTGTAATGATGTTTTTGTGTGATGGAAATGGGTGTGTGCCGCTGTGGTTGATTAATTACTCAACTCTGGTTGCCGTTTGACGGTGTTGGTGTACGCACGATTCCTTGAATCCTTTTGCCTTGCTCGGATACCGTCCATCAGAGCATCGGTGAAGTTGATGGACGGAGTACGCTATACGCACTCCAACAATGAATGCGCTCCATTATGCACATCATGCCACCGAGCCGAGTACAGCGAACGAAAACCCTCCTCGGCGGCAATGTTTGAAGATTTGATTTCACAGTTGGTGCTCGTGTTTGTTTTGCGTTGGCAGCGTTACGAATGCAGCAAAGTGTGCGCTCCTTGGTTGCCGTCTGCCCGCGCCGTCGCACACGAACCCGTGAAAGATCGGACCGTAGCTGATCTACTGGTTGGTTTTGGCCTTTTAAAAAGTGCATACACGCTAGAGCTCGGAGCTCCGGCGTGCGGAGCTATTTCAGCAGCATCATACGCACCTGCTGCGTATGGCTGGAGACTTTGGTTAAATCAATATTTAGCTCAGATAATGAGATGGCTGCGGTCGATTGAGGTGTTCGCATTCACGCAGCGGACAGAAATGGACAAATTTTCTATCACCCATAGTCCACCCATTTACCGTCACTTTTGGGGGCACGCATTGCGCAAGCGTTCGGTGCAGATTACTACCGAAACAATGGCAAACAATGGCCGCGGTTTAAAACTGACCGTTGAGCCGTCCAAATATAGTGACGGTAATGTTTGCTTCCTTGGCCGCAAATCTGTCTATTGCGTGGCACCTTGGGTACGTTGGGTTGAGTTTGTTGTGCATTTTTGGGCAGAGTTAAGGTGGGATGTTGAAGCGTTTCAAGGGTCTTCAGGTGTTACATATTTCACTAAAATAAGCATTTTCCCGCATTTGAGAGAAAGATGAAGAATTCATACATTTGAACTCCAGCACGCCTTCAGTGCGCCACAGGAAGGTGGAATACACTGTGACAAAAAAACACTTCATACCGCTCATGCCCAAACAGCCTCATCTCTAAACGGGTAAAGTACACACACACACACCTCGCGTGAATAGCTGGGAGGCCATCAGAAATCGCTAACTGGTGACATCAGACGCATGGCGACGCATGATTAGGTACTTTGTTTTTTAGCCTTCGCACCTGCCATGCGGTGAAAATAGGCTCCGAAGACTTCGGAACGAGCTTGAATGGATTATTTTCAGTAATGGGGAGCCTAAAATTTGCTTAGAAAATAGATTACTTTTTTCTGTGGATGTCTGTATAACCTTGAAAGGACTTATTTACACGAAGCTGGATAGAGAGTCCTTCGTGTGAAGAGAGTGTCTGGATGGGATTTCATTAGCTACAGCATGATTTCGTAATTACTCACTTCAGTAATTTGTCTTCTTTCGAGTCAAATTTAGAACTAGGAATATATTCAAAATTGTTCATAAAAATGAAGTTTTATTATTTTACAATTATTTTTATGAAAAATTGTATAATTTCTTTAAAGGAAACATCTTTTATAGTCACTTCTGGTGAATTTCACCCTTGGTGTAGCAATTTCTAACGTTCCAAACTGGAGTTTAACCGTTGTACTAAATTATGTTTTGAATTTTATCCATCACACAAACCAAAGGGAAATGTATTCGAGCAGTTGCCGAAGTTTCGAGCACTTGTTCTTACTCGGCCAAAAGCGTTTCTTGAAAAGCATATAGAACATGTTTTGAGGAAAAATTATTGAAATGCGTTATTTTTTATTTCTTCACGTTATCCGGCATTTTCCCCTAGCGTTTAGCACACATATTATTAAAACTGAAATAAATTTTCTGTTAAATTCTCAACTGACAGCTGTCAAATGCTCGATTGTGATTGTGACCGTTTGTCCACGGCTTAATGGTTTGTTTGTTTTGAAAAACCAATCCAGCACGCACTTTCGGTTGTGTCTGCGATGGCTACACAAGAGCAGCTAGAGCTATCCGGGCTTATAAAATCCGTTCACCAACGACTTCGTGATTCAGCGAAACAACAAGATCCGGAAGCGGTATGGAGGGAACACGTGCGCGATGAAGGATTGTTGAAAAGCTACGCAGAAGCAATGCACAAACTGGCCACCTGCTACTGGGACCGAACGATGAAGGCGAGCTGCAAACGATCAAACAGCCGCATCGAATGGGTTGTTGCATCTTGTCGGAGTTACTTCCACGGTGCAACGCCTCTGCTTTACTTGTTCCGCGAGAAGGATGATAAAGTGATGCAGGCAATCGACGCTGCCTTCCGATACGAGCATCGCCCGTACACGATTGACCGCATAAGGCTGCTGGATGTGGGAAGCTGCTACGATCCGTTCGCATGCTTTCCGGACTTCGATGTAACGGCGATCGACATTGCACCGGCACGGCCATCCGTGTGGCACTGTGACTTTCTAGAAGCGGAAGTGAAGCAAAACCTTACGACACCGTTCACCTCAGAGGAGCACCATTCTATCACGGCTTTCCCGGGAGACTATTACGATGCAATTGTTTTTAGCTTGCTACTGGAGTATCTACCTTCGTCGGATCAACGGTTGCGATGCTGCCGGATAGCGTACGATTTGTTGAAACCGGAAGGAATCCTGCTCATCATAACTCCGGACAGCAGACACCAGGGAGCGAATGCGAAGCTGATGAAAAATTGGCGCTACACCCTTGGATTGATGGGATTCTCGAGGATCAAAATCGAAAAACTGGAACACGTAACGTGTATGGTGTTTCGGAAGTGCATTTTTCCTGCCGTGGGCGAACGATGGTGTGATATACATCGAGAAGCGTACATGCAACCAGTGTTGAATATTCCACAGGATTTTAACGAGCCGAAGCAGGCGGAGGAGAATGGCGGCTGTGCGATGGATGTTCCTCGCACGGAGGAGGACGATGGAGAAATAAGGGAGGCGTTCGCGGGGTTGCCTTTTGTGGAAATGTGATGAGATTAATAAACTGTCCATACTTTGCAGCTGGAGTTATTGTTATTTGAATCGAATGATTCGAGAACACGTGAGGGTCTTTGAAGTGTTGAGGGTTTGAATAATATTGCACATTTTCAAATCATCACTCCTGTTAATATTTATTTCACGGATTTCTTCAAATAAATATCAATTTTGTTAGTTGTAAGCGTAAATACATGAAAAAGCTAAAATTTTAACAACGGTTATTTTAATTTTTTCAAATCGACTGTCAAGCTACTGTCAAAATCGATGACCGCCCGTGCTACCATGGTGCCGTGTTGTAGTTGTTTATTAGTAGAAATCGAACGATAATTTAGCGTAAGAAAATCACAGAAATTTACTGCAACTCTAGTGCGAATGTTACCCGGAATGTTACGGATTGCTTTCGGAAGCGGTCAGTGTCCCGCGGCGTATGTCATCCGCGTTTTACGTGCACAGTGAATGTGGCTTTCGGTTGCGGAAAGTTGGCACGGGCAACAAAGCATCGCATACACCCGGGGGAATGGGAATGTGTACGTAGTTTGTAACTGGTTAAAGAATATTCCCCGCACCGAGGGTTTCGTGTGTGTGTACGACACGGTGCAGGCAAGATTGGCAAGACTGTGTTTGGAATACTCCCGTCATCGATATTAAGCGAAACATCTGTATCTTGAACATCCGGTCGCTTCGCAAAACAACAAGTTGCTGAAGATGCTTGCTTAGGATGCGCATCGGAACATAGGTGTGAGCGAGAAAGCGAGACAAGCGCGGCCAGCCAGCTGCAAGAGCGAAAGGTGCGCGGAAAACGAGAAACAAACAAAACACCACCAAAAACCGTCTCTGCTCAGGGGAAAGTGTTTTTCTTACGGCGAACGTGAACGTTTTTGCTGCTTGGTTGCCAAATTGAAAATCGACAGTCGCAGCTGGAAAGCATCGTAAAAAAGCGGGTTCCAACATTCCGATCAACAGCGCGACACACGCACACGCCCGTACGCGATGTCGTCACTCTCGGCCAGCGCTGAAAATTTATCCAGCGATCAGGTAATGTGGATGTGGTAGATGCTGTTTTTCCCTTGCTTCGCTGTGTTACAAATACGCTCCCACTAGAAGACAAGATGCTCTTAATTGAAAGACAAACCGCTAGTCTGTTTTTCATCTGTAGCTTCTAATCCCTCTTTCACCCTTGCCGAGTTTGTCTCAAGCGGTGAATCATAATTGGTACCGCGTGTTGGGGTGGCCAATGAGGGGGAGGCATGGGAAAGCGGTAGAAGCATCGTACAGATGAATCGCTGCGTTTGTATGCCGAGGGCGCCAAGATCAATTAAGAGCTTGTGCCATCTTGTGTCTCATCGTTCGTTTTTGTTGTTGTTGTCCCCCTGTTCTTCTCCGCAGAATAACGATGGTTCTTCGATGTGCCTCGAGTTGGCGCTGGAAGGAGAACGGCTGTGCAAATCGGGCGATTGCCGGGCGGGTGTGGCATTCTTCCAGGCCGCGATCCAGGCCGGCACGGACGATCTGCGTACGCTCAGTGCCATCTACAGCCAGCTGGGGAATGCATACTTCTACCTGGGCGATTACACGAAAGCCATGCAGTACCACAAGCACGACCTCACGCTAGCACGCTCGATGAACGATCGGTTGGGCGAGGCGAAATCGTCCGGCAACTTGGGCAACACGCTCAAGGTGATGGGGCGTTTCGATGAGGCCGCAATCTTCTGCCAACGTCACCTGGCGATCGCCCGTGTCCTTGAGGATCGACTGTCGGAAGGGCGCGCCCTGTACAACCTGGGCAACGTGTACCACGCCAAGGGTAAGCAGCTCGGCCAGAAGGATCCGGGCGAATTTTCGTCCGAGGTGCAGGATTCGCTGCTGAAGGCGGTCGACTTTTATCAGCAAAACTTGCGGCTGATGCGTGAGCTCGGCGATCGTGGCGCACAGGGCCGGGCGTGCGGCAATCTCGGCAACACGTACTATCTGCTCGGCCAGTTTGAGACGGCGATCGAGCATCACCAGGAGCGGTTAAGAATAGCGCGCGAGTTTGGTGATAAGGCGGCGGAACGGCGAGCGAATAGCAATCTGGGCAATTCTCACATCTTTCTCGGTCACTTCGAGCAGGCGGCCAATCATTACAAGTGAGTAGCGGTGAAGTTTCGTGCGAATCACTTTTGTAATCCCTCCTCCCTCTCATGCCATTACTCACATTGCTTCCATTGCCAGGCGTACGTTATCATTAGCGATCGAGCTGGGTGAGCGAGCGGTCGAGGCGCAAGCGTGCTACAGCCTTGGCAATACGTACACACTGTTGCGCGATTTCCCCACGGCGATCGACTATCATCAGCGGCATCTGGCCATTGCGCAGGAGCTGGGCGATCGCATCGGGGAGGCACGTGCCTGCTGGAGCCTTGGCAATGCTCACACCTCCATCGGAAACCACGAGAAGGCGCTCCATTACGCCAACTCGCACTACCTGCTGGCGAAGGAGTTGGGCGATATGGTAGGCGAAAATACGGCCAGCATGAACATATCCGATCTGCGCCGCATGCTTGGCCTGCCGGAGCTTTACAACACGGACAGCGGGGCAGCGGGCGATGCGGTCGCACATACGGTCAAGGGATCATCGGAGGGAGCTGAAAACGATACAGGATCCGCACACCACAGCCAGCCATCGATGCACGCAGCCCAAACGCAGGCGAAGGTGGCGGCATCCCTAGCGGCAAGCAAACAGCATCGCTTACGTCGGCAGAGCATGGAGCAGCTAGACCTAATTAAGGTATGCTTTACGATGTTTGATCGAAAACTCGGTAAACATGGGGTGGGCGAGCGCGCGCGAGATTGTTATCGCTAATGCCCGGCCCGGGTCGGTCTATCCAAATGCAAAAACAGCCAGTGGCAGCTATAATCAAGGGCAAACAATGATAATCGATGGGAACACGTTGGATGCGTAACGGCTGGCGTTGGGTAGCATCACGGGCATGGGACATTGATACGGGGAGGCAACCCTTTAGCAACAGCGGATTTGTTGTGCTGCGTTCGTGGCGTCAGTTCACTTCGGATGAGGTGCAAGTGAATGTTGTTTTATCACTCGTGTCACATATGCGGTCTTATCGGACCCGGTGAGATAAGAATGTTTTACTTTTGTTTTGCCCAATTTTCCCTAACTTTCCCCGAAAGATGGAGATCATAAAAAACGGCGGGAGGGTGTTCGCTGTGCAATTGCTAGTAGGAGTGAGTGACTAATGAAGTGTGGGCTTTTGTTTATCTTGCAGCTAACACCGGATGGCAAAAAGCTGGCACAGCATAATAGCGTGCAGGAAAATCAAGCGGCCAATGCGCAGGTCCCACCGTCCCAACCGTCGAAGGTGAAAAAGAGCGAGAACAGCTTCAAGAACAACGACGAGGATTTCTTCGATTTATTAACACGATCGCAGAGCAAGCGCATGGATGATCAGCGCTGCACGCTGAAGGTACGCATCAAGGCACTATGGGCACCCCTCCCCTTTTGCTTCTATTGTCTAATTGTTTTTATCCCCCGTCCGAATGTAGCTCACGCATGCCGAAAGTGTCGATTCCGCACGGAAACCTCTGACGCAGCATAACAGCAACAGCAACCCACCGGCTGGGAAAGAGAACAGGTAGTGTGGCCTTAGTCGGTAGCTAGTATGGCTGTGTCTAACCGGTCGTTTTGCTTGCAGGAACGTGCTGCTGGAGATGATTGCACACTTCCAGTCGGAGCGAATGGATGAACAACGAGCACTGTTGCCTGGATTGAAGCGAATATCGCTCGACAATGCCAACAACATAAGCCGTCCCACAAATAACAACGAGCCGTCGTCGACACCCGGATCGACCACGCCGAAAGATCCGGTCGCACTCGGTACACCGCCGGACGATGCATTCCTCGATATGCTGATGAGATGTCAGGTAGCCTCAAAAAGCCTCAAAAATATTGGCAAATTCTAACATTTGTTTGTGTCTCTGCAGGGTTCACGCATTGAGGAGCAACGGTCGGAGCTGCCAACGCCAAATATAACGCTCGATGCGGAAGCGAGCGATGTGCCGGTGGTCGCACCAGCGAAAGCCACCTCGAACAGTGGCGCCACCGTGCCGGATGAGGATTTCTTCTCGCTCATCATGCGCCTGCAGGGTGGCCGCATGGAGGATCAACGTGCCACCGTACCGCTGAACAACAATCCGAACCGTAGTGCACCAGCTGGCAACCAACCACCACCACCACCACCACCACAACACAATCATTCCAATGGGAGCAACATGGCGCATAATGGCGGCACGGCCATTAACAACAACGGTGGTACGAACAGTGCGGCCAACGGGAATAATAATGTCGCCAATGGGAATGCACAAGGTAGCAGCAGCAGCAGCAGCAGCGTTGGGAAAAGTTTAAAATGATTTTACTCATTCGATCGTTAGTGCTGGTGTTAATGGGCACAAGCGATCACAAAGTTGGGAGAAGAAGAGGATTGTGTTACTTTAATTATTTAACCACACCAATCAATCAGATTACTCGCTCGCCCAGATGATGATGTTTCGTGCTTGTGATTGTCCGGTGTGAACACATTTTTAAGGCCGTCAATGATGTGTTGTCCACCACGATTTCATATCATTCAATATCAAAAGGGGGGTTTGTCAACCATTCGAGGGTGGGGGCGATTGACTAAATTTTAATGATTCGTTTTAATTGTACAACGTTTTTGGAAAGACATTAATTGTTTAGAATGGTGAGACAGGCGATGGGTGGCAAACAGCATGTACTTTTTCTACTAGCGATGACACTATTTGTCCCGTCCATTCATCTGCGAACGTTTGTTTTTTAAAACCCTTTCTTACGAATGGAGTGATTCGGAGGCAACACTCTATTGTACATTAGGTTTTTTATGTAAAATTAGATTTGAGAACTTTTCGGTAATCAAGGGCAGATTTTTTGTCTGAGCATGAGTCACTAATTCACGCATGAATAAAGCGATGTGAGCTGTGGATAATAATGAGTTCAGAGGTTTAGGAACAAAAAAACTTAATCAAATGATAAATGGACTTTACAGGTACAATTTTAGTTCACGGGGCGATTTATTGGCATTTAGCGAAAGGAATCGTCAGCTTTTGTAGCACGTAAAGAGAGAGAGAGAGAGAGAGCGGGAGCGATTCAAAATTGTATTTTGTTTAGTTTAGTAACTGCACTGCTATCGGTTACAAATCAGCCCTCTATTCTCTATTGTAGTTATTGTGCACCGTAAGTAAGTCTATCGTTGTCTTGTTAGTTTTCCCCCTTTTCCCGGTATGTAATGTTTAGGTAAGCAGTAGAGCAAACCCCGTATGCCATTGGTAGAGATTAAGAGTTAACAGGTTAGGTTGGGTTGGGCAAGCTGATCGAGTGGAGGACCCCGATTGAATTTGAGTGGAACGTAATGGAAAGTAACGAGAACAAAAAGAAGGTAAAATCGCCCTGGTAGATGTGGCTTACAGTGTGCGTGGAGCAATGCTAACAATTCTTCCATTCCCACTTCCTATTGGAGTACACGATACAACTGCTAGGCATTTGCACAGCCCATGGGCAAAGGGACCCAGACAGCGCCTGTGGAAGCTATTACAAAAACGGCGTATTGCTACCTCCGCTTCCGATTGGGCTACAACATTAAATGATATATTATCATTCCGGCTACGATTCGAGGCGGTAAGGAACTGCGGAGGTGATCCAGCCACTAGGTAATTAGTAACGTACATCCTTCCAAACGAAAAGAACACAAAAAAACACTACAAAAGTGTGAACCTCTGCGAGCATTACTATTAATTAATCAGGTATTAAAACATCTCTCTAATAGTAAACAGTTTGAAAATCTAAACGTCCCGCCTAATGCTCCGGAGTGAGTGCGCAGCGCTATCTGTTGATATATACGAAATTTATACATATTACATACCATTTATATACACACACACACTACCGATCCAATACGATCCAATACCTGCATGGGATGAGATCCGGCTTCGAACCACCAAACCCAACTAGAGCACCCGAGTGCTGCCAAAATGCGAAACCAACTGTAATCTGTACTGGTACGATGTACACTCATCGGCCTTCGAACGCCATACTCCATTGATTCGTTGAGTAAAAAATCGATAAAGGATCGGTGCTTTTCCGGATGGCCGGAAATGCCAAACGGGAAGTTCATATCATATTCGTGTTTGATAGGTTTGCTTGTGTGCGGTGGAATAGAGCCAGCTGTTGAGTTAAGTTATGACCCAAAAATTGGTACTACAAATGATATGTTAGTTTCTTAAATGATTGAGTTGAAGGAAGGTACAACCGTTGCATTATGCAGCATTGGATTTAATGGCGGTTCTTAATGCTGAGGAATCGAAAATCTGGCTAAATAATTTGAAATCCCGGTGAGGAGTAGGCAGAGCCCAGAACGGATACAAAAAACCACCACCATAACCAAGCTATACTCGAATAACAATGTTCATCTAAACGTAAACGAATCTACACGATACCAATCAGAGAAAGAGAGAGAGCCCTATTTCTATAATGGACGACACTATCACGAACTGCTAAATGAAATAAATGATAATAAAGTATCTACAATTTTCCAAATCCATTAACCATATGTGGACTTCTATGTGGCTATAGTGCACTCATTTTATGTCGTTTACTTTTCCGAACTTTGTTGAATCCTTTTTCGGATAAGGGTGTGTAAGATACAAATTGAAGAGATTCAGTATTTTATTTAAATAAATTTCCATTATAGAATCAAAGAGCTTCTAAGGTTCTTCGAAGTCGTCTTTGTTGAGCTCTGTGTCTGTGAATCATGGTTAAGAATATTTCCAAGAAACTCGGTCCAAGGTTGCGTTCTTCTATTCATGGTTACTAGAGGTTCGACTTCATTTGTTCCAGCTAGTGAGCTCGTTTTGTTCCTTTATGGCTCGTGTTGATCGGGACCATTAAGAGTAACTTACTGATATGGGGGTTGGTATCATCATCTCGTTCCTCAACCATCATTATTCTCCCGGCATTGGACATAGTTAGGATACCTGTACCACCTCAAGTATCAGGTAGCTCGCAGTTGATTCTGCTTCTTCATTAACTTCAATGCTAGTCCTTAACACTCACCACTTAAAGGAAAGCGAACATCGGCGTCCTCCACCAGGATTATCTAGGGTCGTATCCGTCAAGAACTAGCGGATGTATCAGTTGTGGAGCTCGAAGAAGGCAGGATTCTCCTCGACAATGCACTTCATATTATCCTAAGTTACGATCGTACCAAGGTACCAGAACTCTTCTGCCACCGCAAGATCATCGCCGCCATCTGTCACTTTGTTTCCCGAGCCGGGCTTTATCACGGTCAAACGCTACGGCAAACAGGTACCTTGTCCGTTGAATTAATCCTCAATCGAGTCCTATTAGCTGTCCGTTTAGGTCGTTTGTACGTCTCTTTCTTTAAATCCTTGACTTAGCGGATGATATCGACATCGTCGGACGGACATCGTTACAGAAGTCCGTCCGACGATGCTGATATCATCCGAAAAGTTAAGGATTTAAAGAATTTCGAAGCTCGCACTTTGCCCAGCACTTTCAAGAATGCTTAACTGTTGAACATTTTATAGGTGGGTTTCTCTTGCTTAAATTTCTGATGAAGCTCGAACAGACCGGACATCTTGTTGGAAATTCCTACCTTGCACTACATACTTTCTTTTCAGTCCCTCAACAGTTAGACATCCATAGACTACTTTCAAACTAACGAACATGTTATTCAGGGGGCTCTTATAAAGCCGACACTTCAAGAGGTTCTGCTGTTGCAAGAAAACACCCTTGTGCTTCTGAAAGCTTTTGTCGGGAATCGGAGTAGGATTTTGTAGGTATCAATTAGGACTTTGAAGGCCTGCATGTTACCTCAATCCACCCTGTCGATCCTTTTGTTTAAACGCCCTACATGCAATGTAACTACGAGGCTTTTATAGCGAAAAAGGAATGAACAATTTGATCTTATTTTAAATTTAACTTTTAATGATACAGTTTTATTACAAATTTTTTATTTTTTTTTGAATACCTTTTGATTTTTTTTTGATCAACCAAACTATTAAAGCGTACTGGCTGACCGTTCTCACTCGAAGTTGCTTTGAGAAGATGAACCTTAATTTAATCTAAAATATAGCATCGTTCGCAAAAACCAAATTGCTGTTCCTTCAGTGCCCGACAGCTGGCTGGCCCACAGCAAAGTGTTTGAAAAGTAAATATTTATTTAAATTATGAGGATTATCATGACGCGCCTGGGCCGCATAAATCTCACCCGCGAGTTGAATTATCTGCCTGATTTATGCTTCAATTACTTTTCCAATCGGGTCGCTTAAAGCAAACAATAAAATTAAAACTTCACTCGGCCCTGTAGGTTTTCGTGAATCGAGAATCTTTCACTTACGAACCGTGCTGCAAATCCATAAGGTGTCCGCAAGATGAATGCAGAACGCCGCGAGGCAGATCGATGGTTGCGGTTGCGGACACGCAAGGGAAGCGAGCCGGAGCATGATGCATCCCGCAGGCATTGATTCATTCGCTTATCACCTCGCTGGGTGTGCATGGGTGTGCATAAAATACTGTGCTAAAACCAAACAAGAATCGATACGTCACCCCCGGGGCACGATGACGGCGCTTACGGCTTTTGCGCAACCAAGCTGGTTTTGCTTTCTTCACACGGGCGCGAGAAAGCGAGCGCCCGAACGGATAAAACAATTTACACGTATTCGAGTGGTAATATCAATATATTATGCTAAAACACCTCACTCGTGCCTCCCACAAAGGTTCGGCGATGGGGTTTGCATCGATGCTGTGCTAAGTGGAGGGAAGTTGGAAGCATTGGCGGTGGGTTTGGGGGTAGGTAAAATAAATAATAAAATCGAAATGAACCGTTCCATTCCGAGCTTGCTTCTCTTCCGATTCCAATCGATATCGCCGTTTTGTTGGCCACAGATCGCTGGGGTGTTGGGTTTGGAAGGGAGCAGCGAATGGGGGGGGGGGGGGTGGGTGGGGTCTTTTCAATATTTGCAAAGCGAACGCTCTGAGCGCTGGCGATCTGTCCGATGGATTATTTATCCATTTCAATTTTGTGCGCATAACCGATCGCTGCTCCATCGTGACCGATCAATGTAGGGAACTGTGGGGTGCATCACATGCGTTTCATGGCCAAAATTAATTTGAAGAATTGTGCGATTTATTTTTTTTGTTTAATTTTTTTAATTTTAAAGTTTTTGGAAGGTTCAAAGTTTTCAAGTGATTTGTAATCATTTTTATAATTGATCGATGTATTTTTCCTCTAAATTATATATCAAAAAAATGTTTTTTTTTTCTTAAATGATTTTTCGCTTGTCGCGTTATTACTTTTTTTTTTTAAATATTCAATCGCTTTTAGTGGTTTTGGCTTTAAATCCTTTTAAAAATGTGCCCGATAATGAGTTGTGTTTGTATTCCATTATTTAATTGGTGTTTTTGTTTATTTATGTCCGTCGCCAGTCCGTTCACCAGTCCGTCTTATCGTTATTTTTGTATGTTACATCAAATACGTTTTAGCATTCAAATTTTTGAAGCCAAGAAATTTTTTTTATTTTAAGCCATTTTTTAAGTATTATAATTTATTCGTTTGTTGTTTGCTGTGAATTTATAAACTACCTTTGATTTTTTGAGGTATATTGTACTAACACCTATATTTTAAAAACTAGATTTTCTACAAAAAATAGAATAGTCGAGGAACAGGCTAACAAGCATTGTTTTTTGTAGAAATTTTATTCTTTACTAGGGATGAAGTTGAATATGTAACATGTCTTGAAGCCAAGAAGACCCTGATGATAGTTTAGAACCCCTACGAGTTTGACAACATCTTTTCGCTTCTGAAGTGAGTCGAAACTGAGGAATCTGATTTGGGTCAACCCATAGTTGTATGTGACCGTAAAATATAGCAGAAGATTAAGGATAGGGACGGTCCGGTGGCCGAGGCGATAGCGGCACCAGGCTTCACACGGCAGGGCCGGGGTTCAAATCCCATCCAGACCGCCACCCCGTACGTAAGACTGACTACTTTGCTATGGGTAAAATCAAGTCATAGAAAGCCACGAATGGCTGGCCGAGAGGTTAAGGTGTGCCAAGGAAGAAGATTAAGGATAATATCCGAGACTTTTTGCTTGGTATTTATATCGTTATTTAACTATTATCCATGAGTTAGAACAACCATTTGCATGGTTAAAAACATCCTGAACCGAATAGCCAAAGTTAGAGAATATTCGCTGTCTAGGTCTAAGGCGAAGTTGTCAATGTCACGATCCCTCGAGTGATTATATAAATTTTGTTTTAACGGTGGTGCGTCGTCGATCGAAGAGACTCTGAACAGAACTTCCGGAGAAACTTAGAAAAGTACCATCGGATTTTTATGGTCCACAAAACATTTGGAAAAATATAGGTATTTATTTTTGCGATGGACATAACAAACTCATAGCTCGGGTTTATATTTTACTTTGTTCTTGAATTTATTTGAAATTATATTTGAATAATTCTTCTTTTGTAGCCCTTTGTACGAAACGATTTACATTTAGTGGTTCGAGTGTCTATTTCGGTACAATCTACCTGGCCGTAATGGTTCAAGTTAACTGCAATTTCTTTTCACTGCCTTTCGAGGTTAGTTTACTTTTTTATTGCATGACTAATTCCAGTTTTTAATATTTAAAGTAAAAATACTTACTATCAGAACCTTGCTCTCGTTCAGATAGCCTGTCCATCGAAACCATTTTGATAGCCAACATCATTGCACTATGGGACTGTCGTGCGGATAAAATAATCTTGGATTTTGTTATGAAGACCCAATTTTTATATTTTCTGGATGTGTTGAGACAAATTTCAATATCAAAAACTGGATCGCTGGATAGTGAATTGTTTTATGTAAAAATCCAATCAAGTCCCCCTTTATACTATAATTTACTAGATTATCCTTAACTCTAGGGGAGTAGCCATCAACCGTCAAGCAGCATATGTGCATCACGGCGCTGCACCCCAGGCAATCGCACTTCATTCACACTTTTCTCCACGCCGTGTTTTGAATGAAACGGTGGAAAAACAAATTTAAACAGGCACACACGCACACACACACACACACACACACACACACACACACACACAAGCAAGCACACCCGGCAGGCGAGCATGGTGAGAATCGTTCGGGCGCAGGCAGCTCACGAGGCAATCATAAATTTTCTCCCTCAAATAGGATTTCCCATTCGCCGCAGGGAAGGGACCAGTCAGCCAGCCAGATATGCAAATACAAAGCATGGTGCATGCTGAAGACACCGGAATGTGTGTGTGTGCAAAATTCATTTGCGAACGGGCAACACACTATCCTCTCAGACACCTGAGCCTGATGCGGGCAGTTACAGGCGAGAGAGAATTTATGATCTGTTATCGATAAATAACACCTCAATTTTCAATAAACTAGCTAACAAATTGTCCCACTGATGAATGTTTGCCAACATTGGCTCGATCTACTCGATCGGTTGTGAGCTCCGTTCAATTTTACCAAGACGGATGACCTTCTCGGGCTACGGGAACCGCACGAAGAACGAAGTCGTCTAGCTAGGATTGGAGCGAGCGCCTAGCTAGTCTGTGGGAAAGAACCCCTAAAGGAGGACGCCTCACAGTCATCCTCACGATCGGATGTGCTCCCCGACCTGGCAGCCGCTGTGCGATGGCCTTTTCGTTCTAACGCCAGCTTGCGGTCGTTGCATCGTCATGCTGCTGTTTCATTGTCTTAATTTGTAGAATTACGCCCTCGGGGTACCACCTTCTTTGCTGTGTGCTGTCTAATTCTAGGAGGGGCGGACAGCACTGGTAGCCAGGAAGTTTTTGGACACCTGAAAATTATCGGCTCGTGCATGGTTTTAATTCCGCGCTGAACAGTGCTGGGCTTTAGCTTCATAATCTTCGCCCAAACTTGCTACTGGGTAGTACATAAGGAGTTTGGTGAAGGAAAAAAAGAGCAACAGACGAACAACAATCTTGTGGTCTATAATTTTCTCATTGTGTAATTTCACTGCCCCCCACCCCACTGTGCACCAGCAAAGCGACCAAGAATGCCTGGCCGCGCATTCTGGTGGGGGAGCGAATTAATTGAATAATCGACATAATAACGATGTGAAACAATGATTGGTCCGTGCGCGAAACCCTGAACCAATCGATCGATCGATTCGTATCGGGCTGGCTGCTGCCAGTTCGTGCCCGTCAGTACGGTCATGCTGACTCAGCGTAAAGTTTATTTCGGGAAGGACCAACCCGCCACCGAAGACGCCAAGATCCGGCTTTTGGATCTTTTGGGACGCGATTGGAAAACGGAAATGCCTACGAGGTCGCCCAGACTGACACGCTGACACACGGCTTGGACAACTCAGTGCGGCCGTTCGATGGGACGTCCAACCGGCTACCGGAAGAACAGAAACCATCGCACGAGATAAATACTTCCTCGAGAGTGTTAATGACAGGGCAGGTAGCCGCGAAGGAACCAACTTCACCTTCGCTTCCTCCAACTCCAGGCGGTCAAGCATCGTTTGTCGGCTCCTTAGCAGCAACCCTGTGGCCCAGAAAACCGATCCCATTCCCACCGATCGACAGGGTTTTCTCGCTAATTAGGATCATTTTGCAAGCAGGAATGGTTGGCGTTTCGGGTTTTGTTGGTTGCTCGGTGGACATTTTTCTGTGTGTGGTTCCGAAGTTCACGGAACTACCCTTTTTTGGGGGGAGGGGGGCCTGACTAGCTAGTTGCAACACCGGAGAGCGCGTTGGTGGTACCTTTTTCTACCTTTAAAGCTAATTTCTCAGGATTGCTTTTCAAACGTCGATTCGAGTGCGACCGATCACGCCGTATCGGTAGCCCGTGAGATAGGAATGCCGGCTGAACCTCGAACCGGGGGGTTTTTTTTTCGGGAACTATTTTCGGTAGCATCTTTAGGCGCAAGATAAGCATCTTCGGAAATGATGTATGGTTCGCTTCCTCCGTTCGCACTGTGGCGGTCGGACACGGGAAGCGTTATAAATTAAGAAATCGATTTCTACCTGACTGCTAGACCCGGCGAAAGGTAGGGCGATTCCACGTTCTGACAGATCTGGGCCTCTAAACAGGCTGGCTACGACGATGGGAATGATGTACGGGTTCATCGGTCAGAACAGAAGCGATCGCCCGTGTCACCAAACCACCTATGCTCGCAGCGTGAGACAAAGGGATGGCGTATTTCATCGTCCAACTATTTCGAATCGTGGGTTAATTTGAAAGATAACGTCCGCTCGTTTTGGGCGATCCGCGTTCGTGGGACTAGCATTGAATATGCTCGGTGCCTCATTTCGGTAGCCATCGTTCGGCGCACACAACCAACCGGTTGTACTATTGAGTTGTTTCGACAGCGGTTGTTGGCTGTCGCGGGAGGATTTATGTTGGCCAGGGACAGGTTCGGTTTGTTGCTGGTAGATTTATGGCGCAAACAAACGGTTTTGTAAAATGTATTCTATCTTGCGTTGGTTTATTTTACTGTCAGCAAGGCGTGTAGATGTTCTTGCGAAGGAGAAACAAACGGAAGGATCTATTTAGGGATAAATTAATACTCATTAGCTGGGAAGAAAGAGTTGAGAGCAGGAACAAAACGTGTGTTGGGATGTGGCTATTTAAAATAACGATAACGATTCTCTATTTGCTTCTAGATAAAGTTTTATGAAAAATACACATCTGAAAATAGAAAAAAAACTACCTTTTAATTGTCTCGTTTGTTCTACATTTTGTGAGAATTCTTGCTTCATAACAGAGTTAAACAGTTTGTTGAGTTGCAGCAAGCACTCCCGAACAATCCTCAATACTGCTGAACAGTGCTGCAACAATCCTCGATACTGCTCACGGTTTAGCGCCATCGTCTGCCAAGAGATTATCCCGGCCATTTTGGCGGACGACTCAGAGGCGTATGCGAGTACTGGGACTATGAATGTCCTCTACAGTCCTAGCTTCGTCCGTCGCGACAGGTATTTTGAGTGGAGATGTTTCCTCAGGCTGTAGTATAACCGGTTGGCAGCCAGCACCCCTACCAGCACACCTTTAACTCAACATCAATGTTGTTGTCGGAGCTGACTTTTGTCCCCAGATAGGAGAAGTTTAGGACGACTTGCGTATCTCAGTATTTGTTAGCAGGGCCGCTGGTGGTATCACCATAATTTTGGTTTTCGCCTCGTTAATCTCCAACCCGAGGTGTAGTGCTGCTCGCTCGATCCTTTGGTAAGTTTATGCTTCATGGGAGAGCCTTTCCAAACCATTGATGTCTATGTCATCAGCGTATGCCAGGATCTGGATTGACTGGATGGAAGATAGTCCTCGAAGTTTCCGCCTCCGAGTCACGGATGGTCCTCTCTAGCAGACACACAGGTAAGCCCATCTCCCTGGCACAGGCCTTTGGTGGTAGTGAAGTGGAGGTAGACATCTTTATTTTGGGAAGCCTAAATGTGCTCCTTATATAGCCTTGTAACTGCTTGCAGCTTGTCGTACCTTATTCGACTGCCCGTCGATGTCTCTTTGGATCGTTTTAGTTGCTACACTAGTAACGAGGACGCTACACTAGCAAAAGGCCCGGAGAGTTTTTCATCCACCTTCGTCTGACATATGATTTTGGCCATTGTCATTCTCACGAGCCTGGTAAGCTTGGCCGGGATACCAAAAGAGCTCATTGCGTCGTATAGTTTTACCGTGGCTTTTCTATTATCCTAGTTTAAATCACTCCTGAGACGTATTATATTGTCTGATTGGACAAGCTCACAGAATATCACAAATAATCCTTAAATGAAATGTCTTCATTACAAATAACAGTCTTTTAATGGCAGTACTTCGGCCAGACCGTCCTCCATGAAAGAATTCCCTGCCCTGCCCTGAATTCCCTGCCCAGCAGCTGCTAGATATCATCTTGGTTACTCTCTGATCTCTCAGAGAATGTTTGATTTTACCTGACGTGTTGATGTTCAATTTAGGATTCTGTGTCCATTTAGACATAAAAGAATGGGAGTTTATGGAGGGGTTGTGGCTAACTCATTAAACATTTAGAGATAATCACGTTAAAAGACTTTGCCACTGTCAAGTAAACCCCTAACAAGATTGAATTCTTTGTACATTTCTCGTTTTTTGATCGAAGTTCCTGAATAGCACAAACTTGTACACGATTTCTTTGTGAAGAGCCTACTAGCCTTTATAAGCACTGTATGTTAGAAACGAATATAAAGTGTGTTTAGAGTGACTTCTTTCTTCTTCTTCTTCGGCCTAACGACCTCTTAAGGCCATGCCTACCATTTGTGGCTTTCTATACTTAATGATACTTCTTAGTAAGATAGTCAGTCCTCAATACGGAGGAACGGTCCGGATGGGATTTGAACCCCGGTCCTGCTCTATGAAGACCGGTGCCGTTGTCGTCTCCCCCACCTCGTGGTGACTACATGAATTCGTGAGAGGGACTTTTTTTATTAAGCTATTTGGTCTGGTCTTTTCAGTACCAGGTTTAGCAAGGTCGACGAGACGACAGAGTCAATACCCTATGAGTCGTTTATCAGCTACTTCTAGACTACCGGACTTGCGATTGTTCATCATCTTCATTTAGTTATAAAAATTGGAGAACAACTACCATATTGAGGTATTAAATAATAAATTAGATATTGAATATGAAAAATTAAGCAACACGAATGAATAAAAATTAATATAAAAATATATATGTTTAAAATAATATGCTTATTTTCTTAGCTTGTGTCTTGTGTGTCCCTACGCATCTAATTCATCTATTGCCTTCTTCTTCTCGTCTATTTGAAAAGGTTTTGCTTCCTATTCTGTTACGAAACTCAAATCCCTGCTGCATCCAATTAACGACCAACATGTGCTTTTGTTTTCGTAACTGGAAAGCATGATTTTTCCTAAAAGAAAACAGCCCGACAACTATTCCTCTATTCCGATCATGCCGACCTGCACGGTACCGCATAAGGATAGAAACGATCTTCCGTAAGTCCGCTTCCGGCACGATGGCGGTACCAAACTAAGCGGTGGCGGTACGACCACATTCATCCATCCACGGCATGCCGTGTGACGGCGGTGAAAAGCTGCCACGAGTCGTTGGTGATTTATGTAGTATCGGAAGGAAAATCCTGAAGAACGAATAATAAAAAAGGGCACTCGCAGTCACTTATTAATTACGGTCCTGCGAGTGAGCACAGTGAAAAATGCACCCGCACTTAAAAGGAAGTGATCAAATTTGTTAACTTTTAAATACTTTCAAAGTACAACTTAATGTCGCTCGGCCCCGAGAGACACGAGGAACCGCGTACATGGAACGCTAAGGAACGCTGCTCGTGTTCTGTGCTCGAGTTCGGACGAAAATCCAACCGGTGCGCTGCTTATTTGGGCCACGGTTGTCCAATCCATTTCCCAAAAACAGGCTTCCCGGAATGCCTTAATTACGTCAAATCAGGTCGCCATAATTTGTCATAATTTTGGACTTCCGTTCGGTCGGGTCGTCGGATCGGTGGTTCGGTCTGGTGAAGGATGATATCCTTCCGATTCTTAGGTGGCTAGCGTGCGTTTGCGCTGGTTAGGTTAAAAAGATCATCCACTGTTCCACTCCACGGTACACATGGAGGTGTGTGTGTGTGTTGATTCCCTTCTGGCCACCGGACATTCCTTGCCCAGTTCAGTAGTTCAGAATGCATCCACGCAACAAAAAACAAGCGCGTTTGTTCTACAGTTGTAGTTGCTGCGTTATTTTACACGGTGCGTTTTGATCGCCCGTCCGTCCCTTGATCGGGAGCTAGATTTCGGGCGAAGAGCAAAAAGTTTTTCGAGCAAAATTGAATTATTCGGTATTTCGCTAATTGGTCTGGTTTTGCTTTGTTCGGTAGTGATGTTTTCGACAGATTTCCGATGCATGTTCACCATTTGCTCGCTGGTAATCCTCCGCTTGGGCTCTCGCTTGGGTTGATCGAAAAGTGTTAAAGGTGTTGCTGAATTGTAATTTTGTGTTAAGAAAATTATATTAAAGTCCTCTATCTATGGAAAACCCTCCATGTGATTCATAACCAATAACAAACCCTTCTATATGGGTTTTCGAAAAAGTCTCCATTTTGTACGTTTTCTCCATTGTTCGTTCGGAGCAAACTCACCGTTAACGTGTTCCCTTTTCGCTGTTTCCTTTCCGTACATAAACGATCGCGTTCTAGATGTGCTTTTGTTTTTTTTTTGACAATTATGTAAATAGAAGGAATGCTCATGAGAAGCGAAAAAGGATGTTCACATAAAACGGCGAAAGCTGAAACAAAAGGGAAAAGTGAAACAGTTAAAAGCAAAGACAACGCGAACGTGTAACAAATCAACGGTTAAAAACAAAACAAACGCATTTTTGCAGAAGCAAAAGCGACTAAAAATACGTCGCTAAAAAAAAAAAAAAAAAAGGTGAAAAGGAAAACAAAAAATAAACCGAAACACTTTACGATAACAGTGACCAAGTAGAACAAAGCAGAACAAAGAGATTGGGAGGAAAAGAAACAAAAAGGGACGAAGAAGCTAAAGAAACTGAAACTGCACTCCACTGCAGCCGATTCACGATCAGACACAAAACCTTCTGTTTTTTTTTGTTGTTTGCAGAATCCGTGTGTAATCTTCATTTGTTCTCTTTCATATTTTTTGCACCTCTTTTGTTTTCTCTTTCGGTAGGTTTTCGGGGAGCTTTTCTTTCTTTTTTCTTATGTTTTGTTTTCTTTTTCTTTTTCTTTCTTTTTCTTTTCTTATTTGTTTCTTAGCTATTGCTTTTCCCCTTTAAAACCATTTTCCAATGCCGCACTGAACTTGTAGGTGGACTTACAAAAAAATAGCTAAAGAAGGCCAAAATGTTTCCCTTTTTATTCTTGCAGACATTTTATGAGAATCCAGTGAACGGAAGCGCTATTTCGTTATGGCTTCGCCTGGCCCGTGTCGCTGACCTCGAGCATAATTCTCTATTGTTTTTTCCTGGACACCCGCTGGAAGTGGTGTCATCCTTTTGGGCAGCCAAACTTCACGACCCGAACGGACGATCGTGGCCCACAAATCTTCGCACGTTTCCGATCCGGAATGGTGTCGGTACGTCGCACACGAACAAGCATCTTCCCAATCGGTAGCGGCAGATCACCGTCAACGCCCTACCAAGAATTGAGGTTGAAGATAGACCAAAAGCGCCCGGGGACTGGTAAAACCGGGAGAAAAGTATTCCTTAATTGGATGCAAATTCCATATTGAATTTTTAACCACGATTTCCTGACAACTGCACCACGCAGACCGCGCTGGCCCGGATCGGGCGGATTCGTCCTCGACAGTCTGGTTCCGGGGCCCACACCAGTTCATGATGTTCGATTTATGTACCCCGATAACGGTAACAGTTTGGCATTATTTTTGGGAAGTTTTTGTTTTTCTCGAAATATTTGTACTGCATAAACACAGCTCTGCACCTTCGCTTATCGTGTTGGTTGTATCTTTTTTTTTACTGGGAAATGTAGCAATCTTGTTGAGCGTGGCCAGGAGTGAAGGAACCTTCCACGAAATCAATTGTCATCGGAAAAATAGCAAAACAATGGCCTGGGAGTGTTATGTGTTTAAGTCTTGTTACTTTATTATTGACTACAATGTACAATCTACAGCTGATCGAGATTCTGTGGCGTGAATGCTTGCGTGAGGTTCTTGCTGTGCGGGAGATACACAGATACAAACACTGGCACCAGCCCTCATCAACACTCTAAAGATCTACTTTTGATTTGCTTTTCCTTCTCCTGCTCCTAATGCTGGTGCTACTAATCACATAAATATTCACACTAAATACACTACGCACAATACCTGAAGGCTACACCATGTACTAACTGCTACATCGCTGAGGTTCTCTATATGATCGGTTTTAGTTTTCTTATCTACAACGTCTTCACATTTTTCACATTTGGTATATTCGTCCTCATCCAACTCTCGATTGGTCATAGCGCACATGTTTTGCTCGCATCTCCGCCATCTGCCCTTTTACTTCGAGCCCCGAGAGTCAGACAGCAGCATCACGTACTGTTTGCCGAGATTATACAACGCATGATCGCATCCCAGTGCATTCTACACACGCCTTTCGGATCAGTAATTATGCTGACCGTGTTGTGCAGGATACCAACCAACCTCCGTTCAGATTCCACCGGGACGCGTGTCCCGTGCTGCGGCTGGCTGCTCGCACAACTGATTAACGGTGACGCATGTCGCCCGTGCCCACACGATCTCGGTACCCATCCATCCATCCTCCAGGATAAGTCTGAACAACGGACGAGGGAATCTCCCGGACACGAATTAAACGATCGCTTTATCGCTGCTACCCAACAACCCTCGGTGCACTTCAGTATGGATGCTACATAAAATAAGCCATTTTATCGGTGTCGGCTATTTGGCAAACTATTCGTTTGAGAGGGATTCTGTACGGTAAGGGCGAATGGTAACAGGTTAAAGCTGTCGGAATGAGCTGACGTACGGAATGGTGAACTCTCCCCATTAAACAAGCTATAATTTGCGTATTTTATTCGAAAAATGTTAATGCAATCGATTGCATTTGTTTGACACGGAGTCCGGTTCGCTGGAAGGTGAGGAAGGGGGGAAAGTATGAGGGACGTGGAAAACGAGGAAAGAATTTACATGAAATTATAGGTGCTTTAGAGGTGTTTTGCTTTTGTTTTCGGTGTGCGACGCCTAATACCGCAGGGAGTAAATATGCAATCAACGATAATTGTCATCGTTATGGAATATGATGATGACATTGATTTTGTGCTTGGTAATGCATCCGCTTTAACAGCGATTTATCTTGAGAGTTTGTTTAGTGGCATCAGTCGGGAAAGAGAAAACATGAGATGGAAAAGTAAGGAGATTGTTACATTTATCGCAATTGCATGCAATTCATATCGATGATAGCGGCTCTTCAAGAGAATTTACAGCTGTTCTCTGCTCGAAGTTTGAGACATTATTTAGCTACATCATTTATAGGAAAAAATGTTTCATTTTGAGAGTTGCTCCATTAAAGGTATTCCGTTAAGAGCATACAGCATCAATTAGAGCTAGTGGTGGTCGGATGAAACTATGTCTGGATGATCGCCAAGTCTGGCGGGTGAAACTCATCCACTTATTTCAGGATAGATTTTTTACCCGTCATGGACGTGATGACTCGTATCCAGCGATCATTTCTGGTCTGAGATGAATTGTGCGATCAGAAGCAGTTCGTGGTGCATAACGTCTCTCTGATCATCCATGTGCAGCATACGTGAAGTCAGTGACAGATCAACCAAGAAGCCTCGTCGAAATGGGGGGATTTGTCGGTGAGGGAAATCCTGTCATTTTTCTCTTATATCACAATTAGAGGGGCTTCAACTCCAGTTCCGCTCGGGGCCTCCAAATATAAACCACTGCGTGAAGTACAACTTTCATCGAGTGTCATCCTAAATATCTTAAATATTAACATCTCAAAAGATATGGTTTTCGTCACCAAGTACGAAACGATGCCTCTAGGCCTCAATTGCACCGGAACTTCATTTTCAACTTATTAGATGATTTCCAGTTCTTTCATCCATCAGAAAACATTTTATTCTGTCACGTTCAGGGATGCAGCAAACCCTTTTTGCGTTTGTCACGGATTCTGATGCAGCAATCGCTAATGATGCCAACAATCCCTCGTATTTAAAAATCTTCAACTCTTTGTAGCTCATCTTACCTTGAGCGTGAAACTCATCAAACGTAGAGTATTCAATACATTCTGCTCCATGAAGAGCAAACAGCATATCCAAATTGTATTGATCTTTAGGTTTAAAATAAATAAAATTAATGACAATACTCTGCTCAATTCAAGTATAGTTAAAAAAAAGAATAATTAATAAAACACTAAAAACTTACTTGTAGACCCAATAATTGCCGGAAGTATCGACATGATTCATCCCAGCATTTAAAAATTGTTCCTTATCGTAATCAGTAAAAGGACCAAAATCGGCCTTTCTTTGCAACAACTATGCTGTCGGATTACCTTTTAAACTCCTTCACTTAGTGTCGTCTAATCGTGTCCCAATCGTGACTTCTAATACGATCATTAATCATACACCAACCGGCTTCTGTTGCTCAGCCACGCTAAGCAAAGACAGACGAAGAAAGTGCTTCGAGACGTGCAAATGCAAAACAGCAGCAACAATTTCTGCTGCACCTGTCAACCACGACGATAGTGTGAAGCCCTTCTCCCCATAGAAAGACCCTTAAAGTTCCATCAGCAACGATCGCGGTGCTCACGGTGCACAACACAGCACCAGGGGCTACTGTCGCTGTCACCGTGATTTTGCATCTCAATCCATGCAGCGGGACGACATTATTCACACTTTGTCCGACCGTGTGCAACCGCGAAACCCGTTCCCTCCCTGAACAACCCCATCCGTTCGTTGGTGGTTGTTTTCGATAATTGGCCTTTAATTGGATAATAAGATTTGTATCTGGCTGCACACCCGGGGGTCAGGCTGGGCAAAGCGATCATGTCCGAATGAGCTACAGTTTGTTTGTTTTTGAGTCGCGATCGCGAGTTCGGTTCGCGGCCGGCGTAATGAATATCATTAATACACTTTTCAAATCGCACCAAGAAAATAGGGGTAGCTCGTCAGGCTCTCGCTGGGGGGAGGGACGTTGCAACTCGTGTACCGGTTCATTAATGCTACACCGTGTCATTCCGCGTCCTGCTGTGTGGGGAGTAGAGGGAAGTCTTAGTATTGAAGCAAAATAATTAACCCCTCCTCGAGATGGAGAATATTGCGGACGCTCTCGGGGGTGCTGCAGTACGAACTTATTGTAATTGGTGCAGCTTGATGTACGGGATGCGACCACCATCGATGCACAACCGTTAGCCCGCAAGAAACAATCGACAAATCGAGCGCGCAGCTAGTGCAATTGCGCGCTTGTGCATGGGTAAATTAATTTGTACCACCAATTTGTACTACCAACCGTGGGTCTGCTGCGAACGGTGCGCATTTGTCAACCGCGGTTGCAAACGATCAGTAAGTTTTCGGTGTTTTCTTCCATTGATTAAACATTATCCTTTCCTTCGGGAACACGGGCATAGAGGAAGCAGTCTTGTGGTGTGGTTTAAAAAGAGGGCAAAAAGGTAAAGAGAGGTGGAGGTTGATCGTTTAATTATATCGCACGCCGGTTCGTCGCTTGCAGACGCGTAGAAGTCTTTTGTGCTTATGTGGATAAACGCGTGGATGACAACGGTGTTAAAAATTGGCAATAAATGGGAAAAATTGCTAATCAATTTCCTCTCCTTCTCTCTCTCTTTCTCTTTTGCGCTGAGTCAGTTTGATGTCAGGCAGAAAACAACACCGTTTAGTACCGTTTTGCACCCAATTTAATTTCAACCACAAGAGCTGTGTTTTGTCGTTTGTAGCGCTTTTTTTCCAATTAACATAAAACATCCATCCCGTTTCCTGGCGCTTTCATCCGTACCATCCCAATTGACCTTCTTACTGGAAATTCTGTGTGTGTGAGTGTGTCTGCGCAATAAGCGGTAGCAAAATAATGAAACATTGTTTGTACACGTGTTTGTTCTACGCGGGGCCGAAAAGGCTACTATTAAATCAATTACGATTTGCGTTCTTGCTCTCGATCGGCCTCAAGAAGGGTGCGGGGAAGCCATTTTGTTTCGCACAGGCTGAAACAGTTGGATGGGGTTGCACTCCACCCTTTAATGACGACGACCCCTACCCGGCCCGGTTTATTCGCGGCAGCATATTCACACTTTCGCCACTAATCGTTTGTTGGTTTATCGTATTAATTAATTGCAAGTCTGACGACCCAGGGCAGAGCGCACTACCATCGGTATGATTACATGGTTTGGTACAGAGGTTGGGTGGGTAGAGCGGGGGAGCGCGTAACGAGCGGAACACATTTACCATCTCATCCACGCCAGTTGGTTGAGTGGGGTTTGCCGAACGGAACGTTTAGTTCTAGATGGGAAGGAAAATTTTACAGGAAAAAAATAAGGAAACGAGTGCAAATTTTCACTTGCACATTGTGTGCTGTTCGGAGCGTTTGCTTTTCATTACGAAATCGGGCCGACTGATGGCCGTATGGCACGCTCACCCAAATATACCTTTCAACACCTGCCACGCGTCACAGTTAACCGTGGAGCACTTTGGTTGGCAAATTGTCCGATGCATCAGGCTGCAATTTACGCTACCATTGGCTTGCTATCGCGTTGAAAAAGCATTATTTTTTTACGATGCTGGTGTGAAGTTGGCGATAATAATAATGATGGTGATGGTGATGATGACTATGCACGGTGTCGCTGATGCTATATATCGCCTCCCAAGGGACCAATTAGCGCTGAACAGCAAATGCAAACAGTAAGCCACTTGCTGGACTTCTACTGGTGGTGTGTGTGGCTACAAAATTGCCATTCTCGTGGCCCCATTTGACGGTGGTTAACGAGGCGACAAAGCCGCCTCCCGGCCGAGCGCTAAGGCGAGCGATGTGGCGAGCGAGACTGGGCGAAGAGGTTTAGAGAACGCTACGACACGCTTATCCTACGTAACACTTTACTAATTACAATCGCGCATTTGTGTTTTGCCGTGCGGCATTTCTCCTTCGTACGCCTCGTCTGCCAGCAGAGAAGTGCAGCTCGTACCATCGAGACATCCCATCGGTGTCCAGCCACCGGCGTCGGATGCAGCTTCAAGGGTCATCTCGTCCAGCAAAGGTCCACCGGGATCTCCATCATCCAGCAGACCGATACTGTGCCCCGGAACAGCTTCCTCTCCTCCGGTGCGGTTGTGATCGAGTTGGGGTCGAAACGAGCCATGGTCAACCGTATTCTCAACCGGCTGCCCCGAACCGGCCGGCGATTGATTGCGCGACAGCTTTATCACATTCGACAGGATCATGTTTTTGATCATCAGATTGTGTCAGTACAGCTCGGCGAACGTCATGTTGTGCATCTCCTCGAGGACCTGCGTCGACGAAAGGTCACCGATGCTGCCCGGATCGTTCGGTCCGTTTGGGCCGTTGGCACTGTGGTGGTGAAGGGTGACGGCACCGATCGATGGCAGACCGCCGAGCGTTTGGCCCGGATTGCCCATGCCCACGTCCTGCCGCATCACGTTACGGCGCCATTTCGCGCGAGCATTTTGAAACCACACCTGGGGAGGAAGAATGGGAGTAAGTGATTAATTTGGTTAAGTCGTTAAAAACGCTGTGGAGAAATAGCTTTAAAAATTTATTTTCATTAAAAATGCATCAAACGTAAGATCTATTTCCAGGACATCCCGCTTAAATGAGTGAGGATGATCTGTTTTCGTTAGAATGATCCGTCAACTTGATATTAAAATTTACGAAAAATTTGAAATGTTCTTCCATATCTGAAGGAGATCCTGAATTAGAACATTTGACAACTTTCCCTTGTCTTGAACTGCGTCTATCAAAGCGGGCCGAGCAGTCTTGTGCTTCACATAAGACTACAGGATGATTTATATTTGAGTTTGCGACGCCACAACTATGTATTTGGGTGTCCACTAGTCTTACATACTGTTAATGCATATACTAAGCGATATTGCTAGATCAGTTACACTTGGACAATAATCGAACACAAAACCTCTCGAGCTTAACCATGTTTTACATACTAGACCTAAGTAAGTGGTCGTGGAGTAAGATGCGCTAAATAAGCAAGAGACCTTTCCGAAGAAAATTGCCTTGTATTCTTCTGGTGGATTGTTATGAACCAAAATCTCCTCTAGACTTTCGTCAAAAATTCTCGGAAGATCCCAACAAGGGGATGGCATTGAAAATGACAAGGTATAGACTTCGTCACGAGCAATTAGAACTGTTCTAATTTAACGAGAGTTGTTGCATTGTGGAATTGAGTTGAGTTTAGCGCATCAATTGTCAGCCAACCGTCTTCTTCTTCTTTCTTCGCCTAACGATTCCTTAAGTCATACCTGGCTTACTGGCTCACTAGACTTATTGAAACTGCATAGTTGAAGAGTCAGTCCTCACTGTATGGGAATGGCCCAGTTGAGACTTGAACCACGGTATTACCGTGTGAAGATCGGCGCCGCTCTCGCATCTACCAACGGGCCGTCCGCAATCTTAAGATCTTTAATATGACTGTTAGAAAGTAATTTGGGCTCTAAATAACATGCACCGATTTTAACTTAAAGGCTTAAGTATTTGGAATATACTAAGTCTTCAACTGGAAGTCATGAAATATTTTTTTTCCTCAACGAGGTATTTCCCTTTAAAAGGGAACTGCAAACCCAAAGCAGCCAACAAAATGGATTATAGCTCATGAAAAACGATATTCCCTCCCGTGACTGCGAAATGACTTTTTTTAAAACTATGTTCAAACTGCAAAACCGACGATCTCGCCCAAAAATAATACAAACCAAATTTAAAAAAAAAGCTTACCTGCAGCACCCGCTTGGACAGGCCCGTCTTCTGTGCCAGCTGCTTCAGGTCCTTCGCGTCCGGGTTCTGATTGATGGCAAAGTACGACTTCATCGTGCGCAGCTGATGGTGCTTGAACGAGGTGCGCATGCGCTTGGTGCGACAGTTCGGCGTAAGCGCACCGCCAGAACCGGGCGACTGGCTACCGTCGTACGTGGACAGATCCAAACTGTTGACGCTCAGCTCCTTGTGCAGAAGATCTGTCGTGGGTGTAGAGGGCGAGAGAAAAAAAAAAGGCACCGAACGGGTGAAAATTATGATCATCATCGTCAGTTGCACCATCCGATCGCTTGTAAATTCGCTAACCCTGTTTTGTGTACAGTTTGTTTCCACGCCCGAGTAGCACCGACAACCAGGCACGTAAATTTCTTCGGTACGACTAATTTTCCACACGGTCGTTCTTTACCACCCCCTAAACCCGGGGGTGAAAACGCGAACAAACTGCTTGTCAGCCAGCTTGATCCCTACCATGTGATGCTCACTTGTGAATGCATGCAGACGCGGTAGAAATTGCTCAGGGGTAAGGGGGACAACAAAACGATTTATTTCCACCCGACCAGTCACTCCGGAGCATCCAGACTCCGGAGAGCATGTGTTTAACATATTTTCCAACAACTTATCCGACGGAACGGGGCCTACTGCTGCTGCTGCTGCCGCTAAATAATTGCTGATTTGCGCGGAAAATGCAAAAATTTACGACTGCATTGACAGACCCGACCGCGGCAGTTTTGTTTATTGCGCCAGCTTTCCGTCGGTGAGCCGGTGGGTGGTTCCCCCGAGCCCCCCGTTTCCCCTGTTCGATGTATATCCCTCCACTTTCTCCCCTGTGAGTTTGCTTTAATTGTTGCTCGCGTTTTCGCCGTCATCGCGTTTGACGAGAAAAACCACCTTCATTTCGGCACGTATCTATTGTTCCGGGTGCATCAAGCAGAGGTGCGCGAGGTTGGCGAGCAGGCATTCAAAGCAAACATACTTTACATACAAACATGTTGCATTGTGCTGCAGTGTGATGCATATGCAGGAGGCGAGTGAGACCGACAGCAGCAAACAAAACCCGATGCTTCTCACCCATGCAGCGGGACTTCGGTCGAGCTTTTTCTTGGAGTGTTCGGCAGCGTTCAATATTCCCAGAAACGGAACGGAGCGCGAAATCTCGACCGAAACGAGATACCCGCGTTTTTTTCCCCCGTTGATGTGGCTGCCATTATGTTATGCTGCCTTTGATGGCGTTTTACGCGGGGGCGGCAAAACGGTGCACCTCGTAGATTTGCATTGATTGGCCGTTGGGGGCGGCCTTGTTTATTCGAGCACCCTTTTTCTTCCGTTCGTTGTTGGTGCTAACCTTCCCGTTGAAGTTCTGACGTTTGGGGTTTGGTTTGCGCCGGGTTGGCGTGGTCATATTTATCGAAAATTAGCGTTGTTATGCTGCACGCTGGCTGTTACCAAACCTGATTGCATCTCTTGGCTGACTTTTAGCCAGCTTTAGCTTGTTTAGCTGCAGCTACGGAATTAGAGTACGGGAACCCGACAGTGGAGGGTTCGGCTTCGGAACCGTTTAGCTGGCAGTATAAAGTTCTTGGAAAAATGCAACGAAGATGATCGGTTTTTCTTGCTGCTGTTTTGTTTTGCTGCTGTGGCTCTCAAGACGACTCGTTGGGCGGTTTTTTTTTTCGTATGTATGTACGCCTTCGACAGTGGTTGTTTATCTACCTTAAGGTTCGAAGTGATTAGGCGCTATTCATGTAAGCCCATTTTTTGTTGCTGTTTCGCTCCGTTTTGTTTTAGTAGCAAGAAGCGCTTAACATGCACCGGGGTGCATGCAAATGCATCTCAATGGGCGGGGCACTTCGAAGTGGCTTATTACTGCCATAGTTAAGTGCAAATGTATGGGGGATAAGAAAAACTGGGAGAGCAGCAAAAAAAAACCCACAGGTCTACCCCCCAGAAAAAAAACCTTCTACGTGCGAGTGTGAGCAAATGAAAATAATGATGTGTGTCTGTGCCCTACCTAGTTAGATAATCTGGCATCAAAAATACAACCCATTCGTGCAGTTCGTTATGACCCAAAAGGGTGTCGATTTTATGACGACGAGAGTGAGAGAAGAGATTTGCAAGCATAGCATAATTTATCGTTTTTATTCATGACGAGCTTTGTGTTTAGTTATGCTTGAACTTTTATGTTGCACATCTAAGTAGCCAGCTCTAGTTGATAGTGAAATATTTTAAAAATAAGGTAACACTTTATCATACTGTTATGTGAAGAGGTGAAACTTTCCCTAGTTTAAAATATTACGGATGAAATGAACGCAAACCCTATAATACTCCTCCCGAATGCGATTGGTCGATGCGGCTTCATTCAGTCTGCGCGCACTGAGCAAACGGGCGGACGATCGGTATGGGGCTCATATTTATTTATTCCCCTTTAATGAAGTTGTACCAGCGCGCTAGTCGGCCGAGCCATAATTTTAGCACGATCTCCCCATTTACCCTGATGATGATGATTTCACGACCGACGCGAGAGGATCGTGCCCGGCCGCCCACCCATCGTGGGACGACTCCCCAAATGAATCTTACCCGGACGATACTTTCCAAACTTTTCTCCAGCCAAATCACCTTCAGCCCTCATTCCGACCACCAGACAAAAAAAAAAAAAAAAACGGTTGCCACTTCCAGGAAAGCTGTCAGGGGTTCGTTTCGCTACCGTTTCGCTTGATTTTTTGCCATTATACTTTGCCGACGTTTTTTTGTTTCCCCCCCTCCGGCAGCCAGGGTGCTATTTTATGCTGTGTTCGATTTCGATTCTCTGCATTCTACCAACGGCATTCTGATACACGCTGCTCCATTAGCGGCGCAAAAGAAATGGGCGCCTATCGGTGATTTGATATATGGTGTCGAAATTGTGCATGCCTCCCACTTGGGAAGTTCGGGGAGGTTTGCATGCAAGAAGAAGAAAGAAAGACGATGCATCCCGAGGCATCCCGGTAGGCAGTCCGTAGCTAATTACGGCCGGGAATGAAGATGCGATACACGAATCATTAGCATAATAGGAAGTATGAGTGATTTATTTTAATTTAATGATGAGAGCACTCGCCCTGTCCCACACACACCGGGCGCAGTTGTTTGCTTTCGGAAGTCTTGCTTCCCAGCCAGGGCCTTCTTCTGGAGCTGCCTGGCTTTTGTGTTTTGGTGTTATCGTTCTCGGCCTATGCATCGGCCGGAATCGTGCAGTGAAGTTGATGAAGCCACCGCCACCGAAAGGTGATGGGCACGCGAACAACATCCAAGAGTGGCAGAAAAGCTTGCGCTGCGAGCCAAATGCTAACGAAGTCACCGCTCCGGTTTGGTACGAAATAATTTGGAGGCTCTTTTCTTGGGAGGGTTTTTTTCTTGTAGTAGAGCCAGGGAATGAGGAAGAGAACGCTTTTCCTTACCGGGGGCTGGTTCATGACCCAGAGGGTACTCATAATTGGCCATTTGCTACTGATACGAGCGTGTCGAACTGTTCGTAGGGACTCGTTTGGATCCGAACGAGACACAACATCCGGTGATTGTGGTGAGCCGATATTAAATCAATTACTCAACACTATCGGCTTACCTTGTACCGGTCTACGAAACGGTACAAAACAAACTAATTAGTCATGTAAATGTAAATGAAATGGGTTGTTTAAAGACTTGCAAGTGCCTACGAATTTATTAGTTTTAAAGTGAGATGATCACTCGACGTTGACTAAGTAATCGGTACGGGTTTTTAAATTTCAGAATCGTTGGTTTCAAGTTTCTTCGTCGGATTTTCCTTGAGTTTGAAATTCGTTGAGTTATGAACAATTTGAAAGTTTGATGCTTCCGTCCCACTCTGCTTCCCTACCCACTTAAAATATAGTTTTATTTTTAAGAAATTACTAAGAGGAAGAATCGGAAGCCTACGATGGCCGATGGTTTTTAAAATCAGCTAGCGTAGTCTAGTTGATGATGGTGATGGCTCGTTAGCAACGGCAAGATTGTAATATTCCTGACATGGTCTACCTCTATTAATCTAAATATCATCTTGAAAGTGCGATTGATCAAAGGCAGATCCAGCCCTCAGAAATTCAAGAGATGGAATTGGGTTTATCTGCGCACATTATACAAGACCTTTTGGGGAGTTGTGCCGTCTGACCAATCGAGGTTTCCAGCCCCCCCTAAAACCAGTTTAATGGAAGATACGCCTCTGTCAATATTAATGCTTGAAAACACGGGGCCCCTAGCATCTGCTTAGTTTGCTTATACTACGATCCGCTACTTCAAGGAATATATTTTTACATGGAAATGGTCTTTTTCATTTTAAAAATAGTTTAAAAATTGTTCGAACACTGTCAGATATTCTTAGGACCCGTAAAGCATTACAGTCTTGCGATAAATAAATTCTGAGATTTCAAACGATTGCTCTCCGATAGCAGTATTTCTTGAGGTATTAATGGAATGGAAGAATTGAGAGGATGGATGCGGGTCTGTAATGTTATCTAAATGACGATAAAGGTTATCAACGTCATATTTTATAATGCTATTCGTCCTATTGAGAATCAGAATGCATGAGATCTGTTTTACTGAGGGGCGTCCCGGTAGTAGATGCGAAAATTGCTACGTTGCGGTCTTCACAGGACCGGCAGGACAAAGCTTCAAGTCCCATCTGGACGGTTCCCCCATAATGAGAGGACTGACTATCCAACTATGAGGTATGAATAAGTCTAGTAAGCCAGAAATGGCAGACATATGACCTAACAGGTCGTTAGGTCAAGAAAGAAGGAGATGAAGACGATGTCTTTTTAGGTTATCTTTTTCTACAATTTGGCTTTTTGTGTTTCTATATAAATTTTTAAAAGGTTCCTTTACTTTATTTTGCATAAATTTATACAAACAGTGCTCTCTCCCTTAACAATATCCACTTTCCAAGGTCTTTGCATCCAAACCCAATCGCCAGCCATGCCCAAGCACGGCATCAGATAGATGAAGCCGCCTGGCGTACCACCGAGGAATCCGCTACAGCGCGTTACCTTACAACTTAACTTTCCGATCATCCCCAAGGATCGCCTGACGGTCATCCCATGGCCGCAAAAGGATGTGTGCTGCCCTGAGGGTGAACTATTCCAGCCGGGCCGGGTTTACTGCTGGCCGGAAACCCGATCGCCTCGAGCCGTATGTTTAGCGCTCGATAATACATCGGCCACACCAAAACGGTTCCTGTAGGTCTCGGTTCCCCCCCAGGGGGAACTCTCGCCAGTCGAGACAACGTAAGCACTGGCGTCTTTTTTTTTGTAATTGCCTTCCAGCTCAAATGCAACATCCGGTGGTTGCACTTTCGTGGTTGGTTAGAGAAATCTTCCCGCATCTAGCCAAAGAGAGGCAACAAAAAGTGCACGCCCGAGCGGTCGGCAGCGTTCGAACCATTCTGGGCTCACGCATGGCGGTGGGCTCCGGATATGAGCTTGGGGATTGACACGTGATTGAAATGCCAAAGCGCGATGGCAAACTCGGGCGGGCAATAAACCGTGCGTTGATTGCCTCCCAGGAGGATTGGCGCCACCTCGCAGATATCGCTGCCCGGGCTCGTATATCCCCTTCGCGGGTGGCTATTGCAAAGCAATTCCACTGGGACCGCTTATGGGACGAGGGGGGGGGGGGAGTTGTCTTTCCCGTTAAAGTGAACCCGCGGGCCACCTAGAAGCTGGCCTCGAGCGAAGCATACACTTTGGGAAGGAGAAAAAAATGGCTCTCGAGTGCTTTCATTCTTTGAAACCGGAACGAACAGTGATTCATCTTGCGGTAGAACCCGAAAATGACACGTTCCACTCGACTTTGGGGCACGTATGATGTGAGAAAAACAAAAGTCGTCGTAAGGTGGACACGAACATCGAGGCAGTGTTGTGTAGGACGAGCTTGAGTCCTTGAATGCAGGTCCGTCAAACCTAAGTCCCAGTGAACTGGATTGAACTTATGTTACAATAGCTGATGGAATTGAGAATCTTGGTAGTCTTACGACAACTACATGGACTATAGAACTTCTATAGAGTATAGAAGATTCTTGAAATAGATCACCTCACTATATATTCTTCAACTTCAGCAGAAGCCAAAAATCCTTCAAAAATTGTTAGTTCCTCTCGTAAAAGATATAAAAGGACCTTTGTTTGAAATTATCAAGGAATTCTCGAACATTTTCCTCTTGCTACACAACTCTGAGATAAATAGTGGCATGCAAGATGTTTGACTCTCATGCACGGTATTGTTCCCAAGCCCGCGACACACAACGAATCGCATGTAATCTCGGTCAGCTGCACTTTATCGCGCGCACATTATCTTCCAAAAGTCACGTAAGTGTTGTGGCTCTTGATACAGCCACTTTGGTAGGTAGGCGATTGCAACAACAAACATCCACAGAGGAGAAGAAGTAAATATCGCTTGATGTTGTTTTGTTCCCGAACCCGAAGAGCCACTTGAGGCCTCACGGCAACAGCGGCGCTAGAACGCTCACGCTCGATAGTTGGTGACGAAATCCGACCCCCGTGGGATGTGAGCGAAGGTTTCGTTGATAAGAGCGAGCGAGTTCCGATGCGATGCGAAAAAAGGGGGCGAAAAACGTGAGCATACACATACTCCGGGAAAGCAGTTCCCGCACGGGTTAGCCCGCGTTAGCTACTTACCTAAACGCAGAGGCGTACCAGCATCGAGTGCCTCGAGCGGCTGCGGTGGTGTCGTTTGTTGTGTCTGCAGTTGAGGTGGCTGCGGTTGCGTTGGCGTCGACTGTAGCGACGGGCAGGTGGTGGGATGCTGTGAGCCGCCGGTAGGGTCTAGCAGGCCCGGTGGCTGCGGGGTGGCAAGTTTTCGCTTCCTCGGTCGTCCTTTCTGCGACGTTTGTACCGCCATGCCGCCGGCCGTCGTTACGGGGAAAAACTGCGGTGAAATGGTTTCGGGTTCACTGGTTGGTGGTGTGTGGTTGTGGTGGCAATGTGTGAAGCAAGGTACATTACATTAGCGTATCGGGCCCGCCGAGTCCATTGTTTTTTGTGGGGTTGGTGTATAGATGGGGTGTTCGGGGAGGCGCATGAGGAGATTTTTTTTTGGTTTGTATCATGTGAGTTTATCAGTCGATCGGACGATTTTGTTTTCAGTGTCGTGTCGGTTATTGTTGGAGTGGTTGGGATGAAATCGAACGAGTAAATAAAAGAACAGTTTAAGCATAGTTTAAGCGTGGAAGAGTTGGCGTTTTGGAATTAAAAAAGGAACGAGAAATAGAGGGAGATAAAGAAATCAGACGAAGAAGGAAAGAAAAGTGAGATTGAAAGTATTTGCGAATAATTGGTTTGTTTCGATGGGAACTGTACTAGAAGTTTAGCCATGCAAACCATCGCTTAACATCGTCAACACTCACCTTAACACCTCCGACTCGTAATGATCGCCACAAAACACACGACCCTCTCGTATGCCGGCCGTGTCACCACCGCGCAGCAACTGTCCGCAGACGAGGCAGGAAAAGCAGTTGACATGAAAGATGAGGTCCTTGGCTCGCATCACCAAATCGGAGGCGCTGATGCCGTTCCCACAACGAGCACATCTTCGCACCGAAAAATGCCTGCAGGAATCGAAAAAAAAGAAGATTGACTAAGATGCTTGATTTACTTTGGTCATATTAGGTAATAAGAATAGGTTAGAAATAGGAAAATAGTCGCTATTTTGTATGATAGCTTAAAATAGCAGTTGAGAGACGCTTTTAATGACCTGAATCATTTGTAAGTCTAACAGAGGTGAATTATAGCATATAGCCGAACTTTTAAGGACTCTGTTCATATCGACACAGGCATATCTTCCTGCCAGCAGACTTACAGTTTTCCGAGACTCGACCATTTAGAGAGCTCGATTTCGTCTCATCTCTGGCCCAGTCAGCAGATTTAGAGGCTTCCAGCTTTCATTCTTCATCTCAATAAAGCTTTCGCTGTGGCTTTGATAGTTGGCTAAGCATAACTCTAGCACCGATAAAACTTTTGTAGCAGTACTTTAAGATCTTAGGATTTTGACTGAACACCATGTACAAATAATGAACATAAACGACTCAATTAATAGCATCTAATACGAGAAAAATAATTACGAAAATTGCTCGACGTAGATCTGTCCACAATAGATCTTGAACAAGATCAAGAAGCTGCCGATTTTGAATAACTGGTTTAACCAAAATACTTGAAAAAATAGATTTTAGTGAGATCTCAGTTGATGGATATGCCACGTAATTAAGTTCAATTATGCGAATAGATTTTCGATTCTGCTAGTCCTACAGGAGTTTCTCAACAATGTTTTAGTTTCCTCCGATGGGGTTACTCTACCACTGTTAATAAGGAACAAATGGGTTTTAGAAGCCCTCAGATAATATTATTAATGAGGCAAAGTTCTAAGTACCTCCTAGCACCTTTAAATCATAAAGCGGTTGTCTGTTGAAAAACTTTCTCAGGTTACAGCATCCGAAGGTAGAGTCAAAAATTTACAAGGTTTTAACTAAGTGTTTACTGATGTTAAAATAAAATTTAATTAAAAGATTGCAGATGCTCAGATAAGAGTTAAAAGTCACTTCTGAAACGATCAAATTTTCTTCGGAAAATCAGGAAAATGAAATGACGGTGACGAGTTGAATACTGGAATAAAAATATTGTATTCGTTACGGCAACTCTCTATAATTGATGTGGTCTCATATTTCTCTTGAAGGACTTGCAATATGTATTTCCTGGACTTCTTCTAATTGATCGTATAAATGACCGTTCATTGTTTATTTATATTTGGTAAAGATAGATAATTAATAAGAGCATACCTTATTCAAATAAAAACGATCCCGAATACCCTTTTAGTAGGAGTAACTACACACATTTTGGGAAGCTATAAACATTTTAAGAAACTAAGGTATAAGCGATTTTATGCTGAAACACTCAGTTGAATAGCTCTCGTGGCATGAGTCTTGCACATTTTACGGCAACGAACATTACACACATTACGAATTCCAAACAATTTAGGTCATCGTTCTGGATTTTTCTGCGGGTGAGCAACATCGGCATGGTTTTCTCGCTGACGTGTAATGTTTCAACCTTAAAAGGGACAAACCGGTTGAAAGTGTTGAAAAATTTATGACCACGACCACCGACAAACTGTATGCCCGGTGCACACACAGAGTCACCCGTGTCCACTGCCACTTCCGGAAGCCAAACGCTCCACATTCCAGTCAAAAGTTTTACGGCGCTCCAAAAAAGGATTGGGTGAAGAATCGAATGATTCATGTATTTCAAAAGAAAATCGATTGCCCACCAAATCGACGCTCGATCGATCGAGCTCCAGAAGAGAAGCAAATAAACCCCCACTAAACAAGATGCAAACGGTTGGCGAAAACATAAACGTGACCTCCGCCATGTTGAGTCGAAAAGGCTTTTTCGTTGAGCTCGAAATGGCTGCGGAAGCAGTGAAAAAAAAAAATACCCCAACTCCACACAAAAACCAAAACAAAAGAAGAGGGTAAAAAACACATTTATCCCGTTCTCTCAACTTGCTACAAAATTCCCGATAAATCATGCATGTCCATTCAATCGAATTTCCAAGGCGAAAACGTCAAACTGGAGAGGACAACGAATACTGGGTTCGATGATGTTGCATATCTGTCCGTTGGCTGGACCCGGTTTTCCAGCTGATATGCCCCGGCTTGCGCACACCAGCCATCAACGCACACCCGTAAGGACGCGAGCACGGGGAGGACAATTCAGATTTCCGCGAAATTTTCGCCATTGTATTCGTAACACGCCGGAGAAGCTTGCCCGCTTATCGTGCTGCCCGGGTATGTTTTACGTGCATGTCGATGCTGCAATCGACATTCTTCGTCGTTCCTTGAGCCCCATCCGGGAACGACTTGTTTTGCAAACAATGGTACGTTCGGTGCCACGAACAGGGAGTTTTCCTTTTTTGGACAGAAACGATCGAGCGGACTCACGGCTGCTCTGGGCTCATGATCTACATGGTCCGGGAAGATGTCACCTTACCAGGGAGCACAGGCTATGCTTCTGTGCTGGCCCGAGCGAACTGTGCCTCGAGTGCATCGTGTTGGGCGATGAAGACCAGAGCGCTGAATCCAAGGTCTCGAAACATAGTTTTCATGTTGTCTCTTCCAACAATCACTTCCGAACAAACGGTGCACAAACTCGGGTCAAACCGAATAGAGCCAGGCCGAAAAGGACGTCTGACGGTGGTTATTCATCTGGTCGCCAACGGGAAGGATGCAAGGCGAGACGCAATGAAAACGTTTTGTCGCGATTGCAATCCGGATCCAAGCCAAAAGGACGAAACGGTTTGGTTGTCTGGCGCGTTTTTTTTTCTTCTCCCCGGTCGTAAGCATCCACCACCCGAAAAGCCACCGCACTACGGTTCAACGGTGAGGCTCATTCAGAGAAAAAGAGAGAGAGAGAGAGAGAAAAAAAAACTAAAAACGAAGCAAAAATGTCATGAAACGAACGAAAGTTGCAGCTTCTTCCCGATTGTGTCCTTTCTGTATGTGCCCTACACCACAGCGAGGGCAACATTTTACCGGTATCGGATTGAATGGAATTGTGCACGCTGCCAGTGTCCCGTTGGGAGTCCCTTACTGTGAAGTTGGTCCGATCCCAGCCACCATCACCACCAGACTCCATCTGCTCGGCGTTGGGGCGCGTTTGTAACAGGCGAAGGTTGACATCCTGGCTGGTTTTCGGTTGGGTACGGTGGCTGGTATGAATTTTTTAACAATTTTATTTTATTGTTTTCCAAATTTATACCGTACCGAGAATCAGTTTTTTCGATCGCGGCTGCTGCAGAAAACCGGTTGGTGGTGCTGGCCGGTGGCGTTGGTGGCGTAAAATCAATCGTGAAACATGACTGTCGTTGGTCGAGATGGTCACCAAATGGTTAGTTTGCTTGTGCAGGGCAGATAAAAAAAACCCGTGGAGAATAAAAGCGGGGAAAAAAGGAGGATAAAACGTATTCGAACAGAGCTACGGGCGTTTTGGGAACCGTTTATGTATGTGTTTGGGGTTCGTTGGATGTTTTGTGAAGCTTTGTGGACGTTGGGAACAATGAAGTTTGATTTAAAAATATGTTCTTCGTATCTAATATTACCGAATAAATAGCAAATTAAAGTACACAAAAAGATGGGTTTTCTATCTATTATGTTACTGATTTGACTGCACTTATTACTAGGACTCTTAGGGTAATTGAAAGAATTATTGGATCATTGGACCAAAAACTATAATTGCTTCTTCGTGTTTGCTGCTTCTGCTCGGCTCAACGACCTATCCGACCGAGACTAGATATAGCTAAATCATTTAGCCGGATGGGTTCCGATACCTGTACCTGTCGTTAGAAAGGCCGACGCTGTTGTCACTCGGCTATCGGATCAGTAAATGTATAAATAAATTTTAATTACAAGAACGATTAACAAACCAGTCATATCCTTTTGTTAATTTTGTACGTTTAAGGTATCGTTTCCATAAAGACGAAACACTAACGACTAATTAAACGAAAGACTAATTAAAGCAAAAAACCATCTCTTTTCTTGGGAAGTTAGTGATACGTCAAACTCTTTCTGATCCTCGAAGATTAGTAGCTACTCCGATTTTTACTGTTGATCTTAAGAATGGTTAAATAGGATCCTGCGATCAAGGTTTGCCCTACACTCGTATTGGTTATTGCTAATACAATGCAACGCAGGGTTAAAGCTGGGAGATTTGTAAGACTGACGATACACTTACTTATAAAAATAAATTCTGCTTAAAGGCACATGAGACGCACATTTTGAAAGATTGACTTTTTGAATGACTTAAACTTAGAAATGGATTATGAGTTGTTCAAAACATGCAACAACAAAAAATGTTCCCTCAGATAAGGATACCCTTCATCGTTAAAAATTAATGAACTCAACTTTTGAGCCACCAAGTTTTACAATGATAAAACGGATTCCCCTTTTTCCTGTGCACTTCATCCTCGAGAGGTCTCGGCCTGCCATTTCTGGCTTTCTGTGACTTAATTTTACCCGTATTAAAGTAATCAGCCTTACGTACGATGCAGCGGTTTGGATGGGATTTGAACCCCGGTCCTGTCGTGTGAAGATCGGCGCCGCTGTTGCCTCAGTGCAACAAACAAGTCATAACAGTTTTGTTTAGACAATAAATGGCTATTCATCTTATATGAGTGATCTCCGACTTCAACAAGTGATCTTCGACTGTTTTGACCATAGCTTCCTGAAATCGTCAGATAATTCTGTATAATTTTTTATGCACATCAAAATACATGATATAGATGTTTGAGGGAATATCTTTACGATACTAGACACAAAAAATGATTGGACAAGACGTCCTCACATGAAAAAATAGTGTAGTTAGATCCTTATTCATGTTCTTGAAATATTGAACAGCTGTTCATATTTAATACTGCTTCAAGAATAAATCAAAAGACTCAGAAGGCATTAAGCTAAAGATTAATCGTTTTATCATGTTTTGTAAAAAAAGGTGTATAAAATATAAAACATCACGCCGAAGAACGCCCTCCCCCTTCACACACTTCTGACGCGAGAGGCACGAGTGGCTGGTCGAATTTCCTGCGCTCGCACATTGCGTGAGTAACGGCAACTATTCCACGAATGATTTAAATGGCCATGGTGCGCACGCAGCCACGCATCCGATACGCGTTCTGGCGGAGCGTACGCGTACGTGGGTTCGCACTATGGCACCGTCCGGAATCCGTTCCAGCGTTGGGAATCCGGAGCCGCCACCGGATTGGTTCGTGGCGCGCAACACAACACAAAAGCAACATTCGAGTGCAATTTTATGGTAATCCCGACGCTTTCCCGAACGCGCACCGCGTGTACAGAGCACGTGCAACAGCACGGTGGCCTTCCATCGGTATGGGTGGCTTAAGCCAGTTCGCAACCAGTTTTCCCCCTGCCCCCGTTTGCTGGAGTTGGCAGCCGATAATCGTAACCATTGCTCGGTTCGCTACCGAAAGGAAACAATCGCCCGGCACCGTTGTGGCAAAAGGGTGGATTATTATTCAGTCATGCATTTCGCCAGGTTCGCCCGCGCGATATCACGGGCGGCTCATCTCGCGAAGACCTCCGGTGTGAAACTCCGAATGGGGATGCCAGGCTGCATGCGAGCATGGTAAAGCGTTCCGGCCAGCCATCATGCACAGCTTCTGCTCGTGATAGCATTCTCCGGGAATCGGTTTGCGTTTTTCTCTCATTTGTCACGTACCACCCTCGTATCTGGGTCACACATCTCGCGCTTGTCGTCCTGCAGTCGTCGCGTTCCCTTTTTCGAACGTTCGTTCCTTTTCGTTGCCCAACCGACCGGATGCTAGTGGTCGTCGTCTGTGTGCTTGTTCGTTTTGGTGGATGATGATGATGTAGTTCCATTGGATGCGGAACGAATGCATGGAACCGGGAGTGTTTGTGGGGGGACTTTATAAGCCTTACGTTTGAAGGACTGATGAAAGATTGCGATTATGGTTCTTTCACCCACCCGGGGGTTTTCGTTGTTGGAGCGAACCACCCACCGGAAAATGAGGGCTCGTATGTTGAAATGGTGCAAATCGTTACCAGGAAACCCGCCTACGATATCCTCACGCGATGCCGGCAAGGAATCATGCATGCAAATTGACGCCAAAGACACCCGGGCGGATCGAACCGTCGTCGGTCGGTGTCTTCCTGTGTGGTATCGTTGGACCACCAGGCGTCTCCATGATGTGGAGATCCCAATGTTGTTCATTGCTTATTTGAGTGTGGTTTCCGAGTGGAAGAAGGGATGACTTTTTGTAATACAATAATTCAAAAGTTTAATACTTTTATTATTTTTGTGAACATTGAGCATCGACGTATTATAGACATTGATTTTCTATAAAAAAGGAAAAACCTAATTGTAAAGGTCCAAACAAACATTAACTTCTGCTTCACGGGGTGGAAAACGAGTCCATCAAATTAAGATGTTCTTGTGGCCATTATGAAGGGAAGGGATTTTATTGCTCACACGCAAGATCGCTTCAGACGCAACTCAACCTGAGCGCTACAAGCCGAAAGCGGTTCAACAAACCGCGGCCGTTGTCAAAAATGTGAAAAACGTCCAAAAGAAAATAGAGCAAAATAACTGTTTACCGAAGGTAGTTACAAGGAAAGCAGCAAAGCAGAGCTACCTTTCCAGAAGAAAGGTGACTTTTTTATGCATATTTTTGCTTCTTTTTTGTTGTCTGTTTAATACACTTTAAGCTCCAAGAATTGTGGCAGCCACCAAAGCGGTTCGGACTGGTCGTTGAAGACGGATACGCAACGAACAGTTCGGTGCTGTCGCGACAAGCCAAACAACAAATAAGATATGCACATAATATATTTTCCATCCAGACCAGACGGGCAAAACTTCATCTTCCAGCTTCTCAGCAGCGTTTGGGTGCGTTCCGGGAAGAATGGAACGAAACGCGCCAAGGGTATTCCATTTTCTTTTGCGGATTTATTTGTACTCCAAGCGTGGTCGCTTCCCCTGCTTCAGGGAACTCAGTGTCTTTCGCATTACGCAAACAGTGATTTGCATTCTATGGATTCAGCAGGACTGCGGTGGGTTTCGAAATCAGAAACAGAAAAAAACGAAGCAAAATCGTTTCCCGGACCAGTGGAGAGGGTTTACGTTTCGGTTGGGTAAAGAAAACTGATTGAATTGAGCTGTGGTTGATGGATGCCATAGGAAGAGGACACAGGACAGCGGAAACATGGAGCCGACAGGTAAAAGCATATTTTACTTTCATTATTGTAACGGTTGCCATTCTTTGGTGCTTGATGCTCTCTCGAATTTGCTCATTATTTTCTACGCCGTAGCGACATCTTCATTCGGTTGACAAACACGTAAAAAGGATTTGTTTTGCAAGCGTGCCGGGAAGCAATCTGAGGACGAGTTTTGTTTTCATTGGTGGATTTTTTTTGTGTTAAAGAAACACATTTTTTGAAATTGACTCGTAGGTGGTATGTTTTGTGTGTGCGTATGAATAGCGGTATTGTTAATTGCTGGCAACTTTAGGCTGCGTGAGGCGAGATTTACGTCGAATTGTGTGTGTGGTGCTCTGGTATTATTGGAGCAGGCAGGTTGTACTTTGCGATGACCTTTACGAGGATACTATTGTGCGCCTGTTGGTGGGGGACTTCAAAGGTATCTGAATTTATAGGAAGTAAATTTCGCAATGAGACGAAGAAATTGTGAAATCGTCTGGACATTATGAAATGCATGAAGTTTGACGGTACGCAGTGATGTACCGTGCTGGACTATAGCATAAGATGGTGACGATTTTTCTAACGAGTCGTTGTACAAAGACTTTTTCTTAGTAACAGTGGAGCAAGAAGCCCTCATTAATCTGGATTAATAAAGAAGGTCTGGTTTTATGTGATTTATATGAAAATAAATCTTAAATAGGTTAGACAACTAAAGATGGCTTTTCAACAAGTTTAAAGACAGGGTTGAACTTAAACGATGTTTGACTAGCGTTGAGGAGGATCGAACCGTTTGCGCCTACAACAGGTAATATTAATAACAAGTAATACATTTATAATAAGCGTTTAGATCACTTTTGATTAGGTATTACTATTTGTAAAATATATTATAACGAAATCTGAATAAATATATGCTAGTTAGTCTTACAGTTAACCTCGACCAGAATGGAGTGGAGAAGAACGCTCTGAAAGTATGACAGAGCTTAGAAACATAATCTTTTTCGGAGGAACCAGAGATTGTCTGTATTCAGAATATTGATTCCCATGCACTGATTCAAAATCTTTTAAGCGTTTCCAAAATTCCTAACTTTGGTAAAGATGTAGCCGATGCCTTTTTCCAAATTTTAGACGACGTGTTCCTAATAACAGTATCGCATTGGTTTGAAAAATAGACGTGGGGTGGTTGTATTCTAATACCTTACACAACAATAATACTATAGATAATCGTTTGACAATAAAATCTTTGATTTTTCTTCAAATTTGAAAGAATTAAAATGAGGCTAAAAATACAGAACAAGAAAAGAATTAAAAGTTAATATTAAAGAAAAACATGTAAAATTGCATTTTTTTTATTTATTCTATACATAATGGATCAGAAAAGGATATTGACAACCTTTAATCATTAAAAAGTTAAAAATTAAAGTTTTTGGTGTGCGTTAAATGTATAAATAGTAATTTAGCAGATCTAGTTGTTCTTCAGTGAAAAGAAAAAAAGGTTTAACGAGTCTTAAAACAAGCTTAACGAGTCTAGGAAAGAGTGGAACAATTACTTAAAATAAAAACATTAAACATATCTCGTTCCAACCATTATCCTCTCGTGGTCCATCGAACCAAAATTGCCCGCAAACGTTCATTTTGTGCTAATTATTTTTTCAAACCAAAAACACAAGCCTCGTGCCAGCACTGGCCTACTCGCAGCTTGCATCGTTAAGACTTCCCTTTTTCTGCTTTACAACGTTCCACCCAAGAACAGGCAAAATTACAGAACACGGCAGCCGTTAAAAAATCCCATTACTTTAAACTGTTTGATAAAAATTGGCCTGCGTCGTTGACCAACCAGCGGACCAAGCTTCTGGTAATTACCGTTAATTGCAAGGCGCGTGCAAATGGCGCATGAAAATGCGTCCGTTAAGTAAGCAGCGGCTCCAAAGCATGCCGAAAGTTCTTCTGTTTTTTGTTTTCATTTAGATCAACCGTTTAGACTCCGCGTGGTTGAGATATTTCGTCTGAATAATGAGCGCATCTTTTTTCGCTCCTCTCGTGTGTGTGTGTGTGTGTGTGTGTATGTGTGTGTGTGTGTGTGTGTGTGTGTGTGTGGTAACGAATGAACCAGCCCTTACCTGTAGTAGTCGTCCTTGCAGTAAATGTTTCCTTCACGCGAGTAGCAGCTCAGTTCCGCTTCCAGGTTGTGTAGACACTTGCAGCACCGTAAGCATTGGTTGTGCCAGGCACGGTCCGCCACGAGGAGGTAGTATCTGGCAAATGGATTGGCGCCCAAATGGGTGTTAAAAGTCTGGATGTTTGGTAGGCAAAGAAAAAAGAACGCCCCTCTGCCGCTCTGTGTAGCTTCTTACCGGTCTCGGATGGAAATGCCACATCCGGCACATTTTTCCGGCGCCACCGCTTCGGCGGCGATCAGGTCCTTCAGCATGATTCGATCGGTTGAGCACGGTGTATGCACTTCCGCTTTGGTTTTGTCACTTTCTTGGATGCGTTGGTCGGCTTCACACGTTTCACACCCGTCTCGGAACGGTTGCTTTTAATTATCACAAGCACATGCACACACACACAGTTTCGTCGGTTATATTCGTTGATTAATTACCGCATGCAGACGGGAAATACGCGTAATGTAGGTCATTTGCGGGGTTTTTTCCGTTCAAACGCAGCTGCTGTTAAGACGTTTATGCATAATTTCAGTGTAATTAGTAGCAATTTTTATATATTGGTTTCACGTTGAAGTAGTCTAAAAAAGTTTACAATAATTGTTCTCTATACACTAGTTATACACATATGGTAGTTTGAAAATCTGGGTGTTTAGATCGATATAGCTCTATCAATTTTGAACAGGAAAAGAAAGGGAAAAGTATCAACTGACGTAGTCATCTTGACACCTTGAAGCATGAGCTGCATCCTACACTTAAATCAGTTAATGGACAACGACATCGACTGCACACGATGAAGTTGCAAAAAATAGAAAGAGATAAATATGGCAGCAACTCTTTACAATGCTTGAGTCGTTCCTTACTGCTCACAATTAATTTTACTGGAGTCCACAACAATTATACCCTTCAAGACCTGACATAATCGTATATTTATCTGATTATCTTAATATATACTGCCTCGATTGACTAAAAAGAACATAAAGGAGACATTCAAAAAGCCAGTTAAACTACTGCTTTAATCCTCTGTTATCTGGGACTTCCCGACCAGAACTATCAGACTGTTGGAGAAAGATTGATGGGAATATAGAAATATATTTTCGAGTGCATCTTTGAACAGCACAGAATCAAGCATAAAAAGGAGTGTCCTCTTGTGGACACTGATAGTTACTCAAAAATGGTTTGATGAAAATATCTTTAGTATAACTCCAGCCAAACCTACCAATTTCTACAAGCAATTTTCCAGAAAGTCGTCCAGATAGTCAGAAGGACCGAGAGCTTCCTCTTCGTTAGCTTTGTAACCTCGAAAAGACTTCTTCTTCTTTTTTTTCTTGGTCTAACAACCTCTTAAGTCATGATTACTAGACTCACAGGACTTCACACCGGTCCGGCCGTGTGAAGACCAGCGCCTCGAAAGGACTTGACAATATTTTATCCGTAGGTAGATAGTCATGTCCTGTCCTGTTTAGGTGTTCTGATCCTAAAGACCAGTAGAAGGTCCCATCACTTGTTTGTATTAGCTTTGTGCGTCTATGAGAACCTTGGTGTTATATACACTTGGTTAAATGTAATGTCCAGGCTCAAGTTATTCATTCTCTTTCGACAGGATAAACTGACGTCTCCGTGAATAAAGTAATATTACTCAAACTTGTCTGCAGGTCGTCGCATAAATACTTTCAAATGACAATTATTCCCCACTTTCTAATATACTTTCCTGTTCCTCATCGCACTACCACGTACTGTCGGTGCGCTTTAATATGCTTCAGAAAAACCTTCCCTCCAATATTGATGTTCACCAAGCATCAAATCAATAATCGAGAGCACTTCAAACGTTCCTGCCTCCCTCCCCCCTCTCTCTCTTCGTACTTCAATCCCCGTTGAGGGCAAATGTTTTATTCAAACGTCACGAGTTTTGCAACATAAATGCGTACGTTTGACAATCATCAGTCTTGGCCTGTGATTCGGGTGGGTGAAAATATGTTTCCCATTTTTCCCCGTTCCTCTAGTACAAAAAAAAAGCTTTAGCGAACGAATTGAAAATAGATAAATCATTCACCAACTGTCACCCAAGCGCTGGCAGTCCCAGGCAGATGAGCGGCACCCTTTTACCGGTGATGGGATGCCGGGGTGAAGGACGCGCATTTGATGGCGGCATTCGGAAAGTGCATTCACTACGCAAAAACCCCATTCACGATCCATCCATCCGGTTGACGTTTCAAACAGGTCCGGGGGATCGATTGATCGATCGCACAATTCGATCCGTCAAAGCGTGCACGGGGCATCGAAGGGGTTTTTGATTCTCAGCACTCGGGAGCCGGGAGGCGCGGACTTCCGACAAAGCATCGGAGGAAGGGGTTGGGGGGGGGGGGAGTGGAGTTGGAGGCGTCGTTGGTGCACCAACGTCCGAAGTAGTTTGACATCGATTGAGATAATAATTGGCATTCCAGGGGATGCCAGCGGTATGCCAAATCGATTCAAAACTTCCCTTCCCTTAACCGAGATGCGAGAGTGTATCGGTTTTGTTTGTCTGTGTGTGTGTGTCTACGAAAGACCTATTCTTCTTGGGGCGCACATATGTGATAAGATACAACTCAAGAAATTGAAGGAAGCAATGCTAGTTGCAGAAAAAACGAGAAACGAGCGACATAAAACCTATCAAATCCATACGATCAGTGTCGCGTTTAAAGCGTTTCACATCGATTTGCGTGCCGGCGAAAGGTTAGTTCGAGTGCATGTTCACGTGCAGCACGCCCGTAATATCCATCTGGCCATCTGGACTCACATGGGCTTTATCAACCGACACTTCAAACCCCCTCCCCCTCCCCGTCCATTTTCGCGAGTGTACGACGAAACGGCGTTTAATCTAAAACGCCTCCACCGGTGCTCGTTGGACCAGCACTCGTTTGTCACGTCGCAGTACATGGAGTGGAAGGCTTTTATTAAATTATAACGTTTAACAACACTCGCCCACCGCTTATCGTGGCTCGAGTAAGCGGCGTCACTTGCGCCCGTTTTGCACGAGAGTAGAGTAATTGAATTATCTTTTCCCACCTCTCGGGAGTCCACCACTCAGCCATCCACAGCATCCGAAGCACTAAGACGCACGAGGGCACAGCGTTTATGCTAATTTCATGCAAATTTCCCCCACACACACACACACACACAACCGAGTCTCAACCACAAGTTGATCGTGGCCGGGCATTAATGAATGAAAACCAACAGCTCCAACATCGACGACACAGCGCTGGGGTGACACCAACCGGTAAAATGTGCACAGTGTTTACAAAGCCAACCAACCAGGAAAACCGGACCGAGGCGCCATCGCCGATCGGCGTACAGCGCATGGTGGATGCGATGGTGTCACATCGTTTGGCGCCAACACATTGGCACGATGGAAACGAACGTTTCCCGAAGGGAAGCAACTGGGCTAAGATTAAATCAATTAAGATTGTGCAGTATCGGGAAGAAGCAGCGAGGTCCGTTTTTTTCCCACCGAGGTTCCTGCGGTTCCCCACAAATATCCCACCAGGTGGCGCCTTGGAAGTTGCCATGTTTCGAGCCTACGGGGTTTGACACTTGTAAATCGTTCGGCCTGTGTGCACCAGCGAACAGCAGCCCTTTGGGTGAAGATCATTTTATGTTGCGTGTTCTGCCCCAAGCCCCAGCAGCCAGCAGAAAAGAAGTCACCGAAACCCGTTTTTCGGGGTGATATGTTGTGGCCAATTAAACGAAAACCCTCCTCCCGGACGGCCGAAGACGGCCTGTGGCAACCTTCTGTGCATCGCACGGTAGTGTACGTGTTCAATTAAAAATCATAAATTATTTGTTCCTCGCATGCTTTGCGTCCGTGTGGCGTCTCGGGGCGTCCAGATGATAACCACTGATTGCGGTTTAGCGGAGGGGAAGCCTTTTTGCCGTGTCTTTTCTTCGAGGCTTCCCCAGCAGAAGGTGAGTTGGTACGGTTTGCCGTATGCTGATCGGTACACAAATGACACAGCTTGAGCTGGACAGAAATGCATCTCTTTTAATTATGATTCATTACATTAAGGTTTGACATGTAAATCATAGCTGTGTAATGTGATCGTTTTTTAATAAGCGAAACATTTACACTGGTTCCCCCGTTCAACAAAAGGTTTTTACTTAGATCCTTTCGTATAGCTTGAACATTAAAAACGTGAGCGATTACTTCCCATACTTGCACAACGTTTTCTCACACAAAATCAGTTCCCATGAATTTGTCCATCATGCGTCCTAACGCGAAAGGGAAGAAAAAGAAATCTCCCGTCGGCAAAAGGCATCACTTATCGACCCATTAATCGATCGACAACCATGTTTTGCCGTGGAAAACGCAACTACACACACACACACACACAAACTTTTTGGCGTGAAGTAGCGCACAAACTTCTTGCGCTAGACGTGCGCTGGACATTCGGTCCACCGGTCCACCACCGCCCAATACCGGCGAGGCTGGTCGGTAGCGTTTGACAGCGAGGGCTAAAACATCAACCTTCAAGCAAGCAAGACGCAAGCGCACTTCGAGCGGATCCAAGCAAGCGAGCGGCGACAAACATGGCGACAGGGCACAAGACAACACGTTTGCTCAACCGCGTGTGTGTGTTTGGCAGAATCGGTGGTTGCTTTCACAGTTCGCAGAGCGCGAGAAAAGAAAGAAATCTTCCAGCGAGCCACCAAACTTCACCACACACACACACATATGGGTGCAGTGGAGCACATGTGGGGGCAGCTGGGAAAACCCGATGCCAGGTTGCATTAAAAATTCAGCATCATGAAACGTACAATTATGAAAATTAAACCATCCATTTGCAGACATTAATTAATTGATATCGTATCATTATGGAATTATAAATAAATTAAACCCGATGTGTGGATGGATGGAGGGGAAGGGGTGAGGAAGGGTGTGGAGGGAGAGGGTAGGTTTGATTGAGAGGGCAATTGGAGGTTAATGTAATTCCGCTTCCGGGCTGCCGTACCGCTGGCTGGTGAACCTCACGAGCATTCGTCGTCCGTCGGGTGTGAACAACGATCAATAGATGGGGATTAATTGTGATAGAAAATTTGCACTGCCATCAGCTGGAAGCATCTTGCACCGTGGAAAGGTGTATTTTAATGAAGATGGAGAAAAAAAAAGGAAAAGAATGTCGTAGTGGTCGTTTGTTAAAGTATGAAGGAAGCTTTTAAAAAAAGCTGTTGAAATGGTCTGCAAAAAGGCTTACAAAAGTGACTTATCAAAGCTCTTTAGAAGGTTAGACGTTTGGACGTTATTTTAATATTCAAACCCCTCTTGATTGTAGTGTTGATTTTATGTTTACTTCTTCTAATTTTCACCAAAATCTCGAAAATTAAATTCCTATCATTGCTGGATTTTTTTCACTTGTTTTTTTCTGCCAGTAACTGGCTTGTAAGTCTTGTATGCGGGGCGATGAGTTTCGATATTGGACCCATCGAGTTAGCAATCGATGTTGCTTTCATTTTGTTCAAGTGTATTTCATTGCATTGATTTGCATTAAGTTGTACAAATATGAAAAACAATTGTTTATATACACAAAATGGTAAATCTTTTTCATACCGAAACACCTTAGCGTCCACATTGACTTAGATTGCATTGATTTCACACTACAGTTTACTGAGCTAAGCTAATAAACCCAATTGCAAATGTACCCATATCCAACTTAATTTGAAGAAACAATTCAGTTTCTCGTGTTTCCGGAAGGCAGCGCAACTAGTGCCTACAGGCATATGTAGAGGAAGGAGTTAACAGTTGAAGCGCCCATAGTAAAAAGAAATTCGAGAACAATCACAAAGCGACAATAAATTTGAACCCTATTTTTATAGTGCAATCACTTAGGTGTTAAATTTTTGTCCCCGGGAGTCCAATATAAAATTCGACAGCATTGCTTCAAAGCGTGTGGTTATAAAAATTCCGTAACTTGCTTGGTTTGTTTAATTATTACAATTTTGATTTAATGCGGCTCTCAATAAAGCGTAAATACATAACATAAATTCCCTAGATTCTACATATTTATTTATTTATTAAGTAATACGGACTGATGCCGTATTGTCACCACTGAATGTGGTGACTGTGAATTACATTCACGAAGAAAACAATTAAACAAAATTAACTAGATTCTACATATGTTTTTGATTTTTTTTTGGTCAGCTTACTATTGCTTGTGCAATTGAGCTTTAAAGTAAATAATATTTGTTTATTTACTTAATATATTTAAATAATATTTGTAATGAACCAAGAGTTCATTAAGGTGGTACTCGTTTTCTAACTCTCTTATGAAATTTCAAATGAAGGATGCTTCTTCAAATAAAGGATGGAATTGCAAACCTGCAAATATTCACAAATTGCGAAGTAGAATAACTTTTCTTGTAATTAAAAAAAGTCTTAGGTGTACTGGTTTTAGTTTTTTGGAAAATTTAATAGTTAATAAATAATAAAGCATAAAAACTGTAGAACTTGTTTTCCAGTTCATTAGAATGTTTTGTTTTTGCTGCATTTAGCTTGAAAATAGCGAAAGGCCATCACATTTGATTGATCAAAAAATCAAAAATATGCACTAATAGTTCAATTGCTTGTTCTTTTTAGTTAAGGTAAATAACTTATTTTGTTATTGAATTTGGCATAAACAGCAATAAAAATTGCCTCAATGAAAAGAACAACTTTCAAAAGACTTCCTTTCCGTAACTATTAATGTGCCACTTCCGTTCGGTAACATCCCGACGGTAATTCAACACACCGACCAACAGTCGGCAAAAGATCAAAGGCAGACCTGCCGAAAAGTATCTTCCCGAAGCATTGCCATCAATTCAGCTGTAATCATTCGAAGAGAAGAAGAAAAAACGAACGAACATTCAAGTGCGACAAGAAACACACTTCGATCGCCACAAGGATCGCTTCGATCGAAGGAAATCGAATACATCTGTTGCCGAAAATATTATTCAACCGTCGGGTAGGGAAGAAAGACGAAGAAAAACACACACACACACACCATCGGTGACAATTTTCAAAAACAACTGAATAAAGCTGATTACCGATGACAACACACACACACACATACACAGTTGAGAGCACGGAAACGATCGCGTTCCCACCGGCCAACCGTTACCCAGCCCGTTGGTGGTGGAATTAATTAAATTCACAACATTTCTCACAGACGTGCGGCGGCATTAATGTGCGTTCCCGTTTGATTGATACGATCTGTACCTGGCGCGTACAAAAGTAAGTGTGTCACCAGCCGGGCGCAAAAACCACCAACCCCCCCCCCCTCCCCCTCCCCCTCAAACGCGACTTAAAACCGGGTGACACAAACACATCCTTCGAACCGGACCCGGAAAAACACTTCACAAGGATAATTAGAACTCACAGCACCAGACCACCCTCACCCATACACGCGGACACACGCGGAGCTATGTTTTGGTGTTGTGTAAATATCGGCACTGCGTTATCATCCGTTCTTCGAGTGTGGGTGTTTAGATAACCGTCAGCCAGCACCAATAATCACTCGCACACTCGGTGTAGTGGTGTGCCGGTGGATGCTGTTGTTAATTAGTATCCCCGGTAACGGTCGCGAGAGAAGACACGGACGGACGACGCTTTTCGGCCTCTCAAGACGACCGAGCAGATCGCCTGCGGAGAAAGTGTCCGGGAAGTGTTGTGCATGGTTGAATCGGGCAGTGGAATCCTAGCGCACGACCTAGAGCTTTTGGCGGAACGTGCATTTGGGTCACCGGGAAACAGAAGCGGGCGCGCGTACGGTTTTTGTTGCGAAACTTCTTGAATAATTTAAACACCAACAGCCACTACCGTTGAGCGAGCGGAACTGCGCGTCACTTCTCTTTACTGGCGACTGGTACGGTTTGCGAACTTATCACAGAAAAATCCCCGGCTCCGGCGAGACTCCGGCGTTGCTACACGGCTCATCTCCATACGCTGGCAGAGAAAACAATGCTATTCGGGGTAAGTTTTTCTCCGCCAGCGTTTGGGGAGCTCGGAGTTTTTCCCTTCTGCTTCTGCGTTCGTAGCTGGGGCCGCACAGACACCATCACACCTTTCCGGACGGTAAAGGCACACCGAACTGCCGATACCGGGGTGCGTACCACCTTATCACTAGTCCGGTGCGGTGAAGAACAAGAACTCTGAACTCCGAGCACTGTTGGCGCCCTTCCCCCCAGTTTTCACACACACACACACACACACACACTGACACCAACCGGCGAATGGGAAAAAAATCTTCCCGTTGTTCGAGTTCCGTACCGGGAAAGGTAGCAGGAAGCCTCCGAGCGGTCGAACACACCGCTACCGGTGCGCGTCCCAATAAAACAAAAATGCACACATCGACCCGGGGACCAAATCGGAACTAGCATTTCATGCATTCAAGCCGTCCTCGCGAAAGCGGGAGGAACGCACGTGTGTGTGTGTGTGTGTGTGAGTGGGGTTTTTTTATAACCACTTTTTGTTATCGCCACCAGCAGTCATATTCAAAACCATAACCAACCAACCTCTGGCGTGTATGCTGGTGACGCGGGCCGGTGTGCAGAAAGAGATGGCGCGAAAACGAATGCGGAACCGAAGAGACCGTGGTGGTGGTGGTGGTGGTGGGTGGTGCTTTTCTCAACGCGTCCCGGTTATGCGCCACGCATTTGCGTCCCGATCCGCTCGAGCGAGTCGTCGAATTGGACGAATCGTTTTGAATAGCATTTGCGTTCGAGTAGTGTGCGTAAGTGTGCGCGAACGAAGCGAAAGGATACGCTTTGGCAAACGTGTGGGTGACTGAGAAATCGGTGAGCATGGGACAACAAAAGCCGATGGAATTAAACAAAAAATCAGTCGGAAGCGTTGTGATGTGTACGGGTGGAAAAGTGCATGCGAATGAACGAGATTTTTTTTTCTAAACGGGGAAGTAATCGGCGAGAGCGAGAGAGAGAGAAGCTCACTCACAGAGTGGTGAGTAAAATACTCACACGTGAATAAAACCGTCCTCCCCCGGATTGGTATTTATCACCCGGAAAGTTTGCCGACATGCGCAGAAGGTCCTGCCGATAGAAGAATGCCTTTTTGGCAGGAATGATTGCAAAATGTCGTTTTTGTGGAGGAGAGAAACATTCGCGAGGATTTCTAAGCAGGTTGACTTCGTTTAAAGTAATTGTTGAGGAGTTAAAATAATACTTTATTGACTACATCTTCCAGATTTTCACTGAAAAGTCCCGAATTCATCAACCTTCAAGAATCCTGATAAGAATTCAGCCCCTACTTAGTTCTCGTACTCTTCATCTCACCAATACACCCTAACACCAAGAAACGGAGAAAAAGAGATCCTCTCCGCGCATTTTTGGGGTGGAAAACTCGTCAGAAAATCTCCCACCCATTTTCACACCAACACAAACTCAGTAGAAAATGCTGAGAGGACCACCTTTTTTCCCACCCTTTTTTTGCTGTTTGTATGTTGCATGGCCCTCGCGCTCGCCCAGCGAAGCAACCATCCAGCAGCTGGTTGATGGAAAATCACCTTCAAACAGCTTCACACCACGCAAGTGTTTGACATTGTGTCACTCGCACCCGTGCGAAAAGAAAGAAACTCGAACCCGGGCAACTCGTATCCGTGGAAATCGTAATGGCGGGATGTGAGATTGCAGTGGAGGACTGGTTGCTCTGGTTGTTTTTCTTGGATTTAAGCTCTTAAGCTGAGGATTTTGAGAGTGAAAAAAAACAGCTCATAAATCGGTATCGTCAAGGTCTTGCAATTAACGCTAAGACAGGAGACCCAGGATTACAATGTCTTGCAAAATATTCCTCAAAACTGCAAGTCATATTCAAGCCTCATTTCCCCAAATCAACCTTCTTCCATACTCCGCACTCTTCGGCGATCTCATTCCCATCGAACGAAACACAACATTTCCCACCACTCACCACTCGCTCGCTGCTACCCGTTTATGGGTTTGTCACGAAACAAATTGTCACTCACCGCTCGCTCACTACGCGCTGCAACTCTTGCTGCGTGTCCATACTTTTGTTTTTTGTTCTTCTGCCTGCCAGCATCAGTTTTCCTTTCGAAGCATCGGCGACAGCAAACAGAAAGCACAAAAACCACTCGCTTCCTTAAACGGGCCTGCCGCGAACCCATCCACCAAGGGTTTGTCCTTACCGAACCGACCCGGCCGACTGTGGGTGAAATCGGAGCAGAACACAGAACGGTTCCCGGTTCGCCGTTTGTTCGGGAGTTGTTGCTGTTGCGGTTAGACAGCTGAGCTACAACGAGGGGGGGATAAATTTGTTGTTGAGACAATTAATTAAGATTCCTCATCCCGGTCCACCTTGTTTGGATTGAGCTGATTGAGCGGATAGTTCCGTCCGTTTACGCACGCTTAAATGTTGCAACAAAAATCACTTGATTGAAATCGCTGCTCCTAGGTTGCTTCACAAGATTCGATCATCACAAGATCGGGAGGATTGTTTTACGTTTTTTCTTCAGGTGAAGATCATTTTTAACAGCAATGATGAGAAATATGTCAGTGCGCCATATAGGTACACGACGAAAATATGCCCACAATGCAGGTTGGTAACGAAAGTTCTTCATTTTGTTGTTGCTCACTCTCCATCAACTAGTTTAAGAGGCTTTTTTTTGAGAATTGAAGTGATTCGATCACTATGATCACCTGTTTGATTGAGCTGATTGAGCAAAGGTAAAACAATTAGCCCTCGGTGTAAGAATTGCGGATGACATTGATTCCCGTGACAGCTCCGTCTAGAGGTGGAGATCCTTCTTTGGAGCACATTCGCGAAAAGGGGCAGCACAATTCCACACCCTACTAGCATGCTCTCCCATCTACAGATTTTACATTCTTACGGTGAAAAATTTGACTAGAAACATACCGAAAGACAAAACATTCCACCGAAGCTATCCCGTGAGTAAGTAATTTCCCGTCTAGCTTCATTTGCTGATGAGCTAAATTCCGGCAGGTTGTAAGAATGTGCCTACGGGTGTTTACACTTGCAACTTGTACGCAGAACTAGTAATTGTTTTGCGAAAGCTAATTGGCTGCGCGTTGCTCGAACGAAATAAAGCAAAAACAGACGGAACACATTTGAAATATACTGATGTGTTTACCAGCTTTTTTCTTCCACCCAACTAATCAATCCAGTGCAGATTGGCAAAGCGTTAGGGTTATTAGGGTAATTTGTTTGCTGATTAGAAAATGGGTGCTGGTATCATTCGGTTTGTACGGACGATTTTGAAACGTACACAGTTTTGCTGATGCGATAGCTCTATTCGTTCGTTTGTTTGGGGAATAACATTAGAGCCCACAAAGCCACGTAGGAGCACAATTGAATGAGATCGCAAAAGAGAATTCAAATATTTGATAAGAGCAAATCATTTTAACATTCGTTCTGGACTATCTAGTTTATATTTTTAAGCTAACATTTTAATTAAATGTGTTTAGTTTTTTTCTGGAGAGTGCAAATAAACCATCGTGTTAATTCGTGCTGGACCAGCTAGATTAACTAATGAAATCAAATCGCAATGAAGCACCCAACGGACTTCATTATGCATCGCAACATCAGCAAACGCGCACACGGACAAAACAAAGCCAAGACTTAGCATAACTACCCATCAAGCTAATTGAAACAGCCGAATAAATGTACGAAGCGTCATTAATTATTGCTTCCCATTCTCATTCAACTAGCGCAAAAAAAAAACTGAACCCAACTGCTGAATGTGTCTGATGAAGCTCTCCCGAACGCTCGAAATTATTCAAATAGAATCGTACCTATTGACAGCCGCGAATAACAATCGTTACCAATGAATTAAGGATAAGTTCTGGCGGTGGAAACTATTCCCCCAACCCAATCGGCACCGTGTACCGTGCGCGGCCGGTTGTTAACACTCTAATGATAATCAAACAAAATGGTGCACCACTCAGCAACTAGCCAACCAACTAGGAGCGTTTCTCTAGGGAAAGCCTCACCGAGGAGGAGGAAAAAAGAAACAAACACACGGATTCGAGTTGGTGGCTTGCGCAACGGATGCCGCCCGATGAAGTCGACTTAATTCAATTACCAATTATCGCCCCCGAAAACGACCCATCAACAGCTCGGCGGTGGATGCCAGCGGTTCCAGCCGGCCAAGGAAGGATACATTATTTATCAAACCGTTCTAAAAAACTCGCTCGTCAATCTGCTGGTTTCTAATAGGTGCGCTTCGCTTATCAAGGTTGAAGGTTTTGTGCGAACAAAGTGATCTGTAAAACACGACCAACGAAGGGAAGGGATGAATATTTACTGGCCGCGTGGCCGCGACCTGACTCGGAAGAATTCGATGAAAACCGGTGCCACTTCCGAATCGGTGCCAGTGGCCCTGACATTAGAAGAGTAATGATTTTCTTCCTGGAGACGGAGTAGCTATGTCGATAGTTGGAGCTGTTTTGTTGTTCGGGCGCTAATGCGTGAATTTTCTTGCAGAGCAACAAAAGAGTTCTGTCGCCCCCCGGGATGGCCGATACAGTGGCCGATGATTTACCGTTCGAGGGTCTCGAACGAGAAGGAACCTCTGATCCGGTTCGAACGACGGGGGAGGGGGAAACAGAAAATTAATGAATGAAATCTGAGCCGGTTTCGTGGTCGAATCTTGGTGGAAAAGAATCGAGAATTAGTTTTGGCTTACCGTTCGTGCTGTTTTTTTTTGTTTGTTTGCTCCGGCAGTCACCATTCTGACAAAGTGCTCGCTTCCTTGCGTTGCAGCGGCGTTGTGCGAGCCGATGCTAAATTGGGCGATTAACTTGATGAAAACGCCATTTTGCGGTACGGCAATGAATGATCTGAATGGTGGGTTAGGGTGCGGTGCCGGGGGGGAGGTGCCCAGACGACGCACGATATCTCTCTCGTAAATTGGACATATATGTTTGCCACCGATAAAATCTGGCCCCGGTGGATGCGATATTCGTTTTTCACAGTACGAACGATCGTTTGATCGTTCGCAGCACCGAAAGGATGACACCTTTGATTTGTTTGAAACGTTTGAAAGCGATGTTTCCATGTGAGTTCGGGGTGTGTGTATGTGTTTTTCTGATGGTGGTTTGGATGTGTGCTTCTTGCCGTGGATTTTACTGGGAGCCAAAAACGTGAAGTTCAGAAGAGAAGTAAACCCCAAATAAAAGCTGCAACAGCTCCGCAGGTACAGCGTGAAGTCGTCGGGGCAGAAGGGTCGGTCCTCTTCGGCAAAGCGTCGTGTTTGGTGGGATAATTGATTTAATTCCTTTCCAAGTCTCTGGTTAGGTCGATATTTTACGAGTTCCGAGCTGTACACCGGTCCCATGGCATGCCGATCGTCCCTTCGGTCGACGAACCGGGCCCTGGTGGTAGCAAAGGTTATCAGCAGCAGTTTAAGCGCCCATCAACACGCGGACGCACCATAAATTGGCAGTAAATCGAAATTAACGGACTAAAGTACATGAAACTTAACGAAATGAAGGCGATCATGAAGACAAAACTCCCGGCAAACAGGCACACACACACACAACCCATCAAGTGATGCTCTAAATGGTGCCGCGTAATCGCGGAAGCACAAAACGGTAGCATTCGCGCCACACTCGCGCCCCGCCGAAGGGAGCAAATGGGTGCATTTATACGTTTTGAAAATTAGTGTTCCGAGTGTACGGTTGATTTCCTTCCACCCGGGGCGGGGGACCTTCCAGTTCCAGTTTATCATTCACCCGTTCTACACCATGAAACTCGACGCGGTTGAAAAAACCGCTCAACGAGATCGAACGCTGGCAAAATGATCATCAAATAAAGTGAACATTTAATGTTGCCGTCAAACGTGAGGTTCGGGATGGCTTGAAGAGTTTGGTTGCCACAGATCTCGGGAAGGGGACTCTTAGCTGTTGCTTCCAGCTCGTTCTAAAAACACAAAGCTTTGGACATTTGTGGTCGGTCTACGTACGTCGATGGGTAAATCGCGTGCTTCTTAGACATTAACCAGCTCTGCATGATGACGGCGACTTAACGTGCGGTGCTAATTAATGGATCACAACAAATCGAGTTAGATAAGATAGTGCGCCGGGTGGAACAAATGGTACACAACGAACGGAAGCAATGCCAGTGTCGGGGTGCAATGTGGTGCAACAAGGTGCTTTATCGTGTGCCGGCAAGTACGGGTGATGGATTGGTTGGTGAAAATTAGGTGCTCTAAAAGTTAATGATTGGTTTTTGTACATCGAGACCAGTAATCATTTACTTTGTTTTAAAATTTGTATGTTTGTATGTATTGATCGTTTTTGGGGTAAACGAGGCGTTAGATGCAAAAATTATCTCACGGCTGGACCGCTCAAACCTCATCCAGACCACCTCACAAGATCGTACGCAAGATCGACTATCCAGCAATGAGTAAAATCAAGTTAAAGAAAGCCAGAAACGCCAGGCTCAGAGACCTTTTCAGGATGAGACCAGCCCTGCGTATGGGGAGGTGGTCTGGATGGGATTTGAAACCCGGTCCAGCAGAGTGAAAACCGAAGCCGTTATCGCCTCGGCCACCGGGTTGCCCCAATATTTCAATGGCATCAAATTTAACTCTGTTCTACTTCCTTGTATTCAAGTATTGTAGTTATTGTAGACTGCAGTAGCATTGAAGTAGAACTGCCCTTAAAATCTTATTTAGGCAATAAAAGACTTTCGGTGGAAAATGAATTCAACAGCCGCAAACGATGTACACCAAAAACGGATTGATTGATTTCTTTTGAACGCAAATTAAAAAAACAATCTCTACTTTAATTAGTACAAACAGTTTTTGTCGTCTAGATCCACTCATTTATTGCTGCTTTCTCGTGAATCACTTTTTTGTACATACGCTTTTTAGAATAATATCACGTATTGGGACCATCGTATCTACAATTAACCAAGCCTCATGTCACCTCAATGCTTATAGGAGAAAAAAAAACCAACGGCCCCCCCATGAACCAACGCACATGGATCCCTCACGTCTCTTCATTGGCTTTGGTGCCGCTATCGGTTCGACACTGGGCCCGACACTGGCCGGGTACCGTGAAATTGAACAATTAGTTCGTAATGCCACGACCAGCAGAAAACGGGTGGCGACCGTACAATCGCCCACAAATCGGCCTTTGGTGAGCGCGAACCGGCGAAGGGAGAGGGTAATTTGTTTTTAATTGTAACCAGTGTCGCTCGTTGTTTGGTCATTTTTACACCACCAGGGACAGGGACCATGTGTCCAGGGCGGGCGGGCAGGAAGATCGGGAGCAGGAAAGGAAACAAAGCGGTACCCAAGATCGACATATTTGTGATTGTACGCAGCAGTGTGATCGGTGATCGGTTTGTTGATTTGGTGAGCTTGTGTATGTGTATGTTCTACGATCGCCGATCGTTTTCGTTTTTCTCATGACTGACTGTTTGATGATGCGGCACCGTTTTCTCGCGTCAGCCAGGCATACTTCATTCCGTTGTGACAGTTTTAACCGTCTGCGGGCTTTTGTGATTCGATTGCGGGCCGAGACGCGCCCGACGCGAAAGCTTGCCCCGATCGATCGGTTCGGATTCGATTGAAGAATTGCGCTTTGCAGGAGCTATTATTTTGCACGCGGTAACGGCGGGCCGGATAACAACAAGGCCCTGCCTTACACCTCCCTCTCGCCCTTCCCCCCCGTCACCTGGGTTTGCCTTTTCAGGAGCGGAAATATTTGAAAAATGTTTCATTTTTAATTCGCCCCATCCACGATTGCAGCGAACCATCTTTGCGAAACCGGCGTATGCATAAAAACAGCACCGCTAAGGAACACATTTTCCCGCGAGATTTTTCTTATATGTCGATCGCCGAGTGAGTGTGTGTGTTTGCGTGTGTTTGTTTTATGGGTATTGTGGGGAAGAATCGCATCGAAAACAGGGAAGATCGACGGAAGAAACTTCAACCACCAAATGCAACGCCGATGAAACGTTGGGAGGAGTATAAAAAGGAGGCAAAAAGGGTCGTTTTTGTTTCCATTCTCAACCAAACACGTTTTGTTCCCCAGTGTCGCCTGGACAAGGGCATGCGACAGAGACCGTGCGTCTGGAGCTGTGCAGTGCCGTTTGCCTACTTTAGCGGTTCGGAACTGCTCCAACGCGAGAGGAACACATGAGAGGGCAGGATTTGGATGACTGTTTTTGGATATCAATTGTAAAACGTTTCCTAAAAAATCAATCAGCTGATTCAGAACTTTGTCTTCAAAAGAATACCAAGAAATAATGTTCAACCCACTAAGATGCATTTTTTAAGGTCGTTCGTTTTAGGTTAGGTTAGTAATTTTTCATATCCACTTGAACATCATCTTAACATCTTCGAAATATAAATATGGTTTATTTTTCCCATTTTATTGGCATAGTTAGTGTTTAATTTTAAGATTACAACCCTTACTACACAGAAAAATTACAGCGCGGTTATTCCTTCGTAGTTGGGACAATAGACGCCATCGACCAGGTTATTCTATATTCCTGAAACATCTTAGCAGAACTTGAAGAGGGACTTATAAAACGAAACAAACTCTAATAGTGATCTCACCAAAATTTGAAGCTAATTTCTACTTGAAGAATATTCAACTTCTCCTTATTTATTTCAAACATTCAATCCGTTTTTTTTTTTTGTAAAGTTTCAGAAAGTCCAGGGGCAGTTCCAAATCTCTTGGAATCACCAATAACCACCTGATTCCACCAATAACATGGAATCACCACCCCTAACACGTTAATCACCATTTCGGTCACCGCTAGGCCACCATTTCGGCTCTTGGAGCATATTATCATTTTAGACTTAAAATTCTTCTTCTTCCTTGGCACTACAAACTCGAGAGGCCTCGGCCTGGCGTTTCTGGCTTTCGGTGTCTTAATTTTACCCGTAGTAAAGTAATCAGCCCTATTTACGGGGGGCGATCTGGATGGGATTTGAACCCCTGCCCTGCCCCGTGTGAAGACCGGCGCCGTTATTGCCTCGGCCACATATAATTATCACCCCAGACTTATAATTAATGGCTGTTATTATTGATAAAGGTTTCAAAAGGTGTACTAATCGAATATTTGTGCTGTTTTTTCTACATATCTTGTTAGTTAGGAATAAGTGATACAAGTGAATTTAGGATCGACGTGGCGTGAGCGGAAAGTCAAGCAAAAGCATCCTAGCGGATAACGTGTTAAAGAATATTATTTGTTTGTAGGGTTTTATTGCATCATAATTAAAAAAAATAAGTAAATAGAAAACTGTAAATCATGTATCAAAGCTTTCTTATATATTTATTAATTATTTTTTGTATCAATTTCAAAATAAGAATATTTTTATTTTTTAGTGTTCCTAGCCGAAGCTCTTGAAGGCGATTTAAAAAATGCATTTTTGGTGCATTTTATTTTTCCGCTGTTGCATCGTTTATGTTGCGCAACATAGCGAACGCCATTGCAACATAGCAACGATTTCATTTTGCGTCCTCGGTAGATGTGTGCGTGAGTAAGCGACAGTACACGCCCCTTTTTTATTTTGTGCGCTACACACGACCGTTGCCCACTGGGCAGTTACGATTTCAATTTGAAAACATGTGTTTACAGTGTTGATTGTATTTTACAAATATTTTAAGTGCAGTGAAATTTAACAATAAAAAAAAGAGATGATCTTTCCTAAAATTTTTAATAAAAAATGAAAATATTATGATAAAAAAACATAGCACGAGCAGCAACAGCTTCCGTACCGGCACTTTGGTGTGCCTCTCTTATGTATTTTCTTCTGCTGCTTTCGACACATACAGTCTTATCCCTGCTCACAGAAGGAATTCCACCCCGTGCATGCGTGGGTGACGCTACCAGTCACACGACGACGATGGTCATAAATAAGTTGACACAAAACAGCAAACGCTTCATCCTTACCCGGATTGCATGTGCGGTGTGCACACAAACAACACAATGACTGCACGACGGCGCGAGATGGAAGTGACGAGCCGAGGGTTTTGTTTTGAGTCGACGAAACACTGCCACCGCGCGGCGATCCCTGCGGATTACCGTTTGCCGCCCAGCCAGCCTCGGACAAATCCATCCGAGTCCCGTGCGAGTGTAGGTGTCTGTGGATGGCATGGAAAAAGTTGTCGGTTCGGGAGTCTTCCCCTTTCGGGAGTCTTTGGGCCGTTGTTTATGTTTCACTTTTCCTGTGTGTGTGTGCGAGAGCGCGCCCTGTTGTGTTGTCGTTGCTACTAGTGAGATTCATCGCTTCCTTTTCACCGCGGTGATGATGACTTTTAAGGTTTATTTTTCTCTTTCCCCATTTTCATATACTTCTCTTTTTTATGTGTCGTTTCGTATGCTCAGTCACTTCCTGGCGTTGTTCAGTAATGCTGGAATTCCAACATGCTTCTGCTTTGTTTTTCATGTGCACGCGCGTGTGTGTGTGTGCTTGTGTATCTAACACCGATAAAAAGCTTGCTGGCGTTCATAGTTCATGTTCATTGTCCCTCGGGTGGTAGGTAAGTGGAGCGACTTTAAATAATGCTGACAGGTTGCGAATGATGGGTAACTTTTATTAAAGCCACACACTAAACGTCCGACGAGGTGCTATCGAGGTGGTGGGACGCCCAGATCATCAGATGCCTTCCAAACACCCCATTCATGCTGACCAACCGTCAACCGTGGACGGTATGTTTAATGATGTTGATGCTACTACATTCACACAAGCACAGGGGACAGCACGAGCCACCTCACCTTTTGGCCACGTTGACACGAGCTGTGTGCTTCGACCGGGTTTTACGGGGATGTTTTGTTGTTGTCATATCATCGAGTCACCCCAAAACCTCCCTCCTCGAAGGAGTCCAAGGGTGACACCCACGGCCCGCCGGGATGCGTACTATTTCAGCGTTATAATTTATTTGTTGCGTACGCCGCTTGTACCGGTTGCTGTTTGGTTACCAATTAAAGCTAGGCGACAGCACGAACATGTAAATGTAACGTTTCACTGTTTAAAGCTGCTGTTTCGGGGATGTTATCTGATTTGAATGGGGATTGGGGGTTGGATTTCTTTATTTTTCCATCTCTACTCGCCCAGTGACGCGTTTGTTGTGCGTTTACTGCTCTGAACAGGAAGTACTTAAACGCAGATTTATGTTGAAATTAAATTACTGTTACATAAAGTGTGACTAGGGCAAGCTAGCCAGCAGATCAGCGCTAGATAATAATGGGTTTGTTGTGTTGTACTAGCGGTGGGTTGGGCGTAAGGCTGAAAAACATGTTGCTTGGTGCCTAAACATCTTGTGATGTTAAACGTTTAATTTGGTTACAACATGTTGAAAATGAATATCCAAGCCTAATATTGCACTGCTTTCTCTAGACTAATTGCTTGCTTTAAGAATCCTTAAATTCTTTCCACTAAAATATAAGAACTGAAATTGTTAGCAAAGGCCGTCGCTATCGTGGCGGGCAATATGCATAAAAACTTGGTAAAGAAAATAAAATTATAGAAAACAGAAAAATGATACAGATAAAATTTTGAGAGAGAGAGGATTTAGGCTATTGTTTGCTGTCGAAGTGTAGGTGCAAATTAAAATTTCAGTAAATAGGGATTTACATGAATAGATGAAAAAGTACAATATGTTTTCAGAATTTTGGGACTAATATTAAGTCATCTGTTTTACTAGTCCGGAAGTCACCTGGCTCTAGATAATAGGTGAATGATATCAATAGCGGCGCTTGGGGTTCAAATCCCAGCTGGACCGTTCCCCCATAGTGAGAACTGACTATCCAACTATGCAGTATCGATAAGTCTAGTAAGTCAAAAAAGCCAGGCATGACCTTATTAAGAGATATTTAGGCCAAGAAAGAAGAAGAAGATGTTATCAACAAAATTTTAAATAATCATGAAAACATTTTTACATCAGTTAGCGCTTTACTTAAATGGTAAACTTATTTTCCCTCAGGAAGAAAAGCTGTCGATTATCAGAGAAAAATCTGTTGAATGTTCCCTGTGTTATTTGAAAATTTTAAGTGTTTCTAGACTTCCTTCAAATAATTTTTATTTATCTTAGAGTTTCATGCAAATGCCATGAATAATTTGCAAACAATGTTTTAAAATTCATAATTTTTACTTCAATACAAACTATATCAATTACAAACATAAAGAATTTACCAAAATTAAAGAAGCAAGCTCAAAACGAACTCTTTCATTTATTTTATTTCATCTTCTTTATAATTTATAATAGTTTCCCAATTATAATTATAATTTCCAATTTTATAATAGTTTCCCTGGAGCAGATGCATAAACATATATGTGGCCAGAACATTTTCATTTGGAGGTCATTATTATTTTCTTTTTCGGCCAGGCCAGCCTCGATGATTAAAAAAATCATTATACACTGACAAAATTTTAAGGCGGAATCAAATGACTAGAGAAATTGAATAGCTACAATGGACTTTGACAGCAATAACTTTCCATTACAAGTGAAAATCGAATATATAGAATGGGGGAAAGTCTGATGAGGAAGACCTTGTTAGGATCCTGGTGACTTTATCATTGAGCTCCCAGGGATCAGAGGATGCGCTCATATGAAGTAGAAGATCTTGGAATAGATTAGCATTCAGCTGTAGACAATCGCTCAGAATGACTGCAGTACCACCAACAACACCAGTGAAAAATATTTCTCCGATAGTTATTGATAGAAAAAAATGCTCCAACGCTCCGAAACAGCGACTACTAGTTTGTATTGACAATATTTAATCCAATTTGGCCATGAACAAGAGAACTTATAATTCGAAAGAGCCTAATTAAATCTTACCATTTATTTTCAAGGAAAGCCACGGTTTGCGAACTTGTTAACTGCCAAAAGACCATATAGGAAGGCAAGCAGCATTAGTTTTGAAGTAAGCTTCTTGAATGTTAGATTTGAGCAAAATTTTCATCACCATCCAAAGTAAGTCCCTTTTTGCAAATCATTCGTAACTCAACGTAACCCTTTTAAATAACTTAGCATTTTCATATTTTATTATTAATGATGCAATTTACTTGTCTTTAATATTCCTTAACGGCTACATCTTCAGCCCTATCAGCCCATCAAAAATTACAACAACAAAAAGTTCCTTTCCATCCTTACCCAGCTCCGTTAATAATTTCCAGCAAAAGTTTTACGAGCCTCAAAACTACACACCAAAAGAACTGCCGACAACCAATTTCTATACAATAAAAATGAGAATCCGCGGCACAGTTAAACAACAGTACAAATTGCATACCGCGCGCGATAAGCAGTTTGCGGTTTCGGGGGAAATAAAACTTGCAGCCATAAACCCGGACCGGTGTACCGGGTGCTACACACACACAGCCGCCAAAGAGCTCCCGCTAATAGGGCAAACAGGCTCTTCTCAGGAAACAGGATGTTTCCCCAAGAACGGAAGTAACCGGAAGCGGGAAACCGGACGAGAAACACTTGCTTCATTTCTTATGCTTTTTCCTTATTTTCTGCTCTAAGTTGCTTGCACAGTGGCCAACAAATGGGCTCATTAAAGTGTTGTTTACTAAAACAGCAAAAAATAAGACGCCCGGTGTGCAACTGCACCGCGCCGGCACGTAAATGAAAGGTTGAAGTTTATTTCGGACAAATTTCCTCAAATGTACCATCATTTTCTTTGGCGTTTCCTTTTAATGTCCACCTATTAATGGCAGATGCAATCGAGCCAATCAGGGTCATTTGGAAGCATTTAAGCTGGGATTTAAGAATAGGTGGAGTGTTTTTGGGAAGCTTAAAGGTGTCATAAAAACAGACGCATCCTTTCATCTATCATGCAGGATGTGGCAGATGATGCTTTGCGCGTTTGCACTTTAACAGCAGGTTGAAGCAGTTTTTACCTATTTGTTTGCTCATTTCTCATGAAGATGTTGGGCATTTTTATAGCGTAAAAGCATTCATCCATCTTATATTTGTAATTCATTGCGTCAAAAGGCGTAGAATAAAGCTAAAGCGAATTTAAACAGACGCTTCGTACGCATCAGGTAGCAGTGGCACAATTTATTTAGTGACCAACCGAAGTGGCATTTTCCCCGGCAGCTTATCGGGTCGGAATAAATTCATATTTATCGAAGCGATGTGGTGCCAGCTCGCTTCGTATTGTTGTTTCGGACGTCGTTTGGCGTTGTTTCGTCACAGAAGACACACGCATTGCGCCTCCCGTGCCTGGACTCATATTAACCAATCCACCATCCCAGCAGGAGCTTGATATGATGTAGATTGTGCAACGAGAGTTCCGGTTTGCCACGGGAGATTGGCCCGTGCGTGTGAAAGGGCTGCACAAATCGGCACCGGGCCGATTCATCTATGCACACAAAACTGCATAGCCACCGTCTAATTAAAAGCAGGCAGCCAGCGGATCTTACGATGTGATCCTATCGTAGCTTGGGCCTTTTATTGAGTCGAATAAAATCGAGTTGCAAAATATCAACTTGTTGTTTGCATCCCATTCCACGATGAGCTTTTAATGAAACCACATGTGGTGAAATAATTTTCATAATTATATTCGTGCATTTTTCAACGCGTCCATCCCGTTCGACATGCTCCAAATTTGCTTAACGTTTTGCACCGTTGTCGGTTGGGTCGGATGCATCGGTGGGGTTCGAGCTTTACAACCGCGCGATCGTAATCGGTCACCGCATTCGGTCTGCAACATTCTTGCCCGCTTTTGTTCATCTTAATCATTCTACTTTTATAGTCGCGCATAGTGCTTCCGCTGCCACGATAAGCAGCCAGAGAAATCTGATAATACAGCAAACGTATTCATCCGATCCCGATGCACCCGAGCTGCATTCGCATAATGATAAAAGTTTGATTGGCCAATGTGAGCCTCACAAACACATGGCAAATTGGTTCGAATTGGGTGCGAGCCACGGCCCTGTCGGCTGTCGGCTGTCGGCAGTTGGGAAAACAGTCGGTGTCCAATCAACGCAAATGGCCACTTTTGCTTCCCACTACGGTTGCGAAAAATTGCTTCAATTTTTCGTACCTTAAGATTATGGTTTGAGATACATTTTAATTGTAGCAGCGGTGGTGTTCCTGCTGTGAGTGCAAGCTGCATTAAGAATGCAGTGGAGGATGAGCGTTTTACACCAGTGATGAAAGACAGTGGAAGTAACTGTACTGAAACCGGATTTGATGAACTATGTTGTTTAAATAAACAAACAAAACAAAGCAAAAGAAATAAAAAAACGTATTTTGGATGATTTTTGAACGAGTGTTCGCAAAAACCATTAAAAAAAAATGTTTCATATAAAGTCATATTCCTCTACAATTAGGTCCATTAGAGATTAAGTAAATTTCTTCGTATGTATGTTCAAATGTAGTAATTAATATTTTACATTAATAAGAGACTAAGTAGGGAAAACTTCATCAACAACAAACACTTCAAACAGTTGTATCCAATAATGAAATACGGTGGTGTTAAACAGGCGAAAACATGGTAGCTATTTGAAAGTAGTTTGATGAGCTTCAAGACTCTTTGGTTCATATGACTTCAATTTTTCTTATTTTTGGCTTAACGACCCCTAGGGCTACTGCTGCTGTTTCCGACTCATTTAAATTGGTTATACCTATTAGTTCTTCCTATTGGGGGTCATATCCCGGATAGGATTTCAACCTCGGCACTGCCGTGTGAAGACCGGCGCCGTTGTCATCTCTACCACCGGACAGCTCCTAGACATCCTTGGTCTCTTTGAAATAAAAAGCTGGAATTGAAAATAATTAATTCATAAAAAAAGTCATTTGGGGCGATCCGGTGGCCGAGGCGATAACGGCGGCGGTCTTCACACGGCAGGACCGGGTTCCAAATCCCATCTTGATCGCCTCCCCGTACGCAGGGCTGAGTACTTTTCTACGGGTAAAATCAAGTCACAGAAAGCCAGATATTGGCAGGCCAGGACCTCTCGAAGTTGTAGTGCCAAGGGAAAAAATAGCCAGAAACAATTAAAATCCATGAAATAAAAATTCAACCTAAACCAGTAGTTTATGATGGAATACCTGTCCTAACTGATTAATAAAATAGCGTTCCCTATAAATAAACAGGGATACATAAAATAACGATGGAACTCCAGCCAGGATCTTCTGATAAACTATAAAAACAGAGAAGACATATTCTCTGTAAAAATGTAACGTTTAATCCGCAATATCTAAGAGTTATAGCAAACGATAAAAGTATATGCTGAGAATAGACGAAGCTAATACTGCATGAACCCGAAAGCACAGGTCAAAATTAACTCACTCATCCACTAAGAATGAACTAGGGCGTAAAATAAACAGTTAATAATCGAATGGCGAGATTAGCAGTTGGTTTTTTAGTACAATCGGTAGTGGTGGTCAACGCAACAACGGCTCCGGTCTTCACATGGCAGGACCGAGGTTTAAATCCCATTCCACTAGAAAGAGGCCTTTCGAGGTTGTTGTGCCATGGAAGGAAGGAAGGTAGCATCGTGGATTAAAAGTTGACTGAATCTCTGACTCGGACTCGATGAAGTGCAATGAATGATCTTCTTCTTCTTCTTCTTCTTCTTCTTCTTCTTCTTCTTTATCTTCTTCTTCTTCTTTTGCCTAATGACCTCTTAGGACATGCCTGCCATTTCTGGCTAACTAGACTTAAAAATAGCACGTCGTTGGATAGTCGGTCCTCACTGCGGGGGAATGGCCCAGATGGGATTTGAACACTGGTCCTGCCGTGTGAAGCCCAGTGCCACTGTCACATCTATCATCGAGCCGCCACGTGAATGATCGTTTGTATCTAATACTATTGAACCAAATTGTCTCTTTTGGTTTTTGCTTTATTTGGTTTCTTAACAGAAAAGAGATAGACAATCTGAACTACTCTCCAAAGTCATCAACAACTTTCATTTCATTTGTTACGGTAATGTTATTCATCTTCAAAAAGATCACGAAATTTTGTAAGTAAATTACTTAGAAAACAATTCAGCCCTATTTTGCGCTTCTTGCACATAGTTGCACGTATCGTTCAAAATCTACAGCTTCTCCAGCTTAACAATGCACTATGAAAAGCTCTTTCCCAGAAAGAAAGGTTTTCCTTACCTTCCACCCCAGCCAGATGTTTCCATCTTGCTTGTTAGGCAAGTGCAACCTCGAGACACGTTTACAAAACTTAAGTTTAACCCTTAAGCGTAAAACATGCTACCGTAGTGATCGGTGATCATCACTCCCATGCTCCCGGTGTGGCTGATTCCGTCGTTCCCGCCCGACCCTCCCGAAACTCGATCCCGATCTTACGAAGACCCTCACTTCGAAGCGGGAAAAGTAATCTCGCTAACATAGCTTCTCAATTAATTTCCATTTACTCGCGATTACGCACCCGGGCAGACGTCGCTGATCGAACGGCAAGCGAACGGGCAGCCCATTGCCAATTCCGGTCCGGTTGTATACATCTATCGGTTACGCGAAAAAGCCGCCGAACCGTTGTTACCGCTGGGCTACCGATATCAAGGCCGTACACCCCTGGTACACACACACACACACACCGTCGATAGCGACAGCAATAAATACTTCGGTAGCGATGCGCTTCGACGCAACTGGTGTAACTGCATCTGATCATCGGCTTCGTCTTCTTCTCCTTTTTTCGGTTGCCCAAGGGATGGAGACGGACAATGACACGATTTCGATCCATTTCGATCGAACATCAAAGTTAGTGTCGATGTGTGAGCAATTCGGTGCCGGGAAGCCGGATGGAAACCGGTGCTGCGCAGGAGACCGGCAATGATAAAGCATCGTTTTGCCGTCGGCCGCGGTTTGGGAAACTGGAAGATGGCATTCGAAACGATAAAATGCAGCTCGCAAAAGAAGAAGCAGATGTACACAAGAACGCTCAATAAACGAGGTTCGAGCTGTTGAGGGAGAAGAAATGGGGATCTGCTTTCGAACTCCCGACGAGTCAGCCTCCAGAAGACCAGATGATGAAGATGAATTGTGATCGTGTACTGTGATGATTTGCTGGCTGATTTATGTGCGATCGGGTGCATCGAAGGTAAGCGATGCAGCGAGCCTTCCGAACGAGGGTGAAGGACTTTTCGATGGTGCATTTGTTGAATTATTTCCGCGGGAGTTGTGGGTAAATATGTTCGGCAAATGGTTTTTATTGAGCTGGAGTTGAGAAATGGGGTTGGAGTTTTCCATCAATTGCAGCATCGGTTTGGTGCGACGATGGACTTCGAGTTGCGAAGGCTTGGAACTTAGTAATGTATTATCCTTAGGCTCAAAGCACTTTACATCATACTTCTGCTCTTCAGAAAGCTTATAACTTTGATGAAGAACTGAAGAAGAGATCCAACTTTTCGATGATTTCATCTCACCAATTTCATCACTCGATAATAACACACCAAAACAGACAATCGAACAGCAAACAATAAAACATAAAAATGTCACCCAAAATAATACACTTCCCAACTGCCAATTGTAAAAACCGGTTCCTGGGGAATGTCCAGGTTCGGCCCAGTTTTCAGCGAAGTATGTAGCTCCCGGCGCTCCCCCTACATATCTCAAGTGGCCATTTCCAACTGTACCACTCAATGCAATCGATGCAGTTTTGAGGATGCATCCAAATCACCATTTAGGATGGGTCCCGTCTGCTTTGTCCATCCCAGCCGTAACGATTGCCCTACAGCACTGGTCATTCATTTGATAGCTACAGCGGGGCATGCTCATTCACAACTTGCACCGTAAAATTTTCATTGCATCGCGACGAATTCTCCCGGGAGGAATTTATCTTAAAGCGGTCGCTTCGGTACATCTTCCTCGCTTAATGGGCACCCTAGAACGAATCGACGGTCGCAGATTTGTCCGTTGGTTGGATGGATGGTTTTTCCGTCTTATTTCTGTCACCTTAAGGGTCTAATGGCGCCTCGGATGCAACACCGGTGCAGCACTTTCGGTATGTAATTATGAGTGCTAATGATTATTTATGACATCATTTTCCTACCGAATGCCGGGAGCAGTGGATGGTCCATTTAAAAGGGAGAGCGAGAACGAAGGACGCTTTGTAGATCGTTGTGTGTCTTATTCCAAATTTGTGATCGAGTATTATCCTTGTTGTTTTTGGTTATTTATAAACAACTATAAAGACTTGTGATGCGGCTTGTGCCTGGTGCAACATTTTAGTCCTCATTATATGACCGTACTGAACTGCTAACGATCACAAGTCATAGGATTATGATGCGAGAGTCAACAGAGATCTGTCGACAACTTCAGTGTATAGTTCTCGAAACCTTACATCAATCACCTCCAGGCAACAAGGACATTGATGACTTAGCAGAGATTATATTTTCTTCCTAATCTTCCTAAAGCATCACTTCTTGGTTAGGCAGCATAAGTCAAACGAGACGAGAGATGCTTATCTTAAGCTCAAAGTACCCGATCAATACCACGGTGTACAGGAAAACAAGATTTACAACAATTCACTTATCTCTCTCTCTCTCTCTCTCTCTCTCTTTCTCTTTGTCCCGTTTTCCTTTTTTGGTGACCCTCACAAACCGCACCACTTCCCAGGGAAAGGGTGATGACAGTTTAATGCAAATGAGACCACTGTTGTAGGTAAATACAGACGAGCACACTGAGCCCGCGCTCATCGCTTGGGGCCTCATTCTTATTCTAATGAGGTAATTTATTAAAGTTTTTTATTAGCACCCCGTTAATTGCGGTCGGGAAGCTGTCGTCGCCGAGGTTTTTTCATACCGGTGTCGGTATTGTTCCCGAAATTAGTTACCCGTTAATAATGTTGTAGGTTTGAAACTCTGTTCACATTTTGTGTCAAATGCGTCTCTTTTGGGATTGGTCATAGAGATAAACTAGTTCCGGTAGTTGTTTTTTTTTTAAGCTATCGCTTAAACTTATGCGTAATTACACATTCTGGTGCATCTTTCGAGTGGTCATAAATCGTCCGGAAGTCCTCCAAACGGGGTTTGAGCGTTTTCGATACCGTTTTTTGCAATTGTAGTAATGTACGTGGAAAATTTATAACTCCCTTTAGGGCCCTCTCGATCTTCTCAGAAGCTGGAAAATAATTACCAGAAAAAAAGGATTAATGTTTAAAATGAAATATTACAGAAAAAAGTGATACAGTTGCTACAAATTTGCATTCTGTTCGGTGGAAAAAAAAGAATCATAACTTATTAATTGCTGTAATCCTCCTTTTGAATGCCTCCTCATCAGTATTAACCGTAAAGAAGAAAAAAACAGCCATACGGAACCAATTCACCAGCATTTGATGTCTTTCTTCCATCATCAACTCCGAAAGCAAAAAAAAAAAAACTCCGAAGCGGCAATCGGATCCGACAGTTTCCGCGGCATCCCCGGACCGTCAGTTTCCCGGACAACATTATTGGGCATTAGCCGGCCGAGTAAGCGTGTCAAATTTGAGCCTTTTTTTTTGGTGCGATTCTTGAAACACGTAGCAATCCCCGGGTTCCGGCCTGCTCCGAGATGAATGGATGGCGCTCGGTGTAAGCTTCCCGGTTCGCCAGATTTGCCACGGATGTACTACGGCTTGCAATTTGATTTCTGTCAAAAATCCGTAACCGGATATATCGGAGGACGGAGGGCACTCCGTTCGCTGGCGAGTGAAATGCGAGTGACACGGCAGTGGGATTGTTTCGGTTCGCCGCCGTACCACACAGCACGTTCCTAGCACGTTCTGCCATTCGAGGGTTTTGTGTAGGAGACTTATCAATGGGAAAGCGAAAATGGTACGGAAGCGCCATGTAAGGATTAAATGATACGCCTGACTGGAATCGAAGGCACTCGAGCGCATCCGATACGGGGCGCTGCTCCGGTTGCTGGTACGATCGCCATGAATGGACAGTGTTAAGGGAGGATTATAAATCAGGGAAATCACAAAGTAAAGTTCTGGAACACCTGCAAAATGCTTACAATCGAATGTTTCATCAGGTGTCACTGATAGTTGCCGGTAGCTGTTTTTGCTTGGATGAAGTCTGCGGAGGGATACATTTATAGACCATTAAAAACCCTCGCCGAGACAGTTACTTTTGATAGATCTTCAACCCCCTGGTGTTTAATTGATTGGGATTTTTTAATTTTAAGTTTTACCTTCTTGGACTCCAATGGGTCTTGCACGACAGGTCTCGATGATTCTCCTGGACCATATACATTCTTGAAAAACAAGGTTGCTCATAGGAAGAATTCTTTTAAACGACGAGTTCTATTCGAAGATAGGACTCCTTCTTGTACAAAAAAAATCCTTGCATGAAAAAGACCTGTTAGATCACTAGGGCGACTTATTTGTTGAAGCTCTTCAGGATGACGAAGAACCTTGTATGATGAAGTGCTTTGCACGATAAGGATCCGATAAGGATGGACTACGAGGACTCTAGAACGATGCGGCTCTATACTGCAACAGAACTCTTAGCAGAACTATCCTGTATTGCTGTTTTTTAGAATGAAAGAAGAACTTCTCCGCTATAGTTATAGCAATAGTTCTATAGTTTTTAAAAGAAAAACAGCTCAAATAATCTTTATTAATGTAAATTATTTTTAGAATAATTTTATTAAATGATTAAAGGTTCCCTGCGATGCAGTTTTAGCAGTAAGAGACGTTTTTTTATATTTTAAATTTTAATATATCTGATATCGTATTCATCGAGATTTTTTTTATGACTTAAGGCATGTTGAGGCAGGTTTTTGTATTGAAGAACCGATACCAACAAGAAGTCCAAGAAATAAATGAACAGAGCGAATAAATGACAAAATCGGACAGACTTGGCTCTACCAGGGAACAGAAAATAGAAAACCTAATATAAAATAAGGAATTATATTTCTCAGAAAGGTAAACTGTTTTTATATATTTTTTTATATAGGTGATTGAACTACTTACAGACTTCATCACTTAGCACATTGCTCAAACGGGAATGACCAATTACGAAGACCGTTGAATTAAATTAAGATAATAGGAAATTACCGAAAATTAATCGTAAAAATGAAATCAATAATAAAATAAATTTATCTAATTATATCTTAAATGATTCCTAAGTTTGTTCTATTATTATACAAATATTAAAATTTGATTATACAAATAGGCCATTTGTGTAATTGGAGACATGTCAATAAAGGGTTTTGGACTTCTCCTCATGGTTCGTTTTGAAGCAGTATAGATTTATTTTAGATAGGAGAGACGGTGTGTCGGATAATCCGATAATAAACTTAATAACAAAAATAATACATGTTACAAAATATTGGAAAAAATAATTTTAAAGCCAAAAATCAGCTAAGCACTCACCATGTTAAAAATGTACTCTTATAATTTTGAATTTCAAGACTCCTAGAGCGATAGAGATAGTCAAATAAAAAAAAAAATCAACGATTGCATGTCTTATCCTATAGCATTGGAAGTTGCTTATAGAACGATGACTTGTCTCAACCTCAAGCAATTTCTCTTTAATAAACAATCAATTGTGGTTTAACACCTTGCTAATGAGCGAAGCCCCGTACTTAAGGCTGACTACTTTTCTACGAGTAAAATTAAGTCACAGAAAGCCAGAAATGGCAGGTCGAGACCTCTCGAGGTTGTAGTGCCAAAGAAGAAGAAGAATGAGCGAAGCAGTTGTTTGTGTTAAACTCTTATTTCAGCTTTCTTTCCATACATTAAAATGCTTTTGATTTTCCCTTAAAAATTATCACGAAAATGTTTCTTTCACTAAACAAAACCACAACGACGCGTGAAAACCACAAAAACATAATTTATTAGTTTAATGTTTTTATGTGTGCACATTCCCGCTACAAATTCACAAACACTGCTAATGTTCCACCCATAAACACAATTCCGTGCATCGTTTTTCGCACCTTTGACCACTTCGGATTACTCTCGAAAAAGTGAAATGAAAAAACACAACATTTTCCATTCGCTGTAAAGGTTTCGCTTCCACATCAATCATGCTTAAGCTAATAATTTTTCATACCGGCTTATGGCTTCGCAACATACCACCGCACACGCTTGCGTGAGATGGAATGGAAACGAGTGTTTATTATTGTTTCATGCGGGTTTTTTTAGTCCTTGCTTACTACACTACCGAATGCCATCCATCACCTGGTGAACTTGACGAAAGAATTCGACGATGGTCAGTGTGTGTGTGTGTGTGTGTCGCGTTTTTTCTTGCACTGGAAAAGATGGAAGCAGGTGCTCATCAAATCGAATCATCCAAGTGAAGAATATTTTGGGGGCATAAAAAACTAAATCACCATTTTGTTATTTTTTTAAGAAAACTGTGCAGCCAAACGTTTACTTTCAATTTGTTGCAAAAATATACAAACAGCTGCAAATATTTTTTTATATAAATCACCCATCTTTTTCAATACAACTGCTGCAACAGTTCCTTCAGCTCATTCAAACCATTCAACAATTTTGCAACATCTTTTGCTGCCAAGCGGATCGGTCAGCTGTGATGCCATAAATGGTGGACATAAATGGAAAACAAGCGCAGCATGTGACCGACTGGACGATTTCCATCGCGTTTGGAACGGGGGGGAGGGGGGCAAAAAAAAGGCAACCGAACCTTTAGTATCAGTCCAAAATTGATAAGTGAAAAAGGCTGATCGACCACAGTGCATTACTACCCTCTACTACTACGGCTCGTCTGTATGCGGTCCTGGCGCTGCGTGCGCCTACTATGTTACGAATTACGAACGCTTCACCATGCATGGTGCGATCGCCGTCTGCGCGCGGTTTACCTCGATCGGGATAAAAATAAAAAAGCTCATCGCCATCTACGATCGAGAATCGATTGAGCAAACTGTCACTGCGTAATTCGTCTCATTTCGGGTACAGTCTCGGGTGAATCGAGGGACGGGCGAAGGGCGATCGTTGCATCCGTCAAACAATACCTAAGGGTACCGAAGGGTGGATTGGGAGGATGCCGTGTGCCCAGCTTCGACCGGGTCGCGAAGTTCATTTTCGGTAGCAACCAGTTTCCATTTCAGATGTCCCACCCCACGGCTCCTTCCGCAGTGGTCGGGGTCTTGCTACGCTAAGTTTCCCTCTTTCCATCGCAAGTAAGATGGCGATCGGTGCGTCGGGCTGGTTTTGAGCCGCTCTTCAATGAAAATGTTTGCCCAAGATGGACCGAGATCGTCAAACCGTACCTGACGGGTCGTCCCAGACAAAACGGTCGCTCGTTGCACAATCAGTTGCGGGAGTGGGAGAGATGGAAAATGCAATTCGAGTAGTGAGGTTTTTCCCTGCCTGATGTGGTGGACAGCTGGAAGACAGCGTAATGACTGATACGATCAGCATCGGACTGATCGGCTCGCGCCCGGTAATCCAATCAGCGAGCTGCGGATACCGGGAAGGATTCTCCGGGATTCAATCACGATAGTCTCTCTCTCTCGGACTGAGTCGTGGATCATCGTTAGTTCGCTACCAAATTGTTGACATATGGCTTGAGTTCCGATCGCTGGTATCTCGCTAGTTAGAGAAGGAAGCAGAAACCCTTTGCGCGGGTATGGCCCACCTGGGAGAATTTTCTAATCTAATCGAACCGCTATCGTGATGACCGTAGGAATGGTTAAGGGTACCCGTCAGCTCACAGCTAATAATATCTCCCTTGTTTTCATCCGGACAACTGGTAAACTCCTGTTGGAAAGAAATAATCACTTAGCGATGGAAAATTGTAACCAAACACATACGAGATGTTTATCGAGCTGTTCATATAAATCACAATTACCGGTGCTCGAAGTAGCACGCCGGGAGTTCTACGCGGGGTTCGTTCGGTTGATTGGTGCATCAAACGGTGAGTCGAATGTAACATATGCGACATTCGTGCCGATTGTGAGTCGGGAAGTGATTTGTTTGATTAGCTGGTTAGCGGATGTTTGTTTCGAAGGAGTGTGAAGTGGTGGTCCTTATAAATGGGGAACCGAAAATAATAAATTCTGGCGATGTTTGATTAATCAGAATGAAGAGAAGAAGCAATCGATAATTTTTTCCAAACGTAATTTTGATAACTCTTCATTTTCTTTTCGCTCAGAAATGTGACCAAGAACAGTGGACGGATAGTTGACACGCGTGTGATGGATGAGAAAGGAAACAACACTTCAGCTTCAGGCAAAAGACATGATCCAACATGCCACCAGATGATGATCGCTTAAGACCGCAAAACATTTCCACATCCTTCGGTCGGTATCGTTTGCCGGGTTGGTAACGCCCCGGTCGCTAGCAAAAACTTTCACGCCTTCTCAACCACAACGATCCTCTATGCACGACACCTATCGCAATGGCTATGCTACAACACATCGATAGCCAACATCCGACAGCGAAGATCATAGGACCGGGGCGATGAAATCTGATGCCATTTGAGTTTTCGTTTTGTTGTGCGTGCGCTTACGGAATCGAAGCGCCACAGCCGCCCGAGCAAACAAACTAAACAGCTTATAACACCCGGCCCGATGGATGGTGCGGTCCGTTTGAGCATCATATTTCACGAAAATGGTAATATTTCATAGTTTTATGATCTTCTGCCTTCGGTCTCGGAATCGGTAAGCGCCGCGGGCACTGGTTTGCGGATTGTGAGGCTGGGAAATTGTGGCCAAACGCAGTGAAACTGCTGGGAGTGATGCTCGGAGAAGGTTGGTTCTGGATGGTTTCACGTGGGATGTAGGACGTGTCATGTCACATGGTCGGTATTCTGTACTTTTGTAGCATTTGCTGCAAACGTTTGACGAACTATGCTGAACTTGTCACGAAAATTGAATAGCTCCATTTTCGATGTGCTGAAAATAGTTAAGAAGAGTTAAAATCGTTTGAATCATATTCTCGTATTTGATATAGAATTTACGATTTTAGGCTATTTTTATATTGCTTTTCTACACTGTTCAAGTGAGATCTGGTAATTAGCTTTCAGATATCAGTTTCATTTACAGCAATATGTAAATACAGTGACGGACAATAGAGTAAGACCAAACATTGTTTTAACGAATTAACTTAGTTTTTTTTTTGTGAAATTTTGTTTAGCTCTTTGAGAAATCAATTTTATGGTTACATCAATCAATATATCGACTCTGAGTATCATCAGTTTTTTTTTATGTGAAGATGTGTTAATTTGCGAAGAAAAACAAAATTTACACTGTAAATAAAGATGATCAGGATATATGTGTTAAATTTTAGTTTGATTATATTTATACCGAGGCAACAGCGTGTGAATATCGGCTTCACACGGCAGAAACGGGGTTCAAATCCAGTGGTGAGTCAAAACGAAACTTCCCTAACCGACGAGGCCCCGAGTGACCGCTCCTTCTGCTCCTAGGTTGATCCGCCGCTGTTCAAATCCCATCTAGACCGCCTTCCCATACGCAGGGCTGACTACTTGTAAAAACTGGTACTGGTAGAACCAAGTTACAGAAAGCAAGAAATGGCAGGCCGTGGCCAGTAAAGGTTGTAGTACCAAGGAAGAAGAAGAAGAAGATATGTAAAGCGACAGTTTGAAAAGCAGTTTTAAATGTTGTCTTAATTAATTTTGCATCACTATATACATGGCCAAAAATAATAAATCCGGCAAAGACAAAAGAATTCCTATGACTCATAGCCTAAAAAATTTAGCCTTCAAACCCAAAATTATCCGGGGCATCAACTGATAGGCCCTTAGCATAAAACAATGAACAACATGTACCTGATTTTGTATCACTATAAGCGAGAGATGGGTATTTTTTTTTATTCATAAAGAACGGCCTGGCCGTATTGCTAAGAGATAGGTATGTTGCTTTCAAAAATAGTTTTTGAAGAATACCAAGAAAGAATTCAAACATTGCTCTACTCTTTTCATAGTTATTTTCAACTTATTATTAAGTCTAATTTTATAGAATAAGATTCTTATTATAAATACAATATTTGAGTCATTGGTGTTATTATTTTGAATTAGAAATTCGTATGAAATTTCCGAATAATTGGATTAGCAATATGAGCACAAATATATTATTAAAAATTGACACAAATGTTCTATATTGTTTTGGGTTAGTTATTTTTTATTCACGTCTTCATGTTGCATATTTCTAGGGTTTTAGTTTTCAAAGCAATGACTTGGTCATTTCTGTACGATAATTAATTTGCCATAGAAGATAAAACTGTTGCAGACGCCACATTGCCCTTTCTTAGATATTCCATTTGCAATCTGTAATATTTTAATTTCAAACTGTACCTGTCCGAAAAATTGTTCAAACATTATTAAATCATCTTTGTATCCCAGCCTGGACATATTTGTGTGAGCTAAGCAATATTTAATCATAATCATCGTGCTTAATTCGTAGAACTCATTAAACTTAAAAAAGCGATGTTTTATTCCAGTTTAGTCCAACTCGAAGCGGCGAAGAAAAGTGCACCTGAGTACGCAATTCTCAAACATATCGTTTACTAAGGTGAACGCTAATAAGGTAGCTCACTGAAAACCGCCACCCCCAAAACGCTCTCTTGTACCAACATCATCGTGGCCTAAGCGCACCGGTGCGTACCGTCACGTGAGTGTGCCTGACAGATTTCCACACGTCTGCACTTTGATCTCGTACTCATTTCGCTTAACGAGAGCAGTGACGCGACCGAACCCGAGCCGCCACGGCCGGTGCCGTAGGTCCAGTGGATGCTGGAAACGTACGAACGTTCCGGATCGTTTGTCACAGTTCAACGCCTGTAGTGGCACATTGAATGCGCCCCCCCGGCCGTTATCCCCCGGCCCTTTCCGACGATCTATTCCGACAGCTATTTCCGACGCTTTTCTTCTCACACATCACACGTCGGAAAATTTGATCCCCGCTGAGTGCGGCTTGGGTTTGCGGGCTACTGCATGTGGGTGTTTTCTTTCTTCCGTCGGCTGTGTGCTCCGCGTGTGTCAGCGGGACAAGGTGACCCAAAGACCCGTGAACTGCCGGCTGCCGATGCTCAAGTGTCATTTTTTCCCGGAGGCGTCATCGTCGTCCCCGGGGCGGAAGATAAACAATAAATAACTTTCTAATCGAACGATGCAAAACCAACGCAACGGTCGGTTTTTGAGTGAGGAAAATTTGTTTCGATTTATTAGGGACTTTTGTCAGGGCAGTGTCATGGTTTTTTTTTTATTTCACTCTCTCGATCGTGAACACGTTACTTCATCGATCAACCGATCTTGAGACAATCTCGAAGGCAGGCATCTTGACACGAAACAAGTCGTGCGTCTCGCGATCGAACAATTTCTGTTTCAGGATCAGCGTGGAAATGATAAATTATTCACCGTGCGCAATGATCCCATTCGCAGCCGTCACGGGACAAAAAAATGCCACGAAGATTATTAAAGTTCCTTCACAACTCGCGATTATCGGTGGCTGCTGGCGAGTGATGGCGAGCGCGAGCGACTGCGAACCCGTTGTCCGGTGTGGTGTGGCTGGCAAGCGCAGGGAAAAAAGTCGTCCAATTGGCGCCCACTGCTGACTGACTGGTGCTGTTATCGCTTCCGGTTGGAGGTTCGGTGTTATCGAAGGAATTTGTGCGCCTTCTGAACGGGAGACACACACGTGCACGTATCGCAGATAATAAACTATCCATTTGGATACAGTGGACATGAGAAAATGTTAGAAAAACAGAACTAATTTCGCTTCAGGGTTTGTGGTGCAATTGGATGGGTCTTGCGGTATAGGAATGGTTCGATAGGAATTTTTATAGGCTTATGAAGTTTTCAAAATTAAATAGAGTAGTGAGAGAGATATATGATAATGTTATTAACAATATTACTTCCTCTTCCTTGGCACTACAACCTCGAGAGGTTTCCAGCCTGCCATTTCTGGCTTTCTGTAGCTTTTTTATGCATGGATCTGGTCTCGATGAGATTTGACACCAGCCCTGCCTTATGAAGACCGGCGCCGCTGTCACCTCGACCGCCGGTCCACCCCAATTACCAAACCATTTACAACGCAAACTATTTAAAATGTTATAAAAATATTCTAAGCTTATCACTAAACTCATCAAGGATTGTAGCAACAAATTTCGAAATTAAATTCATATGAAAACAAAAATAAAAATCATTTACTTATATCAAAATTCAACAAGTAACCAAAAGAAATTGCTCAAGTCAATCCAAATTTCATTACAGTAATCCCTCGCGCAAACTAAAACACAAACAAACAAAATACTCACCGCACAGCTCGATGCCCACGCCTATTCGGGCAGCATTAAACAATAAATAATAATCGTCGATGATCAATCTATGTCCGTCCGGGTTTGGTGATTCCGGTCGCAATCGCGATCCCGGACAGTTGTAACCGATATCGCCTGGCCGTCAGCCAGTTGCATCGTAATGGTCCGCACCGTCCCATCGTCCTTTCCCATTCAACCAACCGTTAAATCTGGACCTGGATAGAAGAATGAAGTTCCGAGACAGCTCCGAGAGAGAGAGAGACCGAGAACGCACCGGTACACCGGTATGGCCGGGATCGTAGATGCGGAAAAGCAAAACAAGACGACAAACGTCAAACGAACAGAAACAACGATGCTGATCGATACGATGAAGGATCGACCCGATCGATAGAACTGTCGCGTACACGCGAGCCACGACGGGGAAAAAAAACCTCAAAGCGAGAATGAACTTGTTCTTCGATAAACAGGCTTACCCTTCACGGACGCTGTCCCGGGGGATGGTTCGCTGCTCCTGGAAACGGCGATTGGGCTTCCCATTAGGAAACACTCGTGCGTACCGGTTATGAAAGGCGATACGGTGTTATTTATGATTTTTAGATTGATTCGAATTGATTGGTGATGATTGTGGAGCGTCAGGTACGATTAGACGGGGACGTGTTGATGTTCTGGGGGGGGGGGGGGGGTTTGCCCTTGCCCGACGAGTTTCCATGGGCACAGCCGAAAAATGAATGAGTAGGCCGGGATCGTAGCCGAGATCGCAGGTGAGATGATCGGTCGGTCAAGTGCTGTTGCGTGTGTGTGTGTTTGTAGGGACAACGTGAACAAGCCAGGCGTGTTTAGTGAGCTGTCAACCGATTGTCAGTTCCGTTCGGCTAACATGTTAATATTTTGATAGATCCAAAATTTGGGGTCCTTTTTGTTTTGGTTTTATCTCCCCTGTCTCTGAAACATTAGCTTATACCTGTTCGAATGATAAAATAATTCTAACGATAGTATGTGCGAGGAAGGAACAGCTAATGTGGGCGATTCAAATATCTTGGCTCAAAGAGGCTTTCAGTTCGAGGACCATGTTCCTCAAAGCTTCAACAGAGTTTTATCATGTTCACTCTGTTTGTAATAATCGACGAAAGCAGCAACGATAAAATCCTTCCATATCATAACAGTGTGTAATCATTTCCTATCTTTCGCTGGTACCCTCTTTTCACACAGACTTGAGCGCGTTGTCTGGCGAACCCTTCCCAAAACATCAGAATTACCGCAAGTACCGTTTTTGCTCGTGGTACCCTTGGTAATGTTGAGGCATGAAGCGGAAGGACACAACCCGACCCCCTTGAAGCCACAAAACGAGCTCACTCCCCTTTACTAACCGCGTGAGCGTCATCAGCACCCTTCGGACCGATCCGCATGGCGTCTAAATTCAATTGTACTCATCGCACAGTCGTTCCGTCCGAAGCGATTGAAAGCGCTGAACAAGGATCGCCGGAATCAAGCACTTCCGCACCCGGGAAACGTGTCGCTACTTGAGTTCTTCTTTCAATAATCAGTTCCACCATATTGGTTGTTCCGGAACCCCGCTCGGTGAAAAACCTGAGGGTGAAACTCTTGGTGGCGTAGAATTTGCGTACCGAAAGATTCCTGAAGGGGGATTTTGATATGAATCATATGTTTTTTAAGCATCTTAATACCGACTGCCACCGAGCTGGAGTGTTCTTCCTGCCCACCCACTCGCAGATACGGCGAGTCTTTTGCATCACATCAAATCGGCTTACGGGGCTAGAAAAAACAATACGTGAGAGCGGAACAACAAACCCATGTAAGGTCGTCAGAAACAAAAACAACCTCGGAGGGATGCAGCAACATACACCCTTATTTTCGAACTGTAGTATGGTTTTCGCATTAGGCAATGGGGTGAAGCATGAGCCTGTGTAGCTAACGGCTACCCCGTTCAACGAATCCCTTCCAGCCCGTACCGGCCTGACGTTTGGTGGGATTTATTTGCTAAACTTTTTGATCCTCTCTCCAAACATGACTGCTGTCAGATTAGACCAGATTCTGCCGAATGATTGCTATCTTTCCGTCACACTAGCCTTTCCAATGTTTCGGCGAGCTGGTGGTGTTGTTTGGTTAAATTATTGAAACATTTGTGTCCTTGTTGAAATAACTATTTATCAATTTTGATGTTTGGTTTAACAGCGTTACGGTCGGGCCGCGCCTAAAGAATAAAATAAAGATTACTTAAACAAACAAGCGAGCAAATGTTAAACAAATTTCGAACATGTGTTCAGTAAATGCGTATACATACAGTGATGACCACTAAAATAAAACCATTTTTAAATCTGATTTTCAAGCTATTGCTTTAATTTAAATTTGATGAATAATATTTTTTTAATGTATAATATGTATTTGCCATCCGAGCGGCAAGTGCAGTTGATGCGACATCATCGCTGGTCTTTACACGGCAGGACCGGGGTTTATATCGCATCTGGGCCGTTCCCCCACAGTGAGGACTGATCATCCAACTTTGTGGTACCAGTAAGTTTAGTAAGGAAACGGAAAATGGTAGGCATGACCTTGGAGAAGGCGTTCGGAAAGGAAAGAAGAAGAAGAATTTTTGGCCATATTTTTGTGAGAAGGACAAAAGAGATAATCTGAATCACCATCTCGATTCATCCAATGATAGGATCATTTTTATTAACATGTAAAACTAAATTTAATAAAAAAATTAAGCTCATTAATGGATGTTTAAACTTTTTTATAAATACCTTCTGTTAAAAAAAGCACCATAACCTAAATCTTATGACATTTTAACGTTAGGTGAACAACATGGCCAGACCGTTCTTCTTGAATAAAAAAAAATTAGGTGCTCCTTTTTTATTGTCCATCACTGTATGCGTTATTAAAATGGATTAATAAATGAATTTAAAAAATGATCCGAAAATTCTCCCAAAAATTTCATTTGTGACGATCGCCGCCACACACGAACAGAAATTTAAATAAAAGTTTTACTTTCATGCTCATCGGCCCTGCCATCTGTAACTGTATTTCTTTTTTGCACCCCCCTCCGGATCTGTCTGACCATAGAAGATCGTGATCCGTTACCCCAAAAAGGCAAGCGCAAAAAAAAACCCTCATGGATCACCCCTCCGTGCGCCTAAGCGTGCACTGCCCAACCATTATCAATTGCAATTATGCTAATAGTTTTAATGGCAATTTTGGGGTGCGAAAGTAAGCTGCCCTCACGTCCCCCGAGACGTGTATTTTTGTGCGGGGTTTCGAAGGTGGACACCACAATTATGAAGCGGTGGACAAAAAGATAACGATTAATTCTTTCATTAAAATTCTTACCGATCATTACGGTGTGCGGTGCCGGTATTACGCGCCTGTTTTTTGTGACTTTTATAACGCATCCGCACCGGCATCCCTCGGAGTGCGATAAAATATTGGATTAACGCACGAATATCGTGTGGCATTTCGGTTGCGTGTGCCACCCGGTATTTGCTGGCGGGAGTGAGCGTGTGACGGAATGGAATCTCCAATGGTGTCCCGGGTGGGTGACGAGTGAATTAACGCCGATTGGCGCGAGTTTTGGGTGGGGAAGCGTATTAACGATTTTGTGTAACAATTCCACCAGACGGTAATGGGACATTTTATTACTACCGGAGCATCCGGGGAGCATGATCGAGCGCGATGAAGCAAGAGCGTTTGTAAAGGGTGTCGGTTTTGAATGTTTCATGTTTAAATTTTGCCCCGTGCATACAATTAATTAAAATAATATTTAGTTGCAAAATGGTGAAGATCAGTTGATGAGATAAGATAAGATAAAATGAATATTTATTAAATCTTCTTTATTTTTCTTTTTGATTAGAATTGGTTCTTTTTTTTTCAAAATATAGAAAACATTTAATAACTTTTAGAAGGGTTATTCAGTTCTTAGTATCATTATTTTAGAAGTTATTAAATCAGTGCTGAATTAAAAAAAATTAGACTCATTTCGGTTGATGATTTAAATAAAACTATTGAATAATGCATTAAATTAAGCTGACAAAACATTTCACAAAAAAAGTGTCACTATTTCCTGAGCGATCTATCAGCAATTTTCTGGGACCTAAGATATCGCAGCCCTTTAAAGCCCCAGTCGTATTAGTTAAACTTTTTTTGAGCTGTAAAGTAATTGAATCAGGTCTTCCGGCAAAGGTTTGCGCCAAAATTTCTATAAGTCCCAGTTGAGGACGATTAGAACGATGAAGAGCTCGCTTTTGAGTAGATAATTTTCACACACGGCGTTAGATTTTAATTCTAAGTGATTGTGTTATAGAAAGCCTTGGATGGAAAGAGTTGAATACAATACTGTCCATATTTTCCAGGCTATTCAAGGTCCTGGGACATGCACTTTCGGATTCAAGTTTCTTAACAAGAAAGCCTCTAATTTCCTGCTTTATTTTCGGTCACACAACAGTATCGGGTATCTGGAAGCTGTATTTGACCCTTGAGATACTTTAGTCTCTCTCTCTCCAGAAGTAAGGAGACATATTTAGACTTGAAGGATGAAATGAACTGACGTCGGGACGTGGTCGGGATGACTTCGGGATGATAAAGAACTGATATAAGGAACGAATCTTCAATTGAAGTTCTTCACTTTTCTGCCCTAGCTGATCAACATAACGGAGCGATCCGGTGGCCGAGACGATAGTGACAGGGTTGACTACCTTGCTCGGGGTAAAATCAAGCCACAGAAAGTCAGAAGTGGCAGGACCGCGAGGCCTTTCGGTCTAATAGTGACAAGGACACACCATTAACTATGGAAAAATCGTTAAAATCAAACCATTTTTATGCATACCTGTCAATGTATTTAAAAATTCGTTAACGGCAAAAGGATGCTACATTAAAGCTTGCAGAACTCAATTGAAGCTGCATCTACTCCCGATTAAAGAGCCTTATTTTAAAACTCAAACTCATGAAGCAACGTTGTGCCGCTGGCGAAAAATTCCTGTGCAAACCGATCCCGATAACATAATTTTCCTCCGCCCGATGTTTGCTGCGGCGTGTTTTCCTTTTCGTTTGTAATTTGAAAATTCAACCCCCGTTCCCCCTTCCCATCTCCACTCAATTTGCCCCAAGGCGCACTGATTTTTAAACCACCCGAATCCGCCCCTCTCTCTAGCCGGGCTCTCAAAGTCGGATTATATCGGCTTACACCGGTACAGCGCGGTAGCGAAACGAAACAAAGCGATCCGTTGAGCCGATCGGAAAAATTCCGGGGTTTGCCCTGCCGAGGTTTGCTGCCGATACGTCCCGCGGGACACGGGCGCCCGCCACATAACAAGCATCCCGACCCGGTCGACTTACCGTCAGGACGTAATGCGCCCCCGTATTGGCATATCATGTAACACGCCACTAATGAGGAGGCGGTGGCCACGTGGCGCAACGTTCCAGACGAGCCGACGGCCGCCAATCGATTGTCGTCGTTGGGCGAAGGATTTAAAGGAACGCGTTCCGCTTCCGATTTCCTGCGGTGTCCTCTTGTTCCCGGTCGCGTTTTTTACCCTTGTGCAAACATTTGCGCTTGTGCCGGTCGGCCCTTGACAATCGGTGGCAAATTCCGTCCACAATCTGGCATGCCGCCATTCAAAGGCGAACCACGTTTATCTTTCCCTCTACAACTAACTCTCCCGATATGAGCCCCTTCCCTTGTTTGTGGTGCGTGAGTAAAGGGTGAGATGCTGCATGCCAGCCAAGATCCGGACGCGAGAATTACGCTAAATCGGATCGGTTCTTTCCGCTCGGCGACCACAGCAACATGACGGTGCAGATCGCAGCGCAGACCATTCTTTGTGGGCAACGTTTTGCGGCAGATGAACATTCCTACCTTTGCTCCCTGGCGGCATAATAACACCGCATTGTTGCAGGGAGCTGTGTTCTGGGTGCAAAATTGTGCTTGATCATGCACACCAAGCGCGTACAACGCTACCGACAGGCCGGCCTTCCAAAAGTGGCCGGAACATGTGCGCAATGAATGGCTTCATCCTCGGAGCTTCGGCTACGGTGGTTCGAAATAACAGGTCAACGGCGACAGTGACGCAGCGGCTTCTAGCGAAAGGTATTTACATGCCAATAGCTTTACCGCCCCAAAACCTGCCGAACCTTGGGGGCGACAAGAGTCGCTGGGGCCGTCATGTTCGCCGACAGGTTTGTGTTCCGTTCGCGCGTTTTTCTTTCGACGTAAAATGCGCGGGCACACAGACACACACACACAGAGAGAGCTTGTCATAATCTTCAAAAGCAAGTAATGAATGAATGCGGTGATCGGTCGGTTGTATGAATGAAAGCCGATGAATTACACCGAACGACGACGGGTTGATAGATGCCGGACGAAATGGATGATGGTTGTCGTTGTTGTTGGCTTTTTTGCTTCATTTTTTCCCAGTTTCGGTTCTGAATAGAACAAGTGAACGATCGGTAGTGAATAGGTTGGAATCAACAGAAAGCTTAAACGCAATCCGAGCTGGGGGAAAATTGACATGAAATAACACAACAGATCAGATTTCTCATGATCTACCGGGGCTATTAATGAAAATCTTGTGTTTGGTTTAGTAAGCCTGTTAAGCGTCTAGAACGCATCATGTAACTTTTGTGAGAATTTGAACTTAAATGAAAACCTTTTAGTTGAGCAGCCGTCCTATAAATTCTAATTCACTTTTCCACAGAATCTGTCAGATATTAATTTAAAATTTCTTCATTCTGCTAGCTCTAATTACCTTGGTTGAAGTCCATGCTACGGATGTAAATGATTAAAGGACAAACAAGGCAACGAAATAAATATGTTAGTTTTAAAAGAACATGAAGCACCATATTGTATCTCATAGTGAACCCAAAAGTACCCAAAAAGAAGGCTTACTCTCACACAACTTCACGTTAGATGCATTCGGATGTATATCACTGTGTAAATGATAGAACTTCAATTCAACTACATTAGCCGGAGGGTGAGTTATGGAACTCTATAAACTCGAGACAAAAGACATTTTGGGGTTTTAGGAAGTTATCAGTAATTCAAATCTGGAGGTATATTTCCAATTAACAGCTTAAATCCATAGAGAAAGCCATTTAATTCATTTAACGATGGCAGTCCTCGGGAGCTTTCTTGGGGGGCACTTTTCACAACTTATTATAGTGAAAATTGTAAAGATTTTTCTTATGACATTTTAAGCTTTTCCACTTAACAAACTCGTCATTAAAACCCAGTCTAATCAATGTATGTATAAGAGGTACAGTTACACAGGTCTTTACACGACTGGACCGGGTTTCAAAATCCCGTCTCCCTATACACAGGATTGCCTATCTTCTAAAAAAGTCAGATGTGGCATTAAAGTCAACCCAAGGTTGTCTCAAGTCCAAAAATTTTTCTGAATTTAGCAGAAGTGGCAGATCTAGCCACTTAAAGGTAGCAGAATGAATGTTGGAGGTTTCTTATAATTCGCATCTGCTGACTTAGACAAAGGCCAAGTGGAGATAATACACAAGTCCGCTTATGGAGTTCGGAGTCCACTAAAGAATCGAGGCCTCTTTAAAGCTCAGTTTGCTTATACTATGATCCGCCCCAAGTTTGCACTCGAAGGCCGAGTACATAAATATTCGAGTGATAATTGTTAGAATATTTTCATCATTTCTTTTACCGAAGATGCGAATTGTGTTTTCTTGCAGGAGTTAATAATGATGCTACAAAAATAATAAGTAATGACTTATACTTCCACGATCTTCTTATGTGACCAATGTGAGCCATTAATTCCCACGAGAACTAATTCCAAGCATACGTTTCTCTATTGAACGTCTGCCTCGCATTATCCTAACAAGCAAACTTATAATATTATTATCATATTTATACCATTAACGAAGCAAACTCTCGGTATTTTATTTGCAGGAAAACTATTTTTCTTCTCATACCAAAAAAACCCAATCCCAGAGCTATATCATAAAATTATCATAGTTCATTTTTTATTGCCCGGAAAAGTGGTACCGATCTCGGTACCACATGCACGCACGCCTAATAGTTATTTTATCGAGACCCAAACCCACCGGCTCAAACCTTCTCAACACACGGTCCGGCACATGCCCTGGCCAGAGCAAATGAACCCAAATTGAGCCATTCCAATTCCGGTGACATGGCCGGCAGCTCGACATGACCCACAGTGACAGTGACCCTTGTCATAAATCTTTTCAACACGCACCATCGCCCCATCCTGCGCTGAAGTGGTGCTACGGTACGACAACTAAATGTGACACGTTCAGTGAATTCATTAAATTGCACCACGTGGAGGGCGTTTTTGTGTGTGTGCAAAAAGGGCACGACTAGAACGAACGCAATCTAAACGGAAACATGTGTCGACAGCACTTTTCCGGGACTTTCCGGCTTCCACCGGTCGGTTGACACAATTCGCTATACACCGATTTCCGCTTTTCCCTTTTAGAGTTTTGCCGGTGCCGAACAACGAGCAGCCACAGTATGGGTGAGGGTGCGAGTGATCCCTTTGTCGAATGCTTGTTGTTATTTGTCATTTTGGCTAGTTAGCGAGATAACGATCGGTAGCACGGTACAATCACGGTACAAGCAGCCCATGAACCGTGTGTGTGTGTGTTTTCTCCCCCTTCGGCAAGGGTCGGTGCAACCAGCTTGAAGAATTCAATCGGGCGTGAATTTATGTTGTGATTTTCCGTACACCGTCCCCGGGAAATTGTGCTGTCCCGCATTTTATGGTTGAATTTTCCAACCGAAACCACCACACGCTCCAGTAGGGTGTGTCCACCCTCCGAGGAAACATTCCCGCTAATGATAGGACACGGTTGATCGTTGATAATGTCCTTTTCAATTTCCGCAATCAACAATAGAGCTTGCAGGGACTGCTGACAGACGGAAAGGATTTTATGGGCGAATTGTTGACGAGTTGTCAGAGTGCGATGTGTTTGGTGTGTGTGTGTGTGTTAGAGCCCGATCAAGATGATGGTGTGTACGAACGTTTGGACAGCTTGAGAGCTGTAGAGGATTATTGGAAGTACTGCGAAAGTCAAATGGTACTTTAAAATGCTTGACTTGTTTAAGTTTAAGAACATCAATATGGTAGCATTATAACTGAAGCTACCGTGGGATCACATCACTCGTGTACTCGTGCTTTCCCGAGTAAAGTAGTCGAGTTGATCGTGAACAAAATGTTGCTCAACTCGAACATCATTCGCTATCAAGATGGGTTTTTTTCCCTATGAAAGGTCTGTCACAAAAAGGGCTGTATTCCTTTTGTGCTGAGGGCTTGTTTTGGATGTATGAGCTCAGAATTTTAGAAAGTTTCCTCAAAAAATCTTCACAAGCATTTCGTTAGAATTCTACTGGAGAAGCTTAGGGGATACGATTACCAACTTCCCATTGTCAACAGGCTTTTGGTGGTATCCTTGATCATGTACATGCAGAGTAAGGATTATCTATACAGTATTCTTGTGTATTTATTGTCCAGTTGAGGTTCTACACGGAAGTTAGAAGAGATTTGAAACACGGAACTACCAGATCTGCGTATTAGTACAAAAACTGAAGAATTTAATCGAAAAGACATCTTCGGGAAGCACATTCGGAATGCTGGTTTCGCTTGGAAAGTCTGTCCCCAAATTTCGTGTCCTACTGACCTCGTGCTATTTGTGGGGGATTATCATGGTATCAGGTTGACGTCAGCTACAAGGATCTTCAGAAGGACTTCGATAGAGTAGTTCACTGATTCTACTGGAGAAACTTGGGAAATTTGGATCAGCAGCTGTTTCTTATTTGTTGGCCCAAGATTCTGAATAAGGCTGAGCTACAAATTATTGTTTTTCAGGGGCTTTTCGTAAAGCACAATCTTCATTTGACGAGATTAAACATATTTAAATAGCAGATCTGCTTATTATTACACAAGCGTATTAAGTCGTTTCGTGAGTGTTCTATTAACAAAAAAAAACTGGTTTGGTGTGTAACTATATGGCAAATTTATCTGCAGAATGCACATCGGGGACATTATCGATGGAGTAATCAGGATGTTTGGTTTTATTGCGAGCCAACCTGTAGATCCTTTATCCTATGTTATGTGATATCCTCAAAGGAAGTTCGGTCGGTAAATTGATCAGCAATTATTGTCTATTTTTCAAACGAAGTGTCGATGATTTGAAGCTATTTTTTTACAAGTTTTACTTTAAAATAACTACTCGGTATTCTCATTAAAGGATGATTAAATTGAATACTCTCTTGAAAGATGTATACTATGAGTTTTAACCCTTTGTTTTTGCTTAAATGACTCACAGTAAATCCCAGATTCACGAATTGCAATATAAATAATTAAAAAAAAGTTTGAATACATTTAAAGATGCGTCTTGGAGGTCTTCAATTTTAAAGTATATTATTTATAGTCTATTGAATGAATCTTTTAAGAAAAATGCTCGTTCACTCTATACCATCGCCTCATCACCTTACGGAGCTTCTTGTTTTAAACAGCTATGATGATCCGATCCAAACACCGTTCGATCAGAAGCGGAAGTCAATGGCTTAAGCCCACGGATCAGATATCGTTTTATGCTGCATCCGAAAGCCATTTAACCCTGCTCCGGCAGCTCCATTCAACAATGGCACAACATCGCCCAAACCGACCAAATCGCACTCGTCTATCTCGGGTCCGGCCGACTCCGGCCAACATGTATCGAATTCCTATACATCTTATGTTTTCCCGCACCCGGACTTCGAGCACCCTCTACCGGCAGCCTTCGCATGTGGACAACTTATCTAAACACCATCATTCTGAAAACGATAAACTTTTATTTTATTGATTCTGAAATCCATCCACCGCTCGGGACTGCACAAATCCACCGAGCATCCATTGCGGGCTCTCAGCAAACGGACGGACGAGACGGCGGAGTTTACGATCCCGAGAACGGTCCACCAAGCCACCGGGATGTCATAAAACCGGGCCGAATAGACACTATATGGCATCTCGCCCAAGCGTCCGATCCAGCGATAGGGGGGGAAAAAAGGAAGCTTCTCTATGGCACTGCTCTTCCGTCTCGGTGTTTCTCGCTCGTCTAAGCCCTAACCCGTCCAACCGGTTGGAGATGATTCGCGGGCTTCGCGGAACGCAAATCGCAGTCCGGGCGCAACAAACCTCCGAAATGGTGGCCATAAAATGCTCAAATACTACCTTTCAATCGTACCGCTCGAGTACTCGGTATAAATTTTATTACACCCTCGCGACGCTGCAGCCATCCCGCTGAAGCGCTACCCCGTAGTTCCGTTGTTTCCTTCTAAGCCCAGACGGACGAGAACTTCTTTCTCACTGCCCAAACAACCGAAATCGAGCCCATGGATCTTCGATCGGCGTCGAAATATGATTATATGCCACTGTTGTACTGTTCGGCTCGGAATGCTGCCTCGGGCTAAACGCTCACGCAATAGCCAGAAACCTCTGACGCATTGATGAACGACGATCCACGAGGGTTTCTTCCAGGTTCGTCCTCTAGGCGCCTTTGGAGGCGTTTCTCGTTACCATTTCGGACCGCACTTTGCCGTTCGATCCGGTGTCCGGTTCGGGCGATTTATCTTACTGCAAACCAAAACGCCATAATACCGCCAGAAGTGGTGCAATGTGCGTTTGAACCAGCGCCTTTCCGTTGTTGTGTGGTGGAAATATGACGCTGCATCCATTATTTATCCACGGCAGACCTGAAGGCCCCTACACGAGCAGGCACGAATGTTAGAAAGCATGTCAAATGCAAAACTGTCCCTTTTATCACGTACTTTTCCTTTCGTTTATCTTTTACTTTTCAAAAAACCACCAAACAAGTGCCTTTTTACGCGACTTCTAGCTGAGATTGTGTAAAGATGTTACCCGAAAAGGATTCTCCCTCGGCGCACTTGCTCGCTCAACCTACAGGGAGAAACATGACACTGATAATGTCGTACGATGGCCGGTTTCCGATGGCGTTTAATGTTTCTAATTTATTACACCAGGACCACCATTTCTGTGTAAAATTTTCTACCAGGAATCCTTTGTTCGGTTTGGAGGTGCAGATTATTAATGCCGCAGATAAGAGGGACATTGTAATAACATTTGTTAGAAAATGTTAAAGATATCTAACAAGAGAGTTTGGATTTTGAGGATCATTATGATATAAATGCCTTTACTTACTCTCCTCTCTCGGCCGTTATGGCGGACGCAGCAACGCTATCACTCCATCACAGTTTGGGGCTACCACGCCTCCTCTGTCCGTGTGTACGGCCTAAAAGGACTTTACGGACTGGATCGTCCGGTGTCATTCTCATGGCATGTCCAGTCCACCGGAGCCTGGCGAGTCTTATTCGCTGCACGATGATGAGATCATCGTACAGCTCGTAGAGCTCATCATTGTAGCGGCTCCTCCATGCGTAAGAAAGAATACGACGGAGCTGTAACTCCAACCTCAAGCATGAGTCTTCTTTACTAAGAAACTTCAACGTCCAGGAGGACTTCTCACCTCATGCTATTGGCATCATAAGCATCCAACCTTCGATGAGACTTCGTCTTCCAAAATGCTCTCCAATTACGGGTCTCGGCTATTCAGAGACATCATCGACCAAGGACCTGCGCAATTCATGGGACCTCGTTAACTTAGAGACGTCAGAGCTCATGGGATAATCCTATGTTCAAGAGACTTATTCATCTAAGGATCTTTATGAACCAAGATACCTTTTCATCTAATTGAACGTACAAAGAACTTCGTCATTTCAGGGGCATTTTTTTTTATTCATAAAGAACGGCCTGGCCGTATTGCTAGCAGGGGCATTTTTTAACCTAAATGAAAATACAACTGTCAACCTTTATGATATTTAAAAGCCTCAATAAAGTCTCTCTCTCAGCCACGGGGTCTCTGATGTTTTGATAAGCCACTGTTCATCCTATGCCCATTTTGGCTCCCTAAAACCTTCAGATCTGGTTATTATTTCGACGATAAAACCAAATAACGACAATCTTGATTACTGAGCGCTTTTTAGTGACTTTTAATGAATTAACATTAGAATCCTCTTTTTTCTTTTTTAACTAAAGTCATAGAAGTGATGTGACCGAGAGCAATTGCAATGCAGGTTTGTACTACCGGGACGGCCCGGCAGCAGATGCGATAGCGACACAAGAGAACCGAGGTTCAAGTCTCATCTGGGTCGTTCCCCCATAGGGAGGACTGACTATCCTACTACGTGGTATCTTTAAGTCTAGTAAGCCAGAAATGGCAGGCATGACCTAAGAGGTCGTTAGACCAAGAAAGAAGAAGAAAAAGAAGAATTTTTTACTTCAACATGCTTGGCCTTACGGCCTCTTATGACAGCCATTTCTGACTTACTAGACTTAATGGTACCAAGTAGTTGGATAGCCAATCCTCACTACGGAAGAACGATCTGGATGAGATTCTAACCCCGGTTCAGCCGTGTGAAGACCGGTGCTATTGTCGCCTCCACCACCGGGCTACCGAGACTTCAACATGCTAAAGCCTTTAAATTTGTCTCATTTTTTTGCTAAATATCGTAATTTATCAGATCAGTAAAGTTATCAGATGGCTAAAGGTTACAAATAATCTTCCAACACTCAGTATATATGGTCAGGAAAAAATATCACTAACAGCAGCTAAGGTAGTTCTTATCAGAAGGTTTTAATCTGTCGATTGAGTTCAATATTATTATATGAAGCCCAAGAGACTAGCTCCATCGAAATGTCTTAGTTTATTTTACGGATAGTTTAAAATTGTGGGCACGTGGCTAAATAAAGATACTTCATGCACAATAAAGGCAGCATTATAATTCAATGAAGAAAGAAAGGATCTTATGAATGGATACGATCTTTCAACGCACATTTACGTCTGTAGGACAATTAATCACAAACACGAGCAAGACTCTTGAGACATAATCAATCGACATTATGAAAGCAAAGCATTATGTTGTCAAGAAACACTTTTCATGCTTTACGCAAACAGTTCATAAAGGTCCTGTTCGTGAGCAGCTGTGATGTAAAGCGATTGCATTGCGTTTGTTCTACCAACTGTCAATTGAATATCGTTTTATTCGTTTCCTGACAGACACAATATTCAATTCTCATTTTTGCACACACACACACATTCGAAAAACGCGTCTGTGTGATTAATCATCCTCCCTGAAGCTCATTCCGAAAAGTCCTTCAACGGCGACTACCATCCCACATGCAACACGCACCTAATGTACACCTTACGTCAGTCCCACTCGAAGCAGCCGAAGCAGGCATCCCAAACCGGCCCAAGGACAGGAAAAATGCCAGTCATTCGAATAATCATAACGTCCGGTATTGCATCCGAAGGACCCCGATCACTCCTTGAACCCTATAAATTACTCAATGAAACGGCAAACGGCTGATAACCGTTTATCGGAGATTTCCTTGGAAATCGAACCTTGCCAGACGGACGCACAAATGTCATTTCGACAAAAGTCATCGGTGTGGTAAGGGTGTCATTGGTGGCCGGGAAAACGTTACACGTAACGATCGATTTGCGAACGATTCGAACGGTTGCCGTCTGTGGGGCGAAGCCGGGCACAATTTCAGTAGCTTGACAATTCTATATTATTAGGTGGAAATTATGATCATTTTCGTGTCTCCACTCGACATTCATAGCTACCGCAAGTTGCCACCGACACACCGATCTTGGCATGATCGCACGACGCCGGTCGTCGCTTGCGTTGGCTGCAGTTGGAAAAGGAAAAGGCATGCAGCATCTTCCTTTCTCTCTCTCTCGCCGAGGTAATTACTGTAATTTGAGGCATCTTTTCTTTGGCCTGCGGGTGTGCCATCTTCCGGCACCCAGGAATCGCAACGGAACTCGATCCCTGACGAATTGAATGTGTTTTTTTGCACAAATCGAAGAAGGTGCACGATTTTTTCATGCGCCCTTTGCACTCTCCCTCTCTCTCTCGGTCCCTTTCCTTTTCTCGGTGAAAAAAATCAATGCCGACTGTGATCTGTGAGCGCCGTCCGTCCAACGATCGTTTTGCTCGATGGCAAGTTTCAATTTCAGTTTGAATGTCTCTGTCTGGGTTATGTGTTTTGTTGAATTGCACCGTTTCTTTTGGACGTTTTTTTCGGTGTTCAGTTTTTTAGTTTCGTTCAGCATCCAGGACCTTTTCCAGTTCTTTTCTCCTGAACAAAAGAAGTTTTATTTTTAATGCTTCTCATCGGTTCCTTCTGGCCAAGAGGCTTATAATTAGAAAGCGCTATATTTTGACCAATATTAACTGGGCCGACCGGGAGGGGGAACAGGGATTGAAAAACAACTCATGACTCCCTTGCAAAGGCAAAGCTGAACGGGTGAGAAAATACAAGGAAGATTTGTGGTTGTTGTTTTTTTTTGTCCTGCTTTCCTCTCTTTAAAATTATTCTTCAACGGATCATTTCGTTTCGTTTCGTGTTTTTACTTTGCTGCGCTATACTTTTAACTGTTCGCACTGAGCTCGCTGCTCGAGGGGCGCCCGTGTTTAACCACGGCTTGGTGCATGGTATTGAAATAAAATTTTACAATTAAAATACTCCGAAAAGACCGGCTGCCATTTACGCAAAAGAGAACCCGCTCTGGCTACCGTACTACACAGTTCAGCTTCTCGTACCCTGGCAGCATAGGGTAAGAGGTTTGAGGTGATTTTCCTCACCAATTTACTTATTTTGATTGGGAAAATGAAAATGAAGACCTTTGAGATGAAATTGAATAGCTTTGACATATATTGACACGGGCTGTGAATTGGAGTTTTATAACACTATGCCTTGATAGCATCATAAAGACGCCAGTCGGTGGTCAGAGCCGATCAATTATTACTTAAGAAGTCCTTATATGGAAGACATAGATAACATAGATTGGTCTATATTTTCCTATTTCTTATTCTATGTAGAGAAAAAAACATCCAATAGAACATTTGCAGTGCTCTAGGCCATCTATTTTAATTAGAATATTAAAGTGAGGTTATGATGCCAATCTGCAATTCTAAAGAAGATCTTGCTCTAACAAAGTTATTAATACTCCAATGCTCTGATTACCTTTTTTGCCATTCTAATGCAAAAAAAAAGGATAAATACATTAGCCAATCCATACAAATTGGGGTTGCCCGGTAGTAAATGTCAGCGGCGCCAGTACTCACATGGCAGAACCGGGGTTCAAATCCCATCTGGGCCGTTTTTGCCATAGTTGAACTATCTGACTATCCAACTATGCGGTATCGATAAGTCTCGTATGTCAGAAATAACTTAAAGGTCGTTGCCTAGAAAGCATTCATATTTTAATGTATTGGTTTAGGCAACTCCTCATAACAGCTTTATTTTAAAAACAAGTGCTTCTAATATCATTTGAGTTCCATCAATAAATTTAATATTGTTTTTCAATAAAGTTTTCCAAGTTTTGTAATTTGTTAGACTTACTGTAAAAGCAGCAGTTAAAAAATAGTTAATGTGAACTAAGTGATTGTGTTTTGCTCACAAACGAACATAACTTACACTTAATTTTTCTATGGAATCATTTGTTCTGGAAAAAAGTACAATAAGTTAAAATTATTTAAATTTTCGAATTGTGAAGATTTTGCGATCAATTTAAAGCAACCAAAAACATCCATTTGAAAATTATTGTAAATACTGGCCTCTAAATTCAAATTTTACTATTAAAAGTGAGTGACAAACGCTCCATGAACATTCGACAGCAAGAGTATCCACTGACGTTTCCTCGACAACCACAGGTAATCTTCTGGATTCCCACAACGCTTCAGAATACTTAACATGAGTATTCATTTTTAAATCTCCCTAGCTTAGCCAAATCTACCACACCACTCATCAAGTACGCTGTTTCACCTTCCCATCACCACACGAACCATGGAATGATTCCCTGATTAAAATCGTATTAATGCACACCCACCGGATTGTCACCCGAGCTCGTCGGCGCAGTCGTCACCTAACAAATTGCACCAAAGCTACCAACCCGTCCCGTTTGATCCTGCACGTGGCTTCCGTGGGCTGCCCCTGTTCCATCACCCAGGAGACGGATCCGCTTATTTGAGTGGTAAAAAAAGCATAAGTCCTTCGACTTTGTCCCCGATCGGCGAGCCCACCGGCCCTCGGCGGGAGATGGGCGCGTGTGCACACGTGCGAGGTGAAATAATGAGCTCTCCAGCTCGGGCGCGTCGGCATGGTCGGCGTGAATGGGAAACACGTGCAACAAACATAACCTCCCGGGGAGGTCCTGCGCCCGTCCTCGGCGACTTACCTGGCTTGCGTACGGGGTGCGCTGTCGCGTTCGGAGGCGATAAATAGGAAAAACCAACATTTATTAAAGCTCAAGTAGTTTTTTTTCTGTTTCATTTATGTTTCGCTTTATTTATTTTTCATCTCTATTCTTGCATTTTTTTCCAACATGCCCATTCATGGGGGGTAGTCGTATGAAAGGATAAAGTTTTGTGTGTTTTTTTTGAAAATGTTTATCACTAGTTAAACTTGTTTTTACCCTCCCTTTTACACACTTTCTCTTAAACTTAGATTGAGTTTTAACTGTCTTAGCCTAGCTTCGCAATGATATAAATAAGAATCTTTTCGTACCTTTAGGATATCCTCCAGAACAAACACGCTCACACACACACGCACATGAATCCCGCCCTTAAACACTATTCTTCCCTATGTTCCCTTCTTCTAGAAAGAGTAAGAATTCTACCGCCTTACGTCTTAAGCGCTTACACACTAGCTGAACTGTACACTACGGACTTACGAGCTAGAGCGTTTGATCCCGGCATCCAACCGAGCCCCGTTGAACTGCTTGAGCATTTCGGTACCGTTTGTTCGGACAGTTTGCTTCCAATCTCAATCGCTGCCTAGTGGCGCCACCACATCTGGCAGCGTAACAATAATTATCCTAACTCCCGCAACCCCTAAAGACCATAAACAACAGGGCGAAAGCCGGCTGGGAAAGCTGGATGACGAACAACTCTCCAACCATAAGGGCATAAATTAGGAGCTATCTAACTGCTGCTTTAGTTGCTTCCTGTGACAAGAGCATTATTTATTGAGCTGGATTTTCACCTTTTTTTTGAACATTTTTCCAACTTGGTTTTCCACGTTTCCTTGACGTGGAAATGCACAAGGAACTGGGTGTGATGTGTTGCATAAATTTTAGATTTGTCTCTATGAGGTTCCAACGCGACAGAGAGCTTAAGAAACGAGATGAAGACATCCCAAGCAAGTTAAGTAAAGCTACACCGGAAGTAAATTAGGAATTTGGCTTGACGGTAAGGAGTAACTTATGTACTTTACGGAAACTGTTTCAAGTCTCAAGGACTGTGGAAACGGACCGAAAATCTACACTCGTGATCGCGAGAATGGGAGGACCCATGGAGCAAGCAGACATACATTTACTTAATGCTTCCATTCAATGGAAATTGGTACATCGAGCGGGCATTTTCCTTAACAAGCAAGGAACGATCAAAAGAAAGGGGAAAAAACCTCTCAGAGCTGAGGCCTACAAGCTCGGAATTCAATCGATTGTCTGTTTATGTACAGTGAAGTGAATTTATTACGCTGGAACGTCTACGAAACGAGAGCATTGTGGGATAATCGCCATGCGTTGGGATTATCCTTCACCACGGAAGCTACGATCACAACGGTGACTCGCGATTTGCAATTCATGAGTCCTGGTTCAGGCTGGTTCGGAGGAAGAAAAAAAACCGTACCCCCTAGAAAGGAGATTGATCAATCAACTCCGATTCAAATCAATGAGCACAACATCACAATGCATCCGGGGATTATCCTTGTGGACCAACAAAACCGCTACGCACCGGGTGGACGATGTCAACGATGTCCAAATCGCTGGAAACACTTACCATCTGAGGGCTAACAGGTCTAACAGGGGGGGAGGCTAACAAAAAAGATGGCGAACCAAGGGTGGGTCAGAATGCGATAGATCAACCTCCGGTGGGAAGACTCAGAACCGCTGCGGAACGCACCACCACGGTTCTGTTTGAACGTTCGAAGAACATGAGAAAAATCATACAAGTATGCTGCATATACACGCTGGTAATCATATGTGCATACATTATTATTAAGAATCTCGAGTTCCGCGTCGAAGTCTCTGTTTGTGTGTGTGATGATGATGATGGTTTCAGCTAGGAGCAGGTAACTACTACCGCCATTTTTTTCCCTTCTCTACACTCAGCTTTAGTTTTCTTGTCTTCTTTCACTAGCAGCAGCAAGCATTTTTCCTGCCTTCAAACCACTGGATTCGTTGGTTTTGTGTGTTTTTTCCGCTTCTTTCGTTTACTCCTTTCCTGTTCTATCTTTTCCTCATATCTCGGCGTGTATGTAGCACTGTTGTTGTTGTTTTTCTATATGTTGCTTCTGCTTTTTTTGTGTGTGTGTGTGTAACTCTCGATACAAGTTTCGTTTTTTTTGCACTTCAACCCTCTACTTCGTACTGGGCGTTTATGTTCGTTTTTTGCGGTTTTGATTCTTTCTACAACATTTTTGCTCACCATAGCTTCCTGCGTGATGTTTTTTTTCTCTCTGCACTGCGTTCAATGTGGTGCGATTTTTCCATCATTTCGAACCCGCCTACTGTGGTTGGGGGGGACTTGAGCGAAACGCACCTAGCAACCGCGTATCTCCGCGTTGTCTTTGCCGATGCCGAAAGCTTTTACCCCAACATCCTTCCCCTGGTGACGGGGACTTACGGGAGAAGAATTCAATCCGCTAACGGGCGAACAGGCTTACTCGCCTTCGATACATTCATTGCATGTTCAGGTAAGTTTCTTTTTATTTCTGTTGGGCCACCGCCACACCGTGCACACGATGCACCGATGTTCGTTCCGTTCGTTCTTTGCTGGGCCCTGCCTGCCTGCTTACGAGCCGAATAATCGGTCAGCAAACGGTCGCCTGGAGGAAACCCAGCGGAAAGAAAACCAAAATTTGAATATAATAACATCATTGTGTTCCGCGCGACATGACTGTGGGCAGGCACACGCACACGATCATGGCACCAGGCACCGGGTGCAAAATGGTGCGCTGGAATGAACGCACAACCTGTTCCGGGGGGAAGAATTTAGTTTACATTTTCATTTCCATTTGCTTTTTTCCCTGTTACTTTGCACTGAGACGCTGCTGTTCCTATTTCCCTGTACACGCACGCACACACGAGCAACCTGTCACACACACACGTTTACCACTTTAAATCCGACTTTTCCACCAGTCTTCGGGGTGAGTTCTTGATTGGATTCCTTGCACAATTGTCACACAAACTTGGCTGGCGTTCAGTTCCCTGTGCCAGCTTTCTGTACAGCGCACGTTTCACCGGGACCGTGACACACCGGTGCGGTCACACCGCCGTTGGGGTTGGTCGCCGTACCACCGCCGAGCAACCGTCGTATCCAGCGCCGAAGATGCACTTGCCATTGCATTCTCGACTGCGAGTGTTGCTAGTCGAGCGACGATGGGCTACCGGGGCCACCCATAATGTAGGAACCGGGGCTGTGCGAAACGTACCCGTCCAGATCGAGCGAACCGTCGCCCTTGTCCGAATCGATGATTTTGCCTTCCTGCTTCATCATCATTCGGCGCCATTTTGCGCGTGCGTTCTGGAACCAGACCTGGAGAAAACCGAAGGGGGGATAGATGATGGTAGAGAGAACAAGATGAGATATCGATTGGGGTGGAATTGACGAGGGAATACGAATGAAATTTGAAATTACTTAGAATGATGATTTCTTATCGAATTTAGCAGATAAGCTTAGACTTTTATTTAACTAATCATGTTTATTAACTTATGCATTAAAACTTATATCCATGATGACGATTTATCAGGTGATGTCCTTCCAGAGAAAAAGGTCCTTATCAACTGAATTCAAATTGTAGTGGTCAAGTTTATCTTCATGCGAGGATTCTAGATATTGTGAAGAACTTCATGACCACCAGACCTAGTGAATTATACTTCTAAAACACATCCGCTTTCTTAAGGAGAAACTTCGGCAAGCAAAGACTAGAGGACTGGTGCGGACCAGACGCCCATAAAATCTGAGCAGAGGTTATAGAGTCAGTTCAACCGTTTCATTGGTTTATGCCTCTGATAAACTAGATAAATGATCTATAGGATAACAACAAATATCCTATAGATTCCTACTTCTATGTCTTCCATGCGTTCTTTTAAAATATCCTGGGGGAGTGCTGGATGTCTAGAATTAAGATCAATTGGAAGAATCATAGAGCTCAACACGACTTTTTAAGACATCATTTGAGTGCACAAATCGCCTGACGATAAACTTATTACTGAAAATCAGCTACGAGCTTCTGATGATTGCTGACAAACAACAATCCACCACACATTTTCTAAAGAATTCTAAATGAAAGATCTTTGTCTCCTACAATAACGGTGACCCGTGTCCAATTGGTAGGACGAAGGATTCAGTATCCTAAGGCTTTAGAATCACTTTCCATGATTCAGGATTTACTACTTAATCAAAGAAGCCAGACATAACAGCCCAAGACCTCTCGAGTCCAACAAGAAGAAACAACTCAGAATTTGAAGAAAATTTTGATACTTTTGCCCTTAAATTCTATTTTTACCGATACATAAATTAAATATTGTTCATTTAACATAAAGTAAACCTTACCTGTAACACACGCTTCGGCAGTCCCGTCTTCTGCGACAGCTGCTTCAGATCCTTCGCGTCCGGATTGTGGTTGATGGCGAAGTAGGACTTCATCGTGCGGAGCTGATGATGCTTGAAGGACGTCCGCATCCGTTTGGCCCGCGACGATGACCCAAGCCCCCGGCTAAAGCCCAGATCCAAATACTCGGTGTTCAGGTCTGCAAGACAAGGGTGAAGAGCAAAATCGGCGTAGGAAAAAGATTAAAGAAAATGGGCGAAAGAATCACGTTTGGATTAACCGGCATGTTGCCGGTGTATTTGCGTGTGTCTAGCTTTATTGCCAACTCACTCCCAAGCTCCCAAGCTGCCGATTTCTTTCGCCTTCTTTTTCCCTCTCTCTCTCGAAGACAACAAAACCTCTGACAGAGGAGAAAAATGATCAAAAGAAACACAACGAGCTACCCTGTCACTCTGTCTAGCTGGTGGCTACTTGTTTCATTGTGTGTGTGTGTATGTCGGTAGATGTAAAGGCCGTTTTTATGTCGTAGTTTTCTCGTGTCTCGTCGTTCTCTTGACCTGCTCCTCCTCCGGGCTAAGGGCCACCATCGCGGGGTGTGACTATCCCTGAACTCAATGTGCGTTTTGTAGCTGGTCAAGCACCATAAAACCGAATCGTAACCCGAACCGGCGCACCTTCCACTCACCGCGTTGGGAAGGAAATTGTACATCGTAACCCTTTCGGGGTTGAGATGCTGCGTCGAAGAGTGTGCACCGGCCATGATCAGCGGACAGAAGGAGCACGGCGGTTCAACAACAACTTCCAACCTTTTTGAACTGGCCAGTATCTGGTACGTACATACGCACACGGGCACATAATAATCGTAAAACCCAACCGATGTCTTTATCGGGGACATCGTGAGTGTTGCGAGAACTCAACACTGGGTCCGTTTCTGGGCGAGAGTTCGGAGCAACGTGATCACCCCCAAGCCTAAGGTAAGTGGCGAATGCTAGGTGTATTTCTCGGTAAAGAAAAGAGTTGAAAAGTCCCATCCTGAAGGTCATCAAAACCTAAAACACATGCAAGTGGCGCAAAAAAAACCTGCTACACCTTGGCCAGTTTCTGGATTTTGAGGTTAGAAAACTCCTTTAACAACAGCTCGCAACAGGTGAAACTTTTGTCTGAGCAACGCAAATGTATGTAAGACGAGTTCGTACTCGTAAAGCGGTACCGAATGTTTACAACTTTGTGTCATAAAATGTGCTCCATCTTCCCACCCAACCCAGCGGAGGCTTGTGGAACTGGACGTAATTCTAGCAACTACATTTCCCACGCTTGAAGGTTCGTGCGGGCTGTGTTTATTTTTTCTCTCTTTTCCATTTGATTGCTTCCTCCGAAGGCTTGGGTTTCTATCTCCTCCTTAAAACTGGGTTGATCTGCACCGGTCTGAACTCTGACCGTCTGACCAGTAGCGCCCAACCGATGTTACGCAAATCCCCAACCCAATCCAACGTAAAGGTTGGCTAGATCAACGGTCGGGTGGGTGGGTGCTGATCGGAACTCCGAGCCCGAACTTCCAGTAGCCAAGCACCGGACAAAGGCTACCGGTAACCGCTTTACATAGCAACAATGTTTTAAAAAAAAAATCATAGACCATAGGTCCGTGGTGCTACCCTGGCCCACGGGGATCGATCGCCAGAATTGCCTTCGGAGGGTAGTGCCGCCGTCTCAGACAAATTACAGTGTCCAGTGTTGAGGGCGACCGGAGCGAACCCACCTCTCGACGTAGTGATTTCGTGAGCCACCACAGCAGCAAAAAAACACTTCATCCCCAGATCACTACAAAGGCGCATGATCTATCCGATCGGACTATTAGAATTATGCTACCGCACTACCAACACGGTTGTATGTTATTTCTTCTCACTTGAAGCTCGGATCGGAGACTGGCCGTTAACCGGTAGCCCGACGCCGTCAATAGTTAATAGAAGGAAGCCGTTTGGAACGGGGCAGGGAAGAGTCCACGGTAGGAACTCCCGTAGGGTACCGAGAGCAAATAATAACCGGGTTCAAAATGCTCCGTCTGACGCACCAGACAATGATACTGTTTTCCTTGTCGGTTCGGCGTTTTTTAGGGTCCCTTGGATTTCGAAATAGCGGTCAGTTTGGAGAGGTTTTCTTTGCTTAATATTAGTTAAGCGTTGTGTTCTTTATGCCTTGCGGGCTCGTTTTTTGTCTCTGTCCCTCTATCTCTCTCGCTTATTGCTCGATGAAGAGATATCGGACGTATGTTGCGTGTGCTTCCTTCCCGTTTGCGCACCCCCATTTATGATCATCACCAACCTTGAGGCGCCTGAAGTTGTCAAATCAAAGAACTCGGTGGGAGTAAGCGGAGGGTGGAGTGCAGGTAAGAGACGCGAGAAGCAGACCAACAGAACAGCAGCAAAAAAACAATAACGGATAGGCAACCACAGGAAACGGAAAGCAGGCAAACATCTACCACCGGAGGGCGTTAAAGTCGACGGCTTGAGCTTCTGTTTTGTTTCGGGGGTTTGTCCGGTTCTTCCCAATTTCCCGTGTTGGCTACTCGTTCTGGCCAGAGGACTCTTAAGCGAGATGGTCACTACACTCTTTAAACCTGAAGAAAAGGTGAGTAATTGTAGCCGCCTGCTCGTGGTGGACCAAGCTGTGGTAGGTGAAAATTGGATAAATGTCACTTCAGGTTAGTGGAAAACACGCGTCGTATGGATGAAATTCTGCAACAAAGTATAGTTGCTATATCTCAAGATGCTTTTAGATCCTTCAAAATTAGGAGCAGGACATATAAAAAAATCCCCAAACCGTTTAACGAACTAATCGTTCTTCTGTTGCGGAAGATGTCTGGCATTGTCTTGTGCAGCCTGTCTGAAGAATGCCTCCAGAATGAGAAGGAGGAGCTCGCGCTGATTAAACAATCGAAAACCGGTTCGTGGTTCGTCCACGGAATCGAACGGCCTAAGTTACGACGAGACCGTGTAACACGGTTACCCGCCGACCAATTCGATGCACCCATCCAAAGTGTATCTCTTTACCCATTGTATGCCCGACCCCCTCGATTGACCGCTTACTGGCTGCCAAACCAAACAGACTCACCCCCAGCGTCTGACGGGTAGCGTCTGTTCCCCCGCACGAAGATGCTACTCCACAAAGGCTTTCCCGCTCGGTCGTTAATCATTACAAAAAACAATGGTACTGTGTCTGCCACTTCCTCGTTGATTTCCTTTTTGTTGTTTGATGCTCGTTTTTTTTTCTTTCGGTGGTAGCTTTGTGTTTTTCCCTGTCGATGCATCGGTCGCTTTTGTGGGCCGACAACGCGAGCCGAGTCTATCGGTCAGTAGGCAGTACAAACATAAACATTGACATAAAAAACGATGGACGGACGAACGAGCAGCCGTCGAAATGATGCGCTGCCCGGATGCGCAAACAGATTTCATTTTCTTTCGACCGCCTGCTCCAACCCGAACAGACTCGTGATTGCCAATCAACCGTTTTGTTTGTTGCGCCGTGGGGACGATCGGGACGACTGGACTACAGCGTCATCAACTGGTCCTTGAAGAGGCACGAAACGGAGCATCCTTTCGGCGTTGTATGCGCCCAGTGTTGAAGGTTGTTATTAACATGTTTAACGCCAGCCCGCCAATAGGACGACTGCGGAGATCATAAAAGGATCGTAAAGCGCGTACAAATAATTAAAAAAAACATTCATGCCAAGTCCTGTCTGGAGGATTGTTTTTGGAGTTGCAGATTCTCCCTGTTGGGGTCTTGAAATGGGCTCTGTAGTCGCTCGGTTTTATGTCTCCATTTTTATTGCTGAGTTTTGATTAAAAATTTTTAAAGGCTTAATCGTGGCTGGGTTAAGATGAGATATTTAAAATCATGCCTTTTATATGGAAAACCAATCAGTTTAAAAATTGGAAATGAATTTTCTTGGAACTCTTGCCCCGTTTATGAAGCGATCTGTAAGCTAAAGCACCTTAACCCGATAAGCATTCCGTTCCTTAAGTATTGCTTTCCCAAATCATAAAGCGATAAATTAATCTATTCTGGAGCGTTCTTCCTACTCGACAGGATCAGGTTACATCTCAATATCCCGACGATTACAGCATAAAGACAACAACAAGAAACACACAAACGCTCTACGAAATCAGGTCAGACGTTGGGTTCCTGCTAGAACGTTGGGAAAGCAACTGTTGCGATCATAAATTAACCGAAAGTAATCCAATCCAGAAAAAAACACACACACACGCAGCCCGACCAGATGACAAAAACCTGCGCCATTCGTCGCATCTGTGTCCTGCTGATCTATGGGCCGTTGCGAGGGGCCACGGAACGGAAAACGCGTCCGATAAGAATCTTCTCTACCGAACCGATCCGGTGATCCTTCGAACCCCAGTTGCAACCCGCGCGACGCTCGAGGACCGGTATATCGTGCCTATCACAACACCCTTCCGCGGCAGACACAGTGACCCGCTGGGCATGCCGTAGGCTTCGTGGCGGCATGGCCTAGCAAAACCGCTGGGCCGTTTTTTTTTTTATTGAACCTACGACCTTTTACAATCTCTTTCTTTATGATATGTTTATTAACTTTTCGACTTCTTTACTGCCTTACGGGCCACGATGAAAGAATGATCGCACATGAGAAAACAACAAAACTCTTCATCTCCGACCTACCATCCCGCCCGCGTCATCGTCGAGTACAGGAGGGAATCCGGTACGGTAGGGCAATATAATCGTGAAACCATCCGAACGAAGTCCAACAGCATCATTCGTCGTGTGAAGCACGCACATAGTATGGGAAGGAACCCGAAAGGAAAAAAAAGAGGTGCGACCTCGAGACAAGACATGGCGGCCTTGCTGGGACTGTGCCGGAACCCTTCCCGTCAGAAGGCGTGCAGCGTGCATTTGTCTATTTTTCATCCATTTCGAGTGAGTGCTAATAGAGATAAGCGGATCCCACCGACAGGCACTGGACCCGGCAAGTATTCCTGGAAGCTGCCTAAACGCTGCTCCTCTGTGCGTCTTCCATGCGCCCCGTTTTGCCCACCTGCCGAACCGGTAGCGCATGGTGATTCCTGTCCAAATGGTGATGATCTCTCTAATAGACATCACAAACATTAGCCGGAATTTCGAAAAAAATGGTCGGATGTTTCACGATTTCCAGCCTTCGATAGTGGCGGGTAAGAACTTTCGATCCCAGAAGCTAAGCAGTATTCCCAGAAAAGCGAGACCTCCGAAACATGCAAAGCAACACGGAAGCCATTTCCGGACCAGATCGCTGGTGATTTTAAAGAGGTCTTCACTCTCCAAATTGATGAGTCCCAGCATAGACGCTAAGGGTTAGGGTCCCGGAAGCTTTCAACCTTTCGTTCCAAAAAAAAACTGGGGGATACCATTTAGTCTCATCAAATCACGCCCAATTAAACTACCGGGCACCCTTAAGGTAGAAAGATTTAGTGTGGAATCGTGGAACACCTCAGGCAGGTAACGACGCTCGTTTCTAGCGTCGATCACCGAATGGCGTGTCCCGAAGCGGATAACGTTTGTAAATGACACATCATTAGCACTCGCAGTCTGCCACTGTTTGCAACAGCTTTTCCGAAGCCAAATTCTCGAGAGCCACCATCAAAAAATTCTTGCAATAGATTAGAGAGCTCTTTTCTTTCCAAGGAACCGTTTGATGGTTGGGGCATGGTGACCCATAGCTACAATGCTCTTACAACGATGAATATTTACATCGTGTTTACTATCAACTTTATCGTGCCGTATTAATCATCCCTGCCAAGACGGGCTCAAGCAGCCATGTCCTGTTTGTTGCAGCACAAATAATAACAACGAACTAAAAACAAAAATCCTTTCATTTTTCATTCTATTCGCTCAAGTCGCGCTTTTCGCCGCTGCACACTACGACGGTTCGCAAAACGTAACAACATTCCGCGACATGACCTGTCACTCAACTGCGAACACACACGCGGACCAACAAAACCATCTGCCTTGCTGGTTGTTTACAGCAACCCCGTCACCATTGGGGGAACGGATCGGCGAGAACGGGCCGGACAGAAAAAAGATACGCAACGGGCCAAGAGCTCACGGAACGGAAAAGGTCAGGCCAAGCGCTCTGCTCGGTACGTGCAATGAGTGGAGCTGGAATTAAAAGCGATACAGCATAAAACAATATCTGCAAAAGCCAAATGGATAAACCTTTGCCGCCTCCCCCTGGTCCCGCGTGGACATTCTGCCTGAGTGTCCTCACGCTTCCCCTCCAAGCTTCACCCTTCCTCGACCTCTACCATAAAGCGGTAGCTAAAAGCTCACTGAAGCAATTACAACGATAGCCATCAGGGTTCAACCCGAAAGGCAGGTTCAGAGATCGCTACTTTTTTGTTTTGCTCGGCCATATTTGTGTGTGTGTTTGTGTGTGCAGTTCGTGGACCAAACCGGGTGCAAAACAGTTGCCCGCGAAAACAACCCACTCTACCGGCCGGTTCCTGCCGGTGGTGGCAGATGCCGCAGAACGCAACATCGTATCAGCATCGTTCATCACTCCGCACAAACGTTACATACTAAATATTTATTTATTTCTGTCACCCCGGCGCTCGGGCCCGGCAAAAGCTGCCTCACACCGCGCCCTGGGAAAATGGATGGAGCAGCGGAGAGGGTTGGCCGGCGGGTCCTTGGGTAGCATCATAAATTTTCACCGAACCACGTTGCGTAGAGGCGTGCGAACAGATCCACATCCGATCGTTCGCTTGTTGAAACACATTTCTACCCTATCGCTCCCTCTCCCTCTCCACCTTCCTCCCTTTCTCCAGGGGGGGGGGGGAGCAAAAGCAGCTTATCTAAAGCTAAGCCAGCCAGCGGTTCATGCACGCGATCATAACACAGGCAAGCGAGCAGACAAGGCCGAGCGTAGCCAGAGTTGGGAAATTAAATGAAGACAAAATAAATGAATCTATGATGGCGTGCGTGCCATGCGGCAGCTTGGCAAAGAGAGGGGTTTTTTTTTCGGGCGGAGAGGTGAAACAACTGTATTACAAACTGGCTGGCTGCTCTGCCACCGTTTTTTTTTGCCATTCGAGGCATCTGATCATAAATTCATAACTTTGCGAAATTCAAACGCGGGCGATCGTTATCAGACAATGTAACATATGATACGGTGAGTTCATCAGACCCTGGTGGAATGTTTACGTGTGATAGTACATTTCCAAACATGACCAGACCGGAGAGTTAACGGCCAAAAACTCAGATCAGAGACATCATCATTTCGCAACATTTCTTATCTCGGGGGTCTCAGTTCGCAAGGTACATCTATAACGATAAAGGGAGAGGAAAACATTACTTACCGAGGCTAGCCGTCATGGCTTCGATGTCTTTGGGCTTCCGCTTCCGGGGACGACCTTTCTGGCGCGGTTGCTGCGGTAGGCCGGTGACGCCATGCGGTGGGTAGTAGGTGGCCGGATTCAGTTTGCCCCCGCTCGTCGTCGAATCGCTCGGGCTGAGCGGTGCACTCGGGGACGTGCCGTACTGGGCCTGGTAAGGACACTGCATCGGCATGCCAGGCAGCGATGTCGTCGCCTCAAGCGGAAGCTCAATGTGTGATCTGTGGTAGAAGAGCGAAAAGCGTTTAACGTCACTGAGGGCTCAAATTTCCGACCGCAACTTACCGACAGAAGACGGCCGAATCCCGTATCGTGAAGTGGTCGCCCTTGTTGAGCGGAGTGTTGCAGACGGCGCAGGAAAAGCAACGTATGTGGAACACCAGGTGCCGGGCGCGCATCACCAGCTCGGAGGAACTAATCGATGCCAAGCACTTGGAGCACCGGCGCGAACCGAATACCCTGCGGATGGAAGAGCGACAAGACAAACGCCTTATTAAGCGAACCATCAGTCCCACCGTTCGATCTTATTCCCACTCCGGAAAAGGCGGAATGCGTTCCGTTTCTGTCCCGGTTTCCGATTCGTCTCAAAACAAGATTCCTACACGCTGTACGAGACGCCGTCCCATTAATCTTTCATAACGCTTCAGCGTGCCTCGTTGGGTAGAGCAGCGACTCACATTACGCGCCTCGACAACAAGTGTCCTCAGCAAATCTTGGGCCCACCGAGCCCACCGACGTCGAACCGGGAGCATAGAATTTGGTTTCCCAGAATTCCAGACCCAAACCCGTACTATGAACGCCTTAAAAGCGGCAAAAGGCACCCTTCGAAATACCAACGAGAACAAACAAGATACAAGAAAGAAAAAAGCACCAAATGTTCCAAACCGAATCTTCGTTCCAGTTCGGTGGAAAAACGGAACGTTGGAAATTTATGTTGTAGGCGGTATGCAACATTTTTCGTTCTACATCGGACCGACCGAGTTTTGCTATTGCGTTTAATCATATTCGTCCGGAGCCCCTCCTGATTTGCCTACGTCACCGGGTCACCCAGATGCGACCGGATCGCGCCCATCGATGCGCGAAGGGCCTGTCATGTGCAGGGACCCAGAACTAAAGCCCGTCGGCGGCGGCCGGGAACGATGAGTTATGGATGTTTTGCTACAGGGCAAGGAAATTAGGGGCGTTACGTTAGGTTGGATGGATAGCTGCGGGCGAGTAAATTGGTGAAAGATGGCGCATTTTAGAACTTAGAGAAATCTTCCCTCCAATGTTTCGGAATCCTCAATTCTAACTTCTAACAACATTTTCAAGCAATTTTTTGCAAATTCCTTTCAACTTACATGTTGATCTTAAGAATATATTCATCTGTACCATTTATTTATGGAAGAAATTGAGGTAAAAAACCCACCCGATTTGTGTTATTTGCATCTCATATCGTAAAATGTCTCCCTGCCGGGTGCGTACCGGCGAGTGCGTAGTGCGATCTCTTCAAACTGACCCCAGCCCCGGTCGTATCGCTGCTGGATACCGCGTTTTATGGGTGAAATTTTATTCCAAACTTTATGTTTTCCTGAGCCCACAGCATTCAAGCACTACGGCTGAGCCGACGAAGAGGCCCAGCTGTCCCAGAGCACGGATCTCCTAGCCCGGCTCTGAAACAGCTGACGGACGGAGCAGCGGGTGCCCTTGTCACGCAGGGGATGCTGATTTTATGATCTTATGATTTAATCTATATTCCTATAAAATTGCCCACCACGCACAATCCACTTGTCTGCTCGTTCATCCGGTCGCTCCTTCGCTTCGGATCGCTTAACCGAGCCGGCGTGCACCTGCAGTGTGTGCAGAAGACCTTCGCGTAACCATGCCCCGACCGCTAGCATGGATTCTTCCAATTGGACACAGAAATTATACGCACATTCCGCCCCGACCAGGTACGACGAGGTTTTTGATCTTCGCCCCCGATGACATGAATTAAAATGGAAAGAAACCGCTTGCGAGCTTTTCTCCCGCCCCGACCGTTCGCCGGTGACAAAAAGCATTCCCGCAACCAGAATGTGCAAATCTGCAATCAAAATGCAGCGAAAAACAAACACAGGGTTTCTGAGGCGAAGTATGCCTTAAAGTACCGCAGAAAAGGCGTGTGGCGAGACACAGATATTCATAAATAGAGACATAAAATATTGGGTTTTACTGTTATCGCTCGCTGGCTCTTTAGCAAGCTTATATGGGGTATTTAATGTTTTGTTTGTGGATCGTAAAAATTTCAATAATATCGCATCCACGCATACACCGCGTCGCGTCCTCGTTGGTTGCAAAAGAAAAAGAAAAACAGCGGACGGCCTTAAATCAGGGGGCCCCATGATGTCTCTGGTGGATGGTTGAGTGTGTGGGGAGTTGGGAAGAACGCGCAAAGCACACGGTGATGATCTTCAAGCATCGAGGATCCGTTTCGATGACGATGAAGGTAGCAATGATACCCGGTACCGTACGCGTTTTGCTTATCCCAAATTTATCCATCACCTGCTGGGTCGAGCATTCGTTTTACGATCTTTCCTTTCTGTCTCGCCAGCTCGTTGAAGACTCGGGTTCACAGCAACGAAAAAAAACGAGCAAATACAACTCCCCGACAGCGATTCTGCGCAAGCTCCCGCGGATGCGTCAACGACTTTGGGGACAGCGAACGGCGTGCGAATACTTCCAGCGGGATAATAACTCATAACTGCTCCCAACGAGGAATTCGATCCGCTCGGCAGCTTCCTGCCGGCAGCACTGACCTCAAGGTGGGTTTCGGAGGGCGCATGAGGTTTCGGGAGGACACAAATCCCACCGATCTCGCCCCGCTGGGAAATCCAACCTGATGGCTAACAAATTTCCTTATTTACGGCCCTTGATCGCGCATCGGGCGAGCCGGGCCAACGTGCGATCACTAGATTCGCTAGCTCCCTGTCCGGTCTACGAACTTCACATTGAACCTGCTGCTCGACGATTTCAATCTTGACGACAAAAGGCAAACCCCTGCGAGCGGTGACTGATTTAGGGGCGACCGATATACACCCAACCCCAGTTGGAGAAGATTGTTCGTTTCGCAACACATGTGTTCGCCACCGGCCTGTTTCATTCATAAATCTGCCAGTCGGCAATCGGGCAATTCATAACGAGCCGGTACGCTAATTCATCGGTGCGAATAGAACATCTGTGAATAGAACGAACGCTCAAGCGTTGTGACAGGCTTCGGGCGTCCACCCTGTTAGATGCTGACAAATGACACTTGCCAAACGGGGGATGTCATTTTTCTAGAGCATATTTTAACAAGCAGAAGAAGACGCAATGAAGAGACAATACAGCATCGCTAACTCGCTAAATTACCACCAAATCACCATCTCGAATCGATTCGAATCGCCAGACCGTAAGCAAACTTACCGGTAATTATGTGTGAAACTGTCATATAATTGCCCTTTTCTACCGGTAGATAAGTAGAAAACGATTTCTAATGGTTGAAATCTTAACCTGCCGGAGTGTTCAAAAATGGACAATCATATTTCAAACCCGCTACCGATGGTTAAGTATCATCATTATGCTTTCTTTCAATAACGATCCGACGCTTATCGGTCCGGCCGTAAACTAACCGATCGAACGCTACCATCTTTGGGGTGTCATTTGTTTGTCTAACTAATTCTCTCCCCCCGCCGACTGACAGATACACCTGCAATCGCCGTACGTGTTTTTCGTTTTCGGGGTAGAGGTTGGTGATCGATGTGAATGAGCTGTGTGTTTGTGGGCAGTTGTCGAGAGATAAAATGGCCCAAACCGTGAAGCTGTAAACATACACAGTTAATGTTCACGGAGGCGATCATTTATGCACTACACTGGTGGGTATAAGTATGCGGTAAGAATCATACAATTTTTTTTCACTAAACATACTTTTTGGGAAACACAAAAACATGTTGGTTTACGTAAATATTCTTTGATGTGTAATTTTTCTTTACTTCTCTAAGTTATCAGAAGATATTTCATTCCACTCGAGTCTGGAGTCGGGACTTAAAACGCGACTGATTGGTTCAATCTAGACGTAGGTTAATATTTTAAAATTAAATGTTTAATTATCTAACTATTCCTGTTTACTTTGCATTATTTCTACCTAACATAACACAGGGTAAAAAGCAATATGACTAGGTCAAAAAGGTAAGAATATTGATTTTCGAAGCTGGACGACGGTATGGCCCAAAAAATGTTGGAAGATTAGGGCATCGTTCCTATCTAGCAAGCTTTTGAAGGAGTCACCCTATGTGACCCTATGTTCCCTATGATTTTACTGGTAAAAAAGGGAAAAAGTAGCCAAATCATGACACTCTGTTTTGGCCATTTATATTTGATTATTATTGATAACTACTTAAAACCATTTATAAGTTCTTGTAGCATGACGAATGTTTTTAACTGCAATGGCTTTTTTGCCTCAGAATTTTCAGTTGAGTATCAAACGCAACAGGATGCATCCCTTTCAAATGAGCAGATTATTTTTCTATTATTCTTTATCATTGGCACTGCAACCTCGAAAGATCTCATCAGTCCTGCCGAGTGAACACCTGCGCCGCAGTCGCCACGGCCAACGGAAGCAGATTAAGTGCTTAAAGATTTCCAAATTGCTGATTGATGAAACAATTTAGTTGAGGTTAAGGTTGTTCTACCAACAACAAATCTGTTTCTATAAAACTGTTTAATATCAAATGATACACAATCTATGCAAATGCTAGACATGCGTGTTCCAGCTATTGTCGCGAACTATATCGAGTCCAAAACTAAACTTATTTCCCCTAGTGTATTTGGAGTACCCATTCACCATTATTGCTTGGTACTTCGATTAAGAAAAGAACCATTTCGGACCCTATCTACTAATTAATTGTGAAAAGAAACCAGTCAAATCTACCACTCTAGAAAATTCCATTCAACACGACCCATCGATAACCATGGCCATCATCGTCGCCGATCCCCCAAACCCGATGCCAGCAAAGCGCGATCATACTTCACCGAATTAAGATAATGTGAGCGCTCCCAGAACGTACTGCACGTTCGTTTATCATCACCGATAGGGCACAAACGAACGAGGTTTGATTAAATTATCGTCCAACAGTAAGACGCAAGAGCATGAACCCCCCTCTAAAAAAGCCACACCGTATATTAAGTTTGACACATTATCGAAAGCTTAAACCGCACGTTGGGCGTCGAGCCGACAACGGCCAAGTGCAACGCACGGACGGTTATAAATCGGTCGTGTCCGAAAAAATTAATTGACCCACTTAGCACCCGAAGGAAGCTGGCCGGGTCGCATGCAGAATGCAGCGAGCTGCACGTCTTTTCCTAACAGAGCCATTTACTTTTCCTCGGCTTCCCATGGCCACGAACGATACCACCGGCAGCTAGTAGGAGCAGTAGGAACAAAACCTCCCAAAAAGAAAAAAAAAGAACCCGTGGGTTCCAAACCTTTACCACGCACAAGAAGCCTGTTCTCGCTTTCGGTTCTTATCTTTATTAAAAGCTCGGAATACAAATGAGTAGTATCGTAGCCTGTCCTCGTATATTTCGTTGATGATCGCTCTCTCGGTCAGTTTTCTTGCACGCTTTCGTTAATCTGTCCAACCATGTTGAATGTTGGTCGGGTTTTTTTGTATGGCCGGATCTGGGAACACAACTTGAAGTTGGATCAAGCTCTTGAAGAAAAACGAAACTTACTTCACGGGAGCGCGCGCGTAACATCGATTGCCGGTGCAGGAAGTGCCATTCCCGGCAGTACTGCTACGCCCAAGAATCTTCCTTGCGTTAGGATGTGTTACTGCTAGGCTTGTGAATGCGATTCGCTTGTTCTCCTTCTGGGTTCCCATTTCGGTGGTTGTTCACTCTCGTCTTATTCAAATTTTTCAAATATTCATAAATTACTCGTTGATTAAATAAAATTAACATTTAATTTGCATAATTTTTCAATTTTCAACTCTTTTCCTCGCTCTTGTGTCAGTGTGTTTTGTTTACGTTGTTTTGTTTGTTTTTTTGTTTCGCTGCCTCCCGATGCTCCCTTCCGCCCCCCCATCACGTTCTTTGCCCGAGCGTAACTTCATTCAAAAGGTGGCAAAGGTGGGTGTTCTTCCTGTAGTGGGTATGTGGTTGCTTCTTGTTCTCACCCCCTTGTTTTTATGTTGGTTGTTGCTCCCGTTTCATGCTGTTTTGACTAGCGCACAGCTTATTCGAGGCGGAAAGCTGTCAAAATCGTTTTCGTTCACCGGGCGATTATGATGATTCGTTGTCGTGGCGGGAAAGCAAACGTTATCCAACAAGATTAATCGATTTTCGAGGAGATCGTTCTCTGGTTGAATTTGGTGGTTATCTTTCAACACGAGAAAGTCCCAAAATGTGTCTGATTGACGACAAGAAAATACAGTGAAGCATTCTAAATGAGGCTCGTCTTAATCGCCGACCCATCCATCTCATTGGCTCATTGTTTCTCATTAACCTAGCGTGCGGAAAAACACACACACACACATCATCACATCATCTGCCCACCAAACAAACAACGGCTCACTGTCCGCTTGGCTCCCATCGGTGCACATGCACATTTGCATTTTGCACATCATATTTTGACAATCGGTGGCCCTCGTTCGTATTGTCTGTTGGGCGACGGGGGTTTCGTTTTTACTTTTTCGCAGAAATTTCACTTAGCCGTACAGAGCGGGCGCAGATTTTGCGCCTCACTGCATCTCGCTGACGGTCGGTAGGCTTTCCGTGGAATTTTCGTTGCATTGTTATGCCGCCACGCACACATTGCTTAACGTCAATTTTTCGGCTAAATTAACATTCACAATAACAGAGCTGCGATAGGGATAAGTAGTTCGGTGTCGGTTTCATTGGTGGCAGAGAAAAGGAGGATGTTCAACATTGGGCCAATTTGCCGACAAAATTCCGTGGAAGCGACTCTCGCTGATGAGAGACTCATTTGCATGGCTGAGTTGCTGTTTGGGATGTGGAAAATATTACATTTTTTGGGATAAAAATTAAATTTCTCTCATCCACGTTAAAAGACTTGAAGGAATACTACTTCCAATTTCTTGTTACAACAGCTTGCTCCAATTGACTTCAAGTAATTAGATTTTCCGTTTAATTTCTCGCATAGTTCCTAGCGCCTGTCACAAGCATCAAAACAAGCGATTATCTGCGACTAACCCCCGTTCCAACTTTAGGCGTGAAAATTGAAGCATCCTTAGCCAGACTCATCAGCACAACACTCGCGTCAGCTCGCGATGTGATAAGCCCGATCCCGAGAATGTGACGCCACATCGCAACCAAACAAGGAATGGCATTTTTATTTGTTATTCGGATGAAAAATTTGCTCTGATTCCCAGAACACGACATTAAATCCATCTCGCACCGCGTCAACCCGATGGCACCCAGCGCTAACATCAGCCTTTTGCTTTTCGCGGAGTTGTTTTGCATGCCCTTTTTTTGGCTGGAATGATTTATAAGCTGCATATGTCACCGGTCTTCGTAAGAAAAGCGGTTTGCTGCTAGCAGTATTTCTTTTTTTGTGGGTTAAAATTTTTATGTTCAACATATTGTTGCCATTTTCCGTCCCCTGTCCGTCACACCTCTCGGGAAAAATTGCATCGATGCCGTTTCTTGGGCGATATATTTTGATTGCCCCACCCCAGAGATTGTGCACGGTGCAGCGTGAAGCAGGCTGCGATTGGTCGCTCGGTATGGCTGTGCCAAGCCCACGGACGCCACGATGCACCGGGATCAAATTTCCATCAGACGCGGAACATTAGGAGGCACCCATACCAAACCGGCGCGGCGCAAGGTTCGAGACAGATCGCTCACCGACACCGAAACCGAAAGCAGTTTTTGCTTCACGTGAGGAAATTTATCATTCCCCACACTCGTTTCGTCTCTCTCTCCCTCTGCCCCTACCCAGACACTCACACACGGCGAAGGTAGGAGGGAAAGGGTGGCGAACTGTAAAATATGATATCTAAATTGAGATATCCGTAAATCATGTACCCGTTCACGGAAGACGAATGTCTCAGGCCGGCCCATTCATCATAATCCCATTCGCGCGGTTACTGGAGACACCGGGCGGGGAAAGGAAGACTGGGACGCGATTCGTTCCGGTTTTGGAACACGACATCCAGGCAAGGTGGTGCGCGTTAAGGCGACAAACGGTTTGCCGGGTTGCAAGATATTCGGATCCAAGCAGATCCGGCCCAGGCCAACAAGTTGTACGCACAAGCGTCGTTCGTCCGTTCGTTGCCACCCTTTTTCACCACGACCTGGCCGCTAGCCGACAGTAGTGGCGGTTGGTCTGATTGGTGGAGAGCTTCGGGAAGAGTCGCCGTCTTGGCCACCCCAAACGGCCAGATCAAGTCCATCTTTAACTGACTGACTGACGGGCAGAATGGCCGTAGTCGCTTAACTCATTTCGCTTGGATTATAGTTTTTTTTTTGCCCCGTACTCGGATTTCGTTCTGCAGCGCCTTTTTTTGTTCGTTCATTTCACTCCGTGCGAGGAATGATTTATTTGTCGTAAATTTAAGCTTTATGACTTTCGGAAATGTGCCCAAGATGCGTTTAAATGCTCACACAAACGTCTGAGGAACCTCGCTTTTTTTGCTTTGCCAGTAAGTTCTGCTACACTGCGAGCGGGAACGATGGTCGTGTAGGATGGAGGGGCTTTTTGTTACCTACAACTTACGCTATTTGATCTTTGAATTCATTGCTAGTAAAACTGTTCATTATACCGATTTATACCGGCCGAGTTGGCGAAACTACGCTCTTTACGATCACGCATCCCCCTCTGCAGCAAAACTTCGAGCATTCAAGTTCTTCGTTTAAATTACGCACATACAAAGATGACATGATTCATGTAGCAAAAAAACAGAAAAACTAAACGCAAACAGTTCTGCTTGATCGATTGACGTTAATGTATCGGTTTTCGGTATTCCCAGAGCAGCCACAACAAAACTTACTTCGTTTTTGTCCCCGTCGATCCTTTCACGTTCACAAATCCTCGTCATCGTCAATATCCCGTGACCGTAGCGGTTGGCCGTTGGCCAGTTGGAATTCAGCGTGCCGTGAATCACATCCGCCAAATGCAACAGCTTTACGATGACACCGATGAGTTGAATTCATATTCGCAACAAGCAACAGCGAAGGCCCAGAACGTCCAGAATTTATGGTTCAATGAGCGCGCGCGCGCACGAGCTCTTACACTCGTTTACGATCACTAAATGGCCTATGAATAGGTTTTATAGCACTGCCATGCGTTGGTGGGCATGTGAGTAAAAAAATACGCATCGATGCGGGTTAAGTCATGCAGCTGGTCTTGCAGGTAAGAGAAACGAAGTCCTCAAGGTACAGGTGTAAATCTTGCCAGTCTACCAAGGTCTACGGTAATGGCATCGAATCGGAATCGCATCCGATTTTTACGGGACCATATATACCTCTGTCGAGCTTGTGCTTGGGAAGCGGTGATCTTGCGCCGTACATAAATCTTGTCCCCCAAAAGCTGTCTGACCTCATAAACCAAAGATCTTTTCGTGCGCGTACAAAAGCTCAACCTTGTAACACAACCTTCTCGGTGACGTTTGTTACACGATCATCGCCTGCAGCCGGCAGATTCACCTCGTTTCATGATGCTTGAATGAATTTCTTGGAATGAAAACTTAAACCCCCCTTTGGTCATGTCAGCGTGACAACACCTCGGGAGAGGGCGAGCTAGCAAAGCTTCAGTTTCACTAGCTGCAAGAACTTCAAAACACTTTATCACTGGACACTATCGCTATCGTTACTCGATCTACAAAACAATCCAACACCAAGCGCACTAGGCTCGGTTCGGTCCCTGAAGAAAACCCCCTGGGTGTTTGTGTATGTGATCGTCAGATTTTGTGTCTATTTGGTTGATTTCCGTGTGTCTGCTTGCAGAGATCACTCACGCGCAATAATAACCGTAAATTATTTCCCTAAACGATTCCTTAACCACCGAGACCGAGCATTTTCACCCAGGGCGGTAGGAGCGGGAATCATTCCTCTTCTCTGCTCTTTCTGCCTTGCAACTTCAACCACCGTACGCTATGGACCACATCGATCTCGGTGGAAGGTGGCCGCCCCAAACAGCAACCGGGGAGAGACACGCGCGTCCGAACACAAATCACCATTAGCAGCGTTGTATGCGGTCCACCAAAACCCGGCGCGAACAACTTCCCCAAAAAAACGCGCGCTCCCGGGCCCTCGGTATGCACTAGGGAAAGAGAGATCTAAAATTAAGATATTTTTTATTGATTTTCTTATAAAACGACAATAAAACAGAAACAGAATCTCTTCTAGCAGGTTTTCGGGCTGGAGCACGGCCGATCACGAGCGCTGGAGCGAGGAGAACGTAGCGCTGGGAAAGCGCCCGCGATGGTGTAGACCGATAGCGATGATATCTGTCGCACCGGCAACAACCGGAGGTTTCTACAGCGGATGGGTTGGCTGTTGCGATTGCTGCTGCTGGTGCTTCTGATGGGAAACTGATAAACGCTAAACAACTCACTAAAACGACACAACCCCAGCTACAAACCGTATGATCGTCAGCATCTGCCTGTACGATCTTCCGCTGGGGTCCCGGTGGGACAGTGTAAAGCGAAGATGGGTCGAACACGACAGAAAAAAGGCCATGTTTTCTGCCTCGGCTGCTGGTTCGAGGTTCGAACAAGCAGACAAGCTAGTGGCGAACCCTAGCATTGACGTCCAACTGAAGCTGATGTCGTACCGGGAGGACCTAAAATGTCACACGCCGTCTTTCTGGCGTCCATATAAAAATGAACACTATATTGAATTATAAATTAGCTTTATTGAATCATTCTGATCTAATGTAAGACGGTCGGAGCGTGGAATCGTTTTTCGGAAATTTGTGATGTGCTGGCTTCTTACACTGAGAAGGGTGAATGATTTGAAGTTAAGATTTGTAACCTAAACCTGCCAGCGCCTCGGACAATCCCACTTTGTCCTGAGCCATCGAGTCGTCACGTAATAGTAGCCTTTACATTTCCCATCGGGAACTCGCAGGAAAATCGTTCCCAAGCGCTCGCTAGTCACACGGATGCATGGTCCAGTCCCGCCGTACCAATTCAGCAACTGGACGGTAAAATGTCTGATTTACGACCCAAGCCCCAACCGCACGAAAGCGAAGGACCTGCGAGCACATTCGGGCTCGTCTACCGGGCCTTCGTCCATTCGCTCCTGTCAGCTTGTCGACGAGTGCTTTAATTTATTGGGTGATTCTCACCGTTCCCGGGCGGTGCGGTACCGTTGCACGGGTGAACTCGTTTCAGATTGTTGCTCCCCGATACTTGCCGCACGGCGAAATGCGATACCATTTCTGAAGCGTGTGTGCGACTCCACCGGGCAAGGTCGTTGTGAGCTCTCGTGGTGGCCGGGTGAAATTCCGATCGTGACTCAAACCCCCGGACACCCCGAAAACTCATCACCGACATCAAAACGCAACAAACAAACCCGGCCGCACCGTTTGACACCGTGTCCAAGTGTCAGAAATTGTGGATGAAAGTTTTATGCGTCACCAAAGAACGGAACGATATTGGTGCGTATCTCGCCTGCAAAATCTGCCAGATCCTTGTCCAACGCAGCACGCAAAGGAATGAGAAGCGAAACTGGGAACCGTATCGTTTGCAAAGGATAAGGCAATCTTTTACAGCTACGGTGCCGAATGTGCCCGGCGGCATAAATCATACTTTTTAAACTGCTCGTAATCTCCAACGATTCATCCGCGAGTTGATACGGATGCGCTGATGCGGTTCGGCATACCACAAGCGCCTGTAAACCATATCCACTCGCTTACCGTACAGAAGTTCTTCTTCTGAGAGGCACCGGAGACATCCTCAGTGCGCCGCCATCTTGACGGATGATATATATTTACACGTGTTGTATTATTTTTGCGTACTTGTACAAGGGTTTTGTTTCTGCCTGTCGCAAAGATACCTGTAGCCAACTGCAGCACACCGGGGACTCCGATAAGGATCTAAACCGGCCGCAAGATATCCGATTACGATTTCAAAATATCGTTCGCGGCGCCGTTACGCGTTCGCTGTCGCCGGTCGCTCCACGGGTCTGCCGGGAGCAAGGACACTGGCTGTGCTGAGTTGTTGCGCCGTTTGATGGACGGCAGTACGGACGCCCACTGTACGGAGGCCGGTACCGTCTCGCGCAACGTTCCGAACGTTGCAACGTCAGCTTTATGGAGTGCATTTTATTGCCACTGCGGGCAAAACGTGCTGATTATGCAAATAATTCTACAGCCCCGTTGCGTTCGTTTGGACACTGACGTCCTCCGTGAAATGACACTCGGAGCTCGGAACTAGCCAACGCAGGGGAGAATTATGAATGATGACCCAAATACGGTCGCCCAAACAGTCGTAAAAATATAATCGCCAACTCTGCTGCAAGCCATAAAAAGCGTGGACGGCACAAACTGGATGCTGTAGAATATTCTTAATCTGTAGAAAGCAAAACAAAACTGTTGCAAAATGAAATAACGAATAAAATTGTGAAGGCTATCATTCCCAGATTTGGTATGGAGTACATATTGAACATACCCTGAAGCCTATCCTGAACTCCAGGAAGCGACCGTTATCGAAACCACAGTTTTGCAACACAGTTTTTGGTTCATTCAATTCCCTTTCGATAGTAACAAGCTTCAGTGGTTTAAAAACCAGTCATCTTAAGCTCGACTGTCCAGCAGGAGAAAAAAAGGGGGAACAAAATCCGCCCGAAATCATGCGTGACAATGTTTATCCTTAAACAAATACCGTAATTATCGAATTTATTCAATCGACCCCTAGAGACCGCTAGCGGATCGAACCAGCAGCCATCGAGGCGAACGGCACCTCTGCTCGTGTATCTCGTGTACCGGTGGTGCCTATGGCGCTTGGTTGAATATTTCACAGCAAGACCCCCCACCGGTGCTCACCCGACGGAAGTTGAAACCGGAACGGGAGACCCCGAAAATCGTTCAGCAAGGGAACTAAACGCCGGTAAGATCTTCCACCGGACCGGACAACCCACAAACAATGGTTTACAATAACAGGAAAACATATGCTTTTTCAAGCTGCACACCGAAATACCCGAGCAGTTGATTGACACCGTCTGATGTATCTGTCCCCTCACAAAAGTAATTGAGATATAGCATAAACAAGCGACGCTCCCGATACCGGCGCATTATCGCAGCAGGAGCCACCGGGAACCTCGCGCAAACGCTCGGGGTCACGAGGGCCAAACCCTTCGACCAACCTGGGGCGCAAGTACAGGGGCAAGCATCCTGCCGAGCAGTACGGCCGAGAATGGGCGGGAAACGCGTCTCGATATGCTCGACGTTGTGACAACACACGGGAGTCTGCAAATAAGGGACCGCCAAGGGCTGGGAAAACGCGGCCTCCGTACATTGGCCGTGCTGCCATAGGTAGTCCGCTGCCGGAGGCGATAGTTTTGGTCCCGCTCGCTTCTTCAAACCGAGCTCCGCCCGAACTCGAACTTTAAGGTTCGAGACTTCCTAACGTTACCCAATGAAGAAGAGGGTAGTCGTGGTTTTTTTACTAACATTACTCAATTCATCCCAAAGCAGGTGAGGCAAGAAAACGGTGTGACAAAGGGAAACCAGCCAGGGTCAACTAGCGACCTATATATTTTCTTCTCAAACCCATAACAAAAAAACAGGAGTCTGCCATGTTCCGACCGCTTACTGGGAAGGGGAATGTCAGTATCTCTTCATTCCTGAGACCGGTCCTGGCACTCGCTCCGGAACGAAACCAGCGCCGAAGAAGTGATAATTCTTAGTCACCCATTAATGACTGGTAATGAGATTCATGTCAATAATTCTCCCGAATTTTGTCCCGGAATCGGAACATTTTTAACCCGCACAGATTTCGCTACCAAGATAAGCGCGAGATTCGCGAGATTCGGGCGCATACCTTCTCGCTCTCACTTGCGCCACATTCCGTCCGTGGTAGTAATCGCCATAAATTCTAATATACACCAGCATCAGCATTTTTCACCGCCCCGGGTAAGAAAACCCCGTGAAACGCACAACGATCTCCAACACCCGTTCGGAACGATCGATGTTGCTGCCACGAACAGCGCCAAGAAGACCAACCACCAGAACTGCGAGCACAAATTTGAATAAATATCCGATTTGTCCCAGAGCCCACCTGCCTGCGAGCGGGTGGCTGGTACGGGACTCGCACATCCAAACCAAACAGCAGCAGCAGCAGCAACCGAAAGGAGTGAAGCCATTTCCTGTCAACGCCTAATCTCCGAACACTAATCTCTACTTTGCGCGCGCTGTTGAACGATGTCTGCTAAACTTCCTCCGACTGTTGCGCGGTGGGTTCGAAGGATCCCGTCGGAATGGAATCCTTATCGGACCACCGGATCACCGGATTGGGGTTATTGGAATGTGTGGTGCCTTAAAATAAAGTTACTCGCTAAAAGTCCACGCACAGGGTTGGTGGAGAGTTAGTGAAATTGAATCATCAATTAATGACACATTGATGTCTTCGGTCTCGGCAGATCATCGATACTGATGAAAGATCGGTCGGGCATTTATCACGCAACAACGATCCTCTCTTTGGTGTCTTTATTTTGTGTGCATTTCGTGTGGAAATTTATAATATTGCATACTCTGGACATTATCGATTTCCTACTAGAAACCTGTCTAGAAACCAAAATAGCTTTAATTTACATATTTTTCCTATATAGTTATGCTTATCTCTGCATCAAATTTGTTTGATGCGTATATGGATAAAATATTGATCATTTAGATTAACATCCATGACTAAAGAACACACTTGAGATATTTAATGAAGGTACAAATTTATTTCCCATATATCTTTCACTTCCAACTTCAACTATCCACCTTAAAGTCTCCCAAAATTAAGTCTCCTCATAAGACAGAAAAGAAACCACCAGGATGGAGCTGGTACAAATCGTACACTTTGTCGCGCATAATCATAACTGTCATTAAATTAGCACAAAGTTCCTCAAACATCGCACGGTGGAAAGGAAGACTCCACACCGGCCACCTGGATACCGTGGAACGCCAGACTAGGCGTCCGTGAAGGCACTATTCTCGCTCACGGGCGGTGATTTGATCAAATCTTTATGGGTCTAATAAAACTTAACCAGCCCATTTACCGACGCCGATGATCTTCCGAAACCATCTCTCAAAAACCACGTCACGAATCCACGACGCCGTGGGACGAGAAAGGCGCCAGCATGGGGGCAACAATTCGAAAGCCTGTAACTCGGGCTCGGGGAGTCTCTGGAACCGAATCTCTGGACAGGAGAATAAAAACCTACTCGCTTCATAGACTTCGCGCGCATAGCAAACTAACACTCGAAAGTCTCGCGAGCTCGCTGTACAGCTGGCGAGACGTGCTACATCGCATCATAAACCGCTGAGATGAACCTCATAAAACATCTCGCCGGAATTGGATCGGTTTTCGCCGCCGATACCGACAATGAGTCGCGCCGATGGATTGAATGTCGCGCATTCCCAGCAGCGCACTCCCGGCGTCTAGGTCCATGCGAGTGAGAGGGAGAATACATGACTTATCTTTGCATAATTTATAACACAACAGTTTGGTCGTCCAGATCGATACAGGGCACTAGCTGGTTTGGGTCTGCTTTTTTTTCTAGCTGTCTTGTAAAACTCGTGTCACCACAACGTCCGTGTCGTTTCCTTCGTTCCGTTCCCGGTGCCCTTTAATTAAGTTGTCAGCTCGGGTCTTTGCTAAAGAGGAACTTCTCCGCTGTGGCTCGTGTTTCTTGGTTCGATTAGTTCATGCGATCATTCGTACATGCCTTCACAGAGCCTGGCAAGCAGCAGAGTAAGCGATCGAAACGTACGGGAAACACCTGATGGTTTGTGCTATTAATTATGGGCCTGGCTTGTGCTTCGAAATGCAATAATGACGATGATGTTGCACAAACTTCACCTAAACAATCTTTTCCACAGAACTGTCACATTCGAAAATCTAACATAAACAATATCCTGTCGATCATTCACAAGCTGGACCGTTTGCATTCGGACCGTTTGCTCTACTGACATTAAACCCGTGCCAAAGTAAATATTGCCCTATAATACCTGAGAATGTTTACACCTTTGGCAAGGGACGCATTCTCGCCTCGCCACCTCAATCGTCCCCTGGCGTGCGTCCTTTCCACTTCAACGAGCGCTGGATGGAGTTTGACATCGTTTTGATTGCACCGGAGCCACCAGTTCCGAGGGGTTTGCGATGACATGCAAAACAACGACTTTTTCTTTCACTGCCAGCTGCTCCGGTTCACACAGCACGGACCGAGCTCTTCCTTCCACCCATACTCTCGATACCTTCTTATCAACCTGTCACCGGTGAGCGAGGCAAAGGCTCAGCCCAGTAACGGTCACTTTGGCGCTCGACGTGTCACGGTTCGTGGGCCACAGTTTGACAGAAAAATCAATCATATCGAAAAATGTCGCTTCGACTCCATTTATCATCCACTTCGGCTTGGCTGGCGTGGAAAGAGCTCAGCTCGTAAGGTTGGATTGTAGTGGTAGTGAGAGAAGTCCAAGCGAATGGTGCTTAAAATCTGCTTCATCCACTTGCAGTCTACACTTGGTGCTTGTTTTTGCAGTATTATGACATCAATCTCATTGGGTGAGCAGAATAAACTTGTTACCGACTTCAGAAGGGTACGCCCGGACGAGTGACGCGACTGTACATCATAAAGCTGTTAAAAGGCCATGAATCACACAACTGATACGGTCGGCACAGACACAGCAGTATTCATCATCACCGTCTTAAGAGATCTTAAAAGCAATACGGGCGCGCTTCCAACTAAAGGTCTGCAAGCCACGCCAACCATTAACTTGAGCGAAACATCTTCATCCTCGAAGTGTATTGAGGTAGTAAAATAAAGATCAGACATCAACTTCAGGGGTGACAAACTGTGCTGAGAGTAGTATTTTTCTGAGGCAGCGATGATCGGTTTATAAGTTCTTGAAGTATTGGGAGGTGAGTGCTTTATCTCTGGAAGTCTCTGGGGCTTGAAGTTACAATACTGCTTTGAAATCTGTATAAAGGCCTTTCTGGATAGATTGATTTTTTAGTCAAGAAAACAGAAGTAACTGTCGAGATGCATAGAGTATATGTAATCTCACTCTCTTATACCACTATTACCTAGAACAGCGGACCAGAAGAGCGACTTCGCAAACGCACCTGAACGCAATCACCCATGAGCTCGGAGGAAACCAAAAAAAAGGGAACCCGACGCACACGCATAAAGTACTTCCTCTAATAAATGCTTGCATGTTTTACGCAAGATTAACATCTAAGCGGATAGCAACCGGGACTGCGGGACAGACTACCGAGAAACGCTCTGGAACGTCTTCAGACAACGTTGAACGCCCTTCCGCACAGCTGCCGGCTCCTTCACGTCACTCGCTCTGCCGGTTTATGCTTCACGGCGGAGCTGACAGGTTCGGGGCGCTTCCAAAAACTGTGTATAAATTTTACTGCCCAACTGAATGAATAGGCGCTGCGCCTGTCCATCACGAGGCTCGTGACGAACCTGGGCTGCATTCGGTGTAAAAGGGCGCCCTCGGGTGCGTGCTGGTGTCGCTCGAGGTCGAGCCAGACAAGCACCAGCAGATCCACCTGCGACGAAATGGATCGGTTTTGTCTTGCATACGCTCTCGACTCGGCGCGGTTGACAAGTCACGAAAACGTTTAAGTGAATGTATGCAGTTGGATTATTTTCCTTAAGCTGCCTGCGTTGCCACAAAGTAAGTTGCTGTAAGTTGAAATTATCTTGCCGCACATTTTACCACCACGGACCACACACTACAACACCAAGGAACCAAAACAACCCTCACGATTATATTCGATTGTTCGAGCACACACACACGCACACACACAGGAACCTTCGAAAAAACAACCACTGACCGCAAGACGTTACATTTATTGATAGCCCACAATGGGCCTCGGCGGAATAACAAATATCATAAATGGGAAACCCAAAAACGGAAAACTCATCCACCATTCAGCCCTCCGGGGGCATATCCGTTCGACGGGGCGCCACGTGCATTTTTTGTTGTTATTTGGGGTTTCTACATCTTCTTTCATATTATTCGGTTTTATTTCAACCCTGCTGCATCGGCTGCTGCATCCGGAATGCACACCACGCCACCGGGCAAGCGGATTATTACACCCGCTGCCGGCGATTCTGCGTTTTATGGCAGACTTTCGAAAGCGGCCCATCCGAAGACCAACGCCGCGTGGCCATAAAATTGAACTCCCCAAAAAAAAAACCCCCCCTGTTTCGAAGAACCTTAAGCATAAAACGAATATCTTTATGAACATGAACCGTTGACTTTATGGTGGACCTGCGAGCCCTTCGCTGAATGACTGACGACTGGCGAACACAGCACATCCCTTCTAATAAACCCCATTCCCAAAAAAGGGTTGGCGAAGTGCAGTTTCTACAAACAGCTCACGACCGCTCCGGAACACCCAACATTTCGTAACCATTCGTAACGTAACCGAACATTTTTCAACCAAACGAAGGGAGGATTGCAGGACCACCGAGACGTCCCGGTGAGTGTGGCCCGCGGGATCACCGCGAGAGATGGCCTCACTGGTGCTGACTTTCTTTATCGCACACACAAAATCAATCGCACACAAGTCAAATTATCATTTCAACATTCAATTATATGGTCAGGGCGTCCCGAGCATCCCCGGCGATTTCACGATGTGGCAGTGGGCAGCCGCCATCAGCGACTGATGTCCTCGCGCAGGAACGATCGGTCCGACAAGACAGCAACTGCCGACGATGATGATGTTGATGACGGTTGATTATGATTATTACGATTATTGGTTATGTGGACGATAGGTTACGATCGACGCAGCAGAGATCTGCTAGACGGTGCACACTTGCGCGTTGGGATCGAGTGACCTTCGGGAGTCTGCAAAGGTTCATTACATATCACTATCTCGATCGTGCAGCGAGTAAGATAAGAAATCAGCAGCCTGATCAAGAGTTGTATCGCTTGAACTCAAGTCAAAGCAATAGTCACCGGAAGTACTGCTCTTCTTCTGCAGCTCAAGAACTCGGCAATTCTTTGCCCAAAATCTGCCATATAAAGTGTCGTTTAATGCTATCTTATCGGAACCTTCTTTGCCATCACATCAGACATTCAATTTGAAGCATCGGAACGGAAATAGATGTCGTGGCCTACAAAAAGCCTACCCAAATCTTCTTATTCACTGTTTATGGAAAATACTCCAACTGAACAGAGCAAATCTTACCCTCTTAAACCGTAGCAGCGTGCACGGAAAACCCCAAACCTTTTAGGCTCATTTCACGCACGGTGACTTATCTGACTTTCTGATGAGCTGGCGTGGAGCTAAGCTGGCAGAGGGCTTCAAGCCACCCAGCGACCCAGGACCGGACCAATCCATCAATTGGCGCCGCATCACGTGGGGTCGCGCCCACGCCTAAAATTACTAAATGACTTATTAAGTCAAAGTCGGGTGCGTTAATTCATTGTGATCTTTTTGGGCCGTTTTTTTGTTTGCCGGGTGTTTTATTCACCTCACGCATTATCTGGCCACGGTGCGGCGGTGTCTGGGCAGTGGGCCGGCAAGTCATTTGCGGGTGACGATTTCACCACACGAAATCGCGGACAGCGCTAATGTGCTTTAATGCAACATTAGCAAATCACCCCATTCGTAAGCTGTCTGCCGTGTGTGTGTGTGTGTCTCAGTTATTTATTTAAAAGCAAAACAAGCTTTTTTTTGGTCAAGCGTTTAGCTACTTGGGGTGGGTTTTGTTGCTGTCATAAGTCATCGCAATATTACGCATCTGGCCGGTCGCGGGCGAAAGTCCAGTCCGGCTTATCGTCGCCTGATAGGGTCAAGATGATGGGTGATGGGCAAAGCATCAAAGGTTAGCCTAATGAAGACATTTTCCAGTTCCCCGTCGCTTCGGGCGTAATTTGGTTATCAGCGTGCTGGGTGGTATATTGGAAAATCATAATTAATTAGGCAGCGGCATAACGGTAGCCAAATTTCCAAAGAAAAACAGACACAAAAATTCAATTATAATCATTACGCGCAAGATTATCATTAAGCTGTATCGATTTCTCTCTGCCTTAAGCCAAACAGAGTTGAGCAATGAACATGTTAAGAACTCGCCCACATCTCGAACATGTCACGAAACATACTGTTCACTTTAATAGCCTTGTAATTTGGTCGGTTCTGAGCTGCAAAGTCCAACACAATCTCCGCTACGGACAACATATTCCAAATCATACATTTCACTCGGGCCATTTGAATGCGGATCATCTCCCCCGGAACATGATTCGCCAAACCCCGAACTGTTTCGTTGCCGAGCAAGACGAAATACATAAATTTTAGCGAACCATTTTGTCGCCAAAAGGAACGTCGTGTAAAATATCCACTTTCATTCCACTTTGGCGCTGTTCTTGTGATGTTGGTCACATCGCACCACACCGTTCGGGCAAGTGGTTAAAATATTATTTATTAATATTTGCTGTTATTTATGATGATGGAAAATGCACCTCACTACAAGGCGTCCACTCGCTCGCGAAGGTATCCATATGCACTGGGCGCGTAAATGGCACACAGCCAGAAACAGATGAGAAACAGTCCTGTAGCAACAACATGAAACCGTGACAAGGTTTGAAACAATCGTAAAAAAAACACTCACACACACACGAGAATGTTTTCACCGGGGAAGCATAATCCATAGGGCTCATAGGGAGTCACCAGGCGTTGATTATTTTTTTCTTGCTTGTCTGCTTGTTTTTTCCCGAACCGGTCTTTGCAAAAAGGGTTCAACGTGCGTCAAATACTTGTCGTAGCGCCGGACGTCCAGGAAGGGACGTGGCGCATTCGCGCACCGGTAACAGGATTGAAAGATTTAACCTGCAAGATGCGAACGATTCGCGCACCTGTACCGAGTGCGCCGAGGATCGCACCGGCAGCGGGCAGTGGAAACCTGCAACGTGGAAAATGATATTTAAATCAAGATAAATTAAATTTATCTTACTCTTTTATTTATATCCCATGTAGCTACACATGTTCGAAGATTGTGGGCCGGGATAGGGCCGGGATCCGAAAGCCACGATGAAGCATGTTACCGTGCGGTGTCGCATGCATGCTGCGGACCGACGATATTCAAGATGCTTTTTGGAAGATAAAATATGAGCACACACACACACCCCGCACACAGAACGGTTCTGCTGGAGTTCGGTGCTGGTTCGGTGAGTGGTCACCGGTTGTAACCTGCGGGTGCGAGTTGGGTGCACATTTTCACGTTCACTCTCGATCCGCCGTGTGTGTCGGGGATAACACGACGGGGTCGCTTTTTGTAGCCGCTTGAACCCGTTACACCTAAGCAATTCTTGGTCAGCTAAGGGAAAGCATCACACCATTGTCTGCTGTGACCTGTGACGAGCTGAGTGGTGGGGTTTCCGTGGTGGATACAGTCGGGACGTAACGCCACCGTTAAAAACGTTTAGCATAAACAGCAAGCCTCGTCTAGAAGAGGAATTGCTTAGAGTCTCCCGGTAGAAGCAGTCAACTGAAGCTTCCTAAGCGAACGTCGGAGGTATGCGCGCCGACATCTAGGTACATCTTCATTTCGCTGGAACTTGGAGATGGGTTCCACACGCAAACAAACCCCAAGAAACGCAAAAGAGGCGCCGCGAGGCACCATCATTTGGCACAAAACGTTGCTTTAAAATCAATAATAAAATACCCCTACAATCGTAAAACTGTTCACTTGTACCTTCCGGGAGGCCTGGTGGCGCTTAAGTCTTGCCAGGCACCCACCGCCATTCATCCATTCTGGGACTGGGTTTCGTTTATGTTAATTTGCTCACTGTTTGAATTTCAAAGCAGAAAACTATTAAACCTGCCAGACAGTGAGAAAAGGTGCGCGCCGTTTGGCTGAAGAAAGGCGCTCAGAAAAGTTCAGCCCAACCCACCCCAAAAACCCAGCGAAGTCAACGAAGAGGCGTCAACTCCAGTTCAGACACCCGCAAACATAGGAACAGCCCGCGGCTACAACCATCATGAATGAACCTCCTGCCCTTTACTCACTACAGACACGCACCCCCCGGATCCAGCATCTTTCGCTTGGGGGTGTCGTTTTTGTGCATTGAAACGATCTGCAATGGTGAGACGGCTTAGACCGCGTAGTGGTAGCAGTAGTAGCAATATTTCACCAACTCATTCACGACCTCGATCCCGATCTAACTGTGCCTGACGTTTGGCAAGTTGCCAGCAAATTCAGGCGCAAATCGGAAGCAACCTGGGAACAGGCAGTAAACCGGTCGTCCGGAAGAAAATGTATTGTATTCGCACAGGGGTGGCGAAAAACGAGGTTTATCGTTGGTGGAGCTTTTTGGAGCAAATCTCGTTTTGTACGTACGAATAAGCTGGTTGGTTTAATTAATAGGCTCATGTTAGATGCACACAACACAAAGCGGTGTTTGTTCTAGTGAGCTACTTTCGACGATGGAAGAAGAAAGCGAAGCGGAATCGTTTAGTTTAATTGTTTTCTCTACATTAGTTTGGTAGTTGCAGATGTTGGTTTTTGAGCAATGGAGTCTGTACAACACTGGTCTTAAAAACGCGCAACAAGTTAGACCCTCCAAAGCGTCATCGGAGAGCGCTTCGCTGGTCATGTCATGAGAATGACACCCCCAACCTATCAATTCTCTTGCGGCGCTAGACTGGATCCCCCATCGGCGCTCAGTAACTAAGCTTGCAATAAAATAAGAAACTGAGCCACATATTCTTCTGTTGTTTTAAAAGCACTGTACACCATTTATACTTAATTATATCATCTCAAATATTCACTAAACACCTCTCCATTGTGTCAACTTCACGCTAAACGTCATGTTAATCTTCACCGAACGGAATGTGGCCACCACGAGTGCCTCCGCTAGCATTCCAAAATTTTCTCCGTATTAACGGTTTTCTGAGCCATCGGCTCAGACTATCCTCTTGAAAACGTTCCCGGGACTCAAATGGATGTTGTCAGGAACGTACGTTGCACTGCGCTTCACGCTTGATCGAACCCCGGTGCAAGTGCAACACGGCCACAGTATCAACCTCGGGAATGTCGGTTAGTAATTGAACAATTACCGGAGCAAATAAATGAAACCTAATGAAATAATTGCTCCAGGTCGGTTCAGGTAAGTGGCGCAGGCGAAGCAACACTGCCGATAATTGGTGCACACAGTGTCAAAGGCCCTTCACCTGGTACGTTTGGTTGGAGCAAGAAGATCACCCATGGTAACCCTGGCAATTGGAGAGCAGTGGAACAGTTTTCAACGGTATGAAATGTCAAGGTCGTGCAGAGCGAGCGGTAACGAAATGGTAACAGTAAACTGGTGAACTTCAGCTCAGTAAAATGAGAACTCTATTCGAAATAACCTTTAGGAAGCAGTTTCGCCTTATGATCATCTGTCTGGGGATTCTTTCCGGTAGAAAACCATGAAGCTTAGTGGGATGAGTGGTCATTAGTGGTCAAATTTAAGCTCAAATTAAGCTACTGTGCTTCAAACAAAGTTTAGAGAGCTCTTCCAGCTCGTCAGTACCAGATTTGCATGGTTATCTAACAATATTTGCAAACCGGTGGAACACAACCGTTACATCTTCAAACCGGTCACCGGACTGAATATTTATTTTCACACCTTCTGGACAAAGAACCAACCGAGCTGTCGAATAAAGTTTGCAATCACAGCTAATTGGAATTGGTATCAAACAGACACTTAACCTAATTCATGCCTGCTCCATTTTGGCCATGCTTTGAGCAGCTTTTTTGCAATTCTATCTACAATTAATCACACCCATTAAGTGTAATGGTTATCGCTGGACTCTCTAGTGACGGAGCATTGGTTCACATCCGGCTATCAGCCGCGCCGCATAGCTCAAATCTTAATTGGTCTCGAAATTAGCTAATCGACACCCCAAAAAACCAACGGTAACGTTGGCACGAAATGCTCTCCACCGCCCGTGCGAGACTCCGGTTTCGTGAATAAGGTAATCGCCGGCAAGCACCACGGGTCATGAATACTTATCAGCCTTATGAAAATACCCGTGCACCAACCCGAGCAGCACACCATCGAAAATCGGTCGCTTTGACAACTTCACTTCAGACTCGCGATGGGTGCGTGAGGCTCGACCTGCGCCAAGGCGCCTGTCAAACTGTTATCATTTTGGCACTCAACCGTACCGATCGGGGGCTGGCTTGGCTGCCTTGGCCGGGTAAGCTTCCGTTTGCTACACCCAGTCAGGCGTGAAAGTCACGCGCCAAGCGTTGATTTGATGTCACTGCGCGAGTAATTAGTGCAGTAATTTATGAGATCTCGAACGTCGCCCAGTCTATCGACGGACGGGGCTTCTCCGTGGACTGGCGTGGTTACCGAGACGGTGGTCTACTTCTTCCGGCAGCCTTCTGTCCGGGTGCAATTTTTCATTCCATTCTTGCGTGCCAGCCCGTTCAAATTCCCAATCTGAGCCACTGCGAGCCAGAGCGCTAGATCTCGCAACCACTGGCCGGTCCATTCGAGCGCGGGGACGTCTAATCTCGTCGGGGAAATCAGAAAATAACAAATATTAATAACAAACAAAAGCCCCACCACCTTCGCAGTTTCCCCCGTTTCCCAGCCGGGGGGGGAGCCTTTTGCTTTAATTACCTTTGGATCGTACGGGAACGCACTACGAGCTGGTGGAACTCGCGAACAAATAATAACACAGCTAATGCTTTAATAACAACAAACACAACAATCTGTCGCAGCGCCCATTGCCACTGATGGTGCCGGTGGTCCGAACCGGAACGCGATTGCCGTGTCCAATTTCCACCAGCCAGCGGTGTGTCCACCGTACGCGCGCGAGTGTGTGTGTGTGTACGTATAATCAAATTTGTCACCCTAATTATCACATCGTAGCACGCGCGTACAGCATATAGCTCGCCTGGACAGTGACCATTCCGGGAAAAATCTCCAGGGTGAAAATTATGTGCCAATTGGCTTCCCCGGTGTTCTCCGGCCGCGAAGTACAATGATTATCGCGCACTGATGATGATGGTTATGGGATCGTTGAGCCGGTAGGTAATGATTCCTCCGCCCAGTCCGTCCGGCTCTAGCCAGCTCGGTAGCCAATGTTGATTAAGTGAAACACGGTCTCGGAAGATCGTGAAGATTTGTAGCCGGGAAGAAAATTATTATTTTCCCTGGTTGTTTTTTATTACCAACAGCTCCGGTAGCACTAAAGCACCTGAACCGACATCTACTCGTTATGATGGTTTTGATAAGTAAAGCAAATGATTGTGACCAGCTGATAACAGTGAAGGCGACTGTGTTTTAAGGATTAACGAGGAAAGCCCGTAGCAGCAGAAATTGCCCTGCAAGGCTATGATAAAATGATAAAATGACGAGAACACGTGCAAAGCAACACGTGGAAAGATCGATTCGTTTTGATTGATGATGTGGTAAAGCAAAGGCTCGGGCATATTAAGACAAGCCACTCGCTTTCTTCCGACCGGATAAATTGAGCAGATAGCCACCAGCTAATGGACTCCAAAACCAGGTTTGATGAATTCATTTCAAATTCTAACGAGCGCAAACGCACGTGGTTGATGCACACGTGGTTGTCTCGCTAACAGCTCAATGATCCTTCCGGGCTAAATCCTAACGACAGGTCCGAATGGATCGGTTTTCCACGGTGTAATTGGCTCATAAACATAAACAAATCATAAACCATAATTTTTAAATATTATACTTACACTCTCAACCGACCCAAAATACCCATCATTTCAATTGCTGAAAAATGCAATCTTCCTTTCACTGTACCGTTTACCGCTGGGAAGATCTTCCCGCCCAGATAGAGCGTATGCTTTAATTATTTTAATAACCGAACCTTTTTTCTTTCTCTCTCGACCGCTGATGTTACCGCAATTTCTAAGCGAGTGCAACGAACCACCGAGGTGCAATTAATTTTCCGAATAATTCTCGCCGACAAATGAAAGCTCTCGTGGGTCTTTCTGTGGTGGTTTCCTGTGTGTGTCGGCAAAAAAAAACGGCGGTTAAACCGGCGGGTGACCGAAAACCGATACCGAACACCATCGTCAAGATGCACCGAAACCGATAACGTCAGTCCCGTCCTCTCATTTGGTCAACAAAACCTGACCCTGTGGAGAATGTATGCGTCTTGGTTGTGCAAGTGCACCAAAAAACGTTCTGGCGTGCGTATATCTACAGGTGGATGCCGCCATCGGCGAACGGTTGTTTTCTGCTTCTAATAGGTTGTTTTTTTTTGGATCCCGTGGATCTTGCTGTCTTCCAAGGTGTATGCACGTATTTTCTTAAGGGGGGAGAGAGGAATTTTCCCAGCGGAGAGACGAGAACCATGCCCATGAATTATGGAAACCAACCAAAGGCGCCCCGCGACCGGGGGAACGCATCCCATCGATCGATTGGATGAGATGATCTTCCGGCAGTCGGAAGCGCCGACACTCACAAAACAGGAAGCTTTCCACGTTGTTCGCGTCCTTCCACCCATGCGCCCATCTTTCGAGCATACACCTCATTGAGCGAGTGTAATGGTAGTCGAAGAATGTCTAATTGCTGCATTAAAATGCAATCGGGCAGGGGCGATCCCGACGCCGGCCTACCGTAAGCCGCTTGCTGAATTATGTATTTATAGCTTGTTAGACCACGATCTTAACGACTCGTTTTACTCCCTTTAATGGTCATCATCCCACGTGTGTCCACCTAACCGCGAGCGGGCCTAACCGAACACAACTATGTTGATTGGTGGCGCGTTCCGCTGGCGTCCAGTGCCGTCAGCTCCAGTTAATGAGCATCCAATCGAACGAACCTTTATGCTGCCGGTCCCTCAGCACTCCTCCCGCAGCCTCGCGCTAATCTCAATGAAATGCACTTCGGCACCGAGAGATACCGTGAGTGTTGTTTTCGGCTGGCCTTTTTTTGGGTGCGATAAATTAAATGCACCCTGCTCGAAGTACGTTGGGGGAATCCGAACCACCACCCAAAATGCTGGCTCTAATCATTCTGCGTGCACCAGAACGCGATATCAATTTTAATAGCTATTTTATTGTTGTTTCTTTGCGTTAGACGATTTGAAATTGTAATTTCTACATCACTGCACTCTGTTGCTCGCGTTGCTTATCGTGCCCCTTTTCAAGTCGTCCAGCAAGAAAACACCATCTAAATGGCCTTTATTGGATAAACATTTTCCCGTAGCTTCCGGTGTTGATTGTTGGGTACTGTTGCCTTGTTTCCGAATTCAGCGCACCCAAGGTTTTCACATGGAACAAAACCAAGCCCATTTAAATTGTTGTATTTTCTTTTCGGTACAAATGAGTAAACGAAATTAAAGCGAGGCCGCTAATCAAATGAAAGTCCATTAGCAATGCATCAAAGAGTCCGAGGTAGGTAGCAGAGAATTTGTTCGGATCGCCGAATGAATAAGCTAATAAATAATATCAATAGTTTCTTTAATTAATGTAAGCATATGGGAAGGAATTCACGAAAAGAGGGCAAGCCAGTCCTAAGAGAATAGTGAGAGATTCTATCGAAAATTAGTTATATACTTAACAGAAGCTACAACAGCTTCTTAGCATTTTGCTTTACAATACGGCTAAGATGATTTAGCCATTGTTGGACCGAATCCTTGAGTAAGAGGCTTATCTGAGTCAATGTAATAATTGTACGCCAGAATCTGGATTAATTTATCTCCGAAGTATACATTCGGAGTCTCGGATGGCCCTCATTAACGCCTAAAGTTTTAAAGAAGACATGCATCTTCCTGAAGAAGACTGAAATTGAGGTTGGTCATTATCTCTCTCAAGAGCCCTGATAAGCATTGCTCATATTTCTAAAGAGTTTATATTGTTTTGTGCCAACCACTCTGCTCGTTCTCCTCAAATTTTGCTATAGTTATGATCACATGGGTTGAAAATTTGGTCATAGGAATCCTTCCTGGTAGTTTCCAACTATCTCTTGAGCAAATGGGAAAAGTCGATCACGTCAAGAAGAAAATCTTGAAGGCACTATTCAACTCCGGAATATCCTTGAACTAAATGATACAAGACCTTCATAAAGCAAATTCGATTTGCTTATTGGTCACGCTGAATATTTCATCATTTATTAGTCAAAATGCTTTAAAATTCTTCACGGTCCTTGGCGCAAAAAGAACAACCTAAAACAATTCTACAGTTTAACCTATTTCGCAACACCTTTTTCAACTAGTTTCTAGACACGACCTGTAACGCTTGTAACAGTTGTTGGTTTATTTATGAGCCTTGAATGTTCAAACAATCATCTGCTTCCATCACCAGAATAGAAAAATAGCAAACAAACAGAATGTCTAACCAACGCACCGCAAAAGAATGGAACTCATGTCAATATCAATTTAGCTACCCCGACTGTATTTCTCCCACCGGACGATGTCCATTTTGTAACGAACCAACGGAATTTCTATTCGGAAGCAGCTACCGGTGTCTTGCGCATGTTATCGTTTACATCGCAAGCTCGCATTTCTGCAACGTTTCATTATATTATTCAGCGTGGTAGCGTGTTTAAAATTAATAATCATCACAAAACATCAAACGGAAGCAGGCGATGGCCTTCTTCTGGAGAGGTCTTTTCGCTTAATGATCATTGCTGGTAGGAACAAAAATTGTTTAGTAAAATGTTATTTAAAACATTTGAAGCGTGCCACACAATGTGATCAACCCCGAACGGCTATTATGACGATTGGTTGAGCAAGATACAAAAGCATAACTATCATTTTAATCAACTCGCACGTGCTGATTGTTTTAAATCGCATCGGAAAAAAATTTTTGAAGATCAGCTCGAACCAGTGACACAAAACCACAACCAGCCCGTCAGAAGCACGGACGTGACATAATGATCGTGTCCAGCTGTATCCGCCATGTTTCACCGTTAAATCATTGCTTCCGCTTTGGTGCGATTCAAGCAAACGAGGCGTGATTTTCCTAATATTTAGGAGCTTGTTGTATTTTGTTTGCCTTTGCTTCACAAAACCCACCACCCAAAATAATCACAACCGCGGCTACCGTAACGTACAACCGGCGTGGCGTACGACCGGTAGCGAACGGGCGTGCTAGCTAGCTGCTGGATGTTGGTGCTAGCAAATTAATAATCCACCCCGAGAGAGGTGGAAACCAAGCAAACTTGCCTAGCGAAGAAACAAAAAAAACGAAAAATCCTCCCCCCCCTCCCTCCTCCGACACCCGGTTGGCCATCGAAAGGGACAGCCTAATGGGCGTAAGAAATAGTTTTCTACAGTTCAGTGCACCAGAAAATCACTTAATCGTGCATCCTTGCGCTGCTCTCACTATCGTCGTGTTCGGTGTCGGTCAAACTTAAAGAAGGAGAAGGTAGCACAAAACCAGGTAGCCGAAAAAAAAGCACACCAACAACCCACCTTCCCCCCTCCTAACGCAATAGAGCCACCACCGTTCGCAAACTATGGCATGATGGATGGCCATATATACGCCGAAGCCAATTTGTTTCCAATTTGCACTGGAATTGCGTTAACGGATGTCAGGGAGCTACTGGTGTGCGTGTGTGCCAGTGTGTGGTGTGCCGAAATGTTTCTGGAATGGAAATTGGAAATTTTTAACCTCACGTTGAATAATCACCCATGGAAAGGCTACCGTGTGCGGAAGGATTATGGGACGTTGGGTTGAGACGAAACCTTTCGCATCTATGCGACCGACAAGCTGCGGCGGGAAATCTTTCTGCACTATATAAAATTTGAATTTACAAATTTACACACGGGCTCGTTAGCATGTCGTTGGTATTCGGAAAACGGTTAAATAGACAAGGTTTGAATATTTCAACACCTCACACACATACCTAGCAAACGCCAGTGAAGAAATATTCCGAAGGGTAAGAAAGCGTTTCATGCGCAACTGAGTTAACTAAGCTTCATGCATAGGAAAGGCTTCTTTCTTCGCTTCTAATTTTCTTGCCAAAGCTCCTCTTCCTTCAAAATTTTACGAACGAAAAATATGGTTTGATAAAGCAGCAATCTCCCCCACGGATGCTGTTTGTTGCTACTGTGTTAATAAGCTACATGTCGATTTCAGTCACATAACATGATTTCTTGACCCACCAATCTTTAACCCTCCCCTCCCAGAGTTGCAGTGAACCCTGATACCTTCGCCTGATAACAAGCGATAATAAGCGCATTTCAGCGACGCACCAGACTAATTACGACTCATTACAAATTAATCTGCCCTCTGGGAGGCAACAGTCCCGAGCGTAACGTGTCAGTCAAAACATCGCCCTCGAATCGAAGACTCTCGCTCGGTTTACTATACGAACGGCTGGTGATTGACAGTTCCGGCGTCTACCAACTGTCAAACAACCGTGCCGTCAAGCGTAAGTGACAAGCTGGAACAATTGCATCCATTGAATTCTGTAGTGTGCACTGTCCCTTGTCTGACACATTGGCGACACACTCAATCTTGGTGATAGTGTGCTATCGTTTGTGTTTTGATAGTGACTGCATTCTTAAACTGCGTTGCGCATTAGAATGCATCGAAATAGGTGCATTAATGAACATGATCACCCGGTGCGCTTTGATAGCATTTTCCAAACAGGTCGAGCACATAAATTTACCATGTCTAAACGCTACCATATCGATCGGCCAGTGTGTCGAAATGCGTTCGCAGTAATTTTTGGAACCAGAATCACCATAAAACAACCCACGGTTTAAGCCGATCACAAACGAACACCTCCTGCACTGTCGCCGATCGAAAAATCTCATTTAAATACGATCACTAGAGCTCGATCAACTCGATCCGGGTTGGAAAAGTCGTTAAATTTTCTTGGCGCCAGTGAGCTTCCCTCATAGTGTATGTCCAACTGCGTCTAAATCACCACGTGATTAATGTAGTAGTTTGGTGGGAAAAATGGGTAAAAAGCTAAACGCTCACTCCCTTGCGACCTCAAATTTTACGCTCTTTTACTGGGTTGATTGTAAGGTACAGAAAGTTTAGTTCAGAACCTAGCTGAAAGCTAAAGAGGACCAAAGCTCGATCAACTCAGAAATAAATCATTATCACCCTCGTGCTAAATAGCTATTAAGATTATATTTACAATTACCGAAGGACCTTTTTTGGAGCTCCCGGCAAGGGAATTCCGAGCCTTCAAATAAAGTCATGACGTGTGGCTTTAAGCCCGCATCGCATCGCAAGGATCGCTTACCTACCCGAAAAAAAGAAAGACAATGTCAAAGCAATGGACAAACTGAGAACTCAATCGAAACGTGTCTTCCCGTTTCTTTTTTTTTTTCGACCGTGTGAGACTGGAAGGACTTGCTGTAACTGGGCGCCAGAACAGAAAACAGGAAGGAAGGGCTCACCATTATATTTTACCCTAGTTTTGATAAATGAAACATAAATTATCGGCCACCGGGAGGTTTGCCCGGTAGGTAGGGGTGCGATGATCCTACGCACGCAGATACCGCGAGGCACACTCAACAGAATGCGACACAGGCACGGGACAGGTGTTTGTTGCTAGCTGCCCGTCCCTTACCTTTCCGGCAGTATCGGAATTGGGACACCGAAACCGCACCGAAGCGTAAAGAAACGACCTAGAAAAACGGATCTCTGAACTATGGGTTCGCCTAGCGCTGGCTGACGATCGGCGATCGGATAGCGAAAGATAACGAAGCGCATCGAAACGATCTGTTAAGGTCCTTGGCAGGTTAACGGCTAGAGCAAGCCAACCGAACACCACCACCACCATGGCGTGTCATAAATTATTTCTAAACTGACAGCAACGCCGTGTGGAAGAATTACAATGTCATATCAATCGCTACCTCGTGCACAGTGACATTTGTTTCCCCCTCCCTTCTCGCGTGGCGCTTGGAACAAGGATGAAGTTTTTCTTCTACATTTTTCCCCGTTCAAGAATTTTGACGTGTGTTTTTTTTCCTTTGCTCACTCAATCATATATCATGTTTTGCGTTCCCTTTGTAGTATTGTTGTGTGCAAGACAAAAAAGTAACGTCTTTAAATGTACATCATTTCTGATGCTACAAAAAAAACGAAACACTCCTCCCTTATCAAGGTGCTAATATGTAAAATCGTGTCACGAATATTAAGTTGTACGTTCGATGTAAGTTGTAGGGAGGGGGAGAGAGAGGAAAAAAAAACAGCACAAGAAACGGGATTACATCTACTATTCCCATTTACAACTACACGTTGCAAGTTCATTTGCAAACTTTGCTCGCTCTCGCGCCAAAGGTTTCGTGTTCGGTTTAGCATATCTGTTGTAAATTCATATCGTGCGTTTGATGGCTATTACAAAAGCAATTTATCATTCCTGGTGTGTAGCTTCTTTTTTATTCGCTTGTATTGCGTTGTTTTTTTATTTTCTGCGTGAAGTGTAGTTTTTTTCTTGAGCTACATTATCATTTGTACATTCCGGGCGCAGTCCTCCGACAGTTACTGTGGCGGAGTAATTTCTTCCCCACCCCATTTCTTTCGCTCTCGCGTGCGCTGCTTCTGCCATGTTGCTCTCATATGCATACCGGTGTGTCAGTTCTTCATGCGCTGTATCAACATTGTTGTGTGCGATCCGTGGTATTACACTCGCTTATCGACACTGCCGGTGTATCATTTAGAGGCAAAGGCTGTATCATTCGCCCGTGTTACCCACGACACGGAAGGCGTTGTTCACAAACGCGTGCAATCTGCATCGGGTACAGAGATGAATGGCGGAAGAGAGAGAGAGGAGGAATACGCACAACGGCTTACATGTTAAGGAAACCGATCTATATTATTCGTCCCCTAGACGGCGCGATGCACCAGACTTTAATAGAAGCGGGTTCGAGGGAAGCAAAAAAAAACCGAGCTCTAAAGTCGATCAATTAATATTTATGATCGTCGAACCGCGATCGGTGCGGTATGTAAAACACGTGTTCGACAGCTATTTAAATTCTGACGCAAAACGACTTACACTTTGCCGTGCTCGGAAGCGAGCGAAAAATCTTGCAACCTGCTATTACGTTCCTGTGTGTTACGTTGTTTTTGCAACCCTAACCCGGGAAGAGAACGAACGACTACAACGATTCCGCAAGCGAGGAACCTTTTGTCGATTTTTATGAATTTATTTTTTTCCTAGCACAAGATGTTGTTGTTGGATGGAAATCACTAAAATGTGATTCATTTACTGATCTCTTGGAACTTCAGCGCATGCTCCACAAATCTTTTGAAACTCTGCATTGTAAACATTCTCCGCCAGGCACTTATGAATAATCGGTGAGAAGTCGGTTACGGTTGTCAGCGTTCAGTGGTGAGCCGTTTTTCATGGCTGGTTTACTAGCTGGAAGGAATTGCAGTTGAACCACGTTTTGCTACACTTATATGCCCGTGGGTTTTAAATTGTAGTTAGCTTCTAGCACTGCAGGAATATTGATTCAACCAGAACAGAACGTGGCATTTTTGAATCACACTTTTTTTCAAACTTCAAGTACTATTGATGCTAAACGCACCCAAGTTCTTATATTTCTTCAAAGGTCTATTGAAATATTTAATAAAAAAAAATCAAAATGATGACCATCACCAGCAATGGAAGGTCTTGCTTTCCAGTGATAAAAACGTAATATCAAACGGCGTCGCGGCATTTGCGAATTGAGAATTTATTTTACACCCCCGAAAACCAGACCGTTGATGGGAACCGTCGTGCAATGTGCAATAAACGTGTAAAGCAATAAATTTCGGCAACAATTTATTGCCATTCTTTGCGTCGCTCTCCCCTTCGGCCAGCCTGCAGAGGCCGTGTGCCACCCCGTGGGGAGCTCTCACAAAGCAAACGGGCCGGTCGGTATTTGCTGATTGCTATTATTTATAGCACGATCTGCCGATACGGGGTGAGAAGCTCATCCGTGCAAATTCGGAAAGCTTACCGACCTACCAGTGGAAAGCTAGACGGCAAGTCAAAGATTTTTTTTTTACACGCAAAGCATCCGTAACGGGAGAAGTACAGAGATTGCGGACAGGGGAAAAAGGTTTTACTTCAAGCATTTACTACTTGGGAGATGCGCATGAAAAGAGCGCATTTTTGTACAAGTTAAAAATAATTTGTAAAAGCATTTAAGATAAATGGTTTTCATTAAGGCTTTGGATCAATATTCAATGTAAAAGTTGCACTCGAGCACTAGTGTGATGAGTTTTATACTCTCCAATGATACTTTTTACAACCTAATAGCCCTGCCTCGGGCGTATCAATCGCATTCGCATCACTCACCACGTCTAAACCGGACAAGACATTTCTACACATTTTGGCATTCGGGCTGTTCTTACCCCCCATAACGATCGTCTCTGTTTGAACCACCGACGCGGATCTGTTCGATCATCGCTCTTCGTGGTTTGCAACATTTTTCCGGGTTATATAATTTTATTTGCACATCACTTCCCGGACGAGCTCAAAGGGGTTTCGGAGGCAAAAACCCGTTTACATGACTCAGTAGGTTGAGGCACATAAGTCCTAATGAGATTTTTGATTGTAGAATTTATTTCGTAACTTTGAGGCTTTTTTCTTTTATGAATTAAATTTGCTCGTTGCTTTTCCAATTGCAATTTCACAACCCAGCTAGAAGCGTTACAGTCGTCGGTTGCAAACGTGTTATCATTTTTTCTAGCCCGTTTATGTTATTACCAGTAACCCCAAGCCACATGCGCCGCATTTAGTGACCCCAGCCAGACAGTGTGAAATTCGCACACAGCAAAAACACACAACAGCATCATAATAAATTTCTCACCGCTTCGCGCACGCGTGTTTGTCACTCGATCGAGGACATTGATAATGCACCAGACTAATTTCATTAGCCGGTCGGTCCACTCCACAAAGCGTTACATAAAATGTTTACAAACTTGCTAATTATTTTGCAAATACTTTGCGACATCCTCGTGCGCTCGTAAGCCTTTGATGTCCTGTGACTGTCGTGCTGGCTCGGAATCGAGAAAGCCGGAAAGCCTCATGCAGTGCAGGTTTGTGCACACAAAACCCTTCTAGCGGACCGTTGCAAACAATCGCACGAGCGAGGCGGTGTTTCGCAGGCCAGCCCAGATAAGCACGCCGGCCACAATCAAGTGACCCCGCAGACGGAATCGGTGGTCGGCCTATTGTCCGTACCGCGAAAGCGCGTCCAGCCCAGTCGGATTGATTCAATTTATTTCACACTTCAATACCTAGACACCAGCATTGCGGCAGACGATCGGCGATAACCTTGGCGGTGGCCAGGGTGATCCGAAAAGGGGTTCTTATCAAACTCGCACACTTGACGTTACGGCCGGAGCAGTGTGGTGCAAAAATTTTGAATGATTTTTTGCTAAACACTTGATTTTGATTCTCTTCCACCGTCTCGTTATCTACAACCATAAATCATAGAAAGTATTGCGGCAATGTGAAAGGAAAGAAAGTACACTAATAAACGTGTTTTTTGACGTAAAATAATTGGAAGCTTTTTGGTAATGTGGTTGATTGAAATTTTTGTTGGTCGCTGAACTAAACTCTCTTTAAACCTTCCGATGGAATGGGTTCCAAGCGAAATACGAAAATTCTAAGAAAAAATAATTTTATGTCAAAATATGACAAATGTGATAAGCTTCAATGCACGCGCCGATAGAGTCCAGTAGTACTTTTGATAATATTTCTACCAATGTTCGTTCGACAAGTCGAGACTGATAAACTACACATAGCATTTGCTTCACTTTTAATGACAAAATTGTTCACAATGCCACAGATCGTTAGCCAGGACCCGATCGCCCTTGAAACGGATCGTGACGCAGCAAACGCACGCATGCAGCGCACGCAGCCCCAAACTTCAAACCGCCAAGGCGAGACCCGCCCCCGGCAGGCCTAATCCATCGGACAATTAGTCCCCGTCCGTTCGCTTCTGCGATGCGTTAACCCCCTCTTGGTTGGGGTTGGTAATTTATGCTAAATGCCCATCCCTAGCTGCCCCACCGCGTCTCACTCACCTGTAGTAATCCGTCTTGCAGTAGATATTGCCATCGCGTGAAAAGCAGGAATTGGCACCTTCGAGGGTTTGCCGGCAGATGCAACATTGTAGACAGCTAGCGTGCCACTTGCGCTCCACAGCTGACAGGTAGAAGCGATCCTGTGGAATGGAGGGAGAAAAGAAAAAAAGCAGCAGTGAAGCAAACGCGTAAGGACAACGGACGAAAGTGAAATAAATTTTCTCACTAGCGTCCACCGCTCTATTCCCAACCGTACGCACACGCCCAACAGTAGCGCTCGCCTAATCAGTCCCTCTAAGCAGTTTGCTGCCCACGATGATTGCAATAGCAAGATTATGTAATTTTGCCAACACTTCGGCAAAATGCTTAATTGCTTGCACCTCTTCAGTAGCGATCGTGTGCGTGCCTTTTTGGGGCTCGAAACGCTCCAAGTGAAAATTTGTGGAACTCTGTTTTGTCGCTCTCTCTCTCTCGGCTCAATACTCGCCAGGAGGCACACAAGAGGCTTCATTGTATACAAAATGCAATTCTTTGTTGCTACCGAAAACTTTGAACGTTACAGCCCTTAGCACGCTTACGCAAAGGAAAAAAAAACCCAGAAGCCCTTAAAATAACCGAACAAAATCGTGCACAGGCATGCGTGGTACCGGGATCCCTTTTTTCCTGTGGTTGCAGAAACTCCGGGACCGCCAAAGTGTAGATAAACATTGGTCAATTATCGGCTCTTGACCGGAATGGATGGGGAGGATTCGGTGCTGTGGGATTGTATGCGGAATATCAAAATTGTTTTACCATTTGAAGGGCCGATAATCTATACCGACCAACACTAACAAAAAACGGAACAGGACAATAACTTTTAACCTCAACCACAAATTCGACTGACGACAGCTGACCTGCTGCGTCATAGGGACACAGCGTAGAGCTTCGGTGGTAATGTTTCAATAACGATGCATCTGTGTAAGGTGTTATGATTTTCCTGAATGCCAGTGTATGTGTACGAAGAAAAAAAGCGGGCAAATCAATGCAAATTAATGCCGAACCACACCGCCTGGTTGTGGTTAATTTAATGGTAACAGATTTTGGTTCCGCTGCCTGACTTTTGGCACTTAATAAATCTGCAGCGCTCAAACATGAGGCGCTCAACAAAAGAAACAGTTAATTGAAAGTCAAACAATTGATGAATTGAAGTTTGGATTATGAAAGATTTGCCCCGTAATTGACGAAGGTTTTTTTTTTATCGGTTTGGTTGCTTTTAATTTTCTTTGCAGCCTTTTTTCTGCTGCCTCATTCTAACAAGTGTGGTAACGGTGTGAATGGAAACTTTGCGTAAAAAAGGATATAAAGGGTTGAAAAACAAAAAAAAGCAACCGCAACCATTGTAACAAGGTGCTGAATATATGAAATGCTTTGTATGGGGAGGTACTCTAATCGATCAGATTGAGAACACATGTGTCGGATGTTTATTGTGGTAAACAAATGAATCTCTGCCGACAGTTGGAACAAATTACTTACTCTCAGCCAACGTAATTGAACTAACGTATGCTTTCAAAACAAGCGAGAGCATTTTGGTGAACTTGTCGAAATACATTTCACATTTCCCTTCATTAATATTCCGAAGACAGATTATAACTGCTCAAAATTAACAACAGAATGAAAAAAATTAAATAGGGTGAGGTTTCAGCAAAACAACAATATTGTCTTCCTATTTCTTGACCAAAACGACCTCTTAAAGTCATGCCTGTCATTTCTTGCTTTCTAAACTTAATGATACCGCATATTTTGATAGTCAGTCCTCTCTAAGGGCGCACGGCCCAGATGGGTTTCGAACCCGGTCCTGTTGTATGACTTTTAAATTTGAGGAAAACATGATGAGGTAGTCTGGGAAAATTTTATCTTCTGGGACCTTTACTATTAACAATCCTTGAATCCTTCCTAAAAAATGTGAACCATGCCTAAGACGAATCCAGCCATGGGGCATTTTGAAAGAGTGGAAATTGATGATCGAGTGAAATATATCTTGTTGGTGAGCGTCCCATGGTCTATCGAAGAAACTAATATTAGCTGCTGGCATAACTTTTTCTTAGGCAAACCTTTATCCGAGGACCTTATCCAATTACGCTTTAGCTATGACAAAGTTGCTTTTGAAAGTTCAGGCTCAGAGACAAAAAGGATATTTTCGGTACGACTAGCAAATTCAGCTTCCTAAGATACTGCGCTAGTGTGAGGGTGCAACGCACTATTGAGCGCTAAAAATTATTTGTGGACCGGACACTAATGGTTAGAAGTCCTTAAGAGATCGACATGCCCAAGAAACGGCCCGAATACCTTACCTGAATCGGCATATCACAGCCCGCACACTCGTCCAGCCCGGTCGGCGGTAACTCGTTGGAAGATTCCGGACTGCTCGGACCGCCCGGTGGTTCCGATTTGAGCTGGATGCAGCTATTCAGCACGCTGGAGCTGTCCGAGCAGTCACTCCGGTTGAGATCGGCGTAGTAATTTGGTCTGTCCGCTATCAGCCGATCTGGTGACTCGAAACTGTTTGCAGGAAGGAAAAAAAGGGAGATTTCAATCGATTAGCGCCGTGCCGATTGCTCGTGCTAGCTCACGGAATCGTACCTGTGGCAGCTGTCCGCGTATAGATGGTTGACACCTAGCAAACCGTTGCCACCGGCCACCTTCAGGCTATGTTCGCACGTATCCGTGCAGGAGATGCAGGTCCGATGGTTGAGGTTGTTGTTGTTGCTGCTGAGCTGGCATGCATTCGACAGGTCCGGGCTTCGCTCCCGCGGCGGCCCCAGAAACCGAGCACTCGGGTGCTGTAAAGAGGAAACAGGTTGCATCAGAAGCCCGTTCTGTAGTACTGCACTGTTCAACATATTTGAAAGAAATTAGCTTTATAACCCCTATTGTGAAGAAAACGTGAAAAAGAAAATCTACCCATCAAAGGATGAATTGTAAAAATAACAAAAGCTTACGATGCTTAACTCGGCTTAGGTCTGCCTGTCCACTTTGATCTTTGATTATGTCAATTAAGACGTCATATATGCGAAAACAATAAATGTTGTGCATGCATAATGCGTTCTCAAGCAGGACCACCCTTGCTTTATTGGACGTACAATTTGAATGAAGCTCACAGAAAACCGAGAGAGAGAGAAATAGAAAAAAAAATCAACCCTTATTGTACCCTCAAATCTAAAGGCAAGTTTTTCTTTATGTTCGATGTTTGTATTCAACCTCAAAAAAGTTTCCCTTTCAAAATGTTTTTCGAACCAAAGATCGTTTTTCTTTTTCATTATGATATTTGCAACACTTTTTCACAAAAGTGCGAATGCATTTAAACAAAAAACTGCTAGGGCGTTCGGCCCGAACGCCGCCAGACCGTCAACGGGGAAAAGAATTAAAATAATTGTACATTTACAAATCCACACTCCACGGACAAGTGTGCAAGCATCGACTGAGGGCATTGGCAAGCACGCAGGGAACCGAGAAAATGGTTTTGCAAATCTGCTGTCCTTTTTTCTTATTTATGGCACCACCACCTTCAAGGTGATTCATTTTTCTCTTTCACACTTCCCGCAGCTCACCCGCCTCCCAACCGCTTGCACCCGCGCCCCGATGCAATTCTCATTCCTCATGCCGGTGCAAAATGCAGCAGAAAAAATGCAACTGTCGGTCGGACGGAAAATCGGATGAACGAACGAACGGCAGCAGAGGTACAATTGCAGCGCCAGAATAAATATAAGCTGGCTTCCCTAGCCCTGTCTGCCGCCGATTCGATTGGAGATGCATTTTCCGTGGCGTTCATGCCTTGCCGAGCAAAGGGTTTGTAAAACGCGCGTCTGTGGTCTTTTTGGCATTTGGGTAGAGATAATATAAAAATTTCATGCTCCAATGAACCCTCCCGTAAACACACAGTCTGAAGAGCCCGGGCCGGTTTATACATTCGCATTCATAATTTTCCATCCGCACAGTGCCATTTGCTCCAGGGTAGGAAAATGTTACTCCGGGTAAAGGAAAAGAAGCAAACGAGTGGTGTACAAACGTAGGCAGCAAAGAAAAAACAGTATGCAATCTCAGATAGGATAAATATTTCAAAAAAAGGCTATACATCTTTCCAGGTTTTTTTGATAAGATACGGATTTGATGCTCGAATAATGCTCAAATACGGGCTTTACGCCCTTTAAAGCAACCCGAAAATCCACAGCACCCAAGCGTATCGTCGTGATGCGATATACAGGTCGGCTCATAACTTCCGGCAGCACGGTTTAATATTAATTTATTAAGTATATGAAACGATCTTCTCATGTTCTACTTAAGCGAACAGATAAAAGTTTTATGTTTGGGGTGCAAGAAAAAGCAAAGGAAACAAGATCTTTCATAATTTCTTAAAATGGAACAAAATACAGCAAATATAAGGTTCGCAAGGTCTGCTCTTGATATATTTAAGATTTATTTAACAGTGACGATACGCATCAAATGAAGTTGGGGTTTATAGTAAACAAACTGTTATCAAACAATTGTTCTCAAATTTATCTTTAACTTTATTGCATCAAACTCTTTTCAAATCAATTTGAAACAAAATAATGCCCGTTATTCTTCAGTTTCTGGATGCATTTCTGGAGTTCAAATCTAAATATCAATAATCAATAGTGCCAAGGAAGAGGAAGAAACTTAAAAGCTGCTAAAGCTCCTAGAGATATTGTGATGTTACGAGGATACGAGGATGTTATGTTAAGCGTATAATATATTATCAATCAATCAATATATATATATATTGAGAGTAGTTCTGTCACTTGCCAAACTGTAACTTCGAGTTACTGAACTGGAGGCACTGGTATCAGAAAACTCCTGACAAACACAAGAAAAAGTTGGTTTCTTCTCCTGGAGTGTCAGGTCAAAACATTGCCAGAGAGCTACATCATAAGGTCCTATAACAAGTAACGCGTACAAGACAACATCTGTCTAGCCTAAGAAATTAGAAATTTCAAATCATCCGATTTTTTGCTCTAGACATTGCTCAATCAAAACAACATCCATTCTGATCAAAGGCGCATGGGCTGGATGGCCGGCAGTGGCCTGTCGCTGGAGGACTGGTTGGAAAGCGGCTTGGTTTCTGAATTTCTCCAAAGGCAGAACACTTTTGAAATCAAGGAATCAAACGTTCAAAGGTTGCCAAAAAAAAACATCAAAACAACTCATGGCAAATATTATAAAATTCAAAACAACAGTTGCGAAAAAGGTCATCACTTAGCAGTGGACCTAATAAATAGACCACTACCACAATCTCCTGGTCAACTGTTCTAAATTCGGACTTCATGGAAATTGTGGTACGCACAAGCGTGACCCGGGATGGAGACAAAAACCACACACCAAGTCAGGACGCCAAACGGGGCGGGGGCAGCAACCAAAACAATTTTTTGTTCCCATCCCCACACACACACAGTATGGCTTCCGCGGGTCAACTTCAAAACGAGCCGCGAGAAGCGTTTCGGTAGATAATACACAAAATTGCGGTTAAAACTTACAACAAAAAAACAAATCTATTTAACTCTTAATAACATCACACATCCAGCAAACAGCAGCAAACCACCGTAGAGAGATAGAAGATTTAAAAATAGAGCGGAATTCGGTGCCTCACGCAAACCCGTCCGTCTTCAATTAATCAGCCGGGGGCCTAATGAAGCCCTTAATCAATTGGTTCGTAATTTGTTTTTCAATCAATCGGCTCCCGATCGGTTGGCGGGTTTTTGATGATTTGATTAGTAATTTCTCAGTGTTTTTTGTAACGGTTGTGGTGTTGTTAGTTATGTTGTATGCCCGAGCCGCCCAAGGCGTGATGACATCGGCACATTTCTAACTTGACCTGGTACAACGAGCGTCCCTTTTTCGCGCCCTTATCTACCAGGTCTATCGGTCCGCCGCCGGAACACTGACCTATGGTTTCGAAAGCTATGGTTTTTTACACGACACAGTCACTCGCAAACCATAACACGACCGGGAAAGGCAGAGGACACACGCCTCTGGACGCTGATAAGACGCTGATTTATGCAGGTTTGATAGCCGCGACTTGGCTATGGCTTGGCTGGTAGACCACTAGTACTGCTGCTTCGTGGGGATTTGTTTTCTCAACGATCGAACGGTTTCAAAGTACGGCCCGCACGGTTTATCATCAGTCGTCTGAAGTTTTGAAACCATTTTTTAAAGTGCCTTAAAGTATCTCGCTTAACACTTGTTCATCGTTATGTTCTATCACGTTAAAGGCGGATAATCAACGGGTTGGTTGTTTTTTTAACGCTCGTTAAATGCTAAACCATTTTGCCCCGTAGGGTACGATTATCGGCCATAATCGTGTCGCTGATTATGTAGACCGATATATCACAATCGCACAACACACACAAACACGACACGCATTTCCCATGTCATGTCATGTCAAATTACCACTGCCGGCACTCAAACGTAACGCACAACCCACGGCAACCCATCGTACGCAAATGCACCTTACCGCACGACACATGCCACAACTCATCGGCAAATGATATCGTTCGGACGAATCGATCGTCAATTAATAACCTCAACCTGTCAGGCATTCAATTTCCCACCCATCGGGGGTGCATTGTAAGGTGGGGGGGGGACCAGCTTTTCCTCTTCCGAGCTAGTTTGACAAGCGCAAATTAGTGTCACATAGAACTTTCCTTGTTGCGTTTTCCTGCACCGAGCACCGAAGCAAACGAAGCAAACCCGATTGACAGTTGAAGTTTTTTGATAGAACGGGGCTTAATTGCGGGTTCTTGTTGAACTGGCGTACCATAGTGGGGGGAGGAAAATCTTGCTCCCGGAACTTGCATTCCGAACAGATTGATAGCTTCTAATGTGTCAAGTGTTGGAGTCCTCTTTTCCATGGACCCTCGTATATTTGAAGCAGAGATAAAGAGAGGACCCAAAACTCTTCCATCGTACAGCAATACTTCCTAAACACGAAACATCTGTTCCCGGCGTGCAGAGTCTGAACTCTCGGCCTAAGGCGCTCTACCCAGCGCAAAGATGAAAATGAAAAATGGTCCTCGACTTGCTGTATCTGCGCCGACTTTTCCGCCGACAAAACACACTAAGAACGAGCCGAACGACTTGTCTCCGCTTTCCCTTGGTTCCCTTGAACAACCGGAAGCGGAACATGAAAAATCACCCACCAACCCACCCAGCCATTCACATCCATATTTATATAAATAATTAAATGACACTTCACAAATATTTGTCTAACTGTCTCGGCTTGCAACGAGCTTGGCTTCGGTGTGTGCTCGCGTCGAGGGTATGTATCCTTTGCTTCTTGAGGCGTACCGGCGGTGGGAGTACTGCAACAAATCAAAGTTAAATAAGGGGTGTCCGAATGTGATTATTCACTTTTATCCATCCTTCCGCCTTCCTTCACCGGCCCCCCAGTGTCGTCGGCTTCGTCTGATTCAAGGTGTATTGTGGACTTGAGCTAGCGGCCTACACCGGCCACAGTTTATAGTTGCCACTAATGAGTGAGGCTAGGAGTTTTTGATCGGCCAATTTATGCAGCGTGCAACATTGTTAACGGCCGCTGTTACACCGTTGTGCGCGTTGCGTACGGATGAAACCCGAAACAATAGACCTAAAACTATCATCCTTGCTGGCAAAAAAGGAAAGAAAGGGTAAAAAGTTTTTTAAAATTTTTGCACTGATTTACAGCCTGCCTGACGCCGGGTGCTGAATTGTAACGCAGGCCTGTAGCTGTTACTGTTAGCAGCTGTATATTATGTGTTTATTAAAGCTTAAAGTCACAAAAAAAACGCTCCTTGCACAAACTCAATCATTACTTAGCATTCAAATAAAAGTGCCAACCGCACTGCGCTTCACGCTCTCATCCCTCATAAACTATGCTTTTTTTTGCCTTCTTTAGTTTTCCACTACCTTTTTCCGCTCTTGGTTTCCCCGCGGGGGGCTGTGCGCTCGCTGCTGCGCCTCGTCTAGGCTCGTAAATTCACACAGACATGAGCGGGCGTGCGCGCGCGCGCTCGCGTACCGAGAAAGATTGTAATAAATCTAGCGGGACGATATAAATCACAATTTTATTTCTCGTTACTGTCACGCGTGTTGTATCACATGTGGACGTACGGTGACATGGCCTCTTCATATCCCCCCCCCCCTCTCCCCCTTCCCCTTAGTAACGCACCCGTCAGTGTTGTGCGCTGCATCGCTTTCCTTGGGTTGGTCGGTTGCATTCCCGGGTGCTCTGGAATTGGGAAGCGCATATAATCTATGTACTTAAAGGTTGAGATTCCTAGACAAGCTTGTTTACTTTAATAATGTCTTCAGGTCACCGCTTCAACAGCGTTTGATCGATGATTTATCGGTCTTTTTTTACAGCTTATATTTGGACATTTTTTCTAAACGTTTGACGCATGCTTGGGAGTAGATTTCTTGTAAAATATTCGATTTAAATTTTATCAGTTCTTTTTGGGACTTAAGTTCCATCTCAGTCTAGGTACAGGATATTATGAAAAGTTCCTACAAAAAAAAATTGTATTCGCAGCATGTGTCAGAAGACGCAGCATGTTGTCTCTTGGCAAAGCCGCGCAGTCAAAGTGATGTGCTGGGCAAATGGAGCCAGCCACTCATCGTGAATGATTGCTATTTGGACGAATTCGTCTCAGGCATAGACAGCGCATTTGGCAAATAAATTGTTCAAGATATTCTGCTCTGATACATGGGTCTAAGTGACTTCAGGATAAACCCACCAGGCGATAAAGTCCCGGATTAGATATTTGGATCAATCTCTAGGACACAAGATCATACAATGATAACTCGTTCGAAATTCCCCCTTTTTTTGCTAAATAAATTCGCCTACAGGGTAAAATATTTCATACAATAAAGGAAAATCCTTTCCGTTTTTAATTCGATTACTACATCTCTTACTTAATCCTATTCCCCAGTTTTTTTTTGGCACTTCACTTCACGCACCATTATCAGCAGTCTTTCTCACCGGCCTCGACTCGAATCGATCGAAAGCGCCGAAACAAAAATTGTTACAAAAGTGTCTGCGCGTCGCGTAAATTATCATTATTTCTCACTCGGGTGCGCAAAAATCGTAGCCTTGTGAGCAGCAGTTTTCGCACTCAATTTGGCCCACGTAGTGCAGCAACCCTGGTGGAAATAATCGACAACCAATCGATTCACCATTCGCATCACGACCACAGCACGATTATGGGACCCATTCCCAGGGTTTCGTTTTCGGAACGCACGTTACGCAACACGATCGGAGCAATAAGGATCGGTGGCCAGCACCGGGTGTCGACAACTCGCGACGCTCTCATGTAGTGCTCTCGATAGCAGCTTTTTTTTATGCTGTGGCAGTGCACGTTGCACTTTTTTGCACTTTGCGGCAAAGTCGTCTTAAGGGTTTGTTTCCTTAAAGCTCTCAGCTTGAGTTCGTGCCCGTTTCAGCTAAAGGGTCGAGCCAGTGTGCGCTTTCGACACAAACACACGCAGAGACGCATGTGTTTCACACACCAAAACCCTCCTTCCTTTGGCCTACTTTCGGTGCATCGAAGAAGCCCCCAACGGTGGACACATTTGGTCACACGGCGCAACAAACGTGATCCGTCGTTGTCGTGTACGTTTTCCGAGTTTTCCCTGCGACCATCGATCAATCAAACGCCCGTGCGTTGTCGCCGATTCGGACCGATTTGTACACCGCCGACCACCATTCGATCATCATCACCAAAATCGATTCATATCGGATCATTCGACCGCTCTTCGACTCACCGTCTGTTTTTCTTCCCACCCACCCCCCCCGATCTCTGAGACATCCTGCGAGCGGGGTTGAACCGACCGAAAGGGCATCCATGCCATCGTGGATAAGCATCGAGCTGCGCTTATCAACGTTTATGGTCAACCGGTGCACACCAAAGAGGTGCACATGAAATTGCCTTTTTTCCCTCTCTCTCTCTCTCTCTCTCTCTGGTCGCCTTGCTTTGCAATACAATTGGGTAAGAGACTAGATGATTTGATCTTATAGGGTGCGAGAAAAAAAACCTCCGACTACCCAAAAGGGGACAACACACACGGGGACGAAAATCTGATCATGAGCCTGATCGCAATCGTGGTACAGAAATATGTTTTTGAGCAGCACACCGCCAAAGGGCGGCTTACGCAATCGCGTTGATCGCAATGTTCGGGCCGCCTCTCCGTTGCGATTCCCCGCTCATTCCTCCAGCTAAATCACCGATCCTGCGAATGAGATGAGCGCGAAAAGTATGGCAAGGATGCAAGCGGCGTGCAAATAAACAAACAACGCTCGCGTGAACGATAATAATATTCAGCGGATTCCCCGCTCGCCCTAACGACGGGAATCGGTACGCACATTTGCCACTGCGCGCCATTTCTCCAAACGATCCGCGGCGAGCGATGCGCGAAGATGACGGCCACGCGCCGTCAACTTTCCATCGACTGTTTCAAACCCCCCGGGGGGAAATTATCCGAGCTCGTGCACTAATCTTGCGGTACGGATGAATCTGGTGCTGCGAGAAGTTGGTGGAAACAAAAAAAAAAAACAAACAAGAGAAAAACCACGCACCCCATGTTGGAAAACACACATCAAGAAATGGAAGAAAACAACCTCCAAAGTCTTCAGATTTCATGTTCACTCCCGAATTCGGTCTCCGATTTTCCAACTGGTACGCAGACACGCCGGTAGCGGGAACGAAAATTTACGCAATTAGACAGGACCTCGTGGAAAAACGGGTGCGGCCGGGTGTGGCTCAGCGAAGAGCGGCCCGAAGTGGCGATTTTCCACGATAATTAGCGGTGCGTTCGCTTTGCGCTAGAACTTCGCCCCGCGACCCTGCGGCTGAGCTGGAAAATGATCGCTCCTGGTGATTATTTGGGGAGTTTTTCCATGGCGAAGGGGCAGGGTTGGAGGTTGCTGGGGTAAGGCGTAAGGGAAAACTATGAAAATGAAGAATGAACATTTCGATGATCCGTTGTGTTGTGCTGCACACATCGGATGCACCCACCACAGACTGACAGGTTTGACACGATCAGACGATCGTGCCTGAAGAAAGGTATTGTGTTCCTGTTTAAGGAAAAGTAATTTTCCTTTCTGTTCTTAAAATAAAACGACTTATTGAAACAAATCATCTTCCTACGCTAATCAATTCACCCAAAACATACCTAGACCCTTTTTTCCCCCCGGCTGTTATATCATGTGCGCAATCGACGCTAAATTACACTTTTTCTTGCCACTAATCAAAGCCGACGTTTCCACAATCGCACAGTGCGTCCCAATCCCACGTTCAACACGCGTTTGAAGTGCGTACCGGTACACCGCAAGCACACATATTGGTGGGATTAATTTTTTACTTAATTTACCCCGGCCACAGGTCCGATAAGATAAGGAGCAAACAGATCCGATTGGATGTTGGAGGATCGTTCACGGATGAGATGTGAAAGTGTGACATGACAGGCCTTTTTGGGGAGTTTTATGGCTTTGGTGTTGGCCGCTGGCGCGCTCCTAAGGCTGGCAAAACTCCTTCGGTGGTTTTGTTGACCTTGTTTGCCAAAAAGCGCGTTTGCGGTTTTCATTTTTCTGTCAAGGGGCTATCAATTATCAAATTTGCTACCGGGTCGAAGCAATTCAAGGACAAGCCTAATCATGCGTTTCGAAGGATTGATAGGGCGGTTAGAGAATACGTATAAAGAAAGATTACAGTGATGGTGAAACATTTGGCAAACATACATTGTTTCAAAATGCCACGAATCACCACAAGCGATATCTCATCTGTGATGCGCCCCCCAAAAAAACATGCACTCTAGGTGGATTCGAGCGTTTCTATCGGGTGAGTTCCATCGGCACGCAAATGTGAGCGTTCGCTCTTTGCAGCCAAACGAATGTTTTCAATTCTAGTATGAGCGCAACGAATCTTTGATCATGATTTAGATTCCGGCTATTTTGGGAAATTCGGAAGCGGTTTCCCATAACTCACCGGCATGCCCCTGTGTCCCCAGCCAAAGTCAAAGGTTGGCCCTACCGATCTGCCGGTGGCAACGGGTGGTAAGCCTTATCATACGGTCGTATCCGTTGTCTCGCGTCTTCAGTGCCCATCTTTTTGCCAAAGGGACGGATGGCAGCAATGGTTGCAATGTCGCCATCACGAGCACATTGCTGACATTTAATTAGTGCACGGAGTGCCAAAGTGTGGAATGTGAAACGTCGCCCTAAACCTGTACCGTGCCGTGCTCTTTGCAACCGTAATTCACCCAGAACCTTCGGCGAAATCTGTGACACTCTGTCGTTTCGGGCACTTTTCGCCGGCCCCAAAAATGCAAGGTCCTGACGAGCGTCGGTCGCACAAAACGGGGGCAAAGGTTTTCGGGCGAGGAATGTTACAAGATTAATCGAGCTTCCGGCACTCCGGATTGGGTGGAAGTGATCGAATGAAATTTGATTCATATTGCTGTTCTGCTCCGTATGCTAGTTAATGTTTGTCATTGAAACGGGATATTTATGAGCTTCTTTATAATATCTTCTGAATTTTCTGATATTTTCTTCCAATAACGTTAATTAATGGATGTTAACTCATCATCTTAGCTCGCATTTCTACAGATTTTATTGATTTTTTATCGATCCTGATAGGACAAGGACATTAGGTTTCCTTTAATCTGTTTTTCCTACGATAACCCTGTGTCGCAGAGATTCACCCAGCTATCTTTTGTGTCATGTATGTTATGGACAGATAAAATTTTACTACTCTATTCATAGATTAGGAGCAGCAACGGCCACATACACATTTATAATTTATTCTTATTCTTGGGAATAATCTTGGGAATCGTGAGGCACTATTTCAAATCATCGTCGCTCTTCTGGAAAATAGAAATTGAAACGAAATAAGTTCTGATCACCCCAACAGTCTTGCAGGACTCCCAAATGCAATAGCGACTGAAGAGAACACCCTGTGTTAGTGTGACCCTGTTGTTCTGCAAATTGGGATACATGGCATCAGGTGTTTGAAAATTCTGGACAGCATGAGAATTACAACATAAAATCTTCAGTCCTAACTGTCTATTTTTAAGCGAATAATCATTACTCAGAATAAGGGGCTGTATATAAATCTGACACCAATATATGCTCAGCAATGTCCGATGCATTTGTTGAAGTAAAATTTAGTTAGATTTTTTGCCAATCATTTTATAACCAAAAGATGTTGTAGCAATTGATAATTAAGGCCTTGAAAGAACTAAAATAAAAGATAATCTGATAAGTTTTTCCTTCATAAACGTTTGCAAGTGTAACCTGAGCCAAACGGTCAGGTTTCAACGAAAAGCTACATCGGTTCCTCGCACCATACTGACTGCTAGCTCATAACTCATCAATGGGAATTTAGGAGGGTTTACTCTCTGCAGTAAAAACTTTGACCAATAATAATCTTACTTTGATAATTTGGAATAATATTAAACTATAGAAACCTAACAATTATATTCAAATGATTTAATGCCTTTTAAGTATTTCTTCAGACAAATCACTCTCACAGTGATCACTCTGAAGTAGGTACGCCCAAAGAAGGTAGCTTATCTCGTCCGGCTCGTTCTTCTACACTCAGTACAAACTATCAAAATCAACGAAATCAGATGTACCAGACCAGAATCTCTCGAAGATGCAATGCCAATACGTAGGACGAAATAATAGGCAAGAGCTCTTCTACTGTCCTATTTGTCCTCCTATTTGTTTGATTCTACAAGTTCATTGTCCATGCTATCCATGCTAATTCTACATGCTATCCATTGTTCGATCCTTGAAGTGATTTTCCGTCTATTACATGTAAACCGATTCTGTTTAGTTCCTATATTATTTACAATATTTACCATGAACTAGTTCTCCCTTTGCTGTTCCTCACTTGTCTTCCTTTATAATTCTAACATCTTCCCTACAATCATATTCAATCAGTAGAAGCATTTCTTCCACCATTTTTGCACATCAACTCAATTTTCCCCATTACGCAACCATCCCACACGCAAGCCATCAATTGATAAGTGCCGTCGGACCAAACACAAAACGATCAATTGAACACTCCTTAACCTTCCGCTTCCGCAACACTGCAACTGTCCTTGATAGGGACTTACTTTACTGTTTCGCTCTCTTCCTATTGTTGCACCACCAACTCCACCAAAAAAAAAAAAAAAACAGCCAACCCCTGATAAGGCTATAGACCTCACCCGAAATGGGACGTCACCGGACACAACAGGCACCACCATTGCCTAGGTCGGAAATGTTTCGACCTAATGTTACTTTCGGCTGGTGGTGCAAAAAACAAAACATTATCAACTCTCTCAAAACATAGCACATCGTTACAGCCGGTGCTTCCTGTTTAATCGAGCCGATTTTCGGTTTTATTTTGTTTTCGTACCGATAATCGGTACGCCCCATCCGGCATGCTTTAACACCATCCGTTTAGCGTTTTCGGGATTATCTGCCAGTGACTTTTGGTGCGGTGCACTTGAAGATGGGGTAGGTTCGTGGTTCGCTCACACATTTCACCCCGTCTGTCAGTGCGGTTCTGAGACTTGTGGTGACCTCTAGAGTCGCACGGCCCCTTTTGCATAGGCCGTGTTGCTTCCTTTGCGTTCCTAATTTGTTGCAAGTTGTCGTTGGGTCCGGGAGTCATTAGGGAGATTCGCGAACAATTTAGCACCGCAATGGAGTTTACTGGAAGTGTAAACACAACCCAAATAAATGTCTTGCATCCGGCAGGAAATGAGGAATGGTTTGCGATTTTTTTTCTTCTACGCATTCTATTCCTCGAATTGATTAACAGGGGGCTTTATCAACTAAATACAATATTAAATTTATTTGCAATGCCACTTCCTGGCCGAAGCGCTAGCCGTTGCAAAATAAAATAAAATAAACAAGAACATTAAACCATTGCATCGAGCTTGGTTTGTTCTATGTGTAGTGCTTTCATTCATCGGAGCTGGAGTCTCTTTTTTTTCACCCCCGTCTAGCAGGATGAACATTTGACACAAGGTTATCACAAGGGACCGGAGGCATTGTGGCACGCACGTGTAAAATCTTTATTGCTTTGGTGTATTTTATTATTTTAGCACCGACGGACCTCGGATTGCTTAACTTGATGCTCTCGGCAAGCAAGAACAGCTTCCTCGACCTTATCAACCATTATCACTACGTGACAAACTCGTTCTCGTTCTCTGTGTGTGCTCTCGGTGCTCGGAACCCACAAAAAAAACACACACACACTGCACTCACCCAATGCATTATAGGGCGCTCCTCCGTGCACACGCCCATGTGAGAGATCGGTGGCTGGTTGATGCTGTTGACCGGTACTACACCGAGCGGGGTCCTCGCACCGGGCACCCCGTGTTCTGCCGTGTGCAACGTCACCGTAGCCACCGTGTCGTACGTATTCACGAAACGGTCCCGCACAGGAACAGGCTGCCGACCCGTTTAACAGTAATTTCGGCTGGATGGATGCCGCAACGCAAACTGATCGGACGACGTACGATAATGGCCGGGGGGGGGGGGGGGTTCACGTTCGTGATCGAGCTTTCGACACGAATTATCCAACACAGTCCTTTGCGAACACTTATTTTACCCTGCTCAGCACGCTAGCTTCGCATGGTCTAGATCTCGCAGATTGTTACTTTTTTCGACCAGGATTCTGTAGAACGTCCATATTTTTTCACTCAAACTATTTCACTAAAACACAGAGCACTTGGAAGGACCTTGTTAACCGCCAAACCGACCAATAAACTGACAACATCAGTAAAGCGAAATCACAGCTTCATCACACAGGATGTCATCTCGCGAATCCACCGTTGCCGCTAGCAACAATCGCAGGAACCATGGAAGAAGCTGCCGTCCACTCACTTAACACTGGACGTAGGTTTACGGTTACCAATCAATGTCACACTTGCGGGCGCTTAAAATCACGACATTAAAGCGATTGAAATCATCCATAGTTCACCACGCGCGTACGGCAGGACTCAGAACTCTGGAGGTTCGTGCTTAAGATGCCCTCCGCTTCCCTTTCCACCCTACACCACCATAAGCACTATCACACAACACACACACACACACACACACACACACAACTACACACCAACCACGATTGATTGATTTTTTTTGTGACACCCCTTCAACTTCCTCCGAGTGGTACGATCGGCCGTTATCAGTAAAGCATTCCTCGCACACGACACGCGAAAAGTTTATTCGTGAGAGAACGCAACAGACAGACACTTGCCGGCCGAACACTGCGCACACAAATCACTGGCTGGCTGGCTGGCCCGGTACAACTGCTGGGACAACACCCGGAACCCGCACGTTATAGTGACCCACCGAAAGGGTTAACACCAGCAACAGGATAGCGGCACACCATTAGGAAAACAACAAACACACACGCACACGTAAGACACACATTCCCCGGGCCGGGAAAAAAAACCCGAGAACTTATCACTCTCGGTGGAAAGAACCAACAACAACAAAAAGAAAAGAAATAGCGCAACCACCGAAAATCTCGCCGAAATGTACACGCGCGACACGGGGAAACACTTTTGCTGATGACAATGATGCGGTAACGACGACGACGGCGAGTGTTTTTGTGTGCTCTGATGACCGACGGGCGCGGGCGCATGCGTTGTTGCGGCGTTGGTTTCCGTTCGACGAGCGCGACGTGAATGCCGAGCCGCGGAAAAAGCCTTTTCAGAAAACATATGGCGAACTCGTCGCGAGTGAGAGACGAAGCGAGAAAAAAAGGAGGCGTGGCTTCGCTAGGGGTTGTTTATACAAACAAAAGGTGTGGAAAAACGGGGTGGAAAAGGAAGGAAGGAAGAAGAAACCTCAAACAAGTTACGCACAGGGTGGTTCGTGAGCATTTTCATTGGAGTGTGTATCAGGGGGGAAAAAATTTAGAAGACAGTTTTTTGACTGTTCTGAAAATTTTGCGGTACGATAACATATATTTCCACTTATTAAAAATATTTTTAAATTAAAAAAATCTATCATTTCAAGATAAAACACTCAAAAATCATGAATGAAATTTTGTTTTCTTTTTTTACTTAACGCTGCATGTGTGTATGCTTGGTGCATCTTGTTCCCCTTTTGTTTTGTATCTTTTACCTTTTTTTACTCTTTGCTTTCTCTTTCTTTCTCGCTCTTTGTTACTCTCTCTCTCTTTTATTTTTTCTCAGTCACGCACACACATACACACTTGATGATTATATATATTTACCCTCATATAAGACCGATTCGAATAGTTTTATGTATGTTCCGTTCGCTCTCAGCCGTCGCTCTCGCCACGGACGGACACATTCGTCAGTGCGCTTCTTGCGATCTTTAAGCGTGTAACGTCTTCCCAACGTCCGCACACAACGTCTTTCGCCGGTGTTGGCTACGCATCATGTGCAGCATCATCCCCTAAACGGGGGGGGGGGGGGGGGGCTTTCTTTTGGTGGCGTTCACGATCAATGCAAGCGATCGTCGTCCATCAACGTGCAGGCTCAGCCTTACTCTCCGGCCCGGTAGTAGCCGGTAGGAACAATTTATAAAATGAGATAAAACGTGTTTTGTTTTGTTTTTTTCACTCCAACTGTTCCCGTGTGTTTTTTTTGTTGTTGTTGTAATTTTTTCAATTTCATTTTCCGATCCTTTTCGTATTATGTGTAAAAACTAGGGGTTTGAATGTTCTGTTTTGTGTTTCCTAATTTCAATTTTATTGTTTATAATCTGAACGGATTTTTAATATTTTAGACGTTTATTTAATTTTTGAGCTGGAGATTATTTATTATTTTGTGCAAGATTTATTTTAATCAAAAGAAACTTTATAATTGATTTTTAGGGCATAAATTTTGGGCTCAGCTTTTTGAGCTTATCCTTTTATATATGATATGAAACTTACTGAAAATGTCAGTTATGCATTTAAATAATATAAGTTTTAAAATTATTCAGACTAAATTATGAAGAACCGTATCACATTTATTTAATTTTTCTTAATTACATTTTTTTCTTCAATAAAATCAAACAATAAAATGTTTTATTTTCAACTGTTTTTTATTAACCCTTTTCTCTTATTCATTGGAAACTGCCGGACTAAATAATCGGATATTTAAAAAAAATCATAAGCTTATTTTGAAAATCGTTAATTTATAGAACTTTTGAAATATTCCGTTCTAAAACAAATTAAAAATAAAAGAATGTTCCAATTTTCTGATGAGTCCATCTAGAAGCAGCCTTTAGAGAAACTCAAAACTTTTTTTTTATTCATAAAGAACGGCCTGGCCGTATTGCTAGAAACTCAAAACTAATACTGAGAAAGAGGAAATTATTTCTGCTCTATTTAAAATACATTGAAACAGCTTCATAAACATCAATCACAACAATAAACAGTTAAGCCCTCCATCATATCACCAAAAGAAACGCTCACCACCCTCTGAAGAATCCTCCCGCAGGCTGTCCTCCCTAACGAAGGCCGAATTCGATTCAACCAGTCGACACTAAATTTGATACCACTGCTTTGACCCTCGGCACAAACGAAGCGCCGTGCCGACAGACCCGATCGCATAACATCCGTGCTAATGATCAAACGGTACACCAGCGGCCGAGTGAAATTCCTTCGCATAATACCGGCTTCCGGAGACAATGCAACGCTCAAACGTTCGTTTTCGCACGAAACCTAACGCGTCGAAGTCGATGTAACGAACAAACAAACTACCCCTTAAAAGAAAAAACAAAACAACCGTTCGACTTTGCATTTTCCCGAGCCATCATCAGTAAACGACAATAAATATTGGTCCAACAACACCAATGCGCGAGATCGAATGGGCGAAGAACGTCAAGCAATATTTTAACCGAAAAAATAGGAAACGAAAACATACTAATAGACAGGAGCAACCCAAAAAGGTTCCCCACGAGAAACAGTTCCAACCGGAGATTCCAGTACATAAATATGTTCCGTTTCCGAGACAACGCACAACAATCGGCCGGCTTCCTCCAGTGGTCAGGTTTCGTAATTTATACTTCTAATTTTGTGCCACCGCGAGCGAGCCACGATGCAGCAGGCGATGGAGGCGCTAATAAGGCGCACCGCCGGGGCGAGAAATGAAGGCCGCCCAAGACAACACGATACAACATGATGTCACACGAAAAATCCCAACCAATCAAACGGTGGAAGAATGTCACTAATGTCGCAAAATATTAATGTTTCCCTGGGAGATGATGGGGAAAAAAACCAGTGGGCAAGAACAGAAACAAATCGCATCTCCAACAGTCCAACGGTGAGGATCATCAGGAAGACGTCGGACAGCCGGAATGACTTCATTTGGTATCCATCTTTATTTTCTGCTCACGGAAGTCCATTTCCTCCTTCTACGTGGGGCTGAGGTGAGGTTGGAATATGCATAAATTGCTAGATGCTGACGATGCTGGGAGCCCACGATAGATTTGGACAATTTTCTCAACCACCACACACTGTCTCCACGCATCAGTCGGCAGAAACGAGAAGTTCGTCTCTATCCAAACATTTTTTCGGGAGCTACTTATTGCGCTCATCGATCGTACCACGATCGGGTGTCTCAGATATCAGCTGTCATTTGGGACGGCTTCCTTTCCCGCAGCGGAATGAAGCGATACAAAATGTATGGAAATTCGGTGGCATCGTTATATCGCTTAATGACGCATTGGTGCAGGGAACCCACCAGATATCGAACGATGTTCCAGCTGGCTCCAAATGAGAGTAAAAATATGTGGGAAGCGACCTGCCTGCGATCGTTATGGTGCGTTGCAGGCGGCCCTAACCCTTCTACCGACGCTACTAATCCATTGAAATTTTAACACAAAAGGGAGTTTATGATACCACGGCGGACCTGTGACCAACCCAAAAGCAAAAGAAGCAGCAAGCATCACTTGTTAGAGCTGACAGCGATGATTATGAATGCGGTTTCCCGATGTGTCTGTCGACAGACGAAACAAATGTTTTATCTGCCTTTGCTGCGGAGATTTAAATGAAAACAACCAATTTTCGATCACCAGATTTCAGATTATTCAGGAATGCAACAGTGGTGGGAAATGAGTTCGGCTCCGTCTACCGCACAGCGTGAAAATGAGTTGCAGGTGGTATCTTGGAATGGAAATCACATTCCCTTCGTGTCGGAGATATTTAAGTACGAAAATCGGAGCACATTCGGACGCTACTGCTCTATTATGTTTTTGTGTACATGTGCATTCGAAAATTGACGATAAGGTCCAAGAACTTCAGTCATTACGTTCGACTCTATATGCCTAAGATCAGGACTGATATCAAGCTTGAATCGTTCTTCTGAGGGTTTTTTTTATCGTTTATTAATAGAGGCTTTTGTTCTCTGAGACCTCATTCGCCTCTTTAACTTCTGAGGGATTGAAGAACTTGATTCCAGCAATAAGGCTTCTTTATGAATATTGTATTACCTAATAAATTTAAACTTTTTTTAACAACAAAGCTAGACTACGTCAAAGTTGAAAAATGAAAATGCCATAAACTATGAAATTTTAAATTTGTTGAAAAGTCCTATATTTAATATTTTCCCAGCATCGATTTATAGATTGATTCAATGAGAGGATCGTTTTCCCAACATCTTATTCTAAGTATTAAGTCGGTAAAGTCTATCTAAAAAGACTAAGAATTCTTCTTATGCTTCTTTGGAACTAAAAACTTGGAAGGTCTTGGGGCTGCCACATTTCTGGCTTTCTGTGACTTGATTTTATCCGTAGCAAGAGAGTAAGAGTCCTGCGTACGGAGAGGCGGTCTGGATGGGATTTGAACCCCGGTCCTGCCGTGTGAAGACCAGCACCGCTGTCGCCTCGACCACCGGGCCGCTCCCAAGGCCAAAAAACTAAGTAGATTCTTTAAAAGTCTACATCATAGTCTTTAACCTAACAATCTTGAAACAGTAGGTGGTCTTATTTTACTGGCCATCACCGTTTATTGAACTGAATCAGAAATTAAATCAATAGACAATGCAGCTCAACCTTTGTAGTTTGCATGGTTCCCCGAATATTGAGCTGTTTTGTATCGACCATTCAAAAATGTATTTAGTGACCCATCATCATTGTAACTCATCATTTCTGTTTGATTTGTAATGAAATTTGACTTTAAGAACTTTTACTCAGCCGAAACTCAGCCGAAACTTGAACACCGATTTACAAAATTGAAGCGTACCGAGATCCAAGCAAGGGACACAAGCGCCAGGAGTGAGAATCGAATCCCGACCTACCCGTACACGTGATTGACTACCAGGCCAAGAACATCAAAAATGGTTGGAAAAGACTTTTCAAGCATCAAACATTAAGTAAAACTTGTAACCAAAGGCGTACAAGAACCGTCGGACCTCACAGTTACCATTATTCTTTCGTCTTTTGCATTAAAAAATAGAGTTACTTTACTAAATTACTTCATCAATATACCTCAAACTTGTCCCAAAGTTTCGAATCTGATATGGCCAAACTAATCGACGGACACAATGTGAATATTTGCTCCAACTATGTGTATTATCACTGCAGGACAAAGCTATATATTACGAGGAAATATTCAGGCACTTCCTGATGACAAATTTAATTTCAATTTATAGAAAAAACACAATAACGATTACAAGAGTATACCTAAATTCAGACTCCGGACAGTCAGGTGCATGAGCTGCATGACTGTAAAAGGCAGCAGAGCAGAAAATTTAACTCCTGGTGGCTTTGTCTGACTACTCTCCTGTCAAGATGGACGAGCAGCTGATCGTCACAAGACCAACACGAGTAGACAGAAGGCGAACATTTATGTTTACGATGGTCATTACTAAGGTCTCAGCTAACGGGTATAGAGCTGTCTCGGAATACCATATTCTACCTTATTTAATCCATTTTATTTTCATTTCAATCCGTCAGCCAGTTAAAATAGATACATTACCTACCTTTCATAAAGTTCTCGTAAAATTTAAGCTACTGATTCACATTAAACAAAACATAACGATATCCATTTAAATCGATTATCCAACATCACACAAAGCTCATCGCACGTTCATTCAACGAGAAGAATGATGAGCTGAAAACTGATGCTGCTGCTCCCCTGTTCCCGTGCAACCAGTCAGGCGACAGCCATCGATAGCACGATAAATAAACTTAAAACTGTTTCAGCAGCCTCATTGTCGGCTCCTGTTTCATGACAGCAATTGAAACGATAAAAAAACCCAAACAATCCACCACACAATAGTGTTGAAAGTTTATGCGATCCACCAGGCACCGGGCGGAATGAAGGCGGCTCTTGTTTCACATTGCAATCCATATGCAACGCCTCCACGGCTCACGTGAATCACGCACCCGGTGCCGTATCCGTGTTTGAAAATAATTATTAATAAAGCATTGCAAAAAAAACAACACACACACACACACACCCGATCTCAATCACATCCCCTCACAATCGTATCGACCCACTCGTGCGTGTCCCGTTCGAGAATCGGTTTTTTGTTCTGCATTCTCTTTAAAGTTCTGATTTTTTCTCTCTTTTTACTGTTGTAAAATCGATGTGAACCACTCTTGGGGCGAGCTGCTGCCCGTACTCGAGATGAGAATTTTCTGCTCGAACCGGTGTGGGGTGGCCAGGTCACCCAGGCAAACATCATGTAGCATTCACACTTTGAGCCACACACTCATGCCACTGGATTGTTTTAATGCTTTTTTCGCTTGAATACTTCCACCAGTGGCCCTTCGGCTAGCCATTCAAAAACGGTGGCATAAAAGGATTAACCATGCTTCCCCCCCCCCCACCGCTTTTCCTCTCCGTCCTTCTCCCATCCACCGCCCCACACCAAACACACGTGGGAGGAATTCGCGAGAAGCACGATGCGCGTGATAAGTGCGCATGGTCGGGAAGTTTTATTGATTCGGCGGAAAGCCCGTAAACTCCCGGGGTACAGAACAGTGCCGGCAATGATTTATAGCACCTCATCAGCGTGTCGAGCGCGAAAGCGGAATGATCGCTCGCACCGTCACGTGGGCACATTCACAAGCGCCCCGTTCGTTTGGGTGCGAGAATCCTTCCAGCTTTTGCGGCTTTTCAGGTGCCAGCGAAGGCTGTGCTGTGGCGACCGTAAATGTGGCGAGAGAAACCTTCGATCCAATCGGGCTAGGTGACGATTGATTGCCGATTGATCTTGTCCAAGTGCGTTCCGAGAAACGGCAAACCCCCAACCCCCCGCACCCCCTCCACCATGCTATATCGGTACGATCGCTTGATGCTTCCGAAAGGGGTTGAAATTGAAGTATCTTCGGTACGGTGTGGTGTGAATGATGGTTGCGAGGTGATTAGTTTGAAGGGATAAATAAGAGGAATAGATAGGAAAACCGACAAGACATATGAAACAGGAAGCATTTATATACTTTTGAGTTAAAATCTTTCAAGAAATAATGAGGTTTACTAAAAGCAATAGACGAGAAAGACCAAATGACAAGCAGACGAGATTCAATGTGCGGTCCTGCAACCTGTAAAACGACCAATAGTTCTTTCAAAAATTGCAGATTTTTATTAAACCATTGCTACATAATTTTTGGAAACCTAAAATACTGTTCTTAGACATTGCAACTATTCCCCTTCAATGTCACGGTTATTTATAGTTAGCAGACCTATAACAAATCTCGCAATATGAGACCAAGTAACATATAAAACAGGTTGTGATTTCCAACACTTAAGTGTAGAGTATTCCGTTAAAATCCAGTGTGAGCCATTAGTAGGGTAGGTAGAATTTTACATCAGCTGTTCTCCAAATAGGAAGGTCCGGTGGTAGACGCGACAACGGGTCAGGCAGCACCGGGGTTCAAATCCCATCCGGACCGTTCCCCCGTAGTGAGGACTAATTATCTAGCTACATGGCTTTTTTTTGTCTAGAAAGCCTGAAATGGTAGGCATGGCCTAAGATAAAAGGTATATGAACCAAGAAGAAAGAGGTTCTCCAAATGGTTTTTAGCTGTACAGCAGAAACATCACTGAGTGGTATCTAGTCATAAATTCTGATTGCATTGACTTCATTGCTGTGAACGAATTCATAAGATCGCTTCCAATGAGTGGATTAACCAATTTGGAAGAAATATGTAGTACAATTCGTTAGTACAAACGTAGGGGGACAAACATAGTATATGCGACAACGACGCCAGGACCGGGGCTCAAATCGCGTCCGGAACGTTCCCCCTTTAGTGAGGACTGACTATACAACTATGCGGTAACAATAAGTCTAGCAAGCCAAAAACAGCAGATTTGACTTGACCTAAACGGTCGTTAAGCCTATGAATAAGAAGAAGACAAAAGAAGAAAAGACGTAGTACTTTGCACCCCTTCCGATCATACTAACGCAGCTCGAGGCCACGTAATAAGGAGATGCCCTCATATGTAGAGAATGTCTGTGAGTGAGTACTGAGATTCCTCAAAAGAATCGACGCAAGGAACTCAATTTCCATTACTTTGTGTGAATCTCAATGATGTTAGCCGACTGGGAAACGGCTTGTTGCTTGCCATTTTACATTTGACACCGATTCTCATACAATATAAGCCAGAATTCTGCATCTTCAAGATCTTTCTGGTTTTCGGAGCGCTTCTTCGTATCTTTTGAACCGTTTGAGCCGCTCTCGTCATGAAAAGTCACCGATATATAAGTTCTCGCTATAAGTTTTTCTAGACCTAACAGAAGTTCTCAACTACATTTTTCTACTTATTGCCATGACCTTGCTCCAGGAACGATGGATGTCTGATGTGCGACGACTAGAAGCTTACCAGCAGATCGAACATCCTAAAAATACTATTTTAAACTGTTGTAAAATTATTGCATAGCAAGAAAGAAGATGTGAAAGGGATGCACTCACTTTTCCTTGTGCCAGAATAGAGTTTAAGGCAATTGTTCATTATCGATCACATCCCAAAGCAAATCATATCTGTCAAAACACAATCATAACATTCACCCCTTTCAGTTTTCAATAAAAATACACTCGTTTTACCCTTTTTTACGCTTTAAATATGTTACAAAACAAATATCAAAATTTTCACTACCATCCCTCAGCATAATGATTGATTGACACAACTAGCGCGAAAGGCAAAGGGAACCGAAACTTTCATCATTTCATCACCGGTGATGCACATTCGCTAACAAGGGATGAAGGTGGAAACTACCCTCGAAAACGGCCACAAAGCCCTCTTCAGCGTATGCTGTGGGAGCGTTCGTAGCAAACAAAAACCACTATCCAACTTCGCTGCTAGTTGTTCGATGGTTTTTTTGAGGAGTTTCCTTCCCTGAACTACCTGTACCGCAACTAGAAAGCATAAAGAACGGAAAACCCCCAAACCATATTCCAGAATACCCTAAGCTACGCCACGCACAAACAAAAAAAAAAACAACAAATTGAGCCGATTTGTGAAGTGATTTGTAAATATCATAAAAATGGAAGGTGAGCACGTGGCGCACCAAATTCGCGCATTACTTTCATCCTTCCGCGTACGGTTTACTTCCGCTAACGAAGGGTCATTTCCGGAATGGGGTGTGTGTGTAGCGTTTGTTTTTTTTTTTTTGTTGCCGAATGATTAAGGGGGAAAAATAGTGGAATGAAAAGCAAAAAAAACTCCCAATCGGTTCTAAGGCAAAGAAAAACAACAAACCCCCGTGGACGGATCTGTTACGGTCCGGTGGGAAAACGTGTTTCGCATGTACTATGTTGTTCTTGCGGCTCCTGATATGAGCTAGAATGGTGTGTGTGTGTGTGTGTGTGTGTGTGTGTGTGTGTGTTTTTCACCTTTATAATGCGAAGGGATTCCCCGCCTGATGCACAAAAAAATCCCACAGCGGACGCACCTACATACCGTACCGTACCAAACGTCACTAAATGGCTTTTGATGATGTGCTTAATTGTTGCATAAACAATAGTGCGGTACCGTACCGTGTAGCGTACATGTTATGTGAAGGACACGTGGCGGATCGTGCCGTGCGCTACCCTCCCGTGCAGACGACTGCAATATTCCTAGAGCATCCTTGGGGTGTGTAGCTGAATGGACGCGCCAAACCTCACCCTATTCGGAGGAGGTCCTCCTGTATACACTCTTGTGGGACAAGGTTAATAAAAAGGACCGATAAGTTTTTTTCCACCCAGTCCCAATCAAGTGGTTTGATCAACCGAGAAAGGAGTGATGGCTCTATTCCGGACTCTTTGGACAAGCACACCATAGCAACAAAGCGTTAATCTGCATAATGCAAAACCGACTGCTTGTGGCCAACATAGTGTGAGAAAATGTTTTGAAAAATTCTAAAAAAAAAAACAGGGAAGGAATAAAAAGGAACAATCGATAGCAAAAATCGCTTCTAATCGTGAGTAGGGGGCTTTTATAGACTGCAGTAAGTCCAAAATTAATTCGTGAGGCTTACATATTTAGCTTTATAGGGCTATTTTGTACGCATTAGATATTAGACTAGCAATTAGGTTTTATAATTGATATATCAATTCGTGTTTGGTCAGTAAACCTTACAGAGGAAGAAATGAGGATATGCAGGGGTTATAGTATAAGCAACACTAAGCAGATGCTTGGAGCGTCAAGCTGTCAAGGCTGTCATATGAGCAGGCTGTAGCAGACTGTACAAGCGTGGATCATTTAGAGGGAGCCTTCAAACTCTGTCTGACTGTAGCGGTATAACGTCTCCACCTGGCTTTTGACTAGTGACCCGGCTGGTGAGCAGATTCGATGTATAATAGACCTCAAAAGTTCATTCTGCTTAGAGCCTCCAAGGGTCTTGATCCACCACTGAAACATAATCACTCAAATTGTTTTTGTCTATAACATTACTTAGATAAAAGGGGCAAAAATTTAATATTGTACTTGATTCTGCTTTTTCGTTTGCCTGAGGCGGTTTGTATATTCCTTGACACTGAGATCATCAAGTTTGAAGAATCAAGAACACCTCTACTCACCTCAAAGCTAGTTTTATTTTTTTCATAGGCTATTAGAAACAAGCATGGGGCCGTTATCGCTTCGGCCACTAGACCGCAGGTTTTCACACGGCAGAACGTTCGTTCAAATCCCATCCAGATCGCCTCCCCGTACGCAAGGCAATTACTTTGCTATGAGTAAATCAAGACCAGAAATGGCAGGCCGAGATCTCTCGCGCTTGTAGCGCCAAGGAATAAGTAGAGAAGAACATTATTCTAATCCAAATATTTAGGTCCCAAGTTTTCTCCAGGTATTTGTTCAGAAGGTTATTATTCATATTACTTTCTTTTTTTTATTCATGAAAAACGGAATGGCTGGATTGCTCATATTACTTTCCATGTTAATAGAAAATATGTAAAGGTCTATGTTGTTTTCCAGAATTTCTCTGTAGAGCTGAACTTGGAGCATTTTTAAAAAATCTACCCTATTGTGGATTGAAGATTGCGCATCTGCCGTATCTTATTTCCCAATTATCGGTAATTAGTAGATACGACGAAGTTTGTAAAAAACCTAACGTTATATATAGTTTTGAATATAGTTTTGAAAAATATAAATATAAAAATAAAACCCCACTAAAAACTCTCTCGAAGCGTCTCGATGCGTTCCTAAAGCCGAGACGGCTTTCACCTCTGAATCGTACCCCGGCTATCCGGAATGGCTATCTAGCTACTTTGAAGCCCTTTGAAGAGTTAGTTAAAGAAGCCAGAAATGGCTGGCCAAGACCTCTCGAAATTATTGTGCGAAAATAGAAGAAGAAGACTCATCCGTTGTAAAAATAAGTGTAAGTTTTTTTTGGTTCAAATCGTTTTTTTTTAACTCATAACCCAATTTTAAGCTAATAGTACTTGAGGGTACTATTTTCTTAAATAGTCAAGAGGGTTTCTTGATATCACGTATAGTAAATGAATTTTCTTATTCGATTCTCGACTCTTCTTCAAATGGTCTCGGCCTGCCATCTTTGGAAAAACGGCGCCGATTTTGTATCGGCCTCCAAGCGAATGAGATATACTACTAGCTTCTAACCCACCTATCAGAGTAACATATCTAGCTCGATGAATACTTCATGAGCTCACAAATTAATTTCTCTCAAATACAAAGCTATTCCCCGATTTTACCTTCAAATCCACTATCTTTACGCAGCTAATCTTGTGCAAAACGGTGATCCGCCATAAAACCGTTTCAGCGTTGACATTTGCAAATGAATGCTCATACTAATTTCCCCCGTCGTAAAAAAAACGAAACCGAAATTTTGCGGCCAACCATAAAACAGTCACTCACTCACACACAAATCATCGCTCATCGACGTGTATTGAGCGCTATGGGGATAACATAAAACAACGGCTAAATAAAATAAAACGCATCCATTAGCCAGCAACAGCAGTAGCAGCAGCAGCAACGGAAGGCAAACCCCACCCCAACTAGCACAAACACCCCGTTTCCGATCGTTCTGAGGTCCTGGTTGCATCGCTTTACTCCTAACTAGACAACGTTTGTAACGTAACGTTTGTAACGTTTGTGACTTTTTTCCCCCCTTTTCTAGCCCGTTGTGATTTACGACCCTTTAAATTACCTTAATCGCTTGTTGTACAAGCCGTCGTAATAAAACACTTTTGATAACCATCCAGGGAGGGTGATCGCGTCACGATCGCGGCAGCAAAACGGGGCCTGAACTCATTTCCATACCGACTCACCCAAACGCTTCCCTCCCATGGGAGTTGATTTGCCGATGGACATCGAGCTCGAACATTAAAACAATTCAAACATTGGTCCAGCGGCTGGTTTGTGTTGCCAGTGTCCATTCCCTGGAGAGAGGAAGTGAAACCCGAGGGATGGAACCTTAAAAGAGATCAAGACGTTACATACTTAAACGTGCGATTAATTCCCGCACCCGAACATGCGTTCACTTGCCGTTCGGCAGGCACGAAAATATACCCCAACCAACCCATTTTCTGCAAGTGGTTCCCGTTTGCTTCCAAGCCTTTTTCTCACGGGCATCCGGCACGAGAGTAAACGGTCCGGTACCGTTCGTTGACGTTGGGCTGCTTTTTTTTACATGATTTTTCTACCGTTTTGATTTGTTTTCATCGTCTTCATGTTTAAGTCAAACTTTCCCATCAATAGTGCTCAACGAGAAAGAGGCACCATCACATCATCGAAACAAAAGCGAAACAAATCGTTTCAGAATCCACCAGCACCGAAGCTTCCAAGCTTCGACCCCCACACAAAGACCAGAGCCTCTACAAACTGTCAACCGGTTGGTACGATCGGGCCAATCGGTTTGTCCTGCGGCCCCTCTATCACGCAGACGAAACACTCATAAAAGTCGGCAGTTTGAAAAACTATCCACCTGTTTTACGATCGGTAATAAATATTAAACCATTTACTTTTGCGCGAGCGACCGAAGGAAAGGACAAACGGTGGATCCAAACTGCCCGAGCAGAAGAAGAAGAAGAAGCGAAGCCAGAAAAAGGTCTCCAAAATCTTACCATTTGTCCTCGGATTCTTGGACGAGTTCTCAAGCGCGCTGTTTGCTCTTACCAGCAGGTTGAAAGATGAAAAACGATTCTCGTCTCGGCAAACGAGACATCGTGTGTATTTCGAATTTCGGGTCCAAACCCTGAAACAGAGGAACCCTGGAGACTCGGCGAAGAACGGCAACGGAATCGCATAAAATATATAATACAATTAAACTCATGTTCGTTCGCAACTTTTGCTGCAGGAAGCCGTCCTGCATCTTCATCTTGGCTGGACATCAACCCGATCCTTGGCCGTTTTTTGCTGGAGCTTGCGATCGCCTTCCATCGTCGATCGTCGTCCCACAAATCGTTCAACCATTCAGCGGCTTCTGGTGTTTCCTTCTTTTTTTTCTCTCTATCGGTTTTTCAGACAGTTTCGCGTTCCAATTCCAAATTACCGCTCATACGAGAACCTTCAACGAGAAACGAAAGAGTAAGGACCTCTCGGACGAAGAGAAAGCCAACCTCCTCGCAGCGCTTCGCTGTAATCCATCTTCATCAGCCGGGCGTGTAGTTGTCAAAATATCAAAACACCAGACAATTTATACTCTCTTTGCCACCTCGCTCGATTAGCTCCGGTGGCCATTATACCCGCGCCACCGGATGAACACACCGGACGGCCGTGTGGGGTGGCTTTTAATTGCGAATTAAATATCTTTGCGTTGAAATGCTCCGTACGCGGTAAGAGGTAGGCTTGGAAGGAGCCCTCCCGCGGTGGAGGAAACTCCCCAAAATGAAACATTAAAATGAAAAATGACCAACCAACCGACCGACCCGGGGTGTTCCGTACAACACCCGCAAAAGGACGTCACCGCGCAAAGGATGAGCTGCGTCGGCGGCGACTCATCCTTCCCAAATGGAGCGTGCGCTGGGATGGGGCTGGCGCAACCTCGCGCAACGGTTTGCGCTATTAAAACTTTACACATTGCTACCGACGAATAATAGACTCGTTTGTGCAACAATCTCTGCGGTGAGCGTCCGAAACGAGCCGAGCCGGAAGTGAAGCAAAGCCAATTCTATTACGCTTAACGTGCCCCGATTGTCACCGGTTGCTGTGCAGCGTTATGCGATCAGTTTTCACGATGCGCGGGGTAGCCGGTGGCGGTCACACGAAACAAATCGGTGACCGGTGGCGAGTTTCCCGGGCGTCGGCACGATGCCAACTACTCATTAGTGCATTTTCCGAGCCGGTAAATTCCATGGAAATGTCACAACCCCCCTCTCGGGTGCGCGTTTAACCCTACGGAGGGCCGTGCGGCGGTTTAGACGGCTCGGATGGACAAACTCAGTGGGGGGTGCTGGTGCTGGTGAGGTTGACGTAAGGTGACGTGCTGTGTCGGCGTGTGTGCTCCGGGTTTTTTGGTGAGATGCAACTCACTGCGCGTCTGCCAGTCCGCCGTCAATCAGACTGGTTCCGTCGCACGGACGGACGGACGGATGGATGGATTGATGAAGGATTCTAACACGCACGTGCTTTCGTGCTGACGGCTTCACGCTGGGAATGGGTGGTGAGACAGATTAGGTGTAAAGGGGCAAATGGGTATGCAAAGAAGGTTCTGATTATAGGCTGTAGCCTGATATTGCAGAGCATTTGGCACGTCATTTTAGACAAACCAAGTTATTTTAATATTTTTAATGCAAATTCCTAGAAAAGTCTTTAATTTTATTTCTTTTTATTTTTTTTTATTCATAAAGAACGGCCTGACCGTATTGCTTATTTATTTTGCTTAATTTTATTTCTTGAATAAAAACGAATTACATCGAAATTAATTATCATCATACAATGAGTTTGATTTTTACAACACTTGCATAATTTTGTGTAAAGTTATATGGCCCTGACTCTCCGTTCGTAAATTGATAATTGATAATAGATTAATAGATAGGTTTAGGTTTTATGATTTGAGTTTAGGTGGACTAACGTCGAAGTTTGTGCCCCTTACATGATAAGGGTCAGTAATAGAAGCCAGATCCGGAGAGTATGGCACTACCATTTAGAGTTTTCCTGGGCTTAAGGAATCCCAATCTTGGAGTAAGGGACGGTTCGGTGGCCGAGACGATAACGGTGCAGGTCTAAGAAGAAGGCAAGGAAGAAGAAGAAGAAAATGTTCCTTCTTTTCCCTCCTGAAGTGTTCCCTTCACTGGATTATAAACACAGATCCAAGATTGGAATGTTCAAACTAAACTACTCCATGTTGAAAAACATCACCACCATTACTGGTAATACACTATGCTCAAACACTTCCACTTTACTTACTTACTTACTTATCATGCGCTACAACCGCTTTGCGGTCTTGCCCTGCTGCAACAATCCTCGATACCGCTTACAGTTTAGCGCCGTCGTCTGCCAGTCCGTTGTCCCGGCCGTTCTGGTGGACGCATCAACGCCATCACTCCACCTCAATTTGGGCCTACCACGCCTCCTCTGTCCGTGTGGGCGGCCTAAAACGACTTTATGGGCTGGGTCGTCCGGTGTCATTCTCATGACGAGACCAGCCCACCGGAGCCTGGCGAGTCTAATTCGCTGCACGATGGTGATACCATCATACAGCTCGTCATTGCAGCGGCTCCTCCATTGTCCACTTCAACTTTATTGGAATTAAAACCTTGAAAGGCCTTGGTCTACCATTTATAGCTTTCCTAGACTTTAATTCACCCCAAACTGGACAGTGAGTCCCTAACTGGAAAGTAAGGGCGGTCCACTCCCAACCGGATCGTTTCCCCGTAGTGAGGACTGACTATCCAACTACGTGGTATCATTAGGTCTAGTAAGCCAGGAATGGCAGGCATGACCTAAGAATTTGTTAGGCCATAGATGAAGAAGAAGACCGGAGTTAAAATCCCATTCAGACCGCCCCCCGTACGCAGGGCGGACTACTTTGCTACGGGTAAAATCAAGTCACAGAAAGCCAGCAATGGCAGGCCGAGACCTTTCGAGGTTGTAGTGCTAACGAAGAGGAATAAAGATAGCCAGTCAAACGTATGGAAATACGGTCTGGATGGGATTCGATCCACGGGTCTGCCTTGTGAATATCGATACTGAAAAACCAAAATTCTAAAAGGAATTGAGGTTTATTTCCTCCTGGCGCATCTGCTTATAGAAATATATTTGAGGAATAAAAATCTCCTTTAATGTTTTAATTTATTGCATTGATCTGGACATTTAGTCCTGTCGACAGTGTCCCCATGATCTCTGAAATAAAATTTATTTTTGATTATTTTCGGCTCTCGGTAAGACATTCGAGTGGATATTCATCTGCTTTCTAAATACTACTATTACATGAATAGTTTATGTGGCTATCCTACTGAATAGTCTTAACAATTAGTGACACAAGGTTAAACATGACTTTATAAATACGTAATAAAACTGTTGAGCTTCTAGCTGTCTAATAAGAAGATATCTTCGCTATATAAGCTGTATTATGAGATATGAGTCAACAAACAACATGCCTGTACACTTTACCTTGAGTCACATGCCATCAGGATCAAAGTAGAGAAAAACAACAGTGATTTGTGACTCACTGTACTAAGCGATGTAATAGAGTTAAATCCTAGGAAGATAAATAATTTAAACATAAATTATTAACATACAAAATTTTAATTCTGCTCATAAAACATTAGAATCCGAATGCACCATGCTTACCCCTTTTGGACCCTAATTCACCCGCTCAGCCAACAAGGTAACGTTCGCTAACGAAACTATTCCCAGCCTTTCACCACGTACACAAGCTCTAATAATGCGCTGACATCGGCCCGTTTGTCGTTTGACCGTCAATTCGACACAAAGCCAACGGTGTGACATCTTCATTTGGGCTGGCGCGTTACACCGGCCCACGCTCGCCGTGCATCTATCCAACTGGGATGGTGGATGCATCCACTCGCCCAAGCATGGCGAGTAGCTCCAACACCATGCACAGCGTCCCAGCCGATGCAGCCGACGCACCGTTCACGGGGCCAATTTAATGCTTCCAATCCTGCCTGCCTAGACCTATCCGCCCAGCTAGCAGCAGCAGCCCGAGGTCGTTTTCGTCTCGGCAACCGTTCGCCTAAAGCAGCCGTCCGTCGGTTCACGGTTTAATGGTGCTCGCGTTGCGTATTTTCAATGTGCAATGTTTTGTCTTTAACGGCCGCACATTAAAATGCTGAAGCTGGCTGACGCTGGCACGCATTTTGTTTGGTGGATTTGTCTTTACGACTCGCGGTTTGTGTCTTCGAACTTCCTCACCCGGTTTTGCTCTCGTAAGGGAGGACCTTCATGATCATTTCGGCGAGGCATTCATCAGTTTGGTCGTGTAACAGGAATTGAAATATGAACATGGTTCGCTTTCCAGTCTTTTCTGCAGGGCCGATGACGAGCGTAGAAATATTAGCTACTGTGTCCGTTAAACAGAAAAGAATGGCTGTCATTGCCATACGAGTCGAATTGAGGTGCAACGGTGCAAGGGCTGACAGTCAGGTTCACATGCTGCTGCTTGGGACGTAGTTGAATGGATTTTGGCGTAAAATTCAGAGATGTTCAAGTGAAGTTGTTGCAGCGCAGAATTGCTTGTAAACTGTCCGGCAGGGACCTCTTGCTGGGTTGTGATAGGAAAGAGGCAATAAGGAAGTAGCGCGCATAAAAGGGAAACACCAGGAACAGGTACCTTAAGAGCCACTTGTTCAATTCCAGACATCCCGAGAGTATTTGGTCGATTTTGACGAGCCATGATAGCCTTTAAAACTTGAGTTAGAATTATTTATTTCGATTATCTCCTACTACTTATTGCAATAAGTATTGAATTCTTATCCACATAAAAACTGTGTACGTAATTACTACCTTTGAGAAGCGACATCATGAAATGATCACGCAAAACGCTGTCCTAGCGATCGATCTATATCAATTGCCTGTCTGTGCTAATTATCTGTATCCGCAAAGCAATGTTTGTAAGCTGTTTCATCAGTTGCAAATCATCATTTTAAACAAACAAACATTCATATCAGTAGTTGTCCTTCATTAAAGTCTACCCGGTTCTCTTCCGGCCTATGAGATTGTATATCGAGGCTTTAGACAAGTGACAAGCTACTATTCCGACAGCATGCGGAGGGTCCAACTAATCATCACGTCCAGTGTAGCATTTAAGCATTATCGGTACTTGTACTTGGTCCTGTGTAATTACTGCTCCCATTAGGTTCATTTTGCATGTATCGATATTTGCAAACAACACTCCCAAAACCCTACAAATGAGTTTTCCTCTCTCTGGAAAGGTAGTTTGCCCGCTTTAAATGCACCACCGTTTTCGTTTCGTTTAATTGTCCCGATATGTGTGTGTGTTTGAAGGCTGCTGTTTAATCTGATTAAATCCAGTTGATATCTGCGGCACGATACTGCCAGCCCCAGGGTAGTAATGATCACACACAATAACCGATTTGCGATGGGCCGTCATTTACGGTGTGCCAATTTGCATTGACCACCGGTATTGGGTGCGCTAGGGTAGGGAAGTTTCCACGCCCCAGCACTTTGGTGCTGGGTAGCCCCAATTACTCCGTACCGTCTTGGAGCCTTGGTTGGCAAGGATTGGATGCTTCATTAGCATGGGTTCTGATGCAGTCGGAACCGACGAAAAGAACGAAAAAAATGATCTAAATTATAAAAAAAGGCTTGGGAGTGAGCACAAGAGCCCTTAACGATCGGTTTGGGGGGAGATAAATAAATGAGAGAATCAATATCTTGGCAGATAAATATCATGGCACGAGGTTTGGTAGACTCTCATAATGATCTGAACAGGAGAATTCGCAACCTAAAAAAGTTTATCTACACTGAGAGCACAAAATGTCCTGGTTCTAATCTTATTGGCTTGGCTTACTCATAAACATTGAATCGTCTTCTTAAAACAATTTATCTAAAATAAATTAAACTTTTCTTAAAAAGTTCCAGAATAATTGCACCACTCTTCTGTCCAAATTTGTGAATAAAAAAACGATTGCAGCGATTTTATAGCATAAGAAAATATAAATTATGGTAGCCTTTTATTATTTGCCATAAACAAATAAAACATTCCGATGTGACCAAAATTACCTGAGGCGATACCACTGTGCCACAATCGAAGAATCATGGCCAACGGAACAGCCACTGTGATAATATCGCGATCAATCTAGAGTAAAAGATGAACAAAATACTGCTTTAAATAGCTTACATTAATTAAAAATAAACTTTTTAATTATTTTTTTGTATTTTTCAAGCAAAATGTACAAAAATATGATCTTTAATCTCTAAATTTGAAAATATCGTTTTAGAGATGACATGCGTTTTGCATACTTTTAGGGGCTATAACGATATTTTTTGAATCGTTGATGTATCCACGCGTTGTAAACCACACCCGTCGGTCAGTCTTAACTGATTCTTAAAACCTGTAGTAATAATTATATCACTAAGTATAAAGAAGCGAAATCAAGGCACGTTCATTTATAAATAAATGCGTGAGAGGCAAACTTTGCACCGTGTGCTAAATTCCCCAACGGGTGTTAAATTTCCATCAACCCTGAGCGTACAACTCGCAGTGCCAAGTCCCACCGGTTTGGCACACAACACGTCACCAATTTCGTGGAGCTGAGATGCGGATGAACAAAAAAATCTTCTCGTCCCAGTGCGCGATCCGCACGATCCGCACCGCAAGCACCCAATGTTGACATTACTACATTGTTCTAAAAGCGAACGCCAACAAAACGTGCACAGCAGTTTGAACTGGACCGCCAAAAAGTGATCTCCGCATCGGGACGACGCCACCGATCGGAAAAGCAACGCAGTGCGACGAACCGGGCCCGACGACGACGATGATTCGATGAACCACTGTTGACGCCCGACCGACGATGAACCACTGTTGTTGTTACAAACTGTTATCACATTCTCCTAAAACCGCCACCAGCGCTCTGATACGACTCTGCTACTGAAGTACAGTTTCCCCACCCCCTCGGCTTTATGCTACACGAAGTCCGACCTCTTTCGGGACAAACCACGGTCGCGACACGACGAACCACGGCGGTGTGTGGAATATAAAAATTATATCAGAACCCAGCGCACCCGTTATTGTCGTGCCGCCGTCAGCTGAGTGAGGTTCGCGCGCCACCGTTGAGCGCCATGCGTGTGAAACAAGTGCAAGTGAACAGTTTCCACACATCCGCCGTATAATAGGACCGGGGCCAAAATATCGTCCGGGTGCCCACTAACTGAGATTTCTTCGGCGCTGCTCACGGGGTAGTAGTGGTGGTGTAGTGGAAAATTAGCACGTGTGATAGATCCCACGCCATTTGTGCAGTAATGATCATGTGCAATCGACGATCGTGAAGGTCGTCCCGAGTGTCAGTAATATTAGTTTAACCCCCCAAAAAAAAAAGTATCTCCCGCCCGGTTATCTTCGCCTGTATCGTAAGCAAACGCACAGCCACCACCATGTCTGCCGCCAACTACATCGAAGTGAGCATACACTCGGAACCGGAAGACGATGATCGCGGTATGACGGATCTCGAGCTGCAACAGTGCAACAGTAGTAGCAGCAGCAGCCGACAGCATCTACTACAAAGCATCACAAACGTAAGCAAAAGCGCGAATGGGTAACGCATCACTATCTAATCGAGTTGTGCGCCCTATCGAATCGCTTTAAATCGGTCCGATCGGTAACGTGCCATCCATACAACAGTGTAAAAGCAATGACAGCGCTCGTCCCAATCCCGATATTGCCGATCCCCATGTGGACGATTGGCAAGTGATAAGCAGCTCGGAGATAGTGCCATATGTATCACGCGGGGACTTAGAAAAACAATGAATTGCCCCTCAAATCGTAAATGCTTTGGCGAGGTTTGTTTACGTAGCTTACGACCCTACTCCGTGTGTGGCGTACGGCATACGAAACAAACCCGCAATAATGAACCATCATCATTCCGAATGTCACTATTATGTACAATTTGGAGCTCTTTCGCGGTGGAGACGTGCGGTGGTTGGAATGGGAAAGCGGTGTCGGAATTTACAAAATAGCGATTGTGGAGAGTGTCTGTGGGATTGGGCCGCTCACCCTCCCGCCCAGCGTGATACTCTTTGTTCGGGTTCTGTTTTGAAGTGTTATGCCCTGTGCGTTCCATGGAAATAGTTCTGCCCATGTGCAGGTTGGGTGGGTGATTACTAGACATCGGTTAAGTTAGGGCACGGACCGGAATGAGGATTACTGAACGATAGACAGAAGGGATTTTTAGGCACTGGATGTGCGAGGAACACTAGAGGGTATTTGACGCCTAACCACAATAACCGCTTGTCGATGTCTTTCCTCTTGGAAGATAAGAGATCAAGTCAATCTTACATGCTCGGTACATTAGTGTTGCTGATGTGTTTTACAAGAGCTTGGTACATTTATACTACTCGACAACATCTCAACACGTTTATAACCCTGAAGCTCAACAATCAACATCAAGTCACGCCTGTCTGATCCGCCCTCTGTGTGGAAATTGGTCAACAGAACCAACCGAAGAAAAAGCCAACGTCATCTGCATCAAAACGGCCTTACACACAGCGCGCAGAAAAAGTGCCAAAATTATCACCCCTGTTTTCAGGTGTTGTGAGTTGTGAAGGGAAATCATCCCAAAACTCCCCCCCAAACTCTGTTGGTAACAGTTCCGATCACACAAATCTTTCACCCGGTATCTTTATTAGGGGACAGAAAAAATGAGACGCAGCTCGAGAGAAAAATAAAACGAAGCCGATGTCGAGATGTCCGTGGAGATTAATTTACACGTTTTGGAGATCGATATAGCTACCCGATCAAATGACGTTCGTTTGAAATGACCGTTTTTTTTTGGAACGGGACACAAAAAACAAGACCACGGTCAACAATTAATCTTGACCATCACCTACAAATGGGGAAGGGGTTTGCTCTGTGTAGCGCTAACTGCCTACAGCCGGAAGATGAGCAAACTTACGCCGTGTGTCAATAATTCACCCACAAAGTCACGAGCCAGGACCGGTGTCTCGGCATTTTATCCAGTGCTGCTAATTGACCAGCGAGGAGGGTTCGTGTGAGGCTCAAGTACCGATACTCATCGAATCGAGTTAGCGCGCATCGCTCCGGATGTTATGAAAAGCAATATATAAATTGCACGTTTGCAAATAGTTTAATCGCAGGGAAATTTGCAGCTAATCTGCATCATTGGGTTGGATGCGGATGAACTGGGTGATTCTCAAACTCCCCCGGGGTTTTTTTTTTGCCTTTCCAGCTTTCCAATCCTGCCTGTCTCTTCACACCTGCAACGAAATCGTCCACCGAATCTTATGGCAAGGCAGAGAAACGGAAGCTGATGTGGGCCACACTGTTTACGGTGGCGTTTATGGTAAGAGCGGTGGTGAGTGTACTCACGAGACTCGAGGCATTAATATCTTCCTTCTCCATTGTAGACGGCAGAATTTGTCGGTGGTTATCTATCCGGCAGTCTAGCCATCATGACGGACGCCGCCCATCTGCTTTCGGACTGCATTAGCTTCGTGATAGCGATCATCTCGATCTGGATCTCTAACCGACCGGCAGACGCGCGGATGTCCTTCGGCTATCGACGGGTGGAAGTTCTCGGGGCGCTCCTATCCATCTTCGGCATCTGGGCACTGACCGCTGTGCTGGTGGTGATGTCCGCCAATCGATTGCTCGAAGGGGACTACGAGATTGATGCGGACACGATGATCATTGTGGCGATACTGGGCGTCGTGATGAATGTTGCGTAAGTTGTCCCGCATTCGGGAAGAATGCTGGCTTCAAATTCTAACGTGCTCTTTCCGTTCTACCCACAGCACGGCGTTTATCCTACACGGATCCTGCAGCGTTGTTCCGCACGGTCACAGTCACGGGCATAGCCACGGTTACGGTCATTCGCATGCCCATTCCCACGGCCACAGCCACAATTCCCGCCCACGCTCCAAAACTCCTCAGCTCATAGCGCCCCGGCTCTCACTGTCCCGGTCCTGTTCACCGCTCCCGAGACGGATGCTCCGTGCCCAGTCGTGCGATGAGAAAAAGTGTGATAAACTCGAGCAACTGATCATTCCCAACTTCCCGCCCAGCCCGCAAACCGCCAGCCCCCTTTCGTCCCATCATAACAGTCGGCACAATTCGTTCGCCCTAACGGGCGATCATAGCCAGCGGCCGAACCTGGACACGATACTCAACAACGCACGGTTAAAGCTGCACAAAGAAAGCCTGCGCCAGCGGATGAGCATCGATGCGGGATTGAATTCGCCGGATTTGATCAGTTCCAGCAAGCTGGCGTACTCCCGCATCAGTACCGATCCGGAATCGTCCACCCGGGGGCATAGCGACGACGAAGGGCACAGTGAACGGGGGGAACAGTCTTCGTCGGAGCATCATTCCCATCATCATGTGGAGTGTTCGGAGACGGACCATCAGGATGATAGTAGTAATCTTAATGTTCGCGCTGCCATTATCCATGTGATCGGTGACTTCATACAAAGCATCGGTGTGCTGGTAGCTGCAATAGTCATCAAATTTGCGGTAAGCTCTTGATGTCTTGATTAGTTCTCTTTTTGAGATGTGATATTAATACTTTCCTCCTCAATGACAGCCTCACTTGAAGGTGTTTGATCCCATCTGTACGTTCGTGTTCTCGTTGATCGTGCTCGTAACGACAGTGCGGATCTTCCGGGACTCGATGCGGATTCTGGTGGATGCCGTCCCGGTAGACATCTCGCTGGAACGACTCTCGTCCGAGCTGTCCTACATCGAAGGTGTTAAAACCGTGCACGATCTGCGGGTTTGGAGCGTTTCGACCGGCTGGGTCGTAATGACCGCGCATCTTATGATCGGTAAGGAGATCGTCCTCCTCCCGTTACGTCTCTCCGGTCATGTATTCTAACGATTCTCGATCCATTTTATCCCCATCCAGATCCGTTAGCGAACGCTTCGGAAATTCTTGCCACGGCAGATCACATCGCCCGGCACGATTTCCGCATCAAGCACAGTACGGTCCAGATTGAGAAGATGCACTTCTGATCCTGGATTCGGCTACACATGTACAAATTGTGATTTCACAGCCTGCCGTCCGTGAGAGAAGAGATCTTCAGACTTTCCGCCACATGCGTGTCGCGCTGTGTTTAGGTTTTAAAAACGAAACAAGTCATTTACAGTCCGCTAAGCATCATAAGAGCAAAAGAAGGTTAAGATGTATATTAGGTAGTTGTTGGGTCAAGGAGCTCTTTTTGAAGTGGAGAGGACAACTGCTCACTAACATGTGCGAGGTGAGGCCACCCGGTAGCTCCGCACTCTTCGACCTCTTCGCCGTCAGTGAGTGCGGAGCTACCTTTTGCGAAATCGAAGAACGCGCCCTCATTTTATTTAGGACGAGGCGCGTTCCTCCCCGGTGGTAACTCTCGAGCTCACTACCCAACACTATTATGTACAAAACAAAAGGTTAAAATAAAGGCCAATCTTATCGGCACCAGCACAAAACAGCGATGGACAGGTGGTTTCGGTGTACGATTTATTTCAAATCAATTCGATTCGTTATTCGGACGCGTGCCGTAAGGTTTCGCCCAGACACATCTACACACAAGCAAGAAGGAACCGTTTATATAACCGTCAGTTTAAATAGATTTGCGTTCGTTGGCCGCGTTACACTACTACGCGCGTTGAGCACCATCTCTGTCTAAAGCACAGCTCTAGCAAGCTGCAGCTTTTACTATCCTGCCAGCCTCCACTGCTAGACACCTACCCACGCGTCTCCAAACGCAGGTGACAAGAGTGTGTGTTTTATTACATTAAAAACGTGTGTACTTGAGTGTTTATTTGTTTTTGTTGATTTAATATGCGTTTAATGTTGGTGGTATTGTGTGTGTTCACTGCTCTCAAGTGCTCTTATTAATGCTGCTGCTCTCGATACAGCATTCGTGTCTCCCGTTGCCAATTCATATTATCCTACCATTTTTGCTTTTGCTTATACACGATTTGCCTTACACGTTTTGACTACTATCCGAAATTCAGCAAATGCTGTAAAATGTGCAAAAAACTTCTCAAATCGAAAAATAAACGCCGATAAGCGATTTCGCTACGCCACCTACATATCTTGCTACTTCTGGGTGGTGGTTCGTTCTCTTCTTCTGTAGAATTATAATAATTGTGTTCCTCTCGTTGTTCATCACCAACAAGCCTCCCTCCTCCCTCTCCGTCCCCTGTTGGCCTATTTTTTTTTTTGTTTGCAATAAGTTTACAACATAAATTCCCCACAACCGGTCCACAAACACTAGGGATGATACATAATATCTATATAGCTGTGTATTTGTATAAGTATAAAAGTAATGACTTTTGTGTTGCTTCTTCTTTTCCTCTACTCCGTCCGTCGCTTTGAGAGAGAAAAAAAATGTTCAAAATCGATTTTGTTTGCTTGCTATGCGGCGGTACATTTGCGCTATGTAAGTTTTATTCTCGTTTTTGTTTTTACTAACGCCATGGAGCGATTGGGTGCGTTGTACATCACTTTACTGGATGAAATAGTCCACAGACTGACCAACCAGCACATATCGAATGGATATTAATGCCATGAACTGATCTTTCGATAAAGAAAATAAAATGCAAATTTAAATTAAAAAATTCAAATTTTAATGTTTTAAATTAGAAACGGACGAAAAACATACTTTTTTATTCATTTTTTTGTACTCATACGCGCGCATCAATCGAACCTCTCCCCAGTCGGGGATTCCCTTCACTCTTCAAGCACAATATCGATAAGGCACTCGCTCAGTGGATAAATTTTTGCTAACGCTGTTTGTTTTATTCTCTTCCTGTTTGTATTTCGCTCGCACACAAATCGCTTCGCCCAATTTGTGTCCTACATGCTTTTGTGGGAAGGGGTCTCGTGTTTACCACCACCCGGGACTTGGGGCCTGGCTATCATCACGATTTGCATTTCAAAGTGTAATTATGCTTTTCATGTATAAAAGTATAAGCGAGGAAGCGCAACTGTGTGTTGAAACGTAAACGTCTGCATGCGCTAAAAGCAATAGGTAAGCAACAATCTCATTGAACGATGGTACTGCAGCGTCTTGGTACGCGGCGGCGCAAACGAAAGGCATGTTTTAAGCTCGTGCGAAAGAATAATCTTTAAGCTACACATCTAACCAACTGCCAACTGATCAGGCTGATTCGGCCCAACGAGCGTGTGAAAGCGTTTAAAAAGTAAAACCCTTCGTTCAGATCTTCTGCACATTCAGCACAGTCATCGATGCAGGTGCGAAACGTAAGTTCTTGCTAGCAAGATAGTTCTAATCCACCGATTGTAACAAGCAGCAAGCAACAGACACACGCCTGAATAGTAGCGATCGTAGTGCTAGTAATAATAATAATAGTAGTTAGCAATAGATAAATGGTTATCGTCGATTATCGTTTGGTTAATAAATAGAGAGATTCATCTCAGCATCTTACATTTCGATTTGCTTGTTTTGTTTGTTTCCTCCCATGTGTACAGTGTGTAATATAATTTGATGTTTTGTTAATATAGAAAAGATCGCTATTAAAAATAATAGTTAACACGTGCGTGCGTACAAGGCGTACCAGGCAGGGCGCAGCAGGCAACACATCCACCTAATCCTTCTACAGCAGCTACAGCTACTTGTCTTTGCGTGAGAGTGTTGGTTTGCCTTCCTTAGCCGTAGAGTAAAAACAATGAGTTGTCCCTTGGTTTTCCACCGAGCGCACCTCACCTCCACTAATCTTGCACGCCTTCAACAGTCCCGCCGATTAGCGCGAACTGGCGTTAATAATTCGCACAAGCGTTTCTAGCAGTCTGAGTGCGGGTGTGGTTCGTTCGAACATTGTTTTTTTTTCTTTAAATCAATTCGTGTCATTTTACATTTAAAAAATAGTGCTTACAAATAACAAGAGTAGTAATAGAATTATTCGACCATAAAAAAGGTATAAAACAATCACAATTTGTGTACGGTGTACCGCGTTCGCCATAGTCGTGTTCCTTCTTCAGTGCGCAGTAGTGGTTAAGGGTTAAGGTTATTGTGTTGGTGGTTGCAGAATTAACCTGTGTGTTCGCACGTCGGGGAAGGAATTTTCTTTTTTCATACTAGTGACATACGAGAACCAGCCCCGTGCTAGCCAAATCAATATGGTGATGATGATGGTGATGGGACAGATTTTTGTCGTTTTTCTTAGTGGCCAACTTCCATGGAACGGCACGGCGTGAAACTTAACGAAATTGTCAAACAACAATTCAGTCCTGTGTGGATTAAATGTACAAATAAACTTGTCTGTGTCCAGCTGGAAAGTTTTGCTCACCGGATACCGGATTTCCGGTCACTTCTTCTTTTTTTGTGGGGGTTTCCTGTCTGCGCCCTATTTTTCTATTTCCCTCTGAATGGCCCTTTCTCAGACATAAGATTGAGTGATGCGGGAAAAAAAGGCTTACAGCAGTGGTACAGCGGCACGGGATCAACTCGTATCGACCAGCACCGACCCGACGGTGCTGCTGTCATCACCGTTTCGCGCTGGTTGTTCCTCATTCGCTGGGGCAAAGATTTCTACCGCCGCCGGCTGCTGTTGGCTGTTGGCCAGCTTCTGCTTGCGCTTCATTTCCATCAGCTGCTTCCGTTGCGCTTCCCGTTTGGCGGCCGCCAACGCGGCGGACGCCTTCTTTGCTTCGACACCGTTGCTGCCGCCGTCCACTGTCACGGTGGAACCACCGTTCGATGCGGTTGTCTGCGTTTTGTACGGACGCTTCACCAGCTTGGTACGGGGGCCAGCCGTGCCATTGCGGGCGGGCGGTGGTGGACTCTTTGGAATCGGTTTCTACAAAACGGAAATGAGTTAGAAATTGTCCCGCCAGGCTACAAAGAACCGGTACATGCTGCTTGCATTCACTCCCATTGCGCACTTACCCGCCAACCGTTTTCCCGGAACGAATCAATTTCGGCAAAGCTGGCGTCAACGTTGTTTACCTGCAGCATCACCATGTCCCAGAATCCTCTTAAATCTTCGCCCGTCGTTTGGAATTTTTCGTCCGGCGATTGGTTTAGGTTCGTGTAACATAAGTCTGTAGGTACAAGCGCGGGAAAAGAGAAGAATGAAATTAGTAAATTAGTATGATTACAGGGATCACCTAACTTGTTTACGATCAGCTTTGTTAGCTTTACTATGTTCCCATCGACCTTATAGTATGCTAAATGAAACAAACACAACCAGTCGACCGGGCCTCCGGTAGCAATAATAATTAATGCGAAAAAGCGCAAAGCGTACAACGAAATGAATGGTCACGAATTGGAAGCAAAAGTGTAAGGAGGAAACGATTGTAAATTCAGCACAACCCATCACACGGGGACGTGGATTGTTTTGATGGTGCGACCACCACAGCCGGCCTTTCATTACCAACTATTTACGGATCGATGGAATGTTTTGCTTGGTCTTACTCTTACGAGTTTGGCTTCTTGTTCTACAATACTGTGGTCAACGCCTATTCGTGGAAATTATCACCGTTAAATTGTATTGCACTAAATTATACTAAATTGAAAATACTATTTTTAAAAGGCAGAAAATAGTTTCAAAAGAATGATTACTAATCTTATCAGTCATAGACGTACGTCCCTAGATAGGCACACTGATTAAACAATATTTTTATAATCGGAAAACGTTATTCCCTATCAACAAGAGTACTGTTAATCTGCGGCAAATGTTATCTCAAAATTGACTACATTCGTTTTATCGGCACGTGACTCGAAAGAAATGTGTAAGCGCAGGTATAGTGAGATTCTTACTGCTAAACAGACAGCCCCTGCCAATACTAACCTTCAAATTGTTTCATTTTCTGCGAGCATAGCAGACGCGCCTTGCCAACGGCAACCAGAATGTATCCGTTTATGTCCTCTCCGAGCACCACAGTACCGTCAGCCTAAAATTAAAACCAAAACTATCAGCTACCAAACCACACACGCACTCACACACACACACACACACACACACGCACACACATAGGCGTACACGCGGGACTGGGATAAGCAAGCGGATTGTGATGCGTGCGGTGACAGATGAAAATGAAAATAGGGAACCTCCCCCACAGCAGTTCGGTTATGTTCTGCTCAGGCTCAGAAAAGCCGGACGATTGTTATCACTACCGCAACCGCATGCATCTCAACACACGCTTACTTTCCTTTGCTTCACTATGCGTACCTTCAGCTGATTGATTTCCTTCTCCACCTCGTCAGCCATTGTTCCCAGCCGCTTCTGTTCGGTTTTTAGAATCCGCAGGAAATGGTTGCCATCGAGCACATTATTATTATTATTATTGCTGCTGTTGGTGCCATTCGTGGATGGTTCGGTTAGGGAGGATGTTGGCGCTGGCCTATTACTTGAATGGTGGTTCGCATCTGGATGTTCTACGCCAGCCATCGTCACCATCGTACTGTCGCCGCCGCCACCACCGTTCGAGGTGCGCATACTATCCGCGGTCACGGCCAGCTGCTCGCCGTTACTACTATCACAATTTACAATTTCTCCACTGCCCGATTTGTCAAGAGCACAAAGCTCGTGGTCCTTTGCACAAGCCGCAGGTACGTTCACAAGCCCGTTGCTAACGTTGTTATTGGTGGTGCTGTGGCTGCTTGGTTGGACACTGTCGTTCTGCTGCTTACCGCTTTCGATCACACTCGTCGCGACTGCTGTCAACGCGTTTTGCTCGTCAGGTACGGTGGTGGTGGTGGTGGCGGCGCTACTGCCGTCGGAAGTCGACATTCGACCAACACCGCAATCGTCAGCGCTAGTCGACGACACCACTACCAGCGAGCGCATCTTTTCCTCCACTATCACCGTCGATGACGATACGGACGACGACGCACTGCCGGTAGAACTGTGGGGGCACTGTGACGCTGCTTCGTGACGATGATGCTGCTCCACCATTGCGTCGTCGGTTTGCGGTGGATCCGCGGAACGTGTACTAGCGTTACTATGGTGACGGCTGCTGCTGTTTAGCGCAGTATCTTCCTGCTCAGCAAGCCGTCCATTGTTGCTCGACAGCGTGCCGTTGGTGGTAGTGGTGGTGCGTGTTGTATGCGAAGAAAGTTGAGCACTCTTCATCACCATCGTCGATCGATGCGTCGTCGTCGTACCATCCGTACCGTTTCGATTCTTGTGGTGACGGTGATCTTCCTCCCGCGAAAGACTTAGCTGCTCGATGTGATCGGTGTAGCTGTTGCCATTCGAGGTGTAGCGCTTCGACACCGGGTTTGGCAGATTGGCATGCTCTTCCGCAGTGTTTCCATTCGCATGCGTCACATTGCCGTTGCTGTTGAGCGTGCGATTTGGTGATGATTTCGGTACTTTTTTCGGTGAAAAAATTTGCAACTGTGCACGAAACTCGGGCCGCAGGTGCCGCAACACTGGTAACGAGTCCACATCCGCATCCTCACCGGCGCCACCATTGATGTGTTTGTTGTTTTCGTCCACCGAACCGAACGTAGCAGCACCATGCGTACCGTTTGGCACGTGCCGCAGACTATCCGTTCCATTGGTCACACCATTTCGGGCTGCTCCAGTCCCGATCGATGCCGGATGCTGTCCGGCCATACCATGATGAGGCACCATCATCTTCACCGGCGTACCACCGTTATTTTCGTTCGCAATATTGTTGAGGTACTTGCGTTCGCTGCTGCTGTAGTTCTGTTTGTTTAGCACCACCACATCACTCGCACCGTACAGCTTCTCGACCCGCTGCTGGATAAAACTCTTCTTCGGTGTCATCAGCTGCGCTTGAACATCGTCCCGCGCGTGGCTGCTGATCTGTGACTGCGAGGAAATCACCTTCGATCTCATGCTGCCGACAAAACTGCCATTTCCGTTAAACATTCCGAGCGATGCTGCATTATCGGTCATATCGGTACCTGCGCCGCCGCCGGGCGGTGACATCACGGATCCATTGATTCCTCGCATTCTTCCCACACCACCACCGTTCACTACACCCGCTCCGTTCATTTTGAGCATTCGATTACCACCACCGCCAATCCCTGTCGCACTTCCGCTGTAATTGTTGTTGTTGTTGATGGTGTTGTTCATGCTAACGTAGCTCAGCGTGGGCGCCGTCAGCAGATGCCCACCGGTACCGGAATCGGTTCGGTTGTAGTGCAGCGTGGCAATGATAGGACGGCTTGGGGAAACTTCGCGCGACTTGTTAATGTCCTGGCGGAGTTTCGAATCGTACGTCGTCAGGTTCGAGTACCCATTGACGCAGCAGGCCAGATTCAGATAGCTCGGTTTCTTGTTCGTTGCTGCTGTAGGGGAACTGTCTCCACCGCCTAGCAGGGGCTGCTGCTGCTGCTGCGAATTGGCGGCTGTGGTCGTCGTAAGAACGGTACTGATGTGACCGGTTACCGGATCTAGTACGCTCGTGACAGCCTGGCAGTTAATTACCGGTAGCATACAACGCTCCTTGATGCCGGCCGTGAATTCACGCGTAATGTCCTTGCCGGATATGGGTGTTAGAAAGTTTAGCTCTCCGGAGGTATCTGCGGGAGAAGAGCAATCGTATGACAAACTATTAGTAACGATTAATAAGGATTATTTCAAAGGAAGATAGTTCTGAACATTGTCACGGCAATAAGAAAGGAATCAGTATTAGCATGATAGCCAACGGTAATAATCGCTATAAATTATACAGTTCGATCCGTTACTGGCACCACGCACTGATTCAATGGGAATGCCCTCTCAAAGATTTAAAAGGACTGATTTGGAATAATTATTATATTATTCATTTTTAGTTAGCAGAAACAAAATCCATCGGCTTCCAGTCTACAGAGCTAAGACTCCTATCTGTCTGCGTTGGGAAGTCCCTGCACCAGGTCTCAAGAATGTTCGTAGTATGTAGCAATGATCATCTCCAAGGTGTGCACTGTCCCAGATTTATTGTATATTCTAGCATCAACTCTATTGCGAGACGAAGCGGTCTAACCAAACACTAACCTATCCCAACGCATTTTTTCGTGGTACAAATTAAACATTCAGCAAAATCACTCGCCCAGCCGGCGGCCATAAATGACCGGCCAGTGACGTCAGCTTTTCGCCACACGACAAACGGCAGCCTTTGCCGACATCTTTACGGCTACTACCGGTAATGGTTAAAGGCCATTAAAATACTGCCCAGAAGGACACGGGCAACAAGCCGGCAAACGCGTGTCGTAAATATCGTCACCGAGGTCCTGCTGCACGCGTGACACTTTCCTCTGCTCTCTATTCAAGTGGGTGTCAAGGAGGCTCGTAGCGTGCCGTTCATTCTTCTCGCACTCACCCAGTTCCAGGGTTGATTACAATGCCAATCGAAGTGTGCTTTAGGCAAGGTTAACGGGGCACGGTCATGAGCACAATAAATTTATACAATCTTTCAGCCAGCACAAAATGGCATTAAACACATTGATTGCATCGTTGCAGCAACCGTTCGATACGTTTAAAAGCTTGCAAGATGTGTTAGAAATTTAGAAGCCGTAATTGACTTGTCTAGAACGAGTCTGGCAGCGTTAAGGATCCCTTATTTCACGACGATGAACGATTGGAGAAATGTTTGCTGGTACAATCACAAAAAAAAATGGAATCGCCCTTCAACAAATAACTCATCATCATCCCCGTCCGTATCAGTGCGGTACATTGGCATCGATCAAACTGTCGTTGTGCTGTAGATAAATTACTCGTGCTCTTTACGGCACACAAAGTCACTTTGATAAATGAGTCTTTCTTAAGATGGATCATTCATTCGCCATCGCCTTTTTACACCCCTTTATCGCTGTACACGGCATCGAATCGCTGTATCGGTAAGTTGCTCATGACCGATAAACTTCAAGTGTGTGAAGTGTGTGCAATGTTTGCCCGGCCGGCAACGTATTGACATTTTCAATTTGTCCGATCACAGAAGCTCCCACTGCGATGGAGCACAATGGCCATTCGTTTAAGGAAACTTGATTTAAAAAATTTAAAATATTGTAAGAAACTCGTCTAGGTAACTCAATATAGATGTATACATTGAGAAACATATTGAACTTTTCCGAGACACACCAATTTCTCTCTCTCTCTCTCTCTCTCTCTCTCTCTCTCTCTCTAAGACCTCTTAAGGTCATGCCTGCCATTTCTGTCTATCTAGACTTAATGATACCATGTCGTTGGATAGTCAAGTCAGTCCTCACTACGAGAGAACTGTTCGGATGGGATTTGAACCCCGGTCCTGTCGTTTGAAGCCCAGCGGCGTTGTCACCTCTACCACTACCAATTTGTAGAGTGGTATTGGTGGTGGTATACACCTATTCTTATCAATTGCTTTTGGCAAACAAACTTTTACACATACACAGCCATACTTTCCCAAACACACACTCTTATCATTCCTGTTTGTTTTTGTCTTTTTTTCAGTTTCACCACCCATATACGCGGAAGTAAAACACGATTAATTCAATTGCTTGCAGTTGGAGCGTACGGCTTATGTACATACTCTCCACATCGATACTCCAACATACAACAAGGAACCTAACACGGGCGATCGTTCCGAAACATTGGACGGCGGCCAATTACTGCTACACATAAACATGAGAGATAGCGCACGAAAACAACGATGCAAGCATGTTATGATAACTCTCTGCGGTGTTTTGCTTCTTGTTCTTCTGCTGCTGCTGCTGCTCAGTCGCGCCCGAAGATTGCGTAGCGAATTGCATCCGATATGTTTACACGAGGGGCTAACCTTCTTCACATGGTGTGCTCCAGTAACATGATAACAACGACATCAACACCACAGTCGTAATGCACTGGTAACTTCCATTTTTGTATCAGCTCGAATCGCATCGGAATATTGCCCGAATTGTGGATTTATTGCCCGAACATCGCGGAATAGCAGATGAGTCACATTGCATTAGTCACAGAGCGTGGTAGCGAGTAACAAATATAACATTTAACACGTCACAGTTTACCGTGGAGTATCCCGGAGGTATAGGCATCTAGACAACATTGTAAGACCATTTTTATGGATGATCTCTTACGGAGACAGATCTCCACTTCGGCTAATCCACAGCCACAACCCACAGTGTCACTGGTTCGAAAATGCAATCACCGTAATGAGTAGGTGTTACTGCACGAGGCTGCGACCACTTCAACACATTCAGATCTTCAAGAATATGTACCGCGTAGGTAGATAGCTAATGATGCATTCATGGAGAGATACTGATGTTTATGGCTCTGTTTTTTTCTGCTTTTTCAGAGACTTATGGCACTAAGTAATACTCGTCTAAGGGAACAGAATTGAAGAATTCACCTTAAGATCTCGCTGCTTTCGTAATAAACGCTACGTTGGGATGTTCTTCACACCAATTCTTCACCTATCATGCACTTTTGTTGCACACACAAAATCGCTACAAATTACTATCAAGAAACTATGATCTGAGCACGGTTTCTGATCACTGGAGAGCTTCCCGTCCAGTTTTGCCACCACAAAAACTGCAAACACTTGCGCACGTTGCGTCAGCGGACAGCTATGCGTGACGCGTTGTTCTCCTTGCAGCGCCACACATGCGAACTGGTTTCCCGCGACCAGACCCCACACATTCACGCAGTCGCGCCCGATCGATGAATGACGCTCCATCCAGCGACTATTCAACAATTGGCGACGCATTCCACTTTACCAATCGCTGGTGCATGTTTTGCATGCGGGGCTCTGCTGCACAATTTGCAATTTATTTCTCATTTGTTCAACTCAATCTCAATATGCACGCACATTTATGGTTGTTTAACCTACTTTCTGTTGCTGTATGAAACCTCGAGATGTCGATCACTTTTTGTATGAGAAGGCGCGAGGGAACAAGTCGCGCGATAAGAAGAACACTCACTTTCAGTTTCAATCTTTATCACTTACTTCACGCACACGCAGTGGAGTTATGCTGCCCACACTAATGTACTACGACTCTAATTGGAAGGCACCGCAGCGTTTGGTTGCACTGTAACAGCAGTTACACGAAAGGGCGGTCTGTTCACAACCGCAACCGAAATCAACACAACCGCTCGGACCGACTGCCGAACGCACATTGGAGCTGTTTCTACGATGGTGAGGCACTTGGAAGCCCTCTTTCGCTCTCCCTAGTACCACGCCACAATCGCGAGCGACACGCGATCGTGGTGTTAGTGCCTTAGCCACCGCCGTTCCGAGGGAGACTCCTTTCCCTTTCCCTTCAGGCACTCCTCCCAGACAGCTTCTCTCTTCTGTGACGCAATGTCCCATGGAGGCGCCCGTACAAGGGATTAAGCGCGGACGATGGAGGGACGATGGTCCCATCCGTCCAGTAGTAGCTGTTGAGAGCCGAGTCTTACCTTGAGTCTCAGTGCATTACCAACCCACATTCGTCTCGCTTAGGTGCAGCAGCGTGCCGCGTGCGCTATCCACCCCAAAACAGCATCAGAAGGCGTCGGCGGACATTTGTATACACCGACGCACGCGACGTATATTATTGCCGGCGCAGTACGCGCAGACGGACGTGACACTCACGCACATCGGTGGCGGCGAGCGAGAGTAATCGGTGGAGTTACATCGCCCATTGGGGAGGTTCCGCACACTGTGCTCTAGGGCTTCATTCAGAGGCCGAGTGGGTGATGTGCACTGGATTAAAGCGTTTCGATCCACGGGACGGATTTTGTACTGTGGATGGCTGTTCTGGTTCCCATGTTGGGAAGCGAATAAAAAATGCATTGCTGGGTGGACGGACAGTGTGGACTTCACTTATGGAGAACAAATGGAGAAAAGGGTAGATGGAATCGGACACCAACCTGAGGGCTTTAATTACGGTGGATCCGTGTAAGCCTGGCTGTTGGTTTGTCTGAAGCACCCGGAGGTAAAGGATTAGGATTTGGATATGTAACTGTTTTGTAGCTAAGCTGTTCGGGACATTTCAAAACAATTCATTACCTTTATGAAGGCTTTTGAGGAGGATTATTCTTGTTTAAGGTAGAATTGGAATCAAATATTTCAGTTCAGAATAGGCTGTGAAGATTCTACAACAACATGCGCTGAGTCGACAAAAGGGAGGTATCTCCAGAGCTCCATCAGAAGCTTTTCAACTTCATCTTAAAAACTCTCCAAAGGCGTTCATTCTCGTGTCTGCATTTTCCCACCCAGCAAGAAGCCGGCAACTGGTGTAAAGACGCCGTAATAACCACAATAAAAATTCTGCTAATGACGTCCCACACGCCCTCTAGCTTCATTAAAAACTCATCAACAGCCCATGTGACCAAATGCAAAACTAACGGATTATACCTAAAATAAATATACACCGCATTAAGCAGGTGCTAATTGCTTTTATACATGGCACAAAGGCTTTAAATAATTGTAACTTATAGCCAAGGCATGTGTGTTTTTAATTAATAACAAAATCTTGGAGGAAGAGAAAGAAACCCTGCATCAAGATCAGTTAAAAAATGGGTCACTTTGAGTGTCACTCGTTTCAATATTTCGATTCTTATTTGCATAACAAGCTTTACTGACTCTGTTCGATAAAAAAAACATTCCTTCTCGAACAGAACCCAGCACACATGTTAGCCATCACTTGTCCATGAATGCCAAGGCTAAAGCATTCAAGATGCGTGCATAATTAAGTCCATAAAAACACAAATTTAGGGAGAAAAACAAAACAATACGATAGAAAAACGGGCAACCCGAGTCTCGCATCGGAGAACCAACTCCAACTTCAACCCGTCCTTGAAGGTTGAATGCCACACGCCTCCAAATTCTTTCAACCCGAAGGAACTTTTTTCCAGCATGCTATAAAGCAATCGTTCAACGTCACTAGCAACAAGTCACAGGACGGAACCCCAAATTTCACCCCCATTTGCGTGCGTGAAGGAACTAACCTATGTCCTCGAGGGGGAGGTGGTTGGAGGCCAAAATAGAACCTTCGTTTGGTGAGCGCAACTAAAAAAAAGGTTCTTCGATCGGAAACAATTGAGAAAGACAGAGAGGAGTATTTTGTTTGCAATTTTTATACAATTCCGACAGGACTAATCAAATTGAAAGCAACAAAAACCCACAAGAAGAGGATATGTAAAAATGGAAAGTAGAAGGAATCCAAAAATTTCCGTTTGACATTGACCTTCGCCTACGGGTTTGAAAGGGGTTTTACGGATATACTGTCCCCAATTTTTTTCTGTTCCATTCTTATTTTTTCCAGCAAATAAAAACAGAGACACACAATGAAACAATAGCAAATGCGTACCTCCACCGATACGCATTCAAAACATGGCCTTTTGACTCGCGGTGAGGCGTCCAGGGCAGAATACTAGCTTCCAAAAGCGGATAAGCGGACGTATTGAAAAAACAAATCAATCCCACGTTTCCACCCCACAAAGGTGTGCGGCACTTTTACCGAAGGTGTGCGCACACGTAATCCTGTTTCCGGTCCATATGACTTGACGTGAGGGATAGGAGAAACAGCATGATAAATGGTTCTGTACGGCAGAACGTACCGAGCGAGGCTTCATTATGCGACTTACACGTGCACAACGCGTGGGACACAGTTTCGCGTTCGGTTCCATTTCTTTTGGTGGCAAGTGTTTCGTGGACCTGCTTCCCACACGCTTAACACACTAATAAACGATCCAATTTTTGGCAATCGTCACTCCATCCGGGAATGACACTTTTATATGGTGTTTGTGTTTGAGATTCGGACCAAAACGCGTGTCGGCGGTTGTCCCCTTGATTTATCTTCGCGCCACGATTCATATACGCGCGTACGACCGGTTTGGAAATTCAATGTCAGCCGTTGGTGCCGTCGTTTCAACCGAAGCAAGTTGTTTACCGGTTCCATCCTTATCGGGGGGGATGATTCGACCACCGGCAGACTATTTTTCCCGTGCCCGTTAAAACGTCATTCTGCCTAGCGCTGTGAACAAACCGGCTCCGGCCACATTTGGCCACCCCGAAATGGCCGTGAAGAAATGGCTTCCTGCTTACACCGGAATCGTTCTTGGGACACGTCCACCCACTCACGCCGGGGGGTACAAAAAATATAAACACAGTTGAGTGTACCAACAGTTTATAGTCTTTTTTATCCAATCTTTTTTTTACAGACAATATATGATATTGAAGTCAAAAGACACACAGCAACTACGGCCAACATAGACGAGAAACTGCAAATGAACATTTGTTTTATACTTTCAGTGCTATTCTGAGATGTTGGTAAGGCTGCGACTCATCCCGACGTCCAGTTATGATCGTTTCGATTTTTAAATCTTCTCTTCACTTCTGGAGAGAAATTCCGGCAAATGTTCTACAACACTTTATCGAATGCCATCTAGACTGATGACCGGTAGTGAGGACCCACTACCCAACTACGCGAAACCAATAATTCCAGTAAACCATTCGATGGCCTACATGACCTAGTAGGTCGCATAGCCAAGAAGGGAGGGAGAGAGTGTCGTGTACAATCGTGTACATCCCATCCCTTGGAATTCGGCAATATTTGACGAGAAAATCCGAGGTTCCAATAGCTTATGTTGATGAGCATGTCGTCCATCGAAGAAATCTCCCAACAGACCTCAACAGCAGCCAACAGAACTTTTTATGAAACCTCTATCAGAAGACCTTATTAAATTACTCAAAACAGAGTAGAAGCTGATCGACAAATCCCATAAAGAGCGAGGAACATGCTAACAATTATATTTACGACGTCTCTGAATAAGAATCAAGCTATCCGGGGAAAAATTTGTTCACTCAGAAAATTGTTTACAATATTTTTATAGGAAGCTACTTGGACGTAAGAATGGACATTCAGTCAACTGTTGTAATATCAATTGTATTGCCATCCTAAATTAAATTTTTTTTATGTTAAATGATACGTTCGCAAATTCTCTCCCCCTCTGTAGTATTTTTATTAAAATATTGTTATATTCTTGCAGTGATCACATCAAAGTTACTATACAATCGCGAAAAGAATTCCAAATGCTTCCAGAAACGCATTCCAAATCACATCCCACCCTGTTCTCACCTGAGAAGTCGGTCGAATCAGCATCTACATCAAGCGAGCAACTACCGATGGAATCTACACTTCTATCCATATTCCAACCGCGGGGACAGAAGAGTAGATCGCCACGCTGTCTCACTTTCTCGCGGTACTGACCGCTGACGTTTTGGCCCGTGCTGCCTGGCCGTCTACTCTTCGTCCGCAAAGTAGTGGGGGTAGTAGCCGAATGAATTAATAACAACACACCGCCACCGCGCCCAGTGTGAACCGCCGTTCCATTTACTTCGCCACCGTCAAGAAGGGACCGAAGTTGCACGACGTGGCCAAATGAGGATGCATATATGTATATTCAACTGCCCACTGTTGGCCTGTGCCAAATTTTATCTCACCATTTATTATTCACACACACACACAGAAAAACATTCACATACACACTCGTAACACTGCAACACTGTTCAACACTTAAATGCATAAAACTTTTATCAAACTTTAGTGTAGTGGACTAATTTGCTTCCCCGTTGATGACGGAGAGGCAACACTGTTCACAACGAATTTTCACCGGACACACCGGATCTCTCTAAAGAAGTAGGACGAGAAAATGAGTATTTAAAATGCAGTTTAAGAAAACGGAAGTCAATTACAGATTAAAGGCACGTTAAAAAAATACAGCCAAACACGTACAACGGGAACAAAAAGACAAACTGCTGAAATATTAAAATCCACTTCACTTGTGACAGACTGCAGCTGTTTCGAGGAACTCAACACGCAACCCAACTTCACCGTACCAAGGGGGGGAAGGCCAACCGACCCGGGGGCTGCCTGGGGCTATTTAGCTTCCTTCCAAATAGCCGCTTCCACTTGTGGGGTCGCTACTCTACTGCATTCGTTCGCGCAGAAGTAGAACCCCAGTAGCAGTAGTGGTAGAACAGAAATAAAACACAATCTGCCCGGATGTAGTGTTTTAGAGCACCGCCGGGAGACACGCAGGAAAGGAAGCTTCCTATCCTGCTAGGGGTCTCCTCTATCGCAGGGATCTTCCGCTTTTTTTTGTCTATTCAGACGATATAGCACACGACAAGCTTCACAGTAGCGTTATGCCCCTCGGGAACCATACCGACGACGGTTTGCACAAGTTGCCCTCCCAAGAGTGGAACTCCTCAATATCCGTTCCGAAATATCTACTCTGCCGCAGTGTAGTGTCCTGTGGTAAAGAATTCCGCTCCTGGGGGGAAAACTCGTGGCAACACGGTGCACAGTGTCGTGTGCTTCAGTCAGAAGGCCGGCCCCGTCAGCAACGAGGTGTAGTAGGAACGCGTCGCGAGAATTACCGTTTGCAGTTCGTTAATTTAACGGAACATTCTATGGCGGTACGTTCTGCAGCGCCGTTTCGTCGTTCGGTCTAAATCTGGAAAGAAAATGGAAAAGAAAGGAAATAGTGCACCACATTAGTAAAGCCGTTTGATGCTACAACACGCTAGATGGGGCAAAAGATGGAAAGGTAGGAACCATTAGGCGCTAGGTAGTGTACCACGCTCCACGGGGAAAACAGAGAATCGCGCTGGCGGAAAAATCATTATAATTTAAACCGGGAAAAAAACTGTCACGACTAACAGCAGAAGGAGGTTCATGAGCTAGAGCACGGGCGTGTTTCGGTGGTGTCAGAGGAAATCTAATGATAGAGTGGTTCCCTGCTCTAGCCGGCAAAAGCCGGTGACAAGACGGAGCTGAGCTTCCGACGAGGGTTCAAGACTCTGTGCTGTTTCGTACAAACACCACCTCGTCTTCCCAATGCAGCACGACAAGATACACGTGATGCGTGTTCGCTACCACCTCAGTTGTGAGGGAACATTCCTACAATTTTAGAATCACCGTCTCATACCCACAACAACCCCCCCGAGAGGCTCGAAACAAGCCAAAGAACGCGCCTCATCAGCACTGAAAGACAAGATACCACCACTGATTATCTTCACAGCGCACTTCACTCAACTCTCGGGAAGGAAGATCTCGCAAGGCAGCGAAGATCACTGCGGCCGACCTCCACCTTAACACGGGCATCAATCGCCATCGTTTGCCTCACAGATGCATAGCGCTGCATTGCAAACGGGGCATTGTGCTTGTGTGCACATTGTCGGAATCTCACAGCGCGGAGGAACCTTTGAAATCGGATAGCCGGATGGGTGGAACGGCGATTTTTTTTCTTTTCCTACCCATCAGAATGTCATCTTTTGTTCTCGATCGGGGGAGGCGAAAGGTCATCTGTAGTTCCTCCCGAACGGTTCTGGGGCGCATCAGATGGAAAATCGTTATTCCATTGAAACAGAGCGCGCGCGAAAGGTCAATTAAAAATGGTGTCCCCTTATCGCAATGTTACAGTTTTCCTTTCAACAGAGTAGAGCGCTCAGACTCTTGACTGGGTCTTTTTTAGCCAACTCAAATTCTAAAATCCAAATCCCAACGCACAAGAAACACGGATTAAAAAAGCACTCACCCATGTAGCGCACGTAACGCAACGCAAACACACACACAACACAGGTACTTAAAAATAGATCATTCTATTTTAGGGACCCCTGCCTGTGCTAATGCAACCGCTGCACGCTGATGCAGCCGACCGATCGCTTATCCCAAAAAGGCAAGGGGATAAGCGAGAACAGTTCATGCTCCCCCGTTCTATGGGATGTATACGATGGAATGAAATATGCACTTCAACGGTGTGTGGCAGTCGAACGTGTCGTCCGTATCGCCTCATCTGCCTGTCGAGTTGTTGTGGTTAGTCCCCAAAAAACGCGAAATGTCAATGCAGTTCGATGCATTTTGAGTAGCAGCTTAGGGGTAAAAGAATGGTTCGGTATTCAGAACATTTCCATCGTATGAGAACCATCATCAAACCTATCCTGCAACGCTTAGACAAGGTGTGTTTTGGTCTAAAAATATATGTGTGTAGCTGTCGTGTCATACTTTATTTATAAACACACACTCAAATTAAGTATGGTTTTGTGCTAAATTAGTTACCTTCATCTAATGCATTGATTTTTGTTTTAACGAACCTGTTGAAACTGAGCTCATGCATGCTCAAAGTTGTCGTGAGTGGTGAGACAATCGAAAAACCTGAAACTAATTTGTCAATTTGAGCGACACTCCCCACTAGAGCACGCTGACCACGACAACGACCCATCATGACGCCATCCTAAGTGTACGAGCACTACAGCCACCACAGCCAGGTGACAAACAGTAGACGATGATCTCATAAGACCTTCAGAATCGCGTCATTGCGCTGCGAGAGGCATATTTCAGACATATTTCAAATCACACTAATTCTTGTTTTGGGAATCTTCTCTTGTAAATGACATAAGAGGTTTGAAGGAACGCCAGATTGCCTAACAACATCTTCAAACCATACCACAAGAGAAGAGTTACCGAATAAGGAATTAGTGCGGTATCCTTACACTTCAAAACTTCGCCCAACCGTAGGATGCGCTCGATGAGTGAGATTTCACTTTCAACCCCCATGCATGCGCGCCCACACACTTCACTCCTTTCGCCGTCAACGCCGGCCAGCGGTCATTCACTTCTCTTCACGGGTTTTCTCCCCCATTTCGGAATTCTATTCCACATGACTCACAGCCAACTGTCAAAGGAAGCAGCAATATATGCTTTCATCGCACCACTATACCCTTGCGAACGGTGTAACGCAGAGGCGGCGGCTCCCGAAATCCAATCATCACGAGGGCGTTCTACCTCACACCTTCTCCGCCCACGGGCAACAATCGCATCCGAATGCACCCAATAAAGCTAAGGGTGCCATAACGACTTCTGAATGATCTGCAGCCGAAAAAAAGGTGGCGGTTTGTGGCGCCTCCACGAAGATGTTGATGACGATCCCCCAAACAAAACAAAAAACAGCTAATACGATGTTAAATCCCGTTACAAGGTAAAACCTATGCTTTATGTGTTTTTTTTTTGGGGTGGAAAGCATAGCATCCATTTCATCCTACACGTAGAAGTCTTTTTATATTTATTTCGGGAGGCTTAAGTCACTAACTCATGATCGTGGTGCGCTTCACCTTGTTGCCGTGGTTCGGGCGTTTTTTTGGCGTAGGGAGTTTCCCCGTAACCATTCCCTTTCAATAAAAGGGAAGTTCTCCTTGTAGGGGTTACAACTTTCACAAAGTCCACTTTGGCAATAAAGAAAACAAAAAACGACAAGGATGTTCAAATATGGAACAGCATAGTACGATGCGAAACATATTATGTCCGGCTGGGAGAAAGTGCTTTATGATGCAGTCTTATTGCAATATATTCATACTGTGATGCATGTAACCGACAGAGCTATGGTAGCTTTGTGTATTAAGCATCTCTCATTGGCGACAGCGCAACTGCAAATCTTGATCAGGACAGTTTCTTTTTGAAACTTCTTGGAAACTTTTTAAGGAGTTGAGAAATAGTTTTGAGCATCTCAAGTACCGTTCATAACAGATCTCGGCCTGCCATTTCTGTCTTGCTGTGACTTGATTTTACCCGTAAGCAAAGTAGTCAGCCCTGCGTATGGGGTGGCGGTCTGGATGGGATTTGAGCCCCGGTCCTGCCGTGTGAAAGTCATACCACTTAATTATAGTCTAACATTGTTTCAGTAGCCTCTTTGCTAATTGGATGCTCATTAACTGATCTTTAGCCTATATTATAGCTCTGGCGATATGCAGAATGATAGAGGTAGCCTTATCTTTAAAAGTAACTCGAATCCAGCACTTAGCTTGCTTGCTTGCATATCAGCAATCAGCGTTGATGACAACTCACAATGAAATGGTCATTGTATTTTAAAAGAAGGTAATCAAGGTGTTCCGACACCCTAATCTATGCTCCACTTAACTGTCATTTACAAACAATATAATTTGCGACACATTCACAGGTTCACTCTCCAACGTTTAACGACGAAATGCCATACATTATTCATCTGAGCGATCCTTTCAAAAGAGTCGATTTTTTTTTTTTTTTTGGACAGAAACAGCAACAATCAATTGAATTGAATTTTAACACCACCTTTGCGAAAGGCAATTAAGGCAAATGCAAACATCGTTACGAACAACAAAAAAAGACGCACCAAAACGGTAGCAAATAGAAACAGCCCGAATCGAGCCGCACCACCTTTCGGGGGTGCAGCCGCATGAGTGAAAGTTTTGATGAAAATATGTTAATTAAAGATCATTAAAGTACGCTGCCAAAAGAGAGCAAAGGTACGCACGCACAGTGAGGTACAAATGCACACCTTTTTCAGTCACAACAGTAGTTTTGGAACAGTTTTTTATTGTGTGTAAGCCTGTTTAATTTGCGTGGCCAATTTCACACCCACCCAGAGTGGGCACTTTGTAATTATAGTGCCTCCTCCTCGGAGAGGAGGAATCTGTTGCTAAATTAACGCTGCATGTAAATTGCTTAAACCGTGTAAGGAAATGGTGGAAAATCTGTTTATTTTCTTACAATGCGAAGCGTATGATTAGTATTTACACCTTTGAAAATTGGAAGATTCGTATGATGATGTAAACCCACTTCACACATGCTGGGGATGAGACTTGAAAAAAAAGTGAGATGAAGAGAAGGAAAGAAAAAGTGGACCTCACTGCACGACTACGATGACAAATAATGGGTTTTGTATATTGTGGGGTAAACTAAATTAATTGTCCTCCGGACGAACGAATTGGATGCTGTCAGTCATCGTATATTTAAATCAACTGATTGCACACACTCACACCAGCGTCGTCTGAACGCGATTGACATCGTTGACAGATATTTCATCACATTTCATAATTGCTCATAACGTCCCACGAGGCGCTAGCATAATCGATTTTCGTTCTACAACATAAGTCTCCACCAGTGATCGATATCAACAGAAAACGGACACTTGACAGTTAGACTCTGCTATTCCTGGAACCATCGCGAGACCCCAATTTCTTTAAGTAGAACCACTTTTGAAATATTAAAAGCATCGTTATTCCTATTTTTACTGTGGCCCTCTCACTCAACAGAAAGGGGCCACATTTTGACGAGCTACAAATATGTCGTCTGCATTTAAGCAAAATGTTTCCAGAGCCCTGCTAAGCATTTCTATTTCCCAAAATCTCGTCTCGTCTTGCCGCTTACAATGATAGAGGCTCAAATGGATTTACAGGGAACGTTCATAGCAAACACGTGTCCCGTGTGTCATGGGGCGAATATAATCGCTCCAGAGGAACATAACTTTCCCACTAGCGATGAGTGAGTCATCGGAATGCTGATGAAGCGTACAGGCATAGACGTCCAGACACTGTCCCCTGTACGAATCTCAATCAACACTTCAGACCCTATTTGATAGCCATACCCCTTCACCTACCACGTAGCCAACGAGATGAAACAGTATCGTGATTTATGTGTTGCTCTTAAACGGTTCTTCTCGTTCTCCAAGATGTCTACTCCATCTTCTTTTGCTTTGGTTGAATGGGTGGCTGAGTGTTCAAATTTTCCACTTTTTCTTTCCAACATCCCAAGACCTTTGGTCAACTTAAACTTGGCCGAACGAAAGGCACACAATGGCAAATCGGCGAGTGCAATTTTCATCACCAACGCACACACACGCGCGAAATTTCACTTTTTCACGCACGTCATTAACATCGAGACGATACCGGAAAAAAAGATTGCACTGAACGAAAGCAGCATGCAACGAACGAGCATTATCGATCGATTTGATAAGCTAACAAACAAAAAAAACCCAGCACGCAATCGTTCCACTTTCTCCCGTACCCAAATCGAACGGACACACACACGGTAGCCGCCAGGCGTCTTTACAATGCCGCACTCTACTGGAGGATTGGACTTTTCACCAGATCGGGTGCTTCAAGCCTTCGACGGTTGTACGCATAAGTCACGTCACACCTTGCACACGTTCGTTCGAACAGTTATCGTAACTGTTTGTACTTGACGACGGTTTCCCTAAATCACGCGTTCGTGAAGCGCAAGTTGTAATGGTCGTACCAGCCAGCACAATCCAAACCCCAAATGCAACTGGCGAACGGCGAGGCAGAGAACCAACCACCACAAGGAATGTTAAAACTTCCGGGCGAAAGTTGACACTGACTGGCGGCGGTGATGATCATCCGCTTGTTTTCGCCGACGACCGGTGTGTTGAACTGCCAGTGCCAAAGTTCAACGACATACATACGGGGTGAAGTGTGGTGTGGTGAAGTTATGAAGATGACGTAAAACATCCCGAAGAACTTGTAGATAGGTGTGGTGCCTTGTGGACTACTCTTCGGCAGGATGTCATTAAAACGATCACTAAAATAAGGGGACTTTATGAGGTACTGGATACTTTGCGGTTTGGGTGGAAATAGTTTGCAAAAATTGGATTGCAAATCAAGCGTTCCTAAACTGCGAACTATAACAGTTTACTCCGGTTGCGGTCGCCTGCTTTGTGAAAACCGTAAAACGTAATCGAATTAGTTGATGTATATTCTGCCGCCACAAACCACGAAAGAAGCCATTTCTATGCAATGGGAACATGATACAATGTTATGAGTTGTTTTGAACAATTAAAGACGCAGATGGGTAGGACTGTTTGTGCAGTCTAAAGTTAAATCAGAAAACTGTTAAAAGTTTAGAACCTAGCGAAAGAATGCATTAGAATTAGCTGATGCTAGGCTAGTATCCGGGGTATGGGGCGAGCCGGTGGCCGAGGCGATAGGCGAGGGTCTTCACACGGCAGGACCTGGGTTCAAATCCCATCCAGACCGACTCCCCGAACGTAGGACTGACTTCTTTGCTACGAGTCAAATAAAGTCACAGAAAGCCAGTAATGGCAAGCCGAGACCTCTCGAGGTTGTAGTGCCAAGGAAGAAGAAGAAGAAGAAGGCTAGTATAAATTGGAAATCATTTTTCACTGAATTTAAAACCATGTTTATGGCGGGCTTTTTTCCGTGAATTGGTGGAGTTGAAGTAGAAATTTATCCCACCAAACGCCCGTAAAAAATCGTTTATGAAGAGTTCAGGCTCAAAGTATATTCTCCGCAGTCGTAAAACTTCAACTCATACGAAACCTCGCACCCATCAACCTAAAACCTCTACCAACACAACTCCTCGCCCATTGTCCCACCCAATAGTGGATGTGAAAAGTAAACTCTAATTCTCTTGCACAAACGTCACACGCACACGAAAAGTCTAATTTCCTGTCCTTTCACAAACTGTCCCACCGTGCATGCACCACACACCCTAGAAAGTGACCTCCTAACTGTTCACATACAACCTACTGGACTAAAGCGTCAGAGAACAGCTGGTTGGACACACGGGCAGTTGGGATTAATTTCTACTTCAACTCCCAGGTCCCACCAGTTCATGGTGGAAAATCCAAACCCATTCGCCGTTGTTTCGCGATAGAATAGGTACTCTACTGCTTGCTATACAACCCCATCCGATATCTGCCCTAGATCTAGACAGTTGCACCATCACGTGGATACTACCCGGTTTCAGTAGCACCGGGTGGGAAACCCCGTTGACAAAACCGGCACCATGATTCTTGCTTCCTCAGCATGCGCGATTGAGGTAAATCGGCGTGCAAAGCGACGGTGTATGATTGCTGCAATGGTCGGTGGTGTCACCATAATTCCTTCGACACGACAATTTAGGAGATCGTCGATAGTTTCTCCCGAACGCTACCCAACCGGACACTGTCTGGAGCACGTCTACCGGCACCCAACACCGTACTTTGCTGTGTCGGACATTGGCCGCCAACAAGTTGAGAACGAACGAAGGAAGTAAGGATTTATGTCACTTTGCGACGGGTGTTAGACAGCGCCGTTGTGCTTGGGTGGTGACAGCGTCGATGTAACAGTACCAACAACACCGGAAATGGCAAAACTTGGAAACGAAAATTGGCAAATATCCACCTTTCTCGAGCGTAGAAAAACAAGGCTCGATAGAATTGATTTTATTACGAAACGAAGGTAGGTTCTTGACTTTTGGCAGGGCTAACGTTTTCAAGATGAAACTTTTACGAAGGACGTTTACGTTGAAAAGTTTGCCACCAAATGCTAAACCTTGGGCAACCCATACTGATGATAGTGGCGCTTACAGAAAGGAATCTCGGTTACCAGTTAAGTTTGTTTGATCAATCTACTGTTGACTTTGAGGTAAAGTCTGTTTATCAAGATATTTTTTGGGCGTTTCGCTCGGAGTGCTATTTACCATCCGTCAGCTCCGAAAGCGAGAGCAAACGGCACACACGCATCCACCAACACTAACCGGCCATACGCTACCAATCAATGAAGGCAGTTGCTTCAACACAACGAGCCGCACGCGACAATTTCTGCAATCACATGAATCTTCTTGCACGCGACTCAACAGTCGTCTTCCCTTATTCGTGTCGTAGAGGAGGATAAAAAAATGCAAAACTGATGCCCATTTCAAGAAGACGAGGATCGCTACGATCGGCTCGTAGCAGCAGGGTTGCATCATTACGAATTGTACGGAATCTCCGGTACGGCTAAGTATCATGGCGTGCATTAACATATGCCGGGTGTCGGCAAGATGCATACTCCGACGGTCTCCAGCCGCATGGCACAACAGCGTGTATCGAATGGTGGGGATATTGTCGTGATCGCACAACATGACATTAATTGTACAATTTGTTGCCACTAATTGATGGACTATCTGCAGCCATCAATCTGTCGCCATGTGCTGTTGTTGCAGCTTGCAAATCTTGACTGAGGTGTTTCGTTTACGGGTTTCCTCCGTGTTGAATAACTTGTGCTTCAAACAACAGATAGCTACAATAAATAAAGACTACAGAAAGTATAAGCACTTGAGAAAATACTCCACCAAATTCAATCAACATAGGAAAGGCAGAGCATAATGTAAGAAAAAAAGGGAAGTCACCTCCCTCAAATACGACCAATCAAGTGCGTTAACATAAATGGTCACTCCCAATTGAAGGTGAAGGAGGGAGCAGACAGCATCCACGATATCCGAGGAGCCTGGCAAATGTGACACGAACCAACCGACGAACCACATTTCGCGACTCAAGCGACACTAATCAAGCGAAGCCGACCTCTTGACTCCGTGATTAGCGTAATTAGAGAACCACCGAAGCAGTCCCCCACAGATAATCTTCCAGCGCACGATTTAATTCACTCAGTCTCCACCAAAACCATTTACAGTCTATGTCATTAGACAGTTGCGCGTTCCATTTCCTTCTTTCTCGGTCGCGCACGGAGGTTTTGAAAAAAAGGAAAACAGTCTTGTACTGCTACCCGCACAGGTGATTGGTACTGTTTCCTCTAGCAAAGTTACCTAATTCCTGCGCTGACTGGGGCCGATTTGAGGGCGGACACACACATTATTACAGCATACAGAGGTTCATGTTGCCCGCCGGTGGTGAAGGTAGCGCGGCGCACCGATGGCGCACTGATACTGATACAACATTACGGAAAAGCCGATCTTCTTCGAGTCGATCATGCAGAAACTACGAGGAAGCCGATCGAAATACTCCCACAACGTACATGGCACCAAAAAAAAAAACGCTGCGGAACTCAGGCCAAAAAAACACAGAAATAAATACGGCAAGTGTATGCGCTTTCGGTGATAGTGCACGATTCGTTCTACGCACGAAACGATTGCATGTCTGCTGCACTATCCAAGCGTTTTATGTTTCCTGCATCAATGGGGGGAAAAAAGCTCATTACCAAATCAAAGAGCGAGTTGGTAGTTAAAAAAAAGGGCTTTACGACTGCAGAAGTTGTGTTATGCTTCTTATGATTTTTTATTTTCCAAATTATCTAATAATGACGGAAGAGTATTCTTCTTCTTCTTCCCTGGCACTACAACCTCGAGAGGTCTCGGCCTGCCACATTTCTGGCTTTCTAGTAGTAAAGTAGTGGATGGATGGGATTTGAACCCAGGTTCTGCCGGTCCGACCAACGGAAAAGTATTGCCCACTTAAAAAAAACTGTGTTAAAACATAAGAACTAAGGTGGATAACATTTTTAGCCCGCAGTTAATAATAATGGAGTAGCCATACGATCAGGCCGGCCTTGTTGAATAAAAAGCATAATGGTGAAGGTGGATGCATAACTCTCAGGGCTTGGACAAGAGTTGCATTACCTGTCTCTTCGATGTAAGCGGATAGCGCTAGGGAGCGGGCCTTGCCAGATCCCGACATTCGATAATTGCGTAGATCATTGGTTTGAGGCTCTCCTGTGTAGCAGATGCTTGCCAGACGAAGCTGAGACTGTAGGAAACATTTACACTTCCAGCACTCATTTACGTACAAACAAGGACTAGCTCTTGTCCTAGAACTAGAACTGATGAGATTCTTTTAACTGGTTTCCAGAGGAAGATTCGCGGAAGGATACTCGGAAGGTCCTGTATGTGTAGAAGGACTCATCCATTATCCGCTACAATGAGGAGTTCTACGTGCCTTACTTTAAGTTAATTATTGTACAACAAATAAAGCTCCCCGGGATATTGTGAGGCAGTGATGGCGTCGATGCCTCCACCAGCAACAAGGCCGGGATATTAGAATGCCAGTGGACTGGAGGACTTTCGAAGCAGCTGAAGAGCTTTCCACGGTTTTAGAGCCTAGTAGGTAAAAATTTTAAGATTAAGAGTAATCATGATTAGGAATCAACGAGCTGGGCATTACAACACGATGCAGCAACAATTGCTTCTTTTGTTTTAAAAAGATAATAAATATCTTGGAAATGTAACTTTAATTAGACGATGATGATAAGATGATTATGAGAAGAACTAATTGAAAGTCGCTCAACAGAGGGTTCAACAAGAGCAGCAAACCCCGTTTCAGAATCTATGAAGACTAAAATAATTTTAGTCAATCTATAAAGATAGAATTAGAGATGCACTTTTACAACGTGCCACTGTAGTTAAGATTAAAAATAACTTTTTATTTTCAATCTATTAAATTAAAAGCCCCCTCCAAAATGAGCTCTGCCCTTCTTCTTAACTACCCTGCAAAATCGAGAAAGATGTTTCTACCCCTCAAGCACATTGAGAAGTCACCAGCATTAGTTCCATCTCCCCTTCAGTTTAGCTGCTAATCAGCATCGCATCCGGCAACGCACAAAGCAGCATTAGAAAAAGATACACACATTACCGCTTATTACGCTGGTGCCCAATCAGGCGTGCTAACGGGAGGCACTCGGCCACAATCCGCTATGGTGTGCGGGGGGTGGAGGGATCAGGCTTATAAAATGTGCGCTGCGCGATGGCAACAAACAATTCACAACGATTTCACGACCGCTACCACTAATCTGGGTGCCGATGACGCAGATGACTCATTAAACCGTAACTGCATTTCCCGGACTGACTGGGACACCGGGTGAAAAGTGGACCCCGCCGTTTCCTTCTATTCACACATACAGACAGCTAACGCAGTATTTTCGTTTCTATTTCATTTTCCCATCCAAAAACCCGGCCAGCTTGACTACGGGTGAGCGAACCGTGGCGTGTAATCTCCAAACTCATTTCCTAGCTTTGCCACGTGCGTCGGTTCGGTCGTGGAAATGGCTCAATGGATCGTTCGGGATGATATGATGATCATCAACCAGCCCGAAAAAAAAGCACAATAAGCTAGTTTTCCATCACTGAAGTTTGGTTAAACGAAACCGTATCAGACTCGGGACGATTACATCAGTTGTTTTGGCATGAGATAAGATTTTTCGCTCCTTCCTATCTATGCTAAGGAAAATAATTGGAATGACGAAAACAAAAAGTAAAACATTCACAAACTGGGGTTTCCCTCCGATTCTATCACATAGTCTGTCGGACTGTAGTCAGAAAAGTTATTAACAAGACCATCGAACCGGATTTGTGGAGCTTTTTTGTGTGTGTTTCCAGATACTAATTAGGCAACGCACAAATTAGTGACTTCACGGAAGCCATCAACCCACCGACGAGCTCACGGATCGTATCATGTAAGTATGACACACCCACCCACACTGCAGGCCCAGCTGCAGTTTCCCATGACCACCCCCTCCAGAGATTGCACATTTCCACGTCTTTCATCAGCCGTTTCCTCGTACAAATTATGGGAAAGTGAAAGGTGACGAAATAAGGTTGCGTATAGGGAGGCAGGGTAAAACAGTTGTTGGCTTTTTCCTTTTCTTCCCAATAAAAAAATACACTGTTACTGCTGCTGTTGTGATTGGACAGTTTAACTGATTGAAACTGCCGGTGCCATATTCTATGCTTCATTTGACGTATCTAAATTATGCGACAATCGTGCAGTGCGCTGTGACGAGCGCCCGTCAGCTGCTTCAATCAAATAGAAAGTAATGTTTTCTCTAACCAGTGTGGACATGCCGTTTGTTCCCATTGAACAATCTAAACGCAAATTTAAATCAATAAAACCTTTCCTTCTCTTTGAGCGGAATGGCTGTTCCCACAAAACTCCTCTCTTCGTTGCTAGTTTTACATCGTCCATCGTCCACAACCACAACACTTTCACGCCGTGCAACAGTTTAAAGTTACACCGGTGTACTGCAGTAATTAACACAACAGCACTATGCACCACTTTACGACCACCTCTAATTCTTGCATTCTTGCATTCGCTTGCATTCGAAAGTATGTCCCAAAACCCATCGTGCTCAGTTTCGATTCGATCGGTTAGAGCAGTGTACGAATAGCAAACACCAAAATATTAACCCGACTTGTCAAATGAAAGCGCGGCGGAAGCTGCGCGCTTTGGGGAGCCACACAAAGCTGGTGTGGAAAAAATTAGCAACCGGCAGGCGGCTATCGGGGAAGGGAATTTTCCCACGAGCAGCATCAGCGAGCCACCACCCATTGGATCGATTTCACTTTATTCAAATGAATGAGGAGAAAATGAAAATCTACTCCGAATACACCCTTGTGCGTGGTGAAACAATAAAAATATGCAGAGACAAACGGGTGAAAAATTTGCATGAGCATGATAATGGTAAACCGCTTGTAAAACTGCATATGCATAAAACCCTGTGGCTGGTTTTTGAAAGAACGTCTGTGATTTCGCACCAAGTTCCTAGCAATAAACGAGCTCTCATTTTCTAACGCTGAATGCATCTCACCCATCTACCTGCCCAAGTACAGACATCATCTTATAACGTTGCCAACAATCGATTTGGAGTAACTATGGCCAAGTGTAACAAATTGCAGAATTCCAGTAAAGTGCAATAGAAATTATTGTAGAAATGAGTATCATTGGGCCAGAGCATACGTTCAAAAGAATATCCTGGACAAAAGGTGATCGACCTTAAAGAACAAAGCTTGCCGATCATATCTAAGGCGAAGAGTTTGATCGAAAAGCCTTCCCAAGTGACCTTAGCAACAGGTAAAAGAATTATTGGGCAATTCTCCACTGGAGAGCCTTGTTCGATCTTTCTGTAGCCAAGAGAGGCTTCTGGATAAGTGACTAGTCGGCTAAAGACAGCGAGAACTGAAATCCAAAATTCTTCCCAGGAAAGAGTTCGATATATTCTTGTAGAATCCTCCATGGATGTAGGTTTCAAGCAAAGTTGGATCCAATTGTTAATATGTAGTTGTATTTTATATTACATTAAACACATGCAAAGAAGTTGCTCGAAACTCCAAATTCAAAACGCACGAATAAACCCTAGACAATACCGAAATGAAGAATTAGTAACCGCCCGCCTTTGTACAGTACAGAACGCCACGTTTGCGATACCGACACGACTTGGTACGTGATAATATTTTCGGCGTAAGCCCTGTTTACGTATGAAATGGTCACGGGACGGGACCAGTGCCTTCCTTTGCACATTACACACAGTGCTCGCGACGAGAACCGCGCGATTATTCACTTGCACCAGTGCGACAGTGTGTACGTGTTGGCCGCCTCTAACGGGAAAGACAGTTCTGAGACGGCACGATGTCGTAGATTTACTTCGGTTCCTCGTCGTTGCTGTATAATGCAGCCAATTTGCAACCGAGTGCCGCAAGCAAAGCTGCATCTGATTGCATCTGGTCGGCAACCGTAAATGGATAGTGCCAATATCAACCGCACAGCACTGCGACAAACAATTCCTTCTTTGTGCCGATTTGACAACGTGCTTGGGCGTTTTCGTTGGGCAGGAAATTGTTGTTTTAAATTAACGATATACTATTTCGCGTTTATAGCATCAGTCTCCATAATTAAATTCGAGTACAAAAGGGCCAATAATCCAATTACCAAATGGATGGGTATTGACAAGTACTTCGATCGATCCTAAAAAAACAACTAAAAAGCATTCCCACACAAATCCTGAAGGACATTTATCATTTTAAATTTGAACCACTGTCACGAACAAAAAAGAGAGTAGTCTCAAGGCGAAATTAACATTTTACACCCCACCCCTATTATCCGCCGACCCGTTTCGGTGATTTTTACTTTTTTCCACAATTCTGCAGTGACACTTGTGAATGTCTGTCACATGCTAGCAGCGTTTACCAACGTATGCAATCATCAGTTGTGCTAGACACAGCCAAAACTGGGTCGTGACCTTTCTATCGGTGCGCTCGTACCCCATCACGCCTGTGTTCTGTTCCAAAGCGAGCAATACCATATAAACATATGAAACACGACACGGTCTTCGATTGTTGACACCTATCTACGGCCTTGAACTATGCTAATAATACAATGCTGCTATCCGAAAAAAACAGAAACGCAAAACACACCTCTGCATGGTCTGCGTCATTCATAAAAATCATTAGCACTTTGCAAGAGAAATTGATTATTCACTCTTTTATTTAATTAAAAAGCTTGCATGCATTTAGAGGCTTCAAACAGCACCTCTCTTTAAATTATTAATCAAAACAGTAAAAATGCAAATAATCTTCTACATTAGCATAAGTTAAATTGCATGCTCGTCACATGCCTGAATGCACACATTCCAAGAAATGCAACCCATCAATGAATTTGATCTACCATCATCATTATGCAGTCGCAGGTAGAAGGCAATTATATTAAATGTGCGTATGAATTTTACCACGGCCAGTACGTACATTACCCCATGTATTCCTGTAGTGAAAGAATGGTGCTATACCTAATGTTCCGATCAACAGACATCACAATCAAACCGAACTTCTCCTTTTCCCCGGGGCGCGCAATACCAGCTGCACTTAATCCACTCTAACGTATTCACCGTGCTTATGTACCGTGCAGGCAGGCGGGTCGTCGCGAGCAGATAGCAATTTAAATCGCCCTACGGCACCACACCACACTGGAATGTGCCGATGAATGTTTAATGCAGCAATTGAGCAGTGTTGCGCTTTGTGACTGACGGTTTGTCTCCGTTGGTCTATGATAGCTAAGTCAGGCAGCAACGCGTCTACTGTGATGGTTAGGCCACTGGTATAAAAACTTTATTTGAAATCCATCCAATAAATTGAGTCTGATTTTTTCAGTTGTCACACAAATCTGTGCCACAGAGTTTCTGTTAAACAAAGAAGTGCTGAGGAAGCAATCAGGACCATCCCTGAAGAGGATTTTTTTCTAGTTGTGCTCTGAAGCATCAGTAATACTAACACGCATCGTTATCTTTGGAGAGACCGCCGAACTATTCGTTAAGTTGCGAAATCTGTGTAAAATGAAGACCGCAGAGTTAGTTCACAGGATGTTTTATATATCAGCAAGCCCTCCGCTGTGCTTCATTCATGCAGATCACTTACTGGCAATAGAAACCCTTGTATCTCTCCATACACTGACACGAGTCCAGATTTTCTCGAAGTAAAAACAATCAATGGTCTATGTTGCTGACGATGTTTCACAAGGCGTTTCGTATCTAATTTGGAATTCCCGGCAACGAGAAGGCTGAGTCGCCGGTCAAAACAGACGTCATAGAAGGCCGGTCAAAAGAGGCGTCATAGAAGGCAAATTTTAAGATCGTTCAAAATCAACCTAAGAGTCCCTTCGATTCTCACGACAACTTTCCCTGACCAGCTTGCAGCACATGTGGTGGGCAGATGAACTCCGGCAATTCCTTGTTTTGATCTCTTTGCAAGTGTCCTTGCGGTTTGGTCTGGACCGACCCATCGATCCTCGGTCTCCTGGAGCCCAAGCATTCATACAAATGATGCCTCGGCAAATGTCGAATAATGTTGCGTTGAATGCCCATCTGGAGGAGCGTATAAATCTGGCTCAGAAGACAGTATGTGGTAAATGTAAGATATCTTTAGACAACGATATTGTCATATGAATCTGCTTTCCCATTTTCCTTCTCTCACAATCCTTTTTTAACTATTAAGATGTCTTATAGCGAAAGTTGATAAATTCGCTGCTTTCTACATTTAGGACTCAAAAATGATGCGGTTTATTGCGTAACCCTGGTATCTGATAAAGTATTTGAAATAATTATTCGTTTAAAAGCTCATCATGAACCAAAAAAATCGCAACAAATTCAATTCAATCAATTAAAAGCTTCATGAAAAACCCATAACAAAGCCCTGCCTTTTGTCATCGAATTCCATCGACACCAGTGGTAATAAGATACAGTTTTTTTTTGTGTAAGGTTGTAAAACAAAACCGGAACATCAAACACGTCCGCCTCGTCCAATATGATTCACGAATAAGCCAGCCATCAGCTGAAACAGAAGCAACGGTACGCGCACAAATGGGAAAGATCACATCACGTGAAGTTGTGCGTCTATTTTTTTTTCACGCCATAACGCACACCAAATGACACCATCCTCCACCACCGCGCAAAAAGAATTCGCGCAAAAAAGGCGTCTTGTTTCGGTGTGAACCGGCGCGAGACGAAGATCGCAATCGCGCAAATGTCAATAAACTTTGACCGGCATCGTGCCGCTAAACAGCGCTGAAGAAACTTGAACATGCTGGTGTTGCGTACGATAGCACCGTTCGGAAAATTTTAACCAAAACAAACATGGGAAACACCACTGGATACGTCGCTTTCATGAAGAGAACAAGACACATTTAAAATTAATGAAAATGGCCACAGGAATAAGTTGCAAAAAAAACGGAAGTGATATTTTTAAACGGCATCCTCCAAGAGTTGTCACCGCAAACAGATACATGGGAACGCTAATCTCCGTCTGTCTACGCATCATTAGACTGACCGGAGACTTCAATGTCGTCTTACTAGTGTTTTGGGATTTGAAAAAAGAGATTTTAAATATTCAATTAATTTTCTTAATCATACTTCACCAATATAACTCAATCTCAAGTTGACCAAGAAACACAGATTCAGGCAGACGATAAATCATCACAACTACAGTATTTACTAAGTTCACTTTCCACCCTTCAAAAACTCATTACGTTGTGCCGTTGTGCTGAGGCCCTCGTACAGCACATCCTTTCTTTTGTGGTGCTCTCTACCATCTTGTTGATTTAGCACAACGCAGTCAGAACAGAAATCAGTGGTGCGGAATCTTGAACGCCTGTGTTTACGCCTTGCTGGGCACAACAATCTAGCCGGCAAGCAAATAATAAGCCACACCGATCCACCATAGAGGCACGATTGATTCGCTTGCGGGCAGCAAAAACACTATTACGAACTAACGGAAAGCCAGCATGAGAATGCGTGTCAGTCACTGGGTGGAGTGCCGGGCGGCAAAGGGGACACAGGACAGCGAAGGTGCTTGCTGAGCTCTAATGGATGATATGATCATAAATTTATTAAAAAGAATCACCCCGTTTCGGATGAAACCCGGCTGTTTCGAATGTCTATCAGATGCTGTTCTTCGTTTAGTTTGCCTTCTAGATGCTTTAACACTTTATAACAGTCGATCAAATATAAAACCTCTAATAGTATAAATCGAAACAAAATGAACAGCTGGATCACAACAAATGTACAACAAAGATGCAAAGTTCTGTCGACGTCTTCTGGAGATGCTACGGGAAGATCCAAAAAAAGAAGAAGAGGATCTGTTCCACCTGGTGCAGATCGTTCCATTCGACTGATCAACGATCGATATGTAGAACATTACGCTTGGTAAAACTTGAGCTTGCTTACGTCAGCAGCAGTGAGATCAAAACAAGGTAAAACAATGATCGATTATTGCACACTACTGACTCACATTGGCTTCAGGAAATTTGAAACCAATTTCTGCAACAGAAGGAAAACGGCCACCAAGAACGGTTCCGCAATCGAAAAGGAAAACGTCAATGAACACCAATTAAATTGTATCTTTTTCTACTCAATTCAGAGGGTAAGCATGCAAAAAACATAATCCGAGGCAACTACTCTCCTTGACAATACTTGACCGTGAATTCTTCCCGAGACTGCCCAACGGAGGAAAAGCGTTTATGCGCGTTGGTGATGGGCACATGTTTGGTTCAAGGTTTGGTAGTTTCATTCCAACCCAAATTATGGTCTATTTAAAACAAAACTCTACCATCCCTATTGTTCTGTGTTACGGTTCGAAGCGTTTCTCGGTTGGCGAACGCGTCTGGACCTACGATAAGAAGAACCGCGATGGGCGATGAATTTCGTATGGTGCGTGTGCGTATGTGTTTTTTTTTGCCAGTTTGTTTACCATACCTAAAAGAGGCGCCATAAAAAATACCTCCCCATGGAAGAAACACACTGGTAAATCATTTTTTAAAAACCACCTTCAATGTGTATCATTTCACAGGTTTGTTGAGCTTTTTGGCCATATGAAAACATACGGCCTTATAACCGTCGCAAAAAAGACTCTAAAAATTCGATCGTTTTGCGGTATGGTTTACTGTGTGAGGATCGCTAAACTGCAGCTTTCGAAGCCATTTGGTAATGGTGCTCACAAAAGGAGCAATCGACTAATTAAAATTAAACCTGTAAAATTAAAATTAAACTAACGCTTGACTGCGATCTCCATAAAAGGGTATTTTATTTTATTTATTTATTTATTATTACGGTCAGTCGCCATATTGTAATATTCATAGAATGTTTTGAACTGTTGATCATGGAGCTAAAAGAAGTTTCAACAATTTATAAAACATCTTCGTGCATTATTCAGTTCTAAATCAATTTACGATTGAAGTAATAATTGTTATGGATTGTTATGGAAATTCTCCTCTTGCCCTAACGACCTCTTAGGTCATGTCTGCCATGGCAGGCTTACTAGACTTAATGATGCCACGTTGTTGGATAGTCAGTCCTCACTATGGGGCAATGGTCCGGATGGGATTTGAACCACGGTAATCGCGTACAAAGATCGGCGCCGATGTCGCCTCTAACGCCGGGCAGCTTAACATTTTAACATTCTGCATGTAATTGATTACTAGAGGTTTAATGTAATTTCAAAAGTGATTCCAACGACCATTTTTATGAGACAGAAAGAGAAGTCTTATAGGAGAGTCTCATTATTGAAGATCTAAAAATTTGCTGAAAATCTTCATAATGCAATTCAAATTTGAAATGCAATTTTGTTCTTGTTGATTCTTTAGACCTCGGGAGAACTTGGCCGTAACTGACTTCTTTGATTTGATTTTCCCCTGCCTCTAGGTCACGACCTCTCTTAGTTATAGGACCATAAATGATCAGGAAGAAAAGTGATTCCTTCACCTAGCGAATGACGGTCCGGATGAGACTCGATAACTGATCATGCCTTGTGACGGACCGGATCCAATATTTTTAAAATCATCCAATCTACCATGGTGTTGCAGTCACCGAAACGTTTGGAAACTTCTGATCCACAGTAACCCTTTGAAACCCTGGTGGTCCCGTGGTTTCAGCAACATCACGCTCATCTTTCGCTCTCATCAACAACACCAGGCTTAATGCTCGCTTGCTGCTCTCGCCCAACAAACATCAAGCGAAGATATCCGACCAGCCGGCCTTTTCCACTCGCAGCAGCAAACGCGCGATCGCAGTTGAAGAAGCTGGGAAACGCGAATCAACCGGGACCCGGGAAAGCAAACCGGCAAATCGAGAAAATCGGTAGGAATTCCGTCGACCTAACGGTACATTTCTAATGTAATGTTAGTTGCCACCCCCACCCCGCGCGCGAGCGGTTTTCCACGGTTCTTCCACCGGCCAGGCATTTGAAACAAAATAAGAAAAAAAGCTCCAATGGTGGATCCAGTACGGTAGGAGTGTTGGTGTGTTTCTCGCAGTGCTTCGGTTACGTTTACAGAAGATCGGTGTTGTTGTTGTTGGGTGAGCAGCTCACAAACTCACCTCATTTCCATCCCCCGGGTTTTTGCTGTAGCGTCTTAGTTTTCCTTCCGGATTGCTCGATCTTCCATTTCTAATTTTCCCACACCAATGAGTGCTTCCCTCCGCGCATCGAGTGTTCGGTGGGATTGATTTGATTGCATTGCACATTCCGAGTGTTTTTGCAAACCACAATTCGCGCGTTATACTTTACACATTATTCTGTGAGGTGCAGCTACATGCTCACCAAAACCACATCAATCGCGTTAGGCAATTTGACCTCGTGTTAGGCAAAAACTGCACGCACCGAGAGACACAAAGTGGCCTATCTCAGCAGCTAAATGGATAATTTAGAACGTGCAGCTAAAGCGTTGTCCTGCCCAATATTACATTCCTTCTCATTATCGTAGCGTATTTGCGAGAATCAAGCAAATAGCACGAACCTCTGCAACGTCTTTTTTTCCAGAGCATCGCGGCCAGTCGTTTGGGGCCCCCAGAATTGTGCCACCCCTACACAAACACCGATACGCAGGTGCAGCAAATAAAGCCTTGACCTGGTAGGTTCTGGACCACCACGCCGGAGAAGTAGGTGCTGTGCTGTCCGATGCAGACAGAACTGCATTATGCTTTTTAACCTCCCACACACACACACAAATACGAATGTTATGCGGCAGTACCACGTGGGAAGAATAATTGAATCCTTTCATTGCTCGCCTCGGGTGCATAGTGAAAAGTCCTTTAGCACTGTTTGGGAATTTTCCAATACGCTTTTCCAACGATCAACTCATATTTCAATATTAAATCGAACTAGCGCTGGTGCTTGAAAAAAAACTTTTAATGTGATGTCCAGCGGAGTAACTATCCCTCCGGTGGGACACGCAGTGCGTCCTCCTGTGTATGTGTTCTTTCGTGCTCACGACATGCAATCGAAACACACCTAAAAACTAAGCTAAAAAGGAAGGCAGGTTTTATGTTGCCGGTTCCTGTGTTTTTCCACCTATTTGACCATGTACCCGCCGCCATAGTCCCTCTTCCATCTATTTACCGACCGTACTTGAGCATCAGTTCCCCCGCAAGGGAGAAGTTTCTGTGTGCAAAGGTAAACAAAATATGGCTTCGATGTTTGATAAATAAACAAACTAATCACCATTAGGCGGGCGGGTGCTCCGGTTCGGTGGTGGTTCGAAGGTTTCCTGGAGCGAACTATGCCGAGTGCCTTGGAAGGAAACAACGCTGAAGCAACATTACTATGTAACTAAAAAAACGGACGAGCTTTTATTGGTGTGAATTATAAGTTTGTGTGTGTGTGAGTGAAATTATGTGTATCAAAAAATATGTTTCCACTTACCACGTGTTGAAACGAACGCTGCGTAGTCAGCATGCCACACCATCATGGCAGCCAACGAGAACTGTCACAGACAACATCAATAGAAAAAAAAAACAAAGGAAGCCTTTGTAGCTGGGGATGAACTTGATGCGCCTTTGTTTTGCCAATTTTGCCAGAACATAGCACGCCAAATCCTGTGCTTCCTGTTGTTTTTCTCCTTACATCTTCTATAAACGTTCGCACACACACAAAGAGCCGTACAGCATGACATACCAGAGCAGCACACGGAGCAGCGTCAATTGCACACGCACACATACACACACGCAGTTATGCTGTTTTTTTTCATGCTGCTTTCGATAGAAGATTGGATAAAATTTATCTCGCCCAATTGCTCGCACACACACTCGAAAAACAAGGTCACTGCACCGTGGGAAGGTGTTGATGATTGAGAAGAAAAACGTAGCCGCTGGGAGGGATGATGAATGTGCTGGGGACGCGCGATTCGCGAGACGGAGAGCGATGAAACTTTCGGAAACACCACGAATTTACTACGGCCATAGGTAACCTACTTTCGTCGGCGTTGAATTTAGGGGAACGCTTTCCTTTCACCTTTCGGGGAGTAGTTCCGTCGAGCCGCTAGCTCTGCCCTCTGCAGTTTGCCACATAGATTCCGGAAGGTGGGCGAGTGTGGATTATGCGTTGCGTATGCTAACCTATGCCGCAAGAGAACGCCCTGGTCGTCAGGAACTAACATCTGCCTTTTACTGCTCCAAATGACTGTCTAACTTTTGCCAACGCTAGCGGAATCTGGAAATTCCTCAACACTCCCACAGTCGCCACCAGAATGGCCCATCGTTTTTATTTCCACGATAAAAACTAACAGGGCCGGGAAGTATCTTGCATCGCCAACGTCATCACCACCACACCAACCATAACTTTTCGCGAAATTATTGTTTTCTGCGTTTTCTGCTACGAAAGGAAACTCGGAACATGCGAATGCACCCAGAGAACATCCTTCCAGCTAATGACGCCTCCCCGAAAGTACACCTTTTTCCAAATTAAATCACTTACACCAGGAATTCGTGCGAGACGCAGCTTCTCACTAGCAAATTTCCTCTACTTCACAATGCAAATTTGAGTTGAGATTTTTCGTAGGGGGCGAAAATCGAAACACTTGCGACAAAATCTACACAGGAAACAAACTGGCTTCTTCAACCTGACGTTTCTCCGAATGCGATTTGACGTTTTGGATGCTTGCGCAGCATAAAATGGAATTACAATTATTGCCGAATGGTGGAGGGAGGCGTGCACAGTGATGATATTTTGGCCAGGATCAGAAAGATGTTTTTCCCAACAGTGCGTTCAAACGGGATCAGCTGTCAGACGGGTTGGATCCGGGCGGTATAGATTGACAGCTGGGTAAACACAACCTCAAAAAGCGAAATAGAATAAATATACGAGGCAATAAATGGAAAATGAAATATTGTTTTGTGTTAAGCATGGTTCTATTTTTTTTTCATTTACTTTTAAAGTAATTAAATGGTTTTTATCCGTTTTTCTTTTCCGATCTACATTTGTTTGTGTTGCTCCCATCTGTCAATGTAGCGCAATCGAAAGAGAACAAAACACCAGAACAACCTCCCACTCCTGTAAAAAATCAGCATCAGCCGTTCGCGATCCGCGAGAGAGGCTATTTATTTACTCTTGTGCAAAAATTTTCCCTTCCGTAATCCAAAGAGGTGACAAAACAAAAACGAAAGCACAGGCCTTCCGTGTGTGATTCGCGCGTGTTTCTGTGTGACTGTTTTCCTTGCGGGCATCTGCTGGGTTTTTTGTTTCGGCAGGACAAACAGTGTAACTCGTTTGCCAGTGTAGCAGCACCCGTGTAACATCCGTGCAGGGAATCCGTGCGACGGCCAGCAACATGTCCGATCAGGTTATCGATCTGGTGAACGATTCGGAAACGGAAGATGTGATTATGATCGAGGATCAGCCGGAAACCAGCGAGCCCAAGGTGGAACGGGAGTCGGCGATGGAAACCAATGGGCCGGAGGAGGCGGCGGACGATCACGACGCCGACGAGGTGGAATTTGTGCCGGTCAACATGCAAATGTAAGTACCCGTCGGTATCCATTTTTCCGTCACGCGTCACACCAGACCGGACGGTGCAAAATTTTTTGGTTAGGATGAAGCAGTTCCATGTGAGCAGTGGGTTTGTATTCGTAGCAAAACTACGCTGTACCTTGCTGGTTTGCTTAATCAGCTGCGTGCAAAATATCAAGGGATGACTGTGACCTTGTTTTGCATATGACGATAGGTGCTTCCTATGAGGCCTACAATAGAGAGAGAGAGAGAGATCAAAAAAGGGTTAAAACAAATCAATACTGAAGATGTACCATCATCATGGTCCTGGGGCTTGACTTGAATGAGCAACGGTGGGCAAGGTAACAAAGCATACCCACCAGCCTCACTACTGCTCATACGGCCCCTGTACGGCCAGACACTCCTCGTTTTTTGTTGCATTCACAGTCCCATTTTGCCAATGTTTCGAGGGCAATAGAATTACGCACTGAGGTAGAAACAATAAAGGGCCACCCGTAGGTGGCCGGATCCATTGTTTGAAATGAAACAGTGCCGGGTTTAATCTGGCTAAAACTAAGCAGCCCACCCGGTAGACCTTTGGACCTAAATTGCATACAGTAATTTCGGAGTTAACCCCTTTTCTTGGAAAGGATTTGCACTGGATTTCATATACTGAACATAATCACACGGAAACTCGTTCTCTTTATCGCTAAAATGTGTTTTTATCTGCGATTTTGTGGTGCTCCCCCCAGTACACAGCTTCCTATCTTGCGGTCGGTGTAACCTTACCATTGGTTCTATTTCAAGTTCTGGATGTAACACACATTCGTCCAACGGACATTCGTTTCAATGTTAACGAATTTATTGATTAAATAATTCCGATTCCATGTGCTCGTCATGCATTCGAAGCATTTTTCGCGTAATTCAGAAAACAAAACCACAATCACTATAACCTTGGGGATGGGAAACGTAACAAGAAAAGAGATAAAAGTGTTTTTTATCCAGCGCGCGCTTAAATGTGTACCGGAACGTGTAGGATGAGCTGTGCTCGATCATCGAAACAGGCAGCGCAGATCGAACATCGATAGTCTACCGTCCCATCGGCTGAGGTAGTGCTTTTGCTGTCCCCCTCATACAGACAGCTGGGATCGTTTTCATCCACCGTGCCATCGTCCTTCCTCTGTACATCGACCAGTTCCTCCATCATATGCAACGATTCTGCATACGGTTTCGAGTCAAACGTATCGTGCTGCTGCTGGTGGAAAATGCTGCTGATAGTGCTTTCGCCACAACCGCCGTTACCGCTACTACTGCTGCTCTGTGTATCGTCGGGTGCTGGCAGTCCATCGTTTAGCAACATGGCAGCTAACCTTTCGGAAGCATCCACCCCCCGTTCCTCCGGTGTACCAGCGTTCGCAACGTTAGCCGATGTCCCACTGTCCATTGCTTCCGGTGGCACCATCGTACCGAGCGATGGGTCTGTTTCTTCCTTGACTGATTCCGGTGCGTAACTCGGTACACTCGTGTCGTACGCTTCCTTCAGGAAGTTTACCTCCCGTTCGAGCTGACGGCGCGTTAACCGCTGACTGCGCAACACTGCCGGTGGGGATGGTTGCGGGACGACTTTCTTCACCTTCTTTTCGACCGCTTTCGATTGCTGCTGTTTGGTCGGTGTTGCTGCTGCTGCTGCTGCTGACTTTTTACTTTTCGCTTTGCCCTTTCCTTTCTTCGGAGGCTGTCTGTGCGGCACACTTTTCGCCGGAACAACGCTCTTTAACGGCGAGCGAAGAATTTCTTCCAGATCGTGCACGGTGTCACTGTTGAACCGTTCCGTGTACTTGCCGCCCTTGTGCGATATTTCCATCAGCAGCTGCTGGTCGAGGGCGTGCTCTTCCGAAGCGCTAAACGAGGTGGTGCTTTTGCGCGACTGGTCCACGATCGCCGTCGGCTCGTCCAGCGGATCGTCTGTGTTTCCATCGTCCAGCAAGGGAAAGCTTACGGACGAGATCCGGTGCGGGGGTATTTCCGGCAGCAGCGAGTTACGCTTCCGGCTACGGAAAAATGCTTCCATCACGTTCGTGATCGTGCTGCTACCACCGCCGCAGTGTGCCGGTGAACCTCGATCGTCACCAGCGTCCGTTTGCTTTAGCTCCCCGTCATCGTGCGGAGCATCTTTGGTGGCATACGGTGAAGAACGTTTGCGGGATGGTTTCTTTCGCGCCGGGCCAGCTACCTTTGACTTCGGTACGTTCCCAGCAATTGTGCCGCGCCTGCTGCTGGTGGTTGGCTGCGCTGGTTTCGCTTCCGGAGATTCCGGAGGAACATTGCCGTGCTCGTTGTTCGACGGTTCGTCCCCTTCCTGCTGTCCATGCAGCAGCACGATATTGCTCAACAGATTGATGCCGTTCGCGTGCAGCATATCGTGCACCGACACGCGCCGTTTAGATGCCCGTGGCTCGTTGCTCCGCTTGTTCCTGAGAGCAGCACCATCCTGGCTGGACGAATGCTGCGAAGATTTAGTAGTAGCGCGTTTCACACTCTCCTTAGCGCTATTGCTTTCCTCGTAGCCATCCTCCTCCACCACCGTATCGTCCACATCGTCGTCGCGCTGCCTGTTTTTCTGCTTCCGACGACCACTCTTCAGTCGCTCCAGCTCGTGCGGATTGAGCTTACGGCGCCGTTTATACTTCCGCGGGAAGGTTGGTGGTTCTCGTTTCATCGCCGTGTTCGTATCGCTGTGCTCGATCAGATGCTGCACCAAATCACCGGTCGTAGAAAAGGGAGAACTGCACACAGTACAGTAGTACGGTTGGTTGGCCGAACCGCGCTTCGCATCAGCCTGCGAATGGTGGGCCCGGATGTGCTCTCGCAGAACCACCCGCTGATTAAACGCCTTCGGACACACGGGACACGCGTACGGCTTTTCGCCGGTATGTATCCGCTCGTGCTTCCGTAGCGTTCCACCATCCGCAAACGCTTTCCAGCAAAAGCGACACGCGTACGGCCGTTCGCCGGTGTGGATGCGCATATGGATCTGCTGCGACGAACGGGATCCAAACGTTTTGCCACACTCGTGGCACGGATATTCGTTCGATTTCGTGTGCGAATGGCGATGGTTCATCAGCGTCCGTCCGTCCGGGAACTCCTGCATACAAACCTCACACCGGACCGTCTTGTTGCGGTGCGAATCCATGTGCCGCTTGAGCCGCGCCATATGGTGGAACGTTTTGCCGCACTGCGAACACGAGTGGGCCCGTTCGCGCGAATGGTCCCAGGCGTGCTTTATCAGCGTCGTTTGACTTTTGCACCGTTTGCCACAGATCGCACACGATGTGGCGGTCAGCTCGTGCTGGTGGCGCTCCTGCACATGCTGCTTAATGGTCGCTTCGTCCAGGAACTTTTCACCACACAGCTGACACTCGTGCGGTTCGTACCGTGCGGTGTGTGTTTCGGAGTGTTCCAGCAATTCCATCCCACTTTCGAACGATTCGCCACATTCGCGACACGTCAGCGGGGAAGCGGTCGGGTGCTGCGTGTCCGGCTCGCTGGCACGATTCTCATACTGCACCTCGATCGTATAATCCAAATCGCCATACTCTTCTTCCTCTATTTCCGGATCGGTGGTGGCTTCCCCGTCCATCTCCACGTAATCCACCCCAGCGGGCGCTTGTATCAGTTCCTGTTTAACGATCACATTACTATGATCGGCGCTTGCATTACTTTCACCCACAGCGCCGTGCGCCTGTTGTATGTGGTGAAGTATGTGATCGGGTTGGAAGAAAACGGCACTGCATCTATCACAACTGAAGCGCTTCTTGCCCGTCGCACTGGATGCGCAACCAGAATCGTGCTCCTCGCTGTTACCGACTTGCTGCGCCGTGTGCACACGATTGATGTGAATACGCAGCAGGGACCATTCGTAAAACTGTGCATTGCAGTATTCGCACTCGTATTGTGTTTTGTTTGTGTGGGTACGGGTATGGGCCAGTAGCGCTTTTGCCCTCCCGAACGATAGGCCACACTGTGGGCAGACAAATGGCTTTCGTTCGTCGAGCGGTGGTGGTGGCGCCGCTATCGTGTCTTCCGGTTCCTTTTTAATTTGACGGCTAGCAGCGGTGGCTGCTTTGGTCGAAAATGTGGCTGGCTTTGTCCGTGCCGTACTCACAACATCTGTTGCAACAGCAGCAGCAGGCACTTTTCTTTTCCTTCCAATTCTTTTCTCTACACCACCCGACGTGGAACTGGCCGTTGGGCATGCATTATCAATGGTCAAACGCTGTGGCTCTACTTCTATCGAACCATTGCTGAAGGAAGTGATCTCGCACTGCTCGTAGGGAGAAGCTATCGTTGCCGAAGAAGTGCCATAGCTGGTGGTCGAAATGAGCTGCATCGGCGGTTGCGAATTGTAGCTCACCATCGTGTTCTGTATGTACAGATCTTCATCCTCGCTCGACTGTCTGATACGATTTTTGATGTGACCCGCTGTGCTGGCCAGTTCTGGTAGTTCATCTATAAAAGAGGCAGAAAAAGGAAAGAATCAGTTGTGTTGGCTTCGATTAGCGCCATACACTGCGCGGGGGGGTACGTACAGTCTGCATCCTGCTGATCGCCACCGCGCAACGATAACTCATCCTGGTCGGCGTACGCATGCTGCTTCAGATGGTTGATTAGATCGGCCCTCCGTCCATACTGAGCCCCGCACAAATAGCACACATGCGGCCGATCGTTCGAGTGTGCCATTAGATGGTTCTGCAGGCTTGCCTTCTTCCGAAACCGCCGGCTGCAGAAATCGCACGGATAGGGCCGGGACAGCGTGTACTGGTCCTGATCGAGCGGCACCGAAATGTCATCGTCCACCGCGATCGCCGTGCTCACCCCGAGCTGATCCACCGTCACCTGCACACACTCCTCGCCCTGCGACTGCACCCAATCGTCGGTAATGATTTCCTCCGTCACTTGACACTCTTCCGCGTATTCTGCCACTGCCGCCGGCTGGGTTTGATCGGCCGGCGCGTCCGGTGACGGCACATAGTCAACGTAATCAAGATGGGCTTGATCGCTGGAGGGCAGGGAAGGAGAAGGAGCGGTCGAAGTGTGTTCCATGTTATCACTGGACGACGGCAAATCGGACGAAGTCACGTAGATTAAATTTTCCGGTGGAATCTGATCGATGTTCTGTATCGATCGCTCGTCCACGAGATAGCCCTGTCCGTCGGCCGTTTGTAGCAGTATGGAATCGTTCAACATAGCCGTATGGTGGTGGTGGTGGTGGTGGTGCTGGGCGGTTGTTGTCGGTCGGCGAGGTGACTTGGTCACAGCCAGGTATGAGCTGTCGATCGTCGTTTCGTACAAAAGTGTGCCATCGTTGCTCCCGGCCACCGAACCTTGCCCGGGGATGCTTATGATTTTCACATTCTGCCGTGCGTTGGTCACATATTTTAGCGTTGAAATGCTTCCACCATTGTTTTGGCTGCCGGGTGCAGTGGCAGCGTTGCTACCTCGCGCAGTCGGCTCCGCGGTTGCCACTTGCCAAACGGGGATCGTGTTGTGGCTCATCACTGCACCGCCACACAACGACACTTTTCCGCTGCAATAGAAAGCACACACGTCGAACAATTACTCAATAAAACGGTGCCGAACGTATCGTAATTTGGCTGTGGAGTGCCGCCGCTTTCCATCACGATAAAATGACAGCTCCCGAGCTTTGGCACACACTTGCGCACACGCTTCGTGGGAGATAAAGTGGTTGCGGTTGCGCGCCACCAGAGGGCGCCACGGGTGCCGCTCGATTGGTTTGGGTCTGCTCGGGTTGTGTTGGTTTCTTCTGTGCTGCTCACAAACGAACCACTGGCACCATCGTTTTTGTTTGGCTGCACAAACTTAGGTTATGGTTAATTTTTTGAGGTTATTCTATAATAACCGACATCAAAACAAAACCCAGCTGATTTGTGTACACAAACCATCTAAGTACAAGGCGGAAGGGAAAACTCGTGCAGGAGTGCGACAGGAACACGAGGTGGTGGTGTGGTGCTTTTTTGCTGCTGATCAATTTAATGCGACGAATGCGCCATTTTAGAAAATTATGTTCAATTCTATTGGAACCGCTTTTTAGAATACCCTCGATTTGCCGCTAGGGAAACCGAGTATGTGCGTTTCGTGTTGTGCGGTGCTCGATCTTATCGCACTTATTGTAGTTGCGGTGTTGTGTTACCGTGATGCCTACTTGCAAGGGTGCTAGTCGTAGCCGAATATTGGTCACGAAATTCACTTCACTTTCGGTGTCCTTCTGCTAGGAGGCAACCAGAAGCAGGGCAACAGAGAAGCGAACAGCAGCGGCGTAGCGTGCACTATTCCACGCTCGTATACTGTTCGTGCCGGACGTTTCGCTCGTTCAAAAGAATCATTTTTGTAAAGGAAATACGAAATATAACGTGAAAAACTAACTAAAAAACAAGTGCAAATGCGAAAGGGCCAAAACTATGCTGATATTTTTTTTCGGCTATCCTTCACTTTGACAGCTACAGAACAGATCCGATTGATTCGCTGAGTGGAGCGGATCAATCGTTCTGGGATTAGTCGGCCATCGCTAGCCTGTGGTGTGATGGAAAGGTTGGCTCATCATGTATTTGATTCACATAAACAAAAAGTATATTGCAATTATTCTTATGTTTCTAAAAGTTTTTAACTTTATTTTTGCTAATATTAAATCGTTGTAAAAGTACGGAAGCAAATTCACACACTTCTTGTCACATTTTCTGTCACACTTTGCTAATGTCAGAAATAGTTCCTTCAAAACCACACAACCATATGCGCCGACCTGGTCTGCTGTGCCGTTCATTCTGTCCTTGCACGGGGCTCGTGGTGGTGTGGTGTAAATTTGGTTGCTATTTGGAAACAATCTCTCCCTCTTGACGAACAACACCGTTTGGGGAAACGTTTTCGTTGGCAAACAGTTTGCACCGGCCTGCTAGGGACGGAATCGGTGATTTCGGGCAGTGGCAAGCAATTTCGGAAAGAATACCCCATCGTACTCTAGCGCCATTGTTGTGCTTCTTTCACAATGGAGGAAGTGGTGACAATCGAAAGGTGTGTATATCTGTGTGTGTGTGAGTGTGTGTATGTATGCGCGCGTGTTATTACGTCGAATAAAGTTGTCCAAAGTGTAAAATTTAGTGAACGTTTCCGCACTAGACTACACGGAGAACGGCGTCGTTGTAATTATAGCATTTATTTGAGGCAGTAAAACGGTATCGTTAGATTGCATTCCCGCGCCTCCACCTGCTTCTGTTTGCTTCTTCAAACTAGGCTACGCCATCTCTAGATTCGCCCCCCAATTCCTTCCTCTGTCCTTTATTGTAGGGGGGGGGGGGGGGGCTGTAGGTTGCTTCGCGGATGTGAATATTTATAACTGAGCTTCTGGTTCAATTGCGCAAAAAGAGTGCAATGTTACGTTGGCCAGACTGTTGTGTGACCTTTTGCGAATGTGAGAACGTCTGACGCCCTAATGTTTGTTTCTTTTTTTTGTTTCCTTTTCCGTTTGTTTGATATAGGTTGGCGGAGGAAAAGAAAAATAGCGGCAACGATGAGTACAAATCGAAACGCTACGAAGCTGCCCTCCGGCTCTACTCGGAAGCGATCCACCTGAGCCCCAAAACAGCCGCGTACTATGGCAACCGATCCGCCTGCTACATGATGCTCGGTGACTATCGGGCCGCGCTGAACGATGCGATTGAGGCCATTAGAATGGACAAAGAGTACGAGAAGGGCTACATCCGGAAGGCCAAATGTTGCCTGTTGCTCGGTCAGTACCCTGCACGCGGTACATAAGGATCCTTCTTCTTTACAGATAAATTAATCATAAGCCCTTTTCGCATCCCACCCTTTCTTCTACCACCCAGGTGACGTGTACGGAACGGAGCAAGCGATCCAGATGTATCGCACGCTGGATTCATCAAACACGGCACTGCAGGAGGAAATAGGCCTGAAGCAGTTGCGTGATTTGAACGAGAAGGCGACCAGCTGCTACGATAAGAAGGACTATCGCACCTGTCTGTATCATTGCGACAATGCGCTCAAGATTGCTCCCGGTAGCTTACAGCTTAAGCTGCTAAAGGCGGAATGTTTAGCCATGTTGGAACGTTTCGAGGAGGCAAACAACATCGCGATCACGATCATGCAGTCGCACAGCACCAACGCCGACGCGATCTACATCCGTGGGCTAAAGCTCTACTACAGCGACAACCTGGAGAAGGGCTTGCTGCACTTCGAGCGTGCGCTTAAGCTCGATCCGGAACACAAAAAGGCAAAGGCAATGCGGCACAGGGCGAAACAGCTTAAGGAAAAGAAGGAATCGGGTAACGAGCTGTTCAAGACGGGCAAGTACCGGGACGCGTTGGCCACGTACACGGAAGCGCTCGTGCTGGATCCCCAGAACAAGGACATTAACAGCAAGCTCTTCTATAACCGTGCGCTGGTCAACTCGAAGCTCGGCAATCTGCGTGAAGCCATAGCCGACTGTACCAGCGCACTGGCGCTGAACGAGAAGTACATGAAAGCACTGCTCCAGCGTGCCAAACTGCACTACAACATGGAAAACTTCGAGGAGGCGGTTAAGGATTACGAGAACGCGCTCAAGCACGACCGTTCGTCGGATGTGAAAAATTTGCTCCGAGACGCCAAGTTCCAGCTGAAGAAATCGAAGCGCAAGGACTACTACAAGATACTCGGCGTGACAAAGCAGGCGACGGAAGATGAAATTAAGAAGGCGTACCGCAAGCGGGCCCTCGTGCACCATCCCGACCGGCACGCCAACTCGACCGACGAGGAAAAGAAGGAGCAGGAGCGCAAGTTTAAGGAGCTCGGTGAAGCGTACACGGTGCTGTCCGATCCGATGAAGAAATCGCGCTACGATAGTGGACAAGATCTGGATGAGATGAACCATAGCTGTACGTTCAATGCTCACCATTTGCAGTTAGTGATTGGGATCGCTAATCGCTTTTTTCTCTCTCTCTCTCTCTCTCTCTCTCTCTCTCCCTAGCAGCGGCGGAAATTGATCCGCAGCAAATCTATAGGCAGTTCTTCTTCCCGTCCGACGGCTTCAACGGATGCAGCGGTTTCCCGGGCAGTGGCGGTTGCAATAGCTCAAACTTTACGTTCCATTTCGGTTAAGGCTATAGACGTGTGGTACAAGCTGCTGGAAATATTAAATGTGGCGCATTAAATGTAGTAACCCTGGCATGAGTCCTCACCTTCCCGGTCCGTGACGGATGGCAACCGACCGACAAGGAAGTTTACACAACTGTTTACACGGTACTGCTTACCTGTCGTGTTGTTGTCGCTACAGTACACACGGACACAAACACACACACTCATACCCACACATACTTCCAGGTTCATTGAATATTTAGTAAATGTATCGGTAATGAGCATATACAACAAAAACAACAAAAAAGGAACTTAAGCAAAAAGCAATGAACTCGAGAATCGGCAAAGCATAATATCATGTTTTTCGACACTTTATATATCAGTTTTGTTACACGGTAATTTTTTGATGCAGTGGTAACGTTTCGCTTAGCTTTTAAAAGATTGTACATTAGATCTGTTTTATTTGCGCGTACCTTCTTCCACTTACAACACTCTTAACTGGAGAGCCAACTAGGTCATTTCTGTGTAAATGATTGGTGTACAGCAAATGAGACCAATTGTCGGAAATTCTGATCTTTCTCTGTGCTTGACAAACTGAACAGAAAAAAACAAATGAGCGATCGTGTAGTGTACAAAAGAAAAAGTCTATTCCTAAAGGATACCATCACAGATCTGCAAAATGATTCATTAAGCATTTTTTTTTGTAATCCTGAAATGCCTGTTTTTATACACTTCTTTTTGTGATTATGTGACGTTGCTCACTCCTCTGCACCTCTCAGCGACGAGCAAGAACAGTCAGTCAGCATAAGATAGCAAAACGAAACAAAAAATGAACCTATGTGTAATCCGATTGCGAAGCCACCAACACAACACAACACACTTACGCATACAACAATTTACAGGAGAAATTAATCGTTTAAATTGGTATGGGGCAACTGGGTGATGTTTGAAGAATAAAAACAAAATGCACCTATTTGCAACCGTACAAATGTTGTGGCAGGTACCGTGAGGTGCCATGACTCAAATTTGAAAGAAAAAACGAACCCAAAGCCCCCAAACAGTTGGGCGAGGAAGATATAGGATAGCCAGTCGGGTTTTTTTTTATCAAGCAGGGGCCCTTAAATACTTGTGAAGATTAATGAGGTTAAACTCAAACCGGCTCTGCTAACAACTGGCTCTGCAACAAACCGGTAGGCTCGGCTAACAACTGTTGAATTACACTGGAGTGAATAACTATTGGTTGATCTTCCAAGTGAGCCAAAAAAAGGACATGGGCTCCAAGACCCACAACATCCTTTAGCCACGTTTGAGAGCTAGATGCCCTTCTCCATTGAACTCTACAACGACGAGCCGTATCATGGTCTTCTATACGGTCTATACGAGCCATGGCACAGCGAACTAGGCTCGCTAAGCTCTGGTGGGCTTGCCATGTCATAAGAACGGTACCGGACAACCCAGATCAGAAAGCTCTGGGCAGCAGATGACTGCGGTACATCGTGAGCAGCAGCACCAAGGACTCCTGCAGCAAGCTCAAACCGAGATGAAGTTGTAGCATCGGGAAAGGGTAAGTAAGAGAGTTAAATCATCCATTTTGATTAACCTATTTACCGTACGGTCAACCAATATAACCATGCTTCAACATTTACATCGTTTTTGATTTTTTCGTTCACTACAAAGGTTTTATTCTTCTTCTTCCTTGGTACTACAACCTCGAGAGATCTCGGCCTGCCATTTCTGGCTTTCTGTGACTTGATTTTACCCGTAACAAAGTAGTCAGCCCTACGTACGGGGAGGCGGTCTGGATAGGATTTGAACCCCGGTCCTGCTGTGTTAAGAGCGGCGCTGCTGTCGCCTCGGACTTGTTACGGTAAAAGACTCGAGAAGCCCCCCCCCCCCCTGACAAAATTTGTTAGGCACTGTAGGATTTACGCCTGAATGTATGCAATCCGCAGTACACGTTGCGAAAGCTTCACAGTGTGCTTTCAGAGTGGTCAAAAATGGTTGAATAAAGTCGAATGAAATATTGCTTATTATTCGATTAAATCCCCCTCCCTCTATTCTGACCATTTTAATTGGCTTACAGGAGCAAGGTAATAATTTTTGGTCACGCTAGGAGTGATCATTCAGGCTTACAACATACACGATGTTCCCGGACTGTAACGGAATATTGGTTCGATGGATACTTGTTAACGGGTATATATATTCAGGAAAAGGAGGAAAAATAAGAATTATAACATTTCTCCACACAACACTCGCTGTCCAGTAATAGTATTAGGGAACAATGCACAATGTTTATATCAAACGAGTTATGACCATACAGAAATCCCACTGTGCAATAAAAATGACAGGCCACAGTGCTGCACACAAAAGATTCTAGGGGGGCCTACTCGATTCTTTTAACCCTTTTATTACTCTTAGTAAAAACTTGGTGAGATGGGTAATAATGACCCACCGTTAGCTTCTGTCCAACGTTCATATGTAGAACACAAGAATTTAAAAATAAAATATTCCAATGGAGACGCCTAGTACCTGGTACTTAGATTTGCCAGCGTATGATCTACAATAAAAAAACTGCTTTTAGATCGGTAATTTCTATTTCTTTGAGTCATATTTTTCTTAGTTTAATTGTTAAAGCTAAAAAAAACAGCTGCTCGGTTTACTGCTGATTAAAATGAAATCTTGACCCAACGTGTGTGATGGTAGATGAAACACCTTCTAAGAACGGATTTCACCGGAAGATTGCTTTGTGTTTTTATTCCTCTTTTTCCAGTAATGTCTACACACACATGTGCCTTTTGCTGGCCAATCGTGCATCTCATGCAAGTGTTACTATCAATCGCGTTCTCTCTATAGCATAATGCCATTTCGTCGTTGCACAAGCCAATTCAGCGTGCACGTGAAGAAGATTTATCACCTAACAGAGAAGCGAAAGTAACGCGTCCATTTTGTCTCGCTCGACACAAAACTTTTCGCACACGCACACACGCGGGGGAAACACACAGCCATAAAGTTGTTCACATCCATCGTTCGCAATTCGATCGAGCCCCAAGTAGCGATATTGCTTTTAAACCTTACGCTACGTGGTAGGAAGTACGCAAGTGGATTTTTTGTTGCTGTTGTTGCATCGTAGTGTTTATCATTATATTATTGTAACAGTTTGTTTAAAATTGTAAGTAGGCGAACATTGTTTGGAGGCAGCGAAACAGCGGGGGATTCCGTGTGTCCTATGCTGGTCCCCTTCGGTTTTTTTTTTGCCGTAGTGTTGTGCGGTGTTGCACTGCTAAGGTTAGATTAAAAACATGGACAAAATCGTCCCACGATACAAAGGTACAAAACAGTTGTTTTTTAAAAAAACTTGTACGTAATAACGCGCTTTAAAACAACCACTCGAACTCGATTTCGATATAAAAGTATCATGTACTGAGGATTTAAGAACAAAACTAGAATATACTAGAACATAACGTCCATCACGGAGCAATGGATTGTATGGCCCTCCCCTAAGGGCAACCGAAACACTCCGTCCAACGCACACACACACACGTACAACGACGCTACCAAGAATGAAACAGCAGCCGTTCCGTTTCGCAGGACGTTGGCTAGCATCATTCTCCCTTTAAATCTATCACTTGATTTGTTCGAGTTTTCCACGGAACTAGGAGCTCTCTACGAACTAATTTGCTGCTCACCTACATTTGTATCACGCACACTAGTCACTAGTGAAATGTTTTTGCTAAATAGAATTTTTTTTCGCTACCACTACTAATACTGCTGCAAATTGCGCGGTGTAATTTGGTTCGATCGGCTAAACGCACTACTCTTAACACGGTGTCCTCCTTATCATCACTCATCTTCACTAAATAGTCACTCACTACTACCTTCTGCCACTAGCAGCCATTTTTGCTCTAGCTACACTTTGATACTCGTCTAAACTAGGTGTCTGTGTGTGTGTGTGTTGGTAGAAAAAGGTTGTGTCGCTAGAGCAGTGTTTGACGTGAACTCCCGGGCTTTTTTTTTGATAAAATACTTAACTAACGCGGCTCCACGGTTCCGCAAACTTCAGACGCGCAGGCTGGCAGTTGTTGCTTCATCATCGCTCTCAGTGGGGTATCTTCAGCTATAACCATTCGTAACTGCAATTTACGAAGAAATTTCGCTCAATCGAAGGATTAACTCCAATGTCCGGAGAGCTTGTTACTTACCTGGCACGCTTTGAATGTCCCGCAGTCAGGAAGAAGTAAAACGATCAGTTACATCTACGCTTTGAAACAGCTTAAACCATGCTTGCTTACCTTACGATGGTTGTACTGGTTGTAACGGTGATGGGATTTTCTCACAGCCTCTATTACCGCTTCCCGTATCCTGCCAACATCCATATGGTCCTCCCAAGCCACTAGAGGGGTACAACGGGGTTACAGTCCTTCGATCGTTGCACTTTAGACGCTACGCTATACCACTTACCAGCCATACAGTCGGTGAACAGTAACAACGTTTTCAGTGGTCGTTTGTTGTACTTTGGCGAGATGCCATCGTAGTTATAGTGGATCAGCAGCCGGTCCGCGAACACCCGTTGATATGTGTCACTGAGCGAGGTATCGGGTGTTTTCAACCGCCGAAGGATGCTGATCTGAAATGAGCAGTGACATCGTTATACGGATGGTGTCCTTGCTTCTCGGAGCATTGGATCTTACATAGCGTTCCTTTGCAGTGTCGCACGACCTGACCAATCGTTCCAACTGCTCTAGCTGCTCGATTGTTTCGATAGGAAATTTCAATCCGTCGATATCTTCGTACTGCTGCACTTCGCCAGTAGAGCACGGGTCCAGGAGTTCCGCTGGAAGAAGTATCACCTCCTCACCATCCTCTGCTTCGCTTACGGTTGCTTGTGAAAGTCAAATTAAGATGATCTATTTTAGCTAACAATGTAGCAGACGTGTACATAATAGGCTAACGAGTCCTTCCATATCGATCATTAGAGGGAAATAAGGACAATGGGATATTGTGAGTGCGAGCCTCAACTTGTGGTAGACGCGAAAGCGACGCCAGTCTTCACACGGCAGGACCGGGACTGAAATCTCATCCGAACCGTCACCCCATAATGAGGACTGACATTAAGTCTAGTAGGCCAGTAAGTCAGGCATGACTTCGTTAGGCCAAGAAAGAGGAGGAAGACCTCTAACAAGAACTCTCTCCTGCTAACCTAAACTTGGAAATTTTCAAGATTTATTTTACCCAGCAACTCAAGCTTAACGATAGACCTGTTATTAACTTATTAGATTTACTCTGACAAGGGTATGTGAACGACTCCAGGACGAACGGGTATGAGTACAAGTAACATTATTGGATTTGGAATAATACTTATCCACATGAGGTTCCCCACGTGGCTAGGCAATCAGAGAATGTCTCCTTTTAATGTGTGTTTTTGGGATCGACGATCCTTTCGGCCTATACTAGACAATATGATCTGGATATCTGGATAAGGTTATGTATTGGTAGCAGTACGACGTCGTTTAGCCGCAAATTAGGGATGTCCTCAAAGGAATATTAAGAATGCACTCTCAATGGCGTATAGAGAACAAATGGCCAGCTACTCAACAAGCTGTCTCCACTTACTGTCCGTTTCATCCAGGAGAAGTACCACCGGTGCGGGAGAAAGTCTACTGGTGCTTTCACTATCGTCCGGATCAGGTGGTGCTTTCCACTTTGGGATACGCTCCTCGTCCGGTTCATCTACCCCGGACGAGGATGAACCTCGATGATTGCCATTGCATGCTCTTTCCGTGTCCGGTTGCTGTTCTCGTTGCATTGGTGGACCGTGCTCAGGTTCAGGCTCCTGTACTCCGTTTGCCATTGTCGATTCCATCTCTGTCACATCGGTCGCGTGCTGTTCCGTCTCTATAACCGTCCGACTGTCGGAACTGCTCAGCGATGCACTTGCCTCAGCGATAACGACCGCTGGAACCGGGAACTGGGTTAATGGAACAATAATTTCCTCCGCGTTGCAAACACCGCCATCCGGTTCATCCGTTGATGCCGTCGATTCCGTGTCCGGCTTATCACCTGTTCCGCACTCCTCGGGGAGAAGTGGTTTCCGGGTGAAGAGCAATCGTTGCTTGTGAAGACGATTGAAGCGATAGATTTCGTTGCTGCGCAAACATTTCGTGCGAAACAGTAGAAATTCATCCAACTTTAGCGCACAGTCCTCGCAGATCGGTGACGGGAAATCGTAATCCTTGGAGAGCTAAAACGAGGCATCGTTAGCAATCGTTCCCCCAAAAACCATAGCGTCCCATCGGGTAGTTACCATTATTGCAGTACATTCGAATATTTTCTCCACGAGCGTGTCGGTCGTTTCTTTGCTATTTTCCGACTGAAAGATCGACTGTACGATTTCCTTATCCGACAGGCACAGACGACATTTGCGCTCGAGGTTAGGGATCAGATGTTTTCTGGCACAGCAAGAGAGCGACAGTTAGTGAAGCTGCAAACTGGCAACTTAGCCCTGCTGCCCACTTACTTGAAGATGCTGCGTAACTTTGCCATCCGGAAGCTGGTGACGCAAATGCAACCCCGTTGGGGACGGCGGTGTACGACGGTTGGAGGAGGCCACAAAATTGGTACGTAATCAAAATCGTGTTGCTGCTGCTGCTGATGGATGCTGAATTTTGTTGCACAGCCCACAGCCACGCTCAGGTCCCTTGTGAATGGTTGGTCAGCTACACCACGCAAAAACACTGCCATAAAAAACGGGAACTTAAAAGCAAACAAAACCTTTCCTACAGGATAGCCATGCTGACAAAAGGTTATATATATGCACACAAAACACAAAACTCGAGAACTGCGAGACAAAACCCCTTATTTGAGGAAGGAAGTGTTTTTCTCTGCTCGTTTTCGCTTTTTTTTTTCGTTTGCCCTTTATTTTCCCACACGCGCTTTCCTTCCTTTTCGAACACATTGGGCGGCCGAGCGTAAAACGTGTTTGTGTTGACTGAAGGACATTTTGACAGCTGCTGCTACTGGTGGTGTTTCACTCACACTTATTTGATCGAAACGCACATGTGTTTACTGGAGATGGAATTGGAGCGGATTTTCGGGAGCGGTTAGAACAATTTTGAGAGAGAGAGAGAGAGAGGGAGAGAGAATTTCGTTCGGGCCATTTTCACAGCGATGCACGTTGTTTTAAGGGCACGTGGGTAAAGTTGTGATTTCGAGTGGTAATAATAAGCTTTATAAAAGGTGCAGGTGTAGTGGTGATGGCAGCCGCTTCAGCAGGTACGTAATGGGCGCAATGGGACTGCCCGGCCCGTATCAACCTTTGCCGACACGTTCTGGAACCGTTTCATGGTGAAGCGTTCCTTGGGCAGGTCGGACGTTTTTGGCTTACGATCGGCGGTTTGGACGGGATATTTCTTCTTGGCTGACTTTTCCCGGCTTCCGGTAAGCGTACGATTGTAGCGAAAGGTTTGAGCTTCGGCCTGCCAAATGCGTGCGTACGACCACTCGAGCAAACAGTCCATGGTTGGATCACCGTCCTGGTGGCGGTGGAGAGAATACGTGGGTCACATATGGGTTATGTTTCACTTACAGCCCACCTTACCTTATCGTACGATGGACGAAACGGTTGCTTCAGAAGACTGTCCGGATGGGCAATGAGATGGTCCTTCGGACGTGCCAAATACGTCTTGGACCACTCGTGGCGGGTCGGTGTTGGAAAGGACACAGCTTTGCCCAATTTACATCGCGACATTGTTAGGCCCTACTCGTTTTTTTTTGGGTTGTGCACGTTGTTACTTCCACGAAGATTCCTGTCCGTATGAGAAATGTCAAGCAAGAGTTTGATCAGCCTACTTGGATGGGGTATCTCGCGTGACAGTTATGATCTATAAAAATCACAATATGAATAATACACCATAAATCTTGCATGAATCATACCGGCGACACATCTGTGCACACGGCAAATAAGCATCCGCTCGTACTCTCGGTTGCAGATGCGTAAGTGCATCCATCTTCCCACCTTCCAAGGGTTGATCAAGGGTTGACCTTATCACATCAATTACATCACCATCACGTCCACCCGGTGGCAATCATCCCGACGTGACCACACGTACCGTAACCAGTGCAAATGAAACTTCTTCGCTCCGCCACATAATCCACAAGCCCATCGTATCCCAGCGGGTTTCATTAGACATTCCCACCACCACACGTCATTTACCACACACCAGGCGGGGGGTTTTTTTTTCTCCCTCGGTTATCCTTTCTCTGTACCGTGTACCCAAGGACGATGTTGCAACAAAACGGACGGTACGATGATTAAAATCTGTTAGCCATCCACACTCAACCATCCATCCAGCGGCGATGTGTCCTAGGCGGAGGAAGCCTTCACCATCTTCTGTCTTCTGAGGCTACGGGCCAACTCAAACAGCATCGGTACGAACGAGCCGGCAACGTTGCCGCCGCCGGTAATAGACCAACTAATTTGATCCAACAGTAAGACTAGCGAACGACAACGACTCGAAAACCTGCTCGCTCGGCACACATTTCGGCCCGCTGTTTAGATACCCCGTCTCGTCTTCCGGTCACATGCTCTCAGACTGAGACTTCTCCCAGATGCTTCACCTCGAGCGTTTATTGCGTCCGGTTTTCCGACGTGAAGGAAGCGACCCCCTTAAGCACTAATCATTAAGCGGAGAGAGAAATTAAATAACACCTTCAGAGTTTTCCTTCCCCCCCCCCCTCCCGCATCCCAGAAGACAACTTTCCCTGTGCCTGATAACCGGAACAGCGGACAGAAATTGGCACTTGGAAAAACAACAGTCAAACAGTAATCGAATAATTGTTTTCCGAGCGCATGGAGGCCTGGCACACGGCCATTTTGCCACAGTAAATCAACTCGCTCCTCGTTATGTAGCCCACCGTTCCTGTCACCGTGTATAATTAAAACTTTCTTCCTTTCTAGATGGACATTTAAGACCATCGCTTCGCTTGGCTAAAATTGGAAACCAAGGGCTGTGGTCGCGCAATTTGGCCATAGTTTGTAACTAAAACGGTGGTAGCATTAATTAAAATTTCATGTTCGGTTTTTGAAAACTTATACAGGCCAGTTTCGGTTTCTTCCGTAACGGGTTGCCGGTTGCGGAAGATGGTTCAGTTTCCGGTTTTCGCGGTACAGCAATGTCCCACGCCATTTGCGGGTTATTTGTTGGACGAGTGGCTTTGTTTAATTTACCTTTCGCTTGTGGTGGCATGAACTTTGGCGCAGCTTAGCGACAAAATAGGACCCCCCTAATGGCGATCTGGCTGTGGAAAAGGGCCAGGAAAAAAGAACGCTGAGAAAAACAAGCGATGGTCTCGCGACCACACGAACCGGGAGCGAATTGCGGTTTTTCCTCTTGAGCGGATTAGTGTCAGTTATTTCAGTCACGAAAAATACGATGGCCGGTGCGTGATGCCTTGAGGTTCGTGGACAATATATAAAAAAATATTGCTACAATTTTAGAGTTAGAGTAATTTTAGATTTCCAAACTCTAGTTAAGATCATACTCCTTAAATACAGTGATCATACTCCTTATCACTTCTACCCCGAAATCAGTCATTTTTCTGGAGATAGTGATAAAAATAATGATAAATTGATTTTCCTTGGGCACACACAGGAATCTCGGACACTATTGTTTGCCTACCCCGTCCGATTATGGTTGGCCAATTGACGTTCTGAAGCATCTCGATTACTATTCTGAGTGACAACAGACGATTTTCGGCAAGACGTCAGATTTACCGGAAGCGCCGTTCGCTTGTCGCACCCAACAAAGAGCCACGAAAAAAGGCTGAAACACAAACACGAAAGTCATCGTTTTGTGAAGCAGGTTGTTAGGAGGCCCCAGTTTTCGGCCCCACATTATCCCATAAATAAAGAAATCATGATTACGCATCGTGGTTCGAGCTGAGCGACACGGATTGCTCAACGACTATTACTCCCTTCGTCTTTTTTTTAGAACCGTGATGGGACAAAATTGGCAAATTGGCTCGCGCGACCGTCTCGCTACTGTCCGTCCCCTGTTACTGTTGCTTAGGGCCTGTCCCACGTCATTAAGGTACTTTGGACGAGCATATTTCAGTGGATCAATCGAAGCTGCGAGTATGCTGGAGAGTATTTGGGGTGGGAGCTGTTTAAGGCTGGACAATTGAAATAAATGAAAGCAGACAGAGCAAGCTGCAGTTTACATCCGCCTGTGAAAAAATATTATGAAAAAAGTAATATAATCTAAGCATAAATGTAATCCTAGCAGTGCAAGTACCTTTCAACGGTCAATCCGTTGTTGGTAGCCAAGTACTTCCACACCAAAACAATTGACTGGGCCAATTGAGCGTGTTGAGGTTCCCGCGGTCGGGACGGTGCATTGTGTGCGGTAGGTCCAGCTCTGATTCGAAATTTGCCACCAGTAGCCACACAGCGTTTGAAAAAGGTCAAGGTCACAGTCGATGGCGGATGGCGGTTGTCCGTGGCAGTGACATGTCAGCCCACTTACGTGTTGACCCGTTGCATGCAGACAGCATCGAGTGCAGCCGTTAATGCACTCGTACGTTTGTGTGTGTGCATGTGTGACGAATACGAAGAGGAAAAGGGTTATCGACGATACCGTTTAATATCCAGCAGGCGAAGCATTACCCCACCGGGAAATGGTCCTGATGCGCGCGGTGAGTTTATTTGAACGGTGAATATATTGGTTTTCTGCTGTTGGAGTGTGATTTTTGGTCTCTTTTTTAAGATGAAATATTGACCGCTTACTGGCTTCAGTATTTGACCTTATTATCATTTGCCGCCGTTATCATACTCTTCTGTTATCGCACTTACTTGCAGCATTTTGAACGATTTTGCTAAAACAGATAATCACCGGTGACTGTTGGTGCGCATTTTAAATTCATTCATACTTTTACGCCTATTTTTTATCGTCCGTGGTTTTTCACTATCGCAGGCGAAAACAAAAAAGCGCAGTCGATCCGATTAGAGTAAAGCTCGTTTGCACCTTGATTGCACCGTGCTGCTGCGTGTAAAGTATCAAAGTTCTCACCCTAGAGAGCTACTACCGCTGTGGCTGGTTTCTTATCGATGATGGCATCCACCAAAAATATTCGCATTGTGGGGGTGAATGTCTTAGTATTAGGAGAGGTAAAGAGAGCGAAAGATAGAGAAAGGGAACAGAAGCGTCTCATTGCGGCTTAAGCTAAGTTAAAGTCAAATTTGCTCATGGTGCCCCAGAGTGTCATTATCGCTGTGAAGCGTTTAACGATTATGTTTTGAATGGGGCGGTGTTTTGGAAGCGTGACAAGATTTTTAATCTTTGTTTTCGGGAGCTTAAGTGTGGTGTATTTGTTAATCAATAATATTTTAAAAGTTTTTTATAATTATTCGTTTAACATGAAATTGAAATGTGACGGGCTTATATTGATCTATAAATTGATTAGTTACTTATTTAATTATTTTTAATTCATTTACATGGTCTACAATTTATGAGCTGTATATGTTTTTGTATATTAAATTAATAATATATTTATACAATAATTTATTTGTCTTGTTTTGCATTCATTCGTCCACCGCTGTCATTCGACCATCATCATTCCATCTACAAAAATGTTATAAAAGTAGGAGAAACCCTGGACATCATTGGTGTACCAGAGCCGCAATATTTATTAAATTTTAAAACAGTTATTCAACTTTCCCTTACTTTACTTACGTACAATAGTCTGGCAATACCAGTTTGCCAACAAGTAGTGCAGTTTTGGCGCGCTCTTTTCTTGCAACCTTTCGAAGACGAGCCGTTCGTTTTGCTTCTCCATGCAACGGTTCCCGCAATTGTGCACCACAGTAGAAGATGCCAATCCAGTCCACGACGACGAGGCACGAACTGTTCGCGCTTGTTCGGAACGCGCATCCCATCATTCGGTACGGCACGGTTCGTATTCCATCGTCACGCGTTTAGACGCCGACCTGTGGGTGAACTCTGGGCCGATTCGCCGACCAAAGCATCAGTTGTTTCGCACGCCTCGGCACGGTCGGTCCGATAGTAATCTTGCTCGGTACACCTAGTTTAAAAAGGTCGCAGAACGCGTTGAATCGTTTTACGAAGATATCACAGAAATAACGCCGCGTGATCGTACGTTAGCGCGGGACGGGTGCGCGTGCTACCCGCTAGCGTTATCTTCCAGTCACGCGTACACCATTACTTTGGCTTAAAATTGTTTTGGCTGACGAAGTGCCAGATTTACGCGCCCCAACGATGCCTTCCATACCGCCGCCACCGATACGCGACCTGGACGGTTTGCTAGCACCGGTCCTGGCCGACGGAACCCGTGTGGTTGGCTATGAGTCTGAGTTTCTTACCGCCCCTGGGGATAACTACGGTAGCACGATGCTGGCCGTTACGGTGCGTACAACCAAGCGGACCGCTTCATCATCAACTGCCGAAGTCAACGAGCAAAAGGTAAACCGAGGCCGGTAAACGGTGCTGCTTTCCGATGTCTGGCAAAGTGATTGTCGCCTGAAAGTGTAGTTATTTCCGTTCTCTGACATCGATGGCATCTTGAATGTGTGTGTGTGTGTGTGTGGGCTGAAGATCCTCTTAGTTAATGCTAGACGAGGAGTAAATTAATCAAACGGAAATGAATGGAGACGCCTGGTCCTTCACCCGCGCTTACTACCTACTGCTGAGAGTGTTTCTATCGAAAAGCGGGGAAGCTGTGTAGATGGGTAAACCACAGCAAGAAAGGAAACGACCAAGGCAATGAGTACATATTAATCATAACAAAAACCCCCCGTCCGTTACGAACGATCGGAAGAAGCACGTGATGGAGGCGCCTGGTAGCTTTCAGATGAGTGCACAAGCAGATTGCTCTCTCTCTCTCTTTCTCCCTATCGCTATATCTGATACTGTTCATGCGAAAATGTCACAGCAATTAGTGTGCTGGAAGATTCAAACAGTCGGGAAGGGATTCCATTGTGTTCCCATCGGTATTCTCGGGATAGTGACGCAGGGCAAAAATGGGTAATATGATAGCAAAAGCTAGAATATTCACTCCCTTCGGCTTCGTTGAGTGTTTATCGAGAGTGAATGGTTAATCAAATTAAATCCATCTTCTCTTCCATCTTCAATCTTGTGTGCCGTAGGTGCCCGTCCCAAACGATCCCGTGACGAACGAAAGTGTCGAACAACGAATCACACAAGAGTACGTTCACTCCCTTGTGCTTTTCCTTGTGCTGGGTGTAGGGTTAAAGTATGTGATAGGAAAAGCAAAACCCCAAGTCGTAACCATATCCTCAGTGTGTGTGTGTTGTGTCATCGAGGCAATGGGATGGCCTCATAAATTGTAAATTAAATCCTCGCTCGGCATCAAAAAAGCTCTTAGCTCGCATGTGGTAAGGGGCACTGAAGAGACCGGAAGGATGGTGACGGGAGGTATCAGTTGTGTTGAAGATAAATGATGTCGTCTCCTGTTGCTGATCTCGTACACTCACAGCAAAGTGGTACAAAAGCACGTACAACGCAAGGCCAGTGCTGACGGAATCAGAACCGGGTTGTTGTTGTTTTAGCGTGGTTCAAAAGAGCAAACTGTTGAGCTCTCGGGTGGCTCGTTCATTTTTCACCCGGATTTCGATCACAAGAGGGTGGTTTAATGTTGCACATATAAAAATACTAAACCCGTAATCTTATACCATCGTAACGTACCTTCGGAGAAGGAACGAACTATCGATTGCAACATCTTTAGTGCCACAGCCTCAAGTCATAGATCTGCTGATGCGCCATTCTTCACCCGGTGAAGGTGTGAATGTGTAGCTACTCTGGTGCCCTTCTATTAGAGGCTTGTTTTTTTGAGATCTCGATATCTGAAGGGTGCTTATGATTGCGCGTTATTGGTGAAGATTTCTTGAAGAAGCACTCCAAATTCGCTGACATGCTTCCTGTCTTTCAACACATCCAGGATGTGAGATTGGCATGACAAAGCAGTCGAATCGAGTAGATCCGGGATGGAAGCGCGCCGAGTGATGTTCCGTGTTTCGGTTATCTTTAATTGGCATTGATCAATAACTCGCGCTTAAATTTTGACAAATGGATTCGTAATCCAGACGCGCGAAACCATTGCGTGCGTAGCTACGAAAACACGCAGAACACATTAACCATCGACACGGAGCATCCTCATCGGAGCGTCGTGGCCAGGAGATAAACATACCTTTCGGCATCTGCTGGCGATGGTAGCAAACGTCATTCAAATGGACAGATAATGTTATTTAAAGACGCAATCCGTGCAACGTACGGCATCGGTGCGTTTCGGTTTCATTAGAAAAGGCGTGAAAGATTCGCAACCCGAAACGATATTTCAACCCATTCCAATGTGAAAAAATGGCGAAGAAAGGCGATTTTTTTTTCAATCCTCCCCAACAAAACAGGCAACAGGTGAGTTCGTGCCTTGGAAGATGATTTATCGGTCTTCGCCTTAACCCTCTTGCGAGTGCTGTTATCCGCCACGCATTTCGTTGGTCGCCTGTATGTCTTTGTGGCTGGTTGGCGGAAACGGCTGTGCCCTTGAAAGGGGAGCGACCTGGCAGAAAAGGGCTGTTGTTTTGTGATTTATTTTCCATTTTTCTTCCATTTCTTATAACCGTGGGTAGGGGCGGAAAAACAGAAAGCACGTTTCGCGTCGTGATAATGACGTGTCGACGATGGGGATGAAGCAGAGCGAAAGCGAACGATTTTCCTCCAACCACGCGCTAATGGGACGGAACACATTCTCACTTGCCGAATGCAACTCTGTTGCGAGAGTGTTCGTGAGCAGTTTTGGTGTTGGGGTTTTTGCATTGTACTACGAAAAACGTAAATTTTCTATTCGCCCATCTTTATTTGGAGCAAGCAATTAAACAGAAGGAAACATAATTTTCCTTTTTTGCCCTTCTGCAGCGTGGCATTATTTGACGCCCTCGTTCTGGGAACCATTATCGTTGCGCTGTCTCAAACTAGGAGTACACTTAATTATTTTCATAATAATAGACTGATTGTTTAATGATTCGCCGGAATCAAACTTAGCGAGCCAACACACTTTTCGTGGAATTTCGTTCGAGTTTTGAAGCGGATATTTTAAACGCTTTTCACGGAATGTTAGTTGGTATGCGTTGTTCGTGCGGCCGAGTAAAAAAAAGGAAAACAAGAAAAGGGCAAAAATAACAACATCATCATTGTCTTTTTTTTGTGTTTGCTCCCTTTTTTTGTGTGCATCTCGTCCTATTCGACATGTACCACTCAAAAGCCATCCTTCAGGGCATCGTTTCTTCCATAATGTAAGATCAGCTTAGTGGGCTCGAACGCTGGACCACTGATTGCTCCTCGGGGTAGTGTTTCATTAAATTTTTGACCTGCTGAAATTTCAACCCCCTTTCCATTTCGAACCTACCGGTGCAGGGGGTTTGAGTGCGAAAAATAAGTGAGATGGGAGACGGTGACAGGCAAAAAGAAGCAGGCCAGGCTTGAACTGTACAAATCGAAATTGGGGCTTTTTTTTGGTTCACTTGGTTTCTTGCTGTTTCTGCTTTGTCGGGAAATGGTTTGCCGGAAACAGCTGCTTATAGAAAGACAGCATGTCCACCACCAGTTAGCCTTCCCACCCCCCCAGACGTGTAACGACGTCAACTTCACTTACACTTTGTGCCGAGTGTCGAAGTGATTTATTGAAAGCATTTCTTTCCTTGCTTTTTTGTTGTTGTGCTTATTCATTTTCCTTCAACTGCACCATTACCGTAGCAGGCACCCCGTAAAAGTGTAATGCTTGAGTTGATGCAAATTGAGCATTTTTTTTCTCTCTCTCTCTCTCTCTCTCTCTCTCTCTCTATGGCAGCCCTGTTTGCCTTTTCAATCGCTACTTTAAAGATGTTTGTGTGCCATTTTCGATTGTCGATGCTGTGCGTGGAATGGTTTTCTTAAAGAGAGCGGGCCCTTAGTTTGTATGCTTTACGATGTAGTAAAATCTTTGATGGTTTACCACATTTATGCATCTATTTTATATCAATTTATATTCTGCTTACCGAGCACAATATGCACGTCCTTCAAATCCAATTGTACTCTATTTTACTACAGAATAACCTTATAGAATGCTAGATGAATCTAGGACAAGGTGTTTTTTTTATGGACTCAGTTAAAAGACCTGGACTCAGTTAAAAGCTGACAAAAACATCATTGGGGTCTATAGCCTCGTATTTGAAGAACAAAAAAGGAGCAGCTACAACGACGAGCTGCTATTTCTGACTTGCTTTGACTTGATTGTTCAGATGTACAGATGCACAACGACCTCAACAGCGAATTAAAATTGCTCATGGACCCATGAGCTGATCACGTCATGCGAACGTCACCAGACTATCCATCCCATAATGTTTTTTAGACCACAAGCACAACATCTCAACACAGTCTCCTGGTAGGTAGGTTCGAAGTAGGTTCATCTGAGCACAAGACTCTTGCAGTAAGATAAGACCAAAGTTATAGGCTTCTTTACTCTTTTAATTCAATTTTGCTCGAATCATTCACGTAAGAAATAGTCCCTGTGCAAATAATGCGAGTACTTGCCGGACAGCTTTTTGGCAGTAAGATGATAACTGAGACATGGGTGCCATTTAAAGTCTTTTATTTGTAGACCTTTACGATCAGTTGATTTACCGTCTTGACTACAGTATGATTCAATAAGGATTCAAACCCCTCCGATAGGTTTACAAAAAAATATTGACAACGCGCTCGCTGCTATTTTTGACAAGCGTCATAAGCCGCTTATTCTGAGTGATTTACACTTGGATGGGTTCGTCCTAGACACAGATGATGTCTATTTCATCAATGATCTTCATCACCATTTGGGAGGATGCTTAGGTCATTGGGTTGTACCTAGGAAATCCTCATGTATTCTCTAATACATTTTACACCCGAAGAACTCAACTTGATGATTGACGGTTAGAATTTTACATTTTACACTGGAAATGAGAAAATATTTTAAAGTCTACGAGCATGATATTTGAAGGGACTATGATCAATATCGGATAGCATAAAATAAGAAGATATCCGAAGCATTTTTCCAACTACGTCATCCATCGTCGTCTTCTTACTTGGTCTAACGAGCTCTTATTCGACCATGTCTGCCATTGCTGGTTTACTAGACTTATTGATACCGCATAGCTGGAGGGTCACTCCTCACTATGGGGGAACACCAAACAATTACAATATACATCGGACTTCATCGCAATTTTTTGGGCTTTATCAATCATAAGTGCATGTCATTAGACGAATAATTTATGTCCTCAGCTTCAGCTAATACGTTGTCGAAGCACTAAAATCTGTGAAGGCAATTGAGAACCTAGACTATATCGTGAAATAAATTTGAAAGGTCTTTAGCTCCTATTTAAATGCCTTTCCGAATGTCTCTTATTTTGGTTACCCCCTCATTGCGATATTCTGGGCGATGAAAATGCCAACAAATTGGTCAAAAAAGTAGCTTCAAAAGTTCAACCTTTCTCGAAAATTTCAGCTAATCCTCCAATGCTTCTGCCAACTATCTGTGTTCAAAGATTGAATCTCAGAATTTTTGTTTTTTTTTATTTATTTCGTGTATGACGGCTCGACGCCGTATACTCAAGAATCTCAGAATCTGCCGAGCTGTGAATCTTATCATCGGGCATATTGATGTTTGAGAGGTCCTGCTTGTTTCTCCGGGTGAATACAAATCATAGAACGAGATCAATATGCATATTATTTATCGTATGTAAAGCATTCTAAAAGTGTCGTTTTATTCTTGCGCAATGGGAACTTATGCTACAATTTCTGGACTACCATACTTATTGAGAATTATTGTTGAAAAACAAGCGAGTTCTGTTTAATTACGATATGTACATTTTTAAACAAGTAGCATTAAATCCTTCGTTCAACACCTCCAACAGGATCACACAGAAACAGACGAGGAGTTACTGCACCTTGTCGCCAAGATGCGCCCAAGCAGCGAGGAGTTCCTCGAGATCTTTCAAATCGACACCACCTTCGTGAAGGAAGCGGCCGTGTATCTGAAGATCGTACCCACCCTGCTCGCTCTGCAACGCGAACAGGGCTACGACGGTGAGGATGAGCTGATCGATGTGTTCTGCCGCTGCTACAACGCCCGCGTATCACTTGACCCATCGGTCGAAAAGGTAGACCAGGACGGTGTGATGCTGTTCGAGAACCTGAAGCTGGCCGGATACGTCACGGCCGACCGTCGCCAAGGGTTCAATCGAGTGCTGGCACGGTACGTGCTGCAGGTAAGCATCGTCCCCCAAACGCACGCATGTTGAAGTGAGTCTTTGTTTTAATGCCGTTCCCCCGTTTCTACAGAAACTGGCCCTGTTTCATGCGATCCCGATAGCGTTACGCTACCTGAAACCGGAAGTGTTCGAGGCGGGCATCCATAAGTACCTCGTTAAGATTGATATCGATGCGGGCCTGAGCCCCGAGACGCTGCGACAGATGATGGATGTGTTTCGGCAGGACATCGTGCGGACCGGTGTGGAGCCGGGGCTAGCCGAACGGGCTCACGCCAAGATAAACGAGTGCCATCGACGCCAGGCGCAGCTAATCTCGGACCAACTGACCGTCTACTGTACGATGCTGCACAACGACCTGTGGGTGAACAACATGATGATTAAATATGGTAATGTGGTTTTTCCAATTCCCGACGGACAGGCCTGTCGAGATGGTCTGTTAAGACGCCCTATCAAAATCATAAACACTAACAAAGCGAGTGTCCTTTTTGTTGTTTTGTTCTATTTTTACTTCCTATTTTGGCGACCCATTTCACGCGTATCGGCGGCGTTCGGACGCTCAGACCCGGACGGGAAGACACCGTGCAGCTTGAAGTTTGTCGACTTCCAGCTGATTCAAATGGACTCACTCGTACGGGACGTTATTTTCTTCATCATCACCAGCGTCAACGATCCGGAGCTGGAAACGCAGCTGGACGGCTACTTCGAGTATTACTTCGAGCAGCTGGCCGCCAACATGGAACGACTGCAGTTTCCCAACCCGGAGGACTTTACGCTCGAAAGGTGGGTCTGGTGTTCCTTTTGTTTTTGGGGAAGATGGGATGGAATCGTATTAGGTTTCCGCTGTTTGCCAGAAGTGTTTTGCCCTCAGAGCCAGCCAGTTGGCCCCGTGGGCGAAACCGAAAGCAATTAATTATCGGCACGCATGGCCGCTGACAAACCTGGTGGGTGGGACATTCTATTTTTCTTTGTTAATTTTTTGTGTTTGTTTTTCCATTTTTGGATGGCCACGGATTGCAGCTTTCGGGAGGAGATCGATCGGGTGGCACCGTACGAGCTGTACCACATCGTATCGATGCTACGCGTTGTACTGGCGCGCAAAGAATCGATCCCGGACCAAAGCGAACAGGACGCGGCACTGTTTTTCAACGATAATCTGGTGGAGGAGGATTACTATCGGCGGCTGGAGGTGACGCTCCGAATTTACGATCAGCGGGGCTGGATATAAACGTGGCAGACGGGAGGGGGAGTCGATGCTGGACAATTAAAGTAACGGTTTAAAGCTAGAAAGGAAGTGTTCAATTACGCCTAATAGTGGTCTCAATGGAATGGACGATTGATTGTAAATAGGATAAAGGATGAGACGATAAATGGTAATTTATATCACGTAATTAAATAGGTGAAAAATAAAAATATATTCGTAATAATCGAAATTTTCCGATCGCTTTTTGCTTCATTTTTATTTTTTCATTTTTGTGGAAAATTTGCAATTGGCATAATAGCAAATAAAAAATCTTCTACGTTGGAACCACATCTTCCAAAGGTCTCGGCTTGTCTTCTCTGGCTAGCCTTGACTTGATGGTTCATTGATCCGCACCGAATGAAAAAAAATATCCTTGGTAAATTGGCAATTTTAAACAGCGACTTTAAGCAACGAATATCTCTCAGACTAGAGAGAAATTAAAATACGAAATACCCAAGAGAGAAATGGTCAGGGTAGTAATCTTCGTTGACATGACTTATTTGGAACTCATTTAGAACTGATTCCAAGAACAATTAACAGCTGAAGATGAGATTGCAAGCTACGAGTGACCTGTTGTTTAAAATTATCTGACGATTGTTTGCAGAAGTTAGCATTTTTGGCGAAAAAAACTTAATCTTACGTGAGTGATTGTTCTGAAAACTAGCCTTAAATCTCTATATAAATCAGCAACCTGAGCTGGAGAGATCCCATTACTGTCCAGTCCATTTAAATTGAAACATAACAAAGCTTGATGCGAATACCATGAATCTTTGTACTTGAAAACAGAATACACTGAACACTAAGTACACTTCGATACAAAAATAACTAATTTGAAAAAATGGAGAATTTACTCTGAAATACTACGTTTGAATAATTTAAAATACGTTAAACAGCTTAGTTTTAAAGAAACAAGTTTTCCAAACACTTTATATTTTCCCTTACAATTAAAACTTTGGACAGTAGCTGAATGATTTTAAATTATTTTTAAAGTTAAATAGAATCCTAAAAATATGAGCAATATCTGGTTAAGCCGTCCTTTACGAATAATAAAAAAAACTTATTGCTTTAAATAATAATTAATTAATTAATGAAATAATTTGGAACAAAACGACGTCGAGCAGTAACTGTTCGTAATTATATTTTAAACAAATATTTAACTTATTTATTGTTTATTTTCATTTACATAAACTATTCTGATTTAAAATAAAAGGAATAATAATTAGACAACGGTTGTACATTTCGTACATACAACCGGTACTACCGGTAATTTTGTGTCTTGAGTGAGCTTCCGAGCTTAAAGCTTGCAATCGTCGAGCTTAAAGCATCACCCCTTGAGCTTTGCTGCCTGTATGTCACTTTTATTGCCATCTCTTTCTATGCGACGTAAGACGTTTGAACGATCGGCATAGCTCAGTTGAATGAGGTGGAACAGCAAAATTTTAAATATTTATTTATTTATTATTAAGTAAGACGGCTCGTAGCCGTATTATCTCTTATGCTGAATTCCTACAACAAGCACAGGAAATTTCCTTCCTGGGGTTCGCCTTATAACGAGCATGCTAGAATGGCAATAATTATTGTTATAATAAAAAAGTGTATTAATTTAAAACATTTTCATGCCTCGCTAAGATTGTTGTAATAAGTTTTAAAAGCTTACATTTAGCGAACGAATCCCTGGCAGAGAATCTTTGCACCGTTGAAGAAACCTCCGCTTGAAGGCTTCTGTCGAGGGGGACTCTCTACACTCTGCTTTAAAGGACGAGATCAACAAGTCTCTTTCTAAAGGCCTCGCCCTAGGGATCTGGATCAAGGAACCTTAGCCATAAGACCTCGTCTTAGAGGACTCTTCCATAGCAACCTCGTCTAATGATCCTCGTTAAGGATACTTTCTCAGAGAGTCTCATATAAGAAGCGTCGCCCAAGCAGACTAAGACGCCTCAATTCCAAAGAATTTGAAGTGAAGTGTGCCAACTTTCAGTTTCCTAGTAATACCTCAACAATAATTCATAAATACTGCCGTACAAATACTTCCTAAGGCGTAATAAAACCTTTCTTAAAAATCTTTATTTAGTGCGAAGGATAAGTATTCAAACGCGATCTAATGTAACAGTAGCCATCGAACATCATTCTTTAACAACACCTCTTATGCGTTCCAGATCCATTAATTACTGCAATAAATGAGAAATCCTATTAAACAAAAGCATGTTGGCGATTGAGATTCATGTCTGCGCTCCCCCGTTCACACTGTCGTCACACGTGTTCGGGTAGGTCAGGAAATGGATACCACTCGAAGCAGCCGCGCACTCTGCATCGGTCGCCCCAAACCCACGAAGCAAAACCATCCCGTACCGGGGAATCGTTTATTTTTATCTGATTTTCCTTCCCTTTCTCCTCGGCATCGGCTACCGTACCGTACGAAAAACACTTTCATCGATTGTCTTTTGGCGTCCGTCTAACAGCCGGATCATTCTTCCGGCCTGAGACGAGATAGTCACACTCGGAGTCTGCAGGCGGCTCTGCTCTCACTTCACAGGCGCATCGTGTTGGGCGAATTGTGAAAAAAATTTAAATGGTTTCATTTACCACGCTGCAATCGTTCATTATGTAACGTACGATCGCGTCAAACGTACGAAGCGCTGCGCTGCATAATGATTGGCTTGCCCGTTTCTGGACTTCGAGGTCATGGAAGAGGCGCAGATAAGGCAGTGATGAAAATGAAACCCATAGTCTGCCCCATATAAAGGTCCCGTTTGCCATTTATCACAATAAAAATTATCACACAAACACACCCGTTCATGGGACGCGTGAATCTAGCACGATGCCCTGCCGGCCAACGTTTCGCAGAGTGATTCCCGACTGGCAATTAATTTATCAAACCTGTTTTCTTTTTCTCTTCACACGCTTTTACGCTTTTCTAGGGAAAAGTGAAACAAAAAAAAAAGTGGAGAATGGAGAAAATCATCATCGACATAAATTTTATGCGGCGTATGAATGGAATGGATGATTAAATGAACCGGGGGACAGGACAAGAGAGTCCGAGCGACCAGTTTTCTGCGATCGACACCGTGGAGTGTGGTCGGGGATTGGGGCTGGGATCAGGCGGCTACAGGTTACGAGCTGTCGGATGCAATTGACCCAAGTCTGAGATCCCCCGGTGAAACATGAGCACTGAATGCATAATGAATGTATGTAGATAATAAATGGTAACACACGCATCGGTGCAACAATGTGCAACAGCAGAGGCCCAACCAACGAAGCCCTAGCGAAGCTCGAGGGTTGTGTTGAGGCCAGCGATAGGTTACTATTTAGTGCATTATCGTTATGCTTCAGCTCAATCAAATGCCACCGATGATTATACATTTATTGTGCAATCATTAAAATTCTCCACACGCTGACGAAGCGAATATAATTACTGTACTGATCCATAAAAAGCTCACTGACTGTACCAGGAATAATTAGCAACAATCGAAATGCCATTGAAATGTGAAATGGCTTTTTTTTATCTGAAGGAATTTTCTCGACCATTAACAAGGTCAACGTACGGTACGATAGGACTGTGGGGGGTGTGGGAGGAAAATTTGGGAAAAAATTTACGTGAAAAAACCAATTTCAGCTGCACTTTTAAGGCTGTTGAATTGTACCTCGCAGTTACTGAGAACCGTTCCAGACGCTTTCCCGCTACGTTACATGCAGGTAGACGCAACAGTCAGGTAGGCGTACTCTGCCGTTTGCAGACGGCTGGAAATTAAACTCCAATGGAAAAAAAGACTCTCGATTGAGAGGCACCCTGGAAGTGCCGATCAACGTTTTGAACTCAACCGAATGTCCTTGAAACGGATCAAGTAAATTCCTATTCAAAGAAGCATCGTTCCATATTCAATTGTTCGCTTCTCGCAAGAACACCGGCCGTTCAAGGGGCATTCTTAAGAAGGGTAGTACCAGCTTCCGGGTGATGATGAAACTGATAGTGACCGAGCTCTTTGATGGCCAAAGGCAATGAACCCGAGTTATCGCCCGAGGAAAGAAAGCGATTGTTGTTCACACTCGACAGAAGAATGGTGGCAGCAAAAGGGCGCACAAGAAAGATTATTATTTTTATTTTAAATAGTAAATAATGCACTTTCAATGCGGCCAAAGGCATTTTTATTATCATTTTAAGAAAAGGTAAAACAAAATATTTTCATTTCATTGTCATCGAGCAGAATGCAAACAGACATCCGTCGCAGGTTGTTTATAGCAGAACAAAATAAATCAATTCAAGGGGGAAAATTGACCCAACCGCTGTTGTTGGGAGTCTGCTCACTGCCCCATCAGCTGTTTGAGATGAGAAAAAAAATCGGTAGTAAAATATCATTAGCACCAGCAGTCGGTTGGCGCCAGTATGGGAAGGAAAACATCAATATTGGGTAACGGTGCAATGCATTTTTTGTTTTTGTTGTTTACTTATTGTTGTTCCTCCATTCTCTTTGTTCGATCACGCAAATGTGGCCACAGTGAATGGTCAGCAACCTCATCCAAGGTAGCACCACAACCACCAACCATCCATCAGTCAAGTGCTGCAGCTGCGAGAAAGCTGCAACACTGCATATGTGTCACGTCATCATCTTCGACCGTTTGCCGTGAGGGGTTGTGGCGTCCTTGAGTCGGCTCGCTCGGTTGGTATGCATCGATGGGGAAGGATGATTTTACAGGATCAAGGGCTGTTAATACCGCTCGAGATGTGCGAACGCATTACAAGTGTCGTATGAAGAGCAGCGTACTGCTGAACGTGGGCAGCCAGCTACGCCCAGCGATGGAATGGAAGCCGTTTGGATTAAATGCCATTTTCCGGACAACAATATAGCAAAGTGGATGTGGAGGTTTGTGCGTGCTGGTGCGTTTTAAAACTCTTCAAAAGATTATCGATACTCGGCGTAAATAGAGAATTGTGAGCACACTTTGCCAACTGCTGTTATCTAATCCTCTGGGAAGCTATAGGAGGCTGATTTGCCTCTCTTGACATTGCTTACGGGCGAGCCCGAAGCGGAGGTGAGCTTGGTGTTTTAAGTCTTTGCATGGAGTAGGCATTCTTAGATGTTTTTCGAGGTGGTTCAGATGCAATTTAGTTTTAGCTACACTTATAAAATGTGAATTAATTAACTGGTTTGTAACATTCACTGTTGAAAGAGATGTGCAACAAGCCTATGGATAGCTTCAATAATATTTTGTTTGAGTGATTGATGTTGAGGTATAGCAAACATTTTTGTTTTAGATATTTGGCCGTCAAAACTGAGATTATTCTGTACAGCATACTTCTTCTTTGTTGACTTCACGACTTCACGACCTCGGTCATGGCCTTTCTTTTCTGGTATACTAGACTTATTGGTATAGTTGACATAGTTGGATATTGATGTAGCTGATATAATTGACATAGACATGATAGTCAGTGCTCACTACGGGGGGATGGGTTCGGATCATCCAGTCAAGGATTTGAATACCGGTCCTGTTGTATGAAGATTGGCGCCACTATCATCGGGTCGTCCCATCCCACAATAATATGTACTTATAATTCCAACTGATGTGTCTCCCGCAAACAATTATTTTTAGTCTCGTCTGCTGTGAATGAGTTCTCACAACAGCCTGTTGTTTGTAAACACAATTCTGGAGGAAGCCTGGAAAAATCAGAGCATCATCCTTCAAATCTCACCTTGCTTATATTCGCCCTGTTCGGGACATGCCTTGCAAAAGCGACTAAGAATTTAACAGGAGACTGAAAACCCCGCATTTCGAGGGTATTTCAACCGCCATGCTCAACTTCTTGATATCTCTAATAATAAACCTTTCTAGGACCTCGCGAAAGATGGTTGTTCGAAATGAAAGTAAAAAGCTGACTTTAACCAACTCATACCTACCAACAGTCAAGCTGCCCCTTCTTTGAGTTCTGCAGTGAAGATTTTCAGGTCGTGAAGCAGTCATCATCAGAAGAAGACTCTCATTAAACCGTCCAAGAAGAATGGCATGTCCAATGTTATGAATCGCACAGTGGACTATGCTGTTTATGGGGAGAATGAATTTCCTGATGTTGAATGTGACTCCTTTGAACTTTTTTAATTACTAATAAATTGTGAAGAGTCATAAAACAAAAAATGATTTGTTTTTATTCAGTTGCTGATCAAAGTAAAGTCTTTCAACAAATGATGGCAACAAATGATTATTTATAGTCCCAGTACTCCCATACACTTCTAAGCCAGAAGTATATTTATTTCTGTCCCGAATTGGAAGTATATTTAAATCGGGTTCCAGACCAAGAAACTGAGAAGATTTCTTGTCATTTAAGAGTATTTAGAAAGATTCCTCCAGTGTCAGCTCTACATTGAACAAATTATTGTACAGCTAATGTGACACTGATAGGCTGGTCATTACGCCTAAATTTAGATGGAGTGATAGCGTTGATGCTTTCCCCAGAATTGTCGGCAGACGAACACTAGAAGACTCGTATTATTGTAGCAAGCCAATACCTTGAAGCGATTGTAGCGACTGATAAGTAAATAAAAATGAGATTTTTAGGATTTTTATTGTACTTTTTATACCTAAAATCGAAGATTTAACTATACAATAATCAGGTTGTTGATGTTTAAAAAATTAGAAAGACTTTGGACAACTGGGGTCTCTTACGTCTTACGTATGGCAGGATAAGGATGGTGAAGGATAAATGATTGGTTTCGGAGGCGTAAGGAAATGTTGAGGTATTTCTCACCTTCGTACTTTGGAAGTATCTGACTATTTGAGGTAGTTGAATCTACTTTAAGCGGTAAGGTAACTTAATCCTTTTTATTATGGGGCCGCCAGACTACACATCGAATGCGGCACATGGTTTATTTTGATTCCCCTCAATTTTTTGTCTTTTCGTTTTTTTATGACTTGTTTAGATTTTTTGGTATAAATCAGATTTTCTTAAAAATTCTAATACTTTTTTCTCTTCCTTTGAATCTTGTCCTAGGATGGAGTCTTTGCTGTTTTTTTTTGCTTGAGTTGTATACAGCAATCAGGTGATGTCTATAAACTTTATTTTGTATATCTGGTTGAAATATATTTATATTTATTTTATAAGAACATTAGTAACATTATGAAAACACCCGCAGACGTTTCAGTACCGAATTATCATAATTCCATGATTTGTGAAGCAAATAATGAAAAGTCCAAGCAGCTTACACCGAAATCCGATTAAAAGCCACCGCCGTTCGACCGTTGATTGGAAGCTGCAAAGCCATTTGGGCCACTGTAGGCAAAAGCGTCCGGTGTGTTCGAGCCCACCAAAAATTTTGCTGTCTCATCCAGGTGCAAAACAAAGAGCCAAACGAGTTTGACAAGCTTATGGACAAAACGGCAGCAGAGAGCACGGAGGATGAAAAACCCAAAGCCAAAAGCCAAAATAATACAAAACAATGCGGCCCAACAACATCCGATGTTGTGATGGGGGTACGCACGAGTAATTCAGGTTTTTGCGCATAGCGCGAGCCAGCGTCAGTTACCAAGCGCGATCCGAATGCGCACACAGCTCCACGGGTGTATATTGTCGCGTATTGGCAATGTTGTTGATGGGATCGGGTTGCTGTGTGCGTAAGGAGCACGTTATGTAATTTGTATTATTTTTAGTGCTTTTCAATCTACCCACACACAAGCACACACACAGAGATTCAACTTGTTCGCCCTTCCATGGGTAGGTCCAAAAGGCCGAACACGATCGCGAAATAACGTGCTGTAGCTCTTGCAGCTAATGGTTTGCTGGTTGGTAAAAGCAGAAAAGTCATTCTGGGGTCATCGGTTTAAAGATTTTTAAAGGAGAAAAAAAGAGAAGAAAACTAAGCCGTCCGTTGTCCAAGATGCGAAGGATGCTGGTCGAAAATAAGGTGGCGTGATGTTTGGCTTTGAAGGTCATCCAGTTTGCTGATCAACGATCACGTATCCCTGCTGAGCGTCGGGATAAACACGACAAGAAATGTTTCGCCAGCATGCTGCGAGGGATTCAACATCAAAATATTTCTCAGTAAAAAGACAAACAAATGTCTCAAAGCGTTCAATGATAAGCTCATTATCAATTCAAATGAAACAGCTTGATAAATGGATTAAAACTCATTGGGTGTTGTTGTCTGTTCTCAGTTTCTACTTCATAATGCATCACTGCGCGAGGTGACATCTCCAAACTAAGACAACGATCAAGAATTCACAACACATCGCTCATCAACACTATCGATTAACGTTTGAAAATACTGATAACGACCCAACAGACACACCTTCCAACCGGGTGCTGGATATTAATAAAAACTCACACTTTGGCTAGCATTCGTAAACTGAATGCATTCGGACCACGAAAACGCACAGTAGCCCGCAATCAAATCGGAACCGATTTTAACGAGCATAACGAGTGTTTTATGTGCCGCTACTACTGCTGCTGTTGTTTTGGCATGCCCCATCCATCCGCCCTGCGTGATCTACCCGACCAACATCGTGACCGTCGTCCGTGAACCGCCGCCCAATCTTGCGGTTTTATGACAATTTTATGGGACAGTTTTATGATCGTTTAATCGGTTCGAAGCGAGCTAGTTTACATGGCACGCATGGTTGGTGGTGGTTGAATATTTGGTAGTTTGGGAGTTTTTTTTTCTGAGCCGATCGCCTCTCCTCTATTACAATATTGTCGGCATTAAAAATCCACTCGAAGCAAGTGGAAGGCGGGTGTGTTTAACTAATTGCTCTATCAGTCAGGACCACACGCAACAAAATGGGACCTGACCATGATTGGAATGGTAATAAATTATAATTTTGTAAACATTCTCTCCGGCAAACTCCCAGCCGATGAAAAATTAAAATTAACGGAAATTCTCAAAGGAAACTGCCCGAAAAAAATGGATCCCCCCACCTCAAATCTTAAGGGTGACTTCAACGCTCACCCGAACGTCATTGAAGCGGTCTCTTGTGTAAACACCAGCGTAAAACAGCTGAGATACAAATAAAAGAAATATGACCGAGAGGCATTTCTGTTTTGCCGCTTTTGCGCTTCACCTACATTGCCCGCTACACCTGTCAACGGGTGGCATTCCAGCACTGGCAGCAACAATCTCTTAGCGCCGTTACGATGACGCAGCTTCGTTCGGTTGCTTCCGTACGTATGACCAGTAGCACATTTGCCGACGTTGCACCTTGAACGCATCGCTCGTTGCGTTCTTTGTGTCGTTGCGGTGGTGTTGTGTCTTCGTGCTTGGTGCGGCAGCACATGCATCGTGCCTAACCTTGGCCGATCGAGGAACGTGTACGCATGTGACATTGGGCACTGGCTGGGTGCTGATTTTGTTTACGTATCGTTTCGCAGAACTGTTTGAGCGTGGTACATCGTGCATGGCCGGAGACGGGTTTGTCCATTACGAGCAAACGAGTTACCGTATTTGAGCTGCTGCTTTAACTGCTTTTAAGAATGTTTTGATAACAATGGAAGAATGAGATTTTTTTCAATGTAAGTGTTTAAAGGTGGGTACTTCGAACGCAGAATCGAAGTGAATCTATGAGTTTGACTGGACACCTGTATTTGGCAAGCCTTTGCTAAGTTTCATGATTACGCAGCTATCATCTGACCGTTAGTTTTGCATGGATTTCCGAGTACATATTGCACCCTAGCTTTCACGACGTGAGGATGCCAATCTGTTTGCAAACATTTCAACACGTAAATATTTCTCAGAATAGAAAGATTTTTTTATAGTTCTTACTCTCACCTTACTGAACACAAGATATCCGCGATTATACTGAACGTCTTGAAAGGATTTGACTGGCACGACCGTTTAATATGGCGTCATCCTTCGTAGTCGTCTTACGAGGGCGAGCCCCCGAGGCTATTTTCGTATCACTAGTCGTGGAACTAAACACGTAGATACACGTAACTTCATCAGTGGCGTATTAACTTAGGAGCTGAAGGAGCGGCCGTTCGGAGGCTCGTCGGTAAGGGGGGTCTCATCGACGGAGGAAACCCTGTTTTTTAACTGGTTTAACTGCCATTTCGCTCGAGGCCTTCAAATATCTTGACTCACCTCTGAACGACGCATCAGCAGATAACCGATTAACTAACAAGCTTTTGATCAGTAATTGTGAGGCTCGAACGGCTCATGCCGACTGTGCAACAATTGCTTCTATTTCTTCTTTGACACTATAACCTCTAGAGGCCTGCCATTTCTGTCTTTCTGTGACTTGATTTTATCCTTAGGTGAATAGCCAGTCCTGCGTACGGGAAGGCGGCCTGCATGGGATTTAAGCTTCGGTCCTGCAGCCGTTTTCGTCTCCCGAACTGCAGAATTTTTTTTATGTGCTTGGAAGTGTCTGACCGTTTTGCTATAAAAATTTGATTCTATGTTAAAAAAATCCATGCAGCTGTTTGAAAAATACAGTACAGTATCATTGTTGCTATTAACCTCAAATTATTCGAGTCCTTTGCAATTATATATCCACTCTGAAGATCTATCAAAGTTAATGTTTTCAAAAAGTTAAAACAAATGTTAATGTTCTTAACCCAGTTTTATTTAACTGATAAAATATTGATTAAACTTACCCACAAGCAGCTATGTCTTACTCACTATGACTTATTTTAATTTTTTTCTCAAGGTTCGACGAGCTAGGGAATCCCTCAGGCCGCTTTGGAACGTAGCACAATTTAAACAATCGACAACTTTCTCTAATTTCTATACTACTATCGGCTCAGTTATGTTGTTTACAAACACAATCCAAGCCAAAATCAATCGCATCTAACACATGTAACGTGTGAGTACGAAAAACATTATCTCTTCTTGTTTTGTTTTTTTTTTAATTGAAATTGAGTTATGTACTATTTTTTTTTTAATTTCGGTTTACTTGTTTATGAAATTGATGAGGTGTTTGGTTGCTATCAATTGTCTTCTTTAAAAGCATTCGTGGTATTTTTGTTTGCAAAGCTGTTCGAGGAACGTTTTTGCTGTGGCGCAATTAGAATTCAAAACAAAAATAAATATTTCATCTGCTTTTTAGACATTAGGCACAAGCTAAACACTCGCGAATGAAAATAATATTTACCAAACAAACTAATATGACTTCCAGGAACTATCTACCCAACCTATCTATCAACCAACCAAACCGGCCCCAACCTTACATTGTTTGTGACGAGTTTTGCAAACGACAGTCACGCGTCCTCACAAAGTGGACGGTCCGGTTTTGGGACGGTGCCTTCATTTCTGTCGGTGTTGCCTTGGAAACACACACACACCCCTCACAATAGTCGATCGGCGGACAACGGACAACACACAACTGGCAAGCCGATCGGGTCCCCCGATACACATTCTTTATCATTCTGCTTCAATTATGCTTCCAATCACGGGAGGTGGCTTATCACCATCACTAGGCCTCAGCAGTGTTTAATTAACGCGTGACAGTATTTTGACAGGGTAAGATTTAAGCTTGAAGGTTGGCTATGGTCTTTGGAAGTAGGAAGGAAAACAAGCCCGTTCGAAAATAGTGTATACAGATCTGGCAGATCATCCGACTGATCTTCAAATCGATGCTTCTCTCTCCCATGCTGTTATTTTCGTTCGTTTTGTGGGCATTGGTGTAGGTTCAAGGTTATGCTATCGATACAGCTGACGAAACTCTTATGAAAGAAGGGGATGGAAGGGCTCCCGTTCTATTTACCAACCAAACGAACAGGGGTGACACAGGGAACTAAGCGATTCGGTAAATAGAAGAACCGAAACCATGGCCAAAGAATGTTTTGCCGGCATGGTGCGTCCGCTGCTGATAAGATGTATAGTTGGTTCTCACTTGTACAAACGTAACTGAGCAAATGGGAACGTGCAAACGTCGGCACGGTAACGTTACTACAAAACGTGAGCACCGAGTTTTCCGATTTCCAATTTCGATGAAACCATCCCAACTACGATCGGTGTCTTTCGGTGGAGCGAACTGTGGCTGGAGCGGATCGGTAATCTTTTGCGTGATTTTTAAAACCACGCACTGCACCCGCGAGCCCGTTGGCGGAAAGTCATGTCTGGCCGGGGCCGAGATTATCTATTCTGCTTTACGACACAAATCGCGTCAGCTGTCGTAATTTTTATTGCATTCTTTGAGTCGGTAGTGGTGTACACACTCGTATAACCCGGTGGTGTTCCCGGAAAGGAGGTCGCGCCGACGATGCTGCAAAAAAAGGGTGGCAAGTAACATAAAGAAAGAGTCACATTGTTAAACTAGCATAAAAAAACACGGTTGTGGTAAAGAATCTTCTTTATTCTTGCTGCGTGCTCTTTGAGGCGACCCACTTCCTGTAATGTCCACTGTACAGTAGATTCGCGAGGAGTGCTGTCGGCTTATCCGCGACTCGAGTCTTCCAATCATGCAGCCAACGGGTGTCTGTTGTGTGACTGTTGATAATTTTGGTTTTTGCACGAAGCGAAGCGTGGCGAAACGGTTTCCCTGGGAACGTCCATGGGATGAGACATCTTTCTCGGCCATCAACACGTTGCACCGTTGTGGGGAGGGTACTGTTTGGGCAAGTTTTCGGAGTTGAATGCATTCACATGGATTAAAGCTTTCGGTGCTTGGATCGGAGCCAATAACACGTTTCTCGAGACAGTAAGGAAACGTGCAGCTCACGTTCGGCCGAAGATGTTACGGCGTCTAGTTCAGCCGAGTGTTAATAACCGCGGAGTAAGACGTCAGCCTGTGCCCGGGGGCAGAATTGTGATCGACAGGTAGGGCCGCGGGATCGGCTGATTCACTCGTCGGGCATCGGGAGCCGAGTGTACTCCCAAACCGCCAATTACAACTGCTGGCGAGCCTCCAACGAACGGCACGCGACGAATGGCTGTGTTTATCGGCTAATTAGTAGCGTTTAGTAACACCCGTCTAATGGCGGAGGGAATCGATTTGTGCTCCGTAATAGCTTGTCACTATTGGCGTTAATTCACACCTAACAATGTTGAAGAAGAAATTGGCTTGAGCTCCCCTGACTATTGAATACTATCTCCAGACGCTAAACCAACACCATCACAACCGTTCCTGTGATGAATCGATGTAATCGATCAAAACTGCGAAGCAAACGCTACTATTGTAACCTCTCGTGATCGAGTGCGTTGTTTACACCTGCGAGTGCGATTCTTGCGACAGTCGCAGCAACTGATAAGAGCGTTGCAACAAAAGCGCACATGCATGCATTTCTTCCCTTGTTTAGTATTTTACACATTCCCGGCCAAACAGTTTGCATGTTTCCTTCCAGTAAGATTCAATTTCCAATCATCAACAACAGCACGTCAAACGTCAAACGGACACACGCGAGGTGCGCAATTGATGTGGAGCATCGCCTAACGTAAATAATGATGATGATGATGTTGTCGACGTCGCCGGGGGAACACCGTCGCCGATTTCTAATCAGCAATTGACTACCGAGCTATTAAGTGTTTTTCTTTCGGTGGTCGGCGATTTACGATTACGAGTGGCACCAACGATGGGAAACCGATCGCGTACCATCCGGACGGGATGGATGATGACATGGCTCTCTGTCTGTCGAACTTCAACATCGTCATCAGCGTCTCGCATTGCTTCTTCCGATCGGCAAATCTTGAGCCTTTTGTACACACATGCACAATGCCTCCTTAGCTACAAATCGCCATTATATCACCGCCAATAATTGCAGGAATAGAGCAGACTTTTTCCGACCAGTTCTCGCACACTCGAAAAATGGTAATAGAGAGCGCTCCGCTCAAGTTAGCGTTATCGGTGATTTGTCTTCTTACTGCACGAGCTACTTGAAGGATTTGGTTTCAAGTCCCTTTACCTTCCAAGGTTTCCCCCCCCCCCCCCCTGGCAAAACTCTCTTGGGCCCCCGCAGGTTTCGAGAGTATCGAAGACAACGGCTGATAACGGCCATTATGATGGACACATATTGGTAAACAATGGGCCTTTGAGATGTCCCGGAAAGGTCACGGAAAGGGAAAACGGGTACGGTTTTTTTTTAAGATGGCGTAATGATGGATAGAAACGACAGCTAAAAAAACACCCACACACACACAATATGCTGTAACCGATCACCGAGCAGCGTACGGCTCTCGTCCCGCGAAGATCAAGCACAACAGATAAACGTTTGCTCATTGAGGGTAGGTGCTTACACAACAGGAATTCGATTGCTGGACACTGTTCGGGATGGGGGGTTCGCAAACAGTTTGTGGAATCGGTTAACACTTCTATTTAATAAATGGCGATTTTGTGAGCTATTAAGATGTTAGCGTAATGTAAATTTACGCAGTCAGCCAAAGAGGTGTTAATTGAGGCTTAAATTTGATTTTTGAAGAAAGGGCGTCGAAGAATGGGCAAACATTGTTTTAGCATTAAATTGTTCGCCAACGACTGGCAGGGATATTCTTGGTAGCATTTCTAGCAAATTCTACGTCCGTAACATTATTGGACAGTGTTCGGGATCGGGATATACGGTGCCGCCCATCATATCGACAACGAACGCATTCGCGCCATCACCGGCCCCGGTACCGCCATCAGTCATTCAACCGGCTGTCAAGAGCTATTTTTGTCATAATGTCTATGCTGTTTGTCGCTGAGTGTGTCCGGTCCGTCAATGGGCGGTCTTGCGCCTCGGCGAAACTACCACTCCGCGAGATAAAAATGGTTTTCCCGTCGAGCCACCACGCACTCAATCGAACCTTGCAGACCTATCTTCGTGCAGCAGATCATATCAACACGGTGGGCGGTCAATTCCAACCGCGGACCGGACGACGATGTTCAGCCCAATGATTGATTTTCATTTTTAGACGCGTAATAACGAAGGTGTCACCCTAGAGCCCCACAGTACTGATAGAAGATCATACGATCAAAACAAAACACATCAAGCAAAGCAAAACGCCAACAGCGCGATGCGGCATCCGTCGTGATGCGAATAATTTAGTAGTAGTTGAAGCAAAAGTAAATACAAAGCAACAACAAACAGTAAATACTTTGGTACGCCGAGTTTTGCTCGGTTTGCTTCGATGCTTTTCATTTCAAACGTCTCAAACCCACAACCAGAAAAACCGGTTCAACCCACTCGACCGGGGTGAGTTGTTGGGATGCAAATATCGAAAGATGAAAATGGGATGTGTGAGTGTGTGTTTGGTAAGGAACATCACAACACAACACAACAAATCCGATCCGATTCGACCAGGAAACGATCGTGCGTTTGTGTCTTGTGTTTTTTTTTTTGTGCAAGAACGATGGTTGGTGTTCGACGATCGCCGTAATGGAATCAATATGGATTCGAAAGGAACACTAACTGGCAGACTATAAGGAAGAGGATCTAGTTCAGAGAGGGGAGTCGTGGAGTTGGTTAGCATAAGTGAGCGTGTGTGTGTGTGTCTATTGCGAAAGCGAAAGGCTCGTCAGCCTGTGGACAGATATATGCCAAGTCATCGTATAGGTCGGGTTTTCGGAGTGGTAAACCAGTTTCATTGGAACCGCGATTTTAGGGATTTGAAGCCGTTGAAGAACTCTGGCGAGTCCTGAGGTATTGGTTGGCCATACTGTCGCTTAGTACACAGCATGCAGAGCAATTCTCCAGAATTGGGACTGAAGAACTGTTAAGAAACATGGGTCAGTTATCAATAATTCTCTAGTATGATTGCCTCTAGCTCTCAATAATTCTCTAGTTCAAGCCATGAGACATTGGTGTCTAACCTGACGCTTAAAGAGTCCCTCTCCAGAGTCCAGCCATGAGAAAGACAATTTTCAATAAATCCTCAGTACAAGTATAAATTCTGATTCGCTTTGTTCTGAATGTTTCTAGTCTCCTATTCCGAATTCTAATCCAAGCTAGATTATAAATCGGGACGCAATGGCTTCTATTTATGTTTCCCGTACTATGGAGCAAAACAAGACACCACACTCAACTCTCGGCCTGTGCTAAACAGACCAACCAGCTAACTAGCTACAGGCATTGCCGTCGTCGTCGTTGTCGTCGTAAAAGACAGATATTTTAGACGGGTTAACCTAGATTCGATGACACGCATTTTAAGCTTTATCGCCCCGAGCAACAGTCATCACGGCTCGAGCCGTGGGTTCGCACATTCGCCCATCCCAATGAGCCGCGCTGGGACTTTCTTTCCTCCGCAGTCAAAAGGAAGGAGTGGGTTTTGATTTGTTTTTATAAGAAGCTTTACATCGGTTCCAATAAACCTCGCCGCCTGTGACCCCGCAGGAGGAGACGCAAAATCTTGGAGTAAAACCCCCAAAGCCACTAAAGCAATAACCTACATATTGCTTGTCTTTTTTTCTTCTTCAAACTAAGATAATGAATGTTATCTCCCTTTCGCCAAGATTCGGACGAGCATGCAAAAATTTTGTTGGCGCTATATGTTGTGTGTGTGTGTGTGTGGCCCAGTAGAAAATCCGTCTGAACTTTACCCAATTTGCGATCAGCTGGTAAGATGGGGGCAAAAACCATCACACAAAAATCCCCAAACCAAACACCGACCTGCCTTCGCTCTTGCTGGCCAATTTTCGCCCCTTTATCGCGTACCCTCGCGCTCTGTTAGTATTATCATACGCCGCGTCTTGCGCTGCACACTTACTACCCGCTGTATGTTTTGACGTACCGCGAGTAATAAACCCAAGCGCAAAACGCTCACCTACTTGCGCTAGCGCAAAGCGTGCTACGCTCAAGTCTCCACCGAACACGCGCACCCGCATTCGCTTTCGTTTGGTTGGTTTCGTTCGTTCGGCCCGCCGCGAAATCATCTGATGGCCGCGTGTTCGACTCGGGTTCGTTCGAGCGGCGAGTTCCGTTACCGGTAGGGCAGCTGTTTTTTATGAGTGGGGTGAAAGGGTTGAGGCTGGGAGTTCTTGCGGAAAAGGGGGGAGTGTTGGTGTGGCGTTTTTTTATTTTCTCTTGTTGTTCGTTTTCTTCCTTCATGAGCTCATCGATATCGTTGTCGTGTGCCACCGCAAATGGAACTGTAATGGCAACGCAACGTTGTTGTTTTTGTTTGGCATTTAGCGCTGGCAGCAAACAAACGCGTGAAGTGTTAAGGGCTGTGAAGGTGTTTCCAGCCGATCGGGGAACTAAAGGTGTATCTTTGTTCGAGGTTTTCATTTAAAAAACCCTATAAGATTCGTAGAATAGAATTGCTGAGCTGGCTCAGGACATCACAGTAATTGAATGACCTCGAACTTGGCGTGAAGGAAAATGGACGTCTTTCACGTGAATCAGAATACAGGCAACACCCGTATGATCTTTTAAACAGCACATGATTCTACCGGATATTGCAATGATAAGCGGGTTGCATTGTTCAACGGTTGGTCGTATATATGAAATCTGATAAGTGTCTTTCCATCATAAATTGTTCGGTCGGCTTTTTTTCACCCATTTGCCGACACTTTTACCGTCGTAAATCATTAGCACGAAGGCTCGAAGTATCTCGGCTGTCTCGGGTGTACTGATTTGTTTTAAAATCTCGGGATGTTTTTTCCCCCTACTATTGCATCACTAAACGACAAGCAAAAACTGAACATTCACTAAGGTCAATGAACGATCTTATGCTGAAGTACACTAACAAACCCGAAAATAAGAGAAAAACCTTTTGCCCCAACACCTCCTGTTAGGTTTAAAGCTCCATCCTTCGGCTTCACCGGGATGGCCTCCGGAACGTTCGTGGACCATTCGAACGCCATCGTGCATTACATAAGCTTGTACCGAGCCGACGCAAATCGTTATTTCAGCAAACCATCCATCACACCTTTCGATGGAACACAAATCGAGGAGCGCAGTGAAAGTACCTTCCTTTTTGTTTTGCTAGCTTCGACTCGACGACTAATCAGCTGTCAGAGTTTTTGCTTCCCGCTGAACAATGTATATCGGGGGGAGCTTGGGAAGTTGGGGTACAATGTCTGGAGGTGTGCCAGCGAGACCAACACGAGACCTTCCCTTTTCCTTTTAAACCTTCAACACGGAAACTCTGACAAGGCAAGGCAAACCGGGAAGGACACAGTCGTGGAGTTCAAGGAATCGATTTCGATTTTTACGACTTGCTGTAAACAAACATGGAACTGCAGGAATAGGTAGAAATGGGGACCGCTTCTCACTGTCTTATTATTAACGGGAGAAAACGAAAAATTAACTAGGTCCGGCCCATGTCATCTGATCTTGCGGTAGAATTGTTGGTATAAAAAAATCTGAAACGATGGGAAGGTCATCCGGATTGCCGGTGATGATGGGTATCATTAAGCCGGTCCCCATCCACACAGTCGTTGGGAGGTTAAACTTGGTCGGCTGAGGAAAAAAGCAAGAATTTTCCCAACCACCCCAACCGAACGGATGAAGAGACGTCGCTTGGGTGGAAGCGGCCGAAGGAAGGAAGACCGGTTAAAAATAACTTCCATAGAGAAGCGACCGTGGCCGGCTGATCGGACATTGTCGTAGGAGGAGGAATGCTGCCTTCTCGAAAGAACTGTGAGCGACCATCGTTCGGGCTGTGATTGAAAGTGTTTGTTTTATTAATATTTCTATATTATCTTTTTCCCCGTTATATTGTTGTGTAATTATCTGCTGCCAATTGAACACTCAAAGACGCAATTTTGTTTAGTGTAGTGATGATTTGATTTATTAGAGCTCCACCTCTTCTCTACTGCACACTCTCTTCACTGATAGACGCTTATGCTTCAAACTGGACTTACATTCTAAAACAACAAGTAATTTAACGGCTACGACACACAATTTTTTATCTTTTTTATCTATCTCGCTGTCTCTCGTTCTTTTCCACACACAATCACTCAACATGTCTTAGTAATGCTTGATAAAGTGTTTGTCGCTTTTAATGTTCCTGCGCATGGTAACGAGGATCGGAATTTGCGATTAATTTTTTCTTCTCTTTGTTCTTTTCAAGCTAATATCCCTCTCAAAATAATGCACTTTGCTGTCCCTCCGTTCGTTAAATATTTTCTCTCTCTCTGCGTTCCTTTTGTTACTTTCTTCCCTCCTTAAGACGCGCGATTTTTGTCAATGAGTTAAAACGAGCTTCATTGATGAAATGTAGCGTTGCTGGTACTTTAAAAACAAATCATAAAAATGCACCATTCCCGTGTTAAAAAAAAACCCAAAAGAGTAGTTGCCCGTAATGAGTCGTTTAAAATCTTGTTTTTTCCCCCGCTCATTTCTGTCATGCAGAACCGTTTTGGCCTCGCTAAACATTTTGTACAATTGCGTTCTATGCGTTGTAAAATAGAAAATACCTCCGTGTAACAACATTCTTGTAGACAAAAAAAAAAACCAACAACACATCTATATCAAAAAGCGGTTCTGTAAAAAGCATCTCTCACAAATATGTACGCTATAATCCATTCCGTGCACCACACGTTCCACAGGCTTCATCATCTTCAGTCCTATCGAGTTCGCATCGTGAAAGTCTTGACATGTTCCACGCATGTTTCCATTACCATTCCCCTCAGTGGGAGTCTTTCCTACATTGAATGGGTTTCTTTAGTCATGACACCCTACGGAAACATAACTGCACAATTAGTAATGTCCTTCGGCAAACAAGGACGAACAGCAGTTAGGGGCGTTGGGAAAATATAATAACGTATACATAGAATTTTGCGTTTCAGCCACAATCCTTCCGTTCGGGTGCAGTTTCTTGCATGTTCTACCAGGGTTCGCGTGTGCAAGGGATCGCTTGTGCATTCTGTGCTGACATCATTCCTTCATCTTTCTGGAGCAGCGGTGGGTTGGCGCCAAGGAAACGGGAGGGGAGATGGGACGAGGACCAAGGGGGAGAGCAGGCTGCTTATTCGTCCAACAGGCAGGTGGTGAGAATGGCATTGCACACCGCGTACGGATCGCAGTTCGAGCTCGGGCGACGATCCTCCAGATAACCCTTCTTAGCGTCCGCCACACCACGCGGAATGCGCACCGAGGTGCCACGATCCGCAACACCCCAGCTAAACTTGTCGATCGATGACGTCTCGAGCCGCCCGACCAGCCGACGCTCGTTGTCCTTTCCTCCGCGCGGATCGTACGCCTTGATGTGCTTATCATGCTTCTTCGACAGCTTCTCAATCGCCTGCTCGATCGCCTTAATGCCGTTCTCGGCACGCATCGGCTTCGTGGAGAAGTTGCAGTGCCCACCGGCACCGTTCCAGTTGCCCTCCATCGGCTTCGGATCGAACGTCACCACCACGCCGTAATCTTCGGCGATGCGCCAAAGAATGTAGCGCGACATCCACAGATCGTCGGCACACTTCATGCCAAGGGCCGGTCCGACCTGGTATTCCCACTGGGCCGGCATTACTTCGGCGTTCGTACCGGCAAACTGTACGCCCGCGTACAAACAGGCAACGGCATGCGCTTCGGCAATATCACGGGCGACCACGTTCTGTGCACCAGTGGCACAGTAGTAGGGGCCCTGCGGTCCCGGGAATCCACCAACCGGCCATCCGAGCGGACGCCCGTCAATGTCAAGGAACGTGTACTCCTGCTCAATACCGAACCACGGCTCCAGATCCTTGGTACGGTTGTAAGCGTCCTGCATGGCGGCCCGATGGTTCGAGGCGGTCGGCTTACCATCCGGCTGGTACGTATCACACAGCACAATCACATCATTCACACCGGCCTTGAACGGATCCTTGTACAGGGCACGGGGCACCAGTTTCATGTCCGAATTGCCACCGAGCGCCTGATAGGTGGAGCTTCCATCGTACTGCCAGGACGGTACATCTTCCGGACTCTTCGGCACGTAGTCGAGGACGCGATCCTTTAGCCGAACGTTCTCACCGGTACCGTCGATCCAGACGTACGTGGCCTGCACATACTTGGGATCGTACTTTAGCCGGGTGTACCGATCGAGCAGCGTTTTGTTCAGCTGCGCGTTCGGCGAGTGTTCCAGGATCTTGGCACAATTCGGTCCACGGCTGGTGCTGATCATGCGCACCGACGGTTTGCTAGCCAGACCGGACAGCTCCTGGCGTATCATGAGACCAACTACACGGAGGGCCATTTTGAGATTGCTCACACGCTCAGTTAAAAGTTAAAAACACGACACCCGACGGATGATTCAATAAAACAACAAAATCACTTCACGACGGCCACAGACGCAATGAGTAGTACAGATTGTTTGGGTTGACGCTTTCTGTCCCCTGAACAGTTGCTACGGGCACGAGCAAGAGATTTCACGGGATTAATTTAGCTGCTACCGACGGCGTTGAAATTCTATCACAAAATGAAGTGTCGATGTCCCGAACAGGTCTACTTGGATTGGTTTGAGATGCGCACACACTATCGACGGGCTGTGTTTCCCGTACGACACACTCACTTTACACACACTCACTTAAATGCACTACACACTTCGGAATCGGTAGTAGTAGTAGTAGTAGTAGTAGCAGGTTGTGATGTTTGTTTTTCGAGCACCGCTCGTACGGCTTTTGGGCAAGTGTTTTTTTTCGGGTTTCGGTGCGTTTGCTTTACTAAAAAACCGCTTTTTGTTTTAAAGCCGTTCAAAGTTGAGCTCCAGGATGATAAGGATCAGTTGCTAGAAAATCCTGCGAAACAGATGGAAAGAAGAATGAGAGATTAGAAATGTTGGTCTGGCTACGAGGACTCGCTTATTAGCGGACACTGATCGGGGCAAAGGTGAAGAAACTATCCCGGTTGCTATCAAGCGGCTCATTAGGCAGAACGAATAAGTTAACGAAGCAAAAAGGGCCGCTTTACGGTCGTCTGGGTAACGTTGCACCAGGAAAAGACCAAAACACACACACAGGCACACACGTACTCAAACTACTTCGGGACACACATGCACTTTCGACGGCGGAGAAAATTGTTGCTAGAAGCCCTACACAGCAGATAACACAAAAAGTGGAGAAAATGGATCGGGAAAACACCCTTCGGTTTTTCTTCTGTATGCACCCCAAAATCACAATGACAGTCCAAGGATTCCCAAAAACCGAGCTGAGCTCACCACACTAACCAGCTGAAAACTGTCACTACAGCTCCTTCTCGGTTGAAGAAGTTCTGCTGCTGCTGCTGCTACGAAAGCACGCCGCTGGTGCTGCTGCTGCTGCTGCTCGTACCGCTGCTGTAACTTAAGTGCGTTCGTTTTAAAGCGCGGTTCAACTACTTAAATCGCGTGGCGCTCGGCCGCTGTGGGTGTAGTGGTGTGTCCGCCCGGTTTTTCAGGGTGCAGTGCAGACGGAGCGGAAACGAGCCCCGTAAGCCACCCCTTTCCCGGGGTCTAGCTTAGCTTTACACAGCGAAGGGATGCATAGTAGTAGTGTGGTCGCAGCGCAACTACGCGCGCTCTCTCTCTCACTGTTGTTTTCTTCTCCTTTCCATTTCACTTTCGTTTGAAGGCTTCTCTCGCTGTGTGCGACCGGCTATCGCTCTCCGTGACCGGCTTGGATTAAAAATCGATTCTCCACCAAACTGCCTATAAGCTCCATCCTAATCTTTCACATGCCCTGTATCCCTGTTCTTCCTGCAGAATGCGATGGTGTTTGCTCTTTCACTCTCTTTTGCGCTGCTTCTCGGACAACAATAACAATTCTTGAAGCCCATGCCATTATGCAGTTTTTCAATACTGCAAACGCATACAGCGATGAAGCCGGACTGGGTACGTGATACGTGGAGCAGCTTGAAGGCATGATTTATCGGCATGGACTCGTCGTAAAGTGTGCTCCACGATAGCAACACAAACAAAATAGAGGGTTCAGGTTAAGGTGAGTTTTAACTGCTTCACACAAACATTAATTCACAAAAGACACTTTTTATTACAGGATTGTCTTAAAACCACACTAAAATACTCACCCTAGTGCATTTTTTGTGTTTTCAAAGCATTTCTTAGAAATTCTCCAACAGACTGGAAGCCACAAGTAAGTAAGTGAACCTGATGCTCGGTGGACGTGTGCACGAATAAATGCAACAGTCACGCACGCACAGTGAATGTGAGCGAAGATTGGAAAGAAAACAGCTTCACATTAGGCGAACCAACCACCACCATTCACATGTTTGATGTTTCGTGAGCACAGAGACAGAGAGCAAGAGCGAAAGACAGAGAGCCGGTTTAAGGGATGCTGTGAGATTTTTCTTCCGAAACGGATTCCACCCCCACAGCCGAGGAAAATTCCACCTCACTGAACAATGGGATAGTGGGAGGTGGTTTTTGGTAACAAAATAATGATACCACATGGAAGGAAATCGCTAAATTCAGTTAAAAAATTACTTGTAGAATCATTTTAAAAAAATTCTCGAATATAAGTAGTACTTAAGCTGTTTAGTTAGGTGTAAATATAAAAATAGCAATATTTTTGTATGTATTTTGTGAAGATGCGTCGCCATCTAGATAGGCTTATTAGTAGTGTTAATTGCATTTGTATTGCTTGTTTATTTCCCAAGAATTTCTCCCAACAAGGTAGTTGTACTTTTTGTTCCAACTCGATACTCACCCCCCAAGACATCAACCCCCATACCCTGGCATTTAATCTCTTGAGAGAAAATATGAATTAACTGAAGCAAAAAGCATACCAAAAACCCGGAGAGCCTCCCTTACTATGTTTAGAGAGTAGGTGTCACTGTTATCTGTCGATGAGAACGGAACAAAGAAAATCACACCCACCAGCTAGCAGAAACCCCAAATACAAACGATTGACACGCACACACAATGGCACAGCGTGGCGTTAGCACACACACGAACAGTTGGGGGTTGCAATTTGAGCGGAAGTTTGAGTTCTTTATTATGATGCTTCTTTCTGACACACATTTTTATTGAAACCGGCGTTTGTTTGGTGTTAATTGTTCCGAGCTTTTCTCGGAAGTAGGGGAACAATTCTGGGTACTTGATACTTTCTGAATCTATATCATGTGCTAGGTTGGGGAGGTGGAAATATAAACCACTTGCATTCTGACTTTTGGCTGATCTCGGCGAGTCTGAAGTGTGCGTGTAGGGAGAAGAGGAGAAATTATTTATTGTTTGACGATCCGAGCAACAAACCGGTCTCTGCAACAGCTGAGCAATCGTGTTCTGAACGGGTGAAGCGTTGAAAAGAGATATCGGAAGAAGCGAAGATAAGCTTCTTGTTCGTTCAAGATTAACCCTTGTTATGTCAGATACTCTACCATTTCTAGTTTTCAAATTTTTTACTGTAAAAATAATCTTTAAAATTAATATTTGGCAATATGGCCAGGCCGCCCTTAACGTGAAAAAAATAATATTTTAAAATTATTTCCCATAGTTAGGACTGTTTTACTCTTTTTTTGCACTAACATCTCAGGTAGTTAAGGCTTTCAATTTGAAATAATATTGATTTTTATTTAACCCTGGATTGTCGATAGACGATGTCTCGAATGGTCTGGATCGGATTTGATACCGATAATGTCTTGATAGTAATAGAAGCGACTTCCACTGATTAACCAGGCCACTCCATCAACCATACATCATCATACATTGATTTAATTGTTGATGAGTGAAAAATGTTATAAAGGAATAAGTTCGAGGAAGCAATACGGCCAGGCCGTTCTTTATGAATAAAAAAAAAAAAATAAAATAAGTTCGAGGAGATGATCCTAATTTGATGAGGTCTGTGGCAAGAGTATATACCACTGAGGCCTTTGATAAGGCTTATTGGTCTATGATGCTCTTTCAAAGGCGAGGTCTTTTCGTTAATGTTGTCAAGGTATCTTAGTAAACGAATCAAGGTATAGGTATCTATAACGAGGCCTCTTGATAGTTGAAGTTTGGAGGGCGACGGCTCTACGACTCCCGACGAGGAGTCTTAGGAGATTTGACTCAAATAATAAGATCATCACCCCTGATTTACGGAGGAGTGATGTACAGATAGCTGATTGCACCTTCGAAGTCGTACAAAACTTCACCTATCTGGAGTCAAAAGTCAGCACTGACAACAACATTGATGTTGAGTTACACGGCAGTGGTGCAAGCTGCCAACCGGTCATACTACAGCCTGAGGAAACTTCTCCACTCTAAATACCTGTCGCGACGGACGAAGCTGGGATTGTACAGAACATTTATAGTACCAGTACTCACATACGGGCTCTGTCCAAAAATGACGAAACCCTCTTAGCCGCGCTCGAGAGGAAGATGCTCAGAAGGATTTTTGGCCCCGTATGTGTGGAAGGACAATGGATGAGCCGCTACAATGACGAGCTCTACGAGCTGTATGATGATCTCACCATCGTGCAGCAAATTAGACTCGCCAGGCTCCGGTGAGCTGGTCACGTCATGAGAATGAAACCGGACAACCCAGCCCGTAAAGTCCTTTTAGGCCGTCCACACGGACAGAGGAGGCGTGGTAGGCCCAAATTGAGGTGGAGTGATGGCGTTGATACGTCCTCCAGAACGGCCGGGATAACGGATTGATTGTTGCAGCAGGCCATGACCGCGTAGTGGTTGTAGCTCCTGATAAGTAAGTAAGTAAGTAAGTAAGAAACTATGTCACTTAGTAGAAGAAGCCTCCAACAAACTTCGACGACAAAGTTGTTAGGTGTGATGATCCCCCAGACAAGGAATCACCAGGCGACCGCTTTCTTCGCCCTTCATTTAACCCGCCACTCGCATGAAAAAGTACAATTAATATTATCAGTTTATTGCTTCAAATCATTCTTATTTAGCTTTAAACCACTACAAACAACGCCTGTAGCATAACATACTGTACCGCGCTTTCCATTCCGTTTAATCCACTTACCTGCTGAACCGATAGATCCTCACGATATCAAACAAAATTTCCCATTTTCCATCTCACTGCAAAAGGTGCCCCCAGCTGATACATATTAACTGCAGCTGACAGTTCATAAAACAGTGGCCCTGGAATGTAGGTAACAAGGCCGTTGCTAGCTACACAGACACACACACAGTCACACTCACCTTCACCGGTCCATCAAGATTTAAAGCCTCCCGTATCATCGCTTATCATGTTGGCATCCATTAGTAGTGGGCTTTAGCATTATGTTATCGGTGGTAATAGAATTCGAAACGAAGACAAGGGCATATCAATCCATATGATGAAGTCGGTTCCCCCTGTTTTGCAGCGCGACGTAGGATGCGGTCCTGCAGCGAGTAGATTGTAGATGGGCCGCAGTATTAATTGAGTTATTGGTTCTGGTAGCTACACCGCTAAGAGATGTTTAGAAGCGCCGTGTAGGATGGTTTCACCTGGAACGGAAAATATAGCCTCCTTATGTCTCGCCTGTCTCTTGCGCTATGATGATTGACAGGGCAGTATCGATGTCAGTGGGGACCTAGTGGGAGTCTTATCATGAGCATGCATGCGCGTGCGTTTGTCAATGTTAAGCGGTAGCGGGTAAGCAGATAGTATTGTTTAGCCGTTTGGTTCATTTCGTTTTGCATTTTACATGGTTGTATGATCGATTTTTGTTTTATCGGAACTCTATGCAGTGAGCTACAAATGAGGCTTATTTTGAATGCTACTAAAACTGTATGATCGAATAAAGTAGACATTAAAAGTGGCCGCCCCGTAATCACCGTTTTACCAATTACCCAAGAGTCTGGGTAATAAATTTCAATATTATAGCTGGCCCATCTGCAAACAGCTGATAGTGAGTGCAAAGTGCGAGCGGGCTGGAGTAGTCAAAAACGCGAAATCCTTTGCATCGTTCCAGTTTCCAGCGAGATTCGTATGGATCCGTCCAATCGCGCGAGGTTCAACCAAATGACGCACATCAGTCGTGCTTTCCTGTCGAGCTACAATTGTGAAAAAAACAAGCCGCTCTGCTCGGCCAATGTGCGGCGTGATAAGCGATGGTTGACCTTTCTGCTTTGCATTTGTGCCCCGCGAAACGTCTCGTGACCGGTGGTGGAGGGAGAATGCCTGATGAAAATGTTTGAGCGGCCCAATCAGCCCTGATGAAAGGTGGCTTACGGGCGCATGGCGAAGAAGCGAACATGATCACTCGGCATCTGTAACATCACATTCACGGGCAAATAAACAAGTACAAGAAGGAAGGATGAATAATCGAACCATGCTCCAGCTGATTCCGAGCACACCAAGGCAACAAATTACCATCACATTAAACTGCCGTTTAGCTGATAAAGCGAGCGAGCTGGGAAAGGATCGAGAAGAGGCCACAGTAGATTAAAGGATGAAGTGGTGCGAGTAATACTGCGAGTCGAGCTGGCTGTGCCACGTAATGAGATGTTTGTAGTGAAACTAATCCTTTTCCCTGATCGCTAAGGAAGAAGAGAAAAAAAAACAACCGGGAACGTGTTATTGGTTCACCAGGGCAGCCTGATGCGGAAGCCCGATAGGTAAGCCATAAAGCACCAGTGTAGCTCACGGTCCACATTGATGGATGTGACCTCAGAGGATGCATTCCACATGGTGGCACATGGTGGCACGGAGGAAAGAATAGCGGGGGATGCCTTGCGCGTGGCAAAACTCGATACGAAGACACTGAACGCATTGAACGGTGGCCTTTTCCTACCTCACGCAACTAGGGAAGGTAGCTTGTGTAATGTAGTTCAAGGAAACTGTGTTAATTGATCGGAAATGCAGTCAAGGGATTGCGGGAATCGAAAGAGATCGACCATCCCGGCTGCCCCCGAGTGTGCAGCATCGGGTGAAGGAAAAACAGGGGGCAGGGAAAAATTAAACCCATCCGTAGGGGGAATGTTATCCGAGCTTTGCTGTGGTGAAAAGTTTGCGCATTCGTTCGTAGTGTGGCGGATTGCATACTGACAGGCGGAATTCGGTGTGGTGTACGGGGCAAACGTAACCGTCTTGGGGCTTACCGTTGTATTAGCAAGTTTGGTTTTGTCGATTGATCAGCTTCGGCAGTGGTTGACACCACAACACCGTCAGTTGATTCGTTAATTTTCAGTTGAAAGAGCAGCAAAAAAGGGAGGGTAGTTTTGAGACACAAGCTAATTCAAGGTTTGGGCCAACGGGTATACCGTTCAAAATTCAACGCTTTCAGCAATAATATGCATTTTTTTTGTAAACTATTTAAGTTATTATTGATTAATTAACAAACAATTCACTCGGTTATTTTATCCTACATACCTTCAGCATAAAGCCGTTCTGCTTCGTTTTATGTCATTCTCCCATTTGAGCCTGTCGTTGTGCAATCCACATAGCACGATTCAGTTGATGCTGTACGTAATACGAGGAAGCGTGTGAATATTACATTCGAATGCGTACAAATGTAACGGGCGAACGACAGTTTGAATGTTCTGGAACGATAATAGCTATGGCAACAGATTGGTAAAAGAAAGAAATGCTATATTAAAGCATAACATGTCGATAATGAATTGTGGTGACGATGTTGATGACGAAATACTGCTATTAAGTATGGTTGTATAACATACACACCTGCTACATCCTGGGGGCTGGATTGCTTTATGCTACATTTATGAACAAAAGGACAATAGCTTCGATAAATCGAAAGCTGGAACCAGAAAATGCAAATTTAGACATCCTAGTAAAGCGCAAGGTTTTTTTCAGCAGCGAAGCAGCAGAGAACTGAACTCTAACCTATTTTAACTGTTTTCACAAAGATCGGTGCAGAAAGTATAGTTTGACAAACTGGAAGAGGCTTTCATTGGACCTTTCAATTGATATTTTTACATAATAAATACGTGAATAAACTATTCCCATTTTTTTGTATAACCAACAGTTACAACATCACTTGTTTAAATCAATTTTAATAATATTAAAATATTTCTAGAGGAATTAATTTTATTAACCATATGGGAATTGACGTTTGTGCTCAGCGGAATAAGGGGAACTCTTCAGGGAAGAGAGATTGAGAGAATAAGTGAGGAAAGCCAATAAAAGGACAAGACGTGGGGGACTCATTTTAAGGTATTGATCAAGGAAGGACCCAGCGTGTCAGAGTGTCTAGAAATTTATCAAGGATAAGCTTTACCACATTTAAGATACGAGTAGAATTGTTAAGAAGCACTTTCAAGTAGAGAAGACATTTCCAGTCTCAAAAGTCATAATAAGCTTTTTTATGCTTTTGTATAATCTGACTCACGCAAATCAATATAAACAATAAAGGTAAATCAATCAATCGACAAAAATAATCGATGAGAGAAAAAAATGAGAAAAATCGATAAAAAATAGTATAAATGTTAGAATTTAAATAAAGCAACATTCTTTATCAACACCTCAGACGGTGCATTTCAATTGGAAGCATCATCTGATTACCAAATAAGCTGAAAACGCTCCAACCAAGGCGGAGGCAATCCTCCTTTAAAGTTCTTGTTAAATTGACGTGGATGTATCCTCCAGTCGGAATGTATTGAACAGTATAAGGTCAGGGCTCAACAAATAGGCCCTCTTTGGAGATTTTTTTAATTAAAATTTGAAATATTCCTGGATCAATTTTAAAACCTCTATTTTGCATGTTAAACATTTTGTATCGATAGTGATTGTTGTACTAAGGCTGTCCAAAATTCAACAAATGCCTCATTTTATGATGTGCGTTATTATTTCTTAGTGTAGGATTATATCAGCCAATCGGATAATGTCAACACGTAAACTGGTTCGAAAAAGCTTAGCTTTGATGTAGTAAACCCTCATTTGTCATTGTTAATACTCGGTGGTCATCCTAAATCAAAAATATATAATTTTTTTTATTTTTTTTTCATAAATCTATAGAAGCTTTGGTTCTTTCGGACCGTTTCAGTCTTTTTATTTTCGCTGCAATGAGTATCTGTGCAAATTAGGATCCTATTTATTTCAAGTCTATTGCATACTCCTATTTAAGACGATAATAAAACCATAGCGATGATTAGTTTTCGAATGACCTACAGGACATACTTTACTAATGCTACGCCTATCGTTCTACTGTTTTTAATGTCAATTCTGTTGCATGTTTATGGAATACTTCACTTTACCTTTTGTTATGCATGGAAACTTTGGCACCCAATCGGAAAAGTGGATGTGATAGAATATTCCACCAAAGTAATAAGTAACTTTTTACGGTGCAAAACTTGTCCGTACCCATTAGCCTACAGTTTACAGGGAAAAATCCCCCTCTCTCGCTCTCTCTCTCACACACAAACACGCATGGAAGAAGCAATATAATTTCTATTTATACTTGCTTCCGCATAATTCATTATGTGGCCGTTTTTGCGAGGGCTGTTTAAAGTTATGACCGGGCCACGTTCGCTTGGATGGTATGGTTTATGCCCGTAATTGAACGATTAGAAAAATACGCTTCCACGAAACCGGAACTGGATGATAATTTGTTCGTAATTAGCCAAGCCGCCTGGTACACCAACGTATCCAAGCTCGGTTTGCAAGGGGCATTCACATTAGCAACAGATCGAGCCCGAAACGTATGGTACGGGCTTTAGCCAACAAGTTTCTCACGGTTACAACTCTTGCTTAACCATACCGCCTAGCATCGTAAGGGCGTACACCATAACCGCCATCTCCGTAAGTGCAAACCGGAAAGGTCACCGGAAGCATCAGGCCACCATAACCACAGTGCGGAAACGGGTGAAGCATCGACCGATGCTGTTGGTCTCCTATGGCGTAATTTGCTTAGCACGCGTTTTCTCGAAGCATGGCATAAGCGATTGCAGCGCAAAAGGACTACCGACTCGGACTCGCGGGGAACTGCGTTCGCGAAAGAAACTGGAAATCAACGTGAAGAATCTCACCGGGTGGGTTTTGTCATCGCAAGACAATTTTCTTCCCGTCAGCAGGTGAAAGTGCGTCGTAGGCAACGCGCGCGCAAAAGGATTCCTGGCTGGAAGGATCTGGCTGCCAGCAGCAGATGTGTCGTGGCAGTGCATACCATCAGCAACAGTCGCGCGAAAGGGTGGAACTCACTGCCGACGTCTTTCACCTGATAGTGTCACTGACATAATACTGTGTCTGATGCGTAGCGAATTGTTGTCAGACAGCGCTTTGCTGGAGCGGCCAAAGTTCGGTGTAAATACCGGTCCTATCGTTTGTTATGATTCGGCGAACGGATCCTTACCCGTACGCCGGTGTAATGTTTTGTTATGGAGCGTGTTGTAAGTATTATCGAATCTTTCATTTCCCTTTTAAAACGGTAAAAGGTAAACGAAACGGCCAACGGTCAACGGGAGGAAAAGCGATTCTTAACCTTTTCACCGTTCAGGGACAGACTCCATTGGTTAAGGGTACTGCCTGGCGACTGTTTACAATCGATATGAGTTCATCCACGATCGATCTGCCACACCGGAATGTAAAAGGTCATGCGGTGATCGATAGAAGCGAGTGCGAACCTGTACAAGAACTGTTGACCCTTAGGAGCAACCCTTCGGTTGTTTAGCTGAAGTCGTTGCTGTGTGTGGACTAATGTGGCCGTGTGTTACAAATCGAACAAAAAACTAGGATGAAACGTTAATTGCCTGTTTGGTCAACCTTGATCGCGTGTGAAACGGGGTCGATTGATCCACTTAGCAGTTCTAGGGCAGATTATGCGTTTCGTGTAAACTATGTCGTGTTTTGTTTCACACTTTTCTCCAAACCTCCATTTCCATACCTTTGAAATGATCAGACGATCGCTCCACATAAACAGTGGCGCTCTTTTGAGTTGCCTTAAGAGCACGATCTACCCTGGCCGGATGTTTCGCCTAACCGTTGTGGTGGTGGTCATGCAATCCTAAAGGAGTAAAAAACCCTTTATACCCTAGCTTTTTCCTTCCACGACTCTGTGTGCGTGTGGGTGAATGGGGAAAAATGATTACAATTTGACAGTGGTGCGCGGTGAACGGTCACTGAAAGTGTGGTGGAAGATCTACATCTCCATACATCTCGCTGCATCTGGGCACAGTATTTGTTTGCACTGTTGCACGTTGCACCGTCGGCATGTTGCTGGGTACAGTTTTCTTCGAGCTTTGGGAAGGTGATGAAAATAGAAAAAAAACAACGGAAATCGAGAGGAGCCAAGAAGGGGAAAGAGAGAAATGCATCTTTCAAAATGCCATTGGCCACGGGATTGTTGATGAAAAATTTGTTGTTCTTATGGAAAGGAAGAGTGATTTGTGGTTTGTGATTTTATAGAATTGAATCATGAAATTTATTTAAATCATTTTACTAGTTAAAAAGGCAAGAATTAGGAAACTAAAATTAAGAAAAGCATCTGCAAGGTGTAGCACTACAAGGTAAGCAAAGCCTTTATCAGATATCTTGACATTTTCTAAACAGAATATCATGATCGATCATGTTTAACTATAATTTAATGTTTTAAAGTATAAGACTTTTAACGCCTATAATCGTGAATAAATTGTAATTAATTCTTGATTTTGGATTCCCCACAATCATATTTCCTTCTTTTTTTTCAAAAGTGATTATCCTGAAATAATTATCAAAGCGTTTCAGCTGGATAGCTGCAGAAGCCTTGTAGCTGGTCTGGCCATGGATTCAATTATTAGTTCAAACGTGCGATTGATTTCGATTTAACTCGTTTGGATTGTCATATTTCACCATTTCAGAGTGTTATAATCCAGCTACCTGATCAAGCTAAAGGGCTCTTTGTGCTTTTTTACGCCTTGAGCCGAATGGGTTGCAAACTAGCACCTTCCTGGTGAGGTGTGAGACTGATTTCGTACTCCAGTCTTCGAATCCTTACGGCTTTGGCCACCGTCAGCTTTCTTGTATTTTTATCTCCTTGTTCACATGCGCTGCTCAAACACACCGATAAAGATAGTCCATAGCACATGCTCTTTGAAAATGAGGAATGGATGAACTACGTGGTGCGCCGTTGTAGTTTTCTGCATCGCAGGAGTTTATCCCCCCATAGAGCACCTAATAGGCAGAATTTTCCTAAATAATGCGCCTGCGTATTTCGCTGCGTTGTGATCCGAAGTTACTATGTACTTACATAATAGATTGATTGCTTCTCTACCTCCTCAAGATCGTCACCGTCAACTGATATTCTACCTTCAATGCCGGAATCTATCACGGTCAGAGCCTCTGGAAGGTACTTTAGCTTAGTCACATTGATCTTCAAATCAATCCTATGAGCTTCGCGGTTCAGTCCAGTGAACGCCTCGTTGTGCGTCCGATGACTACCGTCTGATAATACGGACTATTAGTTTATTATTTGATTATATTCTAAAGTAATAGAAATGGTAAAAAACAGGCTGATTTGTATGGGTAATTGAAGGTCGCCATTAGGGCAATATAATATAGAAAAAGTGACCAAACAAAATGTTAAAAAATTGGATTACTCAAAAATTCTTCGAGACAATACGGCGTCAAGCCGTCACAATCAAACTTCCATTAATAAATAAACAAATAAATAAATAATAAATAAATAAATAAATAAATAAATATCACCCTTTAAAAATTACCGATTATCACTTTATTTTCATTTTAAATAATTTAATAAATGTGCGAAATTTAAATTTAATTTTAATTTTCAATTTTATTATTTTTGATTAATTAAGGACAAAAAAGGGGGAAGCCTGGCTGGTTTGCTTTTTTTTTTTTTTTATTCATAAAGAACGGCCTGGCCGTATTGCTAGCTGGTTTGCTTTTTATAATAAAATTTTACCAACATTCCTGTTATCGGATTCATTATAATAATAATCTAATAAATATATTTGTCCATGAAAAATTCTCCACAATATAATATTTTACAACCCACCATTCCCTTCTAGGGGTTTTGATCAATTCAAACATCTTATGGATGGTGCCCCGGGATTGGAAAGAACAACACTTACTACTGGCCTACCTTACGCTCCATTCACTCGCAAGCTACCGGGGCAAAGTAGTCGACCTCGTTTGTTTACGTTTTGAAACCGATACGTGACTCTTTGCGTACCCAAGCAAGAACCCGGGACACCGTGGATGGGTTGGAAGCAATGGAGTTTGGGAGGGTAGGTGCGAAAGAAAAAAGCGATTCAAATTGAGGAAGTTCGATGATTTCGACGATGTCTTGACCCGAGCCAATGGTTTGTTCCCGGTAACGTGCCATTCGCTGGAAATGAATATTCCCATTCCCGCACTGCCTTTTTCGTTGTCCACATCTTGTTCTTACCGTAGAATTGATGTGCACCCCACCCCGGGTAATGGGTCACTAAAAGCGGTATGACTTTGAGTGAGTTGTTTGCGGTGAGTATGTTAAATTGTGCGGCGGGTTCAGTCACTACATGGCGTCCGTACGCTGGCTGGCTTGTTCAAGGTAATTAGCTATGGAAGAGGTGCTGCGGAAAAACGTCTGACAGCTTTTCAGGTTCATGCCAAAGGGTTCATGCACCTGAAGGAATTATTAAATGTAACCAGAGATTGAGACGAGCTACCGGCCGTGTCAACAATCGTAAGATCGTCTTTAGTTGATGAACTGCAATAATGGAGCGATACAGTTGTTTACCCGACAATAGATTGATGTATTGAGCTGTCTGTCAATTAAACGCATTAGATACTAGGACACTAGTTACCAACCGCCGTCCTAGCACTGCCTTAAAAGGAACGGCTGGAAGGAGTTCTAATCCACACCCCACCGAACTGGCTCGGTCAAGTTGAATGATCTTGGTCAAGTTCAGTGCCATTTCATAAACATAAAACACGGCGCCGGAACGAAATGAGTCTCGCTTGCCTTCATGTATTTCTGCAAACCAGATGTCCAGCATGGGCACGAAACACATCAGCAGATGATTTTTGGACGAATGAATCCACGGCAACGGCGTCGATCATGTTGTTGACGAGCGTTTTATGATCGATTTAGTTATGACTTCCACTTCCTGTTGAGTGGAGTGAATTATTTTTCAACCGACCAGCGCAAAATTTTAAATTGACAAGCTCACGTTGCCGTCTTCAGAGCGCTTGTTTTGCGATGGAAATCGCTGTAGCAGTGCAGTCAAGGTTTGCCCAGTTATCTACGGTTCCACGTTTTGCATTACACGTTTTCAGCGCGATAAGAAGATCTTGGATATCAGCGGCTGGACGACCGTGATCGTGAGCCATATCGTCTTCGCTGACGTTGACGGCGATGGTTGGGTCTTATCATCAGTGCAGTAAACACGTAAGGGTGTCGGTGAAGTACAGTTTTTTTCGTGTTTACTTTCCGATGAACTGTTGCGAGTTGCATTCCTTAGCTAATCCTTTGCAATGTGTGGAATAGTTGGTCACGACGCAGAACAAGGGAGCGATTGAGGAGATTCGGAATGATAAACTGTTTTTCTTTCTAGCTGATGTTGTAATGGACACTGGACATTGATTTGCAATTGCTTTGGAATAATATGAATTTTAAACGTTTTGTCAGATGAAAAGTGACCTTTGTCTGCTTGAGCCCTAAAATTTATTGGGATCGATGGAGAAAATAGGAGTTGAATTACCAAAATTACTTTAAGGTAGATCGTTTCGTTAAAATAGATACAAACTAAATTTAAATTATTTTTATGGTTCGTATGATAAACCTAGCCGTTAAATTAATTTGAAATATACCCTAAATTATAATTAAATTTGTTATCTAGAATCAATATTCATTTCTATTAATATTTTACCAACATTTTAATTTTTTCAACATTAACAATTTTGCATACAGTAGCTAGTTTCTTTGAAAACTTATTTAAATCTCTTCCAGATCATCAAAAAACAGTTCAAGATTTTATAGGAAGCGCTATAATATGAGCATCGCTTACAAACAACCCATATCTCTCCCAGCTTTTCCTACTCACATTCCACATCCAAAGGGTATCGCTCACCGCAGTTTCATTCGAATCATTTTCCTCTCTCGTGTTGTTGCCGGTATCGAAACGAAGCGTTTTCTATAAATGAGAGTCCACATCGGGAGCCGGCTTCAGTTGAACAGCGCAGTTTTTCCGGTGCACACAGACCACACCGTACCAACGGCTAACACTCCTACACGTTCACCGAAACTCACCAACAACAGTACCGGGTTTTGTTCCCCGTGTGTGTGTAAGCAGAACAATCATCTTACCCATCACAGCACCCGCAGACGTCAGATTCGCTCGGTTAACATTATCTCTACAGCATCCCGTGTGTTGAGCAGCGGAGCATTCGTTTCTGTGTGAAGTGATTTGTTTTGTTGGCGAAGAAGAGTTTGTACGGCAAACTCTCCCAAAAAAACGAGGGTCGTGAAGTGGTGTCCACGGCTAGCACACGAGCACGTAGGCGGAAAATAAGCGTGCAACAAGTTGTTTCCGGGTTCTTCGGTACAAGCTTATCGATATCGAAGCCGGATTTGTGCTGTGCAGTGAGATAACAGAAAATTGTGTGATATTGAAGTGGCCCCGGATTGGCATGTAAAGTGTAATAGCTTGATGTTCTAACCGGAACAAGGTGGATCAGTTCATGAATTGTGTACCGAGTGTGTGAAAAGTGAAGAATTGAACTTTCCATCAAGGACACTACAGTGCCAAAACGGGCTTTCGGATGGCCAGCAAACACTAAACTGCTATCAGCGGATAAGCAGTAGAAGAGAAAAAACCAACGCAGCAACCATTGGGTAAAGTGTCAAAAGTTAAATCCCCACCGGCAGTGTATTGGAAACCTTGGCAACACAGTGTGGCAAGACATTCTAAAGCAGGTTGGAGCTATAAAGGAAGCAGAAAGGACGACCAAAAAAAGGTAGGAGTTATGGTTGTAACTGTGTGGGGTTAATTGTTTTAAAATTGAGATTGTATGAAAAGCTTCCATCCTACACGTATTCGGGGCTCTTGTTTCGAGAATAAGATTTTCCATGAAACCGGTTCCGTTTTCTTGTTTCTTCTCGGGAGCTTCAACGCACACCGATGATGGTGGGGTTTTGTGTAGATTGAAAAGGTAACCGAAAAGTGAATGAAAAGTTTTTTTTGTGCTCTTTTCCACCAAGCGACACGTTTCCAATCAGAAAATGGGATGCCGGCAGAAATGACCTTAAAACTGTGTGCGCACTAAAGGGCGCACGTGTGCTTCGGGGTGCTTTAAATTATAGTATTTGGGTCAAATACTATAATGTTTTTTTGTTTTTATGTTTTTTTGTTCGCCCATTTTCAGACCGTTAGTAAAATTGGTTGGTTCAATTTAATGAATGAAAATTCACCCACATGAATCAGTTCGTACCGCTGCTGTAACATCCACCGACCGGATGATGATGGCAGGTGGGGCGAGATGATTAGTTAGCGTGTGCATAATTTTGTACACGTATCGGTTGCCGGTTGGAGTGATAGAATAGGGAGCAGCATTGGGGTAACGATGGATGGGCCCTAAAATTTATTAAGCGTGCTCGTGTACGTGGGATAGTAATTGGCCGTAATCCGTACATTATCCCATCGGGTTTTTTTTTGGCGTAGTGGAGATTTTTGAACCGATGAAAATGATTCCCATAAACGAATTTCATCGTGCCAAAGTGAGTGCATCCTGACGTTGCTGTATAAATCATATTCCGGCGAAGAAGAACTTTGACCGGATTATCACATTTTGGTGAATTTGTTCAGTTTTGTTTTAGCCGGAGCAATTAAACATTTCTTGAGAAAGATATTAAGTTTAAAAAATAGCAGTCCTGCTTGTTTGAAAGTGAAAATGGTATTAATGAGCATCAAATATTTTTCTGGAAGAAATTTACCAACAACCTGGATTCCTGGATGGACTTTTCTGGATACTGTTTAGCACAGTTTGTTCTCGTCTGGAGTAAAACAGATGTACAGCATGAAATAATATTTAGCTATGTACCAGCATCCCACGTGCATTAAATGTTCGAGAACGACATACGACATTCCAGAGCGTTCTGTTGAGCGTTCGTGTGTCCTAAATGTCAAGGTTAGCTCGATGCACATGTGGCTCCTTCTCACAACCGGTGCGTTCCGTCGGCTACGCTGAACGGATTGTGGTTTTTGTTTATGCCCAACTAGACTACACGTTGAACGGACACGGTTCGGAGACAGCATTACCACAATCTGGGTATTGTGTTTTTGTGTTAGTTTGCTGCCCTTTTCCGTGCGATTTGCTCATCAGTGCCTCCCACGACCAGGCGCCTCCATCTGAAGTGAGCTAATTGATGCCACTTGTGCGACAGGTGGGCCGTTGATTTGGGTAACTCCATACAGGACGTGATTTCACTTGAAATGCATTAATCATTCAGAAGTGGGCCAACATTTGCTTCCAACGCGAAGCAATTTCAAACTAAAGGATTTTCTACCACACACGCCTCAAAACGCCTTTGCAATGAGGGATTTCAAGATCACACGAGCCTGGCGCCATTACGATTCGCGATGATGATGATGCGTGGCTTAGTGTCGGGCACAATTTCCGACGGTGCTTGAATGGGTGAAGGGTTGCATAAGTTTTCGGACAAACAGGCCCGTCTTAACTAAACCCTTTTCGTTCTTGAGAGACGCCGCGTTAGGCAATCGGTGTGCAAAGTACGGGTCCGCACACGCATACATACGAATCTGCCATACCATGGCACAGTTTGATCGGGTCCACTTGAAACACGCGACCACTCAGCGTGCGTACGTGCGGTGGGACCGATCCCAAACCGACCGACTGACCGTGTGTTTGTCGCAATAAGTAGTGCGCAACGAAACTCGATACGTCGAGGATGCGAGCGACGCCGACAGAGGACCTGGCGGAATGTCTGATGTTTAGACGCGGTAGTTTTGCTGAGTCACGCAGTTGTGGCCATTATGGAGACAGGGCAGCATTAAGTAGGGGGTAGCCTATCTTAGGTAGATAAATAATAATTGCGAAAATTGCATTCCTTTCCCTTCGAAGCGCCGAAGTAATCCGCTTGCTACAACCGACCAGGCGTCTCCATCGGACGGTCTTGCCTCAGACCCCATGGAAGAAAATGCCGCACGACTCTTGCCAAACCGCGGCTTTTTGGGGGTTTTTGAGTGGAATGTTTGTAAACAGACGTGAAACTTCAGTGCAGCAGAAGCGTGACTGCTGGCGGAGCGAATAGTGCGGGAAACGACTCTGGCCGAAACTATCTCAAGTCCATAGTTTACAGAGTATTCGCTTTTTTCTGTTGGTGTTTTGGTTCGTAAGGGAACATTTTTCAAGCGGCTTAAGCTGCCCGGCTCGTTTGCTAGTTGATTGAGTAATCCTGTCTGCTCGGCACAGCTGTGGTAGGATCGGTTAGTTGAAGTTGAAGAAGGCATGCGTCGTGTGTGCCGTACTGATTCGAGCTCATTATTGGGAGGAATTTATCGTTTCGACCCAGAATTCAGCTGGCCGAACGGTATTTGATTTAGTGAGAGCAACATTCACAAATTCTGTACTGTATGAGACATTCCAGAGGAATGCGCTAAGCGGGTCAGATAACGGGTGTGTTCGATGGAAATGTTTAAACGTCAGGAGCAAGCCAAGCTTGATTTGATTTTGTTTGTTGCTTGAAGTTAATTGAGTGTAATGGAACCTGTAGGAAGTTTTTCCTTATTTGGGCATGCGTTAGGATAAGGCGAGCGATTAAATATTCACATGTCTCGCTGTCAACATCAATTGATCCTTCTAAGAACCTACATCACTTCAAGGCTTGCAAGATTGCGGAACGAACAAATCCTTTATATCCGGCCAGCTTTATACGGGACGAAAGTTCTCGAAGCAGTTCGATTCTTTTGTGATGTGCCCTTGTCACGTTTTTTGCAAAACCACGGACAACACATATATTCTGTACGCCGAACAAAGCGTCGATCGATTAAGTCAGTTGTGTGCGTGTTTTTTGATATTCTCTTCTTGCTTTGGGATGTTGAAGGTTTCACATCTTTCGATTCATTTTGACTATCCGATTCTTGTGTGCTGATTGACGAAGAAGAGCTGCTGCATTGGTTTGTGTAGAGTTTCGGATGCGACAAAAGTAAAATGGACGAGTTCTAAATCAATTCCCGAAGGTTGACAACCCTAGCTTAACTCGCCAGTGGTACGCGGATTACGGTGGTACCGAATTCTTTAAAAGATTGTAAGGAATTTCCCCTTGTTTTGCGGTCGATACATGCGTGCTCAATTGTTCATGATCGTGTGTGTGTAAGCGAATGCAAGGGAAAAGGTGTAGAATCTAATCAGTGAGGTAAGACGAGTAAAAATCCCCATTGACAGAGTAGCATTATTGCTACCATTATCTTTGTCTGCCCGAAAGTAGAACCCAGACGAGGCACGATTTTCCTTGAGCAAATTCATCAGTTTCTGGGGGTGCATTCCACAAGGGTGTTGCCGTGTGGAAGCGGGGCGTAGTGCATTTCCCCACATTCCATCAAATCAGCGTGCATCGCGTAGAGACGTTTCACGCACACCGAGTCAAGATGCGTTTAATGTTGGATTTGGGAATGCTATTTTCGAACCCAATACGATGCCGTCGTACGGACGCCACGTCGGGACAATCGTACCGCGATGCAGCTCGTTTGGGGACGCTCGATGGTAATCATCGAGCAGAATGACTACGACGACGATGATGATCCGGTCGTCTTCACCGTAACGTCACGACGCATATCTATGTTGGCCTTTGATGCGTTGCTCATAAATTCCTTTCCGGAGGTATTAATAGCATACGGGAAGGTTGCAGTGCATTCCCGGAACGAAGCCTAGGCCCCAGTGCTCGTTCTAATCTTGGATTGTATCTACACACATCTGGCCTCCTCCCCCACATGCTTGGATGTGATTTGCGGATAAGCAAGCAAGATGCAAATTCTTCGCCAGAGTCACAGATCAATGGACAACAGTCGCAGTACGGCATTCCAGGTGGGTAGTAGCATGCGTAAACAATTAGCGCAAGTATGCTACCATCCGATGTTCAGGGTGAAGTTTTCATTCATACCTTTCGCGCAATCCAGTTTGCTCGGTGCCCGGTAAACATCGTAAAATTGTGCCCATCTATTAGTTTTACTCATTGGGTTGTTTACTTCAAATCTTTTACGGGCGGAGGCTTGGTTGTTGTTGTGAGGCACAGAATCAGCAATTGGTAGTCGGTTATGTTCTCTCCCAATTACCGATAATCGGATGTGTTTGCGTGTGCCAGAAACCAGGGGGAAGAGCCGAACATGGGGTTTTTACTTCCTGATTGCAAACAAACCGGGGTGGGATTGAGAAGAACGGAGAAGAAAGTAAGCAAATCATCACAAACTGTTTGAATGTGTGAGGATCATTAGTGATCATTGTGAACAAGGGGAGGATTTTGTTATTGCCTTTTATGTGTTGCGCGTTAGAAACATTCTTTACTATTTATTTTCCCGCTGACTCAGGCAAAAACAAATTTTCTCTGCTGAGAACACGGAATGGAAATAGACCTCGAGCAAGAAAGGAATTTTTGAATTATTTAAGTCGAAATGGGAAAATAATTGTTTTTTTTCTATAAAATTATGAGAATTTTATTATTCACCCTAGCACATAACGTTCGTTATAATATGCAACTAACCATGAATTCGGAGCAAGATTTTTCCAGCAATTTGTAACAAAACACAGCAACGTGAAATGTTTGCTTTCATTTGCACGTGAGCAAAGCGCGAGCCTGATCGTATGTCACTTTTCGGTACGAACGCTTGAACGGTTCGAATCATCAGAATGGCGTTGGATTGGATGGCCGTCGCTTTTCCATAAACTATATCCCTATGCAAACGGATTATTGTCAATGAAATTCCACGCTTCCAAGCGATTGTGTGCTATCACGAAACAAATCACTCACGTGCGAAGCTAATGGAAGCGCCGAACGAAACGGCGCTTTCCCGGAACGACCGGGACACGCGTGTTTCCCTTCCAACTATTTGTTGGGTTGGGGAAAGGAACGGTTTCTCTTCGTTTGTTCGAAACCCACACACACTCACACTGCATCTGGAAGATCCCACACGTGTAGGGCTGTGGCTGTCATCTTAATTACTGTCGTCTGCCTCGGGTCGACAGCTGCCGGTAGCGAGGCCAACGAATTTTTACGACAATTCGCTTTCCCCCCACACACACACAGTGTGTTCGTTTTCGTGGAGCCAGCAGTGAAAAACGGGGAAAAAACATCTGATGAATTTAAATGATTAGGATGAAGGTTGCATTTTAAAATTCCATAACCCAACCGCAGCTCATCATTCGATCATTATGCAACGGTGGCAATTTATGGCGGGAGCAATCGTTAGCACTGATCTTCGGGATGGGGTTTTCCCCTGAATGGGACGCTAGGCGCATTTCGGCTTCTGACAGCTTCTAAGTCTCTAAACCATCTACGAAAGCAGTAAATCTTGTTCCATCCATCGTCAGCTCAATGACACTACTACTGCTGCTGCTTGGGTGAAAAACAAATGGACAAAAAAAAACTATTCACGGCCTTCAGAAGCGCTGGTGCACTCGAAAGGGAAATTAGGCCACAGCTATAAAACCTTTTATCGGATCAACGCGCGCTCTAGTAATGACGATGATGATGGTGGTGTGGACAAGTGTTTTTCAACGAGCCGTTGGCCAGAACCCTTTTGGTAAGGTGAGAAAGCATCAGGTGTGTGTGCCGAATAACAACAACAACCCGGCGCTTGATGATGGTCACCGATGGGAGACGGCGATGAGGCCAAACTGGACTTCCCCTTTGCCCTTGTTGCACGGTAGCTGCTATTCCACCATTCGCTCCGGTGCCAGGGTCAGATTCTATGGCTAAAAACATAATGCTTTAATTCCTTTGTCCCTGAGCAAGAGCGACTAGACAAGCAGGAGAGACTAGACAAGGAACATGAGAAGCAAACAAAAACCTCTGTAAAAATGGCATAAAATAGCAGATAATGACCAAACCATAGGAATCCTCGTAAACAAACATATTGATCGGAACGGTACGGTAGAATGCCAAGAGCAGAAATATGAATCGATGAGCAAAACAACAACTGCTCCAGCTCTTATTGGTGTCACAAATGACGCTAGGGTTAGTTTGCAACAATGTACCGGGTGGATTACAATTCGCGCGCATTTAAAAATAGGCAAAATAAGTTGTCCACAACGTTGCAAAAACACCACGAATGCACCACGGTGCGCGGAAGGTGAAATTATGCAAGACTCTCCTCACTGAGCACGATTTTCCGCTTTGGATCTGAAGGCACGATTTTTACCACCGATTAGTCGCTGCTGGCAGCTAGCAGCTGGTACTGTCTCGTGTTGTTTTTCCGTTGGATCGACAATCGGTGTGGTGGCAGGATAATCGAGGACTGGAAGTTAGTTTGTGAATTATTTATGAGACTACTGCCTAGGTAGCACGACCGGGCGAGAAGACTGAGTGATGCGAGGGACCTACAGTCTACAGTGTGGCGGTTTTAGGTTATTATTATGTTTATTATCGATATATTACGGTTACGGTCGTTTCGGTGGACTCGATTCCCAGGAGCTCTCGCGACTGAGGCAAAAAAAATGGACGCGTTACACATGGCTGGGTTTTAACAGGCTGGAAATGCGCCACCAGGACGCACCAAATCGAACGTCAAGCAACATCTTTATTGCTCGCCCTCCTTGAGAAACGGTCACACACACACGCGGAGTTAGTAGTCGCAAGCACTACTGGCATGCATATGAACGCGACAAATGAAGGTGCAGGCACCAGATTAGCAATATGACGGCTTTCGTCGCCCGAGCCGGAATGAACCGGCGCGCAACACGGGCACTCAACCACAAAATGCTTGTTTTTATTGAGCCAAGTCGAGTCGTAATTCACTTCGCGCACCCGAGGTGCCGTTGTGTGAGTAAATACGTCGTCAGTTTGTCGCTGCGTGACGAAATTCAATGCGTTCAAACGCTCGCTTCACGATCGCCAACAGGTGAAAAGACGAGCAGAGCGGCGGCTGACTGGCAGAGTGTGTGAGGTACGTTCGAGAAAATCGGCTGGCGCCACTGGCGACACTTTCCTACAAATCGGTCCCCCGTACCTGGGTTTGGTTTAATAGCTTCAGCATTTGCTTGGCGTTAAAGTTGAACATCTAAAGAAGAAGCACCAGTCCTGAACAGTAACTGCAGTAAAGAGCGGGGCCAATAGTGGTGAAACAAAACATTCGGGCCATAATCCATAAATTGTTCACTATTGCTACAACTTGCTCAGCTGACTGTGGCAGCGTAAAAGGGGTTGCAGGTAGGGGCAGCGCGAACGGTTGCGCTGTGTGCGTGTTGTTCGTAAATTCAATCTTCCTACCGCTATCGCGCGATGACAAATGAGTCCCATTAAGGGAGGGATGAAAACGTTCACTCGATCTTAAGATGCGGTTGACACACAACCACCACCAGCTGGGGCGTCCTCAACGAGGGGCTTCTTGTTTTTCGCTTCTTAGATTACTGTTTTGTCGTGTGTGCACGGGGGTTTGCTCGCATTCCTCACGCGCGGATTCACCAGCACAGCATCGTCTGAGATGACAAATTGTGTGTTCGCATTTGCAGCACGGACAGACACATCGCTTTCCCTACTGCACTTTGGTCCGTGGAGCAATATTTAATTTCCACTGCCGGCTTTTGCACGACCGAGTCTTGCTTCCGGTATTGCGAGCTTCGGCGGAATATTGCACTTTAAATTGCGCTGTCCACCTACGCGCTGAAAGGTGCGTTTCTTTATTGTGTTGAAACGGAAGAAGCGCAATTTCTGCGAGAACAATTTACGCCCGCATTTTACGCGTTTGCTAATATATGCACTTTTGTTTCGTACACTACGTGCTAGTGAATAGTTGATTCAATTTGGCAGGATGTGGATGAAGTGTCTTATTGCTGAATAATTGTAGGAAATGAAAGATTTTCTTTCAACATAGCAACAGAATCGGCGTACATAAATCAGTTGCATAAAAAGAGTTATTTATTGATACCCAGTGCAGGAAACAAAGAGTGAATCGTGCTTAAGCAACGGGTTGGCAATAATCCAATCGGTTCGTACGTGCAGGAAGCAATTTTTCTTTCCCCGCAAAAGGGCAACAAACTCTTTAGCGCTTTCATGAGCATGAGTCTGGAAATAAACTAAATCAAATGAATGAAAAAAACGACAGAAACCCCAGAAGACCGAAAGTTTCTTGGTAGTACGGGGTGTTAAAATGACACACGCAAGCATTATGCGGCCAGCAAAAACCGCGTTGACGGACAGTTGCCAAAAACTTATCCAGAAACTAGGTTAATGGCCAGGGTTAGTAAGCTATTTGTTTGCCGATATTTTTCACGACATCGATACAAGTATGTTTTTGGCCAGTTTTCCGGGCTGGAATGATCCAGTCACCAGTGTTGGAATGTGTCCAACACCAAGGGGAGATGCAAGCCGGGCAGGGTAGAAAACTGATTTGATTGGGTCCTAAAAAATAATGATGTGGTCGTTGACGGGACGGGAGAGTTTTTCGGCTACGTTTTGTCAATCTGCTTCTGGTCTACCAATCGGTCAATCGATCCGAAGCAGTTGATGAAATCATGCGTGTTTTCGCCTCTGTAACTCCTTCCATATTAGCAACCAGCTATCCTTTCATCACCTAATCTGGTGTCTCAAATGGTCGAGTAACATGTTTTCGTCTCAACGAATGTTTTTAAACTCTTTTTGTCTGTGGTTTGTTTTGTAGCAGAAAGTATAGAAATCTGCAAAACATGATCGAGAAGCGCAACAAGGTACAGCAGTTAAGATTTTCTTGAAGAAGCCCGTTTTATTTGAAAACACAGCGTTGTCACCCAGTCGTGGTGAGCAGTGGCAAAAATAGCGTTCCCTCTCAGCGTTCGTTTTTTGTTAACTGCAACTAAAAATAGCGTCATAATCCGGTTAAAATGTAATGCCGGTGCTGCGTACACGCTCGAGGGGGCCCGTTCGGGCTCACCTCACTGTTGACGATCAGAGTTTTGGTTGTCGTTTTATCGTGAGGAATTTCCTGAATTTCTGAACGATCAAGCAAACGGACGGCACAGCACCGAGAGCTGGGTTTGTGGCACGTGTGTGTTGACGGCATTTCCCTGATTCTCTGATAAAATCATTCTTCGCCGTGACGGAAAGGAAAAGTTGTCTCACACATTCTGAACCGTAAACGCACACACACACATCCAAGGGACAGAAAATGCAGTCGAACGAACAACGGCAAGTTTCAACCGTGCGTTTGTTTATGTTTATGGTATTCGCATAAATTTTGCGCAAACGCGAACAAAAAATCCATCCTGGCCCAGACGCTCAGACCAATGTCGCCAATTTCACAAGCGTAGGACAAATCAGAATTGTGAATTGCGTCGTGAGTGATAGTTGAGCTTCGGTGGAACGTTTCGCCAGTTCGTGTTACCGGGATGACTTCAGGAATGTGCCACGGTTGTGCGAACATCATCATTAGTGGCCAGAGTGGCGTGGTTAATCATGGGCGTGTAAAAATTTCTACAACCCGATGACAGCAGGTGGAGCATGTACCTGTTTTCTGCCCGAAACAATACGCGAATGTTCCGGAAAAGAAATGACTCGGATTCAACTCCATCGAACAGTGACGGGGAAATGTGTTGATTCGCGTGTGTGTAAGCGGCATATTTTGGGTAAAGATTGTCAAACATCAAACAACATTCCATACTGACTATTTTTGAACCTTTCGTCCGTTTGATCCAATCGTCCAATTTGCTCTTGTTGCTGGTGGACAGTTTTTATTGAAACGCTTAACGATGTTGCATCCCTCTCGGCAAGTATCAAAATAAACTTAAACGTTGATGGGTTGGACATCGGCGAGTGGATCATTTAATATCCTCTCCGCTGAAACCTCACTGGGGTTCACAGTTCCAGGAAACGGCAGTGTGTGTTACTGGTTGCACCGAATGATGCCATCCACTGTCTGATGATTGGTACGATTTCAAAAGCATTTTCACACCCACGTACGTACGAACGAATTGCTCCGTGAACTCAGCTCGAATCGAACAAGCATTGTGAAACGATTCGATTGTGTTGCCAGCTGACAGATGAACAGGTCCGGAAGATTGAACATTTAATTGAACGTCACCTGTATCGTGCCGGTGACTGCACAAACTTTCCCACAAAGTCCCACAAGGATTAGGAGCCTAATGAGAGCAGCAGCAGCAACGGGGAAGTGCGCTTTTGTTTGGGCAGAATTATCCCGGCCATCCGATCCCTATGCGTGTTATTCCGAACAAAGCGAGCACGTTTTTGAAGCAGCCGTCCGTCGTGTGCCTTTTGTGTGGAACGTAGCATACCGTTGCCTGCGAGGACTTCGTACACAAAACCGCACGTGACACGAATAGTATGGATTAGTGTCTGTTTGCTCATCCGCTTGCCGTTGGTTCATTTTCGAACATTAGTCGTCATTGCAACTGTCGACGGAATTTCTTTGCAATTCTTTTCATCGTTTTTTTTTTCACTTGGCTATTGATACCTCCGACGAAGTCATCGCATGCACTACCCGGCATGAAGATGTACACGCTCGTCTAGAAGGAAAGTGATAAGCCTTGCTGTTGTAGCTTATTGCCATCAGAAGGCAAAGATGAGAAATGGGGAAAAACACACTTCAGCCCACACCGATATCGCGGCGCACTGCAAATGTCACACGACACTGTTCCTAACCACCATTGCGAAACGTCTACAGCATCTGCAATCAGCAGCATCCTGAGCAAAGTTTACCGAGATGACGTCACATCGGCAACCGTGACGTACTGCCGGGCACGTTCGCCCGGTTGACAACGGCATAGGCGAGTGGACTACGATGGGTTTGACTTTTGGCATGGAGGAGTCAGAACCACCCAAACGACGAAGGGAACCCACGCTGCGAAAACAATTACTTTGCTATGCTTGGTGTAGAGAAGAGAAGCGTACAACACACAGTCTGAGCAGTAGTTATGCTTTTTAACCATTGAATGTGTTGGTGTTTGTGGGCTTTCTGTTAAAGAGCACCAAAATCAGGCAGCGTCAAGTCGTTCAATTGAGCTCGCATAATGGAGCACGTGTTTTCACAGTAATGGAGGAAAGTTTGGATTAAAGTTGAGTTGATGTTATAATTTCGGTCCGCTTTCAGTTTTTGGAACTTGACGCCAATTTCATGCACGAGTTGATAAAAATTCAATACATAATGTTTACCGGCACGGGACAGCGATTAATACAATTAGCTTTCGGAAACTCGGTCGCTGAAGTACCAGGCGCCTCCATGTACGCCTGCACGGGCGCCTCCATACTTTGCCTACGGGTGTGCCTGATGGAATAGAACCAGTTTTCTGGGGCATTTTTTAGGCATTGATGGCATGGTGTTGTAGGATGCTATTGGGGAAAAAATAAATCATCTAACCTCGATTCGATCATATTGAAAAATTAAATTAAGAGCGGACGATATTGTGTGGGCAGTTCGATGCTGTGATGAAGGTGGCCTTGGTTGACCGTGGAAAATTAATTAAACACACCCCCATTGGCAAAAAACATACACACACACTGTTCGCTAAAGTTAAACGATGGTCGCTGGTGGTTGGATAAGCAAACACACGCAATTGATAATGGAAACAGCTCCAGATTCCAGGCGTTGCTATGATGAGAGTCTTAGTTGGCATGGCTGGACTGAGGCTTTCTTTTCTTGCTTTGATTTGCATTTGCACTGTTGGTTTGACGGAATGCAAACAATCCTTGGCTGTGGCTTCTATTTCTATTTGTCTAGTGTTATAGGGGGTTTTTAAATGTGGAACAGTGTAAGCTATAAGAGATAAATAATTTCTTTACGATAACTGACAAATTTCTGTCTTTATCTTTATTTCAGCTTGGCCTAGAATAGTGCAACTACAATAAATACTACACCCGTGATCGATCCAGCAACAGTGACCACGATGAAAACGGAGGAGAAAACAAATGTGCCACGAGTGCGGATAGCCGTGCTCGGGAACGTCAATGTAGGAAAATCTGGTGAGTAATGCGACAATGTTTTGCTTTAGAAATGACTTTTACAGACAGGAAGGTTATTTTAGAAGGTTCAGCAAACATGAGCAACAAAATTGTAGCTTGTAGCTCTTATTGACACTACCACTTCTACCTATTCCAATGCCAGTTGCTCTATTTATTGTGGTGATAATTCATTCCTCTCCAAATTGAATGTGTGCGAACCAACAAAGGCAGGTAAACAGCTGCACAATCGGAGAGAAATTGTGGATCTTCATAAAACAATATACATATCGCTCGGCAGACGGTTGAGACACACGGCTTGAGCTTCTCCATTTCCACTTGATCAATTAGTGGCTCCAAGTCTTTTGTATGATAATAAACAAATGGATCAAGTTCGTGAATTCTTGACCATGTGAACCTCTCAATTGCGATTTCTTGCGGTCGCGTTTCGATCGATAGCAGTCTAGGGAGTTGTTAATCCTTTTTTTTCTTCTTAATCTCACGCCACCGTATGGACGCAAGATGTTTCTTACGATTCTTCTGTCCCTAATCGAAGCGCTTGCATTGTGAGAACCTTGATCGTGCCCTCCAGAATCATGGTACCCGAAAACGATTGTTGGTTTTTCGTATTTTCCAAACAATCGCGCTTGCTTTAGTGTGGGAAGATCGAGGAGAGAGAGGTATCGGATCGTTTGGTGTGTGTCCTTCCGTTACGGGTGGGCCTACCAGCGTGACCGTGGACTTGACGGTGATGATGGTCAGAAAACCATGAACTGATTTATTTTCTTACACAGCTCACTGCACTGAACAATTGTGTTGGATTGTGTATTACGACTTGGGACTTACGAGCTATTGACACATGCAAACACACTTCACAATTTCCTGAAAGAAGACGTTTGGACTGGACTTGTTTTGGGGTATTTAACCATTCAAATTCTGAGGACTATTTACGGGAAGCAAAGTATCAAAGCAACGTTACTTTATTGAAGAAGCGAACGTGACCGGTGAACCGAAAACCACCCACGGATAGCCCGGGCTGTTTGACTTTAAACCGCCGCTCGACAAACATCACGCCGCGGCATCATCGCTTTTGGCACGCTGGACTATGGCGTTTTGTGGTGGCAGTGGGTGCAGTGACTCATTTCCATCTGCCGAAGAGATACAACCGTGCCGCAAGTAGGCATCTGTTATGTTCAGCAGAGAAAAACCCGGCCAACAGAGGACTTTAAAATACTCAGCGTAACGTTACGGGCGCAATGAGCAATGTCAAGCAAGAAAAGACAAACCTTAAGCGAGTGTAAGCGAACGTGTTGGCATCCGTTCAATATGACCGGTGGAAGAATATTGCTCGAGCGGTCGCTGTTGAAAAATTGTGAACCGAGTAGCAGCAAAAGCAAAAACATAATCTCGCTTTGCTCGCTTTCATTCGAAAGACAACGGAGAAGATTGCCTCGGTACATTCAGGATTGTTCTTTGCATGGGGAGCAATTCATTCGCTTCGTTTTCAGTTGGCAAAAGGTGAGCAGCGACGCTTTAATAAAAAAAAAACGAGCAACGACGCTTTTCCCACCACTTTGGCTCTGAACCGACGGATCCCCGTTTTGCGACAATTATGAAACCGTCACTCATCGTCACTCGATGCGCGCCAAAGAAAGCTGGTGCCAAAAAACTGCGATCCGTCAGCCAACCCTTGCGGTCACCGGTGCCAAGCCTGGTTGATCGATTTGTTGTTCTCACCATACACGATTGGAAGGGAAACTTTGCTTCATTTCGCTTCCGATTGGTGGAGGGTCGGATTTCTGCCTTATGAGTCTTACTTGGGGAATCTCGATGCCCCGGGAGCGTTTCAAGCGACGATTTTTCACAAGCTTGAATGCTGACCTTCAATGCATCGTGATGCCGGATGTCTTTAGCGGAGAAGCGCATCGAAGATTATTTTTACCCAGGTGTAGCATTCGTTGCAGTTGAGTCCATCAGCACGCCGACCAGTGTTTGTCTATTTTCTTAGCATTTTTGTGTATTTAGCCTACCGAAGCGCTCCTCACCGAAAGGCAGAGAACCTTTGCGCCCCAAAAGAGGAAGGATCTTTGACTTCCGAAACGATCAGATGTTTTGGAAACGTTTGAAGCTGAAGTCGACTCTTTCGGTGACGCAACCCAATCCACAATTACATCCGGGAGAAAGTAAAGGGCGGGTAGGAAAATAGGAATCTCTGTCACCCAGCGAACGTTTTCATTAGTTTTGGCTCTCGGTCCGCAATGTGCCGTCCAACTGTCAGAACCAATCGCCCGAGGGAAAATGCGAGGGATCTATCGGGACTTGTGGGACTGAGGGCCGCATCGGATAAACAGCCGAACAAATAAACTTTCCCCGTTCGAACCGGTTCACATGATGCACCGAATTGTGTGCATTAAATATGCAGGTGGAAGTGTAGAAATTTTCCATCACCCAAGAGAGCCCTTACTCACTCTGGCTCGCGTGCGTTGCCGGAAGCGTGATAGTGCTTTCCGTCTCGTTCGAACCTCTCGTAAACATCAGCCATTTGTTGCCGCCGTGCAGCGTTTGTTTACGCTGCATGTGTGCACATTTTATCTCAATGAAGCTGTATGATTTTATGGGTCTCATCCTCTCGCTCTAACCCATTCTTGAACGTTGAATGTGAGAGCGGATTATTTGAATCGGGACGGAACAGTATGGCGTAATTTAACGAGCGTTACAAATTTGAATTTCGTATGGCGGTGCAAATATACGTTTGCAATTTGTGTTTGCGTGTGGAAAACAGGAAAATTTAGGTGGTTTCAATATTTTCTTTCCAAATCAAAGAGTTATAAAAGTACGCTTTCCGCTTGTTGACGCGCGTTTAAACATCGTTATGCGAAGCGTGTGATCGTTTAGCGATTTAATGATTCTTTTACGTGTCGATGGATGTATTTATTTTCCATTACCCGATCCGTACAACGCAATGCACCACGGTGCGCAAAAGCCATTCCGAATCAATGTTCGATTAGATGGCGTGATATTATTCGGGCGCGGAATGTAGCTTAGCTTACATTCTCCACGACCCCGGCAATGTCTCGACTTGAAAGGTTTTTCCAATATAGTAAACATATTACGCGCCGTATGAGCTGCTTAGTGCAGTGATCACGCTGTGAGAAGATGCTTTTGCACTTGTGCACCGGTGCACTCACAGGAAGCCGACAGCTTTTATCCACCCCAGTGCAGCGCATGGAAAGTGTCCGGCTTGTGTTGATGAAAATGGGAAAGGGGTTTGTGAAACTGATTTATTGCAACACTAGCCAGCTGCATCGTACAGTGTGTGTGTTCGGGTCGATTTAACGGCTCGATCAAACGCTATTCAATCACTCAGCAAGGGGTCGTCTCGTCCGAACCGGCAAACCATCCGGTACTCCACGGGGAGGTTTGACATTGTGTACTTTTGTTCGATGGGCCTACTTAAGTGAGCACGGTTGACAACGCACGGCACAAACACTCATACTGTGCGAGCCAAGGGCTCCGGGGAACAACAAAATCAAACCCGGAACGTTTTACGCACCCTGCCGATGAAAGTGGCAAACCAGTCAAAGTGCTACTTCCGGTCGGGGAGTGTGGCTAGATTTGTCCCGGTTAGGTGCCGATTCACTGCTGGAAGTGAGTAAAAATGAGGACAAAAGGCGTGTAAACCGTCTTTTGTCCTTTATCCTAAGCGCCATTTCGCTTAGGGCCAACGAACTGCCAACCCGACTGACTAGCGAACTATTAAGCGTCCATTAGTGTGATTGCCGGCCGACAGTCGTTTCCGGTGTTGCGAGATGAAGGTTACCACCCGGGACCGTGTCACACCTTCGTGACAACTTCCGTTCCCGACTTTGCGGATCATGCTGATAGTTCTGGTTGTGACTGCACACGCACGCTGTCTAATAAGAACACAGCCCCAATGATCGGCTAGCTGATGATCGAACCGAACATTTCATTTATCTTCTGTGCGCTTCCCTAGCCGTAGTAGGCGGCCTCTCGTTGACAGCTTTGAGGCCGTCGACCTCAATTATTCTGGGCCCGGGCCGGCCCAAGAGAGATAGATGGGAGGATACAGCGCTAGACTTTGTGTGTGTTAACAGGGACCTCCCTGTTTCTTTTTGGGACACACATCGGCCAGTTCTTGATTGACAGCTCGATTCGCTGGTGACACACGATGGTTTGATGACCACGATCCGGGACGTTCTACACCGCTGAGCGCCATTCGAGAAGTTTGACTTGTATGTGTGAGTGTTGAAGTTCGGCTCCTTCGCTCGTCCCCTGCCATATGACACACTTACTTGAACGGTGTATCACTTTTCACTGACACTCGCAATTGGACCTGGTTTGACCACCACCATCATCGCTTCACCTCTACAACCCTTTCGATTGTGGAAGCCGAGATTGTTTTGGAGAAAGCCGGCTATGAAAAACGGAGAATCATGAAGTAGCCCACGCGATACCCCTTTTCCCAGGATGGATGGGATTGCGGTGGCCAACATGAAAGTAAAACTTCACAAGGTCACCCACCGCCCGGCAGATGTTTGTCAAATTTATCAATTAGCTCAAACAAACCGACGTACGACGTCCCTAGCGGGAAGTAGCGCTCGATACACGCGCCGGGGCCAACCGACGTCCCAGGGTTCTGTGGGCGAGCAGCGGACAATCTGCGGAAGCAAGCGCTTGAGGCCGCTTTTGCTATGGAAAAATATGATACCATGAAGAATGGACGCGTAGGGTAGAGTAGTTCAGTTATCGACGCGTCTTTGACCTAGATTGGGTCCACATTTTGTCAGTGGTCGATTTGCTCGCATTTTTCTACGTTCATGCGTGCACCGGCTTACATCGGGACGTGGGTCGTAAAAAACGTTGGGTTGATGGTATGGTATGCCACTCTCGAGGTGATGGGCTAAGTGGTACCGTTTTTTTCCGCATGTCCGTGAGCGTTCGCGTGAGGAGGAAGGAAATTTTTCATCACACACCCGGCCCGTTTGAAGTGGTTGAGCTCGGTTGAGGAAGGATGGTGGCAATTGGGAGTTAATCTGGGGATTTACTGAGACCTTTTTTATCTTACATCTCGTGTGTGCAAGCAGTGGTTGAATTTTAATATACTTGTCTGCCATCGGGGACTTGGTAGAAGAAAAGATACCACCACACAAAAAAACGTGCATAGGCGTCAGTAGAAACGTACCGCTAATATTGAGGTTAAGGAAAGTCAACACGGTTTTGCAGACGTAATCGACAGAAGCTCAATGACTAATGTGGTGTCGGTTTCATTTTCGCTCGGTGGACCTTGGGTTGTAGTTAATCAACGAAATGGTCCCGATTAGCCTTCGATCATGACGTTTGCGATGAACCGATCATTCACACATTTATAATTTCGTGGCAAAAATATTTCTTCTTGGTTTGAAGATATTTTATAACATTGCGAAAAGATTAAGATGGGGAAAGAGATTGGCAGTTCTGACGTATCCAGGCTGCATAAGAGTGTTAAGTGGCGTTGCATCTGTCTGATGATGACCAATTGCAACTCCCACTGTGCCGTAAGCAGCAGCACCAGTGTCGACCGTAACCTCGTGTTTGCCACATGTCTGTGTATTGACTGCAGCAGCTGGCGCAACACTGGCACGTGTAGCCACCGGTAGAACGGACGCAACGGTCATGCAGTGAAGTAAAGCTGAGGGCTTTGAAATAAATCAAAATTGCAGTAACTGCCACTTGCACGGAATGCTTGCGATCTGGGACAGTAATAAGTAAGGATAGGAAGTAACGGCAAACACCGCACTCAAGGATACACAGGTTTACTGATGTACATGTTTCCCTCTCTCTCTCTCTCTCTCTCTCTGTCTCTCTTTCCAGCCCTCACCGTACGCTACCTAACCCGACGGTTTATCGGCGAGTACAGCTCTAACACGGACCTGCTCTACAAGCAAACGGTGACACTCGACAGCGGTGTACTCGATGTGGAAATCGTGGACATTTCGGCCGAAAACGATAACGGATTCCCGGTGGAACAGATCCAGTGGGCCGACGCCTGTCTCATCGTGTACAGCATCACCGACCGAGGCAGCTACGAGTACGCCCAGCGGTCGTTGGCCGAGCTGAGGCAGCTGCAGAATGCACCGTCGGCCTACCTGGTCGGTAACAAGGCCGATCTGGATCACTTGCGCGAGGTGAGTGTACCTTGAGTGACCCGGGCTACCATTGAACCCACTTGAGCTTGGCGTACCGGTACTGCGGCCCTATTAATTGGAGGCCCGACTCCCACTTCTGCCAATGTGGCCCCGTTGCTTTCCGGTGCCGTTGCACGTTGGCAACACGAAACCACCGCGGAAGAAGATCCTACCAAGGGTTGGGAAAGTTCGATCGAAAAGTACTTAGTTCCCACCAACAAACACCTGGCAGGTTGATTGAGTTGTAGAGCCCCCGACCGACCGTGCTGTCGTAGGTGACAACAATTGGCTGCATCACGATGCAAGGGAGCGCATGGTAACGGTGTTGGTATTTGAATAGTAATTTGCCGGTGTCACCACTCCCTCGGTGAAGCTCTGACTCTTGATGGTCAGCTCGATGCCCTTTCCATGTGAAAACCTACACACTTTAACTTCGACGTTTGTGCGTTCCACGCAGTTCAATTTGTCGCATCGAGGACTATTCGCATCCAGTGATGACATTTGCAATTTCGATGGAACTTCATGTTAGTATGACGGTGGTCGTACAATAAATGACTCCCCTTTGAACCTTCACCGCATTTTTTCCAGCGACTCAACGTGGACATCTGTTGGGTACGGTTATATTTAATAATTAACTTAAAACCAACCCGTCTGTTCCGAAAAAAAATGGAGACGAACTCGAGACTGTTGTTTTTGTTTGCATCTTGTTGCTACGACGGTTAATTTTCTTAGGGCAAACGGTACTCAACCTTCACGGTAGCGTCTGGATTATGTTGCGAAAAAGTTCATTTTTCACCGTTTCACTGATGGGTCTGGTTGAGGAGTAAAGAGGCGAGAGAGTCGAGAGAGAGAGGAAGAGAGATGGAAAGAAAAAACCAAGAAGCACCCAAAATGCCAAACGTATGTGTATATGCGTACAGCAATTAGAGCGTGACGTGAAATTGAATGGAACCCGAGATCGACACGACCGTGTAGGGTTGGGGGGAAGGTAGCATTTTTCTTGAGGAATTCCGAGGAACCTCGATGTTGGAACCATTTTTCTCTTCTCGCATCTGACAGCTCTGGTAAGGTGAGCGAGACCAGAGCTAATGGAAATGTTACAGTCGTATAGTTTCTTTCCTATCGAATTTCATCCCAATTTTCGGGTAGGGCTTCGATCGTTTCAAAGCATTCAGGAGATGGTTTTTTCCTCGTATTTTAATTTGCCATTTCGAATCGAGTCATTTTACATATCGAGAAAATCGCAAATCGTTGAACAGCAAAAAAATCATTGGAGGATAGATTTTCTTTACACACGTGCAATCTTGCTGCTCGATCGCTCGAAAGATAGTCTTCCCGATTAACGATGGGAAGAGCAAATGCTCATTGAAACATTCTCCACTCTTCTACATAAACATTCACGCAGCATGAAAACGTTCGATACACGTATGCTACGCTTGCAGCTCCATTCCAGTGATTTTGGTCCAAGTTATTAGTGATTCCGCGAAAAACACCATGCGCCTCCACTGACACCTCCAAACATGTGGACAATGAAGATCAGCAACAGCAACAGGAAAAAAACTAAATTGATCGGGAAAGTCCCTCGTTAAGGAATGTTCGATGGAGGGGTTTCTCCTCACGAAACTTCTTTACACGTGATCGTTTCGTGATGATCTTGAGCGAAATTTCGGTCTCTTGCGATGCGGGAACACCACTTGACTACGCCCCTTCAGCCGGTTTGTCTCGGGTCCAGCTTTCAGTGAAATAAATCTATTATCGATTGGCTGCAAAGTGGTCCACGGTCTGGCCAGCTGGGCAGCAGTGTGAATTGGATTGGAAAGTGGCCGTCGACAACCCGTGATATCATCGATTGGGATTGATTTTTTGCTTTGTTTCGGCCAATTTGACTTGCTTAACGCCGCTTTCCACGAAGATGGCTCAATGTGAATGTGATATGCTGTTCTTAAGAATTTATTTTGTTGAGGATTTTTTGTTTCGATATGATAGACTCAAAGATTTTTTTACATTTAGCAGTAGCAGGTGATATATTTAGCTACCTTAACATCTACTGTTATGTTATTGTACTCTTCCTTTACAAAGTTGAATGGATCGTAAAGAGCCCGACCGACGATGAGTAAGCAGCAAACTGTTGCATCATTTGTATTCGTTTTTCAGTAGAGAACTCTAAGCGTAGCAAAGGCGCGTTTACAGCAGAGATAAATATTTAGGAAGTAAAACGAATAACCGCAAGCACGAGAACCAGTTCAAACCTTTTTGTGGGGCAAGAATGTGGATATTGTTTATACAAGCCCACACTCACCAGCGAATTATTTATGCACGGATGAGTACGTGATCGCGTGCAGGCGATGCACAATTGCACCAGTGGGCATGTGCATCGTGCATGATCTTGCCGAAGTACGGTGGGCGATTGAGCTGTCGATCAATCGACGTGTTCGGCAATCAGCTTACTTGAGCTTGGCGTAGGTTACCAGTGTTAGCATCAGAAAGAAACCCGCAAACCCCAGATGGACGTACACGGCTCCGAACCGGACTGGCCTCGTTTCTAGCCATGGCAAGAGCATGATAAGGTTATCTTGTGCTGTGGTTCACCTGTTTGAAGCGCTCGCTGCATTCATTAGTCACGGTTTGCAGGATGCATCTTTCGCATGAAATTAACCATTAGCTGGCAGGCCGCTAAGCAGCTCTTAAGCAGCGGAGGACAAGAACTCTCATTAACACGTGTAATTCGGCAGGCGCGCATTTTGAGCAGACGAAAAAAGAAAAACGAGAAGAAGGCGAAGAAACAGCAGCTGACTAGTCGATGTCAGATTTGCAATGTCGACTGGCAGCTAGCGCGAAAGAAGCTTGTTAGTGGCTAATCGAAATTAATTATGATGCCAATCGGCTAGTCGGCGGCGGTGGCCTACTAGCAACGACGCCCAAGAACACCATCAACGAGAACTGACAACCGGTGAGCCAGTGAACCGTCGACATTATCCAGAATGCTATCTGTTTGACCTAGTTTGCGAGATTCGCAGACGATTAAGATGTCACCGAAAGGCTGGCCGGCACCGTAACACCGGACTGAAGTGCGGGGACACTCGGTAGTGGCAGTTCGTTAACCTTGGTCTTAGGATACGGCCAATCGGTGCCAATTTGTTAGTGCGCGACAGAAACAGGATCGTGCGATCGTGGTGTGAACGCGCGTTTTGACTAATGTTTTGTTTTCATCCCTCGCAAGCATTCGGCACCGTGCTCCATTAATTTCTCATCACTAAAGCGGGCGCTTAGGGTGCGCGATGTTGGAGCAAAAATATTTATCAAAGATCAGCAGGGAAATAAGATAAAAAAGATCTGAAACTTGAAGAAGAAAAGTCTGCAAAAAAATCTTGATAAAGAAGACTTGTCATACTGTACGCTGAAAACCACTTAACCCAGTTTCCGGTACCGCGTTGCTCGTGACTGTTTTGAAAGGCAAATTTATATCGGCGCAAAAAGAAAAGCATTTTAAAACAACCAAACATTGCTGCCTCTTCTTCGCAGGTTCAGGAAACGGAAGGAGCATCATTGGCCGCATCGCACGCGATCGGTTTCTGCGAAGTTTCGGTTGCCGACAACACGCCCGCACTCTACAAAGCCTTCGAACGGCTGCTGGTAGAATCGAGGGCCCGCCCGGTCAAGCCACGCAAATTTTCCGTCAGCAAAATGTTTGGTAAGTGTGAAACGTGAACCGTGAACAAATCTGAGATACACTTTTCGCGCTAGTTTTCAAGATTATTTATTGGTATCTTTACTGTCTGCTTCTTCCATTTATCTGCACTGTAGGAACGCTGATCGGTAACAATGGCACACGGCAGCCCCCGGTCAGCCAGGGCACAGTGGTACCGTGTCACAAAGGTGAGCTGCACAAGTCGCGTGTGATGAAGCGGCGCCAGGCCTTCACAGCGACTGCCTCCCTATGACCAACGTCGACCACGGCCGAGGACAGCAATTAAACAAAGCAACGGTAACGGTGTGTAACAGTGTCTCTGTACCACACGCTCAATCTCACGGCAGTTGGAGATCGAGCTGGGGATAGCTGCTAACGTGGTGAATGGAACAGCGTGCAGCGATATGACGGACGGGTGGATGGATGTTTTCTGGGGCTAACAAAATTTGTGATGATAGAAATAATATTGGAAGTGATCGTACGCCTCATCCTTCCACCATCCCTTCGTAATGGCTTTGCGCCTTCCAACTCGGTTCTCTGGTACAGCAAAACCCGGCTGAGAACCGACATTAGCTGAGCATCGATTCAATCGGCGTTACGATTCTATTAACCTCATCAGCGAAGCAGCCTCTTACATCTTGATTTAATCCTATTTAATCCTTCCGATCCCTGTCGTAACTTCACCCCCTTCAGCCATCTCGAGGAACGCCTTTATCGTTTTAGCTAAAGGTAGTGTATCCTCGCAAATGTCGCCGAACAGGATGCAAGTGTTTGTGTGAGCAGGAACACGGTTTGGTTGATCATTTGCACATCCATCTTTCCCTTAGAATCGATATCAAGCATCGTGGTGCGCGTGATTTTCGTATGTTTCCTCCAATGCCAATAAGATTATACGAGAAATAGGAAAGAATTGTAGGGAAGTAAGAAAGGGAAGATCGTGCTTTCGAATGGAAAATTTCCTCACGCTGAGCGTTTCTTTCCACCCAATCGAGCCTCATTAGTGTCGCTTGGGTGCGTCGACTGCTGGGTTGTGAAGGTTTCGTCGTCGTCTAGCTACTGGCAACTACACCGGGAGAAGCTGTCAGGGTTAACATAGTGGTTGGAGTTAATTTTTTGTTTTTCGGGGCAGGATGTTGTTTTTCCCTACAGTCAATGAAATGAATGTTAGGAAGCGAGGGAAAAAAGACTCGTAAACGTAAGGAGCTCCACGTGGCATTCATTTGATGTACGGTGGAGGCTTTTTTTCTGCTGCCTAACCGACACTAGCTCTCCTTGTTTTCGTGCAATAATGAAACTAATGGATGAGCGGAACGTTTTGAAGGGAGCCAGCTTCTTTTGCATCATTTGCTTTCGCGCAGAAAGGTGAAACGGTGTTTAAGGATGAGCAGGACAGAGCAGATAACCAGACAATATCTACCTTCCCATGAGGTATAATCAAATGCATGTGTTTGTGTAGTTGACAGAGCATATGTGGGCGGTTGTAATTTTCCACACCGGAGCCTTAGAGGGCAGGATGCACAAACAAGCGAGCGAGAGAGAAAAGGAGATGAAAATTTTCCATTGCTTTGCGTCTCATTACTGGGACAGATCTAGGATATGGGATTTTTCCGACAGATCTAGGATGTGGAATGCGAGTACAATAAAACAGCTCCCAAATAGCGAGACAATGACCAGACACATAGTCACAAGCTGAGCCCATCAGCTCATTAAGTGCAACACAAGCTCGTGCTGGAGAAAATATTGCCAAGGGGAAAGTCATCGATTCCATTTCGCAATACTGCTCAACTGAAGTGTGTTTTGTAGAATGTCCAAATTCAAACCGGGATCGAAAACAAGCCGTACAAGTGTGCTCGGTACTGCCCAAATCGCTTCTGGGTACCGAAGCGCTTCGCCTGATTGATTCGGTGGAAAATTACCTGTTTTACTGGAAATTTATTCCCGGTGGACGTGGTGGTTCCTCCTGGAAAATACTTTGTTTTGAAGTTGGACCGCTGGTAGTGATTGAATTAGCAAACTGTAGCGAGCTAGCTTTGTTTTCCCAGCTAGCGATTGTGGCCGGCGGCCTTAATCACTTCATTTCCCTGCCGTTACTTTAGTGGATATACGAATGGTTGCTGGTTGTTTTGGTAATTATTGTTGCGAAGTGCCTGGTAACGTCCTGTTCGATTATTACTCATCGAGCGCCCTATAGTGACAGACGTTTACGAGTTTGGTCGAATGGTGTTCCCGAATTAGGAGCTCGGTTAGTATTTTTACCCCAAACCTGTATTTAGCCATTCCGTGACACTTGCACTGTCTCGGTCCCACCTACTGCACGATTCAAATCAAACGCGTGATAACGCGAAGGCGTGCGGTGTGATCTGTACCGTATGACGATCTATTTCCGATCCGCCCCAGCCTGGCTGGAGCAACAGGACCGGTAGTCTATTATTTGCTCCTCAAATGTCTACCGCAAACGGAGCAATAAATAGCAACCGAATCGAACGCAACGCAATCATCAACGTCACTTAAAACAACAACACTAAGCTGCCGAATAAAAAGGCCCGATAAAGTGTGTATCGTTCGGGTCCCGGCCCGGCTTAAACCTTCTCGAAACTGCATTTGCTTTCGTCGGCTCTTTGTGAGCTTACGGTTTGACGCAAATGCGCATCCGTCAAGACCGGGTCCGAATAGCCACCCATCCCCTGGGAAGCCTGTCAATGGCAGAGATCTTTTCAATTTTGCCCGGTATTTTTTCCCCCCTCCCCCGGGGTTCCGAATTCGACCCGGTTAGTTCTCATTACCTTCGCACGCAGGTGCGGCAGGTTTCTATGTGTGGTCGCGTTTTGAGACCGCGAAACGACCGCGCGTTTGACTGTGTGTGGTTTGACTCATCGTAAAAATAGATCCCTCCACCCCTGCAGTCGGACTGCCGCATAGAGGCCTGTTATGGTGGGGGGGGGGGGGCGGGGGGGTTGGTTTTCTGTTTTTATTTTTAAGGTTTGCATTGGCCGGTTTGCCGGGGCCGGCCAGTTTTACTTCACCGGAACCGATCCGGGAGTGCACAGTAAAACAAACCAGTGTGACAAACGTCACAGCGAGCGAAGCGGGACTCGTGCGATGGCGCCAGGTTGGTGTGGGAGGGGGGATGTAGGGGGTGACATTGGCATTTCCGGATGAAGATAGTAACAGGCGGAGGAGCCAGTAGTGGGAGAACGTTTAATTCCAGCATATGCCAGTCGTACGTCACATCCCGCCGTGCCATTGTTTTGAACGGGCCTCCTTCTGTGACCGAGCGGTGACGAAGTTTAACTATTTTTGAATTTCTTTCTCTCTCTCTCTTGTGGAGGAAAGTTATGGTTGATGAGGGGGGGGGGGGTGGGGGGGGGTTTGCATTTGCTTGTTACGCCCCAACCAAGGGACGTGCCAGCACATCCTCAGACGTCATAGACTAAGCGGTGGAAGAAGTAAAAGATGCTTTACTGCTTCACAACTCACAAAACGGCAAACTGATCGGTGATCTTGTAGCGAGTTTAGAGAGTTTTTTTTCTCTGTTTTGTTTACGGTTGTGCCACGATCACAAACCCCAAAAACCCCAGAGATGAATGAGTTTGTTTTTCGTGTGCTATTCCTATCATTCATAAATTCCTAGCGGAGGCTGTGTGAGGGGATGGTCGCTTTTTGTTTGGAATAATGGGGCAGAGAAAATGATGCTCAACAAGAATGCTGTTTATGGTGTGATTTGCAAATGATCAACAAACCAATAGGCTTACCTAACAATATTTTCCCCTGTTTTGTGATTAAAAATCCTAATGAATGTTTCGAAAGCATTTTCTTTATTTTTCAATTGGACAAAACACGAGTAGGGGAAGGATGAATTAAAATTTCAAGCAAGGCTGTGAGTAAAAGTTAAGTTTCTTTTCCTCGACCGTGGTTTTCCTCCCTACATCCTGTGCCACTTTAAGCTGGAAAAGCTAGTGAAAAGAAAGATTTTTTTGCTAGCCAAACGTGTCCACTACCACTACCACTTGCATCCTGTATGTTTTACTCACGCACAACTTTACCTTCTTCAATGAATAAGCACTTTGCAAAAACACACGCACAACCCAAATCATATAAAATATCTCACGTTAATGGATGTCAATGTAAGAAATGCGATAAAAAATTCCCATTACAGGAAATGAAATGTCAGTTAACACATAGTGCGTGCTTCACCGCGCGTTGCATAAACAATTAGCTCGAAAGGATAGCAAAAAAAGCTGGAGGAGAATAAATTGAAACAAAAAACCTTGCTCCGAGGAGCTAATGTAACGATAGAAAACCTGAAATTTGATCACCGTTTATGATAGTGCCAGTGTGTGTGTATACGTGTGTGAGCCTGATATCAAATTATATTTACCGCCAGATTCGGATAGACACTATTGAATGAACTCTGTGTGCTGGAGCCTATTGTTGACAGTAAGCTAGGTACAGAAACACATGTTAGGAAAAGATGCGTACTTACAACAATATACACAACTGAAGCTCAACCAGCTGTAGCTAGCAAAAGCGAAAGAGTTCTAAACTGAGTTAAAGGGCTTTATCAATTTTGCCCAAGCCTAGAAAGAGAGAGAGAGAGAGAGAGAGAGAGAGAGAGAGAGAGAGAGAGCTATATTCAACTATTGTTGAATATAATAAATAAGTACGCTAATTTGATTGCAAATCGATTAGGCAAACGATCAAAAACAGCCCCCTTTGGGAGCTCCTTACCGAAAAAAGTAGAAGAAAAAAGCTCCTCCCCAAAACGAACTGAGACGCGCTCTACTAGATTAATTTCGCTAATTGATAACGGTGATTCCCTGTCCGCGTGCAGCGTGGGATGCTGCACTGCGCTAGTTAGGGTAAGCGTGATTGATAGCATTAATAAGGACCTGCGGCTAAGGGTAGGCATGCTTAGCACGAGGCATGGAAAAATGTCCTAGAAATCAGTGATAAGCGCGGACGCATTTTGCACGATCGATTCGATGTTGCTTTTGCCCACCTATTGGTCGATTGGTTTGATGGGAAAATCCGTTAGCCGTTAAGTCCCAGTACACCCAGTTCTTGTATTATTAATTGGTAAGTGTTGTAGTGTGTAAGAGCGCAGCCAGCAAAGGGACGGAACGGTCCCTTGTAACGATCGATAATTGTTTCTCTTTCGATATCGGTGAAATAAAGGTTTAGAATTTGTATGAAATAATATTAAATCAGTGTGTGTTCAATACGCCGTGTCTAAAGGTAATCCGAAAGCTATAAATATATCACACGATGGAGGTTCGTTTCTTTTTTCCAGGACTCATTGCAATTCGTCGTAAATTATGCACTCATTGTTCATTTTCCACAGGCTTCGTGTGAGAGAGTGAGAAACAATATGCACACTCAACCGTACATGATGATGCAAATTTTTGTGTACTTACGGTTGCATCGAGGTCGCATCAAACGTGATGCCCAGTGTTATGGACCAAGCTCGTTTACACTGCCTAGCCAGCGACGGGTCAACTAACCAACCGCTGTCACGTTGACGAGCGTCCACTGCAATAGTCGCTCATTATCGGTCAGTTCAAACAGGACGAGCCTTCATTAGGCGAGATACATCGAGCGGTCAAACGTCGACCTCGGGATGGTGTCAAAAAATAAATATTTAATACGAATCCTCCCGTACACGGTACCAACCAAGGAACCACGTGTTGGTATGACCGGAAGCATTGCGCATCCACCAGTCGCTGTCGGTCGCTCAACGTGAACAGACGTGTTTGTGATTCAGTGCCAAAGTCAAAATCAGAATATTTTTTGTCTCACCAACTGTTACGATTCTTATAGGAAAAAAAAAAAAAAAAATCCAGTTTGAACGAGTTATACTCAGTGCAAAACAACAAAACAGCAGCAGTGTTTTCGGGGAAGCGTGAGGTGTCGCGATGAGTTCGCCGACCCTCACTGCCGGGTTCCCCCCGCTCCGTTCTACGGAACAAAGAGGGAGAACGCTGCCGGCATACTTGGACGATACAAATGAATACGGGGAAAAACGGTTCCTGGTTCTACGCGCTTTAGAAGGAAAGCAACTACCAAAGAACCCATGGATTCTCTCTGACACCATCAAGAGAGCGATAGGTAAGATAGAGCAGGGACGTCAACTGGACAATAGCACATATCTCATCGAAACCAGATCCGAAAAAAATTTTACCTTACTGCAAAAGATTTCCTCTCTAACAAACGGCGAGGGAATAACAATCACACCACACGCTACTCTCAATTCCGTGAAATTTGTTTTCACGTGCAACTCGATAAACGAAATGGACATGGAGGAAATAAAAACACACCTAGCAGTCGAAAACATAACGGAAGTGTACCGATTCACGAAGAGAATAAACGGCCAAGTTACGCCGACAAATTCGTACGTCGTGACAATGCAAGCAACGAAAATCCCGGAATATATATACATTGGGCTAGAGAGGATAAAAACACGGGTATATTATCCACGACCGATGCGTTGCAACAAATGCCTCCGTTTTGGACATACAACAAAGAACTGTGCAAACAAAGAAATTTGTTCAAACTGCGGACAAAATTCTCACGGTCCCTGTAACTCCACTCCAAACTGTGCTAACTGCCAGGAAAACCACAACACATTTGACAAAAAATGCCCATTATATGTGAAGGAAACTGAAATTATCAAAATAAAAGTGAACCAAAATTGCACTTTCCGAGAGGCCCGAACACAAATAGAACAAAACAATCAAAAACAAACCATGGCAAACATTGTGCAACAAAGATTGGTTACTGCACATCAGTCAGACTCAAAAGATAAAATAATTGAAGGTCTCGTAAAAACAATAAATAAGCTTAACGAGCAAATCGAAACTCTGACAAAAACTGTAGAAAAACTAACAAAACAAAAGAACACCACACACCGACCGCCAAACGAATCAGACATGGAATCAGATTACTCAGAACCAAACAACACAAATCCATCAGCAACAAACAAAACTATGATCTTTAAACACCCACGTACATCATCCAGCGACGAAAAACAGACAAAAAAATCGAAACGTTCAACAAATAAGTGACTTTTTGAAGATTTGAGTACACGAAAACTCTTTTTATTTTTAAATGGATTATACAACCCAAAACATAAATACGAACAACGGGAATTCAGAACCAAAATTTTTGTTGAATTGGAATATACGAAGCTTTTCGAAAAACTTGAATGAACTAAAGCTATTAATAAACAAACATGAGCCGAGTATAATTACCCTACAAGAAGCACATATACCTCCAAACATACTTAATAGAACTCCTCTTAATAAATACGCATGGATTGTTAAGCCTTCCTCCACCACACATCATAGCATCTGTATTGGAATTTATAAAGACTTACCGTACAAAAATATTCCTATCAACTCAAAAATGCCAGCTCTATGTGCCCATATAAAAAGCCCAATAGAAATTTATATAATTTGCTTATACTTATCACCAAACAATAGTTACGATATCGAAACGGAACTAAATAACATGATCAACATAATACCACACCCCATGCTTCTTATAGGAGACTTTAATGCACAACATGAGGACTGGGGCTGCCCCATAACAAACAATCGAGGCAGAATTGTTCATAGCACTTTTGAAAATAGCCAGATACACGCAATTTTTCACCAATTTCCCACTCGCATTGATCCTTCCACAGGCCATCAAAGCTCAATTGATCACTGTGCAATTTCCTACTCAATAGTCACTAACTTCAGCCTTTGTTCTGAACAAGATCTTTTTGGCAGCGACCATTTTCCACTAACAATTAAGCACGTACCTTCAATCCCAAACCCAACAAAACCCTCATACCGACCACGGTGGAAATACGAAGAAGCGGAGTGGTCAACCTACCAACATGTGCTAAATAGTTCCCCATGGAGTTCAATGACAGTGAGTGAACAAAGACTCATAGAGCTGATATTAGAAGCGGCTTCAAAAAGCATCCCAAAAACCAATGGAACTATATCCAAAAGATATGTTCCTTGGTGGAATAGGGAGGTAGCAGAAGCGATAAGGCTTAGACGAAAATATCTGCGAAAACTCCGGAAATTAGCACCCTCAAATTGTAACGATCACATTCGCCAAGACATATACGAAAAATATAAAGATGCACATAAACTATCCAGAATAGCAATTTTCAAGGCAAAATCCAAGTCCTGGGAAAAACTTATCCTGGAAATCAGCCCATCCACTTCTTCCAAAGAAGTGTGGCGTAGGGTAAGGCTTTTGACAGGACAAAAATCGTGTTCTCACCTTCCAAATCTAATTAATCCTCAAAATCCAATCACTAATCCTTGCGAAATAGCTGAGAGCTTTGCTGAACATTTCCAAAATATATCCTCGAACAAAAGTTACTCTGCCAAATTTTTGAAGTATAAAGTAGCGGCCGAACAAAAAAGTCTCTCCTTTACAACCTCCCAAAATATACACTACAATAAACCATTCACAATACAAGAGCTTCAACATGCGTTAAAAAAGTGCAATGGAAAATCTGCTGGCCCAGATGGTGTGGGATACCCACTGCTCCAACACCTCCCATCTTGTGCATTGGAGTACTTGTTAAAAATTTACAATGATATTTGGCACACAGGTGAAATTCCAGATGGATGGAAACATAGTTACGTCATACCTATACCTAAACCACAAAAATCTCCGTTTGATGTCAATAGCTACCGACCAATATCATTATTAAACTGTATAAGTAAAATCTTAGAAAGGATGGTCAACAGACGACTAAGCCACGAGTTGGAAAACAGAAAACTATTACATATCAATCAACACGCATTCAGAAGTGGTCATGGCACAGAAACTTACTTTGCAAAACTGGACAATATGCTTTCAACAGCAAAAGAAAATAAAAAACACACAGATCTAGCTATAATAGACCTTGCCAAAGCCTATGATTTAACATGGCGACATGGCATTTTAAAACAATTAAAAAATTGGGGTTTCAAAGGAAATTTGCCAATCTTCATAAAAAACTTTTTACAAAACCGGACATTCTCAATCACAATAGGAAACGCTTTTTCTCAAATAAAAAAGGTGGAAAACGGTGTTCCTCAAGGCGCTATTCTCTCGCCAACTCTTTTTCTTATCAGTATTGAATCCCTTTTCTTTTCCATACCTAAAAATGTTACCTGTTTAGTATATGCAGACGACATAACAATAATCTCTATGGACTCTTCACCCAGAGAAGCTAGAATAAAACTGCAAAAGGGTCTATATAAACTACAACAGTGGTGCAAATCGACCGGGTTTCAAGTGGCTCCGGATAAATGCAAAATATTACATATTTGTAATCTCAAACATTCACGCCCAAATAATACATTAAAGATAAATAGTATACAGATACCAAATGTCCGTAAAGCAAAAATTTTAGGGGTCATTTTAGACAGCAAAATGTCCTTTATTGCACATTGTAATTACATCAAAACGATAACGAAATCCCACTCAAATTTGTTTAAAATGTTAGGCTCGGGCAAAATCAGAGCCTCGAGAGCAATCATGATCCGGTTAATAAATAACTGGCTTCTTCCAACAATTCTCTATGGGACAGAAATAATTAGTTCACAATTTGATACGTTCCATACAAAAATAGCTCCCATATATCATACAGCAATCAGATTGGCTACCGGTGCTTTCAAAACCAGCCCTACGGATTCCCTTATATGCGAAAGCGGAGCACTCCCATTCAACTATGTTGCCATAATGCGACTGATTGGATCTGCGTGCCGCTGTATAGAAAAAGAGTTTGAATGTACTTCCTTACTTAATAGAACTAATGCGAGATTTGAAGAGATCACAAACTTAAAACTGCCAAAGGTTTTAAAAATTCCTCGCCTGTCTGGACGCCCTTGGACAGAAAAAACACCAACGATAGACTGGACCTTACATAAACTTACTAGGACAAACACGAATCAAGCATACCAACTCACAATAGAGCATATTAAAAATAATTACTCAACATATCACAAAATTTATACGGATGGTTCGATTAACACTATTCAGGCTGGTTGTGGAATTTACTCTGAAAATACAATCCCAATCACTAATTCTGCAGTAAAATTACCTGACTTTACGTCAATATTCTCCGCTGAAGCCATAGCAATCACCATAGCTGCTGAGGAAGCCATTAATCCACACAAACTAAATGTAATATTTTCTGACAGCGCTAGTGTTTTAGCTGCATTAGAACATGGGCAAATTAAAGACCCGCATATTCAATCAATAGAACTGGCTATCAATAAAAACAACATAACCTTCTGTTGGATACCAAGCCACATCGGAGTTACAGGAAACGAAAAAGCAGATAGACTCGCTAATCAAGGCCGAAAATCACCAGATATAAATACACATCCCTTATCCAAAAGGGATGCAATAAAAAAGTGCAAACACGAGCTTACCAATGCTTGGCAACACACATGGTTACAGGACACATCAAATAAACTAAGATTCATCAAAACATCCACATCACCATGGCCAGATCTCCAGAACAGCAAAGACCAACAGGTCATCTCAAGGCTAAGAATCGGGCACACCCTCTTAACACATAGCTATTTATTCTCAAAAGAATCTCCACCAATCTGCCGATTCTGTGGGAAACAAACCACAGTCCGACATCTTCTAACAGAATGCTACGGGTATAGTACTTTTAAAAAATCGTGTAATTTGGATGATAATATCGATGATATTTTGTCGCCTGATGACAAAAAACAGAAAAATCTTTTGCGATTCCTCAGGAAAACGCAACTTTATGACAAAATTTAAATTCATTTGAAACAAAAAAATAATAATAATAATAATAATAATCAAAATATTAACAATATAAAAAGAAGAGAGGAATAACTATATAATCCAAGTAGCTAATTTGACTGTATTAAATACAGGCTGGAGCATACATGGTCAGAAGGTAGGAGTTACCAAACAACTCACGAAGGGGCAAATTCGACCAAGAGAGAGATTTGCTTCTCTCCTTTGGTCTGGTGCAACCAAGGTTCAGGGGCTTGAGTTACCTTAAACAACTTTTCACACTATTAATCCTCCCTATCCCCGTTATCCTTTAAATTTCACTTTTTTCCCAATAATAGTACAATAACCAAAAATTCATTTTTAAATCATACAAAACAAAAAACGGGAACAATACTACAGGTAAGAGACGAAAGAGGTCCAAGAGACCCAAAGTCTCTTTAAACTCTACAAACAACAACAACATTGCGCATCCACGTGAGTTAGACTGGATATCATAATGGATATCATTCAATGCTGGTCCATTAGGTTCATCGCAGTTTCTGGAGGAGTTTAAAGGATTTGTTAATGTCTATGCGACTGTCGAATCACGATTGAATGGATAGCAAAAGTTTCTGTAAAAGTGTTTTAATTGACGGCAATTGAGGTCTATGACATCCAGGCTTAATGAGACATGGAAAAGGAGCTTGTATTTTTACTTGTAATAAAATATTTCGAAGCGTTTCTATTGTAGATTGCTGCTATGAAACTTGCATGACAGTGTTTTTTACATACTTATTTATCACGGACAATCTGTTGTAAGCTATGTATTATTATGCTTAATATTTCGATGATGCAACCGCTTCAATCGCCTTGTGTTGTCATCCTTTCCATCTCTATTTTGAGCTGCGAAATTTAAAAGTGATTCCATTGTTTTGTCCTTCTGCACATGAGAAGTTCAAATTTTTCCTCAAGGTTCATCCTCGCGGTTAAAAGAACTTCCGGAGCTGTGGCCAGAGTTATATTTACCAGAGCCATGTGGGAGTACTGAGGTTGTAAATTTTAGATGTAGAAAGCCACAGGTGTTTTGCACCGATTTTGAGGCTTTGGTACGATCAGTTGACATCCAGCTCCCTGCTTGGCGTGGTGACCAATGATGATTTATGTTTTAGATAGCTTCAAAGGTGTGATCATCTCATGTTTGTAGATAACTTTGTAATCATTTTGGGTTTCGCACCGTTAATCTCCAATCCGAGGTTTTGTGTCGTTAGCTCGAACCCTTGGTAAGCTTCTGCCACAAAGGAGGCAATTGAATTTCATTATGTTTATCTCATAAGTATATGTCAGCATCTGAATTGACTTATAGTAGATAGTCTTTGAAGTTTGCATCCCTCTGATCGCTCTCTCTAGCGTTAGATTTAAGACAAAAACAGACAAACCCCTTGGCATGGGCCAGAATGGTAACATCCAGATATCACCTATCTACTTCTTCTTCTTAAAGAATTCTGATTCTAATTCACTTTTCCCAGTTTGATACAAAATTATGCTTCCACGAGATACAACATATTGTTTTTTAACGACTAATTGTACATTTTTACCTGTGTCTTTAGGCTGTTCACATAACTTTAACCTATTACCACCCGAACCTTCTTTTACTCTAAAGCTAATTAGGAACTAATTCTTACTATTATCTATTCGTCTTCTTAAATTCATAAGGTGATATTTCATTCTCTGGTAGTAATAAAGCATTTTTTGAAGTCTCTGTAATTTTTAAAATAAGATTTTCTAAGGATAACGTTCCTTCACAGCTGTAGAGATCTGTAAGCCGAGTTCTATATGAAGCATTTGTAATCACTCTCAATACCTTATCAAGTAACAAGCTTAATTTTTGAATTCTCTTATTATGCATCTCTATGATTTGTAGATCATTATACCTGTCACTCCGTGATTGACCAGGAGTGATCAATTTATACCACCAGGACCAGGACGTCAGGGTGACTACTTTACTACGGGTAAAACCAAGTCACAGAAAGCCAGAAATGGCAGGCCGAGACCTCTCGAGGTTGTAGTGCCAAGGAAGAAGAAGAAGAAAAGAAAAATGTTTTCGTCGGATTGTTTCTCTACAGAAATCTTCATTCTAGGTGAACCAAGTAATCTTGTTGTAACCCCATCCGCGATTATTTTGACCAGACAGTACTCGGCATCAGGGCTTAGCCAATCTTGTCTTTGGCTAACCAACCAAGGGCTCGTCCCAAGCGTTAAGCTCCGCGGTGCTCGACATTGGCAGGATTCCTCTTTCGTCTGCATAGGCCGTCGCAAGCCTGGGGCAACTAGCTGAAAAGCTGACAGACCGCTGCAAAGCGCGAATCCCTGTCAGTGAGAGTCGCCAAGGAACGAAGACGTTCTGAGGTCTCCCTCATAGGCGGCTGAGATGTGTACGGCGAGTTATTCTTGTTGGTGGGAGTCCTGCGGCAACGAGTGGCCAACTACCTTCGCGGTTGTCCATCGTACGACTTTGAAGATTTGTAAGTGCGTTCAAATATTTTGTTGAGACATGAGACATTTAAAAATAATATTGTTTGTCTGACTCCTGACGATGAGTTTGTGGTCAACCGTTACGCCTTGATCTTACGTGTCGCTATTCAGTTGCGTATAATATTAAGGCAGTGCTGGGTAATGTTTGGAAGCTGGGCCAAGATTTTCTCCGCAACGACTAAGGTGCTGTTATCGAAGCGAAGAGATATATCTGGATGGTAGCGCGAATCGCTGGCAGGTCGGTTGTGTATCGTATGTATAGCAGATAACCCAATATATTGCCTTGTGAATATGGCCTATAATATATTAATTTTTGTTACATTTTACATCAATCTATTATATCTCTCGCTCTGAAGATTAACGAAGTGTTAGTTCTTGTCTGCCAGGGTATAACGGAAACGGCCAGGTAATGGCAACGGTAGCCGCATTAGTTCAAACTGCAAAAGGAACTAGCTTAAATTCTATCCTGTCCATCCTCTCGCACGTAGGAATGATTATCCAGATACGGGTAAATTAAGTCAAGAAAGTCAGGAATCGCAGGCCAAGACTTGTGGAGCTTGTAATGCCAAAAAAAAGGGCTCAAATGCTCATGTCTGGCACGCTGGATGATTTATTGTTACCGGATCGCCCGTCCAGCTGAGATTTGACCTACCACGCACGGTGATAATGTTCGTGTGATTGGCACTCCTTTTGAACGGGAGATACAGATGTAACCTTTGCTCCATTTTTCCTATCTAGATCAGTGCCATTATTCTGCAGGTGATGATTACCATCGTCATGCTAATTGAACGTGATGCTCATTTGCATTGACTGATTAACAGAGACCGAGCAACACTGGCACCCATTACAAACGTTGGCCAACAAATTATGGGAGTGTACCCATGATTCTCATTATCGCGTAAATATATAAATACAACGTTGTAGCGCCGTTCGATTAGTATCCTATATTCATGCACAATTTTAATTGTTTTTTCCCCGTTGCGTGTAGGATTCGAACCTCAAGCACCATCCTGCTTGAAATTAGCGTATTACGACACCATCAGCTTTTGTTTTTTGCCCATCTAAAACACATCAAAGAGCTATGAAACAGTAGTCGATTACGTCTTTCACCGTTGAAGAGTCTATTGGGCACTATGGACGGGTGTAGGGCCAACATCCCAATCACACATCGTAACGTAATATCGATCGGAAAAACGGAACCGAACGATCGTAAACAGTTTCACGTAAGGCCCCCCAAGGCTTCTCGCTGTCCCATACCTTGCCCCTCCCTCGGCACCTTCGGCCTACCTTTGTAGGCTTCGGAATAGCGGAAAACTCGTGGAAAACATGGCCGGCAAAACTTTTCCTATTACGTATTGCCGTACCGGTTGAATTCTCACATCGGCCCCTCCCTCTGCACTCGTGTGTCTGTGCTTTGTTTTGGGCAGATGTAGTAGCACTTGCAGGTAAAGGGGTGAAGACTGTGCGAGAGCATAGCATGGGATCATGCGTTAAGGCATTGCTAAATGATTTCTGATTGCCAGGTATCGGTAACGGTAACAAGCAAACAGCTTCCTAACTCGCGTCAAGGTTAGATGGGGTTTTCCCGGGGCAGGAAGTCCATCTCATAACGTATCCATGTCCAGAACGAGAAGTCACCAGCCGGGAAAGTTGGTGTTTTGGTGCTAACCGAAAAACTTTATCCCACAGCCGGAAGCCACGCCACTGTGGTGTTGTTTGTTTGCGACGCACATAAAGTTCCTTCGCCGGGATGGCTTACAGTCTTCCTCTCCAAGGGAAGTCCAGGTCTTCCCAAGGGAAGTAGAGCCCGGGACGGTTAGGTAAAGCGAAGTTACCGCATACGTTTTGTTTTGCGTAATGGTTGTGATTTGGCGTCGTACTCTTAAACGTTCTGCAAATGAGCAATCCATCTTGGGCAAAGGCACACACGATGGCCACCCCAGGGTAAATAACATTCTGCAGGTGGTTTTGAGGTGATCGACGATGGGTAAAAGTTCTACGACCGATAGCGGGGGAAAAAAAACACGAAAAATCCATTACGCGCACACGTTGCTGCAAAAAACGCAAGGCGCAAAAACGCGCGTCGCCAACTAGTAAGGTTCATTACGCGGCCACCGACCGCCAACCGTACACTACTGGATGGGAAGGCGGGCTCACTGGGAATTGGCTGGCGGTGAATTAGCTGCTGTGAAAATTGCATTTTCAAACCCATTGCCTCTACGGCCCACGTGATACGCCGAATGGTAACTGTGGCCGGGTCGAGCCGCCGGCATTCGCAAAGCTCACTCGCTAGCACGTGGCCTCGAGCATTGCCAATGGGTGAAAGGCAATGACCGGAAACAGCACACACGCACACAAATATCCGTTTGTATTTTTTTCGCTCCACACTCTTTTAGTTTAAAACCATAACACTCTGATTCTGAATCGGAAGCAGTACTTTCAATGAAGCAAACACACACACACCCACAAATCTAATGGGGTGAATGGTTGAATCTGTGCCTCCCCACGTGCTGCAGCGCTAGCTACGGTTGCTGGCCACCGCCATACATTACGCAGCATACATTTCCAAAATTTTACCAACTCCTCAAATAGGTCGTGTGGACATGGAGCACACGTACTATTTTTACCATCCATCGGAAGCGGCGTACAGCACGTGTGGGGTAGGGAAAAAAAGCAACATTTCACCCGTTTGTGGGAAGGTCGGTATCATTTCGTCCGGTTGGGTGTGGGGGAGCTTTTTCCAAATTTTCATGTTTACTTTGCTGAGCCACTGGCTAAACTTAGTGTGGAGGAAGTTTGCATCCAATCCTTTCTATCCACGCTCATCATAAAGTTATTTCAAACTTTTACAAAGCTCTTCACAAAATTATGCTTGACTTTGTTATTGATTTTATTAGGGGACTGTTGTCGGATAAGCTGGTTCTATCCTATTGGGTGATCATTTCGGGAGGATAATGTGTGATGTGTTTCGGTCTGATTTGTTGAACAACATCGATTATCACTAGGGGCCTAGTCCAAGAGGCTTGTCCGAGGAACCTAGCCCAAGAGGATAGTCCAAGAGACTTGCCTCAAGAAATCTGCTAGAAGGCCTAGCACTAGGGGTCTCTTCCAAGGGTAGGCCTCTAAGTCTAACGGGCTTAGTCCAAGAGGTTTAGTTGAAGGAGCTTAGTCTAAGGGACCTAATCCAAGGGGCCTATTTCAAGGGGCTTAGGTCCAAGGGGGCTTGCTGAAGGAGCTTAGCCCAAGGAGCTGCTTCAAGGGAACTAGTCCAAGGGTCCTGCTCGAAGGGAACTTTTCCAAGGGCTAGCCTAGTCTTAGTTTCAAGCTTCAAGGCCAATGCTTAGTTCTAGGGATCCCTTCCATGGGGTCTGGTCTAGTGTATTAAGGGCCTAATCCAAGCGGCCTTGTGCTAGCGGCCTAGTCCAAGGGGTCTGCTTCAAGGGAACTAGTCCAAGGGGGCCTGTTCCAAGGGAGCTAGACCAAGAGGCCTTGTCCAACTGGTCTTTTCCAAGGGACCTGGTCCAAGGAGTCTAGTCCAATGGCCATAGGAAAATAGGCATAATCCAAGGGGTCTAATCTAAGGGGCTTAGCCAAACAGACCAAATCCAAGGGGCTTAGACCAAGAGACTTGACTTAAAAAATTCTACACCTAAGGGCCTAGTTCAAGAAGCATAGTTCTAAGGGCCTAGTCCATGCGCCTAGTCTAAGGGGCTTATTCCAAAGGACCCAGTCCAAGGAGCCTTGTATTAAGAGCTTAATCCAGGCGGCTTTGTGCTAGCGGCCTAGTCCAAGGGGAGTTGCTCAAGAGGCCTATCCCAAAGTGCCTGCTCCAAGGGGTCTAGTCCAAAGGACCTACTTCAAAGGACCTAGTTCAAGAGCCCAAATTCAAAGCACTTGCTTCAATCCTCGTCGCATTATCTTGCCGAAGAGACCTCGTGTTTGCCGTCTTTGGGCCCTCGTCTACAAAGAATGTTTGTCGTTTTTTCACAGAGTCTCGCCGAGCTTATGACAAGGTAGGCTTAGGCATACCAAGGGAACTCTTAGTCCAACGGTCTCTTTGCTCCAAGGAACTCTTTCTACTGAGCGATGATAAGGAATCATAAGGTTTGACAAAATGTCAAGGTCCTACTGAAATCATGATACATCACTGAGGTAAAGCGCATTCAAGCGCAAATCTGGACGTCCCCTGCTCCTGTGTAAAATCTCTTCCGTATATTTTACCTACTCCGAATAAAATGAATCAAGAGTGGAATGTGTTAAAATAATTGAACTAAATTATGAGACAGATAATTCAACTTTTTTTTAGCTAAAGCGTTACGTCTAACTAAAAGCGCAGTATGCAATTCTGCTCCTTCGCGTTCGCGTATCGATAGCTATAAATGCCACAACAGACCACCTGGAAATATCATCCGGACTTCGGTGACCGTCGGACGTATTACGTAAAGGGTACGCAATCTAAGGGCTGCCTCGTTCTGATATTCCTAACCGAATCCGAATCACCCGCACCCATTCTACATCCCGCCGGCAATTCTAGCAGGAACCCCGACAATCGAAAAGGTCATTATCGGCTGAACCTTTAGCTGCATTTATCTTCTACTGTACACCATTCCCAAACGTAGATACGCTGTAGACAGCAGCCCGCAAGCAGTTTTACCATGCCATTTTGCACCATGAGCACACACGTCACTACCGTGTTTGCGGATTGTGCAATCGAAATCGAGCTTGTACTTCGACCGAACACAGCAGCAGCTGTACAGAATAGGCTTCAGCAGAAACTCCAACTTCTTCAGGTTTGCTTTATTGATTTTATTTAACAGAACGGTGCAGTAAGGGGTCAACAATGTGCCCCACCACGCTGAACAGTGGATGAGATTCAAGAGCGGTATTGGGTTCTATCGAACTAGCAACACGCACGAAACTTAAAAATCATAAATCACATTAGATCTCTATTTAGTCTTTGAGTTCGGGGATGGAAGTCTTCTAAGACGTATATTTTTCACCCGGTACAGGAAGGGAAAGAAAAATTGATTTGCCATGTAAGAGTAGAGAGAGAGATGGGCTGTAAATCACAGCTCACGGTAACAGCTATGGCACCACATGCAATGCAATCGTCTTTGGTCTGTGTTTAGTCGGTAAGATCGGACAGCAGCAATCGTACGATGTTATCGATAACATTCACATCGGCCAGAATGTTCATATGGTCCGCGCCTGGGAACTCTTTGGTAATGATCGGTTGCTTCTGCTGTGTCGTCCACTGCTTACAAGCCTCGAGCGAACGGGCATTCACCGTACCGTCTCCTTTGCCCATCTTCAGTACCGGAGTGCCGCTGAGATCGTACGATTTTTGGTAATCCAAGCTGGGGGTGCAAACACGGGTTAATTGTATTACTTTCGGGTCGGTTCTAGTGCTTAAAAATGCGTTAGCAAACACACTTACGATTCAACCGTGTTAATGTTGCTGCCGTACAAACAGTGCAGCTCCACCCCGGGTGCGGTAAAGTTAAGCGTGTACGGAAGCGAATCTTTGCGCATTTCCCACCCGTCCGGGAAGTCAAGATCGGTGAAAAATTCGCTCATCTGTTCCATCGTGTAGACGCGCGACTGTGTCCGGGCGAGCACCTCGTTCGGCTTCCAGAACAGTGGTGACGGTAGCAGCCAGGCCAGCGAAGGGTTAGTGATCTGCTCGGCACGCATCACCTTGCCGCTCAGCGCGAACGCACCCAGATCGTCTCCGATCGCGTACACCTTGAGGGCTTTGACACTGCCCGCCCAGGCACCGGCCAGCGAGATGACACGCTTTATGTACTTCGCTTTCCACTGGGCCGATTGAAGCTGCAGGAAGTGTAGCGTCATCGGCGCACCCATGCTGTGCACAATGAACGTGACCGGTGTATCGTGGTTCAGCGTGTACGTCTGCTCGACTAAGAACTTCAGCGCGAGAAAGTATTCCTTATGTTCAGCTTTAAATAGAGAGCGAGAAGAAGCAATAACGTACAGTAATGGTTCCCTACGAATGATCGCACTTCTTCCATCACCCGGCGTACTTACTGGGTCCCTTCCGGAAATCATACGGTGCACCTACGATTGATTTGTCCCGCACGTACCCATTCGCGACCAGTGCGTTGGCAATGTTGACAAAGTATGCACCGACCGACGCATGGGAAGGATCGATCCATTCGACCGTTTCCGACTGACCGAAGCCGGGCACTCGCGTTACCACGCCGGGAGCGTTACGCGAGGTGCGCGTTACGTTATCATACTCCAGCCGAATGTTATCGATCCAGCAGTCAATCACCAGCGGTAGCAAAAGTTCCTTATTAAGCCAGATGTTGAAGAAGGTGGTGGTGTGCTTTTGGCAGAGGATCGACACCTTGCTGGGCTTATCGATCATTGCATCCATCTGGCTTCCTCCATCGCCGGGTACTGAAATTAGCGAACGGTTAAAATAACGTATTTTTTTTATTTTTTAAAAAAGTGGATTGCTTCGATTTCACTTGTTGTATTTGCTAACATGATTGGAAGCGTTAATACGCTTGTTTACGCAGCCACTGATGCTTTACCTCCCATCGGGTGGTACGATCATCGTGCGATCATTTGCGTAAATCTGCTTTATTTATTTGCCTCTTACCGGTTGGCTCTCAGGGTGACTCACTTGCCTGCTTGTTATGTTGTTATTGATAAGCGACCTTCTCAAGCAATCACACCACTACGTTTCGCACAAAGAATCTTCCAAGCGATTGCGAGGAGTGGTGAAAGCATTTAGCATACCATACTTACCAAAAATAACGGGCGATAGGTAGCGTTCCGATTCTAGAAGATGGGCATACTTTCTGAAGATGTGTTTCAGCGACCCCAAATACGTGCCACCGTGGTTGAAGAACACGCCCGTCGATAGAGAGCAGCAGCCGAACAGCACAACGCAAAATACCAACAGGAAGCGTGTATGCATCTTACTCTAGGTAGAAATTAATCTCCGGATCGAACCTTTACACTTCACCTGAGAATAAGAATGATGCGTACGGTATAAGAATGTGGCCACTTTCCCTAATCTAATATTTTGGCGCTATTCCAATCGATTCGACGTTGCGGCAGAAGGCGTAAAACGTAAGTAGCCTAATCGATATCGTCCGAATGTTCACCACCGAATGCCGCATAGGAGCATTTCGTATACCTTCACAACCCTACGCGGACTGTTATGTAGCCAGTAAACAAAAAACGAAAATGCTAAACACGCAAAAAATACAGTTTTCGTGCTTCGATCGATGTGCGCGCGATTTGTTTGTTCCGATTTGTGCTTGCCAGAGCGAATTCTTGAATGCGACTGACTTGTGATGCAAAGAGCAGCACCCGTCGATGGCGATAAGGGTCGGTAGATAGGCCCCCGAGGGAATTCGTCGCGGGAATCGCGGGATTTGATAACATTCACCTTACCCCCGCGACCAACGACCGTTCCAGACATCACGCGACTTGTATGCTTTGTTTGAATGACTACGTTTCGTACTTACCGTGCTGCAGATGAAGGAAGGACTGCTGACAAAGTTTGATGGACAAAGAGAATGACTCTATATCACAGGCGAACGTAATGTTTTGTTTTGTCACGCACTTTCGCAAAGGCAGAATTGCAGAACGCTGGTTTTTGCGCTTTATTTACATTTACATTTATTTACACCAAGCCGCTTGGTGTGATGAGGAGAGCGCGGAATAAACATTACCGCTGTAAATAAACGAGTGCGTCAAATGCAGCGGTACGGTTCTCTTCCAGGTTATGTCATTGACAGATGCGATGATTTTATGCGATGAAAAGAGCATTACATTTTATGAAATACAATGCTTTGGAAATGGGAGGAAAAAATAGCCATTTAATGATAAAATATCACATCTTTAGTTGTGAATGGAATTAGGCTTGGACTTTCTGTCCAGCCTAAGTTTTGGAATCAAATAAAGGTTAACTTCATTGCAAAAGGGCAGGCGTTTTGACCAAAGCCTTATTTCGCCTGACAGCTGCCACCTGACAGTTGACGTTACGTGCTGCCTTCTGTTATTTTTAGCGCGGAAAACGTAAACAAACACTCTCCGTTCCGGAAAAGCTGTTCACTGTTGGTTAAAATTCTTTTTCTGGCAAGCAGAATACTTCCTTAAGGCCAGATTATTGCATTATACACGAGTTCTGGAAGCGAAGTATTATATTATCAAGATACTGCTGTGCTTGTTTCGGTTCAAACCTTCCTGAAACCCAGCGGAACAAAACCATCAACATGGATGACCAAGTGTGCCCGCGTTGTAAAACGACCAAATACCGAAATCCTTCCCTGAAGCTGATGGTGAACGTTTGCGGTCACACATTGTGCGAAAGCTGTGTAGAGTTGCTGTTTCTCAAAGGGTCCGGTTCGTGTCCGGAGTGTAATGTGGCGTTGCGAAGAAGCAACTTCCGCGTGCAGCTGTTTGAAGATTCCAACGTCGACAAGGAGGTACAGATACGGAAGCGCATTCTGAAGGATTTCAACAAAAAGGAGGATGATTTTGCCTCGCTGGACGAGTACAATGATTACCTGGAAACGATCGAAGAGCTGGTGTTTAATCTCTGCAACAACATCGACATTATCAACACCAACAAACGGATTGAGCAGTACAAGCGCGACAACCGGGACGTTATTATGAAGAACAAAAGCAAACTGAGCAAGGACGAGCTAGAGCTGGAACAGATTGTCGAGTACGAGAAGGAACAGTTCGAGCAGCGGCGTAAGGAGCTGGCCATGATCGAGGCTGAGAACCGGAAACAGAAGACGAAAAACAAGGAAGAGCTGATCGATTCGCTGATGGCTAGTTACGAGGATGCGAGCGCGATCGTGGACAAATTTACACAGAAAGCTGAACAGGCGCAGATTCAACTGCCGAAACCGGTCGCACCGCCACCCGTTGCTAAGCAGACGCACTTCTCGTCGGGCATTGCGACCGGATTCCAAGGCCAGCACGGGTTTCTGGCCGTTCCGAAGCTGGAGGAGGGTCCGCTGTTTACGTACGAAGCTCAAGGGTTCGAAACCGACGGACCGGCACCGCCTTCGCTAGAGGAAGTGATTGAAAGTGGCTACATAAGGCATATAAGGTTAGTAGCTTATGCTTCTGTGGAAAATGCAAAAGAGAATTCAATTTAATACTTCTTTTCGAATTTTCAGACTGGAAAATATGGCAGAAAAAGCGGGTGGTTTTCAAACGAACATTTCTTGTCTACGGGCTATTCAAGAAGCGTTGGCCGGATTGTACCACGGGTAGATTTAATAGTTACTAGGATACGTTAAACAATAAATTTGCATTACTTTTTAAAAATGTATCTCATTCTTAGTACAAAGTGCTTGCATTAGATTCGAAACCAAGCGGTGTAAAAACACTTTTTTGCACTCACAACAATTGGTCATCCACCTGTTAAACTAGTTTTGTCACAAACACGTACATCTTTGACCTGATGTGAACTCTGCCCGCTGTAGGAGCCTTGCCTTTTGGCAAATAAACAGTAGCACATGGTTCCACCCGTTGCCCATGGTAACAGACTATTGCTGTGCTGTTTCGTAACGCTTGTATTTCGCTCGCTACCTCAATAGTAACGAAGGTAAAGAACTCGGGTGTGTTGGTTGTAAGTGAGCAGTACAGGATGTTTAGGAACCGAATTTCAGTTGTACGTAAGGCAAGAGCTACGTCAAAGTCAAACACTACACAGTCATCACTCGGATCGACCAGTGCGGGAGGTGGTGAGAAAGGTGATGGACCAAGCGGTGTACCAGCGGAATACGTTCCACTACCAAGCTCTGTAAGTCTACCAAGCGACACACCATCGGTGGGAAACGAATCCGTTGTAATGGAGTGCGCCAAGCCGGACGAGGGCATCTGCATCGATGAGACGGTATTTTCGATGGACGATAGTGGCGAAATCGGAGAGAACGAGTTACGGCTGGCGGAGGACGATGATAACGACACTACGAAGGATCTGGATTTCAGCCGACCCTCACCGACACTGTTTTCGCTAACATCTCCCAAAAGAGCTCGAATGATGTTGGAAATTCAGAAATCGGTTGATCGGAATGCGTCCGCTGTGAGTAGCTCTACAGCACGGCCATCGATGGTTACACCTTCGACGAGTTCCAGTTGCATCAAAACGACCATTCCGAACACATCACAGTCGGTGTTTGGATGTTCTGCAAATGAAACGCCACAGCAGCCAGCGCAGAACCGTACACCGTGGAGCATCCGTTCGTCGGTTCAATCGAAGCAGGGCGGAGATGTGAAGCGCCAATCGATTGCCGGTGCCATAGACGATTTGAACGAGATGACGGAAGAGTTGATCGATTTTATAAGGGGCTTCGACGAAAAGTACACCAGCGCTGAGATCAACTGAGCGATTCTAGGAGTCGCGTGGTGGTAAGATCTTTTCTTTCTCGGAATCATTTATTATTCATTACAATGCGCAATTGATATCCGGACAACGGAAACGATTGCTCGACTCTGAGGACGATTCTATAAGCCTAGTGTTTTATTGCAAAGCAGGATAGACTATCAAGCCATGGGTAAAATAAATGATAAGGAAGTCAATAAAGGCAGGCCGAGTTCTCGCGAGGTTGCAAGGTTACGGAACTGACAATATAAAAATAACCAAGTGGATAACTATGGGATGGTCCGTTGTCCGGTCTTTTCTCGACAGGTCCGCCGGGGTTTAAATCCCATCCAGACCCGTCCCCCCGTACGTAGGGCTGACTACTTTGCTACGGGTAACATCATGTCACAGGAAGCCATAAATGGTAGGGTGGAGACATCTCAAAGTTGTTATGAGGACTATCTATCTCCAGGAAAGATCTCCTTTTCCAGAAGCAGATTTTTTTTTTTGAGGAAAGGCGTTGCTTTAAGCAACACCGCAAGGAAAAGTGGATGAGATAAAGTTTTATGTTGGTTCACCAAACTGAATAATTCACTATTTTAATTACAGTCAAAAAGAAACGTTAAGTGATCTGTGCTGAGAAATAGGAGCTATCCTCTGGTTGATAGATACTTTTTGAAGGATCATATTTCCCGAGCACGGATCATAATGGGGGCGGCTCGATGCTAGAGGCGAACAACGGTGCCGATCTTCATTCGGCAGGACTTGGGTTCAAATCGTATCCAGACCGTTCGCCCGTAGTGATTACTGTCTATCCGGAGAGAGAATCCCGAGCACATATCTAGAGGACTACTGTGCATGTGGCTCTACTAACCTAATGAGCGGAAAACATCTTCCCAATCTTGGGGAATAAATTTAATCGCACCTCAAAATGAGCGTTTGACGAGTAGTTCAATGAACATGAGGAATGTTTGGCCTTAGTATGCGCTCCATACAGGTAGATAGTCAAGTTCAAGTCAAAACAAAAAAAAAAACGTCCTCAAACCGTCGAGTAACCGTTTGATGTTTAGAGGTGTCCAGGTTGTTGAGGCACCGTATAAACTTCAGAATAAAAACTGACAACTGTTTTTATTTCGTTTTAGAGTCTAGCCCAGAGGCAAGGTAGCAAAATCGGCTATCCTAATAATCCCCAGCTGCGATTCAATTCTGTTTCGGATCTTGATCTTGCACAATAAACTACACCGGTAGTTGAAGAGATGTACACATATAGTTTCTATTTTGGTTTTTCATTCATAATTTGTTATCTCTCTTAGGGGGGAGGGAATGCGCACTGTTTAGTGCCCACGTTGTACGTATGAATCACGCAACAGCAATCGAAAGGAGTGTTGAGAAGGACTTTTGCAAGCATCGGGGCAAATTTTGCCCGTGTGAAATTAATGACCAGTTAGTGAAGGGAGAGGCATACTCATGGTAAAATGTTCGAGAGTTCGCTTGTACAGCGAGGGAATGACTGTAAACCCATCATATGGAGATCAGGCTGGCGTGACTCGTGCGTAGAACGTCGGTGCAAACATTTGCCTGCATGGTAAGTGGGTCGTGTTTGGGGGTGTGGCACCGCCTTCTCGTTCTAGCAAGGTTGCTCGTTCCCGTAACGGTCTCTGCTGTGATACGTGTAAATCGTTTATGTCTCACGTCGTCTTATCTTAAGTATCTTAATAATTGATATGTATGCAAGGTGCGATTTGGGGGTTTTGCTTCTATTCAATAGAGGGAAGGGAGGTATGCTTCACATTTGTTGAAGCAATGCAAGCGTCGGCTTGAAAAAGAGTTAGATATTATTTCACCTGCTTCTCTGTTCGTTTTCCCAATCTCATTCCTGTTCGTGATCTGCTCGCATATGGTGGCTCTGTATGTAGGTGTACTTGATATGTATATGATCTCAAGGGCGAACTTTCCCTTCTCCGATCTCCGGTTCCTGCAACAGCAGCATGTTTTGTGTAATGTTGTTTGTGCGCTTTTTTACACGCTGATATGTCGTTTGATTTTTCACCCCATTCTATCCCTCTGTCTCAATCGAAGGGCTCACTCATAATTATCAGTGTAAGGACGTGCATATGTTTTGTTTTTATCTTCCGTGGATCGTCTCCGACGTTGGATCCCGGTCACGCTGAACGTCTCCTTCGCTGGTCGGGTCCGTTGGACGACCTTTGCGCGGGGGTCTTGGGGCGGGGGGCTAGAAGGACTTTCAGCGCAGAGTTATCGAGATGGGAAATCGATGCCGTTCGGCCGAATGGAGAACTTCACGCTAGGACTCTGGTTTTGCAAGAAAGGTGTCGCCGACGAACGCGCCCAGCAAAGGGACGTCACTCGGAAGTGCGCGATCGGTATCCGAACCGAGGGGGTAAAAACCCTTTTAACCTTCGCACATCCCGATTTTCTCTCTAGGAGCCATTTAATCGATCGCTTCAATCGCAATGGGCCGACGCAATTACGTACGCACGCGCGATCGTTTTTGAATGGAAATATTTGTTTCGTCGTTCTAGCGCGTCCAGCAGTGTTTCGCTAGCAACGGATCTGTTCGATTTGTTTGCCGGCCGTACGAAACGTATCGGCCCTAGCCGGAAACCATCATTAAAGGGCTCCTAAAGGATACTGGGGTGGCTGAAAAGGGGACGTTTAGGTTGGTTAGGCGGCTTTAGAGAAGATACGATCCGCAAGAACAACCGCAACCAAAGATGCACCTTCGCACCTGTTGAAAAGACGTGGCGTTCGGGGAAACGTTTTCTCATAAGAATTCTCCCCTACTTTCGAAACTCCCAATCACAGGGATACACACGCACGCTTCCTTTCTTCCATGTAAGAGTATCATCATTTTAACCATAACTTCTTCGTACGCCGTTTGTCATGCCGGATGCTGGACATTTTCACTCACTTCACAACGTTGTTTTGTTTTTTCTTTTGATAACGCCAATTTTTCTGTTTTAAACACTTAGCAACTCATCGTGGGAAAAAATGTTACCATTAAGTGTGGTAGTGTGTATGTGTAGAAGATTAAAAGTTCAAAATGCCTCAGCCAGTATGAATATTTTTGTAAAGGTGTTGTTTTGTTCGCTTTTTTTGTTGCTTTTTAGTTTTTTTTTTAGTTTTAATTTTCTTCTTTTTTTTCGTGGTATTTTTGTTTGTTTCTTTTGGGGAGTTTTTTGTTGTTGTAATTATTATTTGTTCATAACTTACGATAACTTGCTAGGATGTTCTTCTTTTTCTGCTTCCTTTCGCTCTTGCATTCTTCTTACACCTAGATGTGGATTGTTTGCAACCTTTTTGTGACTTTTCTTTTCTCTTCTTCTTCTTGGGGATTTAACTGCTTCATTGATTCTCTTTGATCAATCTTTGCAGCATTATGTGTGTATATATATATATATGTATGTGGGGATTTTGTATATATATATATATTTATATATTGTATAACGATATGTATTCATTGCATAAGAACCGATTATATCAGCAAGGGTATTTTATTGTATAGTTTTCAATCAATGTAATGTGTGTGTGTGAGTGTGTTTTTTTTGGTTACCTGTTGGTAGTAAATTGTATGCTGTATTTGTAATGGACGAAAACAGTTAAGCAAGCTTCCAAGCCGTTTCTTTCCATCTCTCTCTCTCTCTATCCTTTATCCAACTTTCCGTTTCGCTATCATGCAAGCCAAAAATTGAGTTACCGAGGACGAATGATAAACGCTTCACAATAGCTTCAAGTACATGCATGCTTCAAACACGGTTAGCAGTAGTATATCGAGAAGAGAAAAAGTGATTTTAACTTGTCTCGCAAGACGGTAATAAGATGTTTTTGTGGACTGTACACTTGGCGTCAATCACAGTGGAACGTCTAGAAAGGTGATAAAGTCCAGCATGTAAAATTGTTGAGAACGTGTTAGCGCTTTAAATTATAAGTGTGTAGGTTGTAATGTCTTTGACACTGAACTAAACATAACCCTTGATACACGGTCGAGGAATCGTGAGGCTTTCAATTATCTGGTACAGCAAATCAATGGACCAAGTTTGGACTAGAGCTGAGTACATTCGATCTCTCGCTGCCAGTAGCTCTCCTTCTGCTATGCTTAAAAGTATGTGTTTGATATGTATTCGTTCCGATAGTTTGACCCTTAAGAAATGCACTAACTGGTTTGCTGCTGGATATGTTTCGTTTTGCTGACTTTGACGGCTCTATTTAACAAAGCTTTACCTCTGCTACGTACATAACGTAACCGGATATTTGATTGATTTGCTGCTGCTACTACTACGACTATGTTCTGCTTTTCAGAGGGGAGGGGGGGGGGAGGGAGGTTTGGATTTTTCTGATTGCCGTTTACTGATCGCTACGAGTTGATTTTGTGCGGAGGGGAGAAACACAAAAGAGTTTTCATACAAGGATTCAATAAGTACGCTTCTCCTGCTGCGTAGTTCGAGAGGGAAGGATTCTTGCTGTTCCTGGAGAATGACACGCTAAAATGCTTCTGCTGCCATTCGATCGGAATCGATTGGATTAATTTTGGAGGTTGCATAGTTGGGCGCTTAGTGTCGGTTGTTTAGTGCTTATTGTAGATGATGCGCTTTTCGCCCGCAGTATGCTCAATCTGGTGTTTCACCTGGGTGGAAGAACAAGAAAGCGAACAAGTTATTGGTTAATTCTAAATAGAAAGCATTATCGTAACGGACACACTTACCTGATCGGCAGCAACCGTTCCAACGCACAGCAATGGATCTTTGAAGTACGAGCATACCTGTCAGGGAGGGGAAAACGTGAAAAAAGGGTTTAGCAAATAAACGTCAAGGCTCAAGTCAGCTGCAGAAAGCACCCGATTTGGTGACCCGATGGTTTGATAGAGGTTAATTGAACCGTTTCCCCTCGTTAGGGAAATAATTTTCCATCGGCGGAAAAGCAAAAGAAAAAAATGCCAACCATTGTTATGATCTCTCTTACCTTGCGAGGCACTTGTCGATGTCTTCTCTGCACCTGACAGCACAATCCTCTGCGGGTGGAAGTCAGCGAGAGAAAGGAAAAAATAAAGGAAAAATGTGTTATGAAAATGGGTTTCGATCGTAGGGTAGCTGTTGAGTTGCTAACGAGCACCGTTTATCTATGACTCCAGTGATGGGAAATAATCGACTATAGGAGTAATCCTGTACCCAGAAGGATTAACGTAGTTCACAGAAAAGGGATTAACTGAGCAAGGTGTTAAGGGATCTTCTTTCTTTTGATTGGGATAACCCAACTATAAATTGAAGTATGGGTTGTATTGACAGCTCAGTTGATGAATAAAATATGTAGAATTCAAAAAAACATAAGTAAAGTAAATAAAAAACTGATCAAAAAATATAAATTTTGAAATATAAAAGCAGAACTGTTTTATAGTTGAAATGGAGAAACGGAGGATGCCCAAAACTGTAAGAAAGATTGTGCTAATTTTAAATTAGGCATAAAGGCTTGCCATTTGCCTAAAACTTTCAACCTCATTTAACAACAAAGGGAATTAATTGAATATCAGCATCGTAACCTCAAATTTACGATTTAAAAAAAATGATCGCCTTCAGAAGTATATTGCTTTATATGTGTAGAGATGACCGTATAACTTCACAAAGCAATATTTTAGTATGTAAATCAAATATATATAAGATGATATAGAACTATTGGGTGGTGCGGCGACAGCGGTGCCGGTCTTCATACGAAAGGGCCGGGGTTCATACAGATCGTTGCCCCCGTAGAGAGGTCTGACTGGTATCATTAAGTCTAGTAAGCCATAAATTTCAGGCCTGACCTTAAGAGGTCTTTAGGCCAAATAAGAGGGTATTGAACTAAACTACTTAACATATTAACTGATCTGTCAACTGGTGGTTAAGAATTATGAGTAAAATGTTGTATGATGAGTAAATGTTGGATAAAAGCTGCTGTGAGTGTTTTAAACACTCAACGATACTTACCGTGTAATTTCACAGTCACTGGAAGTGATGCAATCTTCGCCGTACTGCTTCGCCACGATGGTCGGCGGTCGGCAGACGCTGGCACCGCTCAGGGCGGATATGTCACAGACCAGCCCAGACTCGCAGTCCGAATCGTGTCGACACAGCTCGCCATACTTTCGTCCATAGAGCGGCATGCACGTGCCCCTTACAGAGATAGGTGAATCTTTAGTTAAGAAAAGAAAGGGAGAAAGGAAATATGAAGATAAAGAGAGGGTAATTTCAACAGTTTAATAGACACAAGAGCAAGAGAAACAGTTGCAGAAAGAGTTGAAGCAACGAAGCAAGGTAACAGGTAATTTATGTGATCCAAACGTTTCTTCGTGTTTTAATTTTTATTTCACGACACACAGGTGAAGGAGAAAGGCTTTCGATGATAAATTCCTCGCCGAAAAACGTGAGTGATGCATGTTATGGGTTGCATTTTAAATTCATTAGTCAAACCCGATAAGAATATTTAATATTCGGCTCAGGTGATAAAAATGTGCCTGCAGGAACCTAATCTTTGGTAAACTTTTTTATGAGCTTTCACCGGATTAGCTCATCAAGAATGTATGAGCCTGTTTTTCGGGGCTTTACATTGAATTTTTGAATTCGGCATATTTTTGAATATGCCATTGATGCTAGGGTCGAATATAATTGACTATAAATAGTGCTACGCTACGTAAAACAGAAAGGTACATTTTCGTATTAAAAAAATAAGAACATTTGACATAAAACGTGTGTAAAATTTCGACGAACAGTTTCAATCGTTACACATGTTTTTAAGATCACCTTAAAGCTGCACAGTTACGGGCAGTCCACTGAATATGGTGCGTTTATTTTTATGCTCACATGTCGGAGCTTTTTTTTTCTATCCTTTGGAACAATCCTTACATAATATAAAAGACATTATGGCTGGATGGATGGATGGCAAATAGGGGAGCTTCACGTGGGAAGCGTTGTTTGCAAAAAACTGTCGCCGGCTTAACGACAATGCAATCGATCTTCGATGGAGGCGCCCGGTGGCTGCTGCCGAAGATGCCGGATGAATGCCGTATTTTTAACCCCGGTCTGCCAACGTGCTGTCATGCTGTCAAATTCGGTCCGTTTCGATGTTTGATTTTTATGGCCGATGGGCCGAACGCCTTTCGAAAAAAGGAAAGGATGGCGTGTATACGAAAGAGAAAAACTGTGTGCCATTTGTCCCAAGACCCCAAGGTCGTCATAGCTGTTTAATTTTTTTTTGAAAAAACGTGAAATGTTTTTAGAGATATTTGGGGTTATATTTTGTTTTGAAGGCGTGCAATAGAAGGAAGAATAAATATTATATTTTTATGAACACAAAAAACTAGCTGTCAAGCGAGGAAATGTGCTCTAAGACAATCTCACTTCCGGGCAAAAAAAAATCCCCATTTCCGCCTCAAGGATTATTTTTACCAACGTCCAAAGTTTCCAATCGTACAAAATAGAAAATATATTTATTATCCCTTCCCACTCAGTTCCGTACGGCCCAACCCTCGTAAGTAAATTATGCTTGACGCCTAGTCTCCTTCGGGATATGTGTTTCAATCGAACGTACAAGAAGCAGCGCCATAATTCAATGTTTATCGTTGTTGGTTGTGCTGAAATACGGGATGATGTTGCTGCGGTTCAAAGTACCGGTACAATGAAACGGTTGTGTTTATTTCGCTGTATTCCCTGTTCTATCATATCTTCATTCTTTACAACGACTCTTGGTCGTACCTTCTGCTGGTCGTGTTTTGAAGCATGCATCTCTAGAAAACTCTCCTGCCTCCATGTTCTGTTTGTTACACGACCACTCAGGGGACGTGTCACATTTGCCATGATGCTTATCGATAGAATTTAGGTCGTTGTAACACAGTCCGGTTTGTATGCAGATACGGTATGTAAACAGCGGACACTCCCGGCACGCGTGCAGACATCGGGGAACTTTGAGCAGACGCAGACCCAATCTTTGACTTATTACTTCGACCGACCGATCACACTGAACCACCATTGTACGAGTATGCGCCCAAGAGTGAAGTGTACCTTGGCCAATGTAAAGGACACTTGTGTGGGTCGGAAAAACCGGGGCAGCAAAAAAAATTAAAAGCTTCCGCTTGGGGGTCTTGTACCGTTGCCGAGTGTTGGTAACAGGGCACGGATAGGTCCTACGCCCGAAGCTCTATAAAACATTCAATGGATGGGTATGTCGTTCACAAAAACAAAGCCCAGACCCACGCTACATACTATCAGTCTCTTACGAACGATGGCCCCCGTACACTAGTCCGTACATGCTCGTGATGTGATGTACCCCGTGTACGAGTACTTTCGTCCATGCGGTTTGATATGTCAGATCGTGTGGTACGGACGGTGGTGAAACTGAATTTTTGGCTGTTTGGCTGCAGAACTGGCTGCTGGCTGTTGATTGGCCCGCAGCAAAAGGGTAAGCGGAATGGCGAACGACATGCTTGTTTGTAAGCGTTCATGTGATTTTATGTTTTCCTTACTCTTGTTTTTTGTTGCAGAGCCGTTGTTTTGTCCATGGCAGAAAAGTGAAAAGCAAAAACAAGGATGAAAATCAACTTTTACGGACATGGTGGTGCGATGTGTTTGCCGCATAATGTTTATGTTTTTTTGCGACTAACGCACACATATGGTCCATTGGGTTGAATGGCTCTATGCTGTAGTGCCTGTGAGAGCTGAACAAATTCTGTGCGAATACTTTTAATAGAAAACATTTCTTCAAACTGTTAAGTTTTCCTTCATCAAGAAATTACACATCGAGATCAAGATATCAACTCATCCAAGATAATGGCGTTAGCGGGTTAACACCTATCAAGACGGATTTCACAGATCTTAACACACCCCAAGGTTTATAAATAAATTATTATCCTTTCTATTTTACCCCGGGAAAGCCCGAGATCGTAATACCATTATCCGCGTGTTCGCGTGCATCGTACCGGGGCGCTCGTGCTTGTCTGCGCGATAAGCGCTATCGATTCGTTCCCACAATCGCTGGACGGCTCAACGTTTCGGCCTTTTTGTTCCTAGCCGGGTCGCTACCGTAGCTTCACCAAGTCAAAGGCTAAATCAATGTAAGCCAGTGAAACGATGCTTAAAAGATGAAGGTTTAATGGAGAGTGACGCGCTGCTACAGACAATGACTTGCCTGAGCCAATCGGCAGCAGCAGCAGCAGCAGCACGGGAAAATCAAAATGACAGAGGATTAGGGTCAAGAATGCAGGGTAGGATTGAGATTTGTGCACCTTGTTACGATGTTTTGTGGGATGGCTGGATCTGCCTAAACCGAGACACAAGACAACAACAAAATACACTCTCCCTAACCTTATTTGCGGCGTGAATGAAAGAATTTGCTGCGGTCGTAATAAAACGAGCCCCAGCAAATTGATCCCCCATAATCCAATCGCTGATGAAACCGGATTACCAGCGCTCGTTGGTGCTAGTTTGCCGTCCCACCTTGCCGAGCATCGGGCTGATCCGAAAATCATCATCAAAAAATATCACTTCGCGCGTGCTAGTAACACAAATCAAAATTAATATTTAACCCCGGTGGATCGCCCTTGGTGACAGACGGCGGGGCGTGATGGTTGATTACACAGGTGAAGCTGTTTTCCTGACTTTTCGCAGGCAAAAGAGACAACAAAACAGGTAATTAGAGTTAAATTGGCTTCTCTTCCTGTTGCAGGGCAGTTCGTGCATTTGATCAGCCCTTTCTGGGTAACTGATTTTAATCATTTCTTGTGGACGGTGGACCCGACAGAGAGGTTTTTGAAGTTCTGCTTCGGGTGAACTTAATTGCTTTCGGTTGTCATGGTACGCTCAAGCCGCGTTCCGTAAAGTAACCAGTAATGATAAGCCACTACAAAAGGTCAGAAGGACTCGTGGAAACCGTACGTACTGTATAAAGTTCAGTTTGATGTGGCTTCCTGAGTGAAAAGTCTCATCACGGCCACGGGTGGTTGTGGTAGGTTCAGGTAGGGATGAAAGAAAGGATATCAAAATTCATTACTGTTTGGAGCTGGAATCCTTTCAGCATCATACTTTGTTGTACTTCGTTTGATTGCCTGTACTTCAATTTCTTGGAAACAATGAGCAATTGCTTAGAAATATTCTACACTAATCTTATTTACTTCTCGTTATCCAACTTTGCTCTAGGAAGAATGATCTCATTTTAGATACTTAATATCTTTCACGGACAGGAAAATAAATAGAATAAGAGTTGTTCAACCCGAACGGAGAAAGAGATTACGGATGAAGACAAATACGCGAGTCGATGCAGCTTACCATTATCCATGATTACGCAGATATAGCCTGGACAGCAAAATTCGTTAGCGGAGCACATTCGGGGATAGCAGGGGTCCGGCTCGTACCGTGGACTTTGTTGTTCCTCGTCAAGGATCTCGTTCTGGAATGAGGAAAAGACCGTGCAAAATATATGTTAGCGTGTGATATGGTGTATGAAAATCGAGCTTGAGTTATATTTACAGTTTACCAATGAACCTTCTTCTCTGACTCAAAAAAAATTGAGAACTTCAGACACACAACCTATGCTTGTATGTGTGTAAAACAGTGACAAGTTCAATCGTATCCCTTTCTCCCTCGGAAGAGTGGAACAAGAAAAGTTCATCAGACCCAGAAAACTCTAAATGAAATTAAACAACCGTGCTCGTGCTCAGCCCGCCCCATCCCGAGGACTCCCCGATGAACCTTCAGAGGTGATCGATATTACGTACTGTGTCGCTGAAAGAACGCTTCATAACATCCACCTTACAGGACTCATGCCTTTGCCCGATTCGGAGCCTCATTTACATCACGGCTCCCAGCAAGGGAGTAGGTGCGGCACATTCGAACCAGATAATGAAAGGTACCCCCGAAGCTCGTTCGCTCCCAAAACACTGCCAACCGGCCCGGTGTGGTGGATCCAAATTTGGAATCATCCAAACATGAAACGTTGGCAGCGCTTCTCTGCCGTCGGAGGAGAAGGCAAGGCAAAACTTTCCATTCCGTGGGTGGCACCACCAGAATCCTCGCTTCAATCAACAAACTCTCATTCGCCGCAGTTTTTTTTTTTCGCGCTCGCTCGTGCACACAGTCAGAGTGAAGGAGGAAGGGTAGGTGGTTTTTTTTGGGGTGGATGGTGTGTGCACGATATGCGTTGGTGGTTGATTAAATTACCATGTAAATGTTATTACACCCTTCACGTGTGTCGCGCACCACGTGTCCTCGCGCTGGTACCCTTACTTCGTCCGGTAGATTGGAATTCGTTCTTTGACATAGTTTCACGCATTTACTGCGCCACGAGGCAACGAGGCAGACGAGTGAGATTTGATGAAAAGTTTAGACAAAAAATAAAAATGTTTTGGTGATTAGTTTCACGTTGTCGGTTGGCTGTCTGTTTTTTGGAGATAATTTTATTGCCGGTCCGTAAAAGTGTGTTTTAGGTTAAGTTGTTTTTGATTTGTTTCGAAAAGTAATCTGGTCTAAATATCCAAGGTAATGGAGAATGTGAAGTATTGATTTGAATCTGAACCAACATTTGGATTTGTGGATCAGCTCAGCTAATGGTAGAAACAATCAAACTTTTACGGTGATTTAATGGCAAGGATTTGATTCGGTTGTTCGTATGGATCTAGCTCTTTTGATGATTGAACGATACACGAGATAAACCCTAGAGGATGATTCTAGCAATTAATTGCTTATAATTGTTGCTGGTTTAGTAAGAACATCTTTTTTAACTTATATGTCCAATTGTTTAGTAGCTCAGCTAAGTTATAAGAATATACCGGTAATTATTTATTAAATTTGGTTCACTAATTCTAAACGCTTCTGGTAAATCTTATCCATCGCTAATGCTTCAAATATCTGCTAAGCGTATAGCCTATCTTTGGGCGTAGCTTTTTCTATTCTACCAAATCTATTGCCTATCTTTAGGAGCAATTAATTCATTTTCTCCAACGTTATTATGCTTGAGTTATTTGCTTATTTTATCATTATTCAGCAATAATCAAAAGCCTCTCTCACTTTTCCTTAGAAAAATAACGCAGACAAAAGCTAAAAGAAAGGTTCGATGTTTTATCTACCTAAACAAAACCGAAATAGTACTAGCACCAGACGTCGAGCTCCTATTCAGTTTTATTGAGCCAATTACGTGGGACCATCGGCGAATGGCGAATATTATCTTGCGGTTTTATCACATTATTTCAAAGCAAATAAAAGTCTCGGCGTATGTGGTTTGCATACACAAAGGACACCAAGGGAGACTGAGGCGATGCGGTACAAAAAAACAAGAAAGAAGCAAGAGAAAGTAACAAAAAAATACACCGAAAAGGTAATAAAATTTTATTGAACAGGCGAACAATGTGGGTGTCCTGTGCATACACATCTCCGGGATCATGGAACGTATTGCTGCTTGTGGACGGTTGTTTTGTTAGTGCTGTGGCTTGTGTCAATATTTATATTCTGGCCGATGGCGTCGATCGAACGGATACGGATAGTAATGTACTTGGGATCGCAATAGATGGAGCATGATAAAGTATCGATCCAGAAACAATGCATACAAAGTGGTAACCATAATGAAAGGAGGTTTTCTGCATTCATCAGATGTGTGAGGAAAAAAATGGTTGATTATTGAACGGGTCTTGTTGAAGTATGAGTTCAAAATTAAAGGGTTGTTTTTTTGTGATAGCATTAACGGAGGCAAAAAAACAAGGACGACGTGTTGTTGGGTGGTGTTGATCTACCATTGCTGGGACTTTGGCGAATATTTGAGCGGAAAAACGATTGAATGCCTACCTGCAGAAACGTTTGTGGTCGAAAGGATCCTCCATGGCTGCCGTAGCCCATGTTTGCTAGCATCTCCGGCGAGAATCGGTTGAACAGTCCACCCCATGCGTTCACACTTCCGCCTAGGAGTAGAATCGCACCGATGGCCATCCACAGGGCAGGGGATTTCATGTTGAAAATGAGGCTCTATGATGAAGTAAGAAACAAGAACAAGAACATTAAATGAGAATTAGCTGTACGATTAAACGATTTCTTAATATTAGAAATAATAATAGAAAAAAAAATGTACGTAAATATGTTATCATTTTATTAGGGGAGGTAGAACTTAAAAAAAAACAGAGATAGGTAGCTTAGTTTTTAGAGACTGAGAGTCATTATTGTAATTCATTTTTATCCGCCTGTATTGTTGTCTATGTGGAAGGATTGGAAGGGTTCTACAGGTTGAGTCACCGGAGCCATTCGCATGATAGCTACAAGCTAGCCGAAATTGCTTGTCGGGTATCTTTCTTCTTCTTCTTGGTCTAACGATCATTTCATGTCATGCATGTCTTTTCTGGCTTAATAGACTCTTTGTGACCATATGCATCTAGGATGCAATTAATCTCAGTCTAAATTTTTTATTTTATTTCTATATTTCGAGTGTCGTACAAACTAGTGATGGGATCCAGAATCCGGATTGGATTATGGGATTCGAACTCTCACCGAATCGATCCAAATTTGATCTCTCGTGGAATCCCGGATCGATCCCTTATCAAATCTCGGATCCATCCTGGATCGAATCTCAGCATTATCCATGATCGAGTCCTAGATCAAATCCCAGATCTAAACCTAAATCAAATCCCTGACAAAATCCCGGTTTAAATCTCAGATCCATGCGGGATATGGATGCTACAAGAAAATCCGTATGCGTTAGGTTTTAATGAAAATATTTTAAGCTGGTGGAAACAAGAACACCAGAAGAATCCAAAGTTATGCAATGCTAGAATTTGAACTATTGACAACGCAAGCAATATTAGTACGTTGTGAGAGGATAGTTTCTATATAAGGCCAGGCAAATCACCAACCGTAACCTATTCACCATATGCAAACACACGGCCAAGATCAATTCCGGCTTTCAAGAAGCTTGATTTGCCACTGTTCTGAGCACCTTCATCACGTACGCGGTGTAGAGGAATTCGACAATTCTTGACTTGGTCCATTTATGCATCGTTTAATGCATATGCGTTTGAAGCAGATAAAATCTTACAACATTCTCAATTGATTAAGAGCAACTGGAAACAAAAATTGATGGATTGCAATTGAACATTCGCTCTATGTGTTTAATTCCTGGGCAACAGGCACATTTTGACCTTTGTTTATACACCGTTACGTATTTTATAACACTGCAATGTTGTGTGATGTAAAGCATTGAACCCAATCTCAGAGAATCCATCTAAATGAATATACATTTATCCTGGGTGAGATGAACATTGACATCCACGTCCGCTGTCCATGTCTGAGACCGAAGCAGGCCATATGATAATCACTCATATAAGCCGAAAAAGCTTACTTGAAAGAAAACCTTCTAACAAACTTGTCGTTTACCGTAGAGAAACCCAACTATGATGTCATCAACGACCAATACAGAGTTCTTGTTAAAAAAACACGTCAGAAGATCTTATCCAACCATCATGTAACAGCTATAGAGTATCAACTGATCACTTAAACCTCTAAAGAACAGAAAATATATGTTTTCAAACATCTAAACAACCACCTGATAAGCATCTTTAATGTAAGAATAGCCCTGTGTTCAGTATTTAGTGGATTAGTCTAAGAATTAATTGAACGTTTTATTGTTATCCCCATATCAAAAACAGTCTTTTTAATGTAGATGTTAACTTAAATATTTTACGAGTTAGATAGAAAAATTGACAATATATTAACCCAGAAATTCGCTTGTAATGGACCTTGCACATTTGCTTAAATAGACAGTCAAGACACACAGTCTAAATATATCCATCAATAATGTTAAATAGAACACTAACCGGAGTTAGAGTTTTGATACATGTAACACAACTCTAAAAAAAGGCGTCTCAACTTGTGAAGGTACAGAACACATTCTGAACCGGTGCCTGAAACTGCAATCAATCACGATAAGTCAACTGGGACAGCCGCTTTTTTGCAGCAGCACGTACAGCGTGATTCTTGCTCGGCTTTTTTTTGTTTGTTCCGTATGTGTGCATATCACCATCAACACGAAGCTTTCGCTGCAAGAAATGCAGATTTATTCCTCCAGCCTGGATGGCAACGGGGGTGCCTCTGTTCCCTGTGCCGGTTTGGGCCGGCAGCGCAATGTCAACTGTTAGGCAGGGTATTTATGCGCAATATATGCAAATTAGTTGGCCCGTTCAAGTGCACCCAGTGCCAACCATAAACTCAGTGAACTTGAATCTCTTCGACCAAGTCGAGAAGTTTTTATTTTTCCATTCGTGCCTTGTGCAGGTGAAACGGCTGCCAACCGCCTAGGGAAATGTGTGAAGCTAACTTTGCTTCTATTCAGGGTAGCAGCGCAGGCGAAAATAGGGGAAACCACTCACAAGGATAGAAAAAGTTCAGGCAGAAAAGAATCAAAATGACATTCAAACGAGCGAGCACCATTCGGTGTACTGTGCAGAAGGGGAAAAAGGGAGCCATGGAAACCGGTTACGGTGACGCGTACGGTTGTTACGATGCAGGGCAGTAGCAGGAAAAGTGTTGATAGCATAAAGCACCTTAAGCTCGAAACGAAGCCATGGGTCTTTTCTGGTTGTGACTGGAACTTAGGGACGAGTTGAAGAATTGATGGAAGGCTTCGGTTTTGCAGATATCTTGTACTATTGATGAATTCATAGGTATTAAGTTCACTGTAATGCGGATTTTAATTAACTTGTTCTCATGTTTTTCTCAGGCTTACATCTGACGTTAACACACAACAAGTATATATATTTAAATTATAACTTTTATATCCTTAAAGACTATTTCATCGCAAAATATATTTTTGAGATTTGTGGATTGCCAATCGAAGAAATAGCCCTCCTCTAATAAAATCTCCTATATTATCCTTGTGTTCTGCTAATGTTGGACTCGTGGAAAGTTCGGAGTTGAAGAAGAAGTTTAAAGCAATGAGATGAGATTGCTCAAGTATCATATTTCTCAGGAAATAAAAATCCTATAAAAGTAACAGTGAAGCCTTCAAGTGGAAGAATGGCCCTGAGCAATATGCACCATTGCAACATTAGTTTGGTAATGCAATTACTGACAAACCAACAGTCGACTGGCCATTCAACTGCTTCATTGCTTTAAATATACTTTTGAGAATTCTCCCTCCGCAATCCAGGAAGCTAAACCGGTCTGCATGTACTAGCTGTTCAAGAATTTAGACTCCCTCCAAAGTAACTCGAAGCGACCCGTATCGACCGTTCCGTACTACGCAACACTTCTTCTGTGTGTGCGAACTTTTTCCAGTGACTCATCCAAAGAATGTACGGCTAGGGTACGGTAAGATTTTTGTGCACCCCGGAAGTATTACAGGAAGTGTTTGCGGAAAGTTGAACCCATTATGACCTTTGCATCGTCACCTGTACCAAGGTACGGCACTGCCCATTGGGGGATGTTGAGCAAATGAAAATGAACTGCCCGCCAGTGTTTATGGGTATTTTAATTACCATCCTTACCACCTAATACACTACCCGGGGGGGACTGTGGGGACTCTTACTGTGGTGCTTATTTGTTGACTTCCGCATAAGGAGCGGAAGACACTTTCAAGCCTTTCTGGCAAGCGTGCAGCGAACTTTCAGGCCTTAGTGTAGCTAGATAAGAAATGCTGATAGGGTGAGGGATTTAATTAAAATATGAAATAGGTATAAATTAATTGTTTTTTATTTTGCAGCTATCTAAAAACCTACGAACCCAAGATCGCTTTCGGGGTAAGGAGACGCCTCGCCTAAAACAAATATGTCTGTTAATAGAGCACACTCATCAATCACGCGGTTCCGGGGGGGGGGGGCGAAATGGAACCCATAATGACAAGGGAGCCGTTTTGTGTGTGTGCATATCAGGACACGGCTCATCAACAAGTGAAAAGGTGTGTCATGATGAATGATGTGCAGCTTTTTGAAGCCGGGTTGTGTGCGTGTGTGTGTGCAAACTTTTTGCCTAGTTATGATTTAGCAGTGTTTGATATTTGAGCAATGTGTGATGAAGCAATGTTTGATATCAATTTATAGATTACTTCAGAGCATATATGTTTTCTGGACATGCTGGACTGTGAGATACATTAGCCCACATCCCAACCAAACGCTCCATAATTTTTCTAACTGATCTAATAGCTCATTTGAAGTCATCAAGCCATTAGCACTCTATCTAATGGGATGAGGAATATTAAACTTAATAATTTGAAGGTTAAATCTTAAAATTGTGCTACGATTTCAGTACATTGTTCTGTAAAAAAATCTGTTAATATTACACACTGTTTAAAAAATTTTGTGCCAGTACTTTGAATACCAAAGCTCAACGGGATTTAAAATGTTTCTCCCCCGATCCTTATAAGTACCCAATCAACGATAATGGAATGCACGGTACATCGATTTTGCCATTTGAACTGTGTGCATGAATAAGTCAGCCAAAAGCGTGGACCACCGTGGACAGTTCACATTAGCGGGGCATGGAATGGGTTGAAACACACACTCACACACACAGGGTTTTACAAACGTTTTGTTTTGTCCCCTCGGAACCTTTGCCCTTTTGCGTGGAGCAATTGTAAATGTCAGCGTTAATTATAAATTGTATTTCCATCCCTGCTTTAGGAGGTAGCACATACTACTGGATATCTTGTGTCTGTCGGAGAGTAATCACTTGTTTTAAACTTGCAAGTATCTCCTTTGTAAAATTAAATATAGCCATCCAGTTGATGAATGACAGAAGACTGGTTACGTTTTGTTCTTTGCTATAAAATCTCAAATTTACCTTCTGTACAGCGTAAAGTAGCTTCTTCCAAATCACGCCAAACGATTCTGGCTGCCGGAAGTAACTGGCGTTGGATGCCTTAACGAATAGACCCGGTTGCGTTTTACGATTCGCTGTTTGGAATTACCAGCAACGAAATCCACTGCTTTTCACTTTTGTATTCTTGGACTTGGAAATTTTCACCCACCTAGCACTACCAGCGACTGCACGAGAAGAAACAGGAGAACGCACAAAAATTATGCTTTCGAGGATAGTCGGGGCAAACTCCGATGGCGTTGTAACGCTTACATGCACAACCACACTAACGCACTCACAAACACAGGCATGCACGTGGCAAGGATAGACAGGGATACCCACTCAAGAACCCAAACCCGCTCGACACTGACAATCTGCTCGGGTTTAGGGTAACGCGAATGGGGCACAAGACCTACGACCGTCGTCGACGTGTCAAAGAGCGAAGACTTTTGCTCGCTCCGGATGCACGGTACCGGAAGTTAACGATTAACTGGCTTTGGCTCTAGCACTAACTGCGTGAGCACTTGCTTTCATTCACCGAACAAAACTCCGACCTCCGACGGTGTTGTGTATCCTTCTGGCACTATTCGCTTCAAACACTTTCACAAACTGAAACTGGAGCGCGTACTGTTTGGCGGGAGCTCTGCCAAGCGAGCGATTCCACGGTCAAGAGTGAACTGCTTGTCAATGGCACGGGCTAGCTGAGCTAAATTGTCCGAGGACGAACCTCGGAAAGCTTGCTACCAATATCCTTGAACTGGGAGCGAGTAACCGAGAGAGAGAGAGAGAGTGAGTGAGAGATGCCATGGATGCTTAGGTAACTCTTGCTCGGAAAAGTGGGAAAGCTTCTTTTGGGAAAGGTAAATGAGAGGGAAGGACTGAGAAAAGCACACCAATTTAGAATAGGCGCTCAGTTCATCATTTGGTTCATTGGACAAATGAACCGTCGGAATGTTATGTCTAGAAGCACATTTCTTGTTGCTATAGATGTTGTACCCTTATTTAATATATAAATTACTTTCTTTTACAATATATTTTAATACAAACTTTAATGGAATTTTTGGAATAAAGTATGAGATTGTTAAGTAATATTAGTTCATCCCAAAAAGAACGACCTTTAAATTAGAATCCCCAGAAACGCCTTTAAGAACAAAGACTTGATATTCCAACAGGGTAAAGCAGTTCCACCTAGCAGAATCTCTTCGTAAAATATACCTTCTTGGGGTAGGCTAAAACAAAACCCCCCCCCCGGCAGCAAGCAGCGTCCCGAAGACGGTCCAAATTGATGTGATTTGTTTTTTGAGAATCGGCATTCAAAAAACATTTTCGCAGGCGCTCAAGTACATTCGGAAGCAAGTGGCCCAATGAATGACACTCGCATAATGAGCATTAAAGAGCATAAAGAGAGTTGTCCGGAAAATTGGACAACAACAAAATGCGAAAAAGAAAACCCGCACACGAGAGGCCAGACTCGGGTGGCGAGTTCCTCTTCACGGAAAGCTAGTGTGGCGGTGTTGGTGTGCGCCTTTCGAGTAACAAACCGTATGAGCTTCGTTTGCAAGTGGAAGCATGCTCGCGGGAAGGCTGTGCGCAAACTCCGCCGCACACGGTATAGGTGCTGCACAGGCTACCTCACCAGGACGCCTTTACGTGTCGACGACGACGACGTAATGTTTTCGTAAGTGATGACTGCCACGATGATGGGAAACGGGCCACGGTTTAGGTGACGGTTGATGGAGTTTTTTTTTTCGTTGCTGTGTGTGGGGCTATTTCTTGGAATGCAAGACGCGATGTGGATGTGCTCTGGACACGCACATCCGAGCAGCAAAGCGGAAGATGTTTTGCTTTGTGTGGCTATTTTGTAAAACGCGCTCGTTGGGTGTACTGTTCGGATAGATAACAGAGCAGACGATGGAGATAGGTCATGCGTTGTGAAGGAATGGCAGGAATAGCTACAACGACTGGAGGCTGTGAGCAGGTCAGTACATTGGTGGGAATTCTCGGAAGGTTCCTTACTGGAAGGCCAGTTGATGAAGGACGAACATGCTCTCCAGGATGTAAGCTGTGAATGTGCATTGAAAGGTGGTCAAGCGTATTGGAATTGAACTTCAAGATTTAAAAAAACTTGTAGAAAGAATGATTTTGCCGTTTGATCTCACTGTCAATTAACCGCCAGCTTTTTATCTTCACTCTGTCAGAAATTAGTTCTGGTCGAGAAAGAACTAGACGCTTCAGTTAGTGCTAGATTGGGCATAGCTAAATTTAAATGCTTATAAAAATGATACAAATGAAAGTGACGCATAATATGCTTCTAATCGTCCGTTTTTCTAATTATTGTTCTTACACACTCCATGTTAGATATTCTGGTTTAGTGTCCTAATCTTTGGTCCTTGGAATCAATTTGCTACCAACGGCTGTATGACGTCATTAAAGAACTTAGAAGCGAGCACCCAGAACAGACGCGTAATTTATTCTGAATGAGTTTGCTTTCAGTATTTGAAACATGTGCAAGGCATGAATTTTACAAGAAGTTCATATGTAAAACTTCTGTTTTACAAGTAATAGATGTAAAAAGTATTTGTGTTCGTTATCCTTGGTAAATTGCTGTAGTAAGCTATCCTGTATCTTCGACTGTGCCTTTACGTGGTTAACAAGTTTGCCATGACGTCCCAGTACTCACCACGACTTTTTGCAAGGTAAATAACGTTCTCTCTAACGATGACGATGATTGCGCTGGCGAAAGGGATGTGACGTAGGTATAAGATTTGCTCCGGTTGCTGGACTGTGTTGGATGTGTTTTCTCACGTAGGAGTTTAAAAAATTGAAAACCTAGGCTATTTTTGTACCATTTGAAATATGAACGAGCGAAGAGAACGGTACGGAACAAATGTTTGATAGATTGAAAATTGTTGGTAACGTAGCAAACACTGGATGATTAGTACGTGAGATGTATTTTGTGTAATGGTAAATGAATGTATAGAAACGAATCTAACACATTCAGTATAGTAAAAAATGCTTAAAGTACGCATTCATTTCCATTTCAACTAGCAACGTGCACGGGCGATGATTATGCCTTACAAGGATTTTTTGACAAATCCTCTGCCAGCACATTGATAGTGCATGCATAATGTTATAGTGCACCGAAACCGAACAGAACCATCAAGCCAAGAAAACGTCTGGAAGGATAACTATCCCGGGGTTTGGAAGTACAGTCAGTGCGCCAGAGAACCATCGAGGAATGCTCTTGCCCGCTCGATACATTTTGTATCCATGTTTTCTCCCCACCTTTTTTGTGCAAATACTGATACCGAGCGATCCTTTACTCGTTAGCAGGAAGCCATTGTTCTGGGCGGGTTAGCGATGCAAGTGCCTTACACTAACGTGGCGATAATAAATGTAGGTTGGGACCGTGCACAGCTATAGCACGGGTAGGAGCACTCGGATGCAGAATATTCTCGGTCGCCGTGCAAGTTATGCGGATACGCTTTTACCCGTTGCGAGGGTGCAGTAAGTAACAACTTTTCATTTATGCAAAAAACTTCCACGCGAGTTTGCCGTGCAACGCGAACCATTAACGGGTGGTGTTGTTTCCGAGTTGGGTAAATATTGTTGCCGTCGCTATGCGCACCAACGAGAGAAGGTGTTATCGTGTGAAAAAACGAATCAAACAGTTTAACCTTTTGCACGAGGAAAGTGAATGAGTTGCATAAAGCGAAATTTACCGTTAAATAGTTTTAAAAGAAATTGCTGGGATAGAAGTAGTTTTAAATGCAATTATTATTTTGTTGAAATACTTTTGGTGGCTTTACACTTAATTTCACGCAATTTATTAAAGCTACTAAAGGTTAAGAGACTGTCGGTGAAAATGAAGGGATGAAGGGAAATGTTCTTTTTAAAGAGGAGAGGGCAGATGCTCGCTAGCATGTGAGAAGTGAAGGATCCCCGTAGTTTCGAAATCACTAAGGGCAAAGAGCTCGAAGAGTGCGAAGAGCTACCTTGTGAGCGTGAAGAACTCGAAGAATGCGAAGAGCTGAGTGTGAATAACACGAAAAAATTAAAGAACTACCTCGTGAGGTCAAAGAGTTCGAAGATCGCGTATAGCTACCTCATGAGGTCAAAGGGTGAAGAGACATGAGGTCAAAGAGCTACCTCGTAAGGACGAAGTAGTCTAAAATGTGAGAAACTATCCCGTGGGGACGACGAGCTCGAAGGGTGCAAAGAGCTACCTCATGAGGTCAAAGAATTACCTAGTGATGGCAAAGAGCTGGAAGAATGCGAAGAGCTACCTCGTAACGAGAAAGAGCTACAAGAGCTCGAAGAGTTACCTCGTGAGGACGAGAGCTCGAAGAGTGTGAAAAGCTACCTTGTGAAGGCGAATTATTTTTACCGTTTATTTACAGAGGCTTTGGGTCTCTAAGACCTCATTCTCCTCTTTGTGAAGGCGAAGTGCTCGAAGAATGCGAAGAGCTACCTCGTGAGGTCAAAGGTCAAAGGGTGAAGAGCTCGCAGATTGTGAAGAGCTTCCCGTAAATTAAAGCGCTCGAAGAGTGGGAAGAACTATCACATGAGGTCTAAGAGCTAACTCGTGAGGACGAGCAACTCGAAGAGTGTAAAGAGCTATCTGATGGGATCGGAGAGCTACCTCGCGAGGGTGGAGGGCTTTATGAATCTCAAGAGCTACCTCGCGAGGTCAAAAAGCTACCTCGAGAGGACGAAGAGCTCGAAGAGTGTAAAGAGCTACTTTGTGAGGTCAGAGCTTTCATAGTGAGGGTAGAATGTCATAGTGATATCTTCCTCTATCTCTCTCTCTCTCTCTCTCTCTCTCTTTCTCTATTTCTCTTACTCTCTCGAATTTAGGTGGACCCCTTCTTCTCTGTTCCACCCATGCTGAAATGTCCGGCGAGGATGATGCTTTAGTTCTGCTGATGTGAAATAATCATGGAGCAGGAGAAGAGCTACCATTTTAAAATAGAATTTATTGAGACTGGCCTGGGTAGCTCTAGAGCTCACTACCCAACACTCCTTTTTGTACGAATTGAGTTATCACCTGGATATGTTTTTTTTGCTTTATATTCGAGCAAAAGAAAAGGTTTCGTGTGAAAGGTAGTACGGTTATGCCAGCTGCATCTATAAATTGCCTTAAGGTTTAATCGATGGTGTTCCATTGTCTGCTGCTTCGTTGGCTGAAGTTTGGCGTCGATGATGCCACGGTCAGCTGCAGGCTATGGCTGTCGTTTGACACTCGCTCTTTGCTTCATTTTCCTCGAAATGAACAGAGTTTTTTCCAACCAGAGCACCGTAGCAAACGGCACTGGTCCAAGCATTTGCTCCTTTTCGCATCGATAGACGTGACTCGTATTTTAGATAGGTCAAAATCTACATCGTCTCTTCCGGAGCTTAACGGTTCATTAAATCTTGGCAAGCAATTTAAATATTGGTTTTTGGCGAGTGAGGCATCTTGATTGTGTGGTATCAAATTTATGTCTTCTAAAACAAGAGACGATAAAATAAAATTATTGCCCACTAGTGGAGGATTAAAGCTGCAGTAAGGACTTCTTTAAAGATAAATTAATATTCGCAATCAATCAACTAAATCTCTTTATGTACTGCTTCTCTACAGCAAGCTAGCAACAGGTTTAGCATCGCTGTTGCATCAGCTTCTCTTAGTATCTCCCCTTGGGGAACACTGGTCCAACGATACAACCATCGCTGACCAGCTGTGTCCAGCATCCCGATCCGGGTGAACCTCACACACACACACACACACCGTATGCCCGCACACGAGCAACATTGTTTTAAATGGTAATCCTGCATTATTCAGCATCAAGTGGTCGTGAATAAGTAATCGCTCGGTGGTGGTGGTGGTAGTTAATGCAAAACACTCAAGTTAGCTCGGAGCAGAACCGAAAGTCCTTGGGACCATTAGCCCGGGAAGCTGTAAACTATGGGCTGAATCTTCTCAACACAAAATGCAACCTGTTGCGAAACAACCGGACTACGGATGCAAGAAGAAAAGAGCTCCTCGAAGTAGCACGTGGGGAGCAAAGGGAAAAGTTTGTCGTTCCGATTAAACCAGTTGAGTAACAAAATCATCAAAAGTTAATTAGTATGTATTTTTCATACCAATGCTGGAACTGTCCGTTTGCGTTGGGCGAGCAGGATTTGCGTGAAGGAATAAAGAAGAAATGCCGTAAAAATTGTTCGGACAAAAGGACAAAGGTACACCCCGATGAGCTTATTGTTTGTAGCTTCTCTACAGTTTTAACCATTCTATATTTTAACGTGTTTGTTTTGTATGTTAAATTAAAATAATCACATGATCGTTTTCTACACCGGTTTGAATTTGTTTGACGCTTCTTCTGCTATCTTTCCAATTGTTTGGAGCCACCTCTAACGGGCTGGACCCTTTGCGCCTGGTCCTCTAACCTTGCACCTTAATGCTTGCTGCGGCACCGGCATCACGCAGACACTGGCCGCCAGAAGCGTCAGAAATAAATATATCCATTAATAAATAGTTTGAACCACTAACAACAATGTTTAATAAATTAATATAAATTACGCTTAACAATGACTCACCGAATCACATCCCCTAACAGATGCACTATGAATGCAATTTGTCCTCTTTTCCTGCCTATTACTCTCCGGCTCGCTATCGCCAAAATATATCATACCTTTATACCACTATTACCTCTTCTTAGCGCATTGAAACCCTTTTTGTGCAATTGTTTGTCCGGGATGCATACACCGACCGTCTCTACTACCTATGCATTCGGAGAGCGCATTCCGTACTCTATCTGTGAAGCCAGGTTAAACCTAATCTTTTTGCTACGTGTGTTACACACTTGCTAACCATCGCTATCGCACACACTCAAAGCCCCGCACTCGGGATGCACTCCCGGTGAAGGGTTTTTGTCTAGGGACATAAATCCCATACTCAAATACATACATACAAGTGGGCATACATACAGACACACACGCGCTCATTCATGCTTCCACACGAGAAGTTTTGTAGATCCTTGCTTTCATACAAGCACACACGCACACACACACATATAAACACCTTTATACCCATGGTGCACACCGATCCTTGTCTTTCGGATGCACATGCACACTAGCACCAGGTTCTGTTAGCCGGCGGTCGGCGGTCCGGTCGGCTGGGGATGTTATTTCACGCCAGTAACGCTTCGTAGCCAGGGTTTGTAGAAGGTTGTTCGCATGTAGACACCGGGCAGATAGGGGGCAGCACACCGGATACCATGGGACACGGTACCGACCAGCTCGTACCGGCCATCGGGACGCTGCAGGACCAACGGACCACCACTGTCACCCTGTGATGGGGGTGGGGGGAGAAAAGCAGAGAAAGCAGAGGTATTTAATAACATTAAAGTTTGGTTGTTGCCAGTTGGTGCTGCGCCCGGTGCAGCTGAAACGATCGATTCGTTTTAATTATAAGCGTAATGTCATTTTTATCACATGGCCCGGTACGTGCGTGGTTGAGTCTCTGTGTACGTAGGTTAAATTTCAAAATGAAGGAGAAGGGTTGTTTTGGGCGATATTTTGGTAATTAGCAGCCGGTGGGATGCACCATGGAATCATATTAGAGCCGAATAACGATGGTGCATTATGAAGGGTAATTGGATCTTGTTTCGAAGCGTAACGCGCGTACATTGTGCAGAGAGCGAAGAGAGAGGGCGTCCTGATTATTAGATGGAGCTAGTTTCAAACGTTCAGTCGCGTTTTATAGCATGCATAGTGCTATAATTTAAGTTGAATCCAAATCGATAGCTTTAATCCTATTGCGGGATCCATTTCCGTCAGAGCTAGAGTTACTAAGCATGTTTAATGTTTATGTAATTTGATCATTAATCATTAAATCATTATTACGATATCTAATAAGAGATCTCGTGCAACCTTTTAAAAAATCCCCTGTTCAAAATAAGGATTTTCCAGCCCTTAATTTGTACCATCATTATCACACAAAACAAGTATCCAGCTGCAAGGCGCATAAATTAGACATTCACGGCAAATCCTTGCCGCTATCTCCCGACGGAAGCGAACCTCGGTAAGCACGTACATGCCATGGTTCCCACGATCCACGGACGGACGTACCAGTCGGAACCATTCAACAGAAGCGGTAGCAATTTTTGTTGATTATGCTAATGAAATACTTTCAGAAGATGACGGAAATTAATTAACCGAAGCTCCCAATCAATAATGCTCCGAAGCCCCGTGACCCCGTTGTTCGGAGTTGGGAAAGGAGAACGTGTGGGTGAGAAATCAACCGTGATAGACGTGGTCCCGCAAGTACCGGAGGAACTGCGTACCTCGCAAGAATCTCGCTTTCCGTTGGCGTAACCGGCACAGACGAACGATGGTAGGATCTTCTTGTTGTGTCCGGCCATGTGGAACATCTCCTGGCAGACGCTGTTCTCGATGACCGGCACCTGCACGGATCGGCAGCGGTACAGTTGAGGGTAGTTCATTTCCGTTGTCGACACCGGGCGGCGATGGTGTGTATGCAAATTAATGTTCCGGTGGGGGCGTGGGCATGAAAAGCAGGGGTAAAGGGGAGAAGAAAATCTCATTAGTTGTAATGCGAGTTGTTGTTTGCGAATGGCGATGATTTAATGTTTAATTACCTGAACTTCCTGCAGGACGGAGGGTACACCGCCACCGTAGGTTAGCCGGCCCCAACCCGTCACGGTTGCCATGCGCCCGGTAAAGTCAGCCTCATCGCCCGGCATACAGATTGGCACTGGGGAGTAGAATGGAAAATGGAGACGACGTTAGACAACCGAGCAATGCTGGAGAGCAGTTCGAACAGCAGGACGGTCAATCGGGCGTGCGGTCGGTGCCGATGCGGGCCGTTCCCGCATTCGACTAATGGGCGAGCAATCAGTAACGACCGAATGCCGGCTGGCTGTGATTTGCCCACGTAATGGAGTGGATTAAGTTGATTATGTAAAGGTTAGGGGAAGCAGCCGAGTTTTGATGACATGGGAAGGATAGTTCTTAGGCGAATGGGAGCGAGAGAGAGAGTTCGTGTTGGCGTCCCAAGGAAGTTGATTATGAAGACAGCAATTCGCGCTGGCAGCATACCAACGAGGTAAGTATTTGACATTTCCCCGAAACGACTTGCCACTTAGTCGGTGGAGTTAAACTTTCCGATTGGGAGGTGAAGCGGTATGTCCAGCAAGGAAGGAAGGCAGGACGGAAACGTACCTATATGAACGTCGTAATGGATGGGATTCTCGAGCTCCAGGATGGCCAGATCGTTCTCGAAGGTGGCTGCATCGTACTGCCGGTGAACGATAACACGTTTCACGTTCTTCGTGACGGAGCGCTTCGTTTCCAGGTCGCTAGAGATGTCGAACTCTCCGAACACGGCCACCAGCGAGGCAAGGAAGCTGCGAAATGGAAGGTGAGCGAAACGGAATTTGTGTGTTATTGCAACCTTTCTGAAAAATGAATCAATTACGTGAAAAATTTCCCCGAGTGGCACCGTAAAAGCTTTCTGCATGTTTTTGTTTTCTGAAGCGTCGTTTGACATTTTGTCAATCGGAATTGGGAAATAGACCGAGCTACCGCTTGAGGGATGCTTTTAGCTTATAACGCATTTATTGCTACATGCACTTTTGCATGCATTTTCCGTCGCTGGAGGAAAGCTTTTCTTCGTGCCACTGCTGAGAAACTCTTTCGGGCAACGTACCCCGGTTGACAGTGGGCAGCAGTGATGACGTATTCGTTCGTGATCAGCACACCACCGCACTTGTTCTTGGTGAAGAGTCCAAGCCAGGTCGACTCCCGAACAAGCACCTGCCAGGGCCATTCGCCAAACTTCGATGCCTTACCGCCCACCACCCGTCCACTCTTCATCAACGGCCGCTGGCCACAAACTGCAACGGGGAAAGGTGCATTAGAAATTTTCTTTGAGAACCCCTTTTGCCCTGCTTTCCCATCCCCTCGTTGCATGCTTACGAATCTTTCTTCCTCCTCCGGGCTGCTGGTCCACCGTCTCGTTCGTCTCCTCACCAACGTCCTCGTCCTCTTCCTCCTCCTCGTCCTCACCGTCCACGGCGTTCTCCTCTTCGTCGATCGTTTCGTCTTCCGGGGCGGCGGTGGTGGTCGTCGTCGTCGAGGATGGGCGTTTGGTGGGGCGCTTCGTAACCTATAAGAGTGGTTTTTTCAACTGATAAAAAGTGGAGTTGCTAATTTTTTATCATGCATGCCTAGTTGGTAATCGAACCTACTTTGGTGGGTTTGCGCGTCGTCGTCAGCTGGGTCGTGGTGAGGTCGGCATCGGCCAGCGTCGGTCGGGTGCTCGGTTTGCGCGTTGGCCGCTTGGTGGTGGACGCGCGGACCGGTTTCTTGGTCGTGCTGGCAGCTGCCGATGGTTTCGGAGATGTCGAGGGTTTGGGTCGCGAACCGGATGCGGTACTGCTGCTACTGCTGGCCGACGTTGAAGGCTTCGGTTTCGTGCTGGACGGTTTGGCCGGTTTTGCTGGACTGTCGTTGGCGATCGGTTTGCTGAGTGTGGTTGCGGAGGTAGGCTTTGATCCGGTGGTTGGTTTGGTGGAGTTACTAGGGCGTCGTACCTTGGTCGGTTTCTTGGAAGGGCGAGACAATGGTTTGACGGAGGTTGCGTTACTGACAGCACTATCGGCCAGTACGGTAGGCTTGGCGGTAGGTTTCTTTGTGGAGCTTCCGGAGCTAGTGGTGGTTCCGTTGGCAGGCTTTCGATTTCCACTCGGACGCTTCTTCTTCTTCTTGGGCTTTGGAGTCGTACTGGACGTGGGAGCCGATCCTTCGCTGGTAGACGAAACTGATGTAGGCGCAACGGCGGTAGTAGCGGCCAGTGATCCAGCTGTGCTGGTGATGGTTAGATTTTTACGCTCCTTCAGAATTTGTTCCAGCTCCTCAAAGTTGCCATTGAACGTCTGCACAATCTTGTTGACCAGCATGTTGACCTTGTCCTCCTCGCTAGCCGGAGTTCCGTAGATACCGTTCTCGATCTTCGTGATGTTCGACATGGTGGTAGGGTCGGTAAGATTCAGGTTAGGATTGCGCACCGGCGGGAAGTTGTTGATGTCATCTGGCGTAGTGTACAGTTCGTTCTTGAGTGTGGATACCTCGACAACTGCCGGTGGTCCGTACGTTTGCAAGCTGGGTTGTTTCGGTGGTACACGGTTTCCGATTGGGTACGATGGCGTGGAACCATACGATGCAGTCGGTCCATATGGAGCGTACGTGGAAGAGGCAAAGTTACTGATTTTGTTGTTGTTGCTGTCCACGATTGTGTAGATGGCGGTGGAGGTCACAGTGTTGTCTAAGGCCGGTCGGCTAGTTGATCCAAAGTAGCCCTCATCCTCAAAGTCCCCGATCGACGACATGTAGACAGGTGGTGTGTTCTCGTAGAAACCGGGCCGAGAACTGCTCGGTGCTACCGACGATCCTATCTTGTTGTTGTGGTTGTTGTTCCACGTGGAAGAAGTAACCAGTCCCACGACCGGCTTCGGAGTGATGTGTACTGTAGGCGATGGATTATCAGATGCACTTGCAATCTGAATGTAGTTAACGTTGGCCAACGTGGATGGGTTCTGGTGAGACAGTGTCGAAGATTGTACGATATACTCTGGCAGTTTGATCGTGGTGGCGATCGGACGTTTAGTAGCAATCGTTGTGATCTTCTTCGTCGGCTGCACGGAAGAAACGGCCACAGTGGATGCGGGCCTTGTTGGTCCGGTGTAATAGCCACTGCTAGCCAGTGTGTCGGTTGTGATAAGAACCGGTCGCTTGGAGGTGCTCGATGAAACTATGATCTTCGTCGGTGGTGGTCGGTGTGTCGACGAGGGTAGCGGTTCACTTTGTGGTGAAGCAGATCCTCCATAGGAAACGGCACTGTTCGTTAGCAGAGTGGCCTGTACTACAACCGGCGCCAAAGTTGGTCGCTTTGTGGGCTTCGGACTGTAGACGTAGCTCGTGGAAGGGACATTGCTGGTGGTGTGCGTCACGGTCGGTGCCTCAGTCTTTTGTGGCTTGGTGATGTAGAAGCTGGTCGGTCCGTACTTGTCGTAGTCGATCGAAGCCGTACCGTACGTGGACGGTGCAGTAGATGCCTCAAACGAAGCCTTCGTTGCATTGGCATCATCGGTTTCGTACTGTGGACCAACATTCGAATCGTTCAGCATAAGAATGATCGATTCGATCGAGGGAATATTGTTCATGGAAACAGTCGGCTTGGATTGGGTATCATTTTTAGTGTCATTCGAGATTGTCTGCACTAGGACGTACTGGCTACTACCAGCAGCTTCATTTGAACTCGGTTGTGTTGGTTTCGGACGAGGCTTGAACTGTGGCTTTGGGTAGGTCACCTTCACAGGCTTTACCGTTGGAGCTGACTGTTGCGGCACGGCTTGAGATGCCTGCGGTACTCCAGAAAAATCATTCGGATTTGCGTAGCTCTGGTCAACAACCCCATGCTCGTTGAGAAGATCCGTCTCGGCTGCAGGGTGTGTAATGTCACTGTGGTCGAAGAACTGGCTGTTCTCCTGGAAGATCTGGTTGGCAATTTGTTGCACACCGGTAGCCGTGATGTCGGTACTCGTTTCCGTCGATATGGAAGATGATCCAGCACCACTAGTTTCACTCGAACCCGTATCACCGTACGCACTCAGCAGTGAAGGAATCTCCGCACTATAAACACCATCCTTGTTCACCTGCACGTAGTGTGTCTCGTCCGATTCCGTCGTAGATGGGTAACCGAGCGAAGACGAAGGCAGCTCATCGCTTTCCGTCTTAATCTTATTGGTGGACGGCGAGTACACAGACACCGCATCACTCGCCACATCGTACTTGTTCGCACTGATACTGTTCAGCACAATGTCCTCGTCCAGATCATCATTCACGATGTAGTTGTTGTTCTGGATTTTCGTAAACAGTGGTTTAATTTTTTCACTGCTCGCCGTATACCCTCCGCTCGTGTCCGTTTCCAGCGAATCCGGCTTCGGTGGGTCCTGTTCCACGTGCACCGTACCCTCCCCATAGCCACCGCTCGTCATCTGGCTGCCAAACTTTTCATACTGGCTGGCAATGGCTGAACTGAGCGACGACTGGGCCGACTGTTCGGTGGTGTTGATTTGCTCCATCAGTGCGCCCGTCGCCAGCGTATCCTTCGTCAGCGGCAACTCGCAGCAGGTCCCGAACAGGAACCCATCCATACAGGCACCCACGACTTCACCCTGCCGCTGGAAACATTCGTGATTGAACATGCAGATCGTGGGGCCACGTCGTTCCGGCTCACGTTTCAGCAGCGACCGCGTAGCATTGCAGAACTTTGGCGTAATTCGGTACCCACCGAAAAGTTTTCGGCTCTCTGTTTTGGGGGTGGGGCGGCAAGAAGGAAAGCGAAAAAAAGGTTAGCAAAATCGGTGAAAGGACAGAGTGCATAGCGAGTAAGACAAAAAAAAGCGGTTCCAAACTAGCGCTTGGGATGTTGAGAAGCTGTCACAACGTTGACCCAGCAAACGCTAGGATGAGAAGTTTTGTGGGGGGAAGAGTCTTTGAGGCCAGCTTGGTCGCGGGGGAACAGGTACGTGACCTGAAACGAGCTGAAAATCTAGCACGAGTTCTTTGCCTTCCATCTGCAGTGTGTTGCTGCAGCGCTGGGTAAACAGTAAATTTTACTGCTCGGCCTGGGTTTTTTTTGTGAGTCTCTTCCTCAAAAAGGAGCAAGGCGATAGAGCAAGGTGGCCGTACCACACCATACAGTCACAGTTTCCCACACGCTAAAATCTGCTGCCGGATGCTTCCTGTATCCTGCACAGCATCCCACTTGCAGCCGCAGGACCTACTTCTATCTTCCTGGCGCGTGTGAGCATGTGTGTTCTTGAAAAAAAGTATCGATTTTTCGTAGGCGTCAAGAAGAAAACCGGCAATGGAGTAGGGAACGAATCGGATTGCATTTGTTACGGTTTGGTGACCATTTTGAAATGGTGTATCGGGAGATGTGGGAGAAAAAAAACACACACACACACACACACACACACTCTTCCCTACAAAACTCAAATGCCACCCATTAACCTACGGGCGATATAGGGCGTTCGATCGATGTTAGGACATGAGGGAAAAGCTTCACTGACGGGCATCTCGTGCGTGATACGGTCGTGTTGTTCTAGGGAGCAGTGTAATACCACGGTACGTCATTTCTGATGCCGACATGGTCACGTAGAATATTGCACCATGCTTGCGGGCAACATAGTCCGACCAAGCTCAACCGAACGTGGGAGGATGAAAAATCCCCGACGCGAAAATCGGTGATTGCTCCTCCAATCGGGATCGGGAAGTTTTGAGGTTAAGCTTTTGCACGTTACAGTCGGTGTTGTAATAGTAGCCGGGATTTCATGCGAGTGCTGTCACGCATAGAGCATGTGGTTTTTCAATTTCAGTAGCTTAAGGGGAATTAATTCTTTATTGGTATTTCAATTAAGTATGTTAAATATTTTTTACAAGCTTCAAGGGACAATATGAAGCAAGAAAATTATACCCCAAAATAGCAGATTAATAATGATAAAATATCGAAAAACGTGATCAAAGCACAAAAACAAACCACCCACTTTGTAGCACACTTCCTTCGCCAAACCGTTATCATTATGAAGCGATCGGATTGCAAGCGGAAAACCGTTTACCGTTCCCAATCAATCCTACGATGGGCCTCGGAAATGCGTGCAATATTTATCCTTGCGTTTACTTTTCTCTCTCTCTTCGATTATACAAAAAAAGAAGCAGCCTGCCAACATTTGCTGTACGTGCCAACCAGCGCCAACCGTTTTGTATTAATAAACTGGTTTGCCAAAAGGTGTAATAAAATGGGTAGCGGGCGGTGGTGGTGATGCCTGTCGCCCGGCGATTCTTGCCTTGGCCATAACAAGTCACCACCGACCACACTGCGCGTGCTGGTGTGTTATCCCTGGCGTAATTCAAACGATATGCGTTGTGTATTTATTTTATTCTACCCAGCCTTTGTTCGGCTGTGTACCGTCCCCGCAGCCCCAATGGGAGAAAATGCCGGAAACCGGAAATGGCAAAGGTAAATGTTTGCCAAGAATGGTAGGGCATGACCTACGAGTACGAGTGGGCGCAGCACAAGAATATAGGTGTGGGGTCTGGTGATGGTGATGGAGGAAAAAAAACGAATTACAATCAACGAACCACTTCCCTACGCACACACACACACATGGACAGAGGACGCCTCTAGACACGTGTGCCGTTGACGTCACGCTCTGCATACGCTGATGTGGCATCAAGATTAATTCTACACGAAGATGTACGCTGAAGTTTACTCAAAATATGATGCAAATTGAACAGCCACTTGAGTGTGTGCTTCTAAATGGGGGGGTGGGGGGGGAACTTGCTGGATTTCTATACATTTTCCACCATTTTCCAGTTCCAGTTGATGCCTTGTTAAATATTGGCACAAAATGAGCCTGCGAAATGGATTTGCTGCTCGTTTCACTCCACGCTTCTTTCCCGTCAATCCTACGGCAAGATTCATAAATCGTCAATGTGTGTGACGCAGGATGAGTTTTTGCAAGGGGCCAAAAAAAAATTACCGGAACCTTGGCTAAATCGGCTCCAGCACCAATTGAGCGTACGCTCAAGCCCCTTCCGAGCAGCGGTTATCGATCAACCCCGGGCGAGGGCCGTTGACGCTTGCAGAAACATTTAATCGCGTGCCAGAGGGCGTAGGCAATTAATTTTCTTTCCCTTTTCTCTGGGGTCGTGTTGCGTTTCGCGCGTACGCCCGCAACGTGGAGTGTAAATTTTGCAGACCCGCTCCACGGTGGAAAGTCTGGATGGATGGGGGTCCCGTGTTTGGCCACAGCGTTAATGTCGTCACTTTCGTACATTGTCGTCGTTCGCCGAGCAGTTGGTGAGAATTTGACTTTTGCCATGCAAAAAAGGGCCGTTGTGGTGAGAAAGATCGGAGCATCTCGGGGTTGAACGTTGATATTGCAGGAAAGCTTCTGAAGCTGCAATCTGGGAAGCGTTGCCGTCTGAGAGGGTGCTGCGCATCATTAATTTCAATGTACATTCTTTGTTTTATGTGACGGTGGCTTTCGGTCACGAATGGTGAAAAGTGAAATTTCGTACGAAAGTGAAATGGGAAGCGTCACTGCACGGATTGTGTGTTCCCAGCAATGGGGTAATCGTTGGAAAGATTATGGTTGCGGAGACTCGTTGGATGGTGGAGTTAGAAATTAAGCTTTTATTAATTTCTTACTATAGTGTTATAAAACAGGTAATCTTTTTATTAAAAAGAAAATCAAATTATCCTATTAGGCAAAAATTTTATCAAACGAACATTATCATAGCCCAAGTACCATTCCGCCGCACCGCCTAATGACATTCAAAAACACAATTATCTCTCGGAGAAGCATACTAATTCCACCGTAAGCTCAAATCAAATGAGCTAACTAGACACACAGTCCCCGAAGGCACTTCTCGTTCGGACGGCATTCATGAAACTCTAGCTCCACACTACGGCGCGGCACGTTTGGCAGTGGCCCATCCTTTGGTGACCTGAATATTCTTTCATTAGCCCGACTGCCTGCATCCATTGTCCGGGTGTACCCGGTGTGCTCCAGGTGTGTACAGCATTCGATTGTCCTTTCAACCAAATCCCAACACCTACACTAACGCAACCACTCACACGCGTACATTGCTACCGAGGGCCTCCCAACTGAGCCTCTGCAGTGTTTTGTGGTGTTGATCTAATTTTGAGCCACATACGCTTGGGTTTGGTGCTGGGTTCTTGTATGCCAAGTCGAAGTATGAAGGGTAAAATACCTTTCCTACAAACACATAGACACAGAAACTCGTTTAGATGCCATTCCGATCTGTCTTCATCTGCAAATCCCTACCGTATAATCCGAAAAATTTGGCGTAAACGTTTGAGCTGCTCGGTACCGGGCAGCCAATGTCAGGCCAATGTTTCGTGGTAATCTCTTTGTATGTGTGTGTCTGTAGAATAAAATCGACTCCTTTTCTTGCTTTTTCTTGTTTTTTCTCTCTCTCAGAAAACTGACTGTAGAAAATGCGGTTCAGTTATCGCTTTTACTAGCTGGTTGATAAACGTTCGGCCCAACGATAATCGTTTGGCTTTCATGAATAAATATTTTTGTTCCTGCGTTCTTGGGGGGGATATAAATTTCGTACTCGTGCACGCTCTGTGGCAAGTGGCTGTTAATGAGACAGCGCGCGGTGACTGTTGTTTGTCCGTGTGTCTGCCGCAAAGCTTCAGAAGTGCCGAAGGATCAAACGGCTTTCGTGCGATTGGCTCGGTGCCAACACAATTTACCTAGAGCTGCCTTTACCGGTGGTGGGAAATCGTTTAGGGGAAAAACAGTTTCACAAGCTCGTACCAGGCGAACGTTTGCTCTACAGGATCCACAGGATTCTGACTGGAGCTGCGGTGTGGTGTGCTGCTGCTGCTGCTTAAAAAGCAAATTATCCTGCCGTTTTCCGGTTTGACGGTTTCCGTTACGGGTGGGCCGTTATTATTGGGACGAAGATAAAGTGGATAAACGTTTCACTGCAACATACTTTTTGACGCCAATTATTATTCATTGCGCTGAGTTTCTTGCCCTGCCATCGCTTGGCAGAGGGGGGGTAGAGGGGAAAGGAAAATGAGAATTAAGGCATGATTTAATTTCAATTTAACAAGAAATGACATTATGGATGCTTTTGACGGTGCCAAGAGCGAGCTGTACCGGGTTGGTAAATTAATTATGACAGTGGAAGCGTTTCACACAGATTGAGTGTTGCTGTGTTAGTGTGTTGCGTTTTGGTGCGATCTTTCCTAGGAGTATTTGAATGATGAGGGATTTAATTTCATTTCCCGTCCCATTTTGCGGGTTCTCTATGCGTTTGACAGGGTCCTAAATAAATGCAATGTACTCTATTTTCATCGACTCGTCGGAAGGTGAGACGAATCGGCTGTAAGTGGTAGAAATCAATCTCTAAAATCTCTTCCAATCACTCGACTCACAGACCTCCTACCGGCGACTGTTCGAACACGGTACCGAAACTCTATTAATCATTTCACGTTCCATCGAGAACCTTCAGCTTGCCGAACTATGGCAGAGAGGAGCAGTAATTAGAGAGGGACCGCAGGCAAAAGGAAGGTAACTGCTCCAATATAAAGATATTACGAAAAGCGTTACAAAAGAAGCTACAATAAATCAAACAGTTGCTCCTACATTTCGATCCCTCCCACAGCTTCCTCACTATGGGCGTAGCAAATTTATAATAAGTCTCTCTGCCGCCTAAAACGGATCCACTTAAAACCTGCAGATCGTTGATCTTTGGATCCGTCGGTGTATAGCGGGCGGACGATTTTGAACCTGGCCCGAAGGTTCATTAATCACCCGTGTAATTGGGCCAAGGGTTCACAGGTTGAAAAATCGGTCCCATTCCTACTGGGGGCCGCAGTTCGGAAGCGTTTCGGGCGTACACCGAGAATGGTGCATTCGGTATTATGTTTGCTCGAGCCCACACCAGCAGCAGACACTGGGAGGCTTCAGAAAAAAAGGAAGGCGAATTGGATGCGAAAACTGCACCATCATCCTTGGAAAACGTTGGACATCAGGTGGGCAGAGAGGCACAATGCTGGAACATTGTGTAGGTGATTGTTTGGGGGATGAGTTTTGGAGGTTCGTTTCGATTGCGCCCCGAACAGCTGGCCACACGGCAGGTGTGTTACGGTTGGGGCCCAAGAAAAACTGTTGTGATTAGATGGTTTAGTGAGGTCCTGCCTACACCTTTTTTTCCAACCAAGCTAATCCAAACGGAGCTACCCACCCCGAAAGGTAGGTGATGTTTTTTTTTGTCTTATTTAGATAAACACAGAGCATTTGTTATCTCAGTTCGTTGGGGGTCATTATAGCCAGGGCCTGGTGGACACGAAACAATTCAGCTCCGTGAATAAGACACAAAAGAGGCAAATAAAATCTACAGCACGAAGATCATCGTAAAAACAATTCGAATTCGTTTCCAGCACCAAAAGGACGCCAGCATAAAAGGAGGACCCTTTCAAATTTTCATTTAATGCTTCTTTATCGTCGTGTTCTGAATCCGGAGTCCGAACTGGCGAACGTAGCAAGGATGCTTCTATACGCGCTCGGGTTCGTTCAAATCTTGGACGAGATGATGCGGAAAATTACTGTTCGGTGTGGGAGGCATTCTGTTTGGGAGGTGTTTTCGTTCCATTGTCTTTTCGTTTTGTTTGCTCGCAGTTTGACCTTTTGCTTCGTTGGTGGTGGTGCTGAGAACAAACGAGAGAGACAGAGAGAGAGAAAGAGACAGCCATTTTCCGACCGGCGCCCAACAGAGGCTTAGTCACGTTTTAAAATTAATGTGGTGCTGAGCGGTTGGGCCGACAAAATAAATCTTTGACGCTGGCTAAAAATAAATGTTTGCACTTTTCCCCGCTTAATGCCAAATAAACGTTATTTGAGCAGAGTTTTCGCATTACTGTTGGATACGGTTTTGAAAGAGGTTTTGGGGGCATGTTTGAAGACTACCGGGCTAATTCTGATGGAACGTTTTGTTTTTTGAGCAATATCTTTTTCTTAAAGAATATCGGAAACAAAAAGAAAGTTAAATATGAGAAGAACTTCAATTATTGTTATTACATTAATATCTTGAAATTATGTTAGTGATATTAACTTAAGGTTCTTCTGCTTCTTGGCCTAACGATCATTTCAGGTCTTGCCTGCTAGTGCTTAGAGCAACGTTTGGAAATTAAGACAACCAGGTTTTTTGATAATCTTTTATAAAATTTGTAACGTTTTTTATACGCAGAGGTAAAGAGGAAGGTAATAAAATCCTGTTCGACCCTAGTAACTATAAGGTTACAACAAAAAACCTTCCAGATGAAGTAAGCGTAACTTCTTTTACGTTATCTCTTATTGAAACCACGCACAGGATTTCCTTTTTCTCTCTCTCACACACACTCTCTCTCTGTCTGTCTCTCTCTCTCTTGGACAGTCAGGATTGTATCACCTACCATTTTTGGCTTATTAAACTTATAGATATCATGCCTGGATGGGATTTGTACCAAGAAGCTTAAGGTTATAACTTTGGTTTATTATGCTACGATTTAATAACACGTGATGAGAAGGTATCGAAATTCTACAATCATTTTTTATTTGAATTCGATGCTTTTTGGACATGACAAGCACAATATTCTTATGTAAAGCTCTATCATGATCCTGCAGATAAGCTATAGAAGAATACAAATTCAATCAAATCAAAACCATTCATCGTCACTATTCTGCTACCATGTGCCTCACTGAATCGTATCAAACGCCAACCCTCAACCAAGCTTTCTCGGTGATGCCCGAAAGCAACAGAGTCACATTCCTAGCATTCATCATGCTTATCTAGCATTTCACCGGCCAGTCAATTGGGCGATCAGAAGCGCAACCTTGACGGTCACTGTCAAAAACTCAAAACCCTCCCAAAACACACATCCCACCCCGCAAAGTAAAGCTCGGCGCACACTGCTGCTGCTGCTGCTGCTAGTACAACTGCTGAAGTCTTTTAGCGGCTTTCTCTTTTGCCGTCATTTCTTGCTCTGTTTATTTTGCTTTCCATCTTCCGATTGCCATCCGTTCCGATTGCCGGTCCCGAACCGAGTGTTGTCGTCTTGAAATCAAAGAAAAACATTCCACCCACCGTACGGCATGCTGTTGCAGAGTTCGCTGTCTACCCCGTCCAAAAAAACCCAGAGGCGAAACAGATCATCGTCGAGCATCACTCCGTATGCCCCTGAACTCTGTGACGGTTGAAAAGACGATGCACGAAAGCATAATTGATGATAAGCGCTGCGTGATGATCGCGATTTGATTTCTTTTGGAGAGGATATATAATCTAAGCATTGGCTTGGGATAATCTTGGAAGTTGACTGACTGACCCCGTGTCCATCGTGTTCGGAAGTCATAAGTAAAATCTACCAAGCTGAAGAGCTAGACATTTTCTTCCCTTGGGCGAAGTGTGTTTGGCATCGTTGGTGGCTTTGGTAAGCGATGGAATCATAGAGAATCATTTGTCTCACTGGGTGTCCAGCAGCAGGTCATTAGATGCGGTGGGAGTTATCACACTCAACGCGATCGTATCAACCGGAAGCAGGAAGTGCAGGTGCCAAATCAAACGCCATCATTTGGCTATGCTCTCTTCCCAGCAGCGAGCTCATTTTCTTTGGACCCGGTGTTATAATCTTGATCAGTTTTGCACCTTCGTTGGAAGCGTTCGCGTGCAGCTTCTGGAGCATATCGCTTCCCTTATCTGGGAGGGAGCCAGTCGGATGGATCGGTTACTTTGAGCAACTAATTTACGACGCCTGGAGCTGGTACGGGGGCCTCGCTTGGCACACTATTGGGGTCAACATTTGGGCAGAAGTGGAATAGCTCAGGTGCCGGCCGGCGATGACCGAGTTATCATCATCACACATGCTGGGAGAGGCGGATGGCGTGCGTGCGTGCGTGCGTGAAACCGGGTCGGTCCGTCGAACCGTCCGGGTGGACAATGTGGTCGCTTGATGAGTCGAGATAGCTAATTGGGGAAGAGTGTTGGGAGCAGCTAGGAGAGAGAGACATATCTTCAGATGAGAAACCTGGAGAGTTTCGGCAGCATAATCTGCCACAGTGGCATAATGTTTGGTGGTAATGAATTTGGGAACATATGCTCACCTAATTGGAGGTGGCGTTAGTAGCGCTGTTTAGTTTCGTTCGTGATGAGATGAGAGTGAACGTTGCCTTGAGATACATTAAGATAAGGTGGAGATGATTTATTAGTGTAGTCTATGCCTTAAACCCTTCGATGTCTTTGATTCTGGCATTAATTTCCTTTGATTCAAATATTTTAGTTTGTTCTGTATTGCGTCGAAACTCTACTTACCGTTTGTCTTGAACTGTTTTCCCCAGCTTAATAGCAAAAACCTTAATCAACAAAGGTTTACTTTTGATGGGCATAGATTTGTTTTTGGGTTAAAAGCTGTACCTAATTTCAGCTTTAACTAGCCACCATTGTTATCAGCATAATGATGGCTGGCTGGCATTAGTACCCGATCTCCCATTCACACGTGGTCCAGTTTAAATTGTGTTAAACAAAATAAATCTTTACGCACGAAGCGAACGAGCGATTATTTACCCTTGCGGCGCCAGAGGAAGGCATCGATCGTACCAGCGAAGAAAACAGTACAAATCGTAAAAGCGTACTGCTAGTAACAGTATTTCCTGATGAGCGTATTGTGCTTTCGGCGCAGGCTTAATATCGCCATAAAATTGATCCATTATGTACGGACCGATTACATCAGATCGGGCTAGAACGTTTGCCACTTCAAACCACTGACCCAGTTTTGCCCTCCGTCTGTTTGTGGGTCACGTTCGTTTGATCTTGGTGGGTTTGGTGGATTTTAAACTCTTTTCCCGGTTTCAACGCCTCAGAAGGAAGTTATTCTAGCAGTAGTGTTATCGCAACGGTATACGAAAAGGGGGGGGGGGGGGGGGAGCTCGTTCTTCGATATTATCATGAGCGTTGATTGCGCTGAATGAAGAACATGCCGGCTAGCGGTTTCGGTACTGATACCGATGGACCGATAAACTGACCGGTGATCAATGCATAAACGCCTGCAGACTGTTAGTGCGTCGGCCGATTCAAAAGAGCACAGGGAAGAAAACGGTGTTGCTGATAAAAGACGAGAAGAGTTCTTCAAGAATTAATAATTACAAATTTATAAGAATAATGTCTGCCTCTCCGAGTTTCTTTGTACCCGTTTCGGAACACCCGATTGCTATTTCGGGTGTGCCATAATGAAGCGATCGCGAGCTGAGCGAAATGTTCATGGCTCATTAACGTCATCTCGCAGCGAAATTGCTGCATTTAGTAACGCACCAACGATGTGGGAAATTTGAAAATTCGGTTAAACTTTGCCAAACTTCTTCGGATTTGAGCGCCAGAAGGTTCTTTCGGACGAAGCGTAGCCAAACTGCCTAACTGTTAGTCCGATGATTTGAACGATCGATCAGTATGCAGAATATCCTACGTAGGAAGTGGGTTTTTTTTCACACCCAAAAGCCAGCCATTATGGTTGCAAAAATGAGCGAGACATGGAATCCGGTGATGGGCCTAATGAGCGAGTTTGGTGAAAATTATGGTGAACCGTTTCGGTTGGAGCGCCGATCATTGCGGGCTATCATTTATAATTTTCCCAAGAACGAAGCAATTCGGGTGAAGGAGTAAAATTGGGGGAGTTTTAGAATTTTACCGTTCCTTGGTAAAAAAGCGATTAGAGATGCGACTCCATCGAAAGGCGTCTTCTGCGCCCGTCCGCAATAAACTAGGTCACCTGAGAATGTATCTCGGCAGAATCACCAGCGGAAGCAGGGTGTGTGATAATTTGCAACAGCTCATCGTGGTCGTGGATTTCAACCGGTCGGCGGGCGGGTAAAAAACCCAGTGGTTTGGCGTGAATTAGAAAATGGTAAAGTCAACCCTCGGCACACGGCGAGCTGGGTTGCTTTCCTTTCTAGGTCACCCCTCCCAAACGGAGGCCGAACTGCCAACCACTGAAAGTGAATATCATTGAATCGAAACGGGAATTTGATGACATATTGGAAGGAAAGTTGGACATCGGTGCGAGCGTGTGCGTGCGTTTGGGAAGCGATAAAAGAATTTCTTCGAAACATAAACTCCACCCAACCGATGCGGGCGATCCCTCGGAAGGAAATCTTCCCCGCATATCAACCGCATGCAACAGAAACAATGCGATTCGATTGTGAAAAGCAACATAAAACAAAACGGTAGAATCACTCTATAAATAGAGCTGCATTCCGTGGCAGGTGGAATAATTGGATGGCAGAAGAAAAAAAAACCTTTATCTGCCCCGTTCGGCAATCATCATCAGGCTTGACCCGATTCTTGAAGTGTTTGGAAGAATTTCGGAGAGAACCATTTGTGCGGCAAGATGCTATCCAGAATGTATGCTTCAATTGCAACGGATTAGCTACTGAAAGAGAAGAGTTAGAATTGTTTTCACTACAACACTTTGAATGGGGTGCGGTGTTCGTTGCTTAGTGTTGGTAACATCGCTCACTTCAGACAAAGATATGTAAATTAATTGATCCAGGTGAGTGAGATGGTGCATGGTACCGTGCGAACAACAACCTGTTCAACGCGTGCGTCTGATGATGATTCGCGTACGAATGATGCAGGGTTCGCTACTGTGGTACAGTAAGTAGGAAGAAATGTACAAGAAAAATTGTGTTTTTGAAACAAACAAATTTGTTAGAGTTTGGCGTTGAATATTGTCATGGTTGAAATGATGAAGACCGGTTTAAAAAGTTAAACTGCATAAAACGTAAAAAATTGGTCTTAATTTAACAAAATCCTTTTTTCGAATTTTAATGCATTTGCAGCATTTTTAAAAAAAGAATTATGACAGCAATTAGAGTAAAACAAGCTTCTAAACATCGATCTTGACCTGCTGCTTAATGAGAAACGGAATTCCCCAGCACAGTCACAGTTGCTTATTGTTATTGTAAGACATTTTCGAGTTAACATCATAATTAATCATTCACCCCAGGAATCAAACTCCATCCAGACTGCGTCCCTATATACAAGATCGACTACGGAGAACTATCGAGCTAAGGGTAAAAATGAAGTCACATGAGACTAGAAATGGCTGGTAGAGTCTTTCAGAGGTTGTGGAGTCAAAGAAGAAGAGAATATTCAAATAATATGTAAAATACAAGGATGTTTTTCCCTATCCAAAATCAATTATACCAAAAAAATAAATTAAAATAAAATTAATTTTACATTGTATTTAAACAAAAGTTTATGAAGACTGGCATTTAGAAGGCTTAGTTGATGCATAATGTAATTTTTACAAACCCCAATGAATTTGTAAGTACCAGAGTTCATATCGGCGCTATTGATATTGATCAGTAGAGAAGCGTTAGAGATCAGTAAATCCCTTTACTAGACCTTTACTGGATCTATTTTATAATTTGTTACTGAATTATAAGTTAAAGGTTTCCATTTTTTCGTATTTAATAAACAACAGGTTTATTAATAAGAATTTTCTTATTAACTTCCTGACTTTGCTTCTCTAAACTGTAGCCTATTAAACTTTTGATTAAAACACGTAAAAGCACTGTGAGTCAGTCGTAGGCACACGCTTAAGCTTCTTTTGAGCGACAAACCCTGCCGGGTAGTTCTTCAATGGATTTCGATTTCGAACGATAGCAAACCCGATAAGCAATCCGGGCCCGTCCAACTCGCACCAGAATAAAACCAGACAGGGCTCGAACGTCATCGTGCGCAACGCAGGGAAAAGGTGATAGTTTGTCAAACCGTTCAGCACGTCCGATGCGCGCATCCCGTCCCGGCGCACATAAGTGTGTTTATGCTACCTCCCCAAACCGACCGGGGACTGCAAGTGGGCACTAACACGCACACGGTGTTAAGGGGGGGAGGAGGAGGAGCATACACACCGAGCCGGCCCGACTCGTTATTCCCGTTATGTCCTGGATTCCTCTGCCCGGTTTTCGCTCGAGCCAAATGGTCAAATGTGGGACAACCACGGACGGGCGGGCGGCCAGGCAGGGCTCGCAATGGCGCAAGTGCGCCACATATAGCCGTTGCTAGCTGCAAATGCGTTTGCGTGCCGTGCGACAAATGGTGCTGGCTCGATGTTGGCGTTTTTGATGGCTTCGATCTATTCTAGGCACGCAGACCAGTCCGGCAGTTGCATCCATCACCAACGAAGAGAGAACACACCCGGACGTGATTGATTGCCCACCCGTCTGGGATGGGATGCATCCGAGAAGTGTCCTGGACGTGTTTACCGAGCGGATAGATGCCAAGGAAAAGCCCTGTACTGTAATGGATACTGTTCTATTGGGGGGAACCAAAGGGATGGTTGCCAGCATTCCTACCCTGCCCGCGACTGATAGGGCTTCACCGAGTGTCACCGTTGTCCATTTAAATTATTATGATATTCTTGAGCTGGTAGATTTAATTGCATTTTGCTCAAGTCTCTTCAGTGGCTTCGCTAGCGACCAGTTTGCTGAAGATACCCAACGTCTGTAGAGATCAGTGCTTGGTTTTTGATTCGTATTCGGGCAGTGTGCGTGGTAACATACATTAGAACATCTTTTTATAACCATGTTGGGCCTGCTGTTGCCAAGAATACTCACAGATTAATAACTAGGGAGGACAGGTGTTTAATATGCACTGTGTTCCTTTGCATTGGAAGGGTGTTTAATATCGTGATCTCACCTGTAAGTAGAGGCAAACATAAAATTTACGAATTAATATCCAGTATCTAACGATTGTTTAGATATTTTACATCTTGAAGATTCTTAGGGTCAATACATTTTTAGCGAAGGAATTTAATTTCTCAAAAAACATAAGCTGCAACACAATGATAGTTTTCTTAGCGAATGTAACCAAACAATACAGTTTCAACCGGCACGAACGTTACCACCAGCCAAGTTCGCCGCATGTTTGTTGTTTCTATTAGCGGGTTTCCATTACTCTCCACACTCTACACAACGACCATGACCACGCCGTGAGACATTACCCCATACTAACCGTGAACAACGGTGGCGGTTTCAAACCTTTTGCCGGAGGTTTTTTATTATGCCGTACGTAAACGTGACGCACTTCTTGCAACCGGCCCGTTATGATTGATTTTGTGTACTTTTGTTGGGAAGTTTGTGCAGAAAATGTGGAAATTTGCCACGGTTACGGTGGAAATGGCGCCAGCGTCCCATTTTTGCAACAAAACTCGGTAGAGTGTAGGGTTAAAAATTGTTCAACGCTCAACGGCGAAACCGAATCCCTAGGGCGGTTTTTGAGAGAAATATTTAACCGAACAGTCGTCTGTTACCGAAAACAGCCGCTGAGCTGAGAAAATGGTCACCTGCGAGCTGGACCGAGTTAGAGCAATAAGACCGTAGCAAAATAATACCCATCAACGTGGTATCGTGGTATCGTTTCGGGACACGCAGCTGGTTTGTAAAAACAAAACACAAAACTACCATAAACACCCCCGTAAACGATACCATTTTTTTGTTGTACGCTCGTTCATCATCCACATCCCGGTTACCGGTGAATGCGAAATGAGCACAGATTTGGTCAGGTGCACCGAACACACAGCGTACCATCGAAGGGAAACTTTGAAAAACCCTCTAATTTTTTTTCGGAACAAAAAAAAACTTTCCCTCTCCGATAAGCCCTCCCAACCGGCACACGGGATGTTATTTTCCGAAAATAGCAAACCCATAAAGAGACGGAAATTGACCGGTTGCTAATTTTATAACCGCTTCACTGAGCAAGGAAAAAACAGACCCCGAGCCCCACCGTCGGCAACCCACGCGAATCCCGCCGATGGTCAATGTTTGTTTTGTCCGGGGCTTTTTTTTGCGTTCAACTGAATCATTTTTGGGCCGGATGCAGAAACACGGCACATCGTAAAATGGTCCATTATGGTCCTCGAGCGTTGCACACGGAATGTTGAAAGCTGTCACAATAAATGATTAACATAATTTCTGGTTTTTCTACCAAACTTTGAAGCGGACTTTGAAGCACTGGTTTGGAAGAGTTTCGGTTCCAGCAAAATAAGAACAACTCAACGGAAAGAATCGCGCCGAAATGAAAGGAAAAGCAGTATAGAAAATCGTCCAAATGGAACAAGATTTTCCATTTCTTTTCGCATCCGGCGCCAATACTAGGTAAGAACTCAGTGTCCAATTGCCATGGTTCGCTTCTAAGGCGGTGAGGCGGGATTTTTACTTTCATCGTTAGAAAGCGTTACGCGTGCGTTACGCTACACGTGCGAAAGAACGGCCCAAGAAAGGATTGTGGCATTACAGTAAATCTTCCTTCCGGGAAGGTAGTGATGTGCACTGCGAACCGTAACGCTTGGTGAAAAGTGAATTTTCTTCCACCTTCTTCCCCACCTCATCTCGTTGGTTCCGGCCGAAGGGCTGACAGAATTGGGGCGAGGCTGAATTAGATATCTCCGTTTCCATTCCCTCTCCAGTGTTGGCCTAGTTCGGGCGTGGTTTTGATGAGAGATTGTGGAGGAGAAAATCGATCGTCAAACGATCTTGCATTTCGTAGGGGAAGGAAAAATCAGCGCCTTTATTTTCCACCCGAAAGTAGTGATTAATTAAGGTTTGGGTTTTGGATTAATTTTATGTTTTAGCCGATACCGGATCTAAGGCCTGCGGGGAGCTTGTATTTCAAAGGGAAAATTTTAATTAAATAATTAGTTTATCATGAATATTTTGTTTGCTTTCTATGATGAATATTTTTATGCAAATTATTGGAAGTGAATCTTGGGCATACTTTCATCACTCATAGCTTTTTAAAGTGCCGGTATAATTATCCATTTTTATTTGCGATAACGTATGCATAAAAACAAGACTGACTTGAATATTCTTAAATTGATAAAAAATGGGGATACTAGGTATCTTAGTCCTAAATGATAATGATAACTAATTGTCCGACGTGTATTGCACCTGATGTACTTTGTCCTTGGTTTAAAGACAATATATTATGGCGTTTGCAATCGATTTCTATAGCCGCTATAGCCCAAAGCAATCGAAGAACTTAGGGACATACCCTGACAGCCGTTCATAACATCTTAGAGTGTTTTCATATTTTATACCTTCCGGAAAATACAGTTGAAAATGTCTAACTATATCTATGAGACCATTAAAAGGTTTGTGGAGCTTCCACGGATCCTCCAGCATCTATCCAGCCAGTGATGAAAATGTTGGACAAGTCGTACATTGATGTACAATTCTTACCATGTTCAAGTCTAATTAATACCTTGAATGGTTATAACGAATACAACTTGACAGTGAACACGTTATCGATTCAGGTAACTCCCTTGTGACCTCAGAAGCGCTCAATAGTAATTTTAATGTAAAAAATTTACCACAGTACCCTAGCTAATATTTTACAACCGCAGAGTAGCAGCTGATCGCCAACAAGAGCTTAAAAAAAGGCTAAAAGAACATCTAATTGCGCTATCCAAGTATCGCCCAGGAAGGAGTGGCAACATGTTTTGTAGAACGTTTCATGGATATAGTGTGCTACCACAATTTTATCTGAAACTTTTTTTATTCATAAGGAACGGTAGTCATTTGATTAACGGCACAGGACATCGCAATTGCAAATTTTCCTATTTTCAAAACTCCTGACCGTCAAAGCCTAGAGCAAGCCCACTGCAGTGGCGAATGACGTTCTATCGTTGTGAGACGAAGTTGATGCACCTACTGGAGCTGCTCTGTACCGTTCCATGGTGGGAAAAAGCTCAGCTGTCGGTAGTAAAAAATCAAAAATGGTGCAATCAAGGCTCGAAAAAAAAGTGTTACAACAGCAACAAAAAGAAAATCTTAGCCAACCATATCCCATACAGCGTCGGTTGACGTTCGTGTCTTAAGCGAGCGAAATGAGCGAAAATGGTACCACAAGACGAGGGGACCCAAAAAAACAAAACATGACAACCAAATGTAGTGGACAAAAATCATGTCGTGGCATAAAATTTTTAATGTTTCCCGAGCAGTAGTTGGCGCTTCCGTAACCTCGACCCGGTTGGCGGCCGGGCGACCGTGCAAAAGAACCCCCCCCCCCCACTCGTTGCATCGGGGAACATAAAATCACCCTGTGCTCCGCCATTACCCGAATGACAAGTCAAGTCTAGGTCGACATCACGTGAGTGCCGTTCGGACGAGCTTTTCTTACGGGCCCAGGAAAAACACCTCGCTACCTTGAATCTGGTTTGTTTTCCGGTTTCCTAACCATGCCGGTCACCGAAAGACGCCGTAAGACAACGAACCGAGCCTTGGTTCGGGCTGAAGTCAACGGGTCGCGCGACGCCGATCGCGTTTAATGTCGGTGGTGTTTGTTCTGTTTCGTTTTCCTTCGTTGCGCCGGTTGGATGGGCTTTGCTCGATGGTGGCACACGAAAATTCGGTCTCGGATTTGACGGTTTATGATTTCGGTCATCGAGCGGCAGCGGTGGCTGCTAGAGCTCGGTGTGGTGATGTAGGTTAGTGAAACAATTGCCGATGGAGCTGTCAAGGGGCGGGAGGATGGGTGTTGCCTTTGGAGGCCGTTGCCTTTTTGAAGTTTTATTTACGTCCCAGCGGAGATCTGTGACAAGCCGCACGGGAAAGCACCGGCTGAGCCAGTTTGGCTGGCGCGAGTAAGTGAGACGTAAAAGTGGATGATTCTTTTGCTGGCTTTAAAGCGGATAATGAAAGGGAAATCGTTTGGAGAGATGTTTAAATTAGAAATAGAATTGCTTTTTAGGATTTCTTCAGCAATTGAAAATAATTGAAGTGATTTTGTGCCTCAAATAGTTTCAAGCCCTGATACCGAGAGCTGATTGTAAACGGGTGAAGCATACAGGCAATCGACAGGAATGCGCGTCCCGGATCGAAAGCAATAAAGTTGTATAATCTCACATTCTTTGGGTTTTCTCGTATTATGCTTCGCTGCATTCGGAAACAATTCCGGTGTACAACGCCCCAGCAACGGAGCCCCTTTTTGTAAGCAATAAAACCGAAACAGGTTGAAACCAACGTTCAAGCGATAGAGCCAATAGCGATGATGGTTTCTCGCCCTGTTCCCTATGAGCGAGGGTCAATTCGATCATCAGTATGTTCATCCCACGCTGGACGATAAATTCGATGTTGTACAATTGTTGTGAAGGGCTCCACTTCATCGTACGCGCCGAGAACGGCAGCAAAGGAACGATGCATGCAAAGCTCTCGTTACGTTGCATTTTACCCATTGTGAATGTTAACCGGCAAGTCATGTCTAGATTGGATATCCGTCCGCCCGTTGTTTTGGTACAACTTTCTCCACGTTTTGCTTCACGGGGGCAACAAAACAAAAAAACACATACTTTCTTAAGAAACAGGACATTCAAAAGCTCTCCGGTTCCGTACAAGGCTTTAAGGTTGTGATTGTTGCAAGGCTTTAAGAATGAACCGGTTTCTTTAAACAACGGACCGATGGAAATGCCCGTTTAGGAAGTTTTCGGGTGCGATAAAAAATGTCACACATCCCGGTGGCTGAGGATCAGGGCTTTAAATAACTCGACGTTGCTCAGTGAGAGGTGGTTGCAGTTTCGCAAAAGCGGCATTCAGTTGTGACGTAAATAAAGCCCAACATCAATCCTTCACGCTTGTGATGGAAAGGACAATTGTTTTTGTAACGTAATTCACCGTATCGCGTGGAGTTGCGGATAATTATGGAAAATTTCTCCACAAACAAACATCCATTCCCTTTCACGTGCGCAAACAATGAGATTGAACAGGTTTGACAGGTTGAAAGGAGTTGTAAGAAGCATAAGCTTCAAATAGACAAAAGCAAAATCCTCTTCTTTTACATTTGAAGTGATTGATCGTCATAAAACAAAAAAGCGCCCGCTGGTAATGCAAAACAGAAAAAAGGGATCATAAAAGAAGACGCTCAGCACACGCTGGCTGATCGTGCTAAAAGAGATGAACTCATCGGCAGCAAAGTGGTCGAGGGGCCCATTATCACCGAAATGTCCGAAAAAAAGATGACCAACGATGGTACAAAGACGGCAAAGCAAATGCACACACACACACACAGAAATAGCACCCGACGGACAGTTTTCACTTTCCATTGAACTCCGTGGTAAGCCATTTCGGTCATCAATATGGCGCCTGACGCCGGTAATTTTGGACATTGACTTTTGCATTTTACCGGACTGCAGATTCGCGCTCTGTGTGTGTGTGTGTGTTCGATCGATCGATCGAAAAGAAATCGAAACCGATCATCGCCGTTGTGTTATGGAACGATCGCAAAACACTGCTTGCTGAGCAGCTAGTCAGACCATCGATCATCGGGTGGATTAAAGATGGGAGGCTCAGCTTCATCTAATCGTGGATGGATCTCGGAGTTGCATGGAAGTGTACAATCAAATTCTCAATTTCCCGTTTTTGGCTATCAGGGATTGCATTTTAAATTGAGTTTTCCATTTATTCAGTTTCCTATCCGTTTCGGGTGAATCTTTTTTCTTACGGAGCCCTCCCAGTCGACCGGCTAGCGGGAAAGCGCAGAGCTCGATAGAGAGGAGAGAAATTGAAACCCATTCCAAAAAACAATCAACCTTAGTTGATCGATGCACATTTGGACGGGTAGCAAAAGGGTAGCTTTAAGAATGGAAAGTTTTGTTCCCGGAGCGTGCCTGGCGGGAAAATGGGGTGAAAATGTGAGGAAAAAGCGTGACGCGCCTTATACGGTAGTGTCTTCCCGTTGTTCTTCGCCTTGTTTTCCATCTTCCGTTTTCATCGAGGTGAGGTTAATCGTGTGGATTGAGCTAAACTCGATTAAATCCGAACCTTTGCCACCTATCGAAGAACGCGGACGCCAATACCTGCCATCTAGACGCGAAGGTACCGAGCGTTTCAGCAAACACTATCCGTGCACGGAAAACTCGACTCGACTTGCAACGGCCACGCTGCTCTCGGTCGGCTGGGTGGGTGGGTCCAGTTTTCGATGCCAATTTTCGAACCAACGGAAGCATCGATATCTACGCTTTCTCTTCATTGGCGATGCACGGTGGAATTTATGCTACGGATTTTTTTTTAAGTAGTCGATTTTTTGGCGTTCAATTTTTTTTTTCGGTTTCGGAAGCGGAATCATCATGAGCGCGGCGACATTTGGAACGGTTTTGTTCACCGCACACGCGTAACGGTGACGGTGACAAATGTTTGCGTACGATCGCTGGTTGTGACATTCTTGTGGAACGAAAACGGTAGAGGACAACAGTTCACACTTACACCCCCTTGGGGGGATAGTGCGATTGTTGTGGTCCGGAAAAGTAAAAGTCGTTATATTTGCATACAGCCTGACCGGCTGTACAGCTGGCGTGGATCACAAACCTCACCATCAACCGCGGAATAGGTGACATATTTACTGCTCAAATGGCACAGGATTAGTACGACTCCAAAATACACACAAAAAAACACGCTGAGATCAGAGTTTTTTGTCCTCGGCCTCGTACAACATGCGCCCATTATCCAACTGATTGATTGGGGCCTCAGACCACAGGCTGGAAACATCTGAGTCGTCCGCTAGGGTAATAAACAGATTCACGCTTTTTTGTTGGTGCTGCTGTCGTGGCTACTTCCAACCAGGCAGGGTGGCGTCTTGGGGTGGCATGAAAACAACCCCGCGTTTCCACCCTTCCCTCCCATGGGCTGAGCCTGAGAGGAGAGCAACGAAAAAAAGCATCTTTACCCATCGAATGCTTCCAAAAGCGCGGAAACTTGTCGGGCATTTCCCAACGCTCTGGGAGCCGTTAGAAGGTATTTGACCTCACGCGTACGTTTGGCGCAACGAGCCAACCAGCTTCATTCGCATATTCGGAGGCGCGAATTTTCTCCAACGGATCAGTCGGCGTGTGTGCGTGTGTGTGCGTGGTTTGTTTGGTCTTTATTCTCCAATCTCAACCGGATTCTTGCGTTGCGTACCCAGATTCTAGAGTTCTGGAGAGAATCCCAGCGCTGGCGATCCCGCTAGTGTAGATGATTGCAGCAAACTTCCACCGGCTACAATTAGGCGTTATTATTTCACGAATTAGTGTGCTTCCAATCAGCCAGGAACCTGACCGGATCTACCTGGTTTGGAAGAAACAATCTAAAAGGGGAGAAGCTTTCACATTGAGTAACGCTTCCCTGTGGTAGTTCTGAGGTTTTGTGATGCTATCAAAATTATTGGCCCTCAAGAAATTCGTTGGGGACCTGTCCAGATGAGTATTGCAATATTGAAGAGCTGAGTTATTCTTTCGAATTCCCGTATCAAAGTCAACCAAGGCCCCCATTACTAATTCTCCCATCCAAAAAAGTTGAGCTCTCTCGCTCTCCCTTTGTTGTAGACTCACAGCACTAGGCTTAACGCTTACCTCATAATCGAACGAAAGCTTGTGCGCATAATTTATTTCCTGCATGTAAAATTAAACAAAGCCATCATCTCGGAGCACTTTCTATGCAAAACACACAAACACACACACCACTCGCTAATCTCCAACATCGAACGCCAGCCGGATCCTGGTCGGCTGGTTACCAAATGTTGATTCTATTGTTACCGATTTTATGGACTCAATTTTACCGGCTCGTCTAGAGCAAATATCGATTTCCGTTGGGAATGGGCAATTTCGGCCCCATACCTGTCTATGTGCCAAAATGTGTCGTCGGCTGTGCGTTTTCGTTTCCCCGCGACCAACAGCGGGCTTTCACTTCTGTCCCACCGAAGCGGGCAGGCGTAGCAGTACGGTTGAATTCCGATTGGGAGAAGGATGACGCATGTCACCATCTGTGTCACATGTCGCGTGAAATCAACCCATTCACATCGGATTCCCGATGGGAGCAGGAGGGGGGAAGGCTAATCATGTGTGACGAGGGTTAGGCAAATCCTCTGGACAATTTTGTGCCTGCCGTGCCGTGGGTTGTTGCGCTCGCTAAAACCACCAAACCACGATCGGGCTTTCCTATGGCCAGCCGAGTGCATAGAGCTGTGGCCCGCCAAAGTGAACGGCTTTCAATGTCAATACGATGAGAACGATGAAAGTGAGTTAAATATATGTTTATCGAATCGTATTTACAGACACACACACACACGTGACCGGTTCGGTTAACGGCTCGTTCCGGTAAGGTTCGCCTTCCCGGTTTTTGCTGCACGTTCACGTCCCGGGCGAGCTTCCTGACAGTGTGCGACCAACTTCTTGCACCTTGTATCCCTTTTTTGTTTCGCTACCTCTCGCCCTCTTGGCCCACTGCTTCGTTCACTGCCGGGCAGCGAATTCGTGGATGGAGCATTATTTCGTACCACACTTCCCTGCCTTGGAGGCCGTTGATGTAAAATGTGAAAGTGAACTCGCGTGAACTTCACCGCCAACTGTGGCAGCTTCTGAATGGAGGCGCGTTTTCGATTCACCAGCTGCATCAAGCGCACTGGCGGTAGGTACATTTCAATGGTAGCATATTAGCGGATAGAAAGTTGTGAGCGTGCGTCTCGGTCTCGCTTGCACAATGCTGTGTAACTCCGTTGCTCCGTTCGTACGGTTTTGGGGAGGGGGGAGGCAAGCGCATCGCTAAATGGATGCATCGAGTGCCCGAAGGAACAGGCACCACGGGATAGGTTTTTTTGTTGTGAAGGTTGTGAATTCGTAGCGATATTCAATAAACACTAAATCAAACTTCACAACGTACAATCGTTGCCGGAGGGATTCCTAATTTAGTCGATTGTGATAGAGAATGGGCCATGGCGAAGGGAAGCTTCTTAGAAGGCATAGACGCAGAAGTGGAAGAGGATTTGCTGGAAAATGAAAGGGTTTTTGGGGTGAAAACTGTGCGCAATTGTACATTGTACTTTCATTTCCGTACATAGGCATCAAGGAATTGGTGAACCTGATCATTATCTTGTTCTTCGAGCCCTTTCTTTATCATTGTTTTGAGATATTGGAAGAGCATCAAGATTTTCATCAGGAGTTCTGGTGTGGCCAATGTGTTTACCGGTGTTTGTCATTCACATGACACTGAACTCCATTTACGCAAAATTCCTCCCAATCCGTGCGTCATCGTTTTTCAACCGTTGTCAATTAATTTCACCCAATCCTAATTAAACTCGCTTTCGCGAAGTCTCTGACGCATCCCGGTAAGACATGGGTAAAACTCCCTTTCCCCCCAAATCCCATCCCAACCTCATGTATCCGTGAGTCAAAACTTTCCAAGTGCGTCAACTTTTTCCCAGAAAATCTTCTCCCATGACTCGACGGCTTCACACTCATTCGCACACGACGCTGTGTGTTCGTCACGCGAAAGGATGGCAAACAGTGTCAGGACGTGCTTGGGCGGCCTGTGTGTCTGCTGCTCCAATCAGGTGTGGTTAGATCGGCCGCGCCGTTGTTTTGTACCGTTGTAATTTCTTGTGGCGTTAATTCCTGCCCGCGGCAAACTTGCTTGATGCGAGCACCTTGGTGACAGTTGCGGAAATAGCTGTTCACTGTGACGCCGTGACGTGCGCTCCGAGGCCTCCTCAGCTGTGGTGTTGTTGCGTAATATCCGGCCACCCGGATAAAGCCGGTTGAGTAATAGCTAGGACAGAACCTGCCCAGTGGACCGTACTGAAGCAATGAGGATGCTGAGGATGCACACTAATTGATAACATCCTGAGGATGCTGAAGAGGTTTGTTTGGGGAGGTAGAGGAGAGTACTGGGGATAGAACAGGAAGCAATTCCCAGTGGCGAGGAATTCTAACAGTAGATAGATGGGCCCTCCCCAACGTCAGGCATGCCAGTACTCTCGAAGCGCACCGTTTGAAAAGTAACGGTTCTGGAATGCTGTTGGAGGTCGTCCCAGCGGTTTTTTTTTGCTCCCCGAGTTTCTTGATAAGAACTTGTTCGCCAAAGGAAACGACTCCGGCGTCCGGTGCTGGGCAAACGGTCTGCCGACCTACATCCAACCCAGAGCCAGAATCCGACCAACGGTTGGTTCGATCTGATGGATCGATTGGCGGAGTTACCACAAATCAGGTAGGTTCGGTGCGCGTTGACAGTTATAGCTTCATTGAAGGCGCCGGACGGCACGGGCATAATCGCGTGATCGAGCGATGTACACATCCTCCCAGGTGATTAGTGCCGGCGGAGTGAAAATGGTCTCACTAAGTAGGGTAATCAGTGACTCATTTGCTACGGTGCCCGGGTACGGCGGGTAGGTACGGTCGCTCGCACGGGAAAACACCGGTGAATGATTTATTGATGAATGATTTATGGTTGGGTGGATGCTGCGGGATTTGGGATTCGTGACCGGCGGGAATGTTCGGGACGATCGTTTTGGCGATCATTGCCGTCTGCGGCTCGTTAGTGGTGTAATTTCGAGCATTATTGTACTATTGTTTCCCGTAGCTGGCGCATGCAGGCGGTTTGCGATAGATTCTAGCTAACGATTAAGATTTCACTCGATTGTGATGATTTATCACTATGCGACACCCCCACGCCGAACTGGTGCACAGTCGCTGGAAAGTGTAAATGGTTACATCTTCCCTGAGCTTTGGGTTGTTTCCGAAAAAAAAATCGCTTCAAAACAATCGTAAATAGTTAAGACGTCAATCCACGTGAGAGACTATAGCCTTGATGATTGATGGAGCTTTAACGAACCATGTAACTTGCGGTCGAAGACTTCAATCGGTTACACAGTTGAGCTCAAGTCAAGCTAAACGATCGTCCCAAGAGTTCAGGTTTGAAGTACAACATGGATCCTTGGAGTTGTAATGTAATTTAGTCTGCCAGTATTGAGGTCGTTAGAGATATTTCTGTAGCCATTTCTGATAGCTGGAGTGCAAGCAGAACAACAGTTTGAACAATATCTTAGATATTCACAGCTCCTATCGAACAAGCTGATCTTCAGTCGATTAAGAGAGATAAAGTATCGAATAAGTGGTAATCCTAAACTGACCGATGGCCAATCGAATTTGCAACAATAGAACGTGTTTTCACGACCCGGGGAATGTTAATTAAACAGGCTAACGAGTCTCTCCAACTCATTCGCGATCACCCCATTTCATCTCCGAGTCCGTGCAAATCGCATTTGCATCAGTTGTTGATAGCTCTTTCCCTTCGGGACCATTCCCGCCACTCACCTACCAAAGGCTCTCTCGGGATCCCTTCTAAGTGTGCTTTCCCGCGGTGAGCGTTTCAAAATGCACAAACAACCTCAGCAAGAAAGCAACAAAAAAAAGCCGCATAAAAACGAGCGACGATCGAAGTCCACCATTGACTGGCGAAAAAATTACCAACGCCAGACACGAACTTCCCCAATTCTCCAAACGTATCTTAATTTCAAATGATTTGTGCCATTTCGGGCGCGACGATGGCGCTCGACAAAAAAAAAAAAGCGCCAGAGGTACGTATACCCATCCTATCGATTGTGCACCGAAAAAAGAAATAAAATACCCGAAGCCATCAGAAAGCGAAGCAACTTTAGGAGCGCACGATTGGAACTCCCGTCGAGCGCCGCCCGTAAGCACGCCGGACGAGTGTGGCGAAGGCACGACGGGAAGGGGTGAAAATGTTTTCAACTCGACACCGAGACCTACTTTTCGGGTGGCTTCTTACGGATGCGCTGTAGGGCGCTGGTGGGGCTAGTCGGCTCCCGGCGCATCATTCCACGGTGTGCGGGTGGGGAAATCGAATGGAAAAGTGGATATTACTTGAAGCAGGCAAGCGAGACCAAGACCCGCGGATTGGGTTGGGAAAACCTTGATCGGAAGGAAGGCCGAGGCAATGCTACTACTGGTGCGGGTGCAACACTGGTCGGCACTGGTCATCGGTTCAATCAGTTATTGCCGATATTGGCCGAGAGATGTTCTCACGGGTCTGGTCGAAAAAGGCCGGTAAGCCTGCTTCATCTCACCAGACACTCTCGACACGGCCATCATTTCCAATAATCCGGGTCTTTATGCAGACACGTACCATCCAGATTAGGATGTGATCGCAATGATACGCGGCAGAAGGTTTCTTTCCAGCCGCCCCGAAACCTTGACCCTGTACGGTGAAGCATAATTGACCCTGGCAGCCCGTTCGGCAAGGGACCGAAAAACGCTATCCAAACCGGATCGACGGATTGCCCTTTCGGGTGAGGTGAGAAGCGATGCCGTGGCCGCCGTTACGAAAATCCGTAGAATAGAGGAAGCACGTGAAAGGAACGAGATGCAATCGTTATGGAAGCGATTAAAGTTTTCCTCCTTTATTGGTTGTTTGGGGATATTGTATGAGTGTGTGTTTTTTTTTCTCTCATTCGATGAACATTGCTTTCGCGCCCGATCGAAGCGGTTCGATGCGGTGCTTTGAATGGAGCGGTCCGTTGATGAGGTCTCGTTCGAACTGTACCTACGGCAGCGCGCAGTTTCATCTACGGTTCCATTACGTAAAGAAAATGCGGATGAATAACCAAGAAAAATCAGATTAGGTCACCGAATTCTTGCGTCTCTGAGCCGTCAGCAGCAGCAGCAACAGTATTGCAATCAATTTCTAATCAAAACCCAAACAATTACCGGTGAAATGATCCATTCCAGTGTCACGTCGTGGGGTGAAGTGGGAAGGTGTGGCGACCAGGAGAAGCGGGACGGTATGCTTTCCCATGACCATGGACCGATGGCTGCGATCTCGCAGGTCGTAGCGTGAAAACTGCAACGGATCGATTTGTGATCGGCCTGAAAAAACGCGGGAGAATCGCCTTGGCCTTGGAAGGCGTGGTGCCATGTTCATTGTTTTGGGCGGAACACTCCAAAACGGACGGGCTGGCATCCCGTCCAGTTGCGTTTGTTGTTATTTTGTCCATGACGCCCGTGTGGGATCCGTTACATAAATTGATTCGGGTGATCCGAATAATGGCGATAATTAAAAGTAAGCACGGAAAAAGAAAGCGCAACCGATGAGCGCGTGATTAATTACCTGGACCTGGTGCGCAAGCTGCGTAAACACGGCCAGCCGTACCGGGTTGCGGGTGTGGGAGGGAGAGGAGCAGGAGTAGGACGAGGGATTTTTGGTGGTGCCAGACGGTGGGAGCAGAAGCTGGCGTTTCTGGAGCATCGGGCCATCTCGCCGCAAATCGGGGTGCCCGTGTTCGCCAGCAGGTGATCGATCGCCCTCATAGATGAGTGGGATGAGTGTCGGGGAAAATGTGAAGCAAAAAAAAAAACCTCACACACGCACGCACGCAAGCATCACAAACTTGTTAGATGGCACCATGATAACCTCCTTCCGGATGTTGGCCCATGTACCTTGGTTGGCTAGCCCTCTACGGTCTATAAACAGCTGCAAGATCGCTTCCTGTTTGTGTGCTTTTTTGTTCATCGGTCTTGATGAACCTGATCGACTGCAGTGATCAATTATGTTGCAGATTGGCGGGGAAATTCTGGTGCACCTTACCTAGTTTCCTGCGCGTTACGCGCTGCCCGATACTCATTAGAGACGGGACCCACTTGTTTGCACACGGGTACCGTGCTTGTCCGACAAAACCCGTCAATTATCGTTGTTGGCTGGGACAGCGGGCCAAGAAAACGATCACGGGCGCTAGTTCAATCGGGTTCGATCATTGTATAATAGCCTAATCGTATAGCCTCGTTGAGGTCTCGAACGAGTCTTCGCGGATGTAATCTGTGGACTGGTGTGTGATAGTGGGCGATTGGTGCTAACTCTTGACATAGATCCATGATCAAAGTGACCTGCCTGGTGCGCGCGTTAGCATGGAATCGGTGTTCGGTCTTTTGTTTGAAATTGCATACTTATGATGGTGGATGGTGTGATGTAAAATAGGTCGGGAGGTTTGTTTTTTTTTTTGCGTGAGAAGCATAGGGAAGAAAGTGTCTTAAGATATCATTTGAAAATGAGGTCGATCGCTAATAATAATTAATATGTGGTAAACGGTTTACTACGTATAATCGCTGTAATTTATAGCAAAATCTTCTTTGCTAAGACAAACGATGATGCGTTAACAATGGTAATTAGGTGAGCTAATGTATTCAACGCGTTGGGCTCGTTAAGAATGCGTTAGGGATACGGGCGATCGGTGGGGATTGTTTTTCAATCTGAATATTTCTTGTTTGTTTTTTTTTTGTGACTCGATGATAGCGCCGGTTGCGCAAACAAAAAGGCCGGTATCATTTCCCATGTGAAGAGTTCTCCGGTATGTAGGACTAACTGGTTCTTCCGACAGCGTGGAAGATTAGGTGAAGGATGCTAACAATGGGAGGTCCCGCCTTCCTGGGGTTGTTGAGGATTTGACAACTTTAATAGTGATGTTGTATAATAGATTTTTGAGGTCAAGGAATCAAGAAATGCATCTCAAAATGTTGGTTTGATTGTTTGAGCTAACTTATGGATAATTTCCAAAAACCAAAGGAACGTCTAATAACAGATACATATTCTTACGAGTTGTATGGTTTGTGCTATGAATTATAATTTATAGTATTATTGTGTTACGGCAATAGGCCCATAAAACAGTACTTCAGTCAACAAGAACTTTTATTTGATAATGAATATGATAACAGTGAGGGTCTTTCGTGGAATTCGTAACAATCGGACTTTGAAAAAGACAGGTCAGATCTTGAAGTTCTGAAATTACCTCCTAAAAAAAATATTTGTTTAATGATCTACCTGAATAAATAAAAGCTGCTTTAAAACTCCTATCAGTGAATTAAAAAATTAAAATAATGTTAGACATACAATTTCAAAGAATTAATATTTTAAAATATCACTGTTCTTGATTATGACAGAAGATTGATGCTCAATGCTTGCTATTACGCTTCTCACGGACACACAAGTCCTGTCAACTAATAGCACCACAACTCACATCCCTGATTAGCCACAATGCTTCATCAGTAGAGTTAACATAAACCGATCGAGAAAGAAAAGGTATCCAAATATGATTATACCGCCCGTTGCAAATGAGCTAAATTAGAAAGCGCTTCAGGGTTTTTATCAAAAGTTGGCGCGATAAAATATGATATGGCTGAGGTCAGGGTCCTGGTCCGAAATGAGCATAATATTTGCATACGTACGATACAACTAGTTTTTTCTAGACGTTTGCAATGCCGCTCGAAAGGAAAGCGATCTGATTTGGTCCCGCGAGTTGCTGTTCACATTTAACCTTTTGTGTGCCTTTGTCTCTTCGGCAAATGCAAATATGTAATGCATAAATTTCTCCAGGAATTCATTTGTCGCTGTCGTTTTTTTTTTTTGTTGCAGTACTTATGCGAAATTCAAATTGAAACTTAATTTGCTCCCATTTGCATATAGCATGGAACACATCTTGCATAACTTGAGTGGACCCGTTTCACTTCGGCCTGCCGTATACAGAAGCGTGAATAGATCGTTTAAGAAACCACTCAAAACACATCTTGTGACAAGAAACTTCAACACTGATGATAATCATCGACGTTCACCGTCTTGGAGCAGCCCTACCAGCACAACCGGAATGCCCGACTGGAAGACCCTCCTTCATTACCCAGCGATAATCTTTCATTCCATCAGTCAAGATCACTTCACAAGAACGGCCGAAAGCGAACCCAAAACCAACTGACACACCTGATCGGGCGGGACCGGTTTTTAGCAACGGAGCATGCTTACCTCTTTCACCTGTTGAACTTAACCCATTTACGGATGCGGTCAGCAGCGCGATTCCGGCCAGGATAGCTACCACGAGCGGCAGCATCCAGCAGGCCCCTTGCCGGCACTGAGCAGTCGCCATCGCACTCCCCGTCCGGCGGCAATTGTTGAGGGGTGTAAGATGAGTTATCACGCACAGTCACTGACACTGGCACCGGTCTACAGGTAGAACACAGGTAAAACACACAAACACACGCAGCAGGTGGGAGCGGCAGCCGAGGATAGGACTTTTTCGGGAGGCTAATGAATCCACACCGGGCCCGATACAATTTCTACACCTCGAGTCACTGTTGGGTTCTTCTTCCACAGATTCTACGGACAGTAATCACACCCTCCTGTCAGTTAATTGACAGCGGTGGGCCGTTTTGTGGTGCGTCTGTGCCGCCACCGAACACAATTTTTCCCGATGGTACGATAAGGACGTCAGATCCGGTTTTGGGGTGATTATTCTACCCCTGCCCCGAGCACTTAGAGCGATGTTCCTGCCGGGCTCCCGCCGTTGTTCGAAATGTTATGCCCGTCCGGATCGTCCGGATCGCATCCGGATGGTAGCGTCTCGGCCGTGGGCGTGCGCGTCGAGTACGTTCGCCCGACGGTCACTTTCACCCGAGATTCCAAGGAAAGAGAACCTTGAACTTTCCCTTAGCGGTGGAACGCGTTAAAGTTCCTGGAGTCACCAGCCCTGGACTGGAGAACGAACAGGGTTCGTTGCTTACGCGCGCGTTCAGTTCTTTCCACTAGGAACCCCACAATATCACTCTTCTCAAAGCTCACTCTATGTTTCCGGCACGTCGTTCTTGTTTCCGGATGCCGAGAAAACAAAAGCCACACAACACAGAACAAACACACGATGATGACAAACAAATGGCACGCGTTCGCTAAGCGCGTGCGTTCGGTTTGCGACTTGGCTGATTCTGCTCCACACACTAGGGCACACTCGGTCGCCTGCGCAGAAGCGAATGCGTAAGACCGCGAAAAAGAAAGTAGCACTCGCGACGCCCGTTTGCCGGTGCTGCTCGAGACGGTCTTGCTCGTATGCGTCTTGCGTCGGAATTGACCACACTGCTCCGGATCGGCACCGTTCGGAGGCCCCAGTTTTGGTCACGATCGTGCCCCGTGTGCAGACGCTTTCTTTTTACCGCTTCTTTCAGGCCGGCGGACTCTGCGGTCTCTGTTCCGCTCGCATGGGATCACGCACACTCGCAATTTCACCTTTCCTTCACACAGTTTATATCTCTCGGTTTCTCTCTCTCTCTCTTTGTCACTCCCTTCCTATATCACAACCGCTGTGCAGATCGCTTTCTCCGGCGGTTCGATCTTGCTATTGGAACGGAATCCCTCGCGCTACGTGCAGTGACGTCGCGTTACTGGCCGTGGCCGTGGTGTTGCGTCGTCTCGAGTCTACTAGGAAATAGAGCCCACGGTCGCGCAACATATATAATAGAACTCCAGCGTAGCCGAGAGAAAGCTCGGCTATGCTCACGCCCGATTGCCTTCTTTCGCTCACACCTGCTGGCATCCGTATCCGTGCCCGGAATGTCTGTCTGCTTCTGCCCACCGGGTTATGCTCGCTCGATGGTGCTTCTTCAGATGCGGCAGAGCCGATCGGATATTCTCCGGCGTTGCCCGCCCGATAGCCTCTCGAGAAATTGAAACATCATTGACCGATCGTGCTACAGCAGCATCGTATGCTGCATTGCAAGCTGGGAAGAAAGTATCGACTCTCCCTCTCAGCACCTCTCAGCTGTGGTGTCTTGGCGCTGTGGCGCACCTTCTGTACGGAACTGATTCTGCAAAGCACATTCGAAGGTGCGCTTTGTGGTGTTCCTGCGTTCCTACGCTCACTCTGCTCTCTGCTGGTGTCTTTTGTCTAGGTCGCCCGGTTGTTGTGGCACTTGTGCAGCATAGCGCGCAGCGGATCGACAGGTTGAAGATGCCTCCGTAAGGATTATTAAGAGCATCTTGTGGATGTTTTTATTTGCAGCCCGGGACGACACGTTGGACAAGTGGACGAAAAGCGCTCGATCACTTACGGGTTTGCCGTGCTCTGTACACCGGTGTCCCAAGGAGCTATCCCTTGTCAAGTGATAAATTAGAAAAGCACTCACCATTTGAAATTGTTCCCTCGAGTGTTGTGAAACGTCACTCTTGGGCGGAAGACGGGGTGCATGTGTTTGTGTGAGGAATGTTTTTAAGCTCATTGATGAACGGCTCCAAATTGGCTTGGAATAGGAATGCGATGCTCGTTAGATGGACTAAATGCTCTCTGTTAAGGAAATGTGATGGTCAGAGAAGTCATGACACATTTGTTATGAAGAGGTATGATATTTTCTCGACATTATTTTCAAGCTGTGTGTGTGTGTGTGTGGTCATGCTTGAGAGCCAATCTCAAGGAAAATCCACAAGTTTTAACAGACAATTTACTTTTAAAAAAGGGATGCTCCGGTGGTGATACGATAGTGGCGCCGGTCTTCACACGAGAGGATCGCGGGTCAAATCCCATCCGTATGGTTGTCTTGTAGTAAGGCCTGACTATGTGCACGTGCAGTAAGGCACGTATGTGCTATTACTAAACCTTAGAAGGCTATTGGATGGTTGATATGAGGCCTTTAAGCCAGGCAAAGAGGGAGCAAGACTCATAGAACTGGAGTCTGTCGCTTTGAGTTCTATCTGCAAGATCTTCTTCTTCCTTGATCAAATGAATTCTTGAATTCCTCACTATGGGAGGACGGCCCGGATGGGATTTAAACCCCAGTCCTGTAGTAAGAATGTAAGTTATCCACTACATTTAGCAACATCTCCAAAAATCACTCGACATAACGCAGTTATTCTTGCAATCCCTGTATTACGAGGATATCCAGCCAACAATGGATACCTTTTTATTTTCATTTTCCTTTAATTGTTAATGCTACTCATAATCTAATTGATATCTATTAAAGTAAGCATCTACTCCGTTTCGTTAGTATACATTTGAAGGGGTTTTATTATTTCGAAGTTTATTCATAACAGGTATCGAAATATGAAGAATTCTTTCCTTATCTTTTTTAAAGATCCCCTTATGTTTTTCCTTAAAAAGAATTTTTTTCCATATTTTTTATTGTATTTTTCATATTTGTTTAAACACAAAAATATCAAATGATCATTCAAACATTTAAACATGTGTTAAAAGATGGTTTAATCTCTTTCCTGTATGTTTAATCTTAGTAGAATCACGGGACGTAAACATTATTATCTAAGATTTGTTGGACTTGTTTCAAAACACATCGGGAGTTTGGAATAAACCCATGGCTAAAAAAGTATAAAATAAGTGCAATAAATAAAAAGGTGATAAAATGTAAAACATAAAATACATAAACATAAAATCAATCTTAATTGAACTCATCCTTTCATCTGCGAAGCAGAATATTTTTGCAAACTCCTTTCAACAGCAGCGAACAAGAATGAACCATTCATTCGACACTCGATTGAACCTGCCATTTTGCCTCGCACGGCTCGCAATGGCATCCCGTGCGATAATGGCAATGGTTATGACGATGGTTCGGTACTTCCGATCATCAGCGCGATCGGCCGTTATTATGTGTGGATGATGTATGCTCCACCGCTTACCGCTATAATGTGTACCAGTGGCCCATATTTGGTCGATCGATTGCGTAGATTCCGCATGGTCTCCGCAGCGCCATTGCATAGGTGGTTCAGGCTGTTCGTTGAGAGCTGACCGTGTTCGGTTCCTTTTGCCGGCGAGCAGTAGTAAAACATACCTTGTGCCCCGCTGAAAGGGTGTGCGTTATGTGTGCGTGTTTAATTGATTTGTTTTGCAAAAACAAACAATGGAAGATAATTGACGGGGGCGTTAAGGTATGGTGGTGTTTCAATATTAGTTGAGGCTTGTTTTAAGCTCTTTTAAATACAGTCGAAACAATCAATCCTTAATAAAAATTACCCATATTTTGCATCAAATGGTCAGAGATTTACATCGCCACTTAAAAAACATTTATGCCTAGCTTGTGACAGCTGGGAATCAGAATCAGCAATTGATCGCTCTATGTTTGCTGTTGGCCCAGGAATTCCCAACCATTTAATCGGAAACATCGACCAAACCGCATACGAAACGAGGCGTCACATCGAAATCGCTCTCGTTGACATTTATTTACGACAATGGGTCCACGGTCACGGGAGCAAAAACAAAAAGCGCATAGGGAAAAATACGTATATATGTATGAACGTATCGCATGCATAAATAGCGGGAAAATGCGAATTTTCTGCTCACTAGGTGGAGTGGAAGGGGGAGGTCTTGGAGGAGAAAAAGGAAGCAATGTCATGGTGGCCGGGTAGGTAGGTAGATAAAAACCAATTGAACCGTTTTTCAGTGCACACAAACTGTTTCCCCGGAAAGGAACGTTCGGAGGCTGCCATTGCACTTGAGAGAAAGTGTATAAACACACAGACACACACACTTACTTATGTGCATGTTTCCGGCGGCAAAGCGCATGCACGGGCACGGGGATAGTTTTATTTGTGGCGTAGAACAAGTTTCCGTCCCGGTTGTTGAGTGTTTTATTTGTCATTGAGCTTTTCATATCGTTCTGCGCTTGATAGGCGCTTTAGATAGGCAGTTTGCAAAAGGGATCATATTTCTGCACAAGTCTAATGTTACAGCTGTTTTCCTACGATTTTGTGTTTATTTTTGAAATGTATTTATAGCAAGAAATTAAATTTGAATTAGTGAAAAGATATATTAACAATTATTAGATACGCTCGACAGCAAAAAACTATAATCCATTTAAGGCAGGGAAACCTTTGTCCGAAGTCTGCTGTGAACCGCTCCGTAAGAAAGTGTCCACTCGGTGTCGTTCGGTTGCCACTGAACTTGATTGCCCGTTCGAGTCGTGCACTTTCCCCTTCGGAACGGAGCGGCTGGCACCATGGTGCATGTGCCGCAGATAAGTGGATAATAACATTATTTCCAAACGACACGACCAATGAGAATCTCAAACCTTTCCGCGCCACAGCTTGGGCCGGGGGGCCGACAGACTCTAAACGGGGAAAAATTGTCATCGAAAGAATTGATGGAAGTGTGGGCCGGTGGCGGGCGAGAGAAATACGATCGTTGTGTCGGGATAATGACGACATTGTTTAACGTTTATTACCAACAACAATAATGAGCTGGCCATTCGGTTTCACTTGATTTCCGCTGGAGGTGTGTTTGGGAAGCGCTATTATCGTGTTTTAATGTGTTGTTCAATCCATCGGGTCATTCGCTTAGAGGGGAAAAGTTTTTTTTTGCTACACGTGTAGTATTTGTGAATTCAATTTTTGGCAGGTAATATTTGAAACTTTGGCTTAAAAAATGTCTTGTTTAAGAAAATAAGAATAAATGAGGAATTTTTTTTTTAAAAGATACACAAAGAAATGTTGTATCTTATTGTAAAAATACAATTTTGTTTTTGTTTAGAAATTATTCAAAAAAGACGTATAACTACTTGAACATTAACAATATTTTCAACGTTCACTTCACACTCACTTAGGACTTTTAAAACAAAATTATTCCGAGTGTCCTTCATGTTATGACCGAGCTGTTAGTAGTTAAAGACTTTTCCATTTAATCGAGGCTTTATCGAGAATGGAATCTTATCTGGAACATCTCCCTGTATGCGGGACAGATCGTGATGATTTCGCTACGGATTATGTCTGCTTTAGGTCACGTCAAACTTTAAAAGGCAGGGCAAAGCATCCCGAGATTGTTCCATTTTTTATAAATACACGAAGGCAACACCTGTAGGTAGAACACTATTTTTGAATTTAGATAAGAGATTTTAGATCCTTTTGACCTTTATACTATAGGATAGTTTCATGCATGCCCTGTAATTAAACAATTGGCCAAAAATAATCCTAACAGTGCGTGATCCGGAGATCTTCTTCTTCTTCCTTGGCACTACAATCTTGGAAGGTCTCAGCCTGCCATTTCTGGCTTTCTGTGACTTAAACTGTGACTGTGACAGTCGCCTCGGCCACTGGGACCACACCTGTTCGGAGATGTACACAAAAGTAGATCTACAAATTTATCACAAATCTTCAAGTTACAAATAAGAGTTCTATAACAGACATGGTTGATTCTGATTCTATATCGATTTTTTTTTGTTCATGGACAACTTTTGGATCTATATAGAACCAAGCCTAGACCGAGGGAAGTAAGTGATTCTGAAAAATCCTGCTACCAAGTAATTAAAAAATGAGTTTGACCCGTGAAATAAATCGCTATAAAAATCATTAAATTTATATACTATTCAGTAGTCAGATTCAATCTGGGTGCCCGGTACTGGAAGACCCATAAGTCATCCAAAAGAACCTCCCGTCTTCATCCATGGTAACATGTTGAGTAACATGGTAACATCCATGAATCACGTTGGACAACACGAGACAAGAATATCGGGTGCAAGCCCCGTATGATAACGTTATGTGCACAACTGTGCTCATTGATATTAATTGTCATTTGAATTTTTGTATTCAAATGACAGTTCAGTCTGCCTTGAGAAATTATGTCCAACTCTTTTTTGATGATTCTCTGCAAGGATTAGTGAGAGTTGACATTTGGTGCAGTACTATGAAGCAAATATTGAATGCCTAACTGCCACCTTCCATGTTTTGAGGCGATGTGGTAGCCGATCCCATCCAGTCCGCCTCCCTGTACGCCGGTCTAATTATCAAGCTCACACTGATAACGTGTTCACTCCGACCGACAATCAAGTCACAGACAGTCAACAATGGCAGACCACACTTGCGAAGTTGAAGCGCAAAAATACAACAGTCCCTGCAAAATACTGTATTCAAAAATTGCAATATCTTTGTCATTACAAGATATTTTTTTGATTTTTTTCTCGGTGGGAAATATAATTTTGTGCCATCCAAAGCTATTCATTTTAAACTAATTTAACCTTTCACGGCACCTGCATAAATATCAATCACATTCCACCCACTGTTAATGATTTTTTAGCTATAGATAACAAAACAAAATTAACTGCCATAACTGAGTGACGATCATGTGCTGCATCGGTGCAATAAATCTTCAACATACTCACCCGGGGCGTATGTTGGTTATCGTTTTAAAAGGTGAGAACTAAACAGTTGGCTGTCGTTTACAACCGGAGGCGTGATTGCAGAAACAAAAAAAAAAACAAAACAAAATGCGAAGAGGAAAAACGAAAGGAAGTCAGATACCGGTGGGAAGCATCCACACGGGATGCAAATGTCTTGGGGGAGAAAATTTATTTCTTTAAACGCTTCGGAACGGTACGAAACCGCAGATCGGCCACCGGCACAGGTGGTTTTGCTGCCCCGTGCGCGATGTTATATGCTTTCACGAAGAAAAGTAAAAACCATTTCTCCGAAGTTCCAACCCACGGAACATCCCGCACATCGGCGCACACTCCGCACTGTTAACGACAGTGTAATGCATCGCGATTGTCGTTATTTTCTGTCGCTACACGCTGTCGCTATTATTGGCAATAAATTTGCATCAAAAACATCCCATCGCACGCATGTACAGGTCTCCGGTTATGCAAATAGTCGTAGCTTTCGCTTCTGTGCTACGGTTCATGTTGTTTTTTTTTCTTGCTTTGGACCGTACGTCGGTGGAATCGTTCGCTGCGAGTGTGCATCATATCGGTGCATCAGATAATAATAGTGGGAGTTTTCGGACAAAAGTAAGCCCACGTTGGTATTTGTTTTTCCACCGGCATCAGCCGGACTGGTTGGTACGATGGTAGGGAAAACGTGTGGTCGTACTGTAATGCAATCTTGATGCAACACAAATGGTGGAAGTTTTCACATAGTTTTCGTTGATACGGCGGGGATTCCTGGAAAATGGATACTGCATGGGAACTTTACTGAACCGATCGGTTAGGTTTATGGGAGAAAATGTTCAGCGATAATCGTTTATTTGACAGCTTTTAAAATGTGTTAATGAGTTTATTATTTTATGACACTCATTCATAACATGCGGATGAGTGATAAAATCTTAGTGATCCAAGGCCTTCTTCTTATAGGTTATAAGGCTTCAAGTATAGAGTATAGTATAGTATAGATATTGTACTCCAAGATTCGATCTTCACATCCCTCAATTGTCACTTTTAACTCTTGTAATACTGTTCAAATTACTGGTATTTTTAAATCATTCCAGGCTTTAAATAAAATGATCTCTTCGATGCTTTATGCAACGCGACTTTCTCTGTCTATACCTATAGAAATACAGGTAAACATAATGAGCAGCAGCTTCTTGTGATGAGCAGTGGATAGGGATTATATGGAGAACATCTTAAGGTGAGATTTATGTCGCATTACGCCAGTGAACCAAAGAAATAGGTGACCTCCAAGTCGTCCAAAACTTCGCCTTCCTGGGGTCATAATTAGCACCGACAACAACATTGCTGTTAAGTTGCGCGCCAAGGTTGCCAGTTGCTTCTATCACATCCGGAGAAAACTTCTCCTCTCAGAAAAAAAAGCTGAGAATACATTTACCATGTGCAGTCCCAGTACTCACAAACGCCTCTGAGACATGCACTCTGTCCAAAACAGACGAAACCCTCTTAGCTGCGTTTGAGAGGAAGATGGTCAGAAGGATTTTTGGATCGTACACCATCCTGCAGCATATTAGATTCGCAAGGCTCCGGTCGGCTAGTTATGTCATGAGAATGGCACCGGACGACCCAGCCCGCGTAGTCCTTTTAGGCCATCCACTCGGACAAAGGAGGCGTGAAACTGAGATGGAGTGATGGCGTTGATGCATCCGCCACACAGCCCGGCATAATCGATTGGTAGACTTATCGCTCTGCAGTAAAGATTCTGAGTACTGTCATTATGATTTGTTTCTGTCTTCTACGTGAATATTGGACGAGCTATAGCTGTGCGTGTACCTGTTAAAAATACGGATGTAAACTGTGTGGTTACTTAACGAACATTACCTTCAAGCTTCCATGCCTGAGCTGTTGACGGTTTGAGTGCTACGGACACATTTGAACTGTAAATTCCTCTTGTACTGCTTTCTTGGCCTAACGAACTCTTTTAAAATAATGTTTGCCATTTCCTAGATTTATTGATACCGCATAGTTGGATAGTCAATTTTTACTATGGGAGAACCGGGCCACCCCTGCATGTTCTTATATCCTAAGAGTATAAAATAAACGTTGCGATCATAATTCAAAGAGGTTTCAATGGTCTTTAACATTTATTCATATCAGGCAACGCTGAAAACAATCTTTATACGTGTGGACAAGATTACCTCTTGAAATAACACCGCTCCGTAGCTTCACTTTCCACAGCCCCACATACTTTACCCAATATGGAGCATTACATTGTATCACTTCCAAGCGCTTGCCATTACACCGCCTTTGTGCGTGTGCTTAATATGTCGATTAAACATTGGCAGCGAGCAATTTTGCACACTCCCGGTATGTGTGTTAATCGATTAAGTCTGCCTCCCCGACGGGGCCGAGTGCTACCGAGAGCCATCAATTTTCCGGTCGCGCGAGGCACAGGTGTGAAAGCAATTCGAGGGTTTGGGTTTTGCGTATTAAAACCGCTCGTTCCCGTCGAAACCAAGTGGCATACTGGTCGATTGGTTTCCGCACGCATACATCACTTTTGCCCGGGGAATGTACGAAATGAAGATGATTTTAAACGAATTTCGATGGTGGAAAATTGGATCGCTAATTGTGCCGGGAGGAAGACTCCAGATGTGGCGTGCGAGTAAAATGATTGTTAAACTACGTTTCACAAATTATGTGCAAATGGAGGGTCAAATGGGAGATATGTGAATGTTTACAGAGCGTATGCAAAGTTGTCTAGCATAATCGGTAGAAGAAACGTAAACTTTAGCTTGAAAGTAGAAGTTAGAAACATATACTTTTGTTTGACTATTTGAAGGTCATGAAGGGGTTTTACTGCCCAAAAATGCCACGAATGAATTAGTGGTGAAACTAAAACTGAAGCTCCAGATATCAACTGTGTTCAGACATGCACAAGAGTCCATCACCATCCCTGCTCTGTACAGTGCGTTTCTGCATAAAAGCAATCCAAAAAACCCCAACCCATGCTGCTTGCAAGCATCCCTTTACTTTCCTCAAGATCCTCTCAGAAGTTCCTCTGCGTACTCGAAATTCCATCATCATCATCACCGAACGAGACGCAGGGAAAGTTTCACTCGAACCGTTTTTCATACAGAACTCGACCGATCCTTCTGGACACGATTGGCCCTCGAACCAGTGTCCGGTCTAGAGCACCAAATCGCGATGGCGTGCAGACAAGTAGCAGTTTCACTTTTCAGTCATCGGCTCCCAATCGAATCGAGCAGTGGCTCAGTCGTCACGTGTGCTGGTGCGTTCACTTGACACGCATCGTAAAGGGGTTGATGTACAGTCTTTTTGTTGTTGTTGTTCCGTTTCTCATTCCGGGGATCACCATCCCTGGTTTGGTTCCGGTTCTTCCGGGAAGATCGTGAACAGCCACTCGCCAGTACGAACAGACACGCTTTTCGTGCGCATTGTACGGAACCTCAACGAGCGCGGATAAGAGTCGTGCAGTATCTTGATTTCCGGAAAATTGAATGGTCTTCCAATTGGAGTTTGACGTCAAGTGAAAGAAATGCATGAGGCGACAGGCGGACACAATTTTAGCCATCCAGCCCCCTTTCTAATCCGGGGTGCGGGTGCGATCGCTCACGATCCGCGCGAATTGGTCCGATTGGGAGCGTTTGCAACAATGGGGCACGACGGGATCGGATTCTCAGGCTGATGATTGTTTCCCTTCGTTATTGATTAATGGTAAGGTGTGAGAGGTTTCAATAAAAGGTTTAATAAGCGTGTGCAATAAAATTAGGCTTAGCTCGGTAAAAGCTATTTTGTAGTTTAATTTTTCTTGCGTCGTTGAGATCTTATGAGTCTCCAAAAGAATTTTACGTATCATGAGCCAAAGTCAATTTATTTGAAGGAATGTCTGCCAACAAGGGTTCTTATATTACTAAGGGAGGAGGAGAAATATTTGTGATAGGATATTACATAGGGGGTGAGGAAGAATTGATGAGTCTGTAACGGAAGTGGGAGGGAAGGTGGGGGAGGTAGATTGTAGTCAAATAAATAGTGCAAACTATTCTGGTCTATACGAAGCGCTACTCGCGTCGCAAACTTGATTTTCCGTCAAAATGCTGTTGCGGGTTTTGACATATAGTTACGCATAATAAGACACCGTCAAGTCGCCACGCGCGCACTTTCCGACGCGCATGTCAACAGCGAGCTGGCAACCGGACCCGACACGTGGACACGCGCTTCCGCTCCACGACAGCCGCTACCAGTGAACCAGCCAGGTCAGCTTAACGCCAAAGCAGGTCATTTGAAACATATTCCAGCCGATGTTAGTTAGTTACGATTTAGAGATCAGGGAATAAAGTAAGCTTTTTGTAAAAAGTACTCCCACCGTGTCGTTTCTATAACTGGCGCAGCCGTACGGAGTCAGCTGAGTGAAAGACTGTGATAACAGTGGAAAAATAACGGACAAACAAAATCGTTGTTAAAGTGTTCCCGCATAAAACAGTTTGTGTAACGCAACCTGAGCATTCGCGACAAGCAGACGTCTTCGTCGTCGTGGAATTGAGGAACCCCCTGCAGACTTCACCTGGAGAACCAGCATCGTCAGCCCGGCTTACGCTACACGACAGCAAAACAAATCGTAAGTATTTTTTTCTTTTCTTTGCATTTACGAAAAATCGTAAATCGAAAGCGCACTACCAGATAGACGCTTCGATTGGAGACGCGTACTACCAGAAAGACGCGTATTCAGCAGTGAAAGTGTTAAAATTATTTGCGTCCCTAAATATTTAGGTAGGGAAGTGACAAGTGTTGTGAACTTCCAACAATCACGTTCCGCACTACCAGATAGACGGAGGTGATTAGCTTAAAGCCACTACCAGATAGAGCTTTAGGTTTCAATCAATAATTAATGCCAAACTTCAAAGACAAGGTGTTTAAGAAGGCACAAGCATTGCTTCAGGAAAAAGGTTTCAATTCTGAAACTAGTTCAGAATCAGAAGAAAGTGCAGTGTCTGGAGAATATTCCCACGTACCCATAGAAAATTTGGATTTGTCTCTTGATAACCTTGATCTCGCAATGAATTCTCAAGCTCAATCTATCCCAACGGAGAATTTGAGTGACCAGTTGGCTAGTATGATACAAGTTATGGAGAATATTAGTGCAAGGTTAACGCAACATGATTTACAATTCCAAAGTATCTGCGAAAACCAGCGAGTAACTAATCACCCAAATGAACCTATCATTCGGGGAGTGACAATGGCAGGTGATCCGTTCCGTATCCCTGACCCCATTAAAATGTTGCCCACTTTTAATGGCAATAAGAGACAACTGTATAGTTGGCTTGAAACAGCACAAAAAACGCTAGATTTATTCGGAAACCTAGTGGCACCCAATATTTTTGAAATCTACGTGACTGCTGTTATAAACAAAATTGAGGGGCATGCTAAGGATATACTATGCACAAATGGGAACCCCAAAACATTTGATGATGTAAAGAAAATTCTAACAGGGACTCTTGGTGATAAACAAGAGCTTTCTACCTATAATTGCCAACTATGGCATAACAAAATGGATAATGGCAATGCGCATAAGCATTACCAGAAAACAAAAGAAATCGTTCACAACATAAAATCATTAGCAAAGCAAAATCCAAAGTATGATCAACACTGGGATGCCATAAATGATTTTATAGACGAATACACCCTAGCAGCATACGTTAGCGGGCTGCAAAAACCATATTTTGGGTACGTACAAGCTGCAGAACCCAAAACAATAGAAAATGCGTATGCATTCATATGCAAGTTTTCCTCAAATGAGTTAAGTAAGAATCTCACTGAAGATAACAAACAATACTCTCGAGCTTCGAGTAGCCTTCGAACTGCAGTGTCTGAAAACAACAAAGGTCTACCCGGAAAAAAAATCTATAATGCAAAAAATGTACAACCCCTGCGACAGGATTACAAACTTCAAAAACCAACTAACACAGATCCGCCTACCGAACCTATGGAAATAGGGTCATCTAAGAGCAGATTAACTTTAAACAAGAAGCAAATTTTTAATGCAGAAATAACACAGCCTTCTGATAATGACGATTCCGAGACTGAGGAGGGATTGGACATAAATTTTTGCTTAACTCTCCCAGAACTCGAAAATACATAAATTACTTACCTTACATTACATCAAGTAATCAATCAAACAAAAGTTTGAAAATTTTGATTGATTCCGGTGCAAATAAAAATATAATACGACCAGGAATACTATCAAATGTTAAAACAATAACTGGCACTAAAATAAACAACATTGCTGGATGCCAATACGTTAATAAGAAAGGAAGTATCAACTTACTAGGCGATAAGCTTCCAAACCAAATATTTTATGAAATGCAGTTTCACGATTTTTTTGACGCACTGATTGGATCAGAATGCATGGCTAAGAACAAAGCCAAAATAAACTTCGAAGACGAAACATTTGAAATCGGAAACATAAAATTGAAATACGAAAAATATTTTCCTACACAAAAATTATATTCGCACCATATAGAAATGGAAACGACAGTTAATGGTGACTGGTTAGTACCAACATTTCAAAAACTTTGTAACGGAGTTGTGATTGAGCCTGGCTTATATAGAGCCGATAATAACAAAACAATCACCAAAATATTAAGCACACAAAACGTTCTACCTATTATTAAAGGAAAATTGAACTTAACAGTAAACAATTTCGAAACGGTTTCTCCCATTCCATTGCAAAGAGAAAGTGGAATTACAAAACAAAATCTGAATGAAATAATACGTACCGACCATTTATCATTATTAGAAAAAGATAAATTGTTTGAAACAATTATGGCTAATCAAAAAGTTTTATTAAGAGCTGAAGAGAAACTTACAGCAACATCGGTGGTAAAACATAAAATTTTAACCACTGATGATAATCCAGTCTACACAAAGTCATATCGATATCCACACGCTTATAAATATGATGTAGAAGAGCAAATCAAGGAATTACTCGATAACGGAATCATTCAACATTCAATTAGCCCTTACTCATCACCAGTTTGGGTTGTTCCAAAAAAACTAGATGCGTCCGGAAAACGTAAGGTACGCGTTGTTATTGACTATCGTAAGATCAATGACAAAACGATAGATGATAAATTCCCCATACCTCAAATAGAGGAAATTCTAGATAACCTTGGAAAATCGGTTTATTTTACCACCCTTGATTTGAAATCAGGATTTCACCAAATCGAAATGGATCCTGATCACCAAAAAAAGACAGCTTTTTCAACGGCTCTAGGACATTTCGAATTCACAAGAATGCCTTTTGGCCTGAAAAACGCTCCGGCAACATTCCAAAGGGTTATGAATAATATTTTAACAAATTTTATCGGATCGATTTGCTATGTGTATTTGGATGATATTATCATAATTGGGAAGAACCTAGAAGATCATCTAGACAATGTTTCAAAAATACTTAAAAGATTAAGTGATTTTAACCTAAAAATTCAATTAGATAAGTGTGAATTTCTTCGCCGAGAAACAGAATTCTTAGGGCATGTCATCACTTCAGACGGCATTAAACCCGATCCAGACAAGATTAGAAAGATTAAAGATTGGAAGCTTCCACGAAGTCAAAAAGAAATAAAACAATTTCTAGGACTCGTTGGTTATTACCGACGATTTATCAAAGACTACTCAAGAATTACAAAACCTCTTACCAAATACTTACAAAAAGATAAAGAAATAAATGTAAGTGACAAAGAATATGAAGAGGCATTTGAAGGATTGAAAAATATTTTAGTCTCGGATCAAATCCTATCTTACCCTGACTTTCAACATCCTTTTATATTAACAACGGATGCAAGCAATTACGCTCTAGGTGCCGTTTTATCACAAGAAATTGATAAAATCGAGAAACCCATTGCTTTTGCTAGCCGTACCCTGAACAAGACCGAGTTGAACTATTCCACAACAGAAAAAGAGGCTTTAGCCATCATGTGGGCAGTAAACAAATTCAAACCCTACCTTTATGGTAACAAATTCACTTTAGTTACTGACCATAAACCCCTAGTTTTCATAAAAAATTCAAACAAGAATGCTAAATTGCTTCGATGGCGTTTAGATTTGGAAAATTATGATTACGACGTTGTATATAAAACAGGAAAGACCAACGTAGTGGCTGATGCGCTCAGTAGAAAAGTCGAAATAAACGCTAACGAAATAGAAAATAGCGTTACGATAGATGAAGTATCGCTGGAAAATAATTCCAGTTCTGCTGACACAATACATTCAGCCAGAACATCCGATGATTATTATTTACATTTAACAGAAAGAGCCATCAATACTTACAGAAATCAAATTATTTTCAAAATTACAAATTCAGAATCCGTTGTCAAAGAGCAAATTTTCCCAGGTTACACGAGGACCACTATTTGTTCAACATCGTTTAATACTAGCAAAATTACAAATTTTTTGAAAGAGCATTCAAATGGAAAACAGAATGCTTTGCTAGCCCCTGAATGTTTACTAAATGTAATCCAACATTCATACAGAAAAAGCTTCTGCAATTCGAACTGCCATTTCGTTATTACGCAAAATATGGTTCAAGACGTGACATCAGAGACAAGGCAAGACATTATTATACGAAAAGAGCACGAAAGAGCACATAGAGGTATGACAGAAGTTGAAAGACAACTTAAACGCTCTTACTTTTTCCCAAACATGATTAAAAGAATCAAACAGCTAATTAATTCATGTACAATTTGCACTCAACATAAATACGAGCGAAAACCATATAATATAAAAATTTCCTCACGCCCAGTAGAAAACGGTCCGTTTCATAGAGTCCACATGGATATTTTTGGAATGGATAAACATTATTATCTTTCTTTAATTTGTGCATTCTCAAAGCACCTTCAGCTTATAGAAATCAAATCCAGAAACATGACGGATATTCGCAATGCCCTTTCACAGTATTGCAGAACTTTCAGACCACCCAGAAAAATTATTTGCGACCATGAAGCCGCTTTCACTAGCATTCAATTTCAAGAATTTCTATCTAACTTTGGTACCGTCATCGAATTCGCCTCGTCGTCAGAGTCGAATGGTCAAATAGAAAAAACTCACAGTACTATAATAGAACTTTTTAATACAAACAAACATAAATTTAACGACAGTCCATCGTCAGAGATAGTGCAAATAGTGAACTCTTTATACAATGATACAGTGCATACAGTCACTACTTTCACTCCAAACGAAATCATTTTCAACCCAGGTTATACGACGAATCCTGCAGAAATGACTGAAAATGCGAACAAAATTTTTCAAGAAGTCACAAAAAGGCTTCAAGAAGCTGCTAAAAGAATGGAAAAAAATAACGAAACAAAAGAAAATCCTCCTGTTGTAAATGAAGGAGAGGATGTGTATATTAAGAAAAATACAAGAAAAAAACTAGACCCACGCTTTTCAAAAGCAAAATGTTTGCAAAATCAAGACAAAACTATCAAAATTGCACCGAGAAAAGTAAAACGTAGCAAAAATAAAATTCGACGCATAAGACATTAATTATACATGAAACTAATATTACTTTATCTTTACAGGAACAAAATAAGGATTGGGACCTAACACTGAAGGCATACCAGTACCATAACTATCTTTTTTCTCTTTCAGCATTCTTCCGAAGAAAGCAATAGTCCGGACGATAAGGAGTCTTATTTTTATGAAAACAAATCAGTTTAATATCGTGAAACATAACCATTACAACGTAAAAAAAAAGGTAGAGAAAATGAAATTATTAGGGGTAGAGAAAATGAAATTATTAGGGTTGATTTTCATTTTGATGCTATGTAATACAAATGCACAAGAACTAAAAATAACAAATTTAATAGATCAACCAATTCTCATACTAGAAAAACATCCATGTAAAATGCAAATAGGTAACATTAACGTAGTTCATGAAATCAACTTAACAGACATCGAAAATACTATAAATCAGTTAACTCAAGTTGTTTACAGACCAACCAATAGTTCCCTATCCATAATCGCGAAACATAAAATCAGTAATTTGCATTCAAGTTTAATTCACATAAAACCAAGGAAACGTTTAACTAGGAGCATAGAAGCTATAGGGTCGGCTTGGAAATGGATCGGAGGAAGCCCAGATGCTCATGACCTGCAGATTATTAATAGTACAATGAACGAACACATTGAAAGCAACAACATGCAATTTCTCGTCAACGAACAACTCGGAAACAAAATTAAAGCACTTACAAGCGAGATGGAGCAACTCATAGTACGGAAAAACGACATCGTTCTGAATGAATTTGACATGTTGATGGCATTGATCAATATAGATACGATCAACAATATACTAGACAATATACTAGAAGCGATATCGTTGTCTAAAATGTCAATAACAAGCATCAAACTATTGTCTCCTCAAGAAATCGCCATAGTAATACAACTTTTAGCAGATCAAGGAGTTAAGACGGATGTTCCCGACGAAGCCATTACTTACGTTACACCTAAAATCGCAGTTAATCGTGAGAAGCTGTTGTTCATCCTTAAGGTCCCAGAGTTACAAAAGGATGAATCAAAAATAATTGAAATCTTTGCGCTCAATCACAATAATTCCACAATTAAACGATATCCGAGGAACCTTCTGCAATACAAACAGAAACTATACACAACAACAAAACCAGAAGAATACGTGCAAAAATACGCCTATGCTTTGGAATTTAAAGACGAATGCATTTATCCTATGGTAATGGGGAGAGAAAGTAATTGTATAGTAACTCCGCAATACGCAAACACGTCCATGCTAATAGCAGATAATCTCCTGTTGATTGAGAACGCAGACAGACAGCTCATCAAATCCGATTGCGGCCCTAATGATAGGATACTGACAGGAAATTTCTTACTCACGTTTTCAAATTGTACAATACAATTCCAAGATAAGAAATTTACATCAAAGGAAATTCATGTAAAAAATCCTTCAGTATCTGGAACAACGTTCAACATCGCAATCCATCGGAAAGTTGTAGAAACACCTTTGGCGTCCCTAGACAATAGAACATTGACAAATCGCAAACACATCGAACACATCTACTTGGAACAGTACAAAAACGTTACTTGGAATTGGAGCCTGTTAAGTGGAATTGGAATTTCCACTGCCGTATCTATAACCATGATCATTATTGCCTATGTCTATTTCAGTCACCTCGTCTCTGCTATTTTATCCCAAGTCGGAAAAAGGAAACACCGCATTCGGAATGAGTCCCGTAGCCATCGTAGTGCAGATGATACCGTGGGAAGTTCGAACGCGTGAGGGCACGCTTTTTCACCCCCCGGAGGAGTTACGCATAATAAGACACCGTCAAGTCGCCACGCGCGCACTTTCCGACGCGCATGTCAACAGCGAGCTGGCAACCGGACCCGACACGTGGACACGCGCTTCCGCTCCACGACAGCCGCTACCAGTGAACCAGCCAGGTCAGCTTAACGCCAAAGCAGGTCATTTGAAACATATTCCAGCCGATGTTAGTTAGTTACGATTTAGAGATCAGGGAATAAAGTAAGCTTTTTGTAAAAAGTACTCCCACCGTGTCGTTTCTATAACTATATATCCATACAAAACTCTCACATGAAAAAAGGAGGTCTATCACAACGGCGACGTGAAGTAACATAAAGGGGTATGGAAGACAGAACAGTCAGTCAGACCGAGCATCTGATAGCAGAAGAAATAGGTGGCAGAGTAGACATGAAGATATCTACGGACAGTATAGAAAAGCGCGTAAACCTTCTCTGGATCCTAATCCTGCTTATTGTGGTACCACATACAGAATAGTTCCAAGTCAACTTACGAGGTGGCAGCCTGAAAGAGACGATATATCATTTAGTTGGAAATGGGTCAGGGTGGTTTTGGAGGGTTTGACAATAAAAAGACTAGGACACAGGTAAAACTAAATTAATATCATTAGTGAACAAAATATGTCCATCAATAGAGAGGAAATTGAAAGATCCAAGAATGGATGGACGTCCAACTGGACAACGTGTGTTCCAATTTGACTGAATTTTTATTTCGATTTTATAAAATTGATCTCAGTCAGCAAAGAATTGGTTTCCCAAAGCCAAGTTATCCAAATTCTGCTCATTAAGGGTCATGCTATCAAAAACTTTTTTGAAGCCGGTGTATAGGGCATCAATTTGACGTTTAAAAACAATGTTGGACATAACTTTGAACACGAAACTCATGAGGTTTGTTGACGTTGAGCGTTTGGGCATTACAATATTATGATTTGGAAATATAATTTAACCCCTGGATTGGACAACATATTCAAACACTTTGAACATCGCACAAAGGATACTGACAGCATGATAATTAGGGACGACCGAACGGTCACCTTTCATAAAAGATAACATAGATGCAAACAACAAAATGTTGCAATCAACTATGGTACTAGGCGTTTAAACTAGAGCCTCTGAAAGAGACACTGTACTGCTGCATGGGTCAATGGAAACGCCAGAGAAATGCCTAGCGAAAAACTCGCAGCATCCAGAGACCGTATCAAGCACTTCAACATCTAAGGAAATGCAGGAAGGTGCTAGATACTGCTAGATTGAAGATATTAGAAAATCGCCAGAATAAACTCCAGTATGCCGTTAAAGTATATTAAAACATACTCGAGAGTTTTCAATTCTCGAATATTGTTCGCCCAACATTATGAGCAAAGCTACTAACAGGAGCGACAAGAACTGAAGGTTTTGAACTGAAAGGGCATCACACTTTAAAAGCAATGTTGGTGCGAAAACAATCCTACACATTGCGACAACGAAATGGGTCAAACAGCACCACCACCACCACCGAACACTTTCGGTCCATCAATTGCCATTAAAATCTATCGTTTCGCTGGACACTTTTAAATGGAAAACCAAAATCTTCCCCAAACGAAAAACCCGAACATTTAAATGCTACTTTTTAACTGTCGTTTTCTCCATTAAAGCGCGCCGCTCGATATCGCTCGATAGCAGCCGACGGCTTAATGACTACGAAGGCTTAGCGTATCGTTCAACGTGTGTTGCGATGGGTAGACGACTTCTGGCAAAGCTTACCCTGGGCCCGTGTCAACAAACGAATCAGTAATGCTTTCCCGTAGGGGTTGGATACATTTTTTTGCCGTTGTTGATTTGGTTTCGGTTTCTGTTGCTTCTATCCGAATTGTACTGCGACGCGCAGATGACTTTCTTTGCAGTGCCGGAAATTGACATCCATCTATCCAGCTTTCCGCAGCATGGTAGTAGAAGGAAAAAAAAACTCGAGGAAACATTCCGAAAGATCCGTCAATTGATGAAGCGCTTTTATTTGCTGTATCTATTTTCAGGGGTAGGTTTTCTTTGTTTGAGCAGTTCGAGGTTTTTTTTTGTTACTTTGGCTGATGTTTCCTCTCGTATTTGACAATCGAAAGTTTTCCCTGAAATACACAGGAAAAAAAAACCAAGACGACGACTTGAAAAACCCATCAAAACGCAACACACACACACAGGCTAGACATGGAAAGCAAAAGTTGTGGCGTGATGGTGAAGTACTTCGCGCGAAGAGCAAGGGTTAAACGGGAAGGTACACACGTTCAAAGTGTGATTTTGCTAAATGGTTCTGTGTCGTTTTCCCCTGCGGAGCAATTAATCTGTTACCGAGCAATGGAAGATTGCTCCAAGCAAGTAATGTGAAGATAAATACTTTCCCGAAAAGTGTTTGAGAAGGTTCGCTTAAGGCATCTTGAAGTTAAGTACAGTTTTACGTGTTGGCTTGAGTTGTGTATGAATGTTTTGACTGGATTAGTTGGTAGAAATTTTTGGTTTATTTGCTACTGTGTATCCTGTTGTTTTAAAAATTTAACGAAAGCGGATACTTTAAAAAAAGCATGCTTTACATGATAAATTTCTTTGATAGGTCATCCCTATGATTTACATAAAATATTAGCGTTATGATAATAACCAGGATATATGTATGTCTAATCATTACAACCTGAAAAATACTCATAGAACATTTATTTTAAAAAAAAATATAGCACCATTGCAATCACTCAGCAATAAATTTCAGACCTTCCACAATTCATTTATCCATGCGGACGTCCGGAAAAAAGACGTCACAGGCTTGGTCGGCCGGTGCCATTCTCATGACAGGACGAACTCATCGGAACTTAGTAAGGTTAATTCAGTGTACAATAGTGAGATCATCGCATAGTTCTTACTCAGAATTGGAGTAACATTTCTTCTTCAACATTTTTTTCCTTTTCGCGGCTAAGAGGATTTTTTTTGTGTTGGACGAACTCCAAGTGTCGTAGGTAGGTCTGTCAGCATAAAGGGAATAAAAATGTTCTATACAGTCCCAGCATCGTCGGCACCACATGCACTTTAAGTTGAGAAGCTTTAAAAGGCTGTAGAATGATAATCTGGCAACCGACAATCTTGCTTGGGTCTCGGGAGTTGTTGTTGGTGTATAGTTCAGAGCCAAGATAGGTGAAGTTTTGATTCGAAGGCCTAATCACCTACTGCTAAATCGCCATTTTTGTGTGCTGCAAGCTCGAAATGTGATGGCCTCTCATTTACGGTTTTCCTTGACTTGATTTGAAAGATCAAACGGCATTCGGTTAAAGGTCTTGCCGTTTGAAAGGCAACTACTATTTAAGCAACTGGACTTTAGACATCATATTATTCAATTAATTCCTCGCAGTTGTGATGGGATTTGTTATAAATTCTGTCCTTCCAAATATTATGAAAATTGCTTGCATGAAATCATTGCAATAACAATTGCTTACACTCAACTCATCATACTTTTATTCTGATTAAATATTAGAACAATAAAAATGAACATAAAAATGGTACAAATTGCCGTTAGGCAGTGCATGCCTTCAAATGGGGCCAAACATTCAAATTTGATAATTCGAGCAGCTTTGATCGCCAACATTTTCGAGCAGGCAGATAGCGCACCTAGTGGCAATATTTGGAAGCATATGTGTGAAGAGATTGCATACCTTTGTATTTATGTACACATACAATTTTGATGAACCATGCTGGAGTAGAGGAAAAATTCACGTACAACAAAAAAAGTCATGCGATATATGCTTCAAAATATATATAAATGATAAAACTAAAATGAGTTTCATTTATGTAATTTACAAAAAACGCAAATCTATGCAATATTTATATTTATTTGAGAATTTTATTAGAAGCAAACCGTAAATTCAGTTAATCAAACCGCAAACTCAGTATGAGCAGGCCACGACCTCTTAAAATAGTAAAACCAAAAACAACAGTATATAAATAAAATATTCATACGGTCTTTATTCGGCAGGACCGGGGTTCAAATCTTATCCTGATCGTTCCCCCGTATTAAGGGCTGACTATTCAACGACGTGGTATCATTGAGTCTAGTAAGCAAGAAAAGACAAGCATGACCTTAGAGGTCGTTAGGCCAAGAAGAGAGAGAGAGGGAGAGTGAGAGAGAGAGAGAGAGAAATAAGATAAGAAAAATTAAACACACACAGAACGACTCACATTTGTAGTTGTTTAAAATGTTTATTTCAAAGTATAGTACAGTCGAATTTAAATAGATGTTATCGGAATGGATGGGGCTTCTTACGTTAAAATATGTACAGGAAAATTTGTCACACACTTGCTGAATATCTTCTGACGAAAATGCTCACCGGTTACACACTGTTGACTTTGCACTAGCAGAAGCACCTTATGCGATTGTTTCTAAACATGTCCTTTCCGTCCTTTCTTCCTTCCATGCCTTCAGCTGCCGTTCCGTGTTCCGTTCCCCTAAGCTGGTCAATGCGACTCTCTACCAAGTGTATCTAGCGGCGTATAAATAAATAAATAAAGTCCTCTTACCATGTAACATCATGTACTTTACTAGCAAAATAGTGTCTAACTACCGATAACTGTCGTAACTCTAGGTTTGCATCCTCCATCCTGTGCAGCACAAGTGCACTGATCCGCTTCGTTCGTTGCAACGCTTGCGACGATGCATCGATTTATCACAACGTACTTTAATTAAAACCGGCGTACTTTACTAATGTCTTGTTTTCTTTCCTTCTTTTTCGTGCTAGGTTAAAGTTACTGTGTGTATGCGTGTGATCCTAGCGAGCATTTTTTGATCGAAATGCGTACAGCTTGCTGTGTCTTTTGTAACGAGCGCAGTGTCTACCACCGCTTGCAACTAAATAATACCTTCTCGTGTCCTCCTTTAACTCACTGGGTTGTGGATGCTTTGAGCAAAACTTTCGGGACGGGAGAATAACTTAACACAATTGCTCTAAACTTTACCGTGCCACCCAAAACGAGATGCACTTCGCCATCGAGTTTGCTGTGTCGACGATCCACCTGCCAGTGGCTTATCGATCGGCTCGACTGGTCGATCTGTTCCGCTGGCAGATCGATGATCAAAACGGCACCTTATCAAAACTGAATGCTATTAGTAAACGAATTATCAAACATCAACAACTACACGTCCAACTGTCCAGTCGAGTTGGCCAGGGATCAGATCCACCAGGTTCGTAGGTCTTCCGGAGAGCACTGTTCCAAGGATCTGTACACTGAGCGAGTAGGCATCGCTACTGCGTATGCTTTGTCAGTTAGTCACCGCCCGTTTGGCAGAGCTGGTGCGTTTAAAACTGTAGAATCTGATTAATCCAATCCCGGAACTCGGATATCCTGGTGTACACACCGGGTTGATTTGGTTCAGCGCAACCGATACCCCAGGAAATGACACCGGCGAGCAGGAATCGCTTGTCGGGGCGTTGAATTACCATCGGACCACCAGAGTCACCTAGTAGTAAGAGGAAGACGGAGACGAGACATTTGATTGAATGTGATGATATTTTCTCTTCTTTCACACCAGAGCCAACACCTACCTTCGCAAGAGTCGTAGCCTCCCTTCTTCCAACCGGCACAGATGAAAATGTGTGGAATGTGCTCAATATAGCCGGCGCTTCTGTACATCGTTTCACAGATCTTATTTTCGATCACCGGCACGGTAACCTCCTGCAGCACACTTGGCAGTGGTCCATCTGTGGGAGAGCATTAAAACGAGCGTTACCACACTGACTTTCCATACTCTATGCCACTATTGCGCCACTCTATACCTTCGTAGAGACGACCCCACCCGGTAACGAATGCTGTTCTGCCGATGAAGTTCTCATCGTTCTCCGGCACGCAGACGGGAATGATGTTCGGCTGGAACACCACCGGTTCGTAGAATCTAGAGATAATCGGAATGTTAACACGCTTCGCTATCGCCCGCTCGGATATCGAACCCCTTTCAGAAAGCTTTCTCTTACCTCAAAAGTGCTAGATCATACTCGAACGTCCGGGGATCGAACTGTGGATGAGAGGCGACGATCTGTACCCGGCGCTCCTGATAGCCGTACGGTTCCTCCTCCAGTGCCAGATCGTACTCGCCTAACCGCAGCAACAGATCCGACGGCGGCACACTGCGTGGTGAAAGGTAGGTGTATTAACGTGACGTGCGTTCGACGGCTGGATGCGGCGTCCCGTACTTACTTGTCAACACAGTGGGCAGCCGTAATGGCCCAGTTTTCGTTCAGCAGTGCCGCACCACACTTGTGCAGATAGGTGGACGTTCTCCACTGACGCAGCGAGATTTGCCAGGGCCAACGGCCAAACGCTGCTTTGGTGCCACCGACGATACGCGGCTCGGGGAACATCCGTTTGCCGCACACTGAAAGAGGAGTACACGAAAGAGGAAGACAAACACCGTATAAATATATGCTCGTAACGTGTATCGATAAAAAGGAAAGAAAAGCGGCAGATACAGTAAGAAAATCAGTCTCTCATCTCGGGCGAAGATGCGTGCATTAATGAGTTGTTCGGCGCAGCGAGGATGAATGAATCGTAATTATGCTGCCATAAAAATTGTAAATGATCCAAGCCAATCAGTTCGGTACGATCTTGATGTGCACGGTTTGCGTATCACTTAAACTGCGCTCTCCAGGACTAGCATGAGGTCGCGCTGCGTGGCGTGCTGAGTGTGGGAACCAGTTTTTGCTTTTTCTTATCTCACGCTGACTTAAGCTACCCACCGTGCATCTGAACGTGCAGCTGAAGCGAACTGTAGCGGGAAGATTAATTCGCTTCCAACCCGATCGGAAGGGTCACTCGCACGAGGAATATGCCGCAAACCATGCCGCCATCGACGACGATCAAAACGACAGCGTGCATAATATGTAATGAAATATTCACTTTACGCGAACGAAAGATGTGCCAGCGGAGCGAAAAGGATACCCGATTATCATTAGACGAACCGGCACGGATAAGAGTGGCCGGAATGTGTACGTATCGGTCTATTTGCACTCCCGCGGCTGATGTGGATTGTGGAACTCTACATGTAATTCGCTGTCAACGATGGTTTTATGTTTCTCCTGTGGCACAGCAACGCTTACCGTGTACGATCAATTCGCAGCGGACATCAACACTGTCGCCTTAGCTTGGCAAAGTAATTGAATGTTAAGATGGCGACCCTTCGGGTGGTTTAATGTATGATAAATGATCATTAGCACTGCAGGTAATGCATCTTGCAGGAATGAATCTATCAACACCGAGAATAACAGCGTGAAAACGTGTGACTATAGGAAGACTTGCACTATTGTTCCAGCATCACAAAGGGACGATATGTTGGTAGGTGTAATCGATCGGTACGAATGAAGAGTACTCTAATTTCGGAATCCCTTCCGATTGTAAACACATGTAAACTATCGAATTCGAATCGATCGTTACACTGCGAAGCTCCCTGTTCTTGCCCTGCTCTGACGACATAGATGTCAAAGAACTTGATCCGTGTTTTCCTTCCAGGCATCCAGTACAATGTCAGTAACCGGACTGCCGTCGTTGCGTGCTGCCCTCACATAAATGTACCCTGCGGTAACAATTAATTACATAATGTTTACATGGTAAGCGATAAGCCACCGCCACACTCCCCAGCTACATTCCGATGCGTGGAATCGATGCGTGCGATCCGAAACCCCGAAGAACGCATCACTATTTGCGATCGTCGTCGTTGCTACCAAAGGGACGCTGCTTAACAAAGTGTGAAGCGTACGCGCCCAGTGAAACAAGAACCGGATAACGAACGACCTGTGAATGCCCTGCATGACCACGGTGACAACGGCGCGCTAGGCTCGAAAGGATCACGCAACGCGCGCACCGTCAAAGTCAGCGTGCCGAACCATGGCGGGGATATAAATCAACATTACCGGTGTGATAGTAATGATACCATTAAGTAAATATAAATAATTTATTTTATTCAAGCCCGAAAAACCAGTAAATCAGGTGTTGGGACGTGTTCACGGCTTACACATCGGTCGGGCCGTGGATGTTTCGCGGGCGTCCTCTTTCACGCTCAGGACCTTCGTTCGTACTGAGTGGAGGCGATTGTTGCCTTTGCATTTGTTCTTCGCTGCTGGACCCGCCAAGATGCGATAATATTTCATCCTGGGTGAGGGTGCGTGCGAGCGATTCAATTTAGTGTCCGATCTCTGTACAGTGATGGACGTTATATTAAGATTGTTCTTGGGGCTTATCTGGAGGAGATGCTTTGAGGATGGCCAGCAAATTGTATGTTTTATGAATAGCTTTAATGCCCGTTCCCTCAGCCGGATTATTTCATTCCATCGCTTTGCCAAAAATCTCGATTTCCTTTGCGTGTTGGTCATCAGCTTGGACCGACACGGCAGGGGGGCACTTAAGTACATAAAGCTAATTTATCACACTATCAATCATCGCAGCGCCATTGTGTTCTGCCCAACAGGTCCTACGGTAAATAGGATCTACCTGTCGATAGCGATCGGCGTAATCGATTTTGAAACAGGTCGTGTCTGTCTCGGCCTCATCCAGAGATCAGAGATGTGCGCCTTGTGGCTTTGGGGGTCGTCGAAAGGTGCTCGCAAATCTTTCCTGTGAGGTATTGTTTAGTTATTTTTCTTTTCGCTCAATGTACAGCATTAAAAAATCTGCACGCCCGCTGCCTTTGCAAACCGGGACGAGCTGTGCGAACAGCCCAGGAACGGGGTGTTCCTGGTAAGGAAGAATTCCTGCACGAAGATGATACACTCGTGCCAGTGATCGTTCCCCTTTCCGTAGCACTCCATCTCGACCAGCCCTGCGCTGACTTGGGCGGAATTACGAGTGGGATTCTCGTCCGGTTTGGTGCATTAGGCAATAGGGACACCCGACACCCGCAGCCAATGTTTGCTACCAATCGTTGGCGAAACCCGGCCCAGCCGTCGGTGGTGGTAATGACAAAGATCAGCTGAAGAAGACACGAGACGCCAAAGGAGGAAAAACATAGCCACACTAGCGGCAATGAGCATTGTTGCTCGTCTCGATCCTTTTCGGTGCGGTACGTGCAAGAGCAGAAGGAGCACGGCCGATCGGATCTTCGTGACCGGCCCAAGCGTTTGGTTTTGCTGCGGTTTTCCCGTCCGCAAGGGCGATGGCGTGCGGAGGAAGCATTGAACTTGCTTTCAAGGTTGAAATTGTTTTATGTTATTATCAATTATTTATGTTATATTTTTATGACCATCCACCGACGGATCTCTTCCCGCGGGCACCTGGACTGGGTGTGTTTGTGTGCGGTGGGAAGCAAACAAACATTCAGAGCAAAATTGTTGCCCGCAAGGTGAGACCGATCGTAAGACGGAATGAGACCCTTAATGAGACATAACGTGGCTGGTTCGCGAAGATGAGATAATTTTTGGCGGACGGGTAATGGTAATGCGATGTTGCGTGTGCGATATAGTTCAACCAGGTCAAAGGTTTACTCACCCGATCGATAATCGATGCCCTCGAGGGTTGGCAGGGTGGAGGTGGTCAGGAAATCGGGTGCCAGCGTTACACCGTCCGTGGTTACGTTGGCGAGCATCGCCAGTGTGGTCGTTGTCGGAAGCGCCGCCGTCTGATTGCTTGCCGGAGGTTGCTCGGGGAACTTGACGGGCATTCCGGTTGTCGTGCCCTCGGTTGTCGTTGGGTCTCGGTTCGACTGCGCAGGTGGCTGTGGTGATGCTGTCGTCGTGTTGCCTGACGTCGTTGTCAGCACTGATGAGGATGAGCTGGGGCTCGTCATGCCGGCCGAGATCGAAACCGGTGACAAGGTTGATGCTGTCAGTGTGTTGGGCTCCAGGGATGTCGAGGTCGAGGACGACGTTGTGCTTTGGGATGCAGAAGTGCTTGCCTGGGTGGAAGACGACGTCACAGTGCTGCTTTCGTTCGTCAACTTGTTCTGGGAGTCGGTAACGTTCTCGATCGAGGCTGTGGTTGCATCGGTAGTTTCTTCACTTTCATCGGTTCCTTCCTCTTCCTCTTCTTCCTCCTCCTCACTGGATCCTTCTTCGCTACCGCTGCCGGACGCTTCTTCCTCTCCACTGCCTTCCGTTGCACTTTCGATCGACTCCTCGGCCGCCGTTGTGGTTTCACGGACGAGCATCGCTTCCGTGGTGGACGTCGTGTCGATAGGTCGTTTCGACCCAGCGTCGGTAGTAGAGGACGTGCCTGTGATGATAGTAAATGAATGGTTATTAAAGGCCCGGCATGCAACGTCAATACTTGCAAGCTAAATAATCCATGACAACATGTTATGAACCGATCTATTCTGGGCAAACAAAACAAATGATCTTTCAGCAATAGCACACTACGAGCCAATGTAAATGTCCTGTGATTGTGGGGTTGGAATGATCTTTTGCTACAACTATTTCAACTTAACCTTGGATTAGGATGTATGAAAAAATGCGAACACACAAATGAATCATGTCTTCCCTGCTACACAGACAAACTAATAAAAGAATAATTGACATCTGTTAATAGTGCTATTTATACGTGCTCTAGCCGCACAAGCCTGCCTTCATTGCACACGGTATTATGTTATTAATGACCGCATTTATGTGGCCCTTGTCATTGAATCTACGCACATCCCGCTCGCGTGCAGTTAGTAACGAAATGAATGAAGTTAGTGTGCGGTTCGGTTGAACCGATTATTTTAAAAGCCATGCAATTTACCAGATTCCTCACTAGAGGCTGATGATGTCTGTTCGGATACGCTCGCAAACATATCACTGGTCGTTAGTGTCGGTGCGGCGGAAGATGTAAAATGAGTCGGAGCTACGCTCGCGGGAATAATCGTCGTGGTCGGTGTGGATGCAGCGATCGTCGATGTCACGGTGGTTGGTGTCGTTTCGACGACCGATTCGTTAATCTCTACCGGTATGCTACTGGGCTTAGGGGGGGACTTGGTGATCGACGGCTGGGACACGGTGGAAGACACTGATCCGTGTCCAGTTACCATGGTAGAGCTGTCCGTAGTCGACGGTACGATGGATGAATGTCGGACTGTGGTACTCGTGCTCTCGGGCGCCACCGTACTTTGTTTGATGGTGGAGCTACCGATACTGGGAACGGAACTCTCCGTAGTCTTTGCCTGTGCCTCCAAGGATACAACATTCGTGTGTCCGGGGGTTTGTGAGGTGGACGTTACTTGCGAATGTATCGAGAGTGCGTCGGGCAACAGGAGCACGTTCTGAGCGGGCTCCTCTTGAACCGTATTGTATACGTAGGCCGCTTCCGGGAGAAGCGATTCGATCGGCAGTTTGGTGTCCTGCGAGAAGGACACCTCGACGGATGCTGGCGGTATGTGAGTGGAGGAGGGTGATGGTTCATGCTGGTTAGTTTGATTGCTAGCAATGACCTCTTCGGGGGTTAGTGTCTGAATGAGTATCCAGCTGTTGGATGTGGTCGGTCCTGTCGGGATGCATGATGATGAAGTGTATAAGCGTCATGAGCGGATGGAAAGCTTTAACCAAACGGCACTTACCTTGATTGACATTGGGTCGCTCCGTAGGTGTGTCCTCCAGAATACTTGTCCAAGTAACGAGACCGGGTCGTGAAAGTGTTGCAAGGTCAGCGGTATCACCTAGCTCTAGCGACGATTCTGACACCTTTACAGTCGATGTTTGTATGGATGGTTCGGATTGAGTGGTTCGCTTGGTGGAAGAAGCTGGGGTTGGAGTAGGTGTTGGCGTTGTGGGTTGCGTCACTTTAACGGTTGTCGTTGGATATGTCGTTCGAGTGGTACTGCTTGATACGGGAGCAGCACTAGACGTGATTTCCGAACTGGCAGAGTTCGTCTCGATCAGGTGATCTAACGATGTAGCCGGTACGGTTGCGACCTGGGAAGTTGGCTTAGGTCTAGGTCGAGGAGCTCGAGTTGTATCGCTTGCGACCGTAGTTGGCACCGTCGTCGTAGTCGGCGAGGTCGTAGAAGTGGTGGTAGGTCGTCTTCGGTTCGAAGTCGGTTTCGTTAGAGGCACCAACGAAGGCGAAGTAGTTGGTCGACGAGAGTACGTCACGGAGGGCGTTGTTGATTCGGTCTTCGGTGAAGATTGGTGAGTCGTTGTTGGTCGTCGCGAAGCATGGGTGGTTTGCGTTTGAGATGCGGCTATCGAACTGGGTGGCTTACGGGACGCAATGGTAGCGGAAGTCGTTGGCTGTCTTGTGTTTGGGGCAGGCGCTTTCCTGGTCGTCGAGGATAGTATCGTGGTCGACGTTTCCGTGGTTGTCGTTAGCGGTTGAGGAGGTCGTCGGTTTGGAGGTCGTACGGTTGTCGTTTTATTCGTTGTCGGTCGACGGTTTTTGTAAGGTTTGGGAGTGGTCGTCCTGGTGGTAGAGGTTCGATTGTCGTACGTAACTACGCTAGGACTACTGGGTCGTACAGGAGGACGCTTGCTCGCTCCTCCGCTCGTCGTCGATGTGGATTGACTGCCAGCAGGATTCTTGCTGCTCTGCACGTATTGAAACGTTGTGAACTCTTGGTACTCCGTAGTTGTCTGCAGATCGTCTTTTTGCTGAACCTTCATAGGAGCTTTCGTCGTACGTACAGTCGTAGTTGTGCGGCGATTGTTCTTTGCAGTCGTTCGTCTGGTAGTCGTAGAAGTACTGAGCAGTTCGTACTTTGTTCCGTTGCCTGCTGGAGTCGTTGGTAAGCGCGTTTCCGTGAGTGGCGGTTTTCTGTGCGTATTCATCAGAGAGGACTGTGGGAAATGTTGGAAGTTACCGGCCGAATTGTGATCTATGCTGTTATCCGTTATGTCCGGATCGAAGAGCAACCGATCATCCTGTGGGAGGAAATGAATTGTCAAAGCCTGATGGCTCGGCTGAATGGTTCAACGAACGACGATACTTACATTGACCTGACAGCACGATCCAAAGAATATTTTATCGATGCACACACCCAGATGCGTTCCGTTGGACTTGAAGCAATCGATAGCAAACATACAAATGCCTTCATCGCCAGTGCTTCGTACCACACAGGGAAGATGTCGAAGGTTTCTGCTAGCTTGAACTGGAACGATAAAATGCAAGTAGAAAGATTGGTTGTAAGTACGTCTGTTTGTTTTAGGATATTCTGATGCTGATAACATTAAGAATGCATATGCGGTTCAACAGTTGTGAATGCTATCCGTCAAGTACCGCAGTGCCAGATTTCAGTTTGCTTCGTGATGGGTTTTCACGACCAGTATTTCATTTCGCCTAACGGACTAGGTCAATGTGTAATAACACATTTTTCTTCAGCACCGTATCGCACGTTAAAATCTTCCCCTGCACTGCACAGACACCTGCGAAACCCATTTTCCATTTGCATACACTCTAAACCCCATCCGATAAGCGCCAGACAGAGCACATTCGAGCGTTAGAAATGGCTGAACTTGTGACGGCAAACGTGAGATACTCCGGTAAGGGCAACTGCCACGTTTCGTGTGCTCATGAATTACTGAATGTCCCGAGTAGGACACGCTTCCCGGGAAATGGCTGGATGCTGGATGGAATTTAAAATGAAACCGTTCCATTCGCTCCCACCCGATGCCTCTCTCGCTCTGCACGTTGGTGTTTGGTCCATTAGTCTTGTTTTCTTGAGCTCCAAAACGGGAGCCCTCGAAAGTGGGTCAGCCCGGGGTTTCGTTTACCTCGATTTATGGTTCTTATACAATTGCCCCTTTGTTTGGCGGGGGCTTGCCCATGATTGCTCTCCGAGAGGCGCTCAAAACTGCAGCTTGAATGCGCCGTCGAACGCACGGCGGAGAAAGGGAAGGCAGAGTTTTACTTTCTTCGGCTCAGAAATCTTTTCAGCTGCACGATTGCGGGGTTTTACAGGCACCGATTACTTTCTTTTCCGTTGGTAGAAGCGCATGCTTTAAAACGAGATTTCCGTGCTCGTCAATGATTCATCGCAGTAATGAAGATTGAAAGATTTACCTTCCGCTTAACGCGGATGAATTGTTTAACATTACTTAAGGAGGATGTCCCGGGGATGCGTACACAATTGTAACTCTTAAGAGTTGTGCTGTATCGAAGGGAAACGATCGCCGACATTAAAAGGAGTTATGAAAGTTGTCAGCAGAGGCGTAACATTATCGTGATCCCTGCCGGTGACACCGAGACGGCATGTCTGTTATGCTCGTTGTGATGAACTAACGCACGTAGTTTACCTACGAAAACAATGCGTCGTTGCTTCCGGAGCCGGAACTGACACGTATCGCAAACACACGCATGCTAGCTCTCCGCTCCAATGAGGCGACTATCCAGATGTTTTCCCATCGTTACCTGGCGCACTAACGGAATGGTGCGGAGGTCATGCGCTAACAAGAATGCCCTGCCAACAGACGTATTCTACCCGAGTGTCCAGCTGTCAAAGCTCGTTACAGACCTGAGCTTTTTACAGAGAGTTCATTCTGCTCCCTCCACAATGGGCTAAATTAACGTTGTTTGTTTTGCATTGGTACGACAGGTCGATTCTGAGCTGCAGGCTTCTGGATCCCATCCCAACGTTCCGGTCCGACTGGAAATGGCTCTAGAATCGGTCGCTTGGGGTTTGCATAACCAAAACCCGTTTGTACGCGGCCAGACAAACGGAACTGGCGGTTGACCAACATCACCGACCAGCAGCAGACTAATCGGAATGGCAATGGCCTGGCCGGTTGGTAGCGAGACATAACCGCGGGAAAAAAAAGGTTGCCAGTTGGGTAGCTTTATGTGCTGAGAGCCACGGGCAGCTTGGCAATGGTTGTATGATCTCTTTTGTGTCAGTTTTCAGTTCCTTTTTCCTGAACGAGCAAGTTCAGTGTCAAGTTCAAGTTGGCGCGGGTTTTATTTATTGCGATCTCGCTCGCTAGAATCATTTCCTCGAGTATGTCTACTAAATGCTGGGGTCTCTGTGGAGATGGGTTGAGGTCTTGAGTGAGAAAGTAAAGTCGCTTGTGTTTCAAGTTTAAGCGAGTTGGAGCGTTTGATGCCTAACATTAATCCATTATCTTTTTTATAATTAATTGATACACATCCGAAAATAGATAAGTGATAGACAGTTTATGCGAAATAATTTATCATTCGCGTCTTTTAATGTAAAACTCTTAAATTCTAAGATGTTCCTGACAAAAATTCTTCTTTTTCCGTGTGATTGCGACTCAATTGAAGAAGAAAAATTGATAGCAACATACGTTTTCAACAACCTAAATGAGAGAAAGGTTTACTCAACATAACACAAGGTCCTTTTTCCACTGGGAGTAATATTACACACAACATTCATCAACACACGTCCTTGCGTCCGTATCCTTCCGGTCTCTGGCCTGTCCAACGCCTACACCATGTCTTCCCTATCTGCTTGATCAACAAACCCGAGACAGGAATGTTGGCCACCAGGAATACTTGCGCTTTCGAATCGAACCGCGTGACTCACGCGCGTGTGTGTGTGTTCCCCAAGGGTGCCATTTAGTGTCGGGCACCAACAATTCACCTTAACCCCGTGCCAAACAACACTTTCTCCTGGGGGTGACGCTTTTGACGTAAAGTGTGAACATAATCCGTGCGTCACCCGGAATCCGGTTTTTTCGGCGCCCGGAATTGGCAACCCGCCGTCCGATGCGTTCAAACTTCGGACGGCCGTACAAATTTCGCCCACTAACTACACCTTTGGGCGGCTTAATGCTCATCGCCCGGTGACCATTTGTTTGAACGAAAGTGAACGTTGGGATTTTGGGCCTGACGGACATGCGGTGCGTTGTTGTTTGACTAGTGGAGGGTGAGCTTGTTGGACGGGACTGCTTCACCCTGCCAGAACTGCAACATTTCCTGCTTTCACTGCTGCTATTATTGCTTGTTGATAGTGCTACGTTCGATAGCGCATGGTGAGGGTCCGAAGCGAGTGAGTGGGGCGCTTTTTGGCGGAAGAAGAAAGTAAATTAAAGCTGCCCAGCCATTGGTAGGCCGAACCGGGCCTGCCAGCCAGTTTACCCAGTGACCCCAAAAAGCGTGAAACGCGAGAAACTCCCACCCCAACTCCCGTCCCAACGGGGCACCTTGCAAATGGTACGAAGAAATGGCCGCCAGTGCTCGCGGTGGCGTGTCAATTACGCGCACATCCCCAAGGCGGCTGGTCGTGATCAGGCTGAATGATGATGATGATGATGAGCAATGATGATGGTGCTAATGTAACACAAAGAAAGCCACCGCCGGGCTCGACGAAATGATACGATGCGGATGATTTTTTTCCGTTTGCAGGTAACCTCAATTTTTGGGAGCTGCCCAATCCGCACCGAAATGGCCAAATTGGTATGAAATGAGCAGCGCTTCTCAAAAAGCAAACTTCGCCACCGCGCCTCCAGTACGATTCCGCACGCACAACCGATGCCTCGAGGGACGAATTGTTATCATAAGCAAAATGCCGGCGTCGTGGCACCGGGAAGGAAGATGGGTTCTCCAAATGGTGTCCGCCAAAAAAAAAAAATTTTGGAAAGAAAATCAGCACCCCAAAAAAGCGAAATCGAAATTTCACGCAATTGTCCAGCCTGAAGTCATGGGTTCTCGGGGTGCTCAAGGGAAAGGTGGTCAGGATGAGTGGAGGAATTTTTCCATGCTTCGTGTAAAATGTGATTCCGCTTCGGGGTGGCACCGTTCTTCTTTTGTTTGCAAAGAAGCTTTTCATTCCATACTGGTGGAAACCGAACGCCGACCGAGACTGTCACGCTAAACGAAGGGGCGCGCGTTAAAACAAAATAAAACAACAGCATGGCCACATGGTTTTTTGGCGACATGCCGTACCGGAACGAATCTATTTTGGTTTTCGGATATATTTACGTTGTGCAGAATGGAGAGCACCATCGTCGCACATTCGCTTTCGTTTCCATGTCGAATCTGGCGGTGCACTAGAATGGGACATTGTTTAGTCGGTTGCTTCGAGTGAACCCCACGCTACCAAGGCGTACTTTCACTCCGAAATGAACTCCGAAACTGGAACTGGTACGTGGTGATTTCGGAACTGCGTGCAAATCGAGTTAGATGAGCTTACGGCAGGGAAAGCGTACGCAGAAGAATGTCTTGAGAGTTACGAAGTCCGGGTAACGACCGTCCTATCATGTGGGTGTGAGTTGTGGTAGGTGTTTGAGGCGAATTTGTGAATTGATATGTATGAATAAGCATTGGCTTGTTTGTTTATTAAAAGCGAAACAAAACCCACTTCTCGTCTACTGATACTCGGCTAAGGACATCGAAGAACTGGATAAAGTCCTAAAAGTAAATGGTGTTTACAGCTGCAGAGCAGCTGTTGTAATGCTTTTAAGTTCAATTCTTATAGCTTGGGATGGGTTCAAGTACGCCGTCACTGCCATAGATTTAAGTCCTTAAACCGACTGCTGTTCTTCCCATGCGATTAAGCTTCTACCAGTATCAACCTCAGTTTAATACCGGAGATAAACGATGTACACCTACATCTACATCACTTTGCTAGCTATTACGGCGAGAGCTATTCCAGAGTGTAGCTTGCAGCCAGTTTACAAGCTTCTTTGCGAACGCCATCACCATCATCATCATCATCCTGATCGTAATAATCATTTCCATAGTCATATCATATTTAATGGCGCATTTTTAAGGTGCATAAAAAAGGCACACCAGACGCTCCAGTGCGCCCTTAGGGTGGAGAACGAAAAACTGTTTCCGAAAAACTTTAAACAACTTGCTTTTTCCATTCGAGCGGACTTATCCCGTCAACTGTTGAGGTTCTTTTGAGCTCAGAGCGTAAACGTTCGTGCGAAAGGTCGATAAACTGGCTGCACCAAAATGTTCCACTAACGCGCTAGACACGAAGGCCCGAAAGGAAGGCAAACCATTGCAGCATGGAATCGGGTGGGAGAGAACCTCCCGGCCTTTGGGGTGGGTTTGTTATTATTCTACCAGCATCGACCGTAGCGGGTGGCACGCGTCTTTTGCGTCACGCAGCGACAACACAACACATAATAGAAAAGCACATGCTCACATGGGTAGACTGTAACGCATCATAACGAAAGAGAGACGCCTGTCATAACCGAAGCACAGGCGGGCCAAAGTTTGTTTTTTCATTTTCAAACGAGGTAGATTATTCTTGCTTCTGTTTTGAAGTTTGATTGAAAAAGAAAAACACATAATGAAACGTAATGAAAAGCACATCAATAGCTGCCAGTTCCGACACGGTTCCTTCCCCGAACCAACCCCGAAAACGATGGTGCAATCATCGATTAGAAGTTCCGGTAGGAAAGCGTGATAATTTCGGCCCAGCGGCTTCTGGCGTAAAATTTTTGATAGTGTACACCGAAAGGCATCCCGTAAACCATCGCTGGAACGCCATAGATGGTCAACGGGAAACGCTCACTTTCGCTTTGCGGCAAGCGTGACTACGGAACTGGGTAGAAGACTACCGGACGTGGTCGTTGGAGACCATGCCGCGTGTCTCGACGATCCCGCTCAAGACAATAGCTCCACACGCGGTAAGAAACCATAAACCCCCTGGCCGTCCAACACAAAGCCCCACACACCCACTTATCCTCGGTTCGACAGCTGCCGTCAGCGTACGGGATTCGGGAAGGAAAAACTGTCCCCTAACGGTTCTTGGCGCTTTATATGTTTTCTGCTATGCTGCTTTTCATTATTACAACTTTTTTCGTTTGTCTTCCTTCTATTATTTTTTTGTTTTTGGGCGTTGTTGCAGTGATACGGTTTCGGGTTGGTTGCCGGTAGCGGCCAAACTTTTAATGGTCACTTTAGATGCGGATGGCACACCGCGCCATCGCTGGACTAGCAGGGCCACGGTGTTTAAAATTCTATCCAGTCCCAGGTCCACGCTCGCTGACTGGCAAACGGTTGAACGAATTGTTGTGCTCTATTTAATACCGTTTTGATGGTGGAAATATTGCATCGGTTGATACAGGAGAATATTACGGAGCGCAATCGTGATGAAGATTGTGGACAACGTTTGGAAGCTTACCCATTGCATGTTTCCATTATTTCGAGGTCCAATATTGTTTGTGGTCGGATGGCATAGTTAAAGAAGCGCTACATTCTATCACGATATAATCAATATCAAATCCCATGTTCATTGCAGACCCTAAGCAGAATGAGAGTTGGATAGCCCTTTTACATCGAATCTGCCGACAGAACCAGAGCCAAAGGCCTTGTGGAGATTCTAGACGAGGCCATGTGATGTAGTTTGGTACCTTTTAAGTGATCGAGGTTCTCAGAACATCACAGCCTGCTTATAAGAAGATAAGAATCTGTCAATAAAGATAGGTTCCCTTAGAAGCTACCCGCCTCAAGTAAATGCTTAGTTTGCGTATACTATAGTCCGCCTAGATACAAATCTATCTATCTTAGAGGGTCTGATTATCCAACTACGAGAGAAAGCCAAAGAAGCTAGAAATATCCTAAGCTAGTCCTAAGGATGTAATATCGCCACTCTTGAAATACTTTCAACTTACGAACTACAATTTGAGCATTGCTTCAAATAATCGATGAATCATCCTTTAGTTTTTGATTTAATTACAAGAAGAGAGATCTGTAGAAACAAGGGCAATGAGAAGCTAGGTAAAACTCTGTCTCCAAATTAAACACGATGCCATCGACCCATATTACTGACATAATTAAACCGTAACATCTGATATCACCGGTCCACTTCACGTATCTGCTGCCCATCTGACTGACCGGGCCTGGGACTGATTGCGCTCCCATGTTACGGGCTGTTCGCATGTTATCTCGCCATCATACCTGTTATTTCGAGCTTTATATGTGCGTATACTTACACGATGTGAACGGGAACACGGGACTGCTGTAGGCTGACGAGAGCAAACTGGCGAGTAGCAGGGCAAGTGAGGTAGCGTACTGGACGGCACATCGGCGACTCCATCTCACCGTCCCCCGGCGTAGATCCACACTGGACATCATCTGGACGGCGTGAAGATAAACAGAACAAAATCGCAAATGAAAACGGGACAAATTAAAACACGAAGGAGAAGGGAGCGTAAAAAAGGTCATAGACGAAATTTGCATAACTTCTTCAAGGTTTCTTCTTAGGCAGACAAGAAGAGGTGGTACAGATATGCGATACCGATGGCTTTGTACTAATCCCTTCCTTTTGTGTGCGATTGAAGCTAGACGAAAACTTTAAGGGCTCTAGGTAGTTTTAGTGCTTTCTTGAGGAAGTAGGAGACGGTAAGCAGCAGCAGCAGCTAGCACTAGCTAATTGAAAACATTGTCCTAGCCTGGTGCACGGTGCCTCACGGCAAGAAATTAGTACAAGCAAATCGTAAGCCGAGCGGGTCGGCGCTACCTGGATACCGACGGTTCGTAATTAATTGCAAATTAAATCAACCTGCGATGGCCTTTCCATTCGTTGGCGTGACTCGTCGTTGATTAAGGAACAAAAGTTTTATCGTGACGCAAGCCCCATGAAACGGTGCAAACTGTGACGACGTTTCTGGAGAGGGTTGCTGAACAGTGTTAGTATGCAGGTGGTAGAAGCCTCGCTGCAGATATGCTCGCGAAGTTCAAGTTGAAGGTCATGATCATGTTGGGAAGTTGCAGCTGCACTGAAGACACTTATTCCTGCAATCATTCTTTCGGAAGCGAATAATTTCACTTTAAATTTGTAAAATCTTGCAATAAATCACTGCTGCTTGAAAGGTTGCTGTTAAGAGCTTAAGTTTGGCCCTTAAATCTTGCTGCGCTCTGCCACTTTAATTCAGCCCAGAGAAACTCCCAGGGCAATCAGCGGGATGTGAGTCGTTCCCCATTTTTCCATCCCGTCACAGGAAGCTGATTAAGAAGTCAAACATTTGAGTGAAATGCTTGTAACGAAGCCGTAGCTATCGTATCCAAAAACTGGTGCTTGCGAATATACGCGAATAAGTTTTACGCTTTGTTGCGCTCGAATAATAAGGTGCAGTGTGCCTGGAGAAGGCGCGCATACTTTCCCAGGCAGATAGGGGGTTTTGGGCCCCAAAGCAGATCTACCCTTACACATAAAAAAGCTCTTTTGAGATGTAATAATTTTTGGGACGCCTTGTTTTTGTGCGTCCCATTTCAAAGTCACCACCGCCACCGGTCCAGTGCTTGGGAAGCCGAAGGGCAGCGAAACGCACTCACTCACGGACACCGACAGACCGGGTTGCGAGTTCGGGTGTAAGTGCTGCGCAAAATCCTTCCATCGTTCCACCGGCAAAGTTGAACGACCGAAATATGTGTGTGTATTTTCATCATTTTCCCGTTTTTCACCGTGACCAAGAAGGCAAACCGTGGCACTGCCGGGTGTTCGTGGGGGTAATCTTCCCATGAATGAAGATTGCGTTCTCGCGCGCCAAGCGTACCGAGCGTCAAGAAAAACCTGGCAGAAAATCTAGATTAAAAGCCACCATCCTCATCAGCCTAGCCAGTGCGATTCCGTGCTGGACGCTGGAGCGAATGAGAATGGAGGGGTGAAATTAAGCCGAGTGCTGTAAGACCACCGAGCTGGAAAGAATTTCCGACCCAACCCACGGGCGTCACGGGCGGAGAGAAGATGAATTTTTATTTATTTTTTCCCTTCGGTTCGTTCTTTCCACCGGACTTTTCGTTGGAGGTTCTCCAGTTTTAAAGTATCGTTCGGTTTTCTTTTTTTTGTGTTGCGTTACATTTAAGCGCACGCTGGCAGTGATAGCACTCGGCAGAAGAATGGTAAAGAGTGCGCGTGTAAAAAAGAGTGCTTTTTACGCGTGTCTACTGCATTCGCAACGGAAGATGAACGGAAGACGGACTAGGCACAGGATCGGTCTGCAGCTCGCCAGACAGCAAATTAAAGTGCAGGAACGATTTTCTACGATTGTTGGAAGGTGATAGTGTAGCTGCGGCACGTAAACGATGCTCACTTCCACCCATAAGCCACTCCAGCATCCTAGCACACCTAGCCGGTTAAGGGGAATGATGGATCCTTTTGGCTACGATCGCAGAACGCTTTCGGTAGGAGGATCTGCAGTTGAAATTGCTTTCAACACTTGCCGGTAATTGTGCCTGACAAGATTAATCAGTTGCAGTTGATGGTGAGAGTACGCCTCCATACTGTAGATTTAAGAAAGAATGGAAGTAAATTGCATAGAGCCTGCGAAAGGAGTCATGTTACCCAATGGTACAATGCTATAGATTCGTTTCTGTCTCAGAGTGAAGCGATTAAAGGCGTTAACAAGCTGCCAGGTTTCGTCACTTCTGTATGTTTGCAGATACTAGCTGGTTGGTAGATGCAATTACTATCTGAACTGCTGGAAAGTTGGATACGAATATCGAATAGGTGTGTTGAAAAAAGGTTGAATGAGTCATGCTACAATGATTTGAATATTCTGATGAGTCTTAAAGCACGTCCTGACTATTATGAGAGGAAGTTTATCATCAAGCTAGGATTTATGAAGAGCTGCACATTTTTCTTGTACTTGATATTCTATTCCTGACTTTTGAACTTGACTTAGGATTTGAACACAAAAATTGAGGATCCAAGAAACTGTGGAGGTAATCCATAACGATATTTTCCAACACAAAGATTCTTTGAAATACAGACTTTGTGCTATCTTCCCTTTCCTCTTGACATAACGACTTCTTAAGGTCACCTGCTTTGCCATCACTACGAAGGAACGGTCCGGATGAGATTCAAACCTCGGTCCGGTCCTTTAAAGACCTGTCGTCTATACCAATTAAAATAAAATACTTTCTTGGTGTATCTCAGATAAGATCAGATCTCTCATATAGAACCGTTATCAGTGAACCCTATTTGCCCACCAGGAAGACACTTCCTTTCACACGCGCCTTGCCACATAATCCGTTCGATAACCTCAATTAAATGCTATCAATTTGTACGACTTAAAATCAACTCCAACGAACCGGACGCAGGGTGAGTGGACATTCCCCATTTTAAGAGATTGGTTTTAATTCATCCAACTTTCCGAGTGTGAACGAAGAATCGAAAATCGCCCCGAAACTGTCCTTCATCATCGTTCAGGCATGAGTGGCTGGAAGGCGCCCACCAAAAATAAAGTAAAGAGAAGCCACCCGAACGGACAGTGACACGATCCTAAAAGAAGATCAAGCAAAGCAGAGCAGAGCAGAGCAGAGCATTTGGTGACGCCAAACGACAACGAAGACGACGACGGCGTCGGGAATTTGACCTAATTCGATGTGATAATTTATTATTTCACCGCAATCAGCGAAACCGGTTCCGATCACTCCGCATTCGACCGCGAATGAGAACGGATGTATTTTTGATCACCAGCCACAGCCACCAACCCATGGGGACGTTTCCCGTGTGCAGTGGTTGATTTTCCGCCCGTAAAAACCTGGTGTCCAGGTGTGGACGAAAGACGGACACCGAGTTGGAACTGGAACTCTGCCATACCGAAATGAAAAGCATCCCACTGCGTCCGTGTAATAATTACACGCCGGAATCATCCGGCCATTAGCCGACGGCTGGAAAGGCGGACGCTGGATTGGATTTTCCGAAGAAAAGAAAGCTGCTTCCTCGGGATTGATCCCGGTTTGGCGGGCAGCTAGACGTAGATAAATCTTATTCCACCATCTCGTAATTGCAGCATTTCTGTCACGCGTACACTGCGTCCAATGTGTGCCACCCGGTACATAACCCCATCCCGGGTGGTCTGCGACGCTGTCCGGACGGGAATTGGTTGGATCAGATGGCCACTGCAACCCGGCAGTGAGCTGGAAACGAGATCAGTGCGATTTGTGCGATGATCAGTTTCTAATTGTCCGACGGTGGAAGCAATCGATCGTCGGGCATGCTTTTATCCGGTAGCATAAAAACACACATACATCACGCTGACCGGGCGTGCTGCCCGGGGGGGGCAGCATTTTCCTCGTTTCGCGCATTCGCAGTGCATCATTAATGCGTCATTATGTATGCGCCTCCGCCGAGATGGATTCGATCGTATCGGAGACGAACGCCGATGCTTTCCCCTCAGTTATGAGTCGCTCGTTGGGGTGGCGTGTGTTTGCTGCTCCATCTGTAATCTTCACGTCGAAACTGACGGGCGAGTTCCGTCCGAACGATTCGCTTTCAGGGCGATTAATCAGCTTTTGGTCGTTCGGTCGAGATGCCACGAGATGGAATTGCAAATTTGCATTCCTGTGCCGGTGGTCAGACGAGATGTCGAGATTGCGGTGAAGAGATGCAGACGATCGATGCTCGGTTCTCCTCGACTGGTTGTGGCAGCGAATAGGGACAGGGTTAGTGAAAAGTGGAGCAAAGGCCAACATGTCATTAGTTGGGGTTGTTTGTATGCATGTGGTTGTAGGAAACGAGATGTTGTGTATGGGCGTGAATAATTTGTAATACAATTTATTCCAAGAGATCTCGAATATTTCCAAGAATTGCCAAGATTCTTGTCTTCTTAAGCATCCTACTATACATTCTAATTACCGCGTGATGGTAATGTCCTGATAGACTTGTCACTTTTGTAAGACTTTCATGTAAGTGTCATGAACCCTGTTAGCCTTGCACCGTGTAAAACAAATTAAAAATGACTTCCACATAACTTTCTCGCCCTTTTCCATGGTTCAAATTGCTTCTTTCCGGAGAAAATACCTTCAGTGCACCTTCATATCTTACAACCATCGCACAAAGCTACACTCATTCCGGTAGCAGAAACACTCTGCATAAATTGCCCGTATGTAGCGACCCGTAACGAAATCCGATGCTCACCCAGTGCTGCACAATGCAACCAGCAGTGAGCAGAAAACGGACCGGTGGGGCATATCTTTATCATCAAGCACTCACGGTTCGATGAGTGTGAAATGGAAACTCCCGGGCGAAATTGCAATTGCATAACGAGCCGGAAAAGATGTTGACTAATCGATGCCATAATCCAGTGAGGTGTATCGGATGGGTTCCGATTGCTGTGAGTCATCAGCAACTGGATGACTATCCTTAACCTGTCGGGAGGACCTCGCCATACAGAGGCTGCCGGTGATTACCGGTGACAAAGTAATTCAAAGCAACCGGAAGGAATGATAGCATCACGGTACGTCCTCACCCTCTCAATGTGACCCTTAAGGCTCGGGGCTCATTATGTCGTTGTTTGTTGGAACACCCAGGCGCTCAAGGACGGTCACGAACGACCGTTCGCAGCATCGCGGTAAAGTATTATGTAAAGTTCACAATAACCGAGCAGCATCGTACCGGAAGAGCGACGACCCGTTGCCGAGGGTGATGCTGAACGTTTGTCGGTTGCTGATTGATTAGTTGACTGTTTAATGATAGCAGCGCGACGTTCATGGGAGCGTACCGACGGAAGACGACGTCAGCTGCCCTGCTGTTGCTGCTGGTGCTTTGGCGAAGCGGCGCGTTCTAAATTGCTGCCAAAGTTCAGCGTAAGATCCGAACGCACATCTACACACGGCCGAGGGAGGTGTTAACAGGTCGGTCAGTAATTATGCCCTCGGTTGTTTGCTCGAGCAATTAAGTACTCCCGCGTACACCTGTGAGCTAATAAATGTGTGTGTGCGTTTGGTTCGACTCCAGCGTGCCGGAGCTATGGACGATCCTCGGAGCGAGGTTCGAAGCTCGCTGGGTAATATCGTTTCTTGAAGATTGTTTGTCTGGTATTCATCACGAATTCCCATCCATACAAACATCCTGCAGGAGTTCCGGCAGACAAGGTAGCACGGTTCTTTGTTCTAAAAATATGTATACTCTCATGCGTCGGCTCGGTGGAACCAGTGATACATTTCAGACCCATTGAGGATGCCTCCATCAAGTGCCTAGTCGTGCGATGCGCATTCACATCGATCCCCTAATGATCCGATGTATCTAACAGCGCGTTTGTTCCTTTTGCTAGCTGATCTCACTCGTTAAAAAAAGGTCGATCGTACGCTTAGAACCCTGCGTGGACCTGCGATATTAATTAGTCAACCGATCGCCGAATGATAGCTTACCTTGAAGCCGTAACCGCAGGTTCTTCGTTTCCCTTTTCTTCCCTGCTTTCTGACCGATCGTCGATTCTTGCCCGATGAGCCGGTGAGCTCGAAGCGAATCTTGTTGTTTTTCTTCACCCCCGGACCGTCGCGGATGATGGATGGATTGGCCTGGTTGGCCGGCGTTTGACGTGGAAGTGTTGCTGCTGCACCGTTAGATCACACCGGAAACCACGCGGAGTCTGCGTGGATGCGAGGCGGATGGTGGCTGCTGATCGTTCTGATGATTCCACCGAGGTTCGTCTGCTGGATGCGCGATCATGCGATCTTCCCATCAAACGCGCATCATTTTTTGTCGTCGGAGGCCGCCGTGCAGAGTTACACTCGGATGGTTCACAAAATAATCGTAATCACTTGGAAGGCGGTTGTATGCGTGTGTTCTTCTAACGGCGCATCGCACTAGCAGACGATATTAGCTGCCCTGATCGTTGCCAGCCTTAGGGGCTGAAGGTGGAGAACCTTTGCCGGAGCTGGTGTACATCGGCACCGATTTCGAGGACCAAAACTACACTCGCGCGATACTTCGAATGGAAACTAGTTTTAATTTTACATAAAATCACTTCCTTACTATACGCTTAGAATCAACATCTTCAAGAACGGACACCTTTCTGCTCGTTTGCTTTCCACTTTGCAGCAGGCCAACTGGTGGTGTTGAAGCACAGGGAAGAAAATGTTTTTCCACCTTCTTCTCCAGAGTCAGAAAAAATCGAACGCACCGGACCGTTAGTATCTCGCGCAGAAGATCGTTGCCCACATTGCATGACCGGCTGGTTCTGGCTGAAGTTTTCCGACCCTCGGACACAGATACAATACACACACACACACACGCACGCACGATTCCACCCACTACACTCACACACAAAACACACGGCACACTGGTTCTGTTGGGGATTGCACTTAAGGTCGGAAATTGCAACACTGTATCAACTTTTCTCGTCTGGATAACTGCTTGGACTGGAGCTTAAGCCAGGCGCACTTGATTTTCTTGAGAATCCGCTGAGATCGGTGGCCTCGTTACTGATGACACAAATAGCGATACCTTTTTAGCGTCTGGTTTGGTGTTCTGAAAGTAATAGAGAGACAGGCTTGTGGTTAGCATGGTAAAAAAAAGCAAAAAAAAAGTCCACGAGTCGCTCGTGGAGGCTATTATGTTCTCTCAAGAATTCATCAACTCAAGCGAATCGAAAACCACCCCGGGGTGTAAATGTACACTCGATGCTCACACACGAGATTCGCCAAGAATTTGTAGCGCCAGGTGTCGATCGACCGGGATGGCGTGTGGTAAACGGTGTTTGGCTCAAGCACCACCCACCTATCCCGTTTGTCCGATGCCACTGTCCCTCTGCGCACACCACACGCTAGTAGTGCTACCACGTGAAACTGCAAAAACAACAGCATAAATACGCGTACCCGCAAAGAGTGTCCGTGTAGTTAGGAAGTGTTGGAATTTATAATTACAAAACGATGGCACGAAGCGCGTGCAACGGTGTGTGCGGAGTTATGCCCGCACCGACAGCAGGAAGGTGTCGTGGGGTGTGCTGGATGAGAGATGCGGCGAGTGAAATAAATACAGCAAACATTTATTTATAAACGATCCGGCGTACTATCCGGACAGGGAGGCAATGCTGCTGCGGCAATGCTGAGCATAATAAACGGTTATACTGGTAACGGTATTTAATTGAAAATCAATTTGCTGCCGTCTGTGGAGGTGGGTGAGGGGGGGGGGGGGGTGTGGGGGTAGGCTAGAACGGGAATCGGAGGAGCAGGTAAGGGTCTTTGCGTTCTGAGCACGGATTCTTTCCCGCTCAGAACGATGGCATTATCGATATCTGGACCGAGTTCTGGCTGGAAATGGGGTGCGCAATTTTAAAACTTTAAGAAGTCTGTGGCCAATGCAGGCTGGCTTTGAAGCTGCGTGCCGATCCATCTAGCCTAATCCACTCTAATGCTCAGTACGGTTAACTAGCGGAGCATGGGAAGAAGGCACCAATGCTCCGAGGCTACGGAAGAACCGGAACGAATCTAGAACAGGTTTTCATTACCGGAACGCGCGGTACATTGATTGCCGGACGAGTGCGCTAAGTGGTCAAAAATCGGTGCTGAAAGCAATGGAGCTGAACGATCCAACAGGCTCCATTTGTGTGCCTTGAGTATGTTTACGGACAATTTTCTTGTGCGAAATCACGTGCTATCCTCAATTAGACAAGTTTGCTTATTCGTTTCTGGACTCTGGAGGACTTCGGGAGTTTGTTTGTTTGAATATATTGCCTTCACTCTGTACTTCCCAAAAGAAACAAACTCTCCAGAAAACTCAACAAACAAAACCTGAAAAGTGCAATTCCGAAACCACTCGTCTGCAAAAGCCACACACTCGCCTCTAGTGCTATCATCGGCAGCAGCTGACTGACCATTTCCAGGGCTCTCTTCCAAGCAACATTATCAGCCGAAGCATACTTCGCGCATACACTAAAAACCTCACAACGACCACACACTAACGGTTTCCGTGTGGCGACGCCATCGGCATCTTCGATCGCCATTAATAAAAAAAAGACGAAGGAAAGGAAGCTAACATACTACCGCTATGCAAGAGCCATCTCGGTGTGTGTGTGTTGGTGGCGCTGGTTAGAAAACGGTTAATTGTGCTGTGACACCGACACCGAAAGAAGCGTCCGCCCCAACGGCTGGTGAAAGCGAGCGAACGCGAAAAGAACGCACGGAGTGACCTCATACGTCGCGGAACCAGCCCACAGTTCCGCAACCCCTTGCGCAGTCGCTCGCCCTGAAGGCTGAAACATGGTGGTACTCATGACTAAGCTCACATAACCTCAATACGGGAATCTCATTTCCTTCTTTCTTTCACGCGCCTTCGTCTGATGTCCACGGGTGGTGGTGCGTGGTTGGTTGGTGCAACCAAGGGTATATGCAGAATATAGACCCCTTGATGCAGGTGTTGCCCGAGGGATTGAAAAGTGGCAAGTGGCAAGAGGTAGATAACAACAACAACAACCCTTCGATGGCAAGAGTGGCAATCTGGGGCCAGATGCGGGAGTGTTGTTGCTTATCTGTGATGAGGTAGCTCGGTAGATTCCTGTTCCTGGCAAATTCAATGCTCGACATAAAGACTCTCCTTTCCCAAATGTCATTTGAACTTTGAAAAGAAAGAGAACAGTGCCCTGATCGCTAGCAACGATCGATCAGCGTTCACCAACAACCGAATATAGGCCCCATGCCGAACCGGATTGAACCAGATAATCTGCACAAACTTGGTTTATGCATATCCAGTGCATTCCTTACGCCCCCTTTCGATACTCCCGATACTCACTTACTTCCCGAATGTGGCCCCTTTTCGAAAAGACCTTCGAATTGTATGACAAAACCACTCGCTTGCCCAAACAGACCTTGGTCGTGATCGCGATCACGCTGCCTCAGCAAGACTTCATCTCCCCATCGGCGTCGTGAACCCGACCCAAAAAGGGGAGGCGTGTGTGCCGAGAGAATGACCACGCCAGTTCCCTTTTCTTCCCTACGATTCAGTTTCCTTGTCCCACACCCGTATACATTTCTCACCCTCTCCCTTGCCCCCTCGTCGTATCAGGCGTCACCGTCGTTCGTGCGTTCTCCGTTGAAAGAGTGCCACTTTCTAAAAAATAGGTTAACCGGCAGTGTAAACAAGTGTGGGTTTTTTTGTTGCATGCTGTGGGCCAACCCGCAGCTTTCGCCTCGCCCAACTCCCCCGATCTCACCCGCCCGCCGTCCAGAGAATCCTGACAATACGATCCGGGGTTGCTCGGGATGAAAGAAATGTTTCCTCCTCTGGTTCGTGAGATCGTGGTGTTCAGACGCCATACGCCTTCCCGAGCTGGAAAGGGGGGGTGTCGAATTCAGCAGCTCACATCCTGCCCCAAGAACTAATAGATACCTTCCCGCTGTGTGCCTCCCAACTCCCCTTTTCGGAACCGATTCGGGGTGTATGACGACCGCGTTTCAATTTCGTTTTCGCTGCGCAACTTAACTTTCACAATGCGTCGTTTTTGCACACGATCGGTCTCGCCCGGGGTGGGGGGTGGACGCATGGAGCTGTCCATGCGGGTCCATTGAATGTGGGTTCACAGGCGGAGAAAGTGTGCTGTATTTAATCCTTGCCTGCCGGTTCTTGGCTTAGGCAGCGCGTTAGAAAATGCCCCCGGTGGTGTCGAGGGAGATTTTATCTTTCGTGCCTTTTAATCTTCACCAGGCCCCTTGTCGATGTGAAAATAATGGACCCAGACCACTGGGCACCTGGTGGACCTGTTCACGAGAAAAGGTCGTTCGAGAGTGAGCGAATGGCTCCATTCTGGGCCTACCCCTTGTTGGGACAAACAATGACCAACCCGGGCGGGGTGTATGTGATGCGCTTGAGCATCGTTTCGAAACGGGTTTTGTTAACTTCTCGGCTCATTTCATCCTTCTCTACGGGCCGCGATCGATCCCTGCTGAGGTCAATGCTATCGTCGCTATCACGATGGCGATGCTGATGATGACGACGATGCTACGCAATGCAACAGATTCTTCCCTGTTTTAGCTTCTTCGTGCACGTTTATATAAAAGCGGGCGGCGAAACACGGGAAGATCGGGGCAAGTTTATGTAACTCAACTCAACGTGAGGACACAGTGAATGATCGACCGAGAGAGAGAGAGAGAGAGAAAGAGAGAAGAAAAAAAAAACAACGAGGAGCATTGTTGAAGAATCAACGAACCGTAAGACACCTCGATAGGGAGAACCATTTTTTTGTGTTCTTGGAGATATGACAAGACACTTAATTATGGCGTTAAACACGTGACTCGTTCGTTAGGATGTCCGAAATGACCGCAAATATTGTGTGCTGATAATTTGATCCACTTTAAGGAGGCTGCGCTATATTATTCGTCCCGAGGGGAAGCTTGTGTTGTGCAAACAAGCAACTTCCCTTGCCAGTTCCTTCAGTGTGTCCAATTTCGTACGATGACTCTTTTAAATTCTCTACCACCATCACTAGCACCATCAGCTACCGGAGTACCGGAACTGTAGGTTTGCTTATCCTTTGGTACACAGACACAGGGAGTAGCAGCAATCGGCCCGGTTCGATTCGATCAATCCGTAACGATCGGCCGATAGAGACGTTGATTGGTTTCGTACGACGGTGGTTCAATAAATCGGGCCGTAATTCCTAATTTATTGATGAATCGTTCGGCGGTACGTGAGATTTTTCACATCGGAAGGGAAGGAAATAGTTTGTTCCTCTGGAGTTGGTGCTTTTTTTTGTGTGCCTCGAAGCTCACTCAGGAAAATAAACAAATTGATGCTTTAAGCGAAACAGGTTTTGAAGTTTGGGAAGCTCTCGAGAAGGATTCAATCATGGGAACCGGCAGAACTGGACGATTTTGATTCGAAGTTGAACAAACTGGGAACATCAAGCTATACCACAGCGAAAGGATCTTCTAGCTCTTGATCTTCGAGAGCCTGGTTTAGTTGGTAGAAAATTCTTCGAAGCAATCACCATCTACTTTTCGCAGAATTCTACCCTTCCAACGGGTTTTTTTTTCACTCCCAGAGTTTGGCTTAATTAGCCAAAGTAAGAATCAAAGTCAACCAGTTCAGTATTGGCGACATAAAAAAAAACCCCGTGCACCACTGCGATGAAATGCCATACGTTCTTTGTGCCGTTTATCGGCCCATTCCATTGGGGTCCTCAGCGAAAAGAAAGGCCGTCACGGGTAGAAAGTTGCGCGATTTGTGGGTAACGTGGTGGTTCGAAGAACTCGTTTCTTTCGCTTAGCATCACATGGATACATTCACAAACGGGCACATACACATGTACAGATACACACACACACACACACACACCATCACTTCACACGTTTGGACGTTGTCTTTCGGTTCTGTTTTCCCAGCACTTTTTGTTCGGGGTTGTTGTTGTGAAAAGTATCCCTCCGTTAACCACGGGCTACCAGCTCATGTTCTTTCCCGCAAGTCGATCTGGATATGCCGATCGCTGGGGAAGACATTTTTCAACCTCAATCAACATTCACAGTTATACCAACGTTCACAGTTAATGATGAAGCTCACAAATTGCGATCATGCATCTCGCATGGGGTAGAACCTGAAGCAGGACGCCGCGCGAACTACATTCTCCGAGGCAATGTGCAAAGGGAACTTACGTTAAATTCGGTGCCTTTCAACTTGACGCTTCAAACCACTGCATTCTCTGCTTGCCGTGTTTCGAAAACGGGTCGTCGACGTTCTTGGACGGTTATCGGCTACTTTCACTTGACCACTGCGCACCGTTCTAAAGGATGATCGCACGCGCAATTTCTTTCGCTCAAGCTTTGGTCCGCCGCAGTGAATGGTTCAGCTTGGGGCGGGGGGGGGGAGGAAAGCACAATTTGAACACTTTTCCGAACGGTTCGCGGTACTGGTGCTGATGCTGCTGGCACCGTTTTCTTCTACGGTACGCACTCGGTCAACGGACGACGCGAAAATACGGTCAGCACTCAGCCGATCGGTCCCTTAGATCCGGCCTGCAGAGTGCACTCACACACACACACACACACGGACACACTCACACACAGCGGAGATGAGCCGCTGCGGGGACGGACGCGGAGTCTGTGCAGTGTGGTCGCAGATCAAGAGCCTCACAGGAAAGAGACCTTGACACTGAAGACGTTAGATTTATACTGACTGGCTGTGCGCCAGCCAAACATTGCCCGTGTGCCGCGTTAGCGCGATCGCGCATCCGTTTCTAGACCGAGCGGGACTGTGGGGTGGGAACGGGGCGCGAGGGATCGGTGTATGGGAGAGCCCAGCCAACCTGACGAACGCACTCCAGCCCGGGCTTCGCAGCTCGTCGCTGTGTAGTGGTGTGCAGCCGTGAAGACGGTGCGCAAGCGAGATGCCCATCGGCTGGCGTACGGGTGCGTGAGCTGGATGGAAGACTGCCAGCTATATGTTGTATGTGCGATCCTCCGATCCGGAGAGCGAGAGAACGAACGATCGCGCACCCCGGAGAACTGCAGGCAGAAGCGCCCAGGGATCGAAAGTATGTTGCGGCCAGCGAAATGGCCAGCGATCTCGTGCCCCGGTCAGTCTCGGTGGACGGTTGAAAGGGAGAGGGGGGGAAAGCGGGTAGGGAAACGAACTTGACGGAAACTGAGAGAAAAGCCGAACGACACGGAGAGAACGCCCGAAGAAGTAACACTTTTGAGGGAAAACGTTTTTATGCTGCACAAATGTTGGCCGTGTGTTGGTGTGCTGAGTCTTCCGGCCTCTTCAGGTCACCACCACCGCCGGCGTGTTCTTCTTTCGTTCCGTTTTATTGTGTACTTCGTTATCTGCTTTCTGCACCGGGCAGCGCGGCACTCGGGAGGGAAATTTTAATGTTTTGCTGAGGTTCATCGCTTGTTCATTATGATGTGTGAGTCACTTGATTTTGGGAGGCTGATTGTGAAGCAAGGATAAATGTCCTTTCTTTCTCTGGTTGATTTTGTGGTGATTCGTGGTGCTTCTGTTACTTAACATACTGGATTTTTGGACCGGTAATTTTGGCAGCTGAGTAATTTGTGTCACCACAAGAAGCTCGCAAAGGTGAAAGGCGTGTGTCAGAGATTGTTGGCAGTGTGTTAAGCCTCTAGTGAATGAACTTTGTATTTTTTAAATAATTTGAGATAAGCCTAAGCTAAAAATTAAGCGAACTCAAGTTTTGTGATGATTGATCCCCGTTTGTGAGCTGATTCACTGCCTGTTCTATTTACTCAATGATCGACACTCCCGGTCACCCGTATCCCGAGGGCACCTCGGTATGCGACCCGTTTCTGTAGATTGGCATTTTGCAAGCTTGAAGGGAAAGTATGCAGGAACACTTTCCAAGCTACGCGATGCGAAATTGTTTCTAGCTGGTGCTGGGCGGAAGCTTAGAAAAGAAGGCAAGGCCCGTAAAACCCGATGCCCTCAGCAGCACAGATTCGTTCCGATACAGTAGCCGATAGAGAAGCGGCTGCTAGCACGGGCACAGAGAATCCAGAAAGAAAGGGCAAACAGTAGGAGAGAAGGTTCGCCTTCACAAGGCGAGCCAGGATAAATGGGGTTGATAAGACGGTGGGGGGAAGGGGAGAGGATCTGGGATGCTCGAAGTAAGGGAAAAAGGATGGAAACAATCCAGCAGCAGCAAGTGGGGAAAAGTGGGATAAACACAGCCACAGCCGGAGGAAAAGGAAAGAAAAGCGGGTAACGCAAAGCAGAAGCTAGCCGATCGGTCGCTTGGATCTTGTTGTTGCTGTTAGTACGGGAATGGCATTCTTTGCATCAGGTTTTGCAACCATTTTCCCAACTGCTGACTCCCCATCGTGTCGCTAAAGCTCCCGATCGGTTAGTCAGTTTGCTGGGGTCTGGGGCAAAGATCCTAATTAACGCAACCATTTTCCTGCCCTCGTCGGAGTGTGGCTCCCATATTCCTGTGCGCCCTGGATGTTGCGGCTGTTGCAGCAAATGATGCAAGATGATCTCTTCTCACACGTTGACGAATCCCGGAGTATGAAGTTTGCCCGGTTTTGAGAGCATCGGCAGCGAGCGATACAGATGCAGTGACCGGATGCATTCGATATTACGTCGTGTGGTGTGGAACTGGTGCTCGAACCGAGTTGTGCGATTGTGCGAGTGCATGGGTGAGACACCGGCTGGAAACTCGTTTCGAACTCGCGCTCGGTCACTCCCAGCGCCGATAACTGTTCTTCTACGATTTATAATTCAATTCTTCAAAAATCAGGTTCCGATGGGGGACGATTTAAATGAGCGGGCTGACGAATGTGCACCAGGCAAGTGGGCCAGTTTATCCTCATTAAGCGAGTGGACCGGATTTAATGTGGGGCTTTAAAGGTCTCCAAACAAAGCAATTTAATGATGCCGCGATTCAGCAAAGCAGTGCGCACTTTGAAGAAGATTTTGCTAAAACACGGAGAAGTTTATTCGCATGTGATTGTTTTTAAAGAAAATCTTATTGAACATCCTCGATCTTATGGTGAGTAGCTTCAAGCGCAAAATTATTATTATTATTTCTACAAGCAAGCAAATGAAGACTCATCGCAGAAAAGAGGGCAGAAAGTTCGTGCTACAAACGTGCAATAATCAAATCAAACTCCGAATCGATCACTGCCCAGGCAAACGCAATTACCGCGCAATGATTCCCTTTTCGGACTGGCTTCGTACAGCTTCTCGTGGATCGTGGCACCGGGAGTTGGAGGGCTGGAACAAAGCGTACTCTTCCGAACCAAGACGATGGAGGTCACTGTAGATAAATTAATAAAAAGGAGAAAAATGAATAAATGATACATACGCTTACACGCTCCGGATCTCGGCCCCGGTCGGTTTTGAATTTGACCACTTCATCTTGCTTTTGCCTGCGCTTCGAAGGATCCCTTGGGAAGTTGGGTGGCTTGAAACTACTTTCCAAGCGATGTACGATAGTGCAATAGGGCAGGAATGCGTAGCAATAGTAGAGCGCGAGCATACGTGGTTATGTTAGATGGACTGTTTTCCGATGCTCTTTATGTGAGTGAATTGCGCTATGGTAAAATAGCAGACGGAGAAGCTTATAACGATGGCTGAACGTGTTGTTTTGCGTGTGGATTTGTGGCTCACACCCTATTTCTTGAGAAGGAGTCATTTACTAAGGTGCAGTCTGTTGCCTAGTGAATTCAAATTTCTCATCTAATAGTGACAACGGTTTGGAATAACACTTCTAGGGATCTATGGCTTTATGCTTTCCAGTCATTAAATGTCGATTGTGAACAATTGCATCAAGTACACCACTTCGGTATAGCAGCATAGAACAACATAGAACATACTTTCTCGCAATCCCTCACAATTCACCGCCGTTTTTGTCGCGATTGCACGCGTGCAGCCCGGATGGTGCATATTAGTTGAACGACCTTAAAACGATCATCAACGTCAACGTCAGTCATCATCGTTCGGTCGCAGTCGGTCCCCGCACTCGGCAGCGGGTTGGCATTGGCAGTGCTATCAATTTTCCTCGCCGTCGACAGCGACAAGCGACGATGATGATAATGCCCGAGAAGCGCAAAACGCGTCTTGGTTCCACGTGCGATTACCTACGCAACGCGGCCGGATAAATGCGTTGCGTGTGTGCGGTGGGCAGATAGGAAGAACAAAAGCGAACCAACTATGCGCCGAGTGATGAGCGAGAAATGTTCTTTAACGCATTCTACCCGGCCCGTGTTGGGCATGAAATCGTTTACAGGATTGAGGTTCGGGAAGATTAAGGGCGAGAAAAGTTATAATTGTACCTTGTGCATGGATGGATGGTGGTGGTTGGAGTAAATGGAAAGGAAAATGCTTTACAGAGTTTCATATCAAAGACTGAAGATTTATTTTTAAATGGTGATATTTGATATTTTTTCTTGTGAATAATAATGGTGCGATGTATCGCTGAACATAGTTTCTGTTTGATTGTCACGTATGATCCTTACAGCATTGAGAAAATGAAATTGGAGTATTCGTAGTTTATTATTGAGTTTGTTCGTTCACATTACACGGTACGCTCAGTATAACACGGTAAACCCAAACTTTACATTCTAGTTTGTACTGCGGTATGTTGTTATTTTGTAATACAGGTGTAAACGATGCTAAATTATAGAATAAAACACTATATCTTGAATTTAAATTTAGTTGTAGATTTGATCAAGAATGTAAAAGTTGAAGTTGTTGATTATTATTAGTGTCGAATGTTGGAATAAGAAGAAAAAACTATGAATATTCAAAAAGAAATTAAATTTTAAATACTCAATGCAACGGAAAAATGAGCCATCGCTCCGTGCCGCTGTACAAAATTACACGTGTTACATGATAGCATACATTTAGGCGCTTTCTAAAACGCAGATCAAATAGATTTTTAGGTATTGTCGTTTACACATGGAAGAAGCTTATGTTTAGTTGCGTTCAACCTATTGTAGAGTTATTCTTTTAAAATGGGTTAGGTTCTTATAGCGTAGAAGATAACCCACTACCATTGCAATCAAAAATTGTCAATATAATTGAATCCGATTAAAGGTGATAGGCCATCGAAAACTGTTAAAAGTATCTTTTGAAATCTTGGAACAAGGAACAGAAATTACAAAAATCCCTTAGAAATACAAGTTTAAATTCCGATGACATTATGCCGTGTAAAACAAAGCACTCTTTTCGTTGGTTTTGGGACATGAAATACGTTGAATAAAAATCATGTTAGTATAATACGAAGAACTGTTGTTCTTGATATTCGATCTTTTATTTACATAAAAGTTTTACTTTTTATTTCAGACATTTGACGGGACAGGATGTGATACGTGCCATTTTGTTTTTTTATTCCTGAACTACAGATGCAATTCACGGGGTGCAAATACCCCTTGGAGCAGCCTTTATTTAACAGCCGCTAGGTGGTTGATCGATTCTGGCATTGCATTGCATAACTTCAGGCGTAACCCAAATCTTTCACCGAAACGTGCATTGCCAAATGTAGGCATTACAAGAGGTTTCACGGCTGGTTTTTCCGAAGAGGTTTTTCGCAACTTCTTTTAGACTTCTGCTTTATACGATCATTTGATTTACGCAAACGATGAACTTCAGATTTCAAAAAAAAAGTTAACTTATGCAACTTTTTAATTTTTTTAAACAAATCAATCGGATAATTTCTTTCAAGATATTGCAGTATACTACAAAGAGCTTTAAACTCCACTCTGGTTTCTACTTTATTTGACTAAAGTTATCAATTTTTATTTGAAAAAAAAGACGACATTACTTCTCAATGCGCGGCATCATGTACAAACGTGTTGAAATAATTTATCAATAAATTACTATCCGCATTGCGTTCTGCTTACCGTCCTACCAGCTTACAATTAATATCAGCTTAAATTCTAACCGGTATGTAATGCATTTGCTGCGCCATTTTTGAGCGTTCCCGTATCGTGGTTGAGTTGTCATGTCTGAATAGTGGAGTCTTCGTTGTTGTTGGCGAACGTATGATATCCTTAATATTCCTTGCCCATCACCTTTTCGATCCAGGGCACAAACTTTTGAATGTTGGTGTACACTCCGGGCAGATGTTCTCGACCGCATCCGATACCCCATGACACTAGGCCAATAAGCGTTTTGCGTCCCTCGATCGAAAGCGTAAGCGGGCCGCCGGAGTCTCCCTGGCAGCTGTCACGGCCTCCCTCCTTGTAACCGGCGCACAGGAACACATCGTGAATGGTTTCACGACGTCCGGCCGCCCGGAACCATCGCTGACATCGCTCGTTGGGTATCACCTCAACGTCCACTTCCTGTGAGTTAAAGAGTTTGGAAGAGTAGCATCAGTAATATTGTATTAAAATCGTTTTGGGAGAAGCGTATCGTATGAGCTGTGTACCTGTAACACCGAGGGAACTGTGCTCTGTCCGTGCCGTGTTCGACCCCAACCAGCAACGGTTGCCATTTTGCCCACCAGCTTCACACTCTTGGGTGGTAAGCAGACTGGTAGGATGTGTTGCCGGAACACGACCTTACGATCAAGTTTAACCTATACGAAGAAAGAAGAAATGAGTGAGCTTGATGTACTGTACATTTTATAGGAATTTGACCTTACCAAGGCTATATCATTGCGAAAATCACTCGGGGAATAGTTAGGATGTACTTCCTTCCGTTCGATCGAGTACTCTTCATGTGTTAATCGTTCTTCCTGATCTCGAACATCCCACTCTCCAAGTCGGACCTTGAGGTTGCTGTTCGGTGTCCTGCAAATATTAGAACATAATTTGTTTAGTATAAGCTTTTAAGGAAACTCCTAACAAAAACTCACGTGGCGACGCAATGAGCAGCTGTGACGACCCAGCGATTAGACACCAATGCACCACCGCAGCTTAGCTTCTTCGTAAGAAATCCCGACTTGATAAGGGCCGCCTGCCAAGGATGCGTTCCGAAGCCACTCGAGTGACCACCGACGATACGGTTAGTGCGAGTGTACAGCTCACCACAACCTGTGACGGGTAGAGACATCGAAATAGCATGAGAATTAGTTAGATTTGTGTGGACGCTCGCTCTCTTCAGAAACCGTCCTTCCTTAGTCCAGCTACATTTTATACTGCTAAAAGAAACGCTACTGGTGAATTTCTTTTCCATAGGTGATTGTTTGTGCATTACTGGTGCAAATAGAAAGATAACCTTCGAGGATCCAGAAGCAACTACTGCAAGCGCGTGAATGGTGTGAAGATGGTGCACAATAGTTGAGCAGTGCACTTAAAGAAGGTGCTAGAACGCAAACCGTTGGTGCAGTTGTGTTAAACTTTTGAGAAGAGTAAAACTCAGTTGAAAACATTGCTTGAAATCCAACATCATTTTCTATTGAAGCCCTTAACTATTACTAGATTTACTAGAATCAGGATCTCTAAAGGACACTATTCCAAGCAATGTTTTTGAACACTTTGTCCAAACTGCGTCTTATTGTATACTCTAAAAAATCATAAAATAACAAGCGAATACGAAAAGAAAGAAAAAACTCGAAGCGGTATCTATGCGTTTTGACGACCGGGGAACCTTCCCACATCGCTACGGGGTCTCCACAACCAGGGAGAAGGGGAATCTGCACGGGGGAAACACTACGTAAAAAGGGATACTGGCGGACATTTCTGGTACCGTTCTCGATGCCGTATCCATCGTCTTCCTGTGCAGGATATCCAAACACCGCCGACGGTGGCCGTATCTGCCCACCGGAACCGGAACCGCTGGGACTAACACCGCCGAACAGTCCCGCCGTCGGACGATTGCCAAAGCTGAACGGACGATCGTGATCGCTGTCATCGATCCCCCCGAAGTGTGATGGTGGTGGTTGTGGTCGCACCGAGTGTCCTCCGTGCAGTGGTGGCTTCGCTGGGGAAAACGATGACGAACCGCTTCCAAGCTGATTGCCGTCGAAGCCCCACTCCGGTGGAGGAGGTGCACCGGTGGCGTGGTGTTGTTGGTGCGGTGATGGTAGATGTTGGTGTGGGTTCACCTGATGGTGGCCATGGTAGTGGGGTGGAGCGTTGAAGCCTCCGCTAGAAAACAGTGACGTCGTTTGTGTTGTCTGTGGACGGTTCTGGTGTGATGCCGGTGAGCCCGACACTGTTGAGGATGATGACGAGGAGGAAGAGGAGGAGGACGACGATGACGACGATGACGATGAAGCGGGTGGATAAAAACCGAACAGGTTTATAATGTCACCTATGCATAGAAAGTTTGAGGATGTAGTATGATAGGGCACAATTGTCTGGGAAACGACCTGTAGCTGAAGCCGTTTGGTGGTCTTCGCTTAATTTGATTGGATAATTATTGGTGTTGTTGCAAGTTGAAGTGTAAATATGATTCTGTCGTCCTTGCACTACGTAGCTGCGATTCGAAAATCCTGTGACCTAGCCATCCACTCGACAATGGCTGTTTGACTTTTCATCAAACTTTTGCGTCAGTTCTTTTGGGTAGAAAAAAGCCTTTGGAATTGCTTGAAAGCAACTATGGTTAAGTCAGTGAAGGTGTCTCAGGCGAAGATTTATTGGTAAGAAGAATGTAGTCTTTGAGCAAAAATGTTGATAATTGTGAGGCACATCATGAAGACCAGATTTAACTGCTTCTAGATATCAAAACATCTTCTTGCTCCTGGAGATAGCTCATAATCTGAAGAGGAAAACAAAAGCTTTGATCCAAGGGCCACAGCATTTAACTGAAGAATCAAAATGTCCTGGACAAGACAAGAGACTTTTTCTATTTTGATATTTTTCCATAAGAAACTGCCTGGCTATGTTGCCGATTTGTTTCTGGTTTATTAGCTCTAAAACCTCGAGAGATATCCGCATATCATTTCTAGCACTCTCCCCTTTGTTTTACTCATAGCTGAATACAGTGGCGGATCAATATGGGAGCGGAAGTATCGGTCGCTCAGGACTTCGTCAGTTTGGGGGGCCTCTTGGGAAGGGAAGTCCTATTGGTGATACTCACAAACGAGTAACAATTAGATGAACCTCAACTGCCATTTCATTCGGGGCTACCAAAGACCTTGAACTGCTATTGACTGGATAGTTAGTCCTGCATATGACAAGTCCTGCCGTGAGAAGACTGGCGTGGCTGACGTCCATGCTTCCAGATTGTACCATTTCGGAAATAGTAGTTTTATTTTTACTTTTGGGCGGTCCGGAGGCCGAAACGATAACGGTCTTTCCACGACAGGGTCGGGGTTCAAATAACACCCAGACCACCTCCCCGTACGCAGGACTAACTACTTTGCTACGGGTAAAATCAAGTCAAATGAAGACAGAAATGGCAGGCCGAGACCCCTCATGGTTGTAGTGTCAAGGAGGAAGAAGTTTTATTTTGACTTTTATACTTTGGGCCGTAGTTGAAGGTAGGACTATGCAGGACATTTATAATCTTAGTGCTCTCCTATGACTATGATAATATTATTCTGAATGAAACAGATGAGAACCTCAAAACACAAAAGTCAGTTAGTGTCAGTGAAACTCTGTCAAAACTAAAGAAATAAGAGCCACTACAATTGTTTAGCGAATTAGTCTCGAACGAATCCGGTGGGCTTGTCAAGTCATGATAATGGCACTGGGTGACTCAGCCCGTAAAGTCCTTTAAGGCCATCAAATTGGACAAAAACAGCCTGTAGGACCCATGTTTAATTCAAGTGTTGGTGCTGATGTCTGATGATTGGACGGCGATCACAATTTTTATGTGAAGATGGTTTTATGTGAAAGCTGAAGATGAAGCTTTTTTTAGATCAATCAGTAAAATACCATTAACATATAAAAATAGTGTTTTAAAATCGTCTCTGAAGAATAAAAAATGCACTAAAATCATGGCTTTTTTTCAGCTTTGAAGTGTTACTTCTTGTTGTTCTTCTGTTTAATGCTCAACCCTCGACGACAACCATAATGCGTTTGTATGCAAGCACCCACAAACAACACCACCAGCCGTAACTTTGTAGTAACATTGTTCGCACGATGGTTCGCCGTTTTTCCATTTCCATATTTCCCCTGCTTTAGCACCTTTGTCAAGCCGTCATAATTGAGCAGACGACACTAGGCAACACCAAACGCTATAAGACTAGCGCCATTTTTTGTTTCCAACGCGTTGTACGCTACGGATGATAAAACGTCACACCTCGCGTTTTCCTTTCGATGAGTTATGAGCCGCGTCGGGTTTCAAATGTTTTCATTTTTCACCTGCACTGCTTTCGTCATCTGCACCAAAACCTGACAGTGCTGTGGCGTTCGATGCAAAGCATAAACCATTCCGTTCGTCACACGTTTGCTGTGGTGAAAAGCTCCACCTGGAAGGGGCAAAGTATTCGCGACACCACTTTCCACAACTGCAACAGCTTTAGCTTTAGGGGGGGCTTTAGCGTTTTCTTCGGTTTGATGTATTCGAAGGGGCTGAAGCAATGACACAACAGTCATTTTCGATTACCATTACAGAGTGAACCTGCTGACGTTGCGGAGTTTAATTGCCGATTCATTCGTGCTGCCGTTCCGTCAAGGTCGTTCCTATGTGAGCATAAATCTTTTATCGGCGCGAACTGCGGTGGTGCGTAACTGACCCATTTAGATCAACGCGTGGCGTACAGGTGAAGTAGGGCATGAACTATGGCCTTAATTGCTCAACACAGCACGGCATGGTTGAAATGCAAGCTCGAGTGCGAGATCAATTTACTTGTGAACTGAAAGATGCATTGCGCTGAAGAAAGCTTCCGGGAAATGAAGGGTATCGCGGGTAAAACGCAAGCATTCGATAAGCTGTTTATCGACAACGGAAGGCTGGGGGATAACATCTCATTACTTTATTGTATTACCCACGACAAAAATGGAGAAATTAAAGCACTATTTCGAGACAGTTGCGTAAAGGCAAGCTGGGAAAACAGGATTCAATTTCGAAATATGCAAACCAGATAAACGCAAATCCGGTTGCAGATTAAATGCAACGATTATTTTCTCTGAATATTGCATTTTCGATGGACTAATTAGTGAAGGGAGTCTTCGCACCTTGTTTTTATTCATAAAGAACAGCCTGGCTGTATTGCTGTCTTCGCACTTTTAAGTGTGTTGCAAATATTTATGGCTTGCAAGATTCTTATATTATAGTGCTGATTAAGGTTCTCTTACAGATAAACTCACACACAAACCTTGTCTAGAAGAAATTTTTGCCGAGATCGAGTCTCCGGTTGGCAACCGTTAGACGTTAGAGTAGAAGCTTACGCTAGTACTTCAAGCTCTACGAGCTGCCTAACGAATAGCATTTTGATTATCATAATTTCCATTTGACGATTAAGAGACCTTTTGTCAAACATTCTATCATGATTATTTGGACATAAATTTAGCAAATTTCTCATTTATGTTTTATCGAATCTTCACAGCAATGCTTGAATGAGCTTCTCCGTACAACCATAATTGCTATCTGTCGAGAGCAATCTTTTAAAAAGAATTTCACTTCTGCAAAGTAACCAAGAAAAAGGGCTTTCCCTTTACTATCCGTCAAAGACTTCGTACCGTATCATTGGTGGACTAAAAACGTACCTCGCGTACCATTCCATAACCATTTGGAACACATTTGTTTGGCAGTGAAACGCTAAGCTAATGCGAAAAAGCCACACCTTGTGCCTCAACAATGCACACACCAAGAGCCAAGAGCCCGTAAATCATCCTCACCACACATGGTGGCAGGCAAAGGAGTACGTCTGTAGCAGAGTGACGTTGATAATTGTTATCACCCCCGAACCACCACCAAGTCCACCCCGCCCCACAACGATGCACAATGAATGGTGTGGGTTTCGCTGGTGCCAGCCAACCCGGTAGCCAACTCCCGCTCGGTGTGTATTGTTTATCGCTTGACAAACGCTGGCAACAACACTAATTCGACTCCTACAGCCTCTAGCACGTGTTCAACGCCGGGTGACGCTAGCCGAAGGAGGGACGCCCGAAGCTGCAGCAAATGGCAGGAAAGTGAAAGGCAATGGATTATGGTTTGGCGCGCTTTGCAAAACAAAAGCGAGCGATCTGCGCAATGATCGTGAAATGTTCCGCTGGGAGAGACAATTCGTACGCTACAGCACCATGCACGCATATAAATAATAGGATGCAAGGATTATTCCTATAGCAATCATGCCCAACAGTCTACGGGCACGATGTTGATTTATGAAGGAGCGTAAGGGGATGGATTTTTTTTACTTCTCGCTGATTTAGCGGAAGCATAGCCTTGCCAGAGTCACGTGCGCGAAAGTCAACATCGAAATTTGGCGAGTCATTGGGAAAGCGGGCAAAAAAACAAATGCCGACCAGCGTTACGTTACGTACAGGCTTAGCGACATAAAATTGGTATCGTTTTTCCCGTTCGTTACCCTGCAGTGCCAGTGCGAGCCAAGCGGATGTTAAAAGAAGTCCGCTCGACAGATTGATCCATGATGAGACAATTTTTGCCAGCCTTCCCGCTTCGATGGGGTGTCTTTTTTCCTGTTTCATTGTTTCATTGCGTCGTGAATGGCGTTCAGATGTGCGTTGTTATCCGAGCCGAGCGTGATTAAGTCATTTCAAATCGGTTCGCTGTCAGGTGTCAAACCGTTCGGCAAGTGTCGGGTGCTAACAACCGCTGGCACGCGAAATCGATGAAAGGTGGCGTATGGTGGTCGATATTGCTGTTTGAAGAATCGGACGACCAATTGTGAGCATACTTACTGGCATTGTGGACGGCACCGTGCTCGGGATCACTTTCCGGTGCAAAGTCGCGATCGATGCAGCAGGACCAGATCATCCCACCGGAGCAAAGATCTAGTGGTTTGCCGCCCCCGAGTACGCAGGATAGCGATAAGCCGCACTCGAATTTACGTCCTTTGTGACGGCATGTTTGTGGAATCACTGAAAATAGGTTAAAAAGAAGATTAAGACTTGATTACATTAAAAAAAGAAGAAAATTTTAAACATAATACTAATCAGAATCTAGCAACACGGGCCAGATTGTAAGTAAAAAAAAATACTATAAATCTGCTTTGGAACTACAAACACAAGAGGCTCATTTGTGAAATTTATTTCTACTTTAAACTGATCACAATAACAATAAAAGATAACTTATATTTGAAACATAAAGAGCTCGTCAAGCGTTGAACGCTTTAGAGGACAAGAACTTGCGAAACTGCAGAGGGACTGAACCGAGAACAGCGTTCCTTTTCTTAAACTCGGGGTGTCCTTGCAATTTATTGACAAATTTTTCCAGAGACAGATCTTTAAGATAGTATTTTACCCTATCTAGGCCTAAAATCTAAAATCAAAGGGTAGTATCTGGATAGTACCGCTTGGGTATTTTACTGTATTTTAGTCAAGATTTAATTTTTCCGATGAATTAAGCAATATGAGAGGTTTGACAATATGACGTCAAGCCATTATAATTAAACATAAATAATACAACAGGCTGATTTACTAACTGGACACACCTGTTACCACATAGCAAATTACCGATAAGAAAGTTCTATATTCATAGAATCGTTAAGTATTTAAGGATATAGCATGGTTGACAATACAGCCACGAGTAAATGAAGTCAAGGTAGCCGAAATTTGAAGACTCAAACTTCTTGAAATCTGTATAAAAAAACCATTCCTGATAGTCAATATTTTTAAGTACCATTCCAGTATGGGATCAGATCACATGGCCTCCATACATTTTTGGCTGTGTAGATAAAACAAATGCACTATGCACAACATCACCCTCAGATTTCTACTTAAGGTTAGCTTAAACACGCAGAATACGGTAATTATATGATATTCTTGTAAAGTTTTGTACGAAATTCCTCTTGTTTATTCTCATGAAAAATGCATCAACTGCAACAAATATCTGTGCAGAACGTAGACCGAGTACTGATGAACGTTGTATGTAAATATTGTTAACCTATCTAGACTGTTTCAATCATGAGTTAAGCGTGAAAAAACATGAAATGAAGCATTGTTGAATTTCATAGTTACTCAACAAATTACTATGTAAAAAACGTTTTTTTTCTGTTTTGGACTACTTGCGCAATAATATAAGCTTGATACTAATTTGAATGAAAAACTCACAGCATTCCTGCTGCCAAATATCAAAATTTACGTTAAAAAAACTGGTTGAAATCATCATAAACCAATGTGCCGAACTAATCTTAACTAAAAGTATCACCTACTTCTACCCAGCAGCTCAATGATTGAGTTTTGACCGTAGTCTTCATTGTTGAACGTTTGCCGCTTCCCTAGCGCATCGAGTATCAATATATCCTGTTCCTGCTGAGGCGTAGGACCACTCTGGCCGCAAACCGTACCCACGAGCACGATCGCAACTAGCAGCACAGGACACGCCAGCGTACAGCAAGCTTGTCGCAACCGTTGATCATTTCGTAGCTGTACGGTAGCCATCGGCACTTTCCTTCGCGTATTTCCTGACCGATGCATCTTTGAATACTTGATTCCTTAATTATCTCCAACGACACGTATAACTTTTCACCCTATAAACTCTTCGGTACGCACATTTACTTTGCACACCAAAGGCACATACCGCACACAAATCACAAACAAGAAGAGTTCGTGTGGTACTAATGGTGAGGTGGAACTAATTTGCGCAACTCCCTCACAGCTAACACCCTCGAACGGAGAGATTCTCGTCGTGCTTCGAAATCGTCTGCCAGACGTGTTGGGAAACGGTGAAAGAAATCGCATCCATGGAACCGTAATTTTGGGGTCGCAACTCAACGTAACACGCGTATTATCGTCACCGGAAGCATTATGAAATGACGCGCAAAAAAAAAAAAACAAAAAACGGCAACCGAAAACAAAACAAAAATCACTTTCTTCACAAGGTAACACCGCTTTTCCACAGGCACTGGAAGACTTTTGGGGGATTTTCTTTTTCTTCTTCGCAAAGCTCTTCTGCTGCAGACCGGAACACTGACAATTCGATGCACGAAAACGAAAAACGCTCACAATGGGTCTTCTGCTCGGTTAGCGTGCTTGAATGGCGTGTTGGTCAAAATTTCCCACCCAGTTCCGGTGTTGCGTTCGACGTCTGTGTCTCTGCGGGAAGTGAGCAGATTATGCAATGCTCCAATTTGCCGTGTTGCAGAAAAGAAGAAGCTGTGGTCTCGATCCGTGCCCCGGGGGAGCCGGCGGGCGAATTGGCAAGGAAACTCGAATTGCACAAGCTGATGATCGCACACTATATCACTTCCGCTACTGGATAGTGGAGCACATTAACGACACTGCCCTGGCGCATGCAACTTCAACTACTCGAGCCGGTTCATTAAGGCACATTCGTAGCTCCTTGTAGGCAAGGAGCACTTTGCTCGGTCGGTACAATGAACTCTCACGGAGCTGATGAATCTTTCCTTACACTCTAGCATACATAGCATAAAGCGTACACATACACTGGCAATGCAATCTTTCGAAAACACCCGCACCAGCCAGACACGCTCCCATTTGCGGTGGAGCGATCTATATCACGCGGCACTGGCACTCTGGCTCACTGTGGGCTCGGGGCGGGGATGAGAACCTTTTTCTCTCCCACCTTCCAACGATCTCCGTGGAGCAGGTACTCGACCAGCTTGGCGAGCGTTGGTTCCCACGTACGGGGGATGATGTATGCTGCGACGACGCAGGCAATTTCACTTTCTGTTGCAAGAAAACCTTTCTTCGACCGTGTGCTGCCACAGCGTGACCGTGGGACCACGGTCAGCAGTCTGCGTGTGGGTCGGGCTGAGGCTTTTGTGTGGTGTTGTTCGGTAGTGGAAGAGATAAGGGGTGGACGGGGGGAGGGGGAGGTGCTGGGGGGACGAGATGAAGACGTCGAGTTCAGTTCAGGTTCAGTGAGTTGATGTTCTTCATTTTAACACGCTAATGACCCTACGAACTCGAGCGATCGTGCAACCGACGTAGGGCTGCAGCAGGACCACTGCGAGCGGATTGCAATGGGCCGCGGAGTGGAATTAATTTCAATTAGATCGTTGGATCGGTCACTGGTTGATGTTTTTTTTTTGCAAACACACACACACGCACACACGACTGTGCCACTGCCGTTGAATCGTGTCTGCGGCAGTCAACTTTCACGCGGATCCGTGCACACGCTTTGACACAATGGCGGGAGAAAGGAACTTCGTCACGATCGGGCTCGAAAGGAGTAGGAAGGAAAGCAGCCGGGGCAAACAAGCGGACAGACAGCAAACGCACACGCGCCCTGGTCGAGAGTTGCCGATGAACTGAGGCAGCACGATGCAGCAAGATGCCATCCACCACGGTACGATCGCGGGCTGGAGAACAAAGAGCCATTTGGAGGATGAACTGAGCACCTTTCTCCTGGGTGGGTGGCCGTTTTCTTGGGAGCATTCATCGGTGAGTTACTTCAGAGTGGGGTTTTGTTTGTTTTAATCACGGCAGCATGTAACGTTCGGTAGCAACAGGGCGGCTGAAGAGCCGGAATGTGCGAATTAACGGGGTTTGTCGCTTGTCATCAGTGTGTCGGGCGTTGAAGTCTTTTGTCGTTTTTTGCTGTTGTGAGGCACATAAACCGAACGCCTGTGTGTACCGTGGAGTAGCTGAACCTGATCGGGACGTGCTGATAAGAAATGGGTGGGCAGCAATTATGTGCGAGGCCTTGCCGGGTGCTTCCGGAAAAGTGCATAGAACGTACGGCTGATCTTGACACGCTCTGTGTCGATTCGGATGAATGTGCTTCCGCGGTAACGGTTTCTTGCACGGTTATAAAGCAGTACAGTGTCGTTGTGCGTTATGTTGGATAAGTTTCTCAAGGGGCATAATTGGGTGAAACAGAAGTTTGGTACACGCACACCGGTAGTCACAATGTCAAGATAATCATTTTGCAACACAAAAAGCAGCAAATATTCGTGTTTTCTGGTTGACCTAGAAGAGGTTTAATTGTTAACGATATTATTTTTTCACTGAGGTTCCTTCACGTGTGTACTATAAGAAAAGGTTCTCAAAATAGAAATTAGAGCCCTTATTACTAACTACAAAATATTGAAGCGATTGTTTTCGTATTCACTTAGCCATGCAAAAAAAGAATACAATTTTATTGCATCAATTTGGATAAATTGAAATTGTTGATAATAATGATGCTGTTCCTCTACTGAATCTTTGAGTCTTGCGGATACTTATCGACGTTTAATAGCTTAAAACGTAAGCAAGACTTAAGTTGGTATGGAAAAGGTTTCAAGTTCAATAGTTTAACTAACAATAACGATGCTCATCCATACTTATAGCCTTTAAATGTTTAGTTATTCTTGTTTATAGCTTTCTTTCCCTTTGGTTGGGAATCCTCCTTCTTAAAATATTTGAAATAATGAATTTACAACTAAACTCTAAGCAATATACTATTGATTGTTACCACCTTTAAACCAATAAGATGCTTCAATCTTCAAAGCAAACACACCTTTTAGCTATAAATTAGTTTAGTCGTGAACTAAATAGCTGGTCCAGTAATTAGCATGTTTCACGGCACCCTTTCCTTCCCAGCGAGAAGGAGGATCTCCATCTTACTAAGTTTTCACTTTAATTGCTCGACTGGGGAAGGAAACTGTCTGAATTCTGGCAAGCCCCAATCGCAAGATTCCACTTGGGCAAACAAAGAAGAAATGATAGCAATTTACCGTCCCCGTTCCGGACCGCGTTTTCTTTCTGTCGCATTTGCTGCGTCGCCCAACACTCAGGACGCTCAATCCGAACTGGTGCACATCTGCTTCAAGCAATGAGCATCCACGCTTTTGCTCAACAGGGGTGCTCTATTATATCACCTCACCCAAATACTCGTCAAATGCTTGTGTCGAGTGCTTGCGGCTCGCTGATTGTACATTATGCATGCCCTTTTTTGTGTTGCACCTCGACTCGGGCTATCCTCCCAGTGCACCTTGAAAAGAGGTGTCGAAAGTGCTTCGGGTGGATCGGTTTTGCGGCAGCATTTGACGCGCTGCTGGCGGTTTGGCTGGCGGATAGTGACAGCCGGATAAAAGAGAGCGGACGAAACGACACAACCGTACCGTAGTTTGCCCCGGCCAGGAGAAAGTGTCTGAAATTGTACGGCGTCTTGTGCGCGAGCCTTGTGGTCTGACGGCATGGCGGTGGAAGCTTTTATTTTTTGCGCAAAATAATCCCACCAACAGACACGCGCCCGCCAACTTAGCGTAACACGTAGTTTCGTGGTTGGTGGTACGTATACGAGAGACACACTTTGCTGCTGTCACCATGTTTTGCTGCCACCGGGCGTGCGCTGTGGAGCTTGCAAGATGCAGGAAGAAGCCATCGAAAGCTACACGGCCAGGCGACAGGCGAAATTCGATCCGATGCCCACATCGGATTTCATTGTTAATCCACTGGTAATTTAGTTGTCCGATCCGTGGATCCGTCGGTCCATCGAGCCGAGGTAGGTTAAATAATTCTGTACCGCTGTCACTCTGCGCCAACATAATTACTCAAACAGACGCCAGCCACCCACTCCCACCCCCATCGAAGTTTCTCACTTACATAACGTCACTAAAGCCTCTCTCTATCTCTCTCTCTCGTTCACTCCCGTGCGATAAGGTCTTGCCGCCCACTTGGCCGGTTTTTCGGTCAAATTTATCGCACGATCGCTACTTCCGACGGTCCCGCAAATCGGTCTTGAAAGAAAGCGAAAGTGAGCGAAACATTGAGGCCGCCTCGTTTACTTTCTCTTTCGGGCGGTGCGGTTTATTTGGTCACCTCCGCACCGTCCGCATTCCCCTGTTCCTCCTTATGGGGAGTCTTGGCAGTGTGTGTGTGGAAGTGTTTTTGGTCCTCTTTTTGGGCACTAGCGACGCGGCAAAGGGATGAATTTTTATATGTGTGTGTGCGCGTTTATTTTCTGTTTTAGGGGGGTTTAAGTGCCACCGATGAGTGCCATCGGAAGTTGACGGCACGGAATCAAACTTGTGTCTGTGTCAGTGGAACAGTGAACAGCAAAACGCACCAGCAATAAAAATGCTGAGACAGTAAAGTTATTAACAAAAAATACTGTTCGCGCATTAGTATTTGATGATGTGCTGCGTTTCAGTCGCTCTTTCCATTATGATACTGGGGGAGTTTATAGTGTTGCGTAAGTCTAAATGTCATTTGGGTCTTCACGATAACATTGGTTCAACAGTGCATTATAACGAAGCTATTACGAGAGCGCGTATAAGTATTTAACAATGTTAAAACATTTGGCAATCTCTTTTTCTATAGTTCAATAGTTGCAGTTTTGCAAACAAAATTTTCTGTAATTTAACTTTTTAAAATTTTAACAGCTTTAAGCATTTTTATTACCGTATTGCGCACCATGCTGACGAATATCGTTATGAACGACCGTTTAAAAATAAAAAATAAAATAACAGTCCCATCTTTCCTATATACTAGACTTCCAAATAGGGCAACCGCGGAGGCGATAGCGACGCCGGTCTTCACACGGCAGGACCGGAAGAGATATTTGAAACTATCACAGAGGATTCAGAAACGGCAAACCAGTCACCACCGATCATGATGAAAAAACTCATTTAAATTTTAGAGAAAAATGACAGATTATCAAGAACTCTCTGACTACATTTTCAGTGGTTTTAAAGCATATGCAAGCATACCCAAGATGCCTAAGAAGCGATGAGCCCGAATAAATGAATCCTGACTAAGCTGCTATCACCTGACTTAACAACTCTCTAAAATTTAATCCATAATTGAAAGCCTAGAAGAGCTAGGAAAAAACTTGATATAGAATAACCGTGAAACTCAAAAATACCTTTGAGAAATTGATAGTGACCACAACCAACGAATTAATCCAAGGCGCTTTCAAAAAATAGATGCTTAAAAGAATATAGAGTACTTTGCATATAGAAGGATGAAGAAAGAACCGGTGAAATATAGAGTTCTACAAGCTGTATTTTGATTAAACTCGATGGAAGCTGATTAGCTGGTCAAGTCATGAGAATGGCATTGGACGAAGCTTTCGGCAAATAATTGTATGGCGATCCACACGGAAGGCATAGGGGGCTTAAATAAGGATGAATAGATAACGCTGATGCCTCCGCAAGAAAGTCCACGATGTCGATGATGTCCATGAATTTGGAGATGATTTTCAGTTCATCAGCGTTACTGACAATTGTTGCAGCTTATAGAGACGCAGCTTTGCGATACATTTAGTGGCGGATTAAACCCACTCGCGGAGACTCGAGGTGGAAGCGGAATGGATGCTGTAGGTTCCTGGCCAAATAATCTGATGACCGGGAGGAAGGCTCTTTGTAAGCAAGTAAAACAATTCAGGTTTAATTTCAGTTTTGTCATTTTAACAGCGGATAAAACAATAGAACCTTATTTTGTCTTCAATTTAAAAATGGTTTGTTTTTGAACCTTTTTGAACATTTTTTGATATTTTTGGAAAATTTCAAAAATAAAATTTTGAGAAAGAAAGCTTAGCCTGTGAAAAAAAAACCCAAGAGTGTGGTTTCACTAACGGATATTCTGTGATCTAGTGGTGTTATTGTATTGTCCGTTACTATATGTACTAAACTTTGCTTATGGTTACTGAACCTTTATCCGACCATTTATTAAAATAAATTATATTTTATTCGTATTTGCCATTGTCGTGCAACACTTTACAGTAAATTGATTTTATTATTTGTTCGCTCACATTACCATCTCCAGGAACCACTAGCTATCAACCAACCAAAAGACCACCCTGGTTTAAAAGCTATCACTATTTACACTAATCACGAGTGTAATCAACCACACCGAGACCGAGCCCGAGCCCGAGCTCGTGGTTCCGGTATGTCAAACCAGCTAATTACTTACTTCCGTCGAACTCTTCGAAGAATCGGCCCTGCTTCGGTAGCTGCCGGTTGATGAGTGTACGCAAATTTTCTCGGTCCAGTACTTCGTTGAAGCGCTCGTTTGCGCTGGCGTTCGGACGTTCCGGACGGCCATTGCGTGCAATCGATAGTTCCGATGCGGTGACAGCAGCAGCAGCAAACACGCCGGACAGCAGCAACAGGATCCAACCTAGATGCACACGCCGCAGCGGAAATCGGAAACGCATAGCGAGTCCCGGGGCCACGACACCCGCACACGTCAAGCTTTCCGTTCCGAGAGTCGTCGAACAGCTGCAGAAAACACCGCTTCAACACCACACTCCTTTGCGGGAACCGGTTTCGAAACACACAGCAACACTCTCGGACACGATACCACACGACGCGATCGCGTAATCACTCTCACTATCGGCTGGACTCGGACCGCGGCGGAGAAGTGCGGCGTCGTCGGTGGGGTGGGTTTGTTTTTGTTTTCGAAGAGCGACACGCGATTTGCGTTGGCGATTACGATAACGGCACGACACGCGTCCACGGATTAGGGTGCGCGAAGGAACAGAAAGGTAAGGCGGAGACCTAAATTTAGGCGATTAGGCAAGTGAACTTGGAACTGGAAAAGCCGACCTACGCTCGTATGTACGACTGTGCACTGACAGCTGTCGTACACAGCTGGGAAGCGTACAGGGAGTTAAGCTGTCGAACAGAGAAAAAAAAGACGGAGGTGCGTTTTGAATTGAGGCCACGAGGAGCATGCATCCGAGGACGAACCGAACTTTGCATGAAGAAACTGGATTCAAATGATTTCACTTTCACAAATTAAACCCACAACGGACGGTGTGCTCGAGTCTTCGGGAGAAGACGTCGAAAAGCGTCGTTTTTTTATTAGTATTTCTACTAAAATAATCACCAACGTGATTGAAATTTCCTATTTTCACCTCACACACACACACTTACGAAGCTTCTTCACACGACACGATCGCAATTAGCAGAAGGGTACCTGAGACAACTGACACTCTATCCCTGCGAACGGGCTGATCTTTTAAATCCGTTGGTAGATCGGATGGGACCACTCTCTGGCACCACTTCCGGACGGGTTAAGGCACACGCACAAAAACGAAAGCTTTTCGGTTAGCTTCACTTTCACGAGGCTGCACACCGGAGCAGCAGCAGCAGCAGATACTTCACCGAGGCACACTGACGCACGAATGAATGACCTGTCACGCTGTGCAGAAATATCGCGCTGGCATTAATGCAGCCTTGTCTTTCGGTTCGTGTGGGTGTGCGGGAGCGTTATGCAACCTTTCTTCTTCGAGCAGGAGTTATGATTCACCCGGGTCGGGTATGGCTCGTCAGCGATCACGTTTGTGGAAACGTTGCTTCAAGGTTGCGCACCCGTTCGGCAGACGGGGCACGATTTTTCGGAACGTTGCGCTGAAGTCCGGTTGCTAATCCGGTCAAAACACGCGGGGAAAACCTGGTACCACGTGCGATCGTGGTGCTGTCTACCGGGATACTGTGGACGCGTTCGGACGCGAGGCTCGCGAACCGATTTCGTTTCCACCACCTCGCTTCCAGCGGCGGCCCGCGGTTGATGCCAGTGAGGCCTGCGGAGGCCCGACGATAAGCATGGCAGTTTTGTGGTTTGGCAGGCAGTTATAATGGCTATAGAGGAGAAGTGAGAAAAAAAAACATCAAACACACACTCACACACTCGTATGCCACCTAACGACGCGCGGAAAAGTTCACGATCGCACCAAACATCCAGCTGGGAGGAAGTAAAACGAGGAAGCCTTAACGATCATCCACGGCCCGGTAACGGTTGCTATGCACGGAAAAGGTTTTCGGAAGGGTAAAGTACTTTGGCTTGGGGTTTTGTTTTTTGAACCGCTCAAAACGGTGAAGGTTGAAGTGGGGAAATTAAATCACATTTTATACCTTTTCGCGCTATCATTCCTCATGGTCTGATTCTTGCGTTCGACAACATTGATACTACTGCCATACACTGCCGAACGGGATACGGGAATTTTATGGCATAACGTTTTTTTTAAAGAAGAAATTTAAAATCAGATTATAATTTTACACATTCGGTGTGATAAACTAATGGGTGGCTTTAAATCCACCGAGTCTTCTTCTTCACACAAACCTATTTCACGATCATCCAACGGCCTACGGAGCATCCACCGTATCCATAGCAAACATTGCGCACAGAGCCCATAAACGCTTCCTACCAGCAAATACCACCTGGAAACCCTCGCCATGCGGACAAATATATCGGAACTTTCGCAAAAATGTTGTTAAACATTTCTCCCGAACAGGCCAGTTCCTTTTGCCGCAACGCAACGGCAGCGCCGGTTGACCGTGACGCGCGTTCGCGGGTATCAGATTTGGTCTAGTGTGGGAAATAATTAGCCGGGCTCGCGGTGACTTTGATGGGGTTCGAAAGGTGGGTTTTGTGCTGCGGGGGGATGGATAATTTCACTTTGACCGCTTGGTGGTGAAAAGGCGAGAAGAAAAAAAAATAGAGGAAACAGATTTATCGCAAAAGTTGGCGAATCCAATAGAGCGTGAATATGGGAGGGATGAATGAGAGAGAGAGAGACTAGTGAGTTGTACTATTTCATTTGTTTTTAATTGGGTGTGCAATACTGTTCTGGGAGGAAGTTATTGCGTTGAAATTTAGTTGTGCGTTCTTAATCCAAAAAGCAATAGTAACACTCACAATAACAATATTTTAACACTATTTCGATAGGGACGGCTGCTATTATAGCACGTGTCATGTAAATAAAAAAATATATTTGGTTTACACTGCCCTTCAAACCTCATTTTAAAATAGTATTTCAAATTATTTGTGAATAATTGAATGATTTAATGGTAAAATTTATCGCTCACATCAGCGTCAAGCTGTCATACTTAAATAAATAATATTAATGAAAGTATCGCTCACATAAAAAACTCCCCCCAAAGCAATGATATAATAATAAAAATGAACAATTTATTAAGGCAATTTTCAGCTCAAAAAAATTTTAGAAATAAGTTTTTTATTCACCTAATACTTTAAATTCCGATGGATTCTAAATTGAAACCATCGGATGCGACATAAAATTTGAAATTTCAAATCAGTAGAGAGACACGTGTATTGCAGATTGCATACCTGTCGGGCAAAATAAAAAAACTCCGCGAAAGGTATGCAATCTGCAAAGCAAGGTGTAATGTTTGTTTCGGATAGTATGGTTTCGATTTTTTGATTTTGTACATTGAATTTTCGGAAATGGGGAAACGAACTGCAGGTTTTGATTTGTATTAAATAATATATTATTTTTTGTAACTTGAGGCTACTTCGGTTAAATTATTGTATTTTGAACTTCGAACGAATGTTGAAAGACTTAGTTTTTTTCGTTCAACTACCTCGGGCAACCTTAGCAGATAGCCTGCTCTTACGGGATAGAGCTCGCCAATAGCTTCTGAGTTCGGTGCTGGCCTGGTCGAGCTTTGGCTATCACTGCTTGGGCTCTGGGGTGCTTGAGGAACACTGTTCGCAGGCAATTGTGTGTGCTGTCTAGTTTGTTTTTTTTTTTTTTTTTGTTATTGTTTCAGCCCAGATCCGATAGACGGAAGGACGATGTCCAAATTCCGATCCACCGCCACCAGAACCCCAAATCCAGCCATCGCATCCATAGAAACAGCAATAGAACCGGATCCAGATAACGAACATCCCTATCATCTACACCAACAACCTGGATACACACCCCGCAACCACCTCACACTCACAACCGAGCATGCCCGGGATAAGGCAAATAACAGGGAGGAAATGCCTTGTTAACATTTGTGAATTTGTAAACGTCAACACATGCGGTGTTGACAATACGGCAATAAACCGTAATCCTAAAAATATAAATAAATACCTCGGGCAATCAAGAACAGGATTGATTGAATTGATTACTGTGTGTGGGGATTATTCTACCGGAATGTGATGTCTGGTTCTGTTTTGTGAAATAAAGGTGCAGCTATCGTATAGGCTATCGTACCTTTCAATATTTTAATTGAATGCAGACTAATTCAATTACTCTACCAATGCGGACAGCCAATCAATGGCTGATCAACCTATTAGCGGGAGGAGCGGCCACTCGGGACCTTATTAGTCAGGGGGGCTTCATTGATAAAGGAAATCCTGTTACTTCCCTCTAACATCACAATTAACGGGGCCTCAATTGCCATTCCGCTCGGGGCCTCCAAATCTCTTGACCCGCCGCTGTTTCTCATGACTTAAAAAGGTAATTTACTCTCATATTACCCTTTTGAATCAACAGCATATAAGTACTTTTACAGAAATATTGATATGATTTTATAGAAAAAAAGTCAAACCCTAATTGCAATTATGGTCGATTGGTGATAGAGGCGGCAACCCCTTCGGTCTTCATAAGACAGGACCATAAACAGCTCTTTAAACTATCTCTCTTGAATAATTTTTTTTGATTCATTATTTTAGAAAGACTTTGAGGAATTAGACTTTATTTGACACTTGAAATCTTTCAAATTTTTGGCCATAGAACTTCTTTTTTTTTGTGTCATTTACCCAAGATCTTTTTCAAATCTCATCCGAACCGATGGAATTTATAATCCTCTAAGTATTAATCAAATCTTTGCAAGTTAAATAAAATTCACAAAGCAAGCTAAAAATAGCAAGCCTGGACCTTTTCATGTTGTAATATGATACTAAGAATTTATAAACATGTGATATTGAAGTCCGTATCGTAAGTAGTACCACTATCCGTTACATAGGATAAATAATTTATTTCATAAAATTCATTGCTTTATACGATCGCGTCTAGTCCAGCGTCTTACGGAAAGAGAGCATTCAGTCCAATGTTTAAATGGAATAAAATCTTCTTAAGAAATGTACCACAACGACGTTGAGTGAGAGTTTGCCACCAGTCAGAAACGGGTTCGCTTGCAGTTTCCTAGTAAGTGAGAAGATTTTCGTTTTCGTTTTGCTATATCAAAGAATCACAATAGCGTGCGACATTCGCTCTCGTCGGTTGATTAAAATGCTATCTCAATAAATAATCAATACTGTTTGTGCTGCACCGTTGGTTTGCATACGCGCAGGAGCACCGAAAGCCAGCCAGCAAACTGTCTGGCGTGCGTTACGCATAGATTACGCTCTGTATCCACTTGATTGTTTTCTGCACATTGTGGTAGATGCCTGGCTGATGGTCGACCCCGCACCCGAACCCGGCACTGGTAATACCGATCAGCGTGTACCGTCCCCGATCGTTGATGATCAGCGGTCCACCCGAATCTCCTGCAATGGAACGTAACGCGGCGGCGTAACGGTTAGAAGGAAGTTTGAAACAAAGCGTTACGTGAGATCTACCCAGGCAAGCGTCTTGATGACCATCAGAGTGACCGGCGCAGAACATCTCGTTGAATAGCTCCACGTTGATCTTCTTGCTGTTGTGCCATCGAAGACATTCTTTTGTACCTTTGGAATTGCGAAAACCATGTTTAATATTTGTTACATCTCTCTGCTTAAAAGTAGGAACACTCACTAATGATAGGAACGGCCGCCGTCCGTAAGATGTTTGTTCCTGTTTGGCCCATGTTAGCGTTAGTTTTTCCCCATCCAGCAATGATGCCCTTTCGACCGACCAGCTCCATCGGGCGCATCGGTAAGCAGATGGGCAGTATGTGCGATTTGTATCCGGCCGGACGCGTTAGCTTCAGCAGCGCCAAATCGTATCGATCCGGTTGCGTCATACGGAAGATGAATTTCGGATGAACGATTTTCAGCTCCACACGATGCTTTTCGGCCGGTAGGGGTTCAACGATTTTTCCCGAATTTTGTGTGTCCAGCTCACCGAGATAAATTAGGATGTCTTTCAAGCGTGCCTGTTGTATGCAGTGGGCAGCTGTTGCGACGAACCGGCGAGATACGAGCACTCCACCGCACTGATACTCTGCTATGCGGATGTGCGCTTGCCACGGATACTCCGCAAAGTTGGCCGTTCGTCCGCCGATGATGCGCTTCTGCAGGGTGTTCTGTGATGTTTGAGGAATCCCACATTCGTTCTACGATACGGAGGGAAACATAATAGTACGTTAAGCAGTGACTGTGGCGTTCATGGTTGGGAGCAGATATCTCACCTGCATCAGTTGATCGGAACGACGGTGAAAGAAGCTCTTCTGCTTGCTGAAGCCTTGCGCCGGTACAATCATGTTCGATCGACTAACCGGCACAATGGGCTGGATGATTGGTACTGGTACCATTGGTCCGGCATACGCCAACTTCGGCGCAATGATGGCGTTCGATTGTTCGTTCTCGTAGACGCAGCAGGACATAAGCCACCGATTATCACCACATCCGGAAACGTGTCGTCCACCTTCCAGCCAGCATGAAAACGAAAGCCGGCATGCTCGTACCTGGTTCTGGTAGACGCAAGTATCTGGGAGACCCAGGACATTATGTATGATGTCTGTAATTAAGGAGAGGTGATTAAAATATAAAAGGCCATGCCAGATGTTCACATAACCTCACAAAGCCTTGGAGCAGTATTACGTTTGGCAGCGTACAGGAATGTCTTGAGAAACAAGTGATTAAAACTCCAAAAAGGGGAAAAAACCAGTCATACCTAGACCCAAAGCAGAGATTGTATTGAAAGCGCAATTGAAGTTGTTAAAAGAGTTCATTAATCATTTCTTTAATTACAAAGCAATGTGCGCGTCTAGCGTAATTTGAACGATGCAACAGGTGCATGACGAATTGGAATTGCTTGCAAAATTTAACAACATCAACCACCAACCACAACAAATGCTGTCCAGCTTCCTCCATAGGATTGCAAAACTGCAAAATTTTCCGCCCAGCAAGAAGCAACGGTGATTACTCTTCATAATTCACCTGTCACAATGCCGCATCTACTATGCCTAGCTCCGGCAGGAAGGTGGTAAATAGCTAACTGCTACGTCAGGCTTCCTCCACTAGCAAGTGCTTGGCATAGGGACAAAGAAGCGAGACTTGGAAAAGAAAAACTACATCACTGCCGGTGCGAACGCTGTTTGATCTTGGTGGTGCAGTTTGGCATAATGGGCCAAGGGGGGGGGGGGGGAGTGAATTGGCAATATTTCGTAGCACCCAGTTGCTAGGTTCCTCATTAACCTACATCCGAACGGATCGGTTCCTCTTCCTACCCGGGGCAAGCAATTACTGTCGTTCGATGACCGTTCGAACGGGCAAGATTCGCGGTACGATCGCAAAAGATAGCGATCGGCACGAGCATTGATGATAGTGCAGCGCCGATGGAAGTGACCTCGAACTTGATCCCCGGATTTGGAGGGCCAAATCGGTGTGAAGTGATGCTGCGCGAGTGCTTAGCGTGAAATCTATCACAATTGTCCAGCGCAGTTGAAGTGTGAAGGGATGTCAGCTTGGAAGTACACTTGATCGATGGCCTAATTTGTATCTCGGCTAGAGATCGGTGTGAGATTGCCATAAAGTGTCGTTGCTGGATTTTTTTTACTTTAGGTACTAAACGTTAGACGCTCAGCAATGGCCGTTGAGTAACTTAAGCTCGTTGGAAGCATGAGAACAACCCCCATCGTCAAGTCTACGCTCAACAACGGTGTGAAAAAAAATCCCTTAAATACTTGTTGCAGCAATGGCCGTCGTGTTGCATGTTAGCAGAGAGCAAAATAAAAACTTGTGCTGTGCATCACTCAGCAGACAAAACAAAATGGGGTAAGACTTACTTGCGTGTACGAGCGTGGAAAAGCATCCGAACCAAATCAGCAATCCTACAGCGCAGGTTGTTGGGAAATGCCATGAGAGCATCTTCTTCTGTTTGCCGGCCACCGATTGCGTCGTATTTTCATTCTTCTGAAATCGAATCAAATTGAAAAGAATAGGTTAGTCGTGATAGGTTGGATTCGGTTGGCAATATCGTGGGAGCCGATCTTGTCTGCCCTTACTCGGCAAGGTATTCGAAGAATGAATCTGAACCACGGCAGACAACCAGGTTGAAGCTGATCCGTGGTTTCTCGGAATAGAGACGGTTTGGTCTAGTGATTTCAAGAATTGAGTGACCGAATAGACTGATCTGGTCTATTACAGTCACCCAAATCATCAAGTTATGCAACCGTGTGTGGAGGCAAACATTTACATATTTTACGAAGGTCTCGCTATGATAAGCGTCTTAAAAACAAGGGCCAATCTCGTACGAACACGCCGAACATAAATCAGTCCATCAGTCAGAAACCGTTACCCAAACTAGACGCATTCCGATCAAAAAGGAGATCAAAAGCTCTCCTCATCGGTCATCGTACGCAGTGCGCCCAATATCAGCTGGTCTGAGTCCTTCGGAGTCGCCGGTGCCGTTGCTTTAAGCCGCCGTTTATTTTTTGTTTCGCTAGTTTCGTCTGGCCTTGACGAAGGTCGACGTCGGCTTGGTCGGCGAGATCGAAAATAATTTTCCTCGTTGCATGCCACTGCGTTCTTCATGTCATTTCATCACCCACCGAGAGCCTTCCCCACGCCTCTCAGCCAGTGAAGGCAGTTGGGGTAAATATTTTTTCTTTGCATTTTCACTCACTCTTCGTCCATTATCTTTCACATTATGTTTTTATGCTTGTCCTTCGCGGCGTCCACGGCGAAGCCACCCACTTTTCCCGAGTCCATTTACGGCAAGAACGCCACGGGGCGAACGGTCTCACCGCACGGGGGGCTTGGATGGTATGGATGGTTTGACTGACGATTTTTTTCTTACCGCTCCCTTTTTCCTACTTAACGACAGCCTCACTCGCCGACGTGCGTAATTAGTTTGTGTCTTCGTTATTTACGTCGTTTTCGTTTACGGTGTGTTTGGCTTGGTGCTTTTATGTTGTGGCAAACGTTTGCAACCAAGGCAGTGCGAGCTTGAGAATAGCTAAATCACGCACGGTAATTGCTAGAATGTGAGGTTTTGGATATCCAGCACAACGCCAAAAGCAGGCCTTCTTAATGTGGCTGCAAATGAATCTTCTAGTTGCCAAACGGTTGCTTTAAATGTGTGTGAAACCGAGAGAGAAAATAGGGGTTGAATTGGTCGCTTTTCCTCCATTTGAAGTTATAGTTATCCACTTATGGCGCAAAATTAAATGCTTCAGGTAATGAACTTTGAAGCTATTCAATACATACTAAATACTTTTTCCTTTTCTAGTATCTTATACCAAAATGACTCAAATTGAGAGCTGTATTATTGGCTTATCACTATCACCGCATTTATCGCCACCGTGAGGTGTTGAAAGTGGAACTGACTCCACAACAACCATGTTATCTTGTACATCTTTTCGCAACATCAGCCTCTTCCAAGCTCATTTCCATAACCGAACCAAGTGGATCAACGTACCCGCGATGTGCAGTGTGCGTCCAGTTACTGCAGCTGAGTTTCTCGACCACCGCAGTAAATTGGAAGATTGAACTGCTTTTATTTCACTGAGTGCCAGGAAAGCATAGCATGGAAAATTGGTGCAGTTTTTTTCAACACTTTCGCTGCTATCAGAAATTAAAATATTAATTGTTTTAATAATGGGTTTGGTATGAAATTTATAAGTTTCGAATAAAAAGCTATTGAAAATTGATTAATAATTTATTCCGAAGACGACTTACATGGGCTTTTTAAAAAAGAGACTAATTTTAAAATTTTTTTTGCGATGGTTCTGAGTTTGAGCGGTTCAGTCAAGCATTCTTTATGATTTTTAGCATGTCTTTATGTGCTTACTAAATATAATAGCGATTTCAGTTGCTAGAGTTGTTAGAGCTAGAGTCTCAGCTATCGAGAAACAGTAATGTTGCCAAATACATGAAAATAATTACTGAAAAAAATGCGAATGGTAAAACACATCATGAACTGCTTCGAATCTTCCAACGCTTTATCACTGCTAGGGATAGACGAAAACATTTAATAGGGGATAGATTCCGGCCTACCAACAGTGCTGTTGAATTCTTTTAATTCGTTCCCTACTATGATTAGAAGAATCCTGGTTAAAAGTCCCTTCCGCAGTAAAGCTTGGACCTAGATGTCTAAGCTTCCGTCCAAACGAAAGCTGGCCAAGAAAGAATATCGTTGACCAAACTAGCTGTCCATGTCTGAGATAATAATCGCTTAAGATGAGCAGTAGATGGTCCTTGTGAGCGAGTCGTCGATCGAAGAGTCTTGAGCAACCCTCTACCGGTGAACGACGTGTATACGACAACCACTGCTAAGGTGTCTTACAGAGCCACTCGGGTCTGGGTATTTTCGTTGAACGCTTGTTGGACGTAGGATTGGAGCATAATTAAATGCAAAGAGTAATTTTATTTTCATCTATCCCCAAGGCTTATCTTATCTAACTCTAACATTATTCCTCATTATAAGATATAAAATAAATTAAAAATATATTAAAGCTTATTTTCTATAAAAGAGATATCTATAAATATAGAGTTAAAGATTATATGGAACATCTCCATATTTTATGTATCCATTCCTACTGTCTCCTCTTGGTAGGAAGTTGATATCTACAACATTCATTATTATTAATGACTCCAATTAGTCTTAGAGCATGGAATGTTTAAAGCAACATCGCTTAAGCAATTCGCTAGACGCTGGAAATGGGCATTATCTCTAAGATTTTTCCCCCCACAAACTTCCATCGGAAAACCCAAAACAGCGCACTTGCTTGATTATCAAACATTTAGCATTTCGTTACAACGGCACACAGAAAAGCCTTATCTCCTGTTCCGCAGCAACCCGAATCGTGATGCTACCCATTTAACAGAGTCTTCTAATGGTCCCGGTGTAACGTACAAAAGCATCCGAGCTGGTAGCCACACGAAAAGTGGGCCAATTAATCAACGGTTACCGGTTGGCCATTTGATAATTTCGCCACCGGCACCACTGGAAAGCCGCAGCAGGCTCGGTGACGCTGTGTGGAGGGCAAAATAATTATCTTAAAATATCCTCCAGCGTTACTGGTTACTACCACACGCAGCAAAACATTACTACGACAAGGACCTTGAGTGACTTCATCCGCTGGTAGCGTTGCTGGCGCCACGGTAGCAAAAACAACACAGCAAAACCGGTAATGAGTGTTTAATGAATTTCAGCTAACGCATCTGCCTTACTACCCAGGCAAAGGATAACTAATCTAAACGCAGGGTGAGTTGTGGTGATTCGAACGGAAGGAGCTAAGCGGAGGTGATAATTTTGGCCAGCTGTGGCGTTCGTTTTCTCGACAGGTTTCTCACAGTTTTGTCCCGTCTGCAAGGATGAAGGATGGAAGGCTTCCACCACGCTGTAATCTTTCATCGAGCGAATTTCTCCGAAATGCTCTCTGCATCTGGTTGCATCTCCGCCCAATTTTCACCACCCGTCCACTCCTCCCCTGGGGGGAGTGTACGGATCTCGTGAGGGCATTGACGCATTAATACGGCGGTACGCCTCTTTCCTCTTTGCTAAGCGGGGCCGATTATTCGCCAACGCGCCAAACCGCAACCATCGACAGACCGCAGCGAAAACGCAACACTGCGTCATCGATGAACCTTTCTCCTACGCCTGCGGGCGTTCGGTGCCGGCACAGCCTCTCTAGGAACCGGCCAGCATAGCCAAACATCAGCGCCATCATCATCATCATCATCATCGTCATCATCGTGTTCATGGTGCAAATGGTGCTGTGGCTCACAGGTTTGCCTTATTAAACAAACAGATTATCGGGCCCGCGTCGTGCTGGCACCGGCCCCTCCCCCTTACCCACCCCTTTTCTCCTTCCCCCCCCTCCGCCGCATCTTGCCGATGTGCAGTGCAGCGATGAATTAAATTACGGGAAATTAAAATGGAGAAATTACAGCCACGATTGACCTAATCCGCTCGGGCGGAATGCTTTCTACGATTGGTCGCAGGACGAACGTGCGCACCGAGGACCGCGGGAACATGTCCGTAGACGAGCGATGTTACTTGGAGGAGGAGTGTGTGTTGAGTGCAGCAAGAAACAAAGGGAACGACCGAACGGCTTGTCACGCAGCCCTCCCACACCGTCCGGAGCGTGCCACGAATGTCAAATGAATTTTCCCTCCACACGAAACAAAACGGTTTTCTGGCGCACGGATTAGCCAACCGTAATGCCGTCCGGAGGCTTCGCTGCACGGGTACGATGTTCGTTCAAAAAGAACGGCACTCCATCCCCATTCTGGTGAAGAACGGGCCCGACTGAGTATTTCGTTTGAATAAATTATGACAGTATCGCTTCACATGTCAATCGCCCTAAAACGGTCCTAACTCCTAAAGGTGCCGCCATCGCGACCATTACTATGTCATGTTAATGGCTGAATTGCTGTTTTACCCCTTGATCTCACCCGTCCGAGACGGGGCTTAGAATAGAATGAGTGTCGGCTCATTAGCGGTACAGAACGACCGTACAGAATTAGGGTTTTCGGGAAGCGGAGTGCCATAAAGTTTGGAACCGGGAGAAAATTAGAACCCGGTGTGGTTTGATTTGAGCGATAAAGCGGTACATTCGCAAAGCTTGACCGTTACCGGGTGGTTTTTGCTTTTGGCAAATGGTGCTCGGTTGATTGAATATGATGGACGCTTCGTTAGAGAAATATTACTGAAAAAAGGAAACAATCAGAATGGATTGCTGTGAACGGTTCGGTCGTAAAAATTGATCACTGTGTGAATTTACAACTTCATCTCACATAGCTTGTGGGCCATGGCCATGATACAGTGGTCAAAATCAATGTTAAGCAAAAATATTCATACTGAAACGAACAAGAGGAAGTGGCGATGCGTGACAGCAATCATAAATGTGGAGATATTTTTAGCAAATCGATTATTAATATTCCCGAACAGTGTGTGGTAACGGTATTTTGAGCGAAGAATCAAACAGAGCACCGATTGAAATCTTCATCTTCTTTTTCATTGGCTCTACCACCTCGAGAGGTCTTGGCCTAGAATTGCTAGTTTCCTTAATTTAATTTACTTGTGGCTGGATAATTAATCCTGCTCAAGGAAATGTGGTCTGGACGGGATTCGATAACCGGTCCATTTGTATGAAAACAGGTGCCTCGGCAACTAGGCTGCTGTTTTCGGCTTTGGGAATAAAATGGCTTCATGATTCCTTGCAGTCTTGATAAAAGCTCAAGAGTGCAGTCTTAAGAACCGAACATCAAAGAAATAGATCAATGGTGTCTATAGTTTTAGCTAATAATTTTAATAATTTTGTTTTAGAGTACTTTATTACATGTCTATGTAAAAAAACTTTAAGTACAGTAAAGAAGTGAGCACAATTAAGATCGTTACGAGCTTAAACAAGGTTTTGAGATTGCTTATAGAATGTGATGCTCATGTGCTGAGCATGGCACCGAACGACCTAGAACGACGATAGAATTAATCCGTCTACGACGGTGCCTAATCGTGAGCAGCATCTAAATTTCTTCAAAAATCTAGAACCTCAAAATAAATCATTTGATACGTTAGTTACACCATTATGTTAGATTAAATTACAATGCTTGAATAAATTTAACAAAATTAAGGGGACTTTGCAAAATTTAATTCGATATGTATCATTCTCATACGTACATTACTGGATATAATCGCTATGATTTTCTTAGATATTGAAAATTCATAAAATGAAGAACTCGGGGCTACTAAGTAGTCAGACGCTTTAAAAGTCAGCCATTTCGATTGTATAATTTCTTCTAACTACCTTTTACCAACTGACTTCCAGTATCAACTATTCTATTACCTGGTAAAACCAAGCAAACGACTCAACTCAGAAATCGTAGGTAAAGACCTATAGAATAGCTGGACGAACCTGTAGAATTTTCAAAACAGTAGAACAAGATTCCCTAAAATATTTTAAATAAAAGACCCAGAGTGTAAATCGAAAATAAGCAGCAATTATTCTTCATAACAACCAAGTCAATGCGTTTTAAAAGGTAACCAGATACAAACCATTATTCCATGCTGATCTCCTAAAACACCTTTTGTGGACACAAATCAATCGTTTCCATTGTTCGACCCCTTGTAAAACCAATCACAAACAAACCTCACAACAACGAGAAGAAAAAAAAACAATCCCAACACAATGTTCCTGCACCTTCTTATCGAAACGCCACCACAACCACCACCACCGGACCTATCACTTAGGGAACGAAAATAAATCGCAAATTCAAACACTCCCCGGACCCAAACACGCTGGGGGAAAGTACGTGCATGAGCGCAAAAAGTGAAAGAGCGCAAAACCGCAAACACCCGAACGGCACAACGCAATGCAAACGCCGGCGTTGCCCCTGTACCGAAAGCCGATTGCCGGTTTCGCATCGGGCCTCCATTGTCCAAGGCTCGGTCGCCCCTTTTTTGGTGGTGGTGGTGGGTGCGTCCGGACGACTGAAGCATGCATTATGCTCCATATTCAAATCGATCGAATGGACCGACACCAACGGCACCGCGCGAAAAGAAAGATCCGTAACGAACAAAACACTTTCGCCTCCGAAAAGCCGATGGTCGGATGGTGTGAAGGAACCGTTGAGGAAGCGTCTCAAATTGGTGATAACGCGCCCAGTGCCAAATAATGCATCCGACAACACCCGCACCCGGTCAATGCACTTTTAAGCGGGGTTGGTTTTCCCTTTTGTTCATCCAGCGGATGGTGATGGACGCATTCTCAGCCAGCTGAACAGCGAATACCCGGTAGTGGCAACGCATCTCGGTACGGTCATTTTCCATGTCCAAACTTATGCTTTCGAAACAAAAGCTTCAGACAAACGTGTAGCCTGCAGCTTCCCCCCCCCCCCTCGCCTGTGTCCCTCTGTCGTGAGCATCCGTGGTCTATTGTGGTGGGTTGGGAGATTTGTTTTTATTGCTTGCCGTCTTTCTTTATTTTGAGACCAAATTATGCACGAAAGCGATAAATTGAGGAAAACTCTGGTCCACAAACGAAACGCCGCTCGGCAAGGGTACAATACACGCCCCGGTGACAACACGATGGGATCGCCATGGAGAGAAAAGCATGCAAATCGTGCAAGCGGGAAAATGGGGGCCTTTGTTGTTTGGCGTACTTTTCTCAACTGCATGTCCGCACATTTCCACCCCTGTCCGCATTGTGTTTTTCGCGCATGGAGCGCATGTTTTTCGTGTGTTGTCTCGCGGCCTGTCCAACGCTGGTGAAGAGTTGACAGGAGAATTAATCTTGAGTCGGGTGACAGCATGCAGCAACGAACGCATGTAACCAGTTCCCATGAGTCCCCAGGTAGCTTGGGCACCGTGAAACCGCGACTATTCAACATCCATTTTCCACCCATGTTCGTGGAAATGCTGGACTGCTTGTCCAGTTTTTCACAGCCGCGTTGTTTTTGAAACACTTGCACCCAATTTATAGCCGACCTATCGGTAGCAGATCCACTGTTACCATTACGTCAGAGACGGCATCTGCACCAAAGCGAAGTGAGCAAAAAAGCCCGAAACTCGGTCACATTTACATGAACCGTACTGAACCGCGCTTGTTTCTTTTTGCTCCATGAGCTACTCCAGCACGAAATTGGGTGCTGGGTGGCTGGTTTTTAGCTTGTTTCGTGTGTGCGTCTGTGTTGTTTTTTTTTCTTGCCGGAGCTACATCGTAAAGAACTCCAAAGCGTTCGCAATGTGCACAGCTCGTTGCGTACGAAAATCCCGAAAGCTCTGTCATGCGACGGCACTGGCCTGGTTAGTGCGAATGCCAGTAGGTCTTTGCTTCCCACATTGCTCGGGGATGTATGCCCCGTTCCCGAACCCCGTTAGCAGACAGGAACAGGAAGGAAGAGGTACAGTTTTTTTTAACACACAAACTCTTGCACACACTCACGCACTGCCAGTAACATCGGCAAACAGCCACACACGAACACGGTCCGTGCTCCGGTCTTACTGGAGCACTATGATTTATGAGAACTATAACGCCGGAACCGGTTGGATTTAGTTCTTGTGTTTTGTTTCCGTTTAGGCTCACGGGCAAATGGCTTTGGGGCATGTTTTCGCTTTGGGTTTGCTTTTCGCCTCGAGCTGGCGTAGAAGGATCTTCATGTGATCATCAGCTGATGATGCTATGTTCTTCTTCGCATTCGCCAAACGGGAAGCGTTTACGATCAGCGCTGGACCGTAGCTTAAACCAAGCAGAGATGAACGAAGGCACACAGCAGCAGAATAATCGACCACCGAAGCTAAACCAACGTGATCCTCCACACACGAGGCGCAGACGTGTGCTCGACTGCCGTTTTGCGTTTTAATCCAATTTTTAATTAGAATAAGTAACTGGTTCACCCGGTATGGCTCCACTTTTCACGGCCCATTATTGCCGATCGCTTAGCAGACCGGGGAGGCGAGAGCACCCAGCCGAAACTTATGGCCGGAAGATTGGCCTCCTGTGGGATGTAGCTGAAAGAATGGCTGAATGGATGCGCACCTTCGCAAGGAACCGTCTGCACTCCAGGAGGGAGGTTCATCGGAACACGGAATCGATCGGGAAGTGGACCACACCGAATCGCGGAAATCGCCACCCAGCCTTACAACACACGTTTTCCGCAGCACGGGACACAATCTGGTGTCGAACGAGAGCGACTCGTTTTTTTGTTGTTGCTCTTCTTTCGCTTTTCTAGGACTGATGCAGCTCCCGGGATGTGCGAGCCGCCGCAAGAAGTCGAAAGCACCAACCCGGCAACACAGAAGCGAACGAAAAACATATACACACACACACACGGTAAACCGGTTCACACACGAGGAGGGTTCGAAGGGAAAACCGGGACTCACCCGGGAGCCAAACGCCCCAAACACAAACAGTACTACGATCGATCGAGAACCGAACCGAGCGGGCCGCGGTGTTATGGCAGACTGAAGAAGTGTTCCAAATGCCGGACCGGAATGTGCCCGTTCCTCGGTGTGCGCGCAGGCAAAACTCGCTCCGCAGCGACGCGGCATCGTCGCCCGGGCTGCGAAATAAAGCGGCCTGCAAGGGCTGTGCGCGAGTTTGCTCGATTCACCTAGGGGCCCGGCGTGGTGAGCGATCGCTCTTGGGAAAAGCGAAATGGAGCTATGGATTTACATGGGAAACATGAAAATACAAAACAATAGTATAAATTGAGGCTAAGTCGAAATTATCTGGAAGATTTAAGCTAAGTAACTCAGTATATCAAACAGTAAAATAAATATTAGTCAACCCAGTGACGGTTCGGAGTCCTTTGAGGCACGAAGCAGCATTAAATTTGGATGACTCTAATACATGGCACCTGCTGAGTGATTCGAAGTTAGAAGCTTAGCGAAAACATTATTGTTTATTGTTTATTATCATTATAATTCAATGGGCCACGCAGGGCCCCCTTGAAGCTTAATTGCTAAGACACTTAACAGTTATGAGGACGGACGGTTCGAATACAATTTAAAATCGCGGCGCGTGGCATGTCCGGTTGATGACGATTACTAATACAATTATATTCACGGCACACACGGAGAAAGGGATCAAAGGTATCATAACGGGTTCGGCGATCCTCTAAGTCACGCAGCGTCCTTGGGCGAAGTGGCCTGCTTGGGACGCATAGGTAAAGCCCAGAGGGTAGTGTTGGGGAATCGATCCGGTAGCCCAAAAGTCTCGCAACAAATAGTCTCCGGGCGTTGCAGTTACGCTGGTTCAGCGACTCGAAAACATTATACGAGACCCTGTATGAAGTTCTTCCTAGGCACCACAACCTTGATTACTAGCTTAAGTGACTTATAAGAATATATTAGAATATAAGAGTTTCTGTCGATAAGAATAAGCCCCGTAAAAACTCAGCGTCTCAAGCATCTGCTTCGTTTGCTTACAGTACGATTAATACCTGAATAAAACACCAAAAATAGCTTTAAAACTATGCACCAAAACAATACAATTCAATCGTTTGGGTTTGGGACTTTATTTAATTTTCGTTAATTAAAAACAAGGAAAATGTAACTGCTTAAAACATCTAAACTGTTTTTTTTTTCTTGAAGCCTTAGTCCTTTCCACATCGTTCCAACATGTCATTTTCGAAAGACCCTAACGATCGGTAGCTACTTCATCTTGACGACTGAAAGATTGGAAAAGGATCACTGAGAGCAGTTTGTAAAAAAACGTTGACTATGTATGTCAGCTATAAGTCTCTTCCAAACAACATGTGGTCACGATAAATAACTAATAAATTTGTACAAGCGCATTCAGTCACTCATTCTTAGTGATTTATCCTAAAAATGGACTAAAACGGTGAGTATTGCTCAGCAATTTCAATACGACTTCGTTTACGACTGAGAGGCTCCAGCCTTATAGATTATCTGTGCAGAAAAGACATGGCTCACCAACGATCGACAGCTAAGAAATAGATTGCTAAGACACAGTATTAACGAAAGAAAAAATCGAAAAACCTTCATAAAAGTCCAAATTTTTATTTTATGTTTTAATAAAAGAAGAGTTTATTTATAAAAGTTATTATATTTCATCCTAGAATCAAGTTAATTTTATTTTTAAAAAGAGATTTGTTTAATGATTGTTCAAAGAAATAGCTTGACACACAGTTGCGGAAACGGGCTGTTAAGAGATAAAATAATTTGTGTCCATGGAACATACGTACTTTATTAGATAAGGAACTTGAAATATTTAACATTTCTGTAATGTGTTTGATTTTGATGTTCTACTACAATACTTTTCCAACCGACAATACAAACAACTATACGCAACCGGGCGAGATGTAGGTGCTTCCTACTGCCAGGTGAATAGTATCGTATCGTCGATCAGCTGAAAAGTTGTTGAACATCGAGAAGCAAGGGTAGAAGGAGACGATCGAGAGTGACAGATAAGGGTGGGGAGTGCGGTAGGCGGCGAGTGTGGAAAATGGAAAAGAAACGTGCGCGTGAGCTAGAGAGTGAAATAGAGACGCAAGCTAAGCAGCATGACTCAAGCAGCTCAATGGCTCAGTTGTCGCTGCTCGTAAACGACGGGGCTTAAAAATGAATCGTAGAACAATTCACGCAAACACAGAGAGATCAGAAGACCAGAGGTGGACAACTTGACAACGGGAAAAGTGTCCCGTACGAGCCAGGCGATCGTATAAAGTTGAACGACGGCAAAAAACGAGGTGGGAAAAAGGAAACGACATAACTGTATCCCCGGCTAGTAGTACAGGTGTGCTGCAAAAGCAGGTACGCGTGCCATCAACATCGATCAGGAGGACTTTTCCTGACACTCCCGATGCTCGTGAGCTCCACCGACCTACCCCTTCCCGGCTATCCACTTCAATCCCTGGCGCTAAGCACTCATGCTTTCCTTCCCGGTGGTGGAATCTGTGACACATATAAGCATCGACGAAGGAATGCTGTTACGGAGCACGGAAAAGACATCGTACGGATAGACATATTTCCGGCGTGGAAAACATTCACGAACTCTTGTCCAAAGTTGTATGTAAGGTTTTTTTTTTGGTCGTGAGTGTGTGTTTTTTGAGGCAGAACACACCACACCGGCGCGGTGGAAAAGGCACTGATTTTTCCATACCTTCGTTGCTCATTTCCGACTGGTGGTGCGGTTCGGATAGAGCTGATATCTTCCCACGGGCACTTTTAAAGCACTCGGCCATTTATAGCCGGGGGAAGAATTTGGCAAAACGGACGAAAGACGGAAAAAGAAAATGCACACTCAACAGTAATGGAAGCAATGCGGGCTGTGGGATGGGATGGGAGAAGAGGTGTGCCGAGAGAACCAGAAGGTTAGTGGTTTATTAGGTTAAGCATGCGGAACGGAATGAAGCGAACGTACGCCGGGAAGGACCACCAGAAAACGGGGTGGGGGGACCTCTCCAAATTATAAGTGGATAAATTATTTCCGTTTGAGGAGATTAATTTTGATATGCAAATGGGTGGCGTCGGTGCGGAATGCTGGAAACGATCAAAACGATCCAATGTGCAACGGGAGTTTCTGAGAGGGGTTGCCCAGTGCCGGACAACAATGCACACGTGGTGGTTGAAAGGTGAGGATGTGTTGGAGAATGGAGTGGCTTTGTTTCTTCCAAATCCTGATGATCTGACATTGGTCGGAGGCATGTATGCTCAAACAAACAATGGATACGTTAATTACCGTAAACAGTTGGGTGAGCTATGGCGGTTGATGTTATTAATGTAGCTTACTGGCTATTAAGGTAAATCCTATTGAATGATACACATAAAACAGGTTTAATGGAAAATATTTGAATGGACTTATCAGTCGCTTCAGAATTCTTGAATGGAGAAAATATGTGCAAAAACATGTTGATGATAAGAAGCTTTATGTCTCTTTTCAAAAACTGCTTATCACATTTTGAAGCGCATTGTGTTCTCTCTCAAATATCGGATCAGAATTTGACCGAAGACAGTTGGCAGTCACATTTGACTTGTGCATAAAAATTCACGAATAGGCACAATTTATGTATCAGCTTTCCGAGAGGAATTTTGTTATGTCAGAACTATTTATGGACACTGTTCAAGGTGATGTGGACAATTTGTCCACGACTATCAAAACTGTCGTATTTCAACACCTACTTCACATTGCTGTAAAATCAACGAGGAGATGGTAGGAGTGGAGCTGCTGCTCCGCTATCTTCTCCAATATTTGCTGCATCGTGAAGATCTTGGACACCGACTACCTCAACGAAAATATATTAAATTACGACCCAAGAAAGTGTTTTAAGATGATTTCCTTTCCTAAATTTTATAAACGACATCACTCAATACATTCCCGGGGTTTACTGCGACGTACATAATAAGAACGATTGCTTAAAGCTCTAACTACATCAGTGTGAACTTAAAAAAATGTTTTGTGCAATAACTTTCAGGAGAAAAAAATTACCTTTAATGTTAAGCTATAGTATTTCCGACCTCATGATTAGATTTAAAAGACGTGTGTCGAATAATTTCACTGACCTGTTGTGCTTAAAATAATTGTCTGTCGTACACTGGAGTTTACGCGTATTATTAGTATTATTTGAAAACCGCACCTCCAAAACAAAATCGACGGAATAAATGTAACAATGGGAGAAATGGAACAGTTGAAGAATTTACGGAGTAACAACTTTATTTCACGACCTTATCGCTCTGCTGACGTTTCGCTACTGATCTACTTTTCATCAAGGTATGTAGATATAGAAGGTAGAGTTGTTTAGAGCAATTTGACATTTCTCGACCTGACATAACAATTCCGGGGTGATCGAGGGGAAGGGTATTGAGAAGAGTGAGAGCAGCATCGGAGGAGGCGCCGGTGGTGGTATCGCTTGCGATTTTTTGACGAAAAATGCAACCAAATATCGTCAATCTTCTGTGGGACAACTCTTAATATGCAAAGATGACCCATAAATTAGCGAAATTGCTCAAGGGACTGAGAATCGAGGCTGTTTGTTCATGTTGGTAGCCCCATACCATATGTTTTTGTAAACAAACTCTGACATAACTCGACTAAAATGTCGCCCTGTCAAATCGATAAAAATTCACCTTCTAAATACATACACCTTGACTTTTCATCCTCTGCCCAAGGTGATCCTCAAAGTGAGTTGAGAGAAGGTGTCGTAAAAAGCCCGTTTTGACACATGGAAAGAAGTAAAAGACCGGCACCAGTTTGACGTTTACTTGACCGAATCGAATCAGCTGGTTATATGTGTTGTTTATTATTCTCGAAGCAATAACATCATTATAAGATTTGTTTTCTTCCATTCTGCTGTTCAATATCGTTCGGCAAGCTAAGATCAAGTGAAGAAATCAGGATAATGTAGTGTTTCAGTGCTATCTGAGGTGATTTTTATTATATTTATTACTGTTTAAGATGGTAACGATTCAGCGCCTATACGGACACGGCAGCTTTGACTGTATCGGCGTCACAGGCGGAGCCGGTTTGCATCCCCGAACTCTTGGTTGATCCGAGATATAGGATCGTTCCTCTTTTTGGCCGATCTGCTAGCAAAAATTCATCAAGAGCACAGCAGATCGAGCTTCATGAATGTATGCTAGAGATCGCTTGCTTGACCAACAAAGAATGCTTGACCGCAGATTGTTTATATTTCAGTCAAGTAAACGTCAAATTTTTTTTTCAAAATGTCCGACCGAGAAATCGCTATTCCGACACCTCCTCTCAACTCACTTTGGTGATCCTTCTCATTTTACTCCGTACAGGGTGATCTTGCCTGCTACCCAACTAACGTTTTTGATTTTACATAAAGGCACTTCATAAGAAAATAAATACAATCCTTTATGGGGTTATTACACGAGGAATTTTTTGGTTGGTGATTTTCTGTCAAATAGGGCGTTTGACAGAAAAAAACCAGCTGTCCGTGTAATAACACAATATGCTGCACAGATTTTTATTGCCATCATCCGAATTATTTTACATTTGAATTGTCCGTTATTCTAAAATGGAATGAAATATTTATCATTAACACGTATCGTACCATGCCGGGCACCGACTGACGATGCCATTATGATAGGGATACTTTTTCGTGACCGACAGCACTTCGGTCAGACGAACGTTCGGTTAGAGATTTTTCGGTTCAAACTGGTCCCAAATCGCTCTCTTTGCATTAACAAAACATCGTCTTCAATATTCATCTTAAATCACACGAAATAAACTGGACAATAATATTCAATAAAAATTGCGAGGCAAAACAACGCTTCCAAAATGTAAACAATCCACACTTTGACAGAAAAAAACCAGCGCGATCGAAATCTGAATTGAGCATGTCGAATTCATTTTTTCAGACCGGCATTTATCTGTCAAACGTGTTTTGACAGAAAATCACCGATGAAAAATTCCTCGTCTAATAACCCCATTACTATCAACTACACTGGTCTAATGGTATTGAGTGCCCTTCGTACCGTTCAAGATGTCTTCTCTTTTGGACACTGGACTGAACACGTTGCAGCAAAGAAGGATGACTAATTTTTCCAGAAGTTGATTTTTGATTTAGAAGACGCCCTGGTCTCTTTTATTTAAGATAAATTTCACTACTCAAGAACGAACGATGGGCTTAATGATTTTAATGCTTTTTAAGATTTTTTTTTTCTACAGCCTTCTGCACTAACGATTCAACTACACAAATGACAAATTTGTACATGACTCCTCCCTCATGTAAATAGTTCACGTAATGTAGAGCAAAGTCCAGAATTGACCCGATTTTCTTATTCTTCCTTGGCACTACATCCTGTAAAGGGTTCAGCCTGTCATTTTAGCAAAGTAGTCAGCCCTGCTTATGGGGACGCGGCCTGAATGGGATTTTCTGTCGTGTGAAGAACTGACACTGATCGCCTTTATTGTTTCTGCCACCGGACCGCCCAGAATTAAAACACGTAGGTCTAATAACGTCACTGAACCGTTTTGCATATAATTATTGTACTGTACAATAGTCCGTCCCATATTAGAGTTTGCGAGTATTCTTTGGACACTACAACTCCGAAACAAAATTGACTAGAGGCATCGAATAGAGGTAATTCAAATAAATAATTAGGGTCCTGTACAGTATTTATTATTTCATATGTTGACTACTGGTTAAACAGACATCCCAGTGCCTCCTATTTAAAATAAATTTACTGCTCCAAAGCAAACTTTAACAAAGGCAAAGGCCTTGTCATCTAGAGCAAAGTCCAGAAATGGCACGATCACATCTAGTTTAATGCGGACACTCTGTAAAAAGTCATCTCTCAAATCCTGTAATCCATCTGTAAAGGTGACTATTTTGCATTGTATTTCCTAATGTTTGTGATTATAAAAACCCTTAAAATATATTTATTTGACTTGCTTTATTAAAAGGTTTCCTATCTAAGTTAATTGATGCATAACGTAGGATTTTTTCCAGTTTGTTTTGTTCTTTGAGGTGATAAATGAGTCGTTACAGAGAACGACGTTGCACTTCCAAAGATTAAGATGATAGTTAAAAAACAAATTGTTGCAAACAATTTCCCAAATTGTCTTTCTTTTCCTTGCTTTAAAATATCCCATCCACCCGATTCTACGATCACGAGCAACGTCCTATAATTAAGGGAGCCTCAACGTTGTTGAAGATCCTTCAAACATTCATTCATCTTCAATCTCACTTTCCCCCGGAATGGACATTCAATTGCGCTCGATCAGTGCCGCTCGCAACACGTGCGTTTCTGCAACATTGTACGTGGTTTCCATCCACGCGAGACCCTGTTCTTGTCGCTGCCGTCATCATCGTCCAGGCTTTCGCAGCTTGGCATCATGATGGCTACGCCTTCGTGCACGTTGCCTACGATGGGCGATGAGTGATGGCTTTATAATAAGGAGAGAAAAACGAACTCCACTCGCTAGCTGCGGAGCCCGGCAATGCATCCTTACTGATCGTTAACAGTCCAGCCGGTCGGTACCCGGTAGCGATCGAACGTTGCGTCGAGCGTCGAACGGTGAGTGTCAAGATGAAATGGACAGTTGACATTCATTACTACGCTGATTATTATTATCCTCCTCGCAACAACATCGCGCCGAAGGGCCTCCACACCATTGATACATAATTTATGATCGACCCTCCCACTAGACACTCGGCCTGATTCGCTAGCGCAAGCCGGGAGGACTCTTGCTTCGGCTCGCGTCTTTTGAATTGATTCCGGTGAAAAAGTTTCACGTGCCGGCAGCCACCAGCCAGCGGGGAAAAAAAGAGATTTGTTGATTTATAACCGCATGGAAAGGGTCGAATGTTTTCAGCCGAACATGCTTTGCTTCATGTCACGATTTCTTTCTAGCGAGGCGTTTTCGCAGCTTTGGCAAACGGGCAACATGAAAAACGGTTTTGTGGTGCGTTTGAACCCGCGTATAATGACGTCACCTGCAGCGCGCAAAGAAAAGCAAAACAAAGGTCAGCTCCGCAACCCACACACACACACATAACGCACACTTCTAGTCCGGGCACCTTACATCACACGCACGCGGAGGTCACTGCGAGATCCGGTTCCTTTCGCTGACACGCGGTGCACGGGGTTAATCAACGTTGCGGATCCTTTGGCCTCGCCGAGGGCTTCGCAATAATAAAAATAATGGCAACCCGACTCTCCCCGAAAGCCATCCACGCTCTCGGGATAATCGCTTTTTACAATTCCATCCACCTTCTTCATCGGATGGTACGGGCGGACGGAGGCAGGCAGGGAAGCACATTATCGTGCTCATAAACTGTAGGTTTCATTTTGAGGCCCAGGATATGTTAAGAAGGGGTGTTAGGGTGGGAGAACGAGCAGCGTAGCCGGATGCGACCCGTGTTGGTGGGTCGCTGGTGAAAGAAAAGGGCGCCATTTACTGTCTCGGCGGGGTTGGTGATTTGGCCTGGAACCCGTCGAATGACCAAGATTTTTACTTTGTCTGCTTGTTTCTCTTTCTCTCTCTCGCTATCGCTCTCTCTTACACGTCTCTCGGGATCAAAATTGAGCAATAAAACCTCGACAAGGTCGCTTTTCGCCAGCCTCACAAGGTTGTAATCAAATCCATTCCACGAAAAAACTTCATCATTTGGCCTGCAGTACACGACGGCGGAAGCCCGACGGACCACAAAATTGGGAACGACGCACTGACAAGGTGCTGGAGTGATTTTCGCGTTACGCGCTCACCATCTTTTCTTTTGTGCCCAATTTTGCATGATCGGTCGATTGATATGTAGCTGCCATAAAGTGGGTAATTCGATTGCCTGGGAAACGTGCAGTGTAGAGACAATCCGAATCCACTACCTTTTTGACCACGAAACGTGCACTTGGGGATTGAATTCTTTTTTGTGCGAGAGATTTGATTTTCGTGGTCTCTTTGCTTCCACCGGTTGCTGGTGGAGCGCTGCTGGAAGGTTGAAGCCGGTGGACGTGTAAAATGATTTAAAATAATTGGGCCAACGAGGAGCGCTGATGGTTGCACTCACGGTACACACGGTTGCAAATTTCATTTTGCGAGCACATCCGGAATAAGCGCCAGGACACCGTGCTGGATACGGGACCAATTAGTGAGTTGGCTGGTAGGAACGTACCAGGTGACGGTTACCACTGCTTTAATCACATCTCATCGGTTGGGTGATGTAAATTCATGAATTTTTAATGAGCACCACCGTTTTAAATCGCTTGCAATGGTGAAAACAAACAACAAAAGGTGAATGAGTAATTATATTCGGGATAATAGTTTTGAAAATGTAATGTACGATATGGGCCGTTTTCCATTATGGAATGTGGAGTTAATTTCAACATTCTGTTCGCTATGCGAGTATGTAGGGTAGGGATTTTTATTGTACCCACACAGCAGGAAGCGGTAGGAATGAATAATAAATGACATTTTTTTTAATTAATACTGAAAGAATATTAATTATTGAAGATATAAAAGGTAGCTACGAAGCATTGTGCTGTTTACAGCAAGTTTTGGTGACACTATTTAATTCATGATTTTCATAAAAGTTGATTGGAAAACTCAGCAAGTTAGTGCATCACACTCAGCAAGGAAATTTTAATAACAATGCTTTTATGCTGCAATCCAATGCTATAAAGAAGCTAAACCATAATTTTACATTGCATACTTTCAGGCGCATAAAGTGCAGGGGTGGAAAATCATTTGTACTGGCAATGCGCAATCATTTGTAATGCGGATTTTCGAGTGGTTACTTTCAGTAAAGTAATGTTTGTAAATTTGGCCGTTGTCTCACCTTAGTACAAGGTTTACAAAAAGCCCGGAGATTCAGCTGATTTTATCCGACCACTGAGAAAATATTGGCAAGACTCACAAACAACATCATAACTCACTTCAAATTACTGTGATTAAATCTTATTTGGTTTCGGCTGTTGTTGGATGTTTTGTTGCTCGGTATAAAAGTTTGATAAGTATGCTAAGCAGTGAATTATTTCCATGAGTAGAGAAAAAAATCGTTCGGTTTGAACAAATCGAGTACAAATTGAAAGATTTGCGTCAAAAAGAAACATAAGTCTTGGATACAAAACAAGATCCTTATTCTGTAGGAATGGACGGCACGGAAATCTGCTGTCTTTATGTTGAAAAAATAAATAAGTAATAACACAATTAAACAGGTTATCTTGATGTTAGCAGTCACAAAAATTATTTTTTGTGTGCTGAGGTTTTTTTTTCGCTTTATCAAGTATTCTCGTTTTGATTTTGAATTTATAGAAAAAAGCTAGTATGTTCCATCTTCTTCTTCTTCTTCTTCTTCTTTCGCCAAACTTCTTTGGCTTCTTTTCGATTGGAGCGCTCCAGTGGCCGAAGCGATAACGGCGCCGATCTTCACACGGCAGGACCGGGGTTCAAATCCCTTCCAGAATGCCTCGCGAATGCCTGCGCAGAGCTGACTACTTTGCTACGGGTAAAAGAAAGCCAGAAATGGCAGGCCGAGACCACCCGAGATTGTAGTGCCAAGGAAGAAGAAGAAAACTTAATGATATCGCGCTCATTACATAGGAGCGATCCGGATGGGATTTGAACCCCGGTCCTGCCGTATGAAGACCGGAGCTCGTTAGACCTAGAAGAAGAAAATGACTTGGGAGAAATGTTTAAGAAAAAAGTAAGTTTTTTAGGAAAAAAAGTAAGTTAATGTTTAGGAAATCTAGGAAACCTTAAAAATATTGTTGGAAGAAAAACACATAGAAAATCAATGTCATCATAGATCATATACGTCCCTGAAATATTCTACTAAAGTTAATAAGTAAGAATAATGCAAATTTATGTGTTCTGGCGTGTTCAAACACAAAATATTCAATTGAATGAGGCCCCAAAATTCAAAAATCAAATGTCTGTGGTAAAATAACATATCAAAATATCGTCTAACTCTACATATTTCGAAGGACATCATTAAAATTAACATTTATTTATATGTAGTTTTAATATAACGACTTGACGCCATATGGTCTGCAAAATTGTTTATTTCCTCTTATTTTCCAGAAACTTCAAAATTTAGACCCCTGCCATAATCAACATACGTTTCGGATTCAAATATGTTTTGATAAACACCATGCACCCTCCAAAACACACGTTCACTGTCGAAGCTTTACTGTCAGGATACATTGCTGTATTTATTTCGGTTTCATTCTGACGAGGTTTCATTTGAGAGAAGCAAAAAAAAACATTCTTCAATAGCTATCTAAAAACAAAACATTATTGCCGTGAAGTCCATTAAAAGTATGCTACATGCTGTCGGCGATTCCCGAACGAAGCAATCCTCATCCCATCCTTATCCGCATTTTCAACAAACAAAAAAAAGGTCAACTGTAGCGCTGTACTTTGCTAGTTGTGGGATTTTGTGTTCGGTTTTGTGTTCCTTTCGCCATCATTTTAATCAAAACGATTCTGATGCTGCTTCGTCCTTTACGCGGTACACATAAATTTACAAATATTTCTACACAACAAAACAAAAAATCCTTTCCTTTACACGGAACACGTGTCGTATGCGTATGGATGGGGTTTTCACCGGTGATAGGGTTGTGATGGTAAGGTAAACAAACAGGCAAAACAAACTGGGCACAAATTCTTCTTCTCCCGGCACACATCTCCTGTGTGATTTCGTCTTTCACGTGGTAACATAAGCTTTTACATAAAATATCCCTAGCCGCGATGTGTGTGTTTGTGGTGTGTCACTGTCTGCGTATGCTTTCGGCCGTTGGGTTTAACTCACACACAAAAACAGGAACCGAATCCTTCGCTTACTCTATGCTAATTTTCCTCCACGCCGTACATTAAACATTCCTTGTGCATGCACTAGACTTTTTTTCGATTTTCCTCATTTTTTGGCCACTGTTAAGCTCTCTTCACTTAACGTATAGACGCCTTGTCTCTGGTGTGTGTGTGTGATGCTTCTATACATACACACACTCATGCATTTTTATGTTCCAATTTTCCAGTCGTAGTACTGGCAGCAGAATAAAAATAATATTTACAATGCGCATCATTTCACGCACAGCTAGTAAGCGCAAGGGAAAACAGCATGCCATATTCACGACGCGGCGGGATTATACACATTTATATATTTATAGCTTTATATACGCGTACGCTTGCACGTCCATTGCGTGCGCTGTCGTTTCGTTTTATGTTCAATGTTAACATTTAATGGTTGTGTACCGAGCTAATTGTACAGTTTCACAGAAACGTGTAATTAGCGTATACGATAGTACACCGTCCCGAATAGTGTCGTACTTGGCTCCACCGGTTCCACCGTCGTTTGGTGATCGTAGTTCACTGGTCGTTCTATACAACTGGGTTTTCCATCTCTGCTCTGCTAGTGCATCACTGTTCCAGGTCCTAAAAAGTCATCCCCGGGCGCCATCTCACCTTTGTTTTCCCCACCAGGATGCGTTCTTCTTTTAAGCGATTAAGAGTCACTTTTTACATATCACATTTTCACTGCGTGCGCGTGTTTTTGTGTGTGCGTTGGTGGCTTTGTGTGTATGCTGTTTTTTTTGCTCATAGTTTTTATGGTACTTTTCTTTTGTGGTTCGCTGTTGTAAGCTCCTGACTTGCTTCACTGTACTACTACTGCCGCTAACTGCTCGATCCGCCTTGTCGCTATTGAAATTGTCACATTTGAACGGGCAACTGAAAGAGTCGCGTGGACCGAAGGCAGTATAATAAATAAATGTTTCATAAATTAATCCCACCAGCGGCTGACAGTGTGCATCCTTCCGTATCCATCCTGCACTGACTGGTTGAAGTTGAAGCAGCTGATTCCAAGTGTGGCCCTGTGAGCTAGATCCTCTCCAAGCGGCATCTTCTCTTCCCGTCCTTCCGAGTCCTGTGACCTGGATGCTCTTTAGGTGCGCTTTAGCGGCAATCCTGCTCCGGCAGCCGGATATTACGGAAGGGTTTTACGTAGCAACTTGTGTAATGTGCGATATCCAATCGACCGTGTTGGCAACCCGATGGTAGATACCCGGTTGACCTCTGGTGGCACAGGAATAGCCCGCGGATACGATGCCTGTTGAAGTGGAAAATGGCTTGCGTTAGTGTCGGTGTGGGATGCTTTCCCTATTCTCGCACTGCTAGCTGTATAACTCACCGATTAAGTACCATCGGCCACTCTTCTCGTGCATCAACGGACCACCGGAGTCACCCTGGCAGGAGTCTTTGCCACCGCCTCGATATCCAGCGCACAGCATCTCCGGATAGATGACAACGTTGATGCCGTTCGAGCGATGCCATCGTTCGCAAACCCTGGTGAAGTGGAGAGAAGGAAATGAAGTATTTGGGTAAGAAGAACTTTGTGGAAGCTTTAAGGACATTTGAGAACCTTTTAAAGGGAGAACTTTTATCAAGTGAGAGGTTGTACTTAATTCATTTTAAAACCTCAATATAGATATTAAAAGAGAAATGTATTTTTCCTAAGGAAGAGACTTTGAAATATCCGATATGTCCCACAGTACATAACAAATCCTTATCATACAACCCACCGGGCTTAAGGGAAAAGCTCATCTGAGGAGCGTAAAAAAAAAGTCTCCTGAAACCTATCGCAACGTCCTGAAAGTAAACCCAACCATCCCATAAGCAATACATACCGATTATCAAGCACCGGGACGTCGACCGCCTGTAGCGTTTTGGGTCTCAGCCGCGAACCGGGATTCAGTGCGCCCCAGCCAGCCGCCCAGCCAAACTTTCCGAGGAAATCTTCATTCTTCTCCGGCAAACAGATGGGGGCTGACGTACACGGAAATCAGCAGCAGGAGCAGATGTAGTTCGTCCACGAATCCGGTCGAGATTTTCCGGAGGTAAAGGGTTCACGGAACCAAGCAGTTGAGAGGTTGAGAGAGATGTTTTGTTTTCGGAAGGGATTCGTTCGTTTGTTTGTTTGTTTTCCCGTGGCGCGATTCAGGTTAGAACGACACAGGGTTGAGTAGATATTGCACCGAGAAATAGGGAAAACAAATGATTGGAAGAGAGAAGAAAGGGAATGTAAAAACATGGTGTAAGAAACTTTTTTCATCAAAACCCGGGAAAATACACCCCATTTTAAGGGTGCGATTAGAAGTTATGATAGGAGAAGAGGATTTGCTTTTTTTGTGGGATGGATCAAGAAGGTAAGAAAGGATGTAGCATATAATATGGATCGGGGTACAATTTTTGCCGAGGGTCGGTTTCACTTTTTTCTTCTGGGGCCCAGATCCAGATTTGGAGTTTGGTCTTCGGTAGGTCTTCTTTCCTTTCACTAGACTTAGTTTGAATATTGGATCCTTTTACACAATCTGGTCAATCTGAAGAGAAATGGAAGAAACACAATCCCCCCCCCCCCCCCCACACACACTCGCTCCTAAACAGGTAGGGGCCAAAAAGTGAAACTGACCCCCGACGAGAGGTCTTACCGATATGGGGCATAAAGTGCACCGTCCGCTCGAGCGTCAGCACGGCCACATCGAACCGATCGGCCTGGGGTGTGAATTTGAAGTACGGATGCACGTTGATCGTCCGCACGCCGAAGGTGTAGGCCGGCAGGGGCTCGACCGCCGAGTTGATCACGTAGTCGCCGAGGGTCACGTGCACCTGCCGTGGGGTCGCTCGCGCAACGCAGTGGCCCGCGGTCACCACGTGACGCCGCGAAATCAGCGAACCCCCACATCTGGAAAGCATAGACCTGTAGTTTTAGAGTGTGTTCGGAAAGAGACAGGGTGCAAGCAGAACCCATAGCCATCACAGGGAAACGTAAGGGGAATTGGGAAGGAAAGGTTGGGAAATGGTGGATCAACGATCGGTCACGCACACGATCGAAGGCGAGCGAAAGGAGAACAACATTGAGCAACATTGAGTGCGGAGTGCGTCCGAGTACAGAAGTCGAAATGGTGCCATAGAACCAAGGGAGCATCGAGCGCGGAACGGTACGGAAAATTGGAAGAGATTGTAAAATTAAAGAAAACAAGCAAAAGGACAGCAAGTAACACGACACAAGTAACAGCCCAACAGACATGAGTAAGAAGAGTTAAGATATAGAAGGTGAAGACACAAAGGAAGGAAAAACAAAAAGAGAAGCGAACAAAAAACATGTTAGAGGATTAGTTTATGATTAGTAACAACAACATACTGATTAATGGCGATAACGAAACAAAAGCACAACGTTCGACGAAGAATCGGCACGAGGGCCAACGAATGAAGCTGTGAAGGAACCACAACCATCACGACCACGATCAAGACGACACCACCGTTGGCGACGGCGATGGCGGCGGCGATGGCGATGACTCCCGATGCTGGTGAGAGTTAATTAGTGGTTATGTTAATGAAATTTTCCTCTTCAATTGGCAGCTGCACGAGAGGGCGGCATCGGTCCCGGAGGCATCATTTCCGAACCATTGTTGCACATCGTAGCCGTAATTGGTCGCATCAGGCAAGGTTCTACCGGCCGTCGGGATCGGCTGCATCATCTTTCGAAGTTGATTAGGTTTGGTTTTTTTGCTTTTGCAATTTGATTACGCCGTTTTATCTGCAGTGCATGAAGTGAAAGTCATCCTTAGGATCTGGCACCCTGGAGTGATGTCGAGTGAGCGTGGACGCATCTCCCGAAGATTGGAACCGCGTTTTTGCAAAGTATGCACTATCGGATGTAAACCTTAGATGTCTTAACTGGAGATATTACTGTATTAGTTAATTATTAAGCTACATAAAGGGTGGAGCTACTCAGGATAGGAGATCTATGAGATTTCGGCTATGATGCAAGTCCTGTTAGGTTTTAAAAACTTTAGCCTGAGTGACTTTCCAAGTGGTTTAGACAACTGTCCAATAATGTGACTAGAGAATTTAATACAGGCGTTGTCTCTAAATTATTCTCCCCAGGTTTCCAGGTTTATCGTGGGATATCAATATTCTTCTCAGAAGTATTATTCTTATGTATTATTTTTCAATTTGCGACTGTGAGCATACATTTTTGACTCTCTAAATCTCTTAAATCTCTAAACTAGATCAGCTAGTCCTGTGCTTCGCTTCTGCTTGAATATGTCAAATGTTTACGCTGCAAATTTCGTCTAGATTTCTCGATCAATGATGTTATGCAAACATGTTTCAGCACTTCAAAATAAGAGACTAAGCCAAAACAGTAAAGACACCAAGAGTGGAGGACTATTGAATAAGACCACCTATTTTTATAAATTGTAATATTGAAATTATGTTATTGAGATTTGAAAAAACGAATCTATCATAAGATTTATCGACAAATCGATTGTAAGAAATTTTGGTTATTCTTATCAAAATATGAATAAAAATTATTTTACAATAAAATAAGGCTATTCATCGAACTTAATATTAAGTAAACAATTAATAAAGGTCTTGGGCTCCTTTTATTCAACTTTAACACAGTCTGGCTTTGTTATTAAAAATGTTTCTGGTGATGCAATTTGTTGGTCATCGAGATTTGAGTTGAAACAAGAACTCACTTATGAATCATTTATCTTTGAGTCAAATTTTTTATCCTTTCTGTCTACTCAAGATAAGTAAAAAAGGTTAAAGAGCCTGATAAAACTTTGTCACATTACATCACATCAGAGATTCGATTACTTTTGGCATTAAACTTCTGCAAATCCGGTAGTCGTTGTTGGTCTGCTCTCGCCAAATATATTGTTTCACCAAGGGGATATTGTTTGCTGTTTGGAATCATGCTGCTAATTTTTCGTACCAACTCGAAGCTATCTCCACACCTGTATTTGTTCATAATGATGATCTCATAGTGCCCCCCACTCGACCATTTGCACACCACTTGCGCAAATTAATCAAACACCCACCGTCCAAGGGAAAGGCTCCGAGCCCACTTCACATCTTCCGGGTTGGTCGGTGTTGTGGCAAAATATTTTAGTTGCTCGTACGATTTGATGCAATCGAAACTGTTTACTTAATTGAAGTAATTTTCTACCAAATCAACTACCTTCCGCCCGGGGGGGTAAGACACAGTTTGTTCGGAAGCATTTTCACCGGCTTTCTCAACCGAACCAATGCGGCCGGGCGAGTGTGCAAACAAACGGGCAGCCGTATCCAAATGCAAATGAAGCCTCTCGGTGTGCCACAAGACAACCGTTTTGCAGTAAATCCGTGTCAGCTGTGCTCCATCCCGTCCACCCACCGCCCTATTCCACATTCGTTTGTGTCCTACCCGGGAGCTACACCTCGCTTCCTTGACGCCAGCCACGGCGTCCCCGCTGTTTGCTTCCACACCTTAACCGGCGTAGCAGATTTGGCTGAATTTAGTCGGCTTGTTGCGGGCGTGGGCGCTACGTAAACGCACTCGAAACTTTCGATTTCCAAACCTCGACCGGGGTTGGCACTTTCTTCTCGCGCAGCATCCGGCGCCGTACGGTGAGGGAGTGAAAGATTTCACCCGCAGGAAGGTTTCCGAGAAACTCGACCAAAACCCGAAATCGGTGTCAGAGGCCATTTTACATGGTTTCGCGCATGTGGGTCATGTAAAAGTGTGCGGTGGCATCGTTGACATTATTTTCTCCTCCGGGATTCCGGGACTGCTCCGGCACGTACTTGATGCCTTGATCACAATCCCTACGAGAGCAAACCGTTGGCGAAAGGCGACGATGTTTTGCGTGCCCCCGAAATGGAGCAAAAGTGCATTACCATAAATCTCCTCTATCCGGGTTAACCAATGTACACACGAACTTACACAAACACACACACACATACAGAGAAGCACAAATACATCAACGGGTTAAACACAAATTGGGAGCTGGATAAACATTCGAGGAGTCTGGGAAAGAGAAAGGGGGGAAGAAGGGAGAAACGTTACCTCGAGGAACCTATCCGGATGTACGCTTGCCAGGGGAAGGACCCGAATCCTGCGTCATCTCCACCGACGATCCGCCGCTGGGCTGTCTGCTTCGCTAACGATATTCCGCAACCTGTGCTCCCCAAAGGTGGATGGAGAGAGAAAAAGAGAAGACAAAACCAAAACAAATTTTAGATTCATGTCAAAGGCATTTGTTTACTTGGGAAGATAAGAATGTCTTCAAGAAAAACAGAATTCAAACTGTCAAACGAATGTGGTGCGCGTGGGAAATAGAACACAGAGGAAACAAACAGAAAAACCAATCAAAGTCAATGCCAAGTGAGTACTGTGAGCCACAGGAAAGCCTTCGAACACAGACAACAAATGAAACAGTAGTCTGTCAGTGAAGGAACGTGAGCGTTGATGTGATGAAGATGTTTGTACCATGAACTCGAAAGGTTTTTGGATGTAAGGTTTGATGTGAGTGTGTGTTAGGTAAGATGTATGTTAGTAGCTTATGATTAAGTGCACATGAAACTAAATTAATTAAAGCAAAATTGTACATTACAAAATATTATTTTACAGAAAACAGGAAACATCCACAAGTCTAGATCTCTTAGTTAAAATGATATTTATTTACAAATGACGATGTGAAGAATATAACTCGGTCCTCATGGACAGCATGGAGTGGAGTCAGCAATTTACTGAGAAACTCTTAAGACATCATCTTTAATTCGGCTTGATCTTGATGATCACGATTTACAACCGACTTGAAGTGAATTAAAGGTTTTATTAGGAACAATGTTGAACAATTCTTACTAAGCTTGGCTACTCAACAAAAAAATCAGCAAACCATCAGAGACCACCTATCGCTCAAAACCCCATCGCACCATCACACCTTGGCACGTGAAAGTAATTTCCAACGATCAAATGTACGATCACAGTCGAACCCACACCCGCTGACCAACTGCGACCTAGTGTGTCTAGTGACAATTACCAAACCGCACCGTTCAGCCGTGGTGATGGCGTTGATGTGGTAAGGCGAGGAAGAGAAAGCGTTCCTTGTTAGATAACCACTGGCACTGCCTAAATCGCTATCGCTTTAGCCAAAGTGATGTCAAATCGGTTTCATTACCGTTCCCATACGATTGGGACACCGCGGCCCGCCAGTGCGCTCACGTAATGGCGCCTAAAGAAGCAAATTATTATGTTTCTCGGCGCTTCCATGGCTAATGAGTTGGCACATTGGTGTTCCATTTTTCCGCATCATAGTAATGTCCTTAATGAAGGATCGATTAAAGTGACCGAAGTTGGGAAGGGCTCCTGTAGCAATCGGTGGCATAATGAAGAGTCGTCGTGTAACAGTGTCTATGAGTTCTTAAAGCTATCTGCCTCCAATCGCCATCACATAACCGCATGCAACCCAACCCTTCTGTCCACATTACTCTCCAAAAAATCGCCTTGTGTTTTAAAATCCTAATGTGAAAACCCTCAACTCCACCGTGGTTGTTAAGCTTCTGGCTAGTGTTTGCCCTCAGTGTCACCGTCATCCGGAACCGGGAAGGTGCGTCACGTGCGAAGCTCTAATGCCGGACATGATACAGTAAAGGACACTATCTATAACCGGGGAATCCATTGGTTGCTTGGGAAGGATGTAGTTTGTGTGTGTATGTGGGTTGGGTTGGGTGATACAAACAGGGACCAAATGGGGACAAACTCAAACTCGAAACCCCAAGCACGCGAAACGTCAGTTTTTTTGGTGTTGTTTTGTTCGATTGAAGTCACACTCACTGGGATCGTTCTGCACCGGACCGTACTCGAGGGCGGGCACATTCGTCAGGTCGACGGCCGTACTCGCATCGATGCCGATGTTGGCCGATTTCGCCGTTCGATGGCAGCAACCCTTCAGCATACCGCCGCACGTGCCCTGCAGCAGTCCGCCGGACATCCAGCAGAGCAGGAAGAACTCGCACGTGCCACCCTCGTGCTGGCACTGGAGCTCGCTTCTGACACCGCGATTGTTACCACCGTCACCACCGACTAGATTGGAGTCCGGGAGTTAGTTAATTTGTTGCCGAGTGATTCTATGTTGCTGGTGTTGCTAATGTTGCTGTTGTTGCGTCGTTTACGGTGTTGTTGATGTTGATGTATCATTGTTTCTGTCTTTGCGTGTATCGTGCGAGAATGCAGAACATCTGGTTGGTCGTCTGTGTTTGTGAGTGCAGCACCGAGCAAATAGTGTCCTGAGGGGTTCTTTGTTCAAACTTCTTTCGTTATACTGGAGAGCGTTATTCTCAACAACAAGCAACATTTTCATACGAAAGGACCAGTCTTCAAATCCCATCCGATCCGTTTCTCCGCAGTGAGGACTGACTATCCAACTACGTGGTATCATTAACTCTAGATAGTCAGAAATGGCAGGCATGACCATACGAGATTGTTAGGTCAAGAATCAAGAAGAATTGACAACAATTCTGTATGTAAACAAAAGTTTAATAGATTAATAAAAGCTCCTATGGATTATCTGCTATTCGTATATTCAAAGGATTCATACACGATCAACAACTTATATTCTGATTCTCGTCTAATGGATGTTTTAAAAACCTGACTAGTGAATGTAAGAAATACTTGAATAGACAAAAAACTAGCACAAAACATTGAGCAAATTTTAATTCTTGGGTAAGGTTCCTAGGAAATATCCGGACCACACTTCCTGGTCGAAGATTCTTCAGGGTTCTCGATTCTATGCCATGATTTTCAAACATAATTTTCAATGTTGTTTGGGCCTTACCGATTAAAAAACTACAAAATTTGTTTAACAAGCTATTCCAGTCAAGTAAAAAAAATCCTTGAACCCTACTTGAACGGCGACGAGACCACAATTAAAAAGGATAAATCTCAAAAGTGCCATCAGTTGCTTACTCTAAGATATTCTTCTTAGGTATGGATGGAGAATTTTGCCTAACAAGGTCCATCTTGCCCAGGATATTCTTTACCGTCTAGACGGAAACTCTGATCCTTGGATTAACGTTTTACTACCAAAAAACTTTTAGTTAATATTATCGGAAGAGGTCCTGTCAGTTTTTGCTACATTTTTCCACAAAAAAATAAGATGATCGATTTGGCGACGCGGTACGTTCACAATCGATCATAAACAAGGCCTCCGTTTTGCCATCTTTCTTCTTCGAGAGTAAAACTGAACTGAGTACAAAAAATCGTTGGTCGCTATTTTCTCTCAATATCTATTCTCTTAAGCTGTCTGGTTTGTATTATCTGGTATAAATATCAGAAAAGAATTTTAAAGAATTTAAAGATAAACCTCTGCCTTCGGTGTTAAAAAACCTCTGACTGATTTAATGTCAAGGATCCGTACAGTGTTTAGGATATTTGCTCGGTGCTGCTGCTCGTCCAGGATCGGATCTCCGTGTGTTCCTTTGATGGTCTTCGTTCGATACAAAAGTATCCTAACCAGGGATAAGTTATACGCAACATCCGACCCCGCCTGACATTTTCCCAGCGCCAGGAATCAATTGGTCGAGACGGGTTGCGTTTTTTGTGAAGATGACGTAGCACTAGACAATGCATAATCATGGCTCAGATTAAACCGGTTCGGCGTGTGTGTTACAATTCCCTTTCGATTGTGCAAAACATAAACAAACACACGCACGCACGATCATAGGATGGTCGTCCCCCGTCCCATCGCCTTACCACCCCTTCGTTACGTCCGGTCCGGTTGAATGTCCGACCTGTTCGATTACACGGAACGTTGCACATCGTCCGTTCGTGCGTGCGTGCATTCGCAAAGGAAATGTAGACGAAGCTCGATGGCCGATGGGTTTCGTATTACATAAACCGCTTTTGCTTGTCTTTCCTACCACCAGCCATTTCTCTCCCTCACACATCTCTCTTCGTCATCGTCTTCACCGCTGCAGTACGTCCTTCTTCAGTGTTACCTTCTCCGTGTACGGTCAAACGACCGCTCACTTTCCGCGACGCCCCGGTATCGTCGCGCGTGCCTTCTTTCACGAATCACTCTCACTTTCATTTGCTGTTTGGTTACTCTTTTTCCATCCTTCTACTCGGCAGGCCCGGCACCCGTTACCGACCGGTACCGACGCTGGGTTTTCTTTCGCTTTACCGGAGATCCCTTCCGCGAGATGTCCGTACCGGGAAGGGGATCTGCTTTTTCCGAGCTTACATCGAACCCATTCTGGTACGGAAACCGTCCGGAAAAGGTGACCAGGAATGGCAAGACGAGTTGGTTTCGGACGTGCACGGGGTTATTGGGAGGTTGGTGTGATGGAGGGAGACGGAATGGACTCGGATTGGGTTGCAATTGGTTTGTCGGCGTTTTTTTTTTACCACAAAACAAGGCGAATCTTCTGACGAATAGTAAGTTTTTTTGAACGAGACCAATATCTTCAAGTAAAAGCTATTCCTAAAAGAAATCCTTTTTTATACAAATTACAGGAGTTCGATCAACAATGACAAGCAAATAAAACTAATTCGAGCACGACGTAATGCAAAGCCCAAGTTGCTTGTCCAGCTTCCTGCTGATTGATTTTAATCGCCTGCTCAATTGCAATAAAATCATTAACGGATAGCAATTTATGCTCCGGCCTTGTCATAAACCGGTTGCTCGCTCGCTTCAATGCAGTCCCTCCCCATTGCACCAAGGGATGCAATTTCGCAAAGTATAGGTTTTTATCGCTTCTGCTCGTACCGGCGGCACCACATCGTCGTGGCGAAGCCGTTAGTCGAAAGGCTCTCCCGAGCGCTGTTGTTGTGCACTTAAAGAGCGAAAGTTTAATTAAGTTTTATAACGATCGAGAAGCATAGGAAAAACCAAACCAGCACACGGGAAGAAAAAAAAATCAGACTGGGAAAAGATAACGCTCCGAAAAACTGCATTCCTTTCTCTTCCCCATTCCATCCCTGCTGGCTGGAGTGGTGCAAACGGCGGGACCAGGGACCGGGCGCACACAAAACTATTCTCCGTCGCCCGATAACGACCCATTTCCTTTCCGTGGGTTTTGCACAACTGCGACCAGAAAACTGTGCCGAACGGACGGTTAAGTACCGCGTGCCACGAGTGCCAGGAGGTGCCTCATCAATCCCCTGTGACGGGTACGGACCTGATCGTTTGCCAACGACGTGCGACGACGATGGTGTATTTATTTATTTATTATCGTAGGCCTTCTTGCCGTGGACGCTCTTCCGCGAAAGGTGTTCGAGCGCTCGAAATCGTGACAAATGCCTTGCGGGGAACTCTCGGGCAAACATTATGCAATCGCGCACCGGGGAAAAACGTGTAAGTGTGTGTGTGTGTGTGTCGAGAAGGAAGAAAGTGACTGGGCGATTGCACGTTCGCTTTTGCTACGCGTCAGAAGTGGCCTTGCTTATGTGAGCGTATGGCGCCCGGCTAGTTCCGGAACTGAATCGCTAATTTGTACCACGCGAGACTACTTTGAGTGTGTGTGTGTTTTGGGGAGTGGGATGCTGCGTGCTTCGTCGTAGTGATTGAAGCTTAAGCATTTCACCAATTTTGGGTTTTTTCTGTTGGGGGTAGTTGTTCCAATCGGGAAAAAGTATCATTTTCGAAGGTGTTGTTCCATATTGTTAAATCCTAATGAGCGAATCAGTCAGTATCTTCGAGTTTTGCCTAAGTATGACATCATCGTAAGGAGTTTTAGGTCGCTTGTGGGTACATACTGTTATAATGCGTTCATGCTTCTTACATTTTTAAAGCAATTATTAAATAAATCTTTTACATAAAAAAGGGAGCAGGATTCTAAAAAAACTATTACATGTACAATGAAGTATTCTATTTCATTTACTTGTAGATTTAATTGTAGGAACATAGAAGCCTCCACAAAAAAAAAAACAAATAATATTCACTAAGCCTCTTATCCTACAATCAAAAAGTTTTCTAAAAAATATTCTATGAAAAAAATCCAATTGTGGAGTGGGATGCTCACCTCCTAGAAATGGACGGATCATAGATAAGCAAACTAAGGAGATGCTTGAGGCCTTGAATTTTGAAGGGCTCCTGTTCATATCGACAGAAACTTATATTCCTGTAAGTTAGCTCTCGGGCGCACTATATCAGGGATCTAATGAAATGTCTCTACTTGGCCTTTGATTCAGCCAGTGTGTTCGATGCATTAAGAGCCTTTTTAATATACTCGCTTCACATGAAAAACTGACTTATTTTTATGAGAATATAGTTGAACTTTCTTAGACATAAAATTCATCGAAGGATTATCGAAAACTATTGATTAGCAGATGCATCCAGCCTCGATTTCAATAGACACGATTTCAAAAATATGCTATTTAAGTCATGGGCAGTTAGCATTATTATTCACAATTCCAATCAAATAGTAAGCATACAAAAAAGATTGAGAAAACATGCTCCCAATTTGTGCAATTTCTTAAATGCATTATTGCAGTAAGTATCTCGTCATTGTAAGCATGTAGAACTAATTTTCACCACCCTGAGCTTTACTTCTTCTTCTTCTGTGGCACTACAACCTCGAGAGGTCTCGGCCTGCCATTTCTGGCTTTCTGTGACTTAATTTTACCCGTAGAAAAGTAGTCAGCCTTTCGTACGGGGAGGCGGTCTGGATGGGATTTGAACCCCGGCCCTGCCGTGTGAAGACCGGCGCCGCTGTCGCCTCGGCCACCGGACGCGACCGAGCTTTACTAGCTTTCACTTAATCGCATTTCATACCAATCTGCAACGTGTGAAAATCCATCAGCTCCAAATAGCTTCATTGAACGGGGCTACTTACAAATTACGGGCCCACGTGCTAGGAACACCCGCTTAAAATGAGAGCAAAAGTCTTAAAAATTGGTTGCACTCGTACCATTTGCCAACATTGATTTCATATTGAGGTGTTCTTGCTGCAACTTCGGGGTCTACTAAATTTTTTCATATCTCGTCATCGCCACACAATTTTTGCCTGCCGTTGGCCCGTTTATGGGTTTCGGCCAAATTGAATTCAGTTCATTTTCTACGGGCCACTGCGAAATGGTATGCTAGCGGGAGTGCTTCGAAAGTCATAAATTGTTTTCTTCTGCGTGAAGCTTTCACAGAAAGCTCACCCAACTCGAAACGTCAAAAGATAGAGCGAGATAGAATGTGGGGTAGAATTCAACCCCCGACACGTCAGAATAACTTCAGTTGCAATGGTGACGCGCATCGCCATTCTCGCATCGACCAAAGGAAAAGTAGCAAAGAAAAAACACCGACACACACACACACACACACCATCCCACCCATTACGCAACGAGCGCCACCGAAAGCGTATCAAAACAACGGCCGGGAGCAAAAGAAACAAAAAGAGGGCCGATAAAAGCTTTACGATTTATTGTTGCGCGTCGTTCATTATGTTTTTATGTAGCACTTTGTTCCAGTTAGCCTCTCGGCCCGCTGGCACTGGATGGCCCGCGGCGATGGTTTGGACGGCCCTCCGTGCGCAAACCCATTTCCACCCCACGAACCGACCGAACGACGCTGACCGGATTCTGCCCGTGCGTTTTCGGGCACATTTTTGCGAGCCTTCCTGCCCAAAACGATGGTTGGCGAAACGCGAATGCGAAGTGTATTTGGATAATTTAATAAGCGACTCGTTTCGATGGCCATGGCTTATCGCGGGCATCCCAATCGCTGTTGGGCCCCCGGTGTTGGTGCGATGATTACATGATGCTCCAAACCGGTGGTGGCGTGTAATGGGCTGAGAGTGACGGGGGAGCAGAAAATTTCACCGGAAAAATCAATAAGCTCAAACGGTAGCCGTCTATCCGGATGGTGGAGTAGCCGGCCACATGACCAGCCTCACCAGCAAACAAGCGAGAGAAGCGTACAAGAAAAAACAGAAAGCAAATCAAGTAGAAGCAAACGAGCAAAAACCTGCTCGCCCCAACATCGGAAGCAGCCAATTTACGGGGACGAAAAGGAATCGAATTGGGCACCCGATGGTGCGATAATACACATCCGGCGTGAACACATGTCGTGAGGGCAGCTGGGCAGCAACTCCACCAAACAGCTTCACCCAGCGCAGCTTCCGCAGCTGATAACGGTGGCCGATGACATAATCAGTCACGATTTCGTTGGAAAAAGCTGCCCACGGAACCAGTTTCCGTCGCGGTTCGGTGGACGCGAGCAAGGGATGAGCGCCAACCGACCGGCTTTGTTCATGTCCACCAGTAACCGGTGTGGCGTCGCGTCATCGACGACAAAATAGCAACTTTCACTCCATATTTTATCCACCGAAACGAGCGAAACGGACCAGTCGGCAGTCGACGGCAGGGGTTGAGTTCATCGCATCGCAGCGAGATATGCAGAACGGACTCGCGAAGCATTCGGTAAGTGCATCCGTTGCAGCAAGACGTTGAATGTCACGAGAATGATACCCGGGAGGCGTCGAAATGGCTTTGGGGGGATGTGATTCCCAGCAAAGAGCATTGCTGCATGCGGGGAGAGATAATCGTGATGGAAGATAGTTTGCATCTTGAGGAAGATACGTAACGATGCACATATGGATGCGGCGTAATAGCTGAGAAGCGGTTGAAAAGTGCAGCTTAGCCTTTTTTGGAGCTAACGATGGTTCATTCTACAGATGACTGGAACTCTCTGTGGGAAGTCTTAGTGAAGGGTCCTTGTGGTGGGTCTTAGCTCGAAATTATATTATTACATGAGTATGGTTTGAACGGCAAAAATAATGAACTTTAACTTTAACTTGAAGGTTCAATAGAAAACTATACAATTTCTCTGAAGCCTTTGTCAAGGGTCTTTGTGGCGGGTTTGGTTTTTTTTATAATTCAATATTTTGGATCTGAGAAAAACTTGGAATACATTTTATTACGACAGCATGTTTTTGAAGGCAAATGTATCAGATAAAGTCTGTAGCTATAACTTTAATATCCAATAGGAAAAAAATCACACTCTCTGTGAATACTTAGTGAAGGGTCCTTGTGTTGAGTTTTGCTCAGTTATTCAGATTTTGTAATAGCAGTCTATTATCTAGAATACATGAGGAGCCTGAAATTTATTTCTTTTTTAAGACATTTTCTTGATGGATAAGTTGATACTCTTCAAGGTTCAATTGAAATGTATTTTCTTGCTTTCTGTGAAGTCTTTGCGAAGAGTCCTTGTGATGAGTTGAGCTCAAATTTAATTCATAAGGAGAGCATTTGCGTTATGACAAGATTATTAAACTTCAACTTACATTTTAAGAAGCAACAGATAAAATTGAATCATTTTTTTTTATGGGAAAATCGCGACTTGGCATAAAAATATGGGTCCAATGATGAAAGTTTCTTCAATTCCAACAATTGGTAAATCATGCACCTTTCCAGCAAACAAAAAAACACCACTACTTCAGTTGAAATTGGAAACAAATCGTTTCTTTGTGTTACCAAATAACACATCCATAAAGCGCTCAGGCAAATGTTTGCCGTTTCGCCTTAAGAAGCGAGCGAGAGAAGAAGAAAAAAACTATATTCCATTAAATGTAAGACACTAAACAATCGAATGTTTCTTTGTGTTTGTTTTTGTTATTACTGTTGCTTTGTGTGTGTGTGTGTGTGAGCGAGCTTTTTTTTCGCTCTTCATCCCGCACGGCACACGGCCGTTGTTCATCCATCCGCCCGAAACGAATGCGGAGAAAGTATTTTAAGTGTAGCAATATAACGCCTTTCGCGCTGTGTTTAAGCAATCTGCTGCCACCATCCGAATGCAGGCACGGACCCCGTCTGGACTTTGCCGTGGTCGGTTTAGCCGCCGTGCCGGAGTGGTTGTGTAAGAAATCATCGACGGAAAAGCCTCCATCTCCAACCCTCCCTGTTTGTGGACAACCCCGGGACGCGCCGTAGACAAAGTTCACGCCATTTGCGATCGCTCACCCGCGGAAAACTGAAGGTACCGTAGCTGGCTGCCTGCCAACTGCCTTCACACCGTAACACCATTTTACGAGGTGGAAAGATTAAGCTACAAAGATTAATTTTCTCTTTGGGAGTTCGACAGAACGGGAGCGGGTTTTCGGTGGATTGCGATGGTGGTGGTTTTCCCTTTGGAAAATGAAAAGTTTAACGGCGAGCGTTTTTCCGTGCTCAGCGCTGGGTAACAAAGTTGCACCCAATGTAGCGTGATTTTTGAGATAAGGCAATAGCGGCGTTTAGAGTGTTTGGTTCAATACTCAAAACGGGAGCACACATGAGTTTTTTTCTTTTAACCTACGAACCCACGCTGCCACGAACTTAAGAGGATTTGTGATGGGGTTTCGGTCTGGTTCTAATGCAGCTTGTCGGTGCTGCTGTTAAGCTGGTTATACCGACAGCGATCGTTCGGCGATCGACTTCAGATTGTCTGTTGTAACATTCGTTATTTCTATACACTTTACAAAGTTTGGAAGTTATTCTTAATAAGAAATAGGGCGATAGAAGCGTTTGGAAAGTAGAGAACCCCGCCTTTCTTCTGGTTTGTGAGAGATGACAATGAATTATGAAAGCAGAAGGAGTGGAATTATTTACCAATGATGGATGAATGAGATATGAGGATGAATAATTTTGATGTTTTTTTATTGAAAAACAGGAGCAAACTTTGTAAGCTACTGGTCCGTCCTTAAAGGACACTTAAGGACCGGTATAGATAAATAAGAATAAGAATGAGATGAGATGAATCGTTGCATGATCGCGAACAGAAGCCACTACCCATTACAGTCATCTTTGGAATCTGTACAATCCCTGCGATCAAGGGTTTGGGAAAGAATGAGTGAACATTGGATGAAAATGACACGGAAAAAAACATTCTTTACAGCTTTACAGCCACCAGTTCCAGAGCTTGTTTCGTGGCGTAAGAAACAGCGTTCGGAACGACAGGACGTGGACAACCCGCTTCCAAAAAAACCACATACAAACACCTCTAGTAAAGAGACAGACAGAGTGGAGGATAACACAAAGCCAAGAGACAGAGGACTGGAAAAGAGCACACACGCAATATGAAAGTCGAGAGAGAGACGCTGAAGGGCGGTCGGCTTACTTACCACGATCTTTGCTGGTCGTCGCCGGCTCATCATTGATGTCGTCCTGGTTGAACTCGTTCCGCACGTCCTGGATGGCGGCCAGCTCGTTCAACCCAAAGTTTTGGTCCCTGTAGGCACGGAACGTTAACTGACACGCTGCTTCGGATTAGCGAGAAACGGATACTTACCTAAAGACGACATTGTCCACACCGAACCCGGACGGACCGGAGGCGAGATCACCCTGCGGGAAGACAACACGCGGCGAGCGAGTCTTCCAGAGCGGTTGGTAAATCTTCTGGTTCGGTTCGGTGTATAGCTTGGCCGGGAAGTAGGGTGGAGCCCGGTTGGGTTGGTAAGGGCTGTCGGTGTAGTAGGCTGGATCGAATGTACGGAAGTTCTTGCCCTCTCCACCGAACGCATCAGCAAATGGACGCTGGACGGCTGTTACTGGCCCGGACACATCACCAAACTTCGTGACATCGTCCCGGAACGGTTGTTTGACGTTCACGTTCCCAGGGAACTCAATTAGACGACTAGGCCGAGGAAGAGACTCAGCCGGTCGCAGATCGATCGGTGACGGGCGGTTAAAGTCCCGGAAGTAGCGATTAGCGTACAGACTACGGGAGAACTCGTCTGTTCCACGACCTTCGTGGGCAGGTTCGCCATCCACCGGTCCGTACTCATCCGCGGTACTAACAGGCTGCTGGAACAGTCCCAAGTTGTCACCGAGTGTGAGACTCTCCTCACTGTACCCTTGGGGAGTGAAACCGGTCGCTGCCTTCAGTGGTCCCGGGAACTGAATACCAGATCGCCGAGCTCCAATGACGGGTGTATCGGACCGTGCATACTCATCACCATCCTGCGTTCCATGCTCTTGTTCTTGATGTTGTTTCGAGCTCGTGTCCGGTACCTCTGGCTCATCGTTGTCGGTATCCTTTGGAGGTCGACTAGGACCGACGGGTTTTAGCTCGGATGGAATGGGCTGAGCCTCTTCCCGATAGAAGTAACTGATGGGGATGATCTTGTAGCGATGCTGTCGCTGTGCACGACTCACATTCTGGTAGATCGGTTCCTGCTCGGGTGACGGCAGCACAGATGCACCTGGCTGCTGGTCCAGTGTCAAACCAACGTCCGGGGCCACCTCATCCGAACGGCGCATTTGAAACGCTTTCGAGCGTCGTCGTTGTATGGCGGCCTCATTCGGAGACTGCTGCACTTCGTCCGCTAGACGGAACGCACCGAACGTACTCTGCAGATGGCGACTGTTCGGTGTCCGGCTGTCTATGTACCGGATGTTGTCCACGCGCGAAAACAGCTGGTGCGGGACGAGCAGGTTCCGTGCCGGTATGTTCCGGCCCGTACTCCACGGACTGATCTGTTCGATGCGCAGCCCGAGCTCGGGATTGGTGAAGGTGCGGACCTGAGCGTTTAGCTTGTTGCTCTTACTGGTCGGTGACTCGATCGCGTGGGCTAGCAGTATACCGGCAACGATCGTTAGGAGTCTCCATTTGGTGGGTCCTAACATTTTACCTCATTCGTGAATAACACACACACACGCACACTCACACACAACCCGCCAAAGGATACACGCGCACGTACCGGTACGCAACACACAAAACTCTCGCGCGCACAGACACACACAAACACACCACGCGGCTATGGAATGAGAATGGCGGGATCTCTGTCGCACGAGGTTCGGATCGTCGTTAGTTTCTTCTGGCGGGTCGCGAGTCGCGGAACTCGGTGTTGACTTTTACGCGATGCACTATTCTTTGATCTCCATTTATTTAAGGCTAACGGTGTCACGAGGATAAAAGGAAATGAATGATTCAATAACTTAGTACACAAAACTGAGCTAAGGACAAGATTTAGAAAATTAAAATTATAGCAACTTTATAGCAACTCGGCAAAGTTCAACCGACCGTCAGATAGCTTTTATCACATTATGTCCATAAATACGATCAACATAAAAATTTCTTAAAATCAAACTTGGCCATAACTTTCCCACTTGGCTTAGCCCTTCGATGGTTTGTTGTACCCAAAACTATGCAAACAAATTGGCTCCTTTTGCCCACCCTTAAGACAACGAAACAAACGCAGGCACAAGCACACACAAACACACCAACTCAGTTCCTTTACGCTGCGGAAGCCTTCCTTTAAGCGCTGGGTGTTGGACCCACTTGGTCCAAGTTTTTCCGCTCGCGTACGTTTTCACTTTCGTTTTTCCACCCGCTCCGCACACAGCACGCCTTCCCTTCCCGGTACGTTGCACTACTCGTGCAGTCGTCGTGTGTTTCGCACAGGTCGTTCGCTACAGTTTATGAAATTATTCCGATTTTTGCGTCCCTTAATATTTTGTGTTTTTTTTTTTTGTTGCGCCTTTCGAACGGTCGTTCGCTTCGAAGCTCGGCATACCCGGCAGCACATTGGTCCGTTCGCATCGGATTTACACATAATAACACTCAGTAACTCGTACAAACACAGGCACTCACACACACACAGAAAGGGGTACGATAGAGGAACACTAGCGGGCAAACAACGGCACACCTGCACACACCTGGAAGTTTAAATTCAAACCACTTTCTTTTTCATGCCACGGTTTTGATTGCCGTCGCTAGGCTGATCGCTTTGTCGATTGATCGGTTTAGTTTTTTCTTACTGGTTCATTTGGTGATGTTGCAACCGTCTTGGGGCAGGTGAAGGTGCTGCTAGTGTTACCCGTGTTGCAGTCGACTGCATGAAGCGTTGGGTGAAAATATCATTCCAGTAAAGATCTTTTTTTCTGTGAGTCTAACGCTCGTTACCAGATTATGCGGAATCTTGAAGAATATGCTTGAAACGATCTTTCGTTGCCTTTTGTACCTTTTGTTGTACTTACAGCAAGTCTTGTAGGTTCGCAAGTCTATGTCTCTATTACGTTACTCAAGCATGTGCTACTACCTGGTTTTTTTTAAATCGTCCCTCTACAACGCTTACCAAATTAATTGTAAATCATTGCATTTCAGCAGACTGAGAAATAATCACTCACTCGCATAATGTAGCTCTTGTTTTGAGAAATTTCGCATCGTTATGCTGTTGAAAGCAGTGACTGACGAATTTAAAGCTACATGTGCCGTGATTCCGGATGCAGACAGTGGCCAGAAGGCACAGCGTGCAGTGCGAAACCATCTCTCGACACGATCATCTCCATCGCACTCCTCCACCCAGTGGGGAGCAGTGGAAATTAATTTCACTTTTAATTTTTCGTACACCGTACCACACCTCTCGTCGTACGTTCCTGCCACAAAGCCCAGCCGACGAATCGGAGCGGGCCCACAAAAGACGAATTAACCTCACAGCGATCCGTAACCGTATCGCATCCGAATCGTCAGCCGTCCAGCAGCCACACGAGAGGTGCATGTGACTGGCTGCGAGCAGTAGTGGAATGGGCTCACATAACACACACGGCTGCAAGATGATGCTTCACCGACGATGGTTACCCGTCGTTTGGTATTACGAAATCAAGTGCTACCCGCTGCTGCCCGTTCCCACTGCAAGAGGATCGAACCTTTTTTTTTTTTGCTAAATTAACATTCGGTATAAAACTTATAATATGAGCAATCGAAATTGCAGCAAGAATTTTTACTTGAAAATATTCACCACATTTCACTAAAGGCGTTAGGTACGCTGAGAATACGATAGGTGGTGTCGTCATGCTCTTTTTCGCATTGCCATCACTATTAGACCGTTTGGTGTGTTATTAACTTTGGCCTCAAAGCCTAAATCCGTACACCGGTACACTAATGATTTGGGTGCGACGATAGGCAGTTAAATTGCAGTGTTTCATCGCTACGCTTGTTTTCTCTAGCAGGAGTGTAAGCTTTCCATGAGTTTAGCTTGTGTAAGACACATTTCCTACGATGTCTTAAATATAGATGAACTAAAATCGTCGTGATAGCATGTTCTTATCATATTTTTCAATCGCTTTTAAATATTATATTTATTTTGAAAAAAATGGTCCAATTTAAGACTCTAACGGTATTAGCCTGCCGATTTTGAACGCCTTGGTAATCTTCTTCTAAATTCAACTAATTCTGAAAAAACTGCAGTCCTATTGAATGGTGCTTACATCGAAGCTTTACCAAGTGTCCTTAGATACTAGACTATTCTCATGTTTTTGAGAGTATAACAACAGTCTTGAAGAACGTTACTTAAGTATTTGCACCTATGATCTACAAGAAAAACCATTCTCTATTGTTTCTCCCAATGCCAATATCACATAAAAAAACATTTCTTCAGCTCCATCGAATGACACCATTGAGCAGGATGGATGTAGGCATAGCTAAGCCTCCATATCTTACAACACTTCTTCACTTAATACTGAAGTAAACAAATAAATCTCATAATATAAGCTCACTAGCTGCACTTACGCGGATTAGTGCCAGATCTCATCATCGTACAGCGATTTAGATTCACCAGGCTCCTGTGAGCTGGACATGTAATGAGCATGGCACCATAAGACCTTTTAGGCCGTCCACATGGACAGAGGATTGGCAAACGACAGCACTAAACCGTCAGCGGTATCAAGGATTGTAATAGCCTGGCAATAAAGAGAACATAACAAAACATGGCGAAGAAAGTCTAGTCATAGAAGGAGGTTTTGTCATGATCTTCAGTCATTACATTGTTAAAAAACCATTTAAAATCAAATTAATTAGATTCTCAAACAAATACATGCAATTTGTACAGTGCTTCTTTAGAGTGTCTAGCAAAACATTTCCTCCAACTAGCGTCCAAACTCTTTTGCAACCGTGCATCTAGTGCCACCATGTCAAGGCTGTTAGATTATTGCTTTAAACAGCCAATTTGTTGTTGTTCTCGTCTGCAAAGTCTTCAATGACACTTGACGATTGCCAAATAACTCTCTTTGTATATGTCAACGGCTAATTGCTGCTCTTTAGCATCTACCACAACCACAACAGCTCAGGCTTGAGCAAGACGACACTGTTGATTCACTCGTGGGCTGTTCAAACAACCTTCTTCCGTTTTGTCGCATGCTGATTGAAACCAAACATTGGTGCCATCCATGCCTCATCAAACACAAGCTTCCTGTGTTGGAGCAGTGGTCAAGCAAATACTTACGCTTGGATCTCTTAGCACAGGGGCATGCAAAGTTTGAGCTCATTTAAACTTTTCCGGTACGAAGACCGATCGTTGAGCTATCGACCAGGTATTCAGTAAATTTATATGGATTAAAGAAAGAGCTGATTAATCATTAACGAACACGCACAGCATCGACATGCACGTGTCCTTACCGTGTAAATTCCTTTCAGTCACCCGTGCCGTCAACGTGAAATCAGGAAAAATAACAACCATTGCACATACCGGTTCCCTTCTGAACGGCATACGGATGCTTTCGTTCCTTGTGTGAAGTTTCCGGGTTTCCGGTATTCGCTTTACGAAAAAAAAAAAATCGTACGCAATCCGTACGCAAAGTGAAAGACCTAGACGAGAGGAGGTTCCATTTCACTTTGCCAAACTCCCACATCGTCGCTCGCGGTTGCGAGGGCGAACAATTTCTCCCACTTTGTTTACCACAACATCCGTTTAAGCTCGTTTTCGGCCCAATGCTCTGAGCTGAGAGGAAAAGAGGGAAACCACTCCGAGCCTCGTTCGCACTAAAGTCGAAGGAAAATAACGCACCACATTTATGGTGATTTCGTTCCGGCCTGTCCCATAATAAGACGTTTTCGCTGTACCGCAGGACACCATCCAACCGTCGGGAATGCGTCTGCGTGGAGGAAGAAGCCAGAGAAACAAAAACAGTTAACTGCATCCGAGTTGCAATTCGAGTTGTTAACCGGCAAAACAGATCCATACCATATGCAGCCACGCCAAAACCCGGTTTGACAGAGGGGCCTAACGCGACAGCGTCCGGTGCGTCAATTATGCAGCGCGGACATTTAACCATTGCTCAACTCGCTGAAGATGGCAGCGGTGGTTTGTCGTTTAATCTTTGTTGAAGGGTGCTATTTAGCTGTGTTGCAATTGAGACCCCGTTCAGCGCATGGCAGACTGGGTCTGGGTGAGGTTTTTCTCACGAAAAAATAAGATCACAACCCAACCAAACCTATCCCAACCGTAGGTGCGTTGTTTGCGGCCGGCCCTGGCTTCTGTTTGTTTCGGGTGGTATGGTCTATTTGAAGGATGTCGTCTTGTTGGCTGCACAGTGCTGGTGATGATGCTGCTGCAACAATGCGTCTCACCGATGGGACGGTCAAGATCGCTATTGTCGAGCAGCAAGGCCTCGCTTTTATAGCACAAATCAGTCCACCAAACCAGTCCACCAATGAAGATAGGCGTACCGTTTGGATGGGATTGGCCGAAAGCTTTGAACCTCAACGCGCACCTTGTTCTCACGCACTCAGCTCTCAATTACCATATTGCACCTGATTCTTGCACTTTTCCGTGGGATGGTTAGGCGGATCACTTTACGATCTTTGACAGTGAAAAGAAGAGTTTCGAAACTCTAGGTCACAGGCACAGCACGGTACGAAAGATGACCGTCTTTCTATCCAATTGAAGGTTAGATGGCTGCCACTAATGAAGGTGACACTATCATCGAGATCAGTGGCCAATGCCAACCAGACACAAAGTTATCGTGAGGATCAATGTAGAATGTGATCTTGCGATTTAATTATAAACTTGCCCGATATGAATCAACGCCCCAGCTAGGCAAGCACACGTATCCGTTTCGGGCTTGTTTCGAAGTAAGCTGTAGAGTGATCGTTTACCTTGACTTTAGGATTTTGCAGTTCGACAGCCCACGCTAGTTATGGAGCTTGTGCATGTAAGAAAGCAAAACTCGGAGAAAAATAGTACCACCGACACACACACACACGCCGGGGCCAATGTAGACTAGCAGCTATGGCGAACTTTCCACGCCATTGGAAAAAGTGAAACTAGTGAAATGTAACGATAGCGTTTCCGAAGCGAACGCTAGCCCAACCACCCACCCACCAAGCCGCCTGGTTTCCACCCTCGTCCCGTCCCATCCCGCGTGTACATGCACGGTACACAGGCGCGGTACAACAACAATGGGCGTCGCGTTCAGCTAATCCGCAACATTCCGCACGCTCGTGCCGGCCAAACTGCTCTCGATCTTAACGCAGATTGGTGAAGGCGAACGCCCAAGTGAACTGTCGCCGTGGGTTCAAACTGTACCGTGCCCGAAGTGGAGCACGATCGATTTTGTGTGTATTTAACGAGCCATGAGCTTTACGAGGCGATGGTAAAGGGCGCGTGGCTTGATTGATGAGCATTAGTTAAGGTGAGAAGGATTGCAACAAGGAGATGAAGCATTATGCTCGATTATTAAATCAAGTTCCAAATTAAATATTTTGTAGTTTAAGTGGCATGTGCTTACTTGTGTGCCTTTAAAGAATTTTTATCCATTTTCGCGCTTAAAGTTGAAAATATTCATCACGAAGCCCTTGCTGAACTGATAACTCTTCAACTATGGCTCATCTTAGTAGCTTGCAATTATTTCTTCGTCGTTATCGCCAATATCGATCTGCGACCTCTAAATTTGACAATTAATCTCAATAAATTTCAAATACCACGGCTCACAACAGCATTAACACCCACAACAGTTACTCTTATCGATAGGTTACGATTTTCATGAACGCTGGCCAGCACTTTTTCTTGTCTTTCACATCCAACAATCCATAGGCTTTGTTGCTCCAATTTGTTTTGAACACTTGCACATGTTTTTATAAAGGCCCTTTGTTCTGCGGTTCACTTTTAATCCTTTTTCCTTAAAATCACTGTCACTGTTCGTCATATAAATCCGTTTTCAAGTCGTATTGAAATAGTCACAGTTCTTCCAGTTAAAAAACAATCACTATTTTATAAATAATCATAAAAATACGATTCACTTTGGTTCACAATGAAATGTTTCACGATTCACAAAAATACATCCAAAAGATTCCACCCTCTATCGCACAAAATATCCGCCAAAAGCGTTAAAAATCACCGCGCTTCGTACGCTCACAACGAAAGACATCAATGCCCGCCGTCAAGCGAGAAACGAACCCTCGACTCGAACCGAAACCTTCACTCACGCTTTCTTCCAAACCGGAGCCAAAAAAAAGGTTGGAAATGTTCACACTTCGGTTCACACACTGGGTCACTCCGTCTGATGAGATACGACACCGCGCCGGATCGTCACCTAGCTACAGTACATCACTGACGGACCACTCGACGTTAACTGAACGATAAACCATAAAACAAACGCAGGTAATCCGCTCCGGCCGAACCGAACCTACCGTACCGTTGGCCTGGCACCGTTCGGGGGAGGGAGTCTTTCGTTCGCTCCAGCTGAGCACTACTCCTTCCACCTCGCACTTCCACTTGCACTCCCCCCTTCCTTCCACTGACCGGTTGCGTTCCTCTCGAATGTGGAAGTGTTCCGGTTGCATTGCTGTGGTGGGGTGCACGATGCATTGCTGGTCAAGCAATGTATGGAAGGAAGGAGTCCAACCATCCCCTATTAAGTAATACTTTTCCTCCTCTGATTCCATGCCATTCCCTTACGCCCCCCAGTCCCCCCCCCCTCCTGATCACCACGTTTGATCCTAGCGAGTACCACAAATTGTGAAGGATTTTGATACTTTTGAACTTTGAATTCGAAACGAAAGAAGCCAAATATTATACCGAACAAAAAAACGAGCAAAAACAATAGTAAAACCCCCGACTACGTAAGCACCAAACGCACCAAACAAAACGCAGCCGATGTTGGTGGTAGTAAACCGGAGACTGGTGGTGAATCTGGTGGTGCGAGCATTAATCCGCTGCTTCGGAAGAGAAAAGTACACAGCCTTCGCGTTTGCAGACGTATGATCCGTACAACCTTCACGCCTGTTTCTCTCTCGCTCGTGAAGAAGAAATGTTTCTTCAGCCATCTTTTCCTGTGATCGCTCCATCTCGTTCCATCTCCTGCTCGTTCCTTTTCACTTTTTACCACCAACACAACCCGCGTATGCGTATGCAATCTCTTTCCATCCGCCTGAATTGCCAGCATGAATTTCTGCTCATTGTCCCATACGAAGGAAGAGAAAAACAAAACAGCACCCATCGCCCGGTCGGAGCACTCACACGGTCGCAAAGCGTGCGGTGGCTCCATCCACGTGACAGGCAGGTTGTGCCGCCCCAACTGCCTAACCGCACGCACAGCAAAACCCTCGCTTCGCGAAGCAACCAACACTACCACAGACTGCAGAGGGCAGGCCCCGTGAGTGACTGGGATCGTGACGGTGCAATAAACTGTGTGCTTGAAAGCGAAAGATGCTCTTTCTTCTTTCCATTTTCACCTTCGCTTTCATCGATCGCTTTGCCTCGCATTTTCCAACCCCCCCAAAACCCACCCCCCCGACGCAGCTTCTCACCTACGAACAGGTCTCTTTGTGTTGTGTCGCTCCGTTTCACTCTCACTGCAAGGGAAAAGTATGTACTTCCTTGCCTGGCCCGATTCAATACGCTTTTCTACGGCGAACGGAAAAACGGGCGCTCCGGAAAAAGCAAGATTGGCTTCATCCGCCCCACATGCTTCGTAGCCACCACCTACAACGAACGCTGCAAAACGACCGAACAGTGAAGAAGAAGTTTCAAGCTGCGGCGGTTGTTGTTTTACGGCAAAGAAAGATTTGGAAACTTCCTTATACAATCGGAGTCGGCCATGTGTTATGGTTTCGGACAATTGTGCCCGCCAGCTCGGGCGTACGGTGCGTTGATAACACGTTACGGTTTTGCGCCGTAACATTTCCCTGATCCGGTGCACGGAATTTTAACAAGCAACGGAAGCGTTGTTTCGAAGCCATTCAACTGGTCCGCTGTGTTGTTTGATAAAACACAAGCTGTACGGTAGACGGAAATGCGTGAAGCTCGTCGTACTCTTGAGAGAAGAAAAAAAAGAAGCTTAAACTAACCTGTTTATCCCTTCTATGGGCGAGCGATGCCGATCATCAACCAGTCTCAAACCACTAATCGATCAAACGCCAGTCTGAACGCTTCGCTCTATGCGGTAATATTTCCTTCCCAAAACAAAGCGACGAACCCGCCTGACGAACTGCGCCGTCTGCTGGATGTTGTCCACTTTCTTTTCTTACCGCTTATCAACCGGTGCGTGGCGCTCGGCACGAAATTGCATAATCTCGCTACACAGACACAGAGAGAAAAACCCACCGTGTGTGTGCATCGCAGTTCGGACCCATACGTTGGGGTCGAGCTACGGAATCATAAATCGAAATCGAACCCCATGTTCCCCATGTGATCAGGGCGTACAATCAGCCGGATAGACATCGTGCTAAACCAAAACGATCGTGCAGGTTTATCGTGTGGCTGGGGATGCTGGTGGCCAGCATAACAGGCAACGAACCCGCCTATGGAAAGTGAAATGGACCTGTTGCGTACTGCCAGCAAAACGTACCAGCAATTGCTGCCTTCTTTGAAGGCACTCGTGGAGCTGCAAACGTGTGGAGTATTCAAGTGCTCCCCCGCTGCCAAGGTTTAGTTCAAGTTTGCTCGTAACTGGCAGCTCGCTATTGGACCGTACACTGCCAGCACACACCAGCTGAACCGGACAGGAAGCAACGAGCGTACTCGCTTCGTATATCGGCACTAGGATCGGAAGTCGCAGCTGGCAGGCGAAGCGAACCGTTCGTGTCTAGCTTAGCTTTGCAGGCGGCACGGGCCTATTTCGGTGGGTCCGGCAGGTCAAGGTGGGGATGGGTGGCACGAGCTTCAAGCACAAGCCTCCATGTGGGGCCGGAGCCTGGTGAAGGCGTACCGTAGCACAGAAACCCTTTCTTCAGCGACATTTTCTCCCCGTGTGCACACATTTTCACACACATACGCACAAACACTTTCTCAGGTTACACAATTGTGCCGTTGAACGAAAAAACCGTTGGTGCTCTTTGCCTCGGTCTCGGTGTAGGTGAGCACGGAATGACATCAGCGCAAGGATAGCGACGGTTGCTGTTGGTTGGTTTTTCGGAGCTCCCGGGACTCGGAACTCGGAATGAAAGTGAAAACGAAAGATGAAACGACGCACGACACGAAACGCCACTAACGAAAGCCACAAAGCAGCAAGAAAACCAAACCCACCCACCGGTCCACAAAGCAGCGGTATTAAATTTGACTACGAAAATGTGACGAGAGCTTCAAAGCGGACGCTGCTTAACGGGGATGACCTCTACGCTGAGTTCCGTGACACTGGTCGCGAAGAAGCAGCCGAAAGAAAGCGACACACAAGAATGGAAAGGATTAACGGTGGAGCGCACGGCTGAGAATAATCGCTTTGTGTGGCTGGCTTTTCTTCCAACGTCGGTTCGGTTAGCAATCGAGTGATGCTTTCGGAGGGCAATCAAGCGTTCGTTGGCTTTGGTGAGGGGCACTCAAATAAACACCATTAAACCTCGAGTTCATCGCCACCGGAGTAACGGTATTCAAATTCTAGCTGCGTGTTCTCGTGTGGTGCGTCTTTTGACACAAAAGACTTGCTCTTAACACAAGCGACGAACCCAACCGGAGATACGAAAAATGCATTTCGCTTCGTATCCGAACGTTGCCGTCGTGCAGTTAAATTTATTTCTTTGTGTTCGATTCATTCCAAATCCGGTTCAACTCACCACCGAAATGATACATTTGCTTGATGAATCATCCGTGAGAGGATAAGAAACCCAACAACAGAACAACCAACACAGACGACTGTTGCTTGGTAAAGTTTTCATCATCTGCAACCAATACGGGGTCAGAGTATTTTTGCTGTGGCAACAAGAAAAAACAAATACCTTCATCATCCACACATGCACACGGATCTCATCTGGTGAGGAATGGCAAGCAAAAAACCCTCAAAAATGCGTAACCTGAAAACTATTGACCTACTATCACGATCGCCGATACCTAGGCCCCGGTACCCGGAGATGGGAAATTTTCACTTTCGCAATCCATGCAGCTCCACAGACACACACACGGCGATTTTTTTTTGGCTCGTTCGCTCTCTCGCCAATCAAGGATGTTGTGTGGGGAGGCTGACAGTAGCTCTGGGTTTTTGCAGTTGCTTGAAAGGAAAATTCCCCAACATTTTCGTAACTCAGGAGCAGTTATATTCTTCGTGAAACCTTGCGACTATGAAGTTTATAAATTTTAAAGCTTTCATCGCATCGAAAGCCATTCAGTTGTTGCTGTTGTTCGCAGTTCGGAAGCAGACCGACGAACAGATGGATTCGTCACTAATTAGTTTATGATCGTCTGATCGGTTTTTCGGAACGATGAGCGGTTAGATAAGCAGTCGGCTACTGGGCTGAATCCATTGCGCGCCGGAGGAAACGAAAATGAAACGCTCGATGAAAGAAGTACTTCCACAATGGTAACGTTTGCGGTGATTCAATGCATGAGCGTTTTTAATCGTTGTAAAAGAAATGAGATTTGAGCAGCACAATGGAAGCAAAGCAACGTGCACTTAGTTGGTGGATCTTCATTAGTTTTCCCTTAAATGGGGCCAGAAAAAAGAGGTAACAATGCACAGCGTTTGATTGATCGGTGTATTTAAAATGTGAATGATTATAAAGGTTGTATAATGTTTCCGTAGCACGCCAATAACCTATTCCTTCTGCATCAAGACTGCGGTGAAGACTGAGACATATAAGCTGCAGAAAGGAAATAAAACTATTACGAAACGGTTTGCCAAAACAAAAACCTAACCCAGCGATAAACGATCGACGCCAGACAGGACCAGACGAACAATTCATTAAAAATGGAAGACTTGTTGGTGTGAGTGAAAGACAAAACAATGCTAATGTGAAATGTAGCACCCTGGCTCCAGCATCAACAAGCTTGTAACCCAAAAAAATGCATCTTCATGAGGAAATAAAAAAAACTGCACAAATCAAACGACAGTAAGATATGGCTAGAGTTGATTAAAGCCGAAAATGAGACAAAAAAACATCTCCGGACAACCAAATCATGCACCAGTACGGGTGGAGTTCAAAAAAGCATCTCACACAGGGAACAACAAACGAAAGAAAACAATTTCACTTTCGCACATCTCATCACACTTTGCACCCGAGGTGGACAAGCGGGCGGGAAGGATGGCCAGTGGAAGTTACCCGTTGAAAGAAAACGACCGTAGATATGGAACCGTATTGTATCATTTTTCACCTTTCCCGCCCAGACAACGTGTTGCGCAGCTGCTTCCCACTTCCCGGACTCGGCCTTCATAATCGGTGTTTGAATGCAAACCAACCGCCCCGCGATAACCTCGACCGGCTCGTCACATCGCAAAAAGGGTGATGACGAGTGGCGTTTAATTCCTTTTTATTGGCTGGCGTAATCGGACGTCTTTCCCAAGGCTGGCGACTTTCTACCGCCCGATCGATGGATGGGTTGGAGTATGGTTTAAAGCCAAACCAAACCAAAGGTTGGTGTTTTTTTATTCTTCTTTCGGTATCGTTCCAGGAAATCCGATGTGAAACAGAAGGAACTTATGTGCGTATCTGTGACATCTCCCCGGGGAGAAGGGGTTTTTTTTAAATAAAGATTAAAGAAAAAAAAACAGTAAAGAAAAGGCTTTTAAGCTTCATCGGTAACCATGTGCGATCGGAGGCTTCGGTGTGAACATTCGCGTAGCGCCAATAAATACATAATTAATTATCGGGTAAGCTGGAGCGGTGGCTGCAGCAGGCTGGTGAAGCGTTAAATGTTTGATGCCTATCCATATTTCGAGTTGTATCCATATGTGAACGAAAACCAAAGAGAAGGAGGAATAAATTTTTTAAAAATCATACATTTTATACAAAGGGCGTTTTTAATAAATTATGACATGTTACAATCCTTGAGCAATGTTTTGTTGGCCAGACATAATAAAAAAAAATCATGAACTCCTCAAGTTACATGCTTGGGAGATAAGACAATTTATGATTGCTGGATTGATTATGACTGGTTTTTGTTTTAAACCGTACTAATGCTGTTATTTTATTATTTTATTAATTTTAATACAGTTAATTTTCTTCATCTTAGCAATGCCTTCAGGCCATTCGGTTAGAACTAAAAAATCATCTTGTTGGTATAACAACCTATTAGATAATTTTTGACCTACTATACTTACTGATTCCAAGTAGTTGGATATTCCGACCTGACTATGGTGGTGGGAATGTCTGGATTGGTTTCAAAACCCGATCCTGTCGTGTGGAAACCTGCGTCATAGTCACCTCTGCCACCGGGAATATTTTAATTATAATATTATTTTTAAGTATTTGTCTTTAAAAAGCGCAGTAGTGTAGGTCACAATAATGCTGTATTGCTGTACTACACTCTCCCTCTCTATCTGCTCTTGGCCTAATGAACTCTTAAGGTTATTCCTGCCATTTCCGGCAAACTATATTTAATTATACCGCCTAGATGGGTAGTCCATCCTCACTACGGGGGAACGGTCTGGATGGGATTAGAACTCCCGTCCTACTGTATGAAGACCGCCTTTGTTCATGTATATGTATAAAGAAAAGATCTTAAGCTACTTATAGACCTTGAGTTGATACACCACATTGAGCAGAAAATGATTTAATAAGTTTCTAAAGAAGCTAGCAGCAACATTGTGTTTCCTATGCATGGTATCGATGGTGCGCTATGAGTAACTATAACATCGAACCAGAACATTCTTCACGTTCAAAAGGTTGCTCTGTCATCTAGATCAAAGTTACTCAACAACTAGTGATCAGGATATAGAATCTAGAATTGGTTATTGTAATTTAATTAATTGTAAGTATACAAGTACACCGGAGACAGCAGTGCCGGTCTTCACACGACAGGACCGGGATTCAAGTCTCTTCTGGACCGTCAGTGAGTGAGGGATGACCCATTAGTGCGAGCAGACTATCCAACTATGCAGTGTCAAAAAGTTTAGTAAGCGATAAATGGCAAGCATAACCTAAGAGGTCGTTAGGAAAAGAATGAAAGAAGAAGAAGATGCTAAAAATTAGCCCTCGATAATACGGCGTCAAGCCAATTATCAAAATTGATACATCTTTCTTCGATTGAACCACCTTTCAATTGAACCAACCCCTTCGAACTACTTCCCAAGACAATGTATTCCTTTCCTATATGCACTCCAACGGTTATTGAGTTTGCAAGAGGATACTACTCCAGCTCTTTGTGTTGCCAATAGTTCGCTGCCATTTCTTCCATCACGACAAAATTGATCGCTTTGTAGACGAAGTGATCTTTTCGGAAACAGACCGTAACCGAGTGGTGGATAATAGTGTGGCTGTGTTTTCATCTTCCTTGCTTCCATTCCATTGAAAACTCACAACATACACACACAATGCAAACACATATACAGTAACCACAAAAAATAACACCAAGCACACGAAGTTTAAAAAGTACTCCCAAAACAAAAAAAAGCTGACGCTTCATCGTTACGAAACGGCACATTTTAATATCGAAAGTAAACGATCGAAAGGCGACGAAAGATCGAACCGAAAACCGTTTCCTTTCTCTCCTTGGTGGCCAGTGTGTGTCCGGTCAGTGTGGCTCTGAGTGGTGTTTCGGTGGTTTGGTCGGATAGGATAACCGACCTGGTGCAGACATTGGGCTTGGAAAGCACCGCATCGAATCAACGTAACATACACAAACATACGCTCGCCAGTCAGTCCTTCCTAAATTTCTCCGTTTTCCAGTCCACCGTCGAAAGGTCATATGAAAATAATTCGATTTTGATTGGCAACTGGCGTTAAGTCGGATGCAGTGCCAGACGACGGTCCGATGGGGATGTTGTGCCCTGCGATGCGACGACCGGGCGAGCGGGTACTCGACGCGTAACCGGTGGGTTACGGTAATTATCAGTCGATTTGGAAGCGAGGACCGTTTACGTTTGTACCCTTTTCACTTTTTTTCCGTTGGTGGTTGTGATTGCTCAGATCCCGGCACCGGAACTTGATCACCATCCCATCTCATTAAACTGTACGCCCCGATTGCAAGCCTCCTAGCCGGATACAACAAACCCACGGGAACGAAATGCAGCTGCCGAGGGTTGCGTGGTGCTGAGGGTGCAGTTTTATTCCATACCGTTCCAGACGGCAACGCAACGCGTGCGTTTGGTGAGCCTTTACGAGCCACCACGATCGTTCGGTTTGGGTGAAAGGTTATCAAATGAAAGTGCGTGCGCTGTGCATGGCAAACGTACCTGCTATAATCGGTAATAAAACAAAATAATAATCGTTGCGCTGCGTACCGAAAGGGGGCTCGGCTGTATGGGGAAGCTGTAGAAATGACATGTTAACCACCCGTGAGGTGTCAATAAATTTACCGGAGAAAATACCGAGCAGGATATCAAATCTCGTACGATGGTTTGGCTTCGAAGGGAAATCCGTTTTTAGAGGCGCATACAGTAATTCAAAGTTGAAATCATTTTAAAACCAAGGTTATCACAAAACTTTATGAGAAAATTTGGTAAGAAATTCAAAAGCAAAAACAAAAAACAATTCAGAAGATATAATGTAGGGACCTACGAGAGCAATTCCGGCATTATAATCCATAATTTTGGGGGTTATTTTAACTTCAAAGAAAGTTAATTCTGCCCTAGCAAGAATAATTCCCATATGGAATGCCCATAGGAAACACAAAAGTATTTAAAATAAAAACCTTTCATGTACTATTTTCTAGTAAGATTTAAGTAAAACAACCATAAACAGTGACCGAATATTATTGCAATGAAAAAATAGTTATTAAGCAAGAACTGGGAAAAGTGTGTCGCGTTAAGTAATGCACCCTAAATTAATAATAGAACACTAGAACTGCCATTTTGCATTCATTTTTTCACTGATTGTTTTATCTCAAAATAAGTAAATGCAATTGCATGTATTTTATAAACGACCCTCTTGTTGCGGGACAGAACTCGTCGATAGTTTCTGAGCTCGGTACCGGCCTGGTCGAGCTTGTGGAATCATTGCTGGGATGCCTGAGGAACACTGTACACATTCTCTCCTTTTGCTTTTTCTTTAAGTACTTGTTTCGTAACGACCAGAACTGATTTTTGAAGAACGTTATCCGTGAAACCTCGTATTGCACAATAGTTCCTGTTACCACAGGGCTATTTTTGGTTAAGAGCCGTACAACTGTTTCCAGACAAATTCAAGATGAAGTCTAGGGATCTGATTCCTTGCCTGATCGATCCGCGTGCGATTCCAAAGCCAGATGCAAGATCTCGAGATTCTGAAGAATAATAAAGTCTAAATCTAAAGTCTAAATTTCAATTTAAAAACACCAATTTTGTAGCATTCTAAGGGCAACACTGACAGGCCGTGTTTTATTAATTAAAAAAGTGGTTTGACTAATCGTAAGCTGTTCGTAGCATATATTATATTACCCTCTTGCTAATACTCCCCTCCTAAAGTTCCTACAAGGCATCTCAGTTCAGCAATTGCTTGCCTTAAAAAAACCAGCAAGCTAACCTTTCCAAAGTGCTTCTTTTCTTCAACGTCCATATACCAAATTTTAAACTATTTGAAACAACATAATTCTGCCTTACAAAATTCCAAGGGTTAAGGATCAATCAAATGACCGATAAAATAGCCAAAAGATGTTGTATCTCTTAAATTTAGATGAGGATTCAATAGTTTAAAAATAGAAACCACCATTAAAACCCTTCTGGAATCTGTTTCAAACCCGGAACAATTGGTCTAACTTCGGTCTACCTGGCGGCAGTAAACATCCATAACAAAAAAAAACTACTTGTTAAAACAATAACTCATCAGCGATCACGGCAGTCCATCATTGCATCGTAAAACAGGATTATAACATTGTAGTCATATCGTGTAACGAACCCGATAGGCACAACATAACCAACCAAAGCGACGATCGCTCACATTATGCACGAAAAGTGTGTCGTTTTGTTCGCGAGAGCAAGCACAATAATAATCACAGCGCCCAGGCCCTAAGCGTCCCCAGCCCAACTGTTGGTCTGATGGTCTTCAGCACGATCGGTTATTCATCGCACACAAAATCGGTGACAAAAGGTTACACAACGCTTCCGAAAAGAAGGGTAGCACGCGTACGCACTTAGTGTGCATCGAGTGTGAGCACGCGTCTGGAGCGAGTCAGTGCGTGGTGGCTCCCTATTTTTCCGCGTTTGACATTATTACGTTGCCTTCGAGTAAAACGGTGGGCATATTTCATAACCAACGAGACGAGCCGTTGTGGCCGTCGCCCGAAGAAAGTAGTGCAAACTGTTCCAACCGTCTCTACCGTCCATTGTTATCGTCCAACCGGGTGACCGAGCGACGATAGATGACGCCAACCAAGTCAAAACATTACTTCCTCACGAAAGTCACGTCCATCTTCGAACGACCGTCTTTGCTTTTTTTATTGATTTTATAAGTCGCTTCCACGACGCGACACACTTACCGTGTTTCGACCGATCGTATGGGGTGTGAAAGTGAAATTTGGCATACATATGAGCCCGGGCTCGCTCATCCTTTTCTTACCACCCACTGGCCCTGGAATGAGTCGTCTATTGCAACGCTCGGTGGGGAAAAATGTAGTTCATCCGGAAGAAGAATTATTGCCAACGTGGTGACGGTGCATATGCAAATGCACCATGAAATTGCATTCGGAACAGCGCAATGAGCAAACTGTTTTTACCTTCGGCAAAGATTTGTGGCGTTCGATAAAACATTTATCAGGCCAGCTCACAGCCCGCATCCGAAACGTGCTCACTTTTCGCGCGTTTGACAGCTGAAAGAGGCCCATTTTCTCTCCCGCGCCTGACAAGACAATGGGCCTTTTGGCGGGAGAAAACAACACCGTTTAAAATGGCTGGACAGATCGGATGCAGCACGTACCGGGTCAGAAAGAAAGCGTCGAAGAATGGTGCTTGCGGGGCCGGTTGAAGGTTTCCTTTGCTTTCGTTGCTATTAATTCTAAAACAAGAGCAGCAGATGTTTGTGCCGTTAAGAGCGATGCATTTCAAGTGCATCGGAGAGAAAGTGAATTGTTCTGCAATGTGGATGTACAAGAAATCGTTTGTCCCTAGAGCTGTTGGCAGGGAACAGTTTCAATGATGGATGGATTTGGTGACTGCCATGTTTGCTTATAATATTTAAATCATTGTAATAACGTATGATGTTTTGAAAGAATTGTTTAAAAAGAAGGTTTGAAAAAAGCGTAATAAGCAGAAACCAGAATTTCTACACACATTAACCTCAAAAACTTCCTACTTTAGATCGTCAAGGCTGGGATAAAAATATATGACGCAAGGACTCTTTTGGAATTCCTGGATAACCAGGCATCCAGGTTTACCAGGCTTTTAAGACAACAACATGTGTCGGGCGAAGGAGGATGAAAATCCTCCAGAGTTGCATCAAGGGCCTGGCATATATCAATAAAGATCCTTCTATTCGCTGTTGACATGATTTCTTCTGTGGTATCAGAAGAATCAATTCGGAGTCCTATCGATTCATAGGTTAACCAAAAAATCAAAAGCGTTGATAATGTCTAGTCAGAGACTTACAAGATCTGCCTCTGGATGGGATTTGAACCCCAGACCTGCCGTGTGAAGACCGGCGCCGCTTTTGCCTTGCTCACCGGACTGCCTTCTGAACCCGTGACAATAAATACTGATTTAAAAAAAGATTGATGAACTGATTGGTTATCGCACCTCTCAAGTTGTACAGAATTCCATCAAATTTTGTTCGAATTGGAATTTATAGCAGATTTAAAGTTCCAATACTGACATACGTCTCGAAAACAAGAACTCTGATAGAAGTATAATTCAAGAGATTAATCCAAGGCGGCAAAGTCCTTATGTCTCATTGACTCTTACAGCTGATTTCAAGGTTATCTAAGAGATGTAGCAGGCCATCTTTTTATCCCATACGTTCATTAACACTCCATCGACATGACTTTATCGATTGAACGTGGAATGTCTTATTTGCAGAACAATTTTTATAACTCTCCCATGTAGTACGTATATAATTGTAACAGCTCTTGTGATGTGCTTCCTAAAATGTTCTCTTGAGACAATCTTCTTGAGATCCTCATGTTTTAGAGACTTGCACTGTTAGGAGTTTGCCAATCGGTCTACCAAACATAACTAAACAGATAGATTCTCGCCAGATTGTCCTATTCCACCAAACATCATAACAATCAAAACCATCACATCGTCAGAAGTTTCCTGAACAGAAAAAGTAGGAAGTAGAGAAATTTATTGCAAAGTTCACGAAGAAAGCATTTCCAGCTTATCAAGATAAGAATATAAAGACCCAAGAAAAAGTGTTGATTAAAAGTAACAAAGACATTCAGCGTACCCAAATTTCCGTAAGAAAAACCCATAATATCTTGTGGCGTAACTCTGCACCGTAACACGCCGGGCACCCACGCCACAGAGCGCGGCGTGTATTTAAACATTACAGATTAATTTAATTTTTAATTTTCTCTCCCGTCCAAAGGGAAAGCGTTAACCTGTTTGCATTTCAAGCCCTATTGAGCACATTCTGTCCACGGCCCACGCTTTGTGTCCGCCTGGTCTACGCGGGAAAGATGGGAGACTCCATTGTCTGGTGAAATTGTAATGGTGATGTTCGGAATTCCGTCCGATGGGTTGCAGTTTTCCACCAGCTGCAGTGCAGGTGCGCCCTGACTCGGTAGACTGTACGGAAACGAAGACGTTTCGATTCACGATCGCAGCATGTCGCGGGTGGTGTGATAACAACAATGCCAACAACACCCGTCGCCGGGCCCTTGGACCTGACGATGCGGATGCGGTTGGCCAGCTGCCTAATGAGCTGCCCACACCCGTCGCGCTCCATCCCACCCATCCGTTCCCTTCAGTCGGCTTTAACTGACGTGCCGTTTTAAATGGTCGCCATTCTCCCGGGCTTTAACCACCGTAAATCACAACGCCAAAAGTGCGTTGCTTGCGTACAATCGTTGCCTTCTCATTCTGCCCGTAGCATTTCGGCGCCGGGTGTCCAAACTACACGACACTGTCCCTGCAAGACAATGCGACGCATTCAGACATTTGGTGGTGATTTACTACGGCCCTGACCGCGGACACAGTGATGGGTGGGTGTCATTTTCACCTGCCGAGGGTCACGTGGTTCGCTTTTTTTTCGCCATGCTAATGTGTTTTCCATTTTTCACGAGCTTTTATTCATTTTAAATACAAGCAGCGTTTTTTTTTTGTGGTGTTCGTCTTCTGTCACCACTGGATTCGAAACACCTTTCCGACCGGCCTAAGTGTGACTTGCCTTGAAGGCTTGCTTGAACTTATGCTTTCCCTGAGTGCTTGCTGCCACTGCATGCCGGTGGTAATTTCACCCATAAAGCCACCCATACCCAGGCGTAATTTGTACTGTCGGAACCGTCGAGGAGCGTCAAATGGGTTGTTTCTTCCGTCCGTCCGACCGTAAGAGCCAAGGAGCTTTTCCACCTCGGTGAGGCTTGCCGGTCAATTAACGTACCTAATGACGATAATGATCGTTTCCTTGTGGCGTGTCAATTCGAGCTGCAATCGATTTCAAACTCACCCGAAGCAATGCAAATTCCTTGGTGGAATAATTTCTCTCTTCCTTGTTCTTGGAACACCTTTTGAACTGCTCGCGGATGTTGGCAAGCGACCTTAGGTCTAGATCGTTTTTTTGTGGTGAATTTAATTAAAGAGTTTAACTTCTCAAGAGTATTCAATTCCTTTATTGCAAATCAGAACATCAGGACAACATATTTTATCTATTATCATGAAATGACTCACCACGCTGAACATGTCGGGGTATTCAAAGACAGTTCTTCACTGTGCCCACAATAAAGCTAATTACGCTACCACGACGTTGAGGCCGCGCAGTTGATGATGTTCAACCTTCGAGTGACCCATCCCATCAACACTCGCTTACCAGCTGACGAAAACACGCCGCTCATACTAACCGAGCCCAAACATCCGAACACTCCCCCATTCGGCCCTGGCACAGGGTCCATGAAACCAACCTCGATCCCAGCGCAATGCAAGTGAATCAACGTCAACCTGTCCCCCACAACCCCAAACCGTCCAACATTTCCACCCGATCGATATCTTCACTGGCTCGTATCGACACGGACATCCACAACATCCATCCCTCAATGGCTCCAGCAGCGAGGAGGTCATCGTTCGGGCCGGGTTCAACCGGGAAGGAAATTCGAACCCGGGAACAAAACACCTCACTCGAATCGATACTGATGAGATGAGATGGTTAATGCGGCGAGCACGACACAATGCCCGGTCGGTTACATGATCGGTCATGATGATGATTCGACTGTTTGCGGATGTACCGGAAATTATCTTATCATGCCGTAATTTGGTAATTGCCGGAAAGCGCTCTTGGCAAACGTGGGCTGCGAGTGGTTCGAACGGAGGAAAAGGCACCATACATATTGGAGAGCGAAGAAAGGAAGAAGCAGTGGCTCAATTCAAATGTGGGAGGTGGTTGTGCTTCAACTCGCAACACGATCACTGAGCCGACAACGGACGATCGTGATTAGCGGCAGGAGTGTTGAGGGATTAATGTTGGATCATAGGCTTTTCTTGAGTAAACATATCAAAATCGAATTATTTTATATGTTCGTATTGTTAATCTTAAAATAAAGGAAAAAGAAAACAAAATGGGAAAAAAGTATCATTTAGAACAATTTTTCAAAATATTCACCTTCGCCATCGATTACAGCCTCAATTCAGCTCCAAAACCTGAAGCAAGCCCTGGCAACCGTGGCCCTGGGAAGAAATGGATATTATTTGAGGGACTTATACCCCTTTGGTGCTGCTGGATTTTATATTGGAATATATTCTAATTTAGCCAGGACCGAAAATAGTCCACGGGGCTTAAGTCTGACGATGTCGAATTATAAACGAAACTGTAGTTTTCGCCTAGAACATCGCCTAGAGATGCAAATTTGATTTAAATTAATTTTTATTGAGTCATTGTTTTATTCAAATTCATGTGTACTGAAATAATAACAAGTTTCCTCAAAATCAACTTCCTTAACTTGATTTAAATTAATTTGCCTAATTTTCACTCTTTCTTGCCTTCAGACAACAGAACAACCTCGCCTGCATCCACCGACGCACATCATCCTTGCTCCTAAAGGTACGCTTCCTTCCGAGCGCCAACGTTTCCGGTCAGCTCTTATCGCCGTCAACGCTTTGCATCACCGTTTCGATAACACATCTCACACCACCCCTGTTTACCAATTTAACGGGCGCTGTCATCTCGAAGCACACAACAATGATGCTTCGGTATACTCCTGCTCCGCCAGTAGCACACCACGCAACACGAAACGATGCGCCTCAAGAGCTTTCCGCACGGCAGTATGAACTTTCGCTTTTGCGCACCGAGACAGCCGATCTGCGTTTTCGTCCGTCCATCCATCGATAGCCCGTTACCTGAGGTGTTACACAATCGCGGCCGTAATTGGTGCCGGTAACACCACCGCACCTAAATTGAAGGTTATTGCATGATGGATGGCATCGCGCAGGCTTCACCGGAACTGACCGGCCGGAAAGGATGGGAATGGCCCGAATGCCTGATGGTGTGTATGCTCCCCCGAAAACAGCAACAACAACAAAAAACCGTTCGGTACCGGGCTTTGGTATCCGAAGTTTCCGAGCTGCTCGTCAACTTCCTCGATCGTTTAATAGGCGCGAGTCTTCTGAAAAGAGCTCGTTCGTAAACGTAATCCTTACGCAAATTTCACCATTTTCTCCAAATTCTCAAGTCTTTGTATTTAAAAGGCAAGATGGTATGTAACAATGCATATGCGTACCACAGCAATCGATAGATCGATCAAGCGATCTTGTACGCTCCACGGCCCGTTGCCTTGGACGGTGAAATGAAGTGGCGCTATTTTTGACGGTTAAGTGCAAGGTTTACAAATGGTATTTTGGTTGGATCTTACGTTTCGATTGGAGGTACGGACGGTGGAAAAAAATCGGTAAGGTCAACATGGCGGTAAGCTTAACATCTGCCTAACACTGATGATTGGTAATGATTTTCTCGCGCTTGTGAGCATAAATTTAACGAGCGTTTGGGATGTCTTTTTTGCCTTTCAAAGAACGATCTCAATGTCAGTAGAAGATAAGGTCAATCGAGTGAATCTGTTCTAATTGAGCAATTATAGTGATTTTTCCAACGCCGAACAGCAATCGAACAGTCAATGAGCAGTTTCTAATGAACAATGTCAGTTTTTGCTCAAGAAACATAGCTTTTTTTTGTCTCATAAATGTGATATTTCGATGATTTTTCGCATGATATTCTGATGGACAGTGGTGGCTATGATTCATAATCTGGACCGTTCTGTTGTGCTCAGAACTTACTTTCCAGGATCATACAATTATTCTGGACTATTCATCTGGTCTACGAAGCCAGAAGCAGAAGGCACAGCTGTAGGGCCAATACAGAAGGTTGGCAGAAGTAGGGTTCCGGCAGTTCTCGTTTTGCAGAAGACGCCTCGTTGAGAGGGGGAATCGAAATCTATCTCCAAAAGTTTTTAAAGGACGAAACTTTCCAGTTTTTTTGTGGAAAAGTATGATCAGCCGAATAGAAAACCAATTTATTACTGACGGATCCTCAACAGAACAGGGAATTTTGACTTCCAGACTTGTTCATTTAAAAAATGTTGAAGGTCTTTAGCTCCTTGCTTGAACAATCTTTCAGAAAATCTCTCGTCGGGTTAGCTTCTCATGATGGTATTCCTTCTAGACAATGAAAGGGTTGATCAATTGGCCAAAACGAAGGCCTCGGAGTGCGCTCTTTTCGATAGACTTATCCTAACTCACGAAAATATGTGAGCCCCACAATCTCTCTTCATGGCTCGGTGGCAGAATATACGAGACACTGATGAGCTCGTTAGGTTACTATATTTCATTACTGCTCATGTGTTCAAGGTTTTGCCCCATGGCTTCTTAGGATATCGCGTTCACTGTAGTGAACCATTCGTATTGCGAAGCTTATAGTTCTTACTCGGGATCTGTAGCGAGGTGAATCTGAATCTTAGGTCTATTTTTTAGCTTTGCCGGGCGCCGGTTTTGCAGTATTTTATATTCCTTCTTCCCACTCCTACTGTTTGTCTTCTGATTGTGCTGTATCGCGCAAGAATATATGATTATTATTATCATTATTATGTATTTTAATCTTCAACGGGCCGTGTGGCCTAATTAAGCTATAACAATTCATTTAAAAAAAACATAACAAACACAAGATATTCATCGCAATTCACTGCGGCCACGGTAAAAGCAGGAGACGTTCCTTGAAGCACTGAGTTGAGATGTCGAATTCGAAGCAATCCGAAACAGTGTTGAAGACAACCGACATGCGGAACATAGGGTCAGACCAACCAGCGCTGGAACGGGGTTGAGCGAGCCGTAGAGTTTCTCTAGCCCTAAGTGTTCGGGATGGTGCATAGATATCGACTCGATGCAACAAATGCGATGAGTCGATAGAGCCATTTAGCAATCCAGCGATGAAAGAGCACTGTGTATTACGTCTTCTAACCGTAAGAGGCTCCAGGCCTAGAAGACGGCACCGCGCAGCATACGGAGGAATATTATTGCGATCCTGCCAGGGAAGTAGGCGTAGGGCATATCGCGTGAGCTTACGTTGAATCGCCTCAAGTCGAGCTATTGAAGAAGCAGTAATTGGGCTCCAGACTACGCACGAATATTCCAGAACCGAACGAACGATACATTTGTAGACAGCTTTGATGTACATGGAGTTGTGGAATTCGTTAGTTGTCCGGATAACCAAGCCAAGTAATTGATTTCCTCTGGCTACAACGTCATCGGTTTGCTGTTTAAAGTTCAAACTAAAGTCAAGCAGCACGCCCAGGTATTTGGGGTGATTTTGTCGAATAACTGCAGTGCCGTCCATGAATTAGGTACCTGTAACTGGGCTCCTGCATCGACTAAAAGACACACAGAAGCATTTCTCGATGCAGATAGTCAGTCCATTACGCTTGCACCACTAACAGAAGATTTCGATGCAGTCTTGCAGGAATATACAGGAATCACCTGTGTTGTGATTAGGCGCTAAAATTTTTGCATCGTCGGCAAACATGCTGACACTGTTGGGCGGTAAAGCGATGAATAACTTGACGAATAAATGAATGTATGAATGCTTGCAATTATAGAAGGGTATGGCACAGGCGAAATATCCTGGATGATCTAGAACATTCCAGACTTTACTACATTTAGTGCAAGCAGACTAGAACAAGTGATTAACGAACAATGTCTCTCAAATCCAAGGCCCAACAAGAAGAACACGCTCAAAAAAATGACTCGATGTGATGTCACCATGATACAGAATCTCGCTAACAATATGACTACGAATTAAGATGACGGAATCATAATAAACTGAACTTCGATTCCCCGGAGAAAGAAATGTCTCCAATCCAATGTGAATAGGAATTCAATATTCAATTTAGTTCTGAGCAGAGAAGAAACATGTTGGAACATTATTCTAAAAAATTTAACGTAAGGGAAATTTTACAATTTCTGCTCGATAGTAAAGCTTATGTCAATTTTCTCCTAACCATCAATCTTACAATGCACGACGAATGTCGACCATTAATCATTCCGGATAACGAACTCAGCATTTTGATTACACTAAAACTTTAGGTTTTTTTTCCCAAATCGCAGGCCTGACCACTTTGCTAGGGGTAAAATCAAGTCACCGAAAGCAAGACATGGCAGGCCGAGACCTATCGAGGTCGTAGTGTCAAGGAAGAAGAAGAAAAACACTTTAGTTTTTTTTTCGCAACAAGGGATTAACCCACCATGCTGTCATTAATCCAGATACACACCTGCTTAACAGCTAAACGACCGACGCCAACCCATCTGAACTGATTGCGTTATCAAATCGAATGGAATTAAAAATAAACTCCAACATGGCGTATGACTCAATCTTTACGCTTCGCGTTAGCAGCGCTACCGAATCATACGGTGCAAAGGATTCACCCGACCGTCGCCGTCTGCACGCCGGCTCGTGAAAGATGCTCATTAATCTTTTCGTTCGCCGACGTCGACTCGGCTTCCGAATCCGATGGAACTTGGTTCCGCTTCAAGCTGTCAAAGGGGGAGTGGGGTAGAGGTGTAGAGCATGAGGCAGGGCAGGGTGACAGTGTGGACTATATCGTGCCCGCACAGCCACACAGCCACTCACAGCCAGAAGCTCCATTGTTGCGCCATTGTTTTCTTTCGCTGGCCATTTTTCTTCGTGAGCCATTGCAACGCGGCGCAGCCGGGGGAGTGAACATGCAATTGCAATGTTTACACTGCGCGCTCCTGCATTTCCTTCGCCCGTGCGTATCACTTCACGCAAAACATTTAATCAACGAGCCACGATCAATGAACTCGCTCGCTGCACCCGCGATGCATCTGTGCCGCACCGCCAAAGGGGTTGCACCTTCTCAACTCAGCCGACGTGTGCATGCCTGCGCTTTAGCGCTCGTGATCAAGCGGCTGCACGCTTGCAGCCGAGCCGTTTGCAGTTGGGCAAGGGAAATCAGAGCCGTTTCCACCCCATGCTGCTCACCTCACCCCTTCGGCCTCCACCTCCACTGCTTAAGTGCAGCACGTTTGTGCACCCGTTGCATTGCAGTTAGTTTCTTTATTAATTTAATACCCTTAATGAGGGTTCGATGGACAGTTGATAACTTCGAGCCTTATTTCGCGGACTTTGTAGCCGCCTGCAGGGGGCACTGGGATCTTTGCGCGGCACGCATCCTCAGTTGTGCAATCACAGCACACCTCGACACTGCGCACCCCTTCGAGATGATATGGCCAGGCCTTCCGGTACCTGCCTTGCGCGGTAGGCACTATTTCCGCTGATTTATTTGCCAGCTTCATCCTTCGCTGGTGCTGCTGGTGGTGCTTTGTTTGGTGCTGGCAGGAGTTTGTTGCACCGTATCGGTAAGACAATTGGCGTCTGTGGCGTGACGGTGATGTGCGATCGGAAAGGTGCACGCAGCAGGACTGTTTCGGAAGTTGGTTAAAGTGAAATTCGTGGAATCATTAGCCAGACACTGGATGGAATTGTAAGGAAAATAATTGTTTTCATAATGATAGGTGAACGAAGGGTGATATTCAAATCGACTAAACTGGTGGAATTATGCGTTACTCTGATAGTGAAACGTTCTGAGAACTGATTTAATAGGTTGATGGTTTGAACTAATGAGAAATTATGAAATCGAAATTATACTTTTTTAATTATGAAATATATTCGTCAAAATTGTATGAAGAAATCAGTAGGAACTATATCGTTTCAAATATTTGCTACATATTTGGGGTTTAGAAAATATTCTATTTTTCTGACCTGTTTTATGGCTGTGTCGCGCAGGTCTTACGTGGTTCCTTCGGATCGTGACGAGAACGACGAACAACAAGATGCTGAGGCAACAAATTATTTCATAGTTCGATTGTAACGTCAGTGATAAAGATTCCGGAAGAGAATTCTCCTCACATGAACGCTGGAATCATAGAGAGCTTACCTTTGGTAGGAACGCTCATCGACGTTGATGTCAACCAGTGAAAAGGTGTGAGTGGGAGCAACTGGATATTCAAAGGAATATTCTGTTCTGTACGCCCTGAATTCTTGAGGGCGTTACCTTGGGTAGGAGGACTCTCATACCTCTTGAAAGAAATTGGACGTCAGGATTCAAGTAGCGTCAAGTCTAAACTCAGAACCAACTGCTCGTTCGTTGCGAGACGGTAGCTTTATTTATATCAAAAATGTCGAAGTTTGGAGTACGTTCATTTTCCTTAAATTAGGTCAGTTGGAAAAAATGTCGTATTATTGCACTATAGTTTCCCGGTTTTGCCATAACCAAAAGAAATCAAGTTACGTCTGGCATGGGGTTGTGTTGGTTCGGGGCCATTCCGTTTGTTAGTTTGCTAACTTACTGAGTTTATCAATTTGCCTACGATGAATTTTCGTGTTAAGGTTCTTGTCGCTTCTAATTGTGTTGTTTTTTTGTGGGCAAGCGAACCTGATGCCGGGCTTGCATAAAATGTGTCGCTCTGGATGTGCTGTCTGCAAGAAGTGCGATTGATAGAATTGCTAAAATGTGTATGTTATGTTCCATTTTTTCCGATGGTTTGGTATGGATAAAGTTTAGCGTTTAATTGCTGGTCACTGTCTATATCGCACGACGGCTGATTTTCAACCTTAGAAAACGAATATTTCTATTTAAACCTAGGGACTAAGTCACTAGGCACGGATCATCGCGGAACGGAGATTATTCTCAACACAGATTGTAGGGCGAGGACATGAGGACGTTTAGGAGTTTCCACCCTTGCCAAACACAGGACTTTGGCCTTGGATGACGGAAAAAAACAAATAAAGTTTATATTTTTGAAATTTTTTAAATAGTTCTAAGGAACATGGTTATGAATACAAAGAAAATCCTTAGTTCTCTTTAGTACGTCGACAAGAATGTTAGTTTGGTTCACTATAATTTCTCTTACAGTGATCGGTGGATAAAATAAAACCGCCTTATTTTTAAAACTGTTGAATGATGTTCTTCCTCTTCCTTGACTCGAAAGGTCCCAATCTGCCATTTATAGCCTTCTATGATTTGATTTATTCGTAGCTGGATGGTCAGCCCTGAGACACAAGACCGTCTCTTAAAGTGAGTTTAAATGAGGTTGAAGTGCTGAAATTTAAAGAATTGAGTAAATCTAAGTTGAAGTTTTGGAAATAATTGTGCTAAAATCAGCTGTAACAATATTAAACACAGAACAAACAAAGGAAAGTCGATGGGAAACAGAAGGAGATATATTTATCGGAGACGGTAACGGAATAATGGAATTGATAGGAAAAAGTCAAACAGGTGCAAATCTTAGTTTGAACGACGCATAGCTAAAAGTAATAGATCTCTGCGACATATGGCAGCACAGAGGTAAGCAATCCATAGGGCAGGAGACGAACTTCAAGAGTTTCTAAGCTTAAACGTTGGCTATGGACTGGGTACGGTGGAAGAGTATAAGTTGATGAACCAATTATTCTATGAATAGCAAGACGCGTGAAATATTTTTTGGCTCCTTCACCGCGAAGTACATCAGAGCACGTATAGGGAGGCCAAACATAGAAGACATATTTTAAAACAAATCTAATGTGAGCACAACATAGAGTTTTTAGGCATAGATAACATATAAAGGTAAGAAACAGATTAAAATCATATTTTTAGTATCATGTACAAAAACTTGGAAAAGCCTTTGGACTACTTTTCTTTCTCTAAGATATTAAAAATTGTGTCTAAAAAAATTAAGATTTTAATCTTCCTTAAATTTCTTAAAATCTTGTTCAATCTTAAAACCTTCATCCAATTATTTACAACATAAAAAAACTCTGACCTATTCCATACCGCCATTACTTAATTGGACCAATGTTGGACACCAACGGAAAATGCACTTCAAACTATGCATAAGCGCAACGTTTTCTGCGTTCCTAAACATTTCCTAACACCTCGCAGATGCCATTGGAAAGGCTCCAACGACCACGGTTGGGTGATGCACTCCCAACATTGCTTGACTGGTATCGCCGAAAAACTAAACACTCGCCTACCAGCCTTGTTCAGTCTCCGCCGCGTACACCTTCCCGGTACATTTCGTTACACGAATGCAGTGTGCAAGTGCAACGATCCCACCGTTCCCGGCCCCGATTTCGTGCCCCGATCGCAAATGTGTGCAACCCCGCACGCCACCTAATCATAACAACACCCCAACCCGCCCAAGGTTTACCCTCGCCCTCGGTGAACCCGGTGCCTGCTGCACCCACCCGTGCCCCGGGGCGAGAGTGCAAACGCGCGTGCTGCAACACCCTGCACCAGGAACGAACGATCGAGTGACAGAGTGTGTGAGTGAGAGAGACGTGCGATAGAGCGATCGAAACACGTTTGCCCCCATGCTGCGTAGTGCAGCTCCTCCTTCAGGGTTGAACTTGAAAGCGAAAGTGAATTTTTATTATCCGTTGCATGCATGCAGCTGCACCGGGTCTGTTTTGTTGTGCTTTCTTTCGCTGCCCTCTCGCGCTGCTGGGTTTTTCATTTCCCTCCAGACGAAGGGGGTTTTGCCTATTGCAGCTTTAATGCACTTGAATTTCCTCGTACCGGTGCATGTCCGAAATTTAGTCTGACGCGATGGGGAAGGCCGGCCGGAAAGGCAAGAGAGGCTCCTCTGCAAATGCAACATTTTTGTTCGTTTTTTTTTTTCGTGCTCGGCAAGTGTCTTTCTCTTTCCCCCTTCGTCACCATCCACACCTTATCAACGATTTGCCACACGTTTGCCCTTTTCCGTCGGGGGCCATCAGTTCCTTTTACTAGCTAAAGAAAGAAAAAAGGCCCAAACGGAAAAATGGATTGCGGATGCAACGGAACCTTGTCATGTTTGCAGTTTCTGTTTCGTGTGCTGTGTTCAACTTTGCATTTACTTTACCATAATCCACCGGAGAATGCTACCCTTGAGGCAGCAACAATCAGACACCTTACAAAGCGTACAAGATTAATGAGCCTTTCGGTAAAGGAAATTGGTTGGTTTCGGATGCGCCGATCGATTTCAAGCTCAATTGTTCAAGTGCAAGTAATTGGTCTACATTGCGCTACGCTTAATAGTTGATGTATTTATTGTGTGTAGTCCATGTGGTGATAATTACTGATTATTTAGTACGTACATTGCTCACTCTGCTACAATCTAACTTCCTGCGGGTTCGGGGCCGGTGTAAGCTTAACGGTTAGTTTGCCGATAGATGCATGCTTTAGCTCGGTTACGGTTGGTAACTATAGCGAAGCATTGTATATTGGTAGTTTTGCTTTATTGACATTCACAGCAGATTCGAGGGATATTAGCTACTGGTGCAGACTGGGTCTGGCTCAGCACAAAGCCATATTTGTGATGCAGCGTAAGCTTTTGATCAGCTTCCTATGCTACGATTGACGTGAAACTTTGTTCAGTAACATGTTTAGACATTGAGATGCTTGTTGGTGGATATTTGATATACGAGTAACGATTGCATTAGCTGTATGCGTTGTTTAGAACAGGTCTTATCATCTAGATACCATGCCGTTTGCGAAGGGAACAACTCAAATTCACTCAGAGGAACAGTAGGTTGCAATATGTGTCAACAATTCTACAAGGGTACAGCTTAAACATCTAGTGATGTTATACTCAACAGACAAGGTTGTTTTCATTGGTTTGGTAATGTCTGTCAACAACATTTATACTTCTTAAAGTGCTTTGATGAAACTTATCTCGTGCATAGAGCAATATCATGCAGAACTCTTAATACTTCATCATCCAGGAAACATAACGATTAAAAGACGTCTCTAATTTGGTTTAAATAATATATCCTTTGGCACACGTTAATAACACCGAAAACAATGCTACCGACCGTTATATAGACTTTGGTAATTGTGTTGATGAAGCAGTCTCTCAACCAAGTAACGTACATCCCACCCTATACTCCTCCGTCCAGCGACAAATACTCTCCACCGTCGATATTATAATTTAATCCTTTGATGGCCACACTTCCGACAATGTTTCACGTTTTCGTAGATGACTTCCTCACTGCCTTCCTTCGGCGTCGTCCCATCATCAGCCCCAAGTCTACTTGTCGATGCCAGCTCATCCAGCACACGTTCCTCGATGGTCTCGAGACACAGTGAGTCCGGCTCGGGACAGATCTGCTCGCAACGTTCCACGAAGTTCTCCTCAAACCGCAGCGCGTCACGCAGTATCGCTTCATCATCGATCGACGCAACCGGACAGGGCAGTACCGTGTCGAAATCGATACAGTGTCCCGACTCGTCCGCAATGCAGTAGCGAAACGGTGGCACCAGCAACCTTGCCCGCCTCCAATCCTCCTCCGGATCGCCGAGATTTAACTCCGATACGGTGGAAACCTGTCGCCGGAGCTGACGTGTCCGGGGCAGATCGTTCTGTGATAGTACACGCTTCGGCGGTGGAGGACGCGGTGGACAGAGCATGTCGAAGCCACGATTGTAGAATGCGCACCGAATCGCGGGTTCCGACTGACGCTTTTCTGGGTACACGTTCGGGCGGGTTAGGGAGAAGAGATGTGAGTTGTCCGAGCAGCGTCGCTTGCTGCGCGGAAAGTTCTCCGTAGGTCGGTTCTCGTCGATACTGTCCAGGTGTGACTCACAGGAGATCTTAGGGGTGGGACCGATGGGTGGTGGCGTGGGTGGTAAAAGCGGAATGGGGGATGAAAGCGAGGGTTGGCTGGTGAGGGAATCGGTCGAGTAGCACGGTTCAGAACGGGTGAGGGCTTCCTCGCGCTCCAGCAACCAGCTGGCGTTAGGTGCGTTACTAGCACGGGCACGAATAATGCCGGTGTCCACACTTTGCGACCGTCCCCGGCACGGTCCTGCTACAGGCAGTATCGGGAGCGGTTCGATAAAGTGTGGTGCCGACTTCGACGGTGGCTGTGGAGAAGGGGAACGATGGCGTTGATGATGGGATGTGCGGTCGTCTGGTGCGTTCTCTGTGTGGATGTTCAAGATGTATGAGAATTTTCTTCCATAATGATTTTTGGAGTTAAATAGCACAATAAATTCAAGTTTCAAACACAAAATATCCAACCAAATCTTAATCTCTTCTTCCTGGTGTATCATACAAAATCGCTCAATTCTCTACTTACCTTGGTCCGAAAGCTCCATCTGCTCACAAGCTGCTCGAACGCCATCCGAAAACAAAAGCAAAAGCAAAATCGTAAAATATTCGAGCTACTTCGCGTTGGAAAGCGCGCAAGCTCCAAAAGCACCAAAAGCTTCCCCGAACTAGCTTTGAGCGTGGGTACGGGAGCTTTCGGCAAAAGCACTACCAAGCATTCACTCGCATGCATTCACACACTTGCACACACACACGCACCCGCACACACAGCTACACGCAAGGATCAAGCAAGCACAAGGAAGCGACGGAATAGAAGGAATTGAAAAGCCTACACTACCTTCCCTTCGTACCTTCCCAGACCTCCTCTAAGTCTTCGTTAATGGCCTTCGATTCGATGCCGTTGCGCACCTCGCCCGGACCAATGCCGTGCACCACCAGATCCATGCGCGAATCGAGCGAAAACTGTTTGCCCGACATAAGGATGCCTCGGACGCGACGCCTCATGGCCGGTGAGTCCTGGTTCTGGAAGCAAAAGGGGGCGAAGCCTGTCCCGTCATTGGGGGACTGCGCTGAGCCACGCTCACCGGACAATACTTACCGAGATGCGTATGCCGGCGTACACCTTGGCCAGAAACTCGTCCGCATCGAAGATGGCCGCAAACGAGCCGTTCACGATCTTCGGCGACATCGGCGAGTTGGCGAGCAGAAGGCTCGAACCGAACGCTTCGTTCTTTTCGCGCGTATCTAAACGCAGAAAGTAGGGAAGACAGTCAAACAGTTGGGTGGTGCGACGCAATGTGGATGAGTGATGGGGGGGAGCGTGAAACTATGGGCAATGTGTGTGTTTGTGCTCTCTAGCGCAATGGAGTACTGACAAATGGGTGCTTCGTTTGTGTCACTAAACAACTCGAGTTTGGCTGGCAATATCCCATGACGCGAACCACGATGAACGGCCCATACTTACCCTTCAGTGGCACACGTGTCCGGTCGACCATCTGCACGTTCAGCTCATTCAGCAGATCCGTCGTCACCGTACGGATTTCGTTCCAATCGGCCAGGATATCGTCGTTCGACGTGTACGTAGACGTGACGGTAAACCGAATAACGTACCGACCCTTTAGCGATGCAGGAACAGCGTGCAGATGGCCACGATGGTTAAGCCGCTTCAGCAGCTTCTCGGTCAGCTCGTTCTCGCCCCTGATCCGGAACACCACCATGCCGAGATGACGCGTGGCCGGAATCTCGAACCGATGGTCCGCCAGTACGAGAGCTTCAAACTTTTGCGCCAACCGAACACCTTCGCGTATGTGCTTCTGAAGTCCCCGTGTTCCAAAGCTGCGCAGCACAAACCATAGCTTCAACGCCCGGAAGCGCTTACTAAGCGGTATCTGCCAATGCTGTTAGAGACATATGGCGCGTAAAACGATCATCTGTAAAATGTCTTCTCCATGTTGCTGGACCAGCTTATAACACTCACCATATAATCGATGGCAAGACCCGAGTTTTCGTGCTGAAGGTACAGCGGGGCCACGTTAAAGGTTCGATGCAGGGCACCACTGTTCTTGACCCTACCGGCAGGCACAAATGGGCAGATGAGAAATCCATTATTCAATCGGTTTATCGTACGACGGAACCTCAGCTGAGGCTCACAGACACCTGTACACCTACCACATCGCCGTGCAGTCAAAGTGCACCATCAACCACTTGGAGGGATTGAACGCGATGGAGTCCGCTTTCTCGATGCCCTTCAGCCACACCCGAAACTCCGGACAGATAAACGCACTGCCGGCGTAGGCAGCGTCCACGTGCAGCCAGATGTTGTAGCTCGTGCAAACGTCTCCGATCTCGGCCAGATGGTCAAAGGCGCAGGCTCCAGTTGTACCGAGGGTGGCACAAACCTACCAGTTTGGGAAGTTTAGTTAACAAAATGAAGCGTTTAGTTGAACAAATATCGCTTTTGGATATAATTTTTTACTTGAATGATGCACATTATTTAGCGATTAGTACCTTAATAAAGCTAGTTTTATTTTAAAAGTGGTGAGAAAACCTTAAAATTTAGAAATGATGAAAGTTCAAATAAAAAATTTTATTAACCAAACTTAAAGGTAACAATAGCTTAAAAATGCGACCAAACAACACCAACACTTACTACTGAAAGCCCCTTACAATCGTGAACCCTCCTAAATAATCAAAGCCACACCAACTCATTGACGCCGAAAATCAACAAGTTCGTTTGTTTTTGTTTTCCATTTTCCCCCCCACGAAAACTCGTCCACACCACAGCTGGTAATTTGAGCTCGACAAAGTGGGATCGGTTCCATTCAACAGCTCCCGATAGAAACGCAACCAGTGCCAGCAAAAACTTCCTTCCAGTGACCGAGTTCTCGGCTAATGAGATCCCCGAGGACACCAAAACCCGACAACTTGCTAAGCTGATTTGTCAACTGCTCTGTGACTGGTCCACCGTCCAGAAAGTTCTTTGCCATCGGTACATTTGCCCAGCGATGTTGGACGTGCGTGCTACTACTCCCTTGCTCTACTCACCCAGAACGGTATCAGGCCTTGCTTGATGTCCTCCTCGATTGCATCACGCAAAGCGTCCCCGCGGAGGCTGAGTTGATCGTCCGACTCGATGAATCGCATCCGGACTAAGCCGATTAGGGCCGCCTTCTCCACGCTGGAGTGTGCCTGGTCGGAGCAGTACGCCACCAGCCGAGCGTTTATCTCCGCATCCTGCAACCCCGGCGTATGCTCGTGAAAGCGTCTAATGGCCATCGTCCGTCCTGCCAACAGGCACACGAGCGTTGCCTCACTGGCGGTGGTTTGAATCACGCCTCCGCCCATACTGACGCCCGGTAGATGCAGAAACGTGTCCGGTAGCCCAATCATCTTGCCGAGCCAATTCATCACAATCGATTCCAGCTCGGTACAGGCCGGCGAAGATGCCTGTAAGGAGCGAAACTATAAATTTGTCCGAACCCGAATTGACGACAATTGCAATCCGTACCCAAGTAAATCCGAGGCAGTTGATGGCGTCGGCCAGCATATCGCCCAGCAGCGAAGGGAACGAGTTTAGCGCCGGAAAGTAGGCATGCATGTGTGGACTCTGCCAGTGGGTTACGCCCGGCATGATGACGCGCTCGATGTCGGCGAAGATGTTCTCCCAGCGCTCACCCTCGAGCGGGGCCGACTCGGGTATGAGGCTTCGCATATACCCTGGCTGTACGTCCGGTAGCACACGCCGCTCCCGTATGTTCTGCAGATAGTCCGCAATGTAGTCTACCATCTCCTTGCCTGTAACACACGCACACAGATACACGAAACAATACACAAGTAAAAGGAATGTAAATGGGTTTGATTATGGAAGGTCATAAATTCCAAGAAAATGCACCAAGTGACAAGCGAGTTTAGGGGGTAAACGGGAGCGCTAAATTGATTCAAATTGGCGTTAGGGCGATTTGCATCGGCTTAAGCTTATCGCCTCGGAGCACCCATGTACGGTTTGTATCCCGTTTTATTGGTTGGTTATCCCAACAAATGGACCCAGATCGAATCGATATCCATGTTTGATTCGACATTGGAATTTGGTAACCCTTTCTTGGCCACGGATTGTATTATCGTGATGTTCATGGAGTTTATTGAGCATAGTCTGGGAATTCCATGTTGATGACATGCGAAGTTTCACTCTCAAAAATTCTGAGGCAAATCTATCAGGGAATATTCTGGACTACATTTAAAAACTTTTTTCGACTGAAATTGAAAGCTAGTTAAGGGTGGATATGTTTAATTACTGATGATCCGACATTGGTGTCAGGTATACGCAAGATTGTGCATAATGCTAGAATAACAGCTCAATAAACATTACTCCTTGTTTGGACTGATTTTTCTTGTTCCCCACTACAGAAATCACTTCTTCCTCATCTGAGAAATGTAATCCAGCTAAAAGGGGTACCCAGGTGCAGGTCACCGTTTCCTCGGACACTCGCCAAGTCTTCAATCTGCTCCTCGCTGTCACAATTAATTACACTTCCATTACCCGATTACATACCTCGTCTGCGGTACTCGTCAAAATCCATCTTCTGCCGTAATGTCCTAGCGTTGATTTGATGATTAAATGCTTACACCACCGCTAGGCAGACACTTTCGCACCTCACCAGCTCCGGATCTTTAATTTTTCCACTGCAATTAGTAGCTCTCAGCGAAAAAACAGCATACGGAGGAAATATTTTCTCCTGTTTGGACAGCTGAAAAATGTCACACCACAAACACACACACACACACACACACACACACCAAATCCCTCGGGAACGTTCCTTACGCTGTTTTACTACCACTAGTGAAGGAATGCAGAATGTAACTGAAACCAAAAACTTAAAGCGAACCGCAAGTTACATAGGTGCGTTTCTAGTGCGAAAACCCACCGGTACGAATGGGGATTGTAATCGGTAAATACTTTTACACAGTAACATACGCTTCACACATGTTGGAAACAGTTTGTTCGAAAAGGAATGGGCTCTAGGGTGATCTTAAGAACGTTACTGTATGCATGAATGGTAGTGACTTGGTTGGGCTTCCTTCCTGTCTTGCCCGCAAGACGTTTGATTTCTTGTGACTTTTGTGCGACTTGTTGACAGTCGGTCATCGACGAACAAATTCGAAACGCTAATTAGCGTTGACAAGTCGTTAAAAGTGAGGCATAAAAATGATGCAGGTCTATAACTTAGTTGGCTAAATGATAAAATTATTGAGAAAACGTTGGTGGCCTCTTCCGAAGATTTCTTTTTTATTCGTTAGGGGGCCGTATTGCTGGCAGACGGCTGTGGTTGCAGAAAATAATTGTTCAAGAATTAATTGTTATTTCACTTATTTTTGAAGACAAACGTATGTCTGGATTGTACAAAAGTAGGTAAAAGTTTTGAAGCAATTTTTACATTAAATTTCAATTTTTTTGTTATGCAAAAGAGCAAAACAATCGTATTGAAGCAATTGTATGCCTTTTCTCTTGAATTTTGTAAGACATTGATCGCAAACCAACAAAATATCTTTTTCGGTTTATATTTTGGGTCTAAAAAATTATGTTCACGGGAACTTGTGTATAAATCATTACTTAATTATACAAAAAGACATCAGCTTAACATATACAAAATAAAGTTTATGGCAATTATCTTAGAACTGATACGACCTGGATGCTCTGTATCAATAAAAAAATTATGTAAGATAAGTAGTCTTTAGGCATTCGATTTCAAAGCAGTTTTATGTGTTTTTAGAAGATCATATTTAAATATATTTTAGAACTGTAAATTGATGACAAACAAGTAAATGAAAAACATCGTATTTTTCATACAGTTTTTTTACGACCCGAGAAGCACTATAGTCCCTCAGGTTGGGTGAGAATGTCTCGATTTTAAAACCTTTTTTTATTTGGATTATACTAAACAATTTCAAAAAGCATAAAAACTTTCAACATATTTCATCCACAATTTAAAAAAAGATTTTTTTTGCATATTTATTAATAATCGGGATTAAGAAAAACAATGAAAATGCTATTTTTTTTAACTTCCTTCCTTCCTTGGCATTACAACCTTGACAGGTCTCGTCCTGCCATTTCTGGCTCTCTGTGACTTGGTTTTACCCGTAACGAAGTAGTCAACTCTGCGAACTGGGAGGCGGGTCTGGATAGATTTGAACCTCGTTTCTGCCGTGTAAAGACTGGCGCCACTGACGCCTCGACCACCGAACTGCCCCAATTTTAATTCCACTGTTAATCAAGAAATTCCACAAAGCTTGGAAACAGTGGCCAAACCTCATTAAAATTCCATCTCATGCGAGGCACCCGGTTCTTTTTGATCGTTTATTACGTTTTACTGTATTTTAATCGGCGATTTTTTGTAGTTCGATGTAGTCTCACCGCCGCTCATAAGAATGCATTACAATGCATCATAATCGTCCACCAGAACCTGAATGCTCCGGTGGCTCGTTAAACAGCAAGCTATTTGCATAAAGCAATAAGAAAGTAAACGAAAGAGCGTTAGCCACCTTTCATTAAGAGCTTTCACATGGAAACAATAATGCGAAGGTTTATGTTTAGTTTGCTTAAGATAGACATTTCGAAGCACTGAACAAATCAACCCCCGTGTAGCTTGCTTTCGCTTAACTTTCGTCCAGCCTTTTGCACCATCACCGTCAGGACCGTGTCAATCCTTTTGTGGAAACTATTGAGGTCGTTCGTCGTGAAACAAACATAAAACACACCACCACCACGAACACCACCCAGGTAAGATTGTCTCGTGTTTAAAAATAGCACTTTGCAGATTTTATCACCCACCGCGGATTAAATGCTATTATTTCCATTCCACGCAACGAACGGTGGATTGGGTTTTCCAAAACCAGTTCCCCCCCGGAAGGTCGTTCGATAGTTTGTCACTGTTTTGATCGTTGGATCAAAAACCGGTTTAGCTAAAAGCCCGGAACGACAGCTAAAAGATTTGATCACCAGTTCAACACAGCACTCACATCAGGAAAAATGCCGGACGGATGCTAGCGATAGCTCGGAGTTGTGCGCCACTCACTAGTAGAACGAAACTGATAGCATCCTTATCATTTGGCTGCGCTTATATAGTCTCCAGTTGGGCTGTAAAAGCAAGAGAAAATTCGCTTTCCACCTTCCGCCGCATCCAAGGACCTTTTGCTTTATTTTTGCAACGCCAATCAACAGTTGTCCTTGGGAGAAATGCGCTCGATGCGCTGGTTGTGTGAATGGCTATTTGTGGACATACCGGTACAGGAGGAAGAAATGGTCTGAATGGATGGACAAGTCATGCGTACTAGCGCAACAAATTCCGTTCGACTGTCCTTTCGTGCATGTACCGCTCGCTTACAGTCGCTGGCGATAGTCAGGACCATCGTTAAACTATTGCGGTACGGTAAGTTCGTCTTTTAATCATGCGTTAAAATCTTTCACGATGGGATTATGTCAGATGGAGTTAGGAGATGAGCAAAGTACAATTAAAGCTTGCTCGTTTTCGTGTGTCTAGGAATGTGTTTTCTGAGAATATATTTAAGATTGCATACATTTGAAAATAGAATAAAACGCAACTGGAAAGCAGCATTATGTACATAAATTGTTTAATTATTTTAATAACTTAAATTTTATTATTGTTTTATCGGATTTTATAACTGCATTCTACTCTTTAAAATTTGTTTTTATTTTCAATAATCCAGTTGAATGCGTTGTTCCCTTAATTAGTGTTGAATATTATCGCGCCCGGAGTTTGAAAGAAAGAATGGCCGGTTTAAGTTCCTTTGGAGAAGTTTACTTTGCTTTATTTTCGTGCTTATCTGAAGGTATACATTCTTGTACCGTATGCTCTTATAGCGATTGCTAAGCTACGTATTCCTGTTTACTCCTAAAATTATGCAATTCTATGCTTTATTCCTGCTACCTATCCTGTCAGCGACAGATATTGAGCAGATATCAACAATATTCTTCCTCTGTGTGTATTTGTGTTTCATCTGTGTGTGTGTGTGTGTGTGTGTGTGTGTATTTTTTATATTTTTTTTTTCAAATTATCAATTTTATATTAATTAAAGTTATCAGTTCAAATTTCTGAAATTAAATAGATTTATTTTTAATTTTTAAGTATGTTTTGTAGACGAATTAAATAAAAGTTTTGAACTATTTTTATGAGTGTTAAATTAATGTACAATATTTTATTTTTTTATATTTTCAGTATTACGACCCGACGCCGTATTTAAATATACAATAAATTATTGCTACAATATTTTTGAGGTCGTGCAAAGAGTAGCAATAAATTTAAAATAAAACCAACATTGAAATAGCATTAATTGTGAGTATATTACATCTTGTTGTACTCGTATCACAAACTGTAAGTTGTTTTAAAAATCTAGTCACTTGTTTTACGACTGGAGAAAACCTTAAAGTCTTAAGATAAAATGTGGATGTCTTCACTTTTCAACAAAATTTTTCATCTTATTTCCAAGAAAGTAATGTCTTCAATTTTGTTTTTGTTTAAAATATGTCCCCACATTAAATTAAGCATTTCAATTTTTAGGCATAGACATGAAGATTCTGTTTAATATTAATTAAAATTGCGACTTATTGCATTAAAATGCACTTAATTGATTAAAGCCCTTCAAAATTGTTGGTAATATTATATCAATTCAATGTTAGTTTCGTAGTAGGTAGCTTTAATAAATCCGCTAGCGGTCGGGTGGCCGAGGCGACAGCGGCACCGGTCTTCACACGGCAGGGCCGGGGTTCAAATCCCATCCAGACCGCCTCGCCGTACTTAAGGCTGACTACTTTTCTACGGGTAAAATTAAGTCACAGAAAGCCAGAAATGGCAGGCCGAGACCTCTCGAGGTTGTAGTGCCAAAGAAGTAAATACTATTTTTTGTAAATGTAATATTTTCATTTTCTTTTGCTTTTTTACACGACAATCTGCCAGAGGTTTTTTTTAGAATACACTTTTATAATTTATTATGGCCTTGGCAATATTGCTCCATATAACATAACTATACGAACACCTACGGAAACCAAGTAGTGTTCCTAGTCGACTTGGGCAGTGGGATAGATTTTTTATATTTTTTCCAATATTCTGTTACATTTTACCTTTCTGAAAAACAGACTGTCTTATTTTTACACTAGGTTTTAGGTTTTTTGCACCCATGTAAAGCAATGTATGTCCAATATTTGCCATCTTTTCGCTTTGCCTATCAAATTCTATCACTGCTTGTGGGTGTCACATATCCAATACAAATACATTTTTTGAAAGGTTATTAAAAATGCCTTATTTAGTAAAAAATTGAAATGAATATATGCAATATTCAAAATACTAAACATCAAAATATGAAAAGAAATCGTGTCTTTCCCTTAAAAACTGTGTGGCAGAAAGCTAAAACTGTTTTATTAACTGCTTCAAATATATATTTGCGTTAAAATAAATTGTATTAAGATACTTGTATTTTTGAACGAGAAGAACGAATCGTTACAATGGCGGAGAAAATTATTTTCCGTAGGTGTTCGTATAGTTATGTTATATGGAGTAATTTTGCATAGGCCAAAATAAATTATTCAGTTTCTTCAAAATATGTGTTTTTTAATTCTCTACAATTTACTAGAACATCAAATACAGCTCACTCTTCGCATTCTAAAAAACAGGTGTTCGTTTTAAAGACCGTATTAAGCTCCGAGGTAAGGACCGGATTACCGGATTCCTGTGATTTAATTTTACCCCTTGCTAATTAGCACGACAAGATCGGTGTTCAAATCCCATCCAGACCGCGAGGCCAAACGCAGAACTTTTTTCATTTATGCGGGTAAAATAAAGTCAAAGAGAGCCAGAAATTGCTGGCCTGAGTCCTTTTGAAGTTGTCAAGGAAGTACAAAATATTCCTAATTGCGTGCGGAGAGTTAACAGAATTGTGAAATGATACTCTTGTGCTTCTATTTTTGAACACACCATATTTGTTGAGCTCTTAAATTCCTCATGTCGTTTTCGTCAAATATAGCGACTTCAATCTAGGATTAAATCTAAGTGGAAATATTTGATATCTGCGGTCTCTTCTATTAGAAAAATATACCGACCTAAAGATAATAAAAAAAATGAATCATAAAACAATTTTGTAGCAACTTTATTTCCTTTCATGTAAGATGTATTTGGTGCAAAATTATTGAAAAAAATCAAATAACCCCTTGATTGCGTCAGAACATTTAATTTCTCGTTTCTTTCATCAAATAAATACACTTCAAGCGATTCGTACACTGCTCTTTACCAGTGCGAAAGGATATTCGTGTTATTCGAGTTTACCGTATCAATTACACACCTTCGACAAACAATCTGACCCACATCTGAAGCTAATAATAAAATGCTTTATTCCTCCTCTCCAAACTGTGGTGCGGATCAGATTAACACACACACACCTCTCTGTCAACGGGTCGATCGATGAGAGGTTCAAGTCAAACAGAAGCATTAATTATGTGCCGCTGCTTGTTTGGTACTCTGGCTTCTTACTGCCAAAGACCTGTCGACGCCAAACACCAAACACTAACTTCTTATAGTAGCCTTACCACCAACTGACCAGGGCAGGGTAATCAATACCCGGGGCAGAAAGTTCACCGTTCACCCCAATTCTAAGGCCAAAGACCTACTTTTGCGTTCGTTCAACTGTTGTCGCATTTTATCGTTTACTTTCGGTGGGCTTTACTTTCGTTTTTCTTCTCGCGAGGTTTACCAAATTCCTTCATGCATCTTCCTCCCCTTCCAAAAAAGACGTCAGCAAGGAGCATAACACACAAAACGGGACGCAATTCACAAGGGAAAAGGAGGGATAAACAAATGCTCCAATCTACGAGGGATTGGACCCACCAAGGGTCCTTCCGATACACGTACCTCGTCGTAGAACTGTTGGAATCTCTTCATTGCTTGCTTCAGGTTTATGCCACCACGGCCGGCATATTGAGGACAATATCCTTCAATTAGCATAGTCCGGCACGCAAACCACATTAGCCGCACTCGAACACAACACGCAGACACATACACACACCCGAACTGAGGTCCTGCCGGTTAGAATGTCCAACGGAGGGTCCAACGTGCCCGTGCCGGTAGCATAAAGAAAAACTATAATTTTCTCAGCTTTTCACTCTCGCTTTCGTTTACGCTGCGGCCGTAATGTGGAGCGCTCCGGAGACCAAACCTCCGTCATAAAGCTTGAACCCACCCTCCGTGCTCGCAGCGTCATATGAGTGACCGTTGGGCGCCCCTAAGCGTGAGTGTCCGCCATCGGCGGTATGGAGGAAAATTCACCTGTCCGCGCTGACAGTATCGCCGAATTATTGTGCCAAGCCTGCTCTCACATTCCAATTCCGCATGCCGATGGTACGCGCAACCCGGCCGCCATTTGTGACAAGTGTCGGTAGGGGTGCCGGTATCCATTGCACCATCGTTGCGAAATTCTCTCGCCATTCGATCGTCATCCGATCGTCTCTCCCAAACCGGGGGTTGATGCGTGAGATCCCAACCGCGTCCGGCGAGTTCTCGTTCGCTTTTTCCCAATCTCGCTCTTTCTCTCTCTCACCCTTCGCTCAGATGAGTAGTTGAGCTTTACGTAAACAAATCCGCGTCGATCGTTCTTGGTGAGTGGTCGGGCGCGAACGTTCGTTGAACCCAAGCCCAGGTCGATCCACGGCAGCACGGGACTGGATCACGTTATAGCGGTAAATTCAAGTTATTTTGCCCGTACTCCGGTCCTCTTCTTCCATTCTCACCTTCTTCCGTACACCGATGTAACCCGATCGTCACGTACACCTTTCGCATCCTCGCACTCCGGACCTCCTTCCTACACAGGTTCCAGCGGTTCCTTCCACACCGCTCGATACTCGTTTTTCAAGTTCTTGCATCTTCATCACCATTACCTTGCTGGTTCGGTTTCTTCAGCTTCTCCGGCTTTGCCCATCTCCCATTCGTTCTTGATGAAGAACTTTTTGTTCCTTCGTGTCTCACCCCACACCGGTCATGCTGCGTTTCCTCCTCCCCTTCCCACGCACTATCGTTCGATGATCTTTGGCTTCATTTTTCAGACACGGAGTTTGTGGTGTGCGTGCGAGCTTTGTTTGCTTTCATTTCGGACTCATCGCCCAGCGGTCGGGAGCTTTGCGCGCGAATTTGACGTACCATGACGCATGCGGTTGTTGCAGCTTTGGACGCAATCTTACGTTCGGTAGCATCATCTTTCGGGTGATCACGTTTGGACATGTTCAATTGATGAGCTTTAGGGTTGTTGGCATTGAGCTTCAAACTATTTCACAAGTTTACTCAGTATCAGTATCAGTTTCTATAAAGAATTTTGATAGCTCCAACTCCAACATCCTACTCGGAACTAGACCACAGATCTTAATTTGCACTTCATGGCAATGCATCTCCAAGGAAGAATCCTATTAAACCCATATAATAAGCTTCCTCAATCAAGCGTAAGATAAAAACAAAACACTTCACATCACCTATGCAAGGGGAGTTCGGAAATCGGAAAATAAACAGTTATCTTGCAACATCCCCGACGGTGCCAGCTGCATCCAATGCACCCGTGCGCACCCAGCTTCGCGTGTCGTTACCACCGCACCGGGTATCGCGCAGTTCAATAACCCCGAAACGCTCAAGATCGCTTTCATTCTCTACCTCAACATCACCGATCAGATGATGTGCTTTCCGCCTCGTTCGCGCTGTTTGTTCTTGCGTTCATTTTCCGTTTCTTCTTCGGTCAAGGTATCTTCCAGATTGTTGAGGGGTTTTTTTGTTTCGTCTGTTCCCTGTTTTTGTTTTTGTTCCTGACTTCCAACCGATCAATCTCCTTAGTTATGGTCGGTTTCGGTGACAACAACCTCCGAAACCGTTAAGTCAGTGATAAATATTTGCCTTTTAGAGAGACGCTGTCCTGAAGTTGCTGCTAATCGACCGAATGCTTCGTTCTCGCTGTCCAAAAATAGCTTCCATTTTGTGCGGACAGGTGAGCACAAGGGGCATGAAATAACTTGAAACACACATACACGAAGCGCTAAAGCTTAAGCGAATGGCTAAATCATCGAATGGGCCGGAGATGATAATCATGACGACGACACACGATTAGAGAAGTGAAGAAGGAATGTGCCAATGTTCAAGCAGTTTGGGAAGCTTAAAGTCCCCACATATACATCCACTCACGGTACAACCTTCAGGAAAACCATTTCCTCATTCCGATACGCTCGTGTCGTTCGTAGCCGGGATAGCAAAATGTGTGTGAATTTAATGCTTTTTTCGTCCATTTCTCTGTCCTATTCCTTCCATTTGCTTCCATTGGGCCGGTTCCGAGGCTCGGCAGACAAAACATTCTGAGGCGCTGAGTTTTAACTGCTAGCCATGTTTCTCTTTCTCACTAGCGGCCACTACCGTCTTTCTCCCTCTGTTTTCCACAATTAACCCTCTGCAGAAGATTCTGATTTGTTCTTGCAACCCTCGCCAACCCGCTCTATAGAAGTCGGTTTACGACCGGTTTCTTCTACCCTTGTGCGCTTGCACGGAACGCAAGAACGCTTCCATCCGCCGGCCAACGACCATCACACGCTTCGCAATCCAGCCTTCTTGCCCCACCACTCTCCGACGTCCCGAACGTCTCCCCGCGCAACTTCAAACCGGCAGCGACCCACTCGCGACCGAATCTGGAGGAATGAACTCTGGGGCTCGGGTTCAAGCTCGCACTGGACACACACCGTCCGGAGTCACCGGACCCGTGCCTTTGTGTGCGTATTTTATTTTGCTACGGCCTTCCACCTCCCGCTTCCTCCCTTTTCCACACGGGCGGTGGGTGGCACTCACCCGATGAGGATGAGGCGGATGATGCAAGAGAACGCCAAGATCGCTGAGAGTCTGCCAACCGGTGAGCTCCCCCGGGCGTGAGCGGATCAGGATTCTTGTGTTTTCGAGCCAAAGTCACAAAGGGATTGCTTGGGTTCTTGGGGCTCCACCATCATCCCTGTGCTCGTTTGGGTGCTCTCGCCGGGAGAAGCAAAACTTAAAGGAAAGACCCAAAGCAATGAACCCCCAGTGTGAGGAGTTTCTCCAACCTTTTTAACTGCTTGTTGTTGTCGTTCGTTCTCTCACCAACTCCCCGCCTGGTTGCGAAGAACATTTCACCCCCAACCGGTTGGTCACCTTTTATCCCGCGGCCGCCCCCATTCTCGGTTTCCCTCCACTTCATCCCCTTCGAGCCGGAGCAGAACAGAATTCCTGCCCTGCTCGTGTGGTGACTGGTGGGACTCTCTTTTCCGCGTTTTGGTGCCACCTTTTCAGTAATCATCCGAGCGCTCATTGTCGAGGTCACATACCTACTGTTGCGGTTGCTGGTTCGTGTGCGCTGGTCTTCACCGTGGTCTCCATCACCCAATTTTTTTGTTGTTGTTGGTTGGGTGCCTTGGGGTGACGATCGATCGCGAATTAAATCGCGACTGACGATCGCGCACAGGACAGCGAATCCCGCGGTGCTTTTGTTTTGATCGTGCGGGTTCACTCGTTTTGCGTCCGTTTCTGTGTGATTGTGAGATTGGCTGATCTTTCCGTTGGTTTAGTTGTGCACAGTGCATTAGTTAAATATTTTTGCATGCTTTATTGTGTTTCTTAAGGCATCTTAAGATTTTGTTTGATTATTTTACAGTGTACAGCTCCATTACCTGGAAAAGAGGTGAATCTCGGTGTCTTGTATTACAGTGGTGATCATTGTGTGAGGTCCTGCAGAAACGTCCCTCAACTGACCTTGCCGTGTTTGGGTGTACATCTGAAGATCTATCTCGACCATTAAAGAAAGATAATGTTGATGAAATAAAGTGACGTGCAGAATGCTTTTCAAATGAAAGTGCTTTGTCAACCGTTCTTCAGTGGATCCTGTTTGTATTGAAGCATTGATAGGTGAAAGGTGATAAGTGTTAGTGAATATTTCTCGCAAAATTCGACATCACGTACACGAAGCATCATCGTTCAGTGGTTTAAAGCAAAACAAAATCTCACTCCATCTCGCATGCTTGCGAAGGAGATGAAAATGATTCAAGTGGTTATAAAAATCCGTTACAAAGATGTGTAAATACTAGCCACAGTTCAGTTGCATACACGCTTCTCCTAAAGCGTTCTTAGACGGCATAATTCAAACAACTTGTGAATAGTGCGTAAGTGAAAGCATCAAAAACGCAATAGAAGCGAAAAGCGTTAGATAAATTTGAGCAACGGGAAAATTTTGTAATTAAAACATCGTAAGTGTGCTGGCTTTAGCCTTTTGATTGATTGTGCGTTTGTGTGAGTGTGCATTTGTGTGAGTGTGCATTTGTGTGAGAACAGGGGAAGACAAACGACTTGTCGGTGGAAAGAAAAACGTTTGAATCCGTCGAATTCCTGCTTCGAAGATTTACATCGTGCCATCACTTCCTGGAGGCCTTTGGATACATTAAAATGCCCAGCACTATCAGAGGTAAGTAAGCGCTTCTTTAGTCTCTATTTAAAATCTTTTTTATGTGTATGATTTGAGCTACGTGATAGTCGATAATTTAGGAAGAAAGCCATTTAGGGTATCAAACGCTTCAAATTCTCAAACTTTCTCCAATTCAAATGCTGCATTTTTTTTTTCGGTTGGTGTTTTATGTTCCTCTATAGACGAAAACGAAACTCCACTCAGTGGGTTTTCCACTTTCCCGGCAAAGAAAGTGAAAAGTAACATGGAACTCGGTAGCAGAAATGTATTAGGTTCAAACACTGCCGTTATGTTTGGCTGCCTGTTTCATGTGGTCCGTTTTTATTTCTCCGTTCTAATTGTTACTTCCTTTACTTCGTTTTGTGCGGTAGTTCTCTGCTGCAAGATTCACTAGGAACTGTTCAAAGCGTGAGAGCTGAATTAGCAAAACAGACTAGACTGTTCGTTCTAGAAAATATTTTAGAATGTTTTTGATACTTTATTTTAAAAATACTTCTATTGATTGAAGTACACCCATCGAGAAAATCAAATGCAGGACTATTTTAAATAAAAAAGAAATGATTTCATGAATACTTTTGATATTGTTTTGAATATTTTTCGAAGTACCTGTTTTTGTTTAACAGAAAAAATATACTTAAAGATGTGGCACAAATGATGTTCTAGTAAGATGAAAAAATATAATTACACATCTTATTTATCATTTTAGCAAACATGTGCAATTAGCAAAATTTTAATAGTTAATAACTGTTGTTTAAGCAACCGAGCATGCTCGGGATAGGACAAAATATCAGGGAGGAAATGCCTTGGTAATTTTTTTGTGAATTTTTTTTTTTTTTGTTTTTTGACATTTGTTTTTCGTCAGCACATGCGGTGCAGACAATACGGCTTCAAGCCGTCATATTTAATAAATAAATAAATGATAACTGTTGTTTAAGAACAAATAGCTGTTTAAATTGTTTCTCAAAAGAAGAGAAGTATTTTAGGTTATATTATAGGATCTAAAAATCTGGAAAACCATAAAAAAATAGATACGAAAACAAAATATAATGGGAAATCGTCAAAACACCTTGACATAAATTCGTAAACATTTGAGACATCGTCCAGAAATCATCGAAAAGCATCCTCATTTTTCGAAATACCCTTTAACAGAAAGAAGTGGATTGCCATGAAATTAAAATTTTGTTTTATTTATCAAGAATTTTAAGTCATAATCTTTTTCATTTGCATTATAATTTTTGGTAAAATTACTTTTTTTATAATTAAGACGCAGCTCAGAGTTCCGCGAAATCTTAGAACATTTATTATATTCTTCTTAAATGACCTGACCGTGATGCTTAAATCCCAAATCACACAAAAAAAAATTTATAATAAGTCTTATCAAGTGCAGTTTACGCTAATTCCCGAGAAATATTTTCCTTCAAAATTATTTGCATTGTAATTCTTTATGCTTTCAGCGATTGATAATATTTTTGTTTATATCATTCAAAAACTAAATTGGTCGTTTTAGTGTATAAAACAATAAAGTCCATTTTATTTGATAATAAGAAAATCAATAAAATAGATCAACAAAGTCAAAGAACGGTCTCAATGCAATTAGGAATATTTGGAATTATCTACGAAAATCGATGGCTCAATATGCAAAGCATGTAGCTTCTACCTGGCACTAGCTAGTTTGAGGTCATTGACCCTTGCTTATTTAATGATGGATGAAACAACCTAAATCTATAAATTTATGCAAAAAAAATGTTTGAATCATCCTCTGAGAGTTGACCTTTCCGGGAGGTCCTTCCGTAAGGAAAATCCACCCAAGTTAAACGGTCCCATGCAAAACCTTGAACGATAATACTCCCCGACACCAACGTAAACTCCACCGGATCGTAAAATATACGCCCTTTCATCACTCAACTCTCGGGATGATCTTGCACGGCAAAGAAAAAGAAAAAAATCGTTGAAAAAGTATCGAATTAGCGTCATTGATATCATCTCAATCCCAGCGTCCTCCGTAACCGAACACCGCAAAGGGCATCGATCTTGGTTCGCGAATAATTTCAGCCCCGATGAGCTTTGCCACAGGCCACACGTTTCTATCGGCCGGTGTAGCTCGCGATCGTCTAGCAAGGGCGTGCTATGAGCCTGGCCTAGAAAGAAGAAGACAACAACCGATCCGATCATCTTCTTTACGCACTTTTTCGGGGACCAGAGCTTGGAACAGGCGAACAGAATACCAGGATGAAGCATTAACGCATGTGCGTTGCGTTTGCTCTTTTGTTTCGAGCTTTTCTTTTTTGCTCGTTTGATTCGGCTCTCCTATTCCGATTGGCCTTACGCACTTTTTAACGGTGTGCTAGCTTTTTTGGGGAACTGGTAACATTGTGCGTGCGGAAGTTTTTGGGTGGTAGAAGGTATCTCTCGCTCTATCTCCCACCATATTGCTTCAGTCTCTTTCAGTTCGCAACCGCGTGATTTGTGATTCTCTTTTCGGACGCTTCTTCGCCCATTAGCAATCCATCTACGCACTTTTTTTTTGTGTTGCCGCTGGTGCTGCTGCTCGCGAATAGACATCTCCCCAGTACAACAGCGCGCGCGACCACACCGGTTTCGCATTTTGTAGTTCTAATGCTGCTGCTTCCTCTCATCCGCTCAGCGTCGTTCGATGCTTCGCGATCACTGGCAGCATTAGCGATAAAAGGCTAGAACATGGCTGAAACACACGCACCGGCAAGAAGGGGCACAGCACCACATCACTCCCGTTTTCGCACCCCCCTCCCCCCCCAAATCCCCTCCATCCGTCTCCAATGGGAACGCGCAAAACTGCGTACGGTGCGTGCAAAGCCACACCGTCTTCGATCATTGGCCCCGCTGGCGGTTCTGGAGCAAAAAGCCAATGAACTTTTCGTGCTAGCTGGCTCGCTTGCTAGCTGGTTTGCCTCGCTGACATCATGAGGTTTGCACGGTTGTTTCGGCGATGGTCGAGGGGTTTTTTGTATCTTTTTTAAGGGGTTTTAAGAATCGCCGAACCGCCATAGATGAAGCTCTATTATTGGGCGATTTTGGAGGGAGTTGTCGAACCATTTCCCAGCCCATCCCTTTCAGATGGGACGGCAGCTTCATGGGAAGTGATGATTTTGTCAGCAAATGTTCTGTAAGTTTTTCTTAGGGATTTGGTTGTCACTGATGGTAATTTGTCATCTCACTTGGGTAACGCTTTTTTTTCGGCGCGGTGACACATTCGACACCATACACCGTAGCGTTCAGGGAACCGATGAGTTGATGAATGAGTAGACGAGGAATGTGCTTAAGTATTCGTACCGTAGTAGTTTTCGTACAGTAGGTAGTTTTCTAACTGTGTGTTTGTCTCTTTATAAGATGTTTACTCATCGTTTGATATGCTGACGAGTAAAAGTTTAAAATGATAAAGCTATCGAAAATATGCAATAAGGGATGAAAAATTGAATTGTTTTATACGGCTAATCAGTTTTAATTTGATGTGTTGATATAATTTTTCAATAAGCAATACCATCCTATAAGGTCGTCCTAAACGCATTTTTTAAAACTTATTTGCCCATAAAAGAAACAATTAAATATTACACATTTAAACATTTTCATATTGTAATGATGATGATGCCCATAACAACATTGTATTAGCATGATCGAGCAGCAGTTTAACCAAAGATTTGCATGTGTCTTTAGATGCAAGATATTAATTTTACATTTTTTTTATTCAATTTCTTTATTTGAGTTTCTTTATTGTACAGAAAGGTCATTTCAAGTGTGCATATGCTTTGCTTATAGAATTTTTTTTTGTCCGGGCAGACTATTTTAAGTCAATAACAAAAATATTTTATAATTTTCTAAATAAAATATTTTACACTCGAAACTATGCAAGAAACCGCAAGGAAACTGCGGAATGAAATGTAAAACACAAAAAAAACTCAATTTTTAATAACAGTTGCATATTTTGGGCGAGACGATAACGGCGCCGTTCACATGGGGCAGAGCCGGGGTTCAAATCCCATCAAGACCGCCGCCCCATACGTAAAGCCGACTACTTATCTACGGGTAAAATAAAGTCACACAAGGCCACAAGACTGAGACCTTTCGAGGTTGTAGTACCAAAAAAGAAGAAGTAGAGTTATTTGATACTTCCTTGATACAATTAAATCCTTGATCTCTATATTCGTTAGCCAATCGTTTAGTTGATACATAACCGGGCTAGAAAAATATTTTTCATAATTTTCCTTTATGGGAAACACCGTATAGTCTGTGTAGAAATTAATGTCGCCCCAATTCAATGTTAAATCATTCAATGTAAATGGATATTGCACCTAATATTTATTCAACTGTTTTTCACGTTTAATTTTTAAATGATTTTGAATTTGCTTTTACTGACACAATATTACCTCTCGACACCATTTGACAGTAAAGAACAAATTTTTATCATTATAATTCCGCCGTACGCATGCGCTACGATTAATTTTCTACACAGGACTTCTTTGACGTTCGGAGCATTCCGTAGCAGGGTTGAATGTTATGAAACTAAAAATTTGTCAAACAAATAAATATACATACATTAGCAAAGATTAGCTATTTATCCTATGGACGAATCTGCAGAAATAGTATTTTATGTATTCTATTATGTAGCTATCCCAGATTTAAATCACATTCATTTATCGAATTCATACTTCTATTATGTTGGATCTCATCAGGAGAATCAACCCTTGAAAATTTCACATATTTGTACACAAACATTGGTGAAATCCTTTCGATTCCTCTCCGCTTACCACACCCCCTAAGTTAGCCCCCAACTTCGCCAACAAACCAAACTTTCTCTCTTTCTCTGGCATTTCTCTGGAAATGTTCTCTTTGACATTTTGTGATGTATCAGTGCTAAAGAAAATACAAACAATTACATCGGCAAAACGCACGCATCACACCGAAAGAGCGGAAAATGTTAGTGCTCAGATTGAAAGATAAATTAAAAACGTCGAAACAATCATAGACGTTTTGTGAGCTCTTTGAGTTAAGTTTATCACTGGTGTTATCAGTGTGAATACTTAACAACTAGAATCGCAGCAAATACGCTATCAGCACCGAACAGGACACACCAGGAGACAACCGGGTATAGTGTGTTTATGAGTGTGTGTGTGTGTCGATGGAGCGGTCGTTCTCTCATCGGCATCCAGCAAGAGCATGCGAAAACGCATCCTAACCAGCCTCCCTGTGCAAGCCAAGTGCAGCGAATGCAGCTCCCGCAACAGCGAGGGTGAAAAGAGCGCAGTTTCAGTACGGTGCAGAAGCCAGACCCCGAAACGACACAGTCTGCAGTTTGTGCAATCCACGAGCAATACCGATACACCAGTATCAGCAAACGCTAGCAATTATGAACCGAGCTAAGGCGAGGATGTCGACCATCGGTTTTGTCCGCCTCGTTCGATCCTGATAAGTCTGACTATTGGTGGTTTACACACACCGTTTGCTTTAAAGGCTGACAATTTGCTTAAGAAAAGGTGTCCTACAAAAAACAAAAAGCCTGCGGGGGACAGTCAAACAGAGGAAGTCCAACCATTATGCCCCATGTGCAACGCAGTAATAGTTTTGCGATCTAACTTTGCCGTGTGTGCAGGTTTGTTTTGTGGTGTATTTCGATGTAATTGTGTGACGATATATTTGAGTGTGTGTGTGTTAGTGCGTGATTAACAAACAAAATCCCGCGACCGGTGAAAAGTTGACTTCCGAAAGAGTTTTCCCATTCCCATAGCAAGAAAGTGTATGGCGACGGAGCACCAAGGAAGGTAACTGCCCGAATCGAGCACACCGGAGACACACGCTCACGGTAGGCGAGCAGTTGGTTTGTGCGCTGGATAAATTCCAGCAGTTTGCATTGGGCAACATAAATCGTCGTCGTCGCGTGTGTGCGCCCTCGTCGTTGCATTCGTTGCGAAACGCTGGAGTAGTCGCTGATAAAAACAAAGCGATAAACAACAAACGCGCCGTTTGCCCTTTCTCTCTCACTCTCCCGGGCGTGAGCGAGCGTTCTCTCTCACGCTCACTCACTCACTGACGTTTGCTCGTTCATCTTAGCATCGGCGTAGCTCGCCATCTTGGAAAAGGCTCCCGTGTCAGCGTTGCCGTCATCGTTGCACGCGTATTGGTGTGTAAAGGGAGGTACGAAGGGTGGAAAATCTCCTCCCCTCCCTGTCACCCACTTACCCACTGCAAGGAAAAAGGATAAAATCGATCGGTGACGTGCTAGCCGTGAGTTGGTGTGCGAAGTTGCGCCTACCGGAAGTAAATAGTGTCCCGTTTCCGGTTGGATGAAGTAAAGTGGAAAAGTGGAGAAAAAGCAATAAAAAAAGAAAACTCACTAAAGGAGAGCTTAACAAGACTTCAATATTTGTGGTGATTTGTGAGGAAAAACGCTACGAAAAGCGGCCGCTTAAAGGGAAGGGCAGTGGACGGGGTTGGACGGGAGCAGCAGAGCAGTACGCACACGCGAGACGAGCACGATGACGACGGTGAAAACAGCTGTGTTTGTGCTGGGATCGATTTTTCCCACCACTGTGCTGCACATCCACTTCGGCCGGCTTTGAGTGGTGAATAGCACACATAAAACCGGGACGAGCCCACGCGTCCTGAAGCGCACGCACACTACCCCGAGCGCAGGACCAACGCATACACACACACACACACACCCGTACATCCACGTGCGTTCCCGTCAAACTCCCTCGTCTTTTAAGAGGTGGAGAGCAAACATAAAAAACAGAGGTGGAAATGCCGCATACCTGCGCTGCGGACGACGCCGACGTGTTGGGGAAAGCGAGTGTGAAAAATTAAATCCCCTGCCACTTCTGGTTCAAGCGGAAGGAAAAACGAAGCCCGCTTCACCAGGGCCCACAGCTCCAAACAGGATCCCACTTGAAAGGATTGCTGCTGGGTGGGAAATGGTCCGAGTGCAAGTAAGAACGTTCGCTCGCTAGGCTCGGCCTGTTCGGCTCTCTGGCCATCTGCACACTCTGGTCTCGGGACTCTCGCTCTCCGGTGCCCCGTAGATGCCCCCGTAGCGGAAAGTGCATCTGCCAGGTGCAATCAAACGCTGTGTCCACTGTGAAGGAAAACTCTTGCACACCCGAACGGTGGAACGGCTGTGCTTCCGAGTGAATCCTGCCTAAAAAAGATTTGTGAATTGAAGTGATTGAAGCTTGAGCGGATCAATGTGAAGTGAAAATTGTACCCCCTGTTTTTGGGAAGCGAAGCATAGTGTGGAAATTGCAATCGAAAAGTTACCAAAAGCGATGCGTGTTGTGTGTGTCGGTGTGTTTGTGAGTGCATCAGCTTAAAATTAAATTCGATAAATCTCCAACGCGAGCGAAAAGCATCGAGCAGAGGCCGTAGTTACCCGTGTCAGGAGTAAGGATAGCATTAAAGGTGTTCCCGACGACGGCGAGGACGACGATCGATAGCGTGAGGTTTTTGGTGCTCGGTAGCTCCCCTTTTTTTACTACCATCCAGAGAAACTCAACCCTGGAACAGGCGAGGGATAGGATTCTTCAGTTCTCTTTACCTGCGACCGTGTCCTACCGCAGATGAACCCTTGTCAGGCTCTGTAGCACCACTCGTTTGGAGTAGGCGTCACGAAACCAGCATTTGATACAGATTGTGTTCAGTAGTGTTAGATTGTTGGAACGAAAAGGTGGTATATTATTCAGTGGGAAATCATTCAAATATCTCCTTTAAAACATTCAATTCCAGCAACTGAAGTTAAACTAGTAATATGTGAGCGAAGCCCCCATTGTAGACGATAAGATAGATAGAACAATTTTTGTGTAGTACAAAACCCTTGTCACTAGTTTTACTAGGCGTTTATAATTAATGTTAACTTCTGATTCCTCACCAATGGATATCACTCTAGCCAATAGCAACTCTAGTTACCAGTAACCAGTTAGGCTAAGTAGAACGATTAGTATCAGTTACCATGCGTTACCTTGCGTTAAAGTCGTTATTCGTATACTAGATGTAACTATTATCTTAATGTAAGGGTAGCAAATTCTGAGAGGTGAAAAGTAGGAACCAACAAGGGTCAGTAGGGATGATGAGTAGAGAAAGAATTCGAATGGTGCTAAATATTGTGAGACAACAGTGATCGATTCCACTACTTCGTCGTCGAATTTTTTGTAACACTTCTACTTGCCAACACCTTTCTGGCCATCCTCTGCACGACCGGTCTGAGGTTGTACGATACAAAAATTTAAACACATACACATACACACCAATAGCTACAGGACACCGCCCACCCAACAGCAGGCAAAGTGGCGTCTTCAGGTGGGGGCGAGCTGTCAACGTCATCGTCGGCGATACTGCTCACGACGTTGCGCGCCGTAACGACGGCGGACGGTGGCGCCGGAACGTCATCGTTGCAGGCCGTGCCGGAGGGCTCGGCCGTGCGTACCGTACCGTCATCGATAGTGCTGGATCCGAGCACGCCCGTACTGATTCTGACCGAGGCGGAAGTGCCCTGTCCGCAGCTGGCATCACGTGCCCAGCCGCAACTGAGCGGTGTGACGGGCGCAGCGCCGGGTACGACGGGGACACGCACCGCACGAGATATTACGTCGTCCAGCGTCATGACAGGTGAGCAGGTTGGCTGCGATAAGCATGTCGCGTGTGAAGTGACAGTTTTCACTGGATAGAGAGCGTTTGTCCTGCATCGCAAAACGTGCGTTCATTTGTTGAAGGATGATTTTGTTTTTATTGACTAACTATCAGCCGAAGATAAGATGGTGAGAAATGTGGTCGCCTGTGAGGGACCTATTGGCGCTAGTCACGAAGGAACCTTGCCTGGCATCAGTGGTGGGTCAAGATATTTGGAGCGGAATGGCAGCCCCTATTGTTGTGATATTAGAGGGAAACAACAGGATTTCCCTCAACGACGAGGTCCCGAGCGGCCGCTCCGGGACAGGAAGAATTCGTTAAGGAATTTTTCATTTGAAAAAATCCTTCTTCCTTCTGTTCAAGATATTAGTTTCAATTAATTTCGAATCTTTTGTGACATTTGGTATGAAGGTAATTCAATTGGAAACAAGATTTTCATTTCTACTTAACACTTTCCATTTATTTATCTTGTCACTTGCCAATTCCATTAACTCAAACGATGGTTTTACATTATAGCAGCCAATTTTTCTCACCATAAAATACCATTTACAGCTTAAGCTGCAGCGTGTTTAAATACAAAATGTCGATTTTGCTTAATTCCGAACGAAAAAAAGTACCTTTTCCCATGAAAATGCTATAAACATTAACTTGTGGGACTTTTACACGCATTGCACAGAACAGGATAAAAAAACAAACACAAAGAAACACTCGTGTTTGCGATATCTTTATGGCAAGTTGTTCACCACTCATTTCTTACACCGCCGTATCGATTGGTTGTCTTTCACTTCGAACCACGACAGAACATCCTTTCTCCAGCCATCCGCCTGATGTCATCGGTGATCGCTAAGTACAGCCCCAAACCGGTGAGCTTAAGAGAAAGGAGAGTTACCCTAAAACTGCTGCGTATTTTTAGTTGCCACGTAAATAACGCCATTTGCGATCACCATTTCACTCTAGTGCGGGACATTCGCCAATACCCTCTCGGGCTCGGCTATTTGCATGCATGGTAAACTTATTGTAGCAAAACGAAAAAAGAAAAACCGCTGCACACCAAATCCGATTGGACCACGACCGTTGAAACTGACGGGATGAAAAGATTGATCTTTGACGTGAATAGTGACTGGGATGAGAATTTATGTCGCACCAGAAAACCCATCACTCTCGACACAAATCGACAACAAATGTCAAACGCACCGGGCGCGGTGGCCAGCGGTTCTTCGCCGGTGTTTGACACCGTGTCCTGCCTGTCTATTGTTCTATGCACGCGGTCACAAATGTATCGCCGCTGAAATGCTACGCACGTGATGTGATTTGCTGATGCCGTTGGGTCGGGCGCCGGTTACCATCTGGTCATCCTCGTGGTAAGGTTTTAATATGTTTCACACGTCCATCGCACGAAGGATTGGCCTGAAGAAATGGCGGGGAGGTCAACACTTCATCAGATCGTAGAAAATAAATAGTCCAAACGATGCATAACTTAGCGAGTGTGTGATAAAACATTCCTGTCACTGGGAGAAACATTACCTAATAATTATATCAATTTTGATTTCTAAAGCTTTTTTGGCCAGTTTGAGAATGGTTTTAAATGACATGGATTGTCGAACAAACAAGTTTAAAAAAGGCAACAGTTTGGCACTGTTAGCGAAAAACGACGTCAATTAATAGGTCCTGATTTCGGCCTTCGAACATTGTCAGAGGACGTTTTTAATGCTTCAGAAACTTTAAAAAACAAAGATTAATTTTCTGGTGCTTTTATCATGGTGGCTCTCTAGTCCACAAATCAGTGAAAGCTTTTTCTATTTGGTTGAAAAGAAGTTGGAATAATACCGCATATAGTTGGATAATCAGTCCTCACTATGGGGAAACGGCCCAGATGAGAATTGAACCCCAGTCCTGCCTTGTGAAGACCGGCGCCACTGTCGCATCTACCACCGGGCCGATCCAGACGGACATGTCTATGGGACAATAACGCAGAAAGAGCAGTTGGCGACCATTTTGAAAAATATATTTACGTAAGTGAGCGCGGCTTGGATCGAAGAATCTCTAAAATGACCTCAGCAGTGACCAATAGAAATATTCGGACAATTTTCTTATTTAGTTACTTATCAGACGCTGCTTCGCGCTGATCAGAGGATGCTTCAACGCTATCACTCCATCTCAGTTTGGTGCAACTTGTCTGTCTATGTTGACAGCTTATAAACACATTACGAGCTGGGTTGTCTGGTGCCATTCTCACAACATGCCCAGTGCAATCGAGCCTGGTGAGCCTAATTTCATGGAAAATAAATGGTCCAGATTTGTCCATCCCGACAGGCAGTTTGAGAGAAGAAGATATACTCCATTTGAAAGTAAAGTAGCAACCGACCGTCAAGTTTCAGGTTGAGCTAACTAACTGTAAGCACTCTTATCATAATAAGTTTTGTCATTCCGACATCTATAAAACAGTCCTGAGTGCTGCAAAAACCATTCCAACGCCACGTTTGCTTATCCACTCAATTTTTATTAATTGTAAACTCATTACCCATCGATTGAAAGCATCGACAAAAAATCCGATCAGCGCATTAGCTGTTCCACCAGTTAGACACAATCTGTGCCGTGCCATTACGAGCAGGATGTAACGGCTGTATGCAACCATCCTGCCGATTGCATCGTCCCATCCCACGAGGTTTTGCATCGAGGTTCCGCTAGTTCCGCAAGGCGTAACCGTACAGGCGGAACCTGATTCCCTTTTTTTTTGTTGCTTGTTTTTTCTTTGCGCAAACACGGTACAGCTTCCAGTCAGTCGAGCGATGGGGCGGAAAACGGAAAAAACCTGCTCGGGAAGGGATGCTTTCCGGGTGCAGCCAAAGGACCGGCGCACACATTCTTAACTGTACTATTTGTATTGCGGTTCTGCTGGTTTCGAACCGCCGCTTGCTAATGGGCCGCGCGCGATCGTTGCTCGAGCGGATAAGGATGCTGTTGCTGTTTTTCCTTCCACAGTCTTGCAGAATCGGCAGCCGTAGGGCAGCATGTTGCATTGAAATGTGTGTCTGTGCTGCCGCTTGTTTCATGTACGTTCCATTACCATAGTGGGCTAGGGGGAGTAGATGAGAATGTTCAAGATTGTTGAAGTTCCCTGGTATCGAATCCAATACGCGTGGTGTCATCGTGGTTAGTGGATGAAGAAATTCTTGCTCGAACTAACGGGATAAGCACGATGACACTGGGCATATCCTTGGTCGTACTGGTGAGCTTGCGAGCTACATACTTGTTCAGATTGCCAGTTGCTTTCTAGAGGATCTTATCACAACTTTAATCCTACTAAACGACTCTATCTCTTTCGTATATGCTTGTAATCCTGAAGATAATAGGAAAGACTTCGTTTTTCTTGCAATGAAAAAGCTTTTGTGGTGCAGGCCCCAATCACTGCCGACGCATATGCATTCCTCTATCCCAATAACGTAAGACTGTGTGTTGAAACACACACACACACATGCCAGCCCGCTAATTTTGTTCCGAAAACATAGTCATTAACCCAATAAAAGGAAAGTACCCAACCGGTACAATGCTGCAAATAGCTTTTAAATGACCTTCCGTTGCCAGTCGCAAATGCAAGGGTTAGCATACGCCCGAACACCAGCCACTGTTTCGCCTTGTAAAAGCTCTCCCCCGTTATCTGCCCCTAGATTTACCCCCCCCCCCCAACTCCCCCTGCTTCGATCAGCAATCGATGCATTTATCAGCCTCCCATATAGGCACGGCATATGTGACGAAGCGGATTCGATGCTCATCCAACCGACAAACAAACGAAGCGAACGGGATTCTTTTTTCCCCCGCTTCTAGTTCTTCTTCATCCCGGTCCACTTTGTCACACCCTGACCACCCTGAAGACTCTTTCTCTATTCATCGAGAATCGATTTTTACCCCGCACCTTGGGAATGATGCAGGGAAATGGTCTTGTAGCAACTCTAAGCTAATCGATGATGGGGAAGATGCGAATGCCTAGAGTTGGGCTCGATAAGGAAAAGGATTTCATATGCTTTTTCTGCGTGCCTGTTATGGGCAAAAATGAAGCTGGTTCGAGGCAGCTCTCTGCGCTAAGCATTAAATCATAGTGAAGGTACCACACGCGGCAGTATTTATCATGGACGAAGAATATTTAAAGCAAAAAAAAAATGCAAAACATCACAAACGAGCATGATTTCCTTCCGTGGTGGTGTTTATGTTTTTCCCCCCTTATTGAAAGCTTTCTTAGAATGCAAAGAATTGCCCTCCTGCCCGACCGTCGAATGCATTCGAAATGCATTCACCATCCGCCTCCGGGAGCGCATCACCCAGTGCCGCGTGTATGGGATCGGGATGAAAGCAAAAAAACAGCAGCTTCGGATTGGGGGTAGATTAAAAAGCTCGCGCACCATACACGGTCTCCATTGGCAAACACACACACACACTGACACATACCACGGTGTGTGACACATAAAACGGGAACATGGCTCCGTGTGTCGACAGCAGGCGACATTGGCGTCATTGGGGTTTGGAAAACGGCCGTGGAAGAATGGCGCAAAGCGAAGAAGCGCAAAACCAGGCACGAACGCGGAGCGCAAAGAAGATAAGTGCAAAGAAATGATCGAAGCAACAACAACAGAGGAGAGCCACCGGCCCAAACCACAACCCACACCCCACCAGCAGATCCAGCGGAATAACGGATCTTTCTTCAGATACAAATAATACTGTTAGCTTGATTTTCTCCTTCGTCCGCCCAACAGTATGTTGCGTCGCTTCGGTCCCGTTCGAATCTCTTTCTTTTAACCGATTCCCCGTGCTTTGCTGCTCCCTGCCACCCTCCTCCTCCCACCCCACGCACTTTTCTTTAATTCTTTCCCCTCCTCGCCTAACCCCCTTTCGTCCCCCACCGTTGATCACACTTGACTTCAGGTTGATGTTGGTCGTTAAGAATTTTAACTTCGTTCGCTTCGTACCCGTGTGTCTGAGTGTGTCTGTTGCTTGGCCATGTTGTGTTGAGCTCTGTTGCTTCTGTGCTTTGGCCCACCCCGTGTTTGCACTGAGCCATGCAGCATGCGCATCTGTTTATCACCACTTTCGACATAGTGGCAGGTTGTTTCTCTTTTCGTTGTCCCATCGATACGGTGGGTTGTCTTTCGTTCGTTAAAGATATTGATTTTTGAATCGAGAATTTAAAGCTTTAAGCATTGGATTGGAGAAGGATAATGATGTAGACTGCATTTTGAAATATTTAAGTGGTAATTAAAACTATTCTTGTGAAACTTTCATCTTCACTGAGTGAAAAAATGTATGCCTTGTCTTTGTGGTCAATATAACTTTTTGATGTGCTATGCAGCTCTATGTAGCAATGAAGAAGGATAGATGCAGAGGTTTTGTAATGGTTGAAGATCGGTAGAACATGTCATCATGTTTTATTGAGTTTAGACCTATGAATCTCGCATTTTTAAACTGCTCAACAAACTCTGACTCTTTACAAGAACTGCCTATTTCTAAAATTAAGACATCCTTCGACATCCGCTTATACTGCTCAATTGGTTAGCTCCTACGGCAACGTCACCGCAATTATCAACAATTTTCAAGAACTAAACGTCTTAGGCATATGATTTGAACGTATTTATCTGACTTCTGTAGAAGAAATAGCTAAACAATGTTTGATTTAGATCTTTACCACTAAATTTAAAATGAACTCGATTTTTTGATTGATTTAAAATGCATTCAACCTTTTGTGGTAATATGAGCAAAACCAAAGGATTTTTTGCTACTTTGTGTTTAAAACTACAAATCGAATGGAAAATTATGGTACATGATATGATTGTAATAGTTCATAAAAAGAAGCATCAAAAATAGATTAACCAATTTAAATGGTACTTAATACTTAAGAGCTACAGAATCCAAACTACCAATTGTTATCTTACTTTTGCAGTAAATAAAAATTACCCATAAATCCACCAAACTATACTTTAACTATTTATTTTCTTTATCTTTTCCTATCATTACAGGTAAGCAATAACAACTGGACAACATTTCGAGCCAGCGTCATAAACCCAACAGTGAGTGTTTACTGTCCCAAATGTCATAAGACAAGCTTTAACATCTTCAAAACATATTTTATCGCATCATTTTCCTACTCCTTCCAACAACAAAAAGGCACGACTCATTCGTGTCAAAAAGAATACCACTCAAAGATAAACACGTAGCATACCGACATGGACTACGGGTTGGATTAAAAGCTTTCCATTCACCTCTACACGGTCACATTCCGAATTTTGCCGGCCCGGATGACCCGGATGTGAACCTTAATGCTCGTGACCTAAAGAGCCCGAACCATCGCGGTGGAGGCCACCGACGTCACCGAATGTGCCATAAATCATAATCACAGCGGTCAGATCGGAGGTGTAATGCGATGTGTGTTAATCGGTTGATCGGTGATACTGCATGCTTCCGACGCTGGCCGCGACTCGTTGACAATGTCTTTCAATGTAGCTCTGCCCAAGTGAACTGTTGGTGTTTTGGAAGAAAAGCGAATAAGTCTTTAAACCGCCTGACGCTGACTTGGCTTTGTGTTTCATGCATATTTTATCGTCGGCACTACAGTCAACTACATCTCGGCCGGGTAGTGCTCGCCCGTGCCCGTATGGTTTATTGATTTATGTAAATGCTTTAATTAAAGCTTGCAGCATGCTGTACGTGAGCATACTTTTCAGCGCAGGCCACATCGGGTGCACTGCAAGATCGGTGTTGCATGATCACTGCACGAGAATCGGCGTGAAAATTCGTGACATTAAACTGTCCCAAGGTAACACGAAATACAGCGAATCAACGCTACGCTATTGTCAAACTATCGACTTCGTACTTGTTTCAAAGTTCACGCTTCGGGAGTCCGGGATATTGAGAAGGAACAGGGGCTGGTAAATGTTACAGTTTGAATAAATTTACAAGTTTTATCGAATCTTTTGAATTATTGATACCATTAACCCTAAACGCAAGTAAGGGGACATGTACAATATAGGAATGCTGCTTTGACTTCAATAGCAACAATGATATATCCATTTTGATTTTTTCTAATTTGGAACCATAACATCTGGACGTTTGACATTTCTTGGCTAACATTTTTGACTTTCTTCAGCTAGAGGTTCGGACTTGGGTACGGGAAGATTGTCAGGATGAAATCTGATACTGGTCTTTACGTGTCAGGAATCACTATATCACATATTTTAACTCTATTTTATTCAATAAAATGCATAATCGCTGCAAATATCAACAAGCAACTGCATCACACTGAAGATCGCAACATCAGGACACGCTTATCTAACACCGCCGAAAGGTCATTCGAGTTCATCCGGCCACACTGCGAGCATGATGCAATGTGGGCCAAAAGTAGCACTAGATGCAGCAGCAACAAAAAACTCTATCCCACATTCGCCGCTCCAAAACCTGTTACTGCGCGGCGCATCGAGGAAGTGCGGAAAATATGGAAAATTCGGTGCATAATTTCGTAATCATGCGTCGGCCAGTCGGCTGATGGAGCTGATGGCATTAACAAGCAAAAAACACTCCCCCCTCGACTGTGTTTCTACCGTGATGTCTATTTTCTCGAGGGTATCAACAGCATAAATAGCAACAGGCTCATCAACACCTTTCAATCCATACGGATCGAAGATTCACCACTTCCCGTGGCATTAGCGAAAATGGTGGAGTAGAGAGATGAGAAGAGCCGGGGTGTGGGGAAACAAAATCCGGGCCCGACGCATTTCATAATCGCATCTGAATTGATCTTTTTTGAGGTTCCTCGCCGTTTTTTTTTCCTACTTCTATCACCACGCGTTGATGCTGTCTGCATCTCTCCGCAAAGGCCAACCACATTGCCCGGATCCCAAAAGAGCCTCCGGAGAGGCGTGGCACAGCCCGAAAGCGGCCCGGTGCATGCGTCTGATCCGAACGAAGATGATGAATCGCACACGTCACGAGGTCGTTGCCCTCCGAGTGCCGTCTCTCGCTCTCTGTAGTGCGCGAGCAAGGCAGATGAGATCACCGAAACTCTGGCGGGGCCTGAGCGTACGTACAGGCAAGAAACAAAGAAAGCATGGGATCTACTCCCGAAACGATGCTCAGACTAGACCAAGCGGAAAGGATCGATCGAATGTACCGAAGCATTCGCCGATTGGGCTGGTGCTGGAAGGGAACCGTACAATAACGCACCGGAGCATTAAAAGGTAGAGAACGCGAAAAGCATACCGAAGAACGGACGAGACGGAACGGTTCGATCTGCTGTCCATGCTGTTGAATCGGTCTTCAGAAAAGGCTCCAGACTGGCTGCGCGTGGAAAGGTTTTTGTATGCGATCTTTTGGAACTTTTGTTTTTTTTGTCTTGCACGGTCTTCGGATCTTCGAAGCTGGTCTGGCTGAGAAGATGAAGCACAATTGAGCGATAGAATTCAGGAGTAGGGATTAGAATTGTACCCTTTAAAGTAGGTAGTGGAATTTTAAATATGGCCACCTACACTGTACGGTATATATAAACATTAAAAAAAACATTATTGGTAACATTTCTTAAGCTCAGATATTGATTGTGGAAAATAGACTTATTTGAGACGGCAATTTCAAAATTTTCGAATAATCGAAAAAGATTTCTCAAAAATTACTTTTTCCTACGGTCAAGCAACATGTATGCCATATTCTATTCTACAATATTGCCAGCTTATCGCAAGCGATCTTGGTGGAACGATTTGAATCTCTGAGGGGCGGTCCGGTAGCCGAGGCGAGAATGGCGCTGGTCTTCACACGACTTTGCTTTGGGTAAAATTAAGTCACAGAAAGCCAGAAATGACAGGCCGAGACCTCTCGAGGTTGAAGTGCCAAGGAAGAAGAAGAAGAAGATTATTTGATTGGAGTCGGTTCCTTCTACACTACTGAGAGACTCCATAACTCGATGCATCTGTAATCGGAAGTCAGCATGCCCTTTACTACGATCACCTTATACATTCAGACATTTAACTACAAAACAAATAAATCTACAAAAAATCAGTGGTATTAAGAATTTGTTTGTTTTTCACATTCTGAACTCAGTTGACATACAGAAGACAATTATAATAACCTCTGCTAGGCCATCACACCAAACCTCCAACCGTAAGTGTTGTTTGTGTTGATGCAAATTTTTACTGCAACTGAAAACAAACTTGAAGTTTGTGTACAAAGCAAGCACAAGCGTTTTCTTGCAAATGCCTTCCGAACTGAGCATAAACTAGCCAAGAGATAAACATTCCCACTGTAGAATGTTTCGCTTTATTGTACTTTAATTGCATGGACAATCCATCATCTATGGTTTGCCGCTGGGCAGTTAGCAAGGCCTACAGTAAAAAAAAAACAATAGCCCACTCTCCACGGGCCAAGAACGTAATGAAAGAAAACCGCAGCTCCTCGTGTCCTCGGTGCATTCACCGATCTACCCAGAACGAAAATTCGTGATCGCAAGAAGGACGCCCAGACGGTACGCGTCGCAATCGGCATCGCGACCGAGGAAGAAGGTAGCCTTTTGCATAAATCAAGCCCAAAGGTAGCCAAGAACGCAATAGAAGAACATTAGACCGTTGTTTTGTGTAAATAATCATAAATCAATAAACGCTCAATGAGTACTGTGATGCTGGCCGCTTCGTCGCGTCCCATGAGTCGCTAACCGAGGGCATGATCGTTCCGCCCGTACAGATTGTTCTTCACGGCTTGCTCATTTTCCACACAACAGTGTGTGATTTCGTACCGCGATAAACCAGCTAATGGAAGGAAACAATTGAAGCTCTCGGATTGGAAAAGGGGAGAAAAATGGGCACAACCGGACGGCAGGGAAGCTCGATCGATCGATCCACCCGATCGATAACTCTTTGCCGTGATCTTTACGCGTCAAATCACGATGGCTAGATGTGCGGCGGACGGGCTGTGCAGACTGTAGCGCTGGCTGCATCGAGGCACCCATCGATGCACAAGGATGCAAGGGTTGCGCGAGCATGCAACCCAGTTGATGGATTGTTCCTTGTACGCCGTTCGCCCATTAGTTCTGCGGCGCGAATCAACCGAACAAAACAAAGATCCAAATGCGCCATTAAGACAAACACCAAATCGAAAAGAGGAAAAAAGACGCTCAACAGCAACAACAAAGGGCCACATTATGCGATATGCACTGCCTGAAGGTGCGAATGGTCCATTCTTTCGATTCGTACGTCATACCGGTGTATGAATGGAGCTACGGCTGCTTGTGTGCTGATAGATGGTCAAGGGTTTTTGCACAAGAAGGTGGTATTTGCCGGGCTGACATCTACGATGGCTGGTCGTGTTCATGGTCACGGCACTGTGGAATTTGATGCGCTGAAGCGCATTTGATGTTTATTGCAACAAGCATGAAGGAAATTTTGGAAATATGGTCGTCATATTTCCTTCTTTAAAAGAATTCTTAGCTTACAGTTTACCAAGTAGAAAAGCTTGGATTAAATCTCGAAATTATTCTACTGTTGTCATCGTTTTCACCACTACACCACCACCATCGTCTCATGTCAAAAGATCAAACCTTTCGAGGTCATTTGCAACCATTTTGATGAAATCTACGCTTAGTTGTCTTAAGCCTTCAACGGAGTATATTCGATGAAGTTTGGGTTGAACCTCTGAAATCATCCAAAACTAAACCTGTTGAAAGTAAGTTTTAAAAATAAATTTGACGTTGCGCTGATTCTTTCAATGATTTTAGTCCTACTGCGGCACAGAAAATACAGACTCAATGACTTCTTTTTTTTATTCATAAGAGACGGCCTGGCCGTGTTGCTTGACTTCTTCTTTTTGGCTCTATGACTTGAGCGATCTTAAAGTCCATTTGACGGCCAACTAGACATAATAATCTTCAGCAATAGCTTGCTCTATGATGTCAAATTCATCTTGTCACTCAGATCAAATGGCAATTTGTGTAGTATTTCATACTGAACTAACTAAAAAATCAGGCATTACTATTCCCTCACGGTCTTGGATTACTTCAGATATCCTGGACACTGCTCACGAACAAGAATCGTCAATTAATAGAGAGAGATAGTGCTTTAGAATAGGGAAATTTGTCTGAGGACCAATAGAATCCCTCTATTCGCTAAGGACTGAGGACTTTCGCCAACGCTAAGGAATTCTTCTTCTTCTTCCTTGGCACTACAACCTCGCGAGGTCTCGGCCTGGCATTTCTGGCTTTCTGTGACTTAATTTTACCCGTTGTAAAGTAGTCAGCCCAACGTACGGGACGGGAGTCTGGATGGAATTTGAACCCCGGTCCTGTCGTGAGAAAACCGCCGCTGTCCCGGTTCCACCCCAAGTACTGTGGACTGATGACTCTAAATGTTCTATACAGTCTTAGCATCTTCCACCGAGACAGGTGTTCAGACAGGACAGGAGTCCAGAAGTTTCCACTGAAGCTGTAGTATCACTGGATGGAAGTCAAAGCCATTAGCATATCTCAATCTTAATATTGTTGTCAGAGTTTTTGACACTAGATTAGTGAAGTACACAACTACAAAAGTGCAATCAATTATCTAGTAGCAGGAATACTGTAATCCGAGAGTTTAAGCCGCCCTCTCGATCATTTAGTAAGCTTCTGTTACATTGCAGAGCTTGTCAATGTCGTACGTTTATGAAGGAATCGAGATTATAACACATCTATGACTGGAATGATCCTCTCTAGCAGCAAGCTGAAGAGCAGACAGGAACGCCAATCTCCCTGGTGCATGTAGAAAAATTTCCATCCACCTTCACCTGACATGTGGTGTAGATCATAATCATTCTTACAATCTTTGAGAGGTGAGATTACTGGCTATGATGTAATGAATCTGCTGCTTTGCTATCTTCCCAAACACATCCCGCATGGTAAATATCTACTAATCATGCTTTTGCGACAATTTTGCTGTTACTTTATCGCACCGTCACACAGTTTACGGGAGAGCGACAGCGACCCACTTGTACCAGATTGATATTTACTTTCTCTTCACATGTATGAGGTGTATAATTACAGTTCTTAACGCACGTTACCACAGAAACCACTCGAAGAAACCGTGTCAAATAAGGTACGCCGCGCCTCGAGCATGGTTGCAAAAATAAACTTCCACGCCTCCACAGGCGAGGCCCGTTCGATCGATTATCGAATCAATATGGTAAGCAGACCGAACCTTCCCTTCCACCCAAGTTACCCAACAACCGAGCGGATGACCAACTTTCTACCGGAATTCATTATTATTATATCATAGAATATTTAATTACAAGCGTGCTAACGCACCGACCGCTAGTGCAGCGCAGTAAAACTCGAGCTCCCTCGACAACGATCGGTGGGTATGTGGTTGCCGTACGTCGCGATCGTCAAAGTTTACCCAGCGCTACCCGAACAACCAGAAGCAGCTTCCATTAAGCGATAAAAAATTACACATTGACAACCGTCTGTCAGTGGACACCGGCTTGTCTGCTGGCTTGAGGCAAAATGTTCGCTTAATGGACGTAAGGTTACACTGTTCGCTTGGATAATCAGAAATTATACTTAGCAGGGACTACTTACAGATAAGCATGACACGAGTGTCAGGGAAGGCCAACGACTGAAGAGGCGTTTGACTTATCTTTATAAACCGTTTTCGCACCGGTTTTGTGCTCTCGGACGCGTACATTATGCAGTCATTGGAGCTGGGAGCGAGGGATGGCTCGAAATGTGGGTCATAATTCTTGAAGTCGTTTGATTAATTACGGATCATGTTCTTTTAATCAATCGATAGTTGATCACTGCTTCGACTACTGCTTTTGGAAGCTTGTCCAGCTATTATCCCTGATGTATGCATACGAATGCAAGCTCGAATGAGAAAGATAAAATTTATCATCAAATCAATCAAATTGAAGATGCTGATAATTAAAAGCTTGAATAGTTGTAATTCATACACCCAAGCAGAAGTTATTGCTTCTTCACTGCAGGCTCTCGCTCTCTCTCTCTCTCGCTAGACAGTGCATTTATCATCCAAACACCTCGCCGTTCTAAAGGCCATAGATCAAACCTTTACTTGTCCACACAACCCTCCGGCTGCTCACCCTCCCCGAGGCTGCTACTCGCTACCCGACACGGTCCAGTCCGTTCGGTGCAGTGTGAATGCACTTGCAGTTACGCAATCTTTGTTTACATGTGCAAACGCAAAGCAACGTAAACTCTATTACCATGTTTGTACAACAGCAAACAACTCTCGCACGAATCTCGCCGCTCTTGCGCCTGTCTGTTTGTCTAGCGGCCTGCACCCGTTGCAACCCGCCGAAGATGCACCAACTGCATCGTGTGTGCAGTATGGACGGTTTAAGACGTATCTTCATCGCCGGTATCTCCCAGGCCTTCAGTCCCCCCCCCCCCCCCTCTCCACCATTTCCAGAACCCGTTCCGCGAAATGAAACGAAATGAAACAAATCGAACGGTTGAAGCTTACAGCTCATTGCACGCTAGCACTCACGCCCGCCGCCATCGCTCTTTAGCTGCAGTATTATTGCATTATTTTCTTATCAGTTGTTGGTGGGATTCTTTTACTTCTCGCTACGCACTTTACACGGTTGCGAGTATCTTTTTTGTGCAGGTTTTTTCTTTCACACTATTTGCGTGAGAAATCTCGACACATCGGTACATCACCAAGAACTTGGCGGACCGGAGTGAGAGCACTTGAAACGCAATCCCCTAGGAACGGAGGTGGGTGAACGATAAATAACAGTACGAGTTCATTCCACTCGTCACCGTTGGATGGGTTTCGTACGGCTAAACGGTTCCTCGCCAAACCTCCAATAATGTGATGCTAGATGCGGGAAGGTGGTGCAATGCTACGAGCCGGTGCAATTGCAACAAGAACGCATCCTCCGGAAGGAAACAATATGAAGTGGTACTAAAATTAACATTTACAAGCAATAAATAACAAACACAAGTATGATGGATTTTCTGTTCATGCAGAGTTGCTCATCGCATAGAGTAAACAAGCATTGCGATGGGAGATTATGATAATTAACACAAGCACGTATGAGCCGATAAATGGTAGCATACATATTTTATACAGTACTGGACAAAATAAATCATACCTTTTTTTATTCCCAATGTCTCAATTGAAACAATACTTTCAAACAAAATATTAGAAGAGAAATTTGTTAATCTATTGCCAGACAAGAATTTGAGCATCTTTAATCGATTGGATTTGAATAATATATTTCATTGTTTCACCTTATGTCTAGGATCGTTGCCCGGATCAAAAATGAAGAGAAGTTTTCAAAACTGAAACATCCAATTATCTATTTCAATGTCAGTATACCAAGCTTCCAAAGCCAGACCAACGCAAACGATCCCTGCAAGATAATGTTTCCTTCTCCATGCTTTAACGTCTCCTAAACATATGGTTTATTAAGAGCGTCACCGGATCTGCACCATACCCTGGATTGATTTGTCTGTCCAAACAACTCATACTTACGTTCATTACTCGTTAAAACTGTATTCCAGTAGTCTAACAACATCCCGGTATACTTTTTTATCATAAGGGGTTCTGGCCTGGTCTTATTGCTAAAAACTTAAATTACAAAAAATAATACAATTCACGATAGTTTGGAGACATTTCTTTCTCCAAACCGTAGTAGGGCACCTTTTCCCGGGTGAGCTCGGTCCACTATACTTTTTGAAGCATTCTAATCTCTTCCACTTATTATGCTTGCTGGATAAATGAACGCCATAATCTCAAACTTTCCTTCAACGCACTCTTTTTAAGACGTCTGCATATGGTATGGGGAACAACAATCAGATTCATCGATGCCACAATTTCCCTAGACGGAAACTCCTGATTTTGATTAGCCAGCCGAAAAATTCTTGAAGGTGTCACGATTGAAAAGGTATTAGGAACCTTACGCTTGAAGTTTACGATTTATTTTGTCCATAATAAAAAGTCAACTGATAATTATAATTATTTCTTGAACATTATTGTACATGTATAGCATTTTTCTCTTGATTTTTTAAATCATTATCGAACATAGTATAGCTTCACCGAATAAGCCATGGTACGAACAGGAAAAATAAAGAAAATAACAAGCTAAAAGAATTTTTGGTGTTCGCGTATGATTTTTTTTGTCAAATACTGTTTTTATGTTGACAAAATTATATGTTTTTAGTTTTAAATCATCATACGTAACCCTAAAGCCTTGGAACCATCCCAATCGTATACGAAATTGTACAAACGTGAGGCGTATAGCATAACCTCTAGGCGCAAACTGGCTCTTTGTCCTGTCTAGGATTTTATGTCTATTCTTCAAGCAAATTTTCTATCAACTTATTTATTTATTGAGCAACACCTTATCGCTGCTCAATTACCAACCTTAATCGTTTCTTTATTTGCCCAGTGGGTGGCAGCCTACAGTGTTGCACCTCCCCACGCCATATTTACGATACGATCTTCCAACCGGGGCGGCAAAACCTTGGCAGCAGGACAGATAATTTGGTTGCCCCGCTCGGTTGTAGTTGCAAGTGTTTTGCACTAGCAGCATGATAAATTCTACCACCAGCGTAGCGTGCAGTTTCTTTCCTCGATCGAACACCATTTTTCATCGGCCCAGTAAAAAAGGTTTGGTTTGTGTGCCTTGGCCAAAACTGCGGGGTCCGCTTACCGTGCGTCCTTGGCGATCGGATTCTTGACCAGCTTGTGCCAAGCCCATGGCGATGCTTCGAAAGCGTTTGCGTTCTCTCTGATTTCTAGAATTTCCATTCCACCACCAGCAGGCAGAAATGGGGGTGGACCCCGTCGACCTTCGGCACTAGCTCAAGAAGCTGATGCTGTGAAAATAATACGTGGTCCGATGAAAATGCGGCCCAGTGCAGTGGAGAATGTTGTGCGGACGGTGCGTTTTGTTGGCCGGCCAATCACTTAGAATGAAACAACCCAATCAAATGGGTGATATATTGGGGACCCCTGCAAAAACAAAAAGGCAAACCGTTCTAACTGACGACTTCCAGTTTTCGAAAGCCAGGCAAAAGCTGCTGGCGGCCAAGACTCAACGCGCGAGCTATCTTTGGATAATTTCAGGTAATTATTCTAATAAAGCGCTGATTAGCTAATGTCGCTTTCGGGGCTTCAGGGTTTTGATGAGGGACGGGGCAAGAGGAGGCACGATAGGGTGGCCGTCCTTGTCGCGTTTGATAGATCGATGAACTTCGAGCGTGTCGAGGCCACCATCGTCTGCGTACTAAGAACGCAAAGCTTCCACACAAAAAGCATACACATACACCAACGGCTCACTGGACCACCACCATATGCAGTACGATCGCATCACGATCGGTACAAAGTTCCACCACCAAACAGCAGCGTCTAAGGTGCAAAGGTGGTAGCGGTTCAGGCTCTTGCTCTCCCTCGCTCTTTCTAAGCAACTAACCCCGTGCGCGGGTTTGGTACAAGAGTGCAAATGAAACAAGCGCTGTATGAAGGGCGTATGTGAAACGCAGCACCCTGCTGATGCAGTCTCCGAAGCTCACCGGATATCTGGCGAACGAAAAGTGACGATCGCCGAAGGGAAGGAACATGTTTTGATAACTGGTTAAGATGGTTAGTGTGGTCACTTAGATGTGGGTAAACTGCGTTTTGGAAATTTAAGAGTCAACACAGTATGACTATTCACCAAGTCTTAAGAGATAACTTCATGTGTTGTTCAACCACACTAAAGCGGAGCTCCACACATGGTCCCAAGTACATTAAATATCCCTCGATATTCACCTTCTTACACACAAGCGATGTCTTATGATTGATTGTACAAAGGAACGGAAACCATCCATCTTCCGCGACGGGGGTTCGTGTAGTGAAGATGTGACGACATTTAACCCGTTCCGAAATCGACAGCAAAAAACACACACACATAAACCTCCAGCAAATCCTGCCAGCCAGTTTGGGGAAGATGCTTTCGCACAGCACGCACGAAGACAAATCCCCAACGATCGAAACGTTACGAAAGCCAAATCGTATTGGATGTGACGGCGATCACTTGATTAGCGAATTGCGTGTTGGTTGATAGAGAGTCGAGAGAAGAGAAGCAAAAAAAAAAAGCGCGCGCGCGCACACATACGGGTATTGGCTATTATTCGATCCAATCAGTCATACCAACACTTGCCGGAAGGCAAACAATATGAGAAATTTCAAGTAATTTAGTGATTTTACGTACAATTTGCATGTGGTGCTTTTCTTGCAGGTTGTACACTTTTAAAGGAAATTGCGCGCGATTGCTTAGAGGAGTGTTGTGTTGAGGTGATTGATTTGCTTAATTTTCTTCTCTCTCTAATCAGCTTTCTTTGGCGAAACTGTGGTTATTACCATCAACTTTGAAGTTCGTTATTCGCCTATCAACGGGTTGCCTCACACATGCGAGAGAATCTAATGATGTTCCTAAATTCATTTTTGGATACGGCGTGAGAAACTTCTTGAAGATGTTTGCTGTCGACTGTTGATGATCCTTAAACTGCACTTGTACCTGTGAAGCTTCCTGCGATCATCGTAACCCTTTCGTTCCCTCAATGCTGCCTTGGAATCTCCCACGATGTAATCCTTTCCACAAGAATCGCTGTACGGTTCAATGAAATCGATCGACGTTCGTTATCCACCTAGTCCTTACATCGCTAGAATACACGGAGAGCGATTGAATGGTTGTACAGGAAACGCCGAACCCTACAGCTTCTTCGGTCGATTTCACAACTGTCGAACCGATCCTTATCACGCGCATACACAACGGCACCCGTGTTGGCGCGTTGGCGGATGTGGATAAATCGCAAATCGTCCGTACTGTACCACCAGTACAACAAACATAACGGACTGTTGCAATGAGAGGCGTTACACCTCACCGAATCAAGGTGCATCCTCTAAGGATACGCTCGTGAAGAATCCTCGTCTAAGAAGATGCTTGCATCACGTCCAAGCGCTGCGATAGAACTTTTTTCTCCCCGTCAATGAATCAGAAGCGAACCTTGTCTGTGCTGTTGCGCAACCTGCACAGCATGCAACACTCACAAAGAACCCGATAGGGCTGTAATGCGATAGCGCAACATTGCACCCTCGGTGCACCCACACAGCTGTTCTTTTGCACGGCATCTGGAGCCCTCGAGGGCTGCAAAGGTAATTTGCTAGCTTGGTGTGAGTGTGTGTGTGTGCTTTTTTTCGCAACACTTCTTCCGTCTGTTCACCGGTTCTTCAAGGCACATCCGTTTTGTCATTGGTGTGGTTGTTGAAGGAAGGCAAACAACAACAACAAAATCACCCAAACTAAACGGTGTCTAGACGGAGTAAAAAAAGATTCCGTTCATGCAGGGCAATTGTAACCGTTAGGAATGCCAAAAGTCTGTTTTGGGAAGGAGACATCGATTGCAGAAGGAAAACTAACACCAACCACATGCCTAATGATCGACAAATGGCGCTCGCTTTGTAGAGGCCCTTCCTCTCGCTTGCTGAGCACTTCTTGTTGGATGTATCTCACTGAGCTCAGTTGCGATTTTGTTTGACTTGAAGCAGATGATTGGTGGAAATTTCTATCGTCTGAAATAATTGGAATAAGGTTAAGGTTTGACAATCGTTGTAACATATTAGAAGGACTACTTTAGTACAGGACGATCTTATATTTAAAAGGTGCTTGTACCTCAGAACATTGAAGTTATTGTCCTTTTCAATTTTTACTTACTCCAACTGGTTGTGCAGGGACTGGTAAAATCCCTGCCTAATCTAACAGCCAAAGAAGAATGAATTTTATTTTCACGAAATCAGTCCACACTCGATCCAACACCAGGCATGACTATTACTCTTATTATACCGACCGACATAGGCTGGACTACCTAATAGATCCTGCTATTACACCATCAATTTCTATACCTGGAGTCCTCTTATTAACCCTCGAGGATCAATACTTTAGTCCGTTCATTAAACGGAAATTACATTAACACAATTTCCCCCCCGAAAAAAAACCCTTCTACTGTGTGCATTTTGTTGAAAATGATCAATACAAACAAAATTACCCTCAAACTAGCCGATGGAGCAGCATCGCAAAAAGCTAATCTACATACAGCGCACCATCGACGATCGTCCGCCTGATCTTCGTCCGAGCTCGCCCACTCGGTGGGATGCGCTGGTGATAATTGTCGGCTTAACGGTACCGTGTGCCCCATTCGACGCAAGCCTACGGGGATCAAATGCGAACGCTAATAACCCATACGGTTGTTCTGCAATTAGAAGCCTCGCTCGAAACCATTTTCCATGCTGCACAACGCCGTGCGGCTGGGAGGTGGGAAACCCGAAACAGCAGGTTGAACAGGAGGCAACACTACAAACAACCCTGGCGGAGAAGTGTTTTGCGGTTGTAGGGTAATCGCTTTAATTGTCTGCTGTATGATCCATTTTCCGTAAGGAAAACAGTTGCAGAAGCGGCACCGGGCGTCATCTTTTCCCGGTGTGCACACGGCGGCAGTAGTAGCTTCAGCGGGAATCTGACGTGCTGGCTCGGATTCACGTACATTATTTCACGAGCATTATTGGAACTGCTTTCTAATTGAGCTGTTTTTTTCTCTCCTATTTTGATTTACAGGTGAGTTGAGTTGATGCCTTTTCCGATGCTGTTTCGCCGATGCATAATTTGTTTGGTAAGAAGGTGTTATGATTGAATGCAAGAGTCGGCCAGAAACGCGTGCAGAAAAACAAGGACCCTTTTTTTCGGTAGAACCCCATCAAATATCGATTACTTCCTGCGTTGAAACGTAAAAATAAAGGGTTTTAGCTATTAAAAGGCCTTCATTTATTCACACCTGTTACGTGTGGTAATGGCCCAAACATAATTACTGAACGACCGTTTACCAGCAAACGTTTCTGCTTTCGTCCTTGATTGCATGGATTGTAGCGCGAAGAACAATACGAGCTTCAACATTTCTTGGTCCAGAATTGTTCCTGCAAAGTTTTGGGCAATCACTACTATGTACCGTTCTCTGGCATGACCCAAATTCAGAGATTCATAAAGACATTAAAACATTACAACCGAACATTAAACGAAACATATGCAACACGTATGCAGAACCGGACTGCCGTGTGAAGTTTGTAAAAGTGTGAAACATTGAAACTACCGTTAAGTGGAAGGTTGTGAGACTACGCACTAAGCGTCAATCGGGAAAGCATACGCCTGAAGAAAGAGTCACCGCGTGCTACAATGTCGCACTTCTTAACGGCACTTCCTGCGGGGCGACAAACAATCGAACAACACAGTACGTTCCGCGCGGTGAGAAATCACCGGCTACCGTGTTTTTGTGTGTGAGGCCACATTTTTGTGGCCAAAACAAAAAAAGGTTCCAACTCTACCTGGAGACGTTTCGGACGGCAGAAGAAGCAGAAGAAATGGGTCAACTGGCTCAGTTTCGGCCGGTAGAGGCGAATCATTCCGTGGGACCCGCCGGCTCGGGCACACCACGTGAGCGGAATCGGTAATGAGAAGTGGAGAAACACACACGCCGGCACTTGAAATCATCCACGCCACGCGGTTTCGGCATGCAACATTCCCGCGAAATGCGATGCAGTTTGGGTCGCTCATTGAAATGCAATCGGTGCTGGTGGTGGCCCTTTCCGAGTGACGGTGTGATGATAATATTTGAAATTTCTCTGCCGCATTGCTGAGCTCAGGTGCGCGGTTGGTGTGGGGAATGAGAGAGAGAGAAAGAGAGGTGGAGATTTTATTAACATCTTTATTTGTAGCTCAATTAAGGGTGTAGAATGAGTGAAGGCATTCCGATTGGATGGTGGACAAGAAGAAAATAAATTGCATTGTGGTATTGTTTTAAGATGTTATCTTTTTCTTAATGGTTCTTACATTGGAAACAAAATCTTGGCAAGATTTTATAGAGAAGACACGGCCGAAAAACGAATGAAATATAGTTAATTTTTTTTTTATTAAAAGAAAATTTTCGTTCTTCCGGACGCAGGGCATGGTATTCTTCTTTTTGGCTTAACGACCTGTAAAGTGAAGACTGCCATTTCTGGACCAAATTTAATGGCACCATATTAAATTTAAACCTAGGACCTGCCGTGGGAAGACCACCGCTGCTGTTGCCTCTATCATGGACTTGCTTCTAAGACAAAACTTTTATACCAAATAATTCGGAAAGTCTCGGCCAAGACTTCCTGGAGATGTGATGCCAATGAAGGACTAGAAGATCCATTGCAACACATTTCCTTGAAAAGTTATTGAATACGTCGGCCTAAAGTCCTTGCAGTAAACTCAATAGTCTATCGTATTAATTGATATTTTTATTAATGTTCTGACATACTTTAAACTGTGTTCCCAGTTGATTTGATGCAGCAATGGACAATAATTCCTTTTAAACTTAGAACAACGTCCAGTGATGTGGTATTTGTCACTAATAAACTGATGAGGAAAAACCGTCTTTTGCTTAAATGCTAGACCATCCGTCCATAGCTCGAAGAAAATTCTATATAAGATAATAATTATTAAACTAAACTTCAGTCGAAGGATTTCAAGCCTGAGCATTACAAAATCATACGGAATTAAAATTTGAAGACCTGAAAATATATTTCCGATGATTTGGGCGTCTTCTTTGGGTGAAATTTTTAACTTACCACAGGATAAATAAATGGAATTCCAAGACTTTTCACATATATGCTTTCAGGACCTTGAGTTCTTTGAACAAAACGAAGAACTATCTGTATCACGAGTCCATAACATAACCGAAGGTGCTCCATCATTTATGTTTGAGACTTCTTCATTGGTACAACAACCACGAGAGGTCTTGGCCTGCTATTTCTGGATTTCTGTGACTTGATATTACCCGTAGTTGGATAGTCAGTCCTGCCCACGTGGAGGCGGTCTGTTGATGTTTGAGACTACCACAGCTATTATATGTGTAGAATGCATCTTATCTTTGAATGTTACTTTAAAAAATACTAGACAGTTTGCATCGTACAGTATTCCCAGAATATCCTTAATTTGTGCTCCAAAATGAAATTGTGTCAAACTACATTAAGTTGCCGAAACAAATGATGCTTTTGATTCGAAACTCAAACAAAGTCATTTTTCACCAGTAATTGAAACGAATTGTGCCAACAATGGGCGAGAGACGATTTTTCCACGTCTCGCCAGTACGCTTATCTACAAGCTAAGAAAGCTCGCACAAAACAATACCGTATCATGCGTCAATTACAAACCATACGGTACTCTGGCCACTCACGCCTCAACATACAGCTTGACGGTATACGTACAACATATGCCTACACGTGGCCTTAGCCCGACCGCTGCCATGCTTCTTCCCAACCCGTAACGCGTAGTGTAGATTTATGGTTGCACGATGCTGAAGAAAAAATACTGTTGTGTACGGAAAACTATTGAGAGGGGGAAGTGGGGTTGGTTTGGGGTTTGGTAGACGCTATGAACCAACATTAAACACAACGGAGAACAATCTCATAACCATAATCATGATCATAATCGTGCAGTGCAGAAGAGTGTCGTTGTTTTTCTTCTCTTGATGCGTAAAGAGCTGGGAGAAAGAAGCTAGATGTAATTTCTATAGAATTTCATGGAAAAAACACTACAATTGTGTCGTTACTGGCAACTAACTAGAAGCTTGACTATAATCTTGAAAAACACGGTTTAGAAGCTAAGACAGCAGATGAGAAAAAACATCCCCGGAGAGAAGAAAAAGCAAGAACACTAAAGAAAACTGCCACGAATGAATCACAACAGTGCAGTCATGTGCAGTGCACAGACGGCTGACTGCGCCTGCATTGATTTATTCTCCACCGGATCGAGTGCATATCACATTAATGCCCAAATGAGGAATCGCTGCGCGACCATTTCAAACTCCACCGTGCATCGTGCTGTAGAACACTCCCTACTGGTGCTAGCTGCTCCAGCCCATGTTAGAATGTAGAACGCGCCGGAACACATAAAAACACGGTCTTGGAAAAATGGCTGGCCGGATCTTGATACTGCTACAGCCGGTTGTGAGACGATCAGAACGAACTGCACTCCAGCTGCATCCCAAATGGGCAAAAGAAGCAGCAAGATTAATGTAAGAAATTGTCTAGTGGGGTTTTGGGGCGTTGGGTGATTGTGGAGAGGAAGCGAAGCAAAAACACAACATGATTCCCCATCTCTCGGTGGTTTTCTGTACACGTGCACTAACACCAGCTTACTGTCACGTGCACCGACAGCTCCAAGCTTTTGCTAGTGTCTGTGCACCGTCGAAGATTCTGCTCCCCAGCCAGCAGACCAACCAGCTCGGCAGCATAAATCTAGAGGGCGAACGGGGTGTTTCCTGAGCGGTGAGGAACGGGGGATAGAACAGATCCGTTAGAAAAACTATGATCTAGCCGCTAAGCTGTAAAACACGGGGGGGGGGGAAGCAGAAGACAAGAAGAAAAGATCATTTGTGGAGCGAAATTGCATGCAAGAGAGCATGCCACAAAAAGCCGGGAGTTTAAAGCAACATAACAACATCTCGCTCGTCCGGATACTACTAAGGTACGGCCAACATTCGGCGTCCATAGTTAGGACGCGAAAGCGAGCGCGAGAGAGAGAGAGAGAGTCTCTCAAAGTCTCCGCGTCTAAGCGCGCACTAGTAAAAAACTGATCAAATAACACGCCAACCGCCAAGGTGCTAACCCTCACGAGCGGCTCATAGTACCACGAGTTTAGGCCTAGGTCCTAGAGAGCGAACGCGTAGGGCGTGCATAAAATGTTTGGCGAGAGAAGAATGCATTTTGGTAGCATAAAAACTCACCATCGCACCACCCCAGAAGAGCGAATGCGGGAGAGTACGAGAGAAGACACACCACACACAAAAAAACGGCGGCTCTCGTGTATGTTGCCGTTGCGTACCGTTGCTCGATGCTGCTGGGTCGCCGAGGGGTGAACAGGCAGGTGGTGGTGGTGGTGGTGAAAGAAGAGATGTTGCACGCGAGTAACGGGTGTTACGTGCTAAATGGGGCTGACGGTACCGGCGCATGAATGGAACGAAGCAGGACAGCAGGCACCGACCGAGGGAAACGCACTGCTCGCGCTCGCTTCTCCATCGGCACTGGCGTGTGTGCGTGTGGGCGAGAGGGGACGGGGCGGGGGTTGGTCGACGGGCACGGGGAGAAAAACCCGAAGAGAGCGCGCGCTGGGCTGGCTGCCTGGCTGGCTGGCTTCAATGGTGGTGGAAATATTATGTTTTGTATTTTCTCTATGGACCAGTCTTAAGCCGTACCTCGTATCGAACGCATCGAGCGATTCGATCGATCGTCGTCGTCGTCGTCGTCGTCATCGTTTTTCGCCGCCCATCGTCTTCGTCATCATCGTCATACAGCCGTGCCTCATCGTTACGTCACCGCCTGGTACGCCGTTTTTCCGTTCTGTCGTTGTCGCTCGCAGTTCGTACGGGGCTTTTCGATCGCGCACAGAAGAACACATTCCTGCCGCAAGCTAGGGGTTCGTTCCTTGTTGTGACCCAGTGCGAATTTCGCGGGTTCGCGATCGATGTTTGCCGTAGTGTAGTGGCGATAAGCGATCCTTGTTTTGGGTGAACCAGATGGGATGGTTCTGGGATGAGTTTTCCCAACCGAGGATTACCAGTGACGGCCAGATCAGTGAATTTATTGATGTGATTGCAAGCGTTAAATATTTATTTACAATTGCATACGTTTGAGTGCTAATTTCTCATAGTGTGAGTGCATCGAAATTCTTAATACAAAAAATTTAACCAAGATAATTATAGCAATCAAAGTTGATTAAAAATTAATTTAAGAGTAAACAATGATGGTAATTTAAAATGATTGGTGAACAGAAAAACAAACCGAACAAAATATAAAAAGTTAAGTGATAAAACCCGAGCATTACGAAATGATAAATGATAATTATACAAGAAAAAAGTAGTAAAATACGCAAGCTCACTGGCAAACAACAACGCCGGAGAGAAAAAAAGTGATAAATTGATGTGTCTTAATAAAAACCGGTTGGTAAAAAGAGAAAAAGGTAGCAAAAGCAGCAGCAGCAGCAGCAGCAGACCAAAATGTTGATCGAAAGATAACCAGCAAACAAGTAAAAGAAAGTTTTCGGTGCAAACAAAATTCGAATGAATGATACAAAGTAACGTAAAGAAAAAATCCCTCCTGAAGTGTGAAGACAAACGAAACAAAGTGCGTGAATAAATGAGCAGCCACAGTAGCAGTGAAACGCATTGTCACCGATTGTCGCGAGTGAAACAACATGCAAACGCACACAAAGTTAACTAGAAATCCTATAAGGTACATGTAAAAAGTATCTCTTTAGGAAACGCACAAAAAAGGGAGATAAATATACTAGAGAAGAGAGCGCAAAAAAAAATTAACACAAACTCACAGAAAAACAAAGATCGGGTTAAGTGTCTGCGTGTGTGTCTGTCTGCCAAACTTTGTGCGTCTGTCCCCCCACTGCATCCGTTTATCCGATCGCCACCAGATTCGATTCCGAACGGCCAAATTCGTCGACTGGCTCAACCACGATCACGATCTAGCGCTGGCAAAGCGGTGAATTTGTGTTGCGTTTTCGTGGCACGATCGTGGGCCACACGACCAACGCCGTGGACGACGGCCCGATGACGATCAAACATCGCCGATGACGATGATGATGATCATCATCATCGTCCGCATGATGACGCTGATTCGTGCCGTGCCGGTGATCGGTGTCGGTGAAAAGTGAAGTGAAAGAAGCATTAAAAAATTTCACCTTACATAACGTCACATTAAGTTAACACATCGAATCGCACCCTTTCCATCGGTGCCGCGTGCGGTTTCGGCCGTCCGTCTCCGTACGCCTGATCGGAACCGGACTGGACAATCCTGCCTTCTCCTGCTCCCGCGGCCATCCCACGAAAGCGAGCGAGGAAAGGCCACGCTTTTTTTTTGGTGCTCCAACCCGGTGTGCGTTCGATATGCCCGCGCGGTCGTCTGTATGTGTGTGTGTTATTTATGCGTAGGAAATGCACCCTCCGATAGTGGATTGATACGAAATTAACATAATAACAGCGAAAATGTGATTCGAAATTTGAATTCATCCTCGGCTTCTACATTAGTATTGTTGTTCCGTTTCGGTCCGGAAACACGCCGGCCAACGCGAAAGATGATTACGCATACGCAATCCGTGAGCCTTGCTCACGCGAGTGACCAACGTGTGTGGAACGTGTGTGTGTGTGTGTGTGTTTCTCTGTGTGGCTGTTATGGCGCGCGGGCCTATCGTGGAGCAGCTCGTTTGTAAAGTTTGATGATGATCTTTGGTCGCCATCTTTTGTGGCGACTTTTTGGTGATCTTTTCCTTGGTGACCGTGTTAGACAAAAAGAAAAACCCACTACAGAAAGTAATACAACGAAAAACACGCATATCGTCCCGGAAAGTCCCGAGTGTGTGCGTGCGTGTGTGTCCGAGCGAAACCTTGAGCAAGGCTCGCAAATGTCACCTTAAACGTGGGAATAGGTGTCCGAAGTCGCCAGATGTGGCGCTTTTCTCTTGTCCTGTGTTTTGTACGAGTGATTAATGTGTGGCTGGACCAGCTTGGAGAAAATGTCATCCGATGAAAGTGATATGGATGGTCCGCTGCGGGGCGGGATGTAGCGGAATGGGTGGTGGCTTGATTAGATACCGTTTCATATGCAGATTCTCAGCGAAAAAGGATTTCCAATTTCTTGGGTGTATGTTTTATGTGGACTGAACAATGTGTGAAGCTCTAATTATGAGCTCGTCCCAAGATTTGATATCGTTCTGTTTGAGTTGATCAGCATCGAATGAAGTGTTGGAGCCACCAAAGAGTGGTTTGTTGAAGTTGCATTATACATGACGTCCGGTTTGGTTGTTACATAATTGAGGAAAACTGATTATTCCGAAGAGAAATTTGATAGCGTTTATTTAATGATTTATTTATTTGATTTATTCAATCTGATAAACATAAACATGACACATGCTGTTCGCGAATCGTTGTCACAAAACCTAGTCCAAGCGATCCTCCCCGCTGTCCATCTTCTTTTGTGTGGTGTATTTTATGCACAGCCAATTATTAAATTTGCTTTGAAGTAACTAGGGACAAAGCAGTCGACAGGCTGTAATTGAATTGTAGTTTGATTCTTTGAATTTCAACCCTGAAGGAAGATAGTTGGAGATGTTGAGGAACATCGTCAAGAATTGTGAAGGACCGATTTCAGTTTTACAACGTCTCCTTCCTTTTGAAGGAAGACGAGCTTCTAAAACAGTACCAATGCCAGTCAAAGTCAGCGTTGAGCGACAGTGACTTGAAGCAGGAGCTGATGACGATTTTCAAGTCTAGTTAACGCCTTCTTGGTATTATTGGAATAGTACTTGGATCCTGGACTAGCTAGATATTGTTGTATAAAAATGGCTGTTCTTATCTGGGATGACGACTTTCATGTGACATCCACTTAATATCGAGTAACTCGTGGCCCAAGCAAAGAATATCATTAGGCGATGAACAAGTCGTCGATAGAAGAGACTCTGATCGGACCCAGAGAACTGACCAAAGCGACTAATAGAATATATAGGACAATCCTTCCTTTGTTCAATCAGTCTATAGCTAAGACAAAGTGCAATCTGATCGTTAAGGTTCAGAAAGCACTAAGTGAACTGGCTTAGAGAGACTCCAGAATTTCTGTATTTTTGCAAAATACTTCATGTCGGCAGGAATTCTGTCTACAAACACTTAATTATTTGAATTTAAATATCTCTTCAAATGCTATCATTCAAAACTATTCAAAATCCTAATTCAAACTCGAAGTCAAACTATTTAGGCACAACTATTTAGACAAACAACTAGACCCTTTTGGCTTCTACTACCGAAGAACTGGAGACAATGTTAAGCAAGCCTAAAAAATTTGAACTATTTTGTTTAAACTATTTGAACGAACTTTGATGTCCGATGCGAATCATGAACAGCAAGCTTTTATCAACGACCAATGAGCCCCTTTCCACCCATCCCTTGAACCCTTACTTAGTCCACTGCACTAAGACGCCTCATCTATTGCAGTGTGATTGATTGTACATCATCCCCGCGCACGTTCACCATCATTCGCAGTGGCCTCATTTGCGCATAATCCCCATTTGGTTAGGAAGCATAATTTGATCACGGGGGAGAAAAAATTGCATTACCCACACCCCCGCTACATCTTCCTCCGGTTCCCCAGCAGGAAGCCGCTCCTGCCGCTGTGATCCACAGCGAGCTAACAAATGCGAACGCTGAGTGGCGCTGAGCCTTCGCCGCTCTAATGGTGAAACGTGCGCTTTGGCTGCCTTGTGCCGAATTATTTTGCAATGACCTTTCTGCAGCCTCCGCTTCCGGCCTGTGATGACGTTGTGATGAGTCCGGAAGGCGAGGAAAAGCCACCGCACCCAAATGCACCCTCGCAGTTGGGGTGGCGCTGGACCGCTTGCACGGGAAAGCATAAATGAATTAAGAAGTCACTCCATCTTCCAGCTGTTTCCCGCATGTTTTGGTCGGCGTGTGAGCTTGCGTGAGGGGTTTTCTTTTCTTCATTACTCCTTCATCTCTTTCTCGGGGTGGGATGCTCCTACATTGCTCCCACACAAGGAAAAAACGGTACTTTTGCCTACTTCTACGTGCGCCGGGTGGGTGGGAGTGAATTTCCCGAAATAATAGCCCTACGCATGGGATCAGCTGGACGGGGAACGCGGAATGGATCGGATTAGGATCGGATGAAGATGGAGAGCGTCGTAGCACCGACATGAAAAAACTGCCCATCATCCCATCTCAGCTCCCCGGGGTTGGAAACCACCCTCCATCCTCTGGGCTTCCCCCACGAGCGCCGGCTGATTGGGGAAACCGAAAATGTAGGCCAATTAAGGCCAGCCAGCCGCCAAAAACGGCATCATAACGGCATTCGTGAGCAATTGCTACTCGCATCCGCATGTGCGCCGGTATGGGATGGGAACTGGGCAGCTGAATGCTGAATGAAAACTGCACAAGCCTGCACGGTGGTAGATTCGCCTTCTTTTTCCCGGGGAGAACCAGAGTGGAGTGGTTAGCTTCTAAGGCCGACGGACCGCGATGGATAATGGATGATCGCATCGGACCGGACGCTTTGATGGAGGCACATCCTCTGTGCCGGTGGGTGGGTAGGTTTTTCTTCTGTGGCGATGATACACCGCTTTATTGCGATATTGTTCTCTTTTGCTTTCCTTTGCGGAGGGGAGTCTTTGGAGCATGTTTTCCCGAAGCGGCAGGAATGAGCATACAATCAGCAGCAGATTCGTGTCAAGCGAGCTACCGAAGGAATGATAAGTGTAAGGAAATAAGGGACCGAAACAGGACTATCAATCATGCTGACTTATCGTACAAGAGCTTTGATTCGATAAGTTGGAACATCCAATGAATAATAATTGATATAATTTGTAAAGGGAAAATGTTGAGTTTGACTTATTTGTTTATTAATCTTGCTTCTGTTGTTGTGAGGACTTATCATGTCCAATAGCTCTGGAACATCGAATGCGCTTAACTAATGTCTTTAAATTTATTTTGTTTCCTTTTTTCTTAAACAACAATTTCGAGATATCAAGGAAAAAGCAAAATGCTTCCAAATTTAGTAGCCAAGATAAAAAACTTTCTAACTTTGACAGTCCACGAAAGCTTCCTTCAGTTACAAGATTACCGAAAAGGCTTCTCAACTAGCCCCAACATTGCTCCTGGCAACTTTTCATTCCAACCCGGCAGCGCGCGTTCGATTCGATCACGCAAACAATAAAGGGAAATGCATTTCACGTTTTGTTTTGTTGTCGCTTCCTTTCTCTCTTGCTCGTGGCCTGTCACTCTTTCCCTCTATCGCTGTGCACTCTTCATCAAACAGCCCCATGCACGAACGCAATAGCAAAGACGCCTTACGACGAACACAGTACGATGCGTACGATGTTGGAGCTCGTCGTCTCTTTGGAGTGTGATAGAGATGGGGGGAGGAGGACCTCGTGGATGGAAAATGGGGGTCGGTGGCACAGTGATATAACACACATAACTTTGCCACCCGTCGTGCACCGTAGGCTAGGGAGCTCCCTCGAACCTTTGCCCATTCGTACGCTTCCGAGCAGTGGTAGAAGCAAAACAGCAAAAGAAACAAAACTTATCTTAACGACGAACGAACAGGGCCCCAAAGTGTTTTGCTGGTGCATGCTTTCCACCGGCCAGCGTGTTTATGTGTGGCCCCAGCCGAGCGTGACTACACGGCTTACGGTACATCTCATCATCAGCGGATCATGATCATCGGCAGAGGCCATTTCCATCTGCTTTCCCGGAGTTCCAGCTTCGCTACGGGAGGATGTTCTAGCGAAGTGCATGTTCCGTATCGTGCCGAGTCGAAAATACAAAAAAAAATGTTTTGCTCCCTAATGGGATGGTCTGCATGGTCCGCGCTAGTTCGCATTCTCGGGGACTGATGTTCAAGAGCTGTGATGAGACCTTACATACATGTCTGTTTTTTCCAAAACAACGTCGGCTACTCGATTGCTAGTAGTAGAACCGTCCCATTTCCCTCATGATCTAGCTGCACTCAGCAGTATCTAGTCATAACTTTAACATGACGCCAAACATCTTAGTCAGCCCATGTTTTAGTACCAAATTTGGCCAGATTTTTTTCCCCCAATCCAAGAGCTCCACCCTTAGCGGATCGACCGGTTGTGGTGTGGAAGATTTGTTTTGCTATCTATCTCTTCGCTAGCAGCTACTGCACCAAGCCAGCGTGTACGGTCGGTGTTGTCTGGGTTCTATAAATACAGGATAAACGCAGCATTCGCTGGAACACATCACCGTGCAACTGGTGGGGAGATGTTGACTGGTGTAGCTGTAATGCTGCAGGACAGAAACATCAGGAACAGGGAACAGTCGATCCCGACGACAAGAGACCTCCAGTAGAGCATCCACGGCGGGAATGTTATTTTGGGGCATCAGGCGCGACATCACGTTCACTGCAGTGAAAGGTGGTTGTTCTATATATAAGAAGAACATTTTTGCTAGATGGATAAAAGAGGTTGACAATAAGATGAGGACAGGAACATGGGTCTGCAGCAGTTAAAACAATCTGATTGAGTTTAAAAGATGTTTAAAGCAGTTAAAGAAGATTTACTTTGAATACTTTAGAGAATCAGGTCTGAGTAACGCCGTTATTTTGAGTTATTAAAAATACTTGATTGGATGGTTAGAGCTTGTGTTAGCAACATCGATTTAAATTTTCAAAAACCACACACAACGTCACATGCTTTTTTTCACGCATTTCTTCAAGCCCATCCACTCGATCCTAACGCCCAGGCTTCCGTAAGCAAATTGCACAACGGGACCAAACCATGTGGCGAGTTAACGATGCATCTTCGCCAAACCTACTGACACACAGAGGCGCCCGCCTTTGCCTGTGTTGGTAGCCCGGGGTAGTTAAACGCCCGATGAATCCGATGCACCGCCTGCTCGTGCCTTCCCCCAGGGTTCCACACTAGCTCACGTAGGCAGCTAGCACACAAAAAACCGCAACTCACTGCACCGAGACGATGTCGTTGCCCTGCAATACAACCAGTCTCTCTCGCTCTGTATTGTCCGTACCCAGGAGAGAGGTTTCACGGTGTTGCTCAGCTTCGAATGCACTCTATGCACTCGACAAGTGATGAGGTAATAATCTCGCCGAATGGAACAGTGGCCCGTTCAAGTGCAGTGCAATGCATGCTCGCATCCTTATGCAAAATTAAAGCCAGAGCATCTCTTCAACAACTGTCTCTCTCTCTCTCTCCGGCTCCGACACTCCGAAGACTCACGTCCACAGAATAATAAAACAAGTCTCTCTATGTGCATCTTTTTGCGTCGTTCCGAGCGAGATTCCTTCGGATGTTTCCACCAGCAACGCGCCAACTCTGCCGTTAAACCTGTTCTATGGGCTCTTTTTCCATTTCCTTTCCTACGCGGGCGGGCAGAAGGATGGCGGTATCTGTGGTATTATATCATCACCCTTTCCCATCATCTTCCCCATCCGCACCTCCTCGCACGATGCAATGTTTTCCGCCCTTCGTGGTGCGCGCGCGTGTGTGTGTGTGGATTCCTTTTTTGCACTGCACTTTTCTCTCTCTCTGTGTCGTTTCGCCTGCTTTTGCCGGTGCGTACTCGATGCAACATATGTGCGTGCACATTTTCATTTAGTGTGTCAGTGGTATGTTGTTTTGATTTCGGTATTCGGCTCGGTTACCGGCCCTGGGGGGGGGGGGGGGGGGGGGTGGGGTAGGACTTGGGAATGCAATTGCGTGCAATGGATGGGGTAGCGGTGTGCGTATACGCACACGGAATGAAAATGTTGGCCATTCGTTGGCCTAGGTTGTGTATCGTGCATCCCCAAGCAGGATGTGCAATCGCTTATTGATTAGAATGCATTACTGGTTAATTGGATGAGTTACGGGGGCTTTACCGAACTGCGCAACTTGCACAACTGTTGATGTTTAGTTGGAGACGATGGAATTGCTTAAATCATTATTAAATAAATTTATAACTATTACAAATTTAAGAAATGTAGCTCAATCCAAGTCTACAGTTACGGATTAATTTCTTCTCACATACAACGACCAACAGCGTATCGAAACACTCACAGAGACGCACAGATGGCCCATGGTCAGATGTACTAAAAATAAAACCAATCCCCTTGTTTTAGATTACTCTTCCTTAGAACACTATCCTTTCCACCACCTAACTGCAACGTCCAACCGAATCAACATCCAATCCAAATGTGTGTTTACCGCTTCTCCCTTAGCGCAAATGTGCCCTTCTTGCGATTGATTAACCCTTCTTCCTATCGATGCACTTCATTACGCTTTGATGCAGTTGAAGATGGCACGGAAAGCGAAAGTTGAATCGCTACAGACATACTGGCATTAGTTTATTTTTATATAACTTTACATCTTCGTTTGTGAAATCCACGATCGGTTCGTTGTTACCAAAGCATGTCTGACGTGTGACTTCAGTTCTTCGTTTACTGTAGCGAACCACTTAAATTGTACCGCAGTACGTCACTGGACCCGGTGCAACCATAGCGAGCGGACGCTAAAGTAAGTCGCATTTCTGCTAGCTGTCCCTCTTGGGCTGGATAATGCAGCGCTGCACCAGGGATGCAGACGTCTGATTGCTTTTGCCCCACTGTCCCAGTGACCTCACGCGAAGCGAACCTCAATCATCTTGCCATCTGCATGCCGGGAGGCTAAAATTAGTATCGCCATCTTCGTGCGGTGTTTCTTTCCCGGGTAGGGCAATCGCTTCGTTTTCTAGCATTCCAGTGTTGCTGGAACTAAAGTCCAGTAGATGTCCTACACTAGGTTCTTTTTTTAAACCTGGTTGAGTCAGGTTTTCCCTTGAATTCATTTGTCTATTTGCGTTTTGCCGATTTAACTTGCCTATAAATATTGAAACTTAATGCATTCTGTACTGCAAATATGTATTGTTAACTAACAAAACGATACTGCTTCCAGCGTTGCGGAATGCTACTATCTGGTGTTAACGTTTGCTCACATTTCCAAAGTGAAGATGGTGGATTCCGATAGAAAAGAAAAACAACAAACCCGAAACAAACCTCCTTAGTCACGTGACTAAACCATCCAGGAGAAAGTCAGTCAGGAACCCCCTAAATCAAAACTACTGCTATCCCCTCCATTCACACAACTCACTCGTCCGTGAGTTCTGCCAGAAGGCACGTCGCGTATGGGTTTTGACGAAATATCAATCCAACGAGGAACGTAGACAGAACGTACTCCTCCAGCAAAATAACGATAAACATGAAACCTTTCCCTAGAACCCCGCGAGCCAGCGAATGGAGCCGGAAGTCAAATAACACAAACTACCCGCTAGCATTCCGAAAAAAACAACACGGAGGCACGCGTTTGCGTGATGAATGAATTACGATATTTCGTGTTTCGCTACTACGCGCGGCGGCCATCAAACACACGATTGGTCGCTCCTTTTTGGTGGGTTTGACTGGTAGCAGTAGCAGGAGTAGTAGTAAAAGAAAAGTGCATAACTATAGGGCCGGAAAATAAGGTTCTAGCATTTTATCGTTCGGTAGTTTCTTCCTTAGTTCGGGAGTCCTGAGGGATTTAAGGATAATATTTTATTTTGTAAAGCTATGCAAAAGGAGCATGATGTGTGCTAAAGGATGGGACAAAATTTATTCCATATGTTTGATTAAAATATTAAAATATTATTGAGGATTTTTCGTCTAATTGAATATAAAATTTAACCTCTAAATTTCTTCATAACAGCTACTAAGCTTCACATATTGCGTCTTAAAGTCATCCTCTTTAAAACAAACGCCTCCCAATATCCTTACTTGAAGAATGTCTACTGACAATCCACACCGTCGATGTGTGCGTGTGTTACAAAAGACCGCCAAAATGGCTCGTCTGCCTGGCTCCATGCTGTCCGGCTTGCAAGAACCCTCTTTCCACTCACGCTCAAGTTTCGTCTTCTTCTTGCAACAACACACACACACACACCACGCGCACTCTCTTGAATGGGCGCGCGCACACACACACATCCTGGCTGGGTAGGGAAAACTGCAACGGGAAAATGTATATTTTTCTTCAAGCCATCGTCCTACGGGCAGCTTCCACCGTTCCCTTCGCACCAACCCCTTGCAATAATCGATTCATTTTTATGTACTATCTTTCATTCCACACGTACATAAAGCCACGCGGACTTCCTTCTGCTGAGGCTCGCAAACATGCAGCAGCAGCAGCACAGTCGCTGGTCGTTGGCTTTTTGTGCCTTGGAACCTAGCAGAGTGCTCACCCAGCGTGGTGGTAGTTAGGGGATACGAGAAGCGACGGAAAGCGTGGTACAATGCTGGAGAGCATGTAGTTGCACCCTGTGTGTCCCTGTGTTCCGAGCCTCCAGCAAAATCAGTGCCTGCTGGCAGGAAGGAAAAGCGATGGGCGGATGAAAAACTTCCTACCGATAACCGGAGTGTTTTTCTTCGATGACGCTGTCTCTGTGTTGGTGTGCTGGCGCGAGAAACAAAAGCAGGAAATGCAAGTCGCTCGAAATGGCACCGTACCGAGTTCCGTTTAAGGTTGGTGCTCTCGATACTATCGGGCGTCACTGTATTCCAACGCCCACAAGAACTTTTCATCGTGTTTTTTTTTTGTTCGTTTTCTTACCCCAAAGAACATCGTTCCTCACCATGACGTTCGGGATAGCTCTGCCAGCTCGTATGTGCCCATTCACGTCTTGTCGAACATATTTAAGAGCAAAACTTGCTTCGTTAAAGGGAGTGTTGCCGCCAACTATGTGGACCAAGAAAATGGTGGCATGGGGTTGGAGGAATTGATAGAATATGATAGCTTGCATCGTACACCCTCGCAACACGCTGCCACGGGGAACAACGGCAATGAAAGAAAATTGCATTAGACCGCAAGGCGGAAACCAACGGCGACGATGGGCCGATGGTCGGTGTAGGGTTGATGGAAAATTATATCTGTCCCGCTGTGTTTGCGGCTGAGATTTTCTCCACCCTCCATTTTTCTTTTGTCTGATTATTTTCTTTGCCAACTGTGGCTGTGAGCGAATTGTATGGTTAGAAAAAATGTCGCCAGTGAATGGGGAGTTGCTGTAGATGCTATCACATTAACAACACACTTACTGATGTTTACAATGAAGCATATTTTTCGGGGAGTCCTTTTATATCAAAACTTATTACAAAATCAGAATGTCTTAGGGCTACAACTAACAATTTGTCACTCCTTGTTCTCCTCTTCGAAAGCATGATCTTAGCCATCAATGTCATCAACCAAATGTCAGACAATATTGCTGAGTTTTGCTGTTTTTGGGTGATGGGGATCAATTGTCACTCCGTCTTGTCGATAAAATTATTGGATAATGTCTTCCAATAGAGGTATTCCCCAACATTCCAGTTGTCGCTTCTGAAATCAGTTGTGGGTCTTTTTGATTAGAGATATGCTCACCATCTCCAATATTATCGACAAGTTAAGGGAGTTCTAAGTAAATTTTACATGGACAACATCAAGCATCAGGCAATACGAATTCTACAATACGATACAGTGTGGTCGGAATCTGTAAAAGTCAGATAGTATTGAGCTTCAAACAGTGGTAACTGGCCATTAGGATTACTTCGTCGCAATAGTCTATTACTTCTTCAAAAGGACTCTTGACTAGATAACTAGTACACAGGATTAACGAATTTTAATTCATATATGTCTACCAGTTTTTCCAAAGACCTTTCAACAATGCTGTAAATGAAAGGAGCAAAGTAACCGATATCAATCTTACGACGTTATGGAAATCCTTTCGCTGAGTAATCACCACCGCAAGCACTACCGTTCCGCTACATACATTGTACATACTGCGAAAGATCCCTCCGCCGGTCGGCCAGCTTCATAAACATGCAGTAACATTATTTATCGCTCACCGACAGCTGTCTTACTTTTTTTCTTGCTCATCCAGATAAAACCGTTCACAAGTGCACAGGGTGTCTGTCGTGTAAATGCCGTCGCTGGGAATGCAACACCACCCATGGACCGCCAGTGAAACCAAGTGCATCGGCGTGCGGTGGAGTGTGGTGATAAAGTAGTAGCGCCAGGAACGTGTCGCAGGATTTAGTGTAACGTGTGATGAAACCTCCGAGCTTCAGCTAGCTTCGCACTGCTTTACCACCAGTGTTTTGTGTTCTTCGGTGCAAAACAAGGATAAACCACCAGCATCATCAGTTTACAGCGTGTGTCAGTTTGTGTGTGCGCGTTGTCTAGTTCTCCCTGCAAGTGTGTGATTCTGCAGCAAATCTTTATTTTAAACCTTAAAATCACTTCCACAAGATCAACCAGATCTATTGTTTCGTGAGCTCGTGCGTGAGTGAATGTGTCGGTGAAGTGAGCAATAGAAGCGCCGGCAGAGAAACGGCACACGGTTTTGTGTTCCGACTTACGCATCTACAATAGTGTTCGTGTGCGTGGCACGATCGCGAGCCGCGTTGCATAATTCCCACCCGAAAAAAAACAGACCTATCATAATAGCAACCTTTCATTTGCTAATGAAGTGAAAGAGCACCGAAAAAAAAAACGCAAGCGGACGCAAGCGAGTGACTGCCCAACCATCAACGGCGGCAGCAGCAGCAAAAAACGCGTTTACGGTTTTGGATTCAGTCTGCCAAACCGGCCAAACTGTCGGCGAGGAGGTCCACCGAAATTCGTGAAAGTCCACACAGCCCCAAACCGAACCGATCTTGGTGGGTAAAGGGGGGGTGAGCTGCGATTTACGTAAGAAAGCTTTCTTCGAGTGGGCCAGCCGTCAGTTTCCTTTTCGGTCAGAGGAGATTTCGGATTTTTTTCCTCCTGCGGATTGAGATTCGAGATCGTTCAAGGAAAGATACAGAAAACCTCAACGATTTGAGGGGGAAAAAAACATCGCTCAACAAGGAAATAAAACGCCTGTTTTGGAGATAAGAGATACACTCCCTCTCAACGCATGTTGCGCATCTTCGAACGGGTTCAGGACGGGCACTGCTCAGCTTAGATGACATTTACCTGGCGACTGATGGACAAAAACGGTCCAAACGCACGATAAATCAAGCTTTATATCTACAAAACTATGCAGCTTTAATAATCATTTTTCGAGCGTAGCAAAACGAAAACACTTCCCCACTGTGTAACATCCTAACATTCGTGTGCCTTTCCCGTACGGAGACTGATGGACAACGGTGTCGCGGGACCGCCGACCAGATAACATCCGCCACCAGGATTTTACGAGTGGTTTTTCTCCCGGTGGTTTCAAGATGGCGTTCGATGGGTCACTGCGTGAGTCGGGAAGTTTCTGACCACTGTCTGCCACAAGACCTTAGCTGCCTAAACGGAGGTGCCTAGCTAGTTGTGCCACAACGTTTAACCACCATAGACAGAACAAATCGAAAAAAACTGAAGTACAAAATAAGGTTCCGGAGCAGAGAACGAGCAGAGAGTGATACCGGACTGTTGACTGAAGTGTTTTAGAGAAGCTTTTTTGTTGTTGTGGTTTCAAACCCTTTCCCTGGACCTGGACCCGAGGCATTGTGTAGTGCCGCGTACGGGACACGCGGACCAATGTTTACACCGAGGATGTTTGAAATGTGGAGCAATGTTACGTCCAAGCTGGAAGCGCACATACCCATGCAAACGAATGTGCAAGCGTCCACCGTACAGAACTCGTCTAGCGGATCGATAAAAGGTGAGATCAAGGATCATGATGTGATTTAGACTAAGGTTCTGTTAAGTTAAACTTCCGACTAACAATGCTGTTCAGTGATAATCCTCCAGGTTATTTCTCTAGGTCCCAAGTCTATCTGTTTAACTCTGCTCATCTGTCTTAGGCTTCTCACAGCAGCCATTTAAGTCTCGATATCAGCGCCACTCATTTAAAAGCTATCTTAAAGGTGCCCAACATCCCAACATTCTCTTGATCTTGCGAACATTCCGACTCCGGTGTTGGGAAAGTCGGAGAGGTTGAGTAGAAGAACCATGAAATAAATCCCCGCACACAAAAGACATCGAGTCATCGTGACGCGATTCAGATGTAATGAAATAATTGAAATCAAAAGTAGCTAACGGATTCTGGGCGCAGAAGAAACCCCACTGGGCCCGAAAAGAAGGGGGAACGTTCCCGCGGTGTGCGTGAGCCACTCCCGCCTGATCTCCTGCCTTGGAGACGGGTATAAAGCCAAGAGAAAAGGTTGAAGGCTTGTGATCTTCCATTTCTGTTTTGCCTTCTGCGACCTTCCGCAAGCCTTCTACCACGCTCTTTCACACAAACACACACACATACACTTACTCTTCCGCTTCGTTATCTCGCGCGGAACAAAACGCGAAATAGTAACGGAGTCAGGTCCCGTTCCCGATCGGGACGGTTTTGTAGCCGAGACAGCCGCGGCCTAAGCTTTTCTTTGCACCGTTACGACTATCCCCCGCCCAACAAGGGGGTTGAGGTTGGGAGTCGGAAGAAAGCAGGGAATGCTGCTGCTTCTGATGATGATGAAGAAAAGGAAACGACAACAAAACCCGCGCCACATAGCGGTTGTCTGGTGCTATTAACAAATATGTTACACCTGAGAACAATTCTTGTTCTTCGTTCCGTTCGCTTCGTTTGCTTCAGCTTGCTCGCTTGCAAGTTTCCCGTTTTCTTTCGCCCCGGTTTTCTACCCCTTTCTGATCGTGCAATCGGAGGGGGGGAGGGGGGAGGCTGCGGCTGGATTAGAAAATGGTTTTTGTTCCCACTTTTTCTCTCGCTTCAGCCAGCCAAGCTCACTCTTTTGCACACGATCCGTTAGCTAGTTTTTCCAACTGTTTCTCACATGATCTTCTGCAGCTTTCCCGTTCTTGCCTGCGCTTGTGCTCAATGTGCTGGTAATGTTACCTTCTGGTGCGGCGTTTCCCCCCCCCCCCCCCCTTCGCTTTCCCTCTGTGCTATCGGAGTACATTTTATGTTCTTCCAACTTTCCCTGCTGCTACTACTGCTACTATTTCCTCCAGCAAACAGTTTCCACCAGTTTTGCTTTTGTTGTTGTTGTTGTTGTTGTTATTTTTCTTTCCGTTTCACGCTTCTGTGTTCGTGAATAGAATTTACCGTTGGTTTGCGTTTGCGCTGCCGGCACTGTGTGACTGTTTGCTGACTTTTTTTAGGGGGGTTTTGTTACATTCACCACTTTTCGTCTGTTTTAGTATTGCCTCTGAATTTGGAAATTGCTGCAGCTAGTGCTCTTGTGGTTGAGTTTTGGTAAACTTGCTTGCTTCCATATTAGTGTAATAGCTTAATCACGCAAACTTGTTTCTTAGTCTATGCATAGTCCGAATATAGTTACGATATCTTATTTAGTCATGCGACTAAAGTTATTTCAGCTAATATCCTGCCACTCACACAGCTACCACTTTCTGAGCAGTCCTTCGGCAATTATTTAAAACGCTTACCATGGTTATTGCAAAAGTTCTCAAATTTGTCGACTTTTCCTGAATCTTTCTTCATCTGATAATTTTGGTGAAGTTTTGCAAATTCCTGCACAACGTTGTGAGTTTGCACACACAAAACCTATGGATGCAAGGAACGGCAACTATGGCAAAAAGTCCCTTTTCTGAAACTTTGCAAACAATTGAAAGTTTGTAATAGCTATAAAATAATTGGATAAGAACAAAGAATTGAGATCTTTTCAAAAGCATTATTTTGGTTGTTGCAGAAACTAGTTGGGCGTTTCCTAGACGAAATCACTGTGCTCACTCAAGCACTGTCAGTCGTTAATCCTGATTCATATAGACTGTTTCACCTGTGATATGGTCAGATATTTTTTTACAACTATTTCCAGGATAGACCAGAATTTTATTACAGGACAGTACTTCTTTTTACTTAGCAGTAACAACCTTTAAAAGACTCGGCCTGGCGTTCCTGGCTTTTTTTGACTTGATTTTACTCGCAGCAAAGTAGTCAACCCGGGTGAGGCGGTCTGGATAGGATTAATACCCGGTCCTGTCGTGTGAAGACCGTCTCGGTAACCAGACCGCCGAGGGCAGTATAATTTTCAGCAATTACGCAAATGTTCTATTCTTTAGTTCTAGGACCACAACGAAAAACCCAATAGACTCAATAGGCCTTAGATTTTCTTGTCAGTTTCTGCTGCATTTGAAGAGTGGAGTGGAAGCAATTAAAGTCAGTTTGAAAAAAAGCCTTACTTCTTATTACTTATTTAAACCATTTTGCTCAAGGATTTTTCTCATTTAACGAATATTTTTTTCTTGTTTTTACCATAAAGCAGCTTATAATGCTATAGTGTACACAATGTACATAAAATACACAACGCATTAGACAATACAAGTGGATAAGTGGGTCGTTAGAACTCATGAATATTACAAGAAAATTTTATAAATTTTAAAAAAGCATCTGCTTGTATGTATTGACACATCAAGAAAACAAAACATTTTTCTAAATATTTCTCTAAAGCAATTTTTAAGAAGAGAATTAGTTAGTGGTTAAAAGACAAAAAATGTATAAAGTTTTATATGGCAAAAACAAAACATGTTCAAAACACTTCAAATAAGCTGTCCAATGTATCAAGCGCAATTAAAACACTCGCTTCAGCAAAGCTTGCATCTTCATCTGATAAAGTACCATCTCCAACCGCTGCTCATTCAAACTCATTCAAATATTCATTAAAGTAGCGTTAATCCACCAGTTTTCATTAAAGTGTTTTCCATTCTGCCCATCCATAGAAACGAACCTATACATTGCAGCAATTATCTTATGAAACATAATTACGAGAATATGGGCATCCCGTTTCATATTTCCAGCGCGGTTTTTCTCTTGCCCTTTCCCCCCCCCCCCCCCCTCATCCCTGCTCTTATTCTAGCTCATCCGCGAATTTCCCACTTGATTTTTTCTGCCCCCGGGGCTGGGGTGTATATACATTACTTCAAGCAGCATAATTATGCTTAGCCTTTTTAATTCAACACCATTCAGCACCATTCGTTCGGCAGCGCTAAGCCGTGTTTGCGCTCCGTTGGCCACAACCGGCACCGTTCCGTTCTCCGGTCCGATGGTAGGAAGAGAAAATGACAAACCCTAGCCCGCGATGGTGGTGGAAAAACAAACCCCACGGATAGTGGGGGAACGCTTGGTGGATGTCGCCATTCTTTCGCCGTTAGAATTTCCTCCCCATAAAGCCCCGTACTTCTTCTATTGATATTCTCGTGGGTGAGAGAACGGTTTTGCATTTCTCAAGCGTGCTGATGTTGCCGGTGCCGCTAATGCAAAAGCGTCAATTTTGAGCGGTATAGAAAACTGAAATGACGAAAGAAAGGCCATCCAAAACGGGGATGGGGTGAGAATGAGGAGTGTTTTTTTTTTCATTCTGCTCGTTGCCTTTTCACACCCCAATCACTCCGGCCGTACAGTTGGCATTCGTCATCAGCATTAATGTGCACACGAAGGTGGGATGCAACCTGCCCAGTGTCTATTGACGGATGGGAAAAAAAGCTTCCCAGAGCCGAGGTGTCAAAGTATGCTAGAATATGGAGGGATGGTGTGGGGTGAAGGATGGTGAACAGGGGGAGGAGAGACGTAGGCATGAATATTCTAAATGGAAATATGAAAAGAACTTCCATTCGCTTATCCCATTCCGGAACTAAACCTTCTCTCTCTCTCTCTCTCTCTCTCTCTCTTGCTGCTTGCTTCACTCAGGTAGACGAGAGAATGATTATTTTCCCGCCCGCACGTGTGTGTATGTGTGTGTGTTTGTGCCACTGTGCCTCCACCCCCATGGATGGGAAACGAAAAACGGGACGGAAGCGTCTGTGGGGAGGATGGGGAGGAGGGCGTCAGGGCACAGCACGTTCGCTGCTCAAACACATGCCACCGAGGAATATAGGTCAGTCGGGAAAAAGTGCAAAGCCCGCCAAGCCAAACCCATGGTGCCCCGGTCGCCTGCCTGTGTGTAATCAAATGGCGGTTGTCGGTCGTTTCGTTTGTTTTCGCTGCAGCTTTTCCAACTTCCTCACGCCCTTACCTCCCTCCTCCATTTTCCACCGTCACCGCTTCGTTCGAAACGGCACCACATCCCGAACTGGAAATAAGTTTGCCAATTGGCAGTTTGTTATTTTTGTTACCAACGCTCCCGGTACTTCGTGCACCGACGCTTTCGTCACACGCGGCCCATCGTTCTGCGAGGCATTGCGAAATGTGGCTGACGAACCATATTTCACCTGTCTATCGAGCCAGTCAGCATTCGCGACGAGCGACGATTGGGAAATCCGAATCCGGCTTTGATTCGATTTTGTTCTAGCGCGATCGTGCCGGGTATTGTTTTAAAGGGGGTTTAGGTGCTATGTTTTCCCAAACTGTTGTTTTGTTTTACCCTTTATTTACCTCTCTCTCTCGCTCTCACTCGGTCACACACGCAAACACATATTTCTCCTACCTGTTTCGAACAGCCCAGCACGTGAAAGAATTGTGGCGCGTAACCCCGTACCAGGGTTTGAACAGATGATTTTCCTGCGGATGGGTTAGTTTTTGGTGGAATGGTATTGTTTTTCGTACCCGGTGCCATGTCACTCGACTCGGAGGGCATTGACTTTCCGGCCGGTGGGACTAAAACTTTCGGGCGAACCAGCAAAGGCATCCGACCCAAGCACACAAGTAAGTGTGCATGGGTGCATTTTTTCCTTCATTGCTCAGTGTTTGTGGAGCTGTTACTTGCATATGAACTCAATTTGATGGTGCGCAAAAGCGGACCGAGAAGTTAAACCACATTTGTTTGTAAATAAATAATGGCAGACTATATAAATACCAGTTGTTTCAGAAACTGAACTTAGGGAAGTATAGCAGAGAGTTTACTGTTACTTTAAGTAAAACAAACAGTTGCTTGACATAAGGAAAGAGGAAATATTATTTTTACCCTAGGAAAACTGTATTAAACATCATTGTGTTGTGTCGATTTGATTATAAACTTTGGTTACTTCTCGAAAACTTCTTGTATGGCATGAATTAGAGTTGCAAGACACGAATCAAACCAGTGATTTTTCTTCCAATAATCTAATGCTTTATAAAATTTTGTATTTTCTAAGTTCAAGTTAGATACTTCAGGTATCGGAAAAAAATTATAAATTCTACCAGAACATATTTGCTCAAACTATCACAATACATCTACAGCTCAGAAGCAGCACAGTGCATCTCGTCCGTAATCTAAAGCTCAGCGAGGAAACTCAGCTAATTGCCGACTATTCTTCTAAAGTCATCACCAAAAAAAAAAACGACAGACACTCAACCGTCATCGGGGCAAAAGAACTTGGTGGGCAATTAAAAACTGGATAAACTATTTTTTGAATACCTCGCTTACCCGTCCCGGGAGTCTTTTAAGGGCTCTTGATGTTTCTCTGCCGTTTGACGGAAATTTGAATAAAAGTCGCATAAAATCTTAATAACCTGCCGGTTTTTTCACTGAGCGACATAAAAAAACAATGCAAAAGGGAGACAAAAATGTGCTGCCAAGCGTTCTGGCGCAGAGTTATTCGAAGTACAGGAACACATTTATTGACTTGGATATATTCTCGATGGAACATAACAAATGTGAAAGATTGCTTTTCATTGTAAGCATAACAATTAAAAGCGGAAAAAATATCTGCCAGAGCTATACTTAGACATTTTACTTAAGAAAGAATTGACACTGTAATGTTCCTGATTTTAAGAAAATATTCAGAAACTTGAATAATAGATGAATCATGGATTATTTTTCAGTAATGAATGTAGAACAAAAACATACAAAACGGTCTCAAACCTTCAAAACTAATCGAAAAAATGTGATTTAAAAGGCCTAAGAGTTTAGAACCTTCAAAAATTTAGACGAAAGCCTCTAGAACTAGAATCTATCAGAAGAACTATGTATAGAACCATCGTACCGCTGCTATACTGCCATTATTGCGGCGATATTCGGCTCGCACACAAATCTGTTGTGATTGGTCCATTCTGCGTCTCATTCATCATTTCATCGATAAAATAAATTATCGAAAGTGACAACTGAATTGCGCGCACCACAATTCGTATCAATGTTTTCCTAAACTGACAAATGTTCTAATTGTCACTCGTGACATGTTATAATGGCCCACAGCAATTTCTGCAACCCGCAAAGAACACATGTGCCACAAGCTCGTAAAGCTAACCTCCAGCCTATGGGGACAGCCAACAAATAATGTTCTATTGTATGACTCATTCTCCAGTATCTGCCGCCCGCTGATACTAAGCCTCTTTTTTGTTTGCTGTAAGCCAACTATTCTAACCCAACCAAACCCAAAACTGTGTGCCGAGTTGATTGTAGGAATCAATTTCGCAAAATTAGTCATTCGTTTCGGGCCACACAAAAATGCCGCCAGCGGCTGGAATGCACTGTGGCTGGAAAAATCACGACTTCCACTTCAAGATCATGATATTGGGTGGGTTCTCCGCCTCAGCAACTAGCAAACTAGCCTGTCGGTTCTTGCTTCAGAACTCTGACCGATCGGACGGGAGGGCGTCAAGGGCTTCACAGGGAGGTCGGGAGGCAATCGTTAGCGAAAATCGCCTCTTGCTAATCCAATCAAATTTGCAACGGACCGGTCCAGCGATCCTCGGCACGGTTGTGGAAGTTGTGTGCCTTGAAGCGATCGTCTGTCACGAACTTCATTCTCAATAAATCAGTACGGTTGTGAGAGATGCAGGGTTCAACAGGGGGCCGAAACCCTGCCGACGTCGGCGATCGGTCCTGCCCTGCCAGTGGAGGGCTTTGATGGTCGTTCGTTCGCCTCACTATCGATCCCTGGGCTGGGTACGTCGCCCACCAAGACAAGAGCCCGTGCAGTTTGGCTGTTGCAGCGATCTATTTCGTGTGGTAATGAATGGAAATTTGCTTCTCATTTGCATTCTATTAGAAGGGAACCGGATGAAGAGAGCAAATTATGTTGTAGGTTTTGCTGTGCCATTTTTCCTCTCGACACCGAAATCAACGCCTTCTCCGACGGGAAAATGTGTCGAAATGGATAGCTTTCTTCATGGTGCTTCAAGTGACCGACAGCACTAGCCCGCAAGCAACAGCACCTCGATGGGAAAATGAAGCTGAGCTTATCTGCATGTTGAGCTGCTAGTGCTTGTTACAGTTGGCAGGAAATTGGAGCCCTTAACCAATCGTTTGCTATTTGCTAGCTTTACTTACAAACAACATTTCAATATTCAACAAATCGAAATCAAACTTTACGCAAACCAAGCTAATGATGAGACGGCAGCAATATGATTAAGAGACGTGCTGAGGAAACACTAAACGATTGCAGCAGAGAACATAATGATTCGTTTGGTTGGATGATCATAACTTACCGTCGGCTTGTAGATAGACAAAAGACCTTTTCCAATTATTTTTCTAACGATTTTTCTTTCTCCCTTCTCTTGCTTTCTTTTCCAGGTACGGTTAAGCACTATCTTGATGCAACGGATGAAGAAGCATTCTTAAAGGTTCTTTCCCTTTACTGCGGGACTATCTCTTATCGTGAGTAATTCATCAGTGCCGTGTCAGACGGCAATTTGTGAGTGCAATCGATTTGAAGTTTGAGGTGCATCTTCGATGAACTTTGTGCCGTACAATCGCCGCCAGCCAGGCTGCAGTTATTATGCTTACGATGATGAAGAAGCTTTGCGGTTTGCAATCAGAAAGTTAATGGACAATTTATGATTTGCTTCAGTGTGTCTGTGTGTGTTGAAGAAGGTGTGTTCAAGCTTCCAGTCAGTCAGGATTGACACTAAGAGCGATTAATTAAAAAGATCTTTGTGTCCGTTTGTATTGAGCAATAGCTTTGATGAGAGCTATACACACACACACACACACACACACACAAACACTTCTTCCCAGCATTTTGAGCATCATCGTTTTGAGCTTTCGTGGCTCAACCAGCTCGAGTGTGTGCTTGAAATGTTTAAAGAACCCTTTTATAGACCCATCATTAGACCGTCACAGTACATCTGCCAGCCGCCCAGAACGAGCCAGCCAGCACCGGCAGTTCCCATAAACTCCAACAGTCCATTCAAAAAGCTCTGTCTGGTACGCAGGCTCAATCGTCGATCGGGCCAACAACAAATTCAAGCGATCCCGTCGATCGGCGCGTACATCATAAGTTATGTACAGTTACCTAACTGTTTTCCACGTCTCGCGGCATCGCACACACATTCACTCCGTCTGGTGCGGCTCACAGCTTTTACACACTTTGTTTCTTCCTTTCTATCGCCCTTTCCCTCTATCCCTTTCTCTCTCGACGTTCCTTTTCTACGATCAAAGTAAATGCGTGTAAACTGGTAAGCCGTGCAAGACAACCGCGTAGTAACTTGCTTTTCTACCGCTACTTTTCTCTCGTTGTTTTCGTTGCGTTACAGCTGGCTTAACCATCATCAGATGCCCCCTCAGTGCCTTCCTCTTCGGGTTTGCTCTTTCACCTGCCCACTTCCTGCGGCCAACGTTTCATAAAATCGCCTCTACTTTATTTTGTAGTTTAGTGGGTTTTTGGCCGCACGAACTGAGTGTGGTGACGTTTCCTATTGCGTTTTTGTATTTTACGTTGTGTCTTGTAGCCATTTTTAATGGTGTATAGCACCACCATCATTAGAATACGTCATCAATTGAGCATACTAATTTCTTGTTTTTTCGTGATCGATAAGAATTTGTAGCCCTTGAATTCAGGAGCAACTATTTGATTTCTATCGAAATATAAATCGAACACATATAAAATCAAATAGGGTTAAATGAGTCATGCCTTGAGATATGTTGCCCCGTCCTTAATGAATCCTTTTCGTCCTTGGAGCATTGTCTATAAAGAAGTTTTCAATATCCGAATTGGATATTGGATCCTCACCATGTTTTGGATCTCGTCTACTGAGCTCTTCACATCTAGGAGCTTTTAAACGTTCTTTGGCTGAAAGGAACTTGGAATAATAGAAGATTATACTTTTTTAACTATTAAGTTGATTACGATAAAAGTTTATAATCATGCGAGGTAGACTATCCAACCTTTCCATAATTAAGACTTCGAGCAATGCAAACTTTCGAGCAATTCCATCGATATCATTCTCGGTTAGTTGTGATAAGTATAAATCATATGTATAAAGGATTAAAAGCCATTGGGACAACTACTTGATATAACTTTGCTGTGTACTCAGGATTTCAAGGAATTTTTTGTGACGTGTCTGTACGAACCGCAAATATTTTTGAGTTCTGTTTGACAATGATTCAGTGGAACAGTATATGGCGTCTCGTCATATTTACGAGGCCTATCAATTTTTCTTGGAGGTCTGATAAATCCAGCTGACTATCTGGATTTAGCCTGCGGGTTGGACATTTGGAATCTTACGGTCTAAGGTATAGTAGTGTATACCACAAATTTTGGTTGAATAACTTAGTAATTGTCCAAAGTTTTGTAGAATCTTAACGCACGCACTAAATATTTTCCAAAAAATAATAAATTTAAACACGATTTATCCTGATACATAGACTCTCATTTCCGCAAAACAATTCAACATTATTTTCATCAAGACATAAAAGCTGGTCTGGTGGACCATTCTCTTTTCCCCGTAAAAACCTCCCGAAATGCAAATGAACGAATTATTAATAAATCCCTTCCCAACGGACAGCAAATGTAGACGTACAAAAAAAAAAAACCATCCGCCGTGCCCGTCGATTGCAATCTACAGACCGAAGCGCGATCGTAAAACAAACGAAATAATTGTCCAAAAGTCCAACCGGCGGACATAAACCCTTTGCCGCTCAACTTAACCACATTCGGTGTCCTCCCGATCGTACCCTCGGATCCGGCTTTTGCGATTTGCAGCCCGAAACCGGAATCTCGCACGCCCGCGGTTCTGCAAAACGGTCGAGCGTTCATCGAAACGCCGCATGTTTTTTTTTTCGTTTCGCGCGCCGGTTTGACCTACTTTGCCGAATGTTACCATCGTCACCATATCGACTAGCGCGTCGTCAAAGTCGCCAAAGTCGACGACGCAAACAGAACTCCCGCAACACCCACACGCTCCTCCTCCCCCTCTTGGTTGGCTTTAGAGCTTTGTACGAATTTTTGCGTAAAGATTCGGTTACCGTGGGGTACGCTTGGCTCCGATTTGTTTACCCTCCCGCACTTATCGATAGGTCTGTTTCTGTTTTGTGTGCTACAACAAACACCTGCAAAAGCTTCAAAACCGTTCCGTCGATCCAGCCATTCCACCCCCCCCCCCCCCCCCCCCGAAGACAAACAGTGCTAAGAACGGGATTCGGATGGGCTGTCCCCAATCCACCCACCCATTCTTGTGCTTTCTAGCAACGCAAAATCGAAAGTAAGAACTTCCGTTGCAAAATCAGTTTTATAGCAACACGTTTAACACCCTTAAGGTGTCGGGGTGTTGACGATACCGGCAGCCATCCACAGCGGGCCCAACCTTTTTCAGTTGACGACAATACACGCACAGGTGACACATTTGATGCCAAAAATAGACGTAGAAACGTACGATGGCTGAAGAAAGGCACCGGAGCAGCAAAATATTGGCACAAGCTTTTAATGACCGAAAGCCATTACTAGTTTCCTGATTTTAATCGGAAGCGTTATCTAATTAGAACGGAAATGGTGCTAATAATTGTGCGTGGTGGTATTGAAACTGGTTGTTTGTTTTGTATGATGAGACAAAGGTATAGAATGTTTCGTCAAATTTGATGTATTTTTTTATAGAGATTACCTGGCCGTAAGCTACAGGGTGTGCAAGCTCAATTTGACAGATTACTAGAAAAAAAGAAAAAAGAAATGACAAATGAACATTTCAAATTACTTTCTTATAAGTAGCTGAAAATATTCTCTTCCACTTTTTTGGTCTAACGTAATCTTAGGTAATGATATTTCTGGCTTACATACCGCATAGTTGGAACTGATACCGCATAGTTAAATAGTCAGTCCTCATCATGGCGTAATGGTGATCCCAGATGAGCCTAACATGTTTATTTTAAATGAAAATGACCACTCCCTGCATCGATAACGGCCTCGATCCGGCACCGAAACTTGGAGCAAACCTTGGCCGCTATCTTGCTTGGAAGGTGTTCAGATGTGGAGAATTAGGAGTTTTTTGTTTGGAAAATTTGTCAGGAATGCGTCGGTTCAACGCAATCCGATCGTCTGCTGAGTCTCCTTCTTTCTCTCAAAACGTTCTTAAAACCCCAGTTGCAGTTTTCCATTTGATTTCACGATATTCAAGGAACACTGTGCAATGATGCCCTGAAACGATTGTCTGGTGCAAATCATCATTATACATGTGATATGTTTTCACAATTCGAACGGGTACCACTTGTTTGATTGTTTTTCTTATTTGCCACTCCAAAAGCCTAAGCCTGCCATTTCTGGCGTTCTGTGACCCGTACCTTAATAATCAGTCCTGCCTACGGGTGGAGAGGTCACTGGCAGTCGCTACATTTTGATTTGATGGGATTTGATCCTCGGTCCTGCCATATGAAGACTGAAGCTGCTATCGTCTCGACCACAAGACCCGGACTTGTTTGATTCCCTCAACATTTGTTCCAATGTTAAAACACTTTGCTAGCTTTCGAATGAGGTATTGCTTATTTTGATGTGTTTAGGAAAGCTAACTATGAGTTATAAATAAACACAGCTGTCGAATTTGGCTTGCACACCCTGAATATTAGATTTGAAACCCTAATTATGCTAAGAATATTGAAGACTATTATTCTCTCTCTCCCTTTTTGGCCTAATGACCTCTCAGTTCATGCCTGCCAGTAGTTGAATAGTGAGTCCTCACTATCGATAGACGGTCCGGAAGGGATTTGAACCTCAGTCCTGCCGTGTGAAGACACATCACATAGCTTCAAAAGCATTGCTGCAGAAACCATGGTAAAGATGTCTCATATACGTCCACCAAGAGCATTCATGGCAAGGATTTTCTAAAGAACTTTGCTTCTAGTTTGTTTTAAATAATTTAACTGATGTTTCAAAGCTAATTGTGTCCATAACATTAGAAAGAACTACCCTTTACCAAGTCGCTTATCCAAGTCACATTGATTAGCTTGCATGTACGATGATTGCTCGCTTCCCGCCTTCTCGCAGCCCAGTGAGCATAAACCTGAAGCAATAAATCTCAATCCCTTACCATGACAACCAGTCACCCGTCCATGCTTCTCGCCACACCTAAACGATCAAATCATTCATACCTTATCAAACACTGCTAATCAGAGGATATTTATGCAACACCTCGATTATACAATTTCAATCACACACACATACTTCGCCACCATCGCCGACCACCTGTCGAACCAACTCGGAAAGCTTAAGTGCAGGCCGCACACTTTACGATTCCCCGCACGCATCACTGTCCACTTATGCAAATTTTCTTTCTAAGCCCTACGCAGTCGCACGCGAGAAAGCAGCCGAGCTGTTCGGTGGGGAAAGACTCCCGGGCAAGCCTTATGGATTTATTGAGCGAATATCAGTCGGCACCCGATCAACGGGTTTGTTTCGTTTTATATTTCTCTCGCCCCATTCCCTTACCATCCTGCCAGCCCTTTTGATCACCCTTGCCGCGCAATTAATAGTCCGGTGCGTTTATTTTTTTTTGTCACGCAAGAGAAATGTTGTTGTCGACTGTTGTGTTGTGACAACAAGTTCCTGCACGGTTGGCAGGTGCCGAGGGTGCAAAGGGATATCAACTGCGCACGCAGGCACAATGTTACGCAAGAGCTGGTGGATGCACTAACCAAACCCCTGCTTGAACCATCCTGATAGAGTTCCTGGCCGGTACGCCCTTGCTCACTTACTAACCCATTGGCCCCGGCATAACGGCGTCTAAACCAGTTCTTCAATGCGCGATGAGTTAATCAGTCATAGCTGCCACCGGTGCGCCCGAGAAAAAAACCCGCTCGGGAAGGCAAACCAAAACACGAAAAACCTGAAACAAGGCACCCCGAACCAATCGATCGGAATCGCACAGGAAGTGAAGCACCGTTAGCATTAGTGCAGTTTTTGTGTTGCTTCGTTCGGGAAAAAAAGAAGACCCAGAGAATGACCCACTTTCCGCTTCCGAGCTTCCGGTCTTTCACTTGCCCCTAGCGTCACGTTGCTCCAGCCCGCTGTGTTTGGGTGAAAAGCGCAAAAATTACTCGCGCTGCGTCCAATCAGCGATAATGGCGATGCACTTCTTCTGCCTTAGCCAAATCAAACAGATCGTAGCTCACTTGAAAGGTTGCGATGAACCAATTAACACCGGGAGAAGTCCGGTGGCCGCTTCTGTCATTGTTTTAAACCTGAGCCATCGCGAGGAAAGCCAAACATTCCTCCACTCCACTTCACTGTTCTGTGATCGCTCCATCTACGGATGCGGACGCTGCCGTAACGGACGGGTGGTCAGACATTAGATTTTACCGTTCGCTCGCCCGAACTCGCTAATCAATTTCATAACGGCTGCTGCAATTAATTTCCACCGTAATAACTTGGCGCAAACGAACCGAGCAGATCTGCCAGCCGTCCGGTGTTTGCTTTGTGCAATCGAGCGTTCGATTATGACGCTTGTTTACTCGGGATCTTTTATCGTTTCCCGCGCACCTTACAGTTTGATTCCTTTTTTTTCTCTCTCTCTCTATTTTAACACGTTTCAAGCCATTGCTGTGCTGTACAGATAGAAGAGAACTACTCTTGACGAAGCTTTTCTTGAATTCTTCCCTCCGTGCTTTATGTCCATGAAAATGCAATTGCAGTGGTGCTGTTTTGCAGAAGCAGAATAAATGAAGGCTCGTTGCATAACTTAATTGGCATGCTAATGACAAAGGGAATCCAGCAATTTGTTTGCGCAACATTCGAAGACTTTATTGCAGAATTTAAGCGGAAAGGATCATCGGTAACATAATTAATCAGAGACTTGGGAAAAACTAGTTTTGTACAAAATTCACGTCTCGTATATATTTAAACTATTTGAAACTATTGAAGTTGCTTCTATTTGACAGATTGTCCTAAGCATACTCAATTTACATCTGCTCATGCTTCTGACCCTGATACGTTGGATTCTTTGATTTGCTTTATTTCTAAGCTAGATATTCAGCCCAACGTTGAGGGAAACAATCCGGATTGGATTTGACAACCACTTCCACCATGTTAAAGCGCCACATTTTTCTTTAAATAGGCACCTTAAAGGCATTTCTCAGCACTTCCCCAATCGCGTATCAAAATCTCTTGATTGACAAACCTCTCTTAACGGTCTCTTGCGTTTACCTGTAGAAGAAACAAAAAACCTTCGAACAACTTTTAGTGCCCATTATGAAACATTATGCTTCGAGCAATATCTTTTAAGACTGGGACATGAATTATGAACAAGAAAAAAAAGAAACGACACCTAATCGAACGACACAATACACCCATTAACAATTCCGATAGAGATCGTTACGATCGAAGACGCCTTATTGCCGGAAACCCAACAATGGGCTTTGGAGTGGTGCTGTGAGCGAGGCTTAATCACGCGGGATGAAGCATCCTGCAAAGGCACCAACGACAGCCAAATTGTCTGCTAAAGTCTAAGAACTCCTTACCGCGCTATCCATTTGCCGACCGAGAAGCTTCATCACGCGATCACCAATCCGATCGTTGCGCAATCGCAAAAACGAGACCCCTTGGGGCAGGCTACGGTGAAGTTTGTGGTTCTGCACATCCTATCGGATGGGGAGAATCTGCCGTTAAGTGAAGCCGTCGTACGATCACGTGCGGTTAGGTATCGTCTAGAAAAGAATGTGTGGGAATACCAACTTAAGGAAATAATATTTTCTATTAGTCTTTGGTAAAAGTTTAAGAGTTCTCAAGATTGCATACCAAGAATGTCAAATATCTTTCAATCTCTTTAATAAAGATAGAAATTGAATTGCACTCCCGAGGAACATCTTCAGTGTTTTTTTGCGCCAGCACTTCCTCGGCCATTTTGTTTCCCTTGGCAACCGATCGCGTGCCTATTTGTTTGAAATTATGCAAAAGTTTTACCCACGTCACAACCCAGACAGACACTCACCCCAGAGGTCTCCACATTAGATGACCCCACGGGAGATCTACCGCACCGGACCAGAGATGGTCCTCTGTTAGGCCTTCCTCTTTTATGCAAGAACGAAGGCATCCAAGAAAGGGTCAAGCGAGCTGCAAAAAAAGCACAACAGCACACAAAACAAAACCCCATCAACGACAACATCGACAGTGGGCTTAGTATCGAAGCCTCAGCTGGAATCACACATGCAACGGGTCCCCCCGGGGTTGAGAAGGTGGGTGGGGAGAGCGAAGCGGCCCGAAGAACGTGCGCTCGGACATGGCACACCAACACAGACCCACCGTCCTTGGTACGGTCTATTCAACTTTGTTCCACTTCCATTCGCAAATCGCTGGTTCTTCGCTGGTTCGTGCAGCACCATCACAACGGTTCACAAATCAACCCGCTGCCAGGTCTCCACCACCCCCTGCATTGGGGTGGATGTTTCCTTCCGTTGCCTCTGCCACCATTGCTCGGTTGCGATGTGCATTGCGGTGTGTACTGGTGGCTCTTCGATGACGATGATGACGCTGAAGTTTTCCTCCCCATCGCAGTCCCCAGTCCCCGGATCGGGTTGGCCTGTCTTTCAAAGTCATGGAGTGTGGAGAAGGCGCCAGCGCAGCGACGTCTTTTCGCAAAACTATGTTAGTAGTACCGGTTTGGTTGGTCTCTTTCCTTCCTTGGTGTGTCTGTGTATGTGTATGTCACGCTTCTCTTTATTTTCTCTCTCTCTCTCTTTCTCCGTTTTCTTTCGCTGTTGGTTAGTAGTTTTTGCGTGTTTCTGCTTCTGCTGCTCACTTACCAGCCGATAGGCCCACTAACACTATGGCCTCCCGCGTAATCACAATTACACACGGGGATGCATATGGATGCTTATTGTTTCGTACAATTACGGCGCTTCCCAAGAAGATTTATTATCTCAAGCAATTAAGTATGGTGATTACCTGGAATGTTTAATTTATTATCAATAATTCATTGAGTCCTCAGAACGACTAGGTGCAATTGAAGTATTTTCAGACAGCCAATTTTTAAAAGCTAATAGTTAAGATTTACAATCATTTTGATGAGATCTTTGCTTAGCTGACTGTGAGTCATCGACTAGAACTTAAGTTATTTTACTTATGTTTTAAGAAAACAGGATCATAGAGGCTATCGGTTGAAAGATTCAAAAGATTTGTCGATTTCTGTAAAATATTTGAGAAATCAGACAATCATATCAAACATGTCAAGTATGCGCATGAGTATGAGAGCAGGGGATATTTAAGAATCACATAAAAAATAATCCAGCTAAAGTCATCATAGACCAAAATTTTGAATATTTTTCTTGTTTCATGCTTGTTTAGAAAAGCTAAATACATTCTCTGCAATTAATTGATCTGAGTTTACATTATAATTCTGGTTCATCCTCCGTTTTTGTGGTTCTTCTTCTTTAAGTTGAGAGGTCTCCGTCTGGCTTCCTGTGACTTGATTTTACCCGTAACTGAATAGTTCGCCTATGGTTAACTTAAATAGTCTTTGTTTTCTATTAACATCAGGAACTTAAAGCTCCGGGAACATGGCCCACCAATTTTGGCATTGGAGATGGAAGTTACTTAGTCAGTCAGAAACAATAAAGAAGGGAATTGATAGGAGTTGTTTGTTTAAACACCAGTATAATTTAAAGTTTTTCGCTTACCAGATTATCGCGTAATTTATACTTTCTTCTTGCAATCGTAAACGAACGCTGCGTACCACACCTTCACCAAATGCTGGTAGTCTTAACCAAACTAACATATTCGAAGCAAGTTGTTACCGTGCCTCGTTACCTGAATGCCCACGCGCACCAAATCGGCGTGTTTATCCGCGTTGCAAGTCGTCTCCCAGCCACCAAACGTTCTCCTCCTAATCTGCTTCAATACTCCAATTTATGACATCGTTAATCATGTCGTACGAAACAAAACAAAAAGCAAACCAAAACCTACCGTCCGTTAGTGAAAACAACACCGAAACCACTTCTTACTCGCTCGGTCGTGTAACGAGCATGGGCTCGAACAAATTTTTATTTTCGCCGACGCGCCATTTGCCAAATACAGTGCGAACACCGAGCACACACACACACACACGCAGTTCACTTTCGCTTTTCGTCCCGTGCCGAAAGTGGCGTGTTTGAATGGTGAGGTGACGATGCTTTCACATATGTCTGCCAGGTTCAGCTCGTTAAAAAAGCTCACCCGGACGCGTCGTGCACAGCGACTTCCCCGAAGATGTCAACCCTAGATGGAGCGAAGGTGATCACCACCGGGAATGACATACACCGAACAGCAGCGCAACAATAAAAGAAAACTTTAAATCCAACGCGTTGGGACTGAAGGCGGTTAACGTTGGTGAAGCTGGGCGAGGGACGCGGTATGTCTAAAATTAAAATACGTCAATCAGACTTAACGAACGAATCCGTCCGTTCGGTGGTCGTCACACACTGCCAAAATTCGACGCCTGGGCTGACGGCAGGCACGATGTGCCAAATGTTTGAGATTTATGTTTTGACTTACACACACACACATACGCACATGTAAATACAAATTTGTAGACACTACAACATGTGTCGTGTGCTGCGTACGCCACACGCGTATAAAGCACTGTGATCGCAGTTCGATTCGCAGCCAAGCTAAGCTTACAGCGAGCACTGTGAAGAAAACAATTAAGAACATACGGGACAATGCAACGCGTTCACTACAACGCAGGTGGTCCAACTGTTCGGGGCTACTCTATGCCCGACCGGAGCTGGCCGGAGTGGCTTCGAGTTATTTGTCTACTGTCAATGCAAACACTCGGACATGGTGGTCGTGTTGCAAAACGAGCCACGATCGTATACAATGTATCGTTCGGTTGAATGCTTCATCTGAAAGGGATTATTCATTTTGATAAGTAAACGAAACAAACTGTGTGAAAGTTTGAATAAATATCCAACCAGTGTGAGTTAGATATTCGAAGATTTAAGATACCATCCAAGGAATAGCTACAAAATCTCATTATTGACAACTACACAGCCACAATGACCCAATCAAAGCCACCCCTTCACAGGGCTGAAGATCACTTACAAAGAGAAGAATAAACCCCTTGTTACTTACATATGTCTCTCATGATAAAGAGTCAACGTCCAAACATCGTAAACACCCATTCATCATCAACTTGATTACAAACCACCATGCGCCTCCACCCTACGCCAAGCCAATCTATCTTAGAACGACAATCAAAAGGCTTCTACAGTACCGAGCTTGCCAAACGATTGCTTCTCTTAGTTTATGCTTACAACTCTTTTGCTTCAGACTCCACCTTCACGATCCATTCAAGGTCTTGTTTGTGGTCTTTCTTTAACAACGCCAGACTAAGCTGCGATTCGTCTAACCCTACGAAGTAGCGTATGAAAATGCAGCATTCAATCATGCATGCATGCATGCATGCGCCCCAATGATCACCCCTCCACGCTACCTACCTACTCTTCGGTGCACCTAACAGCAGCAAGAAGGCTTAGGTCACCTAAGAATTGAAAACTTTCGACAACGATAGAGCCAACACGAGAAGGAGAAAATCAAGTGCCTTCCACCTCCAAAACCCTCCATTCTCACAGCTCAAGGCCAACGGCGTTTAATTAACCCGCACCGTGTGTATGTGCACCGCATGCAAGTACCCTTTCCTAAAGCTGCAGTACGTTGCAGTTTAGTGGCGCTGCCAATCTGGCCAGGGGTTATATCCAGCTGACCATGTTTTATCTATGCAGCCGCTTACGAGCAACCGAAACCTTAGACATCGTTCAAGGATGCAAATCTACACAGCAGAGAAGGTGCATTTCTGCACAATGCACCGATCGGAGTGTCATTCTTCAACACTTCTCTCTCTCTCTTTAAGCCTATTCGATCGGTAGGACTGTCATCAAACAATGGACGGCGATGAAGACAATGCGGCGCCCCGCTCGTACGCAAATCTTCCAAAGTGAGTTGAAAACTTTGAATAAAGCTAAACGCAAAAAGCAACCCATCCACAAGACACGAACCCTGAGCTTTCGTGGAGACTTTTTATTATTATTTTTCACCAGCAAAAAAGTCCCTCTCCCGGTTGGGGCAGTAGGTACCACTAGGGCCGGTGCTAATCGAATTCAAAGACCATACCAAGCGCGATCGTTTGGCAAACGTCGTCACCAAACACGGTAGCACTGGTAGAGCGCCACCCCGTCCAATCCCCCGTTCCGTTCCCTCTCGCGTCCAATGTAAAGCCTGCAATTGCTGCATGCAACCTGCCCATTCGTAGACACATCACCAACCGCCGAGAGAGAGAGGGGCCTCCGATGTTGTCCATAGACCCAGTGTGCGTTGGTTGCTTTTTTTGGTTTTGTTTTGCTTCGGCTTCTTCTTGGTCGCTCTTGAGCTAGGCTGTTTGTTAGTTTCGCAACGCAACCTTGGTCACACATGAAAAGTTGACTTAGTAGCCGATCGTGATCTGATGGATTGACTAGCTACGGTAACTAGCATGTATATCCCCTTCCATACAATTTACTTCTTGTGTGATACACGGGCATCGGGGTGGTTTTTCTCCGTGCAACTAGGCATGGTTTTGTGTCTTGTTTGTGCTTTTCATCCCCACAATCACCACAACGGCGTGCAAACAAATCGACAATCGTTACAGCAGCTAAGCAAAAACCATTTCCACCCATAGTTTCCGGTGCTTCCGAGACGGTTGGGTCTCGTGCCAATAGAGTTATTGAATCTGAATTTGCTACACCACGGTAGATTTGTTTGTGGAGAAGAAGCCGATTGAAGCGCTCGGTTGTCACAGTCCGAAGATTAATGGCAATGGTACCGTCAGGGTACCCCCGTTGGGCGGCAAGGCTAACACGGTGCCGTTTTCCTTGCAATTATGCACAATGTCTGTATTGATGGTGTGTATTGGCTTGTTAGTTAGAAGAATTTATTAGTGATCAGGTAACTTGTTAAATAAAGTCCTGCATATATACATCTTCTTCTTCTTCTTTGACACTACACTTTTACTCGTAGCTGACTATTCGTCATGCGATTCAATATCCGATCCTGTCGTTTGAAGACCTGCACCGCTATTACTTCGGCCATCAAACCCCCCGAAGTATAATACTTAATTACTTATCAGGCGCTGCAACATCTTCGCGCTCTTGGCCTGCTGCAACAATCCTCGATACCGCTCACGGCTTAGTATCGTCACCTACGAATCTATTATCCCAGCCGTTCTGGCGAACCCATCGGACAACCTAAAAAGTCTTTACTGGCTGGGTTGTCCGGTATCATTCTCATGACATGACCAGCTCACCGGAGCCTAGTGAGTCTAATTCACTGCACAATGATGAGATCACCAGCTAAAGCTTGTCAGTGCAGTGGTTTATTCACTGTCTTTCCACATAAACGAAACATCCTTCCGAGCAACCTCCTATCGAACGCGACTAAGAGGCTTTCGTTAGCTTTGGACAGACTTCGTGTATCCAAGGCGTATGTGGGTTCTGGGACTAAACTATCAAGAAACTTTCAAGAGCGCAACTCGATAGTAACACCTGAGTTCGGACAGGTTATGATTCGGATGGCCACCACATCTGCCAAAGGACGACCTCAGTGAATTCTATGCATCGTAGATAAAACTTTTTGGTTCCAAAATTTAAGACATCTCTCAAACGATGCTCACATAAATTATTCAAAAATGTAGGTAATCCTGAGAGAAACTTAGAGCTGTAAAAGCATTACTAGAAAACATAGGCGTGACCTTAAAATAAATAGAAAGTGATTTCTAGGAACACATGGAAAGATCGTCTAATCGTCTGTCTTCAATAATGTATTGGCTAATCACTGAGTTTCTTACAATCTCTCATGATCAAAAGTATCATAATTTTCAGTGAAATCTCAATCATCTTGCCCGAAACAACTTTCTTTCCATCGCTGCATTCCTGTAATATGTCTCACTACATCAATCGGGCTCGATTTCCCACCGAATGCGACAAGTGCAACACACATGCCGACTGCAACGCCACCGACAAGGATGCTGTCAAATAAAAAGGGCATAAATAAATAAATAAATCACTTTCACCCACGGCACCAGCCAACCCATACGCATCTCCGTCCCAACTTCTCTTGTGCAATACTGCAATAAATGATACGATGAGATAGAGAGAGAGAGAGAGATCGAGCGGGAGAACTGACACGCCTTACTTCCGACTCTGTGGCTTTGTTGAATAAAAAGTGCAATTTGAAGAAAAAGCGTACCGTGCCCCACTGCGTGTTCGCTCCAACACGGTGCACGCATCGCGCGGTCGGTGTTAAGAGTGTAATGAAGTCATTCGTACGCGTGCTTGCCTGCGACTTTTAATTGGCTTTTGTAACATGTGTTATATCATCAGCCAGCTCTCGGGTGGTGCGGCACTAGAGCTGCCAGCTCCAGTTTTGTTTCGGCTCGCTTCGCGCTCCTTCCATGCAGCCATATGTTTGTGTTATGATTTGTTTTTATACGCAGCACTACACCACATGACAATAGGGCAGGAACCGATGGAGACGTGATGTGGTGCCGGGAAAGGGTTGAGTGAGAGAGATTGTTGTGCTATATAAACGGGATGGGCGATGTGAGAGTGTTGCTGATGATGCTCTGCATGAAAAGAGTGCTTCATTTCTACCGTTGAACGCGCTTTAGTGCAGCGACAACAGGCGAGCGAAGTGCAATCTAGTAAAGTACGCACTGAAACCTCTCAGTGCACGGCAGTAAAACCATCCCATTTACACCTTGTTAACTGATCGTGGCTGGAGTTGGGCAAGTGAAAGAAACTACTCTTTTACAGATGCTTTTAGTAACGACCGTTGTTGAAGGTCTTCTGAAATCAATTTAATAATTTGCATTTAAACTCTATTCGATCTTGTAACAATCGCAGTTTAACTTTTTTGCTCAGACCTGAAACAATAGCATTTTTTTACAAAATATTCATTCGGCTTTTTCCATCCCGACATCTTGATCAGCGGTTTTGCGATACTAGCCCACTCGCATCAATCGATATCTGAAAGCAGCTGTCAAGCTGTGACACATTTCATGTTCCAGCTCGAAACCCTGACAGCAGCTCACTACCCAAAACCACCGAAAAAGCCAACCCCGGATAACAGTGGGCCAGTAGACTGGTAGAGAGGGTGGTGGTACAATTGCGTGAATGATTTGCATACCAACCGGGTGGATTCGCTCCCGTCCGATTCGGTTACCAATGAACCCGTCAACCGGCGGTGAGCTCAAGGATAACGGGGGATGAGATATCGGTGCGTGGTGACCACTGGTAGGCTGGGTAGCAAAAGGGCGCATTCCTCAACCAAAGAAGGAGCGCCCGTATGTGAACACATGCAATAAATAGCAGTATCTCCTACACCGTCAAGCCAATTGTACGCCAACCGTATTTGTTTATGTGCGTAAAACGCCGGCAAATGCCATGTACGATGGATCGGTTTCGAAGAAATTTCATCCAAGAAAGGATTCTTTTTGTGCACGCGTGTGCAGGACTGATTGCAGGAGGTTTGATGGGAATTTGCTGCCTCCCCAGAAACTCGTTGTAAATACTCACCCATTGTTCAGTGTAAAGGTCATTTATGTTTATATTGTAGTTGGTTTATGGAGAAGAATACAGGATATTCCGACTGTTTTTTGAAGAATTCCCATTGTTTTTCGATAAAATATGTTTGATCTTTTGACCCGAGGGCTTTAGTGGAACCCCCCCCCCCCGCCCCCCCTTCCGGATATTTTTGAAATTGTGTTATTTTTAAGAAATATACCTGAAAAGAAGAACATAAAAGCAGTTAAAAAATTAAATCGTTGTATGTAGTACTATTACATTTTAACGTTTTTGTTAACTATCACCATAAAACTGCTACTCTTGTTGGAGAGAAATAACATAAAAGTACTTCAAAATTAGCTTGATCATAAATACTTCATACAGTATCATTATATGGTCTATAATAGAAGGTCCGTTAAAATATTCCCCTATTTATACTCTAGACCCAAGACTCTGCCATAGTTATCACCATATTCCCCAATTTACTAATCATTCCCGCAACAGACACGCGAACGCACCCCCTTCCATATTGCAACTGCAACGGAATTGTAGCGGCCCCCAAAGCCCGTCTACCCCACAGTTCCTTGCTGATTGCTTCTGCTTCATTTGAATCGAATTACGGTTGGCACGTGATTCTTCGAGATCTCTCTTCCTGCTGTCCCGCTGTCACCGTGTACAGCCATGCTAGCAAAAAAACCTTCCGAATGGTGCAGCATTTCAGAATTAATGCTGCCCAACGCTCGACTGCGAGCGGTATACCGATTCTCAAAACAACCATCCCGTCCCAACCCCCGGGAGGAGGAAGAGCGCCAGGGTTCTATGGCGACGTCGCCGATAGCTGACGTCGTGAAGCGCCCCAAAACAGCGTTTCCAACCCCCGTCGAATCTAACACGCACACCATCACGCCTTCAATCGATTCGATGACGATGGTTGAACCCCCATCGAGTAGACGCACACGCACACAAGCGCAAGCGTCCGGGACGGGGTGTGAGAGCGAAACGCGAAAAAGAACGAAGATGCATACCGCGCTTCGCTTCGTAAGTGGGTCATCGTCATGCTGGGTCAATGCACTTACAGTCATTCTCAAGCGTTATCGTACGACACTTCTTTCTAGTACATTAGTGGATAATAAAAGCTTTTTCTTATTTTATTGTTCAAGAAGAATTTTAAGTTCAATTAGTATATTTTCGTTTGATCTAGTAAAATCCTACAATTAAATCATAGCAATTTTGTATTTGTCGCTGATTTAGGGCATAAACATTTAGGTCAAAAATCTGTTTAAAAAGTGTTTTTTTTTTATGTAACCGATTTTATTTTTAAATTGTAGTAAGTTTTCCATTAAAAAAATTTTTACTTACTTCAGCTACAAATAATAAACACTTTATGTATTTTATCACAATATATCATCCAGATCCTAAAACGTAATCGTGTACGATGGTTTTCGAGTAGAACTGTAGGCGCAAACGAACCCGCTCGTCGATGTTATTCTTTTTTCTCGCTCACTCTCGCTTGTCAAACCCGGCTCCGGCTCGTTCGCACTCGCTCAGAATACTCACGCAAGAGCAAATCGTCTCCGGATTCTCTCATCCCCGGGAGAAACAGTACAATGTTCTATGTTTATGCTGTGAGTCTGCTGCTCCCACTGTTTAGCGGTGTTTCTCAGCTGGTCGGGAAAATTGTTTTTCTCCAAATGTTTTTCTATTCTTTTTGTTCGCCTCGTTTCCTCTATTTATCGTATGGCAACATTCCATCGCTCTTCCATTACACCGGTCCGTTAGAATCGTTCACAAGATCAATCGGAATAGAAAGATTTTTTTAATATTTCTTCTTGACAATTGAGACAATCTTATCAACGTTCCTCTTCAACAGTTCTTAGATAAGAATGCATAAAACCGAAGAAAAACCTATCTTAACCATTCTAGCTTCACAATTTTATACAATCAATAGCCACATTCACTATCCTTCCCGCACGCGAAACAATGCGAACAAGCCGAGTACGAAGAACCGCCAACTTGCATCATCTTCAAATAATTAACGGTCAGCAGCTCAATCCAAGCAACTAAACATTTCTGGGGGCAATCTTGGTCTTCCGCAAAAAAAAAATCCCCCCTCACGAATCTAAGCGCAACCTAATGATCGTACGCTACACCATCGCGATGTACGCGACGGCCCTGCGTGCTGCGACTTTAATCCACGATCCGCGGGGCAATCAAACGATCATCACGCTAAATCGTGAGTTTCGACAAAATCATACACTTCCACCGGACCGGCATCCGGACCGATCGAGGGGAATCGAACGGAGGTTCGATCAAAGTGTGGGAAAAGGAAATCGTTGTCGTCGTCATTGGGTGGTGTTGCATGGCACATCTTTGGCGAAGCCCAGTGCGTTTACGGGCGCGAGATGCCGGACGACTTCGAAGCAGACAGACGTACAGCCACAAGCCGTATAGTTGCATAATTGACGCGCTAGAGATGGTCAACGGGCACGAGGGTGCTCGATTGACAATCGTACATTCCTTGTGAGAATGATTAGTCTCCTCACTGAAGAATGGCAGCTCATCGGCAATCACGCCGACGTTCGAAGTACATTTCAGGACATGTCAACGGGCTGGGCTTGAGGGAGGTCTATTAGTTGTGTTACATGATAATGTGATGGTTAAAGTTAATTAGTTTACTTACAGTTTTCTTCAATAAAATCTTTGCATGATTTTCAACATGCAAGTAAATCTCTCTTATACGAAGAGGGTTTGATAATCATTGCCATTATATCAAGTGGATAAAGCAAACATCAATATTGAGCTGTGTCTATCTGACCAAAATTGAAAATTCATTTTGTTATTTGTGAGTGACGACCTATTTGTATGATTCCCAGAGTTTAATAACAATCCAAAAACTTTGAAATTATTGTTTACATTTTATTTGATTTCTTTTTAAATTTATCATTCAGCTCTATGAGCTCTAGTTGTCGGAATAAAATAAAACATTAACAATATGTGTACCTTTGCTAAAGATTTTTCAATTCAATTGCCACCATCCTTGAAGCAACTTGAAGTAAAAAAGCAACACACTCAAACTTCAACAACAAATAGGACAATCCTTATAGCTCTAAGAAAAACATCACAAGTCTCACTGCATCAAAGGTCCATCAGAATCTTTATACACATTCATACGGACACAGTGACACACAGAGTCTCATGCTTCTTCAGTATCTTCCCTCGAATGCAATCAAAAAACCTGCTACGTTGCGTCTTTAAAGCGCAATAAAAAGCGACTCCTAACCACCATCGAGTCATCTAATCGACAGCTACCATCAAGACGCTTGGGACCACCACCACCACCACCACCAGCACACACCATCATCGGCACCACAGCACACAAAACTGTCCACGAAGGGCACCGGAGGGTTGAGGGTCTACGATGGGAAACTAAATTGATACTAATTATCCGTTTCTAACCACGCTGCTGGCAGCAAACCTCAAACCCCGAGCGATGTTTTTTTTCTGCATTTGTTAACTGTCAGTGTGAGTGCCTGTTTTTTTGTGTGCTTATTTTTCGCACCATTGCGTAACGCAATTTTGCACCCCATGTAGCGATGCAAGTTTCTAAAGCTGTCCAAAGCTAGGTGGGGAAAGCAGCCCGTCCGTTCAGAACGGAAGGCATCCGGCAAAGGTAAGGGTTGGCAAGACTTAGAACTTCTCCTACCGGTGCTGATGAGGTGCGTTGTGTTGCTTGTTTTTTTTTGCTTCTTCTTCTAATCAACAACACGGTACAAGCGGTGGGGTTGCGTTCGCATAGGGGCATAAACATGGTACGACGTACCGCAACACCTTGAACTACAAAAGTGTCAATGTACCATTGGAACCCGCTGGTAATGCGCAGCTATTCTAGCGGAGGCACCAGGTCTGGCCAACCCCCCTTCTGATCGGTACCAGTATCCATGATTCCGGTGCATTGCGGTACACACGACACGCAATTGCAACTTTGGCTTATGTCCTTGGGCTCTCGGTGGTTGTCATCGAGTGTGATCGCGCTGTCGGCTAAGGTTTGCGGGCTGGAAAATAACGAACCTGATTAAAATGTACAGCGCTGTTATTAGTTGTGAACATTTTACTGACATTTATTGCAGATCTTTGTTAAATTTATGTTTTATTCAACTAACAAATTATTGCCAAATGAAGTAACAAATAAAAACTTTGAATTTGATAATAAAGAAAAAATAATTAAATGACAATTTTATAAAAACAAAACAAATGCAGAATATATTTTATCCAGTTCTGCCCAATTATTCTAGTTTAGTTACTGTCAGTAAAATGTTTAAATGCTCTAATAAACTGAATGATGATTCAAAGTTGTGTGACATTAATTCTTTTTTTTTTATTCATAAGGAACGGCCTGTCTGTATTGCTGTGTGACATTAACTCATTAAACCTGAATTTAGACCTATCACACCTGATCATTCTAGGTGAAGGGTTAACAAATATTTGGAAGTCCACTTCCATTCTCGTGATATGACTAGACTCATGGAAGCTGGTAAAATTATTTCGCCACTGGATAATGAGATAATCGTAGAATTTCTCTTATGGAGTCATCATTAAATTTAAGTCATTTTGAGCAGAATCTATACCTCAAAAACTACTGTGAGAACCTGAACTTAAAATGATTTAAACAGTCTCAGCTTCCTCCGGTATATTGATGATTTTGAGTGGAGTAGTTTCCTCAGGCTTTTGTATGGCTGGTGAGCATAGGCCAGTCAAGTCAAGGCCAGACAAGTTTTAATCCAAGATATTATAACTTTTGGGCGAAAAATGATTGTGTTAATAAGTGTATCTCTGAATAGCAGCTAGTTGTATCTCCAGCATTTTGGTTTTCACCTCATTAATTTTTAATCCCATGATTTTTGTCGCTTGCTTGATTCTTTGGCTAGCTTTGAATATATAGGACACCTATCATTTTTCACGTGCAGGCTATCTACCTGCTTGTATTTCTTTATTGCATACAGCGGACCTTAAAATAAGGATCTGCTGTAATTCCAGATAACTGAAGTACATTTAACATTCTACTATAGACCCGAACTTCTTCCCATTGACAGCACTAAACTCACAAATATATCTTATTAAAAGTAGAGGAATTAATACCAGTGTTCATTAATCCACCAAGAATCCAACGATCAAATCGTTTCGCTTGACAGGTGAAATTCAGCACTGATCCTCACAGCTAACTCCCACGGCCACTACACCGTCAAGTGCAACCTTCGAAGGGTGCAATTACCCAAAACATCACCGGCCGGAACGCGGTGGTACCGATGCCACTGGACACCAACAGCCCGAACAAAAAACCAACACAAAGTCCAACCGACCGAAATATGCTACAAATTGGAAACTTTGTTCTTAACTGCCGTTGAGACGTCCGCCTGTGTCTGCGTGTTCCTATGCACCGCGCACTTTAATGTGTTGTGTTTGTTTGTTCACGTGAATTGTGGTTTCACTTGACCGGATCCGTCGATCGCGAGGCGTGAACAAACAGCGCTGATTTGCTTCGGTCTTTACGCCCCTGCTCATAGCATTCCATCGTGCCCTTACCCTTTTCACGCGGGGCATACATCCGTTCTGATATGTTTTCACTTGTCCGCCCCGACTGTCTGACCATGAATTGCTTCCTATCCTTGAACAAACAGCTGTGCGCGTTTCCATGATCGAGCATAAATTATATGCAGAAGGGTGCAGACTGCATCGCATCGGCCACGGGGAACCCTTTTCGATTTTGTTTGCTCTTCACCCGAGGACCGCGAGAGAGATCAAAAAGGGTTGCAGTGGCAAGTCATGTGAAAAGGTGTGTAGTTTCACTTTCGAAACTTTTAGAACCATGTCATCACTGTGGGGAGGTTGTTTGGCGATGCCATACCCTCTCCGGGGACACTGACTTAAGCGTGAACAGCATTGACCTCTATTTGAATGCGATTATTACTTAACTTTTCGCATAACTTTTCGCCCGATAGCGTTACCGCCACTTGAACGATCACAATCGGCCGAACTGTGAACTAAATCGCGATTGTTCCGCAGTGCCGCGTTGTGTCGGTTGTGGCGGCATAGAACTATTAAGCACCCACTAAGGGTTGTTTTTTTTTCAGCAGCAAACAACTTTTGGTGATTTATGGCAGGTACCACGTGTATCATCAATAAATTTCATTATTAAGATTTACCTTCCGTCGTTTGCTGTAGCTAGGCTTGTGAAAATGCATACAATTAGCCTACTTCCTACACGGGTTGATGACATGCCGGCACAAGTACTTTTCTGGGCCTTGTCCCCTAAACATTGCCTGGTGGATTTTGGAAAATCGAGAAGGGAGAAACCCTCTTACAGAAGGGTGGCGGAATTGGCTTTAGTCACGCAAGATGGGACGAGCATATTTTAATGTGCTACTATCGAATATTTGTTCCGTAAAAGCATACATAAAACTACGCAATAAGACAGCCACAATTGATTCAGGCTAATATGGAGTTTAAAATATTTTAGGATTTATGCGACAGAATAAACACCGGGCACCGAACCGTCCCGTCCTTATATCAACATAGATAAAAAGAAACTAAATAATTGCTATTCTAACTATTATCTTTAATCGAAGAGCAAACTTTGGAATAACTAACATGAAGAAAGGAGGATTGCTTCGGAAACGTCCAATCAAAACCAAAAGTGAAAGTGAAACGCACTGTCACAAATAAGTTCACCAACCGATCGTACAGGAGCGAAAACGAAACAAAACCGAAAATTGGAACATGGATCACCAGTGGGCAACATTTTTCTTTCCGCCGAGAGCTTATTAACCACCAGGACGTTTGTCGTCTCTTCCTTCGTTAAGACGTTTGTGCGCTTTTATCTAAATTAAATCATTGTATCCGAAATCCGGTGCGCGCTGTACGCGTGCTTGAGTGATGTGTTGTTTGCTGAAACCGGGGGAGACGATACCCCGAGGCATGAAGAAGCAGCTAGCTCCCGGCTCCCGAAGTCGATTAATTACGGATGACGATTTATTGGGAAGCAAGGCTTAACGCGCTATCCATACGGACTGGGGGCTTTGTAGTGTGTTTGAGTGGGAGAAAAAAAGGGATAGAGTGGGTCGGAAAACGGGTGGTATGGTGGAAAACGTGTCGCTAGCGTAACGTCGGTAGCTACTGGAAATATTTATTTTGGGTGATTTTGGGGTTGTTTTTTTTTGCTGTTCCTCTTCTTGGTCTGTCTTCATGTGTCGCTCCTTCTGCTGCTCCGACTAAATCCAACCGCACAACATCAATCATGCAAGAGTGCAGCAGTGTCTCCTTCGGCTGCACTCGTACGGGCTTTGTCTGGCGTTGGTCGTTGCGACGCTAGTTGATTTACATTTTTATGTATGAGATTTTCAAATTTGAACGAGCAACACCATGGCAGTTTAAGAATACTGTTGAAGATTTCTTTTATTTATGGTTTTCGGCTTTTCTGTACCGATAAGTGCTTATTTATAAAGATTTTTTTAAATATAAAACATATTACGGTTGTACTAGTAAAATAACACATCAGATTATTATTTTCAATTTTCCAAACCTTTCCTAAGAAAATTAACAAATACGATATATTAATTTTAATTGGTCATTGCTTATCATAAAAAATATTAAAAAATAATAATTATACTCCGTGATAAATATTATTTTAATGAAATTTGGAAAAAAAAGCCTTAATAAAGTATAAAACTCTAACCAATACCTTCAATACCAGAATCTGGGCCTGAAATTAAATAAAAAATTGTTAACAGCAACAAAAACGTAGAAAAATCGTCGAAAGAGCTGCCTTTGACTGTCAAAAGTTGCTTAGTTGTTAAGTGGAATTTTGTATGAAGTCCCAGAACGTTATAAGAGTCCTTAATTTGATTATTTATTTCTTTAACACATCACGTCGTCTTTCTAAGGCCAGGTTCTAAAGTACAAGTTGGCTAGCTCTTTAGAGCAAGTAATATACATGTGTTATATAAAATTTATATTGTCACTCAGTAATATTTTTCAACTTTCATCAATATTTGGTAAAACTTCATCGTAATTTTTTTAAATCATTTCCCCATTTCCCCCCTTTTCTCATCATTGCACATCGAATTCCGGCACTAGCCTACGTACAGGAACGTTGCTCCATGCGCTAGCGTGATGTTGCCGCCCTGAAGTCCGGCGTAGAATGAGCTGAGTGCCAACTGCCACTCAGACCTCTGAAAAGGACTCACCCTCTCACAACACTCATCTTCCCCTAATTCTACGTGCGCTCGCGCCACTGAGTGCGCAGGTGTCCGCTCGTGAGATCCAAACCAACCAACCCCCCCAGTGAGTGCCCTCGCGTGCCGACTTACGCTCACAGCTGACCGAAAGGGGTCAACGACCGACCGCGCGACAAAGATAACAATATAATTATTATCAAACAAATTTTTTCTGCCCCACTCTTGCACATACACACACACACACACACACACACACACAGTTACGCACACCGCGGACATAGTGACGAGCGCGCGCGCGTCTTTTCTTGTTCTATCCGTGCGGGCCTTGCGTATGTCACTCGGCATTTTGAGCTTGTCGGCGCTGTAGTTTTTCGGTGCGCGTAACGCTAGCCGGCAAGCGCAAACGACCGACCGTTGGCTGTGTATATGTGAAGCGGGCTTTGCGTACGCGACCGAACGCTGTGTGTGCGTACGTACTGCTATGTTTTGTTTTTCTTTTTTATCTCTCTGTCTTCTTTTCTTGGCCAACCGTTAAGATGGGTTTAAAGACGGCTTCGCAGCTTCATCTGCAAGACGGACGATGGTGCGCGTGTGGAAATGTCCGTTTTGGATGATTCCGCCAAAAGTCTCACACATCCACGCACGCACACACACTCACACGTCACTCGGTCGCAGACGCGAATTTTGCCAAAAACCTTCTGTACGTGCGTGTACATCCCGTCCAAGACGCGCACTCACTAGCTTGCGGTGTCCCAGGTAGGTAATATACGCGCATAAAAACACACGCACACATCCACACATGTGTGCGAAAAATCAATCCAAGCTTTAAAGGCAAAGAAGAACAAAAAACAACCTCCCCCAAAAACCCAAACCACACTGCACGTCAACGACACCGGACGTATGCCGTGGCCGAGCACTGTTGCCTGGTGACGGTGACGATTTGAAGGTGGACTCTCCGTACTTTTTTTTTTTGCTCACACTCGATAGCGCGATACACACATGCGAAGGGTTTGATTTTGACGTGTTTACTTATCCTGTTGCGCTTCCGCGGACAGCAATTTTTCTCGCCAACCACAGCAAAACGACAGCCCCGGCCATTGTGGTTCTACCCGCGGTACCCTTGCCTTGCCGTTCCGTTCCGTCCTGTTGTGGCTTCGGTGTTGCTACAGCACTCAAAGTCAAAGTCGAAAGCCGTTGTCTTATCAGGCCTCAGACTCTCGGTGCGGCCGTCGGGTACATCGACTTTTACTTAACCCCACTCAGGCTCAGGGTACGGGTTCTCTCATTCTCTATCGTACATTCTTACAACGTAACGTTCTGACCCATTCCGTTCTTTCTTGTTGCAAAACTTCTTGTAAGAAATCGAGTTAATTTTATTGTAAAAAGAACCAGAGGCATTAAATCACTGAATCAAAGGGATTTTCAAATTGAATGTCTCGTGTTATGACAAAAATAAAATAAAATACTCGTTTGGAAATAAAATAAAAGAAACTAAATAATTGCAAACAAAATATTTTAGCTAAAATATTAAAAAACGATTTTCAAAAACATAACCTCGTGTGATTTATAAACACCATCATGTTTCACACGACAGAACTGAGCATTGAATTCCTACTAGCAATATCAAGTGAAAGAAGCCAGATATGACAGGCCTAGAAGATTCGAGATTCTGGTACCAAAGAAGAAGAATTAAAAGTAAATTTGATAAAATAATATGCTTACTTGAAGCTCAAATGCGCTGTTATAAAAAATTCTAAACAAATCAAGGATGTTTTTATGTAAATTGAAAAACAATTGGTGGAAAATACGACCTGTAAAGATTAACAATCAAATCTGTGTTATGATCATAAAAGTCATTATTACAAACAATCATAGAAATGAGTTTTCTAACCAAGGCTTTACGTAAAATTTATATAATGGGGTCATTAGTTAACTCCTGGAAAATCATATTGCTGAGCAAATGATAGACAGCATTCTTTCCATTCCTACAAAGTATAATAAAATATTTGCAAACTTAGAAACGGGTGTTTTTAAGTATTTTTATTGCAACTCGTCTTAATAACATAATTTTACTGTTTAAATGATGGACAGCAAAATGATTGTTTAGCTACAGGATTTGAAGTTTTAATACAGCAATCGATATAATATCCTGTATTAATATATTTAAATATTGTATAGTTAGTATATGAAAATACATTTAAAAAATTATAAATAATTTTAACTAACTCTTTTCTTTATTTCATTTCATTTCAGGTATGAACACTTCTGGTGTACAATAATTACTCATCAATTAATTCAATCAATTAACTTATCGATTGATCTGTAAATATGGAAGTGAGCTACGTTAACTCTTATGCTAATCATCTAAGCGGTATGTACTCTGCCACAAATAGATGTTGTTTGGGGTATGGAAATTCAAAACTCTCAAAGAAATATGACGCTCAAAGTGGTCCTATTCCTTCAGCTGTTCTTAAGAAATCCACAATTTTGTTGAACGCGAGTAATTAAATTAATGATTTATTAAACAAAAATCTCAGTGTACTATAAACTTTCCTCCAATATTCGCAAAAGAACTTTTAGACGAAACCATTCCGGCTCAGAAAACCGTACGCCATCGACGATTTTTCGGCTTTTCGTGTGGAAGTGCGAAATATTTCAAACCCACCCCGTCCCACCGAGAGGACAATGACCGCAGCCGGGTATCGATGTGTGCTTAAAGAAGATGTGACGCTGTCGCTAAAGTCGCCCGTGCACACATGAAAGGGCTTCCTCTCTCATGCAACAACACAGGACGTACGATCGGATTCATCCGATTGATTGCGTTTCATTGCGCTTTTCCGTTCATCATCAAACGGCAACTTGGTGGGATTTTCCAATTTTCGTACACACTTTTCCTACTGCCCGTTGCGAAATCCCTTAATGGGGAGGGAATCAAGTTCATGGCGCCCATGAACTGGTGGGTTGGTCGATGAGAACGCGCAATGGAGCCAGAATCGGTAGGACAACCGCGACGATTTTGGCTGCCGGCGTTCCACCAGACGGATAGAATGATGACATTCCACCAGTCAGCTGGTATCGCTTTATCGAAACGGGAGATGATTCTTCCTCTTTTGTTAAAGAGAACCACACGCACACACACACATACCGAGCTACCAAGGGAAAAAGGTCGGCCTGCCGGGAAAGGCGGAATTGATACGCAATGTTATTGCCATTACGCCGCATCCACGCGGGTCGCCAGCGTTCATTGACAGCGCTGGCCACCACTCAGCACTGAACTGAGTGCCCGGGAGCTGAGTGTCGGGTCTTTCGCTCTCTCTCTCTTCCCGTGAGTGTCGTCACAAAACGCATGCACATACACCGCGGGAATCGGTGAGTGATCCCGTATCCCGCATTCCGTGCGCTAGTGTGAAGCGGTTCTGTTGAGTTTTTTCTCGCGCGAGCCACGCACGGAAATAAGCGGAAAAGATTTCGGGGACGATTTTCGGTGCACACCGGTGCATTCCGTTGCTTTCGCTCTGTGACCGTTCCTTAGCGATCGTGTTGTTTTGTAGTTGGTTTTGAAACGTTTCCTTAACACCGCGACACCGAAGATAGAGCAGAGCAAGAACGGGAGAAGAAGAAAAATAAACCGCAGGCCACCAATTTGTGCTTGGTTGAGGGCTTGGCTGTCACAGTAGCAGCCCTTCCAGCGTGACACGATCGTGTAGTGATCCTCGCCCTCTCCAACGACCAAAAAGAAGAAACGAGCAGGGCGAGAGTGTGTTTGGCTGTGTGTGTGTGTGTGTCTGCGTGTATGTGGAAGAGAGCAAAACCGGCCACCATCGGGCAAGATCCTCACGGGATGTGAATTTGTTGCTTGTGTTGCAATGTTGTCGTAGCAAAACATATTTCTGATCAAGTGTTTGTTGAGCGAAAAGTGTGTTTCTCGAAAACAGCTCCAAAAGCCGGTGTTATTACTTTTGAGGCGCTGTTATTATTATCATTGGCACCAGCCGCTAGGTGCATACGACCGGTCCAAGTGCATAGCAAAAGGAGGTGGAAACCGAGTTCGATACACTCCGTCGCGTCGTGTTTTTTCTTTTCGCCCTCCGCTCGCGTGGTGTCACACAGCCGAGAATGAAACGTGTCGTTCTACGTTTGTATTGAAAGTTTTTCATTCCATATTTATTTGCTTCTGCCCCCCCTAACGCACGCCTAGTTAAGTTTGGTTAATCGATCATCGGGATCCCCATATCGTGGGATGGGTGCCCGATGATGCACTTTTTAGTTAGTCAACTGCATTTCGATTTTCGCTTTTTTTCCTATCAGTGAGTGAGCGTGCGTGTGTGTGTGTGGTTGTGTGTATGTAAGTGAGTTAAAGTGTGCGTGTTCTGTCGTGTGTTACACTATCTATTTGAAGCGATATAGCTTGCGATGACGAGGTTTACGGCTCATCGAATTCTTTTGTTTTTCCCTGTCACCTGCTAGTGATATGCGTGTGTATGTGTGCGTGTGTGTGGGAAAAAGAGATCGTATGTGTGTGCCACCCGATCCCGGTAAAGCCAATGGATACGAAACGCGGCTACCGATGATTTGTAAAGCAGCGAAAAATACTGCACAATTCGCAAATTTTCCAAAACGCGCGCGTGTGTGTGTGTGTGTGGTGTCGCTGGGCCAATATTTTCCCTCAGCAGCACCACGACCTGTAAGTGCGTTTGTTTGTATGGGGCGCGAGTGGATGGTACGTGTGTACGTGTGCCCGCAACTGATTGATGATCGATTACGGGAGTAGCGAAACAAAACGCTAACTTGAAACCGCCGGAATCACGCTGTAACGTGTGACAAATATGTCAAATAAATTAACGAAAGTCCCGCTTTAATCGTGCAGTGTGAGATGGAGCAGGGGGCAATGAGTGTGAGCGAGAGTGACCAAAGCACGCATACCAAAATTACTCTCCTTTTTGTGCGATGATGATAGTACGGTTTGTGGAATAAAACCACCCACTTCATCCACCCGTCCACCCTCCAAAACGCAGGGGCGGCGTGATTTGACACTTGAGCCTCCCACAACCCGGCTTTATGCGCGCGTGTGTCTGTATGGATGAGTGTGTGTGTGTGTGTGCGTGTGCGGGATCCCTTTCTTGTTACATGAAAAATGGATAGGTTCAATGACACGGCACGGCTCGCACGGGGTGTGAGCGAGCGAGTCCGCCAGCGAGAGCGAGAGAAAGAAGGGATGATAGTGCCCGAGACGCGTGTTTTGTACCGTATGTGTAGTATGAATCAGCTTTGAAATCTGTTCTCCCCCATTCCGTGGAATGAAGGAGAGAGAGAGGGAGCGAGTCAGAATAAAAGAGAACGAATCAGAATGACCAGTACCGAGATAATGCGAGGAAAAGAGAATACACAGACAGAGAAGGAAATACAGTATGGAAGCGAGAGCGCACCATTCTGCGTGAGCGAGAGGCTCGAAAATACAGTTCAATCGCATGGACCACTCCAACCCCAACAATTCACAACCCCTTCGGGTTCCCATGGGGAAGCGTCAAACATCAAGTCTCGAGAGCAATAGAAATGTGGTTAGAATTAAAGAGAGATAGACAGTGGGTGAGAGAGTGAGATTAAGAAAAGTCGCTTCCCATTTCCACCCCGCTTGACCAGGTCGAACATTTGCTAGACAGTTCATCAACGTTACTTCAATGTAACTAAACATTCTTCCCATCATCACACTGGCAGGTCGCTAACACCTTAGACACCATCGATTCTTCTCAAAACGTAATCTACCATTTTTTAAACCCATAACAGTGTCTCTTTCACAATTATCACCCAACTCAGCTCACCCCGCACGATGGTCAGCACGCTCGACACACGAGCATGTGTTGGTAGACTTTAGTAGCTTTGATAGGTGCAGGTCGACGAATAGGGGTTTTTACATCTTACCCATACACATGCAAGGACGTGCGAAGCGTGTTGGGATTGTCACCGGGGCATGATAATGGCGCGAGCGGATGCCTAGAAAACATCATTATCAGGTGTGTCAGGTTTTGCCTGGGCACCTGTTTTCTTATCGGAAGTTTGATATCGGGGATCGCATTTCGATTAGAGCGGTCGGCCGTAACGTTACACACACTCACTACCTTACACACAAACACATTGCTATGCTTACGCATAAACACTGTTAGGAAAGCGTCTTAAAACCACTTGTTTGCAGGGCAGTTTGAAGCTGCTCACTATTAGCCTTAGGATGCTATCGTATGAAGCGTCTTACTCAGCTGGTAACGCCTTCGGTAACGCATCCGTAACGCGTGCGACCACGGTTGACAGTCGATCCGTGATTTAACCAAACTTTTGTACATTTTCTTCTTGGGGTTGGAAAATTTGAGTGGCTTCTCACTGCCACTGACCACTGGCACGACTCTGGCGCCAAAAGCCACCATTACCGTGTACTTCGTTCGTTTAGGGGGTTCGCCGGCGTGAGGACCCCCGGGCGATCGGTCCTGTTGCCGTATTTGTTTGGTTGCTGATTTTTTACAGGATTTTTTGCCTCCGCACTCCACTAGGATGCTCGCGCGGTGTCAATGAACTCGGGCTCGCGCAGTGTGCTCTTGCCCTTACCTCCCACAACGTCGCCGGTTCGTAACACGCGGTACGCCTTCGCTCGCCTTTGCCGGGTGACTTCCCATCTCTTTCTCGCCGCTCACACTATCTCGCATCGAGTCACGCACTGTCTCCGTTTCTCCGTTTCTCTTGCTCTCTCTTCCCGTTTCTCGCATGCTCCCGGGGGGCCGGATGATCTTGGTTCGTCGCGATCCTGCAGCAGATCCTGCCCATGGTGAAACTTTCGGTGATGTGACACACGAGCAAAGGAAAAACAAAGTGCATTCATACGTTCAACTGTGCCGAGTGAAGTAAATAAAAAAAACCAGAAAATCAACAAAGTAAAACCGGAAACCGGGTGCACGTACGGTGAACTAGAAACAATTGTGTCAACATCGAACAGCTGCAAATCGATGCAAATGAATACCGACCGGTGAACGGGTTGCGGAACTGATTTACCGAATTGCATAATTTCACAGGTATCCAAAAAGCTGGTACGACGCGTGAACGGGCTTACGATCTACTGTAGCGGAAGCGAACTCGAATCGAATCACATTATCAACACTCAAAATCAACCCAATTGCCAATCGCTTCGTGTCACCGGGCGAGCCAAAGTTCACCCGATACACCGGTGGTTGGGGGCCGGGTGCATGCCCGTTAATCGTTGACAATTATTCAACCGGACGAATGCATTTCGATTTTGTGGAACGGTGTTTATGGGTGTTTGCTTTTGATCTGTGCATTTGGGGGGTTTCGAAATATGCATTTTTAATGCACCCAGCAATGCATTAACGCGATTCACATGCCACACGATTATGTTAAACATATGGCCTTGAATGAAGCATTCCTCGCTGCTCGGTTGTCGTGAGCAGTTGGCACATAATTACTTCACACGCGTGTGATTGTTTGTTCATCATTAGGCATTCAGAGGAGGGGGTGGGGGGAATATTTTATTTACTTTGCCGGTTTGTGTTTTTTGCTGCAAAGTGTAACGATCGCAATCATCCGTTCCCTGATTTCCAATTGCATAAAGAAGGGGTAAAACAATAGTCATTTTGCCATATCGATCGGAAGGTGTGATTAATAACGATGAATATTTCATTTCATATTCTGCGCGGACGAGAACCAATAAAATGCAATCTAAAGCAAAAAAAAGAGGCAGTAAAAGGGGAAGAGAATTGTTTTGCTTTTAAATCCTCAATTGTGCACAAGCGGACGCCTGGTGATTCATAAATACATAAACCACCAGGCGTCTCCTCGGATGCTGTACACGTGTATGGACGTATCCTTGCTCATACCGCAATTTGGAAAAAAAAGTGTGTTAAAGGTCACCGGAAAACATGTTTCACGTACAGAAACTAAATGATAGACCTTCTTAAGCAATTTTCCACAAAAGGCACCATTGTGCGCAAAAGAAAATGCATTCATAAATAATCCACAATTACCACGACACTTCCCCGGTACAATTATTTATTTTTAAAGAAAGAAAAAAAGTACTGGCAAAAATCGGTGTCAATGGACCGTAATTACAACCGGCGTCCGTATCCGCGTATTCCCTGTACAAGACTAACATAAATCTTAAAATAAACTTGTGTGCGTGTGTATATGTGTGTTTTTCCATAGCAAAAACACTACAACACACCAGACATGCAGATGGTTTATTTCACTCTTAATTTTTATGTTTTTACACCTCCACCGTTCTACCCATCGTGCCATGAGCGGAAGGAAGTGCGATGAAGGCAACCAAAAAAAAAACGTGAAAAATATGCGAACAAAACTTTGCAAGACAAATTGCGCCATCTCACGCTGCGTGTCATCTCCGTAGGCCGTTGACACGCGCGAATGGCCAACTTGGGGACACTCCGAGCAAATCGCTCTTTGGTTGGAGGAGGTTGTGGCCAATGTTGTAGCCATCGCCATCACCGGAATGGATCTATCCGGTGCGTTGGTTGATAGCGGGGACAAGGTACATGACAAAATTAATGAAAAAGTCTGCAAAGGCTAAAAAAAATCGCTGAATACTGTCTTTAAAGCATCGAGATTGAGGGAACAAAAAACAACAGCAAGAACTACCAAAGAAGAAATACGTTCACGTTTACCCTGTTCAGCTTATCTTGGTGTCCTTCCCCCATGGGACACCATACTTCTGAACGATTGCTACGCCACAATCGTTCGCCAACCATCGTCAGCATGATCGGCTGAAGAAGCGTCACTCGTCGCCTTTACTCCATTCGAATGTACCGTACCGGTGATTGCGTCTTTGAGCCGCTCGAAGCAGCAGCAAAAAAAATCCCCTAACCTAACGATGATTAATGGTGCATTTTTACCGAATTCATCTTCAAGAATTCACACATAAATTTGCCTTTCTTTCAACCTTCTGCTTCGCTAAGCATTCCGAGGATCCGAGGAATAACGGCACACAAGCCACACAACCGCTCTAGCATGACAATAGTGCAAATCGATGTTTGATTATGTGTTCCGTCTGTCGAACACTAATACCACAAGGTGGCAGTATTAGTAGCTCCCAGTTTTTGTTCTCTATCCTCGCCGTATCTCAAGAAGTTCAACTGCCTGTGCGTGTGAAAACGAGGAAAACAATGACCCGTCTGATCGTGCCGATCACTGGCGCCTTTCTTAGCCACTTGCTGCCATTTTCCCATCGTCTTTTTTCAACCGCACAAGAAATGACACTCGAACGCCCGAGAGCGAGAAGTGCGTTGATAAGACGAGTGTTTGCGGTCATTGAACCGGCCCGGGGTAATGGTGCTACACTACACTGTACTACACTTTGGCCCACTATCCCGGCACTAGCGACACACATTGGCAGCTTAATTAATGGGAATCGATATTAAAGCCACTCGGCCTTTGGGTCGGTCAGCGCTTATTTCACACCTCATCCGGAACAGCCATAAATCCCGATCACCAGTGTCAATTGAGTGCAAGTGCGGGTCACAGGTACCCTTGGGACGCGTGTGCTGTCACACTGACAAGCGTGGCTCTAATGGGTTTTTGTTTTTTGTAATGTGACTTTTTCTTGTCAGAACAAATCGATACGCACGATTTAGGAGTGCTAATTCCTTGAAGTGATTCACCTCCAACAAGATATTCCTCTGATATGGCATTATCGTAGAATCGAATGCTACAACTTCAATAGAACATGGGCAACTTTTTTAGGCCTGCTTGACTTGAATTCTGAAGAAATCAGAATTCATCAGAATATATTTGGAAATGAGGTTTCAAATAAGCCAAATAATACAAATTTGTTATCAACTTGAAGACACCTCGAAAAGGTGAACGAAACCCTATTCTGTTTCGACCGACTACATGAGGACATCGAACCAACGAGACATAATTCCCTCGGTGCGATCATTACCGCGCTCACATTTATGCTTCTGTCTGGCACAACCTCAAACTGTGACTATGAAATGTATAAACTGTTAAAATTCTCTCACCTTCCATGCCTATCCATTGCGCTTTCGCCAACGAAGCAGTGGGCGAACGTTTCCTCCCCCAAGGAATTCTTCTCACGCTGCATAATGAAAGCGAACGCCACTGTAACAAAAATCATTAGCAAAATTTTAGTCTGAGAGAATTTTGGTAACGATTTAAACAGGAGCTAAAAATGCAGTTCTCGGTGGGTAAAAAAAAAACGGAACGAAACATCCCGAGGACTAATAAAAGACGCGCTACCGTTTCACGCCTGTCGCACCGCAGTACGTGTAGATCGAGCTATCTTCTGCTTGGAACGCCGTGCCGCGAAGAACGATGGAGGCATGAGGAGAAGGGGGAGGGGGGGGGGGCGAACGGTTGCAGAAGTGGGTGAGGGTTGAAATCATCGAACCCGCCATCGGAACCGGGGCTAGCGGCTGTTTGTTGTGTGTTTTTTCCGCGCTCTTTTAACGTACAGGAACGAAGGGAATGGGACGCCTACGGGAGGATGATGGAGAGTAGAACGTGCGGGGTACGCGGGTGGGGCGAGGCGACCGAGGGGTAGTCTAAGAGCGCGCGAGACATTGTGCTCCCTGGTGGTGCGCCTCCCTGGCCAGTGTGTTTTGCTTTAGTTCAATAACCTAAAGATTGAGACGCCATGGGAGAGTGAGAGAGAGAGAGTGAGCGCGAGAATGTGTTTGGATGAGGAAAAGAAAATACCAAAACCCGTACAATGACGAGAGTGAGAGTAGTGAGTGCCGTGAGTTCAAAACAGTGAGTGCAAGGGGAAATCCCGGTCCGGTTCGTTCACACGCGCGCTGAGTTCCACGAAATGCGTGAGGGATGCATCGCTCTCACATGGCTAAGATCGCTGACGGTGGCGATCACTCTAACAAGCGCAAACAAGTGTTAGTTGTTGGTTGTCGGATGGGGGAAGCGATTTTGGGCGTTCGAAATTGACACTTGGCCACAAATCGATTAATGCTTCATCTCACCAAAGGGATGGATGTTTCTCGATTATTGCTAAATGCGTCGCCTTTGACTCCTCCAGCACCTGTTCGGCACTCGTCCAACCTCCCAGGTTTTGCACCACCGGGAACTCACCCGCATTGTACCGCTACGCAAGAACACCCGAACTCAGCCACCCCCTTTAGGAACTCGACCACTCTCTCTCTCTCTCATCCCATTCTCCTTTTAAAACGGTTTCCAAACCCATCCCACCAACCCAAACAGACCGACAAAGTCAGCGCACCTTGAGGTTAATGATCCTTCTGGTGTCGTCGGAATCGCGCAGATGTTTTTATTTTTATTGTTCACCGTATTCTGGTGCTGTTCCTCATCGGCAGCCGGCGACGTCGCTGTTTTCGCTTGCGTACCTTGCGTTGCTCCCGCTGTGCTTCTCGCTGCGGATGCCGTTGCTTTGGCGACGCCGTGGGCCACCGCACAATGTGACGTAATTTTCGGTGTCTTCTCTGCCGTGCGTTTGGTTTGTTTGCTTGCTGATTTTCCGCTTTCTTTTCATTGCTCGACTTTTTTTTCTGTTTTGATATTGTTTTTATTGTTGGCTGTCGCCGTGCGGGGATTCCTATCCCTGGCTAGCGAGGCGACGGCTGCTACCACGCTTCGTCCTTCAGGTGGTGCATTCTTGTACTTCCTCTTTCGGGGTGTGTATGTTTTGTTTTAACACGGTGGTTGTTGGGCTGCGTGAGCCAAGATTGTAATGCAATCGTTCTAAAACGGGATAGTGCACCGGGACCGCTTGGAGTCAAGATGAGCCATTGAAGAAGAAAACAGACCATAAAAATGTACATTTTGCGTTGTACTTTTTTAACCCGTTGTTTACACACTCGCACGGGGTGTTGTTGTGGAATTTTAACACGACCGGAGTCATTCCATATGGTTGCAGGTTAAGAAACTTTGCATATTAACAGTTGCATTGCTTGGGAAAAAGCTGACATCAGAAAGAATGTTTCGGATCCTCGGTGAAATAGCTTCCATGCAGGTATTTTTCAAACTTAAACTTTATGCTCACAAATCACTCGCTATCCAATAGGACTCGATTTGGCTCCGGTGCATCTGCAGACAACCGTACTTCGTCTGCTTTGCATAATTTCACACTACCAATGCGCATCCAGTTTAACACCATCACAAACACACACACACACCGATCGTTCTAGCTTCAGTGCAGTGAATGTGAGCTCCCCATTTCCCACTTGGTGGTGGTATTGTTTTAAGAAAAACAAAATCGACAACCCTGCAGGCAACGAAAGGTGAACGAACTATGCTGATTCACACCACCGTACAGACTCCCGTTTTGCTGATAAGGGTGACGCATCGGTGCTGCGACATTATGAATGGTGGTGCATCATGATGCAATTCACATGTAGCGGTTTCCAAAGCGAGGGGGTTTGGCTGGTTCATTGACTCTTTCTGATTTGAGGGGGGGAGGGGGTTGTATGTTAGATCTTTTGAAGAAAAAACAAATCATGCAAAACTCGAACCGCATACGAAGAAGCACAAGGTCAAGGTCACTCCACGGACACATCTTTTTGTATCTCTGCCGTAGGACAAACATGTATCCGTGTGTGTGGCACTTCCCAGACATTCTTATGCGCATGCTGGTGCAGTATCTCTCGCTAGTAAGGTGCACAGCAATACGGGATTAATTCGCTGCAACCACATGTATCGATAATCAATTTTTAAAGTAACCAATTTACATGGACATTACACTTAAGCGATCAGCACGATCGACAGTTCGCATCGAGTGCTACGTGATGGCGAGTGCCGTTTGCAAAAATAAGGGAAATAAACACCAAAACGATACGCAAGAAGAACGGAGCACAGCAGCAGCAAGAAAAACTTAAAGCGTGACCATCGACGATGCCGGCCGATGACGACAGCGAGCGTCTCGCTAGGGGTGAATGGTCTTATGGGGCAGGCGAGCAAGGCAAAAAGGAAAACAAGAGCCAACACTCGTCGGAAAAACAACGGGCGACAACCGGGGGCACTAGTTGCAGCGTCTGTACTTTTTTTGTTAAACCGTTTGCCGGCTGGTACGGCACACTGACGGTGTACGTGCTGATTGCGTGTACGTGAAGGTTCTAAAATGTTATTAGTTTCTTTTTTTTCGCACACTTTTCTCCTATTTGTTTAAGGTATTTTTCGGCAAGCTATTTTCCTTCTCTTGTGTCCACCTTTGAGTATTTTGATTTTCGTCAACACTTGCCAGGGAGTCAAATTTAGCAGGTGCACTTTGCACCGTAATAGCAGCGTCAGCATTAGCCTGCTGACGGCTTGCATGGAAGGTAGAAGGAGAAACACGAGATGCGCTACAGTTCCAGTAAATATTGTTGGGTTCGTTCGGGAATGCACACCACTGTCCGCCAGACTAACTTGCCGGTACTTTATGGAGCGCGGGAGAGCGTGTTTTGGGGAAAGATTTACGAGCAATGGAATTGGCGAAGCGTTTCGAGGGAGGATAGGCTATTGAAAGATTTTTAAACATTTTCCTTAAGTCACGTACCGACTGGGTGAGCTGTGGCGAGCGAGAATCTCGTCGACGCTCGGGACGATGAGCTCACGGTGAAGTAATAATTGAAATAGCTGTCCGTTGCTAGTCGCGGTGCTTCGATACAATTATGCACGTTTGAGATTAAATTGGCGAAAAAAAATCATGCCAGACAGTTAAAATACTGTTAACGACAGTTGCAAACTTAAGGAGCTAAAGCTAACTCAAGTATTAGTTCGAAATTGCAGACAAAGACCTCCTAGAAATATTGAAAAAGAATTTGTCGAAAGGGAAATTCAAATTTATTTTTAATCGGCTCCTGAATCTGATGCTTCAGCACTGCTGTCTACAACAGCATCCCGGGAGACCCAACCCACCCAGTAAATCGCTAACCTACCAAGAGCGATGCACCTTTCTTATCGCACATTAGCGCCATCATTATGACGGCTGCGCCTGTGTGCTCACTATTAGGGGGCTATGCAATGGTGCACCGCAGGCCAATTGATGTAACTTACGCTCTATTCAACAGTACTACCAGCCACTGTCTGATCCCATCGTTCGCGTACTCCGTCGTCGCTCGACGGTGTCGATGATGTTGTTTTGTTTCGCGTGTGCTTTTATTCAGCGTAGCTGGTGATTCTATTTATATGCAACTATCAGTCGCCTTTTCTCGCACACCAAGTTCCCGCCCGCCCGGCTTTGCATCATTAAGAATCAAACATCAGACGCAGCAAAAGATTCAACCCTCCGTCTGGTGGATCCGCGAGGTGCATCAGAATGCATGGTGTCGTTGCAATTGCACTTTCGCTTTCGCACCAGATAACGTTCGTTTGGAATGCGTAACGTTACGCGGGCGTATGTGCAGTTGGCGTGTGGGACAGTCGACGGTGTGCGAAATATTGCTCGCCGATGTAGTTATTAGTCATTAAAAGGCGTTCAAAAGGCATTATGGTGCTGTGTTGAAATATTTGGTCGAGGATTGTTAATTTATGTATGCTTTGAAGCATTCTAGTATCGAAAATTGGAGGATTTCCTACGAATTGCTCCTACAGACTCTTCTCAATATGGAGACTACGATGGACATAATGCATCGATTCCTATCAAAAACACTTTTCACAAAACTATTCTCAAAGTACCCAGCAACTCCTCCATTTATCATACAATTTTGATTCCTAGCTCTGTATAGCAATCCTAGCTTATCAGGGTTTTTTTGGTACGGAAGCGATAAACAACCTGCCCATCCCTACGCTGGTCGCTATTTATCATAAAGTTACAGCGACATAGCCATTAGAATGATTGAATCCTTCATTCCGAAAACCGATAAAACCCCTTTTGCTCTAGCACTATAAATTGCATTCCGACCAATAAGACGTCTCTTTAACTCGCGCATTAGTTTCCGCTTCAATGCCTTTCTTTTTTTCTGCAACTTTATATCATTACACCTCCCGCAACCCCTCTATGCCCGTTGCTTCCCTTACTTGCCCCATATCCCCACCGTACGATAGATATTGTGACGATGGATTGTGTATCCACCGTGACCACAAAACTACGTTTGATCGAAACTTTACCGGCGGTCGAGTCGGTTCGAGCGAGGGTTGTGGTCGGAAGAGGCAGGGTCGTGGACTGGTGGAAGGGGAGAGGGTCAAAAGGGTAGATCAGAACGAACGGCGCACACTCGCACCGTCGTCGCGTCCCGTTCGCACACACTCGCCGTGCGCCCCATTTCGCAGTGTTTTTGTGCAAACGCAACGATGCCCCAACGATGCCGATTCTGCTGCCGTAATCTCATTTTAAATAGATTTCCGTTTCTTGACCTATCCCACCGTGGTTCGTGGTATGCGTGTGGTAATGGTGGGTCGTTGCGTCGCTGCTGTTGCTGCTGCTTCTCGATGCAGTTGGCACACTCTCGCCCTGCACAGCGTGCGACCGGCCATTGGCTTGCCATTTGCACGCATGCAGCGGGGAAGGATGTGTGTGATGAGGGGGGTAATTCTGTGGGGATAGAACACCGACAGCTGAGTGTGGGTTAGCGTGCATTAGTGTGTGTGTGTTTATTTGAACCTTTCTCTCGATACAAATGCACGGTGCATCCCCGCTTTCTGGTGGGAATTGCTTGCTGGTTTATCATCTCCACATGTGTTTTTTGTTATTCGTGCTAAATGGTGACTCCTTTTGCTTTAATTTCTTTACGGTCTGTTAGTAGGTGTCGCTTTGGGTAGATTATTTTTACCGGTAGCGTCAACAGATAAATGCATGCCTTTGCTCATAAGCAGTCTCGGGTAGCATATAAGCTATTTTCTTTACTGCTCTTGTTTTACCTCTTTGAGCCAGTCAGGTACAGGTAGTTATTTTATATTTGTGGGAATTAGAATAATTATATAATCTTGCATGCATTTGAACTACAGGATTTAATATTACAATTTTCGAGCATGCATTTAAATTTCACGAATTAAACAGTAGACAATTAAGGATTAAGATTAGGACTACTCGACTGTTATACACTTACACGAACTACTCGAATTACATGTAAATCATTATGGACAAACGAATACACAGTTGCAAACCGACCAGCGATACGAGTGCACACAGTCTCACTTCAATCCTCAAAATATATCACAACCACCCCCTTTCGTGAACATTTTCACATTTGTTGGTCCTTCGAACCGGATCGTGATATACGGAGAGGAAGTTTCATTCTGCAACCAAGAGTGGAACTCGGTATACGGAAATTGTGCAAGTCATTACGTGACAAATTCGCCATCGCATTCGGCCCCGCGTCAAGGGCAACGGTCGGTTACACTCCACCATTTCGAATTTCGCGCCAACGAGTTGTTCGTTACCGTCGTGTGATATTTCGTGTGATATTTTCGAGAAGCAATGGATAAGAAAATCAAGGCAGTGCAGTTGAAGAAAAGGATTGCTGTGGAAAGCATTAAATCCATGGAGCGGTTCCAGACGGATTTCCAACCCAACGACGCCCAACAGATTCCGGAGGTGTTAGAGAATTTGGAATCGCATCAGGCAGGGTTCTTCGCCGCTATTTCTAAACTGGAGGAACTCGACGAAAGTGATGCAACAATCGAAGCGTGCATTATGGAGAGAATCCACTTCGAGGAACGTTGCAGGAAGCTGAAATCATTTTTACGTGCAAATCAACCCAAGGAAGAAGGAGCGGTCAACGATACGACAGGTTTGGCTTCGTCGACACTCGCTTTTGGTCGACCGCACGCACCAAACCTACGCTTACCCAAAATCGAGCTTCCAACGTTCGATGGAGATCATACGAAATGGCTGTCGTTCCGCGATCGCTTCCTTGCTATGATCGACGCTTCGCCTGAGCTTCCGTCCATCGCAAAACTGCAGTACTTACTTTCATCGCTAAAAGGAGAGGCTGCACTACCCTTCGAGCACACACCTCTAACGGAAGACAATTACGCAATCACATGGGCTGCTCTGCTTAAACGGTACGACAACTCGCGTCTACTAATCCGTGAGTATTATCGGAAAATGCACTATCTCCCCGGAGTGCATTCGGTGTGCGTGGATAAGCTTTCCCACTTGGTGGATGAATTCACGCGCTTCGTGAACGGATTAGTGAAGTTAAAGGAACCGGTAGATTCGTGGGATACACCGCTGTCGAATATGCTGCTTATGAAGTTAGATCGGGAAACGCTGTTGGCTTGGGAAAAGCATTCGGTACACTTCACGCGGGACAAATACAAGGATGTGATCGAGTTTGTTCAAGATCGGATCCAAATCTTGAAATCGACCAACACTTTCGTGATGGATCAAAGCGCTGGTGGTACCAAGGTGGCCGGCAACAGTCGGCAGCCAGTGCAACGACGGTTCATCGCGTATGCAGCTACTTCTCGCCCGGCTCCTGTTCCTTCGTCTGCCCTCATCCAACCGCCAAAGTGTCCACTGGAGTGTTCCGAAGGTCACACTTTGCGCAACTGCCCAGTGTTCACAGGTAAAGAAGTTCAGCAACGACGAGACATTGTTGCAACGAATCGACTGTGCTGGAATTGTTTGAGCAGCAATCATCAGGTGAGGGAGTGTAAATCGGAATTTTCGTGTCGCATATGTCGGGAGCGTCATCACAGCTTATTGCATCACACTCCACGCTACACTCCTCCCACAACGGTTACAATGTCTGCTCAAACGGATGACGACAATGTGTTCCTTGCAACGGCAAACATCCAAATCAAGGATGACTACGGCAACATCCACGAAGCAAGGGCTTTATTGGATTCGGGTTCCACATCGAATTTCATCGCGGAAGACCTAGCTCGAAGGCTGTTGACCAGTCGCAAAAGGGTCAACGTCGCTGTTTCGGGCATCGGCAATTCGGTACAGCTGGTCAAGGGTTCGATCGTCGCCACCGTTCACTCCAAGACACAACCCTTCTCAACGGAAATGGCGTTCCTGGTTCTGGACACGCCATGTACAAACATTCCTACTTCACCAACGGACATCTCTTCATGGGAAATGCCGGATGTGGCATTGGCGGACAGCACCTTTAATCATCCGGGGCAAGTCGATATCGTCATCGGAGGCGATACGTTCTGGGAGCTGCACACCGGTCGCAAGCGCTCTATTGGCAGAGGCAAGCCGTGGCTGATTGAAACCCGTTTCGGTTGGGTTGTCAGCGGCATCTCTCATCATATATCAGCCGGTCCGCGGCTGTGTCATCTTTCTGCACACGATGCCACATTGGAGGAGATCCTGCATCGATTCTGGGAGAGCGAAACCATAGCCGAGGATCCTGTGCTATCGGTCGAGGAGAATGCTTGCGAAAAGCATTTCGCTGCAACAACTGTTCGCACTACAAGTGGAAGGTATGTCGTTCGTTTGCCTTTTAACCCCAATCCTAATGTCGTTTTAGGAGAGTCGAAAGAAATAGCTGATCGTAGATTGCGTAGTATGGAACGGCGGTTGAACAGTAATCCTACAATGAAAAAGGAGTATGCCAAATTCATGAGAGAATACGAACAGTTGGGGCATATGAAACGACTTACCAGTCCTGCAGATGATTCGATAGATCACTATTACCTTCCACACCATGCCGTTGTTAAAGAGTCGAGCACAACCACGAAGGTTCGCGTCGTGTTCGATGCATCGTGCAAAACGTCGAGTGGTTACTCGTTGAACGACAAACTCATGGTGGGACCAGTCGTTCAAGAAGATCTCCTATCGATCATCCTTCGGTTCCGTTCTCGTGCCATCGCATTGTCTGCCGACGTAGAGAAGATGTATCGGCAAATTTTACACAGTCCCGATGATTGTAGATATCTGCGCATCCGGTACAGAGAAGATCCTGCTGAACCCATCTCAACCTTTGAACTACAGACGGTTACGTACGGCACAGCATCAGCTCCTTTTCTAGCTACAAGGACCTTGATACAAGCTGCTATTGACAACAAGGAAGAGTACCCGCTGGCAGTGAACGCTGTCCTAAACGACTTCTACGTTGATGATTTGTTAACGGGTACCGATGATATCTATGAAGCGATTGAAATGCAGAAGCAGATATCAGGCATGTTAAATTCAGCTGGTTTCACACTGAAGAAATGGGCTTCAAACCGCACCGAAGCATTGCAAACCGTGCCGTCTGAAGATGTAGCAGTTCAACTAACGCATGAATGGAAGGATTCGAAGCAGGTTTCCACGTTAGGTATCATGTGGGAACCAGCTGCTGACACTCTACGTTTTCGGATCGATATACCACCTACACCATCCCGCATGACAAAAAGGCTAGTTTTGTCATACATAGCTAAAATATTCGATCCCCTCGGGTTGCTGGGTCCAACGATCATCATCGCCAAAATGTTCATGCAGCAACTGTGGGCTCTAAAGCAGAACGGAAGATCGTGGGATTGGGACAGCGAGCTACCATCGCACCTACAGCAAGAATGGTTGAACTTCCACTCTACCTTATCCTCACTGCGCAACCTGAGAATACCACGGTACATAGCTCAACGCACGGCCACAAGTCTGCAAATACACATCTTTGCTGACGCATCACAACTAGCATACGGCGCTTGTTGTTACATCCGCGCTGCAGGCTTGGAAGGAGTCACCGTACAGCTGCTAACAGCCAAGTCGAAAGTCGTCGCATTATCTAACTCACACTCTATAGCTAGGTTGGAATTATGTGCAGCGCGATTGGCCACACTCCTACACGAGAAGGTGATTAATTCACTGAAGGTTTCTGCTACTACAATCTGTTGGACCGACTCAATGACTGTACTTCACTGGTTGAACTCCGTACCAAATCGCTGGAAGCCGTTCGTAGCCAACAGGGTGGCTAAAATCCAGCAAACTTCCGGCATACAGTGCTGGAAGCATGTTCCAGGCACCGACAATCCAGCAGACGACATCTCGCGTGGCTTAACACCAGAGAAACTATTGGCATGTGAACGCTGGTGGCACGGGCCACATTGGTTAGCACGCAACGCTGAAGATTGGCCACAAAACACTTCACCACCAAACGAGGCTGAGAGCGCAGAGGAGGAGAGGTTAACTTCACCACGGGTTGCAACAACATCTACAATCTGCAAATTTCGGAACAGGTTGTTTTCCCGAATTTCGGCTTACCACACACTGCAAAGGGTTGTTGCATACGGCTTGCGCTTTATTCATAACGCGAAGCTTCACAAGGGAAATACGGCACATTCAAAACACATACCACCTCTCACTACGGACGAACTCAAGGCGGCAGAACTCAAACTGTGTTACCTATCACAACGAGACACTTTCTTCGAGGAGATACAAGCCCTACAGAAGGGCAAAGAGATTCCAAAGAACTCCAAACTGAAGTGGATCTCACCCTTCATCGACATCGACGGGATCCTGCGCATCGGTGGCCGGCTCACTAACGCACAACTAACAGAAGCAGAAAAACACCCGGTCATCTTATCTTCAAAGCACCCACTTGCCGCACTACTAGCTGTTTCGATTCACTTGCAAAAGTTGCATGCTGCACCACAATTGCTGCTATCTACTCTGCGCCAAAGATTTTGGATTATTGGTGGTCGCAATTTGTGCAAATCCGTGTACCACACTTGCCACGCGTGTTTTAAGGTAAAACCAACACTCATCAAACAAACTATCGCCGATCTGCCAACATCACGCGTCACACCAACAAGGCCATTCTCGGTATGCGGAGTGGATTACTGCGGGCCAATCTACCTAAAACCAACCATCCGCAACAGAAGTCCGATCAAAGCATACATCGCTATTTTTGTATGTTTTTCAACACGAGCGGTACACATCGAACTGGTTGGCGATTTAACCTCAACAGCATTCATAAATGCACTTCGTCGTTTGGTTGCACGCCGCGGTCAAATCAGGGAACTTCACTCCGACAATGCAACCACATTCAAGGGAGCCGCGCACGAGCTGAATCGCATCTACAAGATGCTTAAATGCGACGAACACGATCGAGTTGCAATATTTGATTGGTGCGCGACGAATCAGATGAAGTGGAAATTCATCCCACCGAGAGCGCCGCATTTTGGAGGTTTATGGGAGGCAGCGGTGAAAGCAGCTAAAAAACACATCATTAGAACCATCGGCACTACAAGCATCACGCAGGAGAACATGCTTACCTTGCTTGCCCAGGTAGAGCAATGTTTAAATTCACGGCCAATAACACCTTTATCCGATGAGCCGTGTGATTTAGAACCACTGACACCGGGCCACTTCCTTGTCGGTGGCAATATGCAAGCGGTACCAGACATCGATTACACCAATACGCCGAGCAATCACCTGAAGGAATACCAATTGGTACAAAAACATCTCCAATCGATTTGGGCCCGATGGTATCCGGAGTATCTGCAACAGTTACAAGCCCGGGCCAAATATTGTTCCGGTAAAGCAGCCGTCCTACAACAAAATCAATTGGTGATTATTAAGGAAGACAATGTTCATCCTACCTCTTGGCCCATGGGGCGCATCGTTGCAGTACATCCAGGAAAGGACGGGGTAGTTCGCGTTGTTACACTGCGCACTGCTTCAGGGAAGCATATCGTCCGCGCAGCTAATCGTCTAGCTGTTCTACCAAATCCAGACCCGCTAAGTCATCTTGAAACCACGGAAACCACATGCACTGATTAATGCGCACTTGTAAACCACGCTACATTGTTTACATTCACAAGTGTCAATCACGGATCAAGATAAACAAACACACGCCCACACGCACCCACATATACACACACACACATGATAACAGGCAGATAGGAGATAAGCATTGCGTCAGGAGTACACGATTAGTTTTGAATTCACATTTGCATGAAATTTAAAGAAGTTCCTTCTTTGGTGGCCGGGAATGTGGGAATTAGAATAATTATATAATCTTGCCTGCATTTGAACTACAGGATTTAATATTACAATTTTCGAGCATGCATTTAAATTTCACGAATTAAACAGTAGACAATTAAGGATTAAGATTAGGACTACTCGACTGTTATACACTTACACGAACTACTCGAATTACATGTAAATCATTATGGACAAACGAATACACAGTTGCAAACCGACCAGCGATACGAGTGCACACAGTCTCACTTCAATCCTCAAAATATATCACAACCACCCCCTTTCGTGAACATTTTCACAATATTTTTCTTTTTCCAATATTTTATTGCTAATTTCTATTGGAAAAGGCGAACAAATTTCTTTCATATGAGCAGATACCTAGTTTATTAAGAGCTATTTTAAAAGTATTTTTTTGTAAATAAAGCATTATCTGGAAATTAGGCAAACATAGAAATTTAGTAAACATGGGAGAATATATTTGAAAACTAACCTAAAAAGCAATTTTTGATTGAAGCACAATCTGAGTAAAGCGTAAATGTGAGTAGGATGCATCGTTATTGGCTTGCAATTTATTATACTGTGCAAACCAATCAATTTGTCATCACTTTATCGATAAATGACAAACTCTCCCTTCAACCCTTTTCCAACAAGAAGGGTTCCAGGGCGTGCTCTTATCAGTTTTCGCTTGCAACTGCACCGAAATCACCGAAAGCCACAGCCAACAAATACAACCCCAAATGCCTGCCCTCGTCTACATGCATTTCTTTTCCCACCTCACTTGCACATCGCGGGTACGGGTGAGACACATCGGCGTGTGTGTGTCTTTGTATTTTGATTGTAGCGGGAGGGAACGTAGCAATAATAATAACAACAGCAAAATGGTAACAAATGGCAAAGGCAAACACACGAAAATATCGTGGTATACCTGGGGCTGGGATGCGCATTTTTAGGTCAGTCCGTCTGTGCTGATTAAGGTCGACGGTTCCGGAACACAGCTTGGTACGCGGTGCGCTACTCTGGCTGTTGCATCTTTTGATTGTAGCATCAAGCATCATACCGCCGTCTGGTCTTATCAATTGTTTAAAGAAGGATTTATGCTGTGGCTTACGTATCAGAGTTTTTGTTAATGTGATTTCGATTGAGTATCGCTTCCTGTGAAATTAATTGCCGAATGAGATGTGAAGTAGATCGTGTCGTTTTTCTCTATCCATCGTTTACTAAAATGATAGCTCTTCGTAGTGTTGGCGTGATAAACAATTAAAAGCAAAGTGTAAAAAAGCCTCCTAAACTGTGTGCGTGATAATCGGTTTCACAACGTCTGTTAAGTGATTCTTCATTTTCCTGGTGTAAGAAAAAAACAGGAAGTACAGTGTAATCGCTACTCTAACCAGATAGCTCTGTTGACGTGAGCTTACATCCAGTCAGAATTCGTCGTCCGAAAGGTATCAAACTCGCTGCAAGGATGACTGTCGAATGCATTGAGGATTTGTATCCCACCTAAACCCTTCCGGCTGGCTGCGGGGCCAGCGTAAGGGTGCATCACGAGTACGTACAGTGTTTGTGGTTAGAGAAGGCAAGATACTGATAAAGTGCATCGTGCAGACGATTTACGATTAAAGAAAGAAGGGCTCCGCCCTTCGCTCAAAACCTCTTCGGGAGCGGGTCATAACAACCGCTCCGTGCAACACTAGCTACCTCAGCTCAAAACACTACTCAAAACCCCTTCCGCTTCCGGGGTGACGCACCCTTTGAACCACTCGCTCCCAGAGCTCGTTCTCCAGCGCTACGCTCCAAACGTTTCGGCAAATGGATGACGGAGAATTTTTGGACCTGTTCAGCCAATCCTGGAATGTCAAGTACCAAGCGGCGGCCAATCGTGCGGGCACTGGTGACGAACCGGCAAGCGTTGGGTCGGTCGGTGGTGGATACACCAATACGGCGGCGGTGGCAGCCGCCGCGACGGCTGCAGCAACGGCGGCCGCCATGGCAGCCGCTCCCAAGCTCACCTCACGGCTTATGCAGCCCCAGCCGGGTTCTACGCCCACGGGTGGGCAGGGTACGCTGTACACCAGCACCAAACACTTTCTGGCTCACCTACCGCCAAACCACAAACCCGCCACCACCACCACCAACTCTTCGACGAACCCCGGCAGTGCAGTGTCGGGTAACCGTCATGGGGCGCCACCGTTCAGCGTGTCGGCAGGTGCTCCAACGACTGATTTACGTGATACAAACCTAGGGCCTTTAAGAAATACCAGTAGCAGTAGTACCAGCAGCAGCGCGACCAACACCAGCAGCAGCAGTACGGCGAGCAGCAACAGTAGCCATAACACAACCACCACCACCAACGGCGCGCAGCATCTGATGGGTGGTGGTACCTTTGCCCGTGAAACCCGCGAGTTCCCAAAGCTAAGCCATCGGCTGCTACAGCCGCTGAACTCGCACGATCAGCCACCTCCGGGCGGTGGCGGCGCTGGTTCCGGTGGTGCTTCCTGCTCTGCCCAGACTGGCATGCTTCGGAGCGGCCAGGAAGAACAGGACTACAATGCTATCTGCTCAACACTGTCGGCCGTCGCTTCGATGGCTGCTGCCTCTTTCGCGATGGAGGACGAGGATCTGGCCGACAGTACCACGCCGCCACCGCCACCCTTCTCGTCCAGTGCTCTGCTGGCCGCTGGACTGGGAACGGGGAACGGTGGTGGAGGGGCAGGCGACGCTAACGGTGGTGTGGAAGGTGACATCGGCCCAAACGGGGAACTGTTGGGTATGAATGGTCATCAGCATGAGAAAAAGACTCCCAATTCAATTAGAGGTAAGTGTGGATTGAGTCTTGGGTTTTGTGCTCTAGGGTGCCCCTCGGGGCCATCTAGTCTTTGGTGGATATTTACTGATGACATAAGGACCTTTGAGTGTCATTCTTCAAGAATCTGTATCGTCAAAGCTCTGCTCCCAAATTCTACACGTAATGCCCTAAAAACTAATCCGGGGATCAAGAATGCATCTTCCGGATAACGATCGAACACAATTTGCAAACTAAACATTCCTTCCTCTCACCTTCTCCATCTTCTCAAACACAGCTATTACAACCCTGCTTCCATCCCCACTAAGTCCACCGCTGGATTCCGCATGTCACATTGACGGGCTAGGATGGCACCATAAGTGGTACCGATGGCGTCATTGGCATGATCTTCGGCACCACATTCGGTACATGACCTATGCAACGTTGTTTCGCGTTGATATTGTCTCGCGCGGCACACCGCACACGAGAACAAAATGACACCCGAAGCGAAGCGGGGAAAGAATTGCATTTTGCTGCGTAGTAGGGAAAAAAGGTCAATGGCACCGGCCGGTTGTTTGTATTGGTTTCGCACACTCTACACGGTCAGCTATCAGTACAGGGCGGGCGGGTGACGGACGGCGTTGTGACGGAGGGGTGCGCGGGGTCATTGATTTTTGTTTTTATCTTCACCCAACCTATTGCCAGCGGTGCAATAAATACTTAAAAGACGAGCTGTAAGTTTGAGGCACTTGAAATTGGTTGTCTCTGTGTGTGTGCGTGTGCATAAGGGAGAGTTTTCAGTAATCTGATTCAGCATAAATCTACCCCCGGTTTTTTCGGTGGCTGAAGCTTGGGGTGGGTGTGAAAAAGGAATAGCAAACGCTCGTAATTCAGTATTGCGATTGGAGTCAGATTTTTCAGTGACGTAAAAAGATATTTTACAAATTAAAAGCTATTAAATATACCTGAAATCATATAAGCTAGACAAACATGGTAGATTCAACCTCCTGCAAGCTTATTATAGCTAATGAATTCAAAATTAAACACCCACAAGACGGTAATTTTCTCCCGGTAAGCTTTCTGCAAAACAACACTCAACCAATTGCTGTGCTCTGCGAATGACGCACTGCATTTTGCATACACGCGTCAAAGTGTGTCATAAATGCACTCGAGTTCGTTGACTCCGTCGACCGCGCGGCGCAATTTCTCTTCCGCGTTATTCGTTATTCCATCGGCAGGCGGTGCAAGCTTAGGCTCAATCAACAAGCATTTTAATTTCGCCAAGGTGTGGCAGCCTGCTATCTATCGGGCAAATCGGGCGGAGGTATCCGTTTCGCTGTCGTAACTGGATATTGATTGGAATTTTAAATAAAAATACTACGCTACCGTTATATGATTTGAAATCTACAGCGAGAGAGTGCAAAACATTTGATACACATTCAACGAAACACAGCTAACCCTTTGTTCTGAGCTGAGCGAGGGAAAAAAACTGGAAACATCCCGTAGAACCCCGTCAATGAGCCACCATTTAGGTGATGGTGAGTACCATTACCATAAGTGGTCACATCATGCTGCAGCGCTGGTTGCGCGTGCAAGGTGAATTGGGTGATTGTACCTTATTGCCTGGACGCGGCCCGAGGTGTCCCAGGCCGCTGCTACCGACCAGCGATCGGTGACAAAAATGGCAGGGGGGGGGGGGGGCAAAAATTTTTAAATTTAAAAACAACAGCGAATGGGAAGGTGGAAAGAAGCAAGATGATTGCATTCCCTGCAGCAGCATCACGTCGCATCAGCATTAATTTGCATGAAATGCACATCGCTCGTCCTGTGGAAAGTGGTTCGTTTGTTCGGCTTGCGACCCGCCGAAATTCAACCAACGGAAAGCGGTGGCACTATATGGGTTAGTGCATTGATGAAAATATCTTCCCTCGAAGGTAGCTACTGGGGAGCTGCTGTTATTGAATTAGATTTATGGGAGTGTAACACCCAACGTGGAGTGGCGAAATCAAAACGGCAAACCGTGTGGCTGAGGCCAATCCGGCGTACGCGACTAAAATGCCCTTCGCACTATTATTGCTATTACACGGGAATGCATTAGCCGCACATCTGCAAACCTCCCGCCGGTTGGTCACACCAGGAAGTGCAGGCGATGGAAATGCTAATGGGCCACGCTATACCGGCCGGCCCGGCCAGTCAACCGGGAAGTGTCCACGTTATGACGCTCCAGAGTTTTAGCCTGGATGGGGTATCGCTCGGTTTGCAACGGTTTCGCGTTTGAGTGACGCCCAGTTTCGAAGTGCTGCGACTCTCACGTTGAGACTTTTCTAAACTAGCCTTAAAAGTTGTGAACATTGATTATTTAATAATATTTTGTAATCACTGATCCACTGTTCATCCCTAAACCAACAGAGAGAGCCCCTCTGGTGCCATTTTCTTCCAATTCATCTAAGGAGCAATATTCATTATTCATACCGAAAGATGTCGTATGGTTCATAATTTATTCATCATGTCGTCTTGAAGATTTTTCATCTTTCCCATTTTGCTGTTTGAAGTCATCTAATAAATTACAGTTTTATGTATACTCCTTAAAAAACTATTTTTCTCATTATTTTACATGTAAGGCAAAGGAATCTATACCCAAACATACTTCGAAGTATATTTTTGTTCAGATATAATAAATAAATATAAATTCATCTTTCCACGTACAAAGATTTTTGCTTACTCTCTAGCACACGCTACCAAGAAATGGTTGTTTTCTTATCGGCTTTTTTATTTTTCTTACCCGTACCTTACTTAGAAAACAATTCGGCTGTGCACAGAACAGCATCTGACGCTTGGTGGCTGATTACCAGTCACAACCACCCGCACCAAGTACCCATACCACGTTGCCAACCCGCCAGCTGGTTGTGGCCGAGGTTATTGACTTTGGCAGTTTGGCAAATATTTACTTTGATTCTCTTATGCATGGAAGATGGACGGCGTGTCGATGGGGCACGCGTCAGACCGAACGGACATACTGTCAGTCAGACGTTCGTGCGACGGTACGCAGGAGCGGCTAAAAGCAACGATCCAAATGATGGACACACCGCTCGCACACATTTGCTTTTTGTCGTTCCCATGTCCACGCTCCTTTTTGTTGTGATTGATGTAGTTGAACGAGGATGAGCAGTTTTCGGACTGACACCGCGGGATATTGTGAGAGAATTTTGAACAAAACTCTTCTCTTTTTTTCCTTAGCAGTTAACAAAACTCATCAACTTTATCATTATTATCGATTGACAGCGTGTGTTCTTCAATAAAAATATTACTTAAGACTCTAATAACTATTTTGAAAATTCTCCATCTCTCTCTCTCTCTCTCTTTCTAGCTCAAATCGAGATCATACCTTGCAAGGTGTGCGGCGACAAGTCGTCCGGGGTGCATTACGGTGTGATCACGTGCGAGGGCTGCAAGGGCTTCTTCCGAAGGTCACAGAGCTCCGTCGTCAACTATCAGTGCCCGCGAAATAAGCAGTGCGTGGTGGATCGGGTTAACCGAAATCGATGCCAGTACTGTCGACTGCAAAAGTGCCTAAAGCTGGGAATGAGTCGTGACGGTAAGTACGAGTTGTGTGATTATGGTTGGGGACGATTACCATGGAAGATCCAATGTCATTATTTACTTTTAATTGCTCAAACAAATTCCAGCTATCTCTTCTTGGCCTAGCGATCTCTTAGGTCATGCCTGCCATTTCTAGCTTACTAGACTCAATGATACCACGTAGTTGGATAGTCAGTCCTCACTATGGGGGAACGGTCCGGATGGAATTTGATCCCCGGCCAGCCGTAGTCGTAATAGAAGCTATATTATGCTCAACATGTTTTGGGTTTCTACTTCGATAGGGCTCAAATCGGTAGATTCAATGTATAAAGCCTTTAACTATGCATATAAAATCTCCGAGTAAACCAAATACAGCTACTGCATGTATAGGACAACCTGATTGATTTGCTTCGTGCTGGCCAAATCACGGAAGGTGCGATGACTAAGCGAACGACCACAAAACACAAAGGACATTTAGAACTTCTGCGCTGGAAAGCAAGGGAAGTTTAACTTCCGCCCGAAATGTATAAGGTCCGTTTCGTGCCGGAAGAGGAAAAACATAATAAGGGTAATGGCACCGTCCGGCACGGGTGTCCCAAGACGGAAGCAACGCTCCGGCGTAAGAAACCGAAATAATCGATAACGTGGGAAGAACGTTCCTTTTGCGTGATAGCAGGCAAACCTCCAGCCCGTTCTAAGGCGGCACTGGAATAGGACTGTTAATGTTGCTATCAAATTAACTATTGTAATTGTGCAGCAAGCACAACGATGAACTACAAGCGAACCAGAGCTACCCAACGCGGTCAGGATAAACCATTCTAATGCAAATGTAGCTTTCGGATTGCACTTACCACGCTGCAGCAACCAACAATGCGACGCGCTTCTCTACTTTAGACGCCTCTTTGTTCGGCGGCATACACAATTAATATGGAAACGTAACTGGACGCAAGTGCATTTGGCTTATCAAATATTTGCTTCCTGTCCAAAAACTCGAACACCCGAAACTAACGCACGAACCAAGATATGTACGGACGGACCGAGTGGGACAGTTCCGACAGCCCAACAAGGCGCGCGTGTCCGTCGATTCCGTCCCCGGGCTAGGTGTAGGCCTGATAGAACAAACAACCATTATGCTCGTCAGTTTTGAAGTAAACGAATGTAAATATTTAACAATCTAGCTCCACACTTATAATGTGGCAAAGTGGCGACGAAGCTTTTGTTCGTCACAAGAAAAAGGAGCCGACAGCTCTACAGCAAAGAAGGCGATTCTTGGATGCCATACCATTTGGGTGTTCATGCTGTTTTAGTTTAAAGCCCACGGTATCATTAGTTTTATTTTCATCGGATGGCTCCAAGTCGCATTGAAACAGTTTGAGGGAAAAATATACCGAATGTCTCAAAGAGGAGCTAGTTTAAAGATGTAAGTAAACTTTCATTTAATTCTGAACAAATGCTTCAGAAAACTTACTCACATCAATCGCTTGAGTTGATCGAAACACTCTAGCAGAAACTCACTAGCGTAAGGCGAGTAGTTTCCGATAGTTTTCGTGCTGAGTGACGCTGAGCGCTTCGGTGAGTGACTAGCATCGAAACAGCATAATGGGAAGTAGCACGCACGCTCGCACGTGTCGCCAGCATAGAGCGCATAGTGCCGCGCCAGAGTTTATTCACCTTGCTTGTACACACACTCACACACACACACACACACATTTGCTTGAGAATTGTGTGTACACGTGGTCGTGGGGGGGTTCGGTGATGATGGTGGCAAATGTCCGCATGGTTCTCGAGGGGACCCGCGGAGTTCTTGGTGAACAAAAAAAAACCTCCCGTGCGCGTAGTATAAGCATAGCGATAGTAGTACTCGCGGGAGGCCCAAAACCGTTTATGTTTCCAGCTTCGTCCAACAACATGCGGGTGATGCAAACAAGCGCGGAACCGCGAAGGGCTAGTTTTATTTTTGGTGAAGCATAAGCAGGGGAACGGTGCGTCACGCAGAGCAATGTCTTGCGTGAGGCGTTATATTAAATACAAAAGAAAAAACGTACGTATTCGAAAGCTACGCACCGGAACGCATTCGCGGAAAATGGGGAACGGTGGTTCTGGTGGTTGTGGTCCCTTCGGACACACACTGTGCTCCTAGCTGGGGTTGGTGGTGGACCGCTGACAAAATATTAGATTTTGCCCCTATTCGCTTACCGTCACGGTTTGGCGTTTTTATGAGGTGTGTGACGGTGGAAAATTTGCATAAAGCGTATAGCCCGAGACCGAGTATTTAGCGCTGGCATAGTTGAAACATTGTGCTGACCATTGTTCCGTTCTATCAGCGGCTAAACTGGAACGGTCGTCTACAACAATGTTGTACAATACATCCAGCAGAGCTGTAAGCGATGTAGAATGATTTTGAACATAGATAAGCAATTTGTTTGAAATAGTTAGACAGGCTTGATCGTGAAGTTTTTAGCGCGGGATCATAAACTATCACAAAGAGAATGTTTCCGTTTTCCGATGCAAAGTACATGGCCTATTCTTTCAAATGGCTATTTTTTCGGTAAAATATTGTTATGTAAACTAGCAAACTAAAGCTTCGTTATTTTCAGGTAAATCTAGAAAAGGAAATAAAATATATAATATAAGGCTACTTGGAACAATTTGAATAGACCCGTTCAAAACCTGAAGCAAAACTATCATTAAAGTGATTCCCGCACTATTTAGCAGCGCCATCTATTAGTGAGTAGCATATTGATAATTCGTTTGCAGTTCGGCTAATATTCTAATGGCTTAAAACTTTTCAGCTGTTTATTAAACAACTTGAATTTTAATAAAATAGAGCAGACAGGTGATTTTCTTAAGTTGAATTTTAATATCTGTATTGCTTGAAACTATTTTAAATAATAACTAACAGTTCACTTTGGTTACGACGTTTCCTCCCTCGAATCGTGAAAGGACACCTTATCCCAAGTGTGGTCGGTTGATTCGTTGCGTGGAGTTCCGTTGTTATTAGCTAAAGTCTAACTCATAGAGAGGGTCTTTATCTCCGAAAGACACCTTATGCTGGGTGTAGTCACACCCATCGTTGTCAATCATTTCGCAGTCCATGAGAGAAGGTCTATCCATGGCAAGGATTTTCTTCTATCCCCTAACGACCTCTCAGGGCAATGATATTAGCGAAATTCTTTAGTTATTTTTCTAATAATCTATTCCTATGGCTATTTTGAGTAGAATACAAGTTTGGAAGTTTAGAAAAGAAGTTCGTTTCAAAATTTAATTTACCTAAACAAAAAAATAAAACAGTTAGATACGAGTTGTCATCAACGAACTTAGACTTGTGATGTTAAGAAAATAGCCAAGAACATCCTCAAAAACTCTTAAAGTCCATGGTGACCAATCGAAAGCTAAACTTCTCCACTGCAAACTTCCCATTAGCTAAATGATTTACGGTCAATTCAGCCGGAAGCAATGAACGTACATCTTAACATTCAGCTCAGCATCGTCAGAAGAACGGCAACGCAGCCGCTATCTAGCTGCAATAGTAGCTTCTTCCTTTAATAGCTTCCTGTTTCACAAATAGTGAACTACAACAGCAACAAAAAAAAAACCTCAACACAACCAAGTGTGCTACTTTGTAGAGCGTGCCGTTAACGATGCAGAATGAAAGCGCTCGGGCAACTGTTGTGCTGTAAACGAGTGTCCCGAAGCGCTCTCCATCCATCCAGCCCGGTAGAACGCAATTCGAATCCATCTTCTTCCGCTGCATCCCATTCGAGTGGCCGGGCGACCCGTAATGAAGACGCACTTAATTACGACGATACCCGGTGTGCCGGCACCGTGGTGATGTCATTGCAGATCAAAGGATGCACTAACTGCTGCTGGGAAGTGGCATTCAACTTTGTGCTGCAATGAGTGTTGCTTTGCAAAGTGGATGCATCTTTGTTTTTTTTTTTGTCATTGCGAGGGGTTGTTTTTAATGCTGTCGCTAATTGATTTCGGTGTGTGGCAAACAACAAGTGTCTTGGTGGAGCACGGAAACGCACGGGAAGTGTTTGAGTGGGATTCATTAAATTTACTTTAGCTAAAGAAAGGAGCTAACATGACAATGCTCGCCATTTTAGAAGGGTTTAAAGCAAACAACCACCAATCCCACGAATAGGGTGTCAATCGGCGTAATGTCTCCGTAGGGATTCAAATGTAATTTGGCTGATTTATTGCCTTTGGCACAGCTTCCAGCATGCAGGGGTGAGGCAAACCCAGAGAGACTGAGCGATAGAGCAGCAAGGAACAGCAAGTGACGCCACAGCAACGCTCACCAAACAATCGGCAAACATCGTTCCGTTTGATGAATCTTTATAATTAAAACTATGAAAATTGCATTTATTTGCATAACCGAGCAATAAATTTATTCTCTGCCCAGTGCTCCCAGCGCATTCCCGACGCCGGTCCGTTCAATGCATACGGGTGCATTACGCCCATTATGGCAGGATGTTCCCGGCTGGTTCTTGCTCTTGGCTGTACACACGCAGAGACGATGGCTTGTTGGATTCTGTAAAGTTTTACAACCATCCAAACCCTCTAGCCTCTCCATCCACTCTAGATCTCTGTTGGAGCTGCTTCCGCCATCCAACAACCTCCCGAATCGACTGCATTTGCGCTTTTAATTTGCAAATCATTTTCCCCTCCCCATTCAACGCCATCACTCAGTGTGTGTAAGGTGAGTGACCTCCTGGTGGAATAGAGACGGTTGGTTTTGACGTGGAGCGAAGAAGAAGAGATCATCGTGGCATGGGTATCGTCATTCGTCGTCTCTAAACGATGGCGTAATGGTGCTGCTGAATGTTAACTGATGCCCTTACTGTTGTTGGTCCTGCTGCTGCTGCTGCTGCTGCTGCCAGCCAGGGTATCGAGTGTAGCTGCAAAAAGGCGAACCGTATCCCTCCCGGCTTGAACAACTTCCAACCACATTCGGACGCGCGTGGGTGGATCAAACTCTCTCACCATCAAGTAATGAAGTGGTTTGCAACACCAGCCAAACGGCACCGGCGATGAGATTTCGCATCGTGGGTTGATGGTTGAGCGTTGCCGTGGAGGGAAGGTCGGAAATGTCACACATTCGCATTTTGCATTGCAAATGCCGCACGGGCTAATGCCGTATGACAAATCGTGGCACGTACGCATCAGCTGTAATCGCAGGTGTCGTAGCGTGCTGCTTACGGTGGGGTTGGGAAGGAAGGCGTTAGAGAGAATTGGAACGAGCTGAAAGAGAGGACTTAATAAGTAATTTTTTTTTTTTAGATTTAGACTTCATTGAGTGTAGAATTTCCTACAAAAAAAGACCTGATTTTAGAAGATTCAATAAGCCAGCCAGGAATGATTAAGTGCCCTACAAATAGGCAACCTGATCGCTGGTTCGATTCTGATGATCACCTGACTTGCCTCTTCAACGCGCTTGACATATCGTTCGTGTCGTTTGCATATGCTTCTCTCAATCACCATTGTTCGGCTGGTACCTCCTAACATGAACATCACGTGCATGACGTCATAGCAAGATGACACGCACACGCACTACGAAGCTCTGGGTCCATTTTCGGCATTCCAATATGGGCCGAAGGGGGGTGGCATATTTATAGAACTTCCAACAGCATAATGCAAACGATTCGTATCGGGTGGGCCCCAATATACGACCACCCTGAAGCCGTTGACGCTGCGTATCTGGCGATTCAGTATGATTGATGTCCCGCCGGAGAAGAAACACACCCCTGTATTTTTTTTTACCATACGATGGAAAACCCTCACTAAGGGACTGACTTAAAAGGGGGAGTGTCTTCCATATGTCTCATATTTGTAGGAGAAATATTTTTATTAATCCGTGAAGATACTTCAAACTTTAATTGGGTTTAAATAATTTTAAAACAAACTCTACACAATATGCACAATTCGTTTGCAGCATTTATTCATTAGGCTTGTCACTCTTTTAGCCATCGCACCCACTTATCTAAACCACAAATAGCTGTTCATCATCAAAGCTGATAAAAAAGTGCCAACCAGCACGGACACAAATGCCACTTGTACGCACTCAAACACAGTGACGTGATGCCCTCATACGAGTGTGTTTTGCGAGCATCGTACAATTTTCGCAATCGAGTTGTGGCGGTAATGGCGGACGCCTGCTGCTACTTGCCATTCCTGACCTAAGGCAACGTTTGTTGCAGTGCGCATCACCACCAGCAGCAGCAAAACAGCAGAAGCAATGGCCACATTATCTTGCTTACTTCTTCGTACGTTTGGCTGTCGGTTGGTTTCGTTTCATTAAGCACGGCATACGATGGCTGTTGTTTGTTGCGACCTGTCTGTAATTAATTCATTGTAATCAGAAAAGTTTGTACTTTGACACACGCAGACACAAAACTTGGACTCAGACAGGTCCATCTATATGCTACATGTACATCTAATATAAAGGAAATTAATACTTTTGCGGATTTGAAGCAATTTAGTTTCAATCTTGATGAAACACTATATTCCAGAAACTTCTAGGACATCTATCACATGAAGCCCAGCAACTAATTTCGCTCGATTTCCGATTGTTTTCCTTGCAAAAAGAACACACGTACAAATTTGTTCCGATGGTATCACGTCACGCTCGTTATCGTTTGATTGGAAGGACGGCCGCGCGACGACCTGCCAAAGCAACAAGCCAATAATGACGATGATCAACCATCACTGCATCGGTAAAGACGGGACTGCTGATGGTGGTGCTGGTGGTGGAAGTGGTGCAAAAATTTATCACCTAAACAAACACCAGCTCCAGCGGCTATCATTTCACACACCAGACCACCAAGCCAAAAAAAGAAACCCCCCGGCCGTTGGTGACTCGCACCAGCGCACTTTCGTACGGGTAATTGCACGCCATGCAATAAGAATATTGTTTATTTTTCGTTCATTTTTCTCCGCCATCGGTTCCCCCACTCCTGCCCCCTATCTTGTCGCGCCATTTGACCTAAATTCGGCCCCAATTTCTGCAAACCAGTGGGGCGAGGGTTCCTATCTAACAGCACCCCTCGTCTAGACGGTGCGCGTTGAGGTAGGTTCGGGCAAATTGGACACTCACTCCACACCGCAGTCACCAATCGGTGCGCCGAAAATTGATGCTTCGAGTAGGAATCGTTTTCGCTCAGGAAACATTTCTTGATAACGCGGCTCGTCAGGTTCTTCTCCACCGGCACCGCCGGTCAGTCTGTCAGACAAAACTGCACACGCGTAAAATGGGTCAGGTCGGCGGTGAGTTTGCATCATACATGGAGCGGCATGGAGTAGTATTTGTTTTGCGCGTCCGACCTGTTCCCACGGCGCGCGACGGAGTTCTTCCTAATGGAAAGCGAAAGTTTCGCCGCCGTGAGTGTTGATGCGTCTGGCCGGGTTTTGCGAAGGGCGCAGACATCGTTGCGTTGATGGAATGATAGCAGCTTGCGGTAGCATTCGCAGACGGACAAGCCCGAACCCCCATTATCTGGAGCGAAGCGGTAAAGCAAAGCAAAAATAATCGATCGTAATTAGGGACCGATTGATCGCGTGATCGGCAGAAGGAAGTAAACCGGTCGTACCGGTGTGACTGTGTTACGGCGGCGTAATGACACATTACACGGGAGTCACTTGAAGCGAACCCAAAGAAGTTCATTTAAATAAGTTTGCCCTTTTTACCACTTTTTATCACTGCGGCCTTTCACGGTGGTCGATGGAGACGCCAAGTGATTTTACTTTCTCACATTAGTTGCACATCAAAAGCAATCGCCATCTTATTGCTGTTTCTTGATGTAAACATTTGCGCCGTAATGTAAACGTCCCTGCTGAAAGCCATCGACGAAAGCTATCGTCGGCAAGACACATTCTGTGCCATCCGTCTAGAATAAACATTCCCTTTCAGTGCTCGACGTGGTCGTCCGTCGGCGGAGCGAAGAAGCGTCATAAGACACAAAGCCAAATGACGAGATGAGATCGCATCACTTCCGCCATCTACCACATCTCGCTCTTTCCCCAAGTCTTTCTTCCCTCGTGGACTGCCATCCACTAGATGCCAATTTCTAAAGCATTCCATCTGCCAAATCCCAGCAACGACGAGAACGACACGGGTCGATGTACGATGCTCCAGGCCTCCTGCCCGCCACAGGCCCGTGACGCACCGACGGCTCATCATGGCGATGTCAATGTACAACGCCATCACAGCGATTATGCAACGCGTGCGCATAAAACCGTAACATTACCTCCCACCAATTCCGGCCACCCGTGCTTCACATCCATCTAATGCACTTTTTGCATGCATCGACCCTCAACAACATCCATGCAACGAATGAAAAACACGCACACACACACACACACACACACACACACAGGCATTTTCGAGGAAAAAGCGACAAAGCCAAAGAGCAAAATTAAAACAGTCCATCAGCGGAATGGCAAATGCTGGGCCCACGGAGTTCCGTTGCCGAGCGCCACAATGAAGCGCTTGATGCACTTCTAATGAATGGGTGTGCATGTTTATCGAACGTACCTGACCTATCCCAAAATGGTCTCGCATGCAGTTCAGTTCCCAAAGACACACACACACAGACACACATGGTCGCGCTTGCATACATGCCATCGCTTGGTGGCTTTTTCACTGTCGCGACACCAGGATGGATGGTGGTGAATTGCTCCACTACGGACAAGCGTCTATTTCTGCACTATTTCCCTTCCAAGCGTCCGCTCTCTCCGTTGCTCATCTGCGTTATCTCTCGCTGTTCTGTCTGGCAACATAAGGCTGCCGATATGCCAAAAAGTTGGAACAGATATGAACGTTTAAAAAAGGCCTAGCCCTAGAGAAAGAACGAAATGGAAAAGAAGCATCTTACCGGGTACATCGATCCTTCTCGTCTATGTTTTTTTCTTGTACAACGTGGCTCATCGAGACACGTTTAGCACTTCAGTACGTTATCCTTTGCCGATGCTGTGCCGGGAACTCATGGGCTCTTGTGTGAGTTACGCGTTCAATACCACCGGGCCTGATTCTCTCCGGGCGATTTCGCTATGCACCCAGGGCGGGGAAAGCATCATAGCACATGCATGCTTTCGGGGATGCTTTTTTAATCGATAATCTCTGGACCTGGGCCAACATTTGCGCCAACATGTGAATCCCGGAACCGGGTTGTCTGCCAAACCGTCTGGAGCGATAGGGAACGAGGCTGTGAATTCGGTCGATATGTACCAGCATCTGGGCGTTGGGTAAAGAACAAACAACAGACATACACTTTTGTGCCAAAACGAGGGTCTAGCGATGGTTATCGCATTCAGTTCAATTAACAAATGGATCGATTGAGAGCGTTCGTTTCGTCCCCCCACTTACTGGGTAGCGGTTGTGTGCTTTAAGCAAATACATTGGATATCCATGCGTTCCTGATACACTTCCGCTTGCTTGCGGCCTCACACATTAAACGCCCTCGATTATCTTCGTTTCAGCTGTCAAATTTGGACGTATGTCGAAGAAGCAACGGGAGAAGGTCGAGGACGAGGTACGGTTTCATCGGGCTCAGATGCGCGCACAAAATGATGCAGCCCCGGACAGTTCCGTGTTCGACACGCAAACACCTTCCAGCAGCGATCAGTTGCATCACGGTTACAATGGGTAATGTATCGAACAAAAGTGAAAAGTCTTGCTGCACGCATCAATTATCCCCACTAACGTCGTTTCGGTCGATCTTCCTCCACAGCTACACATATTCGAACGAGGTTGGCTACAGCAGCCCGTACGGTTACTCGACCTCGGTGACGCCTCAGCAGACGATGGGCTACGACATCTCGGCCGATTACGTGGATAGTACAACAACTTATGAACCAAGAAGTACGATGATAGACTCAGATTTCATAAGTGGACACAGTGAGTATCATGTCATCGCGATCCCAAACATCCCCTTCAAGAATTCACCGTCAGGAGTTCTTCAATCCTTGCTTGGACATTAGTTCCCAACATTCAATATGGACGTTATACATTATTGGTTGTGGTGCAAGCAAACTATTACTCTTCACTAACTACACTGTCATTAATCGAGATCTAACCCTACAACACAAAACTGGCGTCGGGTGCATGTCATCTAACGTGTAGAGCACACTGCCCGCAAAACTTTCTTCCTTTCACTGTGCGTTTTATTTCCCTGCCCACACACACACACACACACGATAACTAACCTTCAGTGACAGGCGATGTAAATAACCCATAACCGTACTTCCCCGTCTTCTTCTGCTACTAACACCTCACCTTCCAGACAAGGATGGCTCACCGGATCAGAACCGGGCAATCACGCTCAACGATATTCGTTTGGCGCGTGTGCAGCAAACGACCGCCACGACAACGACCGGCAGTGATGTGATCGCTGGCTCGGACGGGGGCGGTGTCAATGACGGTGGTGGAGGACCCCGAGGTCTTGCACCTCAGCAGCAAGCAGGTCAAGCCACCGCCCAGCACACGATCCCGCAGCAACCACAACAGCAGCAGCAGCAACAGTCCGCTGCTGTGACGGCGCTGGCAAACCATCAATCCACCGGCAACAACGGCAACAGCAATGGCACTACCAATAATAGTACAATTATAACCATCAAGCAAGAGCAGCTAACCAATGTCGATAGCATTGTCGGTAGCTTTGTCGATTCAACCACCTTCTTGCCATCGCCGCCCACCAGCCAACAGCAGCAGCAGCAGCATCCGCACCATCATCAGCACCAGCTGGGCAACGCCACTATGGTCACGACCAATGGTGGCGTCGGTGGCATGAGCGCCGTATCGGGAACGACGGCGGTGGTTGCAGTGGCTGCCACAACAGTCCCAACGTCCGTCTCAGGATCAGGTGCGGTTCGTGGCTCGAAACACGCTTTCTCCAACCGCTATGCCATTCCTCATCATCACAATCCTTTGCTGGCGGCGCTGTGCTTGACCCGTAGATGCTATCCACCACGCGTTACTAACCGAAATCGAATATTGTATTTCTTCTTTTTCTCTCTCTCTCCCTCTATTCCCTACACTCGGCATCGGAACACTCAAACATTTCCTACACACACCTAACACCTAACGTAACTACCTGTACATCATCTTGAACATGGCCCCCACTCTTAACTAACTCCCCACTAATGTCCCAATAATGCTACGACACAATGTTTGGTAATGCACGCTACTACTCCCTTACTCGAAACGCCCTCTAGATGTCACTGGTAGTAACCTAAGACGGAACGACTGCTGCCAGAATCCGGTCACGACTGGTGGCACCGGTTCGGATGGTATTCCGCACTCACAGGCTCACCACCATCACCATCACCAGAACACACCGGTATCGTTTGGCGAGGATGATAGCTCCTGCGATTCGCACACACGATGGGGTAATGGGATACTAATCGCTCGTAGTATGTACAATAGCAATAGCCCTGAGTAGCTAGCTCACTAACCCTACCGTAGTTTAAAAAGCTTAAATCCGATCGCTCCTGTTAGCGGTTCCGCTCAATATCCTACCCATTCGCTCGAGTGCTCAAATCAGATGATGTTTGAAAGTCCATTTTTGGAATCAGCCTAGCGACAAACTTCTACAATGCCTTCCTTCCTTACTACTTGCAGCCGAAGGTGATATCAACGATGTGCTGATAAAGACCCTTGCTGAAGCGCACGCAAATACCAACCACAAGCTAGAGATAGTGCACGAAATGTTCAGAAAACCACAGGTAAGGAGCAATGTTCTTCATGCGCGCGCTCGAATTCATTAACACGATGTTTCGATGTTCGATGTTTCGTCTGTTTGCAGGATGTTTCCCGCTTACTCTACTACAAGAACATGACCCAAGAGGAGCTGTGGTTGGACTGTGCGGAGAAGCTAACAGCCATGATACAGCAGATCATTGAGTTCGCCAAGCTGATACCGGGCTTTATGCGATTAAGTCAAGACGATCAGGTAAGTAGATCGTATCTTTTTGCATTCGTGCTACCGGTGTAGCGCTTGATTTTGCAGAAGTTAATGATCACTAGACACAAACCCGGTAAAGAAAAACCACTAACACTCGTTAGATTTCAATCAGTAGTAACTTAGTAAGAGCGCTGTACAACTGTTACAACTAATTGCTCTAACAAACGTCAGAAACAATCTCTTTCTCCCTCTCCCGTCGTACTTCTCTTCTAATCCTTTGTTTTCGTGGTCGTGTCCACAGATACTGCTCCTCAAAACGGGCTCGTTCGAGCTAGCGATCGTGCGCATGTCTCGACTGATGGATCTCTCAACCAACTCCGTGCTGTACGGTGACATAATGCTACCGCAGGAAGCCTTCTACACGTCCGACTCGTTCGAGATGAAGCTGGTGGCGTGTATATTCGAGACGGCGAAAAGTATTACGGAGTTGAAGCTGACCGAAACGGAGCTAGCGCTCTATCAAAGTCTGGTGCTACTGTGGCCTGGTAAGAATGTCCAATTATTTGCTTCCCACGATCTCGCCCGACCGGCGCACTGCGTGCAAACCGTATAGTTGGTTTACTTGCCCTCCTTTTGCAGAACGAAACGGTGTGCGAGGTAACACGGAAATACAGCGGCTGTTTAACATGAGTATGTCCGCCATCCGGCAGGAGATTGAAGCGAACCATGCACCGCTCAAAGGTGACGTGACGGTGCTCGATACGTTGCTCAATAAAATACCCACTTTCCGGTAAGTGTTTAGCACCATCGCCAGGATGACTTCCATCAAGCACACCATCTAATTCCATGTTCTTCTCTCGCCAAACCTTCCAGTGAGCTCTCCATCATGCATATGGAAGCGTTACAGAAGTTCAAACAGGATCACCCGCAATACGTTTTCCCGGCGCTTTACAAGGAGCTGTTCTCGATCGACTCGCAGCAAGATCTGATGACATAACAGGATGATCAGGGCTATCATCAGCCGCCGCAGCAGCAACACCACCACCACCCAGAGCAACAGACACACTATCAGCAGCATCCACCGATCGGCACAATATCGCACGATTCCACCCAGCAGCAGCAGTATCAACATTCCTCTTCGTCGTCGTCCGGATCGTCGTCGTTGGCGGCGTGCGATCGCAGGGAGGACACGATCGTTGCTAGCGAGCTGGACGAAGCAATAGGACCACCGTCGCTAACGGATAGCAATACAAACAACAACGGCAACAATACGTTTATCATCATCATCCAGAACGATGGTGGCGTCGGTGAGGCAGCCCACCTACCGGCCGGCGTTCATCCTTAAGTCCTGTCACTGCTCAACTACGATACAAACAACCATGCAATAACTACGCATAGCTACGGTGGAGGCGGTTAGCTAGTGAAAGCAGTCGGGAAAGCGCTAGAGAAGAAAAAACTATGAAAATCAACTAAAAAAAAGGAGAAGGAGAAGAAAATCCACTCACACAAACACAAAACCCACACACGGAAAATGCAAAGACGCGGAAAAAGAAAGCGCAACGTCAGTTGAGAGAGAGGGAGAGAGAGAGAGAGGGAAAGAGAAACTAGTATGCACCTTTAGCAATTGTTGATGTAAATGAATTTACAAAATTTGTTATATTATTTTAATAACTCGTAAGTCGATAACACTGACGCATAGCATAGGAGAGAAAAAAAACACACAGAAACACGAGGAAGCATGGCTGAGGGAAAACGATATGGCAGGACGAAGGTAGCGAATGAGTTAGCGTAATGGAAAGGAAATGTATTTTAAATTATTTTCCTTTCTGCCCCTTTTTTATATTCATATATACATATATTCGTGCCTCGATCATGGATCATATACTGATCGTTGTTTTCTATTGTCTATTTTTAAACAAGGATTTATTTCTTTTATTTTTTAAACAAACACACACACAAAACGATTAGACTGTTCGATCCACACACACAAACAGGCGCGTGTTGTTGTAGTTAAGAGGTTGGGTTATTTTACTCCTAACCAAACCCCGTGTACCGATAGGGATGCTACATACACAAGAGACACAAACACAAACATAAAAAGTGCAATGATCAGTCGATCTAGGAGCAGGCTATAGGGCAGAAGCTCGATCACGGATTGGCTTCTATTCGACCGACACCCAACAGACACCAAGTTTTATTTTGCGTTTGCGTACACCCAGAATATTCTGCAGTTTGGCATATTATTAGGAAGAGTGCTGCCCACACCATATGGAAGCGATCGGAGCGAAAATCGCTTACTTTTTGCTTTCGTTTAGGGAGTTTGTATTGTTTTTTTCCTTCTCTTATTTCTTCGGTTAAGCGGCTAACGTACAAAACGAAGTATGAATTATTGTTTTTGATTTGTTGTTTTGTTTTTTTTTCTCTTTTTCGTTTGGACAAACTTATTTTGTAACGATGGACGAGAGGCAAAGAATTATATATCGAGATGCGGTATGTTAGGAAAAATTTTCGGACCGACACCGGTTGTTTGCATGCCTAAACCGTGCGTGTCGGTCTGTTGCAACTGAATAGTCTGATTTCTTTAGTTAATACCTTCCGATATAGAAAAGCGAGAGAAAGAGAGAGAAATTGATACGAAAAGAGGAAGAAAAACGCAACTGAAGCACGTTACACGAAACGAAGGAACAGAATCTCTCCCGCCCCCCAAAAACCTTTTCTCTCTTTCATTTAGGGTCGCTTAATTGTACGTGTTTTTTGTTTTTAATTTCTTATCTAGCGTTAGTGACTTTATAGTATACCGTTTTATACCTTAAACAAACAATTTGTGCTGGAAGCTGGTTGAGGCGCAAAATTTGGAACCCAATGAGTTGTGTGCACGTGTGTATCAAACCTGTATCAAGCTTCAAGGTCGTAGGTACCTAACCTTATAAATCCCGTACTCTGATCGCCTTTTTTTACCTGCCTGCGTACTGCATTTTTTGCGACCCATTCGTTTTCCTACCCCCAAACACCCAGCCAAGGGTTGTCAGCCTTTTCGCTCAGTATTAGATCACGGAACGGAAAGGAAAATTTAATGCTAAAACAAACACACAAACTACAACAAAAAACCACAAGAAACCGAAATAGACTTGCTGCCGAAATCATTTACGCTAAGTAACACACACATCTCGCAACAACACTAGCTTCTTTCTTATGCCTTTGATCCGGCTAAATAATCGACCCTTTTTGGCATCCGAAAAGATTCGATTCGAACCCCCGAACGGCTTCCAGTGTCTGCTTGTTGTTTGTAGTAGGGATTTGTTGAGTTTGCAGGAAACCTAGAACACAGATGGAGATTGCGCTAAATGCAATTACACCGTAGCTTTATCACTTCCATTCCTACCAATCGGAGTGGAAGGAACTTTTAGGGGAATATTCTTAAGCCGTAGTTCGAACGCCTCCTCTCGAACCGCCTTTTTACCGTAAAACAAACGAGCTGTGTTGTCGCTCTGGGTTTTCGTTGCTATTTTCGTCACTGTTTTGTTTGCTTCTGTTATTCCATTGTCCTGTGTCATAGCGTTCTGCATTCGAATTTGTTTTATTTTTTTGTTTGCGATAAGATAGTTAAAGTGTGAACGTTACTGAACTGTTGTACTTCTGTTTCGACTTTGCATGAAGCAAAATGGCAGACTAACGTAAATGACACCAGGACTGAGAAGGAACGGGAAAGGAAAATTAAAAACTCGTACTGAAATTAGAGAATAAGATATTGTAGGACAAATTTTCGCTTAGCAAACTCTTACATTTAACACATACAAACACGTACTCACACACACTCAGACCTGATAATGATTTAGAAATTCATCTTTATAAGCATACAATTGGCTACAGTGCGTGAAGAGTCACCAAAAGTTGAATACAAAAAATATAAATTTAGACAATTACTATTTTCGAAATATTTTTTCCGTTCGTTTGCTCATTTGCTCATTTCAAAAGAAGCGTTAGGGTTTTTTTTAAACTGGTTTCATACAAATGATTAAGTGTTGTTTAATTATAATCTGAGCAAACAAAAAATCGCACACTTCCATCAAACGCATAGTTAAATCAATCGGTATGAGAGGTCGGCAGTTTTCTTTCTGGAGGACAAAGGGGGAGAAAAATAAAATTATTTATGTAGTTGACCACACATCACTTGGCCAATCATCATTCTTCATACGAACACACACACACACACAGTTAAACAAAAATCTGATTACAAAACTCTCTACAAGATATGAATGTAATAAACGGTACACAATAGATCAAAACCAAATCTGGAACTCGAATTGAGAATGTTAGGCACAGGACACAAAAAAAAACGGTCAACGGAGGAGAAAAAAAAACAAATTCGAACCGAAAATGAAATGAGAACTTATAAATGTATGGGTGCTTCTATATGAAACAAATATATATAGGTATATATAGAGAGAAAGTGGGAGAGAGAGAGAGAGAGAGAGATAGAGATGAGGATAACAAAAGAAAAACAAAGCAGAATGATATACATATATATACATCTATATTTAAAAAAACTACAAAACAAAACTAAAGCGATCGAAGAAATAAGAGAAAGAATAAGGAAAGTAGCAAAAGGAGGAAAAACATACAAACATAAAGGTGGGTCGGTGGGACAAAAAAGTATAACAACAACAACGCTTTGGCTGGGCGCAGAATGACTGTGAAATGGTGTAATAGGACAGTTGGTAAAGAAGGTGCAAATGTTCTGTAAAACTCGAGTTCAACATCAAAAGACCACACAAAATTACACACAAAACACACACACACACGTGAGAGATAATGAAACTGTTATACAAACCAATTGGTAAGGGCTGTCATAAGCAAGACCAGCAAAAAAGAGACTCAAAACGAAACGCAAACTTAAAATAAAATCAGACAAAAAGCAAACACAAATTCAAAGCAAGTGACTGTATGCGTGTGTACGATGGACGATTGGACACACCGGTTACAGTTCGCAGTAATCAGACTCCTTAACTCGCCTGATCATCTTCACTTTTTCATGAATGTAATGAATTAATTGCCTTAAATGATATATACAACAAAACAAAAAAACGACATATATAAATTGCATAAAAATATACAATAAAAATATATTTAAAAAGGGGGATATGGGGAAAGATCAATGCAAGAGGAAAAAAAACACAAAACAAACGCAAGCAAAGAAAACCAGTACGTGCGGAACTGTTGTTAGGGACAAAACGGGCCGCGTGACAGGAACAGGAAACACAGCATACAAAATCGGAACAGCAAGTAATCCAACACACGAGGAAAGGGAGTTCCTACTGAAAAGGAACGCAGTGTGTGTGTGGTTTGGAAAAAAAGGAAACGTTACAGTGGTGCAAATTCGTTGCAGTTGCATGCAAGGTACATGAATATTAGCGTATAGTGATTAACTCCATTTTTGTATGCGATGCACTTCTGACGATGGAAGGCCGGCAGAGAAAACCCGCGACATAAAAATGATGACGGCGACACAAATGCAAACACACACACACACACCCATACAAAAAAAAACAACGCTGGTGTAACACCCAGCATGAAGCATACAAAGTAAAACGATGATTAAATGGTTATCTATAACTCTATACATATAGACTATATACATAGTGATGATAGTGATGAAGGGAGGCGTGCAGGAGCGTAACACTAGTTGTAAGCAGAGCGCAAGAATGATGAGTTAAGCAGGTTGGCGGAGAAACAACAAACAAAACATTAAAACAACGGTTTAAGCACGGATCAGACGGGACGGCACGCTATCCGGGTGTGACATAGCAAATAGGGCAACGTTGATGAAATCTAATATAATTTAAATTAATTTAAATCGAGACGATGGGAGAGAAAGGAAAGAAAACAAAACAAGCACCTTTAGATACGAATAATTTTTGACTAGTGGAAAAGAAAAACAAAACACGAGGGAAAACAAAAGGGAAACTGGCGTTCTTTCGCTTAGTGCAGTATGAAAAAAATGCTGTGAAAGCAGGTATAAATATTGCAAAAACAAAAAATCTGAAAAGCGAAAGGATGCCGTACGCCGGCAAACAAGTTGATAAAATGATAGTACATAAACTCACAATAGCAAAATTCGGGTAGCTCTTAAGTTCACTGAACATTTATTCTATAATCATCATCAAGATCAAGTTAGGACAAAAATGTTAGGACAACAAAAGGAAGAAGAAAAACATCAAAACAAGAGGGTGAAAATAAAAAAACACACAAATACACAAACACAAGAAAGGGATCTCCCATTCAAACACACAGACACACACACACAGGAAACACGGTTTAATGAGAATATTGCATAATGATTCACTGAGCGGACGGAAAGCCTTTTTGAAATAAACTGATTAATCCTTATTATGAAATATCGTTGTGTATCATTTTGTTTGCCCTTGGAGGTTTACTTGGCGGGTGTATGTACATTGTTTGTGGGATTCGAAGCGAAATATTTTATTTTGAAGTAATTTTTTATCTTGTTGAACGAAGCGAGAGTTTTTGCTTGGGTAATTTATTTGGATGTTTTTCTTTTTGTTACTTGTTTTATAATGCAATATAGAGTCTGAGTCTACTCCCTGCAAACCGTGGTCTGATGAGAACAGTTAAAGCGGAGAATCAATCTTTCTTATACTCGTGCGAAAGAGTTACAGGCTGAATACAAAGACAAAACTACAAACAATCTACCAGAACAAGAGTATAAAATTCTAGCGCACAATTTATCCTACCAAACACTCAACCACACACGAATGAAATTCTTCCCGAAATTAAACGAAACTCACAAGAAGTCAGCAGGTCAACCGATGTATATCTCTCGATTCTTCACTATTCTTTGATTTGTAGAAATCAAGTTGAAAAGGAACATAATGGAAACCACTAAACCAGAGATCTTGTAGAAAGCAAGTGGATAGTTTGATAATTTAGCTGCTTGCGAACACCAACAAACAGAGACAGAACTATCGCTCATTCGTTATGTTCGGTTAAACCATTTGTACGTTAGTGTAAGAAGATCACAACGCGGGCATGGCGAGGCGAAGAATGTTCACTATTCGGACTAAATTTGAAACAAAACAAAAAAAACAAGCAAGAACTGATCCTTTTGGAAAAATTTATACTACAACAGCATAACAACGCATTTGCATTTTGAAAAACAAAAAAAAAACAGAAGAACTGATTCGATGTAAATGGAATGGGCAGGAGGCGGTTAAATTTCACTCTACCACCTTCCTTTGTGTCCTGTCATGTGTTTTTTTCTTTGCTTTAATTTTCTAGTTTTGATGTAGTAAACTACCACGTATCACAAAATGTCCCGAGTTTAAACTTCCTCCTCGTAGCGTAAACTGTAACACTTTTCCCACTAGCGGTTACAAGTTTGAATCATTGTATACAAGGTTTTTTCTTCCGTTTGGGTGTGTTTATTGTACATGTACATTTGTGAAAGTAATCTTGAACACCTTCTACACCTTCTAACCCGGTTCATCTTTCGACGCGTGCTACCTTGGGCGTACATGCACACGAACACGAAGAAGATAAAAGACTTAACAAAACCATAAGAGAGCTAAACTAATCAGATGAGGAAACGTTTTTCTCTCAGCAGTAGATAGAGAGAGAGAGGACTAAGAAATCGAAAAAAATGAGCTCGATTGATGTACAGAAGTTGTTTCACGTGTTTTTTATAGTTTTGATTTAACTAAATTTCTCAACCAATACTAGACATTAAAAACCCGAATGATGGATACTGTGACACACAGACACTGTGTTTTGTTTCTGTGTACTGGCTGTAGACTGGCCGATGTGGCAGATGAAGAGTAATGAAGGGGAGTGTAAGGTGCTGCGATGGGCACAAGCGAGCATTGAAAGGAACAAAAGGCGGACTTTAAGGTGCTGATGCAAAGGAAAGCCCTGAAGAACGGAAAACAAATACCACAAACTACAACAACATTCTGAACTCTGTATTTCAAGACAAGTAACCCACAGCAAGTGAAACGTAAAATCGAAAACCTAGTAAAAATTACAAACAAAACGAAACATAATTAGTCAAATTCAAAATATTGATTTCGGCCGTGTTTGTGTTTCTTCACTGGTGGATATGATGACAGAATGGAAAGAGTTAATGATATTGGATAATCATGATGGCAGCTTCAAACAGGTATTGACTGATATCACATCTCATCGTTTCCTTTTGGATGCATGTCAGTCCAGGCAAATGGCTGAGGTCCTCTATATCACAATCAAGTGCCATCGACTACCTTTTAAATATCCTGGCCTTTCTCTCAGAAGCATCAACACCATCACACCGTCTCAATTTCAGCCATCAATATTAGGTCGTCTGTTGCCACTCTCTTCAAATAATCTACTCATCGGGGCCTGAAGAGTCTAATTTGCTACAAAATAATGAGATTATCTCACAGCTTACAGGTCTCATAGTTGATGCGACTCCTTCATTATCCTTCCGTGCGCACGGAACCTAAAAACCTTCGGAGCATCTTCCTCTTGAATTGCGCTCAGTAAAAGTCGTCAGGTATGGGGAGAGTTCACCGTTCTTGTTTCTTCAGGATTTAGTTTCTCCGGTTTGCAACCAGCAATCTTGAGTGCATTTTGTTTTCAGTTTTTGTCATGATAATCTTCAACCCTAAGGTTTGTAGTAGACTGCTCGATCGATTGGCAGACCTCTGTTTCGTAGTTGAAACTTAAAGCATTGGAGTCCATGTCATCAGCGTAATCCATGATTTGGATTGTTGGATAGATGTGCCCTTCTTCGAGTCGGGGGTAATCGTTTCTAGAAGATAGTCATCAAGCTCATGTCCATGGCGTTTGCACTTGATGATCGTAATGGCCTCCTACACTTGACTTACAACAAATCATCAATCAGCGTAGAGCACATCTTTCAGGCATGGGCAGGTTGCCAATCCTTTTACAGGAAACTTGTACCAGAGCTTTATTCCTCCAACTACGGCTGTACGATCTCCAACACATTAAACACTACCTGTTCCAACCAATAGCTTACTACGCTCCTCTACGCCTCGTGCCAAACGGGTCGCTGACGAGCACCTTCTTGGAGGCTCATGAGTCCGGCATACTTATCACAGCTCAGCTAGCTCGTGGTTCATATTCCTTCTCTACACACCTTTCCCGCACACACCGCCAAAAACAGTCCTTAATACCTGTCAGTCCTTATTCCACTCAAAAATGGCAAAGCTTAAGCGTTCTCTGTCAGCAAAGTCCATGCCTAATTGTGGAACTTATGTTGAATGTTTCTCAAAGTCAAACGATTTATGAATTCTCCCCTACTCTCTTCAATTTCCCTGATTTTTCTGTAATGCTTACTGTATCCAGTAATACACATTTCATGCTTGGAAAGCACTATTTAACAAAATGTTAATTTTAATCCTAACTCAAATTACATGTTACTGGAAAGCAGATGAGCATTGTAAAATACTCAACAAAATTCGAATCACTCAACGTATTAACTGAAATTAAGGTAAAATTGGCTGCTACAAAAATTTATTTCCAATAAACCAGAATAGTAAAATAAGTTATGTATTACATGAAATAGTATAAAGAAACATTTAAACAAAAACCTACATCAAGTGAATACCATCAAGTCGAAGAACAAGGGACTAAGCTTCATATCTTTACATCTTCAGTGAGTAAAATCTTGAAAGAAAGATTTAAAGGGCTTAAATAATGTTAAATAAATGCAAAGCACACATAACTTCAAGCTTCGTGGAATTGTTAATTTTCATTCACGAAAAGAAGGCAGAATCAACCCGCCGTTGGTTCTTTGTGTCTTCTTTGACAAGTATGTAGCTTACAGTAACAGAAGCAAAGCACAGCAAAAAGTAAGTTCAACGATCTTTTTTTATAAAATAGTAACATTAGGTCCTTTATTTCTAATCGCTTAAACATATACTTTTTTTACAGTTTAAATTAGTTTTTGTTGATTTCTGTTATAAATTTTGCACCAATGCCTCCTTGTTTATTATAACGTCTATATTACTGGAAAGTTCTGAAATGTAGTTGATAAAGCATTTTAAATGGTTGTAGGATTTTGTGCTAGTTACGGGAAACACGAAATTTTCCCAATCTGTCTTTCTGATTCCAGTTATTTCTTTTGTTAGCTTTATGAATGTTTTCCATTTTGACGATATGTTAGCACATTTAGAAAATTTGTGCTCTAATGTTTCTACCTCGTTGCAATGGGAGCATTTTTCCGTGTTGGCCAAATTCATTTTATGGAGAATTTCATTGTGAGGTATTTTTCCGTGTATTAGGTAGTAATATAAATTTCTTTGATTGCTTGTTAATTTGGGGTTATGCACATTTTTCCATATTTTGTCCCACTTTTTCACAGGATGCGTTTCGCATATACTAGGTCTAGTTAGCTTATTTAGTAGATATATGTAAATTGTTTTGCTGGTGGGTGTCGTTCTCAGATTGATTGGTATATATGCCGCTTCTAGGATTACTGCTTTAATGCAGGGTATATTCGAAATGGTTATGTTGGGAGGATTATTTAGATTTTCTAGAGCCATTTTTGAGAATGTAGTGCTGTCCTTGTCGCGAATATACCTATTTATCAATAAAGCTTTGCTTTTTAATTCTGGCATGTGCAGGCCAAGTCCGCCTTGGTTTAGGGGCAGAAATAGAGTTTGCGCTGGAATTCTAAGCTTTCCTCTGTCCCAAACAAATCTGGTTATTTCTGCCTTAATTTTGCTTATGTGAGAGTTGAGTGGTTGAAATATCGACGCGATGTACCAGAGCTTGGGAAGAATGTAAGTGTTGGCTATTTTAACCTTCTGGATCGAATTTAGATGACGGCTTTTGTTATTCCAAGCATGGTATTTTAGTTTTTGTATTGCTTCTTCCCAGTTTATTTTCCCCATTAGCCTAATGTCGTTGAGAAACTTAACTCCTAGGATTCTCACGTTTTTGGTGGTATTTATCCAAGAAATTTTGATATTGTTACGATTGGCTGTATAACCAACGTCTATTCCTTTGCATTTTGCCAAATTTAGCTTTGCTCCTGCTTCTTCTCCAAATTTAAGTATCGCTTCTTTTACCCTGTGAAGTTTATCTGGAGCGGACGATATTACTGAAATATCGTCGGCATATACCGTAAGGCAATCGTTTTCACCAGCACATATTTTTTCAAGTTTCTGTATTAGGGGATTTAGGTATATTACGAACAAAAGCATGGATATTGGATCGCCTTGACGTACGGATTTTTGAATTGGTATAGGTTGGGATAATTTTCCATTGATAAGTATTTGGGATGTGGCTTTGTCTCCTATTGCTTTTAGTATTGAGATTATCTGTTTGTTAATTCCAATTTGTTTCATTGTTTTGTAAAGATAGGTACGGTTAACTCTATCAAATGCTTGGTTTAGGTCGAAAGATATGAGTTTTCCTGCGATCTTCCTATGTTTTAAATCAGATATTTTTTCTTTTAGCGATATTATGGATTGAAATATGTTGTTTGTTTTATTGTGGCATTTTTGAATCGGTGATAGAACATTGTGGATGCTAATAACATTTTCTAGCCGAATTCGCATTATTCTGCTAAATATCTTGTAATCCACATTTAGCAACGTTATTGGTCTGAAGGATTTTATTCCAGACGACGTGCTATTTCTTTTTTTTACAAGTACAATAATTCCCTCGAGCAAGGGCGAGGGTACCTTGCAATGCATAATGTCATTTATTACCAGATTGAATTCTCGATGGATGATGTTGAAACAAGAGTGGTAAAATTCTATAGGAATTCCATCGGATCCTGGAGTACGGCCTTTTGCGGATAACTTAATTGCTGACATAATTTCTGCAGTCGTTATTTCTTCATGCATTACAATGTTTGCTTTGCAGTTATCGGGAATGGATTTTTTTGAAGGGAAATTATTTGGAATATTCAATGGGTCATGATCTTCGTTAAAAAGTTTTTTAAAATGTTCAGTTATGTAATCTTGAATTTGTTTGTCGTTATTTAGAGTTTCTCCATTTTCTGTATCTATTTTTTTAATTAATTTTCCGTTATTTTGGTTTCGTGCTCTCAAATGGTAGGTAGATATTTCTTCATCATTCTCTCTCCGCTCATTTATTTTGAAGTTATTTTCGAGAAAAGTTCTTTGGAGCGTTAACATTTTAGCTTTTATTTGATTGATTTTAACCGTTTCAGATGGATTACCAAAATAATTTTCATATGCTCGCTTCAGCTCGGAATAAAGACGGTTTTGTTGATGTCGAAATTCCTTAATTTGTTCATTGCTTTTCCATTTGAAAAAAGCTATGATTTTGGGTTTTGCAAAATAAACCCACCAATCAATCCAGCTTGAGAAATTTTTCTTATGCTTCGTGATGTTGATCCAACGGAATTCAAATTCTTTTATGTTTTTTTCGTTTAGTACCTGTTTTCTTATGGTCCAATACGCTTTTCTTGTTCGTGACATTTGTACTGATATCGGTAAACATATACGTAGGCTATGAGCTTTGTGATCTGAAAATGCATTAACGTGATATGCAGAAGTTCTTACACCTTCTTTTATGTTTTCTGATACGTATATTCTATCTAAACGGGATGCAGAATTGGAAGTTATATACGAAAATTCTATCTCTTTTTTATGAATTAACTCCCAAGCATCCCTGAGATTTAGAGCTTGTGTTAGATTTTTTAAAGAATGACAAATTCCACTATTTCCTGTTGAATCAAGAGGTCTAACAATCGAATTGAAATCTCCAGCAACAATAAGTTTTTGTTTGCAATTTCTTAAATAATACGGTATTGTGTTGTTGAAAAAATAAGTCCGATTTTTCAGATTCTGTGTACCCGAATGTGCGTAAATGTTACACAACGTGATGTCGTTATTTATGTCACATTTTATAAGTCTTGAATCAAGGCTGCGTTCTATGTTAGTTACTGTGAGATGTGGTTTTATAGCTAACGCGGTTCCTCTTTTTGTGTAGTCTACGTTAGTTATGACCTCGTATCCTTTTAACGCGATGTTACTATTAGCGACTTCTTGCATGAAGATTATGTCAGCTTCTAAGTCACGCATGAGAGTTTCAAAACAATCTAGTTTTGTCTGATTTTGTATGGTGTTCAGATTCACAGTTACCAAATTAAATGACGCCATTTTAATAGGATGACTTTCTTACTCGCTTCGGCGTTTCTGATTTTCTTGAACGGCCACGGCCACGACCAGCTGATGGTTTGTTTTGATCCATATCACCGTTTTTTTCTTCACTCCGTACTCGGTTATCCCTATGGGGTTTTTTATTTGGCAGGACAGTAGTCCATTCCGTCTCTTTCGTTGTATCCCCTTGTCTTTTGAGAGACGCAGAGCGGGAATTGTGGGACTCAGTGGGATCGGGAACATGTGTATGGGACTTAGCGCATGTGGAAGGGGGAGAGGGAATCGTATCAGAAACTTGATTTGTACTGGGAGTACTTGCCTGACGGGTCTCTTTAAGCGCATTTGTTGGTGCGTGGGCTGCTTTTGGCACTGCTCTCTCAAACGATGATGATGCTCCTCTACCGTCCACTACTGCTGCGTATGAGGTTATCCTCTCTTGCACGTTTGCTTTCTGCACTACGAGTTTACGATTTTGCGTGCAGGTCATACCAAAGTGTGCGGATAGCTCGCAATAACGGCATGTGGGCTTTTGACCTCTGTGTGTGACAAGTGTCTCTTGTCGTCCGATAGTGATGTGTGATGGTATAGGTTTTGTTATCACCATCGACACGTATCGGTAACCATCTGGTAGGCCTTCGGTAGGGTACTGATTGCCCCAAATTCCTTCACGGATTGAAATTACTTCTCCAAATGTAGAAAGATAGTTTCTTATTTCACTATCGGTTACATTCTCCGACAGGTCGTGAAGTTTTACGACGACGGAATTGTCGTTCATCTTAACGGATATCGGGATTTCTTTCCCGTTGGCGGTTATGGCATGCTTTCCATCGTTGTCCTCGACGATTCGGCGGGCCAAGGTTTCGTCCTTCAATTGCAGGAACGCGATGTGTGACGATTTCAGGTGTAAACGCACTACATCGGATTTCTCCACACCGAGTTTCTCCATAATAAAAGTCACTGCTTCCAAATGAGGGACTTTTCTTGGCACTTTTGAGAAGTCCACTTTTAGCGTACTTCTCGACGCAGCCATTCCGTTGGATACTTGATTGCTCTCTTATCACCGGAATCGAAATGCGACTGCTCTGCTCGAGCTTTCAAATCGAACTGATCTTATTAACATGCCTTACCGATACACAGGGAAGCCCCCTTTATCAGATCCAACTATTATCCAAATCTGCAAACCGTAAAGCCGCTTGGTGGCCAATCGCACTCCGGACCGCTAACAAAAGGGATGGTCATCCATGTTTCCGTGCGAACCAGCCCAAGACGCCTTTGTTTCCCGTTAAGAACGATTATTTTGGATCACTTTTTGGGGGGCATTTTTAGCACAGTTGAACCTGAATTGAAGGAAAGCGTCTTATTTTTCGGGCTGGGAAGTAATTACTGGCCTCTCTGGCATCTAGAGAGCTTTAACTCTGCGACTTACAAAGACTGAGTTGGGTTAAAGAAGCTAAAAATTAACTACCACTTTATTATAGGGCGAATTTCTCTACAGTACCTTGATGATTTGTACCTTAATGCTTCCGTTTTCCGCCGAAATAAACCACCATCGGTTTGGTAATGCACCGGTCGGACAGTTTTCCAGGAACGAACTTTTTTGTAACCTTGACACAAACGGTCACCAGTCACCTGTTTGAGTTCGTAACCTACCGAAAGCGTTCCAAAGCATCATAAAACATTATGATAAATACAGCGCACGAAACGCTGCTGAGAACGACCGCTGTGGTAAAAACAATAGTCAACAGGAAGCTTTGTACTACCGAAATGGTTTTGTTGTTTTAGCAGATGATTAATAATGCTCAGAAGCTGTGAATTTCAATTAGGCATGGAGTGGAGACTGTTGTAATTATTTAAAAGGGCATTAGCTCTTCGGGGTCTTCGGACGGTAACGTGATTGACAACAAATTAGCAGTGAGACTTAGCTGGATCGTTAACAAACTACTAGTAAATTTATACAATTATTCAATATACACAAAAAAAGCGAAATTAATGCGATTAGAAAATATTTAAAAATCTCTATAAAGTTAAAAAGACTTCAACGACCGAGTAAGCAACGAACCCAACATATTCGCCCGACTGGTTACCGTCAGTTCATACAGAAGTGATTTAGAATACGTTGAAACTAATATTAATCGATCTCCATCATGACAACATATCTATTCTCGTAGGCTGATCTAAAATCTCTCTAATGAGCACATCGTTTTCCGCACTACCGAACGATTGATACGTTTGTCGAATAAGCGAAAGAGGAACGAAGCCGACCAATAATATAGCCAGCAAATGGCTTAATTACAGGCACGCAAACACCATCGACCAGGTTCCTGGTGTCGTGCAGGTTTGTTGACCGCTGAGTCATCTCGCGTCAGATTCGTCCGGCCCGGGAAGACCAAAACGCTGCAAAACTTCGAACAGAACAGAGTCCCTAGCGTACATATGTTGGTGTAAGGCAGCATCAGAACATGGTAGACGCTGGGTGTTGTCGATGCTTTGAGCCGGCGAATGAGTCTTAATTGGGTAAGCACAATTATTGATGAGGGTGAACACAAAAGCGATGGCGTACGATTTTCTTACATCCAACTGTTACAAACGGTAAGTGATTATATATTAAATCACTTGTTAGATCAAAGTTAATGTAGCTAACTTAAATAAAATATAGTTAAACTTCCAATCAACTCCAAACGAACGTTTCAGATCATGCTTTGAGGCGAAGAAATTTTACAATCAACCCCTCCTCCGGGCAATTCTGGACACAATTTGGCCAAGCTTATTAGCATGACGGTGAACACGATCGCTTCGAAACGTGAAATCCCCGAAAACGGGCGCTTCGCCTTCCCTTCATTCGCTCGACATTAACACTCCATCCGGACCGGAAGGAACGACAGCCCAAAATCACTGTCCAACAGTCGGCTGGGCTACAAAATACAGAACGAAGAATCAACGCCAAGATGTGTTTTAGCTTGATGTGTGCCTTGTTTCATTTTAAACTTTTCTTTCTTTTGCATATGCTTTTATGTTACATTTAGCGAGAAACAGGTTTGCCCCTGAATTTCTGGAACAACTCAATCGGGATCGGGAGTACTTTTGTGCCGATCCTCCTTACTGCCTCACAAGGGCACAAAACAAAACACGTTCATGTAGGACGGTTTGGGTGTTTTTTTCTTTCCGTTTGCTTTAATGGTTGTTTCACATTGAAGTCACGAAGCATATTGGAAGCTTAATTAATTATCAAGTTTTCGGGTTGTCGAAATTGGGCCCGGTGCCGAAATCGTTTGCTTGGCATGCAGTGCGACGGTGGATGCGATTTCTCACACATGAGAATAAGAAGAAGGCTTTATCTCGGAACGTGCAGGGATGGTTTCTGCCAGACAGGATGTGCGAAAGATTAAGCCACCTTTCGTTTTCTTCATGTATGAGCCATGAAAAATGAAGCATTCAAATGTGCGCACCATGACAAAACAGGCAATAGCTATAAATTATTTTTGGGATGCATGCTGCGATTTTGGAATGTGTGAAGTTTTTATTTGCACCGCATTGGTTTTAATACTTAAAATAACTAAATAAAATATTTGATAATTGGATAAGAGACAGAATGATGAAATAAAATATTATTTTCAATTAAGTAAAGTAGAGACAAAATTAAAACCTAAACTACCTTCATTCTTAGTTAATTTAACAGAATTTGATTCAAAAATGTAAATGTCTTATAAGTGATAATAATTACAAGACATTACATTAAACAAGAAGCTCCTCTACTATCTTCACTGTCAGCTTCCTTTCCAAACCCATCACAATCCACCGTCTGCGTTCAACCACGCCAGAATACGCGCCCACCGGTACGAGCGCGAGTATTCCGAAGTACATACATACACACACACAAGCGAGCTCACAGTACACAGTTTGCGCGCGCGAAACGGAACCAACGGCTCGAAAGCTGGCCAACGTGCACGCGAGGAAGGAGCCCGAGCGGGGTGACCCGAGCGTGGAGGAAAAATATGTTAAAATATAAAAATAAAATCACCCCGGACGGCGTCCGAATAATTCAGTCGTTTTCGTCATTCGCTAGCGTACGGACGCACCGGTACGAGACGCGCGTTTAGCCTGGAGTTTGTGGATTAGATGTAACAATTTTTTTTGTGATTTTGTGAGTGTGCCGAGCTTCCATCCAGTGCATATACCAGTGCGGTTCAGTGAACAGAGTAAGCATTTTGAGTCTATGGTGGATGGTCCTAGTAAAGCGTGGGAAAATAGTCCCGAAAACAAGAGAACGACATCCCACGGGAACATAGCGTTCGGAGTGGTGTAGAATAGAACCAAAATCGGGTGCGCATTTAAATAACAATCTTTATTGGAATTGGAGCCAGCCTGCGCAGGGGAGTTGGTGCGCTGTTCTAGCTATTGAGTGGACATGTTCCGTGTGTTGCAAAGCCTTTGTGCCAGAAGTGAACTGAACTAGATGAGTGCAGTTTAAATGGAGTGCTCAAAAATGTCCGTTCTAGTCTTAAGGATGTGGATTGCTCAATCGTGGTTTGAAAGCAAGAGTTAATTCAAAGCTCTTTTTAACAACCTTTGACTTATTTAAAAATATTTAGTTATTTATGCATTATATATTAAATCCCAGAGTGTTGTAAATTTACCTATAAATTGATAACATTAAAAGGGTAGTACAAAAATCTATTAACTTCAAGTGTCGAAAAAGATATGATCACCATTTATCCAACCATCTCGTGTACAGACGTTTGCAGCTGCCGGATGGGTCCGCCAGTAAAGACAAGCATAATCTGTTGTTGTGTGCAGCGAAAAATGTGCTTTGAAATGTAAAACAATCTACCAGCGAACCGGACCGATTTAAATGAGAATACCTACACGCCCGTACGCCTAATCCGCCACTTCACGCCAGTGAACGTCCCGGTCCGCGCCCACCCCGTTTGGGGTTCGGGAGATGGGAAGGTTTTATTGACCTTGCCTGCATTCGCGCCCATCGTCATTCGGTTGCATGGTTGAGGGCAATTGCATGGCAAAAACCACCGCCACAACACCCATTTCGAATTTAACGACAATTATTCACATGATAATTAGAAGCTGGGTTCGTTCGCTCGCTCATTCGTTCATTAGAGGGTGCCAGCTCCAGCTGACCAACTGGTTTGGGATGGATGTGCAAGAGTGGCACTGGTCGGTGTGCAGAGGACTAGAATAGGGACTAGCTATTCCAACACCACGAGTATGGTTCTGCGTTCTCGTTGTGTTGCGCATGCGAGCGATGAGTTTTTACGAGAATCGGAAGAATTAAGACAGCATTTCGTAATGCTTGGCAGTGAAAATTTTTCGGATGTTTTGGAACGTTTTGGAATAGTTGAGAAATTCTTCTACATTGGGGTCAATGCTGATGAGGGGTATACGTAGAACGCTAGAATAACCTTGACGGGATTAGGAAAGTAGTGTCGAGATTCTAGAAATTGGTCACGGTTTTGTGGGAATGGGAACGATTTCGATGGCTTTAAGGTCAGCTTGTGTCAATTTCTTTTCGAGAGATCTGTTTTTGGAGGTTACTAAATTAGAAACTCGAACCGGAGGGAATTGTATGCAGGACTTACTTTTAAGCTAAGAGTAAATTGTATCAAAAAAGCCAACAATTTGAGGCCGAGCTCTTTCTTATCTCGTATCACGATTAGTGTCGAAGGACTCTTTCCTGGATACTAATTTAGTCCTAAAGAAATCTAAGGAAATATTTACATTTTAGGTTATGGAAAACCTAGAACATTCACTATGTTTTCTTCCTTGACACTACAACCTCTAAAGGGTTCGGCCTACCATTTCTGGCTTTGTGTGACTTGATTTAAGCCGTAGCAAAGTAGTCAGCCCAGCGTACGGGGAGGCGGTCTGGATAGGATTTGAGCCTCGGTCCTGCCATGTCGTGCCGCCACATTTATCTCTAGACATCTATTCTATTAAATCTAAGACATCTACCATCATCCGTCATTTAGTAATTTTTAAGTAAATTCAGAATTCTTCATAGTTAGCAAAGGGTTAGAACTAAAACTAATTATATAGAAACAAAGCTGATACAAAATAATCCGAATGTCGTGTTAATTCAATCACAAGACCGATTAAAGCTGTATAACACATGTCGCAAATTAAGTGACAGGCTTGTCATTTTCCAACTCCATCCTTCATCCATCAATACGGATACTTTGGAGCACTGATCACAGACAAAGCTCCTGCCATGCCCTTCAATACTCTAATTCTATTCCATAATCGACACCATCCTACCCGACCTGTCATAATGTATTCGCAATCCTAACCAAAGCTCGGACCACAGTAAAACAAACGGCGTGCCCTGTGGTCAACACATCGCAGAGCAGAACCGAAAAAGCAAACAAAAACAAACGCCAACTATCCATCAAATTTTAACATATCAAAAGAGATGTCTGACCTCCAAATGTTTCCTCGTTCGATGGCAGCGAACCCATCCGTAGTGTTTTCTTTTTTTTGTGTTTCGTTGCGTTATGTGACCATCAAGCTTAGCGCACCCGAAGAGGGAAATGAATTCTGGCAAAACCCTACAAACCCGGGGCGACTCTGGTACCCTACAAGCCCTAGTACTTTGTGTCAGCCGACACCGAACCGTCGCCGCCTGGCCTCATTTCAGCACGTTGATTTACAACTTATCACTAACGGGTGGCATCATTCGTCATGGGATCGGATCGGCACGAATTCGCACGATCCCATTTGCAAACAATTCTTCAGGGCGAGGGGCCTGTTCCGAATTTGGGCAGAACTGAATGCTCGTTTCTGGTTCTCATACGCAGTTTCGCTTTAAGAATAAAACAGGACAACGATCTAAATTAAAACATCCAATTACATGTGTTTTGTTGCCGGAGGTCCTTTACCCCCAATTTTATTCTACTGTTTCCTGTGCAATTAACGCAAGTTCTTTCAACTTATCCGTAGCGTGTTAATTGAAATTCACCCTGCTGCTCCATTACAGTTTGATGTTTTTTTTCCATCCTCAGCTCTTACAACGGTATTGTGATTGAAGTAAACGAACTGCGACCGGGACAGGCCGTCATGCCGACGACAGGAACGGGTTCGTCTTCTATCGCTCGGTGACATCGTTCGCATTCGACCACCTATCGTCTTCGTGCTCGGTACTTGGTGCTGTGGCTTAAAACAACAACAAAAAAAAGCGTTGAACCATCGTAGATAGAGAGTAAATTAAAATCATAATTGCCACCCATCCGTCCCACAGTACGGCAATGTCACTAGCGATTTCCCAACGGAGAAGAGCCTCAAGTTGGCAATCTTGAAATGTGATCACTACACAGGCGCATAACGGGAATTGGGCAGTGCTAACACATCCGTACCTATTTTGAGCTAGATTGGGCGAGAGATTTGAGTAGAAATCGCACATCGAACGCCACAACCGGACCGGGACACGATAGTCCTCCCTGCCTAGCAAATTTCCGGCCACAGTTTCTACCGCAACCGCAGCTGACCTTGATCGGAGTAAGGAGCTCGGAGTCGTGTGCGAAAGTTGTCCGAAAGTGCGGAAAACATAAAGAAACGCTCGACACACAATATAAAACCCATCCCTCCATAGGCCAGATTGGCAAAAAACAAAAAACCCTCCGGGAAGAAAAAAAAAACAATCAACATTTTATTTTACCATTCGCCACGCGAAGAAAGCCTTTCGTGGAGGACAGTTTTCACGTGCGAGTGGGCTCCCGAACCAAGATTAATGGGACTGGAACTAATTTCGAGCACGCAGCAGGGGAGGAAACGTTCCGCACAGAAAGGAAGCAATTAAAGCCCGTTTACATTAAATAAGGGCCACGCGGTCGGAAAGTTCGCGACCAGGCGCTTTGGTTTCCCACCAGTTGTGAAATCGCGCAAAAAGAACTATCGAAAATAACACAGACGTGAGACGAGCAGCAGCAGCAGCAGCAGCAATCTAGTAGGAACGCCCAGAGCGGCTCTCGGAGTTGTCCCAAAATCGGCGCTGGCCACCCAGTCGTGAGACATCTGGACAAGCGTTTGTCTATGTTGGGAGCAGGTGGTGTCGGGTCGGGTGCGTGTTGCAGATGAGGAGGACTGGTTGATCCATTTTTGGCCCGGCTCATTATCATCGTCGAAGCGCAGAGGAATCGGCACACACGTTATGACGGAAATGGAAAGGAAAGTGGCGATCATCGTCAGCTATCAGCTGCGATTGCTTCTGCTCGTGGTGACTTTCGCCACCGCAATCCAAATCGATAATCGACTCGTACAGCCACAGCATGGTAAGTGGATCCATTTCTTATTAAGTTGACATAGTTTGGGCTAATGAGCAATAGTACAGGACATGATAGAAGATGAGTGGCTATTCAGCAAAGCTATAGTGCTAATTTAAAAACTTGTAATTTGTGGACAATTAACAAATATAATTTTAACCTAGTAATCTATAACAAAATCTTTATCACTAGCACAATAAATCACTAACAATCAGGATTTATGGTAAACCTCTTGATATGGAAACAACCATCTACATGCAATAAGGCAAATTTTCCTCTTTCACAAGGTCACGCTGTAGTTTAATTGATGGCTAAATTACTTCTTTGGATAATGTTTAGATGCGCTATTAATTCTGCTACTTATTTAACACCTCAAAAGGTTTTGGCCTACCTTTTCTGGCTTTCTTTGACTTGATTTAACCCATAGCAGAATAGTGCTGCATCGGGGCAGGTGGTCTGGATATGATTTGATCCCCGGTCCAAGTTGCCTCATTTGCCTCCAAACCACATTCTCCAACCTGCATTTGTAATTAAAAATATTATTTTGTTCTGTTCGTCTATCCAGCCTTAGGTTAGAAAAACCTTTTGTTTGGCTCATCTTAAGAAAATCCTTCCATTCATTCAACAGTAAACAACGACCTTCCATTTAGCAACTTAAATCCGTCCAACTTAAATCAAAATTCGAATTTTTATTTTTATAACTCAGAGTTCAAACCTGAATCTGATAAAAAAGATTAATTTATTTAAAAAATAATCCGGTGTATCAAATACTACCGCAAGTACAAAGCAAAAGTAATAGCGTTTTAACTCCCTTAAAGGCAATCCCCAAACGAAATGTAAGTTGAACCACATCAACTCTGCTAACCATTTGGGAGGTTCTTTTCGGCCCCTTGAAGCCGCTCAGTCCAAGCACATTAAAACCAGCTTTTGAGCACAATTTAAAGTAACGCAGATATTTCAGAAACTCTCTTGGCTCTTTTTTCATGGGACGCTTTGGAAGATTTTGTGCGTATGTTTGATCTAGATCATGTTGATATATGAACTTCAAATCAGTGTTTAAATCTAGGTATTATTAATCAATTTATTCAATCTAAGTTAAGCAACATTGAATCCATTTTTTATTAAAATTTGAACAAGATGTAGCCTTTTACATTGAACCTTCTAAATTAGACCATCAACTTTAGACATCTTTGCAGATTCCTTGAAGTATTATGTTTTCGTTACTCACATCTTAAAAATGGCTTGATTTTACAAAAAGTTATTGATTATCTATCAAGAACGTTACTATCAAGAACGAATAAGCTACATAATTTTAGTCCCAAAAAAACTCTTAACCGATATGGCCATGTATTTAATACAATGCATAAAAACCCAAATCTTCATCTATTCATCTTATTGACCCAATATCCGCCACCCAAATATCGTAGACACTCTGTACAGGACGTAATTGGTAGTTACACGCGCAAACACAATATACCCATTACAAAATAGAGCGCATCACCTGATCACTTTCACTTTTTTTACGATACACTCGTATCGGCTAGTGTGGACGATACCTTACCGTCTGTGCCGTTCTGATTCATTAACTCTTGCCCTGCATTTGTTGTACGATCACCGTGGTACGCATTTAATGCAAGCCGCCCTAACATTCTCTCCGAAACAGCACGGCGGCCCTGTTACGCGCTGTGTTTGGCGTGTGCCCCGCGTTGCGGGCGCCCTAACAATGGTGAACATCCGGCACGGCGTCGGTGGCAGCTGAACAATGATTGGAATGAGAATTCAATTTGATTGCATAATAATTTGTTTACCTGTTCATCTCGTTTCGATCCGGCTCTGTAGTCTGTAAGGGAATGTGCGTCGATCGGGGGCCCTTTTATTTGGGTGTGTTTATGTTTGGAAGATTAAACGGTTGTTTGTTTCCATTTGAGCGTCTGTCTACTACAAAGTGATCGTGTCCCTTCGCTGCCTAGCTACTGCCTGTTCGTGAAGAACTTGGTTTTACTAAGCTGTAAGCTGATGGATGTGACGCACGTTTTGCATCAATTGTTGCAGCACTTTTAATTGCTCACGCATGCACTCAAGACGAGCTAATTACAATCATTTCCTTCTCATAGCCTACTTTTTTTTACGTGCTTGCTATCCATTATAGATTGTTTCGAGCGGATAGCGCTCGGTGCGATGCTGCCGTTTGAGAAAACGTTCCGGAACTCGGACACCAACTCGCTGAAGATCTGCGAAACGCTATGCCTGAACGACAAAGAATGCCAAACGTTTGCCTTTGGGTAGGTTAACTATGAACCCTTCCGTCACGTTACCTAATCTTTTGCTTAATTACATGTGTTTATTTTCTCTCACTTTATGTCTTCTAATGCTAGAATTTCCGGTCGGGGCAATGGAACGTGTCAGCTGTCGGCGAACACAATTGACGCAACTAAATCGCGCCCGGTCGGAACCATCTTCGATCCGGACTTTGATCTGTACGCCCGTAAATACAACTGTTTTTTAGATGGGCCCACAAACCCACCACCCAAACCGGGCGGTAAGTAAAAAGTCACCTAACATCAGGTTGCTCCAGATAGTGAGACAGTAAACTAATGTCTCGTACCCTTCTTTTAGGCCTGGGTATCTTCCCGAATGGTGAACTCCAACCCGGTGGTAGTCCACCAAGACAGCCACCTCCTCCACCACCTACCGCACCACAACCCCCCAGCGGAGGTGCTTTCCCACCTCCGAGCATTATTGATCGTCCCGGGCCACCCATCTTTGGGCCTCCCGTATCGTCAGCCGGAATCGACGCACCAACCACCGCTAACGGTGGCTTTGTGGACACATCACGACCAACCAGCGAATATGGTACTACTGCCCCGGGGACGACGTACGGACAAACCAATGGTGAAACACTGCCCGAAACGACCGCTCCAGCTGAGGAGTTCTACAGCACGAAGGATCATTCGAACCCGACCGGAGGTAGTCCATACCTTCCGACAAGTACAGCCGCCGGCCCACAGTACAATGTAGCCACCGGTGAACGATTGCCGCCCACGCAAAGCGGTGCGACAATGCCCGATCGTGAAAGTCCCACAAAATATCCGCCGGACTATCGACCCACGTACGGTGGTAGTGGACCGGCGAAACCTGGCAACTATCCGTACCAGTTCCCGATGCTGTACGAAACGCACTATCCCTTACCGAACGATAAGAATGGATATCCGGAGATTTACGCCCAGAACGTACCGACACTCGACAACAATTACCTTCGTCCGGAGTACGGTGGCACGAGTTTCGGACGACCGACCGCGTCTGGAGGAAGTACACCACCGGCAGCAGGACCCCCCGGTACAGGCTATGGAGGCGTTCAACGACCAAGCTCGACCGGTGGTGGAAGTAGCTATGGTGGTGCGAACAATTCTGGACCCCAACGACCTAGCGGGTACGGTGGTGACAGCAACCCACCACAGCGTCCCTCATCGCCAGCATCGAGCGGGTACGGTGGACACCAGGTTCGCCCATCGGCACAGGACCGACCCGATACGGGACCGTCGGGATATGGTGTCGTTCGGCCTGCACCAGCACCACCAGTTCAGTCGGGACCTTCGGCAGGGGCAGGGTACAATGTTCACGAGGACAAACTCGACCTTCATCCACCATCCATCTCCAAGCGCCGTAAGTAATCCTCCCATTACGGGTTAGAATGTAAAAAACTAAATTTCATTCCAGAGTTACCAGCTTTCCACATGTACGTTTTAATGCCGATTGCACAATTATTAAGCTGCCGGGTGGATGCATACCAACCCGGGGTAGAATAATTACCAAACACTTGCGTTCTGTTCTGCTGAACATCGGCTTAAATGCACTGAACCGTACGAGTTTTTTTTTGTATACGCGCTAAACCGCATCCACGTGGTTCAACATCTCATCCAAACCAAGTGACATTTGTCTCGCCATATTGCACACGATGCGTGGCGTGTCGGAGGGCGCTTTAGCTTGTAGCGCTGACGAGCGGGCCACAAGTTTGATGAATGTTTGCACCTCATGCGATCGGTGATGTAGCGTGATGCTATTGATGTTTGCATACTCGATCGGTTCGCTGATGAAGATCGGGTGTTAAATGCGACACACACACACAAAGAGCTGGTCCGCTGCAATGGCACGGAAAATTGGAACAAACGGAAGCGACTTTGAATGGGTAGTTCTAGTGAGCATTTAGTTCATTACCAGCTCTGATTGCAGCTATTTTTATTGCGTGCTGTACTTCAAGAGTGGTTCAAATGTTTGTTTACAGAACTAACCATGAAATATTACTTTAGACAAAATGGTTTAAGAATTTATGAAGATTTCTCACATACAACTTTCTCGAATAAATAACTATTGATGAACTCTCGGAGCTTTACGTTCCAGAAGATCTTTATCAAATTAACAGTGTTTGTACGATCGTTCAAAGCTCTTTCCTTTCACACTCGTCGCCATGCTTATTAGGCACCCCTGAAACGGAAAGTTCTACGACAATGCGCCAACAAATGTTGGTAGGAACATAAAACGGAGCAAGGGCATCACGCTCCAGCCGAAGTGTCATATTCTTCAGTGTACAGCACTGTTAGCCCTAACAGACACACACACACGGATAGAAAACATTTCATTGCCATTAAGCAGAGTAATTGCTGTCCATTATAAGCGGTCGGTTGAAAAGGGGTTCACACCTCGCACGATGCACTGGGGTCGAAAAAAATAGTGCACATTCAACACCTGTGTGGAACACACTGAGGGGTGTATGGATTCCGAATGATGCATTGATGTGCCGGGGCAGGAAGAGCACGTCTATTTAATTATGACATAATTATGAAGTGCTAGAGTCCCAACGGTGTACCGTTCTGTGCAGCGTGTTGGAATAAGCCTAAACATGTGGAAGACTATCCAACTACTTGGTATCAATAAGTATAGTAAGCCAGAAATAGCAGGCATAACCTAAGAAGCAAAAAGATCTTTATTGGATATTGGAGACTCTTACAGAGGCTCATATCAATAGGAAGTCCGAACATCGAAAGTGAAGTACTCACCCAACGGCAATCATGTTCTGCTGTACTTCCGTCTTCGTGATATCATCAGCAACGGTCCAGACAGATTACGAGACACCCACCCGGTGTAGCGTTACTTACTTTCATCACTATCCGGATTACGTTACCTGCTACGAACGGAGATTAACCCTTCTTCTCACAGGGTAGCAAACATCATCCAGCCAGCTTCCCTATCCCTTTGACCGTTCGCCAGTGATGTTTGACGAGTTTATGAGTCGTGTAGGACATAAATTTGAGTTCTTACCGTTAGCGTCTCGAGCCTCTCGCGATGCACAAAAAGAAGAAGAAGAAGCCCGCAACGGTCGCTAAGCTAGCGATCGCCGTCAGTGCAGCGTGATGCCGGTTTTCACTTGCGAAACGCTCTGCTGCTGCGAACGTCTCCGGTGTGAACCGGAAAATTTAGACAATTTCGCACCAGTGTTTTTAGCACCTTGGAGCTTGGACGGTGACTTTTTCCTCTGTTGATTTTATTTCCCTGCCCATCGCTAGCGAGGCACGCATGAAGCGTGTAATGTTCTTTGTCTTATGTACTGCTTCCTTTCCATTTCCTAGAGCGCGACTTTGTCTACAAAGACCCATTACAAGCCCCGCCGGGGGGGATAGTCGCGAAATGACTCTATTAGATTCCAATGGAAGGAACTATATATGTGGACGGAGGTTGATAAACTTCACATCCGGATAAAGACAATGCACAAGACAAGCGCTCCTGTATTAAATTCCTATTTAAAGATGATCTGCAAAATTTGGCTGCCAAAGTGGGAACGTAACACATTCGCGAAGTGTCCAACCGATCTGACCGGTTCAACCGCAACCTGAATTGTTCGGGCGGAGGTTTAGAGCTAGAAAAAAAAAACACAGCCCTCCTTCAACAACATGTGCATACTGTGCATTATGGGTGAGACAAAACAATGGACCTTCACCCAAAATAACGCAAATTAGCATAATTTAGCTCCTATTTAGAGCCTACCTACCGAGCATGATCGAAATGAGCCACACTCACCATCATTAACCTCTGGCAGTTCCGATACAGATGGGTATCTTCCTCGTGGTGTTTTTTTCATTACCAACACGCACACTGTAGCCGCACACGCACCGGAGAGCGGAGCCATCAGGGGATGGTGTTGAGGGCGACAGGGCATCCGGCCTGCTTAGGCATTCTGGCTGAGAACGGTGATGAAGTTGCTGACATGTGGATGTGTTGATGTTATGTTTTCAAGATACTTTTATTTAATTTAATCAGCTAAAGTAATTTTATTTTATTAATAGACTCTCCTGAAGGGGTTTTATGCATAGCAAGCGGTTTTTGTTGGTTAACATTTCCAACCTAACGACAATTTGAAGACCCCAATACAACACATAGTTAACAAAGCATTCATCATAGTAATCGATTTTCAAAACCGTAGCTCGTTCAACACTAAACTGATTTGTCATGCTGACTAGCCGTCTTGTACCATTCCGAACGCATTGACGTCTTCTCCGCATGGTTCAAGCTCCGGTACGTGTCACTGCTCTGTACTTTTTTTATGCCGTTGACCAAACTATTAACGAGTGCAGTAGAGTGTTGCCAGCACAGTTAATTAAATATTCAATGTCTCCACGGGCACTACCAGGCAAAAACAAACAAAAAACAAATGAGCAACATACATAACTTGTGCCATCGGTTTTGTGTAGAACAACAGAAATTTAAATTTAAACGGTTAACCGAACCGATTCGGCAAAGACCTTCACCGGGGAGGAGAGATTCCGCACGCACGACCACGAACGGAAAATGGTTCACGTTCACAACCGAACACGTTGGGTACAAATTTAATTAACACACACCACCACTTTTTCCCGCCAGTCAGGCCCAAACTTGGAAGCTGCCAAAATGCTCTCAGTGTTTGAGCGTGCAATTTTCCGGCCCCCACTGTGAGGGGTGGGAACTAGCCGCAGCGATCGAAACGATTCGATCCCCACCACGGGGATTTGCACGTCTCGGGAAGGCATCATGACGCTTTCCAACCATTCTAAATGACGCCCGAAACGGTGGGGGGCACGTTAAAAGGGGGCGCAGGAGGAGCCTGCCGTGGTGGTTTGCGGTGGCCAGATTTGCTTCGCGAAAATCCTAAACTTTGCTCACCACCGCAAAGGTGTTCGCAGTTTCGTACGAACGGTGGAGACGTTCGCATCGCGTTTTTCGATAGGGTTCCCTCCAGTCTTGCTACCAGGGAAGGGATGTGTGATTCGGTGCTGGTTGCAGGTCAAGACAGATAGTGTTGCCCCTGTATTGTGCTTGGTTGGTTGTGCACCGGATATTAAATGCAGCAACGCAGAGCACACTGTAACAACAATTGAGGTGGCTGCTGTTTGATGTGAAACCCTGCATCTCGCTTATCGCAGATAGAGCGATCCAATTTGCTATTGAAGCTCACGTCTATTAATCCTATCGATTGGCGGGAGGCTGCTTCATGAGCTACGAACATACTTTGTCGTACTGCTGGTTTAGTATTTGCGCCAGTGTTTGAGTGCGTCGCGGTGCGTATGCAAATGTGCAGTGAGGTGCAGCTAGTGCCAGAGTATAAAATTCGCGTGATCGTGAACGTTTGCCAGCCACCGTATTTTATAGTGTCTATAGCGTTACCTGTAATTTGTGATAATGGTGTTTGGCGTTTCGAAGGCGCTGATCATCTGCATCAGCTTATCGAGCTTGATACCGGCGTACATTGCATCGACGATCATAATTGTGGAGGATGCGAAAGGTTACGTATTTGTTCTATGCGTGTTGAGTAATTTTATGGTTTACTACTACTCTATTAGTTCTGGTATATTCTATTCTTCATAGTTGCGAGAAGTTTGTTTAAATTATGTTTTCCAATATAATCTGTTCTTTAAACATAATTTTTTTTCAACAGAATTTCACCTACTTCTGAAATTTGGAGGACTTTTGTATCTAACTATGAGAACAGTGTTTTGGTCTCTGTGCTTTTTGGTGTTTTTGGTAGTAAAAAAAATTAAATATGTTTTTCTGTCCTGATGATCTTCTGATTATTCCCAAAATATTTGCTAAACCACATTAGATGAGTAAAATATATGACTTCCCTCCTATCTAAGTTTTACTTTATGTGAGCTTTATCCTTAAATTTGTCTCACTATTCCTTTCGGATCAAAACTTCTTCATATGTTTATACATAGCTCTAAAATCTAGATGAAAATGTGCTAAGCAAGAAACAGGGCGACTTATGTCTTATATAAAAAAAATTACTATTTATCCTTTTATTTTATGATGTAACGCTTTGCACACATTTTCTGAAGACGAATTGAATGATGATCAATCAAATAATCGAAATAGTGCTGTACTGGGACAAGACAGCACCCTGTATAAAATCAAATTTATGAAAATATTTATAAACTGCTCAGGTGTTTCATTAGCAAATGTTAGGTCCAAAACTTATCTGGCAAAGTCACGACACCAGCGTCAGGCGATGACTTCTTGGGCTTCAAGTATGTGACGTGTGTTATCGGTGAAACTTTGTGTTCCTTGGTCGGTTCGTGTCACTGGAGTATTTGTTGGGTTACCGGTTGGGGCATATAAGGGACCTTTCAAGCTATGAACAAAATTCAAAAATGATTCCAGGATTCGATTCCTTGACGGATCGATCCGGGCACGATGCCAAATTCAGACACAAAATCTCGAGATTATAAACAACAATTTTGACGTGTTTGATAGCTCTCTTGATCTCAAGCTCATCACTGCTGTAGTCCCAAATTTTTTATTATAAAGATTTTTACATGAGTAAAACATTGTTTTGATTCCAAGAGCTTTGCTTGAGGGTGGTTCCAAGAATTTTGCTTCTGTCTCTGCTTTGCGGTGTAAAACAAACATTTCCGATTTATTGTTTCTAAGTGTGGTGACAGCTTATTTGAATTGGCTTAAATATTATAAAATTACAATCAAAGTTTCTGCTCAGCACAAAAAAGATGATAGAGATGGGAAAAAACTGACTACCATGTATCGAAATCCAGTATGCACTATTTCTAGTTACAAAAACGAGCAATTCTATACACTCTACATAATGCTAAATTGGTCGCCTAATTGAATTTATACTGCAAAAATGCTAGGTGGCTTACATGCTCCAATAGCACACTTACACACCAACTGGCGCTACAAGACTCACCAAGAAATTTAGCGCAGTTGTTGAAAAGCAATGCAAACATTCTTTCCGATGTATTTACCCAGTTGACATACTAATATCTTGTTTTTCCAAAATTCAAATCAAACGCACATGATTCTTACCTTACTTACTTATCAGGCGCTACAGCCGCTTTGCGGTCTGCAGGCCTGCTGCAATAATCCTCGATAACGCTCACGGTTTAGTGCCGTCGTCTGCCAATCCGTTATCCCGGCCGTTCTGGCGGACACATCAACGCCATCACTCCATCTCAATTTGGGCCTACCGCGCCTCCTCTGTCCGTGTGGACGACCTAAAAGGACTTTACGGGCTGGGTTGTCCGGTTTCATTCTCATGACGTGACCAGCCCACCGGAGCCTGGAGAGTCTAATTCGCTGCTCGATGGTGAGATCATCGTAAAGCTCCTAGAGCTCGTCATTGTAGCGGCTCGTCCCTTGTCCTTCCACTCGGGGCCAAAAAACCTTCTGAGCATCTTCCTCTCGAACGTGGCTAAGAGGGCTTCGTCGGTTTTGGACAGAGTCTATGTCTCAGAGGCGTATGTGGGTACTGGGACCATAAGAGTTCTGTGCTGGCTTTTGACCCCAGATACGAACGACTTGGAAAGTGCGGTCACCTATCTGTACATCACCCCTGCGTAAATCAGTGTTTGTTAGCAGGGCCGCTGGTGATGCCACCATCATTTTGGTTTTCGATTCGTTAATCTCCAACCCGAGGTTCTTGACATGATTCTTAAAGAAAGCTTTAAAACATTGTTTGATGAACTATCTCCACTGAAAGCCAACTTAACCTTATTAAGTTGTTCCAAAAAAATGATAAAATTTCGTTTTACCATATGTTTTCTGCAAAACCAAACCAGCTGATCAATAAAAAGCGCACCATCCACTCATAAACAAGATAACAATGGAACGCAGCTCACAAGAATAGTACTTCTAATGATTCACATAGCTCAACACTGCCCAGCCCGACGGTAGAGGTTAAGGTGTTGAAATCGTCATAAAAATCCATGTAAACGATGCTCCTAGATCGTTTTGATTGATTGGCTGATTATTTGCTAATGCCACCCCTCCACACACACATTCCTACTCGCCATCTAACCGTGCAAGAAAGAATGGTCAGTGACATGCCAGCAAACAACAGCCACACACACACACATACACATGACACACATCAAAGCTTGACAAGATGCACAAAAACAATCGAATCTGTGCAAGAACCTAGGCGGCCGAAACGAGAAAAACCCTTTCGAGAACACATGCAGATCTCCGCGGTGGTTGAAAATTCGGTCCAAACAAAACAACCGTACGGGGACGTTTGCATGACTAGCAAACGCTGAAACGATTTCAATAAGCCCATTGTATGTGCTGCAGAGATGCATGGTACGAAACCTCAGGTGCCAAGCATTGTTGCGGCGCAAACTGCAACCGTGTTTCGCCAATTTGCACGACAACCCCATGTATTGCGACAGGTTGCGATGGAGTCGCGGGTGCAACCCTTAGAAGTCAGCTCAGCTAAAGAGTGTCCAATAAATTCTTTCCATCTACGGCCCGTCGTGGTAAAGAACGGAACGGAAAACAAGTAGCTACAATGTTGAGTTCTGCCAGATACCATGCTCCTGGCCGAGGAGGGCCACCAGCGATCCATGACACGATGGTTTCACAACTTAAGAAGCCCACAACAGACTCAAAAAGACATGTGCAGTTGGGTGGAATATTTTATCAACCCGGCAGCATCTTCAGATCGCCCAGAAGCGTGCCACCGTAGCACGGTAGCTGGTGCAAACCCATCTTGAACATCATTGGTATCTCACACCCCGGCAGAATGATCCGCCAAAAGGAAGTACAGTCACTTCCCGTCAGGCAACGTTGGAGGCCTGCGTTTCCGTGTTTCTTCTCAACGCCTTTGTGGACTAGAGTTTTTCTACGATGAGGTCATATTTCGGGTAGCGACAGTTAGCGCCCACCCCGATAGATCATAACAGCGAAGTTTATCTTGCCACGGGTCTGCGTGTTCACGTTATGCATTGTTTGGATGCTCGGCGAATACAATGCGTTTTACAATGCCTAACCGTCGAACCGGTGATCTTGGCCATGAATTAGTGGACCGCACGCAGTGGCTTAAAAGTAGGCGCAGCACTGCCCATGTACATCTTCCGTCAGCCATTTCCGCCGACACTATTTGATGTAATGGCTCGATAGTGATGCTGATGATGATTTCTTATGATCATACATGATCACCATTCTGGCGAACGGTAGAAGCTTCGTTGGCACGAGTTCTAGGCTGAAGATAGACCACTTATGACCTCAAATGAAGATGAGCCGTCGTGAGGTTTAATAGTAATGAAGATGTCGATTTTCGTTGCTCTTTACTTCCACAGCTTGCTATCGTCGTGTGCTGGCCGGAAAGCGTGTCGCCCCGCACTGGGTACGAAGAACGCTGATCTGCGAGCGTGTAGAAGACTGTCAGCGAGAATGTGGCGATGAAAGGCGTTTCTCGTGCGAAGGGTTCAACTATCGGTAAGTCACTAATGAGCAAACTAAATGGCTAAAGAGGTTGAAGCTAAGTGTTCCAATCAATGATCTACCTTAGGTTGGATCCTACCGGCCGTGGACAGGGTGATTGTGAGTTGATCGATCAACCACTTTCGCAGATCGATCTGTACTCGAGCCCCCATCAACGTGACTCGAACCTTATTCGTGATCCTGATTATGATTACTACGAGCGCGATCGTAGTGCGACAGCAAACTGTCGACCAAGCTGTAAGGACTGCATGGTCAAACCTTTCCGTCCGGCGCTGGAGTTCGTTCGACCGACCACATATCGACCACATCATCCCGAGAGCTACAAGCCGTATCCTTCGGAGCAGCACCCGTACGAGGAGGACCATCGGTACAAACCGGTCATCACGGCCATCGATAAGTATCGACCACCGATGTACTCTAGCCGACCGGAATACGAACGTTACAGCCCCTCGTCTAGCTACTACCCTCCTCCACCACCACCACCACCTTCAGCACCGTTGGACTCCTATCGTCCGGCGCTATCTTACAAGCCACAGTACGGCAGCGAAATCGATCGTTACGGTACGTTAGACCATAGCTTCTTCAAACCATACGAAACCCGTCCCGACTATCCGAGACCCATCCACCATGAAGACATTCGACCAGTTCACCGTCCACGCCATCCGTACGAGGACCGTGATCCACCGCCACCACCACCGGCAGCTCCACCACCATCACACATCTCCACCGTCCAGCAGTACGGCAACAAACCGAGCACGTTCATTCCGTACCTGATCGGTCAGAACATTCACAAGAACGGTGGCATTTACGGTGGTTCGTACGGGCCATCGTTTAATACCGATTCGTACAAATCGATTTCAGACTATTGGGGTTTGCGGAACGAGATCAAACGCTACGACAGCCCGTCGTTCAACTACTTTGAGCTGCGAAATGATCATCACTTTGACGATAATAATGTGTGGAGCTATGGTGGCAGCAAGTATGGGTACGAGGACGATCACCACCCGGTACATCCGTACGTAGAACATCGGCCAGGCTTTGGTCAGCAGTGGATACGGCGACCGAGTCACGAAGAGTGCTCCGTTAAGTCGAGCGAAGGATTCCGTCTGCACAAGGGTGTGGTAAAGTACGCACTGAACACGCCCACGGTGATTGAGTGTGAACGGATGTGCTTCTCGGAAAGCCGGTTCCGGTGTCACACGTTTAGCTACCGCTACTCGGCAGTGTCCCGCGAGAACTGTCTGCTCTGTGATCGGCCGTTTAATTTGCTGGACTTTTATGCGGATCTGGAACCGGATCGGGATTACGATATCTACTCGATGAGCGATGACGCCAAGACCTGCCATCCGGAGCTTAGTCATCCCAGGAGGGATTATAATGCGCGTAAGAAGCAGCTATAGAATGAGAGCTCTCCTTGGTTTCGGCAAAGAATCTTTAACCATGTCTTCCCGGTTTTCAGAATGCTTCATACGTGTTATTGATTCAGCACGATTCTTCAAATCGATCGTTCGCGACTCGCTGACGGTTCGATCGATTGGAGAGTGCGAGCTGGAGTGTATCAAGGCGTCCAAGTTTACCTGCCGCGCGTTTACGTACAGCTTTGGACCGAACAGTGTGAACGCGGTGATCGACAACTGTCAGCTTTCCGATTGGCCCGTGCGCGATATGGACAAAGATCGACATCTGGTGCCGGACGAAAGCTTCGATGTGTTCGAACGTGCCAGCTATGGACAAGGTTGCGAGATTCAGCCCATCATCGACGATAAACATAACAAAAAGTGTAAGTAGCTGTTGGTATGAGTCGGTGGTGTGACTCGCACTTTCGTTTAACTTTACACTGCCGTGGCTCATTACAGTCTGCTATCTGGGGTATGGATCTCCGGCGAAGCTGCTTTCCTCCGCCATCAAGAAGGTTACCTCGGTTAATACGGAGCTGGATTGCAAAAATGAGTGTGTACGTTTGCGCGAGGCCACCCATTTCAAGTGTCTCTCGTTCAGTTTCAGGTAAGTGTACGAATTTCGCCCGTACAGAGAGTGATTAAACGGTGCTTAGCGGCATCATCATTAGTGTGCCAATGTGTGCCATTTTGCATCACTCACCACGTGTGTCGCTTACGATCGATTTTCTCTTCCCTAGCTCCCAAGCGTCAACGTACAACTGCGAGATGTCGGATCTGGACCAGAGCGAACTGAAGCTGGGCGTGCATTATGCACACACGAACGATCGCGACTTTTGGCTGTTCGCCTGGAATCCGTTCGACTACACGTGCCGCGATAAGATCACGACCATTAGCGGCGGCACCCGGATGAATCACGACCGCCGAATAGACATCCTCCGCGAACCGGGTAATGGCGGCCGTAACGGTCGGACTGGTGATCGCAAACGCACGAACAACACCACCACCACCACCACCACCAATAAAACTACTACTACTATCGACCAGCACAAGGACGACCGCGACAAGCATAGCGACACCTCCATGCTCACTACCACTGCAAACCGATCCTCCGATAGCGCACCGACCACTAACTCCACCAATTCCAGCTTCATCATTTTGCTTCCCGGAAGTTCGGTAAACCGTACCGGTGCAGCAACTGGGGAGCGTATGGTTGAGAGTGACACTCGATCGTCGCAAGCTGCTGGTAAACGGGCCAGCAGCACCTCGAACACTGCCCCACCCGGTAAATCCGGATGAAAGGGACACGGGTTTTGCTAACATCAGCGCATCATCAAGCACTCATCCCATGAAGGCAGCAAATTAGAACCTAGTATTACTGTTGTACACCTCTGCAGTGGTCCGCGCTGTGTGATCACTACTCCTTTAGTTGCCTAATCACAATATCATAGTGCTACCATAGAGGAGGATCGTCTAAGCTTACGTTTGTCTAACCGTATTCAGATATTTCATCCATCAAACTTCATGCTTAGTGCGCGTGCTACTTAACAATGCCCTAGCTGCCTGTCAGTATGCCTCGTGTCATCTCACCCATGGTGAGCTCATCATCAGAGCTTTTCGGGCTTGCGTATCGTCCTGCGTCAACACTGCTACATCCCGACACAACCATCAGTCACCCACCCACCCACCAAAAAAAAAAAGAGCAAAAAACACACACACCCCTACATATGTACTACACATTAAGCATTAAGCAGTCGTGACACTTACCCTCTCTGTTCATTGTTATTATCGAACCTCCCAAGGTGATGGAAGTCGGCGTCAGTATACCGTCTCGGGAAAGCCCTGCCGCATCGGTACCAAATGCGAGCGAAACAAGATCACAGGATTTTACTCCTGCGAGATAGAGGGTGGTGAGATTGGTTCATGGGATTATTGCTGTAAGGCCGAACACCCTTGCGGCTACTCGCAAGGGTTCGACTATCCATGGTAAGCAATCCAGCGCTGCCCGAAAGGGTGCGGATATAGCCGATGCGGTTGTAACAGCACCACGACAAGCGTCCGCTCGGTTTCGTCTGTGTTTTTCCGTGTTCCATGTTCCGTGTCGTACACTCACCCCTGTACTGTCGTGTGTGTGTTTGGTAAATGTTTTAAAATTGCAATTCGTGTCCATGGTCCAAAATTCTTTCCCCCACATCGAGTCTACCTTGTCTTAGTGCATGGCGTGCACCGCAGAGTTCTCGGAAAATGGTTCCGAGAATGGACCCCCCCCCCCCCAATGAATACCTTGCTAACCAGTTACCGCTTTCGCCTTTGCAGGTGCTTCGTGGGTGATGCCCCAGATCAGTGGCGCAAGTGCAGCGATAAGTACTTCCCCAAGAAACAGCACGATTCGCGTTATCAAAACAAGGATAAAAAGGGTGAAATCTATCAGCCACCACCGAAGCCGGGAGGATTGAGACATCTGGACGGTGTGACCGCACCGGCCGAACTTTGGCCCGTCACCTACCTGTACGAGAAGGGTCCGCCGAACGCGACCGAGATCAGCAACCATGTGATCGACTGCAAGAAGGACAAGTGCTAGGGATGAAGGAATCGGGCAACTGCCAGGCAACAGACAATCGAACTCATACTCATAATGCATCCGGCCAAACGCGCCCCGAGGCGCTACGAGCACATTTAATGTAAGGGCGCTAAGCATTGAAAGATTGTAGTAATTAATGGTAATTGAAGAGTAATGCTGACTGCACTACCCAAGTGCAAGTACGACGAGGGACAATCGCGAGCGTCGGTACACCGTACTTCGCCGTCTTTTGGAGTAAGGAAGCTTAGCGTGTTAAGTTTAGGAGCATAGCTATATCGACTTTAGTACACCTTCGTCCAGGTATAACCGTTTGTCAGACAGCTCTCTCGGAATCGTAATTTCCTTCGCTCAGTAACGAAACCTCTGCGTCACCTTTCTGACTACAAAATCTGAAACGTCCATCGCCGTTTTTGTGCATGGACCAGCGTGCGAAGTATAGCAAACACACCAGGTAAGCGGAATGTCCGCTCGTCTGGGCTGTGATAGGAAGAAAACGCAGAGGGCTTCCTGGTAGAGGGTGGACTTTTGTGAATGGAATTTTAAATATTTATTGTAATGCTTAAAAAGTTGTAATGTGTAATGGATGATGAGCTAATGGTACAACAATTCTATAATAAACTTAGTCGACAGTTCAAACAGCACAGCAGGTATTTTATTCTGGCTTGGTTTTGCACTGCTACGCTCAATGCTGTAGTGGTGCCGCATTATCGAATCCGGATGACGATCAATTAGCTAGCTGTGCTTCTGTACACCTGGTTTCTGGTTGGGCATATGCCCGACATCTCCATCACGTGCCAAACAGCACAGCTTTTCCGTGGTTCTTTCTCCTCCTATGCACCTTATGCTCCCACACATCGTCCAAGTAACTCCAGTGCATTAGCGTTCTACGGCGGGATAGTCCAGAACTGTTGACCGTGAACTATTGGTCTCGTCTGTGTGCGATATAGAATGTATTTCGTGTGTGGCTGAAGCCTTCTACATCACAGAAGACTATTAGTGATGAATCTTTTGGACTAAGCAGTCGCTTAGGACACCCTGTCTGATGAGGCACCACGAAGTTAAAAAATGTGTAAGAGTGATGGAATCAGAATCGCTGGCATCAGCGTAAACCAAGGGGGCCTCGAATAAGGGACCTTGTGAAAGGAGCCTGGCCTAGCCTGGAAGGGAACGATGCAATGGCCTGGGAGACGTTAAAGCAACCCCATCGTCAACACCCACGCACCCTCTTTCGACCAAGCAAAAAAGAATCGAACGATGTACGTCTCATGTAGTTAAGTGACAGTGGCAATCCTCTCAGATCCTGCTTGACAAGACCACGCTATCCGCATTCCGGCTGATTTATTACATTTGTAGCTTTTTAAAGGCCCTGATGATTTTGCCCTGTGGTGTCGGTCCCAGTCTCACCATCATCTTCCGATCGTCCGACAGAATATCTCTCTCTGCGTTGCGACACATAGCGAACGCTTGGGAGTGAAATCGCTTCGAGCCATGTTCGCATCCTGTAGAATTTTCCCCCGTCTGAGGGAGTTGTTGCATCCACTGCTCTAAGAGCCTTGTTAGCTGCCTTCTCAATCGAATCTCACGGCCATTCGTTCACTCTACATGCTAATGTCCTGACGCACCATATGGCCAGTGGTAAGGATATTGGATTAAGGAATATTGCCTCGGTCGTAATATCCTTTGGCAGCGGACTTCTCAAACACGATCTCAAAGAGATGAGCTGATCCTGTAGCTTATTAAATGCACAGAGTTTAATGCACCAGGAAAGCGTTATTTGTGGAGAAATCATCCAGCGAATTTAAAGGTGACGAAGCTTATTCGATGCTTACACATTGAAAATACTCAGATTAAAGAATCCACCCCAGATCCTCGTCCGGGGAACATGAACATCATTGTCCTTATTCCTGTGAGGTTTGTTAATGTGATGTAATATTTCCTGATAAATATTGGTCACCATGATATTGAGCATGACTGGCAAAGTTTCACTCCCCTCGGTGGTAGCCTCGGTGTCACGCGCTGGCAACCCAGCACCAGACGTCCGATTGTCGTGATCGGAAGTCTCGTAAAAGATAACTTGTTCATGATTAACAAACATCATATTATGGTAAATCAGTATGTACATCTTTAGTCCTTCAAATTTAGACCTTTGTTGGCGGCCCGGTAGTAGTAATTCAATACTGGTTTAAAATCCGTTTATTGCAGTACTGAAGACCTGAATTTACACGATTGATTTCTGAGTTTGTGTCTTCGCACAATACTAGTCATAAGGCACTTCTTTTTAAAATCACCTTCATCGTTACGATATGTTAAAACATACAAACACTTAATCTTATATGTTAAGTCTTTTTATCCGGAAACAAATCATGTGTAAATGGTATGATATTTATACATCCATCCATAACACGCCGTTCAGGTTGGCAGCTCCATCATTCCCCCTAATTAATAACATGCTTTCCATCGATTCCGTACACATTACGCGCCTCGAACATGCTGTTTACCGCCACTGGTGGACGTCCTTGGTTCGGGTTGTTCCAACTAGGCGGTGCTAGATACTCCTCCACCGGAACCTTCGTCCACTTGTGTTTCTTTCCCTTCTTTGGGGCAGCTTGCTTTTTCGGCGATTTGGTAGCAGCCGCTTTCGGCTCATCATCACCGACGACTGTGGGTTGTGTGTGGAATTCTTTGATCGTTGTGAACTGCTCCGCCAATGGTTTGGACGGATCGTACTTAAGCGCTGGCTGGGGTGGTAGCTCCAACTCCAATTCCTGCCACGGACCGGCAGAGGAACGGGAATGGAAAAATTCGCTGCTCAGCATCAAGGGCACATTCCGATCGATACGCATATCTTCCCCGAGGTTCACATTTCGACGTGTCGTTTTGCTGTTGAGCTCACCGGCCGAGCTCAGGATGCCGACCGAACGCAACCCGGCCGTAATTTCCGGCCCTACATCTTTCTCGAGCGTTTCTTCGGTCGTCGGCAAATGGCCCACGGGATTCCGGTGCGCTTCCTGACGGTTGATTTGAGCCGCCAGACGGACTTGCTCCAGCCTTTCCCGCGACACGTCGACACAGCCGCGTCCACGGCCCATCGGTACGGCACTACGGGCAAAGCTCGCCGAGGGTCGCACATTTTGGAGGCCGCTCATGTAATCGGTGGCGTTCATTGTGTATCCCCAGCTATTGATCTCACGATCAATCTCCTCCTCGGCTGCACTGCAGTCCCGCATCTTGACGGTGGGTAAGGTTCGATAAACGGGCAAGCGAGCTGCAAAACATATTGCGGACGGCAATGTTTACTTGCTAAATTGTTCACATAGCGAGCTTAAGGGGAACAAAACTTACGTATGCGGCTAGCTAGCCGTGCAAGCAACAGGGATCAAGTAATAAAATGTCGAACAAGCTAAAATGGTTTTCACCAAACAATATCGCTCACGTACTGGATGTTTTGATTTCTGAGACGCAAATAATGGCTGTCCCTTTTGAAGGCGTTGAATTTGACAGATCTTTCGAAAGACGTTCCCGGTAAGCAAAATAGAAGAAGAAATACAGCTTTCAAGCAATTGTACATTCAAGAAGCTTTATTTTTCTGATTAATTGCTTACAAATTTGGTTATTCGTAAAGTTACACGTACTTATATTCCAAATATATCGAAACGAACTTTAAAAATATGTCGTGAAAAAGAAACTCTATCATAATGGAACTTCTATGCTCGTTTACAGCTGTTTAAGCAGAGTTATTTTCTCGTGGCCTGCTGCTGTGGATTTTTTTATTTAGTCTGGTGATTCAGTGGCAGAGGTTTTTATTTTTCAACATAATATGTACGGTATTTTAGGTGTTCGAATAGAACAGCCTGACTGTTTTGCGGGAAGTATGGTAATAAAATCCTAACAAGAGCGTCCTCCTATCTATTCGACCTCTCTAGATGGTATCGAGAAGACCTGTGTGTCTTTACAAATTCGGTCTTCGATCTAAAAAGAGGCGATTTGAGCAGATAATCTTATTTCATCAGCTGTGATAAACAAACAAGACACAATATCGAATGCAAACGAGGGATTCACCAATAATCTGCTAATTAGACTCGCGAATGGATGATCTCCCTATTGATCTAACGCAGACTAGGGTCGTGAGGTGCAGGATGATCCGACTTCAAAGTTTTTGAAGGTAATCCACATGGACAGAAGGCGTAGATGCGTCCACCCGAAAGGCCAGAATATTTGATAACATGACAAGGGCGCTACTGGGGACTGTGCTGGTCCAGTTATCTGGTGAACAGGTGATTGAATCCTGCCTGAACCTTTACTCCGCAGTGAGGACTGGCTATCCAATTATGATGTATCGATAAGTCCAGTAAGCCAATGGCACTAGATCGTAGACGGTATCGAGGACATCTGTTTTTAAGACTATTTTTCCAATCAATATCAATATATCGGTATTTTCAAAACAGAAAATGATGTAAGGTCTGTTCTACCAACAAATGGCACTCGATTCAACCTTAAGAATCTTTAGTCGAAGGTGTGTGGTTTCGTACGGATATATGTGGGTAGTTCTGAAGCGCCTAGAATGTGTAGGAAAAACAAGATCATCATAAAGATTGAACAGCCTTTTGGAAGAATTTACTATAAGTCCACAGAAGATACTTTGGACGATTGCTTTGGTAAATGTGGAGTACCGGTATTACACAACGCCGGGGACTTTGCCAGAGTTCCCAAGACAACCGTGGATTACCTTGTGATGCGTCCGACCTCCACTTCAGAACTTTCTTTCGGCTCTTGTACGACCATCTCCGGGTATCTGTCACCTGCGAACTGTGCGCTTTGGGAATTTTCGAAGTGAAAATTGCACATCGAAACATACTCTATGTTTTTATTTCGCTCGAGTCTTAACTGTACTGCCTCTCTACAATATTGAAGCTAATGCGTAGCTTTCCGAACACAAGTGGAACCCGGATTCAGCCCTTTCAGCTCGTTTTCGTCAAAAGTAGCCGACGCAAAATGCTCGCAGTGTCCTGTTCGAGGTTGTATTGTTGATAGCATTGGGTTTTGGGGGAAACGACGGTGTAGACTTTCTGTACACAGCGTGATTTAAAATAGTTGCCCACCACCATTACTCCTCGCCGGTCGGCAACCAGAATGCCATGTTGGTGCAGGCGGACGCAAGCATCATAAACTTCGGATTAAACTGTACACACTGTACCGGGCCGGGATGGTCACCGTTGAGAACGCATATTTTGTAGCCGGTGTCGGCGTTCCACACGTGCACCCGGCCGTCCGTACTGCCGGAGAAAATGAATTGCGAGTCGGGACTGAAGGATGCCTCGATGGGAATGCCCTTATTGTTTAAATGTCCTACAAGGAGAAAGGTCGATTTGGGTTGGATATATTCAATGCTAGGTGTGAACCCATATTAGATTCATCTGTTGCTTACCAGTGAACGTTTGCAGTGGTGTTCCGTGGAACGCGTCGATTAATCGAATGATGGAACCGTTCGTACTGATCAGAATTGTTTTGCCGTCGCGCGAAAACTTTAACCCCGTCCAATCGCATTCCTTCTCCTGGTTTAGCTTGAACGTCACGAACGGTCCCTTATCGAACGAGCGCAAATCGTACAGCTTTATACTTTCCGAATTTACGCCAGCGGCAAAAATTAAACCTTCCGGATCGTAGGCCGCAACCGGACGGCCGTTCAGCTGCATCACGCCCTGGCAGTTGGGCGACCGGAGATCCCACAACCGGAGCGTCTTATCGAGCGATCCGGACAGAAACGTATCCTCCACCGGGGAAATGTTGAGCGAGATCACCTTTTTCGTGTGTCCGGGAAAGTACCGGAGGTATTTGTTGTCGTGCAGGCTCAGGTACCGGATCGTGTCGTCCACCTTGGTCGAGCTGTGTATGGCCGTGTTGTTGGCGTGTGTGAAGTGGATCAGATCGACGCCGTACTTTTTCGAGTTGACCGTCCGGATCTGGGTGCCCTTCTCGCAATCGTACAGCACGATCTGGTCGTCCTCGCTGCACGATATCAACATCTCACCGTTGGCGGAAAAGTCGATGGCGTTGATTTTGTCCGTGTTCTCGCGGAACACCTTCGCCACCTTGAAGCTCCTCACGACCGAGTCGATGAGCTTCATTTTCGGTACGTCCGCCACTTTGCCGGCCGTTGGGATGTACTGGGGTCAACAGGAAAATGGTACACGGTGCTGGTGAACACGGTGTCGGTGCTTTTCGCTTATCGGAAGCTTGTTTTTTGCGGTAAAGCCGGTGGATACGGAGTTGTTTACGTTTTGGTAGATCAACACGACAGCGTTGCTGCTATTCACAAATTTCCGAGGCGTGCACAAAGTGAGGCCAACCGGTCATACGATTTGACAGCATCCAATGTCTCATTTAGTTAAAATTATTAAACTCATGTTTTACACTGAATATTTACCTATGAAATGATCAAAAATAGTTGGTTAAAATATTGTACAACTGTTTTTCGTGAAAATTGTGAGGAATAATTGTTTTTGAGACCAAATAAATGCTTTCATGCGCGTGCTTAGCGAGCGTGCTCCAGACAAACAGTGTGTTTCATGTTGATGAAATAAATGGTGTTTATTGATGGATATCATCGAACATAATGATTTATTTACACATCAAACTAACAGGCAGCATTTTGAAAGTCTAATCAACCTTAACATTTTACGAATCGCACAATTTCATGCGATATTTTTCTAAAAAATAACGATCATCAGCAAGGTGTATGTATTTAGAAGGTGGATTTTTATCGATTTGACAGGGCGACATTTTAGTCGAGTTATGTCAGAGTTTGTTTACAAAAACATATGGTATGGGGCTACCAACATGAACAAACAGCCTCGATTCTCAGTCCTTTGAGCAATTTCGCTAATTTATGGGTCATCTTCGCATATTAAGTGTTGTCCCACAGACGATTGACGATATTTGGTTGCATTTTTCGTCAAAAAATCGCAAGCGATACCACCACTGGCGCCTCCTCCGATGCTGCCGTCACTCTTCTCAATACCCTTCCCCTTGATCACCACGGAACTGTTATGTCAGGTCGAGAAATGTCAATTTGCTCTAAACAACTCTACCTTCTATATCTACATACCTTGATCATCAGAAATAATTCAATAATGTGTCATACAAATGTCAATCGTGCTGACCGATAGGAATAAACACAGTGCGCCAAATGGTTGTTTTTTTTTTGTACTTCATTCGCCGCTCGCGTGTTGGTGTTTGTGCCGGAAAATAAAACGTGGATAAAGGCCGATCATACGGCAAAACGGCTTATCGCGGTTCGCATTGCGTAGGGAGCATATATTTAGTCCCCAAAAACACTGCATTGATAGTTCGTTCCGTCGCGCTCACTGCCGGTAAGTAGAAACGGGTGGCAAAGGTGCGTAAAGGTGACATCATTAAAGAGATTAACCGGAATCAATGTGGCTGATGAAACAATGGTTGCTATGAAGGCATTAAATAGGCTCACCCCCATATGAAAGCGCCCCCTTGGATGGTCCACCCAGTTGGACGCGTGTCACATTGCATGCTCGGAATGCACAAGAAGTGAAAGTAATACTGCGGTGATCTAGAAAAAGAAAAGAATCGCCCTTTTGCCCACTCAAACCGGTTTCTAGGTTGGAAGTCAAGCTTTTAATCGATTTTTTTATACCTTCACTAAACTCTTTTGCAGCACCTCAACGCTCACCATGGATACCTCGCTGACTGCTTCGCAGATTCGGAACATTTTCCTGAACTTCTTCAAGGAGAAGGAGCATCTGTACGTGCACTCGTCATCGGTCATTCCGCTCGATGATCCGACGCTGCTGTTCGCCAATGCGGGCATGAATCAGTTCAAGCCCATCTTCCTCGGAACGGTCGATCCGAACAGCGATATGGCCAAGTGGGTCCGAACGGCCAACACGCAGAAGTGTATCCGGGCCGGCGGCAAGCACAACGATCTGGACGATGTCGGTAAGGATGTGTATCACCACACGTTCTTCGAGATGTTGGGCAACTGGTCGTTTGGGGATTACTTCAAGAAGGAGATCTGTACCTGGGCATGGGAGCTGCTGACCGACCGGTTGAAGCTGCCGAAGGAGCGTCTATACGTGACGTACTTCGGTGGACATCCGGAATCGGGACTGGAGCCGGATTTGGAGTGTCGTGAGATTTGGTTGAAGCTGGGCGTCAAGGAGGAACACATTCTGCCCGGTAGCATGAAGGATAATTTCTGGGAGATGGGTGAGACGGGACCGTGTGGACCATGCTCCGAGCTACACTTTGACCGTATCGGTGGTCGCAGTGTACCCGAGCTGGTCAACATGGACGATCCGGATGTGCTGGAGATCTGGAACTTGGTGTTCATCCAGTACAACCGCGAGCAGGACAGTTCGTTGAAGCTGTTACCCAAGAAACATATCGATTGTGGCATGGGCTTCGAGCGACTCGTGTCGGTGATTCAGGACAAGCGTTCCAACTACGATACGGACGTGTTTGTGCCGCTGTTTGATGCCATCCAGAAGGGAACGGGCGCACCGGCTTACCAGGGACGTGTGGGGGCAGACGATAGCGATGGTGTCGATATGGCGTACCGTGTGCTGGCGGATCATGCTCGTACGATCACGATCGCACTGGCCGACGGTGGTTTCCCGGATAATACTGGCCGTGGGTATGTGCTGCGCCGTATTTTGCGTCGTGCTGTGCGGTACGCAACGGAAAAACTTAACGCCAAGCCAGGGTTCTTTGCAACGCTGGTTGATACGGTGGTGCTGCTGCTCGGAGACACTTTCCCCGAGGTTCGGAAAGATCCGCAGCACATCAAGAACGTGATTAATGAGGAGGAGCAACAGTTCCTGAAGACGCTTACCCGTGGACGCAATCTGTTGAACCGTACGATCGCGAAGCTGGGCGACAGTAAGGTGATTCCGGGCGATGTGGCCTGGCGACTGTACGACACGTACGGTTTCCCGGTCGATCTGACCCAGCTGATGGCGGAGGAGAAGCAGATGACGATCGATATGGAAGGGTACGAGAAGGCAAAGCACGAGTCGTACATCGTGTCGCAGGGTAAGGAAAAGTCCAAGACGGCCACCATCGATCTGGATGTGCATGCCATTTCGGAGCTGCAGGAGCGCAAAGTGCCGACGACGGACGATTCGTTCAAGTACCGGTACAAGGCGGAATCGACCGATCCGCTGGCACAGTACGTGTTCGAATCGTGCACCGGGCGGATTGTGGCTCTGCGCCATAACAACGCCTTCGTGGAGGAGGTGCAGGCTGGGCAGGAGTGTGGCGTGATACTGGATCGTACGAACTTTTACGCCGAAAGTGGTGGTCAGATCTACGACCAGGGCTATCTGGTGAAGGTGAACGACGAGAGCAGTGAGTTTAATGTGACGCTCGTGTACAACCGCGGTGGCTACATTCTGCACATCGGAGTCGTCGAAGGTACGCTGCGAGTTGGGGATGAAGTGCACTGCCACATGGACGTTGTACGCCGTCAGCTGACGATGAAGAACCATTCTGCTACACACGCACTCAATCACTCGCTGCTGAAGGTGCTGGGACAGGATACGGATCAGCGAGGTTCGCTGGTAGTGCCGGAGAAGCTGCGGTTCGACTTCACCAACAAGGCCGCGATGACGATCGAGCAGGTGGCCGAAGCGGAACGGCTTACGCGCGAGGTCGTCAAGCGCAATGTGCAGGTGTACGCGAAGGAAGCTAATTTGGCCGTAGCTAAAACGATCCGTGGATTGCGCTCCGTGTTCGATGAGGTGTACCCCGACCCGGTACGTGTGATCTCGTTCGGAGTGCCGGTGGAGCAGCTCGAATCCGATCCGACCGGTGAGGCGGGTGTGATCAATTCGGTCGAATTCTGTGGCGGTACTCATCTGCATCAGTCGGGCCATATGGTGGATTTCGTGATTACCACCGAGGAAGCCATCGCGAAGGGCATCCGACGTATCGTTGCGCTGACCGGACCGGAAGCACTGAAAGCACTGAAAAAGACGGAACTGCTCGAGCAAGAGCTGAGCAGTTTGAAGGCGACGATCGAGAGCGATAAGGACGGTAAGGATGCGAAGGAGCACGTGAAGAAGATTGTCGAGCTGACGGACGATGTGTCGCAGGCGACCATTCCGTACGTGAAGAAGGACGAGCTGCGCACGGTACTGAAGGGCCTTAAGAAAACGCTCGACGATAAGGAACGTGCCGCAAAGGCTGCGGTTGCTAGCGGCGTGGTCGAGAAAGCGAAGGAACTGTCCCAGGCTCATCGGGAAGCATCGTTCATGGTGCAGCGGCTAGAAGCGCTTAACAACACGAAGGCGCTCGATTCCGCCCTGAAGGAGGTGCGCAAGGTAAATCCGGAACAGTCCGCCCTGTTCCTGTCGGTGGATGAAGATTCGAAGAAGATCTTCTGTCTGGCAAGCGTACCGAAGTCGGCCGTCGAGAAGGGACTGAAGGCGAACGAATGGATCTCGCACATCGCACCTGTGATGGGCGGCAAGGGTGGCGGTAAGCCCGAGTCGGCCCAAGCGTCCGGCGGCAACTACGACAAGGCGGAAGAGATTCTCGAACTGGCACGCCTTTTCGCTGCTTCGAAGCTGGAGTAGCGACCCGGCTAGATTCGGTAGTACACGACGTAACGAGAGATAGAACGACGTGCATTTTAGCTTCTCGGAGTGCATTTCGGCATTGTTTTGCGGCGCATTTTTTACTCTGTTTTTTTTTGTCCACTCCCGCACGAACAATACGGCGATCGCTAATTGAAGCTTAATAAAGAATAACGTTTATTACATATTAAAGCAACTATTTAGTATCGGCTTTCGTGTTCTCACCGTGGTACATCCTGCCTTTCAGAGGACGTTTCATTGTCTCGACAGGATTCGTAAACGACGCGAATTTCATGAAGCATCTCCGCAATATTCGTACCCATCTTGGCGCTGATCGGAATGACCGGCACATCCACGTGATGGGCCAGCAACTCCACATTTCGTTCCGCACCGGGAAGATCGATTTTGTTCGCTATGATGAACCGTGGCCGCGTTACCAGCTCCTCACTGAACATGCTTAGCTCGTGCATGAGCGTTTGGTACTGCAGCCACGGCTCGTTGACCGACGCATCAACCACAAACAGCAGCGCATTGCAACGTTCCGCGTGCTTCAGGAACTGTATGCCCAGTCCTTTGTTTTTGTGCGAACCCTCAATCAACCCGGGCAGATCGGCGACCGCAATCTGCTCGTAATCGTCGTACTGTACCATCCCGAGATGCGGTTTCAGCGTGGTAAACGGATAAGCGGCTACCTTCGGCCTGGCTCGACTAATGGCCCGCAGCAGTGTACTTTTGCCTGCGTTTGGCAACCCAATGAATCCTATGTGTGCCATACTGCGAAGCTCGAGCGTGTACGCCGTTTCTTCCCCCGTGGCACCAATCTCCGCTACCTGCGGCGCTTGTTCGAGGTCACTCTTGAAAAAATGGTTTCCCTTACCGCCGGCACCACCACGTGCCGCTACGAACATCATGCCTTCGGTGTCCAGATCACCCACCACCTTTCCTTGCGGATTGCGCACAATCGTCCCGATCGGTACCTTCACTACCGTGTGGTTAGCGTTTTTACCGTGGCAATCTTTGGTGGCACCCTTCTCGCCGTCATCCGCACGGAGCAACGATGTAATGTGGTTTAAATCTTTCACGTCCTGGGAGGCTTGCAGCACTACGTGCCCTCCATTTCCACCGTCACCACCATCCGGCCCGGCATTTTCGTTACACCAGAGCCGTAGAAAGGAGACGCAGCCATCACCACCACTACCACCGATCGTGCGAACGTGCCGGCTGTCCACGAAGTATTGAGTCTGACGATTAAAAGGTAATTAAAACGATGCAAGGGCAAAATGATAGGCTTTTCTCACCGTTGGTTTGCTGGATTTGGGCTTTTTGCTTCGTAGCGGGACGGCTATTCGTTGGTTGGAATACCGGGCAGTGTCTATCAGCAACGACCGTCCTACTGGCAGTACAGCGCGACTTTGGCGATTAGCAAAAGCACGTAAAATGGAGCTGAACATTTTAAAACAATCTTAAACTAGTACGCATTACGATTCGGTTGCACAATTCTCTCCTTTTTGCGGTGCAGTGCGATGCCGAGTGCACGTTTGTTTACAATGCCGGTTTTGTTATTGTTTTGAACTGACAGCTGACTGATGGGACTATGGGCGTATCAACGGTCACGGTAAAAATTAGATATCTTGAAATTAGATCGCTTTTGAATGCTTGATATTTTTAGATAGGTTTTGCTTGAATTTCGAATTGACCTCTTTATGTGTCCTAACTATTTATCCTACCACCCTCTGTCTTTTGTATAAGGTATTTTTTTAAACAAAATCCAAATTATTACACCATTATCAATGGCTTTGTACCAGTTATGAACATACGAAATAGATACGAAATGGCAATTGATGATTAGATAGATCGTTCCTTAAGTTTAAGCCCAAAAAAAGTCGTTTAATAGTCGATAATTGTTTTCAAACTAGGATCCAATGGCCAGAGTACTCGTCTAAATGGTGAAAAACTTCCTGGATAAGATGAAAATTGCTATTCAAACTCGTCATCCGTGTTTAAGACGATACCGTTTATAGGACAATCATTCGAAAAGAGGAGCTGGCAATGCTTGAATGTCTTCAAGAATTGTTGAAAGAGCCCTATATCGAAGATACAATATCAGTAGGGAGATCTCACCAGCAATGAATAGATTTTTTAGGTGAACCTCTTTCAAAGTATTTTTTCAAATTTTTCTGATTCGATGTTTGATCGTTGGGCAAGGCATGCACAATATTTACACTATGTTTACTGTAAAGCTCATTATCTAATAGCTAATTATCGATGCAACAAACATGAACCAGCGTTAACAGGTACAAACCGAAACGTGTAAAAAACAAACAAAGAAAGAGGTGTGGAGACACTCAGGCATGCTTATCGCGTTGTGTGAAATGTGTAAATTGTCAAGTCAGACTTTCAGGGGCTAGCTAAAACAAGATTGGTTTAGATATTAAGCTAGAATCAACCAGTAAGATCACATGCAATACGATACAGAGAGATACATACGGCGGTTGTAAAGATGGCAAACTCTTCCACTGCGAGCGATTGCAACCAGTGTAACCAAATACCCGGAAGACTTTACAAGCTGGTGAGATAATTTTTTTTGAACACTTATCCCCAGTGACATCACGGTTCACCGTAAAATCGTGACAAGCTAAAGTGAGCCCGATTTCGTTTTATTGACACCGCGATAAGCTCATCAGCTGCAATTAAAGTCCAATCGTACAAGATAAGATAAAATTTTGCAAAACAACCGATAAGTATGATTAAAAGGACAAACAAAAAACCCACACTCATTTACTACAAATGTACATCATTCACTTGCCGCGAACCGGGTAATTGGTGCGCTCATCAGTAATATTGAATCAATAGGAACATCAATAGCTTATTGATGGGGGTTATTTAAGCGTTTTTTTTTTGCAGCTTCGACACGTTCCCACCGAAAGGCTCTAATTGCTTTACGGCTGTATTAGCGCGTATGTGTTTGTAGACTGGTTCGAGAGTTGGAAAAAAGTGGAATCCATAGAACCATCACTAGAGAAAAAAAAATGAATCAAGACTGCCCTTGTTGAAGCTTTCCGACGCAGCTGATTGGGACGTTATTAATCGAATAAATTCTTCCATTCTATCTTCGGTTCCTCATCAGTGCATTTGTGTACTACGCGGGATGGTAGTAAATTTGGGCGCTTCATGAATGTGCGCCGATGTTGAGCACGCAAAAATAACGTGCGTGTGTGCGTGTACCTTTTGTAAGCGAAGCGTGACGTACCAGGCGTCTCCATTGAGTAATTCGTGCGGCGACGAGACCTCCATTCGCAACATCCATTCTCCGTGGCCCAGCAAATGGGAGCTCAGCCGATTGGTAAGCCTCACCAAATTCAAACGAAACGTTCACAAAAGGACCCCAGCGAGTGCGAACTGGTCTGAAACGGTGCCAGACCTCCTCCAGACATGGCAACCGGAACCAGCCGAAGGGTACTAGGGCACACGAAGGACGAAGTAGAAGACGATACCAGCCACGACCGGTCCGTTCCAGTACCAGCTTCGGAACTTGCACACCAGCGCGTGAAACACAGACCCGCATAGAACCTGCTGGTGTTGGTGATGGAGTCGGCGGCGACAACGGTGGCGACCGCGGCTCTAGACCGGGTAGCGAGTTTGAAACATTCTTTCCGTTGCGACTTTCAGTCACCGTTTGTCGCTGGTCAGGAAAAGATCGTGTAAGTTGTGTAGCCCGGGGCACGAGTACCAGGCCCTCGGTCGGTCGGTCGGTCGGTCAGAAAGCTGAGCATAGCTGAGTGAGTGAGTGAGTTAGTGTTGTGAGCAGTATGTGTTTTTTATTCTACTTCCCAGTGCGCTGGCCATAAACACACATACGAGTGAGAAGTGACGGCACGCCAGCGAGCATGGTTAGCAGCGACCAGCGTTCTGGTTTTTGTTGTGATTTTTGTTCGCGATGAGATCATCAGTGTCTGGGGTTTGATGTGTGTGTGTATGTGTGTAAAGTGACCAAGAGTTTTAGTTTGTTTTAAATGTAATGTTTCAACAAAATCAAAGATGGAAAAAGAGAAAAGAATTTTTCGTGGAAGAGATTTCAAACAAAACGACGCAAACGCTTCTGCTTCGAGTGCTTTCGTGGTGAACCGTCCTTCTGTCTTCTGCGCTACTCCCTGCGAAGGGATTCGAGTGAACGTGTGGTTGGTGAATTATTAATGATACCCGTTGCGACACACGCACGCCCCACCGGACTTGAACGTGGCAACCGGAAGCCGTGCGGGCTGTCAAACTGTCCACCAGCAAGGGGTCGAACCCGGACCGTTCACTGGTTGCTTTCTCTGTAATAGGAGCTCGTTTGTATGCTTGCCCCCATCACTCACACACCCCTTTTTGTGGATGTGTGAGTGTGTGTGTTTGGTCCTGCTGGAACTTGGGGGCCATCGAACTGCTGGCGCCTTTACCACATGAGAATGCGTGAATCATCCTAGGCTTCGTCACCGAGAGAGAGAGAGAAAGCGAGAAGAAAAAAAGATTGGAAATACCCAAAAAAAAAAAAGGGACCGTGAAGGTGTCGGATCGCGTTTGTGACCCAATTTGTTCCCTTTTAATGCAATAGTTGACCTACTGAATGCGGGGGAAATGTGGAGCAGTGGAGAAAAGCCGGAGTTTGAAAACGAGTTTCCTAAGAATGGTGAAGTCTTGGGACACAGATTGCAACGCTAACGAATGGTGAAATGACTTCGTGCGAGACAACAATGGCTTTCCAAGAATCGGAAGTCACTTGTCGCAACGGCAGCTGATGATAACAGGGAAAGCAAAAGAGCATAAGCTTATAAAAGTCAAGCCCAAAACCACCGGTATGACTTCTTGAGCACCGGCACTGGCCAGGATTGCAAAAGGCACATGATCGTTTTAAAAATTTAATACCTTGAATACGAAGGCCGAAGCGTGGCCCACCTGCACCGGTCAAGCTTACAGAGAGGCATAAAGAAGGATTTCAGCTGACTCCTGTCTTCCTATTCCGATGACCTTTCCGTTGGCCATTTTCAAATTTGACATGGAGTGGAAAAATTGCACCATGACGTATACGGTACAACCCCTCTTTACAACGTTGGCCCCAGCTGGTCGAACCGAGCGAGCTGATGTAAAAGACCATCAAAAACTGGTCATAGAAGAAAGAAACAAAAGGACGAAATCAGGAATGTAAGAAAAAAAACCGACTTTACGATGATGTTTTGGTGCATCAAGCCCGTCGTTTTGCAGCAAAAGTTAAACACTCGACGAGCTACTCAACAAGCTTTTCGGCCTTTTATGCTTCTACCGTAGTCACAGCGTACTGTGGCGTGGCACAGTTGGCAAAGGTTCGTTCGATGTGGTTCGTTTGAGTGTTTGTTTTTGTTGTTGTTGCCCTCAGCTCTTGGTTTGATGTTTTACTCCAAATACCTGGAACGCTTCCAGCAGGCGACTCGCACAGTCAATGGAGTGAAGCTACGGAGCGGAAGACAGCAAGGATTCTCCAACTGTGGAAGAAGCGCCGAATGTACTGATGACGGTGTTATTTGACCACCTTGGGGAAATGTGAGTCCTCTTCGCTAGTCCGATGCTTCACGTGCTGCATTCCGCGGTGCAAAGCTGCACGGTATATGTATCGGTAAATCTGAGATCGAAGTTTTTACGAGTCAGCTATCGACGTGCAGCGTGGAAAGGAAGCGTTGGTGAAGCGGTCCATAAATTTCGATAAGATACCGACGCCACACGTACACGGCGATGCAGTTGTACGATTTTTACGGTTGTTTTACAGTAAATAAACGTCGCGCCGGGAAGCGCATAAATTGAACCGTTTTGTTCGGTAGTAGTAATTCATGCAGACGGTTTGCAATATCACTTGTGGTGGTGTTTAAGCTTGAGGGAGGGCATTGAAGCTATTTCTTGTATAAGACCTAGTGGAAATCCTGATATGAGATTCTGCGTGAAATAGGAAATAGTTAAAAGGATACATTTTTTCAACATAAATATTAAAGTCACTTAATGATCCTTATCATTTTTCATAGTGTTAAAATTATTTTTTTTTAATCTGGACACTATACGAGTTATGCTTAAAATTGAATAAAGTCTGAAGTCACGCACAAATTCCTCACTGCAAACATACGATAAGAGCTTTTCCCCACTTTCCCATACGCACTCATCGGGGAATCCTGTTTGCGTTCCAATGATCCCACCTGTCACCAGTACCGCCTGTCCCACCGGCCCTGTCCCGGTACCCATTTTAATTTGGTAGCTTAGCAAAGACGTACTCCAAACAGATCAAATAATTGATAAGCTTGAAAACGCAAACGCATCGGTGAGTACTCGCGCCGAGACCAAACGTCAAGAAGTGAGCCACCGACCGCTAGATGATCACGCACGGCTACGACCGGCGACCGGTCATAAGTTTAATGGATGAAAGATAATAAAGCGAAGCGGAATGAGCAGTAAAGCGACCACCGTACCCGATTCCCTGCTTAACTTGCTTCATTATGGGGAGTAGTTCAGCCAATGGGGGGAGTGGAGTCGCGTTGGTCTTTTTATTCCTTCTTTCATATCGCTTTCGTTACTCGCAACAAGCAAAAATACATCGTCACTTGAGTCAATTTGGTTTGGTTCACCGAGGTAATTGCTGGCTCGTCAAGAGTAAAGTCAGGCTAACCTTTCATAAACTCGCAAAAAGTATTAAGTGACAGTGGGTCGTCGGTAAAAATGTCAATCCTAGTTGTTGGGTACAGTGGGTGGATGAGTGTGGATTGATAGGAGTTATGGGAAAGTTTTAAAACGAGTAATTGTACTAAAAGCAGTGGTGTCAAACTCATTTTGGCTTTCGTTGGCCCAATTACACAATTAAAATTTTCGGAATTGATTGATGACGAGATATTAGAATTAACCTTCACTTGAAAATCCATAAAAATAGTCTTGTTACATAGAACTCTTCAAGAAAAAAGTTCTGGCATTAGCACCTTACCTCGAGAGGGTGTGGCCTAACAATTTTGGCTATCTTGGCTTAAATAACTAGAAGCTGGATAGCAGTCCTGCTTGTAATGAGATGACAGAGATTGGATTTGATACAGATCTCTTCGTGTACCCAACTGGAACACATCAATAAAATGCAGTTCAAAAAATAAAATAACAAATGGCGTTATATTACAGATCTTAAAGGGTAGTTAACATCGCATCAAATGCCCATTACAATAGATTGCCGGAAATCAACAGACACACAGTTCTTGTATCAATACAGACTTAGACTGTAGCATGAATTCACCAAGTTGTAATTTGCAAGATGCTGTGTTCTTGTGCACTGGTTAGAATCATCTGTCAGACATTCTCTTCATATTTTGGAGGACCGGTTCTATCGAATTTGTTCATATGGTTTTTCCATATTTTCATATTTTTTCCACATGTTTCCAGCATATAACTGACCAAGATTATTTGGAGCAACTGATTAAGCAGTCCTTTTTCATCAACTTTGTCATTTAAATGTGTCAGGTTGGGGCGGTCCGGTAGTCGAGGCTACAGCGGCGTCGGTCGCCACACGACAGGACCGGGGCTCTAATTCCATACAGGTCGCCTTACCGTACGCTACGGGTGTAATCAAGTCACCGAAAGCCGGAAATGGCAGGTTGAGGCCTTTAGAGGTTAGTTGTAGTGCCAGGGAAGAAGAAGTGCCAATGAAGAAGAAGAACAAATGTAAACGGATCATCAAAATTTCAAAAGTATGATTCAAAAAGATTTTTTTATTAGTATTCTAAGTAAAAAACAACCCTCTTGAGAAGCCCACAACTACCGATTGTATAAACACTCCTTGTGATGAAAAGAACACGTGGACCGTATGTTTGACACACCTGACAATGAGTAATCAAGGCTCGTAGATTTTTTGGCTGTAAAAATCGTTGAAAAGAAAAGAAAATTTATATTTTGCTCCGTTGAATTGAGGTTATACAAAAGTTAATATAATTCTCAGTACAAAACACGAGCAACACATCAACTAGAATAACTTCCACATCCGGTCGAGGATAGTAAAACAAAACAAAACCCCAAACATAGGGTAATCTCTTCTGTCTAACACACCATGGTCGCAGGTGATTGGCATCGTTCACACTAGCAAATACCATAAACCATGACGCGATTTACAACGTCGATTATGTGATTGATCCATTGGCGGTTCCCGTTGATGGGGTACGATCGACAGCAGCACAGTTGCTCTGTCTGCTAACGCTTCGAAGTTACTCCGTTCACACCCGGCAAATGTGATACACTTTCTTTCCACTAATTTTGGAGGTTTTATTTTTAGGTGCCCTACCGTTGCTTCATGGGACGGAACAACCGGTCCCAACAAACCATCCTCCGCTCAGCTCCATTCCTCCGCGACTCGTGACTTCTCCCAAACATAAACCACCATTCCATTAGCTCCTGGTTCGTTCTTGTCCTAATCCATCATCGAGGTCACAGGAATTTCGCGAGCCGGTGACGCGTCGCAACACTCTGACACCCATCTCGCCTGTGTTGTACGGATCGGTTTTCAGTTTTATGAAATGTACATCGGCGAGAGGTTCTTTTTTCTTGTTTTCGTTGCCACTAACGAACGTTGAGTGGCTACACGCGGACACAAAAGTATGCCGGCACGCAAGGTAACAACATCGTTGCTGCTGTGCGTTTTTTTTCGGTTGTAGCTGTCTCGGTGCATGGTGTGATGAGTATGACGTCATACTACGGCACTCACTACAGTCGTGCGAGCGTTCGTTTTTTTTTTTTGGCCGAAAGAGCTAGAATGAATCTTATGGCTTTTGGTACTCCGGTCGGTACCAGACAGATATCGACTGTCACCAGTTTGATGGTGGCTTGGTTGTGGATTTGCCGAGCTGCACCACGTACTGCTTGCATGTGCCGATCGAAGGTCAATGTGACGGATGGATTGTTGTGGAAACGAAGGAAGAGCACATTGTCAGTGCTAGGGGAAAATTACTCTGCAGTGTAACTTTTGCGGTTTTGTTTAAGTTCGTGGAAAGTTTTCCCGGTCGCGATTGAGTTGTGCCCAATAGCTAGTGAAAGTTAACCGGTCATTAAAGCTAGCTGAAGTTTGCCTGCAGATAGGGGAACAAATTTGAAGAGTTTTTCTGAACAAAAAACTTCACATGCGTGTGAAAAAAAGCATTTGCTGCTCATAAATAGCTGATGGTACCAGCTAATGAAATATACAAATCGCATCACTTCGAGCCGGAAGGTTTTCCCTTAACCAGGCGATCAGCCCCTGCTACTGCTACTTGGTGTGCTAGCCAAACAATATCGGGGTTTACAACGAAATCGGGCACCACGACTCAATACATATTTAATCGTGGGAACGTCCATGGTATCGTGTAGCTTAAATGAAACGTGTTGCACTTTTTAACCTCACGCAAGGACGTTTGCTTTGCTGGGCGCCTTTGCATCTACTCGATGGAGGCGCCCAGTGATTCTTGTTATCAGCGTGGTGGGGTGAATAGAAGATCTTACCATTAGAGATTTCTGAGCTGGAAAATAGTTTAGAAAGTGAGAATCGTGTCTACTGTTACTTGTGATTTTTATTAACGTTCCCCATTAAAGGTAGCAGATAGAGGGCGTTGCTTGCAGCATTTGGCTTAACCCCTTTTCCAGAACAGTAAAAGTCTTAGGGGAGTGGTTTCAACAGGTGGTTTATTACTTTCTTGTTTGGTGTAGATATAGTGGGGGAAAACCAACATTCAGTATATAAAAAAACCACACTTACTTTGGAGGGTGTTGAGTGGATTATTCAGTGTCAACCACAACGTGGGATAATGAAGTCATCCGTACTGAAACCGGGGGGGTGTATTCCCTTTATCCAAGGAGAAATACTTTACAACACTGCCTGCCGAGCCTGTTTGTTATCTGTATGCTTAAGGGAGTTTTATTTTTCACCGCAACTTCAAAAAGGACTTGAATACTTACGCTTTGCCTTAAAAAAAATCAACGAACAAGGACAAAAGCAGGCCTCAAGCTCATAAAGACCCCGCTTTGTTTAGATAAAAATTATAAACTGTGATAATCCGCGGGCGTTAGCTGGCCCGCAAAAAGTAATAGGGGACCGAGCAGTTGTGTACACTCAATTGCATAAATAACTTGGTGTTTTCCACTTTCTATTTCACTCGGCACGGGGATACAGATGACACCGAGCTGCAATCTCCATCCCCGTGACTGTTGATTAGGGTCATCGAGAGCGATATGCGATACTGTGTGCCCATGGGGTAGAAAAAGGAAAACGACCGAATGTGTCCGCATAAGGAAGTGCTAGTGAAGGAAAGCTTGAGTTGAGTGTTATTTCTTCCGTACAGTTCGGTTTCGCGTTGGTTAAGTAACGTCTACTACACTTTTAAGGAGAAACCCCGAATAAACGGTATCGGTTGTGCCTTTCCGTGATAAGTGTGTTTCTGTTCGTGAGTGTGTGCGTGAGTGTGAATTGAAAGTGAAGTGGTAAGCAACCAGAAAAGGTCCTCACTCTGTTGCTTCGGATCGTAAATCGTACCCGGTTTAGTGGTGTCCGCAGGAAAAGTGCTTCGTGGTTCGAGCTTCTTAGACGGAGCCCAGTTTTTGTGAGTGTGTGTGTGTGTGTGTGTGTGTGTGTGTTTGGTCAACGGTTTCGGTTTCATGGAACGCTACTAGCATGGATTTGATATCGCTTCCACCCTGCTCGAGACGCATGGAACTGACGACAATGGTGAACGAACAACCGATGGCACTGTCGCCTGCGTCCACCTCGGCGATTAAGATCTCGACGACATTTTTAAAGGTACCCCCACACACACACACACACACACACATTCCCACATTTACTCGGGAAAACACTAGCTTGAAGACTGTTATAGAAGCGAGAAGGAGAGTTGCTTGCATGAAGTTGCCTAGTTTGCTGTAAAAAGGAATATCGATGGTTATGTTTTGTTTGCGTTTTACTTGCGTTCCCACGTAGTTGAGCGTGCCGGTTCGTCTTGTTTAGGTTGCTCAAAACGCCCCCCTCACCTCAAGACACCAAAGACAAAGGTTTCTTGGAAGGTAGAACAGTAAATGAACCTCATGGTGTGTGAGTGACTTGTGGTGAAGTCAATTATTTCACCATTTTCCTTTATTTTGAACCACAGTTCAGTACAGTTTTGACGCAACCGAACCGTAACGTTTTTCATGGACCCTTCAACTTGACGTTGAATTGAAATCACACATTATCAAAGTTCATTATTTACCTATTGTTAAATTGATCCTGAATCCTTTCGCAACACTAATCGAACATAATTCCTGTTAATAACAGCAAACCTGTTGAGATGTTTGTTACCCGTGCTCGGTTGGCTTCAAACCGTTCAAGGGTTTTATAATTGACGCGGAATGAAGAAAGCAAATCACACTGTTGATTTCATTCATATGTAGAGATTCATGCTTGATCGATTCATTAGTTGCGCAGCGAAAAAAGAAATCAAATTATCATACACATCATTTGCTACCAGCAAACCTTCACCATACCGAATCTCCTCCGGAAAGGCTCAATTAAATGCCGGCCCATCACTCGCGTGTAGGTTGCATTATGTACGCATGCAGCCGATTGTGATTAGGGATGATAAATTAAATCCAATAACACATCAGTGTACCTGTTCCCGGACGGCTGTTATTGTTGATTGATTACCGTTGCAAATATTATCGAGAGTACGATGAGCGCGAAGGTGAAGAAAATCCCGCTGGATAAAGACGGATCCTTCGACTGGGATGAGGTGGCATTCCATCGTATTATTAGATTCCCTTAAATTGCATTGTGTGCATCTCTCCCTGCGGTGCCACATTTCAAGGCAAAACAGTTCGTGCATTAAATTGCACACTCACACGCAGCATCCAGATCGAGCACCTTGTGAGCACAGCATGATTGTCATCATCATCATCATCAGCACTGTGGGCTCATCAGTGTGTGGGTTTGTTTTAGCAGGAAAACAATAATTTTCCGATGAATCGCTCCATTAGACAGCAAAAGGAGATGTTGTGTCCTTTGTGTCGTTGTCGTTGAACTGTGTCCTTTCGAGGAGCGTTCTGCCCGGAGAGCATCTCGCGCTCCTCTCTCCGGTACTTCTATTTTCCTTCATTTTCCCAGCAGAAAGGAGACACCATTGTTGAAGCATTAGCAGCTTTGAACAGGTTGCAATTTACCGGCGCCAGGCCGAGTGTGCCTTCCATGCTGCACGCAACGAAAGCTAGCGAAACTCACCATTCCGGTTCCGTTGTGGCGTGTGCTGGCAACGGTTTCCCATTTTTGCAGGCACAAACTGCAACGGTTCGTTCGCGGACAAAGTGAATTTGATAACGGAGCGGAGCGGGGGGTAGCGAGTATTACCTTGTGCTGGCGGGATTGTGCAACCGCACCAGTGCCGCTAGATGGTTAAGAACGCTGACGCCAAGAATGTTGACGCCATCGGTTTGTGTGTATTGCGCCCGGAATGTCATCAATGAGCAAGGAGGAGATGCGGGAGAGCAGGTCGCTAAAACAGTTTAATATGTTGCTATGTCGCTTTCACCAGGTCTTGAACTCTCGGCTCTTTGCACTTGGCGGTCGGTTTTAATCTAATCCGTTGTATCGAATCTGCTTCCAGACGCCTGTCAAGACGGACCAGGAAATACTCCAGAACTCTATGCTGGAAGATGACCCGAATTCCAACACCATACTAGCAACGACCGGCCTGTCCGAAGACAACCGTGCGAATCTCGAGAAACGGCCACGATGGGGACCCCGGCACAAAGGAGCTCAGGAGCTGGCGAAGCTGTACAGTAACGGTAGGTACGGAGTGGGTTGTGGCGAAGCAGTTTCTGCTTTGATAATCGAGCTACCATACATGCACGGTGGTCTCCATATTGGCACGGGCGGTGGTTTCGGGTTTTTGTACTTCCGCCCGCGGACTTGTCAGCTGCAGAGAGCCTGATGGCTTAATTATGCGATGCAAACACGGGGTCGGCGATAGGGCGTACCGCGTTGTATGCACCGATTGTGTGCAGACCGATAAGATGCCGAGAGTGCCGCCGCCGGATCACACAAGCGACACAAAGGTTTGTGTGTGTGTACGGCTAGCGGTCGGAAGTCACAGCATACGGCGTGGAACATATTTTAATGCCATGCCAGTACAGGCTGTCATTTAGTCGCGGGTTTATGCTCGTCTATGTGCGAATGGAGCTCGCGAATGGGGTTAGAATTGAGGGTGATTTAATCACTATCCGTACAGTGAGCGAACAGTTGACGATTAGTGCCGGTTAGTGTGGTTATTAAATTGTCAAATCAGAGCTCAGCGCCATGTGGCGAGTAGGGTGGCAAGTGCTTGCTAAACGGTAATTGAAATGAATGGGGTTTTCGCAACTGGATTGTTTGTTGATAAAAATGAGGGTTAAATCAGGTTAAATGGGTATAATAGGATCTCAAGCATGGAGACTTTTGGAGAGATCTTAGCGAGAGTGTGTATCTACTACAGACATGTGGACTATTAGTATGAAATTTTCGTATTTCCATTTTTTTATTAACTACTACAGTACCTAACATAGCTTTAAGTATAAATGATTTTCCGAATAAAACAAACACAAGAAACGATGTTTAATAACGTTTTTATATTTATTCGTCTGGTTGATCTACGCTAGCTTCGCAGCTAGTCTTATATCAGTTAAAGCAAGAGTTAGGCTATACGGTAGCCACAAGCGATTGTTCTAGCTCCTCTACGCTTAGGTGAGCTTGTGTACCAGTCGATCTTAACTCCATGGTGATGTCAGAATATGTGATTTAAATTTTTAACTATTTTGTAATTATCATATGGGTAGAAGAGCTTGTAAACAGACTATGAAAAAAAAGCATAATAATTCACGAAGACGAGCACGAGACTAAAGAGGCCAAAGAGTGCGTTGAAATAATCGGGGAGGGTCCATCGCGAAGGCTACGAAAAAGATCGTAAGGAGAAATAGTTGTTAGGACAGCAGGAATATTACAGGAGGCCCTAACTGAAGCTTCCTCGGACGGGAAAATACACTACTTCAATGAGCTTTAAGAATAAAAAGCAGAATCGGACAGGGTTGAATGGGTTGAAGATGGGTTGTAGAATAGCTAAGCGAGCATATTTTCACTGAAAATTCGCTAGTCTAGGCATCGCTGTAGTTCTCGGAAGACACCATATTACAGTAGCGTACCCCAGAGTCGATCAAACTCAGTACCAGCTAAAGGATTTCAGGCAGAAGGGATCATGTATTTCAGTTGAGATCCTGAAAATTAGTGTCTGTGATTTCTTAACTTTGCTCATATCGAGTTCAGCGTGGACGTTTAAGGAGGGAGACTCTTCTAACCTTAAACCTAAATCTACGGCATTTGTTACACGGTTCAGTTGTTAATAACGCAGGGTGTAACTAAACGGAATCTTAAGGGATTTGGGAATCTAGATTGACCTCACCCAACACTTATGACGCCAGGATAAATATTTACCCTTGAACAGTATATTTTCTGCTCCAGAAAATCGTATTTTAAAATCATGTTTAAGAACTTGGATCGATTTAAAGAGATCAGATCCATATTTATGGTAAGCTATCACATGAATACAAAAAATACACGATCATACATTTTTGGCATCTTTGGCACGGGCAGATAGTGGGAAACGTTGCCAAAACCATTTATTCGAACGAAAACCTTGATGACAGCATTGTTGCTTCAAACAGACGACGTTCTGCAATCGGTTGCACTTTCTCCGCACGCTGTTGCTGTGCTTGTTCGAGACGGTTGCATAATTTCTTGCCATTGTAGAACCTTAAAAGAAAAAACAAAAACCTTGAGACGTGCACCGGGATACGGTCAAGGATATCGAACGCTTGGTACACTTGTTTCCGTTTTATTTTGGCACCAAACATTTCGCTCACTGTACGGATAAGGTCAGGTCGATTTCCCGTACTGGGTTTCCCCCTTCCTTTTGGAAGCTTTCAAATGACGATGACAATAAATGCTCCATTTGCCAGCACTACAGTACTTGCAAACTGCTTAGACGGTGTATGCCTCTATAAATATGTCGATGGGCGGTTTTTTTCCTTCTGCCTTACGTGTTATGCCTAACAGAAGAGGCCGGGAGGTTTCGGGAAAGGGAAACAAAATGTCGGATATATTTAGAACACTGGAGGGTGGATTGTTTTTTGTACAATAATTATAAAAGCTCTCGTTGTGTAGGTCCCACTTCACACAAACACACGCCTTGCTTGATGATATTTGTGCTCTTGGAACAAGGTGAGGCGTGTGCTCCTTTCGTTCGTGGTAGCCCGTTCTAAGTCCTGCTGCTCCTGCTAGCACTGTTGCTTGGTGTGAGTCTCACGCTAGGAAACATTAGTGTACGGAACACACGAACGGAAAGCCATTGGAACCGGATGTATTGTACCGGACTCGTTTCATCCTTCCCTTTGATCGTTCATCGTTCGAAGAAGTTTGGTTTCGAACCGTAGACCGAAGAAAGAAGTGAAGAGTGGGTTCCATCAAGAAGCACACACTGACATTCACAAGAACTCGCGCCCCAGCATTGTTCGCGTGGCTGAACATAAATAGTTCCAGCACAGGCAATCGCCATCGGTCAGAAGCCTTGTTTGGTTTTGGGTTGGAATGGTTCGCTACAGGTTTCTTCCATCGGTCGACCCGGGTGATGGAGACGCCTGGTCATTAGCCAGTGCCGAAAGATTGTTTTATGTAAATGAGATTTGACTGTTGATATTTACCCTCGCTGGCCGTTCTTTTGTTTCCTTCCGCTGCAACTCACGCGCTCAGTGGTTCTATTTGGCACTGTTTGCTTCTTTTCGGGCAAGCACGTACGCCTACGGGGAATAAACGGTACAGGTGGCAGTTGAGCGACCTGCTCCCATACTACGGGCGCTACACTAATGGGGCATGCTTAGTCGGTCACGGGATTTGCGGGTAGCATAAATTGATTGGAGATTACTGCGAAATTGACCGTAGAACAACGGACCATAGAGCAAGGCGTAAAGCTTCTGCGCTCTGGACGTTACGGGGCGATCGATGCGATTGAAATTGGATTTCGTTTCGAATGTGTATGACTATCGATTAAGACAATGAAGTCTTAATTAGTAGAAGGTCAAATGATGTTCTTAAACTTATTTTTACTTTCTCAAACATAAAAAATATCGTTGCCTAAAAATTTACCAGTTGATGGAAATTTGTGTTTGAAACGGTGTTTTGGAATAAATTTACTTAGAAGAACTAGATAGAACTTTTTTCTTACCTTATTCATTGGGAGATAAGTTTATAACCATTGTCATAGTTTTATTTTTTATGTAAAAGAAGTTCATTTTAGTTCTTAAACTGTCCAGCTGTTTTGGTTGCAAATTCCTCCAGCTCTCGAATCTTTTCATTTAACCTGTTTAAGCTAAAATAGGAGAGATTATTTTGTGTCATATTTGTGGTCAACATCCAAATATTTTTCGACAGAAAGCAAAAAATAAGGTTTTTGCTGCTAATTTCTCGGATTTCAGAGGCATTATATTTAATCATAAAAACGGCGCCGGCTTTCATACGGCAGGACCTGGGTTCAAATCCCATCTCAACCGTTCCCCCGTAGTGAGGACTGACTATCCAATAACGTGGTATTTAAGTCTAGTAAGCCAGAAATGGTTGGCAACCTTAAGGAGCCGTTAGACCAAGAAGACAGAAAGAGGCTTCCACTTGTATATAGACATTGGCAACTTTTGCACAGTGAAATCTGGTGTCGTCATGAAGGAATAACGATTGAATTAGTCCTAAAATGGTGGAAAAGTTGAAGTTAGACTTCAACATTTAGTAGATCACGGCAAATGAGGAACATGCTTCCGATTTGGTGTATCTCATTGAGTCATCAATGTCTAACTTGACCTTTATGCGACAAAAGTGTACAATTGCTCAGCTTAGGAGCTGATTCGGTAAAAAAAAACGCTAACTATGATGGCGCCTGGCTTAACGGAACGAACCTGCATTGACGCCCTCTTTTAACCTACTTCTTCCCTTACAAGCTTCTTCTTGGCATTACGTCCTAAGTGATCATGCTGGCCATGGAATGGCTTGCTAGACTTATTGATACTAAATAGTTGGATAATCGGTTCTCTCTATGAAGGAACGCTTCGGCTGAGATTTTATATTCAGTCCAGCCAACAATGAAACAATATTCCGAATCTAACGGAAAACATCAAAATAAAAACGGATGCTTTTGCATGAAGTCCAACATAAAGTAGCTTGAATTGATTCTCCAGATACGTAGTTATTTTAGTGAGCTTTTATACAATTACAATCATGAAAGCAAGATGGGTAATTTAATACTTTAAAGCACAAATTCATCCCTCATGTTTTATTAATCCAACATTAAAGTTAAGGAGTGATTAGTACTAAGCAACCAAATAAAATCGCACCAGACATATACCGTCTCTATGTTTTTAAAGTATTCATCAAATTGGACGGTCAAAAATGGGGTTAGAGAGAGAGAGAGTACTCTGATGAGAGCGGTTTGTGGCCTTTGAAACACCCATAATTGACATTTTGTTGCGGTTTTGATGTAATTATCTTCACTTGGGCTTCACTTCACTGTGACGGGCTTTAATCTTTTTGGTGCCTACGGTTTCGTGCCGTGGGACCTCAAATTAATTCCATTTATTGCGGTTTGCAAAAGAAATGATGCGGGTTCATTTGGTGGGCAATGGACCGCTTCAAAAAACTTTCACCCTGCGTTGCGAAGGATGGTTTTTTGTTTAAACGCGTCTGTTTTGTAACTGCTTTGAAGTAATAAATTAATTGTGTGACAATCGCTTTCTGTACATTGCAGGGAAGCGAACTCAGGAGCTGGTGTGTGTGTACATCTGCATCTCGCTGATGGTGCTAAATCTCGCCCTAATACTAAGACACTTTAGGTTCGAGCGCATCAGCAACGTCGTGGTGGCAGCCATCTTCGGCATACTGACGGCAGACTTTGGTTCGGGGCTGTTACATTGGGGCGCTGACACCTGGGGCTCCGTCGATTTGCCCATCGTTGGTAAGGTAGGTTTCGAGTCTCGATCGTTCCAGCGCGCTTGTGAAAGGTATTCATATCCTTTTTTTTTGTATTTCATTCATCGCGCAGAACTTTCTTCGACCATTCCGAGAGCATCACATCGATCCGACCTCCATCACACGGCATGATTTCATCGAAACGAACGGGGACAATTTTATGGTTGCCCTGCCAATACTCGGCAAGCTGGCGTGGAACTTTTTTACCAGAACGAATGCCGAAATACAGCAGGACTATGCTATCAGCGCGTACCTGTTCCTGTGCTCGATTTTCATAGCCATGACGAATCAGGTAAGAATGTCTAGCCGGAAGGTTTTTTTTCCCTCAGCGCATTGTGTGTTGAAGTTGATGAGGGTGTAACTGGGGTTTTTTTTTGTTGATGGTTCTTTGACAGATTCACAAATGGTCCCACACATACTGGGGTCTACCGAGATGGGTACTGTTTCTGCAGAATCATCACATCATCTTGCCCAGACGCCATCATCGCATTCATCACGTTGCACCGCACGAAACGTACTTTTGCATAACGACAGGATGGCTCAACTGGCCGCTGGAGAAGATAAAGTAAGTACATCACCTACCTTCAACCGAAATCGATGTGTGTGAATAACTCAAAACTTTAACTCTTTCGCACAGATTCTGGTCCACACTGGAGGCCATCATTGAACTGTCGACTGGCCATAAACCTCGTGCCGATGACTTAAAGTGGGCCCAAAAGCGAACTTGATCCTTTTACACCATCGCATCCATCCTGTGGCTTCATTGACCGGACGACGGTACGACGTGATAGCAATAACGCTGATTTCCGAGGCAACAAAAAAAAAAAAAAACCATCGTACATGGCACACGGAATCATACCAAACTAAATAGCAATATCGCATTTCGTGCAGCACAAAGCCCATTTGGATTCGTGGAGGTTGGGAAGCCGGAGTCTTGCAGAGTGCAGCTTGAAACACGCACACATAGGCACCACCTTATGGTAAACCGTTTCGGAAATATTTTTAACATACGTTTACGGACAATTTTGATACTTTATAGGTACGCAACCCGAATGTCAGTTGAATGTGCAAATAGTGCAGGACAGGAAAGAGGTCAGGAAAGAGAGACATAATTATTGCGACTTACTGGGCTGGTTAGGAAAATTGTTATGGAATGGACTATTTTAATAGGCAACTTAATAGGCTTCGATTTTTGTGAAGCAAACCGGTGGCTTTAAGACGTTGAATTTTAATATTTGCGCATCATAACATCTGCAGACCTCAGGATAATAACAAAAAAACGAGAAAACGCTTACAAAAATATATTAAATGTCAATAACTATGTCCTCTTGCCTAGAAAAATACAATAGCAAAGAATGTCATAAAGCATCTGATTTTGTATCGCAACTATTTAACTAAACGATCAAACAGCTTCTTAAAATATTTTTATTTTATTTAAAAGCGACATTTTGAAGGACTCAGCTCAAGCTTTACTTTGGAATTTGGCTTAAAAATATGAGTTAGAATTTAATATGAAACAAAAATGTATACGAAAAGCGCATGTTTTGTTTCAGACGATTGCAATATTAAAAGCTCTTTTACACACCTGATGCCTGCTTGAAACTAAGCACAAAAAAGCAAATGAACAAGTTCAACAAACAATAAGCATAAGTATAAGCATAAGAGAAAATAATAAACAATAACTCCGTTAGAGCAACAAACCGAAATCATACACACACACACACACTCAAGAAACACAATGTACTGCAGAAGATAAAATGGATTACTTTGAGCACTAGCGTAAGACTAATCGTACAATCACGTTTTTCGAATGTATTATAGCGGCATCAAGCAAAGAAAGGTTTTGGGGAACAAATACCGCACACACACACAGACACCGTGCTACAATTTTAAAACTGTAAGGGCTTAGTGATTAGTTTACAAAAACAAAAAAGCAGTGCAGTGAATTTTACTATTTAAAGTACCGAAAGCGAAGAAAATGATAAAACAAAGTACACTCAAGGTAGTTATATATGCTGAAGCTTTAGGCGATGCGACAAAATAGTTAGTAAGACAGCAAGTAACGGGGGGCTGATTTAGTAGACGGACCCTGATTAGGGATAGCTTTTTATGCGAAAGATTGGAAGGGGAAAGCTGGATTTGTACTGTAGCTTGTGTAGAAAGAAGAGACACAAAACCTCCCTTAAAAGATGTTGACAGTGAGTGATGTTTATTTTTATTTGTTTCTGTGATCAATTCCAGAATATTTCGCTTGTCAAGCAAGAAATGAAAAAAATATTTAAAAAATAGAAAAATAAAGAAAGCAAACAACTTTAAGAACGACTTGGTTTTGATTCTTTCTACTTACTTACTTATCAAGCGCTACAATCGCGTTGCGGTCTGCAGGCCTGCTGCAACAATCCTCTATACCGCTCACGGTTTAGCGTCGACGTCTGCCAATCCTTTATCCCGGCCGTTCTGGCGGACGCATCAACTTCATCACTCCATCTCAATCTGTCCGTGTGGATGGCCCAAAAGGACTTTAGGGGCTGGGTCGTCCGGTGTCATTCTCCTGACGTGACCAGCCCACCTGAGTGACCTGGCGAGTCTATTTCGCTGCACGATGGTGAGATCATTGTACAGCTCGTAGAGCTCGTAATTGTAGCGGCTCCTCCATTGTCCTTTCACACATACGGGGCCAAAAATCCTTCTGAGCATCTTCCTCTCGAACGCAGCTAAGAGGAATGCTTTCTAGCTTGAGATATGCTGTTGCAAATGAGATGAAAAATTACGGAGGGACAGTTCGGGTGAGATTTGAGCCACGGTCCTGTTGCGTGAAGACTGGCACCGCTGTCACTTTTACCAACGGCGCGCTCCGCAATACTTTATTGTTGTTCGAATCCTGTCAATCTTGTTTCAAAATATGTAATAAAACATTCACTTTTCTGTCAATCACAGCAGAAAACATGTCAAGATGAATTAATAACGATGCAAATCCGACACCGGAGAATGGATTGAGAAATTTATTCCGACGCACAGAACGCTGGAGCATCAGTTGCAAACTATAGTTCGAACAAAAGTGACCAAATGAGAACCGCCATCGAACTGTACCACGCAAGCTTCGATCGGCTGAAGCTGTCGAGCCGTCTGATCGGTGCCGGTCTTTGGGAGCAAAAGTACGGCTTTACCTGGGGCCGTATAGCGAGTTTGACGCAGATCGTGATGTTTCTCGGTTTGCACGTGTGGACGGGTTACAAGTACCGGGAAGACGCGCTCGAGATGCTCGAATCACAGTCGCTCATCTGTACGGGTCTGGCGCTCATGATCAAGTACTTCACGATGATCCGCAACCGTGATCCGGTCCGTGAGCTAACGGGCAACATTGAGCGGGAAACGTACACAAAGTATCAGGAAACGAGCAACGAGTATCCGGTGGTGCAAAAGTATAGCCGTGTGCTGTACATCGCAGGACATATCATGATCGGCGGATACTTTGGATCGCTGTTCATCATTTGGATCAATCCGTTGTTCGTGTACTTTACCGAGGGTCGGGTAATGTTGCTGTTTTTCTGTGAAATCCCGTACGTCGATTGGACGGTGAACAGGGGCTATTGGATTACGGTCACGTTACAGATTGCATTTTATGTTACGGGCACCTGTGGGTTGATTTTGGTCGACTACTTGTGTGCGTTTTTTACCATCAACGGATCGCTTTACGTGGACCTGTTGCGTTTTCATCTGAACGAGTTGAGTGAGCTGCTGGCGGAGCCGGGCTATCAAACGCGCAGTTCGCCGGAAATAATCGAGAAGGTCAATCGCAAGTGGAGAATCTGTCTAGTGGAGCATCAGCACATCGTAGAGTAAGCAGTATCGCTATATTTCTCTATCGCTGGAGAAAATTCCTTTTAATGCAAGTTTGAAAATTATTTGCCAGATATTATGACAAGTTTTCCGATTTGTGGAGCATGATCAACCTGGCGCAAGTGGGCTGCAGTGTGTTTGGAATCTGCATCAATATGTTGATAATATTTCTGGTATATTTGAGTGTGAATCTTGAAAATTTTATCATGCGAGTGAGTATGTATCGATTGATTAATTTTCTCCCCATCTAGACTGATTGGTACGCTGCATACGCGATACTGTTTGCCCTGTTCATTGATCTGTCGGTGCACTTTGTGCTGGGTGCTATCATTGAAAGGAAGGTGAGAGTGATAGTCAGGCACGACGCTATTGAAAACGTTATTTTTTATTTTTTTCCCCACTCCCCAGGTCGATGAGCTGCTCATCAGTTTAGTACATTTCCCATGGTATTTACTTGACGATCGTAGGCAGAAGGAGTATAAGTTGCTTCTATTGCGAGCGCAACAACCGTCGGGTATGTCGATCGCTGGTCTTACGCCGGTTAATTACGAAACCTACACACAGGTGCGACGTCTTTCGTGTTGTTTGAGAAATGTAGTAAACGATGTAGATTTGCTAACGATTTTCTACATTTTTCTTGCAGATCATGAAAATGTTGTACCAGCTGTTTGCGCTTGCTATGAATTTTTTGAAGTAGGAACGGTCTTATGGAATCACACAGAGATTTGAGAAACAAGTTGATTGAAGCATACCCACAATGATTTAGATTACTAATTATCTTGTTATCTCTATCACGTTTTTGTACTGTTTCCAGCAGATAGGATTGGAAATTTGCAATGGTTTTAATTGCACCTTCAATTGCATGGATGCTTGGAGCAGTTGTACTTCGGGTGCCTTATGCCACGCCATTCGCACATGTTCCGCACGCTAATCAATAATTAATGATGAAAATATACTGTTCATTGCGCACTTCTATTAATACATTACACATTTCCGACAATAAAGCCGAAGTTTGAAAAGCGTACCTTGGCAGAGTTTTTATAATTTTTTTGAATGTTGAGAATTGTTTTTGTTTAGTGTAGATGAAGTTTTAAAGGTTTAATTTCATTACTACAACTTGGCACTACAACCTCGAAAGATCTCGGCCTGCCATTTATGGCTTACGGGGAGGCAATCTTAATGGAAGTTGGTCCACAAGTGCTCCATAATGACATCGGTGCATCGGGGTTCTCTGTCAGCATAGTACAGAATTCGTGCCCGTTGAGGACATTGGTGTTCAGGTCACCTGCCTGGTAGGTCTCCTCTGTGCTATTAAAATTCATAGGAGTGGTGCCTGTGAGGTGGCGCATCAGTAAAAGAGCTAAATAGGAGTAGGATAGATAAACACTAGAATAGGAAAACTAGATTCTTATTAATTAGTAATCGGTTAAGGAATGAGTACGCAGGATGATTCATTCATGATTCATGAAGTCGGTCTGATAGGGGACCCCAACCTCCATTCTGCCCTAGGCCTCCTGGATGTTTAATGTGTGGCGAAGACGTGTAAACCCTTCTTCATACGTCTTACGCACACACATCGAACGCACGAACTTCGCGTGTTACGATACACACTACACTACTATACGCGTACTATATGCTTACATAGCACTAACAGTTACACTCCTACTAACGATTAATCCTAATGTAATAAAATAAGTCAGTATGCAAGTGACCATCAAGCGATCAACATCCAACCTTAGATTTTCATTCCGATCCGGAAAATAGATAGGAACTTCTTCTTCTTCTTTGGCACTTCAACCTCGAGAGGTCTTGGCCTGCCATTTCTGGTTTTCTGTGACGTAATTATACCCGTAGGAAAGTAGTCAGCCTTACGTACGGGGTAAAATAGATAGGAACAAGACACATAAATCCGCCATTGCGACCTCCTGACGTATCAGTGTGCGATATGTACAGGGTTTCCGAGAAGAACTAACGATGTGCGAGCCATTTCTGGGCAATGGCTAGGATGAAGTAAACAATTGCCAGGTAGAACTGGCGATCTGTTGCCCTTTCTGGACTATGGCCAAGTTGAACTAGATACAGGCTAGGTTGAAGTTGAGGATGGCCAGGTTGAACTGAAATGTCAAATTTGAAACGATCCGAGAAGAAAATACCGTGTTTCTTCTTCTTCTTCTATGGTCCTACAGGCTCGAAATGGTATAGTCTGCCATTTTTGGCTTTCTGTGACATGGTTTTTTTTTCAAGTTCCAGAAATGGTAATATCACCAAGATATCGTAAGATGGTCAAGATGTAACCGACACCAGCCTTCACAAAGCAAATTCTCGTGAAACAAATCCAATCCACATTTGTGGGACTCCCGGCGGATTTGCTTTCCCGCTGGAGCGAAACAAGTAGAAGAAGAATATTGTCCAGTTTTTATAACAACAGTTCAATTAGAGCCAGCTTCACCGTAAATAACACCTACTTCACCTCTTGTATCAGATTCCCATTGCTTTGGTATAATTGTCTTCCGTGGGTTTAATTGCTCCTATAATAGCTCAGATGCATGCAGCAAATGAAGCTATACGGCAATTTTTGCAATACGGCTACTATTGCAGATGTCTGCACGCATATCCATAATTAATGATGGAAATGAACTGTTGATTTCTCCCGATCTGAACAATAGAACGTAACTGGAAATAAATACCTCGGGAAAACTTGTTGCCATTTGTTCATTGTGTAGTGGATTGGTCAGTTGCAGAAGGATTACTCGTGCGGTAAAACAAATTCATCTCCGAACCGAAGCTTTAATTCGGAACCTGGCAATTTAATGGCAACCCGTGGAAGCTTTCGTGAGCTTTTGAAGCCGTTGATATTTTGCTCGAAAGTAATAGGAGTGGAGTTATGGACGGCTCCGGGCAAATTTCTGCCAGCATCGTATTATTTAACAGCTATGGTGGCTATTTACCTTATCAGCACTGGATTCACGGTAGCCAAGTACAGGCATGATCCACTGCACATGATGAAAGTTCTCGTTACACTGGGGCTTGGTCTAGAGGTACGAACTCGATGGATAACGATGCAAGCATAAATTCTATACGAGCTTTCGATTGTAGCTGTTTATAAAATTTTTCCTGGGACACGCAACGGCCCACGACATAAATCAACTAACCGAGAAAATAGAGATCGAAGTGCTGGAGCGATATCAGAACGGAACGAAGGAAGAAATCGCAGTACTCGAACGAACTGGTCGCTACCTTTGGATCATCTTTCGAATTATGCGCGTAGCATATATATGTACTGCGGCTGCGTTTATGTTGTATCCTTTATTTACCTACTTCTCATCAGGAACAGTAGTGCCACTGTTACTGTTTGAGCTACCGTTCATCGATTGTAACACCACTACGGGATATATTTTAAATATGTTGTTCCAACTAAATCTAATCACATACGGCGTTACTGGGGTTGTATTGGCCGACGTCTTATACGTATTCCTTGCAATGTACGCAATGACAGCGGCAGATATTTTTATGGTGCATCTTGTTGAGCTAGAAACCCTGTTAAATGATCCTTTGGAGGATAAGACAAAGAGATTAGATGTCCGAGAAATGTGGGTACAGTGTATGCACGATCATCAGCTGACAACCAGGTAAGTATTTCATCGTAAGTGCGCACTGTAATGAATTCTCTTTAAAATAGAGATGATTACCTTCAGCTTGTTTAACAACGCTGAAGACATCTTGGGACTCCAATGTCTAGCACAAGTGGCTATGGGGGTGGTTACTATTTGCGATTGTATGCTGCTGGTAACGTTGGTAAGTCGGTATTAAGTGTAGAGGACTGTTGGATAATATCAACTTACATTTAAAATTTTTACATTTCAGACCGACTGGTATCCTACGTATCTGTTTTTCTTGGTTATGTTTACGCAACTTACAGTCTACTTTGTCGTTGGACATATTGTTGAGCTTAAGGTTTGTTTTTTACGTCCAATGCCGTGCTCAACGCTCTTAATGGTATATGGTGTTTCGCAGATTGATGAAATGTACAACAAAGTGATCTCGATGCCATGGTATAAGCTACCGGTAAAGGAGCAGAAAGAGTTTTGCTTCCTGATGGCCAAACAACAGCGTCCCATGATGCTGACAGCGTACGGATTTCATCCAATGAACTTTGAAGCGTACATGAGCGTGAGTAATGTTGCATTACGAATGTTTCGATTGATATCGCATAAAAAAACAATCTGTCTGGCATTCGATTATAGGTGTTGAGAGGCTTGTACCAGTTTTTCGTAATGATCTTGCAGTACGTTGGATAAAGCATCGTTTCACTGGATAAAGAACATGTATGGCGATATTAAAACTTCAAGTAAAAGTTCTGTAGAAGGACGCTAATGTACGTGAACCTCTCCTTTATCTTCTTTGGCACCGCCAACTCAAAAGGTCTCGGTTCTATCATTACTGGCTACCCTTGACTGCTATCGCCTCGGCATCTGGACCACTCGATGCCTATTAAAATTATAAAAAACAAAAGCATGTGTATAATAATGTTTTATTTTACTGCTTAGTGAAGCTGACACGATAGACGTAAGCTACTTATTTACAGGTTCTTGATGACTAAAGTCATGACGACAAACGACATTTCATTTTCGGACCAGCTCCGTTAGATGTAGCATTTTGTATGTATCTATGAACCCAAAACAAAATAGGATAGAAACATGGTGTTATTGTAGTAAGTCTGGGCAATACAAATAAGTGTTGATAACACAAGCTCAGTATATAAGCTACAGTTTTACTTTAAGGATCACTCACCACTTGCTTTAATTTACCATGCATGTGTGAACTATTCCCCCAGTGGTTTAATTGCACCCTTAACTACTAAGATGTATGCTGTAGTGATGGGCGTTACGGAGCCGGTATCGAACCAATAGTTCCGGAGCTGGTACCGTACCAACGTCTCTGCATCCGTATTTTGCACGCAAAAATCTAATCATTCGCGGTGACTAGCTCTGCCAATCGTTTTGTATTGAGAGCAAATGGCATTATAGCCATAAATCTTATTAAAGAAATAATAAAGTCTGTGATGACCTTATAATATGGGTCAGTTTGTTTTCTGTTTGAGGCAAACCATTTATTGGAGAAGTAAGAAAGCTTCTCCTTTGTTCGAAACCAACCGTGGAGCTGTGAGTGTCGTTCAAAGCGGTTTGTGCCAAGTCGACTCAAGAGCCGTTGGTGCCTACCAAGTTCAGGAGACGGTTGAACATGTCTTTGTAACCGATTGGAATCAGCTCCAACTTTGGTGCCGATTTGCCCATCTCTAGTATGTAGCATAAAGATAATGAAGCTATACGCAATGCAGTTGCAATTGCAAATGTTTCGATTGCTTATCCATAAGTTATGACGAGAATAAACTATTGCCTTCACCCATCTCAACAATAGACCGGAACTGGGAATAAAACACATCGGGGGAGCTGATGGCCATTTGTTCAGTGAGTAGTGGATTTGCCAGTTGTGAAAGATTTGCTACAACATATTTTTAAAATGGCAACCCTTAGAAACTTTCGTGAGCTTTTGCAACCGTTGACATATTACTCCAAAAAAATAGGAGTCGAGGTATGGACGGCTCCGGGCAAATTTCTGCCAGCATCATACTATTTATCAGCTATGGTAGCTACGTACTTTATCAGCACTGCATCTACAGTAGCCAAGTACAGGCACGATCCACTGCACATGATGAAAGTTCTCGTTACACTGGGTACCGTTCTGCAGGTATGGTCGGATCTCGCTTTATCGGGACATTAATATAGGTTTGTAATTGAGGTTTCATTTGTAGCTTTATGTAAAATTTTTCGTGGGTATCGCAAAGGGAAGCGATGTGAAGCTGTTAAACGAGAAAATAGAGCTTGAAGTGCTGGAACGATATGAGAATGGAACGAAGGAAGAAATGGCGGTACTCGAACGAACTGGTCGCTACCTTTGGATCATCTTTCGAATGACACGCATTTCAAGTGCATGTGCAGCAGGAGGGTTTATGCTGTATCCTTTATTTGCGTACTTCACAACAGGAATAGTAGTGCCATTGTTGCTGTACGAGCTACCGTTCATCGATTGTAACACCACTACGGGATACATCGTAAATATGTTGTTCCAAATAAATCTGCTCGTGTACGGTGTGATGGGGATCATATTCGCCGACTTCCTATACATAATGTATGCAACGTACGCAATGACAGCGGCAGATATTTTTATGGTGCATCTTGTTGAGTTGGAAATCTTGTTAAATGATCCTATGCAGCATGATACTACGAGATCAGAAGTACGCGAATTGTGGTTAAAGTGCATGTACGATCATCAGCTGACTACCAGGTAAGTGTAACAATGCTGGAAAGTACTGCACAGAATTTTTTTTTTATGTAATGAAATGTGTTTCGTATCATGTTTAGCTTGTTGAACATAATTGAAGACATTTTTGGACTCCAATGTCTAGCACAAGTGGCTATGGGAGTGTTTACTATATGCGATTGTTTGCTGCTAGTAACATTGGTAAGTCAAATTTCGTGAGGCACTTGGTTTCCGTTACTTTCAGTCCACCGTATAGGTAACGTGAGATGAGCAGTGTCTTTGTACAATGCGTCATAAGTAATCAATCGATGGAGAGGTAGTGTGTATTAGTTATATTGAATATTGGTATTAGGTAATATTAATTACAATGTACGTTAGTGTTGCTTTTATCCGTTACATTAAGGTTGTGTTAGTATTTAGTACGTAAGATTTTTCTCCAGTTAGCGTAAATTTATTGTGTGAATATATAAATATTTATTTTATAAAACATTGTTTAATTAAAGTTTTGTAATTTTAAAATAAATTTGCAAGGATGGTTTGCATTATTTTATTTTATTTTTAACATTTTTTCTCCCTCTATTGAACTACATTTAAAATATAACATATAAATTAAAATTTGTGGCTTACACAAATCACGATGCTACACAGCATCACGATGCTTACACAGTGATGTTCAGATCATGAACGAAATGTCTCCATATTCAGAACAATTTGTCGTTTGAGATGTGACATCTTGTAGACGCTTGTTCTGTAACCTGAGAAACATTTTAATGTAGAACCATTGCATTTCAGACCGACTGGTATCCTACGTACTGTTTTTTCTTGGTTATGTTCACGGAACTTACTGTCTATTTTATCGTTGGACATATTGTTGAACTTAAGGTATGTGCAAAGCGGGAAGTGTCAGGTACATTGCTATTAATGGTGTTTTTTGTTTTGCAGATTGATGAAATGTACCACAAAGTGATCTCGATGCCATGGTATAAGCTACCGGTAAAGGAACAGAAAGAGTTTTGCTTCCTGATGGCCAGACAACAGCGTCCCATGATGTTGACAGCGTATGGATTTCATCCAATGAACTTTGAAGCGTACATGAGCGTGAGTAATGTTGCATTACGAATGTTTCGATTGATATCGCATAAAAAACAATCTATCTGGCATTCGATTATAGGTGTTGAGAGGCTTGTACCAGTTTTTCGTAATGATCTTGCAGTACGTTGGATAAAGCATCATCATGTATCGTCATACATGTCATATTGAAGATAACTTCAAGTGATAGATCTGGAGAAGGAAGCTAATATTTGTGAGCTTAGCACCATGCAATTAGTTGGTAGCAACTTTACAAATTATAGAAACGAGATCAAGAATGTAGTTTCTTGCTTTTCTCCTTAAAGATTTATGGTCCTGTGTTTCCATCGTTTTCCAATGTCTGCAACAGTTTCAGCAGCATGTGCATCATTTTAATTTAGAGAGCGCGTTACTGGAGCATTGTGTTTGTGATTGTTCTGTTTTATTTATCTTTTCTCGGCCTAGAACCAGCAAATTACCAAAAGTTTATCCTTGGACGTTCTTTTGTCCTGTTCACATATTACCCGTTTGGCTTGAATGTGAGATTCAAGTATAATAGTAGCCTTACACTGTGTTCACACGAGCACCGTTTACCAATAAGCGCGTACGGCGTACGATGACAACAGTATTGTTTAATGGATTTTGAGTGTATGGTGGACGGTCTTGTGTGAACACATCAAAACGCAAAATACCATGATTTGGTATTGTTTTGACAAGTATTTCAAATGGAATTTAAATAAATTCAATGCATGTTGATCGATTGTGTAAATCAGATATTAAGATTTTCATATGTTTTTAACAAAAATCATATAAATGACTGTCGACATGTTTTTTTTTCAAGAACTTCGATTCGAGAAGGATTTTTGCATTCAATAAGTCAGAAATATCCGAGGCCGAGACCTCTCGAGGTTGTAATGCCAGGGAAGAAGAAGAAGAATTCGTCCAAACGAATTTCCAACGCAGGGCCGGCCGACACCTAAATTGTACTAAAAATATGCGCGAATTTCCAAACGGTGCTCATTTGAACACGGAATTAGATCACAATTTTGATCGGCCTTTATCAAAACAAGACCATTGGTAGCGTAATTGTTTTTCTTCTAGAAGATCATGTAAAGGACTAAGGATAAGACTTTTTAACGCAAAACTAAAAAGAGTTTAATAAACAACAATTGTAAAACCGTAATACAGCATTCCCTAATGTTGACCAGTCGTTAAATGTATTCTGTGGCACCAATATTTATTATTCCTCTTTATATATAACAAAGCAGATGTTAGTTGCTTTCCAGTGGGACCCCAAAGCTGCTAGTAAACCGATTGAATAAACATAGTCCGTACATAATTCAATACTTCCGATTAAAATGGTATGAACTGAATCATTGCAGGATGAAGTTGGAAAGGCCTAGTCCCTTGGACATCTTCCGGAGTACATCATGCGATATTTTCGAGCAGGTCACGTTCAAATCGGATACATGCAACTTATCTGTAGCTTACGTTCCATACTACTCTTATTCTTTTGTTTAACCCGATGACCTACGTGATTATACCGGCCATGGAAGGATTTACTTGATTTATTGATGTAAAGAAGTTAGAAAGTCAGTCTTTACAGCGGGGGAATGTTCCGGATGAGATTTGATTCCAAGTGCCACTATCGTAAGCTTTGTTTAAATCGTTTATATAAGGTTTCTGAGATCTCATTCACCTCATTTTGCTACCGTCACTGCCTGTTGTGCTCTAGGCCCAAAGCAATAGGGTTGCAGGTTGATAATTACTGACTTTGAAACTGATTGTATCGATTGGATTTTGCAATGGCTGTGATGATAGGATTACAATCAACGCAATTGAAATCTAGTTTTCAGACTCCGTGCTTGATCAATTCTTACTGATCATCAATAATTATAGGTAAGAGTCGTTAGTAACTTGTGGGAATTAGAATAATTATATAATCTTGCCTGCATTTGAACTACAGGATTTAATATTACAATTTTCGAGCATGCATTTAAATTTCACGAATTAAACAGTAGACAATTAAGGATTAAGATTAGGACTACTCGACTGTTATACACTTACACGAACTACTCGAATTACATGTAAATCATTATGGACAAACGAATACACAGTTGCAAACCGACCAGCGATACGAGTGCACACAGTCTCACTTCAATCCTCAAAATATATCACAACCACCCCCTTTCGTGAACATTTTCACATTTGTTGGTCCTTCGAACCGGATCGTGATATACGGAGAGGAAGTTTCATTCTGCAACCAAGAGTGGAACTCGGTATACGGAAATTGTGCAAGTCATTACGTGACAAATTCGCCATCGCATTCGGCCCCGCGTCAAGGGCAACGGTCGGTTACACTCCACCATTTCGAATTTCGCGCCAACGAGTTGTTCGTTACCGTCGTGTGATATTTCGTGTGATATTTTCGAGAAGCAATGGATAAGAAAATCAAGGCAGTGCAGTTGAAGAAAAGGATTGCTGTGGAAAGCATTAAATCCATGGAGCGGTTCCAGACGGATTTCCAACCCAACGACGCCCAACAGATTCCGGAGGTGTTAGAGAATTTGGAATCGCATCAGGCAGGGTTCTTCGCCGCTATTTCTAAACTGGAGGAACTCGACGAAAGTGATGCAACAATCGAAGCGTGCATTATGGAGAGAATCCACTTCGAGGAACGTTGCAGGAAGCTGAAATCATTTTTACGTGCAAATCAACCCAAGGAAGAAGGAGCGGTCAACGATACGACAGGTTTGGCTTCGTCGACACTCGCTTTTGGTCGACCGCACGCACCAAACCTACGCTTACCCAAAATCGAGCTTCCAACGTTCGATGGAGATCATACGAAATGGCTGTCGTTCCGCGATCGCTTCCTTGCTATGATCGACGCTTCGCCTGAGCTTCCGTCCATCGCAAAACTGCAGTACTTACTTTCATCGCTAAAAGGAGAGGCTGCACTACCCTTCGAGCACACACCTCTAACGGAAGACAATTACGCAATCACATGGGCTGCTCTGCTTAAACGGTACGACAACTCGCGTCTACTAATCCGTGAGTATTATCGGAAAATGCACTATCTCCCCGGAGTGCATTCGGTGTGCGTGGATAAGCTTTCCCACTTGGTGGATGAATTCACGCGCTTCGTGAACGGATTAGTGAAGTTAAAGGAACCGGTAGATTCGTGGGATACACCGCTGTCGAATATGCTGCTTATGAAGTTAGATCGGGAAACGCTGTTGGCTTGGGAAAAGCATTCGGTACACTTCACGCGGGACAAATACAAGGATGTGATCGAGTTTGTTCAAGATCGGATCCAAATCTTGAAATCGACCAACACTTTCGTGATGGATCAAAGCGCTGGTGGTACCAAGGTGGCCGGCAACAGTCGGCAGCCAGTGCAACGACGGTTCATCGCGTATGCAGCTACTTCTCGCCCGGCTCCTGTTCCTTCGTCTGCCCTCATCCAACCGCCAAAGTGTCCACTGGAGTGTTCCGAAGGTCACACTTTGCGCAACTGCCCAGTGTTCACAGGTAAAGAAGTTCAGCAACGACGAGACATTGTTGCAACGAATCGACTGTGCTGGAATTGTTTGAGCAGCAATCATCAGGTGAGGGAGTGTAAATCGGAATTTTCGTGTCGCATATGTCGGGAGCGTCATCACAGCTTATTGCATCACACTCCACGCTACACTCCTCCCACAACGGTTACAATGTCTGCTCAAACGGATGACGACAATGTGTTCCTTGCAACGGCAAACATCCAAATCAAGGATGACTACGGCAACATCCACGAAGCAAGGGCTTTATTGGATTCGGGTTCCACATCGAATTTCATTGCGGAAGACCTAGCTCGAAGGCTGTTGACCAGTCGCAAAAGGGTCAACGTCGCTGTTTCGGGCATCGGCAATTCGGTACAGCTGGTCAAGGGTTCGATCGTCGCCACCGTTCACTCCAAGACACAACCCTTCTCAACGGAAATGGCGTTCCTGGTTCTGGACACGCCATGTACAAACATTCCTACTTCACCAACGGACATCTCTTCATGGGAAATGCCGGATGTGGCATTGGCGGACAGCACCTTTAATCATCCGGGGCAAGTCGATATCGTCATCGGAGGCGATACGTTCTGGGAGCTGCACACCGGTCGCAAGCGCTCTATTGGCAGAGGCAAGCCGTGGCTGATTGAAACCCGTTTCGGTTGGGTTGTCAGCGGCATCTCTCATCATATATCAGCCGGTCCGCGGCTGTGTCATCTTTCTGCACACGATGCCACATTGGAGGAGATCCTGCATCGATTCTGGGAGAGCGAAACCATAGCCGAGGATCCTGTGCTATCGGTCGAGGAGAATGCTTGCGAAAAGCATTTCGCTGCAACAACTGTTCGCACTACAAGTGGAAGGTATGTCGTTCGTTTGCCTTTTAACCCCAATCCTAATGTCGTTTTAGGAGAGTCGAAACAAATAGCTGATCGTAGATTGCGTAGTATGGAACGGCGGTTGAACAGTAATCCTACAATGAAAAAGGAGTATGCCAAATTCATGAGAGAATACGAACAGTTGGGGCATATGAAACGACTTACCAGTCCTGCAGATGATTCGATAGATCACTATTACCTTCCACACCATGCCGTTGTTAAAGAGTCGAGCACAACCACGAAGGTTCGCGTCGTGTTCGATGCATCGTGCAAAACGTCGAGTGGTTACTCGTTGAACGACAAACTCATGGTGGGACCAGTCGTTCAAGAAGATCTCCTATCGATCATCCTTCGGTTCCGTTCTCGTGCCATCGCATTGTCTGCCGACGTAGAGAAGATGTATCGGCAAATTTTACACAGTCCCGATGATTGTAGATATCTGCGCATCCGGTACAGAGAAGATCCTGCTGAACCCATCTCAACCTTTGAACTACAGACGGTTACGTACGGCACAGCATCAGCTCCTTTTCTAGCTACAAGGACCTTGAAACAAGCTGCTATTGACAACAAGGAAGAGTACCCGCTGGCAGTGAACGCTGTCCTAAACGACTTCTACGTTGATGATTTGTTAACGGGTACCGATGATATCTATGAAGCGATTGAAATGCAGAAGCAGATATCAGGCATGTTAAATTCAGCTGGTTTCACACTGAAGAAATGGGCTTCAAACCGCACCGAAGCATTGCAAACCGTGCCGTCTGAAGATGTAGCAGTTCAACTAACGCATGAATGGAAGGATTCGAAGCAGGTTTCCACGTTAGGTATCATGTGGGAACCAGCTGCTGACACTCTACGTTTTCGGATCGATATACCACCTACACCATCCCGCATGACAAAAGGCTAGTTTTGTCATACATAGCTAAAATATTCGATCCCCTCGGGTTGCTGGGTCCAACGATCATCATCGCCAAAATGTTCATGCAGCAACTGTGGGCTCTAAAGCAGAACGGAAGATCGTGGGATTGGGACAGCGAGCTACCATCGCACCTACAGCAAGAATGGTTGAACTTCCACTCTACCTTATCCTCACTGCGCAACCTGAGAATACCACGGTACATAGCTCAACGCACGGCCACAAGTCTGCAAATACACATCTTTGCTGACGCATCACAACTAGCATACGGCGCTTGTTGTTACATCCGCGCTGAAGGCTTGGAAGGAGTCACCGTACAGCTGCTAACAGCCAAGTCGAAAGTCGTCGCATTATCTAACTCACACTCTATAGCTAGGTTGGAATTATGTGCAGCGCGATTGGCCACACTCCTACACGAGAAGGTGATTAATTCACTGAAGGTTTCTGCTACTACAATCTGTTGGACCGACTCAATGACTGTACTTCACTGGTTGAACTCCGTACCAAATCGCTGGAAGCCGTTCGTAGCCAACAGGGTGGCTAAAATCCAGCAAACTTCCGGCATACAGTGCTGGAAGCATGTTCCAGGCACCGACAATCCAGCAGACGACATCTCGCGTGGCTTAACACCAGAGAAACTATTGGCATGTGAACGCTGGTGGCACGGGCCACATTGGTTAGCACGCAACGCTGAAGATTGGCCACAAAACACTTCACCACCAAACGAGGCTGAGAGCGCAGAGGAGGAGAGGTTAACTTCACCACGGGTTGCAACAACATCTACAATCTGCGAATTTCGGAACAGGTTGTTTTCCCGAATTTCGGCTTACCACACACTGCAAAGGGTTGTTGCATACGGCTTGCGCTTTATTCATAACGCGAAGCTTCACAAGGGAAATACGGCACATTCAAAACACATACCACCTCTCACTACGGACGAACTCAAGGCGGCAGAACTCAAACTGTGTTACCTATCACAACGAGACACTTTCTTCGAGGAGATACAAGCCCTACAGAAGGGCAAAGAGATTCCAAAGAACTCCAAACTGAAGTGGATCTCACCCTTCATCGACATCGACGGGATCCTGCGCATCGGTGGCCGGCTCACTAACGCACAACTAACAGAAGCAGAAAAACACCCGGTCATCTTATCTTCAAAGCACCCACTTGCCGCACTACTAGCTGTTTCGATTCACTTGCAAAAGTTGCATGCTGCACCACAATTGCTGCTATCTACTCTGCGCCAAAGATTTTGGATTATTGGTGGTCGCAATTTGTGCAAATCCGTGTACCACACTTGCCACGCGTGTTTTAAGGTAAAACCAACCATCCGCAACAGAAGTCCGATCAAAGCATACATCGCTATTTTTGTATGTTTTTCAACACGAGCGGTACACATCGAACTGGTTGGCGATTTAACCTCAACAGCATTCATAAATGCACTTCGTCGTTTGGTTGCACGACGCGGTCAAATCAGGGAACTTCACTCCGACAATGCAACCACATTCAAGGGAGCCGCGCACGAGCTGAATCGCATCTACAAGATGCTTAAATGCGACGAACACGATCGAGCTGCAATATTTGATTGGTGCGCGACGAATCAGATGAAGTGGAAATTCATCCCACCGAGAGCGCCGCATTTTGGAGGTTTATGGGAGGCAGCGGTGAAAGCAGCTAAAAAACACATCATTAGAACCATCGGCACTACAAGCATCACGCAGGAGAACATGCTTACCTTGCTTGCCCAGGTAGAGCAATGTTTAAATTCACGGCCAATAACACCTTTATCCGATGAGCCGTGTGATTTAGAACCACTGACACCGGGCCACTTCCTTGTCGGTGGCAATATGCAAGCGGTACCAGACATCGATTACACCAATACGCCGAGCAATCACCTGAAGGAATACCAATTGGTACAAAAACATCTCCAATCGATTTGGGCCCGATGGTATCCGGAGTATCTGCAACAGTTACAAGCCCGGGCCAAATATTGTTCCGGTAAAGCAGCCGTCCTACAACAAAATCAATTGGTGATTATTAAGGAAGACAATGTTCATCCTACCTCTTGGCCCATGGGGCGCATCGTTGCAGTACATCCAGGAAAGGACGGGGTAGTTCGCGTTGTTACACTGCGCACTGCTTCAGGGAAGCATATCGTCCGCGCAGCTAATCGTCTAGCTGTTCTACCAAATCCAGACCCGCTAAGTCATCTTGAAACCACGGAAACCACATGCACTGATTAATGCGCACTTGTAAACCACGCTACATTGTTTACATTCACAAGTGTCAATCACGGATCAAGATAAACAAACACACGCCCACACGCACCCACATATACACACACACACATGATAACAGGCAGATAGGAGATAAGCATTGCGTCAGGAGTACACGATTAGTTTTGAATTCACATTTGCATGAAATTTAAAGAAGTTCCTTCTTTGGTGGCCGGGAATGTGGGAATTAGAATAATTATATAATCTTGCCTGCATTTGAACTACAGGATTTAATATTACAATTTTCGAGCATGCATTTAAATTTCACGAATTAAACAGTAGACAATTAAGGATTAAGATTAGGACTACTCGACTGTTATACACTTACACGAACTACTCGAATTACATGTAAATCATTATGGACAAACGAATACACAGTTGCAAACCGACCAGCGATACGAGTGCACACAGTCTCACTTCAATCCTCAAAATATATCACAACCACCCCCTTTCGTGAACATTTTCACATAACTGTATTAGTTTCGATAACACAATCTCAGCTCGTTAGGAACAGTTTGTCTGTAAGCAACACTTATTGCACCACACGTAACTGTTTCCCATGCCATTGGATAATTGTGTCCAATCGCTTAATTGTTCCTACAATTACTCACATGTATGCAGCGGATAGATAATGAAGCTATTCGCAGTACTGCAACAGTTGCAGATGTTTCGATCGCCTATCCATAAGTTATGACGAGAATAAACTGTTGCTTCCATCCTATCACAACAATATAATCAGAACCAGAAAGAAAACCCTTGGGAGAACTTGTTGCCATTTGCTCATTGAGTAGTGGATTAGTTAGCTGCGAAAGGATTACGCGTGCGGCAAAATACACACATTTTAAGGAACATTTTTGGTGAAGCAGATCACAGTTATACAATGGCAACCCGTGGAAGCTTTCGTGAGCTTTTGAAGCCGTTGATATTTTACTCGAAACTAATGGGTGTGGAAATGTGGACGGCTCCGGGAAAATTTCTGCCAGCATCGTGCTATTTATCGGTTCAAATGGCTATTTACCTTATCAGCACTGGATTCACGGTAGCCAAGTACAGGCATGATCCACTGCACATGATGAAAGTTCTCGTTACGCTAGGTACGGCGTTGCAGGTACGTACGGTACGCGGTGCAGTAAGTGTGTGATGTTTGTGAGATTTCTTTTGCAGCTTTATGTAAAATTTTTCGTAGCTCTTACAAAGGGGCACGATGTGAAGCGGCTAACCGAGAAAATAGAGCTCGAAGTGCTGGAGCGATATCAGAACGGAACGAAGGAAGAAATCGCAGTACTCGAGCGAACTGGTCGCTACCTTTGGATCATCTTTCGAATTATGCGCCCAGTATGTTCAAGTACTGCGGTTGCGTTTATGTTGTATCCATTATTTGCTTATTTCACGACGGGCGAGAGAGTACCATTTTTGTTGTACGAGCTACCGTACTACGATTGCAGCACTATTCCAGGATACGTATTGAATATGTTGTTCCAGCTGAATCTCATCATAAACGGTGTGATGGGGTTCATACTGGCCGACTTCTCATACGTGATGATTGTAATGTACGCAATGACAGCGGCAGATATATTTATGGTGCATCTTGTTGAGCTAGAAATCTTGTTAAATGAACCTTTGAAGGATAGAACAAAGAGTTCGGAAGTACGCGAAATGTGGGTACAGTGCATTTACGATCATCAGCTGACAACCCGGTGAGTATTTCATCGTCAGCACGTACTGTAACTGAATTCTGTGTACGATGAAGTGTGTTTTGTGTTATTTTTATCCTTTTGAACATCACCGAAGACCTATTTGGACTCCAATGCCTAGCACAAGTAGTGTTGGGAGTTTTTACTATATGCGATTGTATGCTGCTGGTAACGTTGGTAAGTCCATGTTAAGTCATTGGTAAATCGATGGACTGTTAGAGTTTTTGGGGAGTTGGTTTCCGTTACGATGAAGCCACGGTAGATTTGAAATTGCAGCAGATTTATTTTAAGACAAGGCCATAGTCTTTTTTCAATTGATCAACCAGATATTGGAGGGATGTTGATATGATTCGTATCACAACAGTAAAAACTCCATTTTTGATATGGAATCTATACTTTTCAGACGGATTGGTATCCTACGTACTGTTTTTTCTTGGTTATGTTTACGGAACTTTCAATATATTTTATGGTTGGAAATTTTGTAGAACATAAGGTAAGTTTAAAATTTCTTACGCTAGGCACGTAGTTAATCAAGGAGTATGTGTTGTGTTTCGTAGATTGATGAAATGTACAACAAAGTGATCTCGATGCCATGGTATAAGCTACCGGTAAAGGAGCAGAAAGAGTTTTGCTTTCTGATGGCCAGACAACAGTGTCCCATGATGTTGACAGCGTATGGATTTCATCCAATGAACTTTGAAGCGTACATGAGCGTGAGTAATGTTACGTTACGAATTTCGTGGATGGCATCGCTTAGAGAAAGCTGAATTCTATCTGGCATTCGATTATAGGTGTTGAGAGGCCTGTACCAGTTTTTCGTAATGATCTTGCAGTACGTTGGATAAAGCATCACATCAATGAAAGAACATCTTTAGGAAAACTTGAAACTTGAAGAAATCTTCAAGTGATAGATCTGGAGAAGGAAGGTAATGTTTGTTAGCTGAGCACCATTCAATTTGTATGTGACACCTTTAAATATTACTACATTTTTTTCATAGAAGTAGGCAGGTATCACCAAAAGTAAGTGGTCAGTTTAATTAAGGGAGCGCATAGCCTGAGCATTGTGTATGAAATTCTTCTTTTCCTTGTCTACAATGTACCATTTATCATGTCTCGGCTTAAGAGCAACAAATAACCGAACATTATCCTACGATGGGTCTGACTAGACTGCAGCATCGACCATTTAGACACATATATACACATAAGGTCTTTCATTTGAAATACTACCCGATTGATTATTTAACACAAACCTTGATAGAGTTTAATAAACACCAATTCTTAAACCGCAAATCAGCATTTTATAATGTTGACCAGTATCGATATGGATTCTGTGGCACCAATGTATATTATTCCTCTGCATATATAACAAAGCGGATGTTAGTTGCTTTCCAGTGGGACCCCAAAGCTGCCAGTAGACCGACTGAATAAACATAGTCCGTACATAATTCGAATGGCGGTCCGGTGTCCGAAGCAAAAACGGTGCCGGTCTTCACATGGCAGGACCAGGGTTCAAATCCCATCAAGATTTTCTACCGCCTCCCCGAAAGCAGGGTTGACTACTTTGCTACGGGTGAAATCAAGTCACAGAAAGCCAGAAATGGCAGGCCGAGATCTCTCGAGGTTTTAGTGCCAAGGAAGAAGAAGAAGTACACAATTCGATACTTCCGATTGAATTGAATTGAATGAATTGATTAATTGCAGGATTAAGTTGGTAAGGCTTAGTCGTTTGAATTTTTTCAGAAGTGTATTATGCGATATGCTCCAATCCAAACCTTCAGATCGGAAAACATGCATCTTATCTGTAGCTTACGATCCATACTACTCTTCTTCTTTTGTTTGGTCGGATGACCTTCGTGATCACGCCGGCTATGCAATGATATACCTGATTTATTGATGTCAAGTAGTTGTATAGTCAGTCCTCACTGCGGGGGAATGTTCCGGATGAGATTTGATTCCAGGTGCTTTCGTGTGGAGATCAGCGTTGCTATCGTAATTCTTTTTTAATCCTTTATTTATAGAGGCTTTGGGTCATCCGCCTCTTCTCGCTACCGTCTCTGCCTGTTGTACGTGCTTTAGACCCAAAGAAATAGGATTGTAGTTTATTAATTACTTAACGATGGAAGTCTCATGCTTTTTGCATGCCTAATGCTCTCTGTTTGACTATGGCAGACCGCATTTCGGCCACCAATAAGGAATATTTTGATTTATTTTATCAAACAACTAACTGACTAACTGATAAAATGATTGTCTCGGTTGGATATTGCAATGGCGCTGATTTATTTATTTATTTATTTATTTATTAATTATTACGGACTGATGCCGTATTGTCACCACCGCATGTGGTGACTGTGAAATATATTCACGAAAAAAAAACAATTAACAAAATTAACTAGGCATTTCCTCCTAGTTATTTGCCATATCCCGGGCATGCTCGGTTGTGACGGATGATGGGTGGTTGTTGTCCATTTCTATTGGGTGGGTGTGTGTGTGTTGTAGGATTTTTGGTCCGGATCTATTGCTGTGGCTATGGCTTCGATGGGGGTTGGTTCGCTCCGGTTGACTATTGAAGTGTGTGATGTGGGTCTGGACTGAAACAAACAAGCACAGTTATTTGGACAGTACAAACATGAATTTTTCTGCGTGCAATGTTCCCCAAGTAGCCCAGCCATGACACAGTCTATGATCGACCAAGTCAACATAGGACTCAAAAGCGGCAATGGCGCTGATGATAGGATTATAATCGACGCAATTGAGATCTAGTTTTGAGGCTCCGTACTTGATCAATTCACTCTGAGCACCAATAATTATTAGAAATAGTGGTTGGTAACCATTTTTTTTTTGTTAACGGGGAGGGAACCTTCAAAAGGTACCCATATCAAGAATCCGGTCGCAGCTGAATAAGACCCTTTGAGCTGGGTTATGTGGGATTCATCGTGACACTTTCGATGTCCGATGTCTATCCACTAAACCACTTCTCGACCTGATCGGAGTCCTGCCGACTCGCAGATGTGCGTGGTACTTTATGCAGGTTCGTTTGTGCGATGTATCTGTGCTGTTGCTTCTGCGTCGTCCTTGCTTGATGTTTCTGCTGCTGTTGCTGCTGCAGCGTGGCTTCTTTTGGGTGCTGCTGCGCCAATCCACCGGTAGGTGGCCGCCGCTTTCGGGTGGATTGCTCATGCTGCTGCCATGGCTACTCCATAGCTCAGCCCCGCTTGCTGTTGTCGTTGCCCCGCTTGCTCGTTGTTCTGTCGTCGTCGTTGCTGCTGTCATCGTTTTGGAGGCGAAGGTGGACGTTCCTTCGCTGGATTCCACCTCACTTGGAGGGTTTTGAAGATGGTCCGCGCGGCTGTCCTGACTGCTTCCCATGTGGCGCGGTTGGCACACATTTCCGCTGCAAGATTTTTCATCGTAAGGCGAGTGGTGCGCTGCTGCTGCATCTCGTGCTGTGTCCGAGCGAACCGTGGACAGTGGAACGTTACGTGCTCGACGTCCTCCACGGTGTTTTCACACACCGGGAAGTTTGGCAAGCAGTCCAGGATGCCTTTGTCGACGAAAAAGCTCCGGAGAAACCTGTGCCCTGTAAAGAGTTGGGTGATAAGGAATTCAATTTCTCCGCGCTTTATGACATACCCAAAACGATATACCAGCCTTTTCGTCGTGGTAGCGTATGTTCTCTTGTAGGAGAAGAACTAGCGGAATGGTGCCTGCAACCACAAAGGCGGCGTCCTAGGAAACAGTTTGGAGGGCGAGACAGGAGTACTTGGAGTAAGCCTGTGCGGTGCGTCCTCTGGATGGTAGTGCGATGGGTGTCCCTCTGTAGAAGCTTCCATCTCCACGCCGAGGCTGCGTAACGGACGATGCTGTTCCCGATGTTTACCAGAGGCTTCCCTCTGCTGATGATGTCTGCGCGCGTCCTGAACAGCTCCAGACGAAGAAGGTCGTCATATATGACGTACCTTAGTGTTGGCCCTAGGATCGAACCCTGCAGAACAATAGCCGACACCGGTTGCGAGATCATTCCTTCATCTGTCTCGAAGTGGAGCGTGCGATTGGTGAAGTAGTTCCGCACCATCGCCTGGAGGTTCCGTGGCGTGTTCCTTCTCTGCAGAGCTTCCCCGATCGCTGTCTGTTGATGGCGCCCATGGCAGAGCGTCCCTTCCGAAATCCGTACTGCGAATCAGACAAACTCAGATGCAGTCGGATCCAGATGCTCCGTGAGTCTACGCTGTATAAGCCGTTCCAGCACACTCACAGATTGGACGGTACGCTGATGGTTTCCCGGGTGGTTTCCCTGCCTTGGAGAACAGCACTAACCGTTGCCTCTTCCATGCATCGGGGAAGTAAACGGAGTCTATGTAGTGGTGGTTGGTAACCATCAAGTAGCAATGTATGCTTCTCTGGTAAAAGCTGTTGTACTTAAATTATTGTTAATTATTGTATTGTATTGTATTAACATCATGGTACTGGTACTATATTAGTTTCGATAATACAGTCTCAGCTCGTTAGCAACAGTTTATCTATAAGCAAACACTTATTGCACAACACGTAGCTGTTTCCCATGCCATTGGATAATTGTGTCCAATCACTTAATTGTTCCTACAATTACTCACATGTATGCAGCGGATGGATAATGAAGCTATTCGCAGTACTGCTACAGTTGCAGATGTTTCGATCGCCTATCCATAAGTTATGACGAGAATAAACTGTTGCTTCCATCCGATCACAACAATATAACCAGAACCAGAAAGAAAACCCTTGGGAGAACTTGTTGCCATTTGTTCATTGAGTAGTGGATTAGTTAGTTGTGAAAGGATTACGCGTGTAGCAAAATAGACCTATATTTGGAACATTTTAGGTGAAGCAGATCACAGTTATACAATGGCAACCCGTGGAAGCTTTCGTGAGCTTTTGAAGCCGTTGATATTTTACTCGAAACTAATGGGTGTGGAAATGTGGACGGCTCCGGGCAAATTTCTGCCAGCATCGTGCTATTTATCGGTTCAAATGGCTATTTATCTTATCAGCACTGGATTTACGGTAGCCAAGTACAGGCACGATCCACTGCACATGATGAAAGTTCTCGTTACGCTAGGTACGGCGTTGCAGGTACGTACGGTACAAGGTGCAGTAAGTGTGTGATATTTGTGAGATTTCTTTTGCAGCTTTATGTAAAATTTTTCGTAGCTCTTACAAAGGGGCACGATGTGAAGCGGCTAACCGAGAAAATAGAGCTCGAAGTGCTGGAGCGATATCAGAACGGAACGAAGGAAGAAATGGCAGTACTCGAACGAACTGGTCGCTACCTTTGGATCATCTTTCGAATTATGCGCCCAGTATGTTCAAGTACTGCGGCTGCGTTTATGTTGTATCCATTATTTGCTTATTTCACGACGGGCGAGAGAGTACCATTTTTGTTGTACGAGCTACCGTACTACGATTGCAGCACTATTCCAGGATACGTATTGAATATGTTGTTCCAGCTGAATCTCATCATAAACGGTGTGATGGGGGTCATATTGGCCGACTTTTTATACTTGTTGATTGCAATGTACGCAATGACAGCGGCAGACATATTTATGGTGCATCTTGATAAACTGGAATTCAGGTTAATCGATCCTTTGAAAGATAACAAAAAAAGATCAGATGTCCGAGAAATGTGGGTACAGTGCATGTACGATCATCAGCTGACAACCAGGTAAGTATTACATTGTAAGTTCGTTCTTTAGTGAATTCTTTTTAAGATGAATTGTTACCTTCAGCCTGTTGAGCATCGCTGAAGACATCTTAGGACTCCAATGTCTAGCGCAAGTAATGTTGGGAGTGTTTACTATATGCGATTGTATGCTGCTAGTAACGTTGGTAAGTCCATGTTAAGTCGTTGGTAAATCGATGGACTGTTAGAGTTTTTTGGGGACTTGGTTTCCGTTACGATGGAGCCACGGTAGATTTGAAATTGCAGCAGATTTATTTTAAGACAAGGCCATAGTCTTTTTTCAATTGATTAACCAGATATTGGAGGGATGTTGATATGATTCTTATCACAACAGTAAAAACTCCATTTTTGATATGGAATCTATACTTTTCAGACGGATTGGTATCCTACGTACTGTTTTTTCTTGGTTATGTTTACGGAACTTTCAATATATTTTATTGTTGGAAATTTTGTAGAACTTAAGGTAAGCTCAAAATTTTGTTTGTGAGGTCTGTAGATGCTAAAATAGTACTTGTTGTGTTTCGTAGATTGATGAAATGTACAACAAAGTGATCTCGATGCCATGGTATAAGCTACCGGTAAAGGAGCAGAAAGAGTTTTGCTTCCTGATGGCCAGACAACAGCGTCCCATGATGTTGACAGCGTATGGATTTCATCCAATGAACTTTGAAGCGTACATGAGCGTGAGTATTGTTGCGTTTGTACTAAACGACAGCATTTTTATTGGATAGGCTGTATTATGTGTTCTGAGTACATTCTCATGTAAGCTAACGCAAACTGTGTTACGACAAGATCTCGAATGCTTTTGAATTTGCTTGGTCATACAAATGTGCTGCTTTGCAAACATTTTAAGAGCAACATGATCACTGTTTTTACCTGATTGAACTAATTTATACCTATTTAACCAAATATAAATCATAAAAAATTGTTACCTTAATCTTTTTATTACCCAAGAATATGCAGATGCTTCATTGGCCAAAGCTAATTTCGTTCATTCACTTACGGTCTTAAAGCCTTGATTGACAGCACGGTTTGCGTTCGCTTGTAATGTAATCAGTGGAATGTAATCAGCGCTTTGTTCATCTTACTTAATGTTCGATTATAGGTTTTGAAAGGTCTGTACCAGTTTTTCGTTATGCTCACGCAGTACGTTGGATAAGGCATGAAAAGTAAGGACTGACAAAACTGAAACAACATTTCTCTTTCGTGGCACGAGCACTCCTAGTTGCATAAATTGATATTTCCCTTAGTTCACCAGTTGAGCACATGGTTAAGCAATGCTGTTACGACAATTGAGAGACAACGATAAATACAAAACATCTATAAATTAAAGCGTGCGGTTACAATTCATGGTTGATCACAGCGGTTGAAAATCTATGCCCAGACTATGCAAAAGGGCAGTTCGTAGAACAATTCACCTCATCGCTTACCACTTACCGCAGTAACGCTTAGCGTATGTGACCGTGGACGCTTGGTAAATTGTAGAACTAATTCAATTATCAGCTATTCTAAGTGTGTTTTTACGATACCGGTGGGCTACCGCACCGGTCGAAAAGCGTTGAGTTTTAGTTCGGAAATGTTGATCGGTGATGGTGGGTGTCCGTTTACTGCCCCAGTGTTTTCGTTCTTAATAAGCGGGCTTTGTTGTTGTTGTCGAGCGTTGGGTGAGGTGCACCTGCTGGATTTGCTGGAACTGTTAATGGATCGTGAAACGCCAACCGTACCGAGCTGGTGCCATCAGTCTATGCTAGCCCACGCCGACTCTACCACAACGACGGACGGGGAAACGATGGACGAGCGCCGGAAATCCCCGAGAGCACGCGGTGCCGGTCGGACGCGAATGGAGGCGGCCGTCACGGTGCATGCACCGTGGGCAAGTGAAGATTCGGACGGTGAAGAGAGTGATTGCCATGACCAACGGGCACCATCGGTCAAGGGTCGGCCCAGTTCGCCCAGACCACCTACGCCCGCCGACGAAGGGCCCGATGCAGTGCAACGATACGTCCGGCTGCAGGAAGAGCACGTCGAAGCGTCCGTTGTAGTGCTAACGAACGGGATCGGTTCGACGCGAGCGGCCCCAGTGCTGGAATCATTGCCCAAGGGCGGTGGGAAATTGACTTTTAATCTAACCCCGGAGCAGCTAGGTGTGCGAAACACGGCGGAACGCACGACCCGTGCCAGGAAGTGCATGGCCGCCGGGGACTACCTTCTTTCGCCCGGGCAAATGAGCGCACACACGGCCAGTCCCACCGTGGAGGAAAGTCCGCGAAAGAGTAGCCTCCGGCGCAGCTCGGCGTACAGCAATCAATCGGAGATGGATAAGCAGCTCGCCCTGGAACAGCATCCGGATCCACTTCCGGCCGGCTGCTCAGGGCTAGCGTACGAAGACCGTCCAGGACCGGGGGCGGCTGCGGCGGCGGCGTCCAGCAGCGCTACCGGCACGGTGAAGATGATGCTGATGATGATACCGTCCGAAAGTGCTCGCCCGGAGGATGTCGATGGATCGAGGGGTTCGCTCAGCTCGAGGGCATCGATGGGTGGCCCACGAAGGACACAACATAAATTTGACGAGATATCGTGAGTACCTAGTGGGACGCGGTCGTTTACTGGCCGGTTCGACGATGTTTACCTACCCCACCGTTATGCCACTGTACGTCCGTTTTTATTTTCGCATGAAACTCCCTTCACCGGCAACTAACCTTGCGATGGTACCTTGATGGCAGCACAATCTACGACCACTTTCCGACCGAGTTTCTGCCCGAGAAGTTCCGGTGCGGGCTGTGCCAGAAGCTGATGCGAGAGCCACGTGTGCTGGACTGTCTGCACACGTTTTGCCGGCCATGCCTGGAACGGGCAGCAGCAGCAGCAGCGGCGTCGGTCACGCACGGTCAGGACAGTGCACTGTTCTGGCAGCGCGTCAACGAAAGTGCCAGCTTCGATTGGGACCGTAAGTTGAGGGGCCGTTCAAAAGGCCAAACCTCAGGGTATGTGTTTGTGTGTGTTTGTGCGTGTTTTTGTTCGTGTGATGCGCCTCCGTTCGTTGGCTGTGTACGACTTCGATAAGCAAAGATTTATTGGGGCCACATGTGGGGCACGTTTTGCGTTTGCCATCTGTAGGGCTTCGGTCGAAGCACTTGTCTCGATGTGACAGGGGGTGTGTTTTGTTGTGTTTGCTGTAACGCGCTTTGTTGCTTTAAGCGTGGCTAAACTATCGCTCAGTATAGCATAAACAAATAATTGAAGGGTTTTGTGTGGTGTGATTGCGCGTAAATAGTGACCGTGATATGTTTTAGCGTGATTTGTCGGATACAATTAGTTTGCTTGTGTGTCAGTGTGTATTGCTAAGTGTGATTAAATCGTTAATTTCTTTTTTTTCTTGTTTCGATTAATTGTTTGTTTTGAGTAGTGTGATGTGTAGCTTACAAAACATAAGCTTTCATACAAAGGTAAAGAGAACATTCTATTAAAATAGTCAGATGAGAAGCCGAAGAAATAATTGAAGTAGTATCATACATGTAACAATGCTGTTATTCCTATTTAATTAGGGTTAATTTCAAACCCTTTAATTGTTGAATGCCATAATAACATAAAATATAGCTTTGACATTAAGAGGGACCAGTCTAAAGAAAGCCGTTATGACCGCTGTGTTTATGACCATTTCTAGACCTCGAAATTCATCTTGTATTCTGCAATGCTCTAATCAAAATACAAAACAGCTCTCTAATGAATAATGTCTGCCTTTTCTGGATGACCAAACTAAACAATCCCACTTAGTTGGATAGTAAGTCCTCACTACGAGTGTACATGGCCTGGATTTGAACTGCGATCAGTTATTTTAAGACAATATAGCTCTCTTAAAACTAAAACTAGTCAGTCTGTCGAGCACCGTTAAGACTATTTCTTAAAACCCATTTGTAGATTTCATTACAGCCTTAAGGGAGAAACCGACCCTGGTACAACGTGGTATCTTGAAATATAATAAAGTATCGCAGCTATCTTCTGGAAAGTGCTTCAGTTTTGGACCATAAATTTATTAAAAGAATTGAACAAACAATGCTGTTATATCATGTTAGTTGTTTAACTGAAATATCAAAATGGCTGACAAAAATTGAAAGAGCTTTAAATATCTTTCAGCTCATTTGAAATAACAAGAGTAAGGCTCTGACCCCTTTTATTAAACTTTAAATTCTTTGTGAGACAAATAAAAATACTATATTATTAGCAAATAATTGTAAATGCAACACATGACCTCACGCAAAAGCATTTAAGTTTAGTAGCAGCACTGAAAGGACTTAAATGATTGAACTTATGATTTTTGGGCGAATCATTTTTTTACGAATAATAAATTTGTTTTAGCTTCATATATCTTTGATAAAACTTTATTAAATCTTGTTTGATACTAAGCAGCATAGCATGTTTCGTGCGGGATCTCATCATAACCTTTGAAAGTTGGCAAATAAATTATTTGTATCAATTAAAAAAAAAAAACATCCTAGACATTGTTGCTGCTTTTGTTGTAGTTTTTTTCTACAGGTATTTGACAAGTATTTTAATGTTGTTTTGAGATAAATACACACCTGCTGTTACAGTTCTCAATACCGTTAATACCGCTGAGTTCTCGATACCGCCATCCTGGAGAATGCATTAACCCCAATCTGACAGTTTGAGCCTATCACGCCCATTCTGTTCGAAGGTTATTAACACTGAATCTTGTTTTTTTCGTTGTAAATTAGCTGAAACCAGTGAAAAAGATGTGGAAGATGGTAAAGCGGAAAACCATAGTGGTCCCTCACTGTTTGGCACCGTCGGAGAGTCACGTTTCGACCAGCTGCGCGCCTCGTTTCAGAGTTTTCGTGAGCAAAACTGTTTGCGATCGCCGGTAAAGTCAGACAAGGTAATTATTTTCATCTTGATCAGTGTGTGTGCGTATGTGTGTGTGTGATTTTTTGCGATGTTACCAAAATGTAGTAAATCAATAGCGTTTTGCTGGGATTTAGTTTCAAAAGCAATCACTCGCAGTTGTTAAGAAGTAGAACGCGAAAAAGGCGCAAAAAACGAAAGCCATCCTTACCCAAAGTACGAGTCACGTCTGGTCCAAGCGGTACAAGACTATCCCGAAACGGGCATAGTGATCGTGTAACGCGCAGCGTACAGTTTAAAGCTCATCCGCACAAAATGAATAGCTCTCAATTTGCGCTACATTTTATGCGGTGTCGCGTCGTGCAAAAGCAAGCAAAGATGACACACATTCTGGTGAACACATCTTGCTGGAGAGGGCCTGGTACCTTGCAGGTGTCATCGTTACCAGGCACATCCTTCAAAAGCATATTTCCAAAGCAGAACCGTGCCGGAGAGCGATCGGCGAGTTTTTACGTCCCATGCATGTATCCCTACTTCATCTCTCGCTCACCCCAGCCTGTTTGCTCTTACCACTTGCAGAGCCGGGACAAAGTTAAGGCCAAGGTAATATATGGTGACAGGGAAAAAGTTCTCGTCTGTCCCACCTGTAACCATCCGACGGAGCTGCCGGCCGGACCGGGTGGTGTTGGCCAACTGCCGCAGCACTTTGTGCTGGCAAGGAAAATCGAGAACATCATTTCCCAGCATGTGTCGTCTTCGGTCTCGTCCCGGGCCGGATCGCCCACCAGCTGTGCATCATCAATCGCATTGGCGCTGTGCGAGTTATGCTCTGACGAGGTTACGGTAAGTCATACATGACGTGGGGAATATATCTGAACAAAAAAAAAAATGAAGAAGGATATCAGTTTTACACCTTGTTTGATCCCATGGTGCCATTGGACGAGGGGGAGCATTGCAAAGGGGCCGCGTTAGGTGAGGTGTTGGAGCGCGAAACGAAAACATCGGATTGGATTGGATTGGATTGGAGTGAGTGGCTTGAAAGTTTTGACATTTATCATTCAATGCATGAAGTTTTATGTGTGTCGGTGTTGTTTTTATTTGTTGCACCCATTTTCCATACGGCCAGTTTGTGGTTGTTGATCTTGGTCGCTTTTTTTTGTTGGTTGATAAATGTGCACGATAATGGTACTGCAAAACAAGTTCCAGATATTTACACGCAGTCCACCGAGCACATCGATCCAACCGAAGCATGTTTCTAGTAGATCAGATGAGATAAGGATAGGAGAGAACTAAGTGTTTGTCGGTTTGTGGGAAGAATCTAATGGAGAAACTTTTCATTGGACCAACGATTTTAAATTGCATTGATAAAATTTTCAAGTTGAATATGTTATTCATATAGTTAACCGGATGAATTATTTGTATGGGATAGGCCTTCACTCATTAATAACTGGTTTTTCAGGGTGCGCAAGTTAAAGTTGACTGGGAAAAAGATTTTTTTAAGCTAAATAAACCGTTTGAATAACTTTTCATATAAATTATAGCATACCATACTTTTTCTTCAAATCTTTGGAAGTGCATCGACAACACCCTCAGCTGGGCCCTGGCTGCTGTCTTCGGCTTGAGTCACTGCTCAGTACAGGAGTGCGTCTGTCGAACGCAATCTGATCGTCTGCTGGGTGTGTTTCTTTGATAAAACTTTCCAGTTTTCCATTTTACTTTGATTTAATTTCCCGGTGTTCAAGGAACACTACACAAACTTCATAATGTTCCGATTTGGTTTTCCGAAGTGGATCATTATATGTACATGTAAGGGGATATCTCTTTTACATTCCGTAGTTGAAATGCATGGCTCAATAAGGCCCCTCCTTATTCTACGATGTTCCACCATTTGTTACTGCCACCTAACAATCGTTCTAACGTTCTGCCGAGCCAAACACTTTGTCACTTTTTTTTGGGTGGTCCGGTGGCCGAGGCGATAACAGCGCGCACCCATACGGACTCGCCTCCTCGTACTATGGATAAAACTAAGACACAGAAAGCCAGAAATGGCTGGCCGAAACCTATCGAGGTTGTAGTGCGCAGGAAGAAGAAGAGAAACACTTCGTTTGAATTTGAATTTGTTTCCACAAATCGGGCAGGTTTCACTTGTTTCATTTAATCGACAGTTTTTCACTGTTAACACAAGTTTGAGCTTGCTCATTCTATGGATTGTTCTGAGTTAATATGAATATATCACCCTCATCTGATGAGACCATTTTGAAAAATTGAATTGAAATGAAATTTGGCCAAATTTAAGTGTTCTCTTTTTTAATTTATTATTATTTTATCAAATTTGCCTTTTGTTAAATATTAAAAAAAAAATGATTTACCTCTAACATAAAAGTGATTGCAAAAAATGGTATATCAAGCATTGTGACAATTAGAACGAATTGATAAAGAAAACTAAAAAAAATACTTTTCCAAAAACCGTCCTCAACGCGCAAATTCAACAGCAGACTTGTTTTTGCCGTTGCGAAACACTTTCCGCTTAAGCTTTATTTCATTTTCTAAACCACTAATCTTTCATCATCACTTCACTCGCCAATCCAATTTCATTGAAACGGGGTCAGCGGTCAGACGGAACCAATTTCAACCGCAATACCGGACCGCGACGCCACCGCGCACAGTGTTCGGTTCAATTTCGCTCCGTTTTCCGGTCGCAATATTTGTCACCATTTGTTTTGTGTTTGTTATGTTTTTGAAGCCCTTGTTTTTTTTTGCTTTTGCTCTACGTCGGAGCTAGCTTGAACGTACAATTTTATGGAATTATATTTCCCATCCCTTTTCCTCGCTCACCCCTTTCCAAAATCCAGCGGATCGAACGGAAAGCGCGCGAGAAGCGCAACAGTGTTTTTCTCGTGGTTCAATTTTCACGCGCCTTAGTCGAGTTAAAAACTAATTCGATTTTTCCAATTTTATTTTTTATTCCGCATCCACGCCGCACAACCGCTCCGTCCGCATCAACTGGTACGCGCGCGCAATTTCGTTCGCGACAATAAAACATAAAACAAAACAACAAATTGAAACTACTGTGCATCTGTGTTCCGGTAACTATTGGCATTGATTTCCACCAGGCAACTGCGTCCTGTCAAACGTGTGCACTGAAACTGTGCAACTTTTGTAAGGAAGCGCACAAACGGCAGCGCGGCACGTCGTCGCACGGCATTGTGCGGCTGGGCGTTGGGTTGAACGAGCTGATGAAAGTTCGGCCCCGGTGGGCGAGCGTCCCGGGAGAGCCGGAGTCGGTGCCACGCTCGATTAAATGTCCGATGCATCCGGAACATCAATTAAACCTATTCTGCACCAGTTGCCACCAGGTGATCTGTGGCGAGTGTAGCACACTGCTGCATCGGGACCACCGCTGCACGACGGTGGCACGGGCCGGCAAGGTATACGGACGCTTCGTGCGCGGTGCCATCGAGCAGACGCGTCCCCTGGAGGACTATGCGCTTCAGTCGGTCGGACGGTTGAACGATATGACCGTGCGGATCAACAGTCGGTGCGAGGCGGTCCAGCAGGAGGTGGATGCGTTTGTGGACGAGTACGTGGCAGCCCTCGAGGAGCATCGGCGTGCTTTGGCCGAGCAGATCGGTAACATCCGCCAGGCAAAGATGGAGATGATTATGGCCCAGAAGCTGGACCTTGGTAAGACGATTCGACACGGGGTTGGGCAGTAATTTGCAAAATTTGAAGATTAACCAAATCCCCGGTGTGTGTCGGGCAAGTTTGTTTCGGAGGAAAATGAAACCCCCTTCCCAGAACGTGCCAAAGACATGTGAAACTGTTGAAGCCGATACCGAGGGGAGTAGCGTGATGAAATGGCGTAAAATGAAATTGTAATTAAACAACCCATTTCGGGCTGAGGGACCGTTTTTCTGCGAAACTTTCCCTTTTCCCGAATGGAAGAAAACCGGGCGAGCAATGTGTGTGAGTGTGTGTGGGTAATGATGTACCTTTTGATGGCTCTGTTTTTGGTGAGCAACTTTTAATTGTACAACCCATTATGCAGTGCATTTGTTGTGTTTTGCGATCATGTTCGTAATTGTTGGTATCAAAACATTGGACGGTTAATTTATCATCTGTTTAATGAGTTTGTATGGTGGATTTTAAGTGTGTGAGTGTGTGGAAAAAACAAGGTGTTTTCCGAGCTTTCTTACATCCATCAGCTGTTAAGAGGTCATATATAATTAGTAAAGGGTATTTGCTGCTTCTTTTTGAGTGATACTTAAAACCTCGAGAGATTTTGGGCCAGGGCTTGATCATTACTAGATTCCTTGGTTTCGGTAAAAGCCATGGTTGGAAAGTAGCCTCCTCCTGCGTACGTTGGGAAGGTCAAGCATGAGATTCGATGCCCTGTCCGAGTATACGACTCACGCCGCTATCCTCTCGGCTACCGGACCATACCTGGGAGCTGAAAGATTAAAAGAGAGTTTTGATGTGTCACCAACTATCCTCACGGAGCTGCTATATTACCCTTGCATCCGCTAGTAGAGTGATGTTAAATGACTGTCATTCATTTATGGCAATCTAGTTTGAAAATTCTGCAATCTAGTTTTGAAAATTTATTTCATTTGACAAAATAAATGCGCCTAATGCAAGGATGAGCGTATGCCGATGGAAGGAGTCAGTACCTGTTGCACCTTTATCGATAACCGTAATGAATTTTTAATGCATCTCATTTCCCCCAGAATGTCGTTCCCAGAATGCACGGGCTGCGATCGAGTTTGCCGAAGAGCTGCTGGCGGAGGGTAGTGACGTGGAAAATCTACTGTTTGTCAGCGTACTACTGAAGCGGTTCGAGGAATGCCTCAAACCAACCCGAACGCTCGATAGCACCGTAACCGATACGGTGCAGTTTCTAGCGGACGAGGAAGCGCCCACCGTCCGTGTACAGACCGGCGTCCCATTGTTTGGCATTGTGACCACACAGAAGGCCGACCCACGGCAGAGCGGTATCGAACATTCGGCGGGCGAGCTGGCCACGCTCAAGGCACACAAGCGCGTCCAGCTGACGTTGGTCGTGCGGGACTACGAGGGTCGGCGCCTCGGGCACGGTGGCATTACCGTGCAAACCTATCTCCGATTTCGGGACGACGAAGATCACACGGTTGCAATGTCCATCGTTGATAATCGGGATGGGTCGTACGGGCTGACGTTTGTGCCGCCACGCCCCGGTGTAATGCATCTGACGCTGTTCGTCGACGGGAAGTTACTGGAGGTATGTGGGTGTGTGTGTGTGGTGGCCGTAGTCTGATACGTGCGAGTAATATGTTTGACTTGTCGCTCTACAGGAATGTCCAGTTGTGTTACGCATTCACAAGCTCCGGCCTCACTACGGTGTGTATCATTGTTGCTCGTTCTGTTCGAGCGGCGGTTCTAAGGGCGGCGGTACGTGCGCCTGTGGAAGCATCATGCCCGGAGGATATCGAGGCTGCGGTCACGGTCACGAGGGCCATCCCGGACAGCGCCACTGGTCGTGTTGCGGGAGTCTGCAGGAATACTCCGACTGTACGGTAACGGTCGGGAAGGAACAGCAGCGGAAAGCATGAAGTGCGAAGGCTGATGCGCCATCTGGCGGGAAAACTTACAACTGCGCTCTGAATGAAGGAATGTTCGGATTTCGTGTGGCGCATGTGCACATGCGTGCTGGCGGGGAAAGTTGACATGTTCGGAAAAGCTCACCCGATAGTGTTTTCTTTACACACACACAGACACTTATTAACACAGACACACCAACTTAGTTCTATTTCCCATGTCTAAAGCAGCAGAAAGCACCAGTCGAGCAACGACGTTCATTCTTTATGGACGTTTGCGATCTGGTGGCACAATTCCACCAGAACACGAGCCTTCCTGCCCGACCGACACATTGGATGCAATAAATTGTTCATTGTTCACCAGCACCGGCGTTCGTATTTGTTTTTCCAATTCGGCGTGCGGCACTCAGGCCGACAAAGCTGTACCCGCGATACGGAAAGAATTATTATCCCTCCATCCTCGAAAGCCGCAATTGCAAAACGCATTGCAATAGATTATTGAAACAAAGGGAAATAAACTATCAATCCCCTGTCCCTGTGCCGGGAATGGCTAGGCAGTTTAGAGGAACTTGTTGGCTTTGTTGCCAGCGAATGGAATGGGCGTTTTAAAATCGGGATGCCAAACAGAGTAAATACGCTAAATCAAATGAGCACTTGCAGAATTTGTTTGACCTATCAATCGGAGATGGAATGGGTGAAAGGGTGTACAAAAGTGTAATTGATTTAGTTGGTGCTAGTCAATTTTTGAAGGCATGTTTTTTTCCTGTTTACCTAGCTCGGTTTATTTAGCGCTTCGAGCATGAAATGATTGGAGTGTGATAAATAATGCCATCAGTGTACGGTACTTAGCGCACTAGCGTCGATAAATAATAGGGCAGTAGTTTGATTTAATATTTGCTCCTGCAAATGGGTAGATTAAATGTGATACACAATTCAGCTTGGGTGGGAGAGCAATTGCCGTGGGGAAAATTTTTACCCGGTCGATGGTATTTTAAGCCAAAGGTTATAGCGTGCTGGTTTATGGTGTTATCAGTAATAACAGAGGGAAATTGATTTTTGCGCAATAGTTTATTTTTCATTCACTATTAAAAGTTCACTTTTATTTGGCAAAAATCAATAGATTGTTTACACAACTAAAAGAAAAAAAACAGGATGATGCATTGTGGTCAAATGTTTTGTTCTAGCTAGGTTAAAAAGTTATTCAAAACATGAAACTGTTAATTAGATGCTACCTCGAATTGGATGATTAGAATTGAAGAGCATGTTGCTGTTTTAATTAAATTCAGGCAAAATTAATTAACTGTAAATTTCTGAACAGCTAGAAACTAGACCCGAACTCAGCTCTAGGTTTTGCATGAAAACACGTTTGACACATTGTGCAAATTAACTTTAGCAGCAGGCAACAAAAGGGAATTGCTTAGCATTATCAATTTTCCAATCATAAGCTCATGCTGACTAAAAGGGTATAATATGAACTCAAAAACGCATGTAGCTCCAAACCCGGAAAATGCTTAAAGCTGTGCTGCAATGCCTGGTGCTACATTTTCTCAGATTAGTTGGATATGAAGAGGACAACAGCAAATATACCAAGAAGACCATAAAGGACAGTTTTTTGTTGAGACTTTTATTATGTCCTTAATGTCGTTAACATTGTTAAAAGATGCATTAGTATTCCTCTTCTTTTTTGGTTCCACAACTTTGAGAGCTGTTGGTTTTTGACGTCCTTGTGGATGAGTCTCATAGTCCCATAGTAGCTGATGTTACCTAGTGTTCAAGTCTCATCTAAGCCGTTCCCCCCATGAAGAGGACTGGCCAGCCGACTATGCGGTATCAATAAGTCTAGTAAGCCTCGATAGAAAAAAAAAGTATTAAGAAGTCTTGCGTGGTCGTGACCTGCCATTTCTGGCTTTTCCTTTACTTGTTTTTACCCGTAGCTGGATAGTCAGTCCTATGTACTGTGACAGTGACGGATCAAACACCTACGGGGCTTTAGATGGAGTGAAAGTTGAGGTTTCTATCACCTAGAGCTTTGATCAAATTACCCCAACAGATCGCTAGGGCAAACTAGTCAACTTTGAAAGAAACAGCGATGTATCCTCGGTAGAACTATTAATGCGCTACCTCTTATAGCATGTAGCCGATGGGTAGCTCTAGGGGATCGCCTACTTCACTCACCATTTAATCCGCCACTGGTGCTGGAAGACGGTTCATATTGGAAATCAGATCCGAAATACCACCTTGGTCACCGGACCACTCCAATATGTGTTAGTGTTAGTGAAAATAAAACCAAACATTTGAAGAAAAGTCAAACTCTGAATTTCTACTTCACTTTTAATAAATAAAATAAAATAATCTCATCAATACATAAAAATCGAAAAAAAAAAAATCCAAATACGTCATTAAATGTGATAAATCCATTCCATAATGAGTAATTAACTTAAATCGTACCGGTGTCGTATCGAATCATTGAGTTGTTTCAACTTTATCCAATATCTCGAACAAACCTTTATTAACATGAGCGGAGATCCCTCATAAACTGGGCTAAAGTAGTTAGCGTTACATGCAATTACGTGTAAATTAGTAATCATCGATGTGAAACATTCCTTCAACCATTAACTATACAGAAATTTGAATACAGCGCGCATGTTGTACCTCCGCTCTACACCTCATATACGATGGTGCCGTTTCGGAAGCTTTTTGTGCACTATCGAATGCGGCTGATGCCGTAGATCGGTACGGAAATGATTGGGATTCCACGCGTAGGGACTAATTGATCAAATATTTCATCCCACTCACGTCTACCCGAGTCGCAAGGGTGTGCGGACCAGTAAACACCGAAAAAAAACGATTCTCTTTTTTCCTCATTTACGCTCGTCACGTTGAATGATGGTAGTTTGTTGGGGAAAAAAATAAATAAAAAATGCTCATCCTTCCCTTTGCCGGTTTTGCGGCGCTTTTGTTTTGTTTTGCACTTCCGCAATAATGTTTCCATGTTGCGTTTCTAATGTTATTTTGGCTTCGCTTTTGGACGTTCCTTCGTTTTCGTTTTAATGTAGCATAATTTATCGAACTTTGCGTACTTTGCGTACCGCTCTCCACGTGGGTTGTGGCGGTAGAGTTGAGCGGTGAGCGAGGGACGCAAATTTACCGTGTCCATTGGGAGGTTGGAAATTTATGACGCAAGCTTGTTTGCAAAGCGTGGCTGAATCGTAAGCTAAATTATTCCCAGTTTCGGGAGTGGGTCATTTTCCGGCGAATGATTTGTGGCTCAATTAGAAGAGACTGCAATTCGTCCGGTTGTTGTGTAGCTAAGGGACGCTTCCTGTTATGCTTTTAAGACGCAAAAGAGGTGGTTTTTTGTGTGGCGAATATCTTAGGAGTTGATAAAATGTCATTCGATTTGTAGTACGAGGCTGTAGTTTACATTTATTGGTGCTCCTTCCTTGAACGGCACCGATAGTTCATTTCCACAGCCTGAACACGGGAACTGATAAAAAGCAAACTGATTTGAAATGTAAAATGGAGTGGCAACTGTTTCGAGCTGACAGCTGGGAGCTGGCAGATTGACGATCAATACGCTGCACTGCACTCACAATACAATTGTACCGATTGAATGGCGTGTTTCGTAAGGGGCTTGTAAGTGTGGATTCCGGAGACAACGTCTCCTGTTCCGTCAGCGCAGCCGAGCGTTGTTAACGTACCGGTGACAGATGATGGCGTTGCGATTATGAAATTCTTCCCCCAGTCCAGCCCGAGAAACCCTTCAAAATACTACAATGCAATCAGCGATGGGCTTTCGATGCAGAAGATTTATGTGCGTCTGGATTGCGGGGAAAGGCGCGCCGAGATTGGCTTACGGTGCATACTACATCTGCTGCTGACGGCCGGAAGTTGATTTCTGCAGATGCACTGCACTGCAGTTTATTCGGCACCGGTTGTCAATTGTGCCAGCGTCTGAGAGCGTGCCCATCTCGTCTCAACCCGACCGACGGTTCGGTTGGTTGGGGTTCACTTAGGCACCCCGGGATAATGACCGGTGTGTCTTGCTCGCTGCTGACTGCTATTCTTCTTGGTGCATCAATTATTGATGATGGAGATGATGCAGACAACCGTCCACCCGGCCCGGACATCGTGAGCGATACCGTAGAGCAAACTAAGACGAGAGATCCACGAGATGGACGTACCGAGAAATGCAACAGTGTATATGCATCGTTGGGCTAACGGTGACTGCATGGCTCGATGCCATTAGCATAAACACACCGGACCTTGGCGGTATGTAATATTCAAATCACCGATGATTGCCCTGCGACAGATGGGATGGCCCTCCGAGCTGCTCGATGGATTACGCAATAAATCTTAATGTCAGGAACCCGGCTATAAAGCCATTCCATCCCTTGAGTGGGTGATTAATACATGGTATCAGATGTGATGCTTCAACCCGTTTTGCTCATTGTGAAAAAAAACATTCGCTGAAGGTATTGACGACGCTCAAGAATCTGGACAGTCGTTGAGCATTGGTTTATTTAAAGCATAAATATTTAATTTTTGGCGGAAATATTGCGGTACCTCGTAAAACATTGTTTTTCATGGCTAATGGGATCTTCACAATTACAAGCTTCTTTATTTTTTAGGGCAGTCCGATGATAAAGGTGATAACGACGCCGGTGTTTATACGGCAGGACCGGGGATCGAATACCATCGGAACCGTTCTGCCGTAGTTGGGCTAACTAGCCAACTACGAGATTTCGTTAGGTCTAGTAAGCCAATAGATTGCCGGAATGATCAATCTGACTGCGTTTAGAGAGTTTAGTGGTAGTATAAATATTTAAAGTCGTTCAATTTCAGTCTTATTCAGTGCTTGCATTTTACAGTTTAGTTTTTGAAATCAAGGTGGTGGGTTGATTTGTTAATGAATGTCAGTCTTCAGAATCTCGTCCAAATCGTCTCTTCGTGCGCATTACTGATCGTCCCTCTAAATCAGCATGAAGTTGCCAGAAAAGGCTTGTAACCTCTAGAGATTGTTATACAGTATACGTTGACTTGAACCTTTTTTTTATTTTTTGTTGTTGAACTCACAGCAGATCTAAAAGCATTATCTGTATGTGTTACATGCTTTATTGGAATTTTAGGAGAGTATAAGAAATTCTTTATTAAGTATTTTATAAATATTGTTTATTATATATAATTACTTTATAAACATAATAAAAATTAAACTTTGTTAACTTTTCATTACAGGGCACGATTAGAATATTCTAAAACTAAAGTTCCCCCTCATATGTTATCTTTCCCAGTGTTTCATTTTCACAAACTAGCCTTCTTTTATGTCAAGCTTAATACTCGTCCAAATAGTGCTTTCCTGATTGCATCATATGAAATTCATTGGATGAATATGCTTCCCCAGAAACAGCAAACACTCTCGTTCGGACACGATGCATCCGCAAACGAGCGTTCGTGTAGAAGCCTTTCGCACAATCGCGAATCATTTAAAACGATCTTCCTGGCATTTGCAATTTCGTTTTCAATCACTTTTACGCCACGTGCTTGCTTGTTCACCAAGGCCGTAGGGTTGCCTGACGGCAGCAAAGGCACGTTTTGCAAAATATGCCTCAATCTGTCGGAAAAAGCATAACCGGTGTCGGGGAAAAGTAAACCCTCAACCATAGCCGAACCTCGAAATGGAGGCGCCCGGTAGTTTTCTTCAAACTACCCGCGCTAGTTCGAACCCGCGAGCACTTGCTTGACGGTTTTGGTGCGATTGTGATGAAAAGCATGATAATGAAAATTTATTGATTTTTAAAGATAAATATTTCACCCCTGCGACTAATGAATGCATGAACGTTGGATGTACGCGTGTACGCGATGCAAAACCGTATGAAATATGCCGAGCGTTCGTATTCGGGTTCTACAGTCGCGCTAATGCTACGAGCCGGTACGGTTAGATGATAATGCGGTCGTAGGTTCAGAAGCGCGTACCGGTGCCAGGAAAATGGCATGTTGACGCTGGAGCTGGTCGCACCAAATGAGCTACCGACTGGTACGTGCGTGTGTGTGTGTGGGTGGGGGGGATGGAACCCGTGGGGGACTCACTGAGCATAGCAGATGGTGCTATGATATGCATCTCACTAAAAAGCGCACCGCAACACCGGATGAGTCTTATCATGAATATAGAAATTATCATTTTATAGCGGCCAATATTGCTCCGGGAACGGCACAGCGCTTCAGTGGTACGGCGTGTCCTAAGTTTCGGTAGCGCCACCGCCGTACCGAATCGAAGGTTGGGAGAATCGAAGCACGAGGAAATTATTGTGTGGAACAGGTGAAAGCGGTTGACGTAATGGGCCAGGTACGGCGAAGGTAGATTTGCTTAGGACGATCCAGCACAGCGAGAGTCGTCGTGCGAATGTGTGCGAAAGGGTACATTTGTCCTGGTGTGGAACATAAAGCAAGTGTTTTTCGAACACGAGCTGAAACATGGCGTCTGGGGTTATGATGAAGCATGCTTGTGTGTGAGTATTTGCTCCTGGGAAAGCAAAGGACACATACGTTGGAGAAGCAGCAGCACGAACGAGACGGAACGATGTGACTGGCTTCCTGCTAATTGAACAAACCAAATGTTAATCTATTATGTGCATGTTTGATACTAAACCCATGCTCGCTAGCCAAAGTTTATGTTGCCAGATCAGTTTAAAGGATACTGTAGCGGTCCCGGCACTCGAGCGGCTATTCGCATCCCGCTCTCTCACGATCCACGTCCAGTATTGTTCATAGGTATTGTTAGCTGTACCAAGAGGCGGTGTGTTTGGCAAGCTGAGTGTGAGCCAGTCTTCAACGATTGGCCACAGTTTAGTTTTCCGCCAGCGTTTCAACCGGTGTCTCGGAAACTCGGAAGCATGGGAACTGCCGTGGGAAACTGTGTGTTTTTCTCGCTCTGACCTTCCATCCGGTCTGGTTTAGAAAGTGGCATCCGATGTTCCCGGAAGCCATTGTCGTTCAATAGCCACCCGGGGATGGGGGACGTCTCTGTGCTCTGTGCGTGCTTGCGTGCGTTCGATCGTGGGAAAACCCGGTGCGACCGACCATGCTTGCTTCCATTGTTTGAGGTGATTGTTGGTTTATTAATGGTATTTGTTTCCGTCCTATCTATCCTCGGTCCGGGTGCTCGGTTTAAAGGGAGTGGGTCTTGAGGTAAGCGCACACTGCGTGCGTAAAGATCAATGAGCAGACCAAAAGTGCAAATTATCGATAATTGTGCGTACCGTCATGTGAATTGATCACCTTCTATCGAGCTTTGGCAGAGTTAGACGGGGAATACAATAAGAATTTATTTTAGGTATGCAAACAATGAGGTAGCTGTGATTAATGGTGAGGTAATCTGTGAGTTAAATTATATTGATTGATTCGTGTGAAAATAGATTTGAAGTTGCTGAAAATCTGAAAAAAATCTGAAATACGTTTATCAGATAGACTACATAAAGGAATCCAAAGCAGTTAGACTTTTGTATAGAAATGGTGGAAAATTGGATGTTCTGGAAATAAAACAATAATAAAGATTATAGGCCCAAATCGTCCAAACAATATTTGATCTACTGTTTTTTTTTACTCAACGGCTCAAAATGTCTTGGCCTGCCATTGCTGACATCCCTGGCTAAATTAGGGGAGATGCTCCGGGCGGGATGCGATACCTGGTCATTCCGTTTGGAGTCTAGCGCTGCTGTAGTCTCAATCACGGATGGCTTCGGAATAAAATCTACAACAGTTTTTAGAAATTGACAACAATTTAAAAAAAGGAGCTGTGTTCCTGACACTACCACACGACAAATTGGACTTCCAGGAAACGAACCTAACAAGAAAACAAACGATTCGTTTTTGACTCTGGCTGCTGCTCCAGTAGGAATGTCTCACGACAGCAGGAACTGTATGTGAGCTGCAACAAACTACCATTTTATGATTTTGCTAGGGCTTGCTGACTGCACACGACATTATATTCCCCAAACATGTAATTGGAAGTCTTGTTCCTAAATTCAACCGTATCTCCATGTTGGTCAACAAATCTTATACATTAAATTACAAATTCTTTACACCTAAATACAACGTGTTGTGCCCTGACAGTTAACGCCGAAACGAGCTACCAGCACTGCTTTCAATTCAATTACAAGAAACCCAAAAGCGAACACCATTTAATGTGAGTTTGCTGGTAAGACGTTGTCTTGCCGGCATGGCTGTTCGCTGCTCGCATTGCTCGTATCGTGCTGCACGGCGCACCAACACAATAAAGCACCCGCTGCTATTTTACACTGTCGCACATCCTAAAAATTGCTGTTGTGTGCCGTAAAGTTTGTCCCACACAACCGGCCCAACTTCGAACTGTTGAATGTACCGGAAGCTTCGGCGCTCGGTGGCGGACTCGTTGAAGACCCTTCTGCCAGAAGATTCGTCCGAAATATCCCGCGGTTTGGCCTCTAAACACACATCAGGGAGTGTCAAAGTCACCGGGACACAAAACTGCAACAGCGCGGCATTGTCCATCGGTTTCTGCCTGCCGACTTTGTCACAACCCTTGGACTGTGGTTCGGGGGTTTTTTTTGTTTGTTTTGTTGTTGCACGGACGCGGTCAGGCAGCTGTGGAAAGCATTCTGCTCGGTGCTCGGATGCTAATTCCCATTGCTACCATTTTCCCGGGTGTGCACTAATTGTTATGCTTTGCACTTGCTTTATGTGCAGGACATGCAATGCATCGGTATAAAGCAGGGTTCTGGCATCCCATCCAGCACCACTACCGGTCCAGTAAAGCACACAAATATAAACACTAAAGCGTCTCCGGGCCTTTCCCTTGGTTAATGTTGCACGGGTACGGTTGAAAGCAGGTGTCCAGGTGGTGTAGCGTTTGCCGGAGCGAACGTTTTGTCCCGTTTCTGCAACACCGTACGTGTCGGTGGAATTTGGCTATCTTTTGTGTGGGGTTTGGTTTGTGAAGGTGGGACATAAACTTCTGGCCAGGAATGTACCGAGGGTCAGTAGCGTGAGTGAAGCGAGCATTGAATTTATTATGCAGTGCAGCATTTATTTTACTTTCATCTCCTCGTTTTCCGGAACTGGCACTGAAAGTTGTCCCTGTGCCCGAGTTTGCTCCCGGGACTGTCCGGGTATTTAAGTTCTTGTATATGCAATTCAATTTCAAGCCTTTTCAAAACCACTTACTGCATTTAATATTGAAACGGTTGTCCATCGGTAGCTTCAAGGAAGGTTCCATTCAAATATTTCCGATAAATTGTGCCGATCGTAGCATAACGATATACATGCCAGTACATACCTATTGCTCTTGGGCCAATGAAGAATAGAACTTGTGGGAAGTGCAATTGAAGTACCGAACACAGCAATTTGTTAATTAATTCTTTGTGAAATTTAAACCACAACAACAGCTCGAGAAACTCGAGTTCGGTTTAAAATTTTCCCGAACCAAACCGGGACCGGGTATCGGAAAGCAGGTCAATCGAACCATCATGTTGTTTCAGTTTCGGCAGGTTTCAACCAAACATTCACCAATATTCATCGTATCCAGAAATGGATTGAGCTTCCATCCTACCGTCAGCGTTTTCTCCTGCACCGTACAACGAATCGAATTCATGCACACCCAAACACACATACGCCGGCACAATATTCATTGCATTATATTTGATTGTTGATTGGATCCGGTAGCTTCAGCGTTAGTCGGGGTAGGGAAAATCTCGCACCATCCGTTCCAAGAAACTTTCGTGTGCCTGTTCGAAACCAGCGTGCAGCATGATGACAGGGCAATGTCTTTCTCGGTGGCAATCCTCAGCCCGGACGGTACGCCTTCAAACACCGGAGTGCAATTTAAATCTAGTGCAAGTTGCATTAAGCGATGGCAAAGAGCAAGTACGATTGCGGTTAAATTATGTTTCTATCATCGAGTTCAGGTTACCCTCGCCCCCACCCCGCATACATCCGAGAACCGCCACAATTGGCAGTGGTAAAGTTGAAAGGTGGTCAGCGAGTGAAAAGAAAACAAGTTAAACAATTTATACAGAATCAATCTTGCCGGTGCAAAACGGCCGGCCCGTCGGAGTTGCACGCCGGGGAAAATAATTTATTTTGTTTGCCGTTTGCGGATATTGGACCCGAGTCGACCGATTCTATATTCATTAGTGCCAATCGGTGATAACCGCTTTTCCGGGGCAAAGAGGAAAGCAGCTGTGCAGAGTTGTCGAGATTGGATAAAAAAAAAACCGGATGGAAAGCAATGGCATGATAGGTGGTTCGGGGGCTCGGGGGTTCGGGGCTCTAATGCTTACGCTAACTACAGTACGGATAGTTTTTCGGTGCATTTGTATGTGAAGTGTTTGTGTCGGTTGGTGCTGTTTCATTTCATGGTGTTCATGGAGTGGTTTAATTTGGCTAGGTGTGCGGTGCGACTAATGACGGTGGAATCGAGTGGGTTTCGGAAATGGGGGGGCAGGTTTTTGGCAATAATGTGGAGTGTGGGTATTTATTAAGTTTATTCAAATCAACAATAGTGAATCGGGCATTCTGGGAACGGGTACTCGACAACAGGCAGGAGCCGGAACGGAGACCGAAGTCGTGCGTTGATTATGCAATGTTTGCCGTTCAATCAGATAATCATCGGACGGGCCGTAGAATATCAATTTCCCCGCACAATTTGGGTTGGGTGCGTAATTATAAACCATCTCTGTGTGTAGGTTTGCTGTTGATTTGTGACAATGATCCGATCTGTAACCAACGCTGTGTCAACGTGGATAATGGATGGAGGAGGTTGTGCGTTTGCTGCACGCACAATCGATACTGTCCGAACCGCAGTACATGCTGAGTGTTTGTATGATATTAATAGTAGTTTTATGGTCATCGAAAGATATTTTTGTATGTTAAATGGAAAATAGTTGGTATAGAAAAGAGAAAATATTAAAAGTTCAAGATATTGTTTTGCATTAAACAGCTCAGAATTATTAATAACCCAATTTAGCAATACGTACAGATTATCCCTACAGAATCATTAAAAAAACACAACATTTAAATTTGTTCTTGTTTGATTACCTACAATTAGAAATACTCAATTATGAGTTATCTTTAAACTGCATGTACATCTGCATCAGTCATAGTCAACTTCCTCGAACATCCTCGAACCGTCCATACTCGGGGGCCATCGTTTGCCAATTGTTTTTGTTGTTGTTTGGTTTTCTGGTAGACCCAACACCTTTACACCTTTCCAGTTTGGCCCAAAAAACCACCAATGTCTATAGGGACGATCTAAAGAGACTTTGCTTGCCTGGTTGTTCGGTAATATTCGTATGACTAGCCTGTGGCAGATCTAACGGAGGCCGGATATAGCTGATGCCTGGGGCTCCGTCAGCTACTTTGTATAAGGGTCCTTGTTTCTTCTTCTTCTTCTTCTTCTTCTTCTTCTGTGGCACTACAACCTCGAGAGGTCTCGGCCTGCCATTTCTGGCTTTTCTGTGACTTAATTTTTAATTTTTTTATTTTTTTTTATTTTTACGGTCAGGCGCCGTATTGTATAAATAGGATTTTAAATGTGGATAAAATGAAAATTGCTTATCTGTGTTTGTTAAGTTTGGATTCTCTTCTCCTTCTTTAGCCTACTAGACTGTATGATACCGCATAGTTTGATAGTCAGTCCCTACTACGGGGGAATGGTACGGATGGGATTTGATCCCCGGTCCTGCCGTATGAAGACCCGCGCCGTTGTTACCTCTGTCAGATAAATTTCAAGAATGAGTGAGTTTTTTGAGAACTGGGTGGAATTCTTCTTCTTATTTATTCTTATATTCTCAGATTTACACGGTAGGACCGAGGATCAAATCCCATCCAGATCGCCTCCCCGTACGCAGGGCTGACTACCTTGCTACGGGTAAAATCAAGTCACAGAGAGCCAGAAATGGCAGGCCGAGACCAAGAAAGAATTCTCAGATATCTCACGGTTCGTTCTCCTTTTCTCTTGGCCTGCACGCAAACACCGCCAAAGATAGCCATCAGCACTATCCACCAATACGTCCTCATCATCTATGGCGTCCTTATCATGTCCCAGATAGTCCCTGTTTTGCCCAACACGACCTTAATCTTGAGAAGAGAAATGTATATAAATATATATAGGCTGTACACAACAGGCGGGGCGTCATTGGGGCGGTACAGTAGCCGATGCAATAGCGGTGCAGGTCTTCACACGGCAGGAGCGGGGTTTAAATCCCATCCAGACCGCCCCGGTATACAGGTCTGACTATCCTTGTACAATCTTGTCACATAAAGCCAGAAAAGGCAGGCCCAATGCCTCTCGCGGTTGTATTGCCAAAGATGAAGAAAGCGAAAATGGTTTTAATATCGCGGACAGGATTTTTTTATAATGACGGACACTAATGTCCTAGTGAATTATAAAAAAGTACTGCAAAATACCTGAATTAGTATTAGTAAGAGAACCGTGTTGAAGAAAAGCATGCCAGGCGAAGAGAACATATCAAGTCAGAGTTGTGTTATAGCTAGAAGGAATGCCAATACCTGCTCTAAACAGGATTGCAAAACGATACAGCCAGTCGTGATTGAAAGCTCCACTAAAGAAGAAGATAATCTTGAGTAAAGATGCTTTAAAATGATTTCAATCGAGATGCGGCTAATCTTCTTTGCTGCATTTTCCATGTTGCGAACTAAGTCAAATGCTGCACTAAAAAGAGAAATGCAGCGATGAGACGTAATTCTACGAACACGATTCATGAGAATAAATTAATCATTTTGTGGTATACAGTTAACGAGTTGCAGCTAAAAGAAAAATGCAGCTAGTGCATCATTTCCAGCAACAGTTTACCCATTACAGAGAATTCGGCTTTTAAACGATGATAACGTTATCGGGTTGTGTGCGGTCCGTATTCGTATCAATGCAATAGATAGTGAGAAGATGGATAAATTTCACGGTAATTCTACCGCATAGCATTCAATTTCCTGTTTGTAGGAACGGAATTACTACGATTCGTGATACTTACACCCAACGCGAGTTTCTGAGTAAATAACGAAAATCTATAACCAGAATTTGTTGCCTGATGCATTGGCCCTGATTGTGTTCACAGAAATGTTTTGAAAAGCTTCTGTAGTGAGCAGTGTACTACAGAAAGCTGATCTCAGTTCGATGGAAAGGTTTAATTTCACTCCATCCAACCCTATGCCAATGGCTGTGACCGAAGGCTGCACGTGACATTGGTTTAAAATTAGTTTTCCAATTCCCTTCTTGGAATCGAATCAAATATTTAGCAGAGGAACCCCACAGCATAAATACAGTTTTAGCAGTGTTTGCACGGAACCTCTCAAACTAAAATCAAACCTTTTCCTGAAATTCGAGGAAATCATGTCCAATTTTAATGCTGCAAACATAAATCACTTTGTTAATCTATGGAAACTACAGCGCCCACTCCAAAACGCTTCACGCGCAGTGTTCGTGTAAGTAATGCAAAACAATTAGCTTGCAGGATTTATTTCAGCCAACCTGGTTCGGATTAAACTTCTGCCAATCAAAGCTCATAAAGAAGTAGTAAAACATAAATCAACACCAGATTAAGCTGTAGCGTCTGCCGGTTATCGGGTGGATCAGTTTCGATGGAGCAGTACAAAAGTGTGGTTGGTGTTCTGTTTGGTTCTGCGTATTGAAAATACCTGCAAGCCGTGGCAATGCGAGGCAAGAGCATACGGGATGGTACTTAGCAAAAGAAATATATAAATAGAAAAAGCGGTGAGAAGCTAGTTTGCATCACAACGTACTGCCTCACAGTACGAAACGAAAGAACATACAAACACACAAAAAGTGCAAAACTGCATCTGCCAAACCCCATCGGGTGTGATTGCACTTCCACTTCGTTCGCTTGCTCACCGGCACTATCAGGCGGGAAGCTCGAATGCTTCATCCCGAATCCACAATAATGCGTCTTGTGATACAAATTATGCTTGGTAATTCTTTTTAATCCCCTGCTGAAAAGTTCCAAACCTCTCCCGGCATTGTGATTGCGCCCGGGAGTACGGATGGCATCGAAAAATGGGTCTCGGGTGCTGGATTTGAATGTGTCGGAAATTTAGTTTGCTCCGGCACGGGGCCTGCCATTCTTTGCCCTCTGGCAGCGGAAAGCATCGTGTGTCGGGCTGTGCGTACTGTGTGCATTTTCTCATTGTTGGCACCGGTAAGTTAATTCTGTATCTCTGTTCTCTGTCATTTCGGGTGGCGGGCTGTTCGTTTGTTCGGTGCCGTGTATAAATGGTACAGTAAAACGGGATTTAGCTGAAAGATTGAGACAGTACATTTTATTTAGGAAGCCCACCCGAGGCTTCTGGGCTCGACCCGAAGATAAAGCGTCTCCCAGTTCGGGTGAGCCCGCAATCCACCGATGTACGGATTGCATTCACAGTTTTTTTTCCTTTCTTTCACGAGTCACGCTTTCTTGCAAGCAATAAGAACAGGTAGAAGAAACCATGGCGCATGATGGTGACAGCGATCTCGGGCACAGCGGCAGATATATGTGTGAGCCGAACAGCCAGCAGTACACATTACGATTATTTCTCACTGGAAAGGAATTATTTTCAAATGATAGTCCCGCACGAGCACGGGTATTGTTGTTCGCCTATTGTGCTTGGCTGCTCCGAAGGGATTCTGAGGATTCCCTGTTAGGGTGGTTGTGTGTGTGTGTGTGCCCAAAATAACAAAAATATGCATCGGGACAATACAAACTGTCCTTAGGGCCGGCGGACAGGAGCAGGTGGTGATGCGCGGTGTACGGTGATGCATAATGCAGCTTCACCAGCAGCTTCTTGTGAACGAAACTAATGCTTCAATAGCGTACTACAACTCAGGCCCAGGCGTGAGGCACTATCCTGTTGCTATACTGTCCCTACCCGTCGGTGAAAGAACAGGACAGCACAAAGGCGGAAGCTGAGATGCAATGTGAACTGCATCCTATTTATTCGTGCCTGGGGCAGTTTTGTGCTAGCTTTGGAGCAACAAAAAAAAAAAACCTCCGATGTGTGCGTTCCGGATGAGGCACGGTATGTTTGCTGCTGCTGAAGGTCGGGCCACCACACCTCGAAGTTGCTCACCTGCTCAGTGCACGTGCGATTGCGATGCGGCTTGAAGCGCTGAGGAGGCTTGTTATCCTTACCTTGAAATTTGCACTTCTCAAGCGCCCGCGACTCCGACTCCGCCGTGAATCGTGTCCAAACTGACTGAATGCCACCCTCCGGGGCAAACGACAGGTTGAGTATGATGAAGTTATTGCGCTTCCGTATGTTCCCGACCAGTTCCGCCAAACTTCACCAGGGCAAGGGCAACAGAGACAGCAAGGAGGACAGTTTAGCATGCAGCACGTGAATCATCCCCGACACGAGGATGTCGTGTGTGTGTGTGTGTGTAGTAGTAGCAACACATCTCTCCTATCAGATATAACCTATTTATAACGGGCACGTTATCCGGGGTAGGGTGTGCGGGTGATGGACGGGTGATTTACTGAAAATCAACCTCACCCCCACACCGACCTGAGTTGTGAGGGCCGAGTATAGAACACTGGCTCTTGAAAGGGATGCTTTCGAATTTCCGGACAAGTTCTCCATCGCACTACCACCTGTTCCGTTGGTGGAAGCGCATATGTGTGGTCTTGATTTCTGGCCTCGATTTCCCTACCCAGTCGCTTGTTTCGTCGCCACCATCAACCGGTGGCGTGAAGCTGATCATCTTGCCGTTGAACTATAAACCGTTTTCTGGGACTGTCCCACATCTTGCAGGGGTGTGGGTTGAATGAAGCCTTAACCCAGTAATCATCACGTACCTTCCGTTTTCGAAAGACGGTTGGCACTGCTGACGAGCTGCTTAGCATTCAACCTCCACTCGACAGCACGGTATCCCTGCATCTCATCTTGCGTGTGGGTCAAGTCGTCCTTTTCGAATGTACACGGCAACGGCTAGATGTCAGACGGTGGTACATCTTTGGGCTGCATCGTCCGTCGGTGCGGAGTCCGTCATCAGCAACTCAGAGAACACGGCAGTACCTCCGACAGACAGCACACACACAAGCTTCAACGGTTGATTCTCCGAGGCGGTCGCCCACGGGTGGCAGAAAACACTTCAACTTTCACGGCTCGCTCGCTCGGATTCCGGTGCCCCGATGCTGTTGTTATCCGGTGCTGGGTGGCGTGGACTCGCCAAAAACCCTTCCCCGTGTTGCCGTGTTCGTGCGTTCCAGGGTGCTGCTTGCCTTCGCAGTAGGTTCGTCTTTAGCAGCCTGGAATGTCAGCTGATACCATCTATATGGTAAAATATACAAATCGAGTTCGTCGGCATGACGTGCCGTCTGGTCGGTCGGTTTTGTGTGTTCCCCGGGACCGTTCTTGAAGGGTGAAGAAAGACGTCCCCTTCGGTCGTACGTTCGTTCGTGGAGCGGAACGAATCTTGTGCCGTTCTGGGCCGCACGACGCATGGTACGGAAGAACGAGAACGAGCTTAGCAAGGAATAATCGCTTTCATTCTTTTCGGGCAGCATTTGGAGATTGGAAGTGAAGATGATAAATATTATACCAGAGGCGTGCTGCAAATTGCAAACACAAACGAAGTGGCACCATGCTCAAACAGGCACACACACACACATGCCGACACGGGAAAGTCATACCACGACAGGGAACAGATCGGGTTAGTTAGGACTCGAAGTAGCAGCAGAGGAATTCATTTCCCAAAATTCACTTTTTCTCTCTATCCACAAAAATGGTTCACTTCGCCATAAGCCTCGACAGGAATGGATCAGTGTTATGCTACCCGTACTAGTTTCAAGTGCCCGGGAATGGCATCAGTTTGGTCTGATTGCATTGTGCACAAATGATCATGTCTGCTGTTGAGAGTGCAGGGGGCCACTACCCATCTGCCAATAGGACTCGTTTCATGCTGTGGTTTGTGCTGTTTTGCTTACTGTTATCGCCGGAGATAAGATGATCAAATGATTTGTGGCAAATTTGCAACGAATGCCAGCTGCTTGCTTGCGAACCGGGTTAGGGATGTAATTCGGCCGGCATGCTACTTTTCTGGTCGGTGAATTATTGAATCCTTACAGCTTGTGATGGGATTTTCAATGAGGGTTTTGAAGGAGTTTGGATAGTGCAGCTGCCCCCAGGGCAGCAGCATGCTCGTATGTGAAGCCGGGACCGACACATCGAACATGTGTGTAAGCTTCTTTTCCTGCTTAACGATAAGCATAACCCAGATAAAGATTGCAAATCAACTAAATGAAAAATGTGCTACTAACACCACTTTAACACACACATACTCTCACACACACGCAGGAAAGGCAAAGCAGCCAGCAGATGCTAGCGGTCGGGTGTTGAAAACGTACATATTTCATTAATAATTTATAATTTCTGAATGCATTTGCAGCCGCACGAACTGTTCGCCACCGGAAGATAGTGCAGCAACGCTTCCCGGAGGCAAAATGGCAACGGTTTTGTGCAAATGGTTCGCCGAGCTGGCTGCTCGCTCCGTCCTGCCCCTCCTGCCAGGGTTGGTTTTTGTTTTGACCGTTTCAGCCAGGAATAAATATCTGAAATTATTTGCTTCTTTCCTTTTTTGACCTGCCCTACACTACGCGTGTGTGTGTGTGTGACCGGGACCGTGTTGGCTATGTACCGTAGCGGGTTTGCGTATCGTGCATGTATTTAAAGGAATCTTTTGCATTTATTTATAAATAGTGCAGCCCGGAGCAACATGCTCAGCATGTGTGAAATGACCGTATGGTTGACAATACTATCCGTGCTGACCTGATCGTGTACGGTCTGATAGTGAGTTTGAATATGTTTAAAAATGTGCATACGAAACAGTGGCAAACGCTTCGGGGGGAGGATTTTAGATGTGCACCCGAGATAGACGTGGTGAGTGAAGGTGGATTCAGTTCAGGGAGCAAAACGCTCGTTTGCTCATAAACTAATAATAGTTATGCAGCCAATGAGCTGCTAGAAGCTAAACTGTGGAATGAAGGTATAAGTTAATCTTGTTACGGATGGGTTTTTAATTTTGTTAACCAATTAATATAGCTTACGTATCATTTATCATTAGGTTTGTGTCTGTGGTGTTTGAAATTTAATAGTTGGTTTCGTTTTTCTGAGGTTTGAGCAATTTTTTGAGCTTTTTTTATATTGTACAGGGTGTACAAGATAAATTAAGCAGCAAGCTTCGGAAATTGAGCCCGTATTGCCAACACTTTATGTGCTGACGATTACAAATTCACAAAAAATTGAAAGGCAACAATTTGCACAGTACAAACGATTGCTTGTGTATAGCGTCCTCAAACTACCCAGCACTTATAGCTCAAGCTCGTGCAGGCCCTCATCAAACTCAGATACTATCGCCGAGTTCCAATGTGCAGTAGCAGGGTTTCTGTTAATCAAAAGATTTTACTCGCCGATCACCTCCGAACCAACACCTGCGAGCCTGACCTCGTTTCATCAAGGGTAGACAGAGATAAAGAACACTATTACAGAAAATAGTGTGCCTCTCTATCCCTAAGTTTTCTTTTAAGACCATTTCTTTTTGTTGAAATTATTGAAAAATATCTGCCTTAGGTATCAATTACAGCTTGGATCCAGCTCTGGAAAGTGGAAAATGGCAACCATGTCACTGTCATAAACGTTATTTTCTCCACTAAAAAGCAAGCCTTGGTACTGCCGGACGCTCGATAAGTGTCACGGTTAAAGATCTGATGAATATGGAGGCCACACACACGTCGTGGTGAAGCTGTACAAATTGTCAGCCAACCATTAGATGCTTTTCATAGCCGTATGAAAAGGTGCGGACTCCTGATGGAACACTACTCGGCTCTAGTGATCCAAAGATTCTTCATCGTTTCCAGCATCCTGATGTAGCACAGGGAATGGGAGCCGGAGGCTTATTTCGAAGGAGAACAGCTCTCGCGCTTGCTGGTCGTCGAAGAAAGCGTTGATGCGCTTGCAATCCTATCATCGAGAACGTATAATTCTTCTTGTTTCGGCTAAAGTCTGAAATGAGAACCCCACCCATTCAAGAGCACTCACTGTTCGCTACTGAGTTACCCATAAGGGTATTTTTTTTCAACCTTTTTACAATTATTATTTACTTTTAATTATTTTTTTTATTGATATTCTTTATTATTGAAACAATTTTTCAAATTTTAGCCAGACTTATACCAAAATTCTAGGTATTTTGGTTAATAAAAGTGAGTGCTCGTGAGTGGGGAGCCTATTTATCAAGACAATCTCAAATTAAAATATAACCGTAACTGTCAATTTTACCTTTACTACCCTGTTTAGTACTCATAGTTTATTTTCGGTTTTTGTAACGATTTGTTTTCATATTTAATTTGTATTTAAACTCCTCTCTTTTTCCTTACGATCGTTATATTTAAACGTTTTCTCAATGATTTTTGATATCACAAATTTGGATATAAAGACTTATTACAAAGAAACTTGGTGAAACTTTTCGAACAAAACGTATAATAAAGATATATTGGTGCGCTTATGATTTACTTAGTTGATTGGCCACATAGACAGCTTGACGGCCAACGGGACACTGAGAGAGATTGGTATTAAATATGAAAAAGACGCACATGAAATGTACGGTCGCGTTTCCATGTGCTCACCAATCCAATTCCACCACCCGGGCCGGAGCGTAGCCGGACGACATTAGCCCGGTGGCCAGAATATTCTAATAATCCTTTTCGTGCTCGGGGCGCCAACCAATGCAGCCGGGATAAACGAGATTGACCGAAAAATTCATTATAATGAGCGAATATTTATGGCACTAGGGGTGGTCATTTAAGTTGCGGTAATGGATTCCTATACTGAAAACAGGCCGGCCAGCACTTCCGATCGAGAGGGAACCTGGCAACGATAAATGTGCCGTAGCCCGACTATCTGTGTGCGTTTAGCTCACAGCTTCGTTTGAATATCTGGCACTCGGTGGTTTATAGTGTATGTACCGTTTCGGGTTTTGTGTAGACAGATTCCCACGAGCGCAAGGGGATGATTTAGTGGCCACGATGGGGAACGATTATCCCGTATTCGTAACAAGTACCCTAATTCGGTGCTACTTAAGCATCAGAACAAATCAAACCGGCCAGACGGTTGGAAGTTTCTGATTGGTGATGCGCATTCCAGGAAACGGTGTGATACATTTAATATTATGTGGTGTGTTGAAATCATGGCAGATGAAATTGGGAAGTACGCATTAATAATTCGTTATTAAAAAGTGTTAGACTTTTGATGAAAAACTTTATTATCTCTTGTTTTTTAGAGTCGTGCATCGTGCAGCGGATTAGACTCGCCAGGGTCCGTCGTGTAATGAAAATGGCACCGGGCGACTCAGTCCGTACGGTCCTTTAGGGCGTTCACATGGACAGTGCAGGAGTGTTGGGCCCAAAGTCAGATGGGGTGATGGCATTGCTGCGTCTGCAAGCATAGCCCGGATAATGGATTGACAGGCAACAGCATTAGACCTTGAGCGGTATCGAGGATTATTGGAGCAGGGTAAGACTGCGAAGCGGTTGTAGCGTTTGATAATTATATCTAAAGTTGAAAGATGTAGGAAGTTATTCTCATACAAAATGAACACGATAAAATGATAAGTAACTAAAGGGGCAGTAGTTGGTTTCGTTTTGAAAGTTCCAAGAAGTTTAACAACAAAACTTATAGTAGTTGAAGGATCCCACGATCTTAGTAATAATTTCAGCTTATAAGCTTCATCGAGCACGAATTCACGTAGCAGAAAATGCCACATCGTCTGAGAGATTTTGATCTCCAAGAGGCGTCGTCTTTCAAAACATTTCGTATCAAAAGAGGCTTTGTCTCTACTCTACCTGATATGTTCAAATCGTTATATTGAGATATAAAAGAAAGCGCATTGTGGGGAATTTGGGATAGGTTACGACGGTGCCCTCTTCTTGGTGGTTTAGCAAGAGATCTAATGCTGCACAGGAAACCCTTCTACCAAATATGAAAGCCATACATAGTTTCATCCATCCTGCTTCAAGGCTGCCAGCAATAATATCAGAACCCTTAGTAGTAGAAATTTTTATAGTAAATAAGGTACGGTTGGGGCGGTCCGGTGACCGAGGCGATAACGGCACCGGACTTCACATGGCAGAACCGGGGTTCAAATTCCATCCAGACCGCCTCCCCGTACGCAGGACTGACTACCTTGCTATGGGTAAAATTAAGTCACAGAGAGCCAGAAATGGCAAGCCGAGACCCTTTCGAGGTTCTAGTGCCAAGGAAGGAGAAGAAGGGCTCTTGTAGCTTTATTTCTTCTATTTAATATTTCTATTTCATCAAACAGTTCCTATACACCATTTCTATGAAAATGTATTTCATGCGCACTCATCATACACAGAATCCTTGCAACGCATAAAACGTACGTGTTCCTTTTGTTTTACTTCGTCTGAATGTTGTTACCTTCTGGAACGGGTACGGCAATCTTTAACGATCACCATTGAACAACAATATATTTTTTACAACCACTATTTAACAATCACTTGAGCCTGTGGTACGGTTTATTCTGCTAGGTATCGTCCATTCCACAATCCATACCGTGCTACGCTTATGGAACGAGGGCTCCGTTTTAATCACTTAGCGAAAAGTTCCAGCATTTGTGTTGATAGTTTTTGTCACCGCACACCGTTGGGTTGTAGTTTTGAATTTTTCATTCCAAACCATGTCCTTCGTTAACAAAATCATTCGGATCCGGTGAAGGGAACGAATGGTGGTGTCGAGGTGGTTTGTCTTCGCTCTGGAAGCATAAATTTGCGACCATCATCAGGTCGTTAAAGTTGTTCCGGCTCGGTCGCAGTTGGTGCCCGTGTGTTTACTTTGCACAATTCAACCCCCGCTCCCGATTACCGTTCGCTTCTACCTGCCGGAGCCGGTCGGGACGTGGGAAAATCACCGAGGCTCGCAAAAGGCACGGGTTTTGTACAGTCGCGTGTGCTCTGGGAAAACTTATGTGTGAAATAATTGTTGCATGAACATTTCGTTTCGCCCTGCCAGAAGGATTGAAGAGGGGTTGGAGTGGGACCGGGGTGCTTGTAGCTCTAGCTGTCCGAGTGTGTTCCGGCACGGTGGAAATTAAACACATTTCTAATGATCCTCGGCTATGGTGGTGGTGGTGCTGGTGAGTATTCTGAACTGGTTGGATGTGTTGGACTGGACTAGTGGGAAGTGCAGTCCGTGCGGTTTGTATGTAATGTCAAGTTTAACTTCCATATTTCATTTAACGTTTCAGCACCGGGTCAAACTAAACGGTTAGGTGTTCACGTTTTGCATTCAGCTAGCACTTTTTATGCAAGGAGTTTTAGTTCTCGCTTGCTGACAGTGCCTTACAAGCGTTGGAAATGAAAATATTTTGATATCTAAAATATATGTTCCACTTGCTCTAAAGGAATTGAAAACATCTTTCGTGGAGTATCTTCACCAAGATTTCTATTCTTGTACCTTATCTGAATAAAACTCTGATGATTCTAAAATAAATAAAATCCTAGCCGTAATCCGTTCTTTGTTCTGTGTAGATAATATATGATCCTCAGCAATTATTAGTTTATTCAAAGAGCAAGATTGCAAAAAACAACAATTCTCAGGCCATTTAATCAATCTACATCCCTTTCCTGCAACACGCAAGCGGTACGGCGCAAATGGGAAATGCTTTAACTACCCGTGCACCATCGGATTGCATAAATCAAACACACCACTAATGGTTTCGCAGAAGGTATTTTAACCAAAGTGCAGGCTTCAGTTTTGCTTCTTAAGATATCGTCCGAAAGTGGGTGTCGAGTGCTGGCACTCTTGTGAACGGGTTTCGTTGCATTTAAAGCGTGAATAGCACGGAACCAACTGGCCTCTGAACAGGCAGCTGAATAGCAACAATAGCAGCCGAGCGACCGGCCATCTTTGCGGCCAGCCATCCGGCACAGCCGCTCGCATCGGGGTTCTCCGGTTTTCGGGAAAATATTGAAGGGAAACGATAGTGTCGGTTTGATAAACGTCGGAACAAAGGACTTTTGTTGCACCTCGTCCGCTCGCTCGCTCCGTGTTCGCTCCAGTCCGGCGCGCTCGACAATTCCTGGGGCTATATTTTGTTTCGTGACTTGTTCTTGCTAGAAACGGTCTAGCATCGCCTATGAAAGGAAGAATCGTGTCGCCGATGCCATTTTACTGCCATCCTGTTATTCAACGTTCTTCTGTGGATGGGAAGCGTTTGAGGGGGAAAAGCGACAACGAGTGAGCAAAGGCTGAAAGGATGCTCAACCCACCACTGTCCTCCTGGTGCCCTGGAGCGCCGCAAGAGGAAAAAGAATAACAATTGTGATAACCTATTTTTACCTTTTCCTAGGGTCGGTTAGGCTAGGCACCGAAGTGAGAGTTTTCCCTGATTGTTCCTGGAAAGCTGGTCGGTTATAAGCTTGTGCACGAGGTGCGTTTTTGGTGAAAGTTCATCGAAAACATGCTGCCTGCCATTTTATTGGTAGTTTATGCTGGGAACAGGTGTTTGCATCGGTGTGCCGTGATTGTGCGGATGTGTGAATATTGGAACCGCTTCACAATAAGTGGTCAAATTTTGCCATAAAGTGGTGCGAAAGGTATAGGCAAGTTTGGAAGTAGCTTTGTTCGTACGATAAATAATTTTAAATCAAGCGCTAGAAAGGGAAAATCATATGGACCAGTTACCTTGTAAAGGTATAATAAATATTAATTCATATTGTGACTTTAACTCATTTTCAAAATCCTGTTGATATGCTAACGAAATGTGTTTATTTATTAGAAAAAAGGGGTTCCATCTTCTAAAGAAATTCTTATTGTATGAAGGTTGTTTGATTATGCAATTTTATCATACAAAATTTGTGAATCCAAATTTTTAAAGCTAAAGCGTTTTTATTAATATCTCAAATAGTGCGGCCAGTGGCGGGTGCGACAACGGCATCGGTCTTTAAGCGGCAGGACTACGGTTCAAATTCCATTCGGATCTTTCCCCCCTAGTGAGGACCAACCATCCAACTATGCGGTATCATTAAGTCAAATAAATCAGAAACCTTGACCAGACATGTCCTTAAACGGTCGTAAGGCTAAGAAGAGAGAGAAAACTTAGTCTCTTGCGTTACAGTGATGAGTTCTACGAGCTGTGCGATGATCTCACCTTTGGAAGACACCAGGCTCCAATGGGCTGGTCATGTCGTGAGAAAGACGCCAAACGACTCTTTACGAGCTAGTCCTTTTCGGCCGTTCATATGGACACAGGAAACAATCCCAAGTTGTGAGAGTGGTATGGTGTTGACCCGAACAAATAGGCTCAGACTGACAAGTGAGTAAGTAACACCTTCGTCTCTTTTAATTAATCTTAATGCCTCATGTGTGATAACAATTGCTTCTGTTTATTCGCAATATGAGCAGTTGGTAGATTATATAAAAATATCATTAAGCAAATCTGAAGTCTTGCTTTCTAAAAATAATAAAAAATATTTGCTGACAAAAAGTTTAAATTTGTTGAATTTTTTCGAGTGAAAAAATCCAACACAGTCAATTTCCCTTCCAACGCTTACTGACGCAGCCTGTAGCTGATCCGTAAGCTTGTTCTTTTCACTTTTGCGTTTCGTTCGGCTCTTTCGGGATGAATTGCTCCGGATTACGAATCACAGTTTATCTCCCCGTGGCTAATTCAAACTTAATCTTGTCCCCAGCGCTGTTTGGCAGCTGCAGCGAGGACAGATTGCAGCCATGTGCATTAGATCATCCGATTCCCGGGAAAGGGAGTTTAAAGGGCGAGGCGAGCATAGTGAAGCGTTTTAGATTGTTGGTTTTTCTTGTTAATCGGTCGTAATGGGTTAAATTCCTCTCCTTTTCCAGGGAATCTGGGGGATCTAGGGGGAACTAGGGTTGTGGGATAGGATAGGAAACGGGTGCATAGACAAACGGTACTATGTGTGTGTGTGTGTGTTGAGTACGAAATTTGTAAATATTACCGAACGTTGGGAGCCTGTGGCACGAAGCATATCACGAAAACTTTCGTCCTTACAAACAACAAACAGCCATTAACTTGGTCTCGCCACGTTGCACAGCGTCACGATAACACGTCACCATGCTCCAGCACTCGATTCGAAGTGGATCATGGGAGCAATGTTAGACAGAGAAAGAATTAGCGAGAGCGAGATACAGAGAGAGAGAGAGAGAAAAAAAACAGAGATCCAGAACGTTGATGTTGAAATATGCTGCACGGTAAAGCTGGCATCCTTGCAGATGCTTTCCCAAGGTTTTCACCGTCCCCTGCATCTACATTTACTGGACCGGAGAACCCGACTTAGACCGGGTACGCCGAGTGAAAGTTTTGCCAGCGTTGCCCGAAAAAGTTGCAAATAACTTTCCCTGATTCATTAGAAAATTTATTTAACTGCACTGTAAATTGATGTTTGCAATGTTGAGGATTAATTGAAACAAGTTTCGAGCTGGATTTCCGCTGTTGCTTTTAGATTGTGTTTTAACAAATCTGCATTCCTGCAACAATGTTTTGGGGCGTTTAGCCGGTGCCAAGGGTTAGTGTTATTGAATTGTTTTCCCCCCAACCAGATGGTGTTTGAATTGAACGACGGATTCGAGGATTATTACCGCATTAGTGTTGACTCAAGAGGTCAGGTTCAGGATTGTTTGTAGTGTCAAAGAAGGGATAAGTATTTTAATTAGTTCTGGTTTCTACTTTGTAGGATTCTATTTAACTTTGAAGAGTTTTGCATGTTTCTTAAATTTATCAGGCACCGCTCATGGTTTGCGACGTCGTCTGTCAATCCATCATCACGGCAGTTCTGACTGAATTTGGGCCTACCAAACCGTTTGGACGATGTAAAAAGCTTTATGGGCTGAGTCGTCCGGTGTCATTCTCATGACATGGCATGGCAAATCTCATTCGCTGCACGATGGTGAGATCACCGTACAGCTAGTAGAACTCGTCATTCCGCCGCGACAGGTATTTTAAGTGGAGGATTATTCTAAGCCTGTAGCATGATCGGTTGGTAGCCAGCACCCTTGCGCGTATCTCAACATCAATTTTGTTGTCGGTGGAGATTTTTGACCTCAAATTGATGAAGTTTTGGACGACTTCAAAGCTACCGCACCAAGTAGTCAGCCCTGCGTACGGTGAGGCGCTCTGGATGGGAATCAAACCTGCTGTGTGAAGACCAGCGCCGTTATCGCCACGGCCACCGGACCGCCACGGATCTGTACATCACCCCTGCGCAAAGCAGAGTTTAATAGCAGGGCCGCTGGTGGTGCCATCATCAACGTTTGCCAGGTTCTGACTTATAGAAGATGGTCCTCAAAGTTTCCACCTCCGAGTCACGAATGGCTCTGTCAAGTGCCAGATGGAACAGAAGATCAACAAGCCCATTTCCCTGGCTGAGACCCTTTGGTGGTAACAAATGACCCTAAGAGTTTTCCATTCACCTTCACCTAACATGTGATGTTGACCATTATGATTCTCCAAGATTCGCCACATCGTGAAGATCTGATCAGAGCTTGATTTCCCATTTCTGAATCCTCGCTGATAGTTTCCTACTATCTCCTCGACGAATTAGGGAAAAGATCTTGTAGGCGGTATTCAACACCGTAATACCCCTGTAGTTGCTGCACTCTTGCCTATCTCCCTCCCCTAAATGGGATAGATGATACCAAGATTCCAATGACAAGGGATCGATTCACTATCCCATACCTCAGTAATAAATAGACGAATTTCCTGTTCAGGTGCTGCTGTTCATTACTATCCCTTCGACGTGCCTTGTTGTTCTTGAGCCGACGAATAGCCTGCCTTGAATAGTTCCCGAAGGATGGAATTCAGTAAGAGGAATCTATAATGCAGAGCAGTACAGGAAGGCCGTTCTTATGGGATAAGAAAAAATCTATAATTTAAAATTATTCTTCCAAACACCACTACAATGTTAATCTTGACTTTAAAACAGCTTATAATTGAGTGAATTGTTTACAACCACTGCTTCCATCAGATTCGTGAGTCTATTAAATGGATTTGCAATTTTTTCTCTCTTCCAACACAATCTAACTGTTCATCCGTTTTTTCATCATCCAGTAAGCTAACAAGCGCACTTCACGAACGAAACTTTTGTATTGTGCTTGATTAATAGCGTGCTTCTGCGCTGGGCTGCCACTTTTAACTTAAAGGATTTCTCCATTTTTTGTTCTTCTATCGCCCACAAAAGCCATCCTATCATCGTGTAATCAGTAGGTTGCGGCTACCAAGCTACCAACAGCCCGTAATCCACACGTGCATAATTTAGCATCCCGGGCGCCGTGCATTGTGCAATAATTCATCTCAAACAAGCTGCCGTAATTGTCCCGGGCAAGCGCCACTCAAGACAGAAAAGCAAGGCGGCATGGCGAAACAAAGCAGCAAAAAAAAAATCCCGGCCTCAGTCAGAACGGTTTCCCACGCGGGCTTAAACGCGATGCATAACTTTTATTTAATAAACTCATAATCCATGAATAAGTCAGGCATGTTCGGTCGCTGGTCGCACAGGCAACCCGCCAATCAACGGAAGGGCGGCAATGTTCTTGCGGACCACCTACTGTGGGTGGGCCCATTTAGTGCCCGGAAGCGGACTGCTAAAATCGGACCCGGCCATACCCGGAAATGGTCGGCAATTTTCGGCCACAGCCTACTGTTGAAAAGTTTTCCCCGGTGGTGGTGTTTTGTAAAATCTGACCCAAATAGTAGCGCATCCGGTCGCGGGCTAGTGGTTAGTGTCCCAATTTGTTACCAATTCGGTAGCTCATGATTCTTTAGGTTTTTTTTTGCCCCAAAACTGCAACACGCGATGCTCCACGCGTGTGAAAAATAAACGATGGGAAGAACTTCCTTCCGTAGACCAACAAAAGAAGAAAAAAAAAACCGGGAGCATATTTTGGTGGTCGGAGGCAGCAAAGCAAGCTGCTTCTGCTTAATAAAAGTAAACCTAGCCTCCCGGTTTTTTTTTCACGAAATGGAACACGGAGACCGCTAACGCCTTGAAGGAGTTAAAAGTTCATTTCCCGTCTGTTTGTCGTGCGCTATCATTTGCACTGGCCGCCAAGCACGGCTAGCTGCAGCGTGAATTGTAACATTAGGGAATGAGGAGCAAAAACGACCAGAAGCATGAGCAAGTCACACAAAACAAAACAAAAAATCGGCTTGAACAGCGCAAAAATACTCGGAGCAACTCAGGATCCACATCCTGCAAAACCGCCGGGCAACGAGCTCTAATTGGTATTCCTGCCGTAATTGCACTACTTTATGAATGTTTGTTTTTGCCTAGGACTATCACCATGAATAACGGAGAGCAAATAGCGAAAGGATGCACGAAGGAGAGGCGCAGCGAAGGAGAAGGATGGGGGAAAAAAAATAGTACCAGGAATCCTTGAAGCGGCAAACACCCCACAACGATGCCACAGTTGCCAAAGGACGTACGCCACCGTAGTCACCGGAGACTTGAGCAATTCATAATTTATTCATAAGCTTCACTGAATTAGTCTCCCATGGACAGTAGATTCGGTGGAAACCACCCAATGCTGATGCTCACCTTGTGCGAGTGTGTTGCTGTGTGTGTGTGCTCGTTTTTCTCTACTCCCTGTACATTTCTTGGAGCGTTTCTCAGGCGAAGAGGCAACGGTGCAACACGGTTGGGGCACAGCATCCCAAGCGGATGTTACCTTTTGTTCTCGAACCGAACCCTGCACACACACCCTGCCTCAATATCTCGAAAGCATCGTAGGAAGAATTTCAAGCACCAAATCATTAACCAGATTTGGAAACAGTCTACCCGATCGTCGATGCTGGGCGCAATGGAGTAGACGAAATTAAATTCTTTTCCATTTTCGTTTACTTACGTTTATTTTCTACGCTCGTGGGGTGCATAGAGGAGAGATCTTATCTGAGTCGCCCTACCGTGGGCATACACTTTCACTGGCCTAGAATTGCTGGTGGCATGGGGCTAGGGAGCTGATGGTGTAGCTCCGAAAAAAAAGGTGCAAGGAATTGAAATCAGTCGGAGTGCGATCTCCCGTTAGCACTGCTACCCCTACTTTCGCTCGAAACCGTGGCATCCATCCGATGGGGATATAAATTGTACGCTTCAAGTACAAGAAACAATAAATTTCAACGCCTTCAATTACACCCATTCTGCTCAATTTGCCGCTTTCCCCCTCCCCAAAGCTCCCGATCTCCACCAACTCAACGCTCAAGTATCGCCCAGCTTGCTGAACAAAGCTGAAAGCTGCTGGTGAAAGAGGGCTCAGTTCTTGGGGAAAATCGTTACGTTTTGGGCGCTGCAAATAGTGGCGGGTTTTGGGAAACTATACCGAGCGGTTCCGGTAGTGGTGGCGAATGAATTCTACCGAAGTTTAGTCCTGGGGCCGCACTGTTTGAGTTGTTTCTGTTGCGAAGTTGAAAGGGTCCAATCCCATTTGGTTGAGTAGTGGGGAAAGCAAACGGTGGGAAGTAGCGTTAGCGAAACAAGGGACACTTATGCCTCCTTTCCCCCTTCACGTGGCTGCAGACAGTTGCACAAAAGATTCTTCGGTGTTGAGTGCGAGAGAGTGCGAGCGAGGCAGAGAGATGTGCGTCCCAGCCTAGGGACCAATAATTTACTTTCGCGGACGGGGAATTTTGAATCAATTTAGTGGAATTAATTTTGATCACAGTTGAGAGCCGATAACGGACCGTTCCGTGGAGCGGTGCGTCGACAGTGGGTTGCTTCGGTTCGGGTTCGACGTACCGCTCAGCCGGGACGTGTCATTTTTGTCGTTGTCCGTGTGCTGCGTTGATTCCGTGTGCTGTGTGTCCGTGTGCCTTAGTTCCGCGCCAGAGAAACGAAACCTTCGACGAGATGAAAGACATTTTTAACGGAACAAAACTATGACAACCGGCAGTCGTTTTTTTGCTGTTAAAGATACTGGACTCTATTGAAGCACAACAAGCCTGCCACTTGGAACAGCAGCAAGGAACGAAGCTCGTTAAGAGGCGTTAAATGAGAAAATATGAGATAAAGTTGCACTGACGCATTTCGCTGTCAAGAGTGATGGAAAATACGAGTGAAAAAATAGAAAAAAAAAACAGTATAATAAGATTGCTGACCTCGGGCAGAGTCAAGGAACCTGTAAGCTTTTTAGCCAACTGGTGATTGCTTATCGGTAACTTGATGTTCAATGAAATATGCAGATTTGCTTCAGTCATCCTCCATTTTTTAGTTATTTTATTGAAAACTTACTTGAAGCTGATGTCGCACAAAACTTGTCACTGTTAACTTTGTATTACACTTTTTCCAACAAGTGTCATAATCCTTGATAATAATGTGGTCCGAAGTCTAAAATATGTCCATCTCGTTCATTGTGCCTTCGTCATTGGTTGACGCACTGCATTATTGTCATCCACTGTGCATTAGTGGTATCTAACAAAGGAGCTTTGTTCCTCCCATCTCCTTTTCAATTCTCTCTATCTCTCTCACCCATTGGAATCCTCTTCAATGAAGCCCCTCATCTAGTGTGCATGGAGAGTCTGCATCAGTGCATGGAGAGAATCAGCACCATTCCTCTCACCAGGCGCACCACGATAATCCACTGGTGTTAAATGGCTAGCAAATGTTTGTCACAGAGGGTGGATCAATATTGTGCAAATGTTTGAAATAATTATGTAAATAAATGTTTACAAAACCCAGCATGCCCCAGGTAGGATAAATATTTCTCAACGCATGTTCAAACACACGCTGTATCAGCATCAGTTTCATTTCCATCTGATCGCCCCACCAGGATCGTGCCGCCCGACGTAATTGTTGCTTCAATTCTCCCCGGCACCAAAATGCACCGCAATCACAAATCATGCCGCGTTCTTTAGCACCTGTATAGAATCGGTACGGGGAAAGGATTTAATCACGAGCGAAATCAGTCTTCCGCAAACATCAGGCAGCAACATACGGTGTGCACATAAATCTCTCGCGCTGCAGTGTAAACCGGGCGGCATAAATATGGTTCCCCGCGCTGACGCCGATCGCCGTGATAGATCGTGTGACGCGATGGAGTGTAAAATTCATCGCGTCATGAATCCGGTGCACGTGGTCTATCAGCTGCATCGTTCGTCGCCACCCCGGGTTTGTGAGGTGTCCCACCCATTGACCTTACTGGGCGGGTGTTTCCCCCATCGGCAAGCATTAGCTCAGACAGCGTCGGGAGTGCGTTTGGATTCAATCCGTCGCAAGGCGTGGTAAACCTGACATAATCCATGGGTCCTTCGGAAAGAAGGCGTAGGTGATGAAGTGCCCTGCCCATGATAAGATGTGGTTGTCTCTTTGCCCTTGAGAAAGCTTTTCATTGTGATGCTTTTTCTTCCGTTTGCTTGCTCTTGCTATCGTGATTATCAACTTGTATTTGCGGGAGACCTGTGGACCTGCATTTTGCATCCAGAAGGACAACTTTTTTGTGAATGCTTAAGTCAAAACTATTACTTTGCGGTGTCTGTGGATGGGAATGAGGTGGGGTGTTTTCTCCCACCGAACACCGCACATACTTACTGTTGAGTGTATTATAAAGACGACACTCAAGTCGATCGTACACTCCACCAATAGGAATACGATTCGCAAAAGGTATGCGAACTGTGCCGACGACTTCGCCCGTTCACAATGGACAAAAGTACACTTCCTACACTTGAACTGCATTTGTTGAAAACTTGTGCATAATCTTGACTCCAGCTTCTGGGCCAGCAGCCTTGTTCGAGTGAAAAACTTTAACGTTATTGCCAGAAAGTATGTCCTCGAAGCGTGGAGCATGCACAACCAGCACCACCCAAGGAAAACAAATTTTCTCCTTCACGAGAACTTAATATTACTACGATTTCGTCGTTACTGGTGCAAAGGAGGTAGCAAGGGAAGGTGATTCCATTTTTGCCAATGGTAACAACAGTCGCTAGCACCAGACGGTCATGATGGTTTATTGCACAATGGTACACCACCGCCAGCATCGCTATTTCTTATTCAAAAGGCAGCGTGATACAGGTAACACACAGCGCTCCTGGGACGCACGGGTTTACCACGATCCGGTACAAATCTTCATCCCCCGTTCGGTCGCATTTCGGTTGCCCAAAAGAAAAGGAAAGAATCTCAATCGTACAGAGAAATACAGGGTACGTGATTAGAGTGCACACCGTTAATTAGTCTGTATCGAGCAATACCGTGAACAGGGTACAAAAGTTTTGCCCTTGCATCGCGTTGAATGGGCCGTAAAAGCTTGTCGTTTAAGCAATAAGTTGACAAAATTGCCAAGTCTAGCTAGGTTCGGGCGCGTAAGGTGCAATATTATGAAACGGTGGGTTGAGTCCCACAAATGGGTTTATGAGTTTCGTTTGCTAAGAATGCACCACGACAATCGGTACCGCCAATGGCATTGGTTCACAAATTGCCCTACAAATGACGGTTATGAATGGGGGATTGGATTGCGTTGGTGACGCGTGGTCGGTGTGGTTTGCATTACTATGCTCCGTAGCGAAACTGTCTTTACTGTTCGGAGAATGCTGGATAATAAATGTAAGGGCGTACTTTAAACATTACCCAACCGATTTCGTTCACCTTAAGTGGAGCAGGTGGGTAGATGCGAGGGTTGGTTATCGCTTATGAATAAAAATAGCTGGATGGGAAGATGCTGATGTTTAACAATGGACTACGGGTGTAATGCCCACTTCTTGAGAATGGAGATTGAGAATAGGGTCTTGTTTGATGAAAATCTTCAACATGTACTACAGTGATTCATAAACGACAAGTGAATTAGTATTATTCGTCTTTATTTAGTGCTCTCGTACGATACAGTCAAAGTATGTTCTTATTTTACACCACTTTTAATCGTTTATTTATAGAGGCTTTCTCAGGGTCTTTGAGACTCTAATCACCTCTTGACTGTCTATGGATGTCTATGGTACTGATGTGTAAAAATCGAACGATGCGGTTTGACTGTTGTTTATCAGATGATGGTATGATGGCTCGGTTTGTTTCAAGATGGCATGTGTCTCGGTGGGTAGTCTATCCATGGCAATCGGTAAGGACATGGCCGTAATATCGACGCCACAGAAGCTGCAAAATTGTGGACTGGATTTTACGAGAAGGTAGGAGTGTGCCTAATGGGTGTGATCGATGCGAAGGCGGAAAGACACTTGTTGGATGTGACTAGAATCGGGATCATCTCAAGGTGCGGTGTTGTGGTTGATGACGGTATTATGGAATGCCCCGGATTCCAACAGTTAACTATTGCAGGTGATGAGGGAATGCCGTCAAGGAACTGCGTGTGGGGGTCATTGGAGGTGTCGTGTTTAAGGGCACTGTCAGGGAAGATGTCTTTCGGAATGCTGGTCCAAAGTTCTTGATTAGTGACAAGTTGGATGGAGCTAGAGCTTCGACTGAAAAGATAGATGTAAGTTGGAGAGCTTCATGGTGCAGTTTTCAATCCGAAATAGATCCTTGTGTTACACTTCGATATCGAGGATGGTTAGATTTCAATAACCTCAGAATGGATAGGTATTTCGACACTTTAGGAGAATAGGATTCGATAGCTGTACGGCACAGATCAGACGCAGTTGCACCGATCGAAGCATTTCATAGACAAGTCAACGAAATGAGACATTTGGGACAATACTTAGAGCTCCAATCACTGGTACAATGTATGTGGACCAAGGTTAAGACTCGAGCTATGGAAAAGACTTCTCTCGTGTACCATTTAATACTGGAAACAAAGTGTCCAAATAGGGGATAAGGTGTTCTTGTGAGGTAGAGAACTTCGATAAGAACTGCATTCTAATTTTTGGGAGAGTACACCCGAAATGAGATGAATTTCACGGTTCGGAGAAGAAAAAGAGTTCCAACTTTAACAATTTTATATTATTCTGCATATTAGTTGTAAGCAATACGGCCATCCCAAACGACTAAAAAAAAAAACGGTTGGTCGCTTCCCTAACAACTAATGTGTGGAAAGTACTTATTGTATTTGTGTCTTATGTATACCTACTGAAGAAACCATCTTAGTTTTAAATCCCAAATAAAATCATTTATTTAAACAGCAATCGAAATTTTCATTCTAAGACAACCTACTCTCTTTAGTTGGTTTACTTGAAGGATCCTTATTATTACTAGGTACGACCTGTCCTTGAGTACTATAGCCGGGAGCCACTATATAAAACACTACACACTATATGACACTATATGAAATAACACTACTTAATTGAAGGGATGGTGACGATCGATTGTTGTAAGACGCCAGGTATTTGTTTTTAGGTCTCCAATTATTTTCAGTTTGCTTAACAATATCTCGGTGTCTTGTCGTAGTTTGCCATAACGATTGATATTCCTTATTTATGAATCTTGCAAAAAAGTTTGAAGAGCGTCTTACTCGAAAAATAGAGTGTCGTATAATTTGAATTTGTTAATAAATTGAATCAAATATAACACGAATTAATCTGGAGTCAACAATCCCTTGTTCATAAAAAATGGTCCAATCAGTGAAGTCCACGAACCGATACTTGAGGTTTATTTAATAAAAATCAATTCAATCAATTCACCTGAACCATCTTAAACAATCTCAAATACATGATTAATCACCACTAAAAAAGCTTAACTTGGCTTTATAATATTGCCATCCCCACTGCAACAAAATTCCTATTCCAGAAACAGATAAGTTCTCCGTAATGCTCGGGGCATAAATTGAGTATTAGCACGAATAAGATTACATACCTGGCGCCGTTGCGCACAAACATCGGCTGATCACCGGATACCCTTTGCCATTCATTTTCATCCCACGACAAAATCCGCTTATCTTCCCGCAAATAGGATTAGCGACAAGGTGCAAATGGAAACGCTCTCCTCCTGCGAAACGCAAAAGATCAGCAATAAAACTGACAATTTTGGAAAATAAGAGTGCTACAGTGCCCACTTCTCCAATAACATTTGTGCTAGTTTTGATTGTAAAAGCGAAGAAGCGCAGGTAACAAGCTAGTTCGCTGGTCGTTGAAGTGAAAAGCGAGACTTTCTTTGGAATTGATTGAAGAAGAATGTTTTTTTTTCGTTCCACTTTCCGCTTCCCCTTTTGCTCCCGGTGTGCCGATGTCTTCAATTCACAACTTCGATCAACGACATGACAGCTGCCATTGTGCAAATATTATGGCAATCATCCGGGATGGACACGCAATCGAACGAAAAGAAACTTGAGCGCTTCACTGGGCGCCTCCAGCAAAAAAAAAAAAGAATCCGACCCATTCCGTATCCAACCATATTCGTACGTTAAAAAAGACAATAAGCTAAATTGCTGCAGCAACTGTGCAAATAAGGTGAGAAGCGTTCGGTTTCCGCTGAAATCCGGCCCGATGGACAAACTTTTGCCCGAACGCAATCAACCGGTACCGGTCGGTGGGTTTTCCTTTCTTTTTTGTGTGTGTGTCCTGCAGCTGCGGCACCCCTGTCTAAAGTCATGGTCGATGCAATGGAGTGGGACAAACTTCTATCGCTCTCCCTCTCTCGCTGCTTCTCAACAATGAACCAGGAAGAGCTAGTTTTGGGTGAATAAAATACGACAAAAAAAAATTGTTTGAGAAATGGAAAAATATACCGTCACCTTAAAAGCTCCTGCCCAAAAGTGTCCAACAACAGTGGCGTCCCGGAGGAGCCAATCGCAATGGGACTGTGTGAGTGTGGGGTGGTTTTTTTTTTCCACTCTCCCCTTCAATTGTTACCTATTGCATCGGAAGAGATTCTGTGTCATCGTTTTGTGCATGCATTTCGGTTGCAAAATCTTTTCCACAAACCATTTGTAGCAAACGTGAAAGGGGCGATTGGAGGAAATCGGGGGCCATGAAAGTTGCAGTCACAACTTTTGCTATTCACGCGCAAACTTACCCGGCGCCATGATAGGAGCCAGAGAGAGAGAGGGAGAGAGGCAGAGAGAGAGCCGAAGATTTTCTTAGTATCCATTTTGTTAGCCAATTTTGCTGTTCATTTGCACTATTATTGTGCACTACCAAGGGAAAAGCGAGAAGAAAAATAAGCCAAACGTGCCCGGCTAGCATTTGGTCCGCACCAAGGCAACAACGGTACGCGTGACAAATGGCGTCGCATAAAACCAACAATCAACCGGCGCGTTCGGAAGAAATTAGCGTACGGCTTTGAAAACTCTAAATTAGCTCACCATTCATTAGACACGATTGTGGATTGTGTTTTGACAATTGTGGTTGGTGACGCTTAACGGACGACACTTTTCCCAACCCCATTATGGTGCGGTGAGTGTGTGTGTGGTGAGTGATGTGGTATGAGGTTTTTCCTGTGTTTGCAGCAGGAGGTTAGGAGCAGACAGGGCCTTTCCGTATGCGAACGCAGGGACAGCAGTATCAAGTTGCACCGGTGCAGGACACATTTTCTTGAAGATTGCAGTTCAAGTACACACCTGCACGGTGCTGCTGGGCGGGTGGTTCTGTGTAAGGAATAAATATCATTTGCAGCCATAGCCGTGCAGAACCAGCTTAACAGCACTTCTGATGCTGTTCACGTGCTGGAAGGGAAATTGAATGCCTGGTACGGAACGGAAAAGCTATTACACCACCGCTTCTTCACACATGCTGCATGGTGGAAAAAGCGTACCGTCCGTAAAATTGATATGGTTGACTTGAGAAGGTTTGCTGAAGTTGTATAAGCTGGAAAGTACTAAAAGCTAGATTCGTTTACTCGTGAAAAATGGAAAGTTGCTATTTTTTAAGCATTAATTAGAAGGACAGCGAAGTCTTTCGATTCGTAAAACTTGAAAATTTCAGGTTCTACATAATTTTATCTAAATTTTTGTACAATAAAATTCTTCTTAGCATCATGGTAACAAAACAATTAAAAAAAATCTTCCAAGTATCTGCTTCTACGAAGTGCACATTAGAAGAAGAGTATCGTTGGTGGAAACGTGTGCGTAATTAGCTAGAATGCAGCCACCGCAGCTCAAGCTCAAGATGGTTGGAATATTAAAGAGCAACGCGTGCATTTCTTAGCCGACCTCGTTCTCGATCTGCATTCGGTATGGTGCACCTGAAAAGAGTAGGCAAAAAAACCCCTGCTCACCTGCTTGCAGAATTGTTTGCTTTTCCATAGCTACGGTGAAAATTATCTAACGAGGCCGCTAGTGGTGTTGCAAATATACGAGGTAAAATTACGTTTTAGAGTTTTGCTTCTTTTCTGACAAAGTTAAGCTCCGGCACAGTTCCTCGCGTTACGGTGCCTGATGTTGCAGTGCAGTTGCATAAATTAGTAGTGCATTAATAAAAGGGATTCATTTTCACCCCGGCTCGAGCAAAAGCAAGAGCAAGAGAGCATGTGGCACGTACGGGTACGGTTTATATCGCGCTGCGTTTATACAGTACCGTGCCAATACTCCATTTAGACGGAACGGTTAGTGTTCGTTAGGTTTTTGAAGCGAAAATCCGTCGTAATCCATCAGGATGAAAGAGCACGTGATTTACTTTGCGGGCAAAAAAAAGGGGGACAAAATCGAAACATTACACGCCACTGCTGGCCGCACCATGAATTTAAGCTGTTGTTTGATGTTCGAAAGCGTGAAAACTGAAAATGGTACAAAATGGTTACCTGTTTCAGGCGGGTTTTTTTTATTTCTGCTACTTCACTTGCTTCCCCGGCTCAACCAGACCAGCACGCATCGATGTGTGCCGGGTATGAAAAGGTAAGCATACGAACGCCGGCTGCTTGCTGCTAACTGTCGGAGGCTGTACAAAGCACCTAGCAAATAGGCTGATGAAGTGTGCCAGCAAGAAGGGATACTAGTGCGTCCCGTGGCTGATGCAGCCCTGGATGGTGGAGCTGGTACATTGACGAGATTAATATTCCATGCACGTTTCACGGTTTGATGGCGGGAACATGCCTAAGCTTTGTAGTAGCATTTCAGTGGTCCTTTGCGTGAAGGTGTGTGTGTGTGTATGTAATCATCGTGCGCTGAGCAAATGGGGTTTGCGGTGCGTAGTCTAGCTACAATTGTTTATTTTATTTCATTTTTATTACGATAACTGGGTCTTTGGGAAGGAACCATATTGTGGTGTAAAATTAAGCCGAGAAAGGATAATTGTTTGCACACGCAGTTTGCGCTTATAGATATGGTTCAACGAGCCCGTGGGAAGCTTGTGTTGTAAGATAATAAAATATTGCAACAGGCATCTGATGGCATGATGAAAATAGTTATTAGTGGCGATGTTGTTCATAACACGGGACTTCCGAAAATAAAAATATGGAATGTGCAATATGGATTGGATTAGTCCTGTAGTAATAAACATAAACAGAAGGAAATTAAAAACTACTTACGTCTTTAAATCGAAGCTTATGAATAAGCAAAAAAAAAACGATAACTTTCATACAGTAGAACCTTAGAAGTAGAGGAATAACAGGATGCTGAAAGCTTAGCGAAAGAACAAAAGAAAGAAATAATCCTTATCCAAATCCAAAGGAAAGTTTTATGTTGGTGATATCGGGGGAGACAATGATGCCGGTACGCGGACGATTGCGGTTTACAACAAATTGAAACTTATTTATTACATTACACTTATTACACTTATTACACACGCACACACACACACACGCTAAAACTTCGCTCGTCTAACGCGTCCTGTCTCGGCAGCGGCTGGATCAAGAAAGAGGCCGATCGGTCCCGAAGCCCGAACACGAAGGATGAACCGCATGGCACGTCGATCGCTGTCATCCGTTGACAGGACCGAGTAACGGCGTTACGGTCCGGGCCTCCGCTGCTTGGTCGAGTATACACTCAACAGAAAGATAAGATCTTAATCTAAATAAGCAACGGGATTGTCTGAAGCTATGAGTGAAGTATAATTCTATAAGGACGTTAGCTGGAATACGATCAAAACGATGTATAATCGTGTTCAAAATTAAAAACAACATGAAAAAATGATGTAAAAAATAACTCCGTTATGTCGGGAACATTTTAAGTCCTTCATTTTCGGTGGATTACACTGATAATACTGTTTAGTTCAGTGAGATCTTTCTGAATAAGTAGTATAGAATATTAATTGTATACATAGACGGGTCACGTTTTTCCCTTATATCCGTATCATTATCTATGGTAGCCTCGTGTCCTCTACATACCTTTACTCAGTATCATTGAACAAACAATCTGGATAATCGCAGTCAGCTTTAAAAAATTGTTAAAAACTTAAACTGTAATATTAAACATTTAAAAAGTCATAAAATATAATTATTTTACAGTTTTTTAATTTCCTTTTTCAAGCTATATAATCATTTAAAATGAAGTGCAATCGAATAAGGCTTTAAATTTTTTACACGAAACGTTAAAGTCAGGTTATGATGTCGATTTTCTTCAAATCAACTTAGTTTTATACGAAGAAACACATTAAGATATAAGAAAAAGAGACTACCTATGGAACATTCAGGATATTTAGGCTAATCAACTTTTTGTCACTGTAACGAAAGCATATCCAATTTCAATTAGTTTTGATAGTTTTCTCATTACTTTTTTAAGGATTGAAAGTTGATGCTCGGTTACTAAACAAGTTGTAATTTATTTTAAAAAATGGGGCACTATAGGCACCCCAAATTGCTAGGGATCAAAGGATCGTATTTTTTTAACGACAGGTACTATAGTCATTATTTGGCGGTGTGTGCAGGCAGTGAGCTAACTGAGGATTAAGCCGGAAGGATACGAATACTCATGACTCACCAGGAACATAGACATAACAGAGCAGAAAGAGCTCTTTTTTATCGGGTCAAAACTGTCGGATTTAATTGTGGCATTGAGGGAATTCAAGCGTGGATCGAGTTTTCTGGAAACAGATAAGTAACCTGAAGATGTGTCATATACAGATTTAACCCTGAGTCCTGCAGAAAATGAAAACTCTATTGTCATGATTAGGTAGTTTCTGGACAAAACCCAAGTTTAAATAGCAAGTTTAGGTGTTGGCCATGCGTTATCTAAATTTGGAAAAATATATCCCAAAACCAGTATCGAAAATACTGTTTTGAAAATGGATATGACTTTGGTCTAGCTTTTACGTTCGTGGCTATGTGTTAAAGGCAAATGAAACCACACCAAATAATTAAATAAATCGATGAGAGTATGCAAAACATGATCAAGGAGTAATATATGCCGAATACATTAGTTCTCGTACTCGTTATAAACTTTGTATCTGCTTAATGTATTAATGCTCACTAGAAGAACTAATGAGAACAATATAAAGCATTTTCGGAAATGTCTTTAATACATTTCAACAGATATCAGCTGCACGGTATCGTATATTCGTTTACTTCAGCTTTTAGGTAAAAACAATTCAATTTACGTAAACAAATATTTTTTTTAGTCAAAAATCAAACATAAATATAACTTATCATGACATGTCACACCCTGACAATTTAAGTCCCCGGTGAATGTGTGTAGGATATAAAATAAAATATAATAAAATAAAGTTCCGTTCGCAAACAAAACGGACAAAGAAGCTGAACCATGCAGTAAAAGTTTGTGTTCTGCAAGGCTCTGAAAGTACACTTTCGATTAAACTTTAGCCGACCCGGTTGGGGATGGATGATTGGTTCCGAGTCCGGCACCGGAACGCTTGGGAACGCTGTGCAGAAAATCACCAGTTCCAGCACTTGAAAACCTTCCCAGTCCTGGGGTAAAGTCAAATTGCAAACCAGAACAAAACGGCCCCGTCGACCGTCGTATCGTTTCCCTGCACACCATCAATCCCCCGTCTCCGGGAAGTGTCTTGTTTTTCTTTCAAGAATCCTTTTTAACTCAGAACCCACTGTTGTCCGGTGTCCGTTGTCCGGTGGCTTCGGGTCGGGGTAAAAACTTGTCGTCCGGTGTATGCCGCACTAGGGACGCTTGCTTGTCTGCAGTGTCTGCTCGGGGCTACGGTAAAGATATTTGCGGTAGTAAAATTTATGCTAAATTGTTGTTTATCGGGTTCTTAGCTGGTTTTACTGCTGCTGCTGCTACTGCCTGCCGTCTTTGGGAAAGAATACAATCATGAAGATGATGATGATGGATAGAAGAATGCGGGCTGTGTTGCATGGTGCATTGTCTGGTTGCTGAGAGGCTTCCGGCAGCGTTGCAGTAGACTAAGGAAAAAGTTCAATAATTTACTTCGGCTAGCAAAAACACCAAATAGTGGAAGGCTTCCTGTACACTGCTTTGCCCAGTGAAAACGGAGTTCATTCTGACGCTTAAAGAGTTTTCAAGAATCTGAAGGTCTGATGCAAATGTACTCAATAGTTGTAGTTGATTTCTCAGAAAATGTATCAACTAGATGAGTTGAACCTTAAACATTTTCCTCGAACAAACACTGAAAGGAAACACTCCAAAGGAAAACAATAATGAACGCTGTTATGGCATGCAAATGGATCGAGTTATTCATTAAATTAAATTAATTTCACTTCATTGCCATTTTTATTGAAACGATGAAGCTATTCTAGGTATCAGCCTAGAGAGGGAGAGAGAGAGAGAGAGCAGTACATATTTACCCGTCATTTCAACTTTCTTTTCTCATTTGGAGAGGTTTGTAAAGTATTTAACCTACATGAATAAATTAATGCGACACAGCTAAACAAAAGTTTTCTTTGTATTTAATAGTTTTTTATTAAACTCTTATCTTTACAACGTACGGTCTTCACATTCTTTTCGTCTGGTTGTTTGTTTGATTTTTTGTTTCGTTCATCTTCCCTGGTTTTGCCTTCAAGTCAACGGTTTTCTTTTGTCATCCCATGCCCCATTGGTTTACTTAAAAATCCTAACAAAAACATAATGCCTGTGTCTCACAAACCAATGCAGTTGAGTGGTTCGAATATCGTACCGGCCAATGGGTCTGTCGATGCTGTTTGCTTTTTGTTCTGTTTTCGGTTGTTTTTGGTTATCGTTATATATAATCCATTTATAGCTCCGTTTATGGCCTGTTTTGTTGCTTTGCTGGTTTAGGTTTTGCTGGACACTACACATTTATGTCCACATTTCGTATGTACTATTTCATTTTGATTTTTATCTTCACCTTCATTCAGCCCCTTCCTTGGTTCGGTTGCTGCTGTACCCTATCGGCTGTTCGGGGCAATCGAATCGAACGAGTTGCCCCACAACCTTCCAGGGCAATGTTGTTGTGTTGTTTTGATTTATTTTCCTTGCTGCAGACACACTACAACTATCGGGTTTTTGCGTATTTATTTTACAATTCCCACCCACTTCGATTTACATACACACACGGACACAATTAGATGAATCAACTGTATTTGCGCTTCAATCAGGTCTCGTAAATAACCCCGAAACGGAACTGCGAACTGCCTCCACCTGCCTTCGTATCGTTTACGAATCGCTTAAGACGCATCGTATCCTTTTCCTCCCCGTTCGTCCAGTTCTTACACCACGTCAATATGTTCTCCCGGGATCTTCCAAGTATCACACATCGGACTCAAACATAGGTTCGGCGAACCGAATAACAATCCTTTAAATAATCGGGCTGCGGTATCTAACTAGCAAAGGCAAACAATAAATCCCTTCGTTCGATGCTGCCCCGCCGGCATCGCGATCGTTGGCCATCCGGATACGGTGATATGAGTACACCGAACGGCAGGCAAAGTTTGTGGAAGGGTGAATAACAGCATAAAAATCAACAACTCTCCGAAATTCAGCCGGTTGGTTGGACGCTCCGGGTAAATAAAATACTTGTACGGAAGATCTCTTCAACGATTCCTTCCACCGAACAGTGCAGCACCACTATCAATGCAGATCAGTAGAACAAACAGAAAATCACTTCGGGTGCGGGTCGTTCAGGGTTCCGATAATCTGATAAGGTATGTAAATTCATGCTCAAACAGAACAGAAAGATGAAGGGGTGTGGTTTTTTTTGTAGTTGTTGTTGTTGCTGGGAGACATCCCTTCGACACCCAACCAACCAATCTTTTCATCCTGTCGGCTGGCATTGCATTTAACGCAGCTGGAACTTCAATGGAGATGGTGCATGAAAATGGTTTGCAACTGCAGCACTCTTCCACCGACGATTGAAGTAGTGAATGCTGCCGTATCTTCTGCACGTACGCTCAATAAACGCTTCAAATTGGTAAACAGAACGCTCGGTTCCCGTATCCACGCTCTCGTTTGATCCGTTGGGGCGGGAAAAAAGAGGGAACATTCATCGTAATTGATCAAACACAAGTTATTCTTGATGCACGAGTGAGTGGCTTCATTTGTCTCGTTTTGTAAACTGGCACAGTATCTATTGATCCTTGAGCCGGGATAGAGCCGGGGTGGTCGTGACTAGAGTCGCTCCGGTTTAAGTTTCGTTCGAACGTTCGGATAGTGAAAAGCGGTTGGGAAATTGTAAAGTTTTCCGGCTGCATTGAGGAGAACGAGACGATGCTGGAATGTTTAAAGAGATTTCGCTCGTGCTCGTCGATGCCCTGGTCGACCTTCATCCGGTGACTGCAGTCACTCGCTTCCCAAAACGGTCAACTAAAGGTCCGAAAGGTTCTTAAGATGGACAAAAAAGAAACCTCCCGATATGACTCGGTTGGAATGTTGTTGTTGGTTTATCTTGTGTTCGTTTCCAAACAAAAAAGAAAGGGGGGGAAATAAAAGCCAGAAAGAAACCAGAAACCCATCTAAGTTGTGAGTCGAAGCGCTTTCTTTTGATAAAGAGCATGGCTTTGTGCAGCTTGGCCCGGTTCGCTTTCGCTTCGGTTCGGTTAAAAGTTTTTTGTGTTGTTGCTGCTCTTCTTGCTCTGTGTACTTCCAACCCCAAAATGCACAGGATTTCCGGCATTTTTGGTGAGTGTGTTTGCTTGTAAAATTGCGCCGGTTAAGCCTTTGTCCCTTTTGCCGGGAGTTTTGATTGAGTTTAGAGTTTTGTTTCGTAAATGTTTGACTATTTGTGGCTTTCGGTTCGCTTCGCGCTTGTACTATAGCTTTTGTGTTCTTCCATTTCTTCACGTTTGTCTTTTCAGTTTTATATAAGTTTCATTTTGATTTTAACCATTCGAGTGGGGTCGTTTCACTGACCACCCATCAGCAGTGCCGTGCTGCACTGCTGTAGCTTTGGTTGGCTTTGAAGCGACGGTCGTCCGTTTTGTCCGGAGAGGATTAAGGATCATTGAATGGTGCGCAACCAAGAAGTGTATGGTTTCGTGAATGCAGCCGTGCTAAGTTCTACGGGAGGGTTTTTGTTTTTATCTTTTTCCCATTTGCACCAGCTTAGCACCTGTACTATTTCATTAGTATTCTACCTCCATTTGAGCAAAACGAAAACGGGAATACTAAAACAGCATCAACAGTGTGTGATGGATTGTTACCTCTCTTGTGGTTCGGTGTGGAATTTTCTATAAGGATTATCGGTCGATCGATCACGTGTACGGTTTTGTTTTTTTACCAACATGACAACCCTTTGCTGCTACGTGCGCCTTCCTTCCCAAGGATTATGCCGAGACACAACGCCTTCGCGAATGGATGATAAAATATTTTTTATAAAAAAATCTCATCCCCGTTTCCCCATTAGCTAATTCAACACTCGTTCCTTCACCGTACCCCCCCTATGGAGTTCGTTCCTTCCTTCGTTATGTCCTTTCATAAAGAACGTTCAGCTTGTTTTCCATTTTTCGCACCTGGCCACTGGCCTGGGGGCTAGATGGAGTAAGTAGTTTTTCACGAGACGAATAGTTTAGTTCAATTTTTACATGCAATATGTACAGTATAACGGTTCGCATAATAAGAACAAATTACATCGGTGCTAGGCAATCGGCGCGAGCATTTAATGCTCGCACAGGATCAACCATCATCGACCATGATGATCTACCAGCGCCAGCTTCGCCATTTGAACCGCTAGTTGGAAGTTAATAAAATCGATTTAAATATGTCCTTATCTAATCGCCCACGCCCATTGGCTGGCCTCAAAACTACAACTTCGCGTCCGGAAGCTGCACTCGTTCGTAGACCGCACCGAATCGGTCGGTGTATGTGGGTTTGTTGAGTGTATTTTACAAAGAATATCTACGCGAAAACGCCTAGCCTCACACCAGCCTCGTCTTCTCAACGAGATACTCCACGAGGAAGGTAGTGCATATGGTATGTACGACTATTGGGTTTGCCTTTCTCTCTTGCTATACTCGCAACTGTACGCAATTTGTATCTACAAGACCGTGCGCATCAACGCCTGGCTTCGTCCCTGGCCTGGCCATACAATACCAAAAATAAAACCTAGAAAACAAAAACCACACGAACACACGGACTTCCCGACTACGGGACCTAGACACCTGGGACACCGCGCGACAGCTACTTTTAACTAACATCGTCATCTTCGATTTGCGCTTTGCTTGGTTCGTATATATTGACTAACTTATCGAAACGGGGACCCCATGTGGTTAAAAAGCTATACTCATGGGGTTCATCGTCCGTACCTGCGGTGGAACAGTGGGAGGGTTTTTAGGAGTTTATTATAGTGGTCTGTTCGGGGCAGGTGTGGAAGATTATAATGGGTTTGGGCGATTTTTTAGATTTACCTGACTGTAAGGAACTTAGCGAGCCAGAGGTACTCCCACAACCTTCGTAGGCGTAGTTACGCAGATCGTCGAATGGCCCGGAGGCTGGGTCGATGTCGACGCGTCGCTTCCGGTCGTCCAGGAACACGTCCACCTTGCCGACGACCTGGTCGGACACGACGGCAATATCTGGACCTGGGTTTTCCGTACGGCCGGTCAGTGATGGGAACGACAAGGTAAGAGAACGGTCATTAGCCAAAACGGACATTCATGCCACGGAAAAACACACGACAACACACACACAGCTGTGGTGGTGCAACAACTGGACTACAGAACGACAAACGGTCTACGGTGGAAGGTATGCTCGCATGCTGGCGCACACCACCACCCAGTACAGCACATGCAAACGAACCACGCTACTTACGTACGGGCGGTGCCTTATGTTGGACGAGCTCCGGCAGCGGGCCGATCGGGATTTTGAGCGTTTTCATGTCGAACGCGGTCATGTCGTTCTCGCCACCGCCCTCGTCGCAGTAGTTGATGATGTTCTCGCGGATGTCGTCCTTGGTGGCCGGTTTCTTGTTGAAGTTGGCCGAACGACGCCGAGAGCAGGAGAAATATACAAACAGCAAAACTGTGGACAGAACCAGGTGGTAGCAGGGTGGCGGTTAGTTGGCATGCCATGGTATGGTCGCACAGACGCGAACGCAACAAAACAACACTTACTAATGATCAGTAATAGGCAGGCTATTACGGCGGCCAAGGCACTGGTGCTGAATTTAAGCGCTTGTCGTTCCTTCAGAAACTCACAACTCTCGCCCCAGTACGAGTCCGGACAGATGCACTTGTACTTCAGGCGGGGCTCCTGGTTGATGCAAGTGCCACCATTCAGACACGGATAGTCCAGACACTCGTTACGGTCGATGCAGGTTTTGCCTTCCGGCGAGATGATCATACCATCACCGCAGCTGTATCGGGAAAGAAATGTTCAATCATTTCACGTTATCAAAATGGCTCTTTTATAGATAATGGAACCACGCGTTGTTGTGGAGCGAGACACTTACGCGCACTCGTACTTGTTCCACAAGTCGACACACTCGAACGGATCTGGACAGTACGCGTTCTGGCAGGGATTGTTGGACGAGCAGTACCGGTCAATGTTCTTTGCCATCGTGGCTTGACCCCACTGCGTACCGTTGGTGGCTGGCGGAAGTGGCAAGCTTTTACCATCCAACCTGTAGAAAGTTTGGTAAATAGAAAGAGCAAACTGATTACCTTCACATCCTTAAAATTGAATCCACCATCCACACCTACCTTATGTCGTCGATGCAACTCTTCTGATAGTCAGATTTCACATCGTACGTCTTTACACCGGTAAACTCCGGTTTGCCACCAGCGTACACACCCTCCTGCTTGTCGACTGACAGCCACTGATGGCCGTCGAAGGAGAAGCTCTGATTGAAGTTGGCTCCCTCACCGCCGTCCAGCTCCAGTATAGCCGCCGAGCCGTATCGCTGCACCTTCACCACGTGCCACTGGCCATCGTCCACCTCGACCGCCGTTAGCGCCACCTCCTGCTCGTCCACCTGGCCCGTGTTTAAGCTGTACCGGAAGTAAACCTTCGCCCCCTTCAGCTCAATGATCCCATACTCGCGCATATGCTGATCACTGATGCGAAACAGCTCGCCGTACGTTTCGCGCGTTCGGAACCGAAGCTGTATCTGAGTGGTGAACTTGTCCGGCTCGAAGCTGAGCGCATACTTGACGTAGCTGTGCGTCTTGAAGGTGGTCGGAGTGGTGGGCAAGCTACAGTACGTTCCTGTCCAGCCAGGATTGCACTCACACTTAGCCTCGTCGTAGCTACCGACACACTTGCCATGCTCCAGGCATCGTGCGACTTGTGGATTCAGATCGCACACCTCCTGCGTGTAGAGACATCCCGGTGCACTGCCCTTCGAGAGTCCCGGATGGGACAGATCGTACAGGATACCGTTGTGCTTGAACTCACGAATGCAACCCTCGAACCCGACCCCAACCGGCATGTACTGCCAACGGTTGTAGGTGTAATCGAACTTATCCCGAAACACTCCGCCAATCTGGAGCGGTGTGTTGAGATTCAGATACTCGTTGAACTGTGGCACCTTGCCCAGCGCTTGGCAGGTATGGTCGACAAACTCCACCAGATTGCCATCGTCGGCCTCGGTGATTTCGGCCGTCTTGCAAAAATCGACCACCATCTTCACCTGCTCCGTGTCCCAGAACAGATCGATCCGATGCCATTCGCCGTCATTTAGCGGATGCTTGGTCGTGATGCGTAGCTCCAGCGTACCTGAGCCATAATCGATCAGAAACCGCGGATAGCCCTGCTCGAGCTCGAGCGCAATAAAGTCCGACAGCTGTTTCGTTGTATCGTCCTCCTTCGGTGGAGTAATAGGTCCGTTGTAAAATATCAAACCTTCCGGTTTCGTTGTGATGATCTCGACGCTAATGTGCGATCGGTCGCACATGTCGAGCGGTGGGTACCAGGCCCAACCGCTACCACGGAAACTACGCACCACCTGCTGGCAGCGTGGCCCCGTATATCCCGGCGGACACGAACACTTGATGCCCGACTTTGAATCCGTGCAACGGCCCCCATTAAGACAGGGGTGAGATTTGCAGGTTTGCTGCTGTTTGTATTCTCTCGAGCTACAGACACACTCCGCGGTGGAGTTAATCTGCACTCCGACCAGAGCGGTTTTGTTTGCATTTACCAGACACGGGTTCGTTTGGACCTCGATGATGCTGGTGCAGGACCCGGCACAGTCAGCATTCTCCAGCAAACACTCGTCCACATTCACCATTGTGATGTTAATGCCGACCTCCTGCTCGATCTCCTCCTTGTGCAGCAGTATCACACCGTTCAGCTGCACTGCTTTGTAGTAGTACGCGCCGTGCACAGCGAACCTCACATCCGTTAGTGGGACGGTTTTATCCTTCATCTGCACGCTAAACACATCCACATTCTTGACGTCCACGTTCAGCAGCTCGGCCAACTTTTCGCGGAACCGTTCCAGCTTACTGCGGAAGATGTTTTGGGTGCGATAGTTCCAGATCCTGATGAAATCCTCATCGGTAATACCGATCAGCCTGATCGATCCCGAGTTGACGATCGCTTCGTACGAGATGTGTTTCACCACCACCGACATGTTGGCGTACGATTCCTGTGCATGCTTTCGATCGTAAATCTTAAACCGCAGCTTGTACCGTCCCTCGCGAGCACCTCGTCTCATCGTCACCATACCGGACGTGTCGTCTAGCTTGAAGCGAGGATTCTCGGCCTCGTCCCAGTAGAACAGCTTATCGGAGGTGTCCCAATCGTCCAGATCGTTCACAAACACACGCCCGATCGGTGTGTCCGGTGCCTGGCCCTGGTAGTTGTACACCACCACCTCCTTCGAACCGGGCTGCATAATGTTATCGTTCAGGTCACCGATCGTAATCGTAAGCGTGCTGGTACCGGTCTGTGGCGGTGTTCCCGAGTCTTTGATGACGATCGGGATAGTGTACTGCTTGCGATACTCTCGATCGAATGAACCGAGCGACGATATGATCGCCATACCATCACCCTTGTTGCTTTGCTCTACCTTGAACGAGGTTCGAATCACATCGTCCGCATCCGGGTCCATGCGGAACTGGAACGGTGGCCCATTGCCCTTCAGCCGATCGTCCTTATCGATCGCGGAGATTTCAATAATCTTCGACGGTGGTGAGTTTTCCAGCAAAATGGGCCGATAATCTTCCGCAAACACCGGTGCATTATCGTTAATGTCCTTCACCAGCACGGTCAAGATGGCGGACGCCGTGCGCGGTGGGACTCCATCGTCGGTGGCCAAAATTTCAAGCGAATGTTTCGACATCGTTTCCCGATCAAGTTCGCGCTGGATCGTGACCGATCCTTCCTGGTTGATAGCAAACTGACGTTTGCGATCGGTGGAACGGTTGATGCTGTACGTGATCTTACTCTTGCCACCCTTATCAATGTCGACCGCCTTGAAGGTGCCCAAATTTTTCCCCACTTCCGCATTTTCGTAAACGGCCGCTTCAATGTGTGGTTTCTTGAAGCGTGGCGTATTATCGTTAATATCCTTCAGCTTCACAATCACCCACGAATGGTCGACGTGGTACTTGTCGCTCTCGTCAATCCCATCGTTATCGATGACCTGTATCCGAAAGCGAAACCCATTGATCTGCATCGGGTCCTCGTAGTCTAGCGGTTGCACCACCTTCAAGCTACCAGTCCCATCCGCATTCTTCACCATGGCGAACTTATCCGCCCCATAGCCGCTGCTCTCAATAATCTTGTACTGAAAATTGTTAATCTCATCGTCATCGTTCACCGTCACGGTTAGAATGGGCGCCTCCGGTAGCACACTACCATCCGTCTCCTCCACTTCCACGAACCACTCGTCCTTGGTGAACCGGGGCGGCATATCGTTCAGATCTTTCACCTTAATCGATGCCGTTCCCGTGCCCTTCAAACCACCGCCATCGGTGGCCACAATCTGCAGCGAGTAATCGGGCGTCTTTTCCCGATCGAGACAGCAGACCGCCGTTGTGATGAGCCCGGTGTCCGGGTTGATGTCAAAGATCGGTAGACCCGTATCTTCCTCGATGGCATTTTTCTCGATCGAATAGATCACCTTGGCGTTGGTGCCTTCGTTGACGTCATCGTAATCTTCGGCCTTTATTGTCATCACGTGCATGCCGATGGTGCCATTCTCGGTCACATTACCGTACGCGATGCCGTTTGGAAATTGTGGTGCATTGTCGTTTACGTCTTTCAGGTTGATTTGCACCTCGGTAAACCCAACCAACCCCTCACCACCTTCGTCCTGTGCGAAGACGGTGAACTTCCATGACGCCCGTCCATGGGGTGGATCTCGATTTAGTGGCTGATGTAGAATACGACGGAAGAGAAAAGGACACATGGGTAAAGTTATTACTTTCATCACGAAACACACGCACGCTACGGTACCGCTACTCAATTAAAAGCTTCAAAAATTGAATTCTGTGCTTGGCTAAGCAAAGCCTGAAATGCCGTTGACATTGTTCCCGGTTACCGTTTGCGTGTGCAGCGATAAGACAAAGTTCGTGCAATTGGTTGATTTAATTAAATTAGAGTATTTACTTGAGGTAAAAACTCATGTCCAGCACAGTATCCCCGTGGACAACTCGGTCCCGTACGAATCATTTGAGACCGGTACAAGCATACCGGAAAGTTATTTAAAACTCTGCAGCAACCAGAACCCAGTTTGCCGGCGAACAGAAAAACTTTCTCCATCGAAAGTCCGCACCCGAGAAAGAGCATTAACTCTTGAAGACGTTTAAGTTTTTGTTCGGGTAACTTGAACTTCCCGTTTATACTGTTTGAAGAAGAGGGAGCGAGAGCGAACAAAAACTCGGTTTTCAAACCCCCAACAAACAATTCCTAAACACAATGTCCATCCGGTCCATCCTGGTTCGAGCTACGGGAAAAGAGTTTATGCCGATGAAGAGTAGGTACCATTCGATTTGTGGAACTTTTGAATACCGTTCGCCACTTCGTCAACCAAACAATGTGGACGTCTGTTGTGTGTTTAGCTATTGCTTAACTTTTACGCACTGCAACGCGCCGCGCCGCTCTAATTCCGGTCAATTCAATTCCGTCGGTTTGCTGTCGACGCTACCGCAACGGGCCACAGTTTTTACGGCTTAGTTGCAGCATTCCGGACCTACCTTTAGCACAAATATCTCCCCGGTGGCCTTGTTGATGTCAAAGTTGCTGTCGGAGGGATTTTCGATGTCAATACCGGGCCCGGTCAGGAAGTAGATGATGTTGTTCGGCCGCTCGACATCGGCATCGGAGGCGGTGACCTGTGCGAAACAGAACAGAAATGAAACGCCAAGTGAGAACGAACAAAGCAAAGAGTGAATGATAAAAGTAAACGAACGCAAGCACCACCAGTCTCCAAAAATAACCGATTTTTCGCAGAAAACAACGAAGATTGGCTACAACGAAAGTGAACGGTATTTTTTTTTGCTGGTGCGATAGCCTTTCGGGGCTGTGTGCCTGTCAAGCGCAAGTCGGCGAGCGCAGGAATAGGCAAAGGACGAAATATGAATTCGTTTCGTTCCGATGATTGGCATGACCATTTCTCGTTCGATTGCTGGGACACAGACACGAAGCATCAACGCACACCTGGCCGCCCGTGCCGACCCCCATGGCCGAGCTAATTCAATTCCATCGTCTGTCAGTTGGAAAATTAGTTTTTCATTTATTACTGCAAATTGCATTGGGAGGATATGTCTGTGCGGGACGTCGAACACATCCGGGGAGTACTGGGTGGGTGTGTTCAAAACATTTCAGGACCAGGTTCGGTTAAACTGTTCGACACGAAGGACGGCGTCGTGAACCGACCGACAGCGGACCCAGGTATTGTGAGATCCGTTGGGTTCTGGAGCTACCGTACCTAGGCCATGAATTTTGTTCCAGTTATTACGATTGAGTTGTTATGATTACGAGCGAACTGAGTTGTGCTGGCATTTGTGATTGATTGCTGTTTATTTTATTGCCTGCTAGAATTACATCCGAAGAGCCATCTGGGCGAGAGCGGACTAGAATATCTACATGATTGATCGTTCCGAAAAGCTTCCATCGCTTCCTGCAACTAATCGGAGCTAATGTTTACACCGGAGTCAGGAATACTGAAGACTGAGTGGTCGGTTATTAATTTGCTGCTCACCGTGCAGTATTGTTTCACGAGGCATTTATTCCAACAATGTACTAACTGTCCGGGATGAACATATGGGAGGCATGGGTCAATGGTGAATAATATTATCGTTTAGATAAACGAAAGCAATCCTTTCCTGCTCCCGTGCCGTACGCCCGAATGCCGAATCATAATTGTTCTCCACCGGTGGGATGAAGAACGCACGCTGCACTCGTGATAAGAGCGGCACGTACAAAACGTAACATCCATTAGCAGATTTGATGCGGTACATCAAGAGTCCAACCATTGAGGTTCGTTACACACTATCGAGAAACGCTTACCATTTGCCCGATGCATCGTAGAAACCGCCGAAGGTAGATCTCTCCGTGGTCTATTTGCTTGTAAAACAAACCTCATGTTTACCGATGCAATTACACCATGCCATCGGGGAGGCCATCCGGGAGCGAGCTGCACGGCACAAATGGGCAGGAACGGTTGAAGATGGAAACTGATCGGGCACATCCCGGGTGTGCGAGCTTGGCGGGCACTTAAAAGCAGCGTTCCATTACAGCGTGCGCTTTGGTTCGCGTGCTCGTGCTGCTTTTGAATTTCATCAGCAGCATTAGTGCAACCCGCGAGCGAGAGCTGCAGTAGAATGGTGCAAACTTTTCTCACCACCGGCTCACAGTTAATGCAATGTAGCGGAGTGCGAGGATTTGCGAGGAGGAAGCAAAAAAATGGGCAAAAAAACCAGAAGTTTACTGCAGGAAGCGCACTAATCGTTCCTTTTTATGGTGTTCCTTGTTCTTGTTTGATTTCTTTTGCTACATTCAGCGACAAGGATGTGCAATTGCTCGTGCTCCGTGTGAGTCTCTCTCTGTGTGTGTGTGTGTATAAAAAAGGAGGAACAATGTGCCGAGGTTTGGCATGAACAGTGGAATACAATAGCGTGGAAAATTGGCATCGAGTAAATAGAAAAGAGTCGCCGAAGAGCCTGGAACGGTTGTCACAAGGAACCGTGTCTACCGGAGGCAAGAAGCAAGAACCCGTGAACCTGTGCGACACAAGCAGTTCGCTGTTTTGCCGGTGGTTATGTAAATTTTAATGAAATTTCATTCCGCCTGATAGCTGCATAAGTTTTCCATCCTTACCAGACGACCGAGTTCCTTCGGTTCAGTGCCGTTTCTCGCCGTACGACCTTGCTGTGCCTTTCCGGAAGCTATTTTCTTTCGTTTGTTCTCCATTTCGCCGAAATAGTGCCTGTTTCTGGTTGTACACATGACCGTGCATTGTCGTCGGTGCAGCAAGGACGAAAGAATGGTCAAATTTATGCAAATAGCACCGAACATCGTGCCCCGCTCGGTGGACCCAGCAAGGATTGGGATTTCGCGTCTTCGAGCACATCTGTGTCAAGGACAGGAGGATCGCTCGAATCGTGGAGGTCATGCCGAAATGAGTTCTTTCCGAACAAAAAACGCATACTGCCGCCCGGAAGGAGTATGTTCCGGGTGTGTATTTATATTCATTAAAAAGTTTACTTCTCACATTTTACGCTTATGCGAGTTCGGGCAACTGGCAACATGGCTGGCGACACAGCGACAGGAAACGGAGCATTATATCGTACGGAACAGCAACGCACGGTTGGTAAAGCAAATGGGCAAATCTCATCACGTCGGTTAGTGATGCGTTAATTTCGGGTGATATCTCATAATTAGGCTAGCGTTCCGGACCAGCCCGGATGTGGCCCGGATGTTCAAAGCACCCCTGCTGGCATTAAATAGCGATCTGTTTTCGCGAATCGCTTTGCTGACTCACTTGTTGTTGGGTCGGGCGTCGGGAGCGTTTTTGCAGGTGGCGCTTTAAATCGTGACAGCTGTACCATCAATCATCGCCACACCAGAGCCAGTCAGAACCGAGCATGGAAGGGAGTCCTTCTATGTCTATGGTGGATTCCAACGCAAAACCCCCACACAATCTGCCACACAATCTGGTCGAAAGTCAGCTAAACAGCAACGCCTCACACATCACTCCTGGCTGGTTTGTCCCAGCTTGGTTTTGGCATGACAAGCTGAAGCTTGCCAGTTGCACCGATCTGCATGCGGACATGACAAAGTGTGGCAGTACAGTACAGACATTGCATCTCGGCTCGAGTGGTGCTCGACTTAAGTTTAACAGGATGCGTCTTGCAGTCCTTAGCAGCACCAGCTGGCATCCGGTGGCGTACGAAAACCCACACGCTCGAATAACGATCGGTTGACGTTCGATATTTGCAGGGAGGGAAGCATTTTTCAGGATAGAAATTTCGTAATGACATCTTTACCCCGTCATAAGCTTGTTAATATTTATCCTTTGCCTCGTTAGGCGGACGGGCTTGAGCGTTCCCCGTTGACGTAAGTAGGAAATCGTTGCCAGTACGTGCCATTCGATCACTGACTTTAGCCCGCTCTTTTCCACCCACAACGGTTCAACGGACGAGCGAGTTGCCTGATGTGCCGGGCAACTCACCAGACCAACACCCGGGATGCAGGGAAATGTTGCTTTCGCAGAGGCTTTGGTTGAGCATACGATGACGTTATTATCGTCGTTATCGTTTCCTCCCGACGGGAATGGTGTGCTGTGTACAACGAAGTCACGTTGCAAAGGCTGCAAGCAAACATCACAACCCCCGCTGGGGGGAAGCTCCAAACAAAACGAAGAAGAAGAAGTAGAAGATGGTATGAGATCACGTGTGGCACTCGAAGCCGCTGTTCGGTAAATAAGATTATGGTTCGATATGCTGCAAGTGCTTTCGGTTTTGTGTGTGTGCCAAGCGCACGAACCTAAGAACGGCATCTCGGCATGCAGAAGAATAGTTTCTTGTTTGAACGCTCATTGATACCAGGGGGAAAACATCTTGTGTATCGATCATTACAGCGAGATTTTGTTTGAAGCAGAATTCTTTTATTTACCTCTCAAATGGGAGGAAGCGTGTGTTCGCTGAAAGTCATCAACTGGATATTAATTAACGGAACGGAGCTTTCTATTTGCACATGTATTTGAATTGCAAAGAAAGCTAAAGTAAGTAAATGAAAATAAGCTACATTCAAATACCTTTTTAATGCTGGTCCATAAACATGTCACTTGCAAAGCAAATTCAGCATCATAAAGATCACTATCAAAAGTGTAGCTAACAACAATGTTATTTACTCGTTAAATCCATTTCAGATATGTTAAATATGAAAAGCAAACACACTAAACTCTGTTTGTTTCATGCTAGCCACATAGCCACACCCAAGCCAACCTTCCCCATGACGGGCTGCAAAAGGCTAAAAGCATGTTTGGTCCCATCAACATCAGCATCCTCATCAGCATCATCAGCGCCACCGTCACCGCAACGCAACCGCTGCCGTTGTCCGGGCAAGTTTGCGACCGTTCGACAAACTATCTCATAAATTAAATAAATGTTTTTCAAAGACATTCCAACCCCCGGTTGCCTGGTGCGTGCAGTACTGACCGTTGTAATGGAATATGAGGCTCATACGTGAGCACGAGAGACGCGGCAAGGAACGGTGGCGAGCCAGAGGTCAAGATAAGCTGGCTTAACTGAGTCGAACGTACGGTCCGGATGTGTGCCTGGAGTCATAAAGCAGTCCTGTTTTACGAGTGGTACCGAACGAGAAGAGCAGTGTAACGGTCAGGGCCATAATTGAACGTTCGAAAGTAATAAAATTGATAAGTGTCTTCCATCGTACGGAGGTCATTTATTTCACTTCCACCCGGGGAAAGTGCTGCCAAGAGCTGACCTCACACACATACACACACAAATAGACACAAATAGACACGTACGGATGCGTGTGTAGTGCGGGATTCTGCAGTTTGGCAGAGGTACGAGGGTACGTCAGCAAAACCTTTAGGAAGCTAATGAAAAATATAATTTATCTTCTAGTTTCCCGATTGGCGATTGGAACCAGTGTCCTGGTGGTGCTGGCGGGCAAAGAGCTAGTTACAACTACTACCTCCGACCTTGGTAGCGTCATCCATTCACAGGAACACCATGCCACGTACGCATCCCGGAGTCACCGGTAAACCTTCCCCTACTCCCGGGGAACATTGTAAAGGCTAGAAGTCTTGGTCTGCTAGGTGTAGCCCATTTCGGGCGACCACTTTTCTTTGATCAGCGCACGTCACCTAGAACGCTTTATCGCTGCAGCACGAAAGACGGACGGCATCTATCGGTATTTAGTGTTACATCCTTTTCAATTTTAGCACAGCTCCGTTCGGTTCAAGGATATGAAAACTTGGAACAAGGTTTCCCTTTTTTTGCTTCGCTACTCTCGTAAACCCGTTCCCAGGGCCGTACGTGGTAGCATCCCGTTTTGGAAGCTTCAAGTGACACACTGTGCGACCCCACTCATGATGGTCTATGCCAAGCTTTGTGCGCCCTCGAATGGTCCTCCAGCATGCACCAGAGCAACTCCATTCGGTTTGTTTTCTGAAATTGAATAGAATGCTTCGGAATCTTTTGTGTCCGGAACCCTATCGTGGAGCGCTTCGAGTGGAAACCCTTTCCAACCACGATTCACGATCTCGAGTGGAGGTTTCGCGGTCAAAAGTCAAATGGATAAGATGGAGTAGTCGTGCAGGTGGTGTAGTCGTCATCATCATCGATGTCGCGTTACGCCTTTCTGTAGTTTTTGCACCCCGTCTACCCCGGCCCCAAACACCAGCCCGGTTCGGGCAATCGAAACAAATGGAGAACGCCAAAAATGGACCATAATAGGGCTAATATAAGTTACGCTTCGCTTTACCCGGCCTTAAGTGCCGCCGCAGTAATGCCGGGAACGAAGCGTTCCCTTGTTCACGACATCTGGGTGGTTTTTTGTGTTGCCGTTGGATAGCATTTGGTTCTAAAGAAGCGTGTTTGAGCTTTACGATCGAATCGACATGTTTGCAGTTCATGTGTTGTGATCCGCAAATGGATCCGCCCCGGGACCGCGGATACAGTTGCAACATTTTACGGCCACGTAACTACACGGACGTGATTTTCGGAGCAATGTCGGTTCGGTAGGGTTTCTTTTGCTCATTTTATGGAACAATTTGTTTTCCTTCCGATACGTTCTTTATTCCCGAGACCCTTGCCTGGATGTGACACGAGGCATGTGCATGAGAAGTATGCTTCCCAGCTCCATCCGCTCATATGTTATTTCAAATTGTTATTGCCCGCTCCATAGGCTGTTTGATAAGTGAACTGAACGCTGGTACGGTGGGTCCATGCTTTGGCCTATAAAACGACACGTTCGGCAAGTTCTGTTCGGGCAGAAGTACTCGTGAATGGGTAAAAAGAGGGAGTGAGGCACGGTGTGTTACGGAGGTACATTTGTCGTAAAAGAGTGGAATTGTTTTACGTTTTCACGCCATCCACCAGCGCCAGCGCGTGGCGTCGAAATCCAATGATCTAACACGACGACGTAACTATTTTTGGTACGAGAGCGAGCTAGCGGTCACATAATGAAACTCACAGCGAGTGTCGTACGGCACATGACCTAGCCCAACGGTACCCAACCGATGGCACTTTCTCCGCCTTTCGATGACAGTGCCGACGGTAAATAGTGCACGAGAAAGTTTCGAATCTAACTTTAACGACCGTAAGTCGCCGGGAGTGCATGTGTGTTTTACGGAATTTTGCAACTCCGCTCGTCGACTGCAAGGCCACCCCGGCTGCCTGTGAGCGGGCAAGACAAACTTTACGACGCTATTCCCCTTTATTTTTGGGATGCCAGTGGGATGGGTAACAGTAAGTTAACATTAGTGAAGCTAAACAGTCTTCGTCACTTGACTTTTGCAAACATTTCCCATTACGTGTGCGTGTGTGTGTAGGGTTGTGTCTGGAGCTCAGTTGATAGGGAACACTGGCTTGGTGCAGAGCGTCGGCAGTGTTTTGGGGTGTTTGATTGTACGTTGAAGATGCTGCACGCTCTTGATTAATGATTGGTGGAATCGAAAAGCTCGTGCTGCGAACAGAGATAGCTCGTCGTCGAAACTTTGATCAAACGAAAATTATTAAATCCACTACACTATCGTGAAGAATGGAGAAATTGAGTTTGAATAGACAGGTAATTGGAATTTGGTGTTTGAGTTTCGACAAAGAGGCAAATCTTCTTAGTCGATAGAGGAGAACGAAAGATTTCCGAAAGCTATTAGTGTAGAACTCTCCACCCTGCGTATTTATTTCAACTGGAATTAAACTTTTATTTACCAGAAACCCGTTCCCGCAGGCGAGCGAGCACAAAAATGTGTCAATGCACAATGTTTTCCTACTCGGTGTGTCTAAACAGTCGTGATTTTGTCATACTACCGGGGAAAAACGGATACTTCACTTGTAATATTTTCCACGCAAACAATGCTATCGTACTTTTGGGTTGGTTTGTGATTTGTGTGCTGCAAAGAAGAGAAAAAATGCAAGACACGACCGAACAATAAGCACGGGCAGCAAATGGCAGCAAAAATACTGGCAAACCGCTCACAAAGGAGATGCTGCTCAAGAAAAACACAAACAAACAAATGATGGGTCCTGTTGCATTGTACACTGTCGGTCCCCACCACCACCAACCCATTCAACACTTCCGCCAGCCTGGTACCGCCCGGGCCCGGTGCGATACGATTGCAACTGCAGTTACACAGTTTGGCAAAGATATGCAACTGTTCGCTCCGGTATGTTTACCATGTCGCCCCCACTGTTGTCAGATAGAAATATCGTACCTTTTCCGAGGAAATTTCATACGACGCAGCATGTTGTTTGTTTGGCGTTTGTTGTTTCTATTGAAACATTCCCCTCCCGGGGTTGTTTCACGAGCTACGGGGGGTTTGTTTTTTGTCTGCTGCTGCTGCATTTTCTGTCTTATTACTTGCCCAGCTCACACACACACACACACCAGGCATTGGCGTGGTATAGTACCTTTCTATTTCCATGCGTATTTTTCTCACTGTGCTTTGAAAGGGGCAGAAGCGTGTTTTCTGTTTACCGCGTGTATGTGTCATTTACAGACGATAGCACGGCACGGAACAAAGCGTACAGTTTACTGAACTTGTGGGCACTTCTGCTACGAGGTGAAGTGATTTCCTACAAACTTCTGCTGCACCACGGCAAGCGGTGCACCGAATGCAGTTGGGACAGATAAATTGCATCAGTACACGGAGGCATGTAACTGTACGTATTTTATTAAACTTTATTTTTCTTCTCACTTCCGTCGCACAGTGGTACAGCTCAGAACAATGGGCGGACATATACTGCTTTGTAGAAAATCTTTCATGGAAATTCAAATTATTGATAAAATAAATGATAATATGCTGACTCTATTGGTAACAAACGGAAGCAAATGAAATATTTTACTCGATTAATTTTTTTTTAAGTCATGTAGGATGGCATGGCCGTATTGCTTTGATTAGCTTCTTCTTCTTTGGCCTAACAACGTATTAGGTTTTGTCTGCCATTTCTGGCTGACTAAGCTTAATGATATCGCGTAATTGGATAGTCATTCCTCACCAGGGCTAACGGTTTGGATGGGATTTGAACCTCGGTTATGCCGTATGGAAACCGGCACCGTTATCGCATTTACCACCTTTTCGCTTCTTGATTAAATTTTCTTCTTTTATTTTTTTTTTTCTCATCCTCATTCTTTACCTTTCTTTACAGCACTCCTATATTTATTAGGCTTTTTCTTGTTTGTTGGTTTGATTGAGATTAATTTGTTTCTTGTTACCATCACAAAACTATCCTTATTTCACACTTATTGTTATAGACGAATGTAGCTCATTTTAAATATCTTCTTGTAACATTTTTTTTCTATTTTTGGGGCACCTTAAATTGTTGCAGAATTCTTATAAAATATAAAATTATATTTTGTGTGAATAATGTTGTCAACAACAGCACACTTCATACAAAAAAGAACCATAATATGGGTTATGAAACTTGAAATGTTTTAAATTAAGTAATTCTTTTTTAATTTTTTTTTATTCATAAAGAACGGCCTGGCTGTCGTTTGCTTTTTTTATTTTTTTTTATTTTTTTTTTATTTTTTTAACCTTAACTTTAAGAATTTTAAAAAGATATTTTTTTATAAAATCATTTTCTGGTACATTTTGTTTCATATGATGTTTTTTTTCTCAACAAAATAAGTATCAGCCATTTTAAAAACTGGAGCCAAATTATTCAAGTAAATAAAAGAAATTTATCAAAATGAGACATTTTTATGTTTAGTTTATGATATATTTTATAATTTTGAACGTATAAAAAGTGGGATTTTAATTCACAACATTTCAAAAATTCTAAAATTCTTAATCATGTTTAAAAATTATTTGTGAAAAATAATTCCCTCAATGTCCGCCTGGGGACCAATGTGCGGAGCGATCTTCGAAAAGGCACTCGGAACAAATATAAGATGTGAGCAATGTTTAAATGGTTTAATGGTATGCTTGTGAGTATAGTCGAGGACATGCTGGTGGGCGGAAGTATAATGTTTTTTTTTTTTTTAAGTTAACATTGCATGTGTAGTGTAGTGTTTGGCGCAGCTGCCTGTATTATCAGACGACAGCGACAAGAGTCCCGGGCAGAACATGTTTCGGTAAACAAATGTCATTCGCGTGCGCAATGTTCGAGATTAACGAAGCTTGGTGCAGGGATTCGGTTACAAAGTCCTGGCACAAAGAAATGGTAATGCAATATTAATGTTGTGATATGAATGTCAAGAAGCAAACTGTAGCAAAAACAAGATTGTTTCTTCTTCAAGCTCGATGCAAAGAAATTGAGAGAGTCATAAGAAAATAACAATATTAAACCCTGCAAAGGGGCCGGCGTTTAGCGAAACCCTTCTCTCCATCTACTCCTCCACGAAGTCATTGCCAGTAGATTGATAATGTGTCACGACCGATCATCAAAATCAAATTGTATTTAGCTCTCGGACCATACTATCGGTCCGTATTTATTGCCTAATGATAAGTTTATTTTCGATGGCACATTAGCAAACCATCCGGAGCGGCTCGTTAATGGTGAGGCTGGATGACCATCGGCACCATTAGATGCGATATCCTTATCGGGTGCCAGGGTTCACCTTTTACTCGAGTGACAATAACCATTACCGTCATCGGGACAGGTACGAGTTATCTTAACTATCTGCTCACACTGCAGTTAAGATGGCGATGGCAGGATAGGAAGGCTGTCCAACCATTCCAGTTTGATTACCTTCCCGGTGAAACGATGCTATCTCTCTCTCTTTCTTCAGGGCTATCCAGTAGAGTATTGGTCAACATGGTACCCTTTCCAATGGATACAAATACCTCCAGAAAACCCGGAAACCAGCCAAAATAAAAGCGTAACGAATCTTATCAAATTGCGCTTTTTATTCGAACGTAACCGAAACCGCCGACATCTCCGGCTAGAGATGGCTGGGTAGTTGCGTTGGAAACTGTTTGAGTACGACTGTGGTTGGTGGTTCCAATTTTACTGAAATGGTCAGTAAAACCTCGGTTCTCGAGCGAAGGGTAGTTTCGTGAAACCCTGTTCCTCGCATCGTCTCGGGCAGCGAAAGCAAGGGGACACAGGCAGGCTGGAGGGCTCGGTCCCGGTGGTCCCGTGAGCCGAATGTTTCTTTCATTAGCCATATCGGTAAATGAAAGAACCGGAAATTGTGTCACCGGTTTCGTTTCGTAGTCAGGCAACAAACAAAAAAAGTTTGCGTGGTTCGAGGAATCTGGGCGACAGCCGACGGAAGGAGAACGTTGATTCGAATGGGGTTTTCCGGTGCCTGCTTCGTTCGAGTGAACAGAGCCATTCTCCTGGGGCGGGAGATGAAGCTGGGTCGTCCCCGTTTTCTAAGACCGGAAAACGACGTTAAGATTTGCAGGCCGGGCGCCCTTCAATGCTCAACGGTTTGGCCTTCGGTGCAGATTAATATCAACGCCCCAAATGACGTGCCAACGTGAACGTGACGGCGTCTGTCTGTTCTGTGGTTAAAGATAAAACATCATGGAACAGTTCTGTGGTCACACCGGCGTCTTCTCGAAGCGAGTGAAGCCTGGTCAGAAACATTGTCTTGCTATGGTCAAGCTAGGCCGCCGGCCAGTGTGCACGGTAAACTTTTGCGAAAGTCTTACGCCTGGCGGTCCTAAAGGGTGGTGAACTTTCGGCCGACCAGTCCGCCATCACCACCACCATCCACCCACCGGAAAAGCTTGGGCAAATGGAAAGTTTTGTGCTGAGACAGCACGAACTTGGCACATCGGAATCGTGCATCGGAGGTTAGTTCTTAGTTGCTTCGTTCTCTGGTAACGGCGTAGTATTCATGATGATAGAGGCTTTGAACATTCTTTCCCGGCGGTTTGGATTCATTGGTCAAAACCAGTGTTTGAGAAGGGAAGAAAAAGGATGGGCAGGCACAAAGATGGAATAAATTATTCATAATGTGAACAGGGATGGATTTACTGAAAATATCGTACCAGCAAATCATTTTACGAAAAGCAAACGATAGCAAAATTTAAGAGGAAATTAAATTTTCAATAGTCAGGCCGAAACGTTTAAATGAACTGTTTGTGTAGAAGATCGAGTGTGCGAGTCAAAGTTATCATCATCTTAACACCACCAACGAACAGCAGTTATTTGGAGTAAAAGAAGGACTATAAGAGATAGTAACATTTTTGGTTCAAGTCAGTTGTAAAGGATAATAAAACTAACAGCGCCGGTCTTCACACGTGGCAGGACGATCAAATCCTATCTAGACCGCCTCGCCGAACGCAGGGGTGACTACTTTTTTACAGGTAAAATTAAGTCACAGTAATCCAGAAATGAAAGGCCGAGACCTCTCGAGGTTGTAGTGTTAATGGAGAAGAAGAGAAATGTTCATACTCATATCAGCCTCAGATTGTTCACTAGAATCTTGGCAAAACTGCCTCCAGTTATCTAATCCATCAAGGCTGAACAGCAGTCTGAACACATATTTAAATTCATACGTTAGGGAGATATATTTTTTGCTGATATTGAACTGATTTAAGACCCTTTGTGAAGCTGGGTGTGATGACCAAGTGCTCTTTGCTTGACAGAAAATGATGCACTTGTGTTACGGTCAATGAAATTGTAAATTCATATCCAAGAAGGATGCTTTTCTGTTCTGGTTCTCTAATCTTCTTATACTGTATTGTAGTGTAGCTTCTCTGGAGTATCTCTGGCTGTCACAATTTAAGAAAATTTTCGAATCTGTACGTCTTTGGCATGCGACTGGATTTGTTTTTTTTTCGACATTTACCTTTTCTCAGAACTATATTCGACCTATCATCACAAAATGCAAAAAATGGTGTTTTTCTCGGTTTTGGGAATGAAGCTGAGTATAAAACGAAAAAAAAGGTCAAAATCAGAGCAGGATGCTTATTTTGCCTAGGTATGACATTTTTATTTAACACAAAATTTCAAGAAATTTTCAATAGAATTGATGATGAGTCGAAAGAATTTCAACGTTACGTTTTCAAAAGAATGTAAATTTTTAGCAAACGAATAAAATCGGTCCTTTATTTTTGAAAATAATCGCTCAATGTTTGATGGTGTACCCTTATTTTGCTCAATGTATCACGAACACCTACGAAAAATATATTTTTTTATATTCATGAAGGCCTGGTCGTATTGCTATTTTTTTATTTTATACCTTATCTTTCGTGTTAAAAATCAAATTGCATCAATTGCGAAAAAGATTCAAAAATAAATTTATAATGACGAGTCGAGGCTCGATGACTTTACGTTTATAAAAGTTTGTTCTATCTTTTTGTATTTATCAAATTCTCAAAGTCAAAACATAAAAAACCTTGAAAATCTTGCTTTTCTTTATTACTTAATATAACATATATTTAAGAGATCCTTTCTAGTAATTTTTTTACTCTAAATAAAACTATATTCGTATAGTTGTGTTAAGGACTGTATAGAGCAATTTCAGTTAACCGTCTGGAATTCTGATATATTTGCTTTACTGTTATGATGAAATTTCTGAAACCTCTAACAAACATATCTTCATCGTAATGTAAACAATCCTGTAGAGAATTTACTGGATGTGATATCGTGATTGTCTTGCGATAGATGTAACACGTCTGGTTTCTTTGCGAGTGTGAATTCAATTGTCCTTTATTCTTATGCATTAATTAGAGTTCATTACAAATTCATCATGATTCATTTCTACCCTATAAACATTTTCGTAATTCGAACATTCCGGCCACCAAGAATGAAATTCTTTAGAGTAATTAATAAACAAACGTGTTCGAATTATTATTCAGGTGAGGTAGTAGGTAACAATGCTAGTCGTGCTGTCGGTCGCACGATGTACTTGTCAGGTGCCGTTCGTAAAGTGACGACACGGATGACGTCGTCCTTGCCGGGATGGAGTTTAACAATGCGCCCCTTTGGCCACTCGGTGGGATGAGCATTATCTTCTCGTATAAGGACTAACTGATTTTCTTTAAGCTCAACTACTGACCTGCTACCGAACGACGATCGTGCTTGTAATTGTTGTGTATATTCCCTTTGCCATCGTTGCCAAATAGATCGTACATAGCGTTGCACTAACTGATACTCGTTTAAACGATTAGACGCAATGTTAGTGTAATCAATATCGGGAACAGATTGCATGTTACCTCCGATGAGGAAATGGCCTGGTGTGAGCACTTCAAGATCACACGGATCTTCTGACATTGGAACTAAGGGTCGCGAGTTTAAACAGGATTCGATCTGTGTTAACAATGTAAGCATATTTTCGTAGGTTATACTTGTTGTCCCTATGGTTCGCAGTAAATGATGTTTCGCTGATTTGACCGCTGCTTCCCAGAGCCCGCCGAAGTGGGGAGCTCGCGGTGGTATGAAACGCCATATCATGCCGTTCTCCGCACACCAATTGAAGATGGATTTACGATCTTCCTCATTCTGCTTCAGCATTTTGTAGATACGATGTAGTTCATTTGCTGCTCCTTTAAACGTTGTAGCGTTATCTGAGTGCAGCTCCTTCACCATTCCTCTGCGTGCTACGAAGCGACGAAGTGCTGATAGAAATGCGGTTGTTGTCAAATCGCTCACCAATTCAATATGTACAGCTCTGGTTGAGAAACAGACGAAAATTGCAATATACGCCTTGCTTGGACCGCGATTCCGAACATTTGATTTGATGAATAATGGCCCACAGTAGTCAACGCCGCAAACGGAGAATGCTCTGGTTGGGGTCACTCTTGACTCCGGTAGATCTGCAACACTTTGTTGGATTAATGTTGGTTTGGCCTTGAAGCATTGAAGACAGCGATGGTAGATTGATTTCACTAGACTTCTTCTTCCTATCACCCAAAATCGTTGTCGGAGCGTTGCTAGCAAAAGTTGCGGTCCGGCATGTAATAACCGGAGGTGATATGCTGTTGCTAAGAGAACTGCCATAGGATGGGCGGCAGTTAGCACGATGGGATGTTTAACCGAATGCGATGCTGTCATGTTGCCTAGCCGGCCACCAACCCGAAGCACTCCTGTTTCGTCCAAATATGGTCTCAGCCACTTCAGTCTTGATGCTCGGGATACCTGTCTTCCTGTTGTTACGGCGTGGATTTCGTCGTCGAACGTATCTTGTTGGGCGAGTTTACATAGGGCGATTTCGGCTTGATGAAGATCTTCAGTTGTGATGGTTGCTTGGACGATATCTGTATCAGCTACATCTCGTTTGTTTTCGGCACGACACCCCTTTGGATGTTGTGAAGAATATGCCTTGGTTCTCAGGCACCGCACGTATTTGAATATGTATGCTACCACACGGCGAAGTTTGTGGTAACTTGAATACCTAGCGAAGAGTGTGTTGGAGAAGGCTCGTGCGATAGAGGTGCAAGTGATGGGTTGAGCAGCCTTCCGCTCTTCATCTGCCAATTCACCTTCATCGTTAGACGGAATAAACGTTGGCCAATTGCTTTCATTTTGTGCCAACCAATGTGGCCCGTTCCACCACCGGTGTCGATTGATCAGATCCTCAGCTTTTATACCACGTGATATATCGTCTGCAGGATTGTCCCTTCCAGGGACGTGCTTCCAGCTCATACCGTCGGTGTCCCGTTGAATCTGTGCCACACGATTAGCCACAAACGGTTTCCAGCGACTCGGCAGTGATTGCAACCAGTATAGTACCGTGGTGGAATCAGTCCAGAAATACACCTTGATGTTGAATCTCGTTGCGTTGATGATCTTCTTGTAGAGTTGTGTGGCTAACCTTGCGGCACAAAGTTCCAATCTTGCTATTGAATGCGTATTTGTCAACGATACGACTTTAGATTTTGCCGTTATTAGTTGTACTGAAACATACTCCTTCGTTTCTGCACGAATGTACCCGCACGTTCCATAAGCTGACTGTGATGCGTCTGCAAACATGTGTAGTTGAACGCTACGTGCTTGCACCAGTGAGACGAATCGAGGTACTCGGACCTCTCGCAATCGGAATATTCCTTGATGGTATTGATTCCACTCCTCCTGAAGCTGTGGTGGCAGCGTGCTATCCCAATCTAACGCCGTTCCGTTCCTCTTCAGAGTCCATAGACGTTGCATAAACATTTTTGAAATGATTATGGTGGGCCCCAGTAGCCCGAGTGGATCGAAGATCTTCGCGATGAATGATAATGCTTGGCGCTTGGTTAACGACATTGGTGGAGGTGGTAAATCTACTTGCAACCGAAATGCGTCGTTTCTTGGCTCCCAAACCAAGCCTAATGTTGAGACGGAGTGATCTTCTAGCTCGTGAACGGATTGTATTGCTATATTTTCTGCAGGAATGCCTTCTAATGCTTCTGGACAGTTTGATACCCATTTTCTAAGCACCATTCCTGCTGAATTCAGCATTGCAGTTATCTGAGTTACCTTTTTTACCACATCTGCGATATTGCTTGCTCCAGATAGAAGATCATCGACATAGAAATCGTGCAGAACAGGATCGACCGCATCAGGAAAGCTCTGCTGATGATCACGTGCAATTTGTTGAAGTGTTCTGGTGGCTAAAAAGGGTGCTGATGCTGTACCATACGTTACTGTAGCCAGTTCATAAGTAGAGATTGGGTCTGTGGTGGATTTTCTGTATCGTATGCGTAGCAAACTTCGATCTTCGGGGTGATGTATTATTTGGCGATACATTTTTTCGATATCAGCGGCTATAGCTATGGCATGTGTACGGAATCTCAGGATGATGGAAAACAGATCTTCTTGGACAATCGGGCCTACTAGTAATGTGTCATTGAGGGAGTAGCCGGACGAGGTCTTGCATGATGCATCAAACACTACCCTAACCTTGGTAGTGGTACTGGAATCTTTGACGACCGCGTGGTGCGGTATGTAACAATGTTCGATTGTATCATCTACAGGCTCGGCAAGCTTCTTCATGTGACCGAGGTTTTCGTATGCTTCCATGAATGCACTGTAAGCTTTCGCCATTTCAGGATTGGATCTCAATCGACGTTCTACGCTCAGCAAGCGCCGATCCGCAATTTCTCGTGAAGCACCCAGGGTTGCACCGTTAGTAAAATTTCGGGGGAGTCTGACCACGTACCTGCCCGAAGGTTCTCGATTTACTGTTGATGTGTAGTATTCCTCACAGTAATTTTCCTGTACTGAGAATGCTGGTCCGTCATCAACAGTTTCTAGCTCCCAAAAACGTTGTATCATGGCTTCGAGTGGTTCTGATACGATGGCGGCACTCAATAACGCAGTCCTATTGGATGGTGTTTTCTTGTGCGTTGCATTTCCGGCAACCACCCAGCCAAACGGTGTTTCCATAAGCCATGGTTTGCCTGGACCAAGTGTTCGTTTGCGGCCTGTATGCAGTTCCCAGAAGGCCTCCCCACCAATTACCACATCGATCTGGCTTGGAGTGTGGTAATTTGGATCAGCCAGTGTAACGTCAGGAATCTGCCATGAAGAAACATCAATTGGAGCCGAAGGAATGTCTGATGTGGGTGCCCTTAAAATAAAGAATTCCATTTTAGTGCTGAATTCTTGATTTTGAGATTCAATAGTAGCCACGATAGAGTTTTTAACTTGCTGTACTGCTTGCCCAATGCCAGTGATGACGATGTTGACCCTTTTCTGCGGCGTTTGCAGACGTTTAGCCAATGACTCCGTGATGAAGTTTGAAGTAGATCCGGAGTCTAGCAGCGCTCGTGCTTTGATTTGCTGGCCATGGTCGTCTACAATGGTGATTATGGCGGTTTCTAGTAATACCATGTCGCCTTCCTGGACCTCATCTGATTGTGCTGACATGCTGATTTTTGCCGGAAAATTCGGTTGACCGAAAGGTGTGGTTGTTGGTGCTGGTGATGTAATATGCAGCAGTGTATGGTGACGCGCGTTGCAAAACCGACACGAATATTTTGAATTGCACTCAGGAACCTGATGATCCATTGACAGGCAGTTGAAACACAACCGCAGCTTTGCCACAATGTCCCGACGATCCTTCACCGACTTTCTATCGAATGCTGGGCACGTGCGCAGTGGGTGTCGGTCCGAGCAACCCAATGAACACGATGTTGGTTTCACTGCGACTGTCTTCTCACGCCCTGTGGTCACAGCATAGGATTGCGAACGACGATGTGATGGGGATGATGTAGTTCCTTTGACCACGGCACTCGACTTGTGTTTCACCCCGGCCACCGTGATCGCAACCAGCTCCTTGCTCCTTTCCAGGTTGAGTGTTGATCGTAGAATGCGAACTCTGGCCTGTAAAAAACTGATTAGTTCCGAATACTTATCTTGAGGCGACGTTGACGAGTGTCGTTCCCAAGCCAATAGTGATTCGGAGTCCAGTTTTAAGAACAGGATGTTTATCAGCGGCACGTCCCAAGAATCCACGGGTTGATCCAGTTTCCGAAGTCCATTCACGTTTCTCGTGAATTCGTCCACGAGTGAGGCCAGGTCATCCACGTTGGTTCCGTCCACCGATGGAAGGAAATGTAGTCTCCGGTAGTACTCGCGACACAACATGCGTTTGTTGTCGTATCGTTTCAGAAGCATCTTCCACGTTACGGCATAGTTGTCAGCCGTCAACGATGTGTGCTCGAACGGCCGAGCAGCATCACCTTTCAAGGTACCGAGCAAGTACTGCAGCTTCATGATCGGTGGGATTTCGGGCGAAGAATCGATCATAGCAACAAATCGATCTCTGAAAGTCAACCACTTTGTATCATCACCGTCGAAAGTCGGTAGCTCGACTTTGGGAAGACGAATGTTCACTGTGCTTGAGCTGTTTAGAGCTGCGGTGCTCGAAAGCAGCAATGAATTGTTCACTGTATGGTTCTCCATTGGTTTATGTTTGAGGAAGAAACCACGCAACTTTCTATAACGTTCGTCCATATCACACCTATCGTTGATGCACGCTTCAATAGTATCTTCTTTGTCATCTAGTTCCTCTAGTTTCCCGATCGCGTTTATGAAACTATTATGATGTGAGTCCAACTGTTCTAGGCATGTGGACAACTCATCGACTTGATTTTCTTCGTACCTCAACATAAAATCCTCTAATCGCGCAATATATGCTTCGGATTGCCTTTTCTTCAATAGCACATTTTTTATTTTTTTGTCCATAGTGAAATATGAAATATTTCGCACTCGATACGCACTGAAAGCTTTGTTGTATGCAAAATTGTACGCAGGTCCAAGTACGCGATTCACTTAGCACGGTTGCAGTAGTAACAACACCTTTACTTTACAAGATGGTGGTGAGATGACGCTATGAAATTGGCGCGCGATGGTGATGAGGTTGTCGACCGAAGCTTGGATGAAGCGACGCTTCCACTAACACAATTATCGAAATATAAAGCGGATGAGAAGGACGATTGTTCACGGAAGTCTGCGTTGACGGAACGCGGTTCACTTTCACACGCGAGCACGGATGACACAAAAACACACTAGTAATCGGCTGGCAGGAAGGTCCGTGATAATGATTGTTCACAATATTGTTCTATCACTGAGCACAGCACTAACGATGTACGAAAGTTACACTCACACGCATATACATACATGCACACTCCGTGGGAATGTTTCGATCTCTTGATGCAGAGTGACCACACACGGATGTTGAAACGAACAGACGCGATGATTCGAAAGGAATTCACGATGGATGGGTATCGTGAATTTTACAGTAGAGTAGGATACTCAATGTTCGTGCCCTTGATAGCGGGGCGATGATTGTACTACACCGTAAGCCTAGTACAACCGGAACTGGCTTGCACAAAACTGGATGAGAATTGGTAACACGTAGTGCCCTAATTCACTATTGTACAAGGATACAAGTCACGACACACGATCCGGTTCGAAGGACCAAAATGTAGAGAATTTACTGGATGTGATATCGTGATTGTCTTGCGATAGATGTAACACGTCTGGTTTCTTTGCGAGTGTGAATTCAATTGTCCTTTATTCTTATGCATTAATTAGAGTTCATTACAAATTCATCATGATTCATTTCTACCCTATAAACATTTTCGTAATTCGAACAAATCCTTTATTCCATCATAAAACTATGATTTATGTTCATCTCTTTTATTAACACAGAACCCACCTAACGCCACCCAGGCACCATTTTTCTCCCCAATGATTTACCACCCAAAGCAGCCTTTTTAAATTCCGTTGCTAATCAAGCCAACCCCAGCTTTACACAACTTTCTATAATTGCTGTGGTTTTGTTAATAGTTGCCACCGAAGGTTCTAGCGTTCCAACGCTAGACCGTATAGTTGGAACGATCGGGCGTTATTTATGATGTGGAATACATTAAGCAAAGTGGCTACATAAAACTACTTCAAAACGTTAATCCGGAGCCCGGCCCCGGCTTTCCCCATGTGGGAAAAATTCCAAAACCCCCCCCATTTTCGACTAAGCTTTTTCCTGTCTCCGTGCTGTGCACGGGCGAAAGCAAAACCCCTTGCATACTTGGTCGCGGTCTGCGGGAGGCACGGGAGTTTCCGTCCACACCCACGAGGGGGGCGTTCAATCGTTCGCCATAGAGCGCGCGCTTGTGTGTGTGTGTTTGTAGGAGGGTGTGTTTGGGATCTGCCCTCAACCAGATAGGGAGATTTATACCGTCCAATGAATTATCGTCTTCTGTTGCATAAAAGAAGAATGTGTGCACGAATTCTTCACACTTTTCCGGCCACCGTGCTGACGACTATTCGGTCAACGAAACGAGCTCGCAAACGGCGGTACACATGCACGGGAAACCGTTGTCCCAACCGGGGGCTGTAGTTGTGCTAAGGGAGGTCGGATTTGGAAAATGCAGAGTGGAGCAAAAAACGAAAAACTTTATCCGAGCAGAGTACAACCAAACGTGTTGATGATCCTCCAGAATTCATGTCGTACGGTTTACCGTCTTTAGGAAGAATACCGTTTCCCATGTTTATCGCCCAAGATGGCTTCTGCCCTGTCGGGTGCTTTATCTTACCGAATGGCAAGTTAATTAAAGCTTAAATTGAACGGAATCCTTTTGGAATGGCGAGGCACTCACAAATGCAAATAAGGAAGTGCACCGGAAGCATTAAAACCTCCGGGGGAAGGGAGAATCGTAACAATTGCTGACGCTCAAATGCTTCCTGGAACGCTTGCGGGAAAGCGTATTTGTTTTCGCGTAACTGATTGATAGTCGACCAGCACCAGCTCCACACCAAATTACAGTGATGGTGAGCAGGAAGATGACGATTGCATAAGCGTACAAATATTGATGTGGAAGGATCGATTGACTTCCGCCTGACCTGGGTAACCTGCATGAATGAACCTCCCCGGACCGGAGGGTGGGATGCGAAGCCGGAAACGGGAACCGACGGCAACGGCGGATGTGCAAATTGCATTTGATTGTAATAGGAAATGAATGTCATTTTCAATGAATTTTAAGAGCATTACGGTCGGTTCGCGGGATTCGATATTCTAGTCGGAAAACGGCGCGTGTTAAATCGATTCAATCGTGGTGTAAGTGTGTGTTCTAACAGAGTGTGTGTGGGCTTGGGGGTGGGGGGGGTGGGTTGGAGGGGAGAAAAACTTTCCCAGTGCTTAATCCCTAATATTGTGTGGTTGTAAATAAATCCATTACGGTAATTTCCACGATTTTAATGTCAATTTATCTGTTGAATTAGTGGAAAGCAGTGAGTGTACAAAGGATGCATAATGTATTCCAAATTCGCTTAGAAACCCCTTTAGTTGGTGTCATATCCAACCCTTTGTAGGGTTAAACCTGCCCCATTCATGATAGCTTTATGATGCATGAATTAATCAATCCGGACAGCATGACAATTATTGATGGTTCTCTTTAAATCTAATCCCTCTTTAAGCTAAAGTTTTTGTTGCACACAAGGACGGTGCTTGACCTACTAGACGAGGTTGATACGATTTGCCCGGTGCAGCGGACGATTCCATATCCTCATCAACTCATTTGCCTCTTCCATATTTCATCCGAACCGAAACCGCAAAGTTCAGCAACTTTTCGAGAGTGATGAAAGATAATTAACATTTATTAATTTAAAACTTTCATATCGTATGACGCTCAGCGTGGGATAGCTTTTAACCCCCTCGAGACGGACGAGACTTCAAGGAATCCTTCATCCTAAGCTAACGGCGTGATGTGTTCTTAAAGATTTAAGCAAACCCAGGAAAAGGTCATTGAAACAACCCCCACAAAGAGAGGGGTGAGAGAGCACGAGAGCATGAAAACCAAAATATGCCAAGCGACGTTGATGGCCATTTGCTTTTTGCTGCTATCCAGGATTTTCGACCTGCCCACTAGTCATGTGTTGCAGGGAATTATTCCGGAATCGCATTGTTGAGCTACTTACAAAGATGATCAGCGTGTGGACGTCGTGTACGTGCGGCGTGCGAGAAGGGATTTAAAAATTTGTTTTTCCCCATTTTCCTGTGCCTGTGTCGTCATGTGGGACTAAGGACGGCCTGGAAACTGGAAAGCCATTTCGAGCGATTCGTGGAACTTGGAACCCGGGAAGTGTTATTATGCCTCAGTGATTTGGGAATTTTCGGTTGACTTGGTCGGATTTTTTTGCTCACTCTCTCACCCCTCCGCTCGGTCTATCCCTGTCCTCACCACACTCCTGGTGCTTTGTTTTCTGTTGTCCATTTGCTTTCCGATGCTTCTCGGACGCAGACTCTCGGGAGCGCGGGCCGGGGAAGGGTGAGAGGTGTGTGGTTCTTAGCCTACGCTAGCTGGCATTTGACGCCCCGGGGCACACATACATACAGTTTTCGCACTCCACCGAAATTCCATTTGCCACCGCCGCAGAATCTCTCGCAGGACTCATCCGAGTCGAGCCATTATTTTTAATGTTTATTATTCTTATACATATTTTACATTTATTGTTATTTTTCTCGATCTCCCTTTTTGCGCTTCGGTCAATGCGGAAGGCGTTCACGGCAACCCCTGGAAAGGCGTACGCGGTCGCTTCTTGGTTGCCGCTGTTCTGCATATTCTGGCCCAGTTTGGCCGGACGCACCCAGAGCGTTCGGGTGCGTCAAGGGTCAATGTTTACGATGCCTGGGGGCAATCGTTTGCAGCTTATCTGCGCACCGTTACGCATCCATTGGTCTGTCCGGTTCGTGGTCGGGAGGTCGGTTTCCTCAATGTCGATTGTCGCTTTTAAACTGAATTATTAATTGGTAAACGCTGAGGGTGCTGGGGGTGTGCGAACTGTGTAGCTCTGGCCGCTCTGTCGATTGGAATGTAAAAACCATTGATAACGAGGTTTGAAAAATCGTCCTGAATTCATAATTAGAAACCACACAACCCACGCCAACCCATGCTATCGGCAAACCGAATGTTGTCTATGGGGATTTTTTTTCTAACTGGCTGAAATATTTGCTGTCCGATCCGTTACATCGATATGCCATTTGGGAAGTTATTGCAAAAAGCGACCAACATCACTATCTAGTTGTAATGACTTTCCCAAATTATAGCTCCAGGCTCTTCGGTGAGGCAGGCAACAATTAGATACACACAATATGACACCTTTCCGGTTCGATTGCTATACCGAACTGGGATGGTGTCCTCCAAATCCTCCCAGTATTGATCAGTAAAATTGAACTAATTTCCAGGAAATTCCCCAGAGCGTACCCTCACCATCACAAGTGGTTTGGTCCGATAAAAAAGGTTATCATGTATGATTTGTTTCCTCCCGTGCGTCGACCTTGCTGTAAATAGTAAATCGTTTGCTCAGCTTCACACATTGCTGACGCTCTCGGTCGTTTGGACACGGAAAAGCGTGCGTGTGCCCATTAGCTAACAAGCCTCATTCTGAAAGGGTTCGGTTGGATGTATGGTAAACCGGGCCGGATATGGAGTGTGATTCTTCGTCCAACTGTTCCATACTGGTAATATTTTGCAATTCGGCTTAATCAGATCCTGTGACCCTCGTTAAAAAATTCTTAGAAGGGAACCCTCGGTACAGATCGTTGATTCCCATCGATCCCCGGAGTGAAGCGACCACTCACGTGAACTGAACCGGATGTGCGAAAACGGAAATGAGCGGGCTGGGTGAAAATGATCCAATTCTGACACCATACGGGTGGAGATGGATTTGTAGCGTGTATCAGTGTCCGTGTGTGTCGAAGGTGCTGAACCGTCCCAAAACGCATCGTGAGAAATCGTGAGAAAATATGAGCTGGTAGGCTGGTTTCTTGGGTCAGGTGTGGAAGAAAGCCCAAGTAGACCGAAGACTTGAGTCCCTTTTCGGGATTCTATCGAATCGAATCTCGAAATCCATCCCAACGGATCACTGGACGGATGGGCTAGCATGCCCGGCATTGTTAAGGGATGCTGGGCTTTGTTGGCCCTAAAATAAGTCGCTTCCTGCCGAAATAATCCCGACGCCCCTAGACGGGAGTGCCTTTCTTCTCAGTGCTCCCGCTTCCTCGGGGGTTAAGCCAACTCAACGACCCAGCCCCGGTACTTACCCGCAGCACACGCTTCGGCAGGCCTCGATCATCCTCCTCAGTGATTTGTGTGCGATATGACGATTTCTCAAACACTGGCGGATTGTCGTTTACATCTCGTACGTTGATCAGAACGGTAGTGTAGTTCTCCTTAAAATTATCCGATGCCGTCAACCGTAGCTCGTACTGTAGGAAATGAAAACATCGTCAAAAAGCCTTGTAGGCATATCATTCAGGCTTATTGCTGTTCGGTTTGCATCCACGTGGGACAACACAGGACCGGGATTAAAAACAGGGAACAGACATAATCTGAAGGATACAGAGCACGTACACGGCACCCTTCAGTGATACCTTCCAGCATCTGCTTACCTTTTTGATCTTCTCATAATCCAACGCCTTGGCTACGTACAGGGCGCCGGTCGTGTTGCGTATGGCAAATACGTTGCCTATGTTACCGCTCGAGATCTTGTATCGTACACCGGCCGCTGTAAGGATAGAATAAAAGGGGATGTTAGCCTATCGTTATCATTCCGGAAGTGTCGCTTTAATGTGCTTTAATTTTTCCCAACGCTCCCGACCGTTTCCCGCCAACCCAACGACCAACCGCCGGCAACTACGAGGTGCTGCAAATGTATGTTAATGAGCTCTCGCCCCCGTGAACCGGCCCTGGGGGAGATAATATTGGAAAGGAAATTTCTTCACCACCCATCTCTGGCTGTGGTTGATTTGTACTGCTTGAAAACGCACCCCCATGGTGTGAGCTTTCGCGTTACAAAAGGGTACGTGTTGAAAGGCCTTCACCGCGTGCAATTTATCCACACGCACGTGTAGTGGGAACTGTTTAATTGCACTACGGGACCACTGTGTTGGCTTAACGCAGCAGCATCCAGGCAACCCGGGCCCTCTGCGCTAGGTTAGTAGTTAGCTAGTTAATTTTAAAGTTGGTTTAGCGAAACAGTGGTAGGCAATTATTTGATATTCAGCACGGTTCGGTTCGGGAATCCCGTTGTTTCCGGACCGGGCGTCTAAATTTATGCTAATTTTCCAAAACCGCACCATACTCTCGCAACGGTTTGCAGCAGTAGCTAACCACACAGAAGCTGTACGAGCTGTTTAAGTAGGCGATGGTTTTGTTTCAACAAGCTCCGGCTTGGATATGTGTGTGTGTGTGTTTACGGGCGTTGAAAGCGAAGCAATCCGCGGTTGATTTTGTTAAAACGCGCGAACGAACCCTTTCACACTGTGTGCGCAATACCCGGAGAACATTTCGAACTGATTATTATTTTCACCAATTTCTAAAACCCACACAGCTTGGTTGTTTGAGACGCGATACCGATTGTTCATGCCGATTGTTCTTGGTGTGAGCGCATACTTCACCCGGACGCGTTCCATCATGTGTCATGGCGGTGCATACATTTCTGATAGGAATTTGTTCTGCTGCGACCCGATTGACCGGCGCCGTACGCAACCGTACGAACGGCTTTGCATGCATCCGTTTTCAAAATGTATGAGCACACGGTGGTCATCCATTTTTCATGCAAAATATGGGTACATCCCTGTTGAGCGTCGCCGGTCGGTAGGCGTTAGTCGTGTGCGGTTGGATTTATTATGTTTATTAACATAAATTTTCATAAATTACTGTGCCCGGGGCTTCGCTGGTTTGTACATTCGGACGTGTACAGCCACGAAAGCCGGTCTGCAATGTATCGTTCGTTGTGCAGCATTTTCGGGAGCTTGCTGCTGCAGACCAGAGCGTTTACGCAGCGTACGCTGGAACGCTGACGAAATGGAGGCGCCCAGTGGTTTTCGCCACGAAGCCCAACGGGAGACGGGATTTTTGGAATTGGAAGCTGAAGTGATTGTAGCAATTGCTATCAGCACCAGTTTGGGAAGGCATGGGACACAATTTCTCGAACAAACCCTCTGTTTTGGGTGTTCACGCCGCCACCGCACCATGTTCTGATGATGATGCTCCCCTGTTGCGGCCGGGGTCCAGAATGTAACAATAGTTTAGATCGAGAGCAGCAGTAGTTTTACATAGTGTGCGCTTAGAGTTGATTAGAACTAGTCGTGTAAAATTAGATTACCCCCTGGAGAGGAAAGTGTGAGCATGAGCATCGAGCGTATGGAACGGGAGCATTGTGGGGACAAATTTTCGACAAAAGTTTTGTTCCACCGCATCACCGAGTCTCGAGGTTCGCCGAGTTGTCGAATTAGACTACATTTATATTCCAGTCAGCGACATGTTGGCGCGTGAAAGTGTAACTTTGATTGAATTATCACCGTGCTGTAGTTCGGTCCTTGCGCCTTAAAGCAACCGCTCGATGGCAAGGGTTTAGGGTAAAGAATATAGCATCATCATGCTTAGTAGAGTAAAAATGGTGGAGGTTTGCGTTTGGATCGAAGATTATAGGACGAAATCAGAGGAGTGGTGTAAATTAAGAGGTTATTTGAGCCGTTTGTTAGGATGGTGAAAAATTCACAAGGACGAGGTAGGATGGTGAAAAATTCAATTTAAAACACAAAGCATTAATTGATTGTCAATAAAGACATAGTTGTTCCATTATCTTCAAGTGCTGTCGAAATGGAGGCGCCTAGTAGTTTTCGTCACGAAGCCTGAGCTGGTGTGATGGTAGGAATTTGGGAAACATGGGACACAATTTCTCAGATAACCCTCTGCTAAAGGTGATGTTATGTTTGGCGCTTTTGTATTAAATTCACATTCTGTATTATTAAACATTATCTGATTGATGATGAAGCACACAATTAAATATTTATGCATATAAAACTGCCTTGTAAATCTTCCTTGTTTCCTTGTAGGAAGTAGTGAACTTAAAAAAACAAAAGTTCCTTACTTTTTATGTTGACAATAACTAAGGGTTCACATCCATACAATCTCGACGACTCCACATGATTCATTCGAGTGCTTTGTGTCCTCGCATACATTTACCACCTGCAAAGGTATGATGAACGTTCGAAGTTCAGTTCATTCGCACCGTCCCGTTGTTTCCCAAATTGCCAGCCAAAAGGATTGTGTAATTGTTGTTTTTAATTTGTCAGCCCTCTTTCCCCAAACCCGAGGGACATTTTGAGTGATGGCAAATGATGGTTTCTCGGTAGGAAATTCTTTGTCCATTGGAATTCACCCGCTGCCAACAAGATCACGATACACACTTCACTCACCCAAACGCCTTCCGGCTGCTGCCCTGAGGCCTAAGGGTCGAGCAAGTTTCTTTGTGAAGGAATTGAACCGTAACAGTTTATGGAAGGTCGTCCATCTCTCGTCTGTCTTTTGTACAGGAGGAGAGATCCGGTGAATCGTTGTTGGAATGTTGTCCATTCGTTGACTTTCGTCCATTACTATGAGCGGTAGCCTGAAGGTGTGCTCGAACTTCGGAAAAAATTAATGACAATATGACCGTCTTAAGCTGATTTGGGATGGTGCAAGAATTTTGGGCCGTTTTCTTTTTGTTGTTCGGCTCGTTGTAGGAGATAGTTGAAATGAAACTGTGGAATTACAGGTAAGATCATTATTTCTTACATTTCCTGCGACATAGTGAATGCTCAGCAATGAAAGCCGAATAGATGCATTTGCAGCTGTCATGAACGCTGGCGTTTTAATCCTCCTTCAAGGAAAGTGCTCTGGAAATATGACCAGAGTTGGCTGACCGTCTCTTGTGCAATAAAAAAAATTTGATTCTACTGTCAGAAACTACAATGACACTTGAACTACATGAAATGTCCAGGTTGTCTAGGCACACAGATGCTACTGTAGCTGTCAGTGTCGATCCACCGATGGCAAAAGCTATTCAATGACATGAAAATCCACTCCACGGCGTGAGCCTTGATCAGCTGCCACACAAACCTAGAGCGCTTCGGTGTGAGTAAAAAACAATACTTCATCTTGCTCTCGCACAGTCAAACAGGATCCGCAAATGCATTGAAAAACTCCAAAACAATGACTCTAACCTAGTCCGATCTTTGACATGAACGGCGTACCATGACTGGCCAATCTTGCTGGACAAAGAACAAGAAACCACTGTAACTCTGACAGGGCACACAAAGAAGCCACGGCTCGTCGTCTGTTGTAGAAAAATTAAGCCCAAAATTACATGCTCACTGTCATGTCGGGTGTCCTTCGTCGAGTAGCGATGCGACGGAACTCGTGGCCACCCAGCTACCATTAACCCCACGGGGTAGAGTTGTTTTTGGTCAGTTTGACATGATGGATGACGGTTGTGGTTTCGGTGAATCCTTTCCCGCGGCTAGGTTGCGGGGACCCGAATCAGACAGCTAAAGCGAAGGAGAGTTGTATTGAAACCAGGAATGCCTCGCTTTTGTACATTTTTGCAATTCATATTTTACAACCCGCGTGGGATTTCGTGCTGTGGGTGATGTTTGTAACTCTACGGGAGATTTTGTTGTTGTTGGAAGGCTTCTTCTTGGAAGGTTCACACAATGGGGTTTATTTTTGGTTTTGATCGGAGGAATTGAAGGATTGTTTCCAAACCACATCAGATCAATGCAGCCTAGCGTACTTCCATGAGGTGTTCTTTAGTAAGGTTCATTGCTTATATCTGTGGTCACAGAAAAGAATTATGTTATTATAAACATGAATATTTGTAGAATGAGCTTTGGCCTAATGGGGCAGCCCGATGACGACAACGGCGGCAGACTTCATATGGTAGGGCCAGAGCTCCGTACTCAGGGTTGATTATCTCGCTACCGGAAAAATCAGGTCACAGAAAGCACAAGTCACAGAAAGAATAAGGCAGTCCAAAATCTGGCCGAGGTTTTAGTGCCAAAGAAAAAGAAGAATAATATTGGCAACGCGGTAGACATCATTATAAACTTTAAGCTCGGTGCAACGTTTGAGCGTTTGACGTAATCTCAATCAGGGTTATTATGAAAAGGTTTAATGATTTTCGAGGTAGTGATTAGTAAGAATTATTTAATAAAGTCCTTTTTATATTGTTTGTTTATTACATAAACCAATTAAACCAATCAAAATACTATCCTACAGAAGAGAGTCCTCATGACTTAGATATAATCGATTAGCCTTTTATTTTATCTGATGCTTGATTTGATACCTGATCCGGAATGGTGATCAGATAGTTCAGGAAGGAAAGGGATTGTTTTTCCTTTCAGCAACACATCGATGTACGTGTATATTCCCCAGTATCTCTCTGGTGGTCAAGGAAAGATATCGTTAAGCCTAATTGATTAAGCATGATAATATTAATGTATTTAGTGATCATATGCATTGCTCAAAATGAAAATTAAGATTCCTACTGCTACGAACAACAGTTGAAACGCTTCGAAGGAACGGCACAAGCGTCTTCAACTTCTTCGCCGCACATGTGATTTCTCTAGTTTCAATTATTGGTTCTTCAACTCCGGTGGTTTCAGCTGGTTTCACCACGATTCCCACGAAGAAACCACAAAAGCTCTTACTCCAGAGATGATTAGGGAAGATTGTGCGGTTTGTTAGTGCCGATGCCCTAGATCACAACAGTACGTTGGAGAAAGCTTTCCTGTTCACGCTTCTCCCGTTAGAAGCCGGCGGGCATTCGCAAAACCTTCATTTGCGAAATCTCGCACACAAGAGTTTCACCATTGGCGGGTGTGGTTGAAGTGAGCCAATATTGGCTCATCTACTTGATGCATGGAAATCGGTTCCAATCGTACCGGTACGCAGCACACACACACATCCACAATGCCGGTGCCGATGATGGTGGGTCGATTTGCTACGGTTCTTCCCAGGCGCTTGTGTCTATCTTTTCTTTCCTTTGGAAATACCACAACGACAACGGTTGGACATCTCATCCTTGCCAAGTGCATTCTTGTCCGCACGGATTTGCGATCGGCTGAATGAGAGTGCACAAGAAGAAGCCCAACCCCCCCCCCCCCTCCCCCTGTTCTTACCGATAGATTCCAACGTACCGCAATACCAGGGGAGTACTCAGCCGCAGGTAGCATACAATGTACGGTTCGCTATGCAGCGTTGAGCAGAATGCACGTGAAATCCGGCAAGTCACTTACTGAAATCACTTCACCGTTGAGCTGTTACGTTCAAGTGGGGGAAAGAGGGAGTTTTTTTTTCTCTGTCGGTCGATGTGTAAGTATGTGTGCGGTTGAGTATGTCCCTTCATTTCATTCCATTTCTTCGTGGCAACATTGGCATAGAGCTCAATCTTACGTTCACCGGTTTTACCGTACCGTAAATCTTTGCGTCCCAGTCTTGATCGCCGTTTTCCTCGCCCGTTCACGTATGGCTTTCCCCGGGGCGTTTTTTTGTCCTTCAAAAGGCAAACCAATCATTCAGCGAGATAGTTCTTCAGTTGTGAACAAGTTTGCTCTGTCTTACTCGAACCCCATCCAATCCAACGAGGAACGTCCACCCGTCCAATTGTCCATCAAAACTTGGGTGAGCAATGCATGACGCTGGTCGTGACATTTAAGGAAAATGGAGAAGCATTTCATCTACTTCGGAAAAGTAAAACGTGTTACGAGCGTAATGGAATAAACGTGGAAAAAGTCGAGCCGGATCGTGCAAGGTTAGGCAAGGATCGCAAAGTGAGAAAAAAAATGTAATGTAAAGCGCTTCGAAAGCTTGCAGGGTGGTAAATGAATACAACTTTTCACCCGCTGATTGTTGCGAGTTTTCTTTTCGATTTTAAATAGTCCACTGTGTATTCTCTTGAGTTTAATCGATTTTTTCAGTTTTTGTCATGCGGTTCTCGACAGATAGCGCTTTCGATCATGCTTTCTCTTTTGATGTAATAAAAAGGTGTAAGGATAGAATAATCGTGCTTTTTCTATGATTGGTTGCTGTACGCTAAGTAAATTAATTGCTCATGTTAAAGAAATCAATTGGGTTTTTTTTCTGGTGCAAAGAATAAACGAGCAGGCCTTTGAAAAAATAATGCTCAAAACTAGTGTTAAGAGTTTTGGGAGCATTGTGGGGATGATTCGAAGATTGATGATCAAATTTGATAAAAATTCGAATCTGATTTGGATTTGATAAGAATTCTTATACTATTCGAGAACTATCTGAATTCGATTGAGAGTTGATTGGGATTAGATTGGGATACAATTGTAGTTCGATTGAGGTTTGATCACGATTCAATAGGGATTGGAGAGCAGTAACTAGCTTGAAATGTTACTGGCTGGAATTATAATATCACGGGAGAGATTTGGATTCGGATTCAGAAACGATACGATACGGATCCCTATGAGGCTCTTCAAAACTTAGAAGGTTTGATTAGATTGACTGGAATCTTTAAAAAATCCAAATCCACTGCCTTAAAATAATCCCAACGATTAAAGTTAACAATGTTAAAAGCCCGAAAACAAATAATGACCACTGATATCGTTATAATTCCTGCTTAAACTTAATTAACTTGCCAGTACAATTAAATTTACAAATACAGATAGGTGACTGCACCTTCGAAGTCGTCCAAAACTTCATCTATCTGGAGTCAAAAGTCAGCACCGACAACAACATTGATGTTGAATTACGCGCACGGGTGCTGGCTGCCAACCGGTCATACTACAGCCTGAGAAAACTTCTCCACTCTGTCCACCTGTCGCGACGGATGAAGCTAGGAATGTACAGAACATTTATAGTCCCAGTACTCACATACGGACTCTGTCCAAAAATGACGAAGCCCTTTTAGCCGCGTTCGAGTGGAAGATGCTCAGAAGGATTTTTTGGCCCCGTATGTGTGGAAGGACAAGGAACGACCCGCTACAATGATGAGCTCTACGAGTTGTACGATGATCTTACCATCGTGCAGCGAATTGGACTCGCCAGGCTCCGGTGGGCTGGTCACGTCATGAGAATGACACCGGACGACACAGCCCATAAATACGGACAGAGGAGGCGCAGTAGGCCCAACTTGAGATGGAGTGATGGCGTTGATGCGTCCGCCAGAACGGCCGTGATAATGGATTGACAGACGACGGCCCTAAACCGTGAGCGGTTTCGAGGATTGTTGCAGCAGGCCAAGACCGCAAAGCGGTTGTAGCGCCTGATAAGTAAGTAAGTATAATTAAATTAATGTGTTCCTCAATGTTTGACCAATTGCATTAATTGATCCTTTGTTTGATAGGATCATTCATGAAGCAGGTTTTAGATTTTATGTTTTGTCATAAAGATATTCCAAGGTCCATCAAGCCTACATACTATAAATTTAAATAAAAAACTGTACAATTCTTGTCGATAGCATTATATGTTAGTTTAAGCGGCCAGATAATGTTGGTTAAAAGTACGGATTCAAAAACGTACTGTTAATATCGAAGTTAGACGTGATTAAAAACTTTACTTTAGCTAAGGTCGTACGGAAACGGCTTGCTGTCTAAACTAGGGCTTCCTATCAAATTGTTTTCAAATGGAGAAAACTGTGTCAATCTGAATGAAAAGGTCAATCAAACAAATTTTTTTACCAACAATGTATAACAAATGAATAAAAGCATTGTTTTTGTAATTTCAATCCACTTTACGATCGACAACTGCTGAACTGTATCAGGTCTTGTTAAACTCAACTACAAATATTCACCCGTGGTGCGATAAAGTTACCAGCGCCAGAATCGGCGCCATTTGTTCGAGCACACCGGAAACATTAGATAGTATTTATGACTTTATTTTCAATGATCGGTACATCGTGTCGAACCGGCACCGTTACAACACTTCCACAACCAATACAATGTTCTTACGAAACGCACTAAAGAATTGCTCTCTAACAAACAAACCCCACACACACACTCACACAAGCACCAGCAAGATGTTGTGCCAAAGCTCTGTAGAGAAGTCGGCGAAAAAAAAGGGCGCAAGTTGCATCGCTGCAGCCTGAATTGCAATCAGCGCCAACTCGCTGGGCAACAGTGTGGCACGACGAAACTGGCACACAGCAACTTTTGTCATTAACAGTTGCTTTCTGTACCCCATTGTCTGCGTCATCGATGGGCACGCTTCGGCCCGAGAGTCGTTTGTCGACGATGGCTTGGAGAGGTTTTCCGAATGGATTGTAATAGTGCACGGAGGAGTTTTCATTGTTGGAAAAGTTTTACTGGATTTTTTAAGCCAAGCATTTTGTTTTTTTGGTTTGTTCTTTCGCGCTCTTTCCAGTGGCGGTCCGTTGTTCGGTGGCACAGTTTTGTTCGCCCTGTTTGCATTTATGTGCAGTTATGGCATGTTTCTGGTGCTGTTGGAGAGTTTCCTTTTTTCTTTTGGTTCTTCTCTCGTTACGCTGTTGTGCTCTGTTGTTGCAAAAATCTTCGGTTGGATGGACGAATGAATGGAAACTGATTTTTGGCCATTTGCTGGCTGGTTCCCTGGAGAAGAAGTTGTCTATTTGCATTTCCGTGCGGGTGCTTGTTTCGTATGGAAAATTTGGTACTTTTCAGAAAATTTTGTGCTGTTAGCAGCATTACAATAACTGCAATCGGATTGGGCGAGTAAAATGGCTGTCGAAAGCTTTTTTTTCGCAACGAGGGCCCATTTGCAAAAGGTTATTTAGAGTTTATTTTCCAACAAAACGATAGTTGGCTCACAAAGGGACTTGTTAGTGTTGTGAACATTATCTTGATTTTGCACAGTTTGTTTGTGCTATTTCAACTAGCTTTAAGGCTTATAAAAATGTTTTAAATTCTAAAAAAAAAAATGAATTTGTCAGTAAAACTCATCCTGCAAGCTGCCCAGTTCTGTTGCAAGCTAATTTCAAACCTCAAATGAGCTTTACGTGCTTATTCCATTTTTTGCCATCTATTTCAAATTGAGTTTTCCTTCCGCAGCCGAACGCCTCCCCGTTCGGTTACATACCAACATTTCCGGCGCTCCTGTTAACGGTCACATTTGGTCCGTTGCGAACGTGTTAGCATTAGTGCGAAGCGTGACAATGATGGGCCATTTATTTTAATTGAAGCACCACTACCGGAATCAAATCTACATTCGGTGTCCTGGTGCCTTAACCACCACTAGCCAGCACCGGAGCGACTACAGTTGGCGAAGGTTTTGTGGGTTGAAATTAAACGAGACCACAATTAAGCCCATTTTTGGGAAGTGATGGAGCGAGTGAAGGAACAGGCCATGCGCCCCGTTTTCGTAACACATTCCACGGCATGTGTGCTGGCCACAGTGAGGCTGAAGTTGAGGGTCTAGGCACGATGTCGGACGAGGCGCGTTTAATAGTGAAACTTTAGCATATAAACTGTTTAATGGTTGTGTGCTATTTAATAAACGATTCAAGGAAACGTTGAGCATTGTCCCGGAAAGGGCCACGTGGTTCGTTTTTTTTGTTTTGCAAAACTGAAACAGTGCTAGGATTAGGTACGTGTTGCATGCTTGTTAATAGTGCTTTAAAAAGCTCCCGAAGGAAAACGGGCAAGAATTAGCCAGTCATATGTACATGAATTAGGCCACCGAAATGAATGTCGTCTTTTAACTGGGAAAATTCAATCACTTTGTATTGCGCTTTTTTGTTGGATTGGAATGGAATAATGGAATTCCAACTTGAATGAATGTCTTTGTTTCTCTACGCACACTGAGCACCCAGCTCAGAACACATTACCTGCTACATAATTGGAACTCACGATGAAACGATGAATGGTTTCTTTCGAAGAGGCTTACTGGGGGTTCCCCTATCAGATTAATTAAGTGAAGAGATCTTCATCACCTTTACACCAGACCGTACCGCCATAACTTCACCTTTCCTAGCTCCCCGCCCAAACCCGCACATCATCATTCGTCTTGAAGAAACTATCCATTGGCTCGCTGTCAGTATTGGACCTCTGTGACTGACCGGCCGACCGACCGGCTAGAGCAGAAACCCATCAACCCATCATGTCAACGAAATATGTTCAATTCATCACCTTCGCCGTACGGATTTCAATCTTCGTCCCTGGACAACCGTTGGCATGCGGCAACATAAAAGATGAGCAAACAATAAGCCACAGCCGGCTGGATGGCCGATTCATTTCGAGCAGGATTCAAGCTTAGCAGGGGTTTTTGCCAGGGATTTAGGGATGGGAGGTAGCTGCTTACTTGTAAATTAATTATCGTTCAACCAACACTGGACAGTGCGTCGAACAGTCCCCAGGAGTGGACAAAGAAAACGTCCCTTGCACACCATTTCCGGATGGGGATGCCCATTTGCACATCCGTCCGGCATCGTAGCATCGTTGATCATCATCGCTCTTCGCTTTCGGGGTTAGACAGCCGGAGCCGGAAGGTGTAGCAGAAAATAGGATTGTGGTTGCTAGCGGTCACCAGCAGCAAGAAACACGCCAGAACGAAGGGATATCAATTTATTCCGATACGCTGGTTGGGCTGGGCAGTACCGGAAACGGATACGGGCACGCAAAAGGTGGGCTTACGCGCAGTAGACCAATAAATTTTCTTCTGACAAAGGTTGATTTGCAATTGATTTTACCGCGTAGCTTCACCCTCACTGTGTCCCCTCCCCCAAACGCTGCACACACTGTTGGTGAGCTCTTCCATCACTGTCAAGGGCAAATCTTAAAGGCCACGGGATCGGTAGCAAACAGATTCCAAATATTTGAAAGGGAGACCTCACCCCTGAAAACGCAACCGATACAACCGGTCCCATGCTTTGATCTCATCCCACCCAAGGTCCCAAAGTTTTTCCCGTCCCGTGTTCTACTCACAACGAGAGGGGCAGGATGAGGAAAAGCAACCAAGGGAGGGGAAAAGTTTTTCTCTTTCATTGCTCGTTATTATGGATTGGAAAACATTTGCGAATATTTGCGTAACCGCTTCGGTCTCGCTAAATCCCTCGAGAGACCCGATGTTTCTGCCCGAGGTGAAAACATGTCAAAATAACTTTACTTTTCTTTTCTGTATCCAGAGCGCCCTGCCACGCGAGCAGAAGAAAGATCGTGCCCGAACTTTTAGGCCCACTCGAGCAGCAACCTTGAGTTGAAGGTATGTTTGGGGGGTTTTTTTGTGAAGTAGGTTTTTTTCCCATCCTTTTTTCCTCCAAGTGACCTGGAGGATCCTTAGCACTGCTGTGGGTTTTCCAGGGGGTCTCAGCCTCGTGGGTAGTACTGGGAAGGTTTGGCCTGGAAAAAGGTTACCGACGCACCTCTGGCACAGGTCAAATGATAAAGGTGAGTTATCGATAAGTCCTGTCGAGTTGCCATGTTCTCAAAGGAATGATAACTTGGAAAAAATAGAATGATTAATGAGCAAACGAGAAGCTGGCTACGATACGGAGCCATCCTCCCCACAACGGATGCTACGCTCCCCGTCTGTTCAAAGGGCGCTTGGTGCGTAAATACCTTTCTCATACACTTTCCGAAACTATAGCACGACTGACGAACGCTGGAATGGGTAACGAAAAATGTGCTATTGATAAGAGTTCGTTGGGCTTGGCCCCGAAACTTTGTCAGCTGAAGGCCTCATCTCCACCTTCAGACCATCGTTCGAGCAGTGGAAAATTCGATTTAATCATTACCGTGGAAAGGAATGTTTCGATCCTTAAGTGACAGGTGGTCACCGCAAAGGTTGGTGCGGTGTCGTAAAAATTAAACTTTACTGCCTTTTAATATGAATGGTGTGCACCCGCTTGCGTAAATAAAAGCTTGCCAGTCAGTGGCCAACTCTGCTTGTAATAGTATAATTTTATACCGACATAATCGTAAAAGCGCTCCGTTAAAAGTTGTTGTAGCGCTGCAAAAAAGCGATGAAAATTGAATGTTTCTTCGGTAACGTGTTTTGCTGCGCGAAGACGGTAGACTTTGTCCCGCCCCGCCCCGTCAAACGAAACTGGGCTGGGCATTAGACAGTTTCCGAGAAGTTGATTCTACCTAAGCACGGCGGCGTAAATGAAACGATGCCAGCCAGTGTCATAATTGATTCGCACCTGCATGACATAACGACGTCCAAGGGCGGGGCAGGATGCGTGAGGCTGAGGACTTCATTTAAACAGCATGACGGAAATTAAAATTCAAACGGCAATAAATTATGGGCAAAATTATGTCGGTGGAAATATTTTCACCACAGATGGGCCGACAAGTGCACGCGCAGTTGTTGCTGGAGCGCCGGCCACGGAAACGATGTATTCAATACATGCTCATGAATTTCAAGCATTTCCACGAAAGAGGTTTTAAAGCATGGTAAAATGAAATGTACATGCGCTTTGTTCGCTATCTATGGTTCACTTGCAGAGTGAAGGGTCAATTATGAATGAAAGCAAAATAAGTTCATATCCTAAACAAACATTGGACAACGTTGGAAAACGTTGTGAAATATGTTTGAGCAATTTGTTCTAGAGAGGTATGAGAGCTTTTTGTTTGTTTTTTGATGAAGTATTTTATGATTTGTTTTTTTTTTTGTATGTGCATCCTCGTGCCATAATAATGATGTTTTTCGTAGGAGGTTGAACCGTATAAACGCGCTGAAAAAATTAGCTGATGAAAACCATTGATTTTGTTGGGCATCAAGTGAATTGGGAAAGCAAGTTTTAAAAAAATAATATTAAAAAGTATTAAAAATTATAAAATTATTAAAAATTAAAATATTTTCTACATGGAATGTTACCCTACATAGCAGCAGTCGACTTGTAAGTCTCCCCTAACTATATTTAAGATTCCATTCTATGGTTATATACTCTCCCTACAGGCTTTCAAAATTTCTTCATAAATTTGTTAAGTTCTCTTGAGTGATTCAACGATTTCATTATATGGATCAGAACTCAGTGGTCTGGTGGCTGCGGCGACGGTCTTAATACGGTAGGGCCGGGGTTCAAATCCCATCTGGACCACCTCCCCGTACGCAGGGCTGACTACTTTTCAAGAGGTAAAATTCAGTCACAGAAAGCCAGAAATGGCAGGCCGAGACCTTTCGAGATTGTAGTGCCAAGGAAGAAGAAGAAGATATTTCAATCTCTTACCCTAGAAAAGCGTTTTGAGGCTATGCTCTGTCAAGCATCGAACAAGACATCGATCTCGAACAACCCCATAGAGTTATATGGAGCTACTTAGAAAGACAGGCCGCGAGCAAAACATCAAGCAAATCAAATTTGTTCGCCATTTACATTATCTCACCAATGTTGTGCATATTTTGGCCATCAAATCTTCAGAGAAATTACAACAGTTGCTATCGCCAACTGTTGGGTTACAGTTAGCTCTGTGATAATTAGTTTTCAAAAATATGGCGTATTTGTAAAAGTATTGAAGTACAATTAACACATGAAATCCGTGGTATAATTGATAATATAAATGATATTTCAATAAAACAAAAAACAACTGCTAGAACGCCCAAGAATCGAACATATTCCTTTAAATGTCTTGTTCAATGAATGACAAAGCATAGCTTTAATATCCCTTTCATTTCTTCGTTTCAATGTTTGCTCTTCAAACAGCGAAAATCTCATCTTCATCTTGTGTCACGAAGCAATGCTCAAACAGTCAATAAAGATGTAAATTTCAGGCAAATAATTGTTCCATAAGTTTGTATAGCAAGGTTTTATTGTAAGCAGTCTAGATTTAGGGCTGATACGGATCTCACTTTCTATTGGAGTTTCACGAGGTTGTTTTGGTGCATGTTTGCTCTTTTAAGACCGTTCTTCAATTCGTCTAGATGCTGCGTTACACACGGGCAATTTGGGATATCTTTTCTTTTATCCAAAGTATCAACTTCAAATTTTTTGCTTTCTTTGAAATTTTTGCTTTATTCAATATCCTTCATGTTATTATACACTAAAAAGCAACTGAACACCATAACTCCAAGTGAAAACAAAGAAATTTATTGAGCCACCAATTTATATAACGCCAACCAAACGAGCTTAAAAATAAATTGCATTTCACCCTCGATGGGTTATTTGCAATTAGTCACTCAAGAGCACTTCAACCGGGTAATGCAGCCTGTATAATAAAGTTACAGGGCGGGAAACATATCACCCGTTTCCATTTAACGTCATCACGGTCGGGCGCAGTGATTCAGTTTGCCAACGGGATCGACTCCATAATTGTTTGACTATTAATGCTATATATAGGTTCCAGCCCACCTCAATTACATTAACCTGCAGTATCAGTTTGCCGGTTTAACTATAAATTTAATTCGAGAGGTCCATAGCTATCATCATCATCTGTCACGTGAAATCAAAATAGTGAGACTGTATAATACTGTATATTGATGAGTGAATATTGTTGCTAAGGATAGAAGAATTTTGAGAAAAAAAAACCGATACCAGCTGAGGGTGACCCAATAAAACAGTGAGTCTTCTCGGGGGTCGCAAAAAAACCCAGTTATTACAACCGATTGATTGGAGGGGCCTCGAATGTCAAGAATAATAGACATGCGTACCCTGCACACATGTGTGTGTGTATCTACGGTGGGAAAGGCTAGTGGCGTACAGTATTCTTTTAATCTGGTATTGATGCCTGAATGGGTTGATAAATTGCAATTCCGTTCAATAAGCTTGGTATGAAATTAAAAATTGATTGCACTCGGGTGCAGCAAACTCGATCCTTAGTCTCTTAATAGTGTTCGGGGTCGAGCTTTGATTTACTATCGTTGTAATTTATGTTGTAGCATTTTCCGTACCAAACATGTCAATTGCTTTCATGGCAGTGATTGCATTGATTTGGGTTTAATTTGACGGAAAATTGATTTTAATTTTTTCCATGCAATTTCTGTTACGCAAATAAATAATCAAACACGAAAGAAGGAGTGCGAGTGGGTGCGTATCATACAACCATTATTGGAAGTAGAATAGAGCAACGTCAAAAAAGAAAATCTCATCAATCCGTAAAACAAATAAACGAATGTCACATGCGCTTCAAGGGCAATAAAAACCCGGGTTCCACACTCTCCCGGGGGCTGTATACATTGCTCGAAACATTCATATATCTTCGTCAACTGCACCATAAACCGGTTCCACCGAAAAGACCAACAAAGAGACCAAAAGTCTCAAACGAACGAAAAAAACAAAATCGAAGCTACCATTCGCCATCGTTTGCACATCGCTAGACGACGTAGTATTACTGACATTGAGCGCATTCCTAGGCACCGTCGCCTGCGCCATCCGTCCGATATCTGTTGGATTACAAAGCGCTGTCCTAAAGCTTTCGTCCCTGCCGTGCGCAAAAACCGAATTTTCTTGCTCGGCGAATAATATGGCGTGATGAATTATTCATACTTTGATTTCGATCCTGATATGACTTGGAGCCGTGGAGCTTTTTTTTTGGGTGTGTGTGTGTGGGGAGTATATATGGTTGGGCTCATTGCAACCCTTTGCATCGACCAGGAGCATCCCTGCGAAGGGCTTATACGTACATATACGTGTGCATGTGTGTGTGAGATTTGTGAAGAAATCTAACAAGCAATAGCATCAGCAGCACCCTGGGATGGTATGCTCAGCAGTAAAAGCGTCTGGTATTGAAAAGTTTTGTGATAACGATAAATCCGGAAATAATATTCCACGCCTGGATACACACAACATCGTATGAGAGAATGGTGCACAGATACGACAAGCTCAGGGGGAAAAAAAAGCACGAAGAAATAAGCAATAGGGCAGAAGAAAGAAAGATAGCACTAAAGGCACAAAGCTTCAACCCGTAGAGCGAACCCGATCCGATGCTACGCTTGCATATTTTAGCTTCTAGCACGCTTACGCCGGGCACGTTGGCTGGGGCCCGGGTTTTGCATTGCATTTGACCAGCGCTAGCCGGGGCTATCCATAAATTTATCCACTGTGTGGCTTACACACCATCGGGGCATGTGTTCTGGGGCTGTCGCAAAAATTGTCAAACGATTTGTGCGATTAGCGGTCGTGGACGGTTGTGCATGTTTCACTGAGCAACCAGGCGCCTCCATCGACGTTGTGGTGAAACTTTTCGCATCCCGCCGCGGTGCACATGGATATTGCATACAGTTTTGACAGATTTATTGAAGTAACTTTGTCACCGTTTGTTTCCAGAAGAACAATGTTTTACTTTCAGTTTCATTCGTCGTAAACAAGAGAAACTAACATTTATGATAGGTTATGAAGGTGGTGTTTGATGTACTGTCAATAAAGATGGGAAGAAAATAAACGTCTCGCGTCCGATAACATTTTACAAACACTTGAAGCAAAATGCATTTATCGCTTAGCAATGATAAAATGCCACAAAAACACTTCAATTTTACTAGGTCTTTTTTCTCGTAAGTCTAATTCCCAACATTTGACATTGAGTAATTGGATTACTTACACTGCAGACGAACGACTCGAGGATTGTGCGTTTATTTTCTTTAGACAATCTTTCAAATTGACTTTCTCCGATCATGGGTGGAGGCGTCAATGGAACGAAAACATTTGAAGCAAATCACAAACCACCGTTTCCTACAGTCATCATCGGTGGGTGTTAATTTCTGGGTTGTCAACTATCTGGAACAAGTGGCGGGAATTTGTTCTTTTGATGGTGGTGGTGACAAATTACATCGGTTGATCGATTGCAGGAAGTAGTGATTCAAACAGCGGAAATGTACCAAACACGATTTTAAGATTAAGATTTCTTCTGAAATTTCTTATAAAGGTTTCTTCTAAGAAATGACAGCAGCTGAACTGAGCTGAAGTGACTGATGATAACTAAGTGAAGAAAAAGTATTTCTAACAAGTTTTTTGCAATATTTACAAAATATTTTTACAACAAAAATCGGTTACATTTAATTAAAAAAATCTTTAAAAAGTATGAAAAGCGTCGCTTAACCTCTTACTTGATTATGAATATTTTTTTCTCGTGTTTTTCATCAGTCATATGATCATCTTAAATTGAAGATAAGTTTTCAACCAAAAATAACCACAGCATAACTGATTTTTTAAATCATTTAATAGCAATGGGACAAGACCAGTATCGTTAGTTCTGAGGAAAGATAAAGGTCTGAACAAACCATTTTTCATGCATCTCTTGAGCTGGTGACATCTATTCATGCATCTTTTATCACGACGGGATAATTTGAACGTGAGTTTCGTTTTGGATGAAAATTATGTTCAAACTTGATAAATTAGGTAACTGATAACATTTTTAAAAGACCTGCATGCATAGTCCGATTATGATATGTGTTGGGTCATCGATGGTCGTAAAATGATTATTTGGGGATCCTTTTCATTTCAATAAAAGTTTTATTTGTTAGAAATAGAGACAGGGTGCAATCCTTCATGAAATACAAAAAAACTTTCATTGGTATGAATCTGGACGAGACTGAAGCCTTAAATTGTTTTTAGTGTAAGAAATAGTCTTACTTGATTATTACATGTGTTTTGAGAGCTCAGACTTTTTAGCAGCAGATAGAAGAGGCGATTCCTATCTCTAAAAGGACTTAAGCAAGATTTTCACTGAAAAAAATATAGATTTTGATTATTTAGCTTGTAATACACATCTTGAACCATATTATAGCTTCTATTTTGTACTTTTTGAATGCATTTATGAAGAGAGCAAACAGTTGGACAGCTTTAACAAACTATATCTTTGTACTCATGGATACTGAGAAATGAACGAGCTGTATAGACTAAACTACATTAGCACGTAGACTCACCATAGTTTTCCAAATAATGTAAATAATTCTTGAAAAACTCTTTGCAGTGAATAAAAAAAATTTAAAAAAGGTTTTTTCAGCATTATGAAACTGAAAATTGATGAATCGGTACATCGATTTTGAAAATTCTGTTAAAAAACATGGTGATACACTCCTTTTTCCCTCTGCGTAGTACTGTGATTTATTGTAAATAAATATCAAATTTATTGTATAGCTGACAGCCCCAAGAACTAAGGAATAAAATCCGAAAAATTGCAAATAATCTGCTTACTACTATTTCATAATTTTGAATCATTAGTATCGGCGCATCTGTCCCTTTTCCTACTGGAGCGAAATTTTATACCACCATCCAAGCCATGCCGCCTCTGCACAATAAATGGTGTGACCTTCAAGCAGCTTCAAACATCAAGTGGCAGTTTGGGCAGGTTTTACCGGTGAACAAGTTGAAAATTGAAAATTGATTGTAAGAAGCATCATCACTTTTCGCCACGAAAATCCTCTTCTCCAATTTAGATTGCTCCGTGCAGCGATCGGTGGAACCGTGATTTTTCTTTCCATGCAGCGTGAATAAATCATTGCTGCGAGAGTAAAAATTGATTCCATTTTACGAGCATCTTACACCCTTTTTTTTTGAAGAGCCACAGAGACCAAACCCACTCATACATAAAATATGGACCCACTTTGGGGTTTTCTATTTTAAATACCTTGCGCACAAAACGTACGCGCCGTTGTGCAGTGCAAACTATCCTTGGATATGGGTTTTGATGTTTGATTTTCGTTTACATTTCGGTTGCTGGAGTAGGGCTCGTCGAGTGGTACTTTTTCTTATTCGTCGAATTTTATCAACCAGTTTTTCCCTCGCCCGCTGCTGGTAAATGTTTGCATATGTTTGATAAAGCGCAAATGTGCACGGTGCTGCAAAAGTGGCATTCACCGTACCGCCGGTCGCTCAACGTTGAGCGAATGGTAAACAGCGCGAAGGATGCGGCACCAAATACCATGGCTGACTTATGAAACCGGAAGAAATGATATGAATACAGTGCTTTGATATAAGAGAGAAGAAAGAAATTTTCTCAACTTGAATAACAAGAGCCACGACGGTACGGTCATCGTTGAACGAAAAGCAAAGGGGGGAAAAAAACCTAGAAGCAGAAGCAACCATGGCATCAACCCTACATCGTTCCCATGCCTTTCAAAATTCCGTCTTTATTGACGAGGCAAAATATATCACCGAGAGCGTAGACCCCCCTATTATCTGTGCGCATCGTAGCATTGAATTTATGGCAGCCCTTACCCAGGGCAACGGTATCAATCTCATCGGGGAAGCCTCGAATCCCTGCCGCGGATGGTTAAATTTATCGATCCGTGCAAGTCGTTATCGAATGGGAAAACTTGATCAGAGAAAGAGAACGGAGCGAGAGAAAGAGAGAGAGAGAGATGGAGAGAAAGAAAGTAAACAAAAAAGCGAAATCAAACCCCAACACGATACACGATGACCTGAGATTAATTGGGTAATTACTGTGCGTCGGGAAACTTGTTGGCTTACGCATGGAAGATGAAAGGAGTGCAAAAGTGTTGGTGTGTGTGTTAGTGCTTGTCTGTGCTTTTCACGTTACTTACACACCATCTTTTTGAATCTTTCCGACACAAATAGCCACGTGACGTTGAACCATTTACGGTGGAGTGATTTTTGTTTCAAGATATATGAGCTTAAGGATCACAGCCGAAGCCGGTTAAGCTTTCGAAATCAATGAAGCGTTTCGGTTGAATGGGTGTTGTAAGGCTGATAAACTTTGATTTTTGTTAATAGATGGGTTTCTTTTGAAAGTTTTTAATAGAAAGCTATTTCGAAAGCTTTTTACAATTTAACTCAATTTTTATCTTAAGATTGTACAAAGACACCCCATTAATTTGAAAGAATGCTATGCATTGTAGGGAAGCTTCCGCACGGAGATGAGTCACCCCGAGACACAAATCTGTCCTAATGAGCCATTAATAATAGCGAAATACAGCATGCATGACAGGTCGGAAAATCGTTAACAACGCTTGATTGACGGATTGTACGATGAGTTCCGGCATCCGGCGACCCTCCAAACCATCCACCATTTTCCTGTTTTTATCCCGCGCGGCCAATCATTATGGTCACGGGCAGCATCGACATTAGTCCCACGTTCCAACGTGGCAGGAAATGGGCACCAGGGGCACTGGGTCATCAGCTCACCCATACTAAATATCGTCCAACATCGCCGGTAAAAACGCTCGCTTTCGCTACTAGGCGGTTCGGTTGATAATTAACTCCCCAATTGCAGCTAGTAGCTCCGAATCACGGACCGGCCCTGGGCGGAAAACTGGTTCAGGTGATAGCTAAACCAGTATAAATCAATCACCTAACAACTGCCGGAAAAGCGGCCCAGTCGAAATGTTCCTTCCGGTCAGCTTCAATCTGTTTCCGGTCACTTGTAATTAGGCAGCGTAAATCATGGACACGCTCGTGAGGGATTTTTTTCGTTCGTTTTGTTCCCGGTGGTTCACCTTGACAGCAGCTCTGTACGGAAGCTATGGGCGAATCGGTCATAATGATGAGTCTTCTCACGCTTGTGCTGCACACGCACACGCCTGGTAGGATAAAAAATGAGGAGTTATTGCGTGTGTATATTGTGTGTTGTGATGCTACAAAGAAACCCGAACGCGCACACGTTTTCTTGCTGGATGGTGAAGGAATTTAAAGAGACTAGAACGGATCGCTGATACAGTTTCACTTTCATGGACGGTTGCGCCCGAAAGTTTATTGTTTATTTATCAGAAATCATTATTTATGGCATTAGCTTGTGCCTAGCCAGTGCCGATGCGACAAACGAGAATGAGCTTTCCTGGTAGAAGATGTGAAAATTGGAACAATTCTTAGGAACGCAGCGCAAAATGATTGAATAAAGTACGCAGCGGGAATAAAAATGGTTCGGGCGAGCACCAAAAAGGCAGACAAAATTAATCATTACTCGTCTCTTTAAACAATTCGTTGCGTTGCTTGCTTCGGTTGAATTTGCCTGGCACAAGTCTACCGTTGTGGTTTTCGTTGGTTGGCTGCAGGAAAATATTTTATCTTGCTTTTCCTTTACCAAAAAATATATACTCATTTTTACGATCATCATCCACCCGGGCCATTCGTTTTCATTCAGCGTTTTCAAAACTCGCTGTAATAAATCAGCGATATTTCCCTTTGTCCCAGCGGTCTTGTCAGCAGTCATCAGAGTGGAAGGAAAAAGTGAAAAACAAAGAACAGCAGCAGAAAATGTCCTCGTTACACTCCTACGCAGCTTTCACTGCTCGTCTCCAATAAAGCCTCCAGTGGCAAATATTTTCCCATACTTTACGGTGCCTAGTCTTGATTTTTCCGGACCGGGTGACAAAATTGGGCAACCGCAAAAAAAGCCCTGAGACTGAGAAGTGATAAACCTGGACTGAACAGCACTGGATACTTTAGCCATCCATCTGATAAATTCATTTTTCTTCCACCCGTTCCTCTTCTTCCTTCTGAATCACCGTACGGATCGGTTTCGATTGCTAGGTTCTTGTTAACAGCGCGCCAGTAAACAGTAATATTAAACGCTGTAATCAATAATAAATGATTGTTGTCTGTGTTTCGAGGCGAGCGGATGAGATTAAATACAGCGCTCCGTGTCACGCGATCACAGTCAATCGTTACACCTCGAGGCCGGAGTGAACATGATGTCGGTACATATTGGAAGCAATCTCTGGCGAACGGTTCGGATGACGGAGGTTACTGCCATTCGACTTGCGGTTGTCACGGTGTCACCAGGACTCCGGTTTTTGGGGATGTCATTTTAATTTTCTTTTGATATTGTTGTTCCCGGGTGTGGGAGTGAATTTTCACACGCTGTCGCAAAATGAACGCAGTTCGGTAGAAAATTCGATGAAACCGTACCGTTGACGATTTGATTTAAAATCTAATCAGGGACTTTTAAGCGAAATGTCTTTTGAAGCTGAAGTGACGTTCTTTTATTTTCGTTTACTAAGGCAATACATCCTTAAGATTCTTCGTGATTCTGTGCTTTATTTAGTCGTAGAGAGATAATCAGTTCTACGTAAAATTAAATGGTTTGTCATTGATTTCGATATTCGATTCCCAATCCGGCTGAGTACCGACTGCTGCCGATATCGCTTCGGTTACTGGACTGCCTCAAACATGTCTTTTAAATCATCAAATGTTACCAAGAACATGTGAGATCAACGGCAAAGGACTCTTTTGTAATTAAAACTGTGATAATTTATACAATAAAGATTTTTAAATTTCATTTTTGTGTGATTAACTTTTTATTTAAATTGCCATTTTTCAATAACATTGTAATTAACTTTGCTTGTATAAATATCGAAAAAGGAGTAAGGATTAGAGATTTAAAAGGTTTATTTCATGTCTGTCAAAATCTACCTCAACATCCGATGCTCCGATTTTTCTTCCAGAGTCGAGCCTCAAACTAATGTTTTCAGTTGTAACTAATGTTGATGTTGTCCGAAATTTCCATCTGCAAGTTAGGGATGGCCTTCTCATGTGCCAGATAGGAGAAAAAAAATATCCAAAGGATTGAGAAGATGGTGCTTATCCTCGAGTTGGAGATTATAGAGGCGAAAACCTAAATCGTTGTGGCACCAACAACGTCCATTTTAAGAAATTCTTATTGTTGCAGTGATGATGTACCGATAAGTGATTGCTCCTTTACATTCATCGCAAACATCGCCAAAAGCCATCACTGATTTTAACATAGACGTTGAAACATGCGCTAGGGTGCTGATCATCTGACTCTCCATTCAAAACACCTTCTTGGAGTTGGACTTTTGGCCATAGTTGCTGGTCCACATGTAACGAGGTTTTGTGCATGTAAATCCACGAACTAGCACCGGAAGGCCTAGGAAGTTGGATTCACGAGCCGCATCATGAAATACTCCGTCAAAAGAACAAGATGAAGAAGAAGCATAAGGCTGATACTGTATGGAGCATGTATAGACACAGTACTCACAAAACCCTCTGAGACATGTACTCGTAATAAAAAAAATACTATTCCCTCGCAGCCTAGTGCGAGAGGAAGATTCTCAGAAGGATATTTGACAATGGATGAACGGTGATCTCACCATTGTGAGCGAATTAGACGCTAAAGGCTTCAGGGGCCTAGTCATGTTCTGGAAAAGACCTGGATCAAACCAGATTTTACAGTCATTACTTTTACATAGATAAGTGCATTGACAAGCTGTGCTGATAATACGTCATTGATCTGTCAAAATTGTTTAAAATATTTTTTATCCATCATTAACCCATATTGTTTAATGCATCAAAAATTAATAATTAAAAAAAATTTCGCTTGCTTATATTTTCATCTATATAGATCAAAACTGGGGAATGGATTTAATTTCAATCGTTTGGAAATAAAACTGTTAAATCATTTAACAAAAGTGAAATCCATGAAAAATACCCTTCAATTAAAAAAGAGTATTCATGCTTCGTTACCTACTTTTACTGTATAGCACTGGTCTGCCACCATACACAAATTCAAGTATTTCCTAAAATTTTAACACTGCTGTTACTTATCACTGCATGATAGCTTCACCATCCCTAGAATGACTCTATCATCCAGTGATACAGAGTATCATAACCAAGTGCTTTACAATATCATAGCTATCAACTCGTCTGTGCAACAACATGATCCTATCCTTTAGCCAAAGGAACGCTTCCGGAAACTGACTAAAAATTGAGCCATTTTGGTACACACACACACTCACAAAAGAAGCTCGCTGCCACTGCTGTAACAAGCTTACAAGTACGATACCGGAACAGCAAAAGTGATTCGTTCATCAGTGGCACGGGTGGCAAATCAACAGACACAACGCACAACGGCACCGAACCGGTTGGCCGGTTGGCTCGCGCTCTGTCCAAAACGCAGCCTGGTGATTGCTTCGTTAATTGATTATGTCGTCATCAGGAAGGATTAGCAGCACGGGTTGCTAATTTATGGAACGGCGAAAATTTTCGAACCAACTGCTACCGCCCCGGCGAACCGAGCGCCATCGTTCTAGCGCTCTGCACATCGGGCCGAATAAAGCGAACCATCCATTTTCTGTGCTTCGCTGCTGATGTTCGCTCAAGCTGCTTAACTTGACAGTGCGTTCGCTGGGCGAAACATTGGGCAAAGAGGCGCTGAGAAACTACGCGCGGAAGGCACGACGTTACCGGTGAGTTGTCCGGACCGAAAAACATTGGCTTCCGTGCGGGATTACTGGCTAATGATGGAAAACGAATTGGTTCAGCGTGCGAAACATGATGCGGGGGGTTTGCGAGTCCGGGAATGCTGTCCGGAAACTGTGGTATTAAGGCTCAATTAGACGCTAGTTTATCATTGGATCAGCGTTTCGCATCGGAACGTCGTAAATCCGTTACTACGTTGTTTTTTTTCCTTTCCGTTGGACAGTGTTGGCGTTGGTTGATCGAGCTCTTGGCCGAAATCGTGCGCGAAAGCTGTTGCAAGCAAGCGGTTCACGTTAATGCCAGCTGCCTGATGGGAACACAAATCCATATTCGGACGGAAACTTTGACTAACGCTGTTGCTTTAAGGAGTGAATTATAGTGGGCTAATGGGCGGATAGTTATTGTTAACACTTGCGGTAACGTTGTCGGAATGGTTTACCCTTCCCGTAGAATATAAAGCTCCAACCAAAATGTCAACCAACGGTAAATATCTCCCAGAAGGAATGAATAATTTAAACCAAACCCTGCTGCTAGCGTCTTTAAACTTTCTAGCCATTTTTCTCTTCCATCCACACGGACTTCCACTTACATGAGCAATCTCCTACCATCCCCCAAGCAACGGCAAGTGATTTTTAATGGTTCTTTGAAATGTTAGATCCTCCTCGAACTGTTCACTGCTTCTTTTTTTTTGCTCCACCATCTTCGACTTTCCGATCCGTTCGCTTGAAAGACTTGACCGAAAAAGTATTTGAATCCGGCCCGGTGTTGCCGTTCGAGACCGGGGCGAGTGGCTATCACGCCACCGTTGAAGGGAAAGACAAAATCAAATAATGTAATCTTTCTTGTCGTACGGCAAGGAGGGATTTTTTCTTTTTTCGTTCGTTTCTTTCCTGCACGTTCTAGCTCGTTGTTATGTTCAGTCAAGCTTCTCATCACCGGGCACTGTAGTGAGCACTGTTCAATGGGCTTAGTCAAAAATGGAATTGTTCCATAGAACGAGTCCTTCATACGCTGAGCGGGCGGCTTACAATGGAAAACATCACGGAACCGTAGCGTTTCACGTCCTTCCGTGCATTGGTCCATGTCCGAAATGTGACGCCTCTTCCCGCCGGGTCCCTAGGCAAAAACATGAACACTAACCCAGCCTGAATGTTCGGTTTCGGTGAGCTTGGTCACCACTTTGGTTGACTGGAAAATTAAATGTCGATTGAAAAGATAAGGCACCCTGGGAGATGGTTTTTTTTTTCTCTACATTTTGCTATTTTGTTGTTTCACATTTAAAGCAGCTTCATGGTTTGTGGGTTTGTCTCGATTCCCGGAACAAAGTAGGAAGAATGGAGGAAATATTTACAACGCGAACGCCATAGTAATATTACCACGCTTCCAGAGAGCATTTACCAAAGCGCCCCGGAGAATGTCCGTGTCAAGTATTTAGCATTCGAGCGTTTTATTTACGGTGCAAATGACGCACCAAGAGCCTACCGGGAAAAAGGTGGCATAAAGCTAAGGTTCATCCTTCATGTTGAGTGTATACTCGACCAAGCAGCGGAGGCCCGGACCGTAACACCGTTACTCGGTCCTGTCAACGGATGACAGCGATCGACGTGCCATGCGGTTCATCCTTCGTGTTCGGGCTTCGGGACCGATCGGCCTCTTTCTTGATCCAGCCGCTGCCGAGACAGGACGCGTTAGACGAGCGAAGTTTTAGCGTGTGTGTGTGTGCGTGTGTAATAAGTGTAATAAGTGTAATGTAATAAATAAGTTTTAATTTGTTGTAAACCGCAATCGTCCGCGTACCGGCATCATTGTCTCCCCCGATATCACCAACATAAAAGTGGCGACGAGGAAATTTGGTAAAAAAAAAAAAGTGATACACACGCAGAGCAACAATTCCTTCCTCACGCAAACGCCGTCGTACGGACTCATCGATGGAGGAAGAGCAGCGCCGTCTCTCGCAGCAGTTCGAAACCCCGGGTACTGCGTTACTACAACCCGGATACGGCCAACCGCTCCCGCCAAACGCTCCAGCGGTCGAGCAGCAGGGATCTCAAGCGTCCTCGGTACATTTTTCGCCATCGCTATCATCAGCGCCCACAAGCCTTCATCCGCCATCGCTCGCTCCAGCCGCTTCGATGCAGCACCCGCCATCGCTACCAGGCGTGTCACAAAACGGTGAGCCAACAATGTATCAAATAATGCAGCTTCTACGCCAATTAATGACAAAAATTGAGCAACAGCCGCCAGCATCACTGCCCACAAACGCATCGCAGCAGCAGCTACCAGTAGTGCATCCGCCAAGTGCATCACAGCAGCAACCACTAGTATCGGAAATCGCGTCGCAGCCGCAGCAGCAGCATCGGTCAGCTCCAGCCAATCCGGAGCAAATCCTGGACTCGCTGGCGAGAAACATCACCGAATTCCGCTTCGAGGCTGAAGCCGGTCTAACGTTCGAGGCGTGGTACTCGCGCTACGAGGATCTGTTCGTCAGTGATGCAGCCAGGATTGACGATGCGGCCAAGGTACGAATGCTTATGCGGAAGCTAGGATCAATGGAGCATGAGAGGTACGTGAATTACATTTTACCCCGTAATCCCCGCGATTTAACATTTGAGGCTACCGTGGAAAAATTGAAGGCCATTTTCGGCAAGGCAGAATCCCTTTTAGCTAAACGCTACAAATGCATGCAAATCGTCAAAACGAAAGCTGAGGATTTTTTGGCCTACGCATGTCGAGTCAATCGGGCATGTGTTGATTTTGAGCTGAACCGCATGGGTGAAGAACAGCTCAAGTGTCTGATTTTTGTATGTGGGCTGAAAGAAGACACGGATAGAGATTTTCGGGTAAAGCTGCTCTCGCGTATCGAGGAACATGCTGAAATCACCCTCGAGCAATTATCGGCGGAGTGTAGTCGTCTGGTGGCATTAAAGAAGCAAAATGCGATGATCATTGGAGAAAAAGAGGAGCGAGTGTTGGCAATTCAAAATGGCGCGCGCCGTAGCCATCATGGGTTTCGCGGCAAAGGATTGCGCTCGCGTCCCATACATCGTGATGACCGGTCGGGAAAACCAAGTAACCCTTGTTGGTTCTGTGGAGCTTTGCATTGGGTGAAGGATTGTCCGCATACTAACCATAAGTGTCGTGAATGCGGTGAAGTTGGTCATCTGGAGGAACGCTGCCGCAAGCAGAAGCATCGGGCTGGCCGAAAGTTTTATCGCCCAACGCGATTTGCTAAAACCGTCACGGTGTGCAGCGTACGGGCTAGTCGCAAGTTTGTGGAAGTTTCCATCAATGGAGTTGGCATCCGGTTGCAGCTAGATACGGGTTCAGATATATCGGTCATAGGTCGTTCAGCGTGGGAGAAAGTAGGGAAGCCGTCATTGGTGCAGCCTACCGTTTGCGCAAAGACTGCCTCTAATGAAAGGCTGGAGCTACTTGGCGAGTTTAGAGCAGAGGTTGCCATTTGCAATGCTACAAAGCCGGCGATCATCCGTGTGGCTCAAGTCGATTTATTGTTACTGGGAGCAGACTTGATTGACCTTTTTGCTCTTAGCGCCGTTCCAATGGATGTGTTTTGCGCCAAAGTTTCGACGACCGCACAGATTCAGATTCTCTGCAAGGAGTTGCAGAGCCGTTTTCCGGAAGTTTTTCGTGGCACAGGGCTTTGCACGAAAGCGCAGATCAAGCTGCAGCTTAAGGATAATTGCCGTCCAGTGTTCCGCCCGAAGCGACCGGTTGCATACGCAATGCAGGCTACAGTAGAGGAAGAGCTCGATCGCCTGGTCAAGATGAATGTGATCACACCTGTTGATTACTCGGAATGGGCGACACCAATAGTCGTCGTACGCAAAAGCAGTGGAGCTATTCGAATCTGCGGCGATTATTCGACGGGATTGAACGATGCGTTGCGTCCGCATGAATATCCGTTACCGCTCCCCGATGATATTTTTGCAAGATTGGCCCATTGCAAATTTTTTAGCAGAGTGGATTTGTCAGACGCATTTTTGCAAGTTGAGATTGAAGAGCGTTACAGGCCCCTTTTAACGATCAACACGCATCGAGGTCTTTACCTTTACAATCGTCTGCCTCCTGGATTAAAGGTTGCGCCAGCCGCGTTCCAGCAGATAATGGATGCGATGCTCGCCGGATTGTGTTACACTTCTGGCTATCTGGACGACGTTGTTGTCGGGGGAAGAACTGAAGAAGAGCACGATGAAAATCTCAACAAGGTGCTTCAGCGTATTAAAGAATTTGGGTTTACTATCAAAGCTGAGAAGTGTGCTTTTAAGACGCATCAGATAGAGTACCTCGGGCACATAATTGATCGTACTGGCCTTAGACCGAATCCAAAGAAAATTTATGCTATTGTAAACCTACCAGCTCCATCAAATGTGAATGAAGTCCGCTCGTTTTTGGGTGCCATTAATTACTACGGAAAATTTGTGCCTAACATGCGGAATTTGAGATACCCCCTGGATAACTTGTTGAAAGATGGCAATCAGTTTGTATGGACGAAGCAGTGCGGAGAGGCCTTCAGAAAGTTCAAGGAAATATTAAAGTCTGATCTGCTTCTGACACATTATGACCCTACGGCTGAAATTATAGTAGCCGCAGACGCCTCATCGGTTGGGCTCGGAGCCACCATTAGCCACAAGTTTCCGGATGGATCAATAAAGGTGGTGCAGCACGCGTCACGGGCTCTAACGAAAGCAGAAGAGGGGTACAGCCAGATTGACCGCGAAGGACTGGCTATCATCTTTGCAGTAACCCGATTCCACAAGATGCTTTATGGCAGGCATTTCCGCCTCCAAACCGACCACAAGCCATTGCTGCGCATCTTTGGATCAAAAAAGGGAATTCCTGTGTATACTGCCAACCGGCTGCAGCGGTTCGCTCTAGCGCTGCAGCTATACGACTTCGAAATCGAGTACATACCCACGGATAAATTCGGCAATGCAGACCTGCTGTCGCGGCTCATCAGCAAGCACGCGAAACCGGAGCAGGAGTACATGATCGCGAGTATTGAGCTTGAGGAGGCTGTAAATCACGTAGCCATACATTCGCTAAAAGTCTTTCCGATTCATTTTAGAGAAGTTGCAGCAGCTACGAAAAAGGACCCTCTACTGCGCGAAGTGTACCGCTACGTCCAATCGGGTTGGCCAGGTAAGGTCAGTTATGGTGCGGAATTGGCCCAATTCCACAACAGAAGGGAAGCACTGACGACCGTTGGCGACTGTATCCTCTTCGGAGAGAGGATTGTGATTCCCGCAGCTTTGCAGCAGAGATGCCTTAGACAGCTTCATCAAGGGCATCCGGGCATCCAGCGAATGAAGGCGATTGCACGCAGTTTCGTGTATTGGCCATCATTGGACAGCGACATCGCCGATCGAGTTGCTTCATGCGAAGCATGCCAGGCTGCGGCGAAATCACCACCATCCCAGATACCATCATGTTGGCCGAAGCCACCTGGGCCTTGGCACCGCGTACACATCGATTACGCTGGACCTGTGGAGGGAGCCTATTTCCTGATTGCGGTAGATGCCTACTCCAAGTGGCCGGAAATCATTAAAACTGCAAGTATTACCTCATTCGCTACAATATCTATTTTGCGAGGAATATTTGCCAGATTTGGACCGCCAGTTACATTGGTCAGCGACAACGGTACCCAGTTCTCCAGCGAGGCCTTCAAGGAGTTCTGTGAGTGTAACGGCATCGACCATGTTCGCACACCGCCTTTTCATCCACAGTCCAACGGCCAGGCAGAGCGATTTGTGGATACCTTCAAGCGATCACTGAAGAAAATACGGGCGAGGAACGTGTCCCTTGAAGAGGCCCTGGACTTGTTTCTTCTCACGTATCGCTCAACACCAAATCCTGCTTTGGACCAGCGCACACCAGCCGAAGTGATGTTTGGAAGAACGACCAGGACAATTCATCATCTATTGCGCCCTCCTGCAGCATCGGAGTCTACAGCGAAGGATGACTTTCGTGAATGCCAGCCTGGTGATTTAGTGTATGCCAAGGTGTATCGGGCAAACTCTTGGAATTGGATAGCAGGGAGGATTGCTCGCAGAATTGGCAACGTCATGTACGAGGTTGTGTCGCACGACCAGAGAAGACTTCGACGTCATGTGAATCAGCTCCGCCGCCGTGTCGCTAGCTCATCAGAACGGAACGAGATGGATCAGCACCAATTTCCCCTTAGTTTACTTTTAGATGAGATGAGTTTGACGTCTCGTCAGCAGTCGCCGTCCGCTTCGCTGCCAACGGAGCCAGCCTCATCTTCAGCAGCACCGGCGCTGACAGGGGTTCAGCGAGCACCGGCATCATCGCCAGCATCATCCGTGCAACCGGAGGTACAACGAGCGGCTTCGTCTAGTGGCAGCAGCAACACCCAGCAGACACAGCTACCACGACGATCTTCTAGGACTAGAAGACTGCCTCGTAGGTTCAGCGCGTATCGGCTGAATTAAAAGGGGGAGGTGTTGAGTGTATACTCGACCAAGCAGCGGAGGCCCGGACCGTAACACCGTTACTCGGTCCTGTCAACGGATGACAGCGATCGACGTGCCATGCGGTTCATCCTTCGTGTTCGGGCTTCGGGACCGATCGGCCTCTTTCTTGATCCAGCCGCTGCCGAGACAGGACGCGTTAGACGAGCGAAGTTTTAGCGTGTGTGTGTGTGCGTGTGTAATAAGTGTAATAAGTGTAATGTAATAAATAAGTTTTAATTTGTTGTAAACCGCAATCGTCCGCGTACCGGCATCATTGTCTCCCCCGATATCACCAACATAAAACTTCAGATTGCTACTCCCGGGAATTGAACGTTTGTGAGTAATTTTACGAAACATTTATCCATTAGCGAACATCCTTTCACCACTGCAGTGAGTTATTATGTTTTTCAATAAGTATTGCCCAAGTGTAAGTGTGCGAGAGCAACAGCGTAATGACGGGCATCAGGCAGAGAGCGAAAAAAAAATGGAAGTCAAGAAAACTTTCTGCATAGGAATCCCATCGATGAGCTCGCTCATAAATGTGGATCCCGTTTGCCGCGAGGTCCGTTCGCATGACTTATGGCCCATTAATAATTAACATCAATGAACAAGTTTTAGCATCCTGCCCCGGCTTTTCCCATCCCGCCGCTTCCGGGTCTCCGGGGCCAGAGAAAAGCAAGCAAAACGAGCGCTAAATCCTTTCAAACAAACGATCTCCTATTTGGTGGCTGTTAATCTTCACCGTCTTCGTCGATGGTACACGGCCATTCCTCGGTGGTGAAATTCCGGTTCGGAAAAGGGGGGTCGAGTCTGGTGGGAAAGGCTGGCGGCGTCCGGGACAGCAAAACTTTCCGCCTGAACGACCGATAAAACCTAAATTATCGCAAACATCATCAGGCATTAGCTTGGCGCTCAAGTGCTCTCGCAGGACCGATCATAGGAACTCATTGCCCCGTCCAAGTAGCCTACCGGGCGTGTTTTGTCATTGCACCTCGTTCGATCCTCACTTGCTGGAAGTAAATTCGGTCCTGCTTCCTCTCTCTCTCTCTCTCTCTATCTCTCGAACACATGCCGTATGTCATGCCCAATGCTTGGTGGCAGTATGTGAAAATATGCTGCCTGGCGCATACGAACGTCGTCGTCCCTAGCGTTTCGTAGTGTCGCACGCCAGGCCTTCGTCGCCTTTCCCGCGAGTGCAATAAATAATCGTAAATGGGTTTCGTTCGGCACATTTAAAGCTCGCTTGATTCGCTAACAGTGCGATGAAATATGTTTCCGTCAAACTTTCGCATCAACTACCCCGTGAACGTGAGCGCTTCTTTGCACCCTTTCCGTGTACTGCTGCTGAACGCTGGCTGCTGGTGGGAGACGGGCATTGTTTTTCATCCTTACTGCTACCGGGACGAAGTTCCAGAGCTATAGCAGTTCTGCCAGGGCATGCCTCTGGACCAACGCACGTTCGATAAGAACTGGAGGTGATAGAATCTTTGCTTCAGAAAAAACCCACACACACACACACACACACACACACACACACACACACACACACACGCGATTCAAGTGAAGCGTTTTCGGTGTCAGGACTTTGGTGGGAGAAAGCAAATAAAAACAAGAGCCAAACCATTTTCGGTTCCCGGAAATATGTTTTGCAGCGCTATTTTAGCACCACGCGGACCTGCCGGAAGATATGCGCGATTGTGGGGCGAAAAAATGCGCGACTACACACATCCGCAACAAGAAAAAACTCTAAACGAAACTTCGACTCCCATTTTCTCCCAACGTGTTCGTTTAGAGCGTGGCGAAACAACATTGGAATTTTTATTATATCCGTTGATAAAGTTTTATCAACGCCACACACACACACGCACGCGGGAGGAGAGAACTGAACTGGATAGAGCACACAAGGGTGCCACCACCAAGATAGATCGGTAGCCCTTGTGAGCTAATGGTGGCCCCGTTTGGCGCGAAAGAAGTTGTGAGCGAAAAGATAGATTGGAAAATACGAGAATGGATAAAGTAATGAACATGAGAGCAGCAAATTTCAACCCTCACCCTCACGGAAACAAGCTCGAACCTGATTGTGTACACTACTGGATGCACCCCAAACACACACACACACAGCAGCTACAGAGACTGATGGTCTGATGGCAGAGAAATTCAAAGACAGAAAGGAAGAACGTTATAAAAAATCGGGCTCTCTGGGAGCTTCCCGCAGTGATAAGGTATTTTTAGCGCTAACCACAATCTAGACAAGCGTGCCATGGTTTTATCTGTTGCAGATAACTCACCGCTGAATGTAACATGTTCCCGTGGTGCGATGGTTACGAAAGAAAACCATCCAAAATGGCGCCCGTTTTATCAATTTCCAACTACGAAAACCCGAATCTCTGTGTGCGGTGTTTAACAACCGCAAAAAGTACGCAAATGAGCTCTGGTTGCTTGAGATACATATTAGCAGACATAAACTTTTCTCCCTCCAGTTTAAAAAGTAATCATTTTTGACTTCCCAAGCAGCAGCAGCAGCAGCATGTTGTGTTCTATTAGAATACTTGTTGTAGATTATCCTTGAAGGTGGCGAGAGGTGTGGCCCGATGCCCATCCGAAAGTTGTTTCGATGGTACTTCCGGGACCAGAAGCGATGGGAATGAGCGTGACGGTGGAGCGGTAGAAAATGATTTTAAAATAAGGACCGCCCTCGGGGGATGCTTCAAGGTACATGTACACATGCTTTATAGGAAAAGCATTCCCCCTTCGATTCCGACGCTACCGAAACCTTCCAAAGAGACATGGTTGAGACAAAACAACAGGAATGAAGAAAAAAAAGCTGGAGAACCTTGGAAGAAGTTTCACTCGGGCTTTTTACCCTCAATCCTCGGACCGGACTCGGGCTCAAGAATCTCACCCGGGGACGGTTGGGATTGGAGCGTAGCAAAAACTGAGCAAAAACAGCAAGTAAGACCAAGCAAAATTAAATGTTGACAGGCCGCCCGGTGCTACATCACGAGGGTAAAAGTTTCCGAATCCCAGGATGCCGGTGTCATTTGGCGTTTTTTTTTTTGTACCTCCGAGTTTCCTGCACCTTCACCACTCGATTGGCTACTCGATGGTGAGCATCGAAAGTCCGCTCCAACCGCTATTCGGGTGAGTGCGGGAGCAAATTGAGGCCTCGTAAAGTTTATAACAGAATCTGATAGCAGTGGCCGTGTAGGAGTGGGAAAAAATAAATACAAAACTGTCCCCGAAAAAGTACAAGTTTTCTTCGGCCTGCCACAGAGGGGAGCGGGTAAAAGGGGACAAGACCGGTGGGGGGGACAGGAAATTGTGTCGGAATTCTTCGGCAGGTCAAACGACGGACTGCTCAAACTGCTCATTTTGAACATGCTTGAAAATGGGCCGAATCTGTTGGACATCGGTAGAAAAAGTTGCTCCAACTGATGTATTTAGTGATTAAACATCAAAGCTGGCATGAAATTCAATCAGTCGAGCATCGGGCGCTTCAGAAGGATCGAAGATATTTTTGGAAATTATGGGAAGAAGTTATCTTTCCTTGGGATGGATTTTCAAACATTCAAAATGTGAGGTAATGCAGACGATATAACTAGAAGATGTGAGTAGCTTATTCATTAAATGAGATCCCTAGGTCGCTAGACGTTGCCAACCGCTGACCAAAGCATCCAATTAAGAAAGAGTCAAATTATCATAAAAAGCTCATGGGAGGTACAGAGCAATCATCAAGCTTGTAAAATTATGATACAACCCATTAAACGAGTGTCAACGTGTTCTGTGCAATTTACGCCGCAAGTTTGACGACTCTTGCCACGGCACCAGTGCGTGCGGTAGCATTATAGTTCCTTATGTTTTATAACTTGCGAGTTGAGCCACCCCACAAATTTGATGCAGTTTTGTTAATTCGTTTATTATGATGGCTATTGCTGCCCATGCAGTCATGCTCATGCTGCATCCGGAAGCTGTGTCGCCAGTTTTTCCCACCAGCGAAACTACTTCCCAACTTCATCAAAACCGCAAACTGTGCCACCAGTAAAATTTACAACCAAACGACCAAAGGCACATTAAAGGGCAGCCAGCATAAGGAAATGAGTCGTTTATGGTTTCGGTAAAACGCCTGCAAATAACCACAAACCCGAGGCGATCTTGCCATGCTGTGTCGCCACCGCTGCCGGGAGCAGTGGAAGTAGTAAAAGATTCACACTTGATTGCTCGTATTATTCTGCAATTTTCTACTGCCACCGTTTAGCAGAGCTCATTAGCTGTAGCTAAGCTTCCCTCTGGCAGAGATCCCGAGGATCGTGAGGTGGTACGGTGAAGCATTCGCCGCCTTCACCGGCTAAGGGCTTAGTGTTGAAAGATTTGTTCCTGCCTGCTGCAAATCACGGCACTGTCAGCCTAGACGCTAAGCGACGGCAGCAAGAAGCGTTATTAATGCTCCCATCGTCTTGAGCTGCGGTGTCTTCTGTCATGCGGCCAAGCTGTGCCAAGACGAACAAGACTCCACACCCCAGGATGTGGAACACCCTTCATTGCATTCGGCTCCCGCGAAGGGCATAAATGCAAATGTAAATAAAATAAATTATGCCATTTTAATCAGAATTAAGCGACGTATAATTTGTGATGCTGTCTCTCTCACTCTCTCGTTCTGTCAACCATTAAGCACGCGGGTTGAAGGCCACTGTAGGTTTCACTGTAAGGCAAACGCCAGCGGAGACAAGCAACGCAACGGTTGGGAATTTTGCACCGTTGCGGTCCACAAATCGAAACCGGCCTTGGCACCGGCAGTCGTACCGCACGTCCGACCGTGCGGCTCCATTGCCAGGTGGAGATATTTAATTAAATGATTATAATACTCTGTCATTATTATAATTGCATACTTAATTAATGGCAGCCGATTTTGCGACGGATGCGAAATTTGCTGCTTGCGCTTGCGACCCAGCACCGTTGATGGATGACGATGGCAAGGATTGAGGTTAAATACAAGGCCTTGCGGTGAAAACATTACTGGCATTTCTGCCTCGAGCCACGTTGCGCAATGGAAACGAATGATCAAACGACGTTTTTTGGGGAAGGGGAAACGGCACATTTTAAGCCTGCTCAAATGGAATGAACAGAAAAAAAACTGTAGCTCAACTTTGCGCTTATGCGGGATGACGCCAAACGAAGCAATTAAGCTAATCGTTTAAGGAATGTTAAGAATTTTTAATCGTCATACGTTACTGTTGGTAAAGTTTCCTGACAGTTGTAGTTCAAAAAGCTGCTCAAAAAACACTCGCTTTTCAATTATTATAATCATTCGTAAATGAACCAACAAATTTGAGAATCGAAAATTGAATATCTGATACTGTTAAGCTGTGCATTAAATGAGCTTTTCGAGAATCGCAACTCATACGCACAACCCCGGTTTAACATCATCATCATGCCTTGAAGGAGCCGTACCAACACTTCCATTTTTTCCAACCGGAGAGGATCCCATTACCTCGAAAACACATTTCACCGGGTCGCTTCCTTCACTGATGCCACTCCAAAATTGTGCCCGTGCGGGTTTGCAATGAGCGTAACGCTGCTTCTTCCCGTTCCATAGCCGATGGTCGTTTGGTTGCTTCTGTCTCCCACTCTCACTCTTTACCTCCCTCTCTCTCTCTCTCTCCCTTACACTTTTGGAAGGAAATTCGATTCGCAGGAACGGAAAATCGTTATCAAAATAATTAAATTAAAACATCGCCCTTTTGGCGACGGCTGTTGATTTATAATTTCAATTTAGCAATTCCCAGACTCCTAAGGGAGGGGCGTGCCCAAGCCTGGGATGGCAGGCGATGGACACAGGGAGGAAAAAACCCATCGGCGTACCGGTGACGTGCCAGGCGACATGGAAACAGATGCTTCCATTTCACGCCAGTTGATGCTAACGGACAGCACGGTACGACGCTGACGATGGGCACAATGGCGGGATACAGTAGATTATTGAAAGATTCGATTCCCAACCGCCGATGGCATCCTTCCCCATCTGGTTTGCTGCTCACGGTGTGCCATTTTCTACTGTCTCCGTTTGTTTCACCGAAGCAATTTCCACCTCGAGGAAAGCTTGCTCTGGACCACTTTAAAATGGCTTTTATTTCGAACGGGTAGTAATTTTTTAACTGCTGTTAAATGACAAAGCATCGCTATTACAATAAAAAAATTGCAAGTAATCATTTCTTTATGAGCTTTTGCTTGGTAGTTTTTACTTTGGCGTTCTTAAAACAATTCGCAATGAAAGGCTTACCAGCTTCTGGCATTGATAAAACACCCCAATGGAGGTCCACTGCTCAACATCTCACCCAATCATAATACCTGTCAGATTTGTGCAGCTGTCAACCGAGGGCACCAGCACTATAATCAGGAAAGCGCATTCAATTTTCTGAAATCCGAAAGCAACAGCAATCCTCGTACATTGGACGACAAACACATGCATGGAAGCTGTCTGGAGGAGTCTGTTTTATTTTTTTCGCCCGTCGCACATTTCTCATCCACCGTATAAGATTCTAATTAATTTTACGTACAAAGTAATAGTTAATGAAGTAATTATCATTTTAAATCAGTTTTCTAATTACCATTCGGAGCTAAAGCGGGTTTCCCCGGTCGGCTGTGTGAGCGTTCATGAAAGGTACGAAAAGCGCACAATGACAATGGACGCGCGTTTACCATAAAGATGCCAATGAAAGAAAGCGAAAGAGTGGTGAGCTCGTGAAAAGTCTCGACGAGTGGCTTTGGCATTTTCATTACTGGTGCTGGTTTTTTGCCGGCGAGGAAGATTTTTTGTTTTGCTTCTTTGCTGCGTGTGCTTCAGCTGTCGTCGAACAGCTAGGCGATGGCACCTGGGTGTGTGTGTTTGTGCGGATGCTAGTTTTAGTTTTCCGTGATTAGCATACCAAACCATTGCTCCGATGACAAAAGAATGAGTCTATGGCCGGGCTGCGTCAAGATAGTAGCGTACCAGGTGCTACATGGCAGATTGCGATAAGTGGTTCCACTTGTGCGAAAGACACGTCGTTGCTTCAGCGTGTAAATGGAAGAGCAAGCCCCAATAGGGAAAGCTCATTCACCCTCTCCAGGGGGTTGAGGTTAAATCTGCGAGGGTATCTTAAGACAGCGAGACAAAAACAAGCCCCACGCCGTTAGCGCCTTAACCTTTACGACCCATCTACATTGCGTGTAATTAAATCGTGTTAGAAGCCTATCACCTCATTTCACTGAGCTGAGCGTTTGAGCGAGGTTGGTCGGATGATCATTGTGTGGAGATATTCGAGATATTCACGCCCTTTAGCACCTTCCATGGATGGGATATAATTAAAATAAACACTAAGTGCTCAAGCGGTCTTTCCTTAAAAGGGCCATAGTTCTGCCATCCTTAAAAAAAACCTGTACCTGTAGGTCATGAGACCTCTTCAGACAGCATCTCTGCGAATAGGTGAGAAACCTCCATGTTTGCATGTTATTAGGTTGCAACAAAATCAACTTCTGCCAGACGCCCATGTTTATCTTCGGTTTCGGGTCAAAGACAAACACATACCCTTTCGATGTCCTCATAAGCAACGACATCCTGCATCCTTTTGATACAGCAACAAAACAACAAAAAATTGGGGAAAAGAAAGTAAGCTTCAAGGTTACTCACGGTTGTTAGTTTCGTACGGTTGGTCAACAAGAACGTTTTGCAAATATTGTGTTAAAAGATGTATAATGAAACCTACGAAGCAAATATCGTCCACACGTGTATGTGATACATTGTGTTTGGATGTGTTTTTCGGGAGGTTTAAGAGATGTTTTTAAGCTTATAAAATGGAAGTCACCCAATAAATAGCTATAAACAGCAAACGGTTCATGATGTCTGCCACATGTAGTCTCATCTATCCTCAACGACATTGAATAACTTATTCAAAGTTGCGAAAGATTTGTGATGACATGCTGTTCAATATTTGCTCGTAATTTCGTGCCTCTCTGCCGCATGCCAACATTATCCCAGCCAACCCTCTACTCACACGCACCCTGCTCTCCACACAGCACAGCTTCCTGTTTTCACGCATTCCAAGAACACATATTTATGAATGTTTGTGTATTAAGGGTTTTTTCTGCCCCGTCTGTGCTGTTGTTGTTCTTGTTTCGCTTCAATGTACCGTTTGCTTTTAATTAATACCGTGAATACTTCCGCCTCGCACATCTACACATTCACACCCGAATGCTCAATGCTCTCTGGGCGGAAAAAGCTTGGGCCGAGCAGCAACACGGGATTATATGCTCTATCTCAAGCTCGTTTTAAGCTTCTTTTTTCAGTGTGGTGGAAGGTCGTGCACGGAGTAACGGAGAAGATGAGGTGTGGGAAAAACAGGGTCTTTAGTGCCCTCCGGGTAACACAAACACTAATCCCATCGTCACATCGTTTGCTTCCCCCTCAGAAAGCCGGGCAGGGAACAGGAGGGTAAGACCTTGTCCGCTCCGGGGGACATAATCCTTTCTGGCCTTCCTTCACAGCGGGACCAGTTTTCGTAATTATAAACTTTCTGCCCCCAAAACTGTCTTGCGATACCGTGGCGGGAAACGGAATGCTTATCCGAGTGCGCTGCAAAGTCATCCATCGTGTGCTTCCGGTAAAGCTGAGTACCGTACCGGAGCAACGTCTTCCAAAGTTTCGGTCTTCGGTAGCTTCAGGTCGCACCACGCCACAACTACACGCCCGTAAAACACGGTGGACAAGTACGTACTTCTGGTACGATATGCGCTGTGACTGTAGCGTTTAATCTACTCACCAGGCCGAGATTTGGCCAAGGACAAGAAAGCCATTGCTGATTCCGGCAAGTCATTCTAACGCGCCTCGGAATGGGGCGTGTTTTCCTGGCAGAATCTGTTTTGGCCGAAACTGTGCTACCGTACATGCTGACCAGCAAAGCCACAAACAGCCAGTGCCGGAGCGAGAGAAATTGTCGAGCCCCGGATGTTGCCGGGGCAGAAACCGCTTGTTTCGAGACCAAATTCCGGTAGCGAGTGGCTCTCGCCGGCTCTCACTCTCCCGCTCACTTTGGTGACATTTCTTGCGGGCTAGTGTAGTGCTACCCCGAAGAACCACTAAAGATTATGAGCGGGAACATCATGAAACGACTCGCCCTTGGTAAGACGACGATTTCACTTCCGTCCTGCTTTTGATGGTGATATTTTGTATCGTTGCCGGATGCGATGGTCGGTGTGGGCACTGGCACTGGTGACGCTACTTGGCAACCCAACTTCATTGCGAGAGTTTTTGATTATGACCCATGGAATGTGGAACAACCAATGCTGGGGTGAACTCCCTGTCGCAAAGGGTACGATGGTGCACACACACACACAAACACATACCGGTTATGAGTTTTTGGTCCGGGTGTAATGAAGATCGAAATGAAATTTTAGGTGTCCAATCAAGATCGGAAGGTCGAGAAATTGGGGCGAGGTGCTGGCGAGTGGATTTGCCAGCTCACCGAGAGAGTACATTCCAATTGCTGCAGTAGAGCTGAGCTGGTGTGCGATACACACCCATTGGTGCCTTGCGGGTGGACGGTTCCCAGCAAAAACCGGAAACCGTTTCATAAATATCAAGACCCGACATGACTCGAATGATTTGTTTGATTTCTTAACGCTGCCTTGGTTCAGCAAAGAGACGTCAGCTAACGAGCGCCAAGTTAACTCGAACGAGGATGTTTACACGACCACTCGAGGTTTGGTGGTGTGTGTGTGTGTGTGCACAACCCATACACGTACAAACCTTCTTTTGAGCAACAATCCGCAGCATCAACGGTGTGTTGGGGGTTCGCTGATCAAATGAAACTCGACGGCAGTAAGGATGAGATGTAGCAAACTAATTATGAAGTTAGGTGGCATGAGCATATCCTTTTCACCGTGCAGACGACCGTACGAACGAGCGTTATTACGTTTAGCTTAATTAAAATATGCGTCCATCTTTAAATACATGCTGATGTGTTTGTACTGCTGGAAGCAGTTTTTCCGACCGAACGGTACACTTGACTCGATTTGCAATGCAAGACATGATCAACTCGGTCAGTTGGCAGTAGTAATAGCATCTACCAGCGAGGCACACTAAATAGGGTTCTTTGTGTACTCGCAACAACGAACTACACACTAACTACATTTCCCAAGGGTCGATCTTCAGATCGACTTAATCCTTTTTATTTTCGCTAAAGTTGCCTCTTGTGTTACGAGCTTCCAAAGTTTGCCAAGCATCATCTTGCCGTTGAAGTGTGCTTTTGCAAAGAAGGAAGTGGTGCCGACACGTCGTAGTCTTTGGTTCCGAGCAAACCCTTCCCACGGTGCAACGTTGCAACAAAATTGGGCCAAGATTGTGTACCGTTCTTTTAGCCTGGGTAATGCTGGGGAAACAATCTGAACTGCGGCACTATTGGACTTGTGCATAATTAATACACGAGCTCGTGCTTGATTTCTGGCAGCGTGCTGCTTCGCTTGCGCTTCATCAGAATGTTTACATTAGTCAGCCTTCGAGACACGACCGGTATATTAAGAAGCCGTGTGCGTGTACCTTCGATGCCTGTTGCGCTAAACTTCTGGTGTGTAGTGTAGCAGAGCGTTGTGTGTGTGTGTGCGTGTGTGAACGTGAACTTAGTTCTCTGACAGGGTTTACATTTACCGACACAGAACACGGTTACCCGTGCTTCGAACTGAAATCTACCTTGTTTGAAGTTAATTGGATGGGTTTAGCGTGGTGAGCTTCCAGTTGGTGCTCTCCCTACCACACCAAGCTTGCCGTGGAGCGCGTAAACGCACCGGCAGCTGTTGTGTGGGAAAGGAAATTTAATTTAGCACGAGTGATTTTATTCCGATCCACTCGCAGAAGCAACCCACTTACGGGTTGTGTTCGTGGAATTCGGTAAAGAAATGGCTACAACTTCGCCAGCCTTGGTAAGATTGCGATGTGCTGCGTGTTGTTTACCTCGAGATGCTGATGAATGAATTTGTAGCTTCACATGAAGCTATGACGAGCTGTTGGGTGCACTTCTGGCCGCGAATGTAGCGTAATTATGAATATTCCTGTCCTGGGATGGAAGCATGTAGCGGTATTTATATTATGAAAAGTGCAGAGTTTAAGATTGGATTTGCATATGGAATGGTGAGTAAGGGATCATTTTCGGATAAACACGACGAATGGAACAGATCGATGCTTGTTTCAATACTTTAACATGGTTTAAGTGGTCGTCCTAGATCCCCCCGAATAAGGTGACTTTTCACGCTTTGGAAAAGAAAATGTCTTCAAAGCAACAATGATTGCACTTCATTTGTAACTTAGGTTTAAGCGACACTGTCAAGCTTTTCTTATCAGGCTTGAAAAAAAGCTAAGCAATCTTCTTTACCTTTTTGTGATGCCCTTCAAGCCATGGCCTTCACACGGCAGGACCGGGAATCAAAGCACATACTAACTAAATTCCCGTACGCAGCACTTACTGTTCAGCTATGGGCAACCATGAGCAAACCATGGCCATGAAAGTTTCGGATCTAAAATAGCAGTTGATGGATTTTATAAATTGATGCTTGGACAATAGAACTTTGAAATTATTGTACTGAAAACTGAAATTAGCATTTTTAATATAAATTGTTGAAGCGAGTTTTTTGAAGAAATTATTAACATTTCCTCGTAGATCGGAGAACAACAACATAGAGAGGTTTAAAATGAAAACTGTTTAAATTTTCATTTGGGTGGCCCAATTGTAGATGCCACAACAGCACCGGTGTTCACAAGGCCGAACCGGAGTTCATTTCCAATCCGGACCGTTCCTCCGTAGTGAGGACTGACAATCCATCTTCAAAGTATCATTAAGTCTAATAAGCCAGAAATGACAGACATGTATTGAAGAGAACTTTGAGCCAAGAGGCGAGAGAGAGAGAGAGAGAGGGAGAGATATTTTTCTGTACAAAGATCGATGTCAAAAACGATCGATCAATCGATCTAAAGGCTAGTACAATCCACTTGAACTGCTAATCAAAATTTAGAAGTTTGTAATGCAAGTGTTTGTTTTGTGTTGTTCTCATTACATGAATGCATTACGAGACAATTTCATTCTTAGTTCAATACATATTTGTATTCAACTTTCGTTCTATCATTGAGAGTATGAAGACCAAATTTTTGTCTAGAAACATACCATTCCTGTAAATAAAAATTTCGTGCTTTAGACTCGTTTTTTAATTCCTTGTATCGGAAGGGAAAATTCAACACTTTGCAACAAAAGGAATTTATCGTAGGTGTTATAAAAAAAGTGAGTTAGTATGTGTAGGTTATGCTGTAGGCCAACCAATTACAACAAAACATGTTCTAAGATTTTCTTCTTTCTTTTGCAAGATTTTTACCAATTCAATCAGAGCTAAGCGTTCCTACCCATCACAAAAACAATACGCAGAAATAATTAGAACCTAAACATCCATGGCGGTTGAGAGCTCGGAACCTGTTTCGTTCGCAGCTCGTACATTCCCTCTTCCCCAGCCGAAAGCTGTTACATCAAAAACAAATCATATAAGCCTATTTGATGCTTCAAGGGATAAGTACGCTTAGCACGTTGTAAAGCTAGCCTAAGAACTGGTTAATTATACGGCCATTAATTTGCGTTGTACCAACCTCACTCAGCACGCAAAAACACGCGTCCTCGAGCAAGCTTCATCGCAAAGGAGCGCAGGTTCGACGGAAACAAAAAGATCAGAAAAACCTTCCACAAATCAAAATCCCGACACCATCCAGCACGTGATCCACATCAAAGGGAGCGCGACCTAATTTGTCGGATCCAATTGACAACTTGTTTGGGTTCCGGGGGTTTCATTTTACGGGGCCGTGGAATAAGCACTGGGGCGATTTGTTTATTGCCTGGTTGCCTCGAAAGCATCAGGATATAGCATTTTAATCCTTCTGTCACGGGTTTGTTCCTTCCCGAAACACCAGGAGCAAACCTTTCACTCTCTCTCTCTCTCTCTTGCGTCCACTGGGAAACTGTTCCGGACATCCATTTATATCCCTTATTTTGCTCGCCCACAGCCGGCACGGCTATCGTTAAGCCAGCCAAGCTTAACCAAAGCGGCTACCATTAACTTCCACCGGGTATTGGAAATGGTCGAAGTGGATTGAAAAGTTATACTGATTGAAAAATCGCTTGATCGCTGGTGGCGTTTACGGGTGGGAGAGTAAAAAAAAGTTTTCCACTGGGCGTAAAAAACATCCGACTCTAGTCTACCGCACCGCACCAAGGTCATGGCCTTGAGTGACTTTCGCAAAAAGGGATTAATTTATTGAATTAATGCCAACCGTCTCAGTCGTCGCCGCCAACGACGACGACGACGACGACGGCCCATTACCACGGCTCGTTCCATTTCTTTAATATCGAGCAATACCGGGGCTGATTCCGTTCATCGATTGCGCTATCGAGGTCGTGGGCAGACAGTCGACTGGCGTTACCAGAAGGTTTTTGGTGATTGTAGTGGAACTGGCGCAATCGAGTTGGTTCGCACCCTTAATGCCGGGTGCTGGAAAGAAATTGTTTCTTGGTGTGTTATTCCTTTGGTCTGGTTTGCTTCGATTTTTGCCCTTTCCAGGGTTGGCGTGTATGTGTGTGTGGGCCCTCGGAATTGCGTTGCCAAACGGCGTACGCACATTGGGAAAGCTTTCGCGCTAATAATCCAATCGAAACGTATTTCCTTGTTACACTCCCCGCGCCAAGTTCGGCTTTCCACTTCTTTCTCCATCCTCAGCTCAGTCGTCCCATCATTGTCGCCAAGCTGCTAGCTGCCAAACCCCAAAAATTGGAGCAGAGAGAGAAAGAAAAGTTCCTGTTCTTGTAGCATATTTCGCATCATACTTGAGGCTGGTTTAGCAAGCGGAAGTTGCTTCGAAATGCAAATGAAATCGAAATAAATTGACTCTGAAGCGCTCTACTTTGTGGCCCTCCCTCTCGCACAAACACTTTCCTGGAGCTTGTCAAGAAGCACATGACCAAACGGGCCACGGTTGGTACTTTGGTTGAGATTTTCCCACCGCCATCATGATCAGATTTTGTGAACGAGCTTTTTTTTTTTGCTTCGTTCCATCACCGCTACGGAAATAGGCTGGTTGGTCCCACGGTTTTTGGTGTAAGTATTTGTGGTCGAGTGAATGAAAGTCATGGATTCAGCCGAGGCACATCAAAGCTTTATCAAAATTAGTGCCATGGCAAGAAAATGAAGCATTAAAGCTGAGCTCAACTGATAGTCGCGTGTGCACTCAAGGAAACGGCACTGGAATTCACTAGCGGCGGACTCCCGGAACGGATTCCGCAGCTGATTTTGCTGCTGCGTGTAAGATGTCCCTCCAGCACATTCCGAAGCGGGAGAGGACCCGAAACGGCCCGCAGGGAAAGATGAGACCTGAAGGCACTGTTGTAGAGTTTCATCAGCGATAAATATTTGCCCTTCTTTTGCCGAGCGCCAAACTACGGGCGAAAGAATGTTTTGCTTGCGCTCATGGTTGTTTTTATGTTGGTGATATCGGGGGAGACAATGATGCCGGTACGCGGACGATTGCGGTTTACAACAAATTAAAACTTATTTATTACATTACACTTATTACACTTATTACACACGCACACACACACACACGCTAAAACTTCGCTCGTCTAACGCGTCCTGTCTCGGCAGCGGCTGGATCAAGAAAGAGACCGATCGGTCCCGAAGCCCGAACACGAAGGATGAACCGCATGGCACGTCGATCGCTGTCATCCGTTGACAGGACCGAGTAACGGCGTTACGGTCCGGGCCTCCGCTGCTTGGTCGAGTATACACTCAACACCTCCCCCTTTTAATTCAGCCGATACGCGCTGAACCTACGAGGCAGTCTTCTAGTCCTAGAAGATCGTCGTGGTAGCTGTGTCTGCTGGGTGTTGCTGCTGCCACTAGACGAAGCCGCTCGTTGTACCTCCGGTTGCACGGATGATGCTGGCGATGATGCCGGTGCTCGCTGAACCCCTGTCAGCGCCGGTGCTGCTGAAGATGAGGCTGGCTCCGTTGGCAGCGAAGCGGACGGCGACTGCTGACGAGACGTCAAACTCATCTCATCTAAAAGTAAACTAAGGGGAAATTGGTGCTGATCCATCTCGTTCCGTTCTGATGAGCTAGCGACACGGCGGCGGAGCTGATTCACATGACGCCGAAGTCTTCTCTGGTCGTGCGACACAACCTCGTACATGACGTTGCCAATTCTGCGAGCAATCCTCCCTGCTATCCAATTCCAAGAGTTTGCCCGATACACCTTGGCATACACTAAATCACCAGGCTGGTATTCACGAAAGTCATCCTTCGCTGTAGACTCCGATGCTGCAGGAGGGCGCAATAGATGATGAATTGTCCTGGTCGTTCTTCCAAACATCACTTCGGCTGGTGTGCGCTGGTCCAAAGCAGGATTTGGTGTTGAGCGATACGTGAGAAGAAACAAGTCCAGGGCCTCTTCAAGGGACACGTTCCTCGCCCGTATTTTCTTCAGTGATCGCTTGAAGGTATCCACAAATCGCTCTGCCTGGCCGTTGGAAGTTTTAATGATTTCCGGCCACTTGGAGTAGGCATCTACCGCAATCAGGAAATAGGCTCCCTCCACAGGTCCAGCGTAATCGATGTGTACGCGGTGCCAAGGCCCAGGTGGCTTCGGCCAACATGATGGTATCTGGGATGGTGGTGATTTCGCCGCAGCCTGGCATGCTTCGCATGAAGCAACTCGATCGGCGATGTCGCTGTCCAATGATGGCCAATACACGAAACTGCGTGCAATCGCCTTCATTCGCTGGATGCCCGGATGCCCTTGATGAAGCTGTCTAAGGCATCTCTGCTGCAAAGCTGCGGGAATCACAATCCTCTCTCCGAAGAGGATACAGTCGCCAACGGTCGTCAGTGCTTCCCTTCTGTTGTGGAATTGGGCCAATTCCGCACCATAACTGACCTTGCCTGGCCAACCCGATTGGACGTAGCGGTACACTTCGCGCAGTAGAGGGTCCTTTTTCGTAGCTGCTGCAACTTCTCTAAAATGAATCGGAAAGACTTTTAGCGAATGTATGGCTACGTGATTTACAGCCTCCTCAAGCTCAATACTCGCGATCATGTACTCCTGCTCCGGTTTCGCGTGCTTGCTGATGAGCCGCGACAGCAGGTCTGCATTGCCGAATTTATCCGTGGGTATGTACTCGATTTCGAAGTCGTATAGCTGCAGCGCTAGAGCGAACCGCTGCAGCCGGTTGGCAGTATACACAGGAATTCCCTTTTTTGATCCAAAGATGCGCAGCAATGGCTTGTGGTCGGTTTGGAGGCGGAAATGCCTGCCATAAAGCATCTTGTGGAATCGGGTTACTGCAAAGATGATAGCCAGTCCTTCGCGGTCCATCTGGCTGTACCCCTCTTCTGCTTTCGTTAGAGCCCGTGACGCGTGCTGCACCACCTTTATTGATCCATCCGGAAACTTGTGGCTAATGGTGGCTCCGAGCCCAACCGATGAGGCGTCTGCGGCTACTATGATTTCAGCCGTAGGGTCATAATGTGTCAGAAGCAGATCAGACTTTAATATTTCCTTGAACTTTCTGAAGGCCTCTCCGCACTGCTTCGTCCATACAAACTGATTGCCATCTTTCAACAAGTTATCCAGGGGGTATCTCAAATTCCGCATGTTAGGCACAAATTTTCCGTAGTAATTAATGGCACCCAAAAACGAGCGGACTTCATTCACATTTGATGGAGCTGGTAGGTTTACAATAGCATAAATTTTCTTTGGATTCGGTCTAAGGCCAGTACGATCAATTATGTGCCCGAGGTACTCTATCTGATGCGTCTTAAAAGCACACTTCTCAGCTTTGATAGTAAACCCAAATTCTTTAATACGCTGAAGCACCTTGTTGAGATTTTCATCGTGCTCTTCTTCAGTTCTTCCCCCGACAACAACATCGTCCAGATAGCCAGAAGTGTAACACAATCCGGCGAGCATCGCATCCATTATCTGCTGGAACGCGGCTGGCGCAACCTTTAATCCAGGAGGCAGACGATTGTAAAGGTAAAGACCTCGATGCGTGTTGATCGTTAAAAGGGGCCTGTAACGCTCTTCAATCTCAACTTGCAAAAATGCGTCTGACAAATCCACTTTGCTAAAAAAAATTTGCAATGGGCCAATCTTGCAAAAATATCATCGGGGAGCGGTAACGGATATTCATGCGGACGCAACGCATCGTTCAACCCCGTCGAATAATCGCAGCAGATTCGAATAGCTCCACTGCTTTTGCGTACGACGACTATTGGTGTCGCCCATTCCGAGTAATCAACAGGTGTGATCACATTCATCTTGACCAGGCGATCGAGCTCTTCCTCTACTGTAGCCTGCATTGCGTATGCAACCGGTCGCTTCGGGCGGAACACTGGACGGCAATTATCCTTAAGCTGCAGCTTGATCTGCGCTTTCGTGCAAAGCCCTGTGCCACGAAAAACTTCCGGAAAACGGCTCTGCAACTCCTTGCAGAGAATCTGAATCTGTGCGGTCGTCGAAACTTTGGCGCAAAACACATCCATTGGAACGGCGCTAAGAGCAAAAAGGTCAATCAAGTCTGCTCCCAGTAACAATAAATCGACTTGAGCCACACGGATGATCGCCGGCTTTGTAGCATTGCAAATGGCAACCTCTGCTCTAAACTCGCCAAGTAGCTCCAGCCTTTCATTAGAGGCAGTCTTTGCACAAACGGTAGGCTGCACCAATGACGGCTTCCCTACTTTCTCCCACGCTGAACGACCTATGACCGATATATCTGAACCCGTATCTAGCTGCAACCGGATGCCAACTCCATTGATGGAAACTTCCACAAACTTGCGACTAGCCCGTACGCTGCACACCGTGACGGTTTTAGCAAATCGCGTTGGGCGATAAAACTTTCGGCCAGCCCGATGCTTCTGCTTGCGGCAGCGTTCCTCCAGATGACCAACTTCACCGCATTCACGACACTTATGGTTAGTATGCGGACAATCCTTCACCCAATGCAAAGCTCCACAGAACCAACAAGGGTTACTTGGTTTTCCCGACCGGTCATCACGATGTATGGGACGCGAGCGCAATCCTTTGCCGCGAAACCCATGATGGCTACGGCGCGCGCCATTTTGAATTGCCAACACTCGCTCCTCTTTTTCTCCAATGATCATCGCATTTTGCTTCTTTAATGCCACCAGACGACTACACTCCGCCGATAATTGCTCGAGGGTGATTTCAGCATGTTCCTCGATACGCGAGAGCAGCTTTACCCGAAAATCTCTATCCGTGTCTTCTTTCAGCCCACATACAAAAATCAGACACTTGAGCTGTTCTTCACCCATGCGGTTCAGCTCAAAATCAACACATGCCCGATTGACTCGACATGCGTAGGCCAAAAAATCCTCAGCTTTCGTTTTGACGATTTGCATGCATTTGTAGCGTTTAGTTAAAAGGGATTCTGCCTTGCCGAAAATGGCCTTCAATTTTTCCACGGTAGCCTCAAATGTTAAATCGCGGGGATTACGGGGTAAAATGTAATTCACGTACCTCTCATGCTCCATTGATCCTAGCTTCCGCATAAGCATTCGTACCTTGGCCGCATCGTCAATCCTGGCTGCATCACTGACGAACAGATCCTCGTAGCGCGAGTACCACGCCTCGAACGTTAGACCGGCTTCAGCCTCGAAGCGGAATTCGGTGATGTTTCTCGCCAGCGAGTCCAGGATTTGCTCCGGATTGGCTGGAGCTGACCGATGCTGCTGCTGCGGTTGCGACGCGATTTCCGATACTAGTGGTTGCTGCTGTGATGCACTTGGCGGATGCACTACTGGTAGCTGCTGCTGCGATGCGTTTGTGGGCAGTGATGCTGGTGGCTGTTGCTCAATTTTTGTCATTAATTGGCGTAGAAGCTGCATTATTTGATACATTGTTGGCTCACCGTTTTGTGACACGCCTGGTAGCGATGGCGGGTGCTGCATCGAAGCGGCTGGAGCGAGCGATGGCGGATGAAGGCTTGTGGGCGCTGATGATAGCGATGGCGAAAAATGTACCGAGGACGCTTGAGATCCCTGCTGCTCGACCGCTGGAGCGTTTGGCGGGAGCGGTTGGCCGTATCCGGGTTGTAGTAACGCAGTACCCGGGGTTTCGAACTGCTGCGAGAGACGGCGCTGCTCTTCCTCCATCGATGAGTCCGTACGACGGCGTTTGCGTGAGGAAGGAATTGTTGCTCTGCGTGTGTATCACTTTTTTTTACCAAATTTCCTCGTCGCCACTTTTATGTTGGTGATATCGGGGGAGACAATGATGCCGGTACGCGGACGATTGCGGTTTACAACAAATTAAAACTTATTTATTACATTACACTTATTACACTTATTACACACGCACACACACACACACGCTAAAACTTCGCTCGTCTAACGCGTCCTGTCTCGGCAGCGGCTGGATCAAGAAAGAGACCGATCGGTCCCGAAGCCCGAACACGAAGGATGAACCGCATGGCACGTCGATCGCTGTCATCCGTTGACAGGACCGAGTAACGGCGTTACGGTCCGGGCCTCCGCTGCTTGGTCGAGTATACACTCAACAGTTGTCGTGCCGTTCTGTTTGAAGTCAACTGACGACCTCTATTCTTTACTGCGTGTTTGTCTTCTCGCACACACACACTCTGTGTACATTTCACTTTAAAACCTCAAACATCCCAACTGGTGGTGTCCTGTTACCGAGGAACCGGGATGGGTGAGAATAAAGTTTTTGGTTTTTGGTGTACAATTCGAATGATGCATGGAAGGTTCTCTGAAGAAAGGTTTTTGGAATGGGCAAGTCCTATTAGCTTCATTGTGTACGGTTGAAGCGAGAAACTTAAGATGGGTTTTACTGGAAGAACATGTCTTAAGTGCCCAGTTTAATACATCTCGAATCTATTTGATCGTTTTTTGATGCCGGAAGCTCATAAGAATTCAGCCAGACCAGCCATGGTCTAATGCTTAATTGCCTTGAACGAACCTGTGGATACGATTCCTCACATTAGGAGCGATTCACACATTACGTTGAAGCTTTTTCTGGTACTTCAACAAGCCAACACAATTCCCCAAGTCTGCCCAAGCTTTCGGGCTCTTGTAAAGAGTGCAAAAATGCGTCCACTCGAGAAAAAAGTTCGTTTACCTCGGTTGGCTGAAGAGAAAGAAATAAACATACTTAAAGTTGTGTTTTCTTCGCACACACAGCTCACCGGCCAAGAAGATGTTACAAGAGCATTGGGAATAAATGCGTCACGTGAAGCGCGGTTGTACATGGTCCCGGTAAATGCATTACAGCCTGGAACTTCTCCTGAGAATTTGCCCCAACAAAAAAAACCACTCCTCCACCTTCAGGGGACCTAAGAGGGAGAAGACCGCCGGAAAGAAAGAGAGCCAGCAAGCCAAACATAAAAAACGCAAATCGTTCAGCACATACTCGTGTGGTGGGTGCAGCATGTTGATGTTCTTCTAACACCGGTGAAAAGCTAAAGGCACCAAGGCAAGCTGATGTTGGGCCGGGGTGTAAAAGCTTGTTCCCGCCACGATCATCCCGGAAGTTGTGTGGCGTTAGGATGTTTTCTGGTGTGTGAGTGTTTTTTTTTCTTCTTTCGTTCGTCTTCCTCTGGAACGTTTTTGGCCCCGAGGGGATGGCTCTGAATTAAGACGCAAATATTTGTGAAACATTTTCGTGTGTTTCTTCAGGGATGTTTTTTTTCGTCCCGATTATGAAAGAGTGTAAGGGCGAACAGTAGCATAACGCTTTGAGCGACATTGCATACATTCAGGCGTGTTGGCAATGTAACGGTGCGATAGTGGAGGTTTAGCTTGTAACTCTTTAAACCCGCAAAACATGTTCAAGTCCATTTAAGATCCCTTATCAATATCTCTGCTAGCAATTCGGTACTTACCCTCACCGTGCGTCTTTGCGGTGACGTTAAGAAAGTTGTGATTGAGCTCCACATTTTCGTCGATGTCCGCCTCATAGATAACCTTCTCGAAGTAGAGCGGATAGTCGTTCTTGTCGGCAATACCTGTTTTGATGAATTTAGTAACTGAAACGAGAACAAGAACACGGGAATAGCATTCGTTAGTATGTAACGTACGATTGTTTTAAGCTGTACAAATATATTCTGGATGGCCAAAAAACCAAAAACAATCTCTTTTTTTCCCGATCGCAAACAGTGCTCCGGAAACAGGATTGAGGAATATTTTAATTTTATTCCAAGTGTCGCGTTTGCTTGCGATGTCGTGCATATGTCACTCGAAATCGGTTCCGGACGACGGTCCGGTCCGAGCGCACCAGTGACCACTAATGGAAAACGAGAACGATAAATTTCGATTTTCCTTCCGTTTCGTTTCGATCCACGGTAATTGCAGTTACACAACGTCGTACACGTCCCAGGACCGAGTGGAAGTTGGGGAAAACGTAGTTTGACCAGGGGGAGGGAAATAAAAACAGAAATGTAAAAAGTTCAAATAGGAAAAACCACACACACACATGCATTGTTCGCTCGTTACCCAAACCCGGTTCGGTGTCGTTGGAAATGCATCCATTAGGTGCATCCCATTCCCAGCATGGGGCAAGTGAGAAAGAATCGGCTCAGACCCACAGACACACGCAAAGACAGTGTTGGTTTTTCGGAATGGAAAACGAGCGGGAAGAGAATGCCCACGGTGAGGCACAAATCTCAAATCCAAACATAGATATCCATCGAATAGCGTACCGCACTGTTCGCATTTTCAGGGCTGAGGTTGATTCCGGTCCAATTGCACGATAGCCCGCACGGGATCGAGCTAAAGACAGCCCTGTCTGGGCATTGGGCATGCTGGGGCAGCCCGTGCTCCGTCGGTAGCGCATCAAGAAGTGCACGAGGCAGCACAATTTGAAACAATTTAAAATCCATTTTCTACTACCATGATTTCTGACTTCGATTCGTACGTACGCTTCCATTCGTACGCTGCAGCGGCCACCGTCAGGGTGGCCGGCACGAAAGCAATCGGTAAGAAACCACCACCATCCGGGTTCAATTTGGAACTTCTTTGTGTGCTCTTTTCTGTTTCTGCTGATAGATACATTTTCTTGTGCTTCCAGCTCCACCGTCAAACTCTTGGCAGACACGGGGTCACACAAAAATTTTCCGTTGCTCGAGTGGTCGTGATTCAACATTCTGGTCGCTTGGGTTCGCTTGTTGCTACCCAATTTTATCGAAATGCCTTGTGGTGATTTTGTGCAGACCGTACGGTGTATTTACTGAAGCGCACGTGCACAAGCGGCGACTGCAGTGTCCGATACCGATAAATGGAACACCTTAGCGAACGAAATTAAGTTGAAGCTTTTTGATTACTTTGTGACACAAGTTTGAGGGAGTATTTTTTATTTGAGTGGAACAGTGAGAAGTTTCGTTCAGAGCATTGAAAGTGTAAGTAGCTGTGGCGAAGTATTTTTTCTATAAAAAAATACATAAATAATCTTTTACGGCTAATTCGTTAAAAAAGAAGAAAGCAGCAGGCAATTAGAAGTTTTCAAGTACAAAAACAAACCAAAACACTGGCTTGCAATAATAGATTATTGAAAGTTTTCCCGTGACTAAACATCAGAGCAACAAAAACAGGGAGTGGGATAGTCGTTTAGCTTGAAGAGCGTTTTGCATTTTTATGACCATTCAAAGAATGCGTCAGTTTTTTGCGAATTTGTTTAAATAAATGCATGAAATTCATTAAAACTTCTTCGATAGCACAATATTCATGCGTTAAAAAAAGGCATGCGAAAACCGATCGCTCACTAAAAGTGGTCGTTTTGCTCGGTTCCCGGTAGCCAATGAACAGCATTCACAGTGGACTGCATCAAACAGTATTAACATGTTGATTATTTAAACATTTTATGAAAAACTGAACGGTTTGGTGTGTTCTCTTTGCACATTTTGCCTTTCCCCGTTCACTGCGTTTCGAATATTTAAGATGAGGATCACGGTACAGCGGGCTATCTGCAAACAGTAACCAGCTTCAGTTGCGTTGCATTATTTTGATGGAAAAAAGCACGCAACACAAAACAGCAAGGCCCGAGGTTTGCCGAACCGTTCAAGCAAAATGACGCATATTCAAAAAAAAAACGTTTTGCAAATAAAAAGAAAAAGTCTAGAGACAACAAAACCCTTCCCTTGATATGATTTGTTGTTCGGTTTTCTCGTTTGTCTGCCATTTTAAGGTTTTGTTTTTCTCTCGCAACTTTTGCATACACAAAGTTATGCTGAAAAATGGAAAATATTCACAGCATGAATTGAATTGAGCAAATATGCATTTGGACCGCTGTTTTGCAATAAATAAATACATTATTTACGAATGGACAATGAACGGGTTATGAAGTAAAAATAAACCAGAGAGATGGAAAACCCGTGTGCCTGAAAGTATGCAATGATGTGAAACTAACAAATGCAACGAAGCAAGCGTTTCCATTGGGTTTTTTTATTGTTGCCTGCAAATTTAAGCAACGAAAATAAAATTTAAACATTATTATCAGATAACAAATGACAGCATGAAGGGATAGGCTTACGAGGAGCAGTGCAATGGATTGTATGTTTAGCAGTCATATAAATTGTTTGGCGAAGAGATTGTTGAAACAACGTCATTTTTACCGCTTGGATGCTCCATCGAACATGTTTTAAAGGTGAAAAGTTCATTACAAAAGGCAAAATTTTTATCACAAGTGCAATTCATTGAAATAAATTGTGAGTGTTAAATTGAACTTTATTAAATAAAAATAGTTTGAATGGTTTATGGCAATGGTTAGCTTGATTTTTGTTTAATTTATTTTAACTAATTAAATTAGATGAATGATTCTCAAAATACCAAAATTAAGTTTTGGGTGTAATAAAAATGAAATTGCAAAGAATATTTTAGTTTCAAAAAACCAAATAAGGGATTTATAAAAAAAATCAACATGTGTTTTTTAATGTGCCATAGAGATTTTCTCATTTAAACATAAAATCATTCATAAGGCAAAGGCACTTGTCAAGAAACATGATTATAAAAATTCAATTCTGTACTGCATACACACTTCATATCACACCTTATCTAAGCCCTATAGACTCCTTTGACGACCTGTCTATCCCACAGATAACTTCAAGTAGCGTCTCGCAACTGCACTAGACAGATGCAAACGAAATGAAATTCTCGACTGGACGAAAGCGTATGCTCACCGTTCACCGTGATCGACCCTGATCGAACACGGTTCTCAAAATCAACATCATGATGCAGTTGCAGGTGAAATACAGTTGAATGGAATGCGCGCGCGACTCCCCGACCACTTACAGTACGAAATGAAATTTATTATTTAGTCAAATATGACTTCGTGTTTGAGGGCGAGCCATTTTTTTTTCTGTGCTATCCTTCTACCGTTTGTATGAATATGCTAGAGTGTCGTTGCATACGTCAGCAGCACCAAGGTGGCAGCGTTTCGAAGCTGCTGTAGGCTAGGTGAAAATGGCAAAATTGAATTATCCACTTTTCATCGTGTTTTTCTGCTGCTTCGTTCACGGGAAACACAGTCGGCAGGAGCATATCGTATATGCACTTGATGTCTGGTGTTGAATTGGTTCGGCAGTGTACCTTGCCAATGCCGATGGTGAAGGATTTGAATAAATAGTTTACTAAAGTGCAGTCGAAATAATTTAGTTGAATTTGGGATTCGTAGCTTGTGTGAAATGTGTGTTTTGTGCCTATTATAAGCAATGATAATGTTAAACTGACGAATAAAACATCAACCTTTTGGGGGTGATGATGTTTGATAGGGCCTTGTCGTATTTTCGTGAAAAAATCATAATTGAAAAAAAGATCAAAAATAGCCATGAACATTCCAAGCCAACATTTATGTCCGTTCTTGTTTCTCTACATTTGCAATATAGTTCAATATAATAGGCCCTTCATTCACTCAATGCTTTATTGAATACAAGTAGACACAGAAGGTAACGCTGCTCTTGCTGCTTCTTTTCAATCCCAGCCATGCTCTTGTTATATCAAACACGGAGCAGTGCAAGGATGCAGCAACAAAAACACCAGAGCACAAGTACATTGCGCCAGTTGTTTGCATTGAACAGGGTTATTACATTTCCTTCCTACATTCCAATCAACCTGCTTCACCTGCCAACCAAAACCATCGAACGTAGTACCCGTGCTTGTGTGCTTTCTTTATAGCGAAAAGCTGTTCGAGCGCACCACCGTCCCCGACAGCTCTCATACAGCACAGTACAAAGTACCAGGAGCCTCCACCACACTCATCCACCAGGCGCCTCCACCTCGAGGCGCACTATAAATTAATGACAACCTATGGACAACGGTATTTGTCGCTATTGAACCGTTCCACACGGACACAAAACCCGAGAAGCAATCTGCTGCTGTGATGTGGTACTCTGGTGCTGGTAATGAAACCACGGCCGCGAAACATTCATCCCTCATCGGGAAAGAGCGAACTCGAAAGGAAAAATGGTGTACAATGGTAATAAAAACTGGGCGGGAACTGCTAGATAAAGCACCACCCGGCCCGGCCAGCAAATACACGTCAAATTAGATAAAAATAAAGCCAAATGATTGCGATGAGCTGGCGTCACAAAATTCTTCCCCTTGAAACAAAGACATTTTATTAAGCGACATTGATGATAACATTCGGTGCGGAGTGTCATAAAACCCTCACCCTCGGTTTCGGGATGATTCGTTTCAGTTTTCCGGGGCTGCCAGGACACTTTCTCGCAATTTTATGGAAGGTTTTTCGTTGTCAGCAGTGGGAAATCTCTATGGCAGGCCAGCAGGCGACCCAATTATTGAAAAAGGTCCGGTTAGAGTGAGAGCGAGCTGATGTGCAAAACCTTCGACCGGGATGGGATGAGTCCGCTTACAAAAACAAGCCCCAGCCATGCGCTGCTAATTGATTCTAGGATGGAATAATATTTTGTTTTACGACCGTCCATTAAAATCGTGGACCTCGTGAGTGTATCTGTACGCTACGGTTACCAGGAGTGAGTGGCCTGCGAGGATGGAATTAGAAACTTTTGGCAGGCAAAACTGGTCACGCATTAACGCCTAGCCAGGAAAGGCAGATTGTTGGTAACATTTGGATAGGGATGGGTATAGTCAACAAAAAGGGACCCTTAACGACTGCTTCTTGCTTTTATAATCAATTGCGTTAATGTTTTGTCAATAAACTTATTAATATCTTTTTGATAGGGCATGGGGCATATGGAAAGCGCATGGATATCGTGAACAGAAATTCCAGTACAATTTCTATCTGATAAGTTGATTTGTTGATCATAACTTCATTAGTTCAAATGGATCTAGTTATTTTCAAAAAGACACTTCTGCTTTTTGTTTATCTAGCCCGCAAGTATTAAGCTTCGCTATCAACCGTATATCTCGGTGCTTCAATTTATAACCACCATATCGTCCATTTAAGGAACTGAATCTCTTCTTGCTCCATACAATCCCATGATTGTTCACAACTCTTCATTGGGCCACGAGCTTCCTCTATTAGGGATGAAATAAATGGATATGGACAGCAAACAAGCACACACACACCAAGCAAAAAACAACGGAATCACAAGCTTAAAAACAAAACCCCATCCAAGCACAGCGCGCGTTCTACCGACAGCTGGGATTAAGACATGATTCTTTGTTCCGTGGAACCCGAAGACAACATTCTCCGTCTCCAGTTTTTTCTCAGCCGCACCGGGAAACCCCATTCCGGTCAGGTCAGGCACGAAACGACTGGACGCAACACGGGAGTGGAAAATATAATATTCTTAAGCTTCCTTTCCACACGCTCGGAGGACGCTCCTCATTGGGGCTTGCCGGGCTTTTGCACCAACAACGTATTGCCGATGGTGCATTGTTCACCCGTTGACGACATTTTTGTGCAATAAACAAACACTAAGTGGAATTAATTAAATAAAAAATTGCATCAATTTGTTGCAGTGGGTGCACTTTTCCGTCCAGAGCAAGGTTCCGTCTTGCGCTGCCCCCCCGCATTCGGTTGTTTCGCACCGTTTCGCCACCGGTTCGTTGCAAAAAGGCGTCCCAGAAGTGGTTCTCAATTTGTGTTATTGTACGTTTTTTCCTTTAGATTTGTTTATTAGCTGCAGAATCGGATTTTTTTCCTTCCGTCTTCTCGTTCGTCTGTGTTTCATATTGAGGGTAAAGTGAAGGAAACCATCAGGGAGAGAGAGAGAGATAGAGCAAGTGAGAGTGAAATGGAGAAAGAAAATTGCAGTACCAGTGCCGGACGGGAAGGAAAGCAGTCAGTCAGCGGGAAAAATATGTTGCCATTCTGGAAGTGTTTCCATCACGCGGGTCCAGAGCGGTGCGATAAAAACGGGAAACGAAATAGATGCTGGCCATTGAAGCGCGTTTGGGGATTATGCTAGGCCCTTTCCTTCTGTTCCAGTGCTCTCGCTCTCTTTCTCTCTGACAATCCCCAGGCGGAAGTGCATTCTTTTCTTTTTGAATGAGAAAATTTTCTACTTGTGCAACGGTACACAATTGGATTCACATGCAATCAAGTGCAATAACTAAACGAAGCACTTGCAATGGGTGGGTGCGCGTGTGTGTGTGTGTGTGCGGTGGAAGATTGGTTTGACGAAAATGGGAAGTCCCTGATGATAGTGCTGCCCTATTTGAGGACACCCTCGTTTTGGGACACACTCATGCCGGTCGGAACGAGGGCCCCGGGATTTGATGGAGGTTTTTGTTTGTCGGGAAAGCTCTGCTCGAGCGTTTGGGTATCACCACCGACCGGATGCAATTTTCCTTTTTCCCCCTTTTTCGGTATCACCATTGTCAGCGTACGTTTGCATCTACGAAGGCGCTCCTTCCGTCGCGTAATAAGGTCGAAACGGGTGAGAAGAACCATAACTGGCAGCTCATCATCCATTCCCGAAACGGTTGGCGTGTGGGTTTGTTCTGTTGGCTGTGTTTGTGTGTTGGAATGTATGTGGCCAAGACGAACTTCTAATTGATGATGGTGATTTATCTTCAGTCCGTAATTTCAATTTGTGACCTGCTTTTTTGCTGTTGTTCTTGTGCGCGAGTGGGCTATGTGTGAATTTGTGTGAGTCTGTTTTGGAGAAACTGGTTTTGATTTGATGCAGTGAACTGCATTTCCTTTGACAGGCGGAAATTAGTTATCGTCTACGGGCAGTAGTGCTTTAAGAGTTTTCTCTTGGTGGGCTTAAATATATTTTTTTCAGTTTGAAAATAGATAATGAACGAACGAAAGGGATAAAACTAGATGGAGCCGATTATAATTTGAGCCTGGAAAGACGGAGTAAGTAATGTACTGAATATACTTTCGATAATCTGGCGTTCTATGCATCATTTTTTTTGTGTAAGTTCTGCTGCGAACATTCTGGCGATAGGCAAATACAAAAAAGAGAGTATGCTCACCCTAATATCCGTTTTGGGATGGGAAATAAATGGGAAATCAAATCCTGTCCAGGTTGTCTGAATGGACCTAACTCGTCCATGTTAGATTAAGAAATTGATATTAAATTTTCTCGTGAATTTTGTTAAATGTGCGACAAATAGCCCTTAATTGGATTGAACATCAATATCTGATTTGTTTTTCCAAGATATTCAATTACAGGGAGTAGTCCTTTTTTTTTGTCCGTGACTGTATCAATTCACCAAACAAGTTTTCTTTCTCGAATCAAGAGCAACTTCAACACGCTAGAACCAATTCTTTCAATCATATTAATTAAGTCCAGAAGTTCTTCACACAAGTGTGAAGCTTCTCTGACTTTTGTCCATCACTTACCTTCCGCTCGTCCTCAGTGCAGTTCATAACACGGTTCCACAACACAAAGGGGACCTCTCATATCCTTTTCCTCACCAAGATCGATTACGGGTGAAACTCATCGTGATCCCCAACCACCCCCCCCCCCCACCCCCCCGGCGGACAGACCTTTTCTCGATTCCCCGTGCCCGCTCCATTCGTCGAAGATCTGTCACCAGTCTGATTACCGGACAAAAACCGAACCTCGGTCGAATCGATAGAGAAGAGGATTACTAATTAAAGTACCCGCATAATCTGGTTTCACTTTGCCCGAAAGAGACCGGGGTCCGGTAAATAAGAGATGGGTCACACACGCGCTTGTGAAGCTGGGCCAATGGTAAACAACCGGCCTGGTGAGCAGAAGGCGCGCATCGTTTCGGGATTACGTGCCCGTGTTAACTGCCCAGGGAGTAGGGATTTATCGAGGGGGGGGGGGGGGGCCGGTCCATCAAGGATACTGTTTGGACCCAGGGTCTCGCTGAATGCGGGTCGATAGGCCGCTTCCGAAATGCCATTAACTTGTAGCCCGAAGAATGCGGCTTAAGCGGTATGGCAATTTGCAGCCACCCGAGGTGTCTGCAGGAGTGGCGTTTCGAATGGGACAAGCTACCCGAGCGAAAGGTCGGCAAGGATCATTTGGGCTCTGATTTACCAGAGCGGTTACGGTCGTTGGTTATGCATGATGAAACCGATGCCGATGTGCGGGGCGGAGTTTAACGTTTTTTTGTCTGTGTATGTGTGTGTTGTTCTTCATCCTTCCCTTTTTTGGATGGACTGTGAAGTTTGTCCTTTTTTTGCTGAGAAACAGATCCCGTTCCTCCACTACATGGTTGAGGGTGTCCATGGGTTGGTTCATGTAAATAGATATATTTTGGGCTGATGTTTACAGAGCACGACATGTTTGACATAATAATAACGGTGTATGGTCTACAGCGGATGGGACGAGGTGCTAAACCAATCACCAGACCACTGGGCGTGTGAGCATATTTCTTCCTTACGCTAACGATATGGGCGCGTATTTGTTTTATGCCGAACTGACACGTTATTGAAAAATTCATTGCTTACTTCAAAGGCACGAGTGGACATGCAAGGTCCAAGAGATGAAGCTTCTCAAGGTTGAATATTCTTTTTGACTTAAGAACTCGTTTTAGACCACTCACCAGCAAGTTACCTATTAGTTGATGGAAGTTTAACCAGTTTTGCATATTTGGTAGCGACACGATTGACAGTTGGACGAATCTACCTATGAACTACCGATACGTGACGTTGAATACATCAAACAAGAGTGCTGAGTTCGGTTGCTGTTGAGCCGGAAATTATTTCACCTCAACTTTAGCCCTCGCAAAGTCCGGTCCACGAATGGTGCCTCCCAGTGCAAGTTTGACAATAAGCTTCGGTGTGAAGGATTTCCATCGCGTTCGCTGTTTCGTGCGCACACCTACGGACACAGATTGCAGTGTCGAATTGAATAACCCCGGTCACGTGTTGGGAGCTCGGCTATTTATTGCACTAGATTTTTTGCTCATTTCGTCTGCTCGCAGCCTTTTTAAGTAGCTTTCATGTACGTACAGTCAACTCGTCACGGTACACCAGACAGTCAACATCTGTCGGGAGAAATGCTCGTACACGAAATGATCATCCAAACCAGTCCGGAGGGTGCTTGGAGTTTATTGATCCGGGTGCAATGCGAGCAGTGGCAATGTCGATGACGCGGACGTGAAGGGATAGCGAATCGCAATAAACTATCCGGTTCCATTTTCCTAAAAGCTTTCCATCCGACCAAGCATAAAATGAGCCGAACGCGCGGAAGGAGCCACCGGCGAACGGGGTACTCGATAGGCCGGGAAGGAAATCGATCGAACGAGAGGACATACAACCGGCAAAAGATTGATGGAGAAATGGGAGAACACGTGTGGGAGGAAGATGTTTGAAAGAGAAAAAAAGCGCATTTCATCCTTCCCACAAGCACACGAGCACACTCAGCTTCAATACACACGCACACATCAATGTCTGCATTGCTGGCCTCGGGAAGCATTCGTCATTCCCGGAACCACATTTCAACCCCGTTTGGCAGAATCGTCAATCACCTCGGGTGAGCGGGGAAGCGGCGAAACAGAGACCATTTCTTGTCCACGGCGAGTAAAAAGGACAGCGGGGAAGCGCAGTAATCCTCCTGGTGCTGTAATTGAATTATGTTCGCTATCGTATTTGGTGCCTGGAATCACACGTCTCCACCACTCACCACCGAAGGCGGGAAATGGGGTAGCTGTTCATGTCAAAATCATAAATCAAACAATCATTTCCAGCTCATTCGTTATCATGGCGGATGCCGGACGACGATGACCGCGGAACGACCCGGGGTGCAAATCATTGCACCAGGGATGGGTCCGGTTTGAGGTGATAGTATAATGTCGGTTGACCGGTTGCCTGTGAACAGTAAGCACGCCAGAGAGTGCCCGCGGCTGAATTATGCTGTGACCGACCGGACTGGACCTGGACTGGACCGATGATCCATCGTGCTCTTGAACGAGGCACACAGGATGACGTTAATGTAGCACGTCGGACCCGGGGAAAACACTCGGGGCAGTGACTTTTACTAGGGGCATGTGTGTTGTGGTGGTGGGAGCTAAATATAAAAAAAACAGTGCGGTTCCTGAAGAAGCTTTTAGCTGCTGCACCCAAGGCGTGAAGGAATGATTGACGATGCAGCTAGCGCACGCATACTCCCTGTGACTGGAATAGTCTTTTGCAGCTCGTGAGCTTATCGATTGATCTGCGATAGATTTAATTTTACGGCTCATGGTGTGACTGGTTTGAGAAGGTGGGTCCCAAGTTTATTGCTGATACAATCTGCTTTGTAGAGTGTTTTGCAATTTTTTAAAGTCTCCTTCAGCATTTCTCTTCCCAACGAATGCGTTTGTTTGCTCTCGATTTAGCTGTTAATCTTTTTAAAATCCCATCAAAGTCCACCCGCACACGCGCTGTACCGCTATCTTATTTCATTACAGCAATTTCTTATCCGGTTACGGTCTATCGGATGCTTTCTTCCAAACCAAACCCGAACACAATGTCGAACAGTACTGCTCGCCCGAGCGGAGGGGGTTTTATTCTGCATCAATTCATCGCAACTCTTTCGCCGAGCAGCCAGACGGACTCGGCGACGGAGAGCCCGAGCAGGATAGCGCTAGATCAACACTCCTGCGCCAACCTGCATCACCCTTGGCATTGTGTGCGTTATCTGTTTGCTGATGGATTTATAAACCAATAATACCGCTGCACGGTTACGGGCACAAACATAATGATGATTGATTATATCGGGATCCGGGTGCGACGGACAAAGTTTGTCCTCGTTTGTCGTCTGGGCTGGCGGGTTATCTTCGGACTTGACATTTGCCAAATCCGGACAGCGAGCTAGCTGGGCAGGATAGCTGTAAAGGGAGGTTTGGTTCAGGCGGTTGGCGGACCATCAATCAATTAGCAAGGCACCAGTCGGTTTGTGCCAAATTTTCACCTCCTCAAATTCTGCTCCACCAAAACCAGAAGCTTTCCGACTTGTTGGCCAATTGATCCAGTTTTGAATGGGGGAATTTAAGGTGACTGGTCAACTGGATTGCGCACCGCTCTGCTCTGCTACTGCGTGTGTGAGTGACGCGAGGCTGGGCAGGAAGAGAATATTTATGAGCGAAACCGAAACGGCTGACAGTTACAGTGGGATTTTTATGAAATTTAATTTCCAACATCCGCTGACAGGACGGTTTTGAATTGTTGGGCGGTGTATCGCTCAAAGTGGCAGGATAAAATGTTTCGCCTAACAAGTTTACACGTTTCCGTTTTGGTAGCCGGTGCGTAAGAACTGTTCTACCTCCAAAGCGTCCACCGTGCGTCCGGATAAAAAAGTGAACCATTCACCCACTCGAACAACAGAATGTATATTTCAGTATTTTTTGTCCGTGTGCTGCTAATCTCGTCCCGGACTGGCACAACTTTTGCCACCGTTGACAGGCACTTCAAAACAAATTACATCCGCACGGTGAGCTTACCGACGCGGGCACGTTCGTTCGCACACAACTTTCGCTGACAGATAGTAGTCGCATTACTACGGCGACTAAGCGTACGGGTAAAAAAAACCGAAAATGGAGCGATCCCGAAAAACCGTCCCCAAGTAGTGTTTAACAATTCGCCGAAAGTTTCCATACTTTGGGAGAGCTATCGTTCTGCTGGACTGGCAACATTGGATAGAGAAAAAAAACTGGCAAAAAAGCGAAACCCTAAATGAATAATGTATGCGTTGTACGTTGTGTATCAAACCCCATGTAGCTCCCTCCCAAAAGCGGAGAGCCAGAGCACCCTTAAATCCGCATTTTAATCGCAAACAAGCTGCAAAGTGTCCAGCGGTGGCTCTTATTGAGTGACAGTGATAGATTGTGACAAAAAGTGCAAACCCTTTTCTGCTGTACCTCCCGCGCGCAGCTGGCCTTTAAACTGGGGAAGCACAAATTTGTCCGACGGTCGAGCAAGACTTTAATTTAATTATTGATCAAAGCGACTTTGAGTTGGATGGGGGTTGAGCCACAGGAACTTCAGGAAGGATGTAACATTTAATCTTGTTGTGTACGACCAGAAGGAACAAAAATAAGAAAAAAAAATTATTCAGAATTAAAACTGGTTACGAATAAGCAGTAGATTAGTTTATTGGATTTAAGATTCTCTTGAAGATCTCCCCACGAAATGAACTCACAAATACTTCAAAAGCAAAAGCATTCGTATTTTGTATCGCAAAATTTTCAGTTTGTGTGGACTGATCAAGCTATCATAAAAACGTCCACGCCAGCAGCAACATAATACCCGTAAAGCTTTTCAAGCCAAAAAAAAACATCCACTACTGATTTTCACCTGTAAGTCATGATACAGCCTTTCTACGCAGAAAGGCTCACTCCAACATTGAGCAGTAGCTCAATTATGCTGCTGCCATTTTGGTTATAGCCCGCTTGCAACGAACGCATCGTAAACACGCAAGCAAAGCTCAGTACCTCACACACACTCGAAAAAAAAAGTTTCCTGTTTCTAGGTCGGCCGATGGATGTATCGATGGTTTTTCCGGGAACGAGCGGTCTACTGCAATTTGGAAACATTTATCAGAAGCAACGCACGATACATCATACCGGTTGGGTACGTATTCAAGCCATCGTGTCCATTACCACATCTTCCGAGAATACATTGATGAAACTCATTGGCCAAGTCGATCCGTAACGTGGCCAGGCGTGCCTAGACCCCACACGTTTCGTGTAGTTGGGAGGGTCAAAAAAGTCTTTCCACGATAGGGTTTGTTTCGTGCAAGCATACGTTTTGGTTAGTCTGTAGCAGATGTGCTACGTAAACCTGGCGTGTAGACACAGCAAACGTAACCTTGATACATCCGTGGGATATCGTCTAGGATTTCTTGGGAACAGCTTCACTGTGATACTTTCCTGCTAATTGCAAGAATGAGACCGCATCATTGGAGTTGAAGTTGACGCTGTTTGATGTTGGTATATTACGGGATGAAGATATTTAGTTGAATTATACTGCGTCCGGTTATTTAAGGAAGCAATTATTGACCACCGTATTCAACGTACGGTAATGCAATAATCACACCATAATCTGTATCGTCTGGTTGAATTTTTTTATACGCAACGCATCAAAAGTTCGCCCGCATCCACATTCCTAAGTTTCCTGTCCAATTCTTTGGAACAGACGAACCAGAACCGGCATTCTCCAGATTGCACCACCAAATTTGAGGTTCATTACGATGGCACATTCCGGGAAGCAGAAACGGTTGGAATGCTCATAATCTGGTCATTTAGAATTGGTCATCTGTTTCGGGTTTCCTGCGGCTGCATGCCAGCAAATGGTAGTAAAGAAGAAAAACGCATCGCCCATACCCATGGACAGCCGGTAACCATATGCTGATCCATTCGGATCACTTTCACCGAAAGGCTGTAATCTGGGTGATAATCCGGCAATCCGGTAACTGTGTATATCTTCGTTCCCTTCATTTGCTCTTAACAAGCCCTTGGCAATGTGCTTTGCCTTGGGAGCTTTCGACTTGCCTTCGTCAAGTGCCGATACACCGTGCCGGATGGGAACGATAACAACAACAACAAGAACGGAGGACACACAGAGCGTCAAGTCCAACTGGCCACCGAATGCCCGAAGCGTGGGCTGCATAAATTTGCATAAAATCGAACCACCGTCTAATTCAGTGCCTTTTCTCAGGTTGTTTGCCCGCGCTGCCAGATGGTGATTTGGGTGAGCTGGGTTGTCCGCCGGGTGTAGCTTTCTTCAAGGCTTTGGCAAGAAAACGGACACAACAAACGGCAATATGTTGCTCGAACGTAGTTGGAACGGGGGAAGCAAACACAAAAAAGGGATAATGAAACGCCACGCTCACATATCGAACACTTAAGTGATGGCGGCCGCCTTTGTGTCCGTGCGTGAGGATCTAAATTTTTGGTCCGAAATATTCCGAGATTCGTAATTTGTGCACGGTTTCAATATGGTTGATAGTATTAGAGTGTGCGTGTGTCTTTCAAGAAGGTGGACCACTGTACATCTCATTTCCCGAATGGCGTCCGGTTTTGGTTGGACGGGTCCTCCTAGTGTGGCGCATTGAATCTACCAAAAAGGATTGCAAAACGACCATCGTAGGTATTTGTGTTGAACCATCGTTTTCCCTTTGGAGCAATTTCCATTCCACTGTGCTTGCTGAATTCATGAGGAAAGAAGGTCCGTCCGGGTTCGTGCCGTTTGTCCGGTGGTTATCGGAATAGGAATTGATATTTTTTCCCTCCCATCCATGCTCATGATTGCACATACGATTTGCGAAAAAGACGGGGCAGCGAGCTGAGTCAACGCTGCTGGTAATGTATCCGGTCCGTTCCGGTAAATGGAAACCCATCTTTTCTACATATTTTACATCGGTGCGGCTATCTGCGCTATAAAAATCATTATAATCTATAAAATGCATATGGCAGTGGGCTAGCAGCAGTACGTGCAGATGGCGCTTGTGGAAATCACGCCAGCGAACAAGGGATCGCGATCACTATTAATGCTTCGCCAGCTTCTGGGCTGTGCGGAACGGAAATCAAAGCATTCGAAAGCTGTTCCTTTATTTACCTCCGAAAGGTGCCAAGAGACGTTGGAAAATTTTGAAAAGAAGAACAAAGCCACAAGGAAAAGGAAAAACGAGTTCGATTTCGCGTGCGCCCCATTTGCAAGCTGGTGATAACTGACGATGGCGTGAGTTGTGAAAATCGTGAAACGCTTATTATGTGTTCGCTTCTGTGGTTATGGCAGCCGGTTGGGTTTGTAGGATATCCAACACAAAGTTGTCGTTAAAACCCGGTTTAAAGTGAAATTTGATCGGATGCGTTCGAGAGGGGGAATGAATGTCGTAAAGAGAGGCGCGAGAAGTGGTTTGAATTTAAAATGAATTTTCACTGACACATGAAACGGGATGGTATGATTGGAATTGGAAAGCGACAGCAAAGCGGTATCAATAAACGCGCTTACTGGTGGGTGTTAAGTACGGCAGGATTTTATTTTTATTTTCAGCTGGAGTTTATTAACATGCTCTGATAATGGTTGTATTGATGAAATATAAATATCCGAAAAAAACGAATTGAATGACACAGGTTTTGGTTAGCGTCAGTCGTGAGATATGGCTGAGCGCACTTATGACTTTTTATTTTTATGAGCATTCGAAGCTCTGATCTCTGAAGCATGTCAGATTCGGTATCGGTTCGAAGCACTTCTTTTTAAATCTATAAAAATGCTCAAATGGCGAAACTGAAGCTCAGCAATAAGAAACTCTTGTAGATAGTACTAGCAGAGGGTGGCCCAGTGGGCATTGTGACAGCGGCACTGGTCTTCACACGGTCTAACCTGGGTTCAATTCTTATCTGAGCCATTCCTCCATAGTGAGGACTGACTATCCAAAAGTGCAATATTAAAAAGTCTAGAAAGCCAGAAAAGGCAGGCGTGACCCAAGAGGTCGTCAGGCCATCAATGTGTCGTTCAATGTGATGTTATACTTGAGGTTAAACCCTTGAGTTCATCTAGGGCGAAGCTTTTCGCCTATTGCTCCTGAATGCCGACTATACTTGAAGCTGAACTCTCAGTCTGCTGTGCCGAAGGACGGTTAGGGTGGGAGTTGATATCGTTAAGTCGTACAAGCTGGTCTTCTTTTATGTTGTTCGATGATATTTAAAAATGAAGCCATAGTAACCCGATATGGACGATATGGATCTTCAAGAACACAGGACTAACACACGGTTGGCAGCAAAGGCTACATAGCCAGACATATTTCAACCTGACATTCCTGAAGACATTTATCAGGCGCTACAATCGCTTTGTCTGGTAATACATTATACCGGCTGGTCTTTTGGGGCTTTGACACCATCTCAGTTTTGGCCTGTCACGCCTTTTCTCTTCATGTAAACGGCAATAAAGGACTTTTCGGACTGGTTCGTCCGGTGTCATTCTCGTGACATGACTAGCTCACCGGAGCCTGGAGAGCCTTATTCACTGAATGATGGTGAGGTCGCCGTATAGTTCGGAATGCTGAGCATTGCAACGGTCGGCCACACATCCTTCAGAACATCTTTCTCTAGAACGTGGCAAAGAAAGTTTCGTCAGTTTTAGATGGAGAACAAAGAAAATTTATTTTACTTTAACCAATTGGTAGCCAGCAACGACCAAAATGTATCTCAGCGTCTTAGTTGTAGTCGGTGCTTATTTTTAACCTCAGATTGGTGATATTTTAGACGATATGCAATGTGACCTAAAGTTAGTAAATTACATTGATTCTACAGTTCTAAATAAAAAATTCTACAACTCCTCTCATCGGTAGTGAAACAAGAATGTAATACGATTATACGAAGCAATTACAATAATGCCTGAACAAGGTTATTTATTTCAATCTACATAGATTCTAGTTATTTGAGGTCAATTTTTTATGGAAATGTCTCTAATTGTACCTTATTGGAATTTTAATAACCACTTTTATTACTTTTATGAGAAAAATGTTGAATGAATTTTGCTTTGAAATATAAAACCACCATATAGTTTACATTGCGTCAAACTTTGTCGTCGAATCATTTAAGCTAGCGGTAAATGAGTGTCGTTTGCAGAAAAACCAAGTTCGACTCCAAATACGAAAGTTTTCTTCATAAATGATAAACACCCGATGCTTTTCTGATTTTTTAATTGCAACATGTTCCCCTTTATGAACTTTACACTGTTTAATGAGAAAGCTCATTGAATTGCTATAAAATTGAATAGCACAAATTTCTCCGCAATTCAATTTGTCGAGTTGTGTACACTAAAGTTCCAAGAAAGGCTCCTTTGTGCGGACTGCGTTTGCTGCTGGCAACATTGTACAAGCGCAAACACTACTCAAACGCACGCATTTCACCTTTCCGTGTACGCGCAGCAAAGCATTTTTCCCACGATGCACTATTTGTTTCGCAATAAACTTGCGCCGCTGCAGTCATGCGTTAGCACTCAAATGCAAACTTTTGACCCGGCAGCGATGGCGGTTATGCGGAACTCGGGAACAGGGCCGAATGTGGTGAAGACAAAAAATAAATACACGCGTGGTAAACATCAGCCCGCACAAACAATGTCCACCTTCTGGCGGTGACGACGCACTGCCCCCCCCCCACCCCCCCCAAAAACCCAAAACGGTGTGTAAATGTTACACGTGCGCAAACACTTCTGCTGCTGGTAAGCGCGTGCAGGTGTGTGTGTGTGGTAAAGTGGTTGAAGCTTTTTTTATGTTCTCGGCAGGACGAGTCTTAATGCCGGGGCAACCAACCAAACTCGTAGCGTTACCTTTTATGCTACTTGCTGCTGTTGGTTACAAAGTAAACCAGCTTTCCTTTCTCCAGAGCTCGTGCCAGGAGCTCAACGCTACTGCTCCTAAGGTGTGCCCTCAGTAAAGTTTAATCTAGTTCGTTGTTTTTCCACCACCGGTGTGCCGTACAAAAGATTCCAGCATTGGAGCTGCCAGGAGGCCAGAGGCCTTCGTCACATTCCTAGACATAATCTGCACCGTGTACGCACACGAGGCCCTGAAAATTGTACACTTCAGAATGATACCCCTAGAAAGGAAGAAAAAAGTTGAAGGAATCGCAACGCACGCAAGGGCACAAAAAGCGACCACCCACACATCCGAATCCGCTGGTGTGTGTGTGCTTCACAAAATTCAATCAGTGTGGGTGTTGTGTTTGTGAAATCGGGCTCGCAAATCCTAGGGCCAGGATCTATGGCACTTCAGAAAACAGTCGTACGCATGGCGCACTGATGAGCTAATGTTTGCAGTGCTTTGGTTGCTAAATTACGTACAAAACCCGGGGTGCTGCCCGGGTGACTTCCAATGAGCGTCCTTGATAAAGAACTCTTCGTCCGGCCGTTCGAAGATCACGTTCGAGGGTGCTTCTTCCCGTTCGGCTGCTACCTGCCAGCATTATCGGTCGCATTGAATCGGCCCCAGAGTTTTCCACTATTCGCACCGGCAAATCAACGGCAGATGTTTCGATATCTTTATCAATATCGAAACCATCCACGGGGAAGGATCTGCTAGCACCCTAATCCCTTTGCTGCCGCTTTTTGCTCGCTTTGTCGGTGTATTAGAAATCGTCCGTGTGTGTGTGTTTGCTGTGAGTGGCATGTTTTCGCTTTGGCGAAAGAGGGCTCAAAGCCGCCTTCTTCCTTCGGGGCAATCGGTAAAATAATTTTCATAGGCGAAACAAAAACTTCGCAACTGTGCTTTCCATAAAATGTGTTCCGTATTGTTCATGGTGTCGACTTTTTTGTTTGTTTGTTTGCACTTTTTCTTTTCCGTAGCCAAGGCGAATAAACACACACGCACCTATCGGCTTTCCATTTGAGAGCTGCCAAACCCTTATCATACGCAAGGGTACACGAGCGCAAGATATGAAAGTTGGCGTAAAATGGGGCACATTTTTTGCAGTTAGTTTATGCTTCCAAATAAATGGCACGATAAGCGCTTTTTAAACAGCACTGACAAGCGAACAAAATGGGCATTCTTCGCCGCTGCTGCTGCTGAAGTGACGCACTTTCATCTCGCTTGGTTTTGTGATAAATTATCATCCAACATATTGAACTGATGAAGCTAAACGGCTACGCTACCCAAAAAAATGGTCCCTTGTCAAGGCTCTTTTTTATTGTGGCTTCGAGCATGCTAAGATATTTATAATCCACATCAAGCTCAATTCCATCGCTTCTAAGCTACGCAATTTCCACGCCGTGGAAAGCTAAATTCATTCGCCTGTTTGTGAGCGAACCAAGTCACACCTTCACGAGTTCGGTTTGCGGGTCAAATCAGAATCAACCACCTCCCTCACCGTCCTCTAACCCGTGAAAAACCCCGTTCGCTTGCACGTGTTTGTGTGTGTGTTATGTGGGGAAGCGGTTGCTTATTTCCCAATAAATTTTCACCTCATCTAAATGTTAATGAGCCGACAGCTGCTGCTGCTGCTCCATTTGTTGTCCGTACGTTTGGCTGTTTCTGGCTCTGACGCACTGACAGCAGTAGCGAGCGGTTGACATAACCGGGGTTCTAATGTGGTCCCACATTTTGTGGCAAACATTTTGCACCGAAAAACCTTTCCCCCCCCCCCTCCAAGCAGAAAAAAATAACATCAATAAATTATAGCAAAAGCAGGTTAAGTATTGATCCCGGTATGCCGGTGAGGTGAGCATTTTTGCTATTCCGTGTGACTGTCACGCATTCAATCCGGAATCGCTGGTTACGAATACAAAATGCAAAAACCGGCCCGCGATTCGATCACCCAGGGCGAACGGGGTTTTGTATTCAGGACAACCGGCTGTTCGGACGTTGTTGCCGTTCCTGTTTGGTGTTGTCTGCCATTCCGCACCGTTGTGCCAAATCAAATGACCACAAAATAGAAAATGTTTCCTTTAAACGCCAACCCTTCAAAATGCCCTTGTCCCGCATTTTTGGTTTTCATTCGATCGCACCGGGAAGCAGGAAACGCCAGGCGCTCGTGCTCCGCTTGTATCTTTTTGTGCAGATATTACAGGGTTTCCGAGAAGAACTAACGATGTGCGGGCCATTTCTGGGCAATGGCTAGGATGAAGTAAACAATTGCTAGGTAGAACTGGCGATCTGTTACCCTTTCTGGACTATGGCCAAGTTGAACTAGGCACAGGCTAGGTTGAAGTGGACGATGGCCAGGTTGAACTGAAATGTCAAATCTGAAACGATTGCTGAAGCGTTCGCAAGCGTTTGGGGTACCGCTTGACAAATATTTAAAAAATGACCGGTAAAAAACTTGTTTTTTGTATTTTTTTAAAGGATATTAATTGAAAGAGAACGTTTAAATTGCAACGTAGCTCGTATGTAATTATAAAATTATTATTTACTGCGCTTTGAACATGTTTCAATGCTCAAAAACAAATATTTTTTATAATGTTGTTTTTGCTTTCCAATGTATTTTTTATTTTTCTGTAAAATATGCAAAACAAAAGGTAAAAGAATTCGAGTCATTGACTATAAACATAAACTTCAACTGTCATCTTCTGTCAAAAGGCAAAATTTAAACAGGTAATGAAAATATTTTATTTCTACATCACATCTTCAAAGCAAGCCTTGATTTGCCACTGATGCCACTGACAGGTTTATTATTTTCGACAACTTTGTTACAAAATTAAACTTAGTAAGCTATCTGTGATAGATTTTCTCATACCAATCTCCTCTGGTTCGTTCCCTCCATTAAGAAGGCTGACTATCCAACTATGCGGTATCGATAAGTCTAGTAAGCCAAAACTGGCAAGCAAGACCTAAGAGATCGTTAGATCTAAGTTTAATTTCGTAAAAAAGTTGTAGAAAATAATAAACCTGTGGCTTCAAAACTTGCTATATTATACATTATGTTTTTATTCCACAAGAACAGCTTGGCCGTGTTACTATTGAACAAGATTATATTTTAATAAAATAAATATCATCACAAATGAATCGTCTAACGAACGTACACATTAAAACCAACAGAAGTAAAAATATTGAATGATAAATAATGATAACCTTAACATAAATGTGTAAAAAACCAAAAATCATCACAGAGGAATCGTCAAACGAATAAAATAGAATATGAATAAAATAATGCACCTCATCTAAAATCTCCTTTCCTCTTAAACAACGAGACATGTAATGCCACATGTTCCTGGCATATCCTTCGCAATCCTGTGCAGTAATGTACCGTGTGCCGTTTGTGATTGCTTCTTGTAATTAGTCACTATTACTAGGGTTAGACCTTTTAACACTTTTTTTCCACTTACTAAATAAATTTTCGATGGGATTAAGGAACGGAGAATAGGGCGGTAAAAACAGCGCCCTGTAGCTCTCGGATTCTATTACCGCCAGAACCTCTCTACTTTTATGGAACGCCAAGTTCTCCATTATTAACATGCTCCTATCGATTCCCTTAGAACGTAACACAGTTTTCAGCTTCAGATGAATTCAATAAACGTTTCTTTGTTGACCGCACAATTTTGTGATCTATACAGCAAAACCCCGGCCGCGTTCATTGCACAAATAACAGAAATATTATTCGTCCTTAGCTGCGGGACGACAACCGTAGCTGGTGTTCCTTTCTGCGATCGGCTTTTCGTTGTCCTCATGCTGATATTGAAGCCAACTTCATCATGGTACACCAATCCATCCAGCGGCATTTCGCGAGCAATATCGTAAAACGTGGCGGCGTACGCGAGTCTCTCCTGAATAGTTGCCACCGTGTTTCGTCGTTCTGGCAGCCTTTGGATGATTTTAAAGGAGTAATTAAATTCTTTAATTTCTTTGGCAATCGTTGAACGGCTCGCGCGTATGCCATATTGCTGGAAGATTTTTTCTCCCAGAGTCGTCAGGGTTACAGTGCAATCTTCGTCGATCCAGCCACGAATACTGTCTGCTGCTTCCCTCGACAGTAATTTGGCATGGTTGCCACCGCGCTTTTTGGCTGCAATCTGCCACGTTTCTTTATACCGCTTGATGATGCCGTAGATTGTGCTCCTATTCATATTGAGAAGCTGGCTAATTTCCGATGGTGTGGAGCCATTTTCATAAGCAGATATAACGTGCTGCCTATCTGCATCGCTGGTTGTCTTCAACACACGCCGAGGTGCAGAGCTTGTACTGGCATCCATATCTAAGACAATTTATAAAGAATAATTAGGATCTGCAATGGCCTGCTTCAAGTTATTATATTTATTGAACTCACCTCAAATTAGCGTATATTGCTCAATTTCACTGCACTTGTAATTTAACTCAAAATATCACTGTGATCAGAAAGCGTGGCTTGCTTTGAAAATGTAATGTTGAAATAAAATATTTTCATTACCTGTTTAAATTTTGCCGTTTGACAGACGATGACAGTTGAAGTGTATGTTTATAATCAATGACTCGAATTCTTTTACCTTTTGTTTTGCTTTTTTACAGAACAATAAAAAAATACATTGGAAAGCAAAAACAACATTACAATGAAAAAAATTAATTGTTTTTGAGCATTGAAACATGTTCAAAGTGCAGTAAATAATAATTTTATAATTACATACAAGCTACGTAGCAATTTAAGCGTTCTCTTTCACTTAATATCCTTTAAAAAATTTAATTACAAAAAATATGTTTTTTACCGGTCATTTTTAAAATATTTTTCAAGCGTTACCCCAAACGTTTGCGAACGCTTCAGCAATCGTTTCAAATTTGACATTTTAGTTCAACCTGGCCATCGTCCACTTCAACCTAGCCTGTGTCTAGTTCAATTTGGCCATAGTCCAGAAAGGGCAACAGATCGCCAGTTCTACCTGGCAGTTGTTTACTTCATCCTAGCCTTTGCCCAGAAATGGCTCGCACATCGTTAGTTCTACTCGGAAACCCTGTATAGTGCTGATTATGGTTCTCTAACGGACACACTCTCAAACAAACATTTTAAAACAGTTAAGCTTTCGTGAAGCTTGCCAGTTTTAACCGATTTCATTTACCTATTAACTGATTGTGAAATTTAAATAAAATTGATTGAAAACTACATTCGAACTACATGCTTTTTATAGGAGCATCTTAATACCATCTTACCTCATAGGATGAATTCAGCCGTTTCTGCTGATTTTAAATGTGACTCTAACAATAAATACTGGATTTATTAATTAAGCTTTTCGGTTAGGCCGCTTCCCAAGAACAAAACTTTTTTTTAAATTAAAGTATGACGTAAATAGTTAAGTAAATATTTGTACATATTTAAAAAAAAAATATTCCATTAAAAAAGAGCTTACGTTGAGTTCCCAGCTCCCACTGCTCTCTAACGAATAGGCAACCATATTATCTAATTCTCGATTTAGAGAGCTTTTGTCGAACACTCGAGCGTGGTAATCGGGACTTATATTTGCACAAATTTACACCATTCTGCGACCCCGTTGGAATGCACCATCAGAATGATAATCAAAAACCGGTGACAAAACCTCAAACCGAACCCGGCTTTCAAATGGCATAAAGTATTCTAGCAGCCTAACTCCGGTTAAATGGTGTACCGCCCTAAAAGGCAGTTCAGCACATGGGAAGCTTTCGGTTGACCATTGTCCGGCTGGTAGGTGCTGGGTGCACTTCATACACCCGGCATGTTTCGCGATGCGGTTCGCACACCCGTCGAGAAGCAAATTTAATTAATGCATCATAATTTAGCACGCTGTTACCTTCACGTTCCGTCACCTCGGTCTTTGTAGAGGTTAACTTTTACACCCTGCCCGGTGAATAGCTGGACGGTTTGTCCCGCTCATCTCCGGGCACGTGAACTATCGCAACAAACGGGTGGGGACGGTATTTCGCGAGAAGTTGTGCAGGTCATGCAGTTAAATGTACCAAACTCTGGTGACGTTCAAACCCGGCGGTGGACCACCGCAATATGTGTAGCTGTTGTGGTTTGGTTCGTTGTTTTAAAGCACCGGAACTAACGTCCGAAACCTTGGGCAATTTAACGAACCACGGAAGCGAATGTTTGCTTCCCGAATTCATCATCCCACTTCCAGAACACAATGCTGGTGGCCTGACCGCCAGGGCGTAGGTCTTGGATGGGTGAAGGACAACGGAAGGAAGATCCATGACATAGGCGCGCGAAAATCAGCTTCCACTGGTAGGTCGTCAGCTCAGCAGTAGCAGCAAAAGCAGCTTCTACAAGCAAAAGCAGTTTGGCCCAAACTCCACTCAGCATCGTAGTAGCGTCGGTCTTTTGCTCGGACGTCGGTTTTTCGGGTACGGTTATTGTTGTTTGGATTATGACTCCGGAACACGCAAGCATGCTTGACGAACAAGTTGAGGATCCGGGCACATCGTGAGACCCCGGCCACCGTTCCGTAAGGCCTACGAAGGTCCTCGAACGTGCTTTCCGTGCCAAAGCAGGAGATCCGGAGATGCTCACGGGGCAAATAATGTTTTGTTCGTCGGCTGGACCGAAAGACAATAAGCTCAACAGGACAGGCCGGACACACGGTGTGTTCCTGTTTGGTAACGAAAAATAACCGATTGCCTTTAGAGGAGCGTTTTTTTTTTGGTTGTCGTTGTTTCCCTTTTTCGGTTTGTTTATGACCGTACCCGTCTTTCATATTTTGTGTTCCCGATGTAGGCTTATCTTCTTTCCCAATAAGCCGATTAATTTTTGTCATTTATATTAAGCGGAAGCAAAACAAAGAACGGTTCCTGCTGGAGGTGATGAGGCACAATGTTCTAGCCGGTTCCCGGGAAGAAAAGCTCTGCTCAGTGTTGGATCGTAATTTCACGGTGCTCAACATTCCTCCAACGATTGTACCATCGTTGGTCAACATTTTGCTATGATTATCTATGTCCAGTGTTTGAAGTCTCTTCGGGACTCCCTGAGGGAATACAATCTTTTTTCCTTTTTTTTCCTAAGCTCTTCTTCTCGCTTGAAGCAAGTTTCATCCGTCTCTTACCCCTCCTAATGCTCTCTTCACGCCCTCCCTAGAGTACAATCGTTCACCTTAAAATGTCACCGAGGGAAAATGTGTCCAAGGTGTCACAGGAGGCGTGTAGGCGATTTTTTTTTGTCAGCCAATTTATCACCGTCCACCCGATTGCAAGACGCCCCGAAGCTGATCGGAAATGCACGTGATCTGCGTTATAGGTGTGACTGATGGATGGGACCCGGTCCGGAATAAAACTGTGTTTCGCTTTTTCCTTTTGGCTCCTGCCTATTTTTGCACTCCCGCTTCTCGTCAGGGACAGTGTAGCTTGTACGGATTTGTATAATTTTTCTCAGCCAGCTACTCAATGTCGTGAATCTGGGGGAGGTCATAAATCTTAGGCTAATCTCTTCGAAAAACACTTTCCACTTGGTGAATGTGGCTTGTGGTGCGTGCTTTGCATAAATCATCGCTTCTGTTCGGCTCCGTGGACTGGGTGTATTGGGTACGGAGCCATTGGCGATGCGGGAACCAGGATCACCTGACCAACGCAAACAAGTCACTACAACCGCAAGCAGTTTCTCATGGTGAAAACCGAGGCGGTTGGAGTAAGGAGTCTCGAAAAGAAATATTTGTTTTTTAATGTAACTAATTTTTGCTGATGTTGTGTCCATCATCGTTTTACACAACTGCTAATCAAGTTTGGCCTGAAGACTGCTTCTCAGTCAATTACTTTGAATGGCAGTAATCACTGACCAATTTCATTTTTTTAAATTGATAAATTCATCTTACATGCGTTTTTCTTAAAGAATATGCCTTTCACTGACTTGCATGCTTTAAACAATATCGCCTAGCCTCTCACTGGATTGTTTGTATAAAGTGGTTTCAGGTTTTAGCTGATTGGCACCAAACAATTCTAGCTTTTTCTAAACCTGCTCGAACTCTAACGAACAAAACCATATTTTATTGTGATTGGATTGCAAAACTATTTTATTATTCTCTATATAATGGCTAGCATCTGATTAGCACGGTAAATTCTGTTTGTCATAATGAGCAAGAAAACTGTACGTTTTGTCAAAAAAGTTTATTAAATCTTTGATTAAATCTGCCGATAGGATCTGATGAGACACTGAACCGAAGGCTGCCTTAAAGGTGGTGTAGAAGCTTTCGTTTTTCACCCCAGAATCTATATATCTCTTGCAAAAACTGACGTATTCGATGAGGTTTGTCAATGTGGAACGCTTGTGTACGAATCCATGTTGGGACACATGTATTATCTAACAGCAGCAAGCATTGCCTCATGGAGCATAGGCTTCAACCACTTTGATATAAAGCAAGCTGATGTGGCTCTTCAATAAGCAAAAGATGACTTACATGAATAAATACCACCATTACCGATCCTTTCGTTCGGAGAATTTTCCAGTATGAATCAAGAATTTGAATATGTTGAAGTTGAAAACTGGAGCATCACGAATCAGAACACCTGGGCCTGATACTAGGCATTCATTCGGTCGATTGAAGGCGTTTAAAAAACAGTCACAGCAGATGCGTCTACGCGTCCCCGACTTCATTAGCCGGATTATCTGCCATTGCATCGACGATATAATTAAGATTTGATGTCAAACTGACGAATTGACTTTAAAATCTTCTTACAAATCCTTTTACTGGTGTAAGAAAAATGCATTAAAATTTGAATCCAAGCCTAAATGTTTCTCTGCTAACTACTTTCTAAATGATTCCCCGAATAAATATTTCAAGACAACCAAGAAGCCAAAAATCGGAAAACATTTCCGGTAGCACCCCGAATAGTTGGTGAAGTAAAATTTATATTTTAAGGGGCCGCCCACACCGAACAGTTCACACCACCCCGTTGACGCTGAAAGGCCACCGGTGGCCAACCATAAACTCCCTTCCTAACGGTTTCAATTTCAACTTTTACCATCCCCCTTTCTTGGCAGGGCGTAAGAAGCCAGGAAGAAGGTGAACCTTCACTTACTAACGGGTGACCTGTAATTGAATTCGTGTAGCACCTTCCACACTCCATTGAATTTCTGTGATTATGTGCGCATTGTGCGCTGCTAAAACGTTATTTCAACTTTACTTGCCCGGAATTTTCATTCCATTTTTCACGCATCACCAAAAAGCTGGCTGGTTAGTTTTTGTGCCGCTTTCGGGGTGGGCGGAAAAAGAAAAGCCTCGACAGCTTCTGATAAGCAAAAATCGGCAAGTTGCAGCACTGAAAATCCGGAGGTGGTGTTAAACAGCTTCAAATTCAGCGCGCGAGGAGCAAAAAAGGAAAACTGCCTGATTATGTTCAAGTTTACATTTTTGCATTATTTGAGAAAATTCTTTTCCATTTCGTGTTTTCGTGTTTTGGCGAGCAAGCAAATGGAATTCAATTATCGGTTGATCTGGCACGGTTGTTATGCTCAGCGAAAGAGAAGCTTTTTCCCTATTTCGATGATAACAAAACTCTCGCAGAGCGCTGTCGTTTATGGGAGTTCAATCTTTGTGCAGTGGTAGAAATTCCTTCACCAGCAGGTGTTTAACGTGCCAACAAAATATGCTTTAGTCACATTAAAATAAAGCAGAACAAACAAATTTAATGCTTCATTGGAAGGCTCAATATTTTATGCTTCTTCTGCAGCGTTTTCTGCCATTGACAGGGTGAAGTCAGGATGAAGCTGATTTGGTAAATAATTGAACAGCGTAAAAGCAAACTTTCGATTCGAACCGAGGCAATTTGTATTGGTAACATCGATTTGCCATTCGAAAGCGGTAAACGACCGGAACAAGTAACGCTCAGCATAATGTGCAATGGAATGAAAGGGCGAAAGTTGACGCTGTATAAATCGACAGCAGTCGATAAAAGTAAATTGCAGTTCATTGACACAAAACATGGCGTAGCTTGGAATGCGTTTTAAATCTTTTCTCAATAACAGTTTAAAAAGAAATAATTGTAAATAGCTCAAGTTGTTGTTTTTTCTCCCCTTTCTAAAGATCGTTCTAAAGCAACTCAATTTAAATAGAAAATTTAGCTCTATAATTCTTTCACTTCATTCACCAGCAGCGAACTGGTTGTGCTAGACGGTGTAAACGGGCTTTTTTTATCTGCTTTGCCAGTTCGTCTCGACCGTCAAGGATAAAATCACGCTGTACCCGCAATTTTATTGCACGAGATTCATTCACTTCCTTGTTCACTAAATATATGCTTCGCACGTCTCCCGATTCCATTTGCTCGGTTAAGTGGCCGAGCCGAATAGTGTGCCTGGCAAGCGGAGGTCACAGAGGGCAGTGGGCAAGCATTTCTCGAACCAGAACCACAAAGCTGTCCCAGATCGCCATTTGCGCTCTCGCACACTTGCTTCTTTCGCTGACGCGTGTGAACACGAACCGTGGAGCTGTGGCACCAACACCGTGACCTTCAACAACACGTTTCGAAAAGCTCACATGCTTAGCTGGTCGTGAAAATTAGGGAGTAGAAGCTGTTGGGTAGAAGGAGGCGAGATGAGGGAACGAAATGCTTGCTGGGCAAAATTTCGATACGGAAGAAATGGACTCGAGGCATGCCAGTACGTACTGAGATCGAACCACCGTTCCCGAAGGACGATTAAGTCATGAAGGCGATATGAAGCTGTGTGTATGGAGCTGTTGGAAAGTCACCTCTGACTTTGACTCTCTCTTTCTCTCTCGTTTTCTCTCCAGCAGAACTACGCCCCGGGCAGAGGGAATGGAAAATTTATGGTCCATTTTATACAGTGGTTGCAACTTAATAACCGCAATAAAATGAATTCCACGCTCCAGTGTAGGGTAAGGCCGGTCGTGTACAAGGAAAAGATTCCCTTTAGCTCGAGGAAAAATGCTCGAAGGTGATGTTGGTGATGTGAAGTTTTTTTTTTGTATCAAAAACGAGAAAAAAAATATCCTTGCTAGTATCGGCGTTGTACTGTTAGTGCACTAGTCTCATACTCTGTCCCGAGCGGCTGTGTTCAATTTTTATTCCCAAGATGAATGGCCCAGAGTCAGAGAGCGACTATCAATCTCGTAATGTATCAGCGTATTCACAGTCGGCAGACGGGTTTTCTATGCTTTGGTGTTTATATGTGTTCTGTTGTATAGAAAATATTCATTTTAACCCTCAGTAACACCGTAACCCAACATTTCAATGTCATAAGCGTTATCTGCATTTAGTAGTGAAAATTACAAAAGCACATTGTCAAGCATCCCGCCCAAGCAAGCAGCCCCGTTGTCAAGCACATTACACCTTCAAACATAAATCACTGTAAATACTTGCGCAAAAAAAAGGTAAGTCCATCGCTCCATTATGAGTATGAAAAACATTTTAATTAACTTGCCAACAAAGGGATCGGGGATGGTGTAGAGTACATGCTAACATAAGGACCCCACAGACACACAGCAATTTATCACCGCAAGCAAATATTTCAATTTTGTTCACCGAAGAATGTTTGAGCAAGTCTGCTCTTCATCATGGTAAAGTGCTTCGGTGCTTAAAATAGCTACAAGCTTTCATTGCATTCCGGGGCGTGTGCGTATGTAATGGGTTATTGGTGGAAAATAAAGCTCCGCTCACCTGTATTGTGAAAGCGAATGCGTCGCTAAGCGTTGATGGGAATTCTTGAAGTGTTAGATATACAGTGGCTGTCAAAATAAGTACCCACTCCATCATTTTAACGTTATTAATATTTTATTTAGTGAAAAATCAAGCTATTATTCTTAGTTTCTGTTATAAGTAAAGTCATTTTTTTACCAAAAATTTTTAAGCTTCTTAACGAAAATCTCGAAAATTTGTTATTGGACACGGGTCAACCAAGGCGCTAAAGAAACGTTCTTTCATATCTGCAAAAAAATCCTCCAGCAAAGTTCCAATAAAATGAAGCTAAAGCTACATTGAAAATATTTTAATGCTTCGCTCTAGACATGCTCTACTACCTTTACTTCGTAAGCATAATATAAGTCGTGTATATACTCTTACTGAGGGAAGAATTGTGCAAGAGATGGGAAAGAATCTTAAGGGAAAAGTCAGCGTGACTAAATAAAAATCTTTTTCTGACTTTTGTTTCCAGTGCTATTCGTCACCGGATCATAGTACAAGGAATCAACAACAAACTTGCTAGGAAACGTCCTTTTGAAGCAAAATCAATAAATCCAACAATCTAAACTTCGCAAAAGATCATGCGTGTAGGCCTTTGAAAGATGAAGTAAAAATTCGAACTATTTAACAGAAAGCCTCGGAACCTTGTGTGGTGCAGAGGGCACGAGAAGCTGCAGGACCACCACACACAATTATCGGTTAAGCTTTGAGGAGGAAATCTGAAGGTTTTGGGCTGTTTGCCGTGGACAGGAGTAGAAACGACAGTCAAGGTCGACGAAATACTGATCTTTGATTCCTCCATCAGCATTTTGCACTCAGCATGTCTGGAAATGTCTTTCATCAAGACGGGCCTGATGTCTCGGTGATGGTGATGTCTCAAAACACAGCGTGAACAAAACGAAGGCGATAACATCACCAAAATGGCTTTCGTAAAGCGTAGTCCTCAACCTCATTGAGAATTTGAAGGCAGTTCTCGATGCAAACGTTGATAAACTTGTGTAGAAAATAAATAAGCCCTTGAAAACGTCTGAGCGAACCAATACCAACAACTAGTGAAAAATTCAGTTAGAAATATGCTGAAGCATCTTCAAAAGGTTTTTAAGCTCCATTTAAAATTTGAGTGCAGTTTTATATGAGTGAAATAAAAATATTTTCTTCCCCAAGAGAGAGAGAGAGTTGATAGAATTGGCTTTTTATTTAAAAACGAATTCTCCAAAACCATAAAATTTAACAACTTTTGGTAAGCGACAATATTTGGTTATTTTTATGATAAGTGAATCGTTTAAAGAATGTTGGGAAAGAAAATAAATGTTGTAGCTTCATTCAACTACAAAATAATGGAAAAATCTAAAACATGAAGAGGTGAGCACTTTATTTTGACAACCACTTTGCATTCGTTGTTGTTTTGTTATTAAGTGTAAGCTGGTTTAAATATAAGCGTTGACGCTACTAATAGAATGTGAGTTTATAATCTCTTTTCATTGTTTTATTGTTTTGTTTTTTATTATTTTATTATTTTTTTACATTCACACACCCCAATCACATTCCATTAACGTTGTTCAAACGATTTCCTTTTTTCTGATCCTTTTACCCGGTAACATCACATTTCCCGCCACCGCCCAAGGTGTACAATATTTTATTGCACTTTATTTATTTCTCACCCGTCCGATGCTTTGCAATCGTTGCAAAAACAAGTGACACGATGAAACATGAGCAAACATAAACACACTCCAGAAGGCTGTGTGCTCCAGCCGACCGTGCTGGACCGGTGTAAATCAAACAATGCCGATCCGACATCCGACATGCCCATTGGCAAAATGATGGAAACATCCGGCTACACCGTCGCTTTGCAGTTGTTGGGCAGCCTTTCGACCGCAAAAAGCCGGCCATTGTCACACTGAAAGACACACACACACACACAATCGGCATACGCGAAAGCTGATAGTGTGTCGATCGTTGTGTCGTTTTAGAATGTCGTTTTGTCGCTTTAAATGCAGAGAAAAAGGCACACCGTCGCCGCCGCGTTCGGCTTATCCACTGCCGTCCGGTGTATCAAGCGCAAACGGTTGGCATCAAATCGATTAAGCGAAACGATGCGAAAACGAACAAAAATAAACACTGTCATTGAAAATACTTCCCGGCGACGCAAAACCGTAAATCAACATACAGTCGTTGTATCGTTGCGCCAGCATTTTTTTTCTCCCTCTTATTTTGTCGGACCGTCTGTTGGGTCGGTGCTGTCGTTTGTTCGTTTCGATTCGCGGGATCTCGAAAACCATAACTGTGGTGGAGCTGGAGATGGCTCGTGCGGAGGCTGAGCTGGTGAAATATATCGATCTATTTAACAGCAATCTAATCCACGCCTACATACAGGACACACTTCCTCATCCGGAAGTTGTTTTTTGCCCCCGGCTCTTTTTGATAAATGCTTGCTGATGGCGTTAAAATTGGGTAAATTCCTCTAAAATACATCACACAAAAGGCAAAATAGTTTTGTATTGTGATGAAGCTGCTTCCGACGCAAACCGTGGGATACGCCAGCTGTTGTGCGCGTCCCATGAACAACAAGCGAGATGAATGGCGGTGCACAACACACCGGGTGTGTTGTTTCGTTAGCCACAGGATATTCATGGATGCGCGCGTTTGTTGTCATTGAACAGTTTGAAAGTTTCCTGGCCGTCGTCTTTTGCAACTAATTCCCGTACTATAAGTTTTGATGGCATTGGCAATCCCCAGGGAGGATGCCTTTTTGGTGGAGACTAAGTTCTTGAACGAAATTGATTCAAAACATTCTAACATCTCATCGCACTAGGAATAGTGGATCGTTTGATTGCCCTAGACAGGCGAGATAGGCAAGTGGATGTGGTAAACCGACCGGCCGTACTAAAGCCTTCCAAAGCTTTGCATATTAGGTAGGAAATAATTTGAATGGTGCGCCTCCAATCCTAAGAGGAAGAATGGAAGAACAGCTTCTTCGGTACCGAGAGAAGAAAAGAAGACACGTACATCACCGTGCAGAACATGTTTCCGCAATGGAATCCTCATTTTGTCTGGATATTTATAGAGTTTCAACAAGCTTTGCTTGATACCGGAAATAGATCCGATCTGCTGTGACAGATTCACAAGTGCTTTCCATTACGGTGGGAATAGCGTTATGGTAGGGAGCTACTTGAGTAGCAAGCGACGTTGTATCACTACTGAGGCTTCGTATCGTGTACGTGTTAGACAGCCGGGAGCACATGCAAATCAGATTGCCCCGAAGAGTTGGTTGAATTTACAGGCAATAGAGTAGAGGAGTTTTCCAGAGAATAAAAATAAACTTAGATCACTTAAAGGTCACTTTCAATCTGATACATGTCATGCTTTTCAAACTATCTCATGATATTGTTTCTCGCTCCAGGAAACTTTTTCTTTCCTAGTCAGTTCTAAGAGAATGCATGGTTTTTCAAGCTGCGTTCCTCTCAACGAGGGTTCCATCATCATTTCTTAATTACTTTTGCCCTATCTTGAAGTATGGCTAGTATTCTAGGGCGTACCTTATGGTTAAATATGAAACCCGAAAAGCCTTTGAGCTACGTATCTTCATCTGCTTTGGTGCTAGTTCAGGTATTCACCTCTGAGAACGCCCAGGGCTACAGCAACTGCTTTCGATAAGGCTTGTCTTTTCGAATAACTAACCTCCCAGCTAGGAAATCGATCTAAAAGTTGTGACTGGGAGCTGACCTAGCACCATACACGGTCAGATTTTACAGGCTTTTCTATTACTGTAAACCTACCCCTGTGGCACGGCACATTCTCCCGGATCCACTCGTGATCGTACCAACGTTGCGGATTCTCTTGCTTTTAAGCTTTACCCATTCATCGTACAAAAGCTCCCTGCCATGTGCCTACACTGCTGGAAAACAAAGGCATCTAGCAAAAACCAACAACAAAAACAAAAGGAAGCAAACAACCCATTCGGATGTATATGATCGTATAAATTGTGTTCTGATAAATGGAATTGTCTCGTTTCGGAAATAAAACGCACACAGCACCGGATCCGCACTCGAATCCCTGGATTTTTCCGGCATGTCGCACAGTTTCCGCTGTGCTGCACGTGCGTGCGTTCGTGCCAGTACGAAGCAGAAATCGTCACAGAACACAAATCACCCATTTTACCCCTCCGAACAACATAAAAACTCCCGTCGTCGCTCGGGTTCGCGCAACAAAAAGACACTGCCCTTGGCGTATATCTTTTGATTGAATGTGAACGGCAGAAACGGGAAGGCTAACTCATGCTGCTGGGCTGGGCCTTTTGTGGTTGCCCTCCAGGAGCAACCCTTTACCGTTCCGCGGTGTGGCCCAGTGGTTCGCGTGTGTCAAACTCAAAAGACAATCAGGCAGCCTCATGACGCCCCCGGGAGATGATATTTGACGGAGCATTGTGTCCGTCTGTTTCGGTTGTGCGTCCGGAAAGGAGACAGCCGGATCGGGATTCATTTTCCACCATGCGAGTTTAGTACCGGGCTCGGGTCGGTTCACCATGGGCCTTTTGAAAATGGATTTGTTAATGTAAGTGCCTCCATCTGGGCTCGTCTTTTTTTGTGCTGGTGGGCGGTGGCGAGAGACTTTCCCCCGGAGAGTGTCAAGGTAATTGAAGCAGGCTGAGTAACAACAGGCAACAAGAAACAAACAAAAAGTGTCCCAAGAAGCAACAAAAACCGTGGCCTCTGCTTTCTGGAAGGAAGGCCATCCCTTTCGACACACCACCAGCTCTCGCTCTCTCATTTTGTATCCCTCATGCCACTCTCAAAAGACCAACAATAAAACATTTCCTTTCGTACCATCATCGGAACACCCAACGTATTGTCCTGTTTTGCTCACTTTGGTGCGTTGGTGTATGTGTTTTTACACACCCTGGCCATCCTCGCTCGGTGTCATTTTGTTCGGATTCTAATTTTCACAAAAAGCAACCAAAACGCTTCATCTCATGCTCATCTCGGGCTCGGCCTTTTTGTTTGCATTCTTTTCACATTTCTCCTTTCTCTTCCCACTCTTATTCGAATGCGTATCTTGTCAAGCCTTCTTGTTCGCATCTTCATCGTCCGGGCACTGGAGCTGGAGATCTCCAAACCGGTGGAGATGAAAAGAACAAAAAGAAAAGAAATGCGAGTTGATTTTGACACAAGATAGCTGCTGCTGCTGCTTTTTGTGCCGTTTCGGTCATTACCTCGGTGCAGACACCGACCGAACCGAACGGCTCCCGGTGCCTCGCCATGGTCCACGAAAGTGGGTTTTGTTTGATGTAATGGGACTTTTGTTCAGCGCAGCGTGCAATGGTCGCGCGAAGAAGCCGGGTGAAGCGGCTGCGAAGCAAGTATACCGTCCTAATGGATGTGGCACATTTGTATTTCCAAAGCCGAATGGGCCACCTAATGCAGTGAAATTAGTACCTTTGCCCATTGTCCGAACGCATGTTTTGTTTGTGTTTGTGCTAAGCCGGTAATGGCCATTACTGTACAATGGATGGGAGCCGTACGCACGGGATCGTTTCAGATCGAGGACAAGTTCGATGTAAAATATAGTCTCGATAAAGCAACTCATAAGAAGCTTACCAGAACATGTCTTAGATCAGTAGGACAGCACAAATAACTACACGTAGAAACAGTTTATTTTCCGTAGGCTGTCGTTTTTGTTTCCCAGAAGGAAAGGATAATCGGCCAAAGGGGTTTCATTAGGCAAAGGGGCACTCCATATTCCGTGTTGGTCGGAACGCCCTCCGAACGATTTTACGGTCCATCAGGCTTGCAAGCTAATGGCAAAGGTGATGGAAAAAGTACACCTGGATGTGATGGGAAAGGATTCCCGGTACCCAGGCCGTAAGATGTTCCTTTCTTGCCGGGTTTCCTTGAGTCTTGTCTGTTAGTCCTTCCCGTTAGTTTCAGTAATTTACTGCAACAAGAAGCTTGATTCCTGGAGGTAGAAAATATCTCAAATGTGCGAACACACCGGCGTTCGTTCCATCGTCGTTCCAACCGGGTCAAACCATTTGCGGGGATGCAAAAGCTGGGCCGAAGATCAACGGTCTTACTTGCACTAATTACTCGGTGTACAGCTCGAGCGTGGTGGAATTAAGGCCGGTGTGAATTTCGCCTTAATCGAGAGTATGCTACAGTATTCCTTTTCACAAGCATAAGCATTGCACGGGGGAAATAGAAGATCCGAGCCCCGTGATTGTGGTGGTCTGCAGGAAAATATGTTACAGCATACTATCCGTTCGTGGAAACATTATTTCATCGCTTCACGCTTGATGAGATATAGCTGGCCGATCCGTGTACATTTCTGGTGCATGTCCCGCCGGGACTCGATGTTCCCGTAGCACGATGGGCTGGTTCTGAAATACGCTCAGACACGATTACAGGCTCCCGGTCGATCAATATGCAAATGATATTCAGAACGCGTTGATTGGCAACTCACCGCACACCGCATAATTCTTCGACGCATAACAGTTACCACGGCCATTTCCAACCGCACACATCCACACCCGAAGCACGTGAGCATCGATTGCGTAATGGAAAAGAAACAATGCGCCCATGGATCGTCCACGAACGCAGCACAGCAAACACCTCACGCTGCAGACAATCGAAGCAACCGATGGTGGGAAAGCGTTCCAATACTGCTCTCTTTATCACCCTCTCTCTCCCAATTTAGACTCCCGCTGCCGATCGAACCCGGTTGCATAATTAATGCCGCACCGTTCCATTTCCCCGATTACGATCGGGGTTTTTCGGGCAGGCGATAATTTGAATTTTACACCTGCTATATTTGAATTACACATTCGTTAATGCTCTTGTAAGGATATGGGTATGACCCTGCTCACATTCGCTCCTACGCTCCCCGGTTCCGTGTGTGGGTTGGGTGAAATTTAGAATTTCAATGACAGCTGTCAGATGAATCCAGTGTGATAATGCCGGGTACACTGGTTCACGCAACCAATGCAAACCGCTCAAGCGCTTCGGTGCTGAATGCGTAAAGGCGAAAGCCTAATGTCAACGTCGAGCGTCGTGCGGTGTGCTGATAATGGCACATTGAGACAACACCCGAGGTAGCCGAAGCATGTGATGGGATAAAATATTCACCACTGAATAATAACTATAATAAGAGATTAGGTAAATTTGCTGATGCGCTTCAGCATTAGGCGAACCAAGCAACCGGCGCTGCGAAGGGTTTCAGCAGACGTAGCCGCGTGTACGTTTTGCCAGTTTTGCTCTACCGTATCTTCAACCACACGCAACCGTCACCAGCCCAGTTGTCAAGTCATGTGCGAAGAAAATTGGTACTGTACGGAGACATTCTAGCTGGCCTCGCTCGTCTTCAGCTTACCAGGCACCACTGCAAGTGTACCGCCGGTATGCCCATTGTCTGCGGTAGTTCGCTTCGTAGGCTCGCAACAAATTGTTTACCATCTTGTCCCAGCAAAAGCTACCCATCCGGAAAGGCTGCAGTATTGGTATGACATTGTTGTGTACGACGACCACCCGACCACCGCAACTGCTTAACTAAGCCATCGTACCGCAAACGAGAAAATCGAACGGGTCGAATGCCACAAATGGTCCACCGGCCATGACCTTTTGCCAAGCGTGTGCAACATCTTCCCAGCATCCCCGTATCTGGAGGCGTTTTTCTGTCGATCGAAGAAGATCTCAGTGTCCCACGGCTGACGCATTGCAAGTGAACGGTATCGAACCGTTCAGATTGAGAACTCCTGTCACATTGCACGGGTTCGGCGGAAAGGCCTGCGGAAGGTTCCTTTTGACCGAGAGGGTTTGCCGATGTGCTATTGTGCTACCCCCAAACATTGAACGCAAAATATTGCCTATGGGAAGAGGGGACATTATCATAAACATAATAACCAATCCCCGGGAAACGATCTCCGTGCACAACGCCCCCCGTAGCCAACAATCGCACACTGGGAAAACGTGTCCAAAGTTCAGCTGGACAGCAATGCACGATGGGAATAAATTACCGATTAACCACCCAAAAACTCACCCGAGGAACGGTTTTCTGTTTTGTAGGGAAATTTGCCGTCCTACCGGAAATGACTGTCAGAAGAAACGAAGAGCATAGTTCATTTCCCACGGCACGTACGCGACTACGGATGGACATCGGGCGGGGAGGGAGCCACCAAACCTGCTGCCCGTTGTTTGGTTCGGGCAGCGAAATGAAAAGGGTTTCGAACGAATTTCATGAGTAAAATTTTAATTAGTCCTGATCCGGCATTTCATTTCGTTTCGATTTCAGCTCCACACGGACCACAAGCTCCATAAAGCCTCACAAAACAGCGGATCCCACCGAGCAGCCCCGGAAGTGGATAGATCCTTTACCCAGGGGGGGATGGAGCGTATAAAAAAAATCAAATCAACCTCATTGCTTGCAGCACGAAACTCGGTCGACCCGTGAGCGGCGTGAGAGCTTTAAATAAGTTTCAGTTCAAACTAGGCGGTGAGATAAGGAGAGAGACCACAGTCAAACCATTGTGCTATTTTATCCGCTGGTTTTCATGTCGTTGTTTGTGGAGTTAATGAGGCTTACGCGCGGAATTGAAGTTTGTACAGAACGCAACGCAGCCGGGTGTGCGGAATTATTTATCCTTTTTTCTGGTTAAGATTATATCACTTGCTGTTGTGGGAGCGTTCAGATGATGGAATGACAACGTTTCAAGCAGATAACCAATAAATAAAGCTCACTAAGCTGTGGTGTAATGTCGCAAGTAGCTTATAGTTTCCCCAACGCGGAAATGCATGTTGACGACTTCAAGCTTCTGACGCTGAGTGTACGTAAGTAGGTGTCGTTTGTTTTGTTGATGATCGTTATTTAGAATACGTCGGATTAATATTGTTTCATTTTGAAATGATTTCTTGCAATGATGTTTTTTTTTCGTCGTTAGTTGTTTCCTCCATTTATCCTTCGGGTTGCTGCCATACCACACTTCACTGTCGCCCTCTTTGGTGCTAGCAATAAGGGACGATGCTCTTTTTTGTGTCATTTGTCGCATATAAAACCATCTTTCGGTCATCAATTGCCTGCTACAGCGGAACGCACAGGCACAAGGAACACCAGGGAGTGGTGACAAAAAAAAAAGCTGAGCCTTACGGTCGACAGACGTCGACAAATTGGTCATGAAATAAGACATCCACCGAAAACCAGTGCCTCAAAACCAATGGTACCGCTCGAGCAATGAAAAACGAGCGTTTGTTGGTTGGAAAGATGTCAGCAAATTAGCTCGAGTGTATGTTCGGTTTAGCTATTTCTGCAACGATGTTGATCTATTGCAACGATCATTGGAGCTCATTTTTATCCATTCTTACCTCGCTTCGCGTCAGGAAACTTTTCAATAGACCCAATACACGACTACTCACACACCTGGTGAACAGAAAGGAAGCTTCCTGATACAAAAACACACACACATAAACATCGAAACGAAACTCTCGCCGTGGTGTTCATCCTTTGCTGGCGTATCCTTTGCGCCAGGGATGGGTCCTCCGTTGGAAGCGACGCATTTCACATCTCGAAAACGAACAACCACCCATTCATCATGCGAGAAAAGTTATGCTTTTTATTTCGCCTGTATATTTCTTCACTTGCTGCCTCTGGCCTTCTTGTCTCTTACAGGCTACTTCCCGTTTCACCGAATCCTAACTTCCAGGCAATACGTGGAGCTTGGAAAAAATAAATCGGCAGAAGGGTGGACGGCTGTAGACGGGTGTCGGTGGAAGAAGTTTTTCGGAAGCTAGCAATTGCGCCATTTTTCGCCTCTTGTTATTTTCGCGTGGGAAAGAACGGAAAGAACTGACTGAATGAAGGAAAGAAAAAAAAAACAACGAATCTCATAATAAAGAATCGAGATGGAATTCTGTCATTTCCGTTAGGTTTCATTTTGAGGGTTGCGTTTCTTTTTTCGTTTGCTCTCCTTCACTGTACAGGACTTTTCAGTGATTGATATTTAAGCTACTAGCCCGAAAATTCAGTACCGAGCGTGGCAGCACTAAAACCTCGGCCAGGAATGATGAGTGGAGCAAAACGGGTTTGCAACGGAAGGATGCTGCCATAAAGAATAGTTTGCCTGGCCAAACTTCTGTGTCTGTTTGGCTGCCCGTTTCGACTCCGTGGCGCGAGGGACAAAAAGCTTACAGACGGACGAAACTCGGCCCTCTACCCCCCCGGGGGAAATAAATGTCGACCGAAAGGCGGCTCGACCGTTTGTGTTTCGGCGGGTGCAGATATTCGCTGCAGATAGTTAAATTTTGGTCTGGGTTGAGCGTTTTTTCTTTACTCTCATTTTGATTTCTTGCTACAGTGGAAAGGAAATAAAATGAGCAACAAACGAGAGGACACAAGATGGAGACGGTAAAAGGGTTGCCGGGGAGGTTCATTTCATCGTACGACTCGTGCAGTCGTACACAGTGGGGCACGGCCTGTTTATGGCTGATCGATAAAATATTCATAACCCGTAGGATGGCTGACTGCTTAAAAAGCAGTTTCCATTTCCCTTTTTGCATTGTCCACCGCTCGGAATGCTTTTGCGCATTTAATTTTTGCACTCTTCAAAGCGTAAACTTGAGACAGTGGGGCCGGGCTTTCGAAATAAGGCGGAAACAGCAACGATTTCCCTCGGACCAACCGTCAGCGGCGTGACCGTTTTCCCAGAGTTTTATTTTCGAACCAGCAACGTGAACCTTCGAGTAATTATTTTTATCAACTTTACCAGCTCAGAGCAGTGTCACAGCGGACCATGCTTTGCTGTGTCCGTGTTTTCACCATCGTTGTCCGATGGCAGGTCGGTTGGTTGGTTATTTTTTGTTCGTAATTTTTACTCATTTCTGAGGAACGTGTTAAAAGACGAATGGATTCAATTACACTTTCACAACACACACACACCCTCGAAACGGGTCCTTTTCCAATTTCGATTCCAATTTGCTGACCCTGAGTGCTGGGGAGGTTGAGCGTCACGTAAAGCGCTCCCAGTTTCTGCAACTTTTTGACAATTAGCCGCCCCGAGTAAGAGGAAAAGGTAGCACCCGCATCAAATAACGGGGAAAAAGTTAATTTAAAAACGCTCCCAGCGACAACTGCTGTATTGGCAGTTGGATTGCGATGGTGCGAGGATGGGCTGTGCTGTGACGCAGCATTACGTTACTACTTCGGACGGTACACCTCATCAAATGACGCAGTGAGGCTTTGTTGTTTTTTGGGAGGATGATTTTAATCATATTTTAAACCGACTTCCCGGTACTTTTCTCTTTACCAATTCTTTGTTTTTAATTTCTTGCAATCGGATAAAAAACTCATTGACTTTAATCACTCGTGATGTGATTCCTGTCTGAGGTACAATCATAATCACAGCTCTTACGATGAAGTCAAGCACATTTATGTCTAATCGAATCGATAGAGCCGCCTCTCTGGAAGTTCCAGTTAACAACATTTCAATCCAGTAATGCATTACAAATGAAGTAGATTATGCGCAGCTTAATGAACGCATTCAATCAAACACTATATAGATGTAAATATATTTATCAATTTCCAATTAGTTCTGTCAGCATCATATTATCCCGTCGGCCATCCCTTCGTACGGTGACAAACTATAATGTAATGAAAATTTATTCTCTCATTTGTCATCCCCATCAAGAGGGCTGGTGTGTAAATCATCCTTGGGGTAGGTTCCACACACACACACACACACACACACACACACACACAGACACAAAGGAAGAACCTCCCGAAGTTCATGCCGTGTCGGAACGGTAAAAGGGCTAGCCTATTTTTTGATTAATAAATTCATTTCCTTCGTTCGCCGTTCGGGAGGCACCCGTCGGCAAGACTAGCAAAATTGTTTGCCATTTTGAAGATGATCTGTCCGTAGGGTGCCCGTCGGATGAAAGCCAAATCAGCGGGAAACATAACCGACAGCGCTCAACCAACAGAAGGGATCGTACCAGTCGAATGTCGCGGACGACGAGCCCTTAAGTCGCTGTCAGTGCCCATTCCCAACGGGTGGGATACCTATCCGGAGCTGGAATGATTCATGATGCAAAGGGCGTAGTAGGAGTCGTTCGTTTTTCCACACCATCAATTCCTGTTGTACTAGCAGGCGAGTCCTATTGTTTTGTCTATTGTTGTTAGCAGCTAGAAAAGTGTGCAAATGTGTGTGTGCGTGTTTATGCTTTTGCTCGAGTCTATCCCTTTTCCCGAGATTACCCACGACTAACTAAACACTCAACCCGGTAAGGATTTAGTGAGTCGACAGACGATTCTTCCCAACGGTTCTTTTCTCCCCGGATTCCCGAGGATTCGACAGTACCAGAAATGGTACAACTCAAACGCACCCGCACGTCGAGCTTGTGGAGAGCAGATCTCTGAAGCGGATTGTACCGAGCGAAGGTCGGAAATTTATGATAGGATTACATCCCGGCAAGATAATGTCTGTAAGCACCTGGATAATTTTTATAAATCGCCATCGATCCATTGCGGCGGGCCCTGGGAAAGGGGCCATTCGGTGTGCGAGGTGAGTGGTTTCGGGTAAGGGGTTTCGGCCACCTCCTGTTTGTAGGTGTGTGTGTTTGAGTGCGTTCTGCTCTCGGTAGGCTTTTTGGCTTTGGACGGGTGTGGCCAGTGCTCCACCAAACAAGAGGCTTGATTGCGGTCGAACATGAATCACGTTAATGGCGGTTTTGGGATGTTTTAACTGCTTAAACTAGTGTTTGGCAGAACCCGGTGCACAAAACCGGTGGCAAAAGGTTTGTAAGCTCGCAATGCTCTGGCTTAAAACACGAGAGCCCCTGCTCCCTTGTTGCTATCACTCACTCACGGGGTCGGTCGGAGGGAAACCCGTGATGGGGTTTAGAAACAGAGAAAGGCGAGATGGAGTACGAGTCACAACACACAAAGCTTACGCATTGCCGACGAATGCCGAAGGTTTTACTTGGAAGATAAACTTGAAGATTAAGGATTAGGGAGAGCGACTTTTGTTTTGCTTTTGTTACGCCATCCCCGAAAACACAGCAACAAAAAAGGTGCTGGAAAAATAGAAAAACTTTTCCCATCGATACACGGGCACAGGAGCGCGAGAGATCTGAGCACTGGCGCTCGTTTTCACTTCCAGGCACGTTTTGGGCTAGTGTTTTATGGCGCTTTTGTAGTGGGAGCTGCTCAACAACGCCATCACCACGCTGCAAAGCTTCGTGACAGCGATTAGCAAAGTTTACGAGTAGAGTAGCCAAACGTGGCCAAAGTTATCACAATCCCCGTGGTTGCAGTCCGGCAGTTAGTCATATTTCGACACCGTGCTACGACAAAACGATTTGTTGGCCGAGCGCCACCGAAATTAGCTAGCTGCTAGCACACTTCACCGCCTGCTTCCATCCTCTTCGGCTTCTATCGCAGGTGTGCGTAGCGGCTAATGGTGGGTCATGCTGGTAAACATCTATCTTAGCTTTTCCCGTGGGGAGATGAAAACATTTGTCATATATTTCGCGGGCGCTTCTTCGCCGGGAGTTCGCACGGTCCACGTCCCGGCCCAGTCTCATGTCATATTTACCGAGATCGTAACGAATGGCTAACTTTCACCGCAAGTACACCTCCACACCACCGTGTGGCAATGGCTACGGTAAAATGGATTCCGAGCGCCAGGTCACTATCGCTTTACACACACAAACACACGCAAACATGCACACACGCACAAAGAAAAAGTTTTTCCCATGGTACTCGCGAAAGCGAGTGATTTGAACCGTACCGTTGGCAAGTGCTTCATTGCATGTTAATGAAATGTACGCCCTACGCACCGGTGCGCAATGATGAGGTATTTAGCATGGGCTTGTGTTTACACTCCCGGACCTGCGTAGGGTGACCTTTGGACCGGGTTGGAAGTGGGCCTCTGGTGGAACCGTGTTGTGCTTGTGCGGTGAGCAGTAACGTGATATAGAACATTCTCCGGGCGTTACTTCCTCTTGCGGTGACAATCCTTAACTCGAACGTGCCATGTGCTCAAGAACGACATTCATCTTCAAAGTGTGTGTGTGTGTGTACACACGAGTGTCTTCTTGGTTAAATTGTCAAGTCAAGGTTAGCAAAAGGTGTACATTTTACATGGGCTGCTGATTACGAGCTAACATGGTCATGGGGTGTGGTACGCACTTAAATAATATCAAGCGCCCAACGCAAACACCGAAGGAATGTGCACACGCATATAGCACCGGGTGCCGGAGAACCTGGTTCGCGTCATGTGCCAACTCGAGAAATGTCTGCTAGGTGCGTGTTCTGCTCGGCAGAAAGAACGCCGGATGCAATTTTGACATCACACGATTTTCAAAAACATTGACGTCCTTGTTTTTGCCGAGTCGAGAAGCTGACACACGAGTCAGTTGCGGAACAAAATTCATTCCGCCGCACAAACAAGCATCAACCGTTTGGGTCTCATTTTCACACGCTGTGAACACATTTGTCACGAGTACGTGCTTCACACAGTCATGCATATAAATGACGGAGCGTTCTCGCTTATGAAATGTCGCCGTGGTTCGCCCTCGGTGTGTGCACGTTTCTTTCTTTGCAGTCCAGGAGCATAAAACAGGCTACTTCTTAAGCCCGACTGGAACTTTAACAGTGTGTTAGTGAAGAAAGAGGTCCCAGGTCTCCTCGAAATACCTCAGTCACATGGGTACAAACGCAAACTGACGATTGTTATAAATTTGACGCTTATTTTTCTGTTTTTTTTTTATTTCGATCGCCCAGCTCAAAAACGCTCGATCATAAGTTCGCTACACGGCAGCGACGGAAACAAGCCACATCTTTCGGCAAACCGAGCACGGCCGAAAGTCACGCCGGTTTTGCAAAGCGTTCGTGCGAAAGATTGGCATTTTTGTCGGTGTTTGCCTTGGCGCGGATGCGTTGCTTAACCTCAATCCCTTAGCTTTGGCGAACCGGCCGACTGGTCTTCTAATCAGCGTCGGTGGTTGGTTTCTAATGCGATAAATGTAGAACCTTTTGGAAATGTTTGCACCACCAGCACCGGCATTCTACGATCGATATTTGTTCACCGGTTCCTACAAAATACCGACTTTCTTGAAGGGACTTCAAGTTTCGATAGACTCAAACGTTGGAGCTCGATGGAACAGGGTTGGAACTTAATTTGAAATACAGAGAATAAATGAGGCGCACATTGAATATTCGCCCAAGACAGGCCTTATGGGTTTTGTAAACAGGGAGATTTTGTATTCCACGGTTGATGGAACATGGAAAACGACAAGGCCCGTTCAATGGATTGTGTGAGCGTGTGAAAGTACATTTAAATTCATGGGCTAAATAGCAATCGTCTGTCTGTTGTCTTGTGTAATTGAAGAAAATACACTAGAAAAGGCCTTGAAGGTGGTGAAGTGGAGCTTAATGGTAAAACAACATTCGATCACTTGATCGTTTGATTAAAGAAACACATCTAATGGTAGTCTCGTTTGTAGTCTAATGCAAATGATTCAGGATTTGGAGAGTAAATCAAAAGTGAATCGCAATAGACGAATGCAGATTATTCATTATGTCAAAAATTATGAGTTGGGAAAAGATTTAGAAGATTATTTTGCTGTTTGATGCATTAAATAATTAGAATAGATTACTTTTCAATTCATCACATTTTCATCGGGTTTCAGATCTCAACCGTTTAATTTTAAAATTATTGCTGTAGCAATGTTTTGAAAAATAAAACAATTGCTTGCTCACTACAGCTGGAGTGACGTACATTTCTTGCAACTAGTATGCAATGTGAGTAATTAAGAACAATTTAATATTTTAATCAAGAAATAAAAGACACAAATGGGATGTTGTTTTCATTAGATCGTTAAATATATTTTTTAATCATCAGACCTTTGCAACCATATATTTAATGAAGTACTGGGCGCCTCCATCGAAGCTTCAAGTACTTGCATCGAATCGTCAAGTACTAGGCGCCTCCATCCAAATGATTTTGCATGTTTTTTTTTTAATATCGTTAGAGGAAGTTCATCTTAATGATTTTCGAATTCAACATTCATTATATATCTATTTGTGGACATATAGCAAGAAAAAGGCTTTGGCCTAGAGCTTCCAAACCTTTAAACCTAACGAAATCAAGGCCCATTAAACCGCATGGTTAGAAATTACGCCATGGTTACCAAGTATTCATAATCATTTTGCATTAAATTACTCCAGTTCAAGGGTATGTATTTCGTCCTTGAGAATTTGCTACATTTTTTTTGTTTCTTTGTTTTATCAACAATTCAGCACTGAGATTCCAATTTACTTTAAGAATCTATTTTATTCCATTTTTGTGTGAATTTTTGAGTGTTATGATGGTTCAAATGATTTAAAGAAACAACTGTATTTTTTCACAAAAACATGTTTTCCAACCTTAACCTCATATTTTTTTCTGACTCAATTTATTTTTTTCCTTAAAGCAACATGCTCGATTAACGATCAATCCCCGCTCGGTACAAAGCGCGAATACTGAAGCTATATTTCATCTAGAAATTGTACACCTCATATTGTCTGCGCGAAGCAATTCTACGACACAATTTCTTCCACTCGCATATCACTCAACCCGCACAGCATGATGAGGAATGGAATAAAAACTTTTTCAACCTTGGCACGTCATCACCATGAGCAACAGGGCCAGCAGGCAGTCAGCTCGAAGTAAATCAGCGACCATCGACAGTGTCGTCAAACGGTACACGGGCGACCTGGTTCGGTGTCCTGTGAGAAATGTGAAGAATTCAATTTACAATCATTTTTTCTCGATCGAAACGAAGACTTTATTGGGTGGGCGCACGTGCGCCATCACCAACCTGATCCATCTTCATCGTATCGCAATACCGTACACGTGACAGCTATCCTGCCACCATTTCCCCTCGCAACGAAAAATGGGTGCGGGTGGAACACTGCTGTCACTGTTCATTGAGCATTACCGTTGGCCAGACCACGGGACCACCCGGAGTCGGTACACTTTCGTTATTATGCATGAACAGGGAATTTGTGGACGCGGTGGAATCCTCCGGCTGGAGATTGGAAACTTCGAGCGAATGTGACCGTTCAGCGTTGTCAGTGGCAAGCGGCATCGGCAAGTGGTCGTTTGTGAGGATAAGTGATTTCGGAAACTGTTGTTGGTACTGAGAGATTGTCTGTCTTTCCGTGTGTATGTGCGTACATCAACTTTATTGGAGGATGGTCACCTTGCAAGACAACAGCCATGTTCTATCTTTCTCGGTCGATTGCGTGAGCGCATTCTTCTTGTTCCATGTAACCTCATTCGGGGTGTGGCATGATACATTTACCCGAAAATCTCATTCCAACATTAGCACATCGTAAGCAGAAGCATCAATTGTTATTTAAAATGAATGCAGACCCGGGCTGCGTTGTGCATCCGTTATGGGATGTTCCGGAGAACATGGTCTGCCGCCCAGAGCCCGAACTCTAGCATGCATTATTCATATTTCTACGCATTGCGCCGGTTGTTGGGCCGGTATTTTCGTGGTAAAACATAGCGTCGAGTAACCGGAGCCGGAAAAAAAATCGGCTACCAATGGTGGTGAACTTATTGCTATCTCATCCCCAAAAGGACTGCCGGAATATACCCGGTGCAGACATGCAACAATCGTATTTTTATGAAATCTTTTTTCGCTCCCTCCGGTGTTCTAGGCACTGTCCCGCGCGAAGTAGTTCTGTGTTGCCGTTAATGGCTTGGTGGTTTTGTGCCCGGTTATCGTATCAGGATAACTTCAAGTTACACTGACGGCGAAAGCATCCCAAAACTGCCAGCAGCAAGCGGTACAAAACGCAAATATTTATGTTCACTTGCTGGTTGCGACCGGTTCGAGCTGCTCTAGCTCGGCGCATACGGTGTAAAAAGATCCGTAGCCACTCGGCACACAATTGCCAACACACGCTTTGCTAACAGTGGTAGTGGACTAATACTGCTGAAGCGTTGAGGCTGGGTTTTTTGGCGCGTGAGACTTCCAAACGATGGTCCTTGGCAAGCGAGCACAGAGAGACCAGCACAAGTGGTGATGGGATTTGAATATGGCTAGCAATCTTTCTTTCTCACGGCAACAGCAAAACCGCACGGTGCAGCAAGTGCAGCCACTGGAGAACTGTTCACAAAACCATAACTGTTGACATGATTATGCAGAAACACCAGACCAGCGGGACCTTGTACGGTGGGAGACCTTGTTGCAGATCGAACCTGCAAGCTGGGTGTGTCTGGCCTGGGTATGCTTAAAACACTGACTGCAGCAGTTGCACTTTCACATCACGCTACTGGATACAGTTTAAGGGGTACAACAAACTAGCAAGAGAAAGTTGGGCTGGCTTCCACTCACAATGTGTTCTCTGGTAGAAGAAAAAGTGAAATAAATATTTCATTAGACACAACCCACGGCATCGGCATTATCTGTGCAAAGCTCTCGCTCTTTTTTTTCGGAGGCTACAAGCGTGCCTGAGTCAACTTCCCACCAACTAACTAACACACTTAGCTGGATGGAAACCGCTACACATCAGGCGTTACCACAAGCGGTAGCTTTGCCATCGGTGCGAAGGTTAGACGCAACCTTGTCCCGAACCCCAATGTAAAAGTTGGTTAGTGTGAAAACGATGCTCGTACACACTGTTCGATGTGTAGCTTAGAACAAGCCATGGGGATCCATGGATATCGATGGAATGTTTAGTCCACATCCCGTCAGGGCATCTGTTTCGATGATCGAAACGGTGACATGGCCTCACCAAACCGTGCATAGTTGAAACAGTTGACAAGCTCCACGATACGCATGGAAAGCTTTGTGATGACTAGATTAAAAGGTTGTTTAGGTGAAATAGGTCATAAATCTGGTGGATAGAGAGCTGTGATACCATTATCTTTTTAATACGTGTTTGCCAACTTTCCGGGCAAGGTGTGGATAAGTGGCCCGGAGCTCTCGAACATGTGAGATGATTGATAATTTCAAACATGTTCATTTTTCTTGTTGGTGCGAAAATTAACTTCTCCTGCTTGCAGCTGCACTTAGCTGCTGCTAGACAAGTAGAATTTATTTGCGGTCGACTGTCCATACTTCCTCGGTACCGCGTGGACCTTGTCAGATGCTCGCCCGCTTTGCCTTATCGCAACCTAAGCAGCACCGTATTTGTACCACCTAGACGAGATGCTAAACCACATCAACTTTTCACCAAATAGCTCTATCCTTGGCTTCATCTATTTGCCAGTGGGTGTACCGGACCAACCGGTATCACGTCGCAACTCCTTACCTCTCACCCCGTTCCGGATGAGCACCAACTTCGGTGGTTGGATTAGGAGCGTCATAAGTCATGATTTTTAGAAACCCCAAATTTCACACCGCTCCCAAGCACTGCATCAGCACACCTAATGACCGTATGCCGTCCGATGACCAACTTTTACCGGTCAACCGTCACCATGTGTGCCTGCAACGGACGCTCGTGCATGACACTAATTGTGTTACGTTAGTTGGTATGAAATATGTTCCTGCCATTTCCACAGCGCTCGACCGAGGCCACAACTAGAGGTTGAGCAACGGAGTCAACTGGGCGCTTCCGTTGCACCATCTCAGTTTTTTTTTGGTAGTTGAGAAAAACGATTTAAAATCACATGAATCAAATTGTAATGTGAAAACGATTCAAATCGGATGCAATGCTGTGTACGGCTGTTGTCGTCTTGCCCATTTTTGCCTTGAAGCACCGTTGCCTTCTTGTTGCATCAGCTCAATCCCAAATTCCGTTCATCGTGCTTACCTGAAACGAGAAAAAAAGAAATTCATCAAATTGCAATCGTAGTATCAGCTCGCATCCTGTACACGAACGCTCCGCAAAAGCGGATGCGAACAATCAGTGCCCATCGCACGTTGGACACTTGATTAGCATTAGCAAATCGATAATGAACGGAACTCCCGACGCCTTTTAGGATGCAATCATTTCCGACTTGCCATCACCGCCACAACCAAAACACACCCTGCATCAGCAGTCGAACCAGCTAGAGTCGCCCGTACCGAGCGTGCGGCCACTGGTCCATCTTAGCATCCACTTATCGTCGGGTGTCCGGCGTTTGCTTCGGTTCCGACGGTACCAGCGAGCAATTGGATTTTTCATCCCGGAAAATTGTTTCATCTGAAGGACGAAAAACCTTGATTTTCGTCCCAAGAATCGAATTAGTTCGGTTTGGCGCAAAAAACGACACAAGAGCAAACCCCCGAAAGCACCGGAAATGCTGATTGCTGCTGTGTTGCACTCAGGGAAACTGGGCTCTCGTTTAGTTGTCCTTCGCTGCCGACCGGTAAATAGAAGTAAGAGAAACAAGCGCTGACCGTGAAAGGAAGCAAAAACGACCTCCGCCATCGGTTTCTAAATTCGAAGCCGAAAAACTCGATTAAAAGATAGCTTTTCCCAGGGTTGGATTCATGCAAAATCGGCCTAACAAATCATGAAATGGTTATGGGCCCAGACAGAGATGAAGTTCTACGAGTGCGTCTTGGTGAGACAGCAGAAGAAAAAAAAAACAACAACCACTGCTAACGAATCGTCCTTGTCCGGGGTTTGGGCGAAGAATGAAAAGCCATAATTACGTTGTACCACATAAGACAAATGTCTCTCTTGAAGGAAGCTTCACAGATTTTTTTTTTGCTCTTCACTGTCCCACTCAACCAAACTTCACACAAAGCTCTTTCCCGGGGTTGAGTTGGTTGAGCAACGAGAACTTTTTAATTTGATTTCTATATTTCCTGTGTCACTCAGCCGTGCGAGAGGATATGGTGGTGGTTTTGGCGACTCGGTGATCAGAACCATTTAGAGTGGTTGCACGGAACTGCCTTTCGGTGCCAAATTGATCTACACAGGCGAAAGGGGGCGAACCAAGTGATGACTAGTTTTCCGGTTTGTTTCTTGCACAAAAGCTTAGCCCTGCCCGTTACCTAATCTGTTGAAAAATGGATTGGTTGGAAGTGTTCGGAAGTTCGGTCCAACGTCCAACGAGCGCCAATCATTTCGCAGACGATTATCACTAATCCACCTCGAACGAGCGAGGATCCGCTTATCACGGTTTTGGTTTGGTTAGGATTTTCACTCATGCCTTGCAAGGCTTTTCAACTCGTTCCCTTTTTCTTCCGGACTCCGGAGCAGAACAGTGCGTCCCCGGCCAGACGCACGTCTGGCAATAAAGCTTCGTCAGCCGATCACTCAGGCACTGACGGCGCCCGAAAGCTTTAAAACCGTTGTTCCGGCGCAATAACATCCCAATAAACCACTAACCTCCTGTCAGCATTGTGTTTGTGTGTGTAGGTGTGTGTGCGTTTCGGTTCACCGGTGGAGTAAAATCGGGAAAATTAAATTAATGATCCTTCCGGCAATGGAATTTCGGCTTCACAATTTGCCCGAAACGGCCCGATTGCCCGATAGCGATGGTGTTTCGGTTGGAGCAGGGCTAAAAGTAGAAATCCCTACGTGACTGAAGTAGCTCGACCTCGAGCCAAAGAAAGCGTGGCCCTCGATGGCTTGCGTTCGCTTCCGTTGCGTTCCGTTGTCAATGCCAGTGGCGCGTGGTGATTGGAACAGGCATCCCAGGCAACCCCCGCCAGAAAGCGGGTTGAGTGACGGATACAATCACTTGCCGTGGCTTTTAAGTGGAAGCCGTTTTTCAACCACGTGACTACCGGGTGACAACGATGACGCTGATGTTCGAGTGACTGAAAGGCGCTTTCGATCCCAACGCTCCCCTCCCCTAATACGGATGCTTCTTAGCCTGCCCGAGCCCGAATGAACTTAAACTTGGAACGATGAAGGATGGGACGCTTGTGTGCCGGTTTGGTAAGGTGTGAAAGAAGACGGCCCGTGTACTGTTGATGACGGGTTGAGTGCGAGAACGTGTACAAGGAACACATTGCTCATTAGATGCCTGCATACAAAATCAACCCGTGGCAAACATCAAACTTTGTTCGCTTTCTTCATGGTGAGTTCTCTTCTTCTGCTCTCTCTCTCCCTCTCTCTAAACCTAAACCCCTAAACCTATCCACAATTCCATAAAGTCATTAGCCAGGAAGAAAGATCAGCCTCCTCCATCCACGATGTGGTGGCATTGGTGTGGAGATTACCTTGGCTTTCCCGAACGCCACTCCACCGAACGTCACGACCTGGCTGGTTGGCATAAGGGCACGGGCACCTTTTCGACGAGGTGTAAGACATTGCTTTGTACGACCTGCGCACATCATGTGCCAGTGAATAGGGCTTAGATCGCAAATCCGACATAATGCCATCAGACAACATGCGGTTTGGAGATTCAATTTCGCGGAAGCTGATTACCGTATACGCTCGCTCCGATGTGTCATCTGTGTGCGAAATGGTTCCAAACCCCCTCTGGAACACAGATAAAAAAAACACGGGAACAACACGGGATGTCGTAAACAATATTTTATTGTTTCACTGAAACGATCACACGTCAACCTAAGGGGGAGGGTTGGAGGCCATGTGTCTCAAGGCGAAAAATTGTCCTGTCAGCAAGGCTTTTCAAAATGGAGGGGACCGCATCCGCGATACGGTATCGCTGTCTTCCGCCGTACCCGAAGGTAACCGGAAGATGATGAGATCTAAAGTCAATTCGATGGAAAGATAAAATTATGAGATGCGCCATCATGCGACCCATGAGCTGTTTTGTTTATTGCGGTACGATACGGTGCGGTTTTTTGTACATGTAATGGTTGTACGCATCCTTTAAAGAGATATTTTGCATGCCAGCATCAAGGGCGATATGCTTGTGGATGGGTGAAAGTATCGAAAGATATTTGCGTTATGATAAAGGGATAAGTTGAAAGCAGCGAATGAAGCGAAACCGTGCTCGTGACATCTAGCTTCAATCAAGTGTGTTTAATCCGAAAGTAGGCCAAGATAGCTCGCATTGAGACAAGACGCGCCCCATACAGCGATGAACTTCGTGCTTTCGCTCCACGCCCATCTGGCAAAGCTTCTTATCGGAGGTTTCGTTTCGTCCTTTCGACAACGAAAAAACTGTCAGCGTAATGATGAAGTGACATCAAGAAAAACCATCCTCTTCAAGGTTGTTTTTTGTAGCTTTTCAAGCACGTACCATTCTGTTGGAAGGCATCGTCGGCACGGAGAAGCACGTATCGCCAGCGAAACCTACGCAACGCGGTACAGTGTTACCAATCGACAAGTGACAACATCGATAAGCGTGACTTTTACCAATCACAACAGCAATCAACAGCACCATCCACCAGCACTCCCGATTGCCGTGGTGATGAACTTTTTCTACGCTCACTTCTAGATACACTCTGTAATGCTGGAAAGTTCCACCTCCATCTTATCACGCTTCAAGGTTTTAACAGCCAGCGAGGAGGCTCGGGAACGACTGCACTGTAATCTTAATGAAACGATCGAGATGATAAATTCTCCCCAATTCTTTGCAGGTGCCAGTGGAAGCCCCGAACAACAAGACATTGATCTGCACTGGGATTTGGAGCGCTACGTACGTAAAAGCCCGAAGACGGCCGGATTTCACGCCCGGTGAACTGATAGCTTCATCAATCCCGACACTCCAAAGAGGCGGTGTGTCAATGGACGGATACGGATCAAAAATGAAAAGAATTGCCACCGTAGCCGACGGCGAATGGCCCTACGGGTTGTTGTCGCCAAGTTGTCAACTTGTTTTGCGGCCGGCCCGGAACATGTTTACCAGTTGGAAACGATGACAAATCGCTGCTGGCGCATTGAATGGAACGTTGAGTACTGAGAGCCTGGAGCTTGTTGAGGCATGTCAAAAAACCTTTCCATATCACACACACACACACAGATACACAATACGTAGCACACCAGCACACAAAAGCGACCATACGCTCGCATCGAATCAATTGAGCACATGGTGGAAATAAAGACTCATCGCGAGCAGCTGGGACGCAGATGAGCCCGCTCTATTTGATAAGGATTACCGATGACAAACTGAGTTTCAATGAGCGAAGAAGGGGCAAACGTTTCCCTTCTCCTGAGGCCTCTCTGCCTCATCAAATCGATGTTTGACAGTGGCCGCATTATTTGCGGTGGGGAAAAGTCTACACGGATGTTTACACTTATGCCGCACTCGGAATGGAGTGTGATGCTTGCTGGAAATTAAACTGTCACCAGCAACGGGGAAGTGTTAAGCTGCTGCTGGTGCACTGCTTATTATTGGTGAGCTTATTGCATCAACAAGAATTAACTCAAGTATCCTGCAGGTAGGTATTCAACTTAAATACATGAAGTGGTGTGCTGATGTTGAGTATATGGAATAGTTACTGCAATAAGATCGTGTTTAATTTTCCAAGTGAAACAATTTAAAAACAAACCAAAAAACCATTAATTCTTTGAAATTGAGTTCGTATTTCATAAGTTTAATTAGAGTTTTATACAGAGCATATTCTAATCTCTTGGAATATGAAGTAAAACACACAATTCAAATAAATTGATGGGTTATATTGGTTCGGGCAGATACAATGACATGTTGATGACATGACTGCTAAACCTGAGCCTGATTGCATTAAAATAATATTTTGATATAAATATAAATGGGGATTTAGTTGTCATTATACAAGCCGAGGTGCTGCTCTTTATACGGCCGGACCGGGGATAAAATCTCATCCAGACCGCTTCCCCGTACGTAGGGCTGACAACTTTACTACGGTTGAAATCAAGTCACAGAAAGAAGAATAAGAAGGAGGAATGTAGGGATCGAGAGTGAGGTTAAAAGAAAAAGATGAAGAACGTATGGGACGATTATGAGAATTATGAACTCGTGGGGAGAGAAGCTCAGCAAAGGAACGCAAAACGAAACGAAAGAGAGGGCATGAAATGTAACCAGACGAAGAGCGTAAACGAAACAGAACAGAACGAAACGAACGAAACAGGAAGAGCACAAGAAAAATGAAACAGGACGATGACGATGAAAAAGGATGAAGGAAAAGCGACCGCAGCATGCGGTCAGTCTTGTGGTTGATTGCGACGAGAGCGGATGCGATATCGTACGGACGTAATTGTATAAACAATCAAATAAAAAAAAAGTTGTACAATTGTAAAGCGAATACGAAGGTGGAAGTTGGAAAGTTCTAGAAATGTGCGATGATCACGACAAGGAAGAGAAGAAGAAGAAGAAAAAGGAGATGAAGAAGAAGAAGAGGAAGAGAAAAGAAGACACTCGGAACAGTATAATCTAGCAAAGCAAATGGATGACACTGAAAGCTTCGTCATGGAAACACACATGGCAGAGTGTTGAGCTACAAGCTGGTGAACAAATAAACTTTAAGAATGGCCTTAGGATGCTTCATAAGGTTTTTAAAAGAAAATAAAGCATTCCATTGTCTAGTTTAAGTTTTCAAGAAACGGGTCTTAAACCGAGTCACGTAGGGAAAAACATCCCAAAAGTAAAGAATGTGTACCACGTCCGGGATTCTTTTTTAAAAGCTGACGTTATTCTTATCATTGACGAATTTAAAGCACTACCATTGAATGACATTTAAATTACCCAAAAAATATGTTTACTGTTGAAAAATTCCTCAGCACACCGTACCCAACAGCAGCAAATAATCTAATAAAGCAAGCACAGTGAAAACATCGATCGTGATAAGACGGTTGTGTGCCTGAACATCATTCCCAAGCATGTGCACGTTCTTTATCTTCCTGGCGGCAAACACTCGCCACTGTTTTGCGTAGGAATATTTTAGTCACGCTCAAAAACACTCTCCCTGGCCCTACTGAGCACCGTGCCCATCGTTTCCCTGAGTCGTACCGGGTTCAGTCCCACCGTACCGTACTCGCTTGATTATGACACAGGCCCGATGGCAGGCGTTGATTTATATTCGTCACGCGACACGATGGCAGTGTACTCCCGCCGGCCAGTGTTTTCTTTCCCCTTTACGGAGGATGCTAAACAACAACAAAAAACAAGCTCCCCAATCCAATGAATGGGTAAAGTTTGAAGCAGCCCGTACAATGCACACCAAATCTGTTATTCACGGTCAGTTTGCAGATAGGGAAAATCACAAGCGACAGTTTCCGATCCATAAATTTAATCCTTCTTGTGGCGTGTCCCATTTCCACCAGCACGCCTCGCACGCCTCGGTTCGGTCAGTAATGGATGGAAATCTCGGCACGCAGCTTCTTAAAAGCTGACCAGTCTTAACCCATTGCCTGGGAGCACTTCCAACCGGGAGATGCGTCGCGTGAAAGGAAGGCTATACGCTTCTAATGGATAGCCATTCTGAATGCAACGGGATGAATTATTTCTTGCACAAACATAGAGTAAAAGAAGAGGAGAAAAACACACACACACATGCAAGATGCCTCCTCCAATATCTTCAACCGGCTTATGCACGCAATTACTTCGAGCGCGTTCCGGATGGGCGGTCGACAGCTCGCAGGGCGGACGTGTTCACAAAAGCTTCGGTTCGCTTTGGATCCGATCCTTACAACGGAGCTAATCCGGCAAGCTGGATGCCACTGCCTATCTCTCGATACCGACACCACCGTGAAAGATGCGCAGCATACCGACAGCAAGGAAAACGAAACGATCATGGGTAAATGCTTTTGCTTCGTCGCTGATGCACTATCATGCATCTTTGCCTGTCTGTCATGCTGCGCCATAACCGTCCTCTACTGCTAACTTCCCACAACTAGCCTAGTCCTTTGTACGTTTTTGTTGCCCTTCTTTTGCCGTATTTTTTTTCAGTCAGTTTGGGGGAAGTTGCGCTAAAAGCTGACAATCATCCTTACGATATTCGAGCAGCGGAACACTCAAATAGATGAACGTGAGAGAGAGAGCGTAAAAGAAAGCACACGGCTCAGCTTAAGCCGAGTGAAAAATTGTTGAAAAATATCCCGCCTTTACGCGAGCATTTGCTACGTCTCCTGGCTTATGTAGACTCAGCATCTCTAACGGGAGCTTCTCCAAGAGAAGCGCTTCGATTGCCTTACGAGGGAGCGTGAAAACAAAAAATGGAAAACAACCTTACTGCAGTAGAGCGCACCGAGTCGCGATAGCGTTCGTGCTCGTGCGGGCACGAAAGTGTGGAATATGTAAACAACAAAAGAATGCAAACCATCCACAAACAGAGCCAATGGCTTGCACGGTGCGATTCAGGGTGGCAATGAAAATTAACGACGTGTCGAATAATCGTGATACCGGATGTGAAAGGCCGCTTTTGCGCTGCCATGCTTTCCGCCGGTATGCGGCTCAATTGCTCGTACGGGTTGCATATAATGCATAGTAAATGAAGTTTTCTCCGCTGCCAATGCGAACGATGATGATGCTGCTGCTCCTGCCGTTGGTGAGTCGGATTAAGGGAAAAAAAGAAGAGCCAATATGCCCGGCGAGGGAAAAAAATGCTGGAGAAGTGTACAACCTATCACTTGCCTTGCACGTCCACCATGTATCAGGGATTCACTGTCTGCAGAACCAATAAATTTGACATTCCACGGATAATGACGTTCATTACGGAGGGAATGAGGCCAGCATAAGGAAAACCGTTTTGTGGATTTGTGAGGAGCGAGTGGCAAGAGATGCCATTATGTGATTTCAGCCATTAAACCATTTGCCGAGCGTTCTGTGCTACCACGCGTACCGAGCCTCAGTTCACACGGTTCACTGACGGAGCTGAAAGCAATATGATCGTTTCACCTCGACAAGATGCGCTCTTTTCGTGCGGGAAGACTTCAAGAAGTGGGGTAGCTTTTTTACACAAAACACATTCCTCACATATATCTCTTCCGCTTCGGTAAATATGACTATCAATATCATAAATAACTTACTCTGCTTACGGCCGAGCAGAGAACAGAATCCTTCTACCGTAGGACTTAAACGGGAAAATCCAGCCCTACGTACACCGGGCTGTTCGGTAATCAACCGAGCGTCAAGATTCCGGGTGCACTCGCATAGAACATCGTACAGGGAGAATGTTTAAAACGAATGGGGAGCCCCATGTCCGGGTGATTAGAAGGCACAAAAGTGGAAAATCTCGTGTCGCTCACTTGCTCCATGCTGATAACTATGGTCCTAGCTCAGCCCAGCCCTCTCGATCACAGTGCTTTCCTGAAACCTCTGAAGCACGAGGAACACACGATGAAATGTGAGACATTAATTTCATCAGAAGATCTTGCCGAGCAAACATATGATGGCGCACCGGAAGGAAGATGAAAGTTCCACCTCCGCAGAACGCTTTGCACCGGGACGCAACATCAAAGACGGAAAAACTGTACTTTTACCAGCCCCTTGGCTACCAGAAACGTGGGAACGAAGATGCCGCAGCGCTTAGAAAAGGTAACATTCCAATCTGGTATGCATTCCTAAACGTTCTTACGGGACGGGTTTCCGTGTTCCGTAGCACATCCCATGAATAATTAATGTCAGTAGGCTTTAGGTACGGTTTTGCGATCGGGCACGAGAGAATGTACCGAGAGTTGGTGTGAGAGTGTCACAAAAAGCCTGATACGATCCTGAGGCACATCTTTCCATCATAATTGAATCTAGCATTCGCCTATTCATATCCGGTAGCTGTCTAGCAGGGTCGAAGGCTAACCTCCGGTTAGGCAATTTTACTGATGCTCTGAACACAAAACGGTTGCTAAAAATGAACACTAATCCAATGCGATCCATTACTGCAACGCTCGTTAACATGTAATGGGGAAGGTATTAACTGTATCCATTAACTAACTGCGTCCCGCGTGTAGTAGCAAATCGACCAGCAAAGCACAATATCGATCAACTTTAATCCGATTTACTTCATAACGGGTGCGAGTTGATATAAAACAGTTGAAAGTTTGACAGTTCACCATTCGCCAGTTGTCCTCTTGCTTGAAGCAATTTGCTAATGGAGACCATTTAAATTCTATTAATAGCGGTTGAAACGGAAGAAAACGGTTCAAACAAACTTCTCAACATTGCCACTGTGGGGGAAAAATCTAGCAGGAAAAAGGTGCATAAATAATCCACTACAAGAAACGCCACGTCTGATTTCAAGCGAGCTGACTTGTCTTCTGATGGTCTGCTGGGTTGAAGTTTTGCTCTTTTACGATGTCACACAGTTTCATCTTGACTTTGTGCAAAAAGAAAAGATGCTTTCCATATTTAGACTAGCCACGTTCTTTGTTTTTTGTACCTCTCTCTCTCGGTGTTCAGCTCGTTCAGCTTTGAAGGGGTGCTTTTTCTGCATTAAGATTCTACGTAGAAGCGTCGTTTGTGTGGTTTTTATGTTTTGCCCTGTTTCGTCACAGCTTTACGCAACCGGTAAGCTACCGGTTGAAGGTGGTCTGCTACGGACAGTTTGAGTTTATTTCACGCCACAACTGGGAGTGGAGCAAAGCAGAAAAGAGACAGAGTCATAACAAACCCTCGTCCGTACAATTTATTGGTTGCCTACGTTTGACCTAATGCTGTACCGAACGCCCCAACAACCGGTTCGTGGCGTTTGGATCCCAAGCAGCAATATTGTTGCACTTTTTACTACTCAACCAGACAGCGTCCGCGTCCGGCCACAAACAGGGGAAATTTCTTTAAGCAACACCATCTCGTCAACGGATGTAACGAACGAGATGTAACACCGTTTTGAAGGGTGGAAAGTGCAAAAAAGGGCCGGAAAAACTTAACATAAACACTCCCTAACTGAGTGGATAGTGGTAATTGGGTGTGTGTGCTGAGGAACACCGAGCGGATAAGGCTGCCAAAAAGGCATAAAACACACCAACACTCAACAGATGCCAACACCGTAGCGCTGCTGGTTGTAATATAATCCTACGATCGAACCACCGGCCTGCTTCAGTAGGCCCGAAAAAGCACCAATGCTTAGGCTCGGTGAGGTGGCAAGCCAGCGGGAAAGCTCGCTCTCAATTTCATTAGGAAAGTTTTACGCTAAATTTCTTTGCACCAAACATTGTTTGCCCTCTTTTCGCGCGCGACTGAAATCAACACTACGTGGGCTTCGCTCGCAGTCCAGTCGAGAAACCGTCGGCTGGTCCAACCAACCAGAGCTACCTTGCTACAGCGGGGGAAAGACAAGAAAAGCAATCAAGAAAAACCAATTATTTGCAAATGAAATCATTTTAATCTGTTTGCTTATTAGCGGAATGTTTTGTGTGGATTCTTACGGCTGTGTGCAAACTGTGGATTCTTACGGCGTTATGCTTTCGAACCGGGGAGCGAAATCAAAGTTTAGCAAGCTGGGCAGCGTGAATCTTCAGTTTCGTGTGCCGGTATGAAGATTAATATGGATGCTGCCTTTCTTTCGGCTTTTGATACCAGCTGGGGTCTGGTATCGAGGTATTTCATTTTTCATCAGGGCTTTTACCGAGAGGAGAATCCCGCTATTACAGGAAGCCTTTGGAAGGCGCTGACTAGCATGGATGATGGGGTGGTATGGATGGAAGCAAGCTTGGCACGGGTTGAGATAATTGTTTTAATTATTCCTTTCCCAAAAGCCCTCCAGTATTACGTTGGTCAGTTGATTGCGCTCGCTTTAGAACGCCTTGGTGCCTGGTACAGGCAGATGAGCAAGATCAGTTTACGAAACGTTTACACCAGTTCGATAGCGGCAAAATTTAAGTCTCGCTTACAAACATCCAGCACATCGTTGCTATATATAAAAAATTAAGAAGTATTATGATTAAAAAAAAACCGAGCTGCCATCCCAGTATTTGATATTTTAGGTGAACTCGTTTCCCACACACTGCAGCATCATCAGTCCATTTTTAGGGTGATGACCATTGGGGTGACCTTTGCCCCAAAAACACCGATCCGCACTTCCCTGCTTGACAAGGGTAGCAACGGTGCAAAAGCATTCCAGAATCCTTGCCCGTGAGGTAAAGCGTCGGCTAATGGCATCGTGACAGCGAGACGAGGGTTGATTTTTGGCCCATACCGAGGGTGCGATGTTTCGACCCTTGCGACCACCGGCTTGTGTTTAGTTTTTTTTTTGCTGCGATAAAATATGACGAGTACAGCAGTGCAAAACTTAGCCGCACCTCGGCAATCAATCACATAGAAAATTGAGGTCGAAGAATGCAAAATAATGCGAGCGGTACACAAGCTTTAGGCGAACCGGCATACAATAATCGCGTTCGGTGTTCATTCAGCTCGTACACATATGATTAGCGTGTTTTTTCCCTTTTCCATTTATTTCACTGCATGAATTTGGAAATTGGTAACATGATGTAAATAGCCACCAATTGGTGGTGAGCAGCTGCCAAGGTTCGAACTGTTTCACATGGTCCACCGATTTCTGGCTGAACGACCAGGCGTCTCCATCGTTGATAAACGACGCCAAAGAACGTCACAGTGAGTTGGCAACTTTCGCTTTCCCGCACGGTACTTATGGCATTGTATTGGGGACGAGTAGCTTTTTCGATCGAGAAAACAGGAAGCTTGATTGACTCCTCTGCTAGCACATAATCTTAAGCTTGGCTGACGGGTTGGTTGCAATGAAAAGCTCTCTGAAGAAGCAACCGATTGAGGAACATGATTAAGGAATTTATTTATATTCAATTAATGGTGTTTAATCGTTTCCTTGAAAAGAATTGAAAAACAGTTTATGAAGGGAATTCTTAAAACCCAAACATTCTTTTCACAGATTTGTTCTTTTTCCCGTCATTGATTTAGCTGACACTTCCTTTACAAGTGCTTGACGCAGTCAGCGTGTAACTTAATAAAATCCTTTCTTCCGGCTCCGTTACGAAACCGCGCACAAGATGAATGACAAATAATAAAGTTTGTCAGATGCATACTGTCCCATTCGGAGCATGACTTACTGCTGCTAGCTTCCACCAGCCCCAGGGCAAGCTGCCACGCTAACGCGTACCATTGAAAAAAGTGATTATTCACGCTTTTCCGGGAACGTTACGGTCTACCGAGTTTGCAAGTAGCTTTATCGAGATGAAAGCAAAAACCCACGCAATGCTAACGCTGTGGATCTGCCTCCACCGAACGAGTTGCTTCCGGCGCTCGGTTGCGGTTCATTCAACATTAACACTTCTGACCGGAAGCTGATTCTGTGTTTGCACCATCCCTTGCTTCTCGTAACGCCCGGCAGCTGCCCGTTGACGGCATGCCCGTCTGGTTGTGGCAATATTTTTATTAACCTGCCTCCACGGCTCATTCGTGCGTCGCTTTTGTTAGATGATTAATTATCCAGGGTCTGGGTTGTGAAGACTTTTCCCGCACACAAATCTCGGGTCACGGCAGTATGTGCCACGGCTGTGTATTGCTTTTCTTGCAAACTCGTTTCGAACTCCACAACACGATGACAGTCGAATTTTTCGGCATTATTCCCGTTGCTTGCGGGAGCAATAATGATACCGTCCAGATGGGAACGTTTCACTTCCGATCGATGTTTCGAAACGGAAGCGTGGTTCTTAACGCGTCATCCAAAGCAGCTAGCTAGTGGTGTTACGCAGTGGAGATGTAGTTTTGCTTCCCACAAGCAGGGTCCGAGTCCGATGTTGAACAAAGCGGAAGAAACTAATGAATTTTATCATCCCATGTTGATGACTTAAGCTGCGTGCTTGAGAGTGAAACGAGGCCAAATAAACGAAATTGAGTTATTTTATTGCGAGTACGATCGTATTGGTTGCGTTTTATTATAGATTGTTGCATATTTATGATGTTTTTCTCAGCAGGGAAGCCTATTTAATCAGACTACCAACCCAAAAAATACTGTTCACATTTTTATTACCTGTATAATGTTTCAAATTTGCGTGTTTAAGCGATTGGTGATTAGCTTTAACACATTCTACACCGATAAGTGTCTGTTTTTGTGATATTTTTTCTCCCGCTAAAACGTTACAATGCTTTAGACAGCTCGGTGGTTCGGTTGTGGTTGACACGCGTCATGAATAAACCATGAAACGTCAAAACTGTCACAGCATTGCTGGGAAAATGGGACCGAACCAAACGGGGTAGCTTAAATTTCCATCCTACTAGATTCAATCGTTTTGAATCGCTCACTAAATTGTAACAATCCAAGCCACCCAAGGTGACTTCAAACGTCTTCGCACATACAAACACGTGCTTTAAAAAAGATCAGCCAACCACACTACCCGAGCAAGAAAACAGCACCTTCCTCGAAGCAATTTTACGTGTCGTCTAGAAAAACCCTGGCTAACATAGCAAAATGGAACCGAAAATTTTCATCCCAGCACGGCACGCCCGCCGACCACCCGCTCGCTTCCTGCTGCAGCCCTGTCCAGACGATGTGCCACAGGAGGATCGCGAATGCTTTCTCGCGCTCATGTACGCCTACGACTGGCGACGGCTCGTAGTGGCTGCTGTCCCTTCCACGTTCATGTGTCGCCGGCGAACGGGTGATGACACATCGAAGGGTAAGAGTTTTGTCGTTGCCTATCGTGATTTTCCACGAACTGGCAGCTTATGGTTTCGATTCGCTACAAAACAATGTTTCTTTCTCACCAGAAACCATTTCGCTGGCAACCGAAAGCCGTTAGCCCGAAGCGATTAAATTGAACCGTGTGTGAGTGTGTGTGTGAGTGTGTGAGTGGAAAACCAAACGGAAGGACACACTGACGGATGGTGGTGGATTTGCAATTCGCTGGAAAAATAATCATCCGGGCCAGAGCGTGTGCCTTTCGTGCTAGCCATGGTGAAAAAAGGCAAGAAAACGTCTAGATTTTTTAAATGGAAATGCACAATCCTCAGGATTGTGTGTGGGCGAAAAAATAACGAAATTTGCAATAGATATGTGATAGCGAGATATCGAGCGATTTAGCATGGAGGACGTTCGTTTAACATATGCGCGGCATACGGTGGAGAGCAATTTCCAACTCCATTAAACTCATTCGAAGGAAGGAGTGTTTGTTTGCTTTCGTAGCGTGGAAAGCAAGACCTCGTCTTACGGTTCGGTTGGCCGGCAAGAGTCTGTGGTGTCAAACACATTTTAGACGGGATTTGGCAGGATTTGGTTGGTTTAATTTTTTAATTAAATTTAAAGAGATTTCCATCGATTTTCACACATTTTGACACTTGAATCAATGAATTTGAGTGAGAGATATTGATCAGTTGCCCGGGCGTTACCTTCCGAGTGGTTGAATATTTTGAGACTCTGGTGCATTTACCAAGCTCAATCTCGAGTTTGATGTTGGTTGTTGGCAATGTTGATTTTAAATGCATCTATGATGTGCTGATAATGGACATAGATCCGCGACTTATCTTCTCGAAAAGAGAAAAAGTCCTAGCAGTGCGACTCTTAATATCATGGTGGAAGGTCGACATCGTCTCAGCGCGTGACATCAAGCTTCGAAGATTATCGGAAGTTCATAAATGCAGGAAATCGAAGACTCGTGCATTGTCAATGTTGAAGCAGCTCGAATCAAAGAAGAATTTAATCAATAAAAGCGCACAATTTCGCTTTCACGAGATGCATTGAGGCTTGATGATTCTTGTATTTCTTCTCTAGAAGGCGCTTAAATTTTCTTATACTCGTGGAACGAGTAATGTCACTTGTAGCTGAAAAATAAATTTCGAGTGATTTTGTTGTCAATTTCTAACTTCTTAAATCTGATCGGGTTAAGCAGTTGCCTATGATGATTCAAAATAAATAACAAGATCAATTGGTCCTTCAATCGATACAGACAGTACTCTTCATGTAGAATTATCCAAGGTTTCCTTTTGGGCGTTCTGGTGAACTACGTGGTAGAGGCGTCGATCTTCACATGGCAGGGACCGATCATTGAAGCCAATCCAAGCCATCCGAACGTACAGAGGAATTTCAGGCCATTTTCTCCCGAAATGACTGTGTCAAAGCAAAAGTTGGTTTAAGATCAACTGGCGCGAAATAGACCATTGCAATTTTCGTCAGTTTTTAAACAGATGTCAGAAAGAATTAAAATCAAATTTTCCATTTGCTGTCTCATTGAAATGTCAATCAACAGTCTAAAACAGCAAATTCCTATTTAAAATCTCTTTTTTTACAGTAGCCCATTATCTCAACATCCCTTTGCGTGCCAGCTAGAAAGGACTTCTTGGAAATATTCGTCCACCGCACCATACGTTTGACATGTCTGAGTTAGCTGCCTCATTGGAACGCTTATACGTTTAAATCTACCAATCCGGTTATCTGTTCGGCGCATGGGAGACAGGAAGTACGCCTGCGCCCACGTTCCCGCCACGTCTCGCTTACCTAAATAAGTGCTGTTTGTCAGTACCCAGAATATTTTCAGTGGATCCACCATAACGCCGATCAGTTGCAGTATCACTAGTCAAAACCACAACTCGTACTCACTGCACATGGTTTGCACGGTGCACTATGTATGTGGGACAGTATAGGGCCGTACCACGCAAGCAGTGATTGCGACTTCTATCACAATGCTCACTGACAGCAAACGGTTGCAGTTGTTGGGGTTTCCCTTTCTTTTTCTACACTGCTCCGTTTCGATTACTGTCACTGTTTGCACAACCACACACTAAACACATACACACACACATACACACACGCTAGACGAAACGGTCACACACTGGGAGGTGCGCTCGGCGCTGAATAATTTGCTAGAGAGATAACGAAGGAAAATTATCAAATTCAATTACACTCCAGTTTTAATGGCATCTAAAATGGAAAGGAAATGAACATCAGCCAACGAACTGCTTCACACACACACACACGCACGTGCACATTTTTGCATGGCTTTTCTCACTTGAGAGCAAAACTTTGGCAAGCACTGTCTGCGAAGCATCCGAAACCGGGTTCCGGTAGTGTGCTGTGAACCACTCAACTTTCCATTCACACACACACACATAGCGCCAAAGGAATTTCACCTAACCGAAATGTGTCCTCTTTCTCGGTCGGCGATATTGAGTGCGGTTGGTAGCAAAGAATCGCCTCGCCTTCCTTTTGGTTGCCACGCACACATTCAATTATACACACACACACACACACTCATACACTCTTATACACTATCAGCAGTGGATGCGTTTCCGGTGTGAATGCTTGATTACGTTGAAAACTTATGCAAAGTGGGAAAATTGCGGAGATCTTACTCAAACACAAACGCGTATTATGGTGTACGCTAATGCAGTTATAATTGAACAACTTTTCCCCCACGCGGAGAAGGTGGTGCCATCACGGAATTGGTGCCACCCCACCACCAGACCGGATGAAAAATCCCACCCATTGTGTGTCGGTGTACCCCGATTTTTGCAACGGGTTTTTCCTGCGGAGGAAACCACGGTTTGACGTCGATACGGTGCTGCGGTGCAATTATTCGAGTGGATTTTGGCCGATAATCCGCTTTCATTGCATCGGAAGGTTCGCCGCCGAGCACTTATTGCATGCCGCTCCGTGTGTGCGTTTGTGTGCGTTCATGGGCACTTGTTTGTGGTTGGTAAGCTGCCGGGGACGCGCCTGACTGTCGCGTCACCAAGATGCCACGTTCCGGTGTCGTTCCAATGATAAATGGTGTTTCAGCCAACTCGTTCCAAAGGGGGCGCCGGAAGCCCGTTTTCGTAATCTCGCCCCGGCGAAAAATCCCGAGGCTGTGGGTTGGGAGATTATTGTGTTTCGTACGCATGTGTCTTACTGTTGGTGTGCAGAGGCTGCTGTTCTCGCACAGTAACATACATGCAGCAATAGTTGGTCTAGAAAGTGCCAAAGCCAGAGTTCGTTTGACTTTGGGCGCCTTTGCTTTGCTCCACAAAGTATCCTGACGCTGTACATCCGCTGTTCTCAAGAGGTCATTTGTTTTGCGCCCGTACATTCACCATGCCGCTCTACTGTCATCGGTTACACCGGGCTTTGCCGGAGTTCGGTCTCTGTATTCAGCATAAAAAATGAAGCTCATGAGAGGGGTATAGCATCACACCGGTTCACCCCGTAAGGCCGTATTATCCGTCGGTGCGATTTGTCACACTCTCAGTTGGAAGGTAAAACAACACAACACAAAAACCCCATACACTGCATCCTATCCTGCGAACCCAAAGAGGACGGAAAACCTTTTTCCACAGAACTTTTTGCACTTTGATAAGAAATATAAGAGCACATCACACCGGTTTCTGGGGAGAGCGCACCGTAAGTCATCCGCCCTGTTGTGGATTCGGTGTTTGAAACGTTAATCCATACGCAGTGGTAGATGCAAAGGTAGACGAGCACACCAGGGAAAACGGTTTTCTGCCACGACGGTAACCGAACTTCTTGCCGTTGTTGTTGCATTGAAGTGTTGCTCCACTTGTGTCGCGCACAACAAAACGCGACCGGGAATAATGTGATGCCGTCGGTTGGTGGAATGGTCTTTTTTTTTTGGCGCATTACCGTGAAGGAAGTTTTGCGTTTCTTTTGATTTGCTCGAACGTAAGTGAAACTACTTCACAAGTTGATGAGTTTTTTCCCCGTATTATGTGTTGCTTTGTTATCCTTGATGATGGAGGAAGAAGGCACACAGAGAGGTTCTGTTCCCGGAAACACACCAGCTCACAGAATCACTCTCGCATAATGCATTTTTGAAGATTGATGTGTTTCTTATCATTTTTATGTTTGAAAAAAACAGAATTAATAAACTGCTTTTTTGAAATATTATCTGCTTTTTGTACACGGATTATGTAAGTTGATAACACACAACGATCACACAAACAGAGCAGCGATTAGCTTATCAAATAGAATTTCACGTTTGCTCTTCACTTAAACACGCTTCAACCCACTTTACTCACTCTTTAAATCGTTGCAAATTACATTGGTTAGCTTTCTTTTCTTATATGGTCACAGCTGGACACAATCACTCTGGATGGACGTTAACAATATCGAGCATCTGATGCTTATAGCTTCACGAGACAGAAAACACAAGCCTGCCGTTAATCTAGGCACCGTAGTCGAACCAATCGCGTCTGCGGTCAAAGATAAACTGGCGGACGGTCACGATCAGGGCCACCAGGGCTGTTGTGTTTGGCACGATCGGCATCCCCGAACCCGAACGATGCCATTCCCGATGAATTTCGGCCTAAAGCGGGAACCGAATCCTAGTTCATTTCTATGTATTGTTGGGAACGGGCGAAAGTTCCCGTCCCGCGAGTGAACACACCGACCACTCGCGCAAAAAAAGCTCCGAACGAAGCTTTTCCCGCTTGAAGCCGATGAAACACGTTCATCCACAGTTCGGCCACTGCTCGGGGTACGGGGTTCGGGTATCGCATGCGCAACTTTATCGGAAAGCTTTCCCGTGGAGTTCGTTCGGCGGCAAGTTGGGCTAGGATATACGCCCGTTTTTCCGTCACCATGTGAATGCATTCCGTGTTGGGGTAGGGCGAGCTTTGGCGATTCGATTTTGCATCATGACCGGGACGCAAAAGCCCGGTTCCCCATCTCACCACCACCACCACCGAGGCAGCCTTTTTTGCGGTGCAGCAACACCGATAAGAGATGCTCATTATCCACTGACCGAAAAAAGGTGCCGTTCTGGCGATAGGGCGAACGCGCGAGTGGTGCGATATGGCAGGTGACGACGCACAACAGCAAAGAAGGTGATAGGCGTAATAGACACTCGAACATATTCGTTTCTAAAGAAGCGTTATTATAATGATTCTAATTAGACGGTTGTTTTATAATTAAATACTGTGTTTTTTTATTATGCTTCGAGTAGATTGTAAGTTGATGAGAAGCGCATTGCTCACCAGTGCACCGGGTTGTAATTAACTTATACGGCATATGGAAAACACGCTATGAATAGAACAATTCTCATTCAAAATTCAACGATGCACATTACTTTAAGCAACGAGATATATCAGTGAGGCTAAATATACGTACCAGTATGTACTTCCATTATCCATAGATATTTCGCTTTAGCAAGATTAGCATCAAGAAAAAAATAGCTATAGAAATATTACTGTACACCATTGCGTATCTCCATAGATTCTCGTCAATAGGCCAAGCGCACAAAGGAAACTAGGCTGGATCAGGAAAAAAAATCAGTTGGAAAGATAAACTCAGCCATATAAATAAAGCTTTACTTGTCTAGGGGCAACTTACTGCTCCGGGCCAATATTCCCTTAAGGTAACAGTCGGTGCTTCAGACGTTTCGTGAAGCTGGCCTATCTGCTTCTTGTTGAGCGTTTTTCTTCTTTGCACAAGCACTTTTTCCCTTGTCTGGCTTCCATCGCTGGCCTGTTTTCGGCCCATTAGCTCGAGCAAGGCTTCTGATCCATGCGTCCACAGATGAGGCGATGACAGTTTGGCATTGTCTGTTACGAAAGCTTATCTGATTCGCAGCACTGGAAGGAGATTGAGCAGTAAGTCTCACTCTCTCGAGTCGACAAAAGTTGTACCTAAAGCTGTGACAGTTTCTTGTAGAAAGTTTCGGGAGGTTTAAAAGGTTTTACCGGTCGTTAGAAGCAGCAGCTTTAAATGAACTGAGCAATGATTTAGGGGAAACTTTCCTGCTGCAAGCTTTGCAACTCAAATTGTTGATAAATACGTAGTAAAACTGTTCAAGGTGCTTGAACAACCGCATTTTTCGGGGTTTATTGAAGATGAAATTGCAGGATGCAAATGTTTAGGAAGGGTGCCTTCAAATAATAAAATGATAATTATCTGACAAAATGTAATTTGTACCTCGAGCTTAGAAACCACAGTCCAAGAATTGAACAGTCTCATTAGAACGGACTTTGTCGGTAGCCTTCCGATAATTGTCGGTAGCCTTCCGCATTGAAGCTCCCCGGGGGAACACTTCAAAATCATTGTCTCTTGTTCCTATCTAAATCAAATACACGAGGCACGCCGCAGTGACCGGGTACTCCCAAGTGGTTGTAAAATTTACGTAGCAATATAGAATATTTTATAGTACACTTTTCCCAACGAATTGAAATGGTTTGACGAAATTTTGAATAAAATGCAAACTCTTGATGGGAACCTGCCACGACCGGTGGACGAAAACATTTCAGAAGCTCAAACACTCGATAAATGATTTCTATTGACAGGTGAAGTACATCGTACCCTTAAGCTGAGGATGCATGGTCGTAAAATGGTACATTGATTGATCTCGGGTCCAGCACCGTCACTACACCACCGTTAACGACCTAACCTGAAGATACAGCGTTATGCTTGGTGAATCTTCTACGAAAGCGTTCGTCGGAATAATTGAAGAGTTTAACGATCTAGCCAAATGACCATCAGTCCTACCGGTCGTTTGCAGATGCTCTTGAGGTGGTAGCAAATCGTGCCGGTGGTTTGGTAGGCATTAAAGTGAAGGACATGGACCAAAATTGTTATTTTATTGTTCACTTTATAATCCGGCCTGAATCACTTAATAGCTAGCATAGAGAGATTTCCACAAGGCGAGATGACAACCAACCCTTAATATCTTGCTTATGCTATTGAAAAGATGGTCAACGTGACATTAAATCGTGAACTTCACTATTTTTTATTTGAGGATGTCTTTTTGTTTGTATGTTTTAGATATTTTGGCAGTTAAAAAAGTTTCATTTGTGACTAATTTCATTAGCAAACGCATGTGATAAGAATCAACCACTACGATATTGCCCGCTGCATCGTTCCTATCGTTGCGTGAAACCCCGGTTTTGGGGGTTTTTTTCCCCAAGAATTCATCCGCTTTGCTAGAACACTTTAGACTTTTGTTGGCAGCTTTCCCACACAGTGTTGCAAAACCGTTCTGGGGCTGGGAAACAAATTCCGAATTGCCAAAGACAACCGCCTGATAATGAAAAATTCAATTACCAAAGCATCTACCAGGTCTAGCGTGGCGGCAGAGGCACCATGATACACATCCGTCCTTCAACTCGCATGCTCACCATCATCACCGCCAGCCAGCGTACATTCCTCAAATCAAGCGTCGTAATCGCCGGGACGGCAAATAAACGAATGACCGTAATAAGCAAACGAAATTGAACCTAATTTAAATCTGAAAAAGTAATTTTGGACCGCCGCAAACCATTGGCATTCGCTGCTCGGTTGCTGTTTTTGGGGGTAAAGTTTGGCGCTATGCAAAAAGAATGCTAATAAGAACGGGGCAGCAGTATTCAACAGCTTACGAGCACACCGATTTGCTCCCCACTTCTGGACGCAAGAAACAATGTTATAAGTGAGGAACGGTTTTGTTTTTGCTGATGAACCAGAAACTTTTGTGGATTTGCTCCGCTGATGCTAGTGTAATGATGGCATTCGACGGGAGTTTCCTAAGAACTGTATTGATGTGCGAAGTTGAAAACTAACGATATTTTTCGCTTAAATGAATACAGCGACCTTCTCTGGTTCAAAGGACAAAGACACAGCGAGACAAAGACTCGCTCGGAAAATAAAACCTTCCACGGGACATTCTTCTCCGAATTCCATTGATTTATGCTGCCTGGAAACATCAAAGCCTCCGCTTCCAATTTATGTTTCGTAAACTGTGTTGCGGGTCAAAAAGCTTTAATGCGCCATGACATTTCCCACTGCATGGAGGTGAAAACTCTAGCCTTCCATTTCCAGCACACCAGGGAATCATAAATCGCACTCCTCCGATCGTTCTGCCGCCGGTGTCCCAACGTCAAGATTTATAAACTTATCCTTTACAAAACAATCTACAAATAAACAACCAACACTTGCTGCGCTATTTGCCCAACAGCTCAAATCGTTCGGTAATTTGAACATTCTTCTCCGCAAAAACCCTTTCACTTGCTTTCGGTCCGTCCTGTCCCAAACCAATCCGAACCAGCCAGCCAGCCGGGACACTTACAGCCACCGGGCAGTGCGAGCGTTGGAAAGAAATTGTTTGCGAAATCAATTAGACTTTTCCGGTTTTCCAGCTTTCATCGGTGCGCATTGTTGGGCGGGGGCTGATCCACTCCATTTTTCAACCAGTGGAACCGGTTCACTAGGCAGGGGGGGGGGGGGGGGGGGCTGTTGTTTGGTGGTGGCCCAACCCAAAAACTCGGTGCTTTTGAAGGAATGTCTATCCCAGCGGTATGATTGCGATTTTTAGTTTGTTTCGTTCTTGGGAAAGTGATTCGATCGGATTCGAGGGGCATGGTTGGAGTGGCAGGATGATTTTATTTAATTTTCTCACCCCACCCGCACCTCCAGCGACCACTTACTTCCGTCGAGTACCCATCGTCGCAAGAAACAATCCCGAAAACAATTTCCTGCTTGCTTGTTTTGCTGCTAATCGATTTTAGCACCATCATATTGTATTGTCCGTACGGCTGTCTTTTTCAACCATTTTGCTCCTGCTCCTGGGTAAGCACCGTTAAACCAGACAGCATTATTCGTTATCTTCATTAGCCGTATTGTTGTTCCCACCCACCCCTGAACGGATCGAAATGTTAGGCGGATGATGTTTTTTTGGGGAGAAAAGAGCAACCGTTTTACGGTATCCATCCCCTATCCGCGCCCCAGGCCAGCGTGTCGAGAAAGTGTCGAGTGCCATTAAACTTAATAAGCCAAACGAACTGATAATTATGTAATTCGAGTAATCTTGAGTGCAAGTGCTGTTCCGTCTTTTCTTGCTAACTCCCTTAACGCGGGAGAGGGAAGTCACCGTTTTCGCGTGCAGCCTTCGCTTGGTGCAGCTTCGGGGAATCGATACAATCAACGGCGTTTGCAAGATGAAAAAGGGAACATGGCACAATTTGTTTGTGTGTCTGTGTGTCGGGTGCGATTGCTTCGCCAAGCGGTCGACCTACGGATGGGGCCAATGGGGTGGAGGGGGTGTGAAAAAGTGTTGGCCGGTAAATAAAATGACACAGTTTGCAGTAATTGATACAGGCAGTGCGGGTGGTATAGAATGGTGCTCTTTGGTGACGATGCTGGTTGCTGGCTGGTTTGCAATTTCCTTAACATTCAATAATTGAAATCTCCCGCTCGATGACAGTTTAGATCGGCAACGAGACGATCCATGTATTGGTGCTGTGTTGTCACAGACAGTAATGATTTTTTTAATCTTCCAACTGTGTAATTCGGTGCTATGTTATGTGTTTGAATGGACAAAACTTGCTGATATCTCAACTGAATTCTTGAAAACAAAGTTCTTCTGAATATATTGAAGGAATAAGAGCTTATGATGCAAACAATTATGGTAGTGACATTCATGCCATATTGAGAAATTTAAATTGAAACTCATCTGAACATGTTTTAAAGCAGCTGGAATTGTTTTCATTGCCATTTTACGCCTATTCTTTGACTTATTGATGAGTTTCATAACAAATAAATGCAAAACACTCACAGCTTCAAACTCCAAGGCTTTATACTGAAGATTTTTTTGGTAAACCTTAAATCTAGGAGTAAGAGATCTTCTTTCTCTGTGTTTGGTGCTACAATCTCATGTGGCCTACCATTACTGGCCTTCTTGATTTGATGTTTTCCACTGCTAAATCAAATGGCTTCAAATCTCAGATCTGACGTCGTTAGTGAATGCTGGTGTCCCTTGAATCGCAACCATACGATCACACCGTGAGCCCCTCTTTAGAAGACAAAACATTCTGGACAATATGGCTCAAGGACGAAATTCTCGATGGAGCAATCGCTTAAAAGAAGTAGTTCATGGAGCTTATAGAAATATGTTTGCAGTGATGTTACCGTCGACCATCAAAGCGATTCTCAACTCATTAAGCCTCAGTTGTGGTGCCTTATTCCATGATCCAACCTCTATCCACGATAGTGTTCGAACTTATAAGTTCGAGGTACAGAAAGGCTAGGCTCAGAAAGATTAGCAACATTGTGAACATTTATTCTTTAGATAAACTTGGTCAATATGCCATGTAATTGCGAGATCACCTCATCAGAATTAAAGGCAATATGTTGTCGAATGCTTCTTAAACATAGGATGTTATCAAACTTCTTTTGAATGAGTAAAACGTTACATTTGAATATCAAATACATGTTTGAAGCATCAAGCACCGTTTTCGACCATAGCTTACGTGATATTGCACTGTTGGCTACTTTCGGGATAGCGCATACAACTTTTACGATACACAAAAGCCACATGTATCAATCCATGCCCCGGAAACCCATTTGGGCGCGATAGATGAACATTTTAAATGCAAAAATCGCTCTCTTGCCCCGTGCAGCGCTATCTTATCAAACTTTTTCAATCATCCATTACTGTGCGTCAGTGCGGGTGCAGTGGATGGAAAATAGCGCTAGACAGGAGGGCGCTCGTTCGCAACGTCGGATGCTTTTTCCGACCCCCCTCCCCCTCCTCATTTGCGGTCGTTCGCTAGTGCACCGTTACGGTATTCGATCTAGTCAGCCAGCCAGCCAGTAAACCAGCCACCCAAAACTAGCTACATGGCCTGAAAAACACTCACCGCGAACGTGTGCGCACACACGCTTCCGTTCTGACAGCATCCCGCGTATCGAGCGGTTAAAGGCCACCAACGCCCAATACCTGGCTTTCTCTCTTCCCTCCGCTCACCTCTTCCTGCCCCTTCATCCCCGGACCCCATTCCACACATTGGGTCAATGTTTGAGGAAAGGAACGAAAGCAAACATCAATCTTGAAATGAATTACGGTCGCGCCGAATGATGGTGATGCCAAAGCACGGCAAAAGTCGCGCCATGACGAAAACACGACATTTTCCAAAACCATGAGTACCTCACCGTGTTTCGCCATCACGCGCCCCCAACCGATGCCTCCAAAAACACACGAAACCAATACCATCACAGGCTGACATGTTGAAAGAAACGGGGGGGTTTTTCGGGGAGTTGCAGAACGGGATGCTACGAAGGATTGTTATGAGTACAGTCGGTGAGGTTTGCGGGCGAGCGCATAGAGTCGCGAGTAAACAGCCGGGACTGCGAGCGGCATGATCGGGTACGAAAGTACGCCCTAGCTTCAGTCCCAGTGGTTTCCTAATCAAAAGTCACATTCAGCTTGTCAGAAGCGTTCACGTCCCCAAAACTGTTCCACACTGGTGGGAAATTCGGCCTTCACTGCGCGGAAAACCCATTCACTGGCCGGTGTTGAGTAGCACAATTGCGAACAAAGCCACACGACCTGTGTGTGAAGTGAAGGGTTTTTTGGGGCTGCAACGAGTGCACAACACAGCTCCAGCTCGGAAATCCAAACTATTTTCCCCGGGACTCGGGATGATTCAATCAAAATTCTTATATATTTGTTTTCAAAAATGCATCCCAATGCTCCCCATACGGTTCGGTTTATAAATGGGGAATAAATTTCTTTTTCATACCCGATTGTGCCCCGAAAGTATAAAAATGCATACTGTGCATCCGTGTTGGTGCAGTCGATACCAGATGGCAAGGCGATGCACATCACGGCAACCCGCATAAGTCCGAACCGTGAACAGCCTAGCGGGTAAAACAATTCCATTGTTGCTTCAAATGCACCCGGAATAGGTGAATCAGCTTGCACCTGTATAAAATGATCGTTCTGGTACGTGTATTTTGCCCCTCGCAACAAAAAAATGCAAGCGAAAGTCAAACCGATTGCCTTGGTCAGGTGAACTTCGCGTCCACCAGCCATCTGTGCCTGACGGAGTCATCAGCCGATTTCGAAATGGAATAAATTCCGTTACGACACGGTTGCAGAAAAGAAGTGGAAAAGAAGCGAACCGACAGCAAAAAACATCGGATCAACGGAAGCACTATAAGTGAAAACAATCGAATTCATTCCGTCAGTTGGGTCGAGCTCTGTGGCTGTACACCTCGGTGACAGTCGGAATCGTTAGTGCAGATGCGGATGGGTCTACAGGACCTCCAGGGTATCCTGCCTGATGGATGCGGTAAACCTAACGAGCTATCGCCAGTTCGTTGTGCTGGTTCAAAGATAAATCTGATATTAACGTACCAACGAACCCTTCTGGTCCTCGCCCACCTTAGACCTTCTCTCGCTGGGTTCTAGTTTTTGTCCTTTTTATTTGAAAGGTCGCTCATGTCGGGGAAGTGCACTCTTGATGAGATTTTGAAGGAAGAATTTTACGATCCTCATGCTGGAATAGTTCGAAAATTCTGTCAACAATGAATTTTATGTTTGCCGCTGTGCAAATGACGCTTGTTATCCACATTCCAACCAGCTGCATCACTCTCGTTTATCCGGACGCATGTAAAAGCATCCACATGTTCCTAATCGTATTGCGTGAAAAATAGTCACCTGTGTGCAAGAAATGCGCCCAGCTTCACGCAGACACAGGACAAGCTGCTCCATCAGCCACCGGTCTCTGTGTGTACGAGTGCAAGGGCATCAACTTACCTTCATCCCATGCCGGAGGACTTACCCAGGCCCAGGCTAGGTTCAAGGGCACAACGATTTGTCAAGCGTCAACGCGTCATCGCAATGCCTTACCTGTGAACGATGCAGCGAAACGAGAAGGAGAAAAATAAATAAGCGTGTCACTGTGTGTGTTGATGCCGGTGGATCGTATGTGTTGGATGAAAAATGGTGGAATGCATGAGCAGAATTGCATCAACCGGTTAAAAGGATGTATAACGCTCACGTACACACTCGATATGCACGGGTGATGGAAAATGCAGGTCAAGCAATCGCTCTCGTGATCGCTTCAGGGTGAAGTAGACATTTGCAAGGTGAATAAAAATGTACGATGCAATGCCTTTTTTTTGTTGTTGCTTCCTCTTGCCTCTTGCTTGCTTCCTTTACATCCACATAATGAAGCGGTGTAAAATTGAAAAAGGAAAAACGGATGGCGCTTGAACTGAAAGAGAAATTCAAGAATTTTTATCGATTTTTGCTCCACGTTTACAAATAACAATTTATTGGAGTAGGAGCAGCAGATCGATAAAAAGTAAAATAACCTTCATTTAATGTCTGTATTTATTTTTTTAAATAAATTGTACAATAAGGTTGATCAAAATTGAGAATAAGTATTACAATGCAACGCCATTTAAAGCAAAACTACTTGATGATTCATTTAAATCGTAAGAGTTCTTCGTCCTACTGACTTTACAGGCATGTTGTACGTCAAAACGTTGTAAATTATCCAATACAGTTCGATAAATGGATTGGCCGAAACCTCTTTTCTCTTAAAGTAACTGATCTTCTACTTTTTCAGCTATACGAGTATGAGCCTATATCTTCCATTGTTCAATTAGATGCATCTTTCCATTCAGTTAACCTTTGGGTTAATCTGCTCTGCAAGGTCTTCGATGTTTTTAATTTGAACTACAATAACGTATACTATTAGTGTTGGTGTCCACCACTCCAAACCTGGATTCAACTTGTAGCAACAATCCAGCGAAAGGCTACACGATATGCAGTTAGAGTCCTTTTACAGAATCTCGACGGACGTATGCGCAATTTCTTCTACTTTTGGCTTTCTGTGACTTGATCTTCTCCTTCCTCTTTTTTCATGGCATTACAACCTCGAGAGGTTTCGGCTTGCCATTTATGGCTTTTTGTGACTTAATTTTACCCGTAGTAAAGTAGTCAGCCTTACGGCTACTTGATCTTACTCGTAGCAAAGTAGTCAAGTCCTGCGTACTACTGGGGAGGTGGTCTGGATGGAATTTGAACTCCGGTCTTACCATTTTTGGACACAGATATTGTTTTTAAACATTTGAAATATTGATGAAATCTCTCAGAATACTATGAGTTTATTTTTAAAACGGTAAAAAATATGAATTAACGCTGCTTTGTCTTAAAGTAAGAGCCTACATATTTTTCTCAATAAATAATCAGCTCAATGATATTGAATGAATCAAAATTAATAAAGTAATCGTTTAAAAACTAATTGATTCCAGCAATTTATGTGTAAGCTATGCAATTTTTTTTCAATTAAAACTATTTTTTGTTTTGTGTATACAAAGTAGACATTAACCCATCGCTGAACAATGAACGAACTTTTATGAAGCATATGTCATCCGTGGCCATAAAGCACGGTTTGATGTGTTTGATTGCCGAACCGCCACCGCACCACCGTCAATGAGCATTTTTAATTCAGTTTGCACAGCTGAAGTTGAATTAAATCGATCCATAAGTGGGCAGTAACGTACGCAAATAGTAATGACACCACTTTTATAGCTCCGATGAGCAGTTACCGTTCATTACGCTGCGATAACGCTTCGGTAGCGTTATTGATGAATCAAACTGTATGATATACTTGCCTGTACGACTCGACCATGGTGCGGAAAGAATTGCGCGCAGCGTGCCGCTGCCGTGCCGAATACTGCGCGGACACACAAAAGCCGCGAGAATGATGATGCTTCACGCGTACCGTACGTAGTTTTGCGTAAACGCGCATTTTCAATATTGCCGTTCCCGTCCGGTTCCGAAAGTGTACGGTACCCGAAATTGACCATTTCGTATGGTTGTAATACATAATTTACGTGCGGTGATGATTGAAATTTATTGAAATGCCGTAGAAAAATGCGCTCCGCAAATTTTGCGACCGGAAGCTTCAGACGTAGTGGCGTGTTCGGAGAGGAGCTCGCGTGACTGCTCGCTTCATGCGTTAGGGTGCGTTCGGGCGCTTTTTTTTGTGAGTTTTTGTTTGAACATTAAGTTTTGTTCTCTCCGTTTTCTTCCCTGTACATTCACTATACTCATGCCGCCGCCGGTCTCTTTAACAAGAAAAATACCCTTACCGATTGCAAACATCATCCGAAGCGGAGATAAATTTTGCACCAACTGTAAGCAGAAAGAGAAAGGGCCAAACCTCACGCGAACACGCAAAATCACACGTTCGATTGGAATCACTCCGAAACCAAATATAATGGCTGGGAAACGAAAAAATATTATACACATACCACCTGAGGAAGTTTCAGCCTGCTCGGGTTTTTCCGACGAAAAGGCACGCCAAACGGATGGCTGGTGGTGGAAGCCCGCAGATGATAATGTATTGAAATTATAAGCAAATATTTTCACTCGCTTCCGCCGCAGCAGCACGGAAAGAGGGAAAATGGTTCGTCCATTCCCATGGTTGCCGCGAAATGAAAACGATTCATCCTGTCCGTGGTGCCATTTTACTGGCAAAATGATTCACATCCCCAGCGCGTTTCCCTGCCCTGGTGTCAGATAATTGACAGCGGACTCGCACCCAACCGGGGCCCGCTTGGACATACCACCGAGCAACGTACTTCAACCAAAGGTAAAGAATATTAAATAACAAACAAACCCTGCCGGTTGTGCACGAGAAGCGAAGGCGTCAAAATTAGAGAAATTGGCAAGAAAATGGATAAATCTTCCACCCACTAAGGCCGCGCCGCGCAACAAATGTGAAAGCTTTGCAAATAAATTTTGGACCGGTCAAGAAACATTTTTAAAACCCATTCCGGACGGGCACCCTCAGTTTTATGTTCTCGCTAATAAAAAAAGCATTTGGCCGTACCGGCGAACAGGTATTTGCTGGGTGGTAAGGGTGCTACAATGCGCCAGAAGATTTCTTTCACCGTGCTAGTAGGCAGTAGAATGGCATTTAACGCTTTCCTTGCCAGCCTTGCTCAATTGATGTCGGTCATTGACAGCGGCAGCGGCCCTTGCCGGCCGAGCTGTGTATCATTGCGCTTGCTCACTTTTTTTTGTGTGTGTTGATGTTCACTCTTCCTGAGGACACCGGGGCTTTATGGGCAAGGTAATTTCGTTGATCCGCACTCTAGTTAGCATAAATTGGCCGCCGTCAAACCCTTGTTTTGGTGGTGGGCAGTTTGTAACGGCGGCCCTGTGTTGATGAGTTTCGTTCCTTTCCCAACGCAAGCAAGCAAGCAAGCCATTTATCGTTGATGTCGAGGAGATTTTAAGTAATGAATGCATGAATGGATGTGATTCGCTTGCAAAATGTGGTTGAGGGTGGTATTTACGCAATTATTTTGGTTTTCGAATTAATGCTCTAAATATGTTTAAAACTTTAATGCATTTACTCCTTTGAGCTGAAACTTCAACTTTACTTAGGCTTTTCTTAGTTAAGACCAGTCAGTAGGCACTGAGCATACGCCTGTCGCAGCTAAGCCAGCATGTGGAATAAAAACCTCTGCAAACATCGCTCACATGCGCCGCATATGTTCTGTGACTATTGTGAAGATCACCAGCAGAAAAAGTCATGACAAAGTGAGCGACTTATGGCATGGTAGCTAAAATGTCACCAATCTGCTCACACGTCTCACCGACCATGAGTGTATCCCTCTGATCACCGCAGTTGTGTAAGTGAGATGTCATGGGTTTGTTTTCACTCATGACTGTTGATGACAATAACTGTGACAATTTTCAGAACTGCTCACAGTCAGAAAACGTTACGATTATGCTTGCGATAGCATTAAGCTCACCTTGTCAGTCAGAGTATCACGCTTGACATGTTATTTTCGGCAATTCATGGCATGTTTTCGATGGCTATCAGTAATGAACATCACTTACCATCAAGATGTTGTTTGATTTCGGTTGTGGTCATCACTTGATACTCATGACATTTTGTAGCACTGCTCTTCTCACATTTGAGGTAAGTGACCTCATAACAGTTATGCCAGCAGTAACGTTATAGTGTAGCTAAGTGCGATTATACTGCATAATTGTATTCTATTTCTATATAACTTGTCCACCTGACATACTTCAAGGAGTATGAGGTGAGATATCATCATCACTATTATCGTCAACTAAGAAAATCGTCATCCATTCAAGTTTCATACACATTTATCAATGAATGTTTAATATGGCTACTCCATTTACAATATTCCAGAGCGTTGCGATGTCGATGATATTGTAAGCAAATTAACATTGGTTTGGAACTAAATTCCAAGTGTTTCGTAGAATAGCCATTAGATTAGATTATATGAAGGTTTGGACGACCTCTTAAGGTCATGCCTACCATTTCTGGCTTACTAGACTTTATGATACCTCGTAGTTGGATAGTACGTCGTCACTACGAGAGATGGGATTTGAACCACAATCGTGTCGTATAAAGTCTGGCCCTGTAGTCGCCTTGGCCACCGAGCTGCCCCTTAATCTTAATTAAAGATATCTTTTCTGGGGTGGTCTGGTGGCTTAGGCGATACCAACGAATGGGGTTCCAACCCCATCTTAGCCGTTCTCCCATAGTGATAACTGACTATCCAACTATGCGGTATCAATAAGTATATTATGTCAGAAATGGCAGGCATGACCTAAGCGGTCATTAGGCCAAGAAAGAAGAATAAGAGATCTTTATCATACTTTCATAAACAAAGCTTTTAGACAGAGGATCTACGATCCATCAGAAGTGTAAGGTGCTGAAAAGATTTTAATTTAAGATTGATTATATTTTAATCCTTCTCAAAACATTCTAATGTGATTTCCTCATAACTGTAATGACCTGGAAATCTCGTTACTAGAAACTGACACGATGAATCGACTAAACGTTCCAGAAACTCATATTCCTTCACAGTTGCATCCCAATTCCCATACAATTATGAGATGATATTATAGACTCGTTCATATGTAAAACGTTAACCTGTTGCAGAAAAATGCAGAAAATTTCTTAAAAATCTCATCTTCTTAAAAAAAATTTACCCGGTAGGATAAATCCCTACCACGCTAAACTTCTTCATTTTTTTATTACTCGTGTCTAAGCATATTGAGCATCGGGAGAAGCTTTAATTCATAAGCATAAGTATGAGAGTAGTAGTTTATCCTAGAAAAAACAGCCTTTTTCTAGAGCATCATGATCCGATCAAGTAATTGAATGGAATTTATCAGGAAATGGAGGAAAATTTCCTATTAAATTCTGAGAAAGATTCGCAATAAGTTCTTGTTACAAGAGCATTTATCGAAAGATGACATTTCTGATTGGCAGCGTTGTTTTACTGATCCGATGGAAGAGAGAGTAGCTCGTTATATGTATCTCGGAAGTAACGTCCTTCGCCATCTTCCACTATTAATTATTACCAACCGTTTTTCGTTTTTGTTAGTAACCTTTCTACTCTTTTCCTTCTAATTTTCCTTCCAATCAATCTCCATTAAAGTCTTCCAGGTTACTTGCAGCATACAGCGTCAGCTGCATCATTTGATTGCTTTGCTCTTGGCCATGAAAGTCACTTTATATCATGCCCGGCCAGTCACGCAACTGTGTTCAAAGGCATTCTCACAAACTTCGCCGTGTGATCCCACACACAGAGCAGCTTTAACTCAGTTCCGGACGTGCCGTTTTCACGTGCCCTCGTAAAAAACATGAGTTTTTTTTTTCAGTTTGTCGTGTGCTCCCAGTCTACCTCGTGTGAGCGTTTGTCTAACATCTTCTTTCTGAACCGCTATCGCTCATTGCTTGAGATAGCGCCCGCGGATGACTCTTTTTTGTCGCGGAAGTTACTTTTTCACTATCATACCTTCGCATAAGAGACTGCCGGAATGTGTTTGAGGCTGGGTGGGGAAAATTGCGATTTAACTGCACGGTCAAACAAGAAGGTAGATAACCCGCATCTGGAACACGAAAGCAGGAAGGATGGCGAAAAAGGGCGACCGGTTATGCTGCGAGTCCATGAGGCTGGCGTCGTGTAGTTCCAATTCAATCTACTAGATAAAATCTTCACATTCTCATACTGATTCTCGCTGAAAGGGTGACGCGAAAGACGACACACACATAGACACCCCAATAGGGGGGAAAAAACGAAGTCCTCGCGAACTGAAGGCGCCATGCAATTTGTGAGTACCGTGGCGCAGAAGGAAGCTTTCCAGCACGCTCCGAGAGGAACTTTCCAATTCAATACCACCAAGGGGCCACACTAAAGAGTTGGTTGAATACGTCGGCTCAAGCGTTTCCGTTGATTCAACTGTCCCCATCCTGTCCTCCACCCGGTTCTTATGCTTCTCATCAACAGGAAAAAAAACCAAATCCGGGAAGCATGACCAGCTCGACGTTTGCACGTGCAAGCGGCATTCGCGCGCGTTGGTATGGGACGGTTTACGATGGAAGCAGACACGGTGTACCATTTGGCAGATTTGGCTACATAAAAGAGAATCCAAACACACAGGCACACCGGCACAGGACACAATGAAAAGCGCAGCGGAAACTTTTCCCAGCGTCGCCGGTAGACGCTCAGATCCGCGGAAAAGCTTCACTGGCTTACTTTCGGTCGCAGACCAGTGCGCAGTCTTCCGAATGACATAATTTGCTTCATCTCGTAATCATTCGTTATCGGAATAATGGTGGATGAAAAATTTGGCCACTCTTTTATTTCGGTCCGCGCTCATGGCGCACTTGCTTCCGGTTGAATGTGACTTTTTGCCACGGGCTGGGGTTTGCCTGTTTTTTCGTATGCAGCAACGGATTAAAGCCATGAGTTTTATTGTTCGTTTTGAGGCTGGTGAGGCTGGTGATATGCATGGCTGGACGCAACGGTGTTGATAAGCGAAATTTCGGTTTGTTAGTATCTTTCCTCGGAAGTGATTTATTGGGCTTACGTTGATGAAGTATTTCCGATAGTTTGACGCACTCAGATGATTATGGCTAAATTTATGTGCCTGAGACCGGCATTGTGGGAACTGTCCTTAGGATACGGATTTGTTTGAATCACGATATTAAGAGCTTTTGATGTAGGGTTTCGCGTTGAAAATAAAATTTTAACAAGTACCGTAGAAGTTTTACTTTTGGCGTCCCTGGTATAATTTCCGATTCTTGGGAGGAATCCATTATGATTCCTCTACCTAAGGTGCCTGGAACTGCCTCAGCCGCAGAGTTTTGTTCCATAAACATTTAAACATTCGGGAAAAGGTTCTAGATGTTGTGGTTAAATATCAAATGGTAGACTTTTTGAATGTAAACCTCTGACTTATAGCAGAACAGCCCGGATATCGTGCGGTTGTGAAACTGACTCAAGAGACTGTTGCAGTTTTTTCTATGGTATATTTAGCATTGAACCAAGAAAGTATCAGAGTACGAGTTATTTTGTGACAACAAGCTTAAGTTCTACATTCACATTGACAATTTGATAAACCAGATAGAAAAAGTGTGGAATTATCAATAAACTAAGAAATCAAGCAAGCACATAGCCTAGACTGCCATCGTCCAAAATCACGGCAAGATCCTTCTAATTATTTTTTCAAGGTATAACGATTTTCTACAGCATACCGCGTAGCATAAAAGAGGAAACGACCCTGCCCCTCCTTAAGCGATCGTGGCTACCATTTCTGGATTACTAGACTCATTGATTCCGTATAATTGGATAGTCAGTTCTCATTGCATTGAGCACTGGTTTTATCAAAAATAGTAAACAATTTGTTTCTTGCTTTTGTGGTTTTCATAGACTGTTATATTGCCTTTAAGGGTGGCTCAGTGGTAGAGACGATTGGTCTCCATACGGTAGGACCGGGGTTTATTAAGTCTGGTAAGCCAGAATTGGCAGGTATCAATTTTCTTGATGTCGTTTGAGCCTGAACGCTAAATGTTTATCCTAGTTCTAAAAACTTTCTGTTCCTTTTTTTGTAACGTTTCCGTAAATCACTTTTGCTGATGATGATGAAGTTTGAAAAAAAAATCTTCTTACATTAAAATAAAAAATAATAAAAACCATATCAAATAAATTTAAAATGAGTTTGCACAGCTTCGAAACACGTGTGTGAAAGATGAGCTTTGATTTAAACTGAATACTGACGAGGGCTCAACAGAAGGTGCAGTCCAGCCTAGGGTAGTTGTTGGTCTGAAGTCCTCAAAAATTCATCGTTGTTAATGAACTTTCAAAAACATCGTTAAATATATCAAATCAACCTTTAAATACAGATCAAACAAATATCTTTAAAATATGTTTAACCATTTCCAGCTTATACGGGGATGTGGATGGAATCATTTCCAGCTTATACGGGGATGTGGATGGAATCATCATAGTAACAATATAAGAATTACTTGAAATTATGTCCACTTAAGCAACTGATGCAGTCCCTACGTCAAGCTGAACTTTTTGAACACATTTTGTACTAAATAGAACGCTCTCGCGGAATCTTTACCCGTAGATCAATAATCTCAAATCCACCGATGCGCGTCCACCTTGTTCCCGAGGTTATGCACGGTAATTCGTGGTGGAAAGATTGAAATGCACCGAACAAAAAACAACATGGAACAAAAAGCAAATAAATACATACCACCCAGCAGGACATCAAACGCTCGACGGCCGGTGTAAACCGCCACCGCGCGTGGTGACGTTCAACGTGACAAAACGAATACTTTTTAATAAAGTCATAAAAAATAGTACCCATTCGTCGGACGATGGAACCAAACCCGATACCATCCGGGTGACTCTCTCACGCCTCCTCCGCTCCCTTAATCCGCATACGAACAACAGCAAAATATTAAAGTAATAATAGCTGCAACAAAAACAACAGCAACACTGAAGCCCATGTAGAGCGCGCATGGCGGCCAGGATGCCAAGCGGCCGGCCAAGCGTACGGAATCGATTGCCATGGATTTCAGCTTTTTATGGTGGAATAAAAATATCATCAGCTTAATCACCAGTCCATAAAAAGTCGACGGTAACCATTAAACCGGAACACCGGGATGCTTTCGGGCAGTTTCCCGGGGCCGCAAGCCGCTCCGAAGCTGGGGATCCGGTGAACGCGGCGTTTGAGGAAAATGGCCGCCTGGAAGGTTATTCAGGGGAGGCGAAACGTTTGGAAAAATCAACACACACACATACTCACCCGCATCACATTGGTGATCACGATCGGGAACGGGAACCCGCGCAGGGAACCGTTTAAAAATCGTTGTCAAAGGGAAATGCTGAGCACTAAGGACCAACACACATATATACGGTTCCCAGCTCCTCAACGCCCTAGTCCCCTTTCGCCCCCCTTAGGCTCGTTCCATCGACAGGCTGGAAGGTCATTAAATTTTCACATTCTTTATTGCATCCCGGCTGCTGCAGGCTGCGGCCGATATCAACGACAGGCGTCGACCGACAGCCATCAACCGGTTCGTTTGGTCGGTTGGTTTGTTGGTTGCGTTTTTTCTGAGCGGGGTTGGGAAAACCTCACCACACATACCCCTTCCTCCATCCGCTTTGCGCTGACCTGTGTAGCAAGACTTGTTCCGGCTGGTTGCGCCAGTAGGAAGTCTTTCGCCTGGAAGGTTTGTTTTGCTGGGTTAATCCACCGTTTGTCCATCGTCAATTTTTTTCGGTGATTGCCGGTGCCGCTGGAGTGGATCGGGCGGCTGCTTCAGCAAGATTATCCCCTTAAAGTCTGTTCCGATTTGTGGTCGACAGTAAAGGAGTACCCTTGTGGCGCGTTTGGAGATGGACTCCAATGTGGAATCATAATCGCGCCGTTCGCCTCGATCCAGCAAGTAATACCTTTTTGCTGAAGAATTTATTACCATTCTATGGGTTAAAATTTTTCCAACACTAAGGCCAGTCAAATGACGATAAGGGAAAAAAAACTCCAGAGAGAAAGCTATCAAACGGTACGCATCCACTCCCATTTTGTACCGATTTTTGCTCGGTTTTCTTTAATACGAGCTGGACTTAATTTTACTCCTTTTCCGAGGATCAAAACAAGCGACGCCGGATAACATCGTTTGATGGTGGTCGTAAAAAAATATGACAATATAATTTAAACGCAGCATCAACCCAACCAACCCCTCACTTAGAGTCGGTAACTTTTATGCGTCTCTTACATGAACATATTGAGTGAACTATTCGTGCTTGATGTTCCTCGTGCTTGCTGTGGTGAAATGTTGGTGGAATAAAACTGCAATAAACTGTCGATGAAGTAGGTTTAAAATTTTACACACCACGGATTGAATACTGTCCCATGTTTCAGGCAGCTGTTTAAAGGCGAGCGAATGATCTTCGTAGCCAACTGGAAGAGGTTGCTTTAGACAAGGATTTATTATCCGAAAAAGAGCGTTTTGACAAGACTAACAAAGTGGGGGAAACGTTTTGATTGCTCCGTTTGCTCGTAGGGTGGATTTCTCCAATGGTCAACAGTAAAGAAGGACTTATTTTTCTCACTTTAATCACAACTGAGGATGATGCACCGGTTCTATAGATCACAGCTCTGTCCGAAAACACAGCAGCAGCCCGACAATTACGCCGCTTGACGAGGTTGCCTCGGTTGACAGTTGAACGTGCTCGTCCTAGGTGAAAAGAAGGAATGCACTCAAACCTGACGAAAGGCGGACGGCTGACGGAAATGTTTGGCGATAATTCATGTCATAACTTTGCCCGATTCCTGCTGCCGGTCAGGGTGATTCCCTTTTTGCTGCTGGTCAGGAATCGTCAGGATCTAGCTCCACACAGCCCCATTCCAGTAAAAATGAGGCATGAGGTGGGTTTTTTCTCTGCTCCCTACTTTTGTTTCCAGCTCCTGGACGGACTGGATGTCGCCAGTGAGACCGTGATTGTAATGCAAACGATGACATGACAAGCAAAACGGCTGGACTGCGAAACCTTTTCATCAGGAAAGGTCACTTCCAGCCGACGGGACATGGTCTGTCTGCGTGTGGGGGAACAAACACGCAATCACACACTTTCGCACACACACACACGCAGCCATCGTTCGTTCTCATTTCGATTGATTTGTGCACATGGGAAGAGATATTCGATTAGGCATGATGGAATAAGGACACAGAGGCAAGATTTTGCAATGTGCGTGTGTGTGTGTGTGTGTGTGTGTGTGTGTGTGTGTGTGTGATTGTAATAAATCCATAAATATGAAACATGGTGGCTTGCTATGACGGTCTGCATGACGACGGCGATGATGGTGATGATGATGGGGCAAGAATTCAAACTGACATACGGCCTGCTACAAGAAGCCCATCACATCAGTCACATCGTCAGGATGTAAATGGATTATGGTCAGCTATTACTTCTCCGTCGTATTTTTTCTTTCATTGTTTGTGGTTGTTTTGGGTGGTTCAAACCGTTAAGCTTCCTTTCCCGGGAGCTGCAAGACGCCGAGCTGGTCTGAAGCGGGACTATTCCATATGCATTATCACGGTGATCGAATGATTTGGAGCGAGCAGAAAATTTTGATAGTCCAAATTGAGACCGACCCGGAAGCGTAAAACAATCCTTGAAACGATCGACCCTATTTGATCAGCCCCGATTTCGGATTGAGAGTAAGTTGAACCCCAACCGATCCCATTGATTGATTGCTGGCGATGGTGATGACGAGGGTTAGCCGCAACTGTGTTGGTGGGATATTTGTTGTCCAACAAAAATACTTTATGGAAGAATTAAACCATAAAGCTGCAATGTGAAGTAAACCGGTACGATACTCAAGTTTCATTGCACGGGTTCGGAGAGGCAACGATTTATGCATTATTGATTTTAATTAATTTGATTACATTAGCCAGCTGAGCAGTGCAACTTCAATGTGGGGAAGCGAAAGCTAATGTTATATGCCCCAATCACGTGAATCGATTGCATGTCATTGCGCAAAACTAGCAATTATTCAGTTAATTTACCAATCCCGATTATGATGGGGATACTTTAAGCCGTCCCCACACACACACCAGTCGTCGGGCCCAAGGAACGCTTTCATCACCGTCGTCACACGTACACACGCCCGATCAATCAACGCCACAAATATGTCACAATCGACAAACGTCGTGGTTTGTTACCTCCTTGTGGTCCTTCGTCCGCGGTTCGTTAAATGATTGATATGTTTGGTGCAAACATCACGGCCATCAGCCAACAACTGACCGTGTGACGGAGCTTCAATCCTGAGCCCTCCGATGGCACATTCCAACGTGCCAATCAACAGTCCCGGCGATCGAAAGAAGAGCGCGAGCAAAACAAAACACCCAATACCCATCAAAGACCCTGCGGCTGAAGGGCATTAAATTATCATCAACACTCCGGGTGGGCGCGAAAGCCTCTGAAACGGGAAGGTGCTGGAACGGGGCCTTTTATCGACCACCGAAATAGTTGAGCAACATTAATTTTGAAGTCGGCATAAAGCAATGGCCAGCGGTATGTGTCGGGCTGCACCAATTTAAACATTCCGTGGTTTGCTTCCCGTCCCATGGCTGGCCGCAAGTGGCGCTTCGGATCAACCGTCAGTACGGTGCGGCCAGTGTTGCATATCAATTAATTATCATTATTCAATTACCATCGTCATAATTAATTCCGATGATGATTCACCTTTATTGTGACAACAATTTGAATCATCATAAATTGGGCTAGTTGATCGGCGTCATTTATTTTCCGGCCATCCCGTCCAGATGAAACGTTTGCCATGCGCGAAGTAGCTTTTTCGAGTGTGGTGATATAAAATTTAACCTCAAAAACTGGGACACAAATTGCACGGAACAATCGACAAATGGGGATTTATGCATCCATTCACGATGAGCCGTTTTGTATCAATGCGGGATGCAGAGCAGCAAACAAATTTACCAAAAAATGGAAACAAAAAGCATTTTTTCCACAAACAATCAAACAATTTCGGAACTCCGCTGCACGTGCTATAAAAACTATAACGAAAATACAACACAAAATCGTATTATCGTTCAGTACGACGCTCAACTACGACTGGCATTAATACGCCAGTTAACGCATTATTTATGCATTTATGATAATTAAGCCAGACACGGTGATCCACTCTCGGTGGCAAAAGCTTCGATTCACCGTACAAAAGGAAAGAGTAACTTATCCGTTGCAATGCCCTCACACACACTCGCACGCACACAGTTTTTATGCGCTGGAACAGGAGATAGCACCAGGGGTTATGTGTATCGTTGACCCCCGGATATGTGCATGACAACGCCCTCAATAATCACCTTCACTGTTTTCCATTCCGATGATCTCACCGCGGGTATACACTGTACGGTGGAAACAATGTCGTACTGTTTTAAAGCGTTCAGAACCATGTTCCTGAAGTAGCGGCGCCGGTCTTCACTGGGCAGGACCGGGAATAAAATCCCATCCAGGCCATCAGCCATACACAGCATAGAAGTCAGACTTGGCTAGTCATGTCCTCTCGAGGTTCGTATGATCGAACGTATTATATAAAATTATGGCATATTGTAGAACTTTGGGTGACACATATCAGGGAATATTAATTTAAATTACGTCAAAATGAAGTTAAACAAAGCCCTCTTTCTTTGGCAGTACCAGCTCGTGCAATCGTGGTCTGATATCTTAACTTTCTGATTTTTGTTTTGATCTGGAGTTGATCTCAGTCTTGCCATCAGAAGCGCCGTTATCGCCTCGACCATTAAACTCTCTCAGAAGGAACCGACGAACATTGTATCTTAAGAAAGCAATGCCTATTAACCAATGTAACAAATGAACTGAACTGAAGAAAAATTGAAAAACGTACAACCTTCCTTATTTAAATAACTTTCTTTAAAAAAAAAATTTGAATTAAGGGCAAAATTAGCTTCGAAAAGGTTAAAACTTATAATTGTTAAAAACGTTGAACCGTTTGAATTTCATGCTGCGATGAAATAAAGTCAAAGCAAATGCTTCGAGCTTTATAGCATGGTGTTTCAAGTTCTTATGAAATACATCGTCCATTAAAACGCTTTGCACGTTTTCCGATAGGGAGCATGAGCTTTTTGTCCTTAATACATCGCTTGAGTCAGGTGCCGTGTTAGCTAGGATGTTCTAAAGGGTATTATGGCATAGCATAGTTATAGCACGAAGTCTAAATCACCGGAAACAAAAGAAAACTGTAAGCTTTAAATTATAGCAAAAGGATATTCTGTTACGCGCGACACCGAAATGTTTAACCGGATATCCTTTTATATGATATCCTTTAGCGAGGTATAAAAACTGCTATAATTTTCCTATTTATAGCACATCCTTTTCATATCCTTTGTTAACGAAGCTTGCAACGAGGATTCATATGCTGAATAAGCTTGAGAAAGCTTTATGAAGCTTTTAAAAAAAGCTTCATAGAGAATCGTAACATAAAATATGTTTGTTATGTCCTTTTTATAGATATTCAAAACTATATTTTTATATTCAATTCATTTGTAGAGACTTTGGATTATTCAAGACTAATAATTTAACAATTTAAGTAAGTTAAGTCCTTAAATGTTACGATTTTAGATTGTCTGCGTTAGTATTGATGATTCTTTTACGTCCTCTTTCTTTTCCTTCTTGGCCAAACAGCCTTTTAAGGTAATGTTTTCTAATTTTTGCCTTTTTAGACTACTTATTGATAGCTCATAGTTGGAAAGTCAGTCCTCACCGTGAAGGAACGGCCACAAAAGGGATTTGAACCTTGATCCTGCCTTGTGAAGACCGATGGTGCTGTCGCCTCTACCACTGGGCTTTTTTTTTCTTTTTCATTGCAAGAAGCGTTGAAAGCGCAATTGGTGAACAGGAACTATGATCTGTACGTCATATCCTTGCTCGTAACCAATTTTACACTTTTGTCAAAAACAATTTATGGCTCATTAGATTAAGTGTAATAATTTCACGCACTGATCTATTATTAGTACTTTTCGCTATACACGTTACTAGTGTTTTTCACGATTTCCTCGATGAGATCAAGCAAGCATCTGATCAAAATGAAATCCATTGATGAAAACAGTACCGTACTACCGTTTACTCCACCATCGAGCTTTTACGTCAATTCACGTGCGCAAGTTAGTGTTTGGTACGCTGCAATCGAGTTGAAGATTACCTCGATGCTCGGGTGAGAAAGTTTCTTCAGCGTACCGCATCTCACCGAACAACCTCAACCACATCCACCATCCAAAACGAAACCGTACACGCACTCACCTTACCGGCAAAATAGGTACCGAAGGTTAATCTTCAATGCAAATGAAGCCATCCGGGGAATTGAAACTCAAGATCAAAAGGAAACCATTCGGGACCGAACGCACGACGACTCGTAGCTCCGTCTCCTACACCCCGTAGAGATGCAACGCTTTATTGGAGAAAGGCGCGATAAGCAGCCGAAGCTGAGATGCTTCGTTCTTTTGGGGTAGGTGGAAGATGATGATTTTATCGTTCCCTTGCTCTGTGTTTGTATGCTTTAAGGGTTTTACTATTTTTTACTGTTTGCTCCCATTTTGTTTTTTGTTAGCTTTCCTTTTGGTGGGACCGTTCTTGGATTTCGGTTACGTTTTCGGTAAAAACCTTTCCGTCCACAAACACACACGGGGTGCTCTTGCTTGTCTGAGCTTCTTTCAGAACAGCACGCAAAACACAAAGCCTTCAAGGACACCGCTCACGGTCGCACTGGGTGCATGTTGGTAGACGGTTTCAAGAATTCTTATTTTTCCTAAGGAAACACGAAACTGTTCCTCAATCACGGCAGTAGTGTCATACTTTGTCCGCACAAGTATCAATTAGGGCGGTAATTTTGGGACCGAGATTTTAGATCGTCCGATCGTCGCTCTGATAGCGGCGGTCTTATATTTATTTTTTTCCACTTCCATGGCAGCTCTTTAGGAAAAAAAACGATGGTTAGACCGCCCCAGATGTCTGGCGGCGTGCTGGGATGCTGGCGAATAAGAGTGATAATTTGAGCTGTCGTCCGGCTTCGTCCGTCAAAAGTTTACCGTCGCCCCGTTTTTTTCTTCTTCTTCTTATTCTTAAAGCTTCCCACACCCAAAACGCTTTCCCGGTAGTGTTTGTCGTGTTTTTTCACCGGCACGGGGAACAGCTTTTTCTTGTTTCCGAACGAAACGACACTATAGACGAAAAGAAAAGCCCACCAAGTAAGAGCCCTTTTGCGACATCGCTCGTGTCCGTTTTAACGATGGTTGACAGTTAAATTTGTTTTATGCGCTCGTCGAGTGTTAATATAAAGCAAAACTGGAAAAGGGGACGAAAAACACACTCACACACAAGAAGGAAACATAGTACACTTCTTTTAATGGCGACTGGGTTCGGGCACAGGGAGTATCCGGAAGTTGCGTCCCATTGTCGGTAACGGCATGATGATGGAGGTAAAATGGGAGACTCTCCCCGGGAAAGCTGACTTTTGGAGATAAAAAGCAAAAAATGTCATCCTAACCTAACCGGTGAGGCGGAGACGAGCGCCAAGCGGTTCTCTTATTTCTTGCTGTGTTACAAGCCATCTTATCGGAGTGTCATTTTCCGCCCTACAGGATGCCAGCTCGCAAAACGCTCTACGATTAGAGGCCGAGTAGAGGCCGAGGGTGAACAATGAAACCGGGTAGCCGGTCATTTAGATGACCATCATCGTCTTCGTTTGGAAGAAAAAGAGGACACTATGCATGGACGAAAGATCTCCACAGAATGGGTCGTTGAGTGCCTTTGTTTTGATTACCATGACAAGATTGAATGAAATTCTCAATCAATTAGTTCAAGTACCGGGACAGACACAACTGAACGGGATGGAAGGCCAATGAATCCAAAATGGATGGAATCTCCCATCCGGCTGTACCGGCGGCGTAAATGTCGTCTTATTTGAACTCTTTAGCACAAAAGGGCCGAGTAGATGAAAATCTTGAATGGAGCCAATGTAGGAACTAATTGTTCAAGAGTATGTAAATGAATCTTTTCTGTGTTTGTTTGTTTTTTTTTGCTGTGAATAAAACGAAGGGAAGGATAATACGTCTAATTAAAGGTTCTTTGCTAGATGCTTGTTGGAATGCTGTGGCAATCGTCTGATGTCCTCTTCAAATGCAAGGATTGTGAATATGTGTAAACATAGGAATGAGATCAACATGGCGAGATCTTATCCAGAATCAATATGAAAGCAAAAATCTTACCTATTATGATTTGCAGCAATCCAACCACATTCATTGGGATCGTCTAGTAGTGAACCGTCCGGATGCAGCATAAAAAGAGGGACTCGTCGTCTCGTGCTCGTCCAGTGCGCCTAGTAGGTGAGGAACAATTTACAAAGTTGAAGTTGGGCCTCCGAGAAAGAGAAAAAAAGTACACACAAAATGGTCTCTGGACGTTTCCTTACCCTTTCACTGTCCTTGACCGGAATCCGTTGCAGTGCTGCTGGTCATCGGGTTGAACGAAGCGTACCTCTTCACCGTTTCACCCAAGTGGCGTTCCTGCGATCGTTGATCGATCATTTAAAACTGTCCAACCATCAATCACACTTTAGGTTGATCGCATTCTCGCATACACCCACACACACAGAAACACAATAAAGGTTCTCCAGTGTGCCTTAAAATTGGACTTTAATGGTTCGCTGTTCACTATCACTACCACAAACGTTGAGGTGGGCCAGCTAGGAGAGCACCACTTTCATCGACCTTCTTTCACACTCAACTCCTAGCGTTCTCGTTTTGGACACTTGAAGTCTCCTTTTCCTACGATTTTTTTCTCTGTTTGTTCTTGTCTCCTTCTGGCCTGGATAGCGAAATTCATGCACAGCTGGTCGCCAGCAGGCCACAAGACTCGTTGCGTATTTTATCACTCACCAGCCCAAGTCCTTCCGCGTTCAGATGCGGCCAATGTCGGCAACTAGATCGTTTAGAGAAGGAGAGAGAAAAAAACACACCAAGCTTTAGAATGGTTAAATTCGAACAAGTACTGTAGACGTCACTACCGAGCAAAAAAATCGAAGTGGTAAGAAAATTGTGTTAGTATTCCATCGACGGCGACAGGTAGAACGTTCGTGCTGTGCTCCCGGTAAGCGTCCGGAGCACACCAAACGGCAAGAGAAAATACATCGAAACTTTCCCGGCCAATGTTTGCAATCATCCAATCGAACCGCTGAGCAAGCAGCGAACGGAACATGACTGGAATTTTTTAAACTAAAATCCCTTCCAATTTCGCCTCACGGCCACCGGATCCGATGAGCCCGGCTCGTTTCTTCTAGCGCTTTCGATTCGCGGTAAAGCTTAATCTTGTGGTAAAACTTAAACGTGAGTACCCTATTTTCAGCGTTCGTCCTGCTGTACCTGTGCGCCACCGGTAGATGAGAGAAGCGATCTTAAGCGAACAGTTCCAGGGAGGAAAAAAAAAGGAATAGATTTGTTACAGCTGATAATTGCTGACCTCGGCGGGAAAGCACCTTCAAATCAACCACTTTCAACTGACTGCTACGCCACCTCGCTCCAATCTCCTGCCAAGCCCGGGGAATCATGTCGTTCCCGGAATTGTTCGAAGCTCATTAAACAATCCTTGAGTTACGAGGGGACGGATTCTTTTTCCGAAACGAGAGCTAAAGTGGCCGGATCTCTGGCTTTATATTGGCGGTCCCCGTGGAAGGAGTAATGGAACGCAGCCACTAAGTCACTCGGGCTCGGTATGCCGGCCGTTAAGCTGCCTGTTAGTGTCAGGAGTTAATGAGTGCGAGCGATAATGGGCATCGTTCTCACGGTAAACTAATTTAGAAGATTTATTGCATTGATTGCCGGTGCGTAGAGGTGCCCGAAAAAAAAGAACCGGGTGACCCGGTGGGAGGTATCCCATAATGACCACGAGTCCCAGTAGATTCCCGGCTGCTCCAGGTTGCAACGAGTGTCATAATTAAGGGAAAGAATAATTGATTTCCTCCCATATTTGAAGTGAGCGCGGGTGAGTGAGCTGATTTTCCGAATGTAACCCACTCGTGAGGACTTCAAAGCAAAGTGTGGCTTTTAGTCGGGGTTTGTCGATTGTTTTGCATATTTGCTCGATTGTGAGCACCGTGTGTAGGATTTATCAAAACGATTTATGAATATAAAAATAAGGTAAATTGCTGCTGGAAGATTGATTGGGACTAGGGCAGGCTGTGAGTGCATTCATTTAAAATCGTTAAGGTTTATGAATATTCAATCAGTAGAAAGATTGGCGCTCTAACGTTCGGCTAGGGTCCACTAGCTCAAGCCAATAAATTGTCGTGTAATAATGGCGCTGGCAAGGATTATATTAATCGTTTAAATTGAATTGGCTTCTAGCACCCGAAATTGTATTTTTATCAAAAACCCCAAGCATTATTCAACGCCACCGACGCCTTATGCTTCACAGCTACTGAGCAACGGTTAAACCAGAAGAAACGTGACGTATTGTGGTTGAGTCCTTTCCGAGGTACAGTGTTTTATTTTCTCTCTCACTTTCAACGTCAACATCTGGCATTGGTGTAGATGTGATACGTAACACTCGGCATTGACACCACACCCTGGACACAAGTTTTACCTCGACAGAAGCACATTCGACAACGTGTATTCCGGTGTTGGCGGTTGGCCACACACACACACACACACACACACACACACACATTTGTCGCCAGCTTTACAAAGTTGGTAACCGGCGTAGAACCAGCATCCGTAGATGCGTCTTTAATTATGCACAAAACTAAGCTTTCAGCCACACTTTAAACACGTTCATACCGTTTGACACACCCGGCCCGAGGTTGGAAAGTATTTGAAATGAACGATTCGGTACGGGGAAGCTATCAGCGGTGCACATGAGCCCACCGTAGGCATGCGTTCGCTAGTTTGTTCAGTGAGGTTTGAGCTCTTAGGACAACAGGGAGACACTTTAAAACCGTTCACAAAAGCAGCGCTAACCGGGACCTCTCACTCCGCCCTCCTTTACACGCCTGCACGAAACCTCATTCGCAATGACATGGCAGGAGAAAAGTTATTTCTCAAACTGTGTGGCAATTTCCCGGAGATAAATGACTGGAGCTGTCGTCGGATGGCATCGCGCGCCTAGCGGTTTTTAGTGTCACCGGCACGCGATGAGGTCGTTTGCGCGGCTGCCAGGGGAAATAAACACGGTGGAAACATTATCAGTCTTATTTTCACCACAGTTCCCTGGTTTTCCGGTAGATTTCCCATCCGGTACCCGTGCGCGGATAATTTAAACCTCGCCGGTACTGAGGGCGGGCTTAACAATGCGAAAATCTGAAAGCAAAACAAAAGCTGAATGGCAAAATAAAATAGAGGTAGGTTGGAGTGAATCAAAATCAGACAGCAGCAAAAAAAATACACCCCATCTTGGAGAGTAAATGAGTCGAATGCGGTTCGGAGTGTGTGTGTGTGTGTAGCACGTGTATCACGATGGTCATATTTCACATTTTAATGACACGCTCATATCATCGGCAAACGAAGAACCCGTCCTACGGTTGTCTTTTGTTCCAATTTCCTGGAAATGTTTTGTACTTCTTCGGGACAATTGAACGCTCACCTGCTGGAGGAAACTGGATGGTGGTCCGACAAAAATCTCACAGCACCTTCCCGGGTGAGGTTGAACCTTCTTCTCAAGGGTTTGAACACACGCTTGTTTTAACAAGCCACCTCCAAAACCTTCCGAAAACAATGCATTGCGCCACAAACAAGTTTCCGTCCGATTTCGTCGCAAAACATAATCAAATGTTCACTCGACAAAACTCGACCAGGTCGCTTAAGGCAAAGGCACCTTCCGCAAGGAAACTCACCGGATACGGCGCACAATGGAACTGTCAGCTCCGGTAGGGGCAACGATACGTCGGGGTCAATGGTAGTAAGATCAAATACAAGCTTTTGTCTTCCGACACTGCTTTTTCGTGTGTGAGACTACGGGGCAAAGGTGTACGAAAGATCTACGCAAGACGCTGTATAGGATCTGCACCCAAAGGACCGATGGAAAACCGATCCAACCCGTGTAGTAGTTTCTGGACATCGGGAACACCAAAAAGCGCTACCTCAGTAACATGAATTCTCTGGGTTTTTTGTTTTCAAAAGACACTTTCGGGTCGGTGGGATAAATTTGCGTGACGTGGAAAATAATGCGCGCCAAAGAAAGCCGCACCAGAAGTCTCTTGGGAGCCGATACCGGAAAAAAGGTTTCCGCTCTGCTAGCGGGTGAAAATATTAAAACAATTTATTACCAAGTGCCCTCGTCGATCGTTATCATTGTTCATGCGAAGCATTTATATTAAAAAAAAGTTAGAATTTAAATTGCCTTTCATCGTGAGCGAGGGCGCTCGCAGCAGCTCCGGATAAGACAATCGTAACAGATTGGTTCCGTTGGGGCTCTTCAATCTTGCTGGTTGTAAACACTTACTTAATGTCCAACTTAATCTTTTCTAAAACATTTCTCCGAAACAAATGTTTCGTTTGCGAAACCGATTTTCACCGTAAACGTAATCGCGACCTCACGGTATTCACGATTTGTGCGACACCGAATTGTGTCCATTCAATTTGCATTTCAACTCGACTACAACCACTGTTCGCACTGTCAGCAAACTGCCAATAGCTTAGCCATTATTGAACGTACCCCACAAATACTGGAAGACGATGCGAACATCGCTTGAAGCAATCCCATTACGACTTCATTCGCCGCCGAGTTCGTCCGCTTGAAAAAGGGGTCATTCCGAAAAACGCAAACACACACGCAGAAGAAAACGCTTGGCTATGGGGAGCATGCGATCATAAATTTGCAAAAACGGGGGCGTCTGGATTTCGTGTACACAAACGCACACACACACACAGTTCCCGGGAAAATCGTATCCCGTGTCCTCCCGGTTTAGTCTTTGTTATTGCCATCTTTGGCGCCCAGTTTTGGCGCCCAGCCCCTGGGGACGCTTCCCGTAAGATGGCCGCAAGCAAATTCTGCCGGTGGATGGGACTCTTTGCTTTGCAATTGTCGTTGTTCTAAATTTTTATTGCAACCACCACCACCACCACCACCGGGGGTGAGTCTGCAGTCCCTCTCGTGAGGTTTAGTGTTCTATTTCGAAGCTAATGCTGCAAGCTAGCGGCACACCACTCGCATGCACATGATGGTTCGATGGTTCGAAGAACATTAACATCCCACACGGTGGCATCGTCTGCAGCCAAAGGCTGAAGTGCATTCGTGAAACCACCAACTAACCAACAGCATACCGAGCGTTAGAATATCGCCATTTCTTCACTTAACTCTCGCACACACTCACACCGCAGCCGCCTACTCGAGAAATAGTGCATCTGTCCGCATACTAGCGAACGCACCAGAGAACGGGAAAATGGATGACTTTGGTGTTTCGGCATTCGATTCAGGATTCCGAATCTGTGTGTGTGTGTGTGTGTGTGTGCATACGTACATGTGTGCCATCGTCTGACAAATTGCTTCACTGCCGGGATCGTCGCGTCGCCATTCGCGTCGTTGTTCAAGAATGTTCCACTGTACTGTTGAATGTCTCCGGCGAGAAATTCTGTCCTTCCCCCGGGGAGGGAGTAGGGAACCAGTGTCCCACTGGAGGGAATATTGGTCGCGCAACGGTTCCAGCGGGATGCCAAACGGTTTGCAGCCATAATCAGCTGACATGCAGCCGAAACGGGGGGGGGGAGACTTGAATCTGGATGTTTTTTGCAGTTTTTTGTTGGTGTTTTTGATGCCGCCTGCTTTCCTTAGCGCTGGATTCACGCCGATCTGCGTGGTGAATCGTTTGCTGGCGCCATGACGTTTTCCGACTGCCACATACGAACGTGTGTATGTGTGTGGTTGGCGTTTCTGACACGGTTAACCTCACATGAATAAGAGATGAAAAATAATTTCTCTCCATTTTCGTGACAGTTCCTGTTGGAAGTTATAAATAATTGAATTCGGTGCAGACCACCAACCCCCATCCACCATTGTTGTCTATCTTTCGCGGGTAGCAAAATAATAAATTTAATGTAAAGCTTGCTTCCTAACAGATGAGTTCCATCAAACCGGGGAGAATAAAATGTAAATCTTCATCATAATTATGGTCTTTGCTCTCCCGATTTAATCCTTTCTTCGATTTGACGTTCGACAGACGTCTTGGGCAGTTTTGGGCGCACGGAGCAAGATCAGTTTTCCAAAACACTGAAAGCTCCTTAATCCCAGCGTCGTTCATTGCAAACCGTGTGCCACCATGGCTCCGGCTGGTTTGATGCTTCCAAACAAAGAGAATTGGTGTTCGTATCACCACAGAAAGGTACATTTACAAGGCTGTTCGCTGTTGGAAGACATTAATTATGCCGGGAATCTCTCTCATTATCGAGAGGGCCTGGAGGTGAACAGGTGAAGGGTGTTTACTCTCGGTAAATCTCCCGAGCAAAATTGGTCACCCCCCAGATAAGGTGAGCTTTTTCTCATTAACTTTACATTAACGGTAAGCACATCGGTAAACAGCAATACCTGACGCATTATTTATGATTCACACTGTCGCTCAGAGTAAGCTGGTCGAAAATGGACAACTCTCGTGCTTGATTCATTGTCGTTCGGAAACTTCGGATGCTGAAAAGCTACAGCTTTTGGCTTAGGTCAAACGTTAATTGCTTATCATTTGCTACAACAAAGTGTACACCATTATCTTCGTTCGTGTGCTTAAACACTCTTAAAAATCTCAATGGGAAACTTACTTCGCCTCGGGCGGTCATCTGCACAGTAAACGCTAATAAGAGCAGAGAACAAATGCCAACCACACAGCTGTCCATCACCAGCTGTAGTTCAACCGCGCCAGGCGCCTCTGTGTGCTGTACCATTTCCAAGAAGGATTGTCTTCAGCCAAGCAACTAACTATGCATACAAAACTTTTGGCCCGAACGAACAGTCTGCCGGGAACCGTACCGGGGGACTTCACACCATGTGGCAGCACGGAACTCATCCAACCGCAGGCGGACGAAATTGCATTTGCCTCTGGCCGGGAGAAAAACACTTCCCAAAAAGTTGTCTTCCCTCACGCAGTGTCCCTGCCCTCCAAGGGGCAGGAAATGGTTATAAAAGACTGTCCTGTGCTCCCGGTGATCATCCCGGTTGGTAAAGGTGATGTTCCAGAGAGAAAGAGCGGGAGAACAGTACAAAAAACGCTTAATTAGTAGAACAAACAAGCAAACCTTCACAACTAGTGCCCTGGACAGGGGACTTTAGTATTCCCGGAACTAACCTGATCATCATTTAACGGGTAGCTTTGTCCGGTTGGAAGTGAAGAACACTTTAAAGTGACCAATCCTTTGCCAGAGCTCTCCCGGCATCTGGTTGTTCTTTTCGAGCTGGACAAGCTTACTTTTTGTAGCCCTTTTTCAACAGCTTAACTGAAGCGTTTGTTGTGCATACAGAAATGCTCTACGAAACACATCACCGCTCTCGCCATCCAACCAGAAATTGGAAGCATTGTGCTATTTTGTTATTATTTTGGCAGACATTTTCATTCCACTTACCAACAGCCAGCAGCGGAACATCCAGCTTAAACTGGCTGACAACCGTTAACCAAATACCGACTGTGCAACGACTGTCTAGAAGTCTTCAGCATGCTGTTGAGTACCGTAGTGCCGGAATGTATTGCTGTTCAATGTGGGAACACAAGACGATACAGATACAGTGGAATCGTCGACCGATCGTAGCGTACACATCAACCAAAGAAGATGCATCTTCACTACAGCTTCTCCTACTATCCACACCATCTTGACGGAGCACACCAAAATGACATAAGTGTAAAATGAAGTTTTCTGTTCCATCGCTTACGCCAAAGTGTGAAATCAAATTTATGAGCTGCTTGTCTACTGCCAATGGTTTGCACAAATCGTAAAAAGTGCATCGCTTCCGTTCGTTGGCCACGGCACGGCCACGACGATGTGATCGAGAAAGATTGTTTTGCAGATTCGTATGACCAATGGAGCAAACAATTGTAAACATTATTGTCACGCGATTATTGCTTTGTAGATAAGCTGTTTATAAAATATTTCTTGGTGATTCAAGTCCATCGCACTGCATTTGTTTGAGTGATTCCTTGTTATTTCTTGTTCTTCTATTTATTGACATTTTTATGAGCTTTACGACATAGCTGAAACAGCTTTGGATCGGATAATTCAAAATGTCTTTAATGAGCACTTTCTTCCTACGGATATGGTTCGAGATTTGAAAATGCTAGAGTGATTTCTCCATGCAGCGTTCATCACGTTGCGGCGTCGTCCATATTGTTGTAATCTCCTGGATGATCGTGGTTATTGTCCCAGCCTTATGTTTTTGGGAGATATGTCCACGAGCCCTTACTGTCTGAAACAGCCTTGAAGTTTTGTGTTTCGTTTAATTTGCGTTTCAGCTAGTTACTCGCACTTAACATCATCTACTTATTGGAATTCCTTTGATAAAGGAAGGATGACAATATCTTACAAAAATGGAAATTTATTTCATCTAATGTTGGTTATTTGTTGCCAGTTTTTTTCCTTTTTATAGCATTTACTGTCATCAGCATTGATTTTCGAACGTCAAGCCCATTGGAGGTGGTCTAAGTCGTGACTCTACTCTGCTACTGCATGCTTTTGTCAAATACAACGTTGAACACTTTCTGCCATACCAGGGACTAAGAGATACTGTCTGAGTCATAGAGTCAAAAAATATGCCAAGATTGTAGGCTTCCACAAAAATATGCTTCCGAGTTAAAAACAACTCCTACCCTTGTTTTCCTCTTCAAAGAGGCATCAACATTTTAAAGTGAATTGCAGATCAGTGAGAGCTTGACGCGATTTGAACTTCTTAGGAAACTTATTTGTATCTGTGTATGCAAATATCACGGTATACACTTATGAGTTTGAATCGGGAATAATCTTCAAAGCATAAATTTGTGGTTCTCCAACAACCAAAGTGTTGGATATGACGAAACCAATAAGCAGTGTTTCTCTAGCACTTTCTTGTTTGATAGTATGGCTTAGTGTTAGTTTATTTTTTACTCTACATAAGTCCAGTTCTATACTTGATCTAATATGTAATCCTAAATCGTGTTCCACCAGTTGCCTACCAATAGGCGCAAACTAGCAGAAGAAAGATACCAATATCGTTGTTTTAGTTGCAACACTTAGGCTGGGTTTTATACAACCCAGATGCAGAATTGTTTGTACACTTCCCATAACCCAAGTTCACATTTGAATATTTCATCAGATACACTGTTACACTGAATGTCTTATGTGGTTATAAAATTTTAATTCTAAATAAAGGTAATTTCTGACAATACGGCGTCATGCCGTTATACTGAAATTATAAATAAAATAAATGAATAAATAAATAAATAAATAAAGGTAATTTCTTCCAGTTATTAATTGAAATACAAATTTACGGTCGCCTTCTCTTAAGACAACAATCGTACAAAAAATATTAAATAACCAAAAATATTGCTTTAATCTCCGTCAGGTAAAGATGTTCCCAGTTAAACAATTCTATCTTGCTCCCATGCTTCTCCACCCATGTGTGTGTGTGTATTTCAAAATTCGTAACACACAAATACCGCCGTACCTTCTGTCATGTCGGAGCAACAAGGCAATTATTTCTAATTGCTTCTAACAAGCCGTTGAAGAAAAAAGGTCTTCCACCCGAAGCGCAGCAGCAAAACACGAAATTGCTCCAAACTGAAACCTCTTTTTACGCACCATTTGCCTACAAACACGATTCAAACGAAGAATAAGGTGGCGTGGCTGTGGCCGAACCGGCAGTATTGCTGCTAACCTTATTCTCGCGCATTACGCGCCCGAACGCAACCTTGTTTGTAACTGTTGTTTTCCATAAGCTCGCAAGCGCAAGGATACGGTGGCATCAGTTGCCGATGGGTCGTACCGACAGAACCCCGGCACACCAGACCAGCCGGGAATAGGCGCTTTCGCGTTCGACGACAGCGTGTCGTGCATACGTAAGTTAGTAAGCTTACGATGGGGAGCGCTCGTGTTTCCCTTTTTGTTGGACTGGTTTTTCCCTTTACTACAACAAAATAAGCACGCACCCCGGTGACGGGGGGGTTGACACAACGACGACAACAGCGTTGCAGAAACCTCTCGCTCTCTCCCTCTCAGACCGGTGCTGGATGCGTAATGAAAATAAAGCATTGCCAGCCACGCTGATAGCAAGCGGGAAGAATAAAAACAAGATCACCATCCAGCGAGCAGCGAATACTGTGCATATCTGTACCCGTAAGAACATAACGCTCCTGCTGACAGGTCGGTGGTACTGCGGTCCAAAAACCCGTTCGGGTGGAAAACGTCGCCGTCTCCCAAAGCCTCCCAAAACGGGGTAAGCAAATGAATAATGACAACGAGGAAAATTAGAGACAGCAACGGTTTGACAGCGATGCGTTCGATCCCGGGTTGAGCCGGTTTTTTTGTTTTGTTTTCGGGCGGCACTGACACCGGATCGAAAGCATTGATTTGGATGGACAGCTCATGGACTGGAACTATCCCTGTTCATGCCGCTGGTAATCGATCGAGCTTTATGTGAAAACATGTCCTAATCGGGTGCGGTGGACGAAGACTTTGGTTTGGTCAAGCACGACAGCAGACAGACAGCGTTGTTTATTCGCTTGTGCTGCGATGTCTAATATCGAGAGAGGTAAACCGATGATGGACTGGTATTATTGTAAACTAGAGCCGGATGGGATGGGGTGTTGCATACTTTGTTGTGCGGGATGGAGCATTGGCAAGCTTTTAGCAGAATGGAATCATTATATTTCAAATCAATATGTTGTTTAGATATTTAACTTCTATTCTGGCATGTTTGTATCCATCCAACAGCTGAAGCATAATGTTTTATGTACTGTTGCTCTTTGAGCACAATTCTTTTCCTCAAAAGCTCGCTAAAACCGCAACAGCTGAATGAGTGAAACTATGCGCGTTCCTAAACAACGACGTCAATTAACTGCACCGATATTCAACGATGTGACACGGTGTTCGATAGCGTGTTTATTAAAAAGCTTCAGCTTCAGAACAGCGTCGGTGTACCGTACACCGGTATTTGTGTCCGCTTTTTTTGCACTCTATCGTGCTCTTTCACTTCATTTGAAACCCTGTGCACGCATCGTACGCATTTGAATAGCCCATGAACATTGGCTCATGATGGCGTACACCGGTAGCCATCCCGTGGAATGATGCTTCGACGTTGCTTTTTTTGTCCCTAGTTCCCAACCAACTCCATCACTTGTGGTGCACGTGTTAAAAACGGGTTCCATCTACGGGGCTTTGTTGTGTTGGGCCGGCAAAATGTTATTGAAAAGTGTACCGGTTGCAAATTGATCCAATTTATGATCGAACGCGCGCTAAAAAAAGAAAAGAAAAACAGGGCAGGGGAAGCAAAAAACCACACGCAATATGCAATTTTAAGGGAAGCAAACAAAACAAAAAAACAGAAGCGAAACATGCAAAACAAAAACGAAACAACAACTCCTATTTACAATGTACACCTTTCATTAACACAAAGCGCAACACAACGGGTTCGCAGACGCGGCAGTATACGGTGATACTTTTAGATTTCATTTTCCGTGCGTTGGGCCCCGCGTTGTGCTTCGGGAAGTGCGGTTTGACAATCAGTTGAGTTTATAGTGTCCAGTTCCGGTCGGACAGTTGATTATTGAGCGAGCGGAAATGTGCCCATTTTCTTTTCGCATACTCGTTTTACGCTTTGCTTTAGATGATGGTAGTATTTTTTAAATATGATTGCGATGTTTGTTTCGAAACGCATGGAAAATTGGTTAATTTTTTTTTATTCCGTAAATCACTGCCATGATCAAACCAAAGATGGACATAAACGTGAGAATGGCTCAATTTCAAACATAAAATTGGTTTTGTAACGACAAAAAACAAGAATGCTGATTTCACCTTATTCTATGTATGAAATGGGATCGTTTGTTCTTGTTGATTGTTGGAATTTATATTTTTTAAACATGGATGATAAGATTAAACGTGTCCTTGGGAAAAATCGACGTTATTCAAATTGAATTTTGCAAACTATTTTAAAAAAATGTTTGATTGATGTTCATTGCAGCTGATGTTTGTGATGAATTACTCGTTTATTTCACTTTAAATTACCCCACAGATTATAAATCTACGTTGAAATTTTTCTTGGTATTGGGTTAAATATGGACATGTTTCTCTTTAAAAAAAACGAATAAAAATAAAATTTTAAACATAAAATAATAATTGATTTGTATTTTTCATTAGGTAAGTAAGTAAGTAAGCAAGAGTTATTATCTTTCATGCTTACGCCGTACAATGAGCACAGAACATTTTCTTCCCAAGTGTTTGCCTTATCTTTTAAAATATGGAATTAAAACAATCGTTTTAAATAATTAACTTTTATTAAGCGGCTAAAATATTCATTTATTTATTAATTTATTATGACGGCTTGAAACCGTATTAACGGCTGATATATTCAATTGATTTTTGTTTCAAAATTAAACGCCATGTGAAAACACTAGTTAACAAAGTGATAAGTAATGATAACCTTTAACAATCTGATTATATTTTTCTCATTTTACTTGAGTAGTAGCTTTTCACATCATTGATGATACAATGATGAACACCTTAAAAACTCAAACTGTCATGTTAACTTATGGTGACACAGCCAATATCTGCCCATGTAATACAGCTAGGCCATCAATAACGAATGGAAAATAAAATGTTTTCCTTGAAATCTTAACACACTATGCACCCTTGGATTACACCAAACTCATCAAATTCACGGGTTGACCTTAATTTGTTGCACCACTTAGTTGATCTAAACCTACCGGGCGAATTCGCGTATGCTTTGTAGCACCAAGCGAACCCGATGGAACTAGGAATATGACTCGAACTCCAGGAGTGCTTACGGATGGCTCCGACCTGGTAGGTTCACAATGTCATGTCACATTGTGTTATTTCAGTATAACGTCAATGTCACAATGTAGAATCATATTTTAAATTATAAAAATTACCATTCGATTCGGTGATCAATGAAATGATTAAATTTTTCCCAATTATTCAAAGAGTTAAAAATAAATATTTTTAACCACCAGGATCTGCCAGGCGACCAAGGGTTTCGCCTACATGAGGCTCATCTTCCGATTCGCTAGAGACAACGGCCTTATCCTTTGATTCCGCATCCCCATTACGCTTCCGATCCATATGCTCGATTCCTTTTTATTATATGTTGTGTTGTCTTTGTGTTAAGTATTTTTTGTAGTGTTACGGGTGATCCGTTGACGGAATAATAATATTCGAGGGCTATTTTCGTACTGCCGTGAAAAGGAGGCAGGCTTTTTCGTCTGTAGCAGTGTGCTTCAGGTCAGTCCAGCTTTCATACAGCGGGTCCACCTGTGTTGGCGTTGGGTTTGCGAGTGATCGGTGGGTAGAGCCTCATAAAAAGTGGAGTCACTCCTACTGTTGTGAGATGGAGTTGGCCGATCGTTTTTGAGTTCGATATTGACATGGATGATCACGGGCTGTGTCATGGCTGGGGTACTTGGAGAGCATTGCACGCAGATAAATTTATGTTTATACTGTGCAAATAACTGTGCTTGTTTGTTTCAGTCCAGACCCACATTACAACACTACAATAGTCAACCAGAATGAACCAACCCGCATCGAAGCCATAGCCACAGCAATAGAAGCGGAATATAAAAAAAACTCACTCACACAAACAATAGAAATGGACAACAACAGAAATGGAAAATAGCTAGTAGGACATGCCTAGTTAATTTTGTTAAATGGTTTTTCTGTGTGAATCAATGATTCGCAATCATCAAACGCGGTGATGACCGTAATAATTTCAATAAAAAAATAAATACAAATAAATATTAAAGGTCATTAAAAATAAACCTTTGATTTATTTCAAAGAATACTCTATTATACATTTATATTCTTTTCTTTGCTTACTCCTATTCCATCAAATCAGTGAAATTTTAATTTAATAAAACCATTCAAGTACACTCCCCATTACAGAGAAAAGTAATCATGTCATCCATCGCTTGAGGACCCATTCGCTGAACCTCTTTTCCCATATTTCCATTCGCTATGAAAATGAAGCCACTTCATATTTTTACATCATTGTGACGGCAGTACTTTTACCCATCATCATCACACACACACGCTCCCTCAAACCTAATCAACGTATAGTACAATGTGCCGTACAAAGGCGAAAGTTCCTTTACAATGATTTAAGCCCCGCGGATGTATTCCTCCGTTCGAGTGCGGGAACTTTCTCCCTCTAGCTCTCACGATTGCATCTGATTCCATGCAAAAGGGACCAGCGACTACAAGCAGCAATATCACCCATAAAAACACATCTCTTAACCTCTTAACTCCGACCCTCCGATCCTGCTCAGTACCTCCCCGGTCTCTTATCACGTCAAACATACAGCGTCGACCGGTTTACGGATCCGGCTCACGTATACGATTGGTCGTGGTCGCCACCACGTAATCCCATCGACCGATGCACTGCCTGCACTTATCACTCCTAAGACACTGTCTTGCCCGATTGAAAAAAAAAAACCCTGGCGAAACGAATACGAAAAAGCACCCCGATGCAGCGGGAATGATTTCTTACTACCAGTGCGGAGTTTATCGCGGATCGGACCTGTTTGTGGTCGACCTCCTGTCATGAACTTTCTGCACTCCAGGCTGCACCCTCTGCCACTGACCTGCCGATGCTCTTCATCGTCGCACAAGCGCCTTCGAAAGCTCTTGCACCGTTGTCAACATCGATTACGTGGGTGCTTGTGTATTCGCTCAGCGTGCTTGAGGTTTGAAGTGTTATTCATAAATTTTTCGCTCGTTCAGATACGCCCGCACCGTGCACCGAAAGTTTTAACTCGTACGTCACCGGGGTCTTGGCTGGTGCAGTGCCTCCTGCAAGACGCTCGCTAGTCGTCAGCAGCACAAATGACATTAGCACACGGGGATCTCGGCCGAGCGCAGAAGAAACCATACACTTTGCCGCGGTTTGCTGTGTATCGGTACCGGTGCAACGGTGCATCACAGAGCAACTTTCTCGGTTGAAAAGCCGGGCTACCCGGCCACCCGGAGGATAGCAAAACTTAGCGACCATAGTCAACTCATTTCCGGTAAGTTGTTTCATCATTCAGCACATCTATTTTCCACCTCCGCCCAAGCGCCAGTGTGTCCTTCGCCGTCCGTCGCCCTAACCTTCACTAGCCGGCAGCTGCATCGGCAGCACGATCGGAGAAACTTTAATGAGATACCATCGTACCGTGATCATGTCGTGGTTTGTTGTGGTATGAATTTAAAGTCAGTTTTCATGGTTTCGGTGAGCCGGCAAGTGAAACTAGCCGGAAACTTTTGATCCACCCAGCGTTCCAGGCGCCGTTCGGTGAGTCAGGCATGACATGGTTGGACTGGGCGGCCGGCAAAACCCGAGCACAAAACAATTTCCTTTTCCTTGCGTGTGCACACTGTTCTCCCGGGTTTTCTAGCTTTGTGAACATTGAATGTAAATGTGTTTTTAACTACAGTGAAGAAGAAAGGAACGGACACGACAAAAAAAAAAAACACGCAGTACACCCGTACCGGACAATCCTAAGCACGATGTCAAGTTCCGGTTCTTCCCGGGACCGTGTGCCCGATAGTTGGAATTGGAACCGAGCCTGTCGCGGGTGGTGGAAAAGTAATTTTACTTCTGCAGCACGTCGCAGGAAGAAAAATGAGCGTGCAAGAAGAAGTAAAAACAAAAAAAGCTCGCTCATACACACTCACAGAAGCACACCACACTCCGTTGGAAGCTTCGGAACAAAGTGGTGTGTTTTAAAATATCCTTCATTTTCTGGAGCAGTGCCTTTGGTTGGATGGAGCTGTTCTGGGTATTATTATTTCAACAGATGACATCAAACGGGCCGAGCTTGAACGGCTTTCGGGGAATGCTAACTAAGTGAATTGGAGTTGATTAAATCGTGAATGTTTGTAGCTAAGCGACACACATATTTCTTTGTTTGATCTCCAGCCGAGCATATCCATGTAATCGGCGTAAAATATCGATAAGAAATGAACCGTAGCTCGATGGAGACGCCCAGTGTTTCATGCGGTCGGAATGGAATGTGCTCGATTGAATGTTCTGCATTGTTTGCATTCATTCCCCTTCATTAGAGATGGCTTTTGCATTTTTGAAATCAGGCCTGTATTTTGAAAGCGTGGTTGCATAGCATCGATAAGATACTGCATTCCTTATATTTATCTGTTAAAAAACGATGCACAAAGGGAACACACTGTATTACTCTTGATAAATCTCATTGGCATTTTATAACTATTTGTTATCGGTTTCAATACCCAAAACTTTCCACAAAATGCTTGTCTTCTACAACAACAAATGTAAAAATAGACATAAAAACGGGCAGGATGTTAAAAAATATGGCGGAAGGAAATAACACCACAAGCAAAGCGGCAACGAAACCCTCTAAACTGATCCCTAACACGTTCCCTGGCTACTGTCTTCATCATACATTATAATTAAAAAGAAAAACAAAAGCATTTTCCACCATCCGGTAGGAAATGAGCAAATGAAATGGAACAAGAAAAGAGAATCGTTAATGGACCCAAAAGATATGCAAGCATCCGCCACGCGCAGGGTGTAAAAAGATCCCTTTTTCTGGGGGAAAGAATTCGCAGAACATTAAGTCTGTTTGACTCAAAATTTGATGGGATATCGGTTCCTAAACATTCTTCAAATTACATAAAACTTTCCACCACCAAACCGGAACTCAAATATGCTAGCAAAATAGCACCATAATTACAGTACAAATTCATCTTGACACGGTTTTAGCCTGTTTGTCCCTTCAAAAAAGTATAAATTTCACTCGAAAAAAAGAAGAGAATGGTGACTCCCCTTGAGTGGGCTATCTTCACCGTATCCGCATCCCGGCCAGACATTCAACCAATCATCCCGAATGGTTGCCCCGCTGTGTCGCCTACCCTTGTCACTTTCGCTTACCGTTGGTCACCGGGTACCACCACGTGCCGCGTCACGGCCATATATTTCCCACGAAGCCTGTGTGGTCAATTGAACGGAAAAGATATCCCCCCCCCCTTGGTTCTTGTTTCCGTGCCGCATTTCGAGCGTGAAGCGAACGCGCTAACCAACGAAGATAAAAAAAACCCTCCTGGCATGTGGCACCCCACGGTGAACGGCCTGGGGCCACTCACTCTGCTGCTGGGCCGACCGTCCGGCACATAGATAACACGTTCTGCGTGTCCCGGCTTCGTCCGTCTGTTTTGCTTTTGCTGGGACCAGATTAAAAGAGACAAATTCGGTTGTTGCCGCATGGAAGACCACAAAATTCCCACCTCTCGGGACGCTTCATTTTTTTCTGGGGCGCCACATTGGACGCGATCCAATGCGACCGGATGTATATCTCCCCGGAGATGGCGGAGGAGTTCTCTGCCAAGCCAAGACATCTTGTAGGATTGTTTTTTGTGTTGTGCCTGGCGCCAGCATCAAGTTCTTCAGTTGAACTAAATGTGTAAAGATCCCGTGCGGGCTAAAGGCTGTTATGTTGAATGTAGACTGAAGTCCTTCGGTACTACTGTAGGTATCAGTAAGGCCAGGATAGCGAGTGGAAGAAATGCATGCACGACCAGCCACCTTTGGTAGGATAGTAATAATCATGCCAACAAACAAGGAATCATCCCAAACGGACGACAGCAAAATGGAAAACGCTTAGGCAAATGTGTATGTGTGTGTGTGTGTCATTCCACAACAACTTATCATAGGGCAGAAACTACCGTTCTCAATCCTGCACTTCAAATCGATCGAGCATACTCTCGGTAACCTACTTTGGACCGTAACAACAAGCACAAATACCTACGTCCCGGGTTGGGATTGAACGCTTCCTTAGCTCGCTTCTGCTCGAGCTAAAATTAAGTTTAAATTTATTCGATTTTGATGGCTCCCGCTGGTTCCACTGCTCCCGCATCACCTTACCAAACTGATTCTGAGTACTATCGGAAGCTTCATTTCCGCCACCACTCCGATTCCCATTCGGGCATCGGGCGAGAGTCCACAACAGACTTGGGTCGTCTTGCTGGAGCCGGTTCCGTTTCACAGTTGGATTTGTTCGCCTTACCTGGTGCCTTATCCCTTCTGCAGTAAGGGAAATACGGATTGGAAACCTCCAATCCCAAGCGCCTAGGCAACGGCAGGAATAGGGAATGGGCATGTCACATAAAACCGATAATAAACTGTTATTAAAACTATCCCAACATTGCTACGGTTAAGCTCGCAGTCGTTGGGCAAGCGCATTCGCCCTTCAACCCAGAACAGGTTAACAAATGTAAAATCGTAACTTTGACAAGCTTATTAGCTGAGTATCGACCGGTTAGGACAAACCGGAATGGAAAAACCTTCATCCACTTACCAGAAGCACCGGGCGCATCAGGCCTTTTTTTCCCCGGAACCGTTCCGCTTCGTATCGGAAACTCAAACGATCGATCGGTGAAGTGATTCGCTTGACCGAGCGGTAGGAAAAGTTTTTCCCAAACGTGGGAGCAAAATCATTCAACAAACAAACAAAACAAACAAACAAATGAAACAAATCAACAACAACAACAACCACAACAGACCGGCCCCGAATGCCGTCACCGGTGTGTGCCCTTGCGTTCCATTTTTCGTTTGCCTTGTGCCATTTTGGGAATGGCGGGATGGCCCAAAGTAACCAAAGCTGACCAATTCCTTAACGAAGACAACCACCGTCAAAGCGAAATTAATAAAACATTTTCATGGTAAAGAAAACTTTTCGCCTACACCGCCCACCGAACAAGCCGGCCCTGATGACGGTGGGCTCTCTTTTGTCACTTTTGATGACCGCCAAATGGCCCAAGCGAATGACATTGGCAGTGTGCGCAACATGGAGAAGTTTCTTGGCAAGTAGGCTACTCCCTAGCGAAACGCGGTGAACGGGAAAACCAAGAGCTGGGCAAAGGGAAAAAGATTTGCTGAATTTCTTTCAACGACTTTTCCTCTTCATTCTGCATGGGCGTGTGTGTACAGATCGCGGGCGCTAAAATGCTACCAAGGTGGGTTACTTTTAATCCATGCAGTACGATGCTCGGGCCGCCCCATTGAAGCGTACGGGCTGAAGTTTTCCCCCAAGTTCCAAAGTACCGTGCGGCCAAATTCGACCACGGCTTCGGGGATTTCGAGTCGCGGGAAAAAAATCCATCGCCCATCCCTTTGCGCGGGACCCGGACTGCAATTGTTTTCCCAAGCACTCCAAAGCCCGGTTCGGTGGCCCAGTTCGGAGTGCGTGGTAGTGGTCCCTTTGGCCATTGCTTTCCTCGCCGCTTACTCCCAGACCCCAAGATGGATTGTTATTGTTGTTGCGAAAGTTAATTTCCCATGTGAGTAATGGATTTTTGATTCAATATGCGTTCCGTTTGTCGCGTGATGGGCCGCGAACGGGGGGGGGGGGGGGGGGGGGGGGCGATGGGTTGGACCGCGGACTTTCTGTGGTAGCCATCAAGGAGTCTGGTGCTTTGCGTACTGGTCATACAATGTGTGTGTGTTTGTAATAGCGGAGTGAAAGGATAGCGTCAGATGTAGTGTTGGGAGAATCAGGATTCGGAAGATTTAAAAAATCCATTGCCTAGAAGGATTCAAAGCGGACTCGATTGGGATCCGAAATTCGATCCGAATCCGACCCGAATCCGATAAGAACCTAACCTTAATATAAGTCCGATTCGAGAGCGATTAAAATTCGATTTTGATTCTTCTGGCATCCCATATGGATTCGTTTGGGATTCTATTGGGAGTCAATTAGGATTCAATAGGGATTATATCATAATTCCATTATGATTCCATTGGGATTGCATTGGAATTTGATTGAGAATATTTAGAGATTTTATCGGACTTCGATCGAAATTCGAGCGAGATTCAATCGAGATTCAATTAGAATTCCATTTAAAGATTCAATTAGGATTCTTTTCGAATTCTTTTGGGATTCGATTGGGATTCGAAGGAGATTTGATTATTATTCGATTGGGATTGCAGTTGGGATTCCATTGGGTTTTGATCGGAATTCGATTGACATACGATTTATACTCGATTGAGTTTTGATTGGGATTTTATGAGAATTTGATAGGGATTAGATTAGAGTGAAAGGGCTGGAATGATGTCGTTGTTTGCTTTTATCATTCTTGAAGAAATCTTTGTTAAAACTGAGTTTGCTAGTTGAGGGAAAGGATGAAAATTTAAGCAGCTAGAAAATAATGTGCATAATGGAAAGAAGCTTCATGCATAACTCTTAGTCCAAACTCAGTCCCGCTCACCAAAAGGATAGTAAAAGTAGGTTATCAGCTCTGGTTTTTGAAGTTCCGCTTCTTACTTGTATCGTGATTCAAATATTCGAATCCGAATTGGGATCTATTTTTCCCATCACTAGTTCAATGACGTAAACCCTGTTGTTTTATACTAGTTTATTCATCGACGAAATCTCGCAATACTATGTTGAGTTCGGTGCAGGAGAAAAATCGTTCGCTACAAGTTAACTTATCAGGGAAATGGAATTGTTTTTAGTGGTAAGTACAAACTCCGTTCTCCATAGATGAAACAAAATTTAAACTAAAATTTATTTGAAACTGAAAGTTCCTCGAATTTTCCATTACCTTATTGGGCATTTAAGTGTATTCTGCTGATGTTGAGCAACTATTGAGCTCTTGTAAAAAATTCAAGTAAGTTTTCAAAATATTAACAGAATAAGTTTGCAGGAAATATTTTTAATTCATATTTTTATCCCTTGAATTACCCTACCTGGCCATGGCCTCCATGCTCTCTTAAGAACTTTTCCCTTCACCATGCTTGGAAGAATCTGCATAATGTTCTACAAAATGGTTTTGTAAATCAACACCTTCCACCACATTCTAAGTACTATTTAATGAGATTCATCATAATCCACTTACCACCGGTTGAGTTCATTGCAACTTAACGCTACCACTCCACAAGGTGATTAGCACGGCACGCAATAAAATTCGCTAGAAGTGACTATACTTATATTGCACTTTCACGACGACCAGCCCGCACCATTTCACAGCTACTGACCAAAAGCCTGCTCGGAACGATTCGCCGGAACGGTTAAAGTGAGACAAACCTTGGGGCACCTCAAAAAAAGCGTAAAAACGCGATGATAATAAAAAGCAGGCGAATGACAGCTGCTGCGACCGATGAAATATGATGCCCGGGGGAACGAAGTTGAAATTGAATTTCACCGTAATGTGAGATAACAGCTCATTCTTTAGCAAAATGCACATACAGTCACACCTTCGTGGCGTGGATGCTCGTATCGCTCGCTCATAATAAATCAATGATGAGTCGAAGTAGCACGAAGTAGGTGCACGGGTGCGAACCACCTGATCCACTGTCACGTGGCCAACGGTCCCATGCGGAGTGTTAAAGCTTTCGCTTTGTTCCTCCCGGCTTTCCCAATTATGACAACCGCAAAAGGGAAAAGATAGGAATTGGTGTGAGTTCGCCTGTTAGTGTTGCCAATTGTTAAACATCTATCCAGGACTCTTCCTCTGGCCCACCGATAGCGTAACGCGGACTGAGAAACTGCTGGCCGAAGGGAGGGAGAGCCTAAATTCTTCATTAATTATATCACGTGCCCCGGTGACAAATGTGAGGCATTATGTCGCCACTCGGTGGAATTCTCTTTTTATTTTAATGTTTTCACACTCCCGTCGAGGCTACGGTGCCATTTCACGCCAGCACAGCAGGATTCACCCGTCAGTACCAGGGATTCCCGTTTTTTGTCTGTCTTTGGGGTAAGTGAGGTGCCTGTTTTTTCCCTTTCTATCACACTTTAAGCCAAACCCGGTAAATAACGCAACGAAGTGAAGCGAAGTCATTGACATTAGCGCAGCTAATAAACTGATAATGGAGATGAAAACTCGTTCCAGAAAACTCCAGTGCTAGCGGGCGCAGGGAAAGCCAACGGGACCAGTATGATGGGCGAGAGAGAGAGAGACAGCATCCAATGGTGCTGGGGAACGTGGAAAACATGGCCATGGCATCGGTGCGATAAAAAATGATCCTCCGGGTGAAGCCATTTCACAAATGAATACACCGAGCCGGCGCAGGGAAATAATTCATCTTCGTACCCATGTTCCACGAGGCAATTCTTCAGCGGCACTCTAGCAGCCACCGGCAAAAGGCCCTGGCCTCGGATGCCTTTTGCAGCACACTCGTGAGCAAAAAAAAAAACAACAAGAAGATGCATGCTGCTTTTTCCGCGAACACTGCGTGGATGCGCATTGTTGGAATCGGTTCACCCGCCACTTCAGTGTTTTTCCTTCGCAGCCGGGAAGCCAGCAGTACCCCGAAGGGTGGCATTACGGTTCGGATGAAAGAGTCTCGCAGGAAGCATACTGAATGAGCCGGAAGTGATCTATCACTCCACCTGTTTCCACAGAACATTCATCCGGGAGTCGGGCTACAGACAATCGAATGACTTCTGCCCGGTTCGAGACGAAGGGCATAGGGGACCATTTTCCGGGTGGGAAATTTGGATGGGAGGGGGGGGGGAGAAAAACAGCGGAACTTCACTTGCAGCCATTCTGCCCCCGGGCAGACAAAGCTCAACCTGTTAGGACACTACCAGCAAATGCGCCGCCCGTTTGTGCAGACAAAATCGAACCTCGTAAGCTCAACGACTTCTCATCCGCACAGCAAGAGGCTCAGGCTTACCGAGCTCCTGTTCAGTCGGCTCCCCATTCCCATGAAAGCCTTCGACTCATTGTTCAAGAATTTACTTACATTTCTTTGGTAGGTGTATGTGGCTAAGTGGCTGAGTATTTTTTGTTGCGACAAAATAACACAGTCAGCTGAAGCAGCAGAAGCCAAACCTGAGCTGGTGGCGCCTTTTTCCCATTCAACCATTCATACCGGCTGTCATTAATCAGCATCAGTTTTACCTCGTCCTTTTGCGGCACAATGGTCTCCGGTGCAAGATGCCATTTATTGGTAACTGATTGATTGTTTTGCTTTTTGATACGCTCTCGAAGATTTGAAGGTATGAATAGTGCTTCCTGCAGCAAGACAGCAGGGACTTCGCACCATAAGGCGGAGGACATCGGGATACAGTCAAGTCAAGGTGCCAGATACCCTCCCCCGAGGTGAGGAGTTCCGGACAATTGATCGACGAGAATATTGAACGATTTCCATCAATCCCACACATTCGCTCAACCATCCGACCATATGCGTGTGTATGTGTGTGTCTGTGCGTGTGCTAATGCTGACTGCATCTGGTCCTGGGAAAAAAACTGCTCCATCCAGAAGCTGGGTTACGCAGTCACAGATCCGTGGCAGCAAATGCTCGGAATGGGCATCAAAATACGATCCAAGGGCATCATCGCTCTCTAACACTCCTCCGGCCGCTACCACCCTCACGTTCCCTCCCATTGGGTGGTAGGTGTTTCGAGAAATTTGTCACCTTCAGTTTTTGGGGGAGGACCGTAATGGTTTTATTTGTTTCCGTCCACACTGGGCCGGTGGTTTGGTGGAGTGTTGCCATTGTTTTGCGCACACGGCGTTGACGCGATGTGTAACACGTGTTACCCGGTGGCTACTCGCCCACCGTCCCCCGCTTTCTGTGCCGGTGAGTGATGGCTGGCGGGAAGGTTTGATTTATTGACCGGCAGAAAAAAACTGATTTATAAATCGAATTCATCGGCATCGGATTCCTTGATGAATGGATGCTGATTGCTGAGTGAAGCATTGATATCGCTTTGGGAATTGGTACGCAGAAAACGCAACAGAAGTGATAAGCATACCGATCGTGGTCGATGCTTTTGTTTCGTTTTTAACAGATGCTTATCGTTTTGTTCGAAAATTGAACAAGCTAAGCTTTATGACTACATTTTTACTGACAGTTTTACATGTATAACTTTATTTTAAAGGATTTTGAATTTAAAAAAGGGGGGGAAAAAAGGTTGGATAGTAGGTGAAAAAAAATTATTTTACAGGCATTTATATTGATTAAAATTTCTTCTTTCTTAATTAAGTTGGTTGTTTGAATATTGGTGTAAGTGTTGAATTTGGCATTTAACAGTCTATTGTTATCATACCAGTATAGGTGAAGATATTTCTATACATTTCAGTTTAAAAGCATTTACGAATTATTAGTTTGCGTTATTGACAGTCTACAATATTAATTTCATATCTTGTCTAGATTTTCGCATCAACAAAATTGAACATGGTTTAACTCATGCAGTTCAAGTCTTTCAAAAATATACAGCATGAAAAATTATTAAACGTATGGTCATAAATTAACACAGCAACAACTTAAAATAAAACGCTGTTGTTGAAGAGGACCAAACTATTTACGCTTTCAAATATGCGATATTCACAAAACACAGTTAGTCAGAAGATAATAAAGATACCTGAATAAATTTCAGGGGCGGTCCGGTGGCCGAGGCGACAGCGGCGCCGGTCTTCACACGGCAGGGCCGGGGTTCAAATCCCATCCAGACCGCCTCCCCGTACGAAAGGCTGACTACTTTTCTACGGGTAAAATTAAGTCACAGAAAGCCAGAAATGGCAGGCCGAGACCTCTCGAGGTTGTAGTGCCACAGAAGAAGAAGAAGAAGAATAAATTTGTTTCACATAGTCTTTCTCCGGTGTGATTCTGTAGCAGAGGCAATAGTGGCACCGTTCTTCGCACGACATGACCGGAAATCAAATCTCATCCAGACTACCTTCCCGTAGGCGGGTCCGTGACCATTTTCACAGAAAGCTAGTAATGGCAAGCCAAGACCTCTCGATGTTACAGTCTCAAATAAGTAAAAGAAGTTTTCAAGTAAACCCCCACCAGAGTAAAGATACAGAAAAACAATCTAGGTGTAGACTGAGCTTCGAAACAACTGTTGATTTTCATCTTGAATGCTTTGGAAACCTTACGGAAAGTTAACATATCTATTCACACAAGAACGTTTTGGCCTTCAAACTAGAGAGTGAAATTATTCTTAGTGGAACAAATTATCTGTTCACGACCCGGCGGTTTACAGGCGTTGAAATTTTGTTTTCAATTTTTTTGTCAAGTCTTGGTCTATTAGTCGTTTGTTTGAGGCTTCGATTAGCCAACAAAACATCCTACACCATGAAGGACGCAACAACGCCATATTTTCACGCCAAATCACCTGAGTTGGACTTTTAAGTAAGGCCAAATCACTTGCCATATTTTTTATATTCTTGTGGACGGTCGCAAAAGCCTTTTCGGGCTGAGTTGTTCGGTGCTATTCTCAGACTGAGTTATTCAGTGCCTAAATTGCATACTAATTTGTTTTGAAATGGTAAGACCACGCTCTCCATTGTCCTTTAAAACATACTGGTAATAAAATGCTTCATTTCTATAAGTTTTATATTCAGTCTTACATCCATCATGATAACTATTTTTAGTGGAGAAGTTTCTTTCAAAAGGAAAGAGTGTTCTCCTTTACTGCGCCTTAATTAAGCATGATTGTCTCCGGGATTTCTTCCGCTTCCCACAGCCGTTCGGTTGACACTGAACATGAGCACACTATACGCCAAGCAAACAAACATCCTGTCCGTGCCAATCGGTGACGCAATTCATCTTTCCCTCGACACTAATTGATTCCACGCTCGGTGGTGTCTAATGAAATTTCCTTCAAATCAGCCGAAGCGATGCACTATCACGGTTTCCCCTGCAGGGCAGCCAGCCGCACCGTGCATTAGTACCCGCGCGAACGAAGATATGAAAGCAATCACTAACGAAGTACAACTGCTCGTCGTAAGCGAGAATCTTAAGAAAGGCTTCCCTCGTGTATGGGTGCCTGTGTCTTTTCACTTTTTGCACGCTGTGAAATACCCTTTCCTTGTGCACTTTTTGGAAGGTAAGCGATGTTTGTGCAGTTGAAAAACATGATTGAGCGCACCATCTCTACTGTAAGCGTTTTCCAGGCGCGCGTAACCCAAAAAAAAAGAGCAAAACCGGTACAGCACGAGCGGTTTTGAGTAGGAGCGCTGCCAAAGGAAAGGAAAACACTGCAAAATACAGTTATTCAGGTCAATTTAGTAAATTCAATTTTACTTTGCACCTTTCGGCGCTCGAATCTGTTACCCGAGTTGAGAAACATTCCGGAGTGGAGTGGTGGGACCGGGAGGACCGGTTCGGAGACAGCGACTGTTTTCCACAACCGACCAACAAACCAATGCCGCCACCATCATCAGCTGAAAGCTAGAACGTGTTATTCCGTGTTTCGCGCGATACTTTCCCACGGTCGGCCGGAAATGTTCCAAGAAGTGATCGACGGACGAAGCAACATCGCGAATGGGGCAACGGACGGAAGGCAACATCGTCCCCCAACATGGTCGTCGTTGTCTGTCTTCCGGTTTAGGTCGCTTTCATTGCACAATTTTCCCACCGGCGACGGTAGCTAGAGCCGTTCCATAGACAAGCTGCTGGTTTCACTCCATTCAACCTGTCGTTACACATTTGAAAGGCATTTTTCCGACTCTTCGGCCTCTCGTCCCGGCAAAACATCAACGCCAATCGGCCGTACTGCTTGGAAAAAGGTTCATAGAGCGCCGCCGTTGTTCTGTTTGCTATTCGTGCGCTTTCTTTCGTCCCATTCTCGGCTCGCTGGCAAGAGGATGCAACCGAAAAACATCCGGCTCAGGTAACGGATGTATTGGGTTGCTCAGTATTTCTTGCCACCTATTCGCCGACCGGCCGGAACCTGCCGACGGAACGGGATTGTTAAGCAAGACTACGGATTACACAGATTGTGTGCTTCTCCATTTTCTTTCCGACTCGTGTAAAGTAACTAACAAAAGCAACAACAAAAAATGCAACCCCTCCACCAAGAGGACACCAAAGTGGCCCAAAGTCACTGACAACCGACAAGCTACAAACTAACCCCGGGCCGCCATTTACGAGCTGCAACTTTTTTATTGGCACTATTCTTGGCGGTGAGAAAATTACATTTCCTAGCTTCCGCGCTCGCGGTTTCAATTTCGCCCCCCGAATCGGCCAGTTCGCTCTAGCGGTGCCTGGTCCGCCACCCCTATCGATCACAACCCAAATCCTCGAAAGTTGCCCCCGGGATGTTTGGTGTTTGGGGGACTTCTCCGACGGCTGCGATCGCTGTTCAAGTCATGCCGAACCAAAGTGTCGGAGGTTTATTTCTTTTTCCACGAATCTTCTTCACCATTGTCCGGAGGTTTTACCAGGTTTTACGGTTTCCCTTGGCCCGTTCTAGGCGTTCGTGGCCGACATTGCCGATAGCGTTGTTGGGAAACCGGAAACCAACTACAGGCAGCACAAGTGCATCGAAATTGAACTACGATTTAAGCATCATTTAGCTGTGGGTTTTTTCTGTAAAATTGATTGGTTGAGGCACACAAACACACCTACACACTCACACACACACAGAGACAGCGCTTTTAGCTGTAATTGGAAATTCCACTTTATTTAACACTGAGTCGTTGTCGATGGTGGCGGGCTCACACACACACGCACACACGAATATCCATACACACAGTGGTTGTGATTCGGTGCAGGTTCTGGGGATGTCAAGAGCCACAGGGAGGGAGGTTTTTGCTGATTGGTGATTTCCCATCGAATTGAATCTAATAAACAATATTGCAAGGAATTGAATTTCCGCCAAATGGCAAAGGAAGTTGAATTCCAGCTGCAGCTGAGCGGGAAGATTTACTAGCGTTGCCGTATTTACGTGTGGCTTACTTTTAATCAAATTTGATGATTTTGTTGAGAAGATGTGATTTATACATTGTAGCGATTTTGTAGCGCGATTTTTGTTTGTGATTTATCATTGATTTGAGGGCTAAGCAAAACAATCTGACATTGAAACAACATCGGACGTCTTTTCTACTATGCTTGTGAATATGAACACTTTGTGTTTGATAAGGTTAGCATTTATTAAAGATTGATGGGCTTATCCTACTCAGATAACTTTGTTGTGAAATTATTTTTGATAAGCCTCAACTAAAAACAAAAAAAAAAACAATTTATCCAAAATAGAGCTCTTGACGTAGACATATGTAACATATCATTTGTATCTTATACATCATATGACATCGTAAACATATGTAAGCTAAGGATTTTTTAATAAAAGCTTTGTAACCGGAAGCATTGATTAGTATAATAGAAAACCAGTTGATTTTTTATGTTTGAAATTCTAGGTTTATATTCGCTTGAGCCATTTATTAGACATACAGGGTGTTTAAGGTAAATTTCACAATTTTAGCATTTTTTATAATTTATGATTGTCTTTCATATCAAACAAGCGATACGTCAATCAAAAGCTGACGTTGTACACTAGCAGGTGAAAATTTTTCAAGTGCTGCAGTATTTTTTTACCTACCTGAATTGTCTAAACCAATCACGTGCATCAAGACGATCCACGTCGGAAAGCTGAACTGGAAAACTGAAAAAAAAAATCAAAATTAGATGGATAACTCCAACGGTAGCTTGGAGAAAATTTTGAGAAAGAAGGACGCTCGGTAGGCTACGGAGCCGGATCGAGGCCGTTATCGATGCCGAAGGCGGTATTTGAATGATTTCCATAAATAGTAAGGAAAGCAAATCTTTCGATAAAAAATCGTCCGGAATGATTTATTTGCTCATATCCTCCCCAATGAAAACATTAGGTGACTGTCAAATTTAACTATGTACACCATGTTTAAGAGACAATTAAACTCAAACAATCTAATTATTCGAGAGATGCAAAATGTAGCTCGGTGGCGTTTGCCCTTTGTCTCAGAACGAAGCCAAAACTATTTGTATCCATCGATGATATTTACAAGACTCTTTCAATTAATTATTTCAGGTCCCTACATCGAAAACTATTCGATTGTATTGTACAGTTCTTATCATGTATCGCAGTTATTGCATTGAAAATCGTTTAACTAATATTTCACGTTCAGAAGGAAGGATAATTTGTATTCTACAAACAACCGTACAGGTCTACTCGCCAAACAAACCTCTTTCGCGTTAATCCTTACCGATTCATTAATAAATCTTCATTAAAAGCTGTTCTGCTGCGAGCGTGAGCCTCTTCAGCCTAACGGCTAAATATTGCAACTGATCCTTTAAGCCACAAAAACGATCCATTCTTCTCGTGCGTCCTTTGTACCACGCCACACACCGGACAAGAGTGTACTTAATTTGCCAGAAAGCTTCCTTCCACCGTACAAGGGTTACAGAGCTTCAAAAGTACTCTCATTCCTACCACACTAACCGAACGAATACATTTCAAGTGCTGAAACCAATTTTTCGGCCCCCCTGGTTGTAACCGGGTAGAACCTGCTTGGGAACCCTGTCCGGACCACGGGCCCAAAACCTTTCGTGGCTCTAAAACGTGCTTGGATCAAACTTTGAGAGCTTTTCCTCGCCTGCTCGCAAAATGAAACCTACCACAAGTGATTCCTGCACGCAATGGAGTACAATTTCAGCGTTCGATTGACGGGTTTGGTGGATAATTGTAGACCGGGCGCCACTTGCGGACCTCGCTAGGTGTGTAGGTCCTTACATTCCAAAGATGGGTAGCATTAGTTGGCCCCGATCCGATCCGATTGGAAACGGTGCGTGGCACGTACCGGAATTCACTAACACACTTCAGGTGGGAAATGCAATATCGAACGCTTCCTACAGACACCCATCGACACCGATACCGGATCATTATGGGCAGGTTTTGGAGTGGTGCGCCAGTCATCAAAGGCGTCATTCTCGTCCGTGCTCCACTCGACGACGCTTTGATCGTGCTGCACGCTGGCGCTGGTATGGAGAAGCTATCGTTTGCATCGCTCAAGCACTTGCAACCCGGCTCAAGTACTTACTAGATGACGCTTAATTGGAAAGTATAGAAATTCTGTTTCCGGGTTTTTGTTTTGCGTGGGCAAACCCCGTTTCACCGATTCAATCGCCCAACCTGTACAGTCTGGCTCGACTGGATCATTATCCGGCCTGACTGGAAATCTCTTCAACCTTTCGCGTTTGTGTGTGTGTCTATTTCAAAAAGGCAACTTTCACAACCGGAACAATCACGGAGGATCGTTGCCCGCATTAACTTTAAAGCCCGCGTCAGTAACTCCCGGCGCTTATCGTGTCGGCGGGCAACTACTAGCGAAACCTACTTTTGCCGGTATACCACCGAGATCGACATACATCTTCCCGCCGGCGGGACGACCCAACGCGCATAAATTATGAACCGTTCGTTAATGGTGTGCCGGGCAAACAAATTTATAAATTATCAGATTGATTACGCCGTGCGTGCGTTACGCGTGCGTTCGTGTCCTTTCGAGCGCTGCCGGTGGGAAACGGCGGTTCCACCAGTGGTGGTGTCAAACGGCGAACAAACAGTGCCAAAGGCACCATTAGAGGAGATGGAGGAATTGGGCGCGCGGGGAAGACGCACGTCAAGCCTTGGATCGAATTATGATTGCGAGCGTGGCGGGAATTTATGCTTGCCGTTGTATCCGTTTCCGTTTGCTGATTGCCCGCAATGAGACACAATTTAGTCGCTATCGCTGCCGTCCCCGTATTCCGGAGCTTGGAAGCGTTTCAGCACACCCTATCTCTTCCATCTTTGGTCCGGAACGTCCGGAACGGGTGTGCGTGTGCGGGTGTGTGTTGCGTTGGTGCCGAAGTACACACTCCATCGCGCATCCGGCGCTGTTTGTTTGCTGGCGGTGTTGCGCTCTCGCTGTTGTCAGCGATGTCAACCTACCACGGGCTTCCCAAATGCGCCAAAACCACACAAACAGCCGCCGTAGCTTCCTCCGGCCCGTGCGACACCGTCAACAAACATTAATGGTTGTGTGATAAGGTGAGAACCGGGATTCGGGCAGCGGCGTACAGCGAACATGAGCAAAACCTCGCGTACGGACGTCGCATTAGGGGTTCTCACCAAACCGGACCGGGAACAGGACAAGCGTAAAATTTACATGGCCACCAGTGCAAATATCTGCAAATGTGATCTTCGACTCATCCTAGCCTGTGGGGGTGGGTGGGAGAACCTGGGGCGGGTGAAGCATGAATTCCGGCTCGGTAAATGACTTATCTAATTGTAACCATGGACTGCACGCACAAGCCAGAACGGAACTATGTGCAAACAATCTTGCTGGATTGGTGTTGTACGACTACAGGTGCTTTGAATGGTGTGATTTATTCGACCATGCACAGTTATCCTTGTCCGAATCGCCGCCAGGAACTTCAGTTAGAACTTTAAGAAAGGGAGTTTAGTTTCCTTTTTAGGATATTATGAACCAAGCTGGGAATTGTTTTGATGATTCTACAAGAGTTCTTTTAAGGGATCAAATAAACAGTTTCTCCCATCCGTTTGACAAGTTGTCATGTAATTGAATTTTTTCTCTCGTTTCTTATCACACACTGAGCCGCACGTCTGCCCACCTAAACCGAACACATTAATTAATTTCATTCCACGTCAAAGTGCACGAGTTAAATAAATAATCGCTTACTCATAGCGACGAGATCGGTGTTTGCACGTCAGCGCGAAAGCTTTGCACCAATTTTCTCACCTCCCATCAGCAGTACGCCGCTGATTGACGCTAATGGTACCAACCGTCACCGGGTATCTAAAAATTCAATCTCGCCGACAACAAGGCTGAGGGTGTTGACAACTGACGGTAGAAACCAGACCAGAGAAAATTCTACCCGAACTTGCCGATCCCACTGCTGGCGGCGCAAAGCAGCTATTCCAGCAGATCGTTAATATGATTAGCTCGACTGATTTGTGACCATTGATTTACTTCGTCAGTTCGTTTCGCAAGCACCGATTATGCTAACGAGGTAATTAATCAGCGCAAAATCGGTGCAGCTGCAGCATAATGCAAATCTTTGGCGATTGACTTGACGGCGGTGGGTGCATTGTTTAACGCTGATTAGAGAGCGGAACACTGGGCGATCAAGTCGATTACGGGCTGGCGGCATGGCATAAGTTGCGCTCAGTTCCCCCCCATCGGTAGAAATTAATTTGTAAGTTGATGAATTTCACTTGAGCCATTTGAGCCGTTTATTTGCAATTAGACACTGACTGTGGCTGAGAGTGATCTCACATTAAACGATTTGAACAACCAACAACACCGAGTGGGGTTTGTTCACCTTTCACGCAGCATTTAAAATCATGCGTGCCGTAATTGAGTGTCCTTCAGATGTGATATGATGCTCCGCTTGACCTCAACTTAATTGAAACTGACGCAAAAAAAAAAAAAACAAGCAAAACGCAAAGCCTTAAACTTTACGACCCATTACCAGCAATCATTGCACCGGGTCCGGGGGATGAGCTGTCCGTTAAGCGATGCCCATCATCCAAAACATGTTCACGCTAGTCATCGTTTTTAGTAATGAGCAAACAGAGAATATCAATTTGCATATCCGAGTATGTTGGTGTCAGGAGCCGGCGTCGAAAGCCCTTCATGGGTTCATTTGCGCATTCCCTCTTATCTCATCCGGTCGTTAGAGCTGCTGGCCGCACCAACCACCCATCCTGTGTGAAGTGAGCAATAAATAATTTATGGGTCGGAAAATGGAGTCGCGTCTTGTCGCGTGATTAACTGATACCGCACAAGAAGGACGCGAGCACATGGTTGCTGCGCGATTCATCAGAATAAACAGCGGCAGATTCTGCCACTTTCCACCGGGGGCCCGGGATTCGAGATCCAACCCACCACGGTGACGCGTATAGCCGTCCGTTCAGGCTTGTCTCGCAGTGCAAACACGATGCTAACTCCTTACCTTTAACTCCAGCGCCAAAGCCTCATCCTGGGCGCGCGCGTTAAGAATCAGTGAAACCAGATTACTACCGCAGCAATAAATAATAACAATCAAATATTTATCACTCGAGCACGAAACACCAAGTGCCATCACGCGCGCGCGCTCCACCATCAGCGGTGAGAATGAAGCCGGCGGTGAGGTTAGTGTGATTCCTCTGCGATTTGTTTGTTGTCTCCAAAGAGGAAACTTTCTCTTTGGGCACAATTTCACCACTTTTTCCCGTTGGTTGTATGTCAGAACGCTCTAAGCAGCACCAACGCAAAATTCTCATCCAGCATCTTTTGCCTAAAAAAAAAACAGAAACTCCACAAAGGTCAACAACGCATGGCCTGCTGGAGCTTACGCTCAGTGAAACTTCGCCGTATTTCAATCCCATGTGACAGCGTTAATTAAGGAGTGAATTATTTATTGGCCACCAACACGGCAGCCGGCAATTCTTGCTCGTTGCCCGGATCGAGCCCGGCTGGATTTTGAATTGAATAAGATTAGCGTGTAATATGTTGCCGATGGTATGTTTTTCGCGAACGCTTGATAGGCCGCTCCCACTGTGTCAGCCTGTTGATGCGCAAACGGCACGTAAAAATATGGTAATGACTGATGCATAATTGAACGGCCGGGGATCATTTGACATTTAGTGGGAATTGTTTCGCAGACAGTCCCTGATGGCGCGTCCCTGATCCGTGAATCGAAGGCGCAAGGATTCGGATGGTAACATAAGAACAAGGGATGGATCATGCTTCGATCGTGTGATGTTTTTCAAGCAATAAATTGATAATGTTCATTTTAAGTTCGGTAAAAAAATATTTAAAAGGCGACTTAAATTAAATTCTCAAACAGTAGATAATATTTTAACAAGTCTTGTAAGACAACACTAATTATCCAGATACGGGTTAAATATAGTCACGGAAAACAAGAAATGGGTAGTTAGGACTTCTCTAGAATCTGGTATAAAAAAGAAGAAGTCAAGACGGCTACCATGATCCTCGCCATCAGCAAAAAGTTTTGTACTGTGATGTCATATTTCCCTGAAGTCCTCCTAGTCCTAGGAAACTTGTAATCCTAGCCATTGTCTTAGTTGAAGGAGCTTTCTTGTTCAAGCTTTATCTATTAAAGAATGGTCAACGATGCTTTTTTGTACACCGTTCTTCGGACACAACTACTTACAGCAAGACTCGCCGTTCAAGACCTCATCTACCAAGGAACCTCAAGGAACCATCTTTTTCTTCGAAGAGACTTGGTCTACCAGGAGCCTGCAAGAAGACTTTATTAGTTCCGTTGTGCAGTGGTATTCATAGTCGCACGAGATATTGGTACTCGTTATACACGACCTAGTTTACCAAGCGACCTCACCGTCGTCTGTAGAGCCTTTTGTGCGAAAAGACTTCGTCTACCAGAAACCTACGAGAACACCTAATTAGAGGTCATTTCTTGAAAAGGATGTCATAGTCGGAATACATCTTCGTTCTCGTTGTCCGAAACCTCATCTAACAAGAGACCTCAGCGTCATCCGTAGAGCTCTCTCTCTCGTAAAGACTTCGTCTACCAGTAGCCCTCGGGAAGGCCTAATCAGGGGTCCTGTCGTCACTGGGGTCTCATAATCGCTGAAAATCTTCACTGCTTGCAATGAGAGTAGCAGAATTGAAAATCCTTTGGCAAACTTTTGCATTGAACTGTAAATCCCGACTCGATTCAATCATCAATAAGCCTAATAGGTATTAGGTTCAACTCTGAGCCCACAACCACTCGAACGAACAGCTACAAAATCGATGAGATGATCAACAGATTTGCTCGCACGATTGCACCATTATCGTGTAACCCTGAAGAGGTAAACGTCATTGAGCCAATCGGTTCGGTGTATTTGCTTCGCTAAATAAAAGGATTACAGCAAATATTGATCGGTCAGTTTCGGTTTGGCGGGGGGGTTGGAAATCGGTTTGTAAAATTTTCAAAAGTTTTACCATGCAACCCCCGAAAACGCTGCACAACTCACTCCGAAACCGTCGCTGAACCGAAACGCAGGACGAATGTCTCCAAAGTGAATGGCAGGAGAAGTTGTTTTTTGCCCACAAACCTCCCACCGTCGTTCCGTTTGTGTTTGGTTTGTATCCCTTTTGATCCTTAATGTTTGTACGTGTTTTATTTCGCCTTTTTTGTGTGCTACTGCTGTCCTCTCCCGTAAGCTGTACGTTCTATTATGCTCCCCTAAGCCTATCAAGGGACAGGCCGTGAAGAGATCCGGTAGCAGTGATAAGGCCGTCCGATTTTGCTTGGCTGGGAAATAAACAAGTCTTGTCTTAGGTTACGGGGCCGGATGTTTTTTCGGGGCGACTCTCAACTGCAGACTCAAAAAATGTATGACGCAAAAATCAATACAAAAGGATCATCCCCATCAGCATCGGAATCATCGTTTGGGGTTCAGCCAGCACCCGATCCTATCACCATAATCATCATCTTTACTTCGGTTAGGTCGTGCTTTTTTTTGTTGCACCCTGCCCGCATTATCATTTTGTATCACACTCCATTTTTGAGGGCTTTGATAATTCCTGCCTAACATCAAGCTCTCAAAAAAAATCTCGTAACCTTTACCGAAACGAGGAAAAAACTGCTGCTGGGTTTTACGCACCAAGTCAGCAAAAAAAGAGTCATTGAACAGGTTAAACACCGAACCGTGTCGATATAAAGCAATCCAATCGGGGGTTGTTTTGCAGTAACGAACGGACGGGAAAGTAAAGCGTGTTAATTTATCCACCAGACGCATACACACACACATACAAACACACACAGGTGCTAAAATCGACCCATTTTGGGAGCCGTGGCGTTGCGAAATCGGAAAAGCGAAGGGCAAAGAAAAATTAATTTTCAACCACATACACACAAACACCACCGAACCCCATGTCAGCGTGATGTTATATTGAAAGGCTTTTTTTTTTTGCACCACTTGACCTCTTCACACTCTGCAGGATCGCGAGGCCGGTCGTGTTCGCAGTAAGGCGGCGTAGTGTGATTTAAAATGGCATTCAGCCTTACGCTAATGGTTTAAAAGGCAAACGGTCCTGTTTTTCTGTTCCGAAAATCCGATCCCGTTTGATCGCAGCAGTTCTGTCGCAAACAGAAATCTTTCATTTGGAAGGAGTGAATTTATGTTGCAAACATACTTGGGTGTTTCGCGCAATAAATGTGGTTGGAATCTGAAGCCGGGCTGAAGAATTATGAAAAAAGGAACCCCTCCGGGAACCTTGCTTTAAGGCAAAAGGCCTTTATGGGTGGAGACGCTAAAAAGAGTCCGTAATTCTTTTGTTGACTGTCTTTTTTTCACACTAGTGTGTATGTTTGTGTGAGACTGGGTTCTTTCTTGAGGCGCCCTTCAACACTTTCCTCCAACGCTCTCATGCTACGAGTCTGCACCCAATCCCATCGGGATTGGTACAATCAACATCGAGCGCAAAATGGGCAGCAGCGACAGCAAAGAAAAGTGGCGTACACACACAACAACAAAAAAACACACCCAAGAATCCTCGCTGGAAAATACCTTCAATTGTGCGGAAACAGATTTTCCGCATGTGGATTCATTCAGCGCAAGGCGTCGAACTGAAACCATCGTCGATGCCGAACGTTCCCTTTTTTGTTGGCGCTCCCTCGGACTACGTGACTGGTACGGCCGGCAGAACGTGCATAACGACACGGAGTCACCAGGGTCTGGGGTACCCGGTGGGCCAGCAGGAATAACCCGGTTGGGCCTCTCCCTTAAGCTAAACGTGCCATTATCATATAATTTTATCGCTTCAACAGATGAAATTATTTCACGACTCACGGCATTATGCTTGGTGAATGGGCAGGATAGAGGGGAAGGGAGGTGCAGCGGGGTAAACGGGGTGCACGATAAAGCTAAACCGCATCATTCGTACTGCACGTCGTCCCCGGTTCGGGTTCTTCTTCTGCTTCTGCACCCGGTTGTCGTCCTTGTGTTTGGTTCGTGTTATTGTCTGTCGGCAGCACATACCGAATCGTGGGTATGCAAGGGCCTCCTGCTTACCCTAAGAAGTGATCCAATATTGTCCGGGTTTATTCGATTACGATTCTTTGTACTCTTTTTCCCCTCCTCGTTCCCTTCACTGCCCTGCTCCGATCCGCCAAAGGAATGTAGAAGCACGATTGCACGCTTCGCGTATAACGTCCTCAACAAAAAAAGCTCAAAGCAAGCAAGCTTTCTTATATCCCCTTCCTTTTCTCTAACCCTCACACACACACTCACATTTCCCGCCCCACATACCATTATCTCGTTGAATGGCGAATTTTCACTGAAGTTTATTGATTTTTATTGCTACACCACCGTACGACGCACCACCGACCAGCCACGACTGTTCCGGCATTCCCGTAGACTTTGACGATCACTTTAATGGCACCGTCACACGAGCAGAAACAAAACCTATGAATGAACTTTTAATGCTGCCTAGCGACGGGTCCCCTGCCCCGGACACGTGATCAAAATAAAGTTCAATGAAGTCCGAGGGTCCGGGAAAAACAAAATCAATTTAAGGAGTGAACCGAACAAAACCAGCGACAAGGATTTACCTTGTTTCCCGTGCGGCCCGGTGTCCATTTTGCGGGCGGTCTTTATTTACCGGGGCTGAACTTTGCTCAGTATTATTGTCTCCCATTTGGTGACCCGTTTGGGGTTTTTGTTTTTCCTTTGCCAATTTTCTTTACCTTTTTCTGCCCTGCACGGGTTATCTCCAAGGGAGCAAAAGCGTTTGATACCGACCGGGTGAACCTACGCGTATTGATGTTTATGTAGCAATGAGCAACTCCATCGCGCACACGGAAGCAACAAAGTTGAACAATTTTTCCTTTTTCTCTAAGTTTACTAAGAAAACTCACTTTTAAATACAATTCTACTTGATGGCCTTTCGAAGCGAACCAGGAAGGCAGAGAGTCGAGCCCCGGCTCGTTTCTCTATTTGCCCCGGTCTCAAGGCTATGGAACGCGGAACAAGGGTGCCCGGTCCTAATCGTTTGAAATAAAATAACAATAGAAAACCGAAAGGGAAAAAGGTCCCTAGTTTACTTCACGCTTCGGTGGCTTTGGAAAGAGGAACCGATCCATTCACTCATCACACGAGCGTAAGGTGGAGGCCCAACAAAAAGTGAAAGCCCCGAAACCGGGGAGCATGATTTTGGGGCGTCTGACGTTGTGGGTCAAGTTGTTGCTCCCACTTGCCGGCACCGGAACAACGGTTTAGCGGAAACGGACCAGCCCCTCTCGGGTGGGCAGCACAACAATTGGCCACATTCCTGGGGATGGGTTTATTAGCTGGTTTTGATTAATGGAAAGCGTCTTCAGGCGAACGTTGACGAGGATGACGGGCATTGGATTTGTTTTACATTCGGAGCATTATTCTGCTGCTTGGTGCGTAAATAGCCTTCGGTGAGCATTTTGAAATGACTCATAACTAATTATGCTGAAATAATTTATTAATCAACAAATGAAAAGCGAAACAAACACAACCTGTTTCGTAGATTAATTGTTGTCTAAGCCGATTAGACGCTATTAAGCTAACAGCCATCATTTGTCTAACAATAACGAGAATGAATAAATCATTAGCCTTTTTTCTTAAAGCCTTGCGCAATATTTCAAATTCTAATGTCAAAATAGTTCCTTGCACAATACATCACAACAGATTGCCGATTCAAAATTTATAGGAAATTCGTCAAACATGCAGATTAGCTAGTTTTCCACCTGATCGTGTCTGATTCTCGACCGTTATTAAAATTATTTCACTAGAATTTTCACCACTTACCGAAAATCTACCAAAGACCTCTTGTGAAACACACAACTCATTTACAACACTAAAACAATGTTTCAACGGCACTAAGCACCGAAATGATGATGTTTACGCGGAAACATTAATCCCATCCGCACTGGTTCTTCGTCACCACTGACAGCGGTTATTTGTGGCTTCCAGCAGCTTTAAAAAGACACCATTTATTACACTACTACAGGCCAACCTGGATTCGCTACCTGGAAACGGTTTCCCGAACACGGTGTAAGCTTGCCAATTTTCCACGCTCAGTGCAGTTACAGGATTACTGAGGAGGAGAAGAAGATTTGAACTACCTGGAAGTGGTATATGGAGGCACGAGAGAGGAAGGAAGCCGCTCGTAATGATGTTTCCAGGAGTTGTACTCTATCATGTTTCACATCGAAAACTTTTGCAACTGTTTTGGTGACTGCCAGTTGCAATGTAGATTATGTTAGAATTGGTTCCTGCGTCACTGTGCATTTCTTCAAAGCAACAAGGGAAAAAGTTCACCCTCAAAAATAGTTGTACAACAAACTTCCAACAGATATCTCAGCAAAATTTCAAGCACAGTGGCTTTAACGGACAAATGAACGTTTGAAAGACACCTTCCCACCTTCGGAGTCTTTAAATCAGCAAACCAAACAGTGATTAATTTACTTATTTCCCTGACTTCTTCAATTTCGCTCCGAGCATTCGTTTCCTCCTTATAGTGCAACAGAACATTTGTTTTCCAGCTAAGGTCATGCGGAATGAATGAATGTTCTTTCCATCAATCGCGATGCTCGCTCCGGTTCAGGTTCACACCAAACCTTTCCCATTCTCTACTAGCCAGACAGCGAGTAGAGACATTGGAGCGTAGTTCAACAACTGAAACGACGGTGTAGACCACTATCTTCAGCTGCCACGTCTTGTACCATTAAGATCGAGCAAACGAACGAATGCTACTGCGACGGTGGGTCCTACTAACGTTCTACCTCTGCGCTTAATTTATCTCTTCACATTACATCAACTGCTACTGATGATGATGATGATGCTGATGATTCAGACTGCTGCTGGTGAGGTGGAGGGGATGTTTTTTTCTTCCCTTTTTTCCCACCACTAGACATATGCGTGCCTGTGTACGCTTCGTGGTGCTTGCTCGATCGTCTCCACAGTCTAGCGTACACATGTACCCAGGGTACTTTCTTTATGATGCTCTTGCAATCTGATTCGATTTCGGTTCATCGAGAGTGCTGGGTACAAGGTCGTACAAGTAAGACACTCATGCTAGCACAAACCAAATAGAAAAACAAGAACACACCACTACATAAAAGCAACTGAACTTACCACCGCCATTTGAAGCTTTCGTTTGAATCCGTAAAAGACACGAGAACAAAACTGTTCAATGATGTTGTTCGGGGGAAATGTATTGGAGGGAAAAAGTACACGATGGAACTGTTATTACCATCGCTACTTCTTTCGTGCGACGAGATACGGAGAAATTTGAGGACATGGAGCGGTCCTTGTACGAACGCTGTCGGACATTCATGATGGAAAACAAGCTGTAGTTTAACATAGCGCGCATCAAACGAGTCAGGAACGACTGTAGAATGTTTTTTTTTTTGGTATGTTGGCTCATTTTCTACTGCTCATGCTTCTTTTATTTTTATCTAATAATAACATAAATTTAAGATATTCGTATCATTGAGGAAATTTTCTTTAAATGATAAATAATTTTTTTCCAAAGTCAATTATTTACCTGCGGATCCTAATTAGAGCAGGACATCGGTTTTGGCGTGTATAACATAGAATTTGAAGCATTTTTCTAACTACGCCGACCATGCTTAATCTATTAAACGGAGCTTGTCGCAATCTTCTACGCCTTATTGATCATGAGGGCTTGCCCTCCTGATTAATATTTTATACTCTCTGGCAGCTTAAGCGCTGTCGAACCACTAAAGTCTGTGAAGGCTTCTAAGATCTCAAACTCCTGTGTGCGAGAAATTGTAAAGGTCTTCTTCTTTCATTCTTGGTCTGCTCCTATGAAGCACGTCTAAGAAACAAGTCCTGGTGTCCAATCCATTTCCAGGACACTCGGTAGCAGCACTCCTCTACCCCCAGCTGCATCCGATCTCCCTCAGGTCTGACTCCACTTGGTCCAGCCACCGAGCTCACTGCGCTCCTCTACGCCTCGTGCCGAACGGGTCGCTGACGAGCACCTTCCTGGCAGGGCATGAGTCCTGCCACGTTCCCTAACCAGCGTATTCTTCCGGCTTTGGCAACCGTCAGGAAGTCTGCATCGCCAAACAGCTGAGCTAGCTCATGGCTCATTCTCCTTCTCCGAACGCTCTGCTCGCACACACTGCCAAAGATAGTCCGAAGCACTCGCCGCTCAAAAATGGCGATTGCATTGGAGTCCTCGGCCAGCATAGTCCAGGACTTGTGCCCGCTAAGGGCTACCGGCCTTATCTGTGTGCGATATATGTCGCATTTCGTGCGTTGTAGGAGTATTCTGGATCTTAGGAGTTTGTGGAGCCCGTAGTAGGCACGATTCCCCTGAACAATACGCCTTCGGATTTCACTGCTTACGTTGTTGTCCGAAGTTACAATCGTGCCAAGGTAGCAAAACTCCTCTACTACTTCAAGATCGTCGCCGTCAACTAATAATATGCTCCCGAGTCGTGTTCTATCACGGTCACAGCCTCCGGTCTCCGGTTAAAGTCTTAAGCTCCTTTTTTTAAATCTTTCCAACTGTTTCTTGTTTGGTAGCCCGCTCGTTGCGGTATTCAAGGCAATTAAAGGGCAGACCAATTGGCCAAAAAAGGAGCTTTGGAAAGGCTGTTTATGATAGGCTATTCCTACCTCACGAGCAAATGCTTGCCCCACAGTTTTTCTGCATCGCTCGGTGACAGAGTATATGGAACATAGATGAGTTCAGGAAGTTTCTATATTCGATCACTCCCCAAGTGGCCTTCAAACATTTGTTCTATGGCTTCCTCAGGAGATCACGCGTTCATTCGAATGATGTCTAGGCATAGGTCTAACCATTTAGCTTAGAGCGCACATAACCATCGTATAGGACAGGTCAACTCCAGAGCATGTGATTGCGACCTCAACTACCATGACACAGATCATCTTCTATGTTAGATTTCTATAGCAAGATTGAACCTCGTAACGGACAGGTCAGCTAGAAGAGAATGAATCAGACCCTATGTTCCGCTATGTATAGAACCACGATAGTGGATTATGGAACTCTTGGCAACCAAGCGTTGACAGTACACGACCGAACGAAACAACCAAGCTCATCCGGGATAAAGTACCCTCTGGTCTGGTGGCCGACGCGATAGGTCATCAAACAGCAAGACGGGGGTTCAATCCCATCCAGACCGCCTCCCCGTACGCAGAGCTGTCTACTTTACTATTAGGTAATATAAAACCCAGAAATGACAGGCGGAGACCTTTCGAGGTTGTAGTGCTAAGGAAGAAAAAGAAATCTTTAGATTAAGAGCTTTGCATTTTTTCCGAATGATTTTTTCTATTCTTATTAAAAATTGTAAAAAAAACATTAAGATCTTATTTTAACCTTTCTCCCCGCAATGATTGCAGCAATATGAAAACATATTCTTTAACCTTCGTTTTTTACAAACAAACATTCGTCCGAGATTCTGCTCCACTTCCTTGTCGGGACCACGGGTGCAGAAAATGGCGGTTACATGCTAATGGGAACATTTCCCGCATCAACTTACACGATTCTGCATCGTTCCGCATGCTAAATGCACAATCTTTTAAATTTAACCATGTCTGGTTTGTTTTTTTTCAGATCTGCTTATGTTTAACCGTGAAGCAACCGAAACCAACACACACGCGCGCGTAAGCGTTCCTAAAACCCCAAAACGGCACTCGAGAGAAATTATTACCGGGAAACCTAACATTCCAAGCGCACATTATTTCTACCAGTTTACCCATTTAAATCCCACCCACTCTCTCTTCAAGCCAAGCCGGCCCCACAAGTTGCAGCAGCAGAACGTCGACGAAGGATGGTGAAAACCTTCCGATGCTTCTGCTGTAGCCGGAGAGTGTAAGGCAGAAGCTTTCACTATCCGATTTAAGGATGTTTGGTTTCGTACTGGCTCGTACGTCGGTGCTTGACGTTCAGACAGCAGCAGAGTCACAGCAGAGTCGCATCAGGACCAGCCGCCGAAGTAGCAGCTCATGTGGCTTGTTATGCCATAATTTTGAATTGCAGTAGAGAACTAATTATTTTATGGTTTAGCCGCCCCAAACAACCGTTGCAGGAGTTGTTGCTTCTCAGATAAATTTCTCATGTAGTTTGTGCTGTGTTGGTGCCTTTTCTCGGAACACACCCCAAGCAAGCCGAACAAAAAATCCAATTTTCAACACCCCCTGTTCTTGCCATGCCACGACTAATTGTCCGCCTTTTTACATCATACTGTAATTGAGGGTTTTCAAGCATCAAATAAAATAGCGATTTGCAATCGAATGTGCGCTCCGGTGGAAAATTGCATCGGGATTAGTTGGGAAAATAAATTATTCGATCAGGGGTAATGCCTTAATTGCTTCATTTGTAAGCGTACCTAGCCATAAATATACCAAAAACAATCCAACAAATTCGAACACCGTCCGTCGGCCGAGGGAGCGAGTGGCGAGAGCTTGTGTCGGGCGGAGAGTGCTTTTCGCCATGTAAAAAATGGGTTCCCGTTAGGATCCCTCGAGTGAGGTTGTGGGAGCTTGGGAGCAATCAGTTCATTTTATGGGTAGGTAAATTTGTGTTTGTAATTTTTAACCCACACACACACATACACACATGTACACTCCTACTGGCTACAATTCCCACCGGTGAAGCATACGCTTAATGGGAGTTATTATGTTGTTTAGCTAGTAGCTCAATTAATTCCCAAACACTGCCCGAAACCCTATGCAAACAATCATCTACATCAAAGGAAAAAGATCCGAACGGTTGGTGGGTAGGCGGCGTCCGGCGGGGGTAGCGAAACTGGGGTTGAAGAAAGGATTACAAAGCCACTAGGTGTTGCGTTGTCCTTAAATTGAACAATGAAATAAACCTCACGCTCGTTCGCCCTCTCGCGGGAAAACGCCAAGGTATATGAAACCAATGGAAACAAACAGAACAGCTCGGCGCCGAGCTTAAAGTGGGTTAAAAACAAACAATAATCGTTTAATAACTAACCACCAGCATCTACAAAACCAAATCCCTTTACACAACAGCAGCAGGCGAGCGTATGCGCCGGAGAACTGGGCGGAGTGTGCAGTGTCCGAAAGAATTAATGTACAATCATGTCAACGGGCAGCAAAACGCGTGAAGCACGTGTGTTGGTCCGTTTTGTATGCGATAATTACACATAATCCTCGCCGCTGTATAAACAATGCGTGCAGGGCGAATAAAAAAACAGTGCTGCGGATCCTGAGCTTTGTACGATCCCACACAAACATTCCTCGCTAATACCCGGCGATGCAGGGATAAACAAGCACCTTTTTTTCGTGGACTGATTAATCGTAATCGTGCAATAAGAATCGAATTTGAATTTAATTATTAAAGTTCGTTGAATCATTATTAAGAAATCGAAATCGTTGAATCGTTGAATCGAAATTAAGCAGTAAAGACTAGAGTTTGGGATAGCCAGGAGCTTTTAAAATAAGTTGTCCTGTCACTCGACAAGAATTCATTATCCACGTAATATCATGAGCTTTAAAGGTTTTTATATCAATTGTCATATACTTGTTAGCATAAAAATTCATTTCCACAAACATCTCCAATATTAATTCCTGCAAGAACCAAGGCCTGGTTGCGAATGTTGCCATACCCTGTTCGGTTTCAGCTGCATACAAAAAGTGTGCTTAAGCCCAAGCGAACAAAAACTTAAGCTAACAAAATACATCACACCATCCCTGGTCCGTGGAAAGAATGTGATAAATTTGCTAAAGCTTGCGCCTTTTTTGTTTTGGAGATTTATTCATTTATTTCATTGTCTCCTTTTTTCATTTAGCTAATTTCTCTCACTCTCTCTCTCTCACTGGAACGAGTGTCGGTCACTGTTTTTGTCGTGCTCAGCATTAAGTACCTTTTGAGCTTGGGCGTTTGGTGGCGTTGTCGTTTTTTGTTCGCTCCTTGCCCGGCGCCACTCTTCAAAAGCCTTCGAGTTCAACAAAGGATTGACCTCGATGGGAAGGAAAAGTTCGACCCTTTGGTGAACCTTCCATTGGCCCAACGCCCGCAGTAGCACGCTCTTTTGTCTATACTAACGAGTTTACCGGTTTAACAACCGACTCGTATCACGATTGCATTTCCCCGTTTAAGGAAGCGGTCTGCAACGGCCACTACTGCATTAGGGAGTTCTTATTGAAGCGTGACAACCGCAGAAAACGAGTCCCACCCCAAAAAAAAAACCATCCGATCCGATCCCACCAGATCTGAAATCGATTGGAAAAATTGTGCTCCATCACTCACTCACAGCATCCTGGGATGGTGCAGTTCCCTGGAGTACTGCGTTCACTACAAACACCGCAATGGGAAGGAAATCGCGCTGTAATGCTGGCTGGTGGTTCCGGGTTCGAGGAAAGTGAACCTACTCATGGTCTCTCTCCAAGGGAAGGCGTGACCGGGTGGCACGAATCCGTACCCGCTGTTACCATCAACGGTGGCAGCAACCACAAAACGCCCTGGACGATCGTGTGAACCAGCTACGATTGGAGGACCACACACACACTCAGACAAACAAAAAACAATAAAACAACTTTTTATGTGACTTTGGGGCTATTAGATTATCGATGTAATTCCATTTTATGACCGGAAATACCGACGTCGGTTGACCGCAAGCCGAAACTCTGTTACAGTCTAGCCCTCGGTACGGGGACACTAGTTTGGTATCCCGAAGTCATGCACGCCATTTGTCGCCACTAGTTTACAAAGGCATGGGGTTAACGGATTGAACTTCCCGAAACGGTAACCGCCGGCATTGCTATGGGCTACAGTTGAATGGTTCCCGTTCGGGAGGGCTGATTTAACTTTGAGGACTTTAGATGCCCGTAAAAAAACACTCTCGAACACCCCGATGCTCTCGTAAAGCGCCAGCTGTAATAGCTAGACGTTAACCCTAGCGCTATGGCAACCGACGCTCTTATCACACTCGTCCAGCAAAAGCTTATCGCTACCAAGAAAGTACCAGCCGAAGCCAAAAAAAAACCAAACCTTCCAGCACAACTTGGAACTACCATCATCACTTAACATTATCCGCAATCAAATGCGATACTTGGTTTAGCAGGCAGCACCACCTCGTCCATCTCATTGGTATTCCTATCTCAACCGTGACGAATGGCTTTGTTGTCGACTGACTGCCCCGAACATGGATACGGACTCCCATCAAACCCAGCCCCATCGTCCAGACATCGTCAGGCGCTTCGAACGATTAACTGCCGTGTCCGAGCTTAGCCAGTTCGATTCTTTCCTCCCCGCCAAGCGCTCGTTTCGAGAATGAAATGCGTTTTTCGTTGCTTGCTGTAAACTGTCTGCTCGGGGTTTTTGTGTGCCGGTCTCATCCTCCAGGCACGCTGTTCTTAAAGTTGACTGCCGGTCAGCAAGATTTACTGCACGCAAAATCCGCGACAGCTCCGCAAAGCAATCATCCAAAGCGCACCATCGAAGCAAAAGTTGAAGACAAATGGCTCCTGTTTCAATGTTTTTTTTGTCCCTGTACGTTTGCTTTTCGTGGACACGAAATCTTCCTGCTCCTTATGCCACGCTCGGTGAAACAAAGCCAGGGACGAGACAAAGTTGTGGATACTAATTTACAGTAATTGAATCTTGAAATGTATCTTCCGGGGACACGGCGACCGACACGTCGGAAGGAACACGATCCCGCGGGGATCGCACGGAACTGCGTGCCTTTTTATGCGCTTGAATGGAACGCTTTGCGCTGCAGGATCGTTACTCAAACGGCAAAGAAGAGGATGATCAAACGTAAGGAGATACTTTATTAGCACAGCGTTGCTTTCCCGCTTCCTGTACGCGTGCTCTCTCATGTGCTCTTCCGCTAACTTTGTTGCCTTCGCTGAGCTGCAGTCGGCTCTGTCTGTTTGCCAATCGGAAGAAAAAAAAACTTCGCTGCTCCAATGCGGAACGCTGGAAACGCTTAAAGTCCAATTCACAAAACAATCTTCAAAACATTGTTGCCAAACTGTGTGTGTATAGCTTCAGCTGCCAGGTTCACAAGGGGATATAAGCAAACCGACGAACGGCACGAAGGAACCGGCACAACGCAGAACCGGGTTTTTGGGGTTGGTGAAATGGCGCATTTGGCGTACCGCCACCATTTTGGGGAAATCGAATAATTCAGTTGTTTCAGGACGGCCGACCGAGGCAAGCGACCGAGCGAGCGGCCACCGTTGTCTTCACGCTTCCGAGAAGAACGGCAAGTCTCGGCGTAACCGATTTAAAGACGCCGCAACAACACAAATCACGGGAACAGAAGAATGTTGGCTTCGATTTCCGCCGCTTAAAAGTTGAACAATCGTAAAACAAAAACTTTCCACGGGCGTGCGCTAGCTAGGCATAACTTCAACCAATTCGCTCGTTCCGATTGTTCTGGACTTGTGTCTCTGGGTCTGAGTGAGTGTTGGCTGTGCGTATTGTCTAGTGGACGAGAAAAACGCTGTCGCTTAAGCTTTATCCCAGCTCCCTTCAACCTCACGGAAGGAGGGAGTAAAATGGCGGAAAAATGGCCCCGTCACCTCATTCGATAACACTTCTCACTTAATACTTTTCTTCTCTTCCTCCCGTGGAGCGAGGTGAAAGAAAATGAAAAAGAATAAGCCGAATGGAAAATCGATCCAGCACCGGATTCGCGTTGCTTAATCAAAACAAGAATGGGAAAACGATACAATTGTCGCTATATTGATGGCGAAATATTTACACTTCATTTAAAATTGATTGCAACCTTTTGAATGTGCTGTGTCGTCTTAATTTGGCGTCCATTTTGGGGCTCTCTCGTTTTTTTTTTGTTCGATCGTATAATGGGTAATGGAGTTTTCGACGATTGAGTGCTGAAAAGAAGGCAACCGATTCCGGTACTGGTCGCCGCACATCGAGAGTAGCATTCATTCTTCACTTCAAGGAATCAGATCCTCCGATAAGCACCCAGAATGGAACATATTGTACGGTGGGGAGGGGTGGGGCTAAGGAGGCGGTGGGCAAGGAAAATATTGAAACGCTGAGTGACGTGATGCTTGCGAACGAGATGGGCCTGGGAATACTGTGTCGCCGCCGGGTTCGCTCATCGCCAGCTGCACAGGGAGCTGCCACTTGATGAAAATTGTTTCTATTATGAGCAAACAAATTTTCCCATACTGCTTTCCACCCAGTCAGCTCGGGGAAATGGCTTTTGGCACCAGTTTCGTGAAGGACTTGGGCTGGGCACCTCGGTGGACCATGTTTATTTTCTCTCCCGCTCTCTGTATATGTTTGGGTGCCCATTTTCTCGGCCCATTCTTTCGCAGTGCTTTCGCGCACCGAATGAGTTGGATCCCGTGAGAAGGGGATGCGATAGTGTGGTACAAAATTGAATGACCAAAAATGTCAACAAAAATCAAACACATCTCGCCAGTGAAACCATTTTCTTTTATCGATTACGATGCTACCGCTTCGGAAAACGTGCCAGCCTGGTCGCGCCACAAACACTAACCAAGCAGGGGCAAGAATGGAAGGAACGGTGGCCCCCAACTTAGCCTAGCTAAGCGTTTGGGCCGAAAAATTTGGCGCTACATTCTCTCTTTGTTTTCCTTCGCCACTGCTCGGATGAGCATAATGGAAATTAGGTTTAAGTTCGGTTGGAATAAATTGTTTTTCGCTTTCGCTGTCACCAAATGCGAATCAAGATGTGGCTTGGATGGAACCATTCGTTGGCATCGTCAGGCCGATTGCGAGGAAAATCGGTCTCGTAAAGGATTGAAATTTTCGGGCCAAGAACGGCCAATGTTTGATGTATAATTTTGTCTGGCATCAAATTGGCCCCTTGATATCACGGACTTTTTGGCTGACTTTCGATCGTCTGATTTTGTTTGGTTTGCGTATTTTTGTTTTCTCTTTTGCTCGTGGTGGTGTGGTAATGGGTTTATTTTTTTATAGAAATTGTTAAAAATCCTCGTCAAAATGAAGTTAAGTCAAGCGTTATATCATCCAGAGGAAATATATTTATGAAGTTAGCATTTATGGATTGTTTTGTTGAAAAGTAGTGGATTGGCTATACACTCTTTAGATTATAAAATAATTCATAAGAGAACTAAATTCATCAGAAATGAAATTAAACTCAAAGTCATTAATGATATCACTATTATTAAATTCCAAGATTTTAGGACTCATATCGACAATGCTAAGAAATAATTCTGCTCAATGGCATGCTTCGTGTTCCAGCTTCAATCTTAAGATGAGCCTTATTGTGGAGCTACAGAGATCTGTTTAGCCTTTAGAAGCTGCTAATGTCATAAGAATGACACCGGCCGAAAGAAAAAAAAACCAAATATTAATATTAGCAAGTCTCCTTTTTTCTTCTTTGATTTTGGTCATATGCCATTTCTGGCTTACTGGACTTAATGGTACCGCGTAGTTGGATAGTCAGTTCTCACTACGGGGGAACGATCCGGATGGGATTCAAACCCTGTCAATGCCTTGTAATGAACAGTGCCGTTGTTGCCTCTACCACTGGAGACGCAGTTATCCCAAATTGAGATGGAGTGATAGCTTTTGAGGCGGTCCTGCCGTGTGAAGACCTATGCCGCTGGGGCATCTAACACCGGACCGCCCTTTTAATATTATATACTCACTTATTCACCTATTCTTAGCTTATATTTTGTCTTAAATTAGTACAAGCATAACTGGTTAAGAAGGTAAGATTCAATAAACTTTTGCCAATCAGTAATTTTTGTTGACAAATATCAACAATTCACGGTTTCAATTAATTAGTCACTTAAGCAACAATATTAATTGAAATAATTAAACTTCATCTACAAACACGAAACCACGAAACAAAACACATCTATTAAACATTTGTTTTCCGCCAACCATCCCAAACTAATTTGGATTCTCTTGCTTGCCATACTCATCGACTACCGACTGCTCCTCACCAAAAAGGACCAGCAACAAGAAAAAAAAACATTATCTGTGGTAACTTTCGAACCCACTCACTGCCAACACAGTTGTGCGGGCTCCCGAAAAGGAACTTCCAATCCACCGGAACCATCAACCGGCCTAGTGAACGGGACCTGGTCAGGATTAAACCTGTCAGCCCATATAAATTACCTAAGCCCTGGGAACATCGAACCGGTTCGCACGCAGATGTGACATAATTTAATGAACGTGACAATTACCGTTTTCACTCGTGTAGCCAAGCTTTTTCCCCGATCACAAAGCCCGGCGCGTGTATCTGTGTGCGTGTGCTGTCTATGGGATTTCAAGCTAATGAACCCATTGACGTGGCTAGTGGTAAATGCACACAAACACAGAGAAAAACGAGGGGGATGGTTCCAATGGCAGATCAGTGCGGGGGGAAGGAAACTTTTCCAAGAATAACAAACTCCAACTCTTCCATACGGTGCATCGCACTCTTCGAGCGGTCTCATCCGATGTGTGCGTATGTGAGCCCGGTACATTCACTAAACTCGATATCACTTTGTTAACGTTTTCCTTTGTTCGTTAATTACTTGTGCTTTTCTCTTTCCCGGCAAGCTTTTTTTATCTTCCCTTTTTCTCGTCTCAAACAACAAAAAACTCGTTACATGTTTGGTAATGTAAGGCTTAAGGCTTGGAAAATCCTTACCAAACAAAGGAGCAAAAAAAAACATGCAGACACATTTAATAAGGCAGAGAAACACATCACCCATCAAGCCTTCTTCATCGTAGCGGCCTTCAGTGAATGTAAGGATAATTGTAAGGATCCGTTCGCGAACCATGAAAGGAACTTGCAAAAGGCAGATTCGCACTTCGCCTTGTGCGTATTGTATCGCCTGTACCGAACGGTGATATTGGAGCTGTTTGGGGCGATAATGAAGTTTTGCTGTCTTTGTGCCACGAGCACGAAATCCTTTCCGTCGTTTTCCAACAGAAATATGACCGTTAACGGGCGAGTCGGTTTGCACCGTTCCCGGGAGAACATTTTCATGTTTTCACATAATATTACACCACCGGCAACAAAAGACTCCCACGCTGCACATACGAATCGGAACGGAAGGAAACGTTCAAGATTGAATTCGAACCCAATCGTAAGCAAGAAACTCGGAACACGGATAAACGGTCACTTCGCTTTTCACAGCTGCCTTTTTGTGGCAAATTAATTGAACAGAACTCGTTCGAATGGTAAGGATGCGAGACGACTGCACAATCCACTGCCATATGGTACGGTCGGTATTGGTTTTCTAAGCTTCCGTTTAACGAGAGAGGCGTCAGTGATTGCCAAGTTGCTGGCCGGAGAAACACCACCGCCAACCGGCTCCGCTTGCACCCTTGTAGCGGCCATAAATAAGTGGCACAAAGGCAAGAGTAATGTACTTCTTATTCAACGGTACGCAAAAATATGCCAAACGAATTCTTTTCCCCTTTACCGCGCTGCGTTCCATTTACCGGAAGGATGTACTGTAGATTCCGAAACGGCATCCTTTCCGAAGGGTCACCTACACCTGTGAGCTGAATGCCGATTTACGGTACCGATAAGACAACCCAAAAACAGGACCCAATAGGCAGTAAATTATGTTTATCTTCCTTTTTGCTGGTTTACGAGCACGGCACGGTGAAGTCAACATTGGAGCCAGCCCCAGCCAGCATGCTCCACTGATAATGTGTTCATTTTTGATTCGTTCCCAAAACTGGTAGATAACACACAAGCAACAACAAAAAATGCCGCTCATCCGACCCTACATTCCTGGTTGGCAGTTGGCAAAAAACACGATTGACCTGCTTCCTGTGTTCCGGTTTTTAGTCCTCGCTACCTCCCATTTCGAAGCGCTGTTCTTCAGGTAGGTGTCCCATATGTGTAGTTCCGGGGCGATTCCAACACCACGCTCAAAAGTCCCGCCATTCCGCCAAAGAAGTGAGACGAGCTTCTGCACACCGCACAGCAGAGATACACACAAGAGGCGGAAGATACACGAGCTGAATTAATGAGCAGAAAGGATTCGGTCATGAATATATTGGTGCGGCCACCGTTTTGGATTCGGTGCCAGATTCTGAAGGCTGCGCACCAGCGTACGTACCTTAATCGGCACGCATGGGCGCAGGAAATTGGGTGTAGGACATACAGTAAGAAGCGAGAAAAAGAAATTTACCAGGAAATAGGACCCAAAACCGATAAGAAGAATTGATCACATTCTGGGTTTCCTAGCTGGGATTTTTCTGCGTTTTTCATGTTCGTGGAAGGGTGATTTTTTTTCTTCTACACTCTACTTGAAACCTCCTTCGCCGATTTTCCTATCAACGTTCTCCAAAACCCGCTGTTGAAGTACAAACTTACCGCGAGAAAGATTCTCGAGATATGGGTGGACAAGACGATCGAGTGAAGTAAATGCGTGCAGCTACTACATACTGCGGAGAAAGGAGGTTCGAAAGCAACGCTCAAGAAAAAAAAGGATTCCAAGAGCTCGTTTCCAAAGCTAAGTGGGAATCCAGCAAGAAATCGAGGGCAAAAGTTACGAACGGCATAAATATTCATAACCGCATGTATGTTTCAACCCCCCCCCCCCCCCCCTTTTTTTCTACTTACTTCCCCACCTCACCCTCTTGCTTATTGCACCGAACCACCCGTCGGTTCGTGGAAGGAGTCGCGCGCCCGTTGAGCGCAATGAAATTATGGCTCAGCAGCGCATCCGGAAAGCCCATGCCAGCGTTATGAGACCGTCCTCAGCCAGTCTCCGGCTCCATCCTCGCATAACTCGGCACGGACGCTCAATCTCGCGAAAACGAAGTGAAAAACGCCAAAGAGCGCGCGCGCATGAAGCGTCGAAAGTGGCACAAGGATAATTGAAACAATCAGCAGCGGAATCATTAACTATGATGAAGAAGCTGCTCCTGTGCCCGGGCGAGACAGGCGATTTGTAGCAGTTTATGAGCCGTGGGATGAATGCAGCAAGATGTGATTAATGTTCGATATAAGCAAGACTTTATCATTCTGCACGCACACACACCGCAAGACGAAGGTCTGTTTTTCACTTCAAGGCTTTGGGGAAGAAGTATTTTTTTGCTCGGTTTTTAATGCTCGACTCCTCAGGTTTTATGAAAACAAATCACACTTAAAATTCCACCAAATCGCCGAACTTTGAATCGAGTTTACTTAGAAGATTAATTCTCGGAACCGATGTTTGTCCGGACGAAGGGGCCTGAATAGTCATTCGAAGACTCAAGATTCATCGGAGCAAAACATGATGCCAGATGTTCATCATGTCCTTTTTTTCTTTTGCTTCAACCCAATCACAATTCTCAGCAGCTGCCTTTAACCTTTGCAAACTCGTTCGATACGATCGCTTTACCAACTTTTCGATTATTATTTTGCAACACCATACAAACACTGTAACTGCATCTGTGCTGAACTCATTTAAAATCCACATCAAAGCAAATACTTTCGGTTGCTCACCGATAACAGCTCGTCGTCACACTCGGATCACCAACACATCGATCACATAGCAAGCTTTCTGTGTTCGAGATGCCCTGACACACAGCCACAGTGCTGAACCCTCGTTGTGATGCTCGCAGATTGATTTTGAGCGTTCGTATGCAACCAAATACGCATGAAAAACGAAAAAAAAATTGTTCAAATAAAATGGTCTCTCTTTATTCACTTTTCTGCTCCCTTTACCTGTCGTTAACGCCATCGGGAGGAGAAAAACTAAAAAAAAGGGAAACCGAATACAAACCCCCTCCGTTACCATGAACCAACACGGAACTCAGTTACTGAAATAATTGAAATGAAAATAATCGACCGGCCCCTTTTTTCAATCACTGCTAAATTTAAATCCTAATTCGGAAGCTAGAAACAAACCAGCTTTTTTTTGTTAGACCTTTCTTTTGCATGCCTCTGCTACCAATCGAAGTGTTAGAGTTTGGATGACTGCACCGGAAAATTTGGTTTAGGGGCAAAAGGGTTTTCCGGTCAGTGGTTTTGGCCGACGTTAGTTTCACCTGTTTTGTCAAGGTTCCTTTGCCACAGTTGAACGTTGTTTGCATTTTGTTGTAAACGGTTTAGAGTAAATCAGTGAGTGGATTTTATTTAAAATCTACTAAAAGGATGAAACATCAAGAAGTAAATAAACTATATAGCATTGAATCGTGTCAATTTGTAGGGGAATGCATTTTATAGGCAAGTTATTCAAAATTTAGGTAAGGAAAGGGTTTCCCAGTTAAAATTTTTATATTTTTTGTTAATTTTTCATTCGTGCATGGGATGACTTCAATATTGGATGAATATTTCACTTAACTCAATAAGAATTTAAGTTTGGTCAAGTGATATTGCAACATAGAGCAATAAACGTTTAAAATGAATTACCCGCCTAAAGTTTTTGATTAATTACTGATTAAAAAAAAGATACTCGATCAATTGAACGGTTCAAAAAACAAGTCACACTTTTCTCAGAAAATCCAGAATTTCCAGACATGACAGGAAAGTCTGAACCTGAGGACGAGTAGATAACCCGAGACGTTAAAAGAGCTTTTAAAGTTTTCGGATTAAATGCACGATTTTTAATATACATTTATGCCTTTTTTACACGATTATATCTATGTTTGGATTTTCTCCATTAGTGGTTGTCCGGTGGTCGCGGCGACAACCTGGTCTTCACACGGCCAGACCGGGGTTCAAATCCCACCCAGATAGCCTCTCCATACACTCTCAGGCTGACTACTTTGCTGTGGGTAAAACCAAGTTACAGAAAGCCAGCAATGGCAGGCCCAGACCTTTCAAGGTTGTAGTGCCAAGGAAGAAAGATTTTAACATTTTTACATAAATAATTTTGCAGGGCAGAAATAATTAAGTCAACGCACAAAAATAGGTGCTTTTGGCAGGAAATGCTTACAATAGACTGACAGACTTAAAGAAAAAATATATGAGAGCAAACTTTCAACTGAAGTTTTCATATTTTTTCATACTTGCTTCTCCGCTCCAATGACGTTTTAGTCAAAACTGTAAAAAAAATGAATAAAAATTGGATAAAATAATTGGTTATGCTTTTTTACAGGAAAAAAAATCTGATGTCATAGGTACACGATTTTTCTTGCAATACATTATCGCGTTCTGGAAACAATCATCTAGTGGGTTGGATTTGGCTGAACTTTACCAAGGGCTGGACTTTGCCGCCGACTGGAAGTGGTCCTTAGACAGAGGCAATAGCTGGCCCAATTTCACACGTCAGAACCGTAGATCAAAACTCATCCAGAGCTAATCCCACATGTAGGACTGATTATCCAGCCTAGGGAAAAGTCAAGACACAAAATGTCTTCTATGACAGCCCTTTCGAGGATTTAGCGCCAAAGAAGACAAAGAAGAAGGCCACCTTGGACTATTTCCATTGCCATTTTTCTGAAAACTTGTTTTATTAACATAAATCTCAAAATCGTAGAGTCTCACTTTAAAGTACTTCATTTTTTCACATTTTAAGTAATAAAGAGATGCGTTCCAAATAATCGATATAACAACTAAAACATTTTTTTGGGACGTTTGTTCTTAAACCACGACACTGGTTTAAGATAAAACAATTAAAAGAAATTGTTGCAAAAAAATAAGGAATTAATATGGAATATATACTATTTGCTAAAATGATGTTATTAACATAAAACCCTGTAACATCGAATTCATCGTAAATATTGGCATTCGCAATTGAGTTTCATAACTAGTTCCTAGAATCTAAAAGTTTTTATTGACTTTTCATTGCTTTCAATTGCATGTCGTAAAAAATATTCAATACAGTTTTAGCAATGTTGGGCAATATAGCTAGAGTTACATGTTTCATCGAGAAATCAGTTTTCATTGTTGCCGTCAGCAAATTACATACGAGCTAGCCATTTTTAACAAACAAACAAGTTTCGAGTGTAGTTCTCCATACATTTCGCACACAACTTTATCCTCGTGCATTAAAACCCGGAAGGCATAGTCGGCACAGCCAAGATGCCAACGCATTATTCTCCGCAACGGACCAAGCTTACCGTTATAAATGAACGTTTCATTACAGGCGAGCATCAAGCAAACGTACCACAACAATTTTCACAAGCTGGAAGCTCTTGTTCAATCATCTCTTGTGCTGCCAGTTCACCCGGTCCTGCCAGCTCTAATCCTGCCCGAGAGTGTGAGTGTGACCATCCTTCAGTCTCTTTTGATGCTATGAAGTTTTATGAACTCAACACTTTTTCATCGTCTCGTTTTATTTTATGACTTTGTATTACTGAATATAAATAACATATCGTTGCCATTTTGCTGCTCTCGGCACTACCTCGGCCAGCCGTACAGCTGGTCATGAAGAGGCTAGCTATCCTTCCGCTCTAGCACCGTGGCCGATCCACCGGGCTCTCAGTATGGGAGGTTGGAATTGTTGAAGGTTGGTGTACAAAATTGAAACAATTTATTACTGCATGTTGTTGCCCCATGGTCCGTACCGCCCGGCCCCGGCGTCGTAGTTCACGAGAGCGTCTAAGGCTCTCCGTTTTCCTTCGCTTTTCTTTCCAGCAATCGGATCCTTCATCGTAGCAAGCAACAAAATGAATCTCTCCGATCCCACTACCATCTTCCGCCGGAGCGAATAGCGAACAGCCGATGCCCCGATTCTAAAAAACGCAACATAATCTTCCTCGAAATGGATGTGCTTGCATCGCTCCCATTCCGCCCAAGCTTCACCTCAAAACTGTCCGCTTTAATGGGCGACCAGGGTCTGGTTCTCATCCGCACCTCACAGCTGCGAAGAAAAGTGTGAGTAATTTTCATTTTCTTTGTGCAAAAAAAATGGACTTACCCTCAGCTTCGTTTCTAAGTGTCCTTCGTTTTCTTAAGCATTGCGTTCACTACACAATGCGAAGGAACCAAGGCAAGAAAATGGACGTGAAAAAAGCTCTACGCAAACCAGTGCAAAACGAAAACTTGAAACGGGACGGAGAAACGTTCGCACAACAAATTGCGCCTAAAACGAGGAAATATGCTTCAATTTTCCACCATACTGGCTTTATGGCTTTTGATGTGGCGCCGATGCTCGCTACCCCGAAAGAAGCACCCCAAAAATCTGAAACTTTTCCGGAAAAACACAACTAGCACAAACATCTACACACACACACATACACATAGGAGCTGTTCTGATGAGCTTGGGAGCCGAGGTGCGTTTTGTTTTCTTAGCACACACACACACGGGCGCAAGCGGATAAATTCGGTTTCATTGCATCCCGCGAGCAGGTTTGCGAACAATCGCTTTCAGCTTTCACGGATCATCCGTGCAAGCACCATTCGCCATCAACATTTTCATCATCATCATCATCAGGAGCACGGTTTTTGCATCCGTCCTATGCCGGGATGGACTGTACCGGAAGCAACCCAATACGCGGCTAGCTCGCGTGATGATGCAGCCTAGACTTGCCTAGCACGCGTGCGAAATGTTAGTGTGGAGGAGTTTTAATTCACGCTCTGCCGTGCCACCCCGAACGGTCACGGTGAATGTGTCCCGCCACGAACAACTCCCGGTGCAAAACTTTACCGCAGCACATGAACCACATTTCAACGAGAGATGTAAACATTTACTTTTCTATTTGCTCACTGACCGGGAGAATCCAACAGCGTGTGTGTGTGTGTGTGTGTGTGTGTTTAAGTCCGCCTGCACGCTAGCGATTTTCCTCCACTTGAAACGGTTGCGAAGCGTGCAAAATGTTCCACCTTTTTCCGGCAAGCGCAAATAAGCGAAGCACCATTGCAGCCCCTAAATACTGTCGGCGCAACCTGAGCATACCAATCTCGCGTGTATGTACCCACCCGTGGACGGGAGCTAAACAGATAAGCTTCTCAGTAAGATATCATACCACCTTGGCAGGGGAGGGAGAAAAAGGCATGGCTTTCGAGGGAAGATGAGCGAATTGTATTTCAGTTGCTACCCATCCAAAACTTTCCCTTTTTTGTGTGTGTGTGTGTGTGTGCTCTGGTAACGGAGCCAAGCACGGGAAAATGCGTTTAGACCGGTGCGGTAGCTTTTACTTGCATGGCAAACCGACCGTCCTGTTTCCGGTACGCCATTAGGTGGGCCATGCGCGTCGATTCGTGCTAAGTGAATGCCTGCTGACTTATCCCGACAGCCTGGCTGGTCGAACCCTGCCCGACGGGGTCGTTTTTGCACGCTGGTAGCGGATGGTTTATGCTCGGGTCCGGAACGATTCCATGACGACTTCGTGGAAACGCGTGCAATACGCAATGCTCCGCACAACCAGGCGGCCGCATTATCCTGACGATCCGTGTCGAGTTTCCAGCAGAAGCAGGATCAGCACCAGCAACAAGCTACACTGTCTCGCTCGCTCCCTTGAATCCACAATGTTACGCATTGAGGCACTCGCTCTCAAAAAACCAAACAAGCCCACGAGACTCCGAGATGGAAAGTCTGATAGAAACTCAAACAAACGTAGCATTTCCGGGCAATCGTCACAATCGTTACCCTCGTGTCCACTAGGGGAGCAAAACAACAACCAAAAAAAACAACGGTAACCATCGCCCAACCAAGTTCGGATTGCTTTCGGCAGTTGGCAATCAAATATTAAACTTTGCTAACTACGCTTAGACAAGTTGCTGCTACTTTCGCCGACAAAGCTACATACTTTCCGGTTTGCATTTGGCCCCCTTCATCCCGTTCTCGTTCTTTTCCTCCTTACCGCTCCTTCAACACCTGTCTCCGCTACCAAGTTGACTTAAGAAGCATAATTCACGCCCCAGCAACTGTTACTACTTCCGGGTTCGGTTTGGATCGCTCGGACGGTGCAAAAGCGTTCTGCAATACGCTTCGTTGCGTGCGTTCTGGATACAGTAGCCCAGCTCTAAATGTCCCCTACTCGGAGCCGAACGGTCGGACGGTGTTTTGGGGTGTTGGAAAAGTTTTCGCACCCAACGAGCTCGCTTCAATTGTGCGAGGTCCAACGGGAGGGTTGACACTCGCATACCCGGCCAAACACACAATAACAGTTCCGCCAGATGACGCCCGTAGAAGAGGGTTCCGTGTGCGTGTGTGTGAAGGAAATCACAGTGGAAAGTTCACCACCATGCCCGACGGTGCGTTTCAGAACTGGAATGGGTGGTGTATTAATGGTACTTGGTCGGTTGGTCGGTCGGTTCTGCTGAGCATCAAGTCCGGGCCCGTTCCCGGCCACGGGTGATAATGCCAAATGTTCCGTCGATCATCGACGCTCCGTTTCACCGCAACGAGATGTGCAGATGTGAGGGAATGTGGGTAAAGATTCGGCGTATTCCTATTCGCATTCGAACCCATTTGGTGTTAATGGGTGACCGGGTTGAACTTCTCCCACCCCTTTTCTGCTGCGGTTAGTTTTTACCTCGCACTGGCACTAGCACCACAGTGTGTATCTCTCCTTTTTTTCCTTTAAGGTTCATTTAAACACTCAACAGGACACAGCACAGGGTCAGCCTGGAGTGGGCGTCGACCGTTAGATTGTTTGACCGTTATGTGTTTGTGTTTTTGTTTTCGAAAAGTTGCTCTTAAGTGTGCTGTTGTGCTTTAGGCCCTAATGAATTAGAACCTACCGGATGGGTCAACTCGTTGGCACTTTGAGCATTAAGAGTATGATAGGGTGGCACCATATTGTGGGCAGGAGCTTACCGAGTATTTTGGAAAGTATTTTTGGCGCTCCGGAGCATTAACTATGATGTGATGGGAACTAATAAGCGAACGAACTTTTAATGTGTATCAAATAGAGCACAACTGATTTAAGTAGGAAAGCAGTAATTTTCTCAATACTATTTCTAATCCAAATGGATGCTTAATTTCCCTTCTGGTATGAGTGTTAACATATTGCAGAACTAAGGCTGATGTTATTCAACAGCTTCAAAGTAATAGAAAAATTGAGTTAAAAATGACAGAAAATGGAAAAGGGAATCGATTGAAAGCATGCACCACCTGATAAACTCTTTCTCCGATCCTACGATTGACCATATATCGTCACTTGATATTAACCATTAACGGCACATGATAAATAATCGCACTTGAGTTGCTGATGGGATGATTTCGGAGCTATGCCTCTAGACTATCTGGTCTGCGAGAATCAATTTCTTCTTTGAATGGTCGTTTAAGTAGCTGTTTAACAGCGACAGCCAATAACTTGATTTGGGTGTCTCTTAATGTTCACATATGTGCCATGTGATAATGGAAAATGAAAAAGGAATATTTTTCACTGGCTTGTTAAAGAATTGAAGCCGCACTTTAGGTCGAAGGACACACAACATATTTTAAAAGAAATACGCTACACAATATACAGCTGGTTATAAGTCAATTTTTTACAGAAATCACTCTGTTGGCATTTATTGGTATTTTACCAATAACTTCATTAGTTTTCACCAACACCCTTTTTTACTTAGCTTTGGAAAATCTATTGCAATGTTACATTAATTGTCAAAGCTGTCAAAGATGTATTTATAAGAACCGATTCTAAACGTAAACTGTTCTTATGAATAATTGAGTGCGGTGCGTCAGAATCCATGTGGAGCCAGTATAAACAAAATCGCACCTCTCTGTATGTCAAAATTAGTATTTTAACCCTTGTGAAACATTTCAAAACCTTACTTTACTCAAAACTGATGACCAGGCAGGCATGACCTTAAGAGGTCGTTAGGCCAAAGAAGAAGAAGACAGCTGAGCAGCAATATTGAAATATAGCTTATGTTTGTCTGAAATTATCGTTTCAAGGAGCATTATTTTAGTTGTCTAACCAACATTGAATGTTAGGCTCACATAGTTCAAGTGTTAAAATAAGTTCTCAAAAAATATTCGTAAAAAACTAAACATGGGTTTTACTCCTGTTTACGGCTGATTGTTGCTATTTCCGGCAGAGCAAATACGCGATGTAATAGATTAATAGATATACGAGGTAGTTTTGCTTGGAATAATTGAGGAGTTTCATGTATCCTAGGCTTAATATTTTGCTTTCAAAGTCATAATTTTGTCGGTAAATTTTTGGTGTTTCCCAAAATTCGCAGCCGGAGCTTAAATCCCATCCAAGACCGCTTGAAAATCCGTTGGAAAAGTTTCAAACAGCGCTCATATTTAATCAGATTAAATAAAGCAAACGGTTAAAGTTTCTCTACAACAATGACACAATGATATTACATTCCACAAAGAATTCACGTGGCTTTCACCGTGCAGCAGCTGCTGCTTCACAAGCTAAACGCTCCGATTACATTAATTAACGAGAACCAATCACATCGCGTACGCTCACCAACATCAACCAGCTATGACGTGCTATGCTGTGCAGCACAATAAACTACCCACCGTGCAGGAATGCTTGCGCCCGGAGAAGCTCGCTGGCAGTGTTGCCCATCATCAAATGCTAAGAAATCCGAAGCAACAAAAAAAAAAGATTCGTCAGATACGGTGCGGAATGTAATTTTTCGTTGTGATCTGAAATTTTATTTCACCTATCCCGACGACCAGACGACGACCACGACTGCAATCGACGCTGCAATGCGCCGCACAGCGAAAGCGAAGGACACTGGAACCATGGTCGCCCCGGGTGCTTCACAACGCCGGTACACAACAGCAGTGAGAAATGAAGACCGTTTACGAACAAATGGAACTGCTCGAAGGGTTTCTGTCTGTGCGGTGGCTGTCTGTGCACACAGCATTTGTAAAAAAATCAAGCCGGAAAGCAAACACGGCACAGCTCGGACACATATCATCCGGATGTCACGTATGTTTGTCGGTGCAGTTTATTGCTCTCGATCGCTGGTGTCATCACGCTTCTTCGCCAAAATGGTGATGCCCACATACGCAAGGGGACGGTATTCGTTACGGCCAGCTTCCACGTCCGAGACCCGTTTTCCACGGTCGCTTTGAGCTCGACGGTTAGCGTAAGGGTTTTCGGGCTGCACTAACGAGCATAAACATGATAGATGCCGGAGCCAGCTTCCATCCATCACGTCGCTCGATTTTTGGTTGGACGAACAACAACAACAAAAGCGTCCTCATTGCGCCACTGTCGACTGGCCTTTGCATGTGCCGAACAAGGACCTTGGATCGAAACTTTGGGCGAACTCGGGAAGCAAAGAATAAACAGACCATCATGGACAACCGCTCCGCTTTACTGCCACACACCATCCGAGCCGAGTGCGCACAGGATTAGAAAGTTAAACAGCAGCACATGAGGAAGTGAAATAAATTTAAAAATTCAACTATTGCAACGTCTCGGAGATGGGACGCGTCCATGATGGAACCAAACCTACTTGGCGGTGACCCCATGTCCAAGGCTTCCTGACCGAACTAAGCCACTGATTCTGCCGGACATTTTCTGGATGCCATACTTAGGACATGCTCCCGTGCGTGGGTTAGAAGGCAACGTTTTACCACGCCGAGTTCCGTAAGAATCGGACACAAGACCCACACACACACACAGTTTCGCAGTTGCGAAATGTGCACAAGCGCAAAATAAAAATTGTTGTGAGAAATTGAAATTTATGACTTTCGGTCTTTTATGTTGTTCGTCCCTCGAGTCGGCTCTCTATACATGTCTCCGTTGGTGAAATGTGTCGGGACGAAGAAAACAAATTTTATTTTATTTAGTCAGTGATTTCTTTCCCTTTTTGCTGTGCACTCCAAGTGCACGTATGCTGGTGGAGGAACGGGAGACACTCGCCACTCGTGTGAGTGGTGTGAGTGTGGCTATGGTGGCCGCGTGTAATTCTTGCTCGGTGCAATTGTAGTTCCTCGACAAAGCGTACTAACCCACGGCAAACAAGCGCTGCCTGGGTTTTGTCGAACATATCGTACAAACGCGGAAACAAGATAGCAGGAAGGTCAGCGATGGAGAGGAAACAATAAAACATACATGCACACACACACACAGGCACACACACATACAAAACAGTTGGACAACGAACACAAATCCTGCCACTCACGGAATGACTCCCCGGAGCTATTCCCAACCGGGCTGTTCTTGGGTCAAATTGATATTTATAGTGAATGGCATCGGGTCTTGCAGGAAGCGTGCAGCGGCGTACACGTTGTTTGAACAGAACGCGTAATGGATCGCTGGATTCCGTTGCAGGAGGCGAATCCGGAGATCTGCGCCCCAGCAAAGATCACTCTTTTCTAATGGAATCTCAACATTCGACGTCCTTATGGAAAGTGTTTTGTGCCGGCGGTTATTCTCATGCACGGACTGTCACTGGATGACGTGGTTTTGTTTGTTTGTGTGCGGAATCGTTGACAGGCAGCGTGAGACTGTACAGGGCACGACGAGGCACAGTCTCTGCTGGAATAACTTTTATCGTTTCCATCTTCACAATAAACAACTCGGCTACTGTTAGAGCTAGCTAGCTAGCGCACAGTGTGCCGTGTACACTGCGTAAACAGTGGAATCCATTTACAATTTGCAATGCTCTTGAGATGGCGAGCGGCGTACCAGTGAGATATGGCTAGATTATAGCTGCGCTACTTGACATGATTGAAGCAGTTGCGATACGTATGGGTATTAATGTACGGTTTGTCTTAAAAATTTACTCAACACATCGCTGGAAGAGAAAATACTGAGAAAAACCAATCGGAATGTGGAAAGCAAACAGCATGTGAGTACCATATTACTGCAAATTATGAGGTACACGCATCGTAAAAGACAATTGCAGGATAATTGTAGCAGAATCGAGAATGATAATCATTATGAAATCGTGGAAACGATGTCGATGTGATTTGAAAAGTAACATCCTGATATAGTAAATATCATGAACACTTCACGCCATACATTAGATTAACATTAGATTAATGTCTACGCCTATGTTTAAAAACTGAGATCTCTAAATCTCTTAAATCTGAAATATTTGGCTTTCCGTGACCTGATTACTATAGCTGGATAGTGAAGATCGGCGCTGCTACCATCTCAGTCCCGGAACCGCCCCAAACTGTTACTCATTTTACATCCAAAATTTCTTGGGCTGTGTTTTCTTTCGAGTTTATTGGATCGTAATCTGTTTAACCTATCTAATCTACATTCTTTTATATTTACAAAAAAGTAATCTATAGCCTTTCGTGTGGTTGAACAGAGTTCTGATCATCCTAAAATAAGATGTGATTCATTTGAATTTTTTTCAGATTCTTTCCAGTATCTGCACCCTTTATGAGAATTTGCTGTGAGGCTTTAAATCGTTCAGCTTTGTATTCAAATTTAATAATTTATTTAAAAAACAAACATCCTTAAAAAAATGTTCTATAAAATTAAATTGGGAAGCAAAATAGCTCTGCCTCTCGGTCCTTTAACAAGCCCCGCATTGAACCTAAATCGGTCATTTAACTTTTGAGCGTTCCAGCGCAATGAAGCAGCTTATTGTCTTCGGTAGTATTCGTTCACAAAACAATAAAGACGAGCGCAACACAAAAACGAAACCACCCCATTTCCATGGAGCGCATCGTTCTCCGCTAAAAACTCGTACCACCTGCCGAGCACGCTAAACTCAATCAAAGAAAACTTCAAAGACCATCAGACCACCGCATCAACACAAGGCGACCCGGCAACGTTCCTCTAGCAATCGCGATCGCCATTATTGTCATTCGCCGGCGACGACTTTCATCTTTTACCATAAGGACGAAATTCCGTTCGTACACGTTCGTCCGAAATCTAGCGGAATCCACACAAATCTGCCACAAAAGCCGCGCCGCGTGGTTCATCGACATTGCCGGGCGGCGCTAAGTTATGAGTGGCTTGTGGATAAGAGTGAATGTGCTATGTGTGTGTGTGCGTGTCGTTGGGACGGGCTTTCGTTGGATAGTCCTTCGAGGAAATAGAATTAAGTTTATTTTCGTACTTTCCATCAAAACCCAACAACGAGCTCCCCAAGGAGAGCTAGTGCGCTTGTTGGACGTGTCTTGAAAGTTTAACCTGAGGGCACACGGTGAGCAAGGTTGGATGGTGTGGTGTCGGGTGCGTAAATGGAAACCGCTCGTCCTAAAGTACCTTTTTGAAATCTCACCATAAAAACCAAGCATCAAAAGCTCTTGCGAAGCGGTGGATTTGCAACGAGCGAATGCTACCACACCTTGCCGAATGGTACGCGGATTCGATAATCTTCAATTTTGCTCGCGATACCTCGCGGAGGAGTCGTTTTGCAATGTCGTCTGAATGAAACCGGCCAGCAGGGAGTGCGTCCCGACAGATCCACTTTACCTCCCATTCACGGCAGCTCGCGTCCACGATCCGATCAATCGATACGAGATCGATTCGACATTTGATCGAAAGTGTTTGACGAAGCGTGCCACTTTTCGTCCTGCGTCCTTATATCCGCCAGCAAGCAATTCACAATAAGAGCAGTAGCACACAACCCGAGGAAAACATATACACGCACACCATCTACTACTCGATTACCTACCGCGGAAGTAATCACGGACCCGGGATCGAAAGAAGAAACGTGAATTGCGATTTTTTTCCATTTCATTGTGATGGCTGGCCTAATACACACGCACTCGCAATACCGATCGCATCAGCTAGCTTAGAGCGTTTCCAGCAGCAGGACGGCTGAAAATCCATCTCCGGATCGAAATAAAAATGTCACCAGCCTTGTACGATGCAATCCATCTCGTCGCGGTGAATTGGGAAGGAACAAAAAAAAACTACACGATGTCACCGAAACGCCAGACGGCCACGTACACGAGACAGCGCCCAATTTGACATTCACGAAATGTCCTTCACCGGCACTTTGGTGATTCCAGTGCCTGGCCATTGGGCTATTGGGTTTTTCGGTGTAGCCTGGAACGATTTCACTGCTGCATAGGGGTTCGGCGAGAGGTTTTCGCTGGACAAACTGTACAATTGACTGGTTTCGGCGCAACTGGACCGGAAAAATGAACACAAAATGTTGTCTCAAAGTGAGACGCGGCTTTGTTGCCTTATTTTTAACATGTGTCAGAGCAAAAACAAAACCTTTTCCATCATGTGTTCCTGCTATTGCGGGTGGTTTTTTGGTCTGTGTTTATTTAAAAATCTCGTACTTTTTCTCTTAAAAAAATTGCCCAAAAATAGAAAATCCAATCGGCTACAATGAACAAACAGGGGAGGCTAACACCGAGTGTAGATTTTTCCAAGAAAAACATTCTTCCTTCGGACGCTTTAGTTTATGTGATTTTGGTTTATTTTTCGACTTTTGTTGTCTCGAAAAAAAGCAAGCGGTTGAATAATGTACAAAAGTACTAATGCTTCCAGTGTTTGACGAGCGAAGAGAGTAGAAGCTGCACGTCTAAGCCTTACAGGAAATATAAATAAACGAACCGAATGCAAACACACACCACAACAGCAAGAGTGACAGTGAAATGAGATGGATTGTTTTCCGGGGTTGCCATCACTGGAGCCCACTGTCGGTCCAGACGGCTCGATTCCCAAGGGAGCAGATCTTTTGAGTGAAAATTCAAAACCCACCATAGCGACGAGCATCTGGCGACGAAGCGAGACGAACGGAACGAAATTAAATTGCTGGAGCCTAATCACGTTACGGCGGGTGAGGCAATTTATTCTTCCATCATGAGGAAACTAATGCTTAAATTCCCGCTCTTTTTTTCAGCGATAAGCGAGAAAAAGAGACGGCGAAAAGGTCATGGTAAGGTATGTTATGTCTTACAGTAAGAGTGAGTACGATACACGCATACGCACACCAGATACGCAGAAAAGGAATGTACGGTTTTGGGGCTGGCAAACCGATTCATCTTGCCACGATAGAATGGACATCGAAAATCTGATCGCCGGGGTGATCCCGGATATGGATACGGAACCGGACACACGAGCACCGACGCACCAGAAACCGTACGCATATGTCAATTGCATGAATAATTCATGAAATTTCTCTATGATGAAAGAAAACGTACGCATTTCGGTCGTTTATGGGAAAATTGCTCTCGATGCATGCAGGCCGTTTTTCAGCGTGCCCGAATAGCGTATAGGAGGATGTCGGTACATCATCGTTCGACCTCACTGAAGTCTTTTCTACATCTCTCGCTCTCTCACTCTTTCTTTTGCTCTCTTCTTCTCTCGACCCGTTGGAGGTCCGAGGCCATCACAAAAGTACACAAATAAACTTTCCGTTCGGGGTTTTTTGTCCTACCAACCGGAAGAACTCCATGTCCGTGACCCAAATCAACGGAACAACACGGTGCCCTATGGTTTCCCAATTCCTACGGTTTGTTTCATCTCTCTCAGCACATTGCCACCCACAACACGAAAGCGCCCTCTGTCTCCTATTTCAACTCATTCTTATCGGGTCATCCATCACATCACTGCCAAGCGGTACAAAGCACCAGGCGTCTCCATCAACTCCATCGTGCTTCTCCTTCGAACACAACTGTCATAAAGCGTTACCCGCGTCCCGTTTCCCAATGCGCATCCGGTTGTACGGTTTTGCCGGCACAAGAAAACATTCCTTGAGACAATTCCAATATTATGCCTTCCCTTCGTAGCTACTTTCCCGGGGAACGCGTGAGGCCGCGGGAAAGCAGTCACTCAGCAGGAGCAGCTCCGAGAGCTCGAGTCCTTATCTTTCGAATGCTAACTGCCCTAATGGAACTCGTAATGAGCACAGCACCAAATGGCTGTGCGAATGGCAGTCGGTGCCTTTTTTATGGTGCTACCAGCAGCCCCAACGCGTCGTAAAGTAGCGCAACTTTTCGCTCCTTGCCACCATTCAGGGTACTTCCCCCCCCCCCCCCCCCCCGTATCCCGTTAGATCCCAGATCCCGGATTCGGTAAGATTCACAATTCGGTAACGTCTTGCACCCACCAATGGAACAGTCTACAGTCTACCAATGGAACAGTGTGGAGGTGGGAATTAATTTTTGATTTCGGTCATTTACCGCACGTTACTGTGAATGGTGTCGGGTGTGAATGGTGTCCTCGTGCGGAAAACACGGCGGAACGGAAGTACAACGCATAAAAAGTCACCCTCGCACATTACAACCACGCGGAGCGGGATTATTGGCAGCTAATAGTATCTGCGGACGTGACGTATTTGATGGTGGCGTCACACGGTACCCAGGACTCAGGGAAAGGTTGCTGCTCTGTGATTGTCACATAAACTTTTTGCACGCAAAAGGCAATAAACCATTGGCAAAGAAGAAAGACGCAACCATCATACTCTTTCGGGTGGGATGCAATTTTGCAAGCCCATCGAGGTTATGTGTCAAAGCAGTCGGTGAAGAAGTCGTTAACCACAATCGGCACATTGTTAAGCTATTCAGCTGTCAGGCAAGACTTGTGCTGGCTGTTGCCAGTGCAGTCGGGTGTCGCCATATTGTCTTCGTCCCATTTGACAAAAATTTCGTTTCATCACGCTCTCGGAACACCAGAGGCATTGGTGGTATGCAGCCAGAATGCAGGGATCAGGGGAATAATTAAAATCCTCAAGAACAAATCTGACCGAAACGGAATGTGAACTGCCGAGGAAACCGGGGCATATTCAGGAAGCCTGGGGGAACCTTGAATAGGAGCTTAATTAAAACCCCAAAATCAGTTCCACGAAACTCTGCCCCTCTCCCGTGCCAGTTGCGAAAGCTAGACGAAAATAGCTATGAAGGCAGGATTGCTTTTTCTTGGATTTTTCTATGCAACGACTAGAACGAACGAAAAAAAAAAATGGGAAACAAACTTTTCCTACGCTTTTTAGATTTTAGAGGTTACTCGAATGCTCGATGCGGGTTTTGAAGCTGACTTAAATTGTCTCATCTGTGGTTGAAGCGGCAGAAGGGCGTGAGTTTAGCTGAATGCTTTCGGAAGCTTCCCACGGCAAGGCAGGAACGGGTCGAGAAGCTTAACCAGCCTTGCCAACACTGTTGTAAACCACTGGAAACACGATTTAGCTCAGCTCACCAGCCCACCCACCCACTGTGATACAAACTGGTGCACGCCTGCCAAAGGTAAGCACTGTCTTGCTTTGATGGAAAACTCCTTCACTGGGTCTACCGCCTCTACCGGAAGCGAGGCAGCCAGTCGCGAAGTAAAGCATCTCAAACCTCGTGACGCATAATAGAGGTACTTTGCACACTAGGGTGATGCACACATACACAGTTTCACGCAACCTCGGCAACAGGGCGACAGAGGGAACAACAAAAGGCATCCCTTTTCACAGCCGGCGTTTGTTTGGGTGTTTGAAGTACTATTTGCCGTAAGCTGACGGCAATCCAACGGCAATTCTGCCTGTCGCTCAATAGCGATGCAGCCTCCTTGCAAACCCATCGTCGATACACACAGCGTCGGCTGCGCCACGGCTTTTTGCCCGACGCGCCATAAGGCTTCCCGTTTGGCAAGTGCAGATTGATAAAAGTTCAACTTCATTTGAGAAGTTTTTAATTGAATTTCTGCAATAGTTTTCTAGCACTGGTGTGGGCATGTGCTTGGCGTAGCGTGAACGAATCGGAACGAACTCCCGGCACCCAGCCAGTGTGTGTGTCTAATGAGACTAGAGGAGGCACCGGGCCTGAGTCGCTTGAGCACGCAGGCACACACAGCCACCTCACACACACACACGCGCTTGACGGGTGGGGTAGATGAGTATTTTCACATTCTCACCACGACTTCGGGCTGCATTCTACGTACCGAACTGCTCGAACTATTCAAACAACCACTCTTTTCTCAGGCATTCTCGACTTTTCAACAAACACATCCACCCCATCATTCCCATCAATCTCCATAACTCCCCGTATGCCGGGTTCGTGTGCATTGGGTGAATTTCTAATAGCCAAACCACCACAAACACACACACACACACACACAAAGACACAACGACTGTGTACTGAGAGGGTACGCAGTGACTGATGACGCATTTCGACGGGGAGCAAAAGCACGCAAACAAAGAAAACCAATAGCTCCAATGAGCTGCAAGTGCTGTTGGCCTCCTAATCGCTTGATGCCCAAACACGCCCGCTCGCTTCTTCATTACTCCTTCATGGTTCGGTGAAGCGTGAAACAAACATTTTCACTATCATCACTTCCGGACGCGTCAGGTTGCGTTTTGGGAAACGTTTGGCTCTCGCTTGCTCTCTTTTAAGGGCCGGTTGATTGCTCTTGTCCTTCGTGCTCAGGTGGCTAAACAATGTCGTACTTCAAAATAATATTTCAACCTGCAACACCTTCATGTTTTGCGTCAGTCTCGTGCCGCAATGAACAATGACAAGTGATTTGACCATTTGTGCCACAGTGGTGTGGCGTTGTTCAACACCAATGGTATGCAAACATGTGTCGTGTTTTCAAGAGTCGTATTAAACGTGACACCTAACAGGGTTTTTCGCAGAATGCGAGGGTTTTTTTAAAAAACAAAATGTCATTTTCAGGCATAGATTCAAGTAAGTAAATGGTGAAACAATTTACATGATAAATTTTATTTAAAGTATTAAGAATTATATCTTTAATTAAAATTGTATATTCCACTATACAGTGCTTAACAAAATAAAAATGCTTCTGTTTATATAAAATAACGAGACATTTTGTTGAAATGTTTTTTTTTTTTCTTTTGAAGTTTTATGTTTAAAAACGTCGAACATAAGACGTCGCTTTAAAAAAATGAAATGTTGCACAAAAACTCTGGCGGGATACACTAAACATTCAAAACAATTATTTAGTATAATTTTCATTACACGAAAGTTTCTCTCACTATCTGTTACTATCTTACTAATGTAAACAGCAAGGTTTTTCTTAAAAATGATGTTATTTTATAATTCTCTTACAGTTACAATAGAAAGACATGGAAAATATAAAATATGACAGCTCAAATTGATTTTGTACAAAAATGTAAAGTATAATAAAATTATCATTTTGAGAAAAAGCAAATGGAGCAGTTGGCAGTGCATCGAAACATGGAAACATAATTTCAAAATCATGCAATATATGTTTCAGCAAGGTAAAATGTAATTGTATTTTTTAAATATAGCAAAATTAATACCAGCACATAAATCTCCTTAGCAATCGTCATGGAAAACAGCTAAATCTTTAAACGTAATAACCAGGCGTTGCTATAGTTGTGTCAAGGACTGTGTATCACCTATGCAAAATTATTAACCAATCCGGCTGCTTTGAATGTTGCACTATATTTCTATTTAAAAATAGTACAAAAAGGTTTCCTGTCAAAAACAATTCATCCAAACATTTTTGAAAAGAAAATTGGCTCGTACAGAATGTTCCATTTCCCTTTGTACTTCCACGCTCACAACAGTTTTTCGTACTTCATATCACCAACAAACGTGTCACAACTGAGCTTACAATGCCGCACACCATGGTAAAAATGTATGCAACGAAAAGAACCTGCCCCCCTCCCCCCCTCCACATTTCCAAAGTCAGCGGGAAAAGAAATAATAATCACAACTACCCTCAGCCCCACGAACACTTCTCAAACCTCCTTAGCCAGCCGTTGTACGGTGGGCCAGTTTAGATTTATCTACGAACGCTCAACGCCACGTGGCTTTGACCTGTGTCGGTGTGTAACACATTCATCGGAGCTTGTTAGCTAGTGCTCGATTCCGGGGTATATGGTGAGGTCGTATTTCGATTTCTGCTATCGTGCCACACGTGCCACAAGCGCATCGTGTTTATGTGGTGTGTCTTTTTCTTGGAAAACAGCGAAGCGAAGTCTTTATCAGTCGCGAACGCACATGTGAACTACAGCGCACTGTTCAGCGATCGGGAGGGCTGGAAACGGTCGGACGATGGTGGTGAAAGTGGAGGCTGGTTTATACGATTTTTATGAGACTGCCAGTCGGGTGAGCTGCATTGTAGCCAAAGACGCGGATATAATTCTTATCAACCGATGTCAGCGGTTTGGTCATATTTTCTTATGGATCATTTTTTCTGTTTGGTTTGTTTTATCGTCGTTCGGTGAGGTTCATGAGAAGTAAATGTATGCTTAACTTTCCACGAACTCCATTTCTTGGAAGTGATGGAGCGCATCCTGGGCGTGTGAAGATATGTGTATTGAGCGTATGGCGTCATGTCCAATTGTTAATATATTAAACAAATTCAATTAACAGACATATCTCTCTCTCTCTCTCTTTACAAACATCAGCTTTCGAGCGTTTGATTTTCAGAAATGGTATTAACATAAGAACCCTTTTCAATCGTTTCCAGCACACTTCTCAGTACGATCAATTGTGATGGATGGTACGAGCACCAACTTCCACGCTATGTAGATTTAATAAAGCAATCGATTGCTACATGGTAAAACAATTTATTACGTGGAACGCCCAATAATCTGAGGTTGATCGGCCAAGTCAATGAAAATGCTTGTTCATTTCACCGCTGGCACCCGTTACCCATTCATCATTCTGTTCCTTTCATCAACTGTCAGCAGGGGGACCATTGCTCCCGCAGTGCTTCGAACGCCCTTCAGGACGAAAGTGACGACAATTGTAAACGATCGGTGCGAAGGGGTTTTTTTTCTGCTTTCGATTCCCTAGCCATTGTTTGCTCAACCCGTTCCGATCTTTCATAGCCGACGAAGGAGCCAATATAACATCACCGTCACCGTCACCAGCGTTAAAGTCCACGTGCACGTGGGAAGATAGGAATCGATTAACTTGCAAATAGCTAGCAAAACGAAAGCATGAACCGACTCCGTTACCCCTTACCAGTCGTGATTAATTGGTTTCACTATGGCGCAATTTTATCGATGCTCGGAAGGATAAGGAAGCACTAGCGCAGCACAGAATGATGATCGTTCGGTAGGAAGGCTTCTATTGCCGTAGAAACCACAAGTACGGAAAGGTTCACATGACGTGCGAGAAATAGAAACAGAAGGAAAGAGAAAGAGAACAAAAAGTTTGATACAAGCGATGCTAAGGAAAGCTTTCCGAGTCATTTGCTTCCTGCTTTGGGTGTCTTTTGTTAGTTGGTGCATTCCTTGTTACCGTACCCACCTTATAAGATCTTCCAGCACCCATCACACCCAGAGCGCCACCCAGGACGGTACGAAGTCTATGCAATAGGAAGGTTGTGCACTGCAGTAAACTATGCGTCAGTGAGAAACGAATCAAGCCCTGAGCACAAAGGCCGATCCGCTGCAAGAAAAAGCTCAGACAGTAGAAAAGAACAAGTCTTGAAGCAGTGAATGGGGACCCTTTTTTTTGGCACGTGAAAAACAGCAACAGCCGGCAAGAGATCTCCTGCAATCGATGGCTTGTATGAAGTAAAAAAACACACACACTTTGACCTAAGACCCTTACTCTTACGGCGAGCAGGATTGCATGGGACAAAAGGCAGCAGACACCTAAAAAACCTACTAGATGAACATTCTCGATTTTTCTGCATAATGCAGCCAACCGCCGGGTGACATCCTCTACTGGCGCAGGATGATAATGAAAGATACTGGGGCGAAGATAAATGGAAAAGTCTTTTGTATGCGTGTATGTGTGTGTTTCTGCGTGCGTTATCCTCAGGATCCAGGCATCACTTGTGCAAGCATTGTTAAGGTGCCGGTACCGTAAGAATCCACCGCCAGCATCTGAGCGAGAGTTGGCCGGGAGTTCTGCCATCCTACGCCGTGGCCCAAACGAAAAACAATTTTATGCCACTTGTGTGATCATTTCGCACGGCAATAGTTGGCCGACGCGATTGGAATAAAATGAACGGAAAATGGCGTCGGTGCCGGGGTTAAGACACCTTCCACCGGTCCTACTAACCGAACCGAACTCGCTCATTCTTTTATCCCCGCTTCCATCCGGTGACAACGGCAGGGAAAATGTAGGGCGAACGAAGAGAATTGGAGGATTATAACCGTAGCTCACATTATTAAATATTTTCTCGCATTCCAAACCCGCGTGACCAAACGGCCATTCATAATGGGCTGAACTAAATCCTGCTGGCCAGTTGCTGTGTGTGTGTGTGTGTGTGTGTGTGTGTGTGGGTCTCAGTTATTCTCGTCCACTGCCCATCCTAACCGCACATTCTCTCATGTCGGATTCTCCTTCGAACGGGTCAAATGGTTTCTGCAAGATTGTGTGATTGTCGTGCTGATGGGGTAAGAGCAAAGAAAAAGTTTCGCTAACGTCCGAGAATGTTCCGGATCCGATCCAACGACGACGATGATCTGTGCTGCGTACCGTACCGTGGTGGCACCGTTTTCCTCGGGATTATGAAGTTGCTTGTCATGGTTGCCCGGATGATGATGGTTCGGTGGATGGTTTGGTAGGCTGATTGGACAATCGCACCGACCTAGTGAAACACGGATCCTCCCAAACGCCGGGAAGTAGAGAGATTACCAGTACCGTGTGCCACTTCCACACGAGCCTTCTGTTCTGTAAGAATCCAAGAACACTTGTGGACGTCTTTTATTGTCTTGTTAAAATCATTTTTCAAAGATTATCCATCCAGATCCGTCCCTCCGAGTTTCCGGCAACAGTCCGGGCACGGGTAGTGTATCTGTTGATTCATTACTCACTGTACGCAGGCGTACGGCAGCAGATTGTCATTGTTGCTATCGGGACAGCAACACTGGTCCTAGCATTTCCTTTCGTACCGAGCAAAGGGATTACAAATGCATAAGAAAAAAAAGCGAAAAAAAACGCAGCACACACCGGAAGCACCGTATGCAATGCATCGTACAGCTGACGGTTGTGGCTGTCATCCACGTTTCAGCACCCATCGATGGATGGTGTTTTTCCTTCGATCCAATATCTTTTGCTCTCCCCGTACCGATCGGATGTTTGTCGTACGGTGCGCGTTAAGATAGCTTCACCCAGGTTCCCCATCCGGTCGCTCGCACAGGGCCAATGGACACAACTAATGTTCCGTTATTGGACATTGGGTCCATTTTTCTTGCTGCTGGGCTGTCCGACCCGTGCAAGCATACATCACCCGGGGCCCCGTTAAAGCCCTTGCTGCCTTGCCAGATTATCAGTCCTTTGCTTGTCTAAATCCCGGGCAAAGAAAAAACAGTGTGCATCAACAAAAAAAACCATCCAAGCTTCCTGGTGCCCGGGCCTGCTCATCTGCAGAACTTGGAGAGCTGGGCCGCAAGGAAAATGATTTATTGCACCAGCCAGCCAGCCAGCTAGCACCTAGCTCTAGGGGCTAGATTTCGCGCCGACACGTAGCTTCTGAAAAGAGGAGAGAGTTGTAATGGCTACATGTTTGGTTGTAACATGGCTTAAGCGCTTCGTCGCTTCTTCCTGCAACGAGTGTGTGAGAGTGGGAAAATGTGCTGCAAGCTTTTCCAAGGATGCATTCGACCGATGCGACCGTTGTTGGTACGATGGCGAATTTTGTGTTCCTCTTGCTTGCTTTTCCCTGCTATCCGAGTTCTATTGAATCTTGACGTAAGGTTTACGTTCCTCGCATCCCTGATGGTGCAATATTTTTCTCGTTCTCGTTGCACCAAAAAGGACAAACAGGGGTAACGTGTGCACAAAAAATAATAAGCTACATCACCAAGCAAACTACTGTAAAGAAAACGCAAGGGCCCAGAATAAAACCCAACGTCATCCATGTCTACAAACGCAAGAAACAACCGTCCAACAAACGTCGAACGGTGCGAACGATTAGAGTAATAATGCTTCAACGATGGCAACCATATGGGACAGGATCTCGTTGCAGTTTGCAGCCAAAACGGAAGATCAAGAATTCTCCTCAAGGCGATTCGCTGAACAGAGGCGAATTACATCATTTTTCGGTGCAAGCTGAAACCCGCCCCATCCAGCTCGTTAGGAAACGCATGGTGGGAAAGTTATTCTTTCTTCTCCTCGTTTTCCCTCTCTCTCTTTCCTGTGTGTGTACAATCACAAAACTCAAACCCTACACCTTCGCACCGGTCTTGCACAACAGCTAAATAAGCACGCAGTGTAGCTTTGATGTTGGGTAGTAGCAGATTGGTATGTTGGTACCCCTTAGCCACTTAGCCACGCAGCGCCCAAGTACGTAGCCCGCCGGGAGCCTCGGCAAGCTGGAATTCGGTTTCGTTACGCGCCAGGCGCGGTGTTGCAGATCAGTTTTCTTAAAGTGAAACATAACTTCCAGCTGAAATTACAAGCACGCATATAGCAGCATACTTGTCGTTGCTAAACGCTTGAAAGCTGCAGGCTAATTCTGCTTCCCGTGCGTTACGTTGCGCACGCACTGTTGGATGGCTTTTTATTTTCAGCCATTGTTGTTTGGGTTTTGGATCGTAAAAGAATGCAAACAACTGGAATGCAAATTTTCTCTTGGTACATAAAAAGCATTCTGTGTAGGTTTCGCCGAACCGGGCGCTGTTTGGTGCTGTTGAACGAAATGCAAATGGTGGCATCAAAAGAGCAACGTAGAGTACATCCGACCAATTACAGTAACAATTTTTATTTTATAATAGTCTTGTTCAAACCGAGTTTTCGAGTGTTATTTTATGATAAAATACAGAAAAAAACACCAAAGAACTGCTGATACAGTCATTTAAGAAGCATCCCGGTCACCGAAAGTGGTCAATAAATAACCCTCAAACGGCAACCACAAATCGATATCTAACCACAATCAAGAGACAACTGTTACCATCCGAACCTCACCGGTCCAGTTCAGCACAGCTGACGCGATAATTGACAGCATTTTAGCCGATATAAACCATCGACACGGACCACAGAGCCTGTGCATCCTATCCACCGGGTTACTACCACCCATCCATCTGATGCCTCAGCGTAATCGATACGTCCTCGACAACACAACCAAGCTTCCCCATAAATCCTTCCCGGGGGGTGAGATGGCAAAAGGGTGGCAAAAGGTGCAGCCATAAGTCCCATCAGCAAAACCAATCCTGGTTGGCCGGATATTGAAAACCTGGCTTCAATTTCCAGTGCAGTGGTGCAGTGGTGCCAAGCGGTCAATCAAGTGGCCCTGGCCAGCCATTTCTTCGCAGCAATAAATCCGGTAATAACCTATCAACAAGTCAACTTGAAATAGTTACCAAACCGCCCATTGCCGCCCGGATGTTTGGGGAAAAATTATAAGCGGGGAGTAAAAATGTATTGCTGCCCACCAAATGTGCTCGTTTGCATCTCATTAAGGGGTGAACCAGTTACTGTCCCTGGGGTGTCTTGCTTTAGGCACTCAAATGCTTCAATCCTTGTGTGTGACGTACACAGGCGAGAATCATGGCACCACTTTAGGTACGGTTATTCCGCCCAGGATGTCGGCAAGACGTTGCCTCGCTACTGCTTCTCCTATCCTCCGCTAAAGGACACCCGACCAAGAACAATCGAACACGTGGTCACAAAAGCATTTCAATCAAACCAATTAAAACTTCTTGATGGTTGATGCTTTCCCAACGGACCCACGGTTCCCGTCCGAATGTGCTGCGAGACGGCGAAGGGGACGAACTTTGGATATTGCTCTAAGCTGCCAACACTAATTAAGTGCTTAGTGTTGTGCTCAACTTTCAGCCGGCACTGAGTATCAAATATCACTGATCGATTAGAGCTCTGTGACTGCGTGGTGGCGCAACCAGCTGTTGCTGGGATGTTTCTCGGGAGAAACTTTTAGCGTACCGGGACTGGAATATGAAATTGAAAATTGATCCTCGGGAAAGCTTATGTTTCAACGAAAATGTTATCCAATTTCTAATCTATGGTAAGTTAGTATGAAGTTATTATGTTGTGATGTCATACAACTGTAGTGTCCCCTGCCTGATATGGGTGCTTCATGATAATACCACAAACAATAAGCTATTTACACCTGAACTCCTCAAACCAGCGCTGATTCCAATTTCATGAAATGTAATCAGAGTCACTCATTCTGCTCGTTCCGTGTCATTTTGATATGCATCTGACATGACAACACCTGTGCCAGGGCCATCGTCCTACACAAACGGCTACAAAATAGATCTGTTTTCAAATACGTTTCAGCTCCTGCAGAGACAGTGAGGGCACCGCTTAAAGTAGACCATCATAACTTATCCGTATCCAATACAACTCCACTTTTCCCGACCCACTTTCGCCCCCTCCGGACTGGTTGATGAAGCGGAAAAGACAATACATCATAGTCCCGGTGGCGGCTGAGTTATGGCAAGTGCATGATGCATTTACCCAGAACGCAACTGCAATCGTGTGGCACACTGCACTTCACGCTAGGCAAACGCCGTGAGCCGCAATGTTGGCTAGCCTCAAAGGCTCACCGCACGTACCGTGTGCCGTCTTGGCTGGCGGCTTCGTTCGAGCTACGTTCGAGAGCATATGAATCATTTTCTTCTTTCCCACACACACACACGTATGTGTGTATGCATGTGCGTGTCCGTGTGTGTGTGTGTAATGCCATTCCGATGAGCAGAAAGCTTGAAGTTGCCTTCCGAGATGCATGTGTTGAGGTTAGGTCCTACAGTGGAAATCGGTACTGGCGCAAATAATAGCGATGCGATGGATATCACAGGTTCAGAACCGACTGCTGCCCGGTATTTGATGGCTATAAAATGAAGAACGATGACGGCGAGCATAATGTTTTGGGCCTCATGACTGTTGCCTTCGGTTCTCATATATTCGGTCTACCTTCGCGCCTTCATCTCGGCGCGCCGCTGCTTCATGCCGTTCATAGACTCCATCGCATGGGAGCCATTACGGCTCACTCGTAATGGGAGCCCATTTGACTCATGACCCTTACCCCACCGCTAACCTTCTGGAAGCGTTTTTTGACAAATGATTTTTTGATACAACCGCCTCGACTTCCTCGGCCGTGGGTATGTACGCGCCCAGGAATGTTCAAAATATTCTCCACCCATCAAAACGGCTTTCCAGGGTTGGGGATTTTACTTGTACCGAAGTGATGACACCCGTGTTCTGCGGAGGAGTCCTCATGGACGGTACAGAGAGCTTTTCAAAAACGCATAAATCGATGAACCACGCGGGTGTGCTTTATAGTACGGCGAGCGCCAGACCGTGATACCAAAATGAAACATGCTTGCCGGGAGTAAAATGAATGACACACCATCCAACCGGCGCACTACACTGGTTGACTGACTGACTGACTCGCGTTGAAGAACTCGTTATTGTTGGCCGTGCTACGTTTGTGTGCCTATTGTCAGGGGCTCCGTTTGTTTGCGAATCGTCATCAGTTTTCGTATCCTGTGACCCATCTCGCAAGGGACGGATGGGATATTCAAATTGTTCGCATGCTTGCAATGATCAATGTTTTATGCATTGTTAAACGATTCCAGCCCAGGGGGAAGGGTATGGATGGATCGAGTGGAACTGGATAGAGCACACAGCGAGAAGCTCCACCTGAAGCAGGCGTCCCTTATGGGTGGCATAATTCAATAGAAATGGGCCAATGTCCCGGTTTTGGATTGGTGCAAAGAGCTGTGTATTTTAAATCGAACAATAAATCCTCGATCCTCGTTTTTCGCTTTTTGTTACTCGTTCATGCAAGTGCACCATAAACAAAAATGGGTTGTCGGAATCATTTATTTCACCTGGGGGGAATGTTGCTGTCGATAGGATGTAATGAATGCAATGTTTTTGCAGCATTGTTTAGTATGAAAACTTTAAACATCATGCAAATCGCATGCAACAAATATGGAATGGATTAACTTTTTGAATTTTCGCTTCGATATACGCATTCGCTTACTTTATTGAAGACTTGTGTGTAGGCCAGCACCATGTGGATCATGATAATGTAAGTTCAATATTTGCTTTATCTATCGATCGATTCCTAAGCTGAATTCGAGCGGAATATTGACCAAAGGTAAAACCTTCACTTTCGGACATGTAACAATTATGTCTGCCATTTTTGTTTTCAGCGAACAACGCATCTCACAGTCCCGTCTGCATCATTATGCGTTTAGTTCATCCAGTTCAGAAACGCCCCCAGCGTCACTGTGAATGGCACGCCCTTGGTCTGCTTTTATCTTCCCATCGTCAAGCGTGCTCCGAACTGCACGGACACTGCATCGCCCATCGGGTTGAAGGTGCAGTGGGCCTCCATGGAGGCTGGACGGTCAAGATTCCCGTGTCGACATTTGATTCTATCCATTTCAAACCCCTGGAAGGCACGAACACTTCCGAGGAAGACTTCACAAGCACGGAAGTCTTTGCCGAGCAAGAGGAACAATAGGTTATCTCGGCCACCCTTCGCATCCAGCTGGCTGCCCTCTTAAGGAATGAAAGAATTCGCTTCACTATGTCGTGCCGTGCTCGCAAGCACACGAAACATTGCTACTGCCCTACGATCTCAGCTGGTGCGACCGGTCGGAACCGTTCGTCGGATGGTTGATACGCTCCGGGAAGCTTCAAAATAAGTGACAACGCCCCACAACGTGCGGGCGACTTACTGGATGGGGATGGAAATGGCATCGAACGCTTGAACCCAAAGGTTCCCAGCCACCATCCAAATCGAGCAAACGGCATGCTCTCGTCTTCAAACCGACACACGCTCCCACACACACACACACGCACGCACGTGTCGCCGCAAGCGATGCGCTGGCACTGCATCAGGATGCATCATTTAAATCCGTGCCAGTTACGGGCAAAGTTTCTCCCGAAAGACCGGCCCCAACAGTGACGTTCGTTTTGATCACCGCTCGCATACCCGGAACTGGGATTGTACAAGCTGTAACTGAGCATAAAAGCATTCGAAACCATTGTTGCAAGCGGACGTGAACGGTGAGCAAGTCTCCTCTTTTCCTGGGAAGGCATCGGCATTTTTCTGTTTTTTTTGCTTCGCAGTGTACAATTTACGTGGGAATCTGTTGCCCGTTGCCCTTCGCCCAGAGCGTATGGCATGCCCATTGTAAGTGAAGCTTGATCCGCTTGCCGGTGCTTAATCCGGTCCAATCATTCAAATGGAGACATGCGAGGATTAAATATTATGACATGCTCGTTTTGAATAAATTATTGTACACACCGAGCCCGGGGCCCAGGATGGGACGCATCGAAACCGACACCGTAAGCGATGAAGATGAAGATTATCATCACGATGATTAACGTCTGGGGAGGTACGGCGACAGTGAAGCTGTTGCGCTTATAGATGGGATTGTTTCTGGGTTGTTTTTACTTTTATTTTACTGTTGCATGTTTTAACGCAACAATCTGGTGAATAAATTCCATTGGGACTCAGCTAAATGTGATTAACAACACATGGTTTACTGGTTTTCGATTGAATGAATAAATCGTATTGTGGTGTGATTTGCATCCCACTCTTCATAATAATGTCCGTCTGGACTGTAAGCCGTGACGTGTAATGAAAATAGTAAATGTAATGTAAATACTCTAAATACAATTCTATGAAAGCTTATGATGGCAAATAATAGTAACAGAAAAAAAAACAATATAACTGGCTATATTAGACGTACTGCGATAATCGTGAAACATTGTCAATTATATGTGAAATTGCTATGAAATTTTGCGCTTGCCATTATTGGCATCCTAGACTTGATCCTAGATTTTTAGTCGGTTTGGTGGCCGAGGCGCCGGTCTTCACACGGCAGGACCGAAATTCAAATCCCATCCAGACCGCATCCCCGTATGCAGGGCTGACTACTTTGCTACCGGTAAAATCAAGTCACGGAAAGCCAGAAATGGCAGGCCTGGACCTTTCAAGGTTGTAGCGCTAAGGAAGAAGAAGACTTGATCTTCCCTTTACCTTCCCTTCCTTGTGCGTCGAGTTCCATTTCTCCCCACCGGCTTTATACCTAAACGAGCTTCTTCGTCTAGTCTCATGTCAATGTCCCACCTGTGTTTGAGAACATGTCCGTTTGCCGTCTAATGGATATAGTCTTTACTGACTTTAAAGCAGCATTTGACAGTATTCCGATTGACCTTATGTTTAGCAAACTGGATAGACTTGGCTTGTGGGAGTCCCGTTATTACTTCTTTCCTTTGTGGTGTGGTTCCTTTTTGAACTTTTCATATGATTTTTCTGGTGAATGAGGTCTCAGAGACAAAAAGCCCCTTTAAATAAACGATTTCAAATAAATTAAGATCGTCTGGTGTTCCTGAGGGTATTATACTGAGTTGTTTGTCAATGTCTGTGTTAATTAGCTTCCCTTTAAGCGTGTCCTCATGTACACTGATGGTCTTAAAATATTCCTCCCTGTGTCCTCGTCATCTGATTGTTATGTTTTTAAAAATTTCCTAGATTAGTCTGAATAAATGAAACATTTTCTCTTTTGGTCTTTCTACCAACTAAATGCTCTGAAAGTAAAAAATTAAGGACATTGACAACTATCGTGTTTCCTCCATCAAGGATCTCGATAGTTGGGTTGATTCGAAACCTTCATTTAATGAATATTTGAAATTAATTCTCTCCACAAATAACCGTACGTCAAGTCTTATAATTCTTCTATGTTTAATCTCGTCTGTTGAAGACTTTGTACTGTAGCTGGGTGGGATTGATCCGAGAATATTCTTGTGAAGTTTAGGTATAGCAGGACGCTAGAGTAACGGTGATTGCTAAAAAAGAGCGTGTTTGGTGCAAGTTCACAAATTGTGCCACACGTTTATTTTTTGCAACAGTCCCAGAATATCCTTTTCACTGTCTTTTATAAAGCCTTAAAATCTTGCAAATCCGTCATTTACATTTCGAATCTTCCTTTATCGCTGGACTTTTGTCCAATAAAATCGATGTTCCTTTCCTTTTTTCATGTATTTTCTTATTCGCACTTTCCCGTCACCTGCGCGTAAGACCTGCTCTCCATATCTTATCTCTAGGCTTACGCATTACGGCCAGAATGAGCAAACGACATTTAAAATGTTTTTGCACCCATCTATCTTTTCGTCCCCGTCTTCGTGCTTACTCTTCCAAATGTTTTCTCTTTCTAGTTTTAAAATGCATAGTTAGGCATTTCAGACAGACTGTTGTGAATAAGAATTAATAAATAAAAAACCCCTTTAAAGATAGTCATACCTTGCGGGCGGGATAATGGTTTGGAGAAGATTCGATAACAGGTCCTGCCGTATGATGATAAGAACCTTTAACGCACCGACCACCAGACTGCCCAATATTTTGTGAAATACAAACCAAATAGCAAAATTCTTTCTATCAATTGAATGGTTGATAAATACGAATATCTAACTGCCTGTTGCTGTTAATTTAAAAAAAATAAAAAATAAACTGTACCGTCGATCTGATGCTTCCTATGCTTTTTTTGAAATCTTTTGTGTTCAATCTTTTACAATAGCCTTCCAATAACGCACTGCTGATATTTGTTTTCCAGTTTCCATCATGTCACGCATAATGCAATAAATCTTGTTTGTTTTTCAACTGTTTATGTTTTTTAACGCGATAAATATATTTTTGATTGAACTGTCCGTTAAACGCATGTAGAACATAAAAGAATCCAATCAATCATCTGATCTTTTATTATTTTTACATGCTTTATCTGGCCACAACATGAGCTAAAAAAAAGATCACTGATATGTAACCATCGACAGGGATTAGGTACTGATGAACATGTCCAACAATTAAATACTTTTGAATGTGGCGTGTTATTTTAAAAATATATTAATGGACGCTTACAAAGAGATAAGGCATAAAAAATTATTCCCGATACCAATAGTTCTTCACCACGAATGCTATTGACAACCATTTTCCTGCCTCAAATATCTACTCCTTCAATCCTTTAGCAGGAGCTTCCTAACGTCTTCTCGGTATGATTTTGTTTTCTATTCTGCTTGAATCAGGTAAAAAAAGTTACAGGAAAAAGTACGCTCAATGATATATGATACTTGCACCATTTGGCAATACACTCACGTCCGCTTGAAAGGCTAACTGTTGGCGTTAGCCTTAAGCATCACACAACACCAGCAAGGACCACGCTCGATATGAACAACAACAAAAAGCACGAGTTATCGTTATCCATTCCCTTCAATTCGCGTTGCTTGTGGTATTCCTCCATTTCCACAACAAACTTCTGGCGCTTTGTTTAGTTGTTGTTTCGGAAATTTATAGCCAACGCAGAATTTATAGCACTCCTATTGCTTTTCCTTTTTTTTGTGCTCCCACGATCCCTTATGTCATAGTTTGCGTTTTCAAATGCTTTAAAACTTTCATCTACCTATGACTGCCTTCAAACGGTTATTAAAAATGTTATAAAGGGCACGTTATTGACGAGTTGCGGCAGCTTCAATCCGATTCGATTTTCCGGTTTTATCCAATTTTAAAAGATTAAAGCCTTTCCCAGACCGTTAACGGAAGCAAGCCATAAAATGTGCCCAACAACTCACCATCGCTCGCGCACATTCCCTTATTGCATTTTCCAAGGCAAATTAGTGCCATAACCGCTGCCAACGCCAAACTTCTTTTTAAAAAGCGAATAAAGTATTCATAAACAGCTCGTGCCCAGACCGCGGCTCGGCTGCAAGCGGTCGATGCCAAAGTGCAGCACAGATAGCGGTCCCTTGGGTGGGTCGGCTCAATGAACAGCATCTTAACGGTAATGGCAGCTGCTCGTTACTGATCATCTTCGCGCACTTTGCTGACCATTCTGACGGTGGCCCAGCTGGCCAGCCACTGTTCAGCCTTGGGGAAGCACTCCTTCTAGTTTTAACCCAACCTTGAAGCTAGCTAGCAGCGACGGGTTAAAAACGTAGCGCAGGAAGAAGCAAGAGATGCAGCTACGTTCAGTTGAGTCTTTAAAACCATAAACGCTTCACGAAACCTGGGCGAGAACAGCAAGATTGCATTTATTAACCATTTCAACGTTATTCCTTTCGCCTCATGTTTGCCTCGTTATCTGTACGTCCGCCAGAACAAGCTAACCCTGGGAGCTAGTAGTAGAGCTAGAAGCAACGCGGGGAAAGACATTTTCCTTCGAGCCGCAGCAGCACGACGCTTGGCCAAGCGTGAATTTTCCCCAAAAGCGTGGTAGTTTTGTTTGCCAGAGCTTCGACAGTCTGGAGCTGCAGCTGGAAACGGTAACGGTAGAGATGGTCAACCAGTCGCATGCAGCTCCCGGCTGGCAACTGGTTTTTGGGATGTTTGCTACAAATTTATTCCAATGCGGTAAGTACGTCTCGCTTGTCTGACTGTTGGCGTGCGGCAAACGCGACGCTACTGGGAAAATATCTTCATTTTCAGCTTTAGCTTCTATTTTGTTTATGCGCTTGTTTTTCGACGCAAACACAGCGACACTGAGCATGGAAGGGTGTGTGTGTGTGTGTGTACGGGTATTTGTGGTGGGTTGGAAAATCTTAAAATATTCTACAACCCCCCCCCCCCCCCCCGTTTTCCGCCGAGCGACCTTTCATCCTCTTACCAAAACTAACAACAGAACAAACAGAAGGAAAACGGCTCTGCTCCAAGTACTGCGGGACGCTGGGCTCGCATTCGCCACACTTGTTTGTGCATACAACAACATGCTGCATCTGCATCATCCGATGGTCGCACGGAATCGGAAAAATATCCCTACCCAAGTCACTCGGTGCGCAAAATAAATAAAAACCCAACCCGACAAGAGGATTTTCATTTTTCAATTAAGGCGCCCTGTTTTTTTTCTCTCTCTCTCTCTCTTCTTTCTCGAGAATAGTTTATTGAAAGGAGTGGTTGAAGGGCAAGGGGATTGAGGATGGGGGGTTCAAAAGAACTCGAGCACACCACCCTTTTTCTCGAGTGCAGCTGCAATCGATTTCTTAGTGTTTTATCCATCCTCACAAACGCAAAACCGGTAGCAGCAGGACCAGCATTCTCGGGCCCAGCTTTTCAACAGTCCCATTCCACTCACTCACTTTCAATAAGTTGCAGACATGGTATGTGTTGATTGCAATTCCAGCGCTACTGCAACACACTTGCCCGGTGCTGGTGCCCCCCGCTACAGTGCAGCCATGTTGCGGGCTCGACTCACATCACGGAACTGACCGCTTACCGCTACCGAATCATTCCATGCGTAGGATACAGTTTTCCATCTGCTTGCCCGGACCAATCCTGCACTAAGGCCTGGCCTGAGCTTGCAAAACTAACTTCAGTCCGCCGGCAATGCCTTGCAGTGCTACGCACAAACGCAACGAGTAAAATGACATAAAAATATTGTACATCACGAAAATGTGTGACCCTTTCGGTGAGTCTCCTCGGCCTACGAATGCTACTGAATGCGTTCTCGCTCATTGATGTACTTTGTTTCTATTTGCATTCAAACACTCGATACATTTTCTTTTAATCCTTCCCTTTTTTGCTCAGGACCGGTGTGTGCGGTGCCACGCATTTAATATAAAATGTAGCATGTTGCAGCATAAAGGGAGTCTGCCCACACACACGATCCTAAGCCTAAGGCATCATTCGAATGCATTTCTTTTGCCGGCTCGGGGTGTTCTCCCTAGCTCTAGCCATTACTTACCCCATGTCTGCCTGATGCATCCCGTGGAAATGGACGCTCGTCATCGGCATAAATAATTTTGGTTATTAATTTTATTGATATTCATAGCGTGATGCGCCACAAGGTAAGGGCAGCATGGAAATTATGTCGAGGGTACCGATGTTTGCCAAACGGTAGCATTGAAAGAGATTGTAGCTAAGAGCATTATTATTGCGATTGCGACTACCACCACCAGCTACACATTACACCCTTAGGGAGCAACAACGGACGTTGTTTTGCCGGTTGTTCCTGCCATAATTGCCACTTCGATGTCCGGCACTGTCGAATGCCGGTCGCCGTGGTACGGTCGGGCCGTAGTACGGTCGACGATGACGACCGATCGGTCCAATGTGTGCTGTATTTGCACAACAAAGCACTGCAATCGAGCGGGAATCGTGCATCTAGCTTGCATACATATTACTCCGGTCCGGCGAGCGAACACGTACCCCGGGCTGATGCATACCTGCATAGAGAAAAAGAGAAGCCGGAGCAAGAAAAAAGAAGGAAAACAAATTAATTAAACTATTGCGAAAGATTATTTTAGCTGAACAAATACCGAGCCGATATCCGTTAAGCTCGCCAAACCGCACACGACAAACTATTATTCCTGTTGCATCAGAGTGAAAACAAAGCAAAACAAAAAACAGAGGAAAAATCGTACCACATTGTGCATCATTGTACCTGTATTACAGTGCATTCTAAGCACATGAAAGCTTTCGCAGTGATGGGTTTAATTTATGAGTGCTCTCTCGTTAAACCATTCTGCACGGCACGGTTGACGGTTTTTTAATCCTGTCCCCCCAACCCACCTCTAGGGCACGGTTTACAATTTTTGTTTAGCTGTTTTACCTCCGAGCACATTGCTGTAGTCTATCTGCATGATTGTTAACGTTATGTGGCCTACAGCCAAGATTGCTCCCGCGCAACAACAATGAAAAAACGTGTTGCTGATTCATCAAAATAATTTACAAAAAAAAATACATGTATAGTTTATCAAAAGACCCGAAGTAATGAAAGCGTGCTTTTGTCTCCTGTGTGTGTGTGTGTGTGTGTGTGTGTGTGTTTTTTTGTTTTTGTATGGCGTTAATTAGCATAGTGCCCTTATTTGCTGCTGATGGGCACATTATTTGATTATGCAGCCCGGGATATTAAAGGCAAAAATAACGCACTGCTGCACAATGTCAGGGCTTTTTTATGAAGGTGCGCTTGACAAAGAGGTTGCTTTTTACATCCTGGTATGGTATGAATAAGTACGAAAAAGATAATTGTTAAATATTGAATAAAAATGATGATTCTGGGACGATGTTTGTTTTTTTTTTAACTTTTTGTAAAAGATTTATTTTTAGGGTTTTTTTAACCTTTACCATTAGAATGAAGTTCGACCAAATGTAAGTCCAAATTACCATGCTCGAGTGTTTGATAAAAGCTCTCGGCAAAACTGCTAAATCGGTATTATGGTTGTCAAATCCTCTAGGCAGCGCAGACAGCTTGCAACTTGGTGAAAGTTTTTAGCCTAACGTTTTGCTTTGTTTTTATGGGTGTTTAGGCATTTTCGAAACATTTTTATAGCGCTTTTTATATGTTTTTATTTTGCAAGTGAGACTGCTCGAATGTGACGTCAAGTCGTCTTGCGGTGTCTTCTCAACAGAATCGTGCAGTGAAGAAAAACCGTTGTCAATAATTCATAAAAATAGTTGTTGAAGAAAGTGACGCGAACAGAAACAAGTTGAATCTTGTTCAGTATTTTAAAAGCATAAACGATTGAAAAGCTTATAAAGAATATATTCTTAATCGTGTCTCGTTGCACCAAAGCGGCACACGCACGTACAAGCAAGAGGAGTGGAATCAAGCAGTTTTGACATCTCAGGCAAGCCGCCTCGTTTACATTGTAGGTTCGTGTGGAGAGTGGTTCTTCTTCTTTTTTGGGCTACTACTCTCTTAGGTCATGCCTCTCATTTCTGGCTTACTTGACTTTATAATACCTCGTAGTTGGTTAGTCAGTCCTCACTATAGAGGGGACCGCTTCTATAAGATTTGAACCCCGATCCTGCTGTATGAAGGCTGACGCTATGTTATATGGGTAACCCCAATATAACTATTTTGTTATTAAAAGAAGGCTTTTAAATATATTATCTGGTTTTGAGTATGAAATAAGAAATTGTCCTGGTTACTTGATGTCATCGGTTCAAGTTAACGTAGGCAAACAAAAAGGAGATAATTTGATTTTTCCAACCAATTCTTTTATGTATAGACAATATCTTTCTGAGCTACAACTAGAGAGCAGCATCTGTTCAGCAACAGAGCAATCTCTGTTCGCAGAAATTGGAGGTTGTAAGCCATTTTCTGAAAACTGCCCGTAGCTAATCCGATTTGAACCATGTCTCTGTCGGACGAAAGCGTAATTCTTACAAGGTCTCAAAATGCGTCGAAAACTAAGGATGGGGGTATGGATGAGGATAAACCGGAAATCACAGAAAAGGATTTATATTTCTACACCTAAGACTCAAGAGCCATAACATCTATCACAACTTTGAAGAAGATGACCATCCCATTGTTGTTCAAAATTGCTAGTCAAAGTCATCTACGCTTTGGCTGTACACGTGAACTCAGAACAAATTTCCAGTGATAGTAATCGCCTCAATAGTGAACGATTTCTCGATAGAAGTAACTCAATTGGAGGATCCTTTTATTGCCAAGTTGGAAAGTCCGAAGGTCCTAAAGACCTCAGGAGATCGCTTCGAACGAAATCAATAAATGCTTCTCCAATTTACTGTATCAGTTATGTATAAGTTACATCCTACATTGAATTTATTCGAAAGAAAAGTAACGATTATTAATTGCGTGTTAATCGTTGTTTCCCTCATGCAAGGCCAAACAGCCACAATCACTCACTCAGCAGTAAGAATTATGTTGCACAATAAACATAAAACATTACACAACTGGTAATCGGAATTCTTGATGATGATGAATTTATGCAGCATTCCGTTTTTTTGGGGGGACATCACCCGACCCTGAAACCACTCTGCGTCGAAACCGGACAAAGAATCTGGTGGTGAATTGTGGTTTTCCGGTGTGTACGTAGCAACTTCAAGTCACGGTCGAACGTACCGAGGGAAAATAATAATTCGTCCTAACAATCCCTGTAATGTGTCACCATCCCGTTCCACCCGTGCACCCGGGATGAGTTTGTGTGCTGCAACCGACATGCTCGAAAGGGTGGTTGTCCCCGTCCCCTGCGTGGACGGATTGCCGTATTCATCATCGAATTAATTTTCCGATTAAATCAACCAACCAACCGAGCCAGACGAGAGTGGTAAATACAGCCGGCAGCCGAGTGCGAGTCCAAATCGAACACCCGGATGTGGGATTGCTGACTGGATGCGAAACCAAAGGCCCCGTGTTGCTGTGCGTGCCACCGAACCTGGGACTGGGGGTTGTTTGGACATCGGGTCCTGCACCGCACCCGAAATGATGAGGCTGGTGGCTTAATTAATTTTGATTTCATTTCCTATCGCGAAGTGTTGCGCTGGCGGGTTGCGGGTAGGTCTGGGGAACTATCACCAAACAAAGAAACATTATACATACGTGCAGCCTGTTTTCTGGAATCACAATTCAGTTACAAAATAAGTTTTGCATTAGTTTTGCGTTCACAGTGTGTTGTGAAGCATCACATTGTTGTGCGTGGTTATGGTAACGCGGAGGAACGCATTACGATGAACTTTCACTCTGCTTTTACCAAAAATATTTTCAACTTTTTGCTGCCGTACCCCATCGCCAACATCATCATCACCACCACCTCCACCTTCAGGAATGGAAAATACTATCGTCCAGCAAGTATTACGGAATGCCTCCGTTCGTGGTAATTTGCCTCCAGCAGTGGGGCGTTTTGCTTGGAATTGTTCCCGTGAGGGCGTACGAATGATGAAACGATTATCAAAAAATTCTACCAGTTATCAAACTCCGTATCGGAATGCAGCTTGAGTAAAAGTTGATTCAAGATGTTTTTATTTTTCTACCGAGGGTTCAAAATCCCCAAACGAGTCGTTCGTTTGACTCTATCACTGACTGGCTGGCAGGTTTAATGGGTGTTGTACAGAGAATATTACACACACACACACCAGATCAGATGGAACGATTATCTCATCATGCGTACTTGTGTAGTACAGCATACCGACGTTAGCATACGCTTATCCTGTTATTCCCTTTTGTGGGGCAAAAGCGGTTCCATGTGAACCGGTCTTCATTACACACGAGAACCTTCCACGTCCAGGCGTACGATGATGAACGGAACGGAGCCAATTAAATGTAAGGAAAATTTGTACTGCAATCGGGTCGAAATGAATGGCTAATGCCTCCGGAACCATCCGTATCATATCACACGCTCCCTCCACAAACACACCGCTGACAGCGCTGACAGCACAGTCAATGCGGGAATAGAGATTATATCCGGAAGGCGTAAGAAAACCCGACCCGCTGGATGCTGAAATTCCTCCGGCCAGCCGCTTGGCGCGGGGAGAACATATTACGATAACAAAGTCGTACAAGAAAGTGGTAATTGAATTCCGGCAGTTTTACATGGTTACCTTTTCTGCTTTCCCATACATAACGGTCCCGTCGACTCCCATCCTATGATTCCCATTTCCCACGGTTTTTGCAGACTCCAACAGACAAGCAAGCTTCCCTAGCGCTCGGGTGTCTTTCAGCGCGTTCGTTCATTTGTAGATACTAGGGCTAGATAATGGGGACCCCTATGACAACGCAGACGGGCGCAACCTGGCGAACCCCAAAAAACCCGAAACCGAAGCAAAACGATACCACAAACGAACGGAAAACGACACAACATTATCCTCATCATCATCATCAGGAACAGCGGCAGCAGCAGTAGAAGGTCCTCCGGGGACCAATCCAGCAACAGCAAACCCATATCGCGATGCCGCTGTGTCTAACGACGCCGAAAAAGATATTCCTGCCAAAGATTGCCCGAACCGGACCGGGGTTGCTGTTACCGGAGTGCCGGCGAACGAATGACACTTCTTCACATTAAATCTACGTACTTGCTGCTGCTGCTGCTACTGTGCGTAGGGTACTAGCAAACACCTTCGACAGTCTCCAACCCCGTGTTCACACACACACACACGCGGTCCTTAATGGAGTCGACAAAGTTTTCCTTTCAGCGGAACCGATCTTAATGTTTCAATTTCATTGTTTTATCTGATTTCTTTTTACTCTTTGCCATCCGTAGAATTGGTCTGCGAGTTAAAACTTTTCTTTCTGAATAGATAGAAAGAGTCTTTACAGTTCGGTGTCTTGAAATTAACTATTTTATTGAATTCAGCCGATTCCGTTATCGGCCCATAAACGGCCCAGCAGCGATCGCCGCATCAGCATAACTCGTCGCGTTGGATACAACACGACACTCCCAATGCTGATTTAGCGATTACCGACGCTCGTTGCTAACTCGCCCCCCCTCAGATGTGAACGTCCACGATTCACTGTGTTTGTTTAGGAAATGTGACGTAGTCGGGTGTCTGATTTGGTGACGAATTATGTACTGTGACTACCGTTTGCGTGTTTTTGCACCTCTTTGTAAACCAGTAAAGCAATGTTACTCCCAGTATAATGAGAGGAAAGATGATACCTCCGAAAATGTTTATCGTTGGCCAGGTTATTTGAAAAGAGTTGTTTTGTAAGCGAATGTGCTCCAATTCTTTACGTGTCTCGATGTGCAGATTATGTAAATCTTCCAGACTTATGTTCGAAATTTCCAGCTGTCTTTTAATAAACACTCCGTCGAGTGGATATAAGTTCAACGTTCCAACTAGATCGGTGAGTTTGGATGAGTATCTCACGTCGTTTATGTAAATATCGCATGTGTTGAAGCTTATTACGAACGATCCCTGAAGTGTTCTGTTGCTTATACCACAGTTGGAGACGAGTGTAAATTTCTCTACAGAGTTAATCAATATGGCGTGATTATTAATCTGTAATATTTCAGTTTTGGCTGGACTCTTCGTAAAGTTACATTCTGCTTCTCGACCTTCCATTAATCTTGGAATGCAATCTGATTCATCCAACTCTATTTCATTGATTTTATAGATTTTCGGGGTTAGAGTGCTAACACGGTATCTGATTGCTTCGTGAGTTATGAATCTGTCATACTGGAGGTGAATCTTGCCGTCGTGGTACAGGATTGGATAAATTTTTATCTTACGGAACGTTCTTGGGTCGAGTTTGGGTGTTTTTATGAGCAGCATTATTTCTTGGCGGTTGGTGGCGATAGAGGCGTCGGCGTAGGAAAGCGCTTCTAGAGTTGTGTCGAACGGAATGTTTTCTGCTGCCAGGTTTTTTTCCAAACAATTGATTTCATATTTTGACAATATTTTTTCGTTTAAAATATTCGCTTTCGTCATAACTATACTATCAACTATTTCCTGCAGTGTGTCTATCATCTTTTTTAGGTGGAGATAAATATTGATGGAATGAATTTCTAATGATTCTGATCTGAATTGAGTTATTACGTTACGAGTTTTTTCTGTTATTTCTTTAATCTGGTTGTTAATATTCCTATTGATTGTAACTTGTGCATTATTGTCATCGATGAGATTATTAATTGTTTTGTTAATAACACGAAGATCGTTTGCATCTGGTGTTCCTGCAATAAACTTCCAAATTGTTCCTATGGAATCCCAACGTTTGAATCTTTTAGTGGGAAGCATTCTTTTCAATATGGTATTCAGTTCTTCGAATTGGTTTTGGATAATACTGGAAAATTGATTATTGCTCATTTTTTCGAAATCGTCCTTAATTGCTTGAATATAACCCTTATACGCAGTTAAATTGTAATGGTGTATGTAAATATGGCTATCTATCCTTATTCTTGCCCAACCTTCGTCCATTGCAACTATAGGTTGGTTGTCTACCTTCAGAATAGAGATCCTCGGCTCAGCTAGGGTACATACTACAAATAGAAAACTGTAAGAAGAGAACAATGATGTTAGAATGACGGTATTGTTAGCTATCTTATTTTTATATCGTTTTTATGAATTTTTCGTGAATCATTTGTGTTTATAGTGCTTTTGTTTACTTTGTTAATCTTGATTTTCTTGTATCTCGGCTTGTGTTTTAATCTGGCTCTGGTTTTTTCATAAACTGTCATATCCTCTTTTATATTTATTTCCTTTTTTCTCTTATTGTAATATGAAATATCTTTCTCCTGTTTCTTTGTTAAATTTTTGTAAACATTTTCACAAATATCTGATGAACGGACAGACGGTAAAATTATCTCATAAGGAGTATATTTAGTAGTCGAATGAATGGATGAATTATATTTGTGAAGTGAAAGCTCGATTAGATCAGAAATAGTTAAATTGTTGTTCTCAAATTTCGTTATTCGATAAATTTCTAATATGGTAGAATGGAACCTTTCTATTACTCCATTCATTTCACTTCGACCTGTAGCTGTTAAATATATTTGGATTTGGTGAGTTTTATAAAAATCTATTAGATCTTGTGTACCAAAAGATTTTTCGCCGTCCATTACTAATATTTTAGGAGGATGGTATTTTGTAATTATTTCTTTAACTGCCGGAACAATATCTAAGGCGGCTCGCGATTGAATTTCTTTAATTTGAGCGAATTTTGAAAATTTATCGATGTAAGTTAAAAAATAATGTTTTTCGAGAAACATTATATCAATGTGTGCAATTTGGAAAGGGTGTACGGGGATTGGAGTTTGTTGTTGAGGATACCGGATAGGGTTTCGGTCATATTTGTTTTCATTGCAGATACAGCAATTGGAAACAATTTTTTTTATCTTGGCTAGCAGCTTTGGAAAATAGTATTTACGTAAAATTTGCGACTTATTTTCCTGGGCTCCACGATGTGCCCTATTGTGCTCTGCCGTGATTATTTCTCGTTGTTGATCTTCGTCTGTAATGTCTTCCAGAAGATTTTGAGTAAATCGAATCTTAAGGAGCTTCTGACTTCCAAAATACTTCCTATAAACCTCTTGAAATTTTCCCATTATGTCTTCACTCGTGAAAAGTCCGTTTACTTTTGATATTGTGAAATGATCCTTTAGAATCTGTAAAAGAGATGATTCGGTTATTATTTCGGAGTAAATTGTTGTACGTTTAAAATTTTGGAATGGATATTCAATTACTGTGTTTGGTTTCCCTTTTTTCAACACGATCTGGTTGTGAAAAGCATTAAGTGGTGCTTCTGTAGAGATAATGTAAAAATCGTCACTAGTTTGTGATGAATGTTGCGTACCAGTCATAGAGAAAACTATTCTGCTGAGGGCATCTGCTACAACATTGCCTTTGCCTGGTTTATACAAAATCTCGTGGTCATGCTCCTCTAAATATGCTTTCCAACGTTTTAATTTTGCGTTAGTATTTTTTTGGGAGAGGGCAAAAGTAAGTGGTTGATGATCAGTTAATATTTTGAGTTTAGCTCCATACAAATAATTGCGGAAAGTTTGTAGTGACCAGAAAATTGCAAGCATTTCTTTCTCAGGGGTGGAATATTTCTCTTCAGTTTTAGATAGTGTTCTTGATGCGAAGTGAATTGGTTTATCTTTGCCTAATTCACCTTGAGAAAGAACGGATCCAATTGCATAATCTGAAGCATCGGTTGTCAAAATAAATGGTTTGTTAAAATCTGGATAGATGAGAATATCGCTCGATGATAGTATTTGCTTCATTTTATTGAAACATTCGATTTCTTGTTGATTTAATGTAATTTTCTTTTTGGATGTGTCAGATCCCTTTCCCCTTAAAATGTTTGTCAAAGGTTTAGCAATTTTGGCAAAGTCTTTGACAAATCGTCGATAGTAGCCCATTAATCCTAGGAAGGCACGCAAATCTTTAATGGTTTTGGGCACAGGGTATTTATTTATAACTTCTATTTTTTTATGGTTGGGTTTTATTCCCTCTGTGCAAATAATGAAACCAAGAAATTCAACTTCTTGGCGAAGGAATTCTGATTTGTCTAATTGAATTTTTAGTCCTGCATTATTTAATGTTGTCAAAATTGTGTCCAAATTTTTCAAATGATTTTCTAAATCATCGCCAAAAACTATTACGTCGTCTATATAAACGTAACATATTTTTCCAATAAAATTTCGAAGTACATCATCGATAGCCCTTTGAAATATAGCCGGTGCGTTTTTTAAACCAAACGGCATCCTAGTAAATTCGTATTTACCGTTATTAATAGCAAAAGCCGTTTTTTCAATATCTGATGCTTTCATCTTAATTTGATGGAATCCCGAAGCTAAATCTAAAGTCGAGAAATATTTTTTTCCTTTTAATTGGTCTATCACATAATTTATCTCGGGCATTGGATATTTTTCGGAGATGGTTTTAGCATTTAACATTCGATAATCGATAACCATTCTAAATTTCTTTTGTCCTGATGCATCCGGTTTTTTTGGCACAATCCATACCGGTGAAGTCCAAGCTGAGCGAGACGGTCTGATTATTCCATCCGCTAATAGCTTGTCAACTTGCTTATTTACTTCGTCAGCATATGCTGCAGGATATGGATACACTCTTTGATGGATAGGTGTATCGTCTGAAGTGTGTATTGCACATTCCACTTTGGTTGTACATGTTAGTTTACTGTCTGGTTTGTAAAATGCATCTCTGTTTTTATCTAAAACCTGGTTTAGTTTTTCTAGCTCTAATTTGGATAGATGAGATGTTCGGATCAAATTGTGGGATGACCGATTATGTGGAGAATAGTATGAGATTGGGATGACGAATCTTTTAGAGTTTCTACTCAATGTGATTTGGTCATTTTCTAGATCAATTTTAGCTTTCAATGTTTTCAACATGCTATTTCCAATGATTCCATAAAAAAAATTGTGAAATTTGTGTAACAAAAAGCGATCTTCAAAATCAATTTTGGGATGGAAAAAAATTATATTAATTGCACTAGTAGGAGCAAATGTACTATTTGCACAACTTATTTGACCTACTGAAAATTCGTACGGTTTACTGATTTCATATGCACGTGCCAATTGTGGATGTATTAAATTAATATTAGCACCTGTGTCTATTAAAAACGGAAAGTTTCCAATGGTAGTTTTAAGATAAATAAAAGGAAGGCTGGGAACTACCAACTCATCTTCCACTCTAAAAAATGGTTCTGACCATCGCGACTTGATCCCTCCAACGGATCATGCTCGTGTTGCAAATTTATGTTTTGTAATTTGTCAACAAGATTGTTTTGCTCTGTGAGCTCAAATTCATTTATTGTTTGTCCGTGACAATACCTTGCGTCGTTGGCATTTTTATTCATTTGATGAGCATATAATGGGTGAGCTTGCCTCTTTACCCACGCTTCTTGACTTGATGGTGGTCTTGGTCTTTTTTCGCCATATGTGGGTCTGTTACCATAGTCAATATGACGTGAATTTATACTTCTATCTACCTCCATTGGCTCGGGCTGTTGCCTCTGTGGGGTATATTGCTGATTAGGCAGGTAATGGGAATTGTATCGTGGAGCTGGACGAGGCGCTGCTCTAGGAGGGGGTACTGGTTGATAAACAATTTTTCTGGGTGCTACCCTAGGGGGTTGAGGCTCGAAGCCTAAATCTCTTGGCTTGGGAATATTAAGAGAATTTTGATTTCCATATTGATTTTTAAAAGGTGCTGATCGAACGTCCATATTAAAGTAATCAATGCAAAATTGATATGCTTTGCTAAGGGTCTTCGGGTCAGCAGTTTTTAATAAAGTGGATAATGGTTTTTCTAAACCTCTAATAAACGAATCCAAAGCTTTCTCTCTGAAATAGTTTATGTGGACATTTGCATGCAGAGAGTACTTACTGTCAGTTTGAACTTGTGCTATTATAGCGGCTAACAATTGGTTAACCCTGCTATAATATCCGGCGAGGCTTTCCGAATTACCCTTACGAATACACGTCAATTCATAATCCAGGGTCTTCACGTCACGCTTATCTTTATAGTAAAGCATTAGGATAGATTTTATCTGATGCCAACTACATGTTGCATTATTTGCATTTAACACATCGGAAGCTTCTCCACGGACTTTCCTTCTGATTGTTCGTTCGATCAGATGGAACTGCACAGAGTCGTCAGGAAGATCTCTATACATGATAAAAACATCTTCCACATCCGAAATCCAATTCATCAACTCATTTGGGTTTCCATCAAAAATAGGAACATCCCTCAAAAAGTCAGGGGTTTTTCCCATCTCCACGAAAGATCGTAGAACCATTTCAGTGTTGGGATTGGTCATTTTTGTGTTTTAAATGCTCACTTCACTTAACACTTGTCACGATCACGATTCACCACTAACAAATTACAGCAGAAGCTATTTAATTAAACACCAAAATTTCACTGATTTCGGATTTTTTAGGTTTTTACTTACAGTATGGTTGAGTTAATTTCCATGGGCATCTGACTTCTTTTTCTTCGGGGGAAAATTGGGCAGCTACAGCAAGATGTTCCTTTTTATCCTTCTGATGACTGGGGGCTCGCTGGCAGCAATCGGGAATTAACCACGGTGTCCCAAAGTTCGCTTCGTTATTATGATGGCTCCTTCAACCACGAGATTAGCCACAATTTTTAAATGGCTAACTTTATAGGATTTTTTTTTAACTTATACACTTCCCGCTGATTTTTTTGTCAGGTCCCTATTCGGGCGCCAGTTAAAACTTTTCTTTCTGAATAGATAGAAAGAGTCTTTACAGTTCGGTGTCTTGAAATTAACTATTTTATTGAATTCAGCCGATTCCGTTATCGGCCCATAAACGGCCCAGCAGCGATCGCCGCATCAGCATAACTCGTCGCGTTGGATACAACACGACACTCCCAATGCTGATTTAGCGATTACCGACGCTCGTTGCTAACTTGCGTTAAAACACACACACGCACACGCACAGTGACAGAAGAATTGCTCACCAAAGCTTGTTTCCGCATTTATGTACCATCTGCCGAGATCTGTGTTATCTGTTTCGGTATCTTTCGGAAAACGCCCGTTCCGAAATGTGATACGGTGTGAGTGAACGCGCGCGCGGAAAAACATCGCAACCCATTTCACATGTTCGTAATTATTTACACAGAATTATCAGTGCAGGCACGAAAAAAGTAAAGCCGACACCGGTGAATGGAGCGAATCTCACCCCAAATCTGTGGCGTTTCATGAACCAGAATCCTCAGTTCGGTTGGTTCGTTTCCAGCTCAAATCCAGTCGAGGGAGAACAGAGAACCCGAAAAAAGGAAGCTCATCAAGTCAGCATTTAATTCCTATCAATGTAAATGTGTTCCGTCCGTTGGGCAAGCTTAATGTGCCTTGTAGCAAACGCCTTTGGCGGCCATTAATTGGGACCGGGGATGTGTTGGAAGGAGTAGGCGTAAGAACAAGAATCAGACATCAGTTTGCCATGTCATGTGCTGAATCATGTGCAGATTATCATCCATTCCTTTCGATCGCCTAAGTAAGCGTATCTCTCCGATATCTCCCCGAAAATTGACGGTTCCGATACATATCGGCCTCTTTCCCTCTTTTGCTGCCACGTCCGATGTCCGTTTGTCGAGTTTCGAACACTTTCTACCGTATACCAATAATGCAATTATTCATCTACTCACAAGCGCATGGACGCACAACACTCACAATCAGCAGCCGATGATCCCATGCACATCATCCGAATCTGAGCAGAAGCAGCAACATCAGCACCGAATCCGAATGATGTATGGGTGGTGTATTAATACCGAAAATTAATCAATCCCTTTTATCTTTCCCTCTGTTTTGGAGCGGACATGCTACGAACGTCGAGGAGATCTTCCCTGCGTGCTCGTGATTGTTTGGTTGATCGTGAAATGAAACACGGCTATCATGCTCACCTGACCTCTGTCTCTGTAGTCTGGATGCGTTATGAGGGGGGGGGGGGGGGGGGAGAAAAATCGTTCCGCCCGAGGCTTTCCATGCCTTCAGTGTGCTAATTTGCCCTTGTCAGCACAACGGCTTGTTGCGAGGTGAATGCAAATTAACGTCATCCTCGCCATCGGTCCATCCTGCTGAGCGCCCGTTCCTTGGGTGACGCTGCCGGTGGTCGTCATTTATTGGATTTGCGGTATTCGTTCATTTTCGGGATACGTGTTTTATTATTTTTTAAGCCTCTATTCATCTTCAACATTTCCCACCTCCAATATCCGGCCGGACTGCTCTCCAGGACTGGTAGAAATTGGTCAAATTATGCCCGAACAAGATGTTCCCCTCCACCCGTGCTTTACGCGTCACGGTGCACACGGGGCAGTGCAAGGATGGGAGAAATGGAGGTCTCCCCGGTCTGGCATCAAGCCATCCATATAATTTCATGAATAATGTCAATTTATTTTAACTTGCATCATTTCTCATTTAAACCCGTTGCGAGCACGGTTACGGTGTACGTTGTTCCTCGTGGGATCAAACAATTTCCTCCCAAGCCGTGTGATCGGGGCGAACCCCAGGTCCGACGATATCGCGAAACGTTGTTGCATGCGGTGCATACATAATAATAATGATAATACACAGACGCGGACACACATGCACATGCACCGGGTTGATCATACATTTCTCGGACAGGGACGAGTTTGTGAAAAAGCGAACAAGTGTACGCTCGTTTGTTCGCGACCCGGCGCTTGCCATTCTGCCATTTTCTCGCCGCGTCAGACCTCAGAACTCGCTCTACATTGTACGCACGGTTCGATGAAAACATAAAATCATAAAACTCGCACACCAAACAGTGACCAATCGCCACACACACGCATGGGGCTCTGACAACGGGACGTGTCCACGAGGTTGTTAATTTGTTAGCATTCGTGTCCGTGTTGCGTAGTGAGCCAGAATGCTGTTGCCGCGGTACATTAACGCTTTTCGCCGTTTCTAACGGGCGTTTTGTTGTGATTGCTGTTGCCCAACCCTGCTGCAACCTTGCGCCTCCTGCTCCCATGGCTCGATAATTGAGTAATGAGCATTTGTGCGAAAGAAAGCGGCAGCGACAAGTTATGGGAGACAGCCGATTCCACAATGCAGATGCACTTAGCCTCTGTTCTCATGGGATATCATACTAGATCGGAGCTGTATCGATGGTTTTGCTGCACTGCTGAACGCATTCAAAACTGTGCACGCCTAAGTTATGGTGGCGTTGCATGGCGCTGCATGCTGCAGTACATTCGATCGTGGTGCGTTGTGCGATGCCAACATCAATGCATCGGAATCGAATCGCTGCATGCGGTGCGGTATTAATTTCTTTTCCAATTTTAATTGCTTTTCTCAATTTCAATATACCCTCACAGCGGGCGAGCGGTGTGTATTTGAGTGTTCGTACCTGTATGATGGGAATCCCTTTCTTTGAATCTCGGCTTGAAGTCTTCATTTGTGCGGTGCTCTTTCATACCTTTTTGGTGAGGATAATATTGTTGTCTAAAAATATTTTCCAACCAACCAAATTGGTTGTGATAGAGACATAAAACAAAGGAGATATACTCCACGGAAAAAAAAGTCTCCGTCCGATCAAGATTCATTGGTCTGATTAAGGCGTTCTCGTTCCCTTGGTGAAATAATACTTTGCCGCAGAGCATGCAAAAAGGAGCATAAAGTCAATCCCGTTGTGACCGTAGCTGGTGACCAGTAAAACATAAAAACTGGGCAAACCTTACGCTCGAATGTGTGTGAGTGTAGCAAAGAAAGTGGCAACGAACGAACCACCGGTAAGGTAAGACTCTGACAACCCAGATGCCCTGATGCTTGTTAAGGTTCTCTTGTTTGCTCGAATTTCTTTCCCTGCTTTCGACTTCTTCTGCAGTTAGCCACAGCACGATAGCAATATTTTCTCCTCCAACTCGGTTCACCAAACATGTTCGAGCGAACCCTCCCCAAACAATAATAAATTGAGATTTTCCCTCGAAACCAGGATTTCGGACACAGTCACAAAGCCAAACGAAGGTGCCGGACTGTAGGCTGTTGCTTCTTTCGTCTGTTTACTACATTTTTTATTCATCCCTCGGCCCGAGACTGCCTCACTCTTGCGCAGACGATGACAAAATAAAGACTTACCTGCTACTTACGGCTCAAACCCCGGGCGCTAGTTTCTTGGGGCTTTTCTCTGGGCCTCCGGTCTGAAAGGTGATTTTTTACCTTTTCGTATATTTTTGTTTTGTTTTCTGCACTTGCTTTAGATTTTCACCATCCAACCAAAAGCAACTTTGTACTGAAAACGCCCGGTCTTTTGTTCGCCCTTTTGAAACAATGAGTGTCCGGCTGTTCCCGTTCCCCGTTCGCCCGCAATGTCTCGGACTTTTGTCTGGACAAGCTAGGCTCCCGTGCTGAGTCGCTTCTCCCATCGCACGCACAATGTGCTTCCCTCCTGATGCTGGACACTTTTCAAAAGCTTTCTTCCTTCTTCCGTTTTCCCTCAGGGGGAAACGGGTGAGTGTGCCACTACTTGCTGAAGCTACTTTGGGTTTGCGTTTTAGAGCAGCATTTCCACCGGAAAATCATTACACTACACAGCAGTCATGGCTGGTCATTTTGCAGCCCAGAATCAAGTGCCAGTTCCCCCGGGGGTGGGTAAAAACTAGCAAGAAGCGAGGAAGAAGCATCCATCCTCGCCGGCGTCACTTCTCTTAGTTCTTCCCAGTCTTACACTTTGGCCGCTATTAGCAACGGATGAATGGGACTGATTAGTCCCTGAAGCACAACGGCTTGAAGGATGTCGATGCAGATCCTTAGCCCACCGAATACACACCGGCGGAGGGGAAACCGGAGCTCTCACCAGCATTGAATGTGGGACAGAGTAGTGGAAAGAATCCAACTATAAATGGACTCATTAATATGAAGCAGCCTCCCAGGAGTGTGCTGGGCTGCTTCCGGGAAAGGGCCAGACGACCGTTTAAAGTAACAGTGCCTTTTGTTCGTCTTGCTTTACCCCGCCGGGGTGGAGATTTTAGTTTAGTTTTCGCCCAGTATCGCTCTCTCGCGCCGTTAAAGTGGCCCCCGACGAGGTGGATGAAATATTTCCATGAATATTGGATGTGATTAGTTAAGTCGAATCGTTTCCCTTTTTTGTGGTCCAATATTGATGGGCCTGAGCCGGGTTGGAGTCAGAGGATCGGAAGAGAAAGAATTCTTAACGCCCCTATAAGTCGTTACATTTTTCTTTTCCCGCTTCCTAACAGAAAACTTGACACTTCTCGTTAATTATGTATGTCGTAAAAACTATCATCGACTTCTTATGCAGACCAGCCACCAGGGCCACCTAAGGTTGGGGTTTGCGGGATCGCTATCATTAGCAAACAAATCATTTAGCTGTGATTAAATTAATTCCTACAAAATGTATCATTAACCAATTAGTGATGGGTTCTTTGAAAAGCGCCAACGGTTTCACTCCGGGTTTGATCAGTTTTACTTGCGATTATGAGGAAATGCAATCGTCGGTTCCACACGGAATCGTCCTGAACCGTGTGGAACCATCTGAACTGTCGGAACAGTCTGAATTCGAAGCTATCGAAACCGTCGGGACCGTTGGAATCAGTGGTTCCGTTCGGAACTGCAAAGCGGAATAATGATGGCCTACTAAGGTCGGCAGGAATAATCTAGTTTGTGCCGACGGTTCCAGACGGTTCATTTGCACCTACCTTTTGGAACTAGTTCCGAAGTGCTTTAGAATCGTTCGAAACCGATTCCACTCTTTGTGCCATTTATGCCCATCTCTACAACCAATGCTTAGCCTCTACCTTACAAAACGAAAGCGACTGGGTCGGTCGTTTGCTCTTCGGGAAATCGATCATGCGGAGAAGCACCGAAAAGGTGGAACAGGTTAAAGAAACGGTGTAAAATTAAATCGACTTTCCATCAATTTTAATTAGCAACAGCTCATCAACTTTTCCACCACAGCGAACACACCAACCGACAAGCCGCAGTAAGCGGATCAATTGATGAATTGTGTTTCCCTACATCAATCGTGTTTCCTGTAAGGGTTTCCCCACCTGTTTGCCTTCCCTTCTTGCAAAAACCCGATCCGGAAATAGTTTTCACTTCGCAAAACTCGCCTACTTGAAAAGGCGTCCAGCAAACGGCATAAGGACTGTTTCGGCGTTTAAATGTTATTAAAGCTCTTGGCGAAGTAACGACACCCACTTACACAATCTTAATTGCTCGCTTTCCACCGTGACCGTGGAAGGATCATTCGATTTATTCTACACTAGGCAGCGTTGCAGAGTCACTAAGCGGGCTGAGGGTTGAGCGGTTAAATATCCTTTCCCTCGACCCGTATCTTGGCCGGGTGTGGGCGTTGTGCAGCAATCGCCACCAATCCAAGCCAAGATGCAGCCGTTTTGGGAATATGACACCACGAATTGTCGGTATTTAAAGCGATTTGAATGTCACGCCATTTGCGTATGGATGTTTGCTCTAAAGAGCAGCCCGGCTGTAGCTTCAAACGCGCAGTAGGAGAAAATTATCCTGCCACCCACTGCAGCAAACTTTGCCACGAACCGGTGAAGCAGCATCAAGGACACCGTTTCCAGAGCTGCACACTGTGTCTCGGTGTCTGCTTTTGAGTGTCCTTGGAAATGGTGGGGAGGGATGATAAGGGGGTGTTAAAATTGCGATTGCGAACCGTTCACACCAGCGAACGGGGCGTCCTGAAGGAACGAACAGCACGAACTCCTGTATAGTTGCTGTGGTAGACACCGATTCCGTTTCTCACAAGCACCGGTACGATTTATAGCGAAGTCCGTTTCTGACGGCACACAGACACATGCACACAGAGGCGAAGTACACTGACGATTACTGCGGACTATACCGTGATGAGGCCTTTTTGCTTGGCTGAACAGGAAAGCAGTGAAAGGACGCTCTGTTTGAACGGCTCGTGTACGTACAGAATCCCGACAACGGGCAGGACGTTCAAGCGAAAACGCATAATCCGCAAGCATGGAGATGTGGCAAGCTTGGAATGTTTTAATTAATATGTAATCTCATCTGATTAAATAAGGGAACACACCCTTCCCATCTAACCACCCATCCCTTACCTTGCGATTACGATGGCATCGTTTGGCCAGTTTTTGTTTGTCAAACGTACGGAAATACCGGTTCTCCTTTTCCACGAAATGCCGATCCCATACCGATGGCAGCATTAATTACAACGATCGACACGTTCCGCGGACGACACCTTTCATCGAACGGTGCACCGAACCAGTGAAGCAAACATATTGACCTCCGTTGCGGAGGAAGGTTAAATATAATGAAACCCATCATTATCGTGGCCAAGATTTCCCATAAAATGGCAAAAGATTCCTGGTTCGAGCTGGTCACCAAATTGGATATTCTTTTCTTACTTCAGCTGACTATTCTAAGCTGATTAGGGGTTGGGGAAGTATGTGTTGCAATTTTTTAGAATTAATATCAATTAATATAAGATATGTTGTACTGCACTTTGTTTGCTGTCAAAATGTGTGATTATTAAACTGACTATTCAATTATGGGTATGAACAAGGCTAGTAAACAATTTAATGGCCGGCAAGACCATGCTGGACGTTTGATCAAACCGAATAAGACTTATCAAATTGACTAGTTCACATACATAATCTAAACTGCTGAAACTCCATATTTTATAAGAATAAAACATTAATCTAGCTATTTGTTTAAAGAGTAATTCCTACAGAAATTGATCGTTTTTAATTCAATTTTAAACTATCTGGTATGGTGCACTTGTAAATTTCCTTTTCTGACCTCCTTATTTATTCACCACATAAAGCTCCTTTGAAGCTGCTTATTATACTCTGCATTGTGAAAAGCAATAACAACAAGACGTCTAATAATTTTATGAGACCACATTCCACCCCACCAAAAAGCTCAAGCTCACTGGCGCATGTATGTCACGTCGGATGAAATTGGCCACCATTGTCTGCTGCAAAATCCACCAACGACCCACCACTCGGCACAGGACAACGAGGCGCGGACCAAGCCGGGGATAGAAAATACTCCCAGAAAAACATACCCACACACACACAAACCTGCAATGGCTCAGACCGGCACCCAAAGTAAATCCCCATCCTTTCCACGGAATAAATGTCCTTTTCCGTGCGGATACGATGAAAAGGGATAATTAGTCGCAGGCGTTTGTTGGAACACTCGAGTGTGCCCTTGGAAGGGGCATGAAGCGAAAGGTGCGTCCGTGGTGGACGCACACTGTAAGCCCAGTGACCAGTGCAACGGAGCGTCCGGAGCGTTCGGCCGGTGGCTCGCCAACACACGACTCACTAATTATATCGAATTAGCATGGTTGAATAATTCAATCAAATTTATCGAGGAAAGGTAATTAGCACTTCTTCATCCAAATTAGTTCGCTGTTAGTGGGTAAAACTTTAGCTTCCTGGCGGATGCATTCGATGCGGTGGATGGGATGGGCCCGACGGCGGTCAGGTACCGAGTGCGATCACCGGCAAGCGATAAGATGCGGGTGACTTTGGTTCGTGAACGATGAACATATTCGGAAAACCACAGTACCGTTGCAGTGAATAAAAAGACCCGTCGTTGCTTGCCATCTTCATTCAGGCCCGGTATGCTCTGGTCCAATGCACAGATCGTCTGCCGTAACGTTCCAAGGCAGCGATGCAAAAATACCGAGCTGAGCAAATTACCTTCCATACAAAATCCATCGAGCTCTACCGAACGGTTTCCTAATGTACTATTGATGGAATGCAATGCCTCCGTCTCGGCTGTGGACGGTTCCAATTGCTTCAAAGTTCATTGGAACCAAGCAAGACGGCTATCGGCTTTCAAACGACTTCCTACCGAAACTCGCTTAATAATGAACTTCAAATACCAAACTCGATGGAGGCGCCTGGTGACTCACGCAGTGGTACGTGCGGTGGTCGGGAAAATAAAATCTAATGGAAATAATATCTGCCCCCCCGGGTTGCGGAGCACCGGTAATAAGGTCCCAAGAGGAAGAAATTGCCACAGAAAACCAGATCCCAGCCCGACGGCATTGGTGCGGAACGCCATCGTGCCATTAACGATCGGTAATATGCTCGTGAAATTATCGTTATCATTTTGTGCACTTTTGGGCAAATGTGCGACCCACAAACCGATCCTGGACGATGACGACGATTTCCGTTGCCGGATCGGAATGGCAACGGATGTGCTGTGTGCGTCTATAATTGACTTTTGCCGTTCGTAGAAGCTACCAACGGTGGAAGAAACACCAAACGCTTCCCATTTTTGTACTCGTCCACTGTCCACGGTCGTCTGGTAGTTTTTTGAAAGTATGGTTAAAGTCCGGCTTGACTGTCCTTTTCGGGATGTACAGCAAGTGCGCTCACGTGTATCTCTCTAGAAAAACCTCTAATGAGTGCCACTGCCAGATGGCTGTTAGATTCGTTGCTGCTCTGTGCTCTGCAAGCGAATGTACGGCATCGATTAAGTTTGTTGGAATGCCGGCCTCCAAATTTTTGGTGTGGTCATCCGGACTGCAAAATTTCAAAATAATGTTGATAGTGCGTCTAACCGAAAAGTTGTTTTCTTATAACTTGATCCATTGAAAGCTTTTGCAGTGATCACAAAGTTTGTTTAATACTTGGTGTTTCCTCATTTTGTGGATGTTTGAAAAGCTTTAGGGATATTCGATTGCCAACTGCTTTTTTAACTCATAATACCAAAATTCTTAAACCAAACGAAAAACGGACAAAAAATAGGTTCTTAAAATGGAGGAATATATTAAACCAGAGTGTTTGCCTTATGCTCTTATACGACTAAGCGATGACTCTCGGCTAAATCGCTTTAAACGAACCATGCTTATGTTTGTCTTTTTTGTGACTAAGATTTACCTATTTTAACCCCTCATCATATCTCTTAGATACAAAAACTCTGACCAGCACAATAATTTGCAGATTTTTCAGATTTAAGCTGAAATCGCTTGTTCAACTAAACTCTAAAGCTCTTTTAAAGATACTACTAACTCCACTTTACTTCAATCAATGTATCAAGTCATTCGTTGAGATGGCATCAATCGTATATCCTTCCGCCAATTACGCTACGCGAATGGCTTTTCCATCCCAGAACAATCAAGACCATCTTCACCATCGGAAAATGAGCTAACCGATGAACCACAAAATACACAGCCGTGAGCCAACTGGAAGATGAAAATCCTAACGATGGTTTGTATTGTTCGTCTCAATTTACAAGAGCGTGTGTATCAACCCAAGAGCAATACACTATTTACGCAGCCCGGACACTGATGAACCTCTGATCTTTAAGGACCCAGAGGATAAAACCTACCCAACGTACACCCCAAAAACACACGCAAACGCATCGATTGTGTGCCCCGACGGACGCCAGACGAGTAGCTGTCGGTCGTTTGGCAGCGTAGCGCATGATACGTACATTCGGCATCCGGGTCGGGCCAATTATCAGGTCCATCAGAGAAATCAGTACCCAAGCCAAGGATGTTTGTCCGTTTTACCATCCTCCGGGAAGGGAAGTATTTAATCCTGCCTGTATCTCGCACCACGGGTGCCTGATTTGACACACACACGCACAAAGTGATCAAAATTCATCCGCACGGACCGGTTGATGAGTCACGACACAAATCTTTACCGTCTCTCGTCAGAGGCGCAAATCGTCGGTACAAATCAATTCCTCGGTCAGTTGGTGTTGTGTTGGGGCGTGTTTGTTGATAAGCGCCCGCCAGATGCGCCGGTTGTCTCACGGTGCCCAGTTTCGAGACACGGTCATACACAGGGCTTACATGACAATGGGTGATTACTCCGGACCGTTAGCACAGTCGGACCAGCCGAAAAGCCTTGATATGAACGTCAACCATCAAGGCAGCAAGACGATAATCGAATGATACGCTAGCTCTGCCAACAACAAACGCATCAATGCGCTCGTCAACTTGTATTAAAAGGACACTCGGGCCTCGTCACTAATACCCTTGCACGATGCGTGTGGCATGTGTTGGACGTACGATTTTTGTTTGTACCGGTCGAAGAAGAAGCTAGTCTCGATAGCACCGTAAGTCCACAACAGAGGCAGAGGGATCACCATCAACGGTTGTATCACGCGCGTTCTGTGGTTCGTGCTTGCTGATAGCAACTGGAAAGTTAAAGTTACTACCAAATACGTCCCATCACACCAATCGGCATTAGGCAGTTGCGTGGAAATAATACAATTTCGCCCCATTGTGTACTTTATAGACGGCCGTGTGAAGTTGGTTTCTACGGTGAACGGACCATCAGCAGTAGTGTCCAACTACTTTGAAGCTTAGACAGATTTTTCTCAGATTTAGCGTATTTCCCTCTCTTCAAGCGCATTATTTTCCGTCCAGCCTGTCTGCTTTAACTCTTGTTACGGCGAACACAGTTTTGTAACTTAGCTCACGAACACACACACACACACACACACACTCTCACGCGAGCCCAGCAGGCACACTATCTTCACGCCGCTGACAGATATAATACCGATTTATGGGTCATGAAAACGTTTTAAGGGCTTACGGTTTGTACTAAACTCACGTGCGTGAAATGACGCGTTGACGGTGCGCTTTCTCAAACCTCCATGTGTGTGTGTATGTCTCTGCCCGGAAGGCAAAGCACTTTTCCTCGAAATTCTGGGAAAAACTTTCGGAAAAAAAGTCCTCAAGTCGAATTCGGATGTTATGCCATCCCGCCCAACGGTGGAACCGTGTCGTACGTTTGATTGCATTCGCAGAAATAAGAAAGCATCAAACACGGCCTGTATGTGTCGCTCGGTGAGCATACTTCTTTAAATGGTAGTAAAAATGGAGCCGGCTGGTAGGCGCTACTTCTCGTTAAAGCCCGAACCGACTGAACGATAAAAAAAGGCCGATGACTGAAGATCCATCCATCATAACGCACCAACTCGAAGTAGACAACAAAGACGACCTCTCAGTGCCGTTCGGTTTTTGTCCATGCGAAGGTCATCAAAACATGAACGGCACGGCTTTTACATCACTATTGGTTGTGTTATATTAGTACTTGCTTCTACGTAACTCTCGTGCTGGTATTTGATGCGTTTTTCGGTTGGCAACCAGCACAAACTGGAAACAGAATGCTGTCGTTATAATCCGTACTCCTCGACTCATCGATCAATCGTTTCCTTTGCCACTTGATCCTATTTAAGGATTGATTTGAACAAATGTGAGTGATTTGTTCTAATGCGGGAAAAACAAACTCTCTCAGTTTGAAGCTATCGACAAAAAGTTCAGTAATCATCATAGCAATTAAATTGTGAGATATTAAGCCTCGCCATCGTAACCCTCAGCCTTTTATTAATAAACTTTTACCTATTAAACGATGGATGAAGTGTGTGATTAATGTCTCAACTTCAACTCTAATTTATTCGCCAGGTGTCAAGGTAACGCTCACTAACGAGCGCACACCTTAATCAACCCGAAATTGCAATTGCACTAAGTGCTGCAGTGGGTTGATGGTTGTCGGTTCCATTCCCAGCCATCCTTTAACCCGTCAGCACCACGGCCACATCTTCGCCGGTGTGCCCCAAATCTCAACGTCAGCAACCGTAACCTTCAGCATAAGTTTAGCTACCGAAGAACCTTCATTAGCGTTACTCTGTTGCAGATGCTTGCGCGCCGGGCGCTAAAGTGTGTTGACGTCGGACGCAAGTAAGCCAAGAGGCAGCTTCCCCTGGGTGCGGGTAAACGCTTGTAAACAACTTTACGGGTCGAGACAACCTGACGGCCCTTTGGAAAACTGGAACCGATGCCATGAAATTACTTCCAATAACTTTCACCTTTGCACCGAACAACCTCGCTCGTTTACAACCCATCGACCGATAATTACCGATATAGGGCTACATTCGTCAAAACTGCAGTGAATCTTTGCAAGGTACCGTACGGTTACCCCGGAGATGCTTCCTGCAGCTTACGCTCTCCGAAACCGGATAAATTGTGATGTTTAGAGTGATTGCATCGTTTGCTGTCATTTACACATCCATGCTCTCTAACATTTGTACCGGAAGTAGAACGGATGGGTTCGTTGGATGCCTGTGTTCCATCAGTGCACCTCATGTTTGCTTTTTCCTGTCGCAGACGCATGGCTTTCAACTTCCGGGCCTAACCGACAATTGGTTGGGTCGTAAGCATATGGAACGGAATTAATTTTACGCTCGTTTGACAGCATTTCGCAAACGCAACATCTTGAATCGCAAGTCATCGTGCTTCACTTTTCCGGTTATACAAATTAGCGACACAAAGAAGAAAATTATGGTGATGCTTTTGAAATTTGGAATTGGTTGTGGTTGACGTTCGCGAGCCACTGTTGTGCTAGATATGCTAACATGGATGTTTGTAGTTCAGCGGATTATGTATCAAACCATGCTCTTTGTTTTTCAAAGGGATTCAACTGTACTACAGATTTTACAGAGAAATAAATAGTGCGAGTAGCCCTTTTACTTTGGTTTTTACGCCTTAAATATCAGTATAAAAATCATGAAGATGATTCCTTCCTTCTCAAACCTGTGATAGAAAAAAAGGTGGGACTTATCATCTTCATCTTCAAAAACAACTCTCAAATTTTGGAATAGCTGATTCAAGGTTTCCAATTCCAGTCTCCAATCAGGAAACATTGGAATATATTTTAGGAATCTTGGAGGCCTTAAAGACCTTTAAAGATTCTGAAACATGAGATGTTTTAGACTCAATACTTTGAATTCTTTTTCGGAAATGCTTCTTGAAAATAATTATTGTTGTGCAAGGTATATCAAGTCACGGTTCCGCTGTCGTCGGAGCGGACCGGTTTCTAAGGCGATAGCGAGGCCGGTCTTCACTTGGCAAGACCTTGAACCCCGGCCCACCTCACCTTACGCAAGGCTCACTAGCTAAGGGTAAAATCAAATCGCAGTAAGCCAGAAATGGCAGGCCGAGACCATTCGAGTCCGAAGTTCCAATGAAGAATATCGAGCCGCATACACCCAAGTCCCCAAACAAAAACCTAAACAACATCAGAAGAAGTCAACCCACCTTATCTTTACCGCGCAGCAATCGAATGAGTCGTTATTTCCATGAATCTTGGCAAACACTGCAAGCCACACGTATTCTGCCAAACCCGGAAACAGCCTACCGGTGAGGACGGTAATCTTTCGTCGCTCAGGTTCACGCACGTTACACAAGTGGCAACAATTACCTTTGCTTCGTTTCCCTTTCAACACTTTTCCATGCACAGCACAACAGGAAACGACCGGGTAAAAGCAAACACTGCCCCCGTTTTTTTTTTATTACCGGTTGCACACAACAAACTGGGTCGCAATGCTACACTGCCTCCCTTGCTGTGTGGGCTCACTCGCCTTAACTCAACCGGTGGCACATCCTTAAGCTATGATTTAGCTTCTTAGCACTGCTGACACTTCACTGCTGCCGTTGCATCACAAACACGTTCAGCACCAAGCACGCTCGGCGTGCATCGCAGCGCGCACACCTTAATGTAGCACCTTTCACACTATCAACGAACCGGGATGAGGTGAAATGATGGGTTGAAGGATTTTTTTGTTGTTGCTTTCTTTCGTGTGGAAACCACTGCAAAAAACTTTACTCGAAAGGACTCTCGGTTAAAAACAACTTTCCTTTCTGCACACCGTTAAACATATGCACAACGGGCCAACTGCTGCACAAGGTTGCCTCGTGAGGGGAACCCTTTTTGAGATGGGCATGCAAACACTTACAAACACACTGGCACACATACACACACACACCGACACAAACTACGTCACCTTTTTACCCTTTTTTTACGTTAGAAAATTGTCGCCGTACGCGTTAGCGGCTTCTTGCTGACACCTTCCTTTTGCGCTTGCTCTCGGTGTATGCTACACTTCACTTTCGTTTGGTAACGCTTCAACGAGAACACTCGCGCAAACAACAACAGCTGCTGCTGGTACTGGTGTGCTGGTGCTAGATGCTGGGAATGGAATAAGAACGCTCAAATGCTTGTTGCTAGCGAAGCACTGCAGCCTGCCGGAACGGAATGGAACGAACGCGCGCGCACACGCTGACGGAGGCCGGATTTCCGGAAAGCGTAACTTGAGCCCATCAAGCACTCGTTTTGGAAATCACTGCTAAAATGCACACACTTGACTTTCCACCACAACCCAACCATCCACACACACACACACGCATACACGCTATCCTTTCAATTTCTGGTAAAAATGGTTTGCCTTGGGCGTTCTTTCTTTTTTGGCCACCGCCTCCGCCTCGCTGTTACTGATGTGTTTGTCCGGAAGCATTCGCTATCACAGCCGCAAAGTGCGCTTTCACCATGAAAGTCACTATCAGCCCCTGAACGTCCTCTGCGTATAAAGACCTTAAGAATCGTTTCCCTGGCAGGTACTAACCCGCACAAAAAAACCTCCCCCAGGGCTCCCGTCCCCTCACACACTTTCCCTTACGTCTCGTGTCGCAAGTGTTTTAGTATTCGAGCACCAGTCACCGAAAAAAAAGCTTTTAAATTCAGCGCACACCACCGTATGGTACATACGCCTTCATCTAGGATTACACCACAAAACTCTCCTCGGCTCGGATTTTTCCCCATTCACTGGCGCTCTCTGGTCCCCAAACCCATCGCAAAAGCTTGAATTGATTTTGAAAATTTAATCCAAAACGAATTGTGAAACATCAGCAGCGGTCCCTTGCTGCGTCCAACAAGCTGGTAACAGCCACTCAAACAGCCACTTGAAACTGCAATCGAGAGCACACACACACACACACACTCACACGCAGTCAGTTCCTACCGACTACAGTTACGGTAACGCGGGTTTTTTTTTACTGGTGCGTTGTGGATCAGTAGCGGGACTCGCACTCTATAGTACACACACGAACACACACACGCACACAGCCGGTACCCTCCACACTCGGCATAATCCGATTTCGAAACACCGGTTCCGGATCTCTGCCTATCCAGCTTCAGATTGAATGGAGTATATGATTTTTTTTCCTGCTCCTTTTTTCGTGGACTTGGACCTCCCCGATACTTCCTGGTCTTATCACGAACAACTTCCGGTCGATTGCTTTCGCACACGGTGCTTCGGTTGCTCCTGGTAGCAGCCCGGGGGCAGCCACCGAAGGGGAGGCCACTGCCTTTTGACGGGGTGAAGATCGAAGCTCCAGAAGAGGTCAGAAGAGGCCTTCAAGGAACGCTCTCGCAAAGCGGAAGAATAATAGCCCACAATCAAACTGATCACCTTCCATGCTCTTTTTCATTTGGGTTTGAGCTACATCCATTTGGCCGCTTTGCTGTACTATAGCGCGGAGAAGGTATTATCACGTCCATTGACAAGGGTAATCGAATCGAACTTCAAAACACAGTCCGAATGGCGGGTACGCTGGACGAATTTGTCAGTCGTCGAAATTTTAATAAAAACACGAACCAACACCGTCAATGATGCTCTTCCCGGCTCGTGTACCCACTCATCCTTGGCGGTTTCTTTCCGATGCTTCCAAGAATTATGGTGTCGAAGATACTAAATACGTTACGCTACGGAGTCAACCGAACCCCGGAGCCAAACCACAAAACCGTAACAGTTCCAGAGTTATTATTGGTACGCCTTGCATTCTATTACGCTCCCGCTGCTCTATTCAAGTGACGCTATTGAAGCACGATTGAACCACTTGCTACGAGCACTAGACCCACTCCTTCAGCTCCACGGCAAGCATTCCTGCAGCTTCTTCCCGGCTGGAGAGTATTTGAAAATTTAATTTTCTTCACTTCTGCGGCAGATTGTCGAAAAATGGAATAAACACACAACTGGAACGAAAGATACACACAGACAGATCTGCATCGCACCGTTATCGAAAAACGAGCACCAGGAGCAATGTTTGGCTTCCTCCCACGTCGATTGCGACTGACAGACCTGCCTCCCCAAACCTTCCTGGCTCTCTATATTCCTGCCCGCCCGTGACGGGACGCGTTTTTGCGGCTTATTTTAAGGACTGCAGGGAAGCAATTGGCGTAACGAGCGCGTTTGCCATTCGGCGAAAATCTTTTCACACTGCCAGATGCCTAATGGGGGTGTTTGAGAAGCAAATGGTGCGGGGCCGGGGTAACATACCGCACGGGAAGAAATAAATAATACTGGCTCGAAACACTTGGTGGTTGCTGTGGCACTTTTGGGACAACCACTTGGCTTTGGTCGCAACCCAAACTCGCAACCCCTCGGTGACACGTGCAAGTGTGCGCGCACTGATATTCCGCCTTTGGTCGATTCGCTTGATCCTTTATCACTTTTCCAAGAACGATTCACAGAGGCGTGCACACCGTACGCTCAATCCTTTAATCGGTCACAATAATCCAAACCAACCCACCAGCACTAACCCACGTTTCGGGGGCTGTAGGCGATGCTGCAAATCCTTCAATGCACTAGGACAACATTCAGCAACGCTGGACAAACAGGTTTCACGCACGTCAAAGAGAATGCCACGCGGGGGTACGCCCGTTTTTGTCGGGAAAAAACCATACGTCACAGAATCCGGCAAGTAACTGAACAGCCGAACGGGATGCTGCTGGAAGCTTCCTAGCTTCCGTCGTGTATATCCCGTCCCGGCCACCATGCCCACCAGTACCCCTATATGCACTCGGCACTCCTTCACAGCAGCAAACAACTTCCAGCCAAGATACAACGCCTCATAAACCGCTTCGGGTCCGGCTACACTTCCCATGCACGCTTCCCATGACGGGCGAGCGTGTGTTGAGTCGGCGCACTGAGCACCAGTTCCCCTAGCGCGCTGGAATAGTCACTGTCGACTTTCTCCACGCCACTGGAAGCCGGGGAAAACCAACACCGGGAAGTAAAGCTCACGTCTAACACTGCCCTACCGTACACCCGGCAGGCACACCAAAACGTCTCTTAGGAAGCTTTTCCATTGCCTTCCATTTGCGTTCAACAGACCGCCTAGCCCATAGCGTGTCCGCACCATGTGGCGCTGCTTTTTCTTTCCGAAGGAAGTTTTTCCCGGCTTCTTTTGCCTCTTTTGCTCCTAGCTGCTTCATTACTATTTGTGCAGCAAATTATCATCAATCACGCCGCGGCTGACGGTTTGTTGGCGTTTAAATTATGCTCCAGCTACTTACATTGTGTTATAATTGTACGGCGCAACAAACAAAACAATAATAAAAATTATTGTGTTTTGTTTTTATTAATAGATCAATGCGTTTTCTGAACAATTTTGATTCATCGGACCAAGAGGCACGCTGACAAATTGACACAAAAATACAATAAGTGCTAATGATTGTATTTACTAATGACCTATTAAATTGTTTTGCCTGAACAAATCCACCAATAGTTTTTTTTTTTTTGTAAATCACGCTTTTGATTTCGATGGCCCGAGACTGAACAAACTTGTGGTGCGTTCATTGTGATTATTTTAAATAAGCTTAATTGAAAACTAGAAACCATCACATCACAAACAACGCGCTAACCACAACGCCGCCAGCGCGTATGTTATTGCAGAGCCCATCGGATGGATTGCAGCCGCGTTTGCGTCCAATTAAACCTCAAACCAGCAAACAAAATCTAACCGACAGGCAAACAGTTACAAAAGCGTACCCTACCCGGGTTACACCGTATCTGTCTTGCGCCACCGCCATATGCATTAGCACCGGCCGACCGTACGCGAGTTTTTACCACGTAAAGATCCACTATCAATGCGCTAATTTTCCGCTCAATGTCAACTATTCATTCCAGTGAAACTAGCTAGCTATTTCGTCGAAACACACCAGCAGCACACAATAATGTGCACGACACACACGCACACATATTTTCCATCGATTCAAAATGCATTCTCATGAAGGCGGCAGGGCGAGGGCGAAGCTGGGGCAATGCATGCATGCAAGGACAATGCTGTTGCATAATACAGACCTCAGCAGCTCTTGACTGGATGGACTTGAGATGGGAACGATGTGGTGGCAAGGAGCACCTGGGAAAGAAAACTCCAGCTGCGAAAGAATGTTAAGAATAACACACCTGACGTGAACGTGCATTAATTTTTAATTCGCCATCTTTTTTTTCCTCGTGAGTCCCCGGTCTCCGGACTACACCGGTTCCTTATCGGTGGTTTCCATCTTGCATTTTATTTGTGTTGTGTGTGAGTGTGTGTGCATGTATGTACGTGGATAATTCTATCGGGATGCAGGCGCCACAAATACAGCTTCCCACATTTGTTCGGTCGTTCGTTAGTCGCAGCAAGCCTTCGTTCGCCTGTCGTCCAATTGTGCGATGGTATTTACCTCTGCGAAGCATTAACCATCTCCCATTGGGAGATGGTGTAGAATCGGTGTTGTGGATGCTAAGAATCGTGTGGTAAAAACTGGTTTTTGCACAACGCCCCATGCCTGATTGGGGAGGGAGAAGCAAGTGGAGCAGCACCAACGAGGAGGAAGCGTCATTCAAATGCAAACGTGCATTTTTATTTCCCCCAAAACTATTCCCACCGGAAAATGCTCATCGTTTCTTCGGTTGGCCTTGAGTGCTTTCGTGGGATGTGGTGGGAGTGCTGAGAGCCGAGAGAAGAAAAAATCGCTCAAAAAGGGATGGAATTATAGGATGCAAAAAGGAGAGAAGAAAAAAAACCAGGATGATGCGTTTGCTGCACTTGAGTGGAACAGGATGGATGCATTGCGTTTTTTTTTCTTTTTTTTGTGGAGGATTTCAGTGACTTTATTCATGGGAAAAATTATCTAAATCCAGCTCACACTCCCGACCATACGATTGCACAGCGGTGGAAAGAAAACACGTCCGTAACCGAGGCGTTGGTACGTTGGAGGCGCTCATTTGGCCTTATTTTACGTCCAGTTTCTTTAGCGCCACCGCAGGACTCCGGTCACCTACATCACTCTTCCCCGCCCAATCCCGCTTGATTACGGTATAAAACATTTGCGGATTCGCGCCAATGCCGCCTGCCCGACCGGTGTTGATTTTGCTGCACGGCCCCAAAAGAAAATGAAGATGGCCGGCACGTGGCGTACCATCGCGGATTGCTGCTTTGGGGTGAAAGCGAGCAATCTGGGATGGAAAATACGTGATGATGAAAAAACAAATATCTACAGGGTACATAAACACGCACAGACACACATGCATCCCCTAAGCGAAACGACGATCCCGTGCTATAACGTCTACCCAAAGGCTCCTTATCCTGTGGGAATTTCGCCCGGGTACCATTTTGCGTAGCGCTCGCATTTCGCCCCCGTACTCGCACACTCGCTGCCATCGGCGAAGTGGCACAAGAGGAATACGTTAATGAACATACGGCGTCGTGCTCGTTCTTGTTGCCACCATCACCTAGCAAACTTCTTGTCATCCAGCAGCAACAGCAGCAGCAGTAGCATCAGCTCAAGCAGCACCATCTTGCTACTGAGAGAGCGTTGTTTGATCACATGCGGAGAAGTAGTAGCAGCAGCAGCAAGCCACCATTTTGCTACGGCTCTCGCCACAACCGGCCACACCTGCGGGGCAAGTTCGGTTCTGCATCCGGATGCGAAATGCGGGATGCGAAATTAAAACGCTTTATTGTTATGGTAATCGGAGGCAGGAATGTTGAACGTCCGTTCGCCAAGCAAGCGCAAATGCGACGAAGGCGTAATTTTCCTGCCACAAACCATTACGTTGATTTGTACACACAAATCTTGGAGGACGTTTACAGGCGACCATTGTCCAGCGGATGGTTGTGTCCTCCTCCTCTTCTTCTTGCACCGCTTCGTACTAACAAGCGCTGCCAGTATCTTCGTCCCCGGCAGAGAAAAGTGTGTGTTCGAGCGAAGAAAGGAAGCATGCGATTTTTTGTTTGTTTGTTCGGTTCTTTTATTTATCTCGTTTTGTCTTACTAAGCGAGCTTTCAAGATCGGGTGAAGCATAAGAAAAAAGAACTCTCACACACACACACACACTCACTTTTTACAACCGTCTTTGTCGGCCGGGTTTTGGGAAACTGTGCGCCCTGCGATTGTCATATTCGATAACAAAAATATTAACCCAAAACGGTTTGGCGTTGGATGGGATGGGTGTTAAAAGTTTTTTGCATTTAATTTATGGCCAAAACAAACATCTCACAGTGGTTGCGATTCTTGCCAAAAAGTCGGCAAATTGATATTGAGAAACCGTGCTTAGTTTGACTTGCTTTCTTTTGCTGAGTTTTATTGAAATCAGTTCAGATTGGATTATTCTAGGCATAGATTCTGTTTTCTAGACTTAAAGTCTTAAGATTTTAACTAAATGAAGCGATGATCTATATTGTATTTTATGTTACCAGTTTTATCTTATCGTAAATTTAACTTTAAATACCATTTTTAAATGACTTTTTTTTAATTTTTTTAAAATACGTGTATATTTATAGTATTTAAAATACTTTATTGTTCAAAAAACTTCATGTTGTTGTCCATATTTTATGGATATATACGATGATTTTTGTATCGAGATCCCAAACTAAACCCTGTTTTTTTAAAGGACAATAGGAAGGATTTGTAATCACGAAAGAAACAGATAAAACATACAGAAAATTCATCACTCCTTTGGAGTAGCTTATCTGAGATTAAAGTCAGCCCCGAAAACAACATAGATGTTGAGATACGACTATGGATGCTGACTACAAACTGGTCGTACTTTAGCATAGTGAAATTTCGTAATCCAAAATACCTGCCGCGATGGAAGAAGGTATTTTGGATTACGATAGAATAACTATAGTCTTAGTACTCAAATCCATCACAGGGACATGGAATCTGTTCAAAATTGAGCAAGCCCTCTTCACCGTGTTCAAGAGGAAGATGCTCAAAAATATGTTTTGCTCCGTATTTGTGGAAGGACTATGTACAATAGACATTGGTTACGTGCTGTACGATCATCATCGTGGAGCGGGTTGAACTCGTGAGGCTCTGGTGGGCTGGTTACGTCATGAGAATGGCACCGGACGACCCATACCATAATGTCCCTTAACGCCTTCCACATGGACAAAGGAGGCGATGATGGCAGAAGACGGTGCAAGAACGTGAGTAGTATCGAGGACTGACCATGATCGTAAAGCATTTGTAGCTCATGATGAGAAATTCAACTAAATGAAGATAACTAAGAAGGCACCCCTACTGAAATAAACGAAGTAACATAAGTTTTAAATCATGGTCATCCATCGTTTATTCCAATTTTTTTAAAGATAGTACTTTTCTGAAGTACTATAGTACTTCTGAAGTACTATGATACTGTACTTTGCATTTTACATAGCTATTTTCCAATGGCTAGTGCAAAAACAACGCTAATCTGGCCAACCGACATCTTGCTCCATAGCTAGAACATCTGGCTTGTTTGGCTAAAGCAAACCATTACAAGTGCAATGCTATTTTTATAATAACGAACAACTGAAAAAAAAACCAAAAAATAAAAATAAAAACCCCAAGAAAACAACCTAGGCGCAACCCTGACCTGGAAAAGTTTATCAAACACAAACTCATTCACCGTCGCCGTTGCCGTTTACTAATTAAAAACGAATACTAATTTCCTGCCGGACCATTTTCACCCACTCTGCGCAGGCGGCGAGCTCACATTATCTTACGGTTTCCGTCACTCGTTAAGTTTCAAATAATTGCTCTACACCGCATCTTTGTGTAGCTTTCGTCGGAGTATGGCAAATTTCGGCCGCCCATTTTCTTTTTTGCCCAGCTCCAGGTATATGTAAACTCTCGGCCAACACATCCGTAAGCCATTTTCTGTCTTTGCTGTCCAAAGCCGTTAAAATAAATCTGGAATGGGGTTTCTTTTTTTCTTGTTTTTGCACAGAACAAAAAAAACCCCAGAAAAGCATCGCTAACAAACGACACCAAGAAACGCTTCCCCAAAAGCCATTACACCTAATCTGGCAAAGTTTGCCTGTTTTTCGGCTGCTGTCGTTATTTTTTTGCTCCTCTTGTTTGAAAGACTTTCCACCGCTACAGGGCAATGTGCTAGCCGGTGCAGTTGACCATTTGCCTTTTGAAGGATTTTTTGGCTTTGGTGCTTCAGTTCGTTCACAACACAAAACTCAAGACTTTGCAGCTTACGGTAGCGTCCCGGTCGCTTCCTCACTCAAAACCCAGGATTTCGTTTTTTGATTCCTTTCCCGTTGGATAACTTAACGTCAGTGGCCACAAGTGGTGTTTTTGTCCTCGCTTGCCATGATCAAACAATGATGAAAAAATGGTCCCCTCCCTACAGTGGGGCGGTAATTTTAGTTTCTGACCACGCTAACAAGCGCCGAACAAACGACCCCGGGGCCCAGGCCTCCCGAAAGCTTTCCCGTGTGCCTGAGGTAGAGTTTTACGACACCCGGCACGGTGTCCTGCATTTTGTATCGAATCTTAACAGGCCCACAGTACTTACCGTCGGCCGTCCAGAGGACATATCATATGCAACAAAATGAAAGAATCTTGCCGAGGAAAAATCCGTAGCATCGGAAGTGCGGGCGAACAGGGAACACTGAGAGGAAATGAAAAGGGAACTGCACAGAGCTACGGGAGCACACGTGGGTAATCAGACTTGAAATACGACCCGACGAACACCGGCTAAAAGAAATCTAACAGCATCACGGACACGGACACATTCCGGCAAGCGTTAGCACATTTTAAATTATTTTCAAATTTAAATTTTTAATGTCTCGCAAGGGAACAATTGCGAACCGGTTTTCGCTGACCGGCTAGACATGGGGTGGTGAGCGAAGAATCATGTCTCTCCCGCAATTCGTAGCACCGTACCAGAACGCTCATCTGAACGCTTTAATAATGCCATTAATATTATCATCGCCATTTGTCGCGGCATGTGCAACGCTTGTGCCGGTTGGTTCGGTACTGGTTCGCGCCGCTCAACAAAAGGGCGAAAGCACCCAGGGGAAATCTTCCGGGTGTTTGGATTTTCTCAGCCCCGCCCAGGAGTCCAGGTCCGGGAGAAGTTTAAAGCCCGCCAGCGAACGGTACAGCAAACGGTTGGCAATTAGGCAGCATAGTTTCCACCGTGTCCGCGCGGGCTCGTTAAGGTGTCAGCTTGGCACGTCGATGTAAGGCACATCCGCAGATTAGCTCCCGCTCTCGAAGGTTAGCCAGTAGATGGCCAATGTTTTGCCACTCTAGCCTCGTTTGCTGCTTAGTTTTTCCCCGTCGCCCTAGTTGCCGGGCTCCGGTAATTGCAAGGCGGCCGCGGAACGGAGAACCTTCTTTCTCCATCGGAACCATCGTTAAGATAATAGCCCGAAGGACGGTGGAAACATTTAAGACGATACTTTATATCAATTATTACATCCGCCAGCGTCCAGCGATGGCGACACGGTAAACTAGCCAAACCCGTGTGCTTGCTCACTGTAATCTTAAGCCGAGAAACAATGCGAGAGCACCGAGAGGCGAACGAAGTGACTGAGTGACCGGGTTAAGATAAACCAGGGCTCCCGGGCTCGGGATCCTGGCCTACTTGGCTCTGTGTGGTGTGGTCAAACGAAGGACGCACCAGCAAACTCTGTCAATTTTCCGACACATTAACAAACGAGCGAATGAAAAGTTCTTCAGCTCGTTGGCGAACATTGCGAAAGTTCGCCCATCTTCACTTGCCCTGTTGTGAACAAAAGCTCCCCCATCACCCATTACGCCCTTTCACCTCCACCAATCTTCCCATTCCCCTCCTCTCTCTTCCTCCACCGGGATGCAGGTTATTAAATTGAAAATTAATTATCCTCCGTAACAGGTGTTTGCTCAAGTCAATCAAAAGTTAACAAAAACATAGCACGAAGCGGCACTTCATCCTCTCAGCCTCTCGCAACCTCGCACTCCCATGGGGGTGATAATCGAGACAACGGAAATCTTCCTTCTCGATGGGGAGCCCTTCGAACATCGTGCCCGAGGAATGTGCTACCGTAACGAGCACGGTAGCCGGCGTGTTGTATGCTCGCAAGCAAAATCATCAATAGGCCTTGCTTTACCGAACAGAGAAAGTGCGACCCTTAGGGCATTGGGATGCAAGGACGCTTGCCATGGGATTGGTGGATCGTAATGATGATTTGTACTAAATACGATACAACGTTCGATAGCCGTAATGAAAACCTGTGCACTTTGTGTAATGGGTTCCCAGAAACGGTGCCGTACGGTGGGTCCTTCTTTTTTGTAACAGGCCGACAGGTTTTCTTTCCTATGCACCCTGACAGGGAGATCTCGTGTGTAGAACGCGTCCTTGTTTAAGGGTCGTTCTTCATAATTTGTACTCATGTAATTGAGCTTTACCGCATGGTGAGGCAGTTTCGTGTTATATTTATTAATTAAAGTCTAAAAAATATGTCTCACAGAAACCAGGGGAAACCATTCAAACGATGCCTTAAACTGAGTATATGAACTTAAGCAAATAGCTTCCTTTCCATTCCATTTGATTCTAATGATAATCAATAATTCTGCCTGTTCCCCATAATGTTTTATACATATTTTCCTACCTACCATTTGTTCTAGAAATCCACCATTCAATTGAACAATTCTCAACCGAAAAAAAGCTAATCTCTTATTTTGCTTCTCCAAACCCCAAGCGCTACAAAAATAATGAATCCCCCAACAAGGTAAGTGGCACAAACATTGCCATTTGGAATCGGGGAAGGGAAAAAACAACTCACCCAGCGCTTTGGAAAAGCATCGCTCCCTAATGAATGAAACATTTAGCCACTCAAGTGCCAATCACATCAATTTGCCATCTCGAGCAACGGGACGAAACTCCCGATCCGACCGTTCAATCTAAAACTGTCCCGTGAGGGTAAGGAAACCCACAATTTGCTGTACCGGTCGGTCCCAGCGGGCTTAATCATTACGAGTCCGTAATGTCTTTATATGCACCGGTCGATTCGATGCCAGCCAATCGAATACACCATCAAATATCCTTTATCGTGTCAAGTGACCACCGTGATACCGGCCAAAGGGTTCAGTTTTGGGAGTTGCCTGGAACACACAAGTCTTCCCGCTCGACAGGAGGAGGAAAAAAAACGCACAGCAATCTCTTCTAGCCTTCAATCCTTCAATCGTAGTCGAAATCCTTTCAACTTGATAAATATTCATGAACATCAACAAACAGCACCCAGCTAGTGCCTTCCCGCACACAACGCCGAACCGAGGTTGCCGTCGTCTTTGCCGATCGTAGAGATTGTGCCACAAGCAAACCAAACCAAACACACAAAAAAGTCACACCGGATGGTAGAACAGACGCAAGAACAAAAGAACATGTCCCCCCTTTTTGGAACGGTCAGTTCATTCTGGTAGAGACATCTTTCCCCCGGATTCCGGGCGACAGTTCTAATTGCTTCAGCGTTCTGGCGCTGTCCGGAAAACCCTGGCCGTCTCTTTGGTATCGGTTCATGGTTCTTTAATTTTGTCCTCTTCCATCTTCCATGGGACGGGAATTAGATCGACATCACCGCACCTTCACAATACTTTGAACTGGGTCAAACAATCTATAACACCTACCCACACACATACCTACAGGAAAGGACCTAGGGTCTCAGGAAAAGGATATAGAACGCAGCGAGTGTAGAAAAAATCGTCCCATCCAGCCATCTCACTCAACTCTCCAAAACCCTGGCAACCGACAGCGGAAGCGCAAGTTTAAAGTCTAATCAAAATTTGCATCGGCAATCGGATCGGAACCGGGGCCGGACACCCACTCCGGCCGGCATCCCGATCCCCGACCGGTTGGCAGCACGAACCGTGGAGAAAGAAAAACAAAGCGAATCGGAAACGATGATGAAATTTTCCGCAGGCTGACTCGCAACGCCACAATCACGCTCCCGGATTCCCGGTGTGCTTGAAAACGGAAGGGGAAGGAGAAAGAAACAACACAGCTCGGGGAAAATCTGGCCGCTTTCGTTCTCTTTCCACGCGCACACACCAGCAACCGCACCCACAACCGATTTCCCTGAAGGCAAACTCAGAATTCAGATTTTTTGTTTTGCTTTTGTGGATGTGTCTGTATGGTCATGTGATTCACTGCATCAGTCAAGTTGGTGGAAAACGTAAAACGGTTTTCCGGACTCCCGCTGCGGTAGAGCAAATGGAGAAGCAAGGGTCGGGGAAAAAAACGAAAAGGAAACCGTCAAGGAATATTACGGCTCGAGCTGAAGTGCACTATCGTTTCATGAGCGGCTGTGGCAAAACTGTGGATGTCGAAATAGTGGTGGCCATCGGTTCGGCACACCAAGCACTGCCAACCACGGACCAGTGGCAGTAGTTTGCGTGCATGAGTGTGAGAGAAAATATGAGTGATGAAGAGATAGTTGCAATGCATAAGACAAATAAACAATACTCAATCGCTGTGCGAAAAAGGCATGAAGCCTTTATCCTTCCACGTTTACCCCGAATGTCGCATCTGCGACGAGTCGTCTCAGCTGCCGGGCATTAGGAGATGATACATGCCCCCGTTATTCCCTCCCACTCTCTCTCACGCTTTTTCTCTCATTTTATCGTATCCCCAACCCCCAGTTACCCCCAAACCGTGACACTGGAAACTCTCGCCAGCAGGCAGCAAAGTGTTCATTCGTTACCGATATCTGCCTTTGGCGTTAAACCGGAAAAAGCGATGGCGTTGGCTTACGGAAAAATGTGTCCCACCACAAAACCGAATGTCAACGCGAGCGAGAGCGAGGGTGTAGCTGTAGTGGCACCAACAATCACAAACCGCTCGACGAGAAAGATGGAGGAAAGACAACCGGGCGAGGGAAAGGAAGGATAAAATAGATAACAGTCCTCGAAAACTCCTCACCAACAGTGAGCGAGAGCGAGAGATGTGTGGCTAGTGTGAGGAAACGGGGAAAAAGAAAACAGAACAGAACAGAGAAAACGAGGATCGGCTTAATAATAAAGCTATAAAATATTCGTTTCATTTATGCAATAAAAGCTTACAGTTTGAATAGGAAAATAGGACCGGGTTCCGTACCCGGTGCCTCGACAGCGTCGTCATCGCCGTTCATATGGTCTCGGAGCACCGCCGTGCCTGTCACGTCAGTGAACAGCCAACCACGACAACGACGTCCGACCGTATGATAGTGTTGCGACAACCTTCGATAGAGCACACCGGAAAGACGATGGACCGAGGCTAGTTGGCAGTCCTTTCCGTTTTATTTGTCTTGCTTCCGCGTCAACTCCAGGGATGGGCCGCAAGCCGGGCTAAAAAATAATTAAACTCAAACGTGCATTTTATATATGAATGCTTCCTCGAACGCTTTCCACAGCTATCCGATTTACCGAAATGTGTCGGGTTGGGGCAAAAAACTCGAGCAATAAAAACGGCCACGTTTATTATTGCTGTTTTTCTCTCTTTCTCTCTCCCTTTTTTTCTGAAGCAAAGAGAATTGTGTGGTTCCTTCACTCAACGTGGTAAACGGATTGAATGTGGTGTTGGCGTCCGGGGAGGGAAAAATATGCCACCGTAGGAAAAGAACAATAATCGAACATCCATAAAAGTAACGTGTGTATCCGGTTCCTGAGGAGCGTGTATATGTGTTTTATGACGGCACCCGAATGGAAATATATTTTTGTTAATCTTCCAATACAATGCGCAATTATTGTACGTCCAGGCTGGGCCGAGCTTAATTTTCACGATCCCCATTCACTGAGCTTGCAGTATACGCAGAGGAGAAGCTCAAGCACCGAGACAACGATGCCGTAAAAATCATAAAGTGGAAAATGAAGCACTGGCCAGAAACTAGTGGCCGTACATTGCACAGACGCACACACATACAGAGAAAAGTGCGGATCGGCAAATGCTGTGGACGCATGCAAATTTTCTCTATCTCAAGTGTGTATGGTTAAGTCGCCAGATGGAGGGTTGCTGTGCTAGGAAAAGTTCTCCCTCCCCGAAGAGTATGACAAGCCGTTTCATAATTTGCCATTATTTATGGTGTGCCTCTTATTTGGGTCTATTATCATAAAAGACGCGCGCTATTCTTTTGCTATGGATGATGTGGCACCGTATAAGGTTGGTTTGGGATAGAACTGTGCGCTGTTGGTTGTGAGAAGCGACCTTCGGCGCTAGACTGTTATTGCCACGTTGCTCGAAGGATGGTTGAACACAGCAAAATTTTTAAAATAAATGAAAAAGTGTTTCAGGTTTTTGTTTTTGTAAAATGAATCTTCAGCTAGAACAGAACCTATTGGGTAGTGTTGAACATGGCAGACTTTTCGTAGTTTCTATCATAATCATCGATATGACTTTAAACTTTGGTTACCAAGGGAGACACAACGAAAACCAATAGGTCTTCATGTATTTCTTGGTTTCTCTAGATTAATGAAAAATTATTAGCCATATAGCTAGTACTTGTTGCAAGAAGTGCAATATCCACCTCATTCAATATACGAATCTGTAAACAAATTGGGACTCGGGAATGAGGGGATTGAGCCAAATCTGCTGGATTGTAGCCACTATTAGGAGGATAAAACTACCCTGAATTCGGCTAAAGATCCTATATCCGTTTACCTCTGTAGTCTGTAAAGAGTTGGCTGCTTATGATATCAAGAAAAAAAAAGGAAGAACTGTCCTATCGCAGAACGCGAACTTTCTAATCCTAATACACTTTCAACTTCCCTATATCGCTAGGCAGTGTTGTATCACAACAACAAAATTGGCACTATATAGCTTCAAGGGGTCTATGCCTTCTATTTCTGGAGTATTCTTCTTCTTTTTTGGGACTACAACTTCTAGAGGCCTTGTCCTGCCATTTCTGGCTTTCCATTACTTTGTTTCACCCGTACCTACTGCGAAGGACGAGAAGGTTCGGATGGAATTTGATTCCCGATCCTGTCGTGTGAAGACCTACGCCGATACCGCCTCGTCCACCAGACCGCCTCCTTGGAGTATTAAGAGGACAAGAGTATGAGGAAGATTTTCGGGTTTTTATTTTTTGTATTATTGGCTTCTATTCTTATTTTATTTATTAGAGGCAATGATCGTCGATGGCTCATCAAGACAGTTACATTCCTCTTCATATATGAGCGGTATTACAGTAGACGACGATCACGCCAAGCAAGTGAACACAAGCTAGATTGAATCTTCGGATACAGGAAGTATTACGGAGTATCTTCAGAGGTGTTTTCTCATCTGGAGCACAATAGCGGCTCAGTAGCACAATAACGTATCAAGAGAGGTACGGCTCAGACCAGGCTATGGGATCAGCAAGACATCAGCTGTAAAAACCATATCATTAATGGTGATCCCGGCTTTATACAATATCGCTGGCTGTGATCGCTATGGAAAAACGTGCTGCTACGACAGACAGTAGATCACCGTTCGAAAGCAGAAAGATAATAATTATCTCTTAGGTGTCAAACTTGTAAGACCGTGGGATTCGTTAAAATCAACTTTACTACTCATTTTCATTGTCATACACTCGTTGGAAATCGGTACAGATTTGGTAAAAGGTCGGAGGAGGTTTAGTCGGTACGATTGCGAATATACCTAATGGGTGGTCTCATGGGTCTCTATGAAGATCTCCTCGGATGTTAAAAAGGATGTTTCCGAAACGTAGATTTCTGGAAGATTCTAGTTTTCTGAAGGGTTTTTGATCATGTATGAACAACATGCTACATAGAGTAGACTGACACGAAGATCAGAGAAGATGATTTGACGACCACAGGATGGATAGTGAGTCTATAAAAGGACGTTAGCATTATCCCATCGCAAAAAGTATTTCAGTCAATTTTTAACTTCATCTGTTTTGCGCATAAACTTTCTGAGCGGTACTGAGAACTGGTGGTTTTGCCTCCCAAGTAAAAACCTCTGTATTGTCCCTCTTTCGCTTCAGCATACGTTCTTGAAGAATTCCTCCCAAACTTTTAGCACTGCTGCCCTGCAACCACTTCACTTAACTGTTCCCCTGCCTCATTCAATCAAAACCCGGATCCTTCTGCACGGCAAAACACATTTGTACGTGACGAAGATAATTCTCAAACCAATTACTTAACTCCCTGCAGAACGGCCAACTATCAGCGCCCGAGAATCTACAACCGATCCCTGCACGGTGTCAACGGTTTGCCAGCGTGATCCCTTCTCCATGTGGCTACTACCTCCATTAGCTCCACCATCAAGAACCCTCCCTGTCCTCGCTCTTCACCGCTCTGGAAAACAGTCGCTGCGGACCGCTTTCACTTACCAACCAATTAAAAGTTTTTCCTAATCAACCACCGGCTAGGCGAACCGGCTCTAGCATAAATCCTAAACTGTACCCATCACATTTTCCATCCCGCGCATTTTACCTTCTCCACCAGCCTCCCTGTCCCTTACTTGCCTCGCTGAACCAATAATACGCTGCCAGCAAAAACCTTTCCCACAAGGGCTAGCGAAAAGTGAAAAGCTTTAAATCGACAGCACTCTGGGCCGCCCCTAGCGAATTATCAACCGTTCATTAAGAGTTCATCAGCCCCTGTCCGCCATCCATTCGGATCAAAAATGTTCCCTTGTCCCGTCCCGGGATGCTCCAGCCGTTGGGATTGACGGAGGAATTCTTATCCGTGAGGCGTGGGGAAGAGCGCGAGAGAATCTTTTCCTAGGGGGAGGCTTTTGGGGCAAACAATACTAGCCTTCCCTCGTGGTTGCGTCCATTTAAATGGAAATTCACTGGATTGCTGCGCGCGCGATGGGATAGCTCAGCGAAAAATTTGCATGTTTTGCGTGTCGTTTTTCGTACTCCGGTCGAACGAAGCTCCAGAGGGTTTCTCGGTGCTCCAAGTGCGATTTTTGCAAGGGGCTGTTCGATTCAACTAGCACGTCAATTCCGGAGCTACTCGCTGCTGCAAATTGTTGCCCTAAACGGGGTGCGGAAGAGCTAGTCAAACGGGCTAGAACTAAAGCTGTTTCGTTTCTCAATTACATCTCTTTAAAATTCTTCAGCACCATCAGCTTATCCCTTGGCTTGTGAATATTCCAGCGCCACCAGAAGCTGCGTGGAGTAAATTAACACCACCAACGTCTCTGATGCAACGTACCAAAGGAAGCTACCGGATCGTTCAATTCGCCTCAAGATTACGCCCTTGGCTGCCTACTGCCCCAAAATGCGCATTCCGTTCGAGGGGTTTGAAGCAATTTCCTTCCCAATTGTCCCGCCTTCCCGGTGTCATTGCGTGAAATGTGAATGAAATTGAACCATTTACATAGAAACGCTATTATCTAATTGTTGCGCCTTTCCCTTAATAGCTGGCCCGGTGGCCCTTGTGGTTGGACCTGCCAAATAGCTCCCCATCGGGTCGTTTCTGCCACGGAGGCAGCGACGCTTCCTTGGCGCGTGTTTTCGTGCAAGTCATACTAAACAAACGTTTCAAGGAACAAAGCTACCAAAAGGGGAGCAACGGAGAGAGAGAAAGACTGCGAAGGAATGGGAGAACATTGGAACACGACAGTCACGTGCTTTGTCGGGAGGTTTTCCGCTTTTTTACGCTTTTTTGCTTCGTCTCATTGGGCATGACATTCGTTCCCTGCGGTACGGCCGTCGAAGTTAACCAGATTTTCCCATCTATCACCCCAAAACACCCGACAGCTGCTTCGGTTCTAAATGGTGAAGAGAAGGGAAAAAAACTCATCGGCAGAGCTACACGAATGTGTAGCCGGGACGGGAAATAGGAGCGGGGGAAAAAAACGAATCGGTGGACCACCACCGGCAGACAGTGGCAGCAGTATGAACAGCTAAATGAAAAGTTTGCCCCAGTCTCTGTGTGTGCGAGCATTTTTTGGTTTGCCTCCCGTTTGCCACCCAAAGCTAACGTGTTTGAAAGTAAACAACGAGGGACGAATCGAGTGTCCTTTAAATAGCGTGCCGGTGAGTAGTAAAAGTTTTGCCGCTGTCGCTGCTGCTGCTGCTGCTGCTGCTTCGTTAGTAAGCGGTGCTTTCGTGGTGTGTAGTTTCGGTCGCCGGGACATTCGGAAAAACACAGAATCCAAACACATCGGAAAAGTTGAATGCAAAACGTTGTGTTTGTTTATTTGTTTTCATCCGCACGGAAATCCTGCTAAATAGTTTTGCCAACAAATTGCACCTTCGTGTGACTGGGAGTTTTGTTTTTTGTGTTTTGTTTTTGGACCGTAAATAAGTGATTTTGTGGAACGATTTCAAATCTGTTTCATGTGGTTTTGGGTATGGCAAACCGATGAAACGTGCATCTGATTTCGTGCCGCTATCGTGTGCCCTATCGAAAAAGGGTTGATTTTGATGGTAGTGGTGAGTTTTACGCGGTGTTTTAATGGCGTGAATTGGAATTCGAACGATGAGTATGCTATACGTTTTTCAAAGAGTGTAATATTTTTCAAAAAATGAAATAACTTGCTTACTAGTAGATAGAAATCACTGAGTAAAACCTATAAGATAAAAAATGTTAAAAAAAAGTATTATTGTGGTTAGAATAATTATCGTCATAAGAGAAACTTTGACAATACGGTGCGGGTAAATAATAATTAAAATATAAATCAAATTATAGAATCTTCATTATCGATACAAAAGATTTATTACAGCAGTAAAATCACTCTGCGAAATAATAAAATGTCTTGAAATGTTTCCGATATTAGGTGTTTTAACACCACAAAAAGTTATTAAGCCGCCATGATCCAGTCGAATGCACATATCTTGGTTGTAGTAGTGCAAAGCAATCATTTTAATAAAAAAGTGTAGATGAAATCGTTTTTTTTTTAATTTACATTAACAGATTTTTTTGAATTAGGCTTGACAAAAATCCATAGCAAAGAAAGGTGTTAAGCTTGTAATTGTAGCAATTGTTTTATTTAACGAACTGGAATTGTTTGTTCAAAACAATTATTGAAAATATTTGTTTTTTTTTTCTAATTTTGGTTATGATTTTTTATTCTACAACAGTTTTTAACAAAACTATACAAACACTTTGGTTTTGAATTTTTAAAACTATAAACGATTGATTTCAATTGATGTTCTAACAAGTTGTTTTTTCTTCTGAGAGCACGGCCTAGCTGCATTTCCATTCCAGTAAGGTTTAAAGGTAAACAAACAGAAAATTTGTAGAAAACGAATTTTAACACACACATTCACACATATTTTGGCGCATGTAAATTTCTTCCATTCAAAAATGAAAACCTGCAGAAACTACTACTCCCCGCTAATGCAATGGTTTAAAAAAGGATAATGAAAAAAACAAGTAGATGAAGAAAACCTTAATTAACGTAATTTTTTTATTGAATCATTTTACTGTACGATTTTAACAATTCAGATTTATTATTTCATGTTTAGACAGTTTATTTTTTTTATCGCTGAGGCTAAAATGACAAACTGCTAGCATTGAAATAATGCAGCACCAACGACGAGCAGACGGCCTTCGAAACGCGATACCTATTCATGCGGAGCAGCACAAGACCGAGCGTGGGAACGGACCGCTGCAACCAGCTCCAGCAGCCAGGAGAGCGAAACAAAACGAGCGTTAGAGTAAGAGATAAGACTATCCAGTCATAAAAAAATAAACTCACGTATTGATTGATTTTCTACGACTTAAGGCATTTTCAATAGCCTTTTGAACGATGCATAAAAAAGCAACACCTTAAAGCAGTGCAAGAAATTGATAAACAAAGAGAAAAGTTAGCAAATGTTGGATATAAGGACAGATAATCAAAAATGTAGTGTACAAAATGTATAAGGTGTTCGTACTGTTTCAGTAGAACCCCTCAGATAAAAATCATTTACCTTCTATCTCCTCCTTTTAAGCAATACGGCCAAGCCGTTCTTTACGAGTAAAAAAAACTCTCTCTTTTAGACCTTTCAGTTTGCTTTGTTAATAACATAGAAGACGAAAGGTATAAGATTCTACCGATAATAAAAAATAAAAACCACAAATCGTCTATCTGGTCGTTTACTCGACATATTTAAAAATATAAACTTTAAAATTATAATAATAGACAATACCATTTATTTATTCAAACTCATCCGAACATGTAACAATCTTTAAATAAAGTTACATAGATCAATAAATACTTTTAAAATAAACGATCGAAATGAAGTTTTAAACAAACAAAACAAGATATTTTTCTTTAGTTCGTGGCATAAAAAAACTCATGAGTTTTTTTTTTAAATACATCAAAAATTATAGTTGAATTTAAAAACTTTTAACAAGTGTTGAAGGGTTCGGTTAGGGTCACCTTGTAAAGTCTTTGGTTCAACATCTTTAAGCTCATATTTGACACATACTTTTTTCACTGAACAACCTTAGTGTTAGATCTGCAAAGCGCTGTAGATGAAACTATATTGGACATAATATCAATTTATTGAACTTCTTTTAAATAAATGTAATTAAATAAATTAATAAAAAAAAACTTGCTACGGTAAAACACCAGAGAAACGCATCTCTAGCTACCTTCATTGATGTTGATTTGATTTCAGCACCAGATTGTGTTCACAATAGGCATACTTTCAATGAACTGTCACAATATAAAATTCAAAAACAAAGTTTGAAAAACATCTCTTGCTTTCTATCACATTCCACAAGGCAAAGTCTCATGTCGGCCCATTTTCCTTTCCTTCAGACCCCAGAAAGCGACCAGATGGTTCGATTGCTCTGTCTCGATAGCAAGTTTCGTGCTGTTCGCATCATTTTATTTCACTTTCTTTCTAGTTAAGAGAGACACACTCACCCGCGCAAAAACATAGTCACAGCAACAGCAACACTCAAAGTGAAAGCTAGTGTAGCAGCTGGTAGCTTTTCACCCTATTAGTTCAAAATTCAACATCCGTTGCTTTCTCGTTCTTCTCGAACCCGAAACCCGGCGAAGATCTTCCACGTCCAGTCCACGAGAAGGTTTGCCAATTTGTGTACCAATTCAGGGACTGTTTCGATTTTGGCGGTCGATTTCACAATCTTCACACCCAACAACGCGCGCGCCAACCGCACGCAACCTCAACTCTTCATGCGGCAACCGCCCGGCAACAGCCATGAATATTTATTGCGTGCCTTTGCCTTTCTCGACCCACACACACACAGTCACACTGGTGGTGCATCGTGTTTCTTTCTCTCTCAGGGAAAATATTTCCATACTCTTCGATAGCGTTGATTTTTCGCTACAAAATTGTTACAAATGCTGTAAAAACGTTCAGCTGCGCAACGGTGTTTAAGTTCAATCCATTCTTTGTAGCTGAGGCTTTAGGGATGGCTTTTCCTTTTTCCTGTCCACGAAAGCGTTGTTGGCCATTGTTGGTAAACTTTGAACCAATTTTAAGCGAAGCCCACTATTCTCGTGCCAAATTACGAAACTACTCTACGGGATACCGTCTCTGCATCCGAAAAAAGCACGCGCAGATACACGAATTTTTCCTTCAATTGAGCGAATCCGCCGACTCTCGAAAGAGTTCCAAGAGCATCAACAACAAAATCACAACCCGGTCTAAAATAACGACTTTCCAAACCAACAACCTCAGGAAAACTTTTCCACCAGGCAGCTGAAATTTGAAAAGTTGAATTGAAAATTGATGCACTTGAGCAGCAGCAGCAGTAGTAGAATGGCTGTGAGCAGTTCCTTCCTAGCCAGCTTCCTTCCTGGGTCAAAGTTGTTCATCCTTTCGCCGCCCGAAGGGAACGACGACCAAAGCATGGGGAAAGCGAAACGAAGCAGAAAGTTTGATTTATTTACGATTTTTCATATCCGCTGGTAGTTTGATTTCTGTCACCGCACCGTAGCCTTGCGAACCCCGTGCCGTTTCGGGAGAACGGCGGAACCGAAAGCTTTTTTCCTTTTTCGTTCTTCTACTGCCGATCGTTATTAATATCCTTATCCATCCACTACGAAGGCATGGTTTCTTTTTTCTATGTGCTCTGTATGCTGCCATTCGGCACACAAACCTCGTGTCCTTGTCGCCGTCGTCGTCCTTCAGTACCGGCTAGACGACGGCACACCGATAACCGATAAGCCACTCGAACGCATCCGGGTGCTTCCTCCTACAGGATCACTCGACGCGCACACCGCAGTTTGCAGTGTCTTCGGTATGGGAAAACGAAAGAAAGGAAATTGAAAATTTTCCATCGCTCATGCTCAGACTGTGTGTGTGTGTGTGTGTGTGTTTCGAAGAAGCAGAGTTGATCCACCACTCTTCGCCACTTCCAAAGCCGTTCTCTGGGTGTCCTGCAGGCACAAGAACCAAGCGACAGGACACAAAACTATCTCACACAATCTTAAACCACCGGTCAGCATTTGATGGTGTTCGTTCGGGTTCGTTCGTTCACTTTGGACACTGCAGCACGGGTAGCAAACTGTCTTCCAAAGGTGGCATCGCAGTCTCGAGCTCGAGTGGCAATGAAAAGTGGTCTTATTCTTGATTTATTGCACATTTCATCTCCAAACAGGCACACCGGTTGGGCGGGTGTGCCTCTTCCCAGCAATCAAGTGGGACGGAAAATCTTTCCATGATTGATACATTTCCAAGTGAAAAATATCATATCCTATCACCATGTCTCGTATGACCGATGCGCACGTACCCCCGGTGCCGGAATCGGGCAAGTGTCGGGTTTCCGGATTTCCGAACTAATTTCCTCCCGCTCTCTGGCCTGCATTCCTCGCGCCGAATGACACCGATCCACTGGTGATCCACTCGAACACGGACAGTTCATCAGCGCCGGTCGTTCTTTGAAGTTTGTGGTATTTGGAACAAAAGCGGAACGGAAAATAAAAATGGCACTCGAGCAAATACCATTGCCGTTTGGAATGCCGCAAGTGCTGCGATATTTTGATGGATCAACACCAACACAACTGTTGTTCTTGGAAGGTGAACCCGAAGTTGGGACCGATAGATTTTGAAGCAATAAAATCAAAGGAAAACAGAGCCACGAGAGTTAAAAAAGAAACACCTCCAAGTCCTGGGGAGACCCTTGAAATGCAATTTAAAAATAAAGTTCAAGCAGATTCACTCACTCACTTGCTAATTGTTTTGGTGCTTTTTTTCTCTGTATGTGTGTGTGTGTCCACTCGTTCAAACTCGATAGACATCAAGCGGCCAATGATTTATAATTCCATTTGATTTATTAATCATGCAATCGATTGCATTACCACCGGCCGCTGCCATATCGTTCAATCTCAGGTTTCTGGGCTTTGGCAAAAAAATGGCAGCAGCAGCACTCACAAGCAAATCACCTGAATCAATGACGAGTTTTATTTATTAGACTTCAAGCAACAACCATGCACGCAAAAAAAAGACAGCTTAGCTCAAAGGAAAGGGAAATAGCGTTGAGCATCACTGTCACTGTGCTAATACGTTCGCGACTTCCGTTGGGACTTTCTTTCGTCCATATTTTGTCCATCTTCCTACTACCCTGGTGCTAATGGCATACCGGGCGAGACATGAAATCAGACATCGATCGGTTGAACGCACCGAGCCCGAGATTAGTGCTTGGCAGGTTTCGAAGCCACTAACAAGGAAGCTAGGACCGTCCGAGTGGCCCTCATGGCGGGGAAATATATTGTTTCGCTTGCAATCGACCGGAATCATTCGGACGGTTAGACATAAATTTTCCAACGACCACCTACCATACTCGTTCCTTCCAAATATTGCCTTCTCTCTGACAGCTGCTCCGAGTCCGATGTGGAACGTGAAAATGAAGCGAAATAATAATATGAAAAATCAAAAAAAGAATGGAGCTCACGCCTGTTTTTGGAGGTCAAGAAATCGGTGTGTATATGGGAGTGGGGTAAAGGCGAAACATTCCCGTATCGTTATTGCGTGAAGAGAAAAGTTCGTCCAAAAGCCGGGCTCCAGTCGGTGCTTGAATGTTAGTTCTTCCTCTCTCTCTCTTTATTCCACAGCCCTCAAGAAGGCAAATATCAAGCGAAATGACCTATTCTTTGCTTGAAAACCGATAGAAACATTGCAAAGGGAGGACCACGGAAGACTAATCGGGGAGAAATAGAAATTACAGAAAGCTCGCCGAAGAAAAGGCAAAAAACCCAACCATCACTCCGGTGCAAATGGACCAAACCGTGCGTTTCCTTAGCTGCTCTTTTGTTCCTTTCGGACGAGATTTCTTTCTCATTAAACCGAATAAAAGTCTGTACCAGGGCTGGGTGGTAGACGGCTGTGCGGTAGGGTCGGAAACATAAGGAAACTCAATGTACGCACTCGTGTCTCGTCTCCATCAGCCGTCACTTTTCATTCACTTGCACACAACATTCACAGTTCCACAGTGGACGGTTTTCTCCATTTCTTCTTTATTCTTTCGGAACATGCCACCTCACACCAGACACAGTTCCCAAAGCTCTAGGGGTGATGATTTGTTGTTGGTTTTTTAGTTGTTTTTTTTTTGTTGTCCGTTTCTTTTGCTGCTGCTTATTTCACCACACCACTGGACCACGGGTTTCGAGAGCTGACAACCATTAAAATGCCGCTCAATTTGTCAAAAGTACCGAACTGAAACACGATGGCCATGGGTAACAAACAAACAGTCGACAAAAAAAAGCGTAAATCATATCTTTTAAAACATCCACCACTAGCGGCTGTGTTGCCTCCATCCGCAACCGTGCCTCGGTCCAGGAAGCGTCCAGACGCGTGTGGTTTGAAACGCAGCTGAAAACTTCGATTCTCTAGCGCTGATAGACAGGCAGCTATCGGAAAACTGCTGACATCTGTGCAATTTTCTGTCTCATTTCATAAAGGAACTCTTATTACTACGATTATTCCTTGACAGAGGGAACGGTATCCGCCATTGTTTTTTCTCCTTCTTTTTTTTTATTCTTCATCCTCAGCAAAGGACTTTTGACGCAAAACAATACACTAATGTCAATTTGTCAATAATAAAAAATTGGCTTGAAAATCGTTTCTTGATCGGAAGTGCTGATTCATCCTCCAATTTCATTGTGTCTATGTTTTCAATTCCACGTGTTTGGTTGTCCTATTGTCACCCACCCGCCATTGCTCTTCCGTAATAAACAGCTTTAGAAGCCATGCTGATCTTTGTGAGCCCTCTTCAAGAATTCTCATCTTGAGGTCAAAGTAAGCGCACCTAATGCACAGTAATTGCCTGTTTTTTGGGGAGGGAGGTGATATCATGCCAAGACCTTCCGAGACCACCAACTACCACGTCATCTGCAGCCTTGCCGTCGCCAACGCAAAAGAGCATCCAGCACTATCTGCTTCCTTCGATCGCAAAATCAGCACCGTAAAAAAGATCCTAACTTTGGCTGTCCATGTGCTTGCCTTCTGCCACCTCAGGACGGTAAACCTCCGGCTCAGCTCATCCGATGTGGCGGCAAGTGGGCAACGGATTTCACATTTCTTTGACAGATTTATTTCGCTGGCACCGGATGAAGTTTCTCCATCCAGTCGGCGAAACGGTGATCGGTCGGACAGACGGGAACCGTCAAGGCCGTTAAGTGTACGCCTGCTCTGCCCACCACCACAATGGCACCGACCGAGTACCGTCGGGCTCGAGATGATTGATTATGACGTTGTCTTCAGCAAGCGAGCGAGCGCGTACGTTAGGCCGCCGGCTGCGACGAATCGGCAACCCCGTCGGACGACGGCGAGAAGCGGCCAACGGTTTGGATGGAACCGTAAGTCGCTGATGAAATTACTTCTTCTCCGCAATCTGATGGATCGATGGAGCAGCCCGTGACAAAGAGTGACTCCCACGAGAGATCTGCGCGGATAAGGATGGACGTCAGGCATTTTTTCCCTTCAACCAAGCCACGGGTTCAAAGAAAGCTTTCCTCGATCGTCGAGCTGTGGTTTGGCTGGCGGGATGGCAAACAGTTTTCGAACTAAATTATTCAAAACTGCCACCCGGTATCTAGTGTCTGGACCGGGCACCACACCACACAACGATACCGGCTCCGCTGATTTATATGCCGCCCTGTCGCTCTGTGGGGAAATGTGAGCCGGCGAGCGTGTGCTACCGCTATTAAAACCCCTGCTAAGTCTCATCCGCACCGGCACCTAATTCAAAGCCATCAAACTTTCAGTTATCGGCTTCATTTACGGCAAGCAAATTGCTTGTTAATATGCCCCCGTTGCTCAAACACTCACCTGCACGATGTTCGGGGGTCGTCCCGGTGGCGACCGCTTGACGAAAGCTGGCGAGCAATAAAATCAACCAGCCTCGAAACGACGCTGTCGAGGCTTTAAACTTACGGAAACGAGCACAACATATCGATGGATGCTGGTTTTTATGGGCCCGAGCGACGTACCGGAACGATTGATTAGATTGAAAATTGTAAACTCTACTCCGGGCCTCCGTGGAGGGAGCCCGCTACTAAGTAAGTGAGCCCAGCCCAACCAACCTGATGATGTTGATGATGATGATGTACCCTGGGAAACGAACGATTATTTACAACCCCGTCCACTTCCGGGGTACAAAATCAAATTACTCTTGGGACAGTGTTTCAATTCCAGTCGAACAGATTTCGTTCCACCAAAAAAAAAACATTTTTTGGGGCGAGAGTGAAAACAAAGAAAAAAACCTCGGGGAAACACAACACAAAACGAAAAGTATGTTCGTCCATCCAGCCCGAAATGGGCTGTTTATTCGATTAGATGTGAATCAAAATGGGCTTGCGATGAATTGAAATGCGTTTATCTCCTGCGCGGGATTGATGGGTGAGCATTCATCACTCGGAAGCCGATGATGCTGTGATAAATAATGCTTCCCTCATCCTTCAGGCATCGATAACGAACCGTTAAATACTTTCGGCGTTACCTACACCTGGCGTGGCGAAAGCAGCTTCAAACTTTGGCCCGGAACGTGTGCTTCTGCTTCTTTTTTCCGTTTGTTGTACATTTTGTTCCCTGCGTGTTCTCACCCCCTCGCACTTTAACCGATGTGTTTACAAACATTATCGACTCCAAAACCTGTAGCGCTCCTTCATACATTATTCAAACGCCTTCTCTTCGATGAAAAGTGTGCTCAGAAGTAGACCAAAAAAAAAGCTTCCATCTGTCCTACGCCAACCGGAGCGGCAGGATGCAAAAGGAGATGCTGTCTCTGAATAAATAATTTGCAACCGATAAAAAGGCATCGAGCTACGAAGTTAATGTAAACCATTACGCCTACGGCATGATTTGAGATATTAGGGGCGCTCGTGAACGCAGCCCGAATTGAAACCCCGTTAACGTTCGAGTTAACGTAACTGTCGACCACACCGTGCGGGCTCATTCAATCACAAACACAAGATGGCTTCATTTGTGGACAAATTTGAACAATATTGTCCTTCATTTTCACCGTTTAGCTCGGATGGAATTATCATTTTTAATATTATTCGTTCACGTTTGCGGATTTTTCATTTGAAAGTTGTTTGGAGCAACTTTTGACGACCAAAAAACAGGCTGCTATCAAGTTCTATTTTACCGACGCTAGAGCATGTTTTCCATAAACTCGATCGTGTTCAACAAGCATTTTCACTTGCCAGCCTTCCTGTAACTACCCATACAAACATTACTCGTTCCAGCTTTCGAGCAAGTTCGCTTCTCGGAACTATAGAAACTCCTTGGCAACCGGTATGACAATTTCCATAGCAACGCATTTTCTTTATACGCATCGATACCGTGCCATACTCAGGATGTTGTTGAAGTATGCAGATATATTCCCCCCCCCCCCCCCTCGCCCCTTTCACCTCCTTCATTCTATCGCCCCCCAAAAGGAGACAAACCTCATGCAAGTTTTATAATATTACTACACATTTTGCCACATCTTGCGGCTAGCTTCTTTCTTCCGATTTTGCTGTCAAAGATCCGATCAAGAGGGATGTACCCAAGCGACAGTTGAGCCTCTTCCCTGTCTCCCTTTGTGAGCTGGGTTTGGGGGAACTTTTTACCATCGCTCAACTTGCTTTGCCATGAATATCGCATAACTCGGACGGTCGTAAACTTCCACGGCTAACTCGAAAGGCTGCAGTAAGTATGGGTGAGAAAAAAAAACTTCTTTCGCTCATCCTCTTCCGGACCGAAACCGACGAAACGACGAAAGATTTTTCAAGCACACTTTCGCCTCGCTGACGATATTTTTGGTGGTTGTGCGCACACTGTGGACAAACTCTCGTAAATATGCCAAACACATTTTGCCTTGCCCGGTTTGTGTGACTCGCAGGAAGGATTCGGGTGGGGTCGAATCTCGTTGAAGTAGTAATCGATCGTTAAACAGATAAATTTGTGGTTAGTAAGAGGGAAAATAATACATACTGGATTTCATGCAGCGTGAACGACTGGGCGTCTCCATTGGATGGGATATGATTGCTTATTTTTTCCAATAATGGAAATACTAATAATTATATGAAGGATAATACATATGATAAGATCGTTTGAAACTATTGAGATGAGGTTGAGTTTCATTTAAGCTGCAATCGATCGTTTGTTCGTTCGTTTTTACCAAATTTATGATAAGTTAAATGTAAAACATACTGGATCGACCGTACGGTATCTTCATGCAGCGTGAACAACTGGGCGCCTCCATTCGAGGGGTTATACTGTGACAATTTTTATGCCACTTTATAGAAATGCATGTGAGGGAGAATTTTTACTCTTAGATAAGCAAAAAACATTTCAAAGTTGTAAAAGATTGCTAAAGCGATAAATTTGTGGTAAATAAAGATAAATTTAAACGTATTACAGTACCCTTCATAAAACGTAAACAACTGGGCACCTCTATCCATGGGATATGATGACGTATTGTATGATATACAATTGATATGATATGCAAAGAAATTCTTATAATTACCCGAGGGAAAATAGAAGCGTAGTGGATGTAATTTGATAACAAAATGTGTTGCCAAATGGTTTTCAGAAGTTGACGTTAATATGTTTTAAATTAAAAATCCAGTTCATGTGTTTCTCCAGCATGATAGTCGTAGTATTATTGTTGTTGTTTAATCGAGCTGTTTTTTTAATTGCTTACTTAACTTTATTGGATTAAATTTGCTGAAAAGTCCAAAAATTTTCTTTTACAGTCAATCCTTAACTTAACCTAACGCTAAGCGAAAGACGATTCGACTAAAAGAACGATAATGCATGGATTCTGAGAAAAGCAAAGACGAATGAAAAGCTCAGGCAAAAATCATACATATTGAAATCGGAATTGAAGAACACTCAAGAGGAGCTAAGCAAAGCGGCGGTGTTTTCTGGGTTTTAAATAAAAAGAAATTATTAATAACTAAAAAATAGTTGATATCAACCGACAGCGGATCGGCTCGCGGAGAACTGGAGTGACATTCTTTTATTTAGATAAACAGACCGAAAAAATCTGGACGCATCTTCATTGTCGTTGTCCCTACCTGCTCCACGATGGGCCCTTCAATCGAGACGTTTTTCCACGCTGCTCCATCTGTGTCTGTAATGAATTACTGATTATGGTTTTCTTGGTTTAAGTTAATGGTTGTGATTTGGCGAGGTTGATGCTCATTGAGGGTCGAGCCAAGAGTCGATAAGTATAAAACTATATTGGATCCAAAATAGTACTAGTTGAACGATCGAAAAGTGTTTAGGACAAACGCCAACGAACAATTATTTTTACATTTGCGTTAAGCTGTTTAATCAACTGAAATACTAATTTTTTTTTTCTACTTTTAAGGATTGAGCAGATTGAGATCTAGATATTCTAGTTTTCATAATTTTACACGTAGTCAACTATGCTTGAAAATAGATGATATACAAAAGCAGGGAGAGCATAAAGAAATCATAGTATCCCAACAAAATCATTCGCTGTTGGAAGGCCGAGACCGTTCAAGATTGTAGAGCCAAATAAGAAGAATAAATTGAAGAATGTCTCAGATACTTAATTGAGGGCTTAAGGATTTATTACTGCATATCCGAGAGCATGGACAGTGCAGCAACCAAATTATACTGAAAATTTTAAAATTCTCTTTATCGAGCAAGTAATTATAAATATTTAGCAAAAAGGTTATTTCTACTTCCTTGTATTCTTGTATTCCTTCAAATCCCATTTCAAAATACTTTCTCAAAATACACTTGTAAACTTACATGCATGATCACATTTCTGCACTCAGAAATTAAAATGCCTCAGCTAAATTTATGCTCCGCTTTAAAAGAATTACCAATCCTCTCCCTAACACCGACGCCAAACTCGATCCCTCTTCACAACTCAACAAGCGTGCTCGCTTCAAATTGGCACTAGGACTAATTCAAACACAATTAAACTGTTAGCAACATATTCGAAGCAAATCACTTACCCATCGGCGTGTGCCTGCGTGCAGTGAAATAGAACGAACCGTTCAAGAAGAACCGAACAACGCAAATACTCCTCCCGCCATTTTGTTCCCCCCCCCCCCTCCCCTCGACTCCATTTTGCCAGCCACCGACAAAGTGGCACACGAAAACAAACGCACACATTGTTGCAGCAATTCATTCCTATTCGTGATGAGCACACACACACACTCGTTAGGTGGATAGAGCCAAGTGGAGCACTGGTATTTAATTTACGCAGACACAAACTCAAACATTTCCGGCAGCAACTTTTCATCACATTAATTCACAGCAGCCAGCCCCCCGGCCAGCGCTTCGTTCACCCTGCACAAATGGGCATGCTCCATTTACGTGGGACCAGTTGTTGCTCGTACGCTCATCAACAGTCTCTAGCCACAATCGCAATGGAATACATGTTTTCTAATGCGTTCGTTTCTGATCGTTTCCCAGCCGCAGACAAGACACGGTTGACACAAAATGAGTTCGGAGTAAGTGCTCATCTTGGCGACAACACTGCTTCAAACTGCACAAAACGAACGAAACGAGAGTTCTTTCTTACCCGGGTTATAGACGACAAGCAACTCTAGCAACGCCCGAATTGCTGCTTATGAAAACTTCCCATCGCTCTAAAACACTTGCACCAACTGTGAAGCAGTTCTAGTTTACCGAAAAATTACACAATTGTTAACATTTTCATCAGCGGCTGTACTGAGAGCGAGCACTATTTTTGCCCCCATCCCACCCGGAGTAGCGAAGCAAAACTTCTACCCTTTTCAGCCTGGAAGCTTTGGCGGTCCTTTGTCTAGTTTTTCAGTCCAACCCCAAGTCTCGCTTTAGCCAACGAACCAAACAACTACACAGGGCATGTTGCTTCGTACACAACCACACAACTGTGCCGAAACGGATAAACTTCTACAGACCGCAAGCAATCAAGAAATCAACTGCTGCGACAAAAACTGCTCATATGAAGCGTGTAAAGCTGTTTTCCGGCCACACACACTTACTGATACTGTTGCTTGCCGAAGCTCACCAACCAAGCTCCGAAAGGCATGAGGTCCAAATGAGGTTTGGACCCGCTTCAATTGGTTAATTTAACGCGAAACATACACATCCGAACGAAACCTTGGTACCCCCGGTCCGTTCGTAATGACATCGAAGTCGTCATGTCGCAAGGAGCTTTGTGTCAAAATTGTACACCACTTACAGGGCGAGAAAACATAGGGGCCCGTTTACCGACTATCGCGGACAGACGGAACTTTGACAAACCCGGCTGAAGTGTGGCTGAAAGGTTGTGCAAGTGGCTGTAAGTGTAAGTCTCTTCAACCGTCACCGCCACCGCGCGTCATTTCAAGGTACAGCAAAAACTCGGCTACTCTTTCCACGCAGGATCGTTTCTTTGGAGTTGTAAAATATATCCAAGCACAAAAAAAGGTCGAGAACAGCAACGGAAACACTACAAGACTCATTAGGCCAACTGCGTGCGTGTGTGTGTGGATAACATCGACACAATCGCTCTCGAGACAAGCGTCTTCATCGGTGAAGTTCGCTTTCCGTTTTTCGGGTTGGAAAATTTTCTTACAAATGAACCGCGTATTCGTCCTGGCTCCAATCTCATCCACCATCCGCCATCAACTCCTTCGGCTTGCAGTGTAAGCAACTTGGCGGCTTGGTAGTGTAAGCAAAAACAGCTCCCGGCACAAAACTGCCATCTTCTCCCCTCTCCATTTCCCCTTTTCCCCCACTTATTCCTTCCCACCCTCCCCCTCCCTCCCCACGCCCTTCGTACCCACAGAAGCGAACACATTTTAATGTGATGTAGTTGAATTAAAATTTAATTATCGTTCTTAATCTTTTCCAGGAGATTACTTACCACCCCGGGGCACAGCCAAATACACGCTACTCCAGTGTAAGGAATTTTCTTAATAAAACTTTTCCTTCTACGTTTTGCCACCCCCAACAAAGCTCTCTCTCCCTCGCTTTAACGGCGTGTGGATGTCTTCTTCGAGTTTTTTTTGGCGTTCCTTCTTTTTGGAAGCAGCCAAATTGTCTGCGGAAACTATGAGCTGCCAAGCGTACGAGGTACGTGAAATTTTAATCATTGGCTGGTGCTCGCCGTTTTGCGCCTGGTCGGGAGGACGTCCACGTAACACCGAGTGCATTGTGGCACAATCCCAGCGAATCAGTGCTGCTGGCGCAGACGAACCACCACCACGAGAGCAACACTGTTTTGAACGTTTCTTACCGTGCATTTGATTATTACATTAAATAAAATCTTTCCCTTTTTGGCTGGCTGGCTGCTACTTGTGCCGGTTGCAGTCAGAGGTAAACAATAATGAAACAAAGATGTACGAGATGAGCGAAAAGTTGAAAGTTTTTATTGAATTGTATAGGGACGCTTTTGGGGAGTGTTGGCTGTTGGCGCGAATCTTCACCCAGAAAAAAAATGCGAGGTGAATCGTAAACCAGGCGTACTGCATTATTTAAGAACGAGCGGTAATTACTATGCCCCAACTGCAACGGGTGCCTTGGTGCTTAAAGTGTGGAGTGAAAGTCAGTGAACGCTGACGACAATAAATAAGTTTGCAGCTCTTGTTATGAAAGCGTAATATCCTTTACTGTATCAACTTGTTGAAATGCTGTAATTTGATTCAATATACCATGCAAATAATGTATAAATGTTTTGAGTTATTGTTTTACTATCTTGTTAAAATGTATTCCCTTTCTCTTCTGTTTCTCGTCTTTTATTTCTTTATATTTTTCTAGTTCTTTCCTACGTTCTAGTTCTCCATAACCTGTTTGGCTTCTTCTTTTTGTTCTTCTTCTTTTTTCTAGCATTTTTCTCCTTCTTCTTAGTTTTCGTTTTCTTTTTCTAAAACCACTATTACCACAACAGCTGCTACTACTTCTGCTTTCTTGCTACAATTACTACCGGTATTAGTAGTAGATAACTGCTTTTACTTTTGCATTATCTCTTCCCACTGTTACTACTACTAGCACCACTGTTGCTACTGTTCCCACAATTGTTGCTAAAACTATTTCTTTATAATTTAAGTATGTCGGCCTACGCCTTATTGTCTGCTGCTGCTACTGCTTTTTATTACTCTTTTGCTTTAGTTGCGTCTCAGTTGATAATTTACCCTTGAGTGGTGATCTCCTGGCCTCCTTGCTTGATTGCGCATAGAATAACTAAGCTAATGGTTCGGAAGAATGTTCCTACCAGGATTGGATGCCGGTGTAATTTACATTTAGACACCCCAAAGCCTTATAAAGTTATAAGATGTATTTACCGTAAAAATAAACAGCTCATTGCATATAAAAGGAATTTTAGAAGGAAATATCACACGAATACTACGAATACAATTTTATAAAAAACACGATTTACTAATATTACAAACCAATTTAGTAGCTCAAAAACTTTAAACAACATACGTTTACATCACCTAATTTAAATAGCACATTATTAGTTCATCAAATTAACGATTATTCGAAAAGACGTGAGAAAAAAATTAGATACGTTACAATCACATTAAAACATAAAACCAATCGGATAAGATACGCAAGCATGCGTTATTCTTAAATTAGTTTAAAAAAAACTGCATGCATTTAATTAAAACAAATCTGAGTGTTTTACATACTTATTATTTCAAATGAGTAGCATTGAAAACAGCGGTACCCGGGGGATAATAGGGCTGAGATAGCGGCACCTCATCCCACACCTGAACTGTGGTTCAAATCCGAACCAGACTGTTGGTCGCAGTAAGTACTGAATATCCAACTACGTAGTATTAAGAAGGCAGCCGGATGAGACTTGAACCTCGGCTCTGCCGTTTGAAGATCGGCGCTGCTGTCGCCTCTGCCATCAGACCGCCCAAGCCGTTGCCCATTACATGTGTCCAAGTATAATACGACAATACAGGGCAGGGAATTAAAATCATGAAAAACGAAGCAAGACAACACTACGATCCCTTTAAATGAGAACCTGAAAGGTATAACAAGGGCATCCGGTAATCCGAGAATTCAGAACAATCAGAGTAAAATAAGAGTGGAAATCTAAAAACTTCGATTGCTGTGGAAATGCTAAATAATAAAATAAAGAATTCACGTTCAAGCTGCAAATTGTGCTCAGATTGAAAAAAGTTTCATCTCAGAACATCCGAAGTATCCACCTTTTTAAATTTCATATTATGAACAGGCTGCTCATCCACCAGGACTCATGAGAGGGACTTAAAAAAATTAAGTGCTTTTTCAAGAATCGTTTAAAAACTAATTTCAAATACCGATAATTGTACTTTATTTCATAAGAGTATTAAAGAAGTAGAGTTAAGGAAAAGAAACTTCTACAAATAATTGTTCTACGAAATACATTAGTTATTTTTTACAAAAAAAAGACCATCTTCCTCCTAGAACACCAATCTTTCACTTCAAACGATCTTATCTCTCCCAGAAGGATAAGAGTTTCGGCCCCGATATCTTTTATCACCACATAATAAATGCCCTGGCATCGCTTTAACAAGCCTTTCGCCTCGAGAGCAATCACTTCCCACCGAACCCCACCCAAAGTTCAATCACCCGCTTTATCCGACCACCCAATAAACCAGTGTCCGATTTAGAAATCCATCAAATTTTTCATCCCCAACCAAACAAGAGAGCCCTCCGGAGAGTTGGCTCCGTGCACACTCACCGATTTATTTCAAACAATTTTCCGCAGCTTTCACCGGAAGCCGCTCGGCGCGTCGACACTAGCACGCCAAATCATATGCTGACCAGCGCCAGGTCGGTGGACGGTTAAGGACGTAAAAAATCTGTGCCACTCGGCAGGCAAGCGGACGAATGTTTTATGTCAGCTTCGGCAAATAATAAATCTCCTCTCACAAGCCGGTCACAATCGATATCGGCTTAGTCGGGGCGCTGAATCGATTGTGCGAGTCATCCGGTAGACATGAAAGCGGGGCCATCTTACGGAGTTTGTCGCCATACCAAACGAGACAAGTATATGCAGAAACAATAGACGGACGCACACACACACACATATAAAACTACGGGCGTTCATGTCTCTGAAGGCGTTGGGAGATTGAGGATCTTGGGAGGATAGTAAAATTTTCCACTCGTCTTCACGCCAAAACCAATTGTCTGTGGATGGCTCTTCCCGGAGGTGATACATGATTCGTTTTACTGCCATTTTTATGTCCTTGTCGAGATTCTTTTTTTCTTTTTTTTTTGTTTGCTTATGCCATGACCTCTTGCCGTTCCATTTCGCTTTCGATTTATGCGCTTCCTCAGTCCCGCAAGACATCAGGCCGATGGCGGGCAGCTTGTATTTGTGATACCCTTCCGATGAGCCTTTATGCATAGGTTTTTGGCATCGGATCAGGGGATGGGATTGAATTGGTAGGCTGGTGTGACATGCCCGAAAGGGTTCCACCGTCAAAATATCCCGGAGATCAAGAAGCCCGGAGGCAAAAGCTTCCATCGACTCTTTGTCGTGGTGAGGTCTCGTAGGCAAACGCACACACACAGAGCCGCACACTCAAGTCGATTTCTTTCCTCCACGTAACGGACGACCCGGTGCGAGTGCCAGTGCCATCCGAAAGTCCCTCAGGGCACTCGTCTTTCGATTCATGGCGTCAAAAAAAAGGATTGCCTCCATTTATCCCAGCATCATCTCGTTGCTTCGTTTTATTCCACTCCATACCAAACCCGAGCGCGAGTCATAGCACCAACACACTCTGCCATCCGAAGAATAAAGTTAAGTCTACTTTGAAGCAAAAATTTCTCCACTGGCGGAAGTCCTCTCAAATCTTGTTTCCCCTTTCCTTCTCAAAGTTGGACCAACAAATAAAAGTGGGAGAAAAAAAAATCAAATAAACAAATTTCATGCCTTGCGTAGCGCCGCCGACCATTCGTCGATTTTGGCGTTGTTTCTACTCACCTTTCTTCGCTCCACTTTAAGTGCCCACCTTTTTCTTCTCACTCGTGTCGAATGAAATCGATATTTTTCGCCAAATGGTTTTCCGAAATCCGGAAACGTGACCACCAAAGTAAGGAACACCAAGAACACATTTGCGGTCGGCTGCAATGCTGCGGTGCGTGTTTGCATTGCTGCGGCAAGTAAACGTGGACGGAGAGTACAGCCTTCGGCCCACGCAACCCAACTGGCCACACAATCTTATTGTTGGGTGAGAAAAGAAAAACGTGGTTTTATTTCTTCGGTTCAGGTGCTTTCATCTTTGCCCATCCGGGGGTTGATTCTTTTTTTTTCGGAGAGGGAAGGGTTTTTTGTTTCCCATTTCCGAGTACTCAAGACTCACCGAAAGTGCTTCAGGTGGTGTTTGGATATTCTATTCCATTTGCAAAACCCCTTTTGCTAGGGTCCTTCGCCTTGGCGTAAGTGAAGGGCGGTTTCGTCCCCGTCCCGTCTTCCCGTCCAAGCGCTTACCCACCGTAAGCAAGTATGATCGACACAATCAAATCTTCAGCTTCAGTTGTGTACACGCTTCATCAAACCAGGGCGGGTCTTGAGCGACTGACCGACGGATGGCTCGCCCCGGTGTGGTACGCCGGAAGGAAGCCACCGTACCCTGCACCGTACGTCATGCTCAGATAAAATCTTAATGTTTTAAGTTCATGAATATTCAAAATAACAGCAGCTATCGCTCGGAGCGCCGTGACGATGGTTTCACGCTATCTTGATGATATGCTAAGCTTGAGAACTAAATGCATCGCCTTTTGCCTATCGCGTCGAGATGCCGGCTTTGCCCGGTGGTTTTCACTAAGGGTGAGTTTTCTTCGCCCTCTACTGCCACCAGTCACGGCACTCCAGGGCATCCTCTCTCTCGTCCTATTCTTGCCCAGTTCTGGTGGTTTTAAGTGAAGTAGTTGGGCTAGTTTTTAGGTCATTCTTATGCTCGGAAGCTGCATTAACGCATCAAAATAATGCAGCGCCCACACACACACACACACACCCACACCGGGAATGTACATCCAAAACTGCATCCGCATTCACAAACTCACGGGTAAACCACACATGCATTGTTGTCGTGCAAGGGAAAGAACCCTCACAGAGGCTCAGAATAATGCTTCGAAAGTTCCGCAAATTCCCTACAAAATATGGCGAAAATTCTCACCTCAAGAAGAACGACGTGCCACCCCTTTGGAATGACGCTCGCCGGCGAGCAAGTGAGGTGAAAGTTTTGACGAACAAGCGAGCATCTTCTTGAGGCCACTTTTTCAAGAACTGCTTGCGGCGGATTGTGTTCGTAAAGCATTTATTATTTTGTTGCTACACTCCGCATAGCATCGAATCTTCGGGGATCGAACTTCATACCCGAGAAGCATGCTTCTCGAAGCATCTTTTGGGGATGGTAGGAGATAAAAAAGGGTAAAAAACGAAACGCACATGTATGTGTAGGATAAATAAATGTCAGCTTATTGTTTTCTGATGCGCGTACGATGCGGTACGGTGGGTACAGGAATAATGTTTGCCTGTTGGAGGATGTCTTATCGACGACCTAGATCTTCAAATTTGCGCAGGAAGTTAATATTGACTTAGCAAAATGTCATTCAAAGTATTTGGTTTTGATGGAGGTTGCTGTTTTTCCGACATATAAGGGGTTATTTCTCGTGTAAGGCCCTTGCTACTGGAACATGTGAGCTGTTGTTCTAGATGATCGTTGCGATCACTTCGTACGTTAAATTTGATGATGCCCCTTAAAGAGTATTTCTTTCGAGCAACAGGTTTTTATCTTCCAATAAGAGGCTTTTTTACAAGATATGTCCCATGTTTTTGTACTTATCCAAATAGACTCATTGGTTGCTTGCTGCCTGCCCTTGCTGCTCGTCCAACTCATTCATGCATGGATCAATGGTGGCATCAAAAATACAGAACCAACCATAAGCAGAGCGCGGCTATCTTACTCGGAATGCTAACAATAGTGATAACAGAGCGTTTCCAAAGAAAATGTTCCACGACTGAAATGTTATGTCAATAAGCGAAAGACGAGCAGAAGGCAACAGGGCGTCGAGTTACGTTCCCAGGGCTTATTTCAGTACAGGGACAACACGCTACCGCTACTACTACTACCACTGTTTGGACGGTTGTCATTCGCAAAGAAAAAGATTCTTGTGGTAAATTTCCAAGTACCGTGGAATACTGTTTCGTTGTTGTGGTTGTTTCTGTCCTGTCTCGTTGTTGTCTGTAGCATCAGCCCCTTAACGCGCTTCCATTACAGTGAAGTAGAAATTTCAACTTGGTGCCGCATTAACCCTGCATTTGGCTGATACAGTACCGCCACCAACGATGCTGAAACGTTCCAGCAGCCTTGCGTCTTGGCGACTTGTAGTGACGGTAGCACAAGAAACAATAGCACTCAGGACACGCTTGCACGCTCTGCCACGACGAAGCCGCGCGTGCAGCAGCCACCAAACACTACACAAAACGATTAAATTTAATCAACCGAAGCAACTTGTTGAACGAACCACACCGCCCAGGGAAACCCACTACTTTCGCCCTTTTTCTGCCGTGCCGGAATTTCATCCCGTTTGCTCCGTTCGTTTTGCCCCTTTTCTTACCGTGGCGGCAACTTTTTGCTAGCCGACCGCCACTCATTTCCCGTGCCAGTTCCCGCTAATCCATCGAACTGGCGAAGCGACGAAACAAGGGATCAGGGGAAAATTTTGGGTGGAGAAAAGCGAGGGTTCGGCAAGGGACGAACTTTGGTGGTCTGGGCCACCAGTTGTTTATTGAAAATTCCGCAGCCCGTGTTCGAGAGCGCCGGGCGGGAAAACGATGATTGTGTGATAAAAGTCACCAACCTAGCAGGGCTACAGGGATCAGGGTATCTCCACTGGGAACGGGTAACAGCAGCAGCAGCAGCGGTGGTTGACGGGAAGCGAAATCAATTCAATTACACGATCAAAGTGACAGTGCTGAATGAAAATGTGCGCTCGCTTTTTCCTCGTTTCCTCGGATCGAAATCATCAATCCGCCTGGAGTAACACGGGTGCCCAGGGTTTTGTAGCGCGTTCCCGCTTCCACGCACAGTGGGCCTGACTGTTTGCCGACCTTTTCCAAACCCGGTGCGTGTCTCCGACCTCACCCGCAGCACATTTTCCTGCTTTCCCGGGTGATGCGGTGGGATGGAAGCAGTGCTTTAAGCGTCGGGAACGGCACGGAACCACAGGTGCCTGTGATGCGATACTCTAAATTGATTTGCAATCAGTGGAAAAACGGGAATCAATCGATTGCATAGACCTGAAAAGACGTTTGACAAGCAGCGCGGATAAAGAATCCGCTTATCGGCGTACCCGGGAACTGGTGTGGAAGCGCATCGCGCGCGTTCCTGTTCGATGGTGCGTCATGGCATCGGCACGGCTGCCACGGTGACGTCTTTTTTTTTAGAGGGATATAATCTTGCAACCTCAATTTTGCAAAGAGCTCTGCACACAGTGCGGTTGATAAGAATGCGTTTGACTGTTAAGTTTTGGTGGGTGATTTGTGAGAAGCATGCTCAGCATGCTTTCAATTCCATAGAAATGGTTTGCTAGTCAACTAAATTCGGTAGAACTGATATGTAGTACGAAAATGGGAATTGTTTAATGAATGCAGTCTAGTACTAAAATTTCTTTAGGTGAACTATTTCCAAAGCATTATATATTTCATAGTATTCCTTTATACACCATCCTGCCTGACGACTGATCATAGTTCGATTTGGTGAATTACAGTGAAGTTCTTTAAGCAGAATTAATTTTAAACTAACTATAAAATCACTTCGTTTTTATAAGTTTAGTAAGCCATGAGCGCGGCGCGGTAGTAAATGCGACAGTAGCACCGGTCTTCACACGGCTTTCACGGGCGGCACGGGTTTCAAATCCCATATAGGCTCTTCCCCCAGTGTGAGGACTGACTATCCAACTATGCGGCATCATTAAGTCAAGTCGGTCAGAAATGGCAGTCATGACCTAAGAGGTCGCTAGGCCAACAAGGAAGAAGAAGATGGCTGACATGACCTAGCAGATCGTTAAACCATGAAGATGAAGAATATTAATCTTGATTTTTGAATCATTCAAATCATATTCAAAAATAATTGCCGTTTTAATAGTATAACATTAAAAATGTTGCAAAGACATCAATATCGCTTGTGAAAACTATTTACAAGATTCTCCTTCTTGTGCTTTGACTTATCGTCGGTTTCATATATGATCGTTTGCCTGCAAAGTTGTTGTATGTGTTGTATGTTGTATGTTGTATAACAATAGATTTTCATTGTTGTATATTTTGTAGTGGTATGTTTTGATTGATTCTATTTCTTTGAACAGTGTTACAAAGGAAGTTCGCTGGTTTCTAGCAGAATTTCTTGAATGATGCACTTTTGAATCGAATGAAATAACTATCCAATTATAAGTTATAATGAGATCATCAAATTTTAAAGAAAAGATCTCACCAGAGAGGAACTCGCATCAAGTTACCATGCGTGCTAAGGTACCTACAGGGACCTGAGATCTTGGAGCTCAAAAGTTGCAATACCCACTAGGCACAATCAAATCGGCAATTTTAGATCGAGACAGGCCAACGTAAAATAAAACGTAAAATTAAATTCATAATTAATAAATTATAAATCCATCTATTAGGTAAATAAGTAGAGTGTAGCATATCACACCTCATACCTTGTAAGCTATTTTTAATTGCAAGTGTAAAATGCATAAAACAAAAATAGCTTACAAGCAGTAAACAGTAGTAGGATGTAAATAATTCAAAACATAGGTACAAGAAAACGTTAACCCAATATTCAAACAATATCCCCCTAAACATTTGCAAAGCCAAACCAAACATATGAACCACGATGCTCCTAGTCATCCCCTATCAAAGCGAACTTGTAACTTACCCGCTACTCTATCCATCGTCCTCTTCTTTAGCGCTATCTCTAATCAGGGCCCACCTCTCCAAACTCTCTAATCCTTTTGAGATACAATCAACAGAAACAACCATTACGCAGCATTAATGCTCGCTGAGACATAATCCACTGTTTCCAGTGCTGTTATTTGTGGCTGGTGCGCCCGTCTATTTACGCAAAAACTTTACCTATCCATTTAGCACCGGGTCAGCTCTTGCCCCGAGTCCCGGGGACGCCATTCCATCAAGGCGCCGAGATCATGCCGCGATCTGACCACGTTATTTGATCAAGATTAGCCGACGCCCCGAAACGAGCAACTTTTCAGCAGCGCTTGCAGCACTCGCACACGTTCGGTTCGGTTGGATTTATTAATGGTGGGGAATCGCCGGCGATATCCCGTGCTCTCTGGGCAGGGCTCTCGGCGTGGCCAACGATCGACGGACGGTCCCATATGCGTGCCCGGGGGGGGTAATAACCAACCGACGCCATCCATCCGTGTAGCAACAGCGCACTAAGTCAACTCGTAAAGTAGCAACAAATTTAATGCTCAATTTGCTACTTCGCTGCACGACTCAACCGAGCACGAGGTGCACAAGGAGGTCGTGACTTTCCAACCTCTTCGCCCGGGAACGCTAAAAGTCGTTCCCTACTTACGGGCGTCGTTCGTGTGTTGCTTTTTTTCTGTCTTTTCTTTCTTTTCCGCACACTTCCAACCACTTTATTAGCCATCCATTCATTCCGTCATGATGCTCGAGCGTGTTAGTTAATCGTTTAAGCATCCTTTACGTGTTGGGAAGATGGAGGTGGTACGCTTTAAACCATAAAATTGTGAGTAAACCAACACGCATCGTTAAAGGTTGGGATTACTCTGTGGGCCAGTGTGATGCTGTCGTAGGACGCGGTTTACAGACCCAACCCTTAACTGGTTATATATTCGTCCAGGAATAAACAAACGATTATAATTATTCATAGTAGAGTAGTAGAACGCTCACTAGCAATCGAATTGGCAACTGCCGCTAGCCAATGTTTGTCCACTTTTATTATACTCCCAAGAACGCCGAACGTGACATTATCCGAAAATGTCAACTTTCAAAGTCAGAAAACCTCGAAGCAGCGAGTACGCAAGAAAGCCAGAAAGACAAATTAAAATCATAATATTATCATTGACCGGCTCACTCACCTGTCCCATGCACCACCGTTTCACCGATAAAAAGTTAAGCAAAGTTTCCTCCACGCCTTACGGGCAGACAGGCCCCACCCAGCGCAAGATGCGTTCGGTGGTGTATCTGTGTGTAATTTTTCATATTATTCGTCTTCCACTTCCACTTCTCCACGCGAACTGTTTTAAAGAGCATCTTGAGCTAGCACAGGTTCCAAGTCCGCTCCTTCAAACACGTGACTGACCGTCCCTTGGCGACGTCGATTTTGAGCACATCAAAAGGACTGGCAGACGGTCCTCAGAGGCTCAGCAAGCGCGGGAAGGCGGAAAGGGCGAACGCTGGTCAAGGTGTGGATGGCGTAATTACATTTATCTCCCGCCCGAAGCATTGTTCGTCTTAATTAATTTACTTAATTTCCATAGGAATGCGATAAATAATATGATGCCGGTGTATCGCTGGCTGTGCGTTCCCTATTGGCAATGGCTCGGAATTTCTAATTCTCCCGGTTACCATGTTAAGGAAAGGGGCCACGAAACGCCGGCCAGGGTGGACATAACGATCCTCTCTGACCAGGTGAAACATAGCTTTCTGGTGGTGCAGAAATTGTACGTCCATCAACACACACACACACCATCAACGCGTTATGCTTTGTAGTTTGGAGTGGCTGATTTCCCAAATGCCAGTGTGAACAAACATCTCCTGTAATCAACACGAACGGACGCCTTCCAGGCACGTGTGTGAGAAATAGATAAATGTGCGCGCGGTGTAATGCGACCGACCGCGCTCTTATCAGACTTAAGCGACCGTTTCCCGAGGTCAGACAAACTTAAAACATTATTAATGTGCCTCTTTTGGCCTCCCGGGCGGCATAGACGCGCTGTCGCACAGTCTCTGAAAGCTATTTTTCACACGAGGTGTTTCCGTCGCGGGAAGCCTGCGCGTACGGTAGAAAACTTTTGCCAACAAATCTACTTACTTACTCGAAGGGCACGTCATCTGCTTTGAAGTTCAAGGACTGCATTATGAGAGAAATGACCGTGGCATGGCATCTTTACATAGAGTGGTAATATCTAGGCAATGTTTTAACTGGTGGTATGATAGTCTGAGTTGTAGTTTTTGTATTTGTTTTTATGACATTCATAACTATTCTAGACCAGTGGAATTCGTCGCCGATGAACCGATCACGTGGTTAAACATAACATATTATTTTGTCTTCCTTTGCTTTACTTTCCCCGAAGGTTATATTCATCGTGCAACTTCAGCTTTTAACATGAAATTCTTTGCCTGAATATACAGTCTTCCTACTCGTATAAAAATTACTGAGATCAGTGATCTCTCTATTGTGCCAGGCACCGACGGGCTGGTAATGTCATGCCAATGGTACCGGACGACCCAGCTTATCTAGTTCGTGTTGACACAATCCACATGGATATAGCAGGGATAATAGGCTACTCGGGCTCTCGCGCCGCTGAAGTTCCTACAACGCAAGATCTCGCGCTTTGCACTCCAATCCTGTGATGACCGTCCTGAAACTTGTGTGAACTAGGTGTCTGATGCTTGGGGTGTCTCCTCTTTATGAGCATCTTGAGCGAGCACAGTGTCGTTCATAACACGACTCCGGTAGCATGGGTTGCCTAGCGATATTCAACGCTATAATCTGGTACATGCCAGCCAAATCTGTCCACAATCCTGATAATCACGTTCAGGTCTGTTTCTACGTACGTTATCGTAATTATAAACAATCTGGCATCTGAGCATAAGTCTGGCATCTGAGCTATTGAATTGAAAGACGACAGCATGCGGCCGTTAACAGTGTCGAGGATATCTACAGCATTCCAGGATTTCGGGTGTAGCGCTCAATAAGTTAATAAGCATAAAAGCTGACTGACAGAGTAATAAATAAAACCAGATGTCATGAGACGATATCGATAATCTGAGAGAATATGTATTTTATCAAAATAAATATCAATACAAAAAAAATTAAAGTATGGGGGATTAATATTTCATACAATTTCCATTAAAATCTGATTTCTGAAAACTAAAATTTGATTGTATGCTGCATTTCTGAAATCATACGCCCCACACGTCAACCGGTATGGATTAAATCGGTCAATGTAGGTTGGAAACATAGTTAATAAACTAACAATGATAAGCTGTTTGACGTTTGCTTTGTTCTTTTCCAATTTATCCCAGAGCGACAACAACAAAAAAGTGGCTCGTGGGTTGGTCAACGTTGCTTCCCACTGAGATGCATTGCGGTCAGATTAATAGAAAATTAAATGTTCCACCACTTTTGCCAACCATTTCCAAGAAATCTGTACATCAAAATGTATTGATCTACAGGATCAGGATCAATTTCATACAAATTGTATTTCCTGGTTGACTAAATTTTATGGCTTTATACATTTATTAATGCATTTCTGTCACGAATCATTCCACAAATTCATTTCTCGTGATTAACGTAAAAATTATAAATGCTTAATTTTTTTGTAATAATTATTTTTCATTTGTCAATTTATTATTTGCTCTTTAGTCAAATTAAAAAATTAACCTAAAAAATGTGCGATTTTTTTATAAATTTTGCCCAACCAAAAGCAAGACTATGTAAATGGACAAGTGGAAACATTGTATAAATGTACAACACACAGAGTGTTCAAGTTAAATTTGACAATTACCTGTGCTCAAGCACAACCCTGAATCGGCTCGGTGCGATCGGCAATCCTGTTTGCCACAGCTGAGCTTTTTGAATAAGTGCAGGGGGACTCTATCTGTCGAAAGCTATAAATACATATCATGTTATAATAAATCACTCGCTCAAAATTGAACTCCAGAAACAGTAATTATAAACACATAAAAAGCGAAAATTAACATCTGAAATCCGGCTACGGCTTACGGCTCCGGAAGCTGAAACCGTGTGCCTAGGTAGGCCCGATCGTCTGTTGGGCGTCCTTCTTTCTCAAAATTTCTTCAAACTTGTTCACCTGCTAGTATACAACGTAAGCTTTTGATTGACGTATCGCTTGTGTAGATGTGGTAAGGCAATCACGAATTTTAAGTAAAACCTTATGGGCATTGAGAGAAATTAATACAAAATATACATACTTATCATACTGATAATCATTGCATGGTTTTTATATTGCTGACATTCCAAACCGTGTGATCTAAAAGAACTGGTCATTAAAAATGCCAAATGAAATTAAAATGCATACATTTCTTGGAAACTAACAGATTCAATGACATAAATAATATGTTTAATTCCATTTATGGCGATTTATATTGAATGGAATTGATGTAACTATTTAAAATTATTCGAACAATATTAATTTAAATCAATAGAAATCTCTATTGATAGAGTCTATTGATAGAGGATTATCCCGAAAATAAAGTATTTTAATATTTTTTAGTAGATTCATACCAATTACTAATTTATTTATTTCACAATGTTTTCCATGCCTTCGTCAACCAAAACAAACTGCTCTCCTCCCAATGGGGTGTGATGTTAAAGGCTTAAAACACCATACCATACTGACCGCAGCACAGAAACCAGCAACCAGCAAACAACCGAACCCGCTCCTTCGGGACTTCGGGTGCTGATTCCGGTGTGGCCCGCCACCGGGTTTGTTTTTTTCGATAACACAACACACCTGGCCAGGCAAGTTTCGAGGAAAAAGAGATTTTCCAACAAGATAAGAACAAAATTACAAAAAAAACGTACCCCGGCGTTCAACAGGATACCCCGAAAACAGACCACCTTGGCGGAAGTTATTAAGGTTCGGGTTGGTTTTATTTTCATTACACGAATGATTCAACCGTTCCACCCCCAGACAGTTGTAGCTTGGAGACGGACCGGTCTCCTCGCAACCCCATCACCGATACGCCGCGGTAGCTATGGTGAGACTATGGTGCCTTAAAATTAAAATAAAAAAAACCCTCCAACCTACCTACACCCCGCACACGTCTTGGTGTGGTACACGTGCGGTAACCCGCGGTTTTGCCGTACACGGTTCTCTTGCCGAACCGAGCCTTACGCCTCGAAAGCTGAACATAACAAGAAGCAGAAGAGGAGGAAGAAGAAACGGAATGAAAACACCACTGGCAAGATAATGAAGCAGAAAGAATTTCGGAACTTTGGAAATAAATTTTACTTTCATAATATTACCCATACCCACTGCTTTAATGTTTCACAAGTCGCTGTTACGTTGCGCCGGTGCTTGTACCTACGCACACCGTGCTGGTTCTCTCCCGGGCGTTTTATATTTCATGTCGATGTTTTCTTCCTTTGGCCACAATTTTCTTACCGCAGGCAGTGGAAGAGAAGAAGACGTGCAGCAACAAAAAGGAGACGGGCAACAAGAAAGCATCGTTCGTATGTTCATGTGTGAAGTTTCCAAACTTTGCTACTTCCCTTCGTTAAATTCCACACCGTTCCATGTGTTCCAAGCCCCGTCCAAGCGCTTTTGCTTCCCTTAAAGGGATGAACAGTGAAAGTGAACCAAAAAACAAAAATCGAACGTACGAACGAACAAAACGACAGTTGCTGTATGCAAACTTTGCACCCAGGTTTTGCTATCATCGGGTCCGTGTTGCTTGTCAGCAGCTCAGCAAGTGGGCCGTATATTTGCTGCCGTACCGTACCGCCGGGACGCCGGGAAACCGTTTTTAAAAAGACCGAACCGATCGACACGCTGACAAGCTCGACGCACGAAGATGAGTAAAGTTTTGCTGACTTACACGTCACGCCAGCAAGGGCCGCGTATGGGTGCGTCCCTGTGAACTTCCAATGTAGCATCCCAATATATGACCATCCTTTGGCTAAGTCATGCACCGGCTGGTGTGTGAGTGTGTGTTTTTTTGGGTGACCGTGGGAAAAAAGGCTACAAAACATGAAGCAACTCATAAGACTACATCCAGGAAAAGTCAGGTGAAAGCGATGATAAGTCCTCCTGGTAAGTAAGTAAACATAAGCAGATAGAAGTTTGAACATTCTTTGCAAAAGCAATGGACATTCAAAAGACCTTAAACTGGTAAAAGAGCAAATCGAATCAAGCCACTATTACGAAAGTGGCAATTTTGATGCTTCAAATTATGAAACTGCTTCAAAAACTTCTCTTAACTCTAAATGGCTCGCTAAACGATCGTTCGGTCGCAAAAGTTTCATTAAGATCAGGATTGCACACGAAGCCGGAGTTTGAAACTTTCCCACTGCTCGTCACCAGCTATGTGTTTAACGACACACCGTTTGTAAGGTTCGATAAAAGCTCATTTGGTAAATTATTATGTTCACACTCAATTGATGAAAACAGCATTTTAATTCTCTAAAAAGGGATACAGCTCTCGGTGGGAACACGTCCTTCTTTCTTCCACCGAACATTTATTCAGTAATTTAAAATCCAGGTCACGACTCGGACATCATCATCAGCGCCGGGATATGCCATAAACAGTGGGTAAGGGTCAGTTGGCAGACGACAGCGTCCTGGCATAAAAAAGGGGTTCCGAAAAGGGAAGTGTAAAGTGTAAAACATAAGTCGCCGGAAGAGTAAGCACTACAGAACTGATGATGGAAGCGAATGAAAGGTGTCAACTTTGGAGGCGACCATTTTAGCGCTGTTGTTTCAAGGGAATTAGCAGACATAAATGAAAAAATCCTTTTTTTAGGTAGTATCGCTCTCACTCACACAAACATAGATTTGCGTGATTGTCTTTGTAACTCCAGAACAAATATATAACCCGTTGGGGTTTTTTTGTTTGCTGACACCCAGAGAAAACCCATGAATTAGCAAATGGTTTGGTTCGGTTTTTTTGTACTTCGCTTCCCTACCGAAGCGACCATCGTTGCTTGAATGTGCTTACTTTATTTATGATGATACTACTGGCTACCATCGTCCCACCGAAGGGACACTAGAGTGGCATTTATTTTAATCAAGCTTGTTAGGGTTTGTGCCTAGTTTAAACTAATGACTTTTCAGTACATCAAAATGGCCGATAACGGCTCCGGTCAATTAGACCGGAACTGTGGCCCTGGTCCTCCTGCCCAGCCGGAGCGGAATGGTAAATATGATGTGATGGATTGGGTTCTCTTTTTTTGGGGGGTAAATAAATTAGCTGTTCGTGACAAATTCATCATCATTGTCGTGTTTTTTTTTCGCCTGGCGTACCCTTGCGTCCGATGGAAATTGGTGCTAATCCTTATTTTGATGTAATGGAACCTTTTTGGTTGTGTAACGCAAAAGGACATTGATTTAATTTTGCATTAGCTCATTATGTCTCTAATATTTTAGCTTTTGGCTGTGCATTTACAGTACATAGATAGATATACGGGCTGGCCAACACCAGTCTTACTGAAATGATTGTGATATCAGTGAGTTACTAAAATTGCTTCAAAAGTTCGGTTACTAGCGCCTCTTAAAACGATTTTTACTATATTAGTTTGATTCTTCCACTCGATCCGCTCAATTGAGCACATTGTAGAGACTTGGTAGGATCGTCGAACCGTTTTCAGGAATCTCAGACAAACTTCTTTCACCTCCTGAAGCAAACGATCTTCGTCAGCATCGCCTTCTCTTCACCAAGGCAACAAGCGCACTGGGATCCGGTAAGCCTCGTTGCCATTTTGTGATCGCTGTGGTGGACTTTCAGAAGTAGCATAATTACAGGATCTTTATAACGTATTAAAATATACTTTTGGCTGTGGCTTGATGATTGTTCCATCAAACTACTAAGCCACATCCCTCCGCTCAGATTTCTTCATCTTCTACTACAACCTCGAGAGGTCTCGGCCTGCTGTTTCTAGCTTTCTGTGACCTTATTTTACCCGTAGTAAAGTAGTCAGCTCTACGTACGGGGATGCGGTCTGGATGGGATTTGAATCCCGGTCCTGCCGTGTGAAGACCTGCGCCGTTATCGCCTTTGCCACCGGCCCGCCCCTCCGCGCAGACTACACGAATAATAATCGACTAGAACGAGACACTGGAACGCTCCTGTTATTCTCGTGCCTTGAGTATCTTACTTGATAGCCTTCTTAGTTTCAGATCCTTAATTGAAACAGTAATCTCCAGACCTAACCAGTTGCTTAGGGTCCTACGACGGATAACAAGTAAATGTTTATAAAAGCTCGTTATTGCTCCCTTTTTCGGTCTGTTCTCGAGTATGCTATTATAATCTGGAGCCCTTACGTTGATATATGGTCTGCGCGTATGTAGACGGATTGCCGAGCCGTCCCAGGAATAACTTAAAAAAAAGTGCTTAAAATTGTCAATGTATCAAAATGATCAACATCATTGTCATCCTCAGATTCTTTAGTCCAAGACTCATACCTGTAGTGGATTGCAGGCATTTCGTGAGTAAATCGAGTCTTTTGATCCACAGGAGTTTGTGAAATATATAGTACTCCCTATTCTCATCAAAACTCCTCTACTATCCCGAGATCTTAGCCCTCAACTGATCAGCTACCCTCAGCTGCTAAGTCAAGTTCGATCAAAGCCAGAGTATTCCCGAAGCAGGTGCTTTACATTTGTTGGATTGATCCTCGATTCAATCTTTCAAGACCTCCTCGAAGACATTTGGAGAGATTGTATAAAGATTTAGATCTGAATACGGAAGCCATCTCTTCAGCACCTAAAGCTTCTCGCGCCAGAGCTGTTTGGTAGTACAGATATCCCGATGGTGGCCAAAGCCGTAAATATACCAAGACAGAGGCACGTAATAAGCGTGCTGGACTCATAGCACTCCAGAAAGGCCCTGTTTGGCATGAGAGGTAGAGGAGCACATTGAACTCGTTGGCTGGATCAGATGAAGTTTAACCTGTCGAAGATCGGATCTAGCTGTGTTTGAAGGATTGTTGCCCTGAACCTAGTTCCCTGGAAAAGGATTGGTGACGTGCTCTACCCTAAACAGGCCAAGAAGAAGAAGGCTTAGGGGTGAGTTTATCAGGAAGAAGAGAAACAGACACGCATATTCAAATGCTGTTTCATCGGAGTGTACTCATTGTACTCAGTGTACCATTCTCATTTCATTATGCACCAACTCATCACGACAAGCTGCTACGGTTTATTCCACCTAAAATTCACAACCCACAACTATTACCATATTTTAATAAACACACCCAACGAAAGCTTCACCGTTCGTAGGCAACCGTCGTGTATTCAAGCAACAACATCGCAAAGGATGATGGAATGACAAAGCTGCCACTGATGATTTCGCAACAAATCCTTGTTCTTGGAACGCGGCTGCTAACGAATTTATTTCCAACGAAATATTTAGTCCATCCTTAACAATCGTCAACGGGTGCTGTTCTTGGCAACCGACTTCTTTCTAAGAATGTTTCTATTTTAACCACAACAATCACATCCATTTTATAGCAACACACAAGCAAACCGACCCTGTACTAACGCGACTGGTGATAAGTAATCAGTCTCCTGATTGCATCCGTTAACCGAAAAATCAAAGCTTCTTACGAAATGGCCCCCCTACCCCTGTTGGCATTAAGATAAGCGTACAGGGAAAGATGGGGGTACGGAGTAATGGTCCAACATTACTCTCGTCTCGACGAAGAGAATTGTATTTATTGCATTCACGAACAAGAAAAGAATACAACTCACCAAGAACCGGCAAAAGAGTTAAGAGAATGCGGTACGTTTTTTGTTTTGTTTTTGATTTGGCAGTACGCCCACGTACAGTTGGAATCATTGACTGGGGTGCAACGGGGAAGAGGAGGAAAGTGGTGGGGAAAAAATCGTCCAATTCTTTTGCTCCCCCCCCCCCTCACTTCTATCATCCATTGCATTGTGGTACAAGTTAATCGAGGTCAATCTTCAGTTTCTGCTAAAGCTTTGGCCATGAAGCGACCAGACAAGTCCTAGCAAGACACCCTGCATGGCTGCAGCCTTTTCCTTGACGAGTTGGCATCGGGAAACGAAGCAAATGGCTTGCCGACTTGCATTTGCCACAAGATGGACTACTGCAGCTGTGTGCAGTATGCTTCTGCAGGGCGAGTGCATCGGAGATCCGTTGCGTCCTCAAAATAACGACTGCGCTCTAGCCGTTGCAAGCCAGCCTGACAAAACGCTTCCGAGCGAATGAACAAATCCTGTCCTGGAGCCGCCTGGTCCGGATTGGTCGCTGGGTGGGGGGACACAAATCAAAACCGGCGAGCGTGGGTACTTTCCTTCCCCCAGATCCTCGGAGGGCGTCCAAATCCGAGCTCAAGACGCTGCCAACAAGATGTGCCACTCAATACAGGCCCGCTGCTTGGCTGCTCATACTCAACGAAACCCCTTTGCCTCGTATTAACTAAAAAGGACACCAGCTTAAAGCTTTTGCTCGGTGGCGCTACCCGGTTGGTGTGTGTTCTAGCAGTAGAAGTATGATTACTGTCAGCTATAGAGGGGCCACCAGCTTTGCCCAACCGAGCGAAAGCTGTGAATTGTGATTGCGTGCCGCGCGCGCTGCAAACATCCCGAATGCAAGTCGCATTGAAATTGAAGAACTAGTGGCAGAATAAATCAGATTAATTGAAAAGATACCCGTCCCGGTCCCGGTCTTCGTCTCGACCGGATTTCGTCTTGGAGCGCCCGTTAGCCGTGGGATGATCCTGCTCAAAGGACAAGGCCATATCCGTCCGCGCGGCCAACCAGTCGCGCGAATGATGCTTACCCGACTGCAAGGCAACGACTGTGCAATGCTCTGACGGCGAAAGACGTTTGTCTCCGAGTTCATGTACTTCCTGTGTACTGCCTGCGAAGGATGTTTTTCGCCGATGGTATGGTGCGATACCCACGCGTGTGTGTGTGATTGTATGTGTGTTGATGGAGAGGAAAACCAGCAAAACACATGTACACACCACACCAGAGCATTCCAGAGGAACGATGCTTTACAGGTGGGTTTAGTTTTGCATGCAGCCCATGTACACAGATGGCACAGACGAGCGAATCTGATGATCCAAATGGGTGGTTGTACACTTCTGCTGACCTTCTCCCTTCCCCTTCCGACGGCCCATCAACATGATGATGATCTTGCAATCTGCCACCTCTTCCGGTGTTCGGCGGAGATGTTCTTCCGCAGGTAGCAGCGAACCGAACCGGAGCAATCTCTCTCTCAATCCTCTGCCTGCTACTAAGTATCTCCGGTGCCGAGGGAATTGCATTTGCCGGATCCGACTGGATCCCCGTCCGAGGCGCAGTAGGAGATGCAGGGAATGCCATTTCTTAAATTAGATTGCTGCAAATGAATTTCTTATTCAACGTTTGAGTTAATTTTCCGTTACTTAAATGCAATCCGAACGAGACGTTGATTGGATTACGGCCTATTAAGCCGACACCGTCGTCGTCGTCGTCGTCCTGCGTGCTGCATCCGTGCGAGAGACAAGCAACACAACAAGGTGCCGACCGAAACGGGGATAGTACCGAGCGTAAGTAAGTGACTTCAGAGCCCAACCAGCGTCAGGATAAGCATCGGCTAACGACTCGAACCGACATCGATTTCACCTCACCGCCGGCTACCGGGCGGTCTACCCAGGCCGGATGCGATGCTGAAGCCAGTTGAAGCTTTGCCGGATTTGGCTGAAATAGGACACCGACATTTGATACGTCTCCGGCCGTACCGACCCTTGCCTATCCGCCCGAATCAGCGAGAAAGGATACTTAAATATTTGCCCGATATTAATTAACTGTGGAACTTATTGTGGAACCCCTACACTACACATTGGGTCGCTTTTCGGTGCGAGAGCAGGGGGAACCTTTTACAAGCAAGTCAGGAAATGCAACACGCCCCAATCCCACAGTCCGACGGAACCACGAATTCAATTACGCTGCTGCCGGCATCACCTCGGCTTCGTCCACACGCACCTACCTATCTGGCCCGTGAAACTCACCAGCCCGGGCCCCAGCTAATCGTTGAAGCGTTCAGGCGTACTGCAGTCCTATTTACGGCCGTAATTTGTCTTCGAAATGTTTCTTCCGGGCTGGGTGCGCGTTAAGGGCGCAAAACCGTTGATGATGATTGTGCACTCGAACGGTACGATCCATTAAAAATAGAATTTCTTAAAAGCCTCAATTGCTGGTGTTTCAGTTCCTGGTACTCGAGGAACTGATTTCGCAGACATGCTAGCAAATCAATTATCGATTTCCAATTTCCAGGTATTTATTTGAAAATTTTCCCAACATCGAATCACTTCGATCGGGGCAAGTGGTTCAAGCGAGTTGTTTCGAGAAGGTATGCTCGTCTAATTTCTACTTAAATTTTGTTGTAGAATGAAAGCTTGCGTAGCTAATAAAAGCCAACACCCTATTTTTAGTCAAATTATCACAAATTCTGGAGGGGTTTGGGTTCATTTTACTGAGGTCGATTAGATCGCTTTGGGCGAAAGTAATTTATTAATGAAATAATTCTGCCGGTTCTATCCAAATCGTACATTCTAATTGATATTCTTCAAATCGATGCAACCCTAGAATAGTTTGTACCACCACAGCTTTGATCCTAAGCGTTAAAATACAAAAAGCGTTTAATATCAAGGACATTTTCCAAGCTTTATGATAAAATTTTCAAAACTCACCTTTCCGAGTTGTTTACACTTTCAAAGCGACGTTTTCCCCTAAATCACATCACATTTGTTTGTGATAAGGTTAGGGAAAAGTTTTGCACGGAGCAAACTCTTCAGCATGTTGTGTGTGTGTGTGTGTGTGTTATCATCATCATTAGCAGCCAGCCTGCACGCGAAAGTGGTACTGCGTTGTTGATGAGACCAAAAACCCAAACGCAGCACATGCATGCATGCATGCATTTCTTATTCCACCGACGCCACGGGATGAACAATGTTCGAGTAATTCATTAAAAGTTTTTATCCCCTACGGATCTCGAGATGCTGCTGCTTCAAGACGGTTGGACCTTGAAAGACATTAGCTTTCAAATATGCCATCCGCCGCCCCGCAAGATGATGCGCGGTGCAACCAGGTGTTGTGATTGTGAAAAACGAGACGAAAGGCAAACGAAAAAAAAACGACGACAACAATACAGATTGAAAGTTAGATAATTACCATCTCAAGTCTCACGGCAGCTCACGGCGACTCTGTTGAGGAAAACCGTATGTGAGCTTCTGCTGCCGACGTGTTTATAAATATTTACGATCCGAGTACAAGTTCAGTAGTGAGCTGTACCTGCATTGATGTTATCATTTCTTAGGTTGTTGCCGGAGGTCACTTAAACATTTCTTATGCATTTCTTTACATAGATGGTTTTAAAATAAAATGAGTCTAGTAAAGATTTTTTTTATCTCTCCTCAACGCCTTAAAATATTTCTACCAGAGTATTGCCACCCCTTAACGGACGACTGTTTAAAAGTTAGCTTACTCATGGTTGACTTGACCATCAGTGGAGATGATGACTGCGCCTTAAATACAGAATTATTAGATAAAGTTTTCAAGTGAGCGCTAACCTACGCCTTCCAAATTGTAATGATCGCTGCTGAAGTCGTACGAGAGTCGCTTCGTTAGACAACCGACAATGGAGTCAGTGACACAGCAGTGAGTTGTGTATATAACAAGTGGTGTAGCGCCATGTCACAAGCCAATTAACGCCGGTCTTCAGGTGACCGTGTTTTATATAGACATCAAGGCTGCTTTAGACAGTGTTCCGCAATCCCTGTTTCTCGGCTAGTTTCTGTACCTTAAGATGCCTGAAACTTGGCGGTCCTACCTGAGTGACCGCACATAACAGGTAAAAATGGGATCCCAGATCTCGCGTCTCATTAATTCAGCTTCCAGAGTCTCTCAAGGGAATAATCTTGATCATCTTTTGGTAATGGCTCCACGCGAGTGCGAAATCTTGCTTCAAGGGGATTATTCACGGTCCATTGAATTCATATAAAAATTATACAACTATACAATGTCCAGAATATCCAGGCTATACTTAACTATATAAAACGATGCTTTGGCTCCTGTTTCTAAGGTTCTCAACATTACTGCATTCGAAAATACGTACAGCATTCTTTTGTTTTGAGAATTAGACGATTTCTTTTAAGACGTCTTAGGTACTATTGCTAAACTAAAACTCGATTCGTCAAAATGTTAATAATTGTTTTGGCCATCACTGCTTCAAATCAACTGATAACGATATGACAATATGGTTGTCCGCTTAATACAAGAGACAGAGTATGGTTTGGTAAATAACTACGACGGAGGAATTCTTACTTATCAGGTACTACTAAAGTAGGCCTTGCGACTTGGCCTACTCCAACAGTCCTCGATACCGCTCACGGTTTAGCACCGTCGTCTGCCATTCCATTATCCCGGCCGTTCAGGCGGACGCATCAACTTCGCTGTGCATTTGGACGGCCAAAGTAGACTTTCTGGGTCGTCCGGTGCCATTATCCTGACATTACTAGTCATCCCGTAGCCTGACGAGCCTAATCCGCTGCACCTTGATGAGATCACCTTATGGCTAGGTGAGCTAGTCATTATATCGGCTCCTCCATTGACACGTACAGGGCCAAAACACCTTCTAAGCATCTTCATAGTCCATGTCTCAGAGACGTTTTTTCAGTTTCTGACATAGGATTAGTGAATATATATTTTTTTAATTATTCTCAAGATTTGATGACCTGTTCTACCATGGGAAAGACTGTTGTCACTGTGCTACCGAAACTTCATCGAATGAAAAACACAGATTACGAAAATAGAACATAACAAAAGAATGGATGTAGTTCGTACTACGTTACCTGCATAAAAATTAATATTTTTGATAGATTTTTTACATTATAGAACCTTTCGGATTACTAGAAGACGGTCTGGATAAGATTTGAACCCCGGTCCAGCCGGGTGAAGCCCGGCACCGCTGTCGCCTCCGCCAATAATGTAACGAAATTTTAACAGAATTAATTAAATGAACTTTACAGCAACAGCCGACATGAGTTACTAAACAAAATGTAACAACTTCTCCGAAATACTCCTAACGCGATGGAACACAATTGTATTTCTGTTTTCAGGGCATCGGTTTCCTTCTAATTCCCTTGGAACCTTATGCTATGTTTCCTATTATTTTAATAAAGCTTTCTAACATTCACCGAATTTGGCTCATGATAACTCTTCTACCAATTCAAAGTGGCGATCTAAAGCTAGCAATAAATTCAGATTCAGACAGTCGTCGAGCATTTTTGGTGAAACGTTCACTGCATTCTACTCTTTAAAAAGACTCCTCAAACCTTTGCTCCAAAATTTTACCGTAAATGTACCGAAAGTGTACCATTACAATGGGAAAGCTGCTTATGGAAAGCATAAGAAGAGATCGGGAAACTAATGAGCACACTGCACACACACACAGAGAGGGAGTTTATCACATTCGAGAGCATCGTTAACCATTCTGCGCTCCATTGGTGCCCCTTTTTATGATATAGCGCCCCATCGAAACCCCTTTTTGACTTGTGCTCTGCTATTCAAAAGCTTCTAGTTAAGGATCTGTTTAAATAGCCCGCTATTCACCCGTGTGCCGTCGGGTTAGTGTCTAAATAGCTTGCAGGTTCGTTTTGTGGCTGGAGTGGTATTAAGTGTCTGTTTTGGATTGTTGTTTTTTTTTGTGTGAACCATGAGTTTGCTCCCCTTTCTGACTATCTTTTTGTGCAAAATTTTTCGCATTCAACTCTTCGCTCGAGCTGGTTGCAGTGCAATCGGTACGCTGCACTTCATTAATTTATTCATGTTTAGAGTACTAGCGGATGTAAGGTTTGGAAAGGTTCACAATATAGAGCAGCTGCAAACGTCGTTGAGGTTTGATTCAAATTATGTGTAGATTAAGGTTCCTCTCGGTGGTTAACTAAGCAAAACGTTGCATCAAACTCATTCTCTGCTTTATAAAGCGTTATAAAATAATAACAACGGCTCCATTGGAGTCTTCAATGGCTTCCAACGGAAAAAAAACCTGTAGCGAATATTTTTGATTTACTGTGGTTTCATGAACTATACAAATACTTAGAACAAATGACAATTTTTTGTACATTTATTAGAACAAACTCGGTCCAGTTTTCGAGACGATAGATGCACCGGTCCTCACTCGCCAAGACCATACATCGAATGCCAGTTGTTTACCCCACAGTACCTCTGCAAAATTCGGTAGAGTATGTATTAAAAATTATTATAGGGGTGGTCCGGTGGCCGAGGCAACAACGGCGCCGGTCTTCAAACGGCAGGACCGGGATTCAAATCCCATCTAGACCGTCTCCCCGTACGTAGAGCTGACTACTTTACTACGGGTAAAATTAGGTCATATAAAGTCAGAAATGGCTGGCCGAGACCTCTCGAGGTTGTAGTGCCAAGGAAGAAGAAGATGTATTATAGAGTATGTTGGACTAGATGGGCTAAGAAGGTTTTTATATTTGATCACTCCCATAGTATTCGTTCAGGAAATTGTATGTTCTTAAGGATAACGTCCAGTTGCAATACGGCCAGGCCTTGAGACCTTGAGAAGCAATCCCTTGGTACGACTAAGGAATTAAGCTTCTCGGGCCTTATTAGTTAATCCGCTGATATGAGCGTTTGCAGCAGTACTCAACTGCCTCTAAAACCTTTAATAGGACGTATATGATAGCTTGACTTCAAGGTATGTGACTGAGACCTCAGTCTTCACGACATAGAATGTCTGCTGTGGGCTAGTGTGTCAGATGCTTAACATGTCTTGTTAAACGCAATGTATGGCATTAGAAGATCATCTATCATGTTGATGTAGGCACCAATGAAGCGTACCTTGGTATAAGCGACCAGTACTATAATTAACCTGGTACGGCATCACCTGAAGCTGACAAGTTATGAAGAACACAGCCATATCTTTGTGAGGACTTTGTGAGACAGTTCGTTTCTAAGTAGGCTGGTACAAGACCTTCAAAACAACCGAGACTCATGAACCTAGCTAGCTGGACCTGTGAGTGAATATCTCTAAAAACCGGCGCTTTCAAGCTAATCCTAGTTAGGGTGTCCTGTCAAGATTAAGATTCTATTTATGATTTCGAGGTCTATGATTATGGTAACGGAACAACAGTCAACAAAATGGCTATGTTCACCGTGGTTAAGGCGTCCTTTTGTTGACTGCAGTAGTAAATATCTCCCAACAAATGTTAGTTATATCTAACTTGTGAACTAGCTTAAATCCGTTCCATCCCTTCTTATAGTACTAAGAATAGTTTTTAGTACAATTATTATTACAGAAAATGTTCGAATAGCAGTTCGCTAGTACTGTAATTGCCTAGTCGAATAATGCTGTCTCTTTCTAGCACAGGGTTTAACAAACATTGCGGTCAAACACAAGCGATCATGCCGCTTAGTAGTGTGAATACTAAGTGAACATACACAGTTCCAGGAATTATTATTCAACCAAACCCTCGGCGGCAGCAGCATCAACCGCGCGTAATTTTGCGATGCTTCTCAACATCACCTTTATCATCGTTTGTCACGATTATCATTGTGTTGTGCGCGGTGGTTTCTTAAGAAGCACAGCCCATCACAACCGTCATTCCCCACGTTTGTTGTTTTTTGCCTTTTGGTGTGAATGAAGCGTACCTTTCGATGTCGATCGTCGTCGGCAATGGGTTCTGCGGGCTATCCCCAAACTAGGACACTCCGCGCTACAGTACAGGATGCAGCCAGGTGCTCTGCCGGTGTGATGAAATGCATACGAACAGCGTCGAGGACACTTCATCCTCGGAGGTAGGTTGATGTGCGAGTAAATGCACACTTACAAAACCGAGAGGCAGAAAGGCGTCCATACGACACACACACACACACACACCAGCTGGATGAGGATGAGCCTTTCTTTGGCAGCCGGGCACCGGGGTTTTCACAGCGACTGTGGCCAGCCTTTTGTTTGCTGGGACGACGGGTGGTTCTTTGTGCCTTCTTTCCGGTGTGCGATATCCACCCGTTTATCCTTCGGCACGATTTCCATACCGGTGGTATCGTTGGTAGGCCGTCTGGCTGGCTGGCTGGCTGGCTGGCTGGTGGCGACAACGCCTAAGGACAACGACTCACTGGCGACAGTACCGTTCGTCCGTTCGTTCGTGTTCGACTTTTGCGGGTGCCTTCAAGGGAACGGTTTCGAAACAGGGATTATCTTGCCATCCTGTGTTCTTTCACTTCCGTGTCCGGCTTTCCCCTTTCTCTTGCAGCACGATACACAACCGATGCTCCGCAATGTTTGCCACATGACGAAGAAGAAGAGGCAGCAGTAGCAGGCAGCAAAAAAAAGAACCACTGAATCCTAAAAGCAAAACGACGGTAAACAAGTTGTGCATCATCAAGCATTTCATTAGCTGTTTTGCCAGGCGACTTACGCGTGTACAAACTGTTTGAGAATCATTCACCTTTTGTGCGAATGGAAGCTGATGATGCCTGCAGGGCAGGGCGACTGTATGAAAGCTTTTTTCTCCTCCGCACACACACACACAGGAAGCTGAAGTGGAATTAGGCTAGTGTGTTTGTTGGATGCTTGGGGGTGTATCGCAAAAATGGGAGGGTTTGCGAAAAAGTGCATTATGTAGGCTACGAAAAGGGGAAGGGATTATTTGCATTGCCGGTGGAACACACTCTCCTTTAATGGGAAGGATGCGGTACAGGAGTAGCTTTTTTCTGTAGCATTTATTTCTTCTAAAGCCGCAAGATCAATATTGGTCACCGGGTAACCTCGAAAGCCAAAGCGACAAAGGAAGCTTACGATGTATGTTGCAACAGTTTAATCCGGACTATCGACGAGTCTGTTTAAGACATTTAAATTTTTTAATGCAATGTGTAATTATGTTCTTCTGTTTTCTTTGACTCTACAGCTTCAAGGTCTTGGCTATATTTAACAACAGCTGGAGAGCTGGTCCTGAGCAAGGGGAGAAGGTCCTGTTGGGATTCGAAGTCCAATTCGGGTTTCCAATCGCCTTGTAAAGTCTTTACTTACATTAAAAAAAATTTAAGCTATGACATATTCTTGGATTTCCCAAAGTTTTTCATTACTATGCATATATAAACTATATTTTTTTAAATCTGATTAGAATGGCCGAACCGTATTGCTTACAATCTCCAGTTGTCTAGTTTAAAATCTTCTTTTTAGCTTTTTCGCTTTTCTGGTGGACAAAAGCAGCAGAGTTTTATAAATCCTTTCTCGACTTTTCAATTCGTCCTGTACTCCATGCTTTAAACGCTTTGAACTTCCCCTGCTTTCTTTAGCCTCAAGGAATAGGGGAAAGAGCCAATTCAACAGGTGAGAGTGAATGAAGCGTTTATTTAAGGACCAAGATGTATTTGCGACCTTTGCTTTCGTTAATGAGCCGATGAAAATCGAAAAAAATAACAAATAAAACTCTCTATTTTTTGAATAAGAAAATAAGGTATCAACACCAGAAATCCTAATATCGTAGTATTTAAGTAAAAAATTGTAAAATATCTTCGTTTTAGCGCTTATGTGATACACTTTATTTTAATTGTTGTTTTTTATTTGTTTTGATACCGGTCAAGCTTAAATAAATTTCATTTTAATTTATTGTTTAATTAAACTATGCAAACGAAAACGGTTTCGAACATCCGTAACGCTTTGTGTCTTAGATAGCCGTTACCCGTTACATACCAATTTATTTTGACAAAAAGCTACACGTTACTCCAACGTGTGTCTAGAATAGAGTTGTATTCATTCTACTATCGTCCACTAGGTGGCGCAAACAGTCACAAGGCATTAGCTCGCTAGCGTGATTTTTTTATACAGCAGCATCATTTCAAGTAATATATTTGCGTGCTTTAAAGAAATATTTATTTGTGCTTAATTCACATAGTTATCTTTTCCCTGACCTAAGAGGAATGTCATTACAGCACTAGGCTCTTAACTTTGGTTCGCAACTCTTCCACCATTGCATCGTTCTTTACCAGCTGCTCGTTGCCTTTCAGTAAGATTTCATCCACAAACTGGAGCTTCTGTATTGCTGCTCCAGTTTCCAATGCATTCCCTTCTAGGTTGAGCTTTCTGCAAAACACTAACCCTCCTAACACACCCAAATTCCGATCGATAAGCCTATTTCCGCTCAAATCGATAGCATCGGCCGTAGCGAGGTATTGCACATAGTTCAGAACGGTCAACTGCAGACCGGACAGATCAATCTCCGACCCGAAATTGCCAGCCTCAATCCAATCTTCTAACCGATTTTCGATGGACCATTTGCTTGCAAGATCAAGATAGTATCCTTTCCGGAGTGCATCGACCGTCTCCAGCTTTGTCAGATGCTGACGAATGGTTTCGTAATATCCGCGTCGATCAATCGCCTTCATCAGAAGGGCAGCGGTAAGCAGTGTCCATTTGCTGTCCGGTTCATACTCTAACAGCTCATGGCAGGATGCGAGTTGAGCTTTCAGCACGTCCACGATAGCGGACCCAAACACATAGCCAAACTTTGGTTTCTTTACACCGACCGCACCATCCCGGGATACCGTGTTCAGGTTGAGGACGTGTTTCAATTCATCCGGTGTGATAAGCGTTACAGTTGGATCTCCTTCCTCATTCACAACGAATGAGCCCTTCATAATCCAAGTTGTATCAAACGTATTTCCTTTGGTAGCTGACACCCATTGGCTAGTATCGTTGCACTTATCACAGCATGGTACGTTCAACCTATATCCACCCGAGGATAGATCGATGGGTACACTGAACGACAGTACAGCCAAGTTTTGCTTTGCATCGATTCGACAGGTGGCCAGATCAAGCTCGGGCTGTGAATAACCGAGCAACCAGCGCTGATAGAACCAAGCACTGCTATCATTCGGATCGGTAAACGCTGCCGTAAGGACTAGCTCCAATTCTTCCTTCAACTTTTCCTCGCTTATCGGACGGCTCGGATCGTTAAAATTGGGATAGAGCACCGGCAGTAGTTTGCTTCGATAATGCCACGACGAGTAGTTGGAAAAGTTTTTCTCGATTTTTTCCGTGCAGAATGCAAACTCTTTCTCCGGAGTTACTTTGGCATTTTCCACCACATAGCGACGATAGTCCCAACAGTGAACTGGAATATAAAAGAGACCGTTAAAATTTGGAAAATAATGATACGTGTTGCACGTGGTTGCCCAGAAGCTACTTACAATTACGCTCGTCCAGTTTCAGATACTTGGTGCACAATTCCACCTCCTTCTGCCAATCGGCTGCAGGTGCATTTTCCAGAGTCCAACAACGATGGTGCCATGCACAGTACGATTTTGGGTTCACCATAAGACACATTTCCGTAAAGCCTAGATCTTTATCGAAAACGCTCTGAATGTCTTCCCTGTGCGAAAGCATTACCACAACGGGGTACGATGAGTCATACGAAAGAGATTAACAGGATGCAGGCTTCACTTACGTGTTCGATTCTTTCAGTGCTAAAATACACATCCGACGCAAATTCCATAGAGTCGCAATGTCCGGATTGCTTCCTAAAAGTTTCGCCGTCAGGTCCATCATTTCGGAATCATATTCTTGGGCGGATTTCTTCTCGAAAATACGACCCATTGCAGCCCGGAACATTTTCACCTTTGCTTGCTGTTCCAGTTTCTTGCGGGTCGCTTCTTCCGCACTGGTGCGCACCTTTAATCGTCCATGCTGAAATGATGGTGAAGAAAAATGGTAATCACTAGCAAAAAGATGAAATTCAAATTAATTTACTCACCATTTTTAAATGTTTTTAGCAGAAACTGGGTGATAAGACAATCGTGCCTCTACAAATCGGTTTGTTTTGGTGATTTGTTATTTTTTCTGTACGGGAGTTTGACAGTTGGCGGTTTTCGCCCGAAGAGAAGCATGAAACGTCAAACCATTTTCGCCGGCATTGTTTTGTTTTCGCACAGTAGGTGAGATTTGTGGTACATTTTGGTCAATCTTTATTTAAGATCTGTTGATAATCTTAAAATGCATCAAAATTTGCTTGCAAGTTAAAAAAACATAAAGAGGAAACCAGGTTATAAAAAACTGTTTTCTCAAATTTTGCACACTTCCTATGTATTGAAAAAGCATTATAAACTTTTGACGGTATAATTTGAGGCCGAGTCGTGTGTGCTCAAATGGCTGCGGAAAAAATCTACGTGTACCGCCATATCCGTGCGGCGTTCCGTACGACCCCGGATAAACGCGACAGAACAGTTTGTAATCAAACGTCGACGGGAGAGGATATGCCGTTGCGCTCCCGGATTGAAAATTGCGTGCGATTTGTTTGGAAGTGCGGGTAATTAGTGTAACAATAGAATATTGATGTGAGTAATTGTTTAAGATTGGTTCTGGTTGGGCCGTTTTTTATGTGCTTGTATGCATTGTCCCATATTCGAAGCCGTTTAAATGCTAGCAGTATAGTTCTCGTGAAAACCATATGCTCGGGGCAAGTGTGATCGATTTTTATTCTAATCTATGTGTAGTTTAGATGTGCGTAAAAAGTGTCAGTGTTTGAAATTATGTTACAATGGAAAACAAAAAAAAGGGTATACAAAATGAGCGGTTGAGTTTGTGGTAAATTACGCATGTATGCATCATCTCTGCTGCTAAAAAAATGCCGGCAAGAGCAATTGTACCGGTTGAATTGTGGTAAAAGTGCATGTGCTATCTTCACGCTACGCGAGACGACCTAGTAGGTCATGCTAGTGCAATAAAAATGGTTTACTTAACTTATGATTACCACGTCGCCCGTCAGTTAGTCCTTGCGCTAGGATTGGTTCGGTTCGGTTTCAAGATTCGTTCCCACGATTTGGCGCTATTCTAAAGCTGAAATTGTGTTTGTGTGTGTGTTTTTTCGTAAGTGCTAATTTTACTGATAGCAGTCGCAAAACATCCCCGCCAAACAGTAATCACCGGCATTGGCAATAATATTGCCCGGGTATTGGTTTGGAATTGAAAGAAAATATGCGCCAGAGAGCAGCAAACCAAAAGAAACATGGCCTGCTACGGCAGATGTTTGTGTGGTGTACCGTTTGTAACGCGCGTAGGAACGAAATGTAAAGCGTGGTTGAAGCAGCGAAGAAGCTGCTACATTAAAGCGGGTTTATTTATATTTTCCCGCTTCTCGAGTCTTTTTTTTTCGAACGTTCATCTTGGGTTTCTTGTGCTAAGATCGTGACCTCCCCCCGAGATGCTGCAGACGACGATGGGGGGTGGGTGAACCTTGAACGTTTGAAAAAGACACGCCGGGCCAGGCAGGTTTGATGTCCACGGACCATTTTAGCTGTACCAGCATTGGAGTAAATAGGGGGTTGATGTTCTGGAGCGAGAAAAATGCAGATCGAAGCAAGCTGTGCGATGTTCCAGGTAATGTTCCAGGCAAGTAGGAACGAGTTAGTTCCCGCATGTTCATGTTTTGTGTATAAAATATTCTCGCGGACAGAATATTAATCCTTATATCCTTCCCTAAAACACCCCTAAGACGCCGGACATGGCAGGACCGGATCTCCGGGAACACCCGATTCGTCAACAAAGTCAGCAAGCAATGGCAGACTGAGAGCTCGAGGTTGTACAAATTACGTAATTTCTAAGAAGAAGAAGAAGTCCCTTTAAGCCTTATTTCGGTTCATTTGGAATATTGAAAGCATTTAATGAAAAACTTGCTTTAATCCTAGGATCAGCCTAAACGCTGCATTACTTTGAAGTTTTGGTCCAATTTTGGTTGAAATATTCCAAAATTGAACGAGTATCGTTTTAATAGTTTTGGAGCTATTTTCAAAAATTCTGGTTTGCTCCAAGTCGGTTTTAAAATGTGCTCTCCGGACTCCACGAAAAGGGGGGAAATAAACATGATTAACATACCCCCTTGGAATATGGGATATTTTAGGCCGGAACGTGCCTGGTCCAAGGTTCACGTTCCGCGCACTTGACAACATAAATGCGCAGACCGCTCTTGGCGCATCGCCCAACAGTGTGCCCAACATATGTACCAACCCCGGTCGTGAGATTCCCTCTGTTTTGGATGCATTTTCTCCCGCCTCCCCCCAACATTAAATGTACCGGCATCAACTGGGGGAAAACAAAAACACACAACAACGCAATCCTCCAACACACGCGCGCACGCACCCAAGTTCCCGGGGACGCTAAATGGCATCGCCAACAAGCAGAGTGAAGCAGAAAACTAACATAAGCGCGCGATGTTGTTGCTCGTGAGACGACGACTCTGTGGCGTTCAATGTCGGCTGCTTCTGCTAACAGACGGACTCGCAGAAGATGAAGACTCACGCAATAAAAGCAACAACAAAAAAACAGATGAAGAAATCAGAAATGAAAAAAGACACGAAAATGTTAGACGCTCCACCGCACACACACGCATACGGGAAGCATAAACCACAGCTTCCGGAGCAAGCGAGTAAGGAAGAATGTGCAAAAAACGATCAAAAAAGGCCCAAAAAAGAAAGAGTCTACCAAAAAGGCACAGAAAACATTGGACAAGATACACATTTGGTGGAAACGCGAGCATGGAAGGTAACCTAAAAAAAAAGAATCCGGACTTCTCACACGATGCTGAGATTTTTTTTGTTGTATGTTGTTTCGTTTTATGCTGCGGTTTGTGTTCCTCTTTCTTGTGGACCATGATTTGCCACCCCATACGTTGGTGGACTTTAAAAAGAACGCATCGATGTGGCGCTGTGTGTCAGGTCAATTGTTTATTGCTTGAACCCTTGACCCCTGGACGTTTGTTGTGGGATCGTTGGGCGATCAAGGTGTGATCTTCCTCTTTCTTCGTTCGGACCTCTTTTCTTTCTGCACCTGCTAATGATGCTGACCTTTCTTCTACTGCCCGTGACCAATAGTTTTTTTTTGAGGCGATGATTCAGATTCTCCTCCGACCCTTACTATTTGCGTACGAAATTTGGAAGTTCGACGAGTATCGTTGAGCTGCTAGCACTGTCTTCGTAGTAAACTCTTTTTGTTTCTTGGAGAAGTCTTTGCAACAGAAGAAGGTATCAAAAAACGATATATATCGTTTTCCCTCTTAAGCTCTGTCGTACGAGAAATTTTCATGAAAAATGATCCCCCAGACATGGTGGAACGTGAGGCATCGCGTACTTGGTGGGTAGCGCGTTGGAAGGTTTGTGGTGGTGGTTCATCAATTATGCCCACAGAGCATTGTCTAGCACACGGTGCAGCATCCATCGCTCAAACGCTGGTTCACGGTTCGTCCGGGTGTCTGCGTCGGTCAACTATGCATACCACGTCTGTCCGGCGTTGCGTGGATATGGGGAATCGGATGTGGACCTCATTCCGAAAACACATTCCAATCACACCACCAAGTGGAGCTATTTCTGGTGGTTTTTCTAGCGAAGGAAAAAAAAAAACTGGAATGACCCTTCAGTATGGCACTCGTGTTGTGGTGGTTGACGGCGTTTGATATGTGGTGAGTTTTTCATCGAAACCGTGTGTTGCACGAGGAATGTTCTTACGTACGGGGACGATATTCGTAGAACGCGAGCTTTCTAGGAAATCGCCGAGATCAATTAGTGTCTGCATATTTGAGTCAATGAGTGAATGATTAATGCACAACTCAATTTCAACTTTCCAATTGGAAAAAAGGTTAAAAATTCATCCATACTTGAAGTACAGCTCCAATTCGGGGTAAGAATCGAAAACGGGATCGAAAAAGACATAAAATCTTGATTAGACCGGGGGAGCTTGAATTAGTTTTTCATTAAGATCTTCTTTCCTGGACGGGTGACTCAGGGGAAAGTCAACCACGGAAGAACAAACATCAACACAAAACAAACACACAAACACACACACACACACACTCCCACAAAAGCCCTGCTCATCAAGCAGAAAATCTTGGGCTTTTTCTTTGGGACCAAGTTGCAAAAGTTCGCCCTTTTGACGCGAACGTGTCACGATGAGGGAATCTATTATTTGATTTAATTTGTCCGTCCATGCGTAGGTACTGATGGAAGGGATTATTAAATTTTGCCCCTCTCGGATGTTTCGCACCCCCCTGTATTTTTTTTTGCTTGTCCGGGGTGACTTTTTCCTCACTATATTGTGGAGCGTATGTGGAGCTGTCGAAGATTGGTCGGTCGAAGTTTAATTATTGAAGATTTCTCTCACATTCAACCGTTGCGAGAGGGCGAAGAAGAAGAAACGGTAGGCTTTCTGGTTCTTTTGCCTTTGTTGATCAAGGCACTCCACTCACCACCGGGAGTGGTCATCAGCACACACACACACACACTGTCGTCCAGGCGTAGGGGTCCACAGCCATCGGTTCCATTCAATTATCTTTCATGAGTTTCAGTTTGAGCGTAAAATCATAATTCGGTTAAAAACTTCTCTTCCTGCTTAGTAGCGCCAAAGCTAATACAGACACACACACACACGACGAGCGCATTGGGAAACTATTATTTTCCTGGGGCAAATGTGGCTCCAGCAAGATTTTTCCCTCATTGGTCTTGCGTTTTTGTTACGTTCTAGCGCTTATTCTCATGCGCGCTGTGAGCAGAAGGAAAACACACAGAGAAAAATAACCCACAATCACCGCTACCCGGTAAATAGGATCAGGAAAGTATTAAAGTCTCGTAACGTATTCTTTGGAGACCTCTCTGAAACCGGGATCCTTTCGGAGTGCTGTGTTGCTGTGGGCTTCCACCCGGTCGTCGTCCCGGAAGCAAACGCACTGTTTGTGCGTTGCTGATTATGATAAATTGAGTTCGTATGATGGTTGGTGAAGTAAAATCGGAAATCCCTTTTCGAATGTTCGTGTAGCTCCGGTTCACAAAGCCTAGGCACAATTGTGGCAACATTGGGCTGATGCAGGTTGAAGCGGTGAACTCAGTGAGTTCAAAATTAATTCAATTAAATCGGTTCCAGATATATTGAGTATCTCGGTACATTAGAGCGTCCTGTTTGTAACCTACTTTCATGCTGCTCGTCGATGCCGGACGAGTTCTGTGGAACTACAGTCAGGTGGATTATAGCTATTGTCCGTTGGATGGTATTTCAATAAACATGGTCCTTTCGTCCAGGGGCCTGTAACGGCTCGCTCGAGCCAGACAGTCGTCCAACGTTCGCATAGATGTTGGTTGTAAAGTCAACGGGACCGCAGACCATTGCAGTTACATCTATCTTTTTGTTGGTTTGATGTATTTTTGAGTGCATTACGATTTGCATGCTATTCTCGCATTAGTGAGCTGCTTTAGCTTGCTCTCCTCGACAAAGGACTCTTACTTTGGGTTCTAAAAACGGTCTTGATTAGAAGTATTTGCTGCCATGAGTTGATTAATCGTACTATCTGCGTCATAAAAGCAGTTTCAATGTGTCATGCAAACTTCATGTTCCACATTGTTTTGACCGGACTGGCGGTGCTGTTTGTTTGCATCCGTAATGTAATCGCTGTCTGAGCCATTTTTTATGTCTGTTTTATGGCTCAAGATAGATCGTCGTCGGCTCTTGGAATCACTTCTGCAAGTGCATCCTATAGAGCGGTGCGGTGCGTATGCAGAATTCATAGCCCTGATACGAATGGATGCTCTTGAAAACAAGTTTCATAATGCAATGAATGAATTACCCGGCCGAAAACCTCTGTTCTTCCTTTCTCTGGAGTGAGATTCAGCTTAATTGCATTTCAGTGTAGTGCACGGGGTCCATGGTTTTCCACTGCCGTCGGTACGTGCACCATTTTCGCGTGCAAATTGCACGAAGGCTCCCGCGAACGGCAACTTTTATTTATTAATAACTATTGCAACCCATGCGCACGCGGGCAGAAGATTCACTTTGATGATCCGGAGCGTGCGGTCAAGAGCGGAGGGCAAGATTACTTGAAATCCCGACAGAATCCGCTCGGTGTTGTTATCTCGCTTTCCTCGATGGCGGTTCGCATTTCTCAGCTGGAAAGGACGCAAACATGCTCCTCGCGAACGAGTCGCTTGTCCCTTGCTTCCCGCACAACAATCGTCGGTTTCCCGACCATATTTATGGTTGATCCTTCCGGCCTCGAGCCTCAAGCTCGAGGTAGGTACCGAATTGTCCTTCCGGGTTTTGTGCGCGCGGTCCGTTAAATTGGCGTTCTGGCGCTGCAATTGCCATGCCCAGTTGGGAGAAAATGAAAGTAAGTGCCTGGTTGCTGTTTGCGCGCACCCGATACACAATTGTACCAACTGCACATTCGCCCAGCAGCAACACTTGCCACAGCCAACACAGTGCAGAGTGTGGCATTGTGGCCGGTTTTTAGGTGGCAGACTCTGCCTTTTCCCCACACACGAGTGCCAGCGGGAATAATGGGAACTGTTGTCGCTGTTGTTTGTTGCTGTTTTTGGTCGATATTCCGGTTGTGTAATACACTTCTGGGTACGATCGACGGTAGCTCGCGAAGGTATATTGGGCCCCGCTGTTGTGGTGAAGCACTGAGCTGCTGGAGTGAAACTAATTCTCATAAAATTTAATTTCCATCCCACAAACGGGATCCGTTGCTGCCCGCACGCAGCAGCAAATTTTCCGAACCACGGGTGCATTTTTCTCCCGTGAGTCTGTCACAGCCAGGGACAGGTTTGTGGTGAAACCTTACACAATTTACTAGCCCAAACCCCACCGCGGGGGCAAAACGATAGCGACGGTTTTTTTGGTCTGCAAAAAGTTGATTCTACTAAATGTGTACAATTGATTTTGTTTTTAGTAAAAAAAAACAGTTTTTCCGGTCTAAAATACGGCCTCACCAAAGGAGTGAGTTTGTCGTGTGCACTTTGCGACGCTTTGGAATTGCCAGAAGCATGGTTTGTCTTTCGAAGGCGAAAGTTTTCTGGCACAGGCTAGCCATGGAGGCTATGGTTTTGCTGCCGGGCATGCTTTAGACGTTAGCTTTAGTCGGCAAGCTACGAAGTCCTACGATGGGAAATTTTAATTCCGCCCGAAAATGGGATTCTCCCTAACTAAAACGAGATTCGAGAGAACTTTCTTGTTTTTCCGTACCTCGATATTGTAGGCGTACCGCTAATAAAGACGATTCCATCCCAATACTGGAATCGATTGAGTCCTCGAGGCTTCGAGCTTCGAACAGAAGAGGGCGAAGGATATGTAATCCTCCAGCCTTGTCAGGGCTGGAACGGTCAGGATAATGGATTGCTGTCGACGGCAATGAGCTTTTCGCTCGCTTTGCTTCCAGGTTGAGCATGGACGTGGGTGGCAATTTGTATAATTGCTTTTCTTTCGCATCGATGCGCCACACTCTCGATGAAAAACTGTATAACTCGGGCTAATAGCTGCTATTACGTTATTGTTTTACAAGGATTATCGGATCGCTTCGGAGCGAAAGAGAGAGAGAGAGAGAGTCACGTTGTCTGCTGCACATTGCGCCGTACGACAGAAAGTGAGTTTGATCTGACCGCACCGGCATCGGTGTGGGAAAGGTGCATGAACATAAATTACAAATTGGTCAAACAGTGTATTTTACGGTGTTCAAGTTTGATGTTTTTCTATCCTCAGCTGCGACCGCACATAGAGGTTGGCGTGTGAATAAAAATGGTGTCAAAAAGAAGGTTTTTTTTCTAACGAGTTTATTCGTGTAAAAAACTCCGTTGCATACAAACACCCTCGCTCGACTTGTATTTGCGCCCAAATGACGCCTAATTAGTCCGGTAGCAGCAGTGGTGGAAAAAAGTAGAAATGCGAGAAAAACCGCACAATACTCTAACGCAAAAATAATTCTGGTCCCCCTGAACTGAACTGTGAACCCATCATTACGCCATGCCCGCCCATTCCTGTCCCAACCTTTACCGCAGCTAATGATGTTTGATTTTCTTCCGTTGCTTGCGCCCCACCGAGGAACTGCTGGTGGGGGTTTTCAGAGTGAAAATTTGTTTACCAGCAGCATGTGTGTGTGTGTGTGCGCGCGCGTTGTTACTGCGTTGTGTATTGTGATGGTGGAGCAACCAGCAGTCGGCTTTGTTGCTGCTGTCTCTAATGCCACATGAGCCGAGAACGCACAACCATCCCCAATGCAGGGAGAGAGATCTAATGGCGCGGTGAAGAAGAACGCTAAACGAGCGCCTTCGTGACAGCTTAAAGATAGGTTCGTGATCTAATTAGCTGCCCAAAATTGATGCTTCCGTGCGCCACACTCTTTGCTGTGGAATGCCGTGGCGATGGATCTCCAAAAGTGTGCTTCGGAGCAGATTGATTAATGAGTCGAGATGCTCCGTAAATGGGTGTTCGGCTCTCGTAGGAGATTCATTCGATGGATGACTCTCGGACCGGCAGTTTATTTTAATTTTCGCATCTTTCTGCACCGGCGAATCGGCTTTTTGGAGAGTTGTTGTGAGCGGTACCGCTGCATACATTTTCACTGCTTTGTGGTGGATGTTGAGTTTGATCGAATTAGATGGATAATGATGGGAGAATGGGTTGCGTGGTGTTTATTAATTTTTAACAAGGAATTGTCCATGTGCGTTAAAAGTCATGCAGTGTGGGATTTCAGAACTTGTAATGGATTCAAGACCTTGAAGCGAATGTGGGAAAAGGGTGATTTATAATTACGCGTGTTTTGCGAAACATAATAACATAAAGGAGCGTTATTTTATGAGAAAAACATCAAAAACAGCGACAAGCGACAGATAAAAATGGATATGGACTAATATTGAGAAGGTGATGTTAAGCTTTTCTCGTAATCCGCAAATCAATTCTATGCCGTATTTTCTTAAAGAGTTTGCTTCATCAATTCTGGATCATTACCATGGATAAACTCTGATCAGATCGCCTTACTTGTCCAAGTATTAGAATCTTTAGTTCAGTACAATCCAGTCCCTCTACACCACAAAACTCTGAAGTCCATCCACATCTGAAATTGGAAATATTTGATTTGTGTCCTTCTTTTTCTCAACATGGCTCTACAAACTCAAAAGGCTGCGGGCCTGCTACTTCTGGTTTCTTTGACTTGATGTAATCCGGTACTGGATAGTGTGTCCGGTGGCCGAGGCGATAACGGCGCCGGTCTACACACGGCAGGACCGGAGTTCAAATTCCATCCTACTTTGCAACGGGTAAAATCAAGTCACAGAAAGCCAGATATGGCAGGCCGAGACCTCTCGAGGTTTTAGTAGCAAGAAAGAAGGAGAAGGATAGTATTGCCCTTAGTGCAAACAGACGATCCGGTTGAGATTCAATATCCGGACCTATCGTGTGTTGACCGGCGCTGCTACTGCCTTGGCCACCGAGCTGCTCTAAATAAGTGATATTCAGGTACTGTTTTACGAAGCAACTCTATCCCAACCAATGAAGTACGTTTATCACTGTTTAGGATTACTGAAAGGTTAAACATTCGATTTAGCGACGCTGGAAATCCTCAAATAATCATCGAACAGTTGTAATATTCCATCAAAACACTTTAAGGTACAATGTATATGCAGAAAAAGTTACTGAAGATGTCGGGCCGTGTTGTGTGATTTTGATAGAGATTTAGTGGATCCACATGATTTCTGCGACTACTGGTTCTTTTTTTTATTCATGAAGAATGGCCTGGCTGTATTGTTACTGGTTCTTATAGAACGGGGCAATTTTCAATGCCGTTCAAGAAAACATTCCAATGACGAAAGTAAAAAACCGTTTACGACAGAACCAGATTTGAGTGTCTCTCTTTTTGGCTATGGGGTCACTCGAAGGTTTAAACAATCAAAAAAGGCCTATTAAAGGCTGAAGTGAATGGCATCACTTACATGCATCTATTTTTAATAAATGGTACTAAGATACGTTAGCCGATCGTTTAGCAAATTTTACATTTTATCAAACTCTTTAATTCATCAGCCCATTTGAATCTTGTAGGGATGTTCGTACATGAACTTAAGCGCACAATTGTTAACTGAGGGTGCAAATGCATGTTTTTGCCCAAGTGCCCTATGGTCCAATCACTGGAATGAGAGCTTCCTGTGCATAGTGCGCCGATGAAGTGCTGAAGAACACTTCGAGCAGAATAGAAACCGTAACCGTGGACATGCATCATGTTCCGGGATAATAAAGGCCATCTGTTGTTGTGTCGTCCAATCTTCGTCGTGATTGGACTGGAATAGCAGGCAATGGAAGATGCTTTAAACTCTTCACACTATCATGGGTTACGCTTACGCCAGAACATTGTTTGCAAGTGTCCACTGCCGTACCAGATAAACGATTTTTCAACCACAAAACGTCCTCATGCTTTCCCCTGGAGGAGGAATGATGCTCGTGTTGATCGCCCGTTTTTTTTTGCAGATTGCCCTGCATTCACGTCACATTACACTCGATAACGATACCAATAAGAATCGCATTGTCACTTTGGAATGGAATCGCATTTGAATTTCAATATCCAACCAGCCGCCTTAGCCGCTCATGCACATTCTCTTACCCATTTGTTGTCCATGCTTTCGGTACAGGCACATATTCGGATCGGGTGCGCGTGCACATTTAGTCATCCGCTCCCTGCAACGATGGTCCACAAATGCAGCAGTACGTGGAGCTTTCGGTGTAATTCCCAAATGCAAGCTGATGAACAATTTTTCCCTCCTTGTTTGTTGTTGCCTTGCATGCGGACGAATCTGTCGAGCCTCGGAGCAGAAAAGATGCTTCACGCTACGAGGCACCGGAGTGTGTTAGCAAGTGCACATCGCCGATCGCTTACACAGATATGGGAAATTATGGCGTGTATGTCGACTAGCTACGAAAGCGTCTGTCTAGTGTTTCCCAAAACCCCTTGCTTTGTCATGGCCTTACCCCCCCCTTTTCTGAGGTGTCTTCCTTCTGTACGCTGCTACACCTCTCGGAGCTTCGCGAGCATAACGTGCAAGTGGAATTCAAATTACCATAATCGATTCTTCGATTTTATGCTAATTCCTTACATCGTTATATATTTCCCTTTCTTTGCTTCGTGTGGTTCCCCTGTTGTCCTTTTGTGGAGTACACAGTCTACGGCGGCACAGGAACTACAAAAAGGGGTACATCCAGAAGTCCTAGTTTTCTTTACTCGGCTTTACTGAGTATGTTTTGGGACAGGGCAACCAAAAAAAAGTTCGACGGCGTCTTTTTCCAAAGGGTTCTCAGGGAACGGGAAGTGTATCGTAGAAAAAAGGGGCGCAAAGCTACGACCCCAAAATACCGTTAGTAATGTTTATGTGCGCGGGACCTGACGACGAGAATCAGGATACCCATGTTTTGGTCAAGTGATCCAACCGAGCGCTCGATGGATATTGTGTTTTGTTCCCTTCATGTCAAAAATGTGTTTTTTATAGCAATAGCACGTGAATACAATCTATCGGATTTGCTACCCAGCTTGGCTGGAAGGTTTCAAACGAACGGAAGCAATGGAGAAGAGGGTCTTGGTTGGTTTGGTGGTGCAACCAGCGAAGAGAAAACCCCATCAACCATCACTTAGAACGAAGAACGTAGTGTCAGGCACGCACCATGAATACATAAAAGTACGCTTGCAAGGATTTTATGATCGACAGTGGCAAACATCATCGGAATCAAATATGATTTGATTGGAATTCGCTTATGGCGAAAGTAGCTGGACAGGAGAAGATCTGTCGATAAGGAAGAAGCTAAGCGGGGACAACATAACCATGTGCGGAGAGGCCGCCAGAGAATGGGAAAATGTTGGTAGTCGAAAAAGGGGGAAAAATGAAATTAGAAATTCTCCACATGTCCAGATAAAAATAGCAGAGGAATAAGAGTTTTGTAACTTAATTTTAAGAAGATTTTATTATATCCAGCTGGCACATGTTCCGATTTATTTTTATGAGATTTTGTATATCTAAAAAAAACCATCTCTAGTTCGTAAATTAATTATTATTTTATATCTTTTTCTTTGCTTTGCAGCCGGTAAGTCACAGAAAACGTATGTTAAAATGCTAACAACCCTTAACGACATAGCATGGCTTTATCGCGCTAGTGTATCGGTAAGTTCAAACAGCAACGCTTGACTTTTTCGAATCAATGTAACCCCGCGGGAGGGTATGGATTTTGGGTTTTGGGGAATCAAAAGCACAAGTAGACGTTATGGTTGCGGATACTTCACCCTTGGTACCCTGTCGAGCATTTCGGTCGGCGGGATATCAAAGCGCTGGGTCAGATCATTCATGGTGCGATATCGTGTTTAGCTGGCATGTACGACTGACTGGTACGCTTCACCACCATCGCGTCAACCTTTTGAATCCTTGCAACCATGAAAATGGGTGTTGAAAAGGGAGGACTCGCATTAGACGATGCACGATCAACAACGAGAACCACATCGACAGGTTCTATATATATAAACACACACACACAAGCACCAAAAAGGCGGCTGGTAGTATCTCCAGATTAGTGAAGGCGCCCGATGATACAGAACCGAGTGGTTCTTCGAATGGAGTTGATTGGGGTTGAAAATAGCTGCAGAACGGGCACGTTTGCTACACAAAACGTACACAGCCAGGACAGCACTTGGCAGCCCTCTGTGTGTGTCCGTCTCTGGTGGCATTATGGGCCGAAAGGTTGTAGAACCCAATCAACACGTTCGTTACGCAAACGTTGCAGACACTGGCCGAGGGAAAAAAGGAAGGATATTGCGGGAAACGATAGGGGAAAACTGGCTGGAGGTTGTTCAACGAGGGAGGATGAAGCCACGTCTGCACTGCACACCCTGTCCGCTGGGTGGTTCAACGCCGTAGAGCAGCATAGAACTCACCCTACCGTGCACCGGCCGTGCTAGGGGTCTCTCAGCGCACAAGAGCTTTGTAGTGCGGAGTATTTCATAACCACTCGCAAACAAATGCTCACCCATACACGCACAGCAACACCACGGCAAGCGTAAATTTAGGATTGAGTGGCGAAAACAATCGTCGTACACTGCACCACACTCTGCTAGCGCCACACCAACAGGACATGTGGACAAAGCGCGCGGAAGCGAGGAGCGTACACGCAGCAGCAACGGACGCACTTTTACAGCACGCTTTTCCGATCCGCGTGTATTTGTCAGGAACGCTTCCGTGTGTGTGTGTTTTGTGCGTGTGTGGAGTATGTTTACAAATTTCCTTAAGTGGTTTTCTTCTTTGCTGTTTCCCTCCCATCGGTTTGGTACGCAAGTGTGAACTGTCGTACATATCCTTCCGCGTTGTTTCGGTATGGGAGAGGGTGGTTGACAGGTTTTTTTTTTGTTTTTACTTGTCCTGAAGCTATTCTCTTGTTGTGGTCCTTGCGAAATTGGTACTCCATGGTATACCAACACCACCATGCTGGTCGTTTTTTTGCAACATCAACGTACAGCCGGGATCATTTATTGAAGATGAGTGGGAGCATCATGAGGTGCAGATATATGTAATGAATCACGTAGAAAGGTGCATCATATACCAACACAATCAGTATTTTTACTTGGTGAGGTACAATCTCTTTTCAGATAGGCAGATGTAGTTTGCAAACAAAAATATTTTATTGGAACAATATTTATATGAAACAAATTTAAAAGCATTACTACAAACACAACCAATACATTGTAACTGTTCGTCTGAAGTTGTGACTCTCTCTCTCTCTCTACAATGCTGATTTCTGAATTCACTGGTGTTAGTGCGCCAGGAAAACTCACTCTCACACACAGACACATGCGCTAGTTTTTCCGGCCATCCTTTCCAGAGCAGTTCTACAGCTCGCACACCAACATAAAGGAAAATTTTCTCAACCAGAGAGTGTAGCGTGCCCTCAAAGAGAGAGGCGAGCGAGGACGAGACGTTCGTGTACGGATATGTGGCGCGTGCGTTAGTGCCTGTAAGAGAGGGTGGTGGTAAATTTTATTGATTTTACCGTCAGAACCATTTTAACTCCGGAGTTATGGGAGCCGTGGAAAAATCCCAGTGTTTCCAGTGTTTTGTGAGAGCCTGCTTGTATCCTTCTCGCTTCGTTTTGCACGCGCCAGAGCGGGATAGCGTGCGCGTGTCGCGCGAGAGAGCAAAGTTCTGTGTGCCGTACTAACCGTACTCGCCATCGGTGGTGGAAGATTTTCCGAGCTCTTTCGGCGCTGGTCATCCTCAGTTTGTGGTGAAGTTGTGCAGAAGTCGTCTGGAGAAAGTTGCCACCGTGCATCGATTAGTAGTAGCAGCAAGGAAAGGCCAAAAAAAAAAAATTCGGTCCACTTCAAGGCAAGTTTTGCCCAGAGACACTGGGATTCTTTTCCAGTTTTTGTAGTTTTTGGGTGCTGCGGACGGAAGTTTTGGCATTCACCGTGATTTTGGAAGCTGTAAAATCTGTGTACACGGTTAGCTGTGGTTTTGGGTAAAAAAACAAAATTCTTGACGGGTGCTCCTGCTGGCTTCAGGTGGGAGGCACCGAGCGCGCAGTGTCGGTGCGATTGTGTTTCATTATGTGCGACTCCTTGCGAAAAAAAGAAGGTGCAAAATGTGGTGTGTTATATGGTTAGATGAAAAGCATTAGCGCAGTGAATGGTGCTTGCGAAAATCGTCTAGAAGACGTATGACGTGCGTACAATTGGAAGTGTGTGGTGGAAGTGTTGTTTGCTCTGCCATCTTTGAAGTCATCGGCGATAAATGGAATAATATCTTCTGCTCACCCATCACTAAGGATTTGAGTCATTGGTCACAGAAAATAAGGTTTTTCTTGCCAAGAAACAAAAATCCTTCCACTTCAGGTAAGAAAGCATGGCCTGCGAGTACAAGATGGATAAATCCGACCGAGTGAAACTCTCATTTTGCGTCATTCAATCGTGTATCTCTGCTACACCACCGCCCGGAAAAATGGGCGCAGCCTGTGTCCTCATTTCCGATTCCATCTGCGTGATGCGCGTGTGGTTCGCGAGCATGAATGGACTTTTCACCTGACTACTGGCACGGGCAAAGGGGAGCTGGTGTGCGTGTGTGTGTGTGTATAACTATGCTGGAACATGCTTCAAATCGTATAAAATCCTGTAAAAGTCCAGCCTAAAATGCATTTAACAAGCGCAACAAAACGTATCAGAGACTAAGAATTTCTCGCGGTGGTGTGTGCTCCTCTTACAAATGGTGTTCGGAAAATTCGGAGCCTTTTCTTCTTGGAGCTTCAGCCTCTCACCCTCCCCCCTTCGCCTGTTTTCTGAACTCGGAGCTTTTCGGAGAGAAAACAAATATGGCGGCGAACGGCAGCTGTCACGAGTTCTCGTGTACCGAAAATTCCGATATAGGCGAACCACCACCCAGCAAAAGAGCGGCCCTGTACCGTGGGCGGCACGGAAAAGTGCCCGAAGGCGGGAAATACTACTACGCGCGAGACCAGGTCCTGCTGCGACCGTTGTGGAAAATGGGGAAGACGGTAATGATGAAGCGAACGAGCTTTAATATGTATGCGTTTATGCTGCTGAGTACGTTGTTAGAGAGATATGATACTGATGACTACGTTGTGTGTGTATGGGAGAGAGAGAGAGAGAATTCAGAGCGAGAGTGTATTGCAAAAAAGTATTAGGGACAAATAAAACTGTGGAACAAATCTAGATAGATCCTTTTTTCGCATACATCTTAAAGCCCACGATTTAAGCTGACTGTAGTGTAATGTGCTCCCGAAGGATCTCTCGCGAAGTCTTACCACAGGATGGTTGTTTTTTTGTTGCTTCAGTTCTGTGTAGACACCAAAGTGCAATCCTGCAGGCCCCACTTAACGCATCAAAAGAGCGGCTTAGTGTGTGGAATTCGCTCAGGATACATAATGGTATAATGAGTTGAGACCCGGAGTTGCTATCCTTGACAGTGTTGGTGGAAGCAGTAATGATGGTAAAAAAAGCCGTTCGTGTATGAAACGAACGAAAAGGTAGGAATGGTACACTACCATTCTGAATATCTGAGTACGATGCATTTGCTCTCTCTCTCTCTCACGGTAAATCGTGTCGGACAGGGAAAAAAATCTTTCCACTATGATTTCACTACGATTTTCCACTTGCAACACAAGCCAACAGACAAATGGAGTTTCGTTTTTTTTGTATTTGTTTTTCCGCTGCATGGGATTGCCGTGATAGTAGAACGGTCGTTTTTCTATGCTAGCCAGGGATAGTGAATTCCGTCCGCAGTATTTCTGCCAAGTCCGGCAGTAGTCTCCGCTCGCATAAATCACACGGTACAGCCCATTCGTTTGCGCCTTAGCGTTCTTTGAATAGGCAAGTTTTTGTTCATACATAATGTAACTTTAAGCTGGATGAATTCAAGCACCGTGGGTTTTATACTTATAGGATGTAAATTTTTTGCCACTGTCAGTAATCAACCAAGGACCAACAGAATTGTGATGGTTTGATGGATGCGATTGCATTGAAAGATACTTTAACGAACTTGATGCTAAGGATTCTCATGAAAGAATTGCTTTTAGTTAGAATATTGCAAAATTTGTAATAAAAAAGGTTAGAGGAAAACTTATCTACGGTATATTTGACATTCGTTCATAAAACCCTGACCCCTTAACCTCATCCTGTTTAAAATACGCTTCACCAGCTCCCTGCGGTGAGGCTTTCATGGAGCGCAATTTCCGGTTTTGCCTCAATTGGTACGAGGCGCCACTACATTTAATTACTTGCCGAAGACGAAAGATACTTGTCTGGCTGTGTCTCGTACTTTCATAAGCAACATTTTCCGTTCATCTGCCTTCTTTAAATACGATACTGTAGGTAACAGCACGACACGTGCTACCTGCAGCGTTTGCTTTTAGGAGTTAGATTTCTGACACCTGAACCCCTAATACCAGACTACGGATCGGACCTGGTGACGATAATCGACGAACGTTAGCACAGCGGCAGCAACGTTTCTCCCGAAGGCCAAATGGGTTCTTCATCATGACCGCAACCAGCGCTCAAGCAGGCGCTCGGGGAGGTACTTTAAGCGGGATGTAATATAGCAAAATAGAAATACCGAAGCATCTGGCTGGACGTTGCCGGGAGCGGAAGTTACCTCCCAGAATTGGCAAATAACAGAAGCAACAAAAAAACTCGAATGTCACCCTTGTTGGAATCTGGAAGCTAAGGGAAAGTTACACAAAACGTAGAATTAATAACTGGAAATTGAATTTTCGAACGCCACAATCACAATACCGGGCGGAAACGAGAGCGCGCTGGAGGTTTCTCGCAAAGTATGCTTGTTGATGCTGCAAGGATTTCGCTGCTTGCAAACCTAGCTAGCTGCTTCCTGTACACACCTCACAATCTGGTCGGTGGATAGCATCCACAGTTGCACACAAAACGCCTCGGCAAGCAATTATTTGAGCAACGTCTTTCGCGCGAGAGCCATTAGCGAAATGAAATTTGTCGTTATTTTTTATTGTAGAAATTTCTGCTTCTGCAACAACACCGCGCCAAAACCAATTAAAGGTGCCGGAGCAACGTTTGCTGGATGCAGACACCGATACTGCTGTGTGGCGTAGGGTGGTTGTATAATTTTATTTCTGCAAAATATAATTTTACCCACCAGGATGATGCTACTTCTTGCTGCGGGTATGTTGTTTCATCTTCGAAATTGATCGTGAATATATGCGAATGAAGGTGATTACTAATTGCTGCACCGCAATCAAGGTGATAAAATTTTAATCGCTCTTGTTGCATCGATTGTTGTGGTTGTGTGGAGCTGTTGCGTGTCGAAGCTCTTATCATGCTGCGGGATCTTTAACTGCTTAACCGCGCACATTGGTACCTCTTTCATTGGTTCTTTCAATGTCAAATAATCTTACATTTTTATTGATAGTGATGAAGGCGCTTGCAAAACCTCCTGAACGATCCCACACTCCTTAAAGCGTTAAGCGTGGTTATGGCTGGGGCCTATTCATTAAGCTCAACAATTCTGAAGCGTTCGTACGTAAAGTGGGCCGCCTCGTAAGGTTGATTCGGGGTTGGGTTAGGTTTACTATGTTCGTAAATCGTTTCCTTATCCGATCCTCGTTGAATGACAGCTAAAAGCTTGTTCGCCCGAAAGACCTTCTTGTCCTTCCCGCCAGAATCGATCGTTATGCGAGTACGCTTTGATGCCCCGGTGGACTTGCTTTGTAATCATGAAAATACATCGAATACCACACGGATTGCATGCGCTTACAGCTATCGGCGAGCGATGTAATAATTGACAAAATTATCCTATTGCATGTTGGCTAGGACGGTTAGCAGCAGCGCCTCGTATCGGTGTAGAACTCAACGTAGAAAAAAGCGATGTTCCCCCCACTTTCCGTCCAACAAGCCAAGTATTTAGTGCGCACAGTTCGTCACCGTCCCGGTGGCAGGAGTTGCGAAATGGGCTAGTAACAAACGTAGCGCTAACAATTCATGATTTTATGTTAATTTTTATGATCCTTCAATTTAGTGTCCGCTGTCGCGGAAAAACGTCGGAATTCGAGCGTACGCCACTAGGGAGTAAGATTCTGCTTCCAGCGGAGGTAGTCATTTGCGTATGGTTCGTGTAAAAAGCGTAACGTGCTGTGAGATGAGTAAGGGTTTGTGGCTTTCACAGGAACGGTGCCTGATGTTGGCTACATTTTGATTCGCTTTACACCTTTTTATTTGACACGAGGTTGGCTTTGAGGGAGGTTTGTGTCGTCGTGCTCGTGTTGCGAGATAGGAAATGTTTGGTACGTTTTGCTCACTCTCGGCAAAAGACACTTGGGCGTTGTACATATTCTCTTTCATGTTTGGGCAATGTTGCTTCGAATAGTCGGAAACCGTTTCAAGCGACGGCTGAACAACAACAGTGTGCATGGTACGGTGGCACGGGAACCGGGTTGCTTTTTTATTGCGGTTCTATGCAAATGCTTTGCGGTGTTTGTGTTGTTGGGAGAGATGTGCGGTCATTTCTAGCAACTTAGTTTAATTTCATACCAGGAATTTTGACTGGCAAAACATGCTTTAAGGTTATGTGATGGCTGAAAAATAAAAAAAGGAAAAATCAAATCGCTTGTAACCTTAACAAATAATTGAGCAATCATAACTTTCCTCAAGCTTAATTCAAGTATATATAAGTATGTGATGATGATCAGTAATTTAAATTAAAAACTTTTTTTTTTCATTTTATATAGCATTTTTCCATACCTAGAGCTAGATAATCCCATTCGCCACCTACCATTGCCAACCGTTTTATTGCTAATTCTTCTGAACAGCACTCGTGGACGGTACCTGGCGTTAGCACGCATGTGTAAAGTAATTTTCGTTAAATGAAGGAAGGCATTCAATTATTCAATGTTCCTTTCTTGGAAATGCAATAAACTGCATAGCGACGGAAGCTGCCAATAGTGCACACAACCCTCCCCGTTTGTCCACCATACTGAGTTGGCCACCGTCTGAGTTTTCCGACCACCGTCACCATACGTTCGTTTGCGATGCAGAAACTAATCCAATTAGCGAAAGTTCAACCAGTGTTCTTCTACCGTGATTCTTACGGTGCCGATGGCTAGCGGTACAAAGACCCCGTGTTCTCGTTGGGTTTGCCGGTAATAGCCAAGCGACACCAATTACGGCTGACTCGCGACGCGTCGTATGGGAACGACCGAGCGCGGGAAGAACAAATGCCAATCGACGGGTGAATTGTTTTTGCTTACTGTCGTCGGCGTTCCGGCGGTGCTATCGAAAGGTTTCACGACTAGCTGGAACCTGGGTCGGATCAATCATACCCCCGTGGAACTCTTCAAATAGTTTCTGATAGGGGGCTAGAAATAGAATGTTTGGAGAATCTGACAAATTGATTGAAATTGGAGAAGCATGCGGTATGTGGTTTAATAAACACTATTAGATGTAAAAATATTTTTCTTAAAATATGTGATATTGTGGTAAGAAAAGTGTTGGTCAGGGAATATCAATCAATTTATGTTGGAATTTACCTGCTCAACGCTCAGCTCTCATCTTTTCCAATCGTGCAGGAATGCAAATAACCTGTTCGATTGGCTCTTGGCCGTTGTTCATTGGGAATCAATGTAAAACGAATTGATCGAGAAGAATGGTAGGAAATCACGTTTTTCTCCTGTGTTTCTACGCTGTGCTCTTCTGGTCGGCTTCTTCAGGTCGTTGGGTCACGACACATCCCACAGTTGGACACTAATTTAACACTAACCTCAGTTGATGCGGGGTGGGGCTGATGCTGTGGTAAAATAAGAGCAAAAGCGCCTGGTATGCATCAGGTTGTACACTACCCAACATGAGTCACCTGCAACAGAAAGTATAAAAATGTATAGAAGAAGGTCCATGTGAAATTTCAAAGAAACAGAAAATGTTTCACTCTGCTGATCGATGGTATTTCGCAGTGTGGAAGACAATCTAAAGAAACAAGGAAATGCTGGTATGGTTACAAGAATTTGTGGACGTGATTCGAATAGGTATCGGAAAGAACCCATATCCCGAGAGAGAGAGAGGTGGTTGTTGCAGACGTTGTCTTCGCACCCACCGACCTGGCACGATTTTCGTGATGTTACATGACTTCATTTGTGTGGTTTTGAAAGGCACGATCATTCGTGGATTGACCAATGTCGGGCTCATGTTGGGATAGAAATAATCGATCTACTAGTCCGACACTCTTGCAGTGTTGGACCGCAACATTAAAAGCAAGCTTCATATTTTAGGAGTGGGAAGAACTTTTGCTTGAACTAAAGGAACGAAATAGCGAACTCCAATTGATGCCACTTTGTATAGGAATGCAATTCTGTTTTCATGCCACCGTCTCGTGCTAACGGAACGCATCGTAACACCTTAGCGGAAGAAGAAAATTACATTAAACAACAAGATTGCTCTGCTCACGGAAGGGTGATTAACTTTTCCGCCCGATCGCGTACCTCATTTCCGTGCGGCTAGGTTAGAATTTCACTTGAGCATTGTGACGTGACTAAGAGATTGGTTTATGGCGGTGCGTTGTATTAAAAATGTGATAATAAGAAACAGCACGGGAAGTTACGGAAGTAACCTTACCACCTAACCAAGTAGTTGGGTAAAGAAGAATTACCCCAAAACAGGTCGTAAATAGGGTTTATTGGTTTACAAGTGCATTCAATAGTGGTGAACATTTTCCAGTGATAGCAGGGTATGATGCTGGGCCAACTATTACTTGCCTTCTTCGCGATAGGAAGCTACTAATGAAGTGACATTATATCGAAAAGTTTCCTATTACAACTTTACGATCGACGAGCCCTATTTCAATGTTGGGAAGTGATTAGAATAGAGTAAAAAACAGAGAGGGCATTAAACAATCAGAAACAACCTCCTAACTAAAGTAACAAACAAAGGAAAATCAGTAGCATTTGGTAGTCATAAAACTTAACAGCATCCCTTCCAGAGTACGAAGACACTGGACACACTGATATTCCCACGGCTCACGGCCACTTCTCACAAGGCTCCAGTCTCCCGGTCCAGAATGACTGATGCCACTTTCCCAAGCACAAGTCGCCCCGGTTCTCGTTTGTCTTCATTTAGGTTTGTGTTGTGCAGTGGTTTGATTTTTTTGTCTTCTGTTCCTCCCATTGCTATGGTTCAGTTCCGTTGGGATAGTAAATTAGTTGTCTAACCACCGCCAACACCCTCCACCAAGTGGTAGCGAAGTCGGAGCTAACACTGACACTGGTAGAACTCGCCTCGTTCTGCATTCTCTTCCGGGCGGGAAACTTTTTCTCTCGGTCTCTGGATGATATTTACGAGCGAATTATTTGCCTGGCGCGATTTTGGGCTTCGGTTTGGTGCCGTTTGTTTTGAATTTCGAGACCATAGAGTTTGGAACGTAAGGGTTGAGATTGAAAGAAGAGGGTATGCTTGTGTGTGTACCTGTTTTTATGATTCTCTTGAAGATGGAGCGATTTATGCGAGAATGCGTCACGGGGCCGTAGGTAGATGTGGTGGTCGCTTGACGGTGGATCGCTCGCTAAGCGAACCGGTTGATAGTTTTATGTGCGAATTACTGGGATGCTTTGCAGCCGAATAGTTGGAGGAAGTATGTGTTTGCGTTAGGTTTAAGATTAATAGTGGTGTGAGCAAAATAAGCGTTTTCCTACCCTAGACAACTACAGTATTTCTGTTTGGTGCTTTAATGGCGCTTGGCTGATTTTTAAATCGCAATCAATATGGAACGATGGACAAAACCATTTCCATAACACCTCTCCAAGAAAGAAAACTTTTAAAAACCCCCAATTCCGGTGCGTCTTAATCTCGAACTCTGTGCTGCGGCACACCGTGGGTGGAATGGCCGGGTTCTTGGTACCCGGTGTTTGCGTGTGCTTCAAGATAAACGCGTCTCTCGCGTCTTTGGAGTTCTCGGTCACGTTTTCCCACGCTACATAAACTTCGCGGTCGTCTGTCCTCGCTTACACCGCCTCGCACTCTTTGACCGTGCACGGCGGGTGTGCCCCAGCGGTGGTCAGCGTACAGCCTTTTCTCCCGCACTTGTGCGACCGTTGCTCTGTTATTACTTTCACGGTTCGGTACAAAAATTGCTTAATCGTGCCATCGTTTCCGTTCACATTCACCTTCACGGTACCTTGGTCGCTGGGCCGATGGGAGATGATTGACATTCATTCGTGATGCTGCCTGAAACTGTAGTTCGTATGGTTATCTTCTCGCTTGTTTTTTTTTTCGTCCAATCATCTGCCGCGGTTCGATTTGCTACAAAGAGGTCCAAAAACGGAAGATATTTTTTGTTCCCTCTTTGTAACGGAGAGCGCACAGCGTCAACGGGTGTTGGGGATTATAGCATAGAAACGTCAAATATTGTTGGAACGTAAATAGCTCATATAGGGGCAGGGAGATTGGAGCCGTTGCAGCGTAATGTAAAAATTGGTGATGGCTACTCTCTTTCGGAACATCTGCACGAAAAATAACCAATCGTGCGTGAACTAGAACAGTCATATTTGAGACGGTTGTATTTCTTCTTTCATTTCCCGAATTTTCCCAAGCCATTACCAGCATAGCATGGCAAATGTTCGGCTTATCCACCTTTCGGAACCTTTCGCCGGATTGGTACGGACGCTCTGTGACACGGGCCCGAAAAATCATCAAGCAAGAACGCTAGGGACCGACCGGGTGGATTGATGGCGAGTGGTGATGCTGCTGCTCAATTGTTGGAGCGCGTTGAATTCATGTTCACGCTGCGAACTATGTGCGCTTGGTGAGGCGCTGGACCATGACGCATAATCCGAGTACCCTCCTTGCGGCAGTTGCCGTCTCCCTTAACGAGAAGCGACATAGAGGAATCCGCCGTAACGAACGGCGAAAACTGGACTGAACGACGATGCTGGATTCGGATTTGGTGTGTTTGTGTGTGTGCTTAGTTTTGTGTTGCGAGTGCGCTTCTTTGCGAGCGAAACATCTGAAAGCAGAGTTTCGCATGTTTCCGATTCCGAAAAAGAAACAAGCTTCGTCATCCCGGCACCGATCATCATTAGCTTTGAAATTGAAGCGATAGACTTGAGATGAGATCGAACCCCTCCTTTTCCAACCGTTGGCATTCGTGGTCGGGCTCGGGGCTTCTGTTTGAGTTTGCTCTTTCAAGTGCTTTATTTCCACCCTTATGCTAGATTGGAAATGGTCTACCGGGGTGTACTGGGAAGTGGGTTGGGTTCTTCTTCTTGGTCGTCTTATCTCCCTACCACGAACGCCAAATGTGATGTACTTGATCGTGTTCTCTTCAATCGTGTTCCGCGTGCGCTCTATGGTTTAAGTGTATCAAATTAAATTATTTCTGTTTTTCGATTGAAAAATGCTTCAAAATGATTCGGGGGAGGATTTTTCGTAGCGGGAAGGAACAACTTTTCACGGTTTGGCTGTGTACGTTAATTGATTTTCACGAGATGGTACTTTTCAAGAGCGGAGGATTATCTTACAGAACGTGCAATTGACCGGTTTTGAACGGATATAACTACACCGTGTCGTTTTGCTTTTTCTTCGACGTTTTGAGAAGTCCTTTAACTGGTATGTCATATCGGTGAAGTTTTCGAACAGCTTCTGTTTATTGCAATATGAGCTTGAGTAGCTCGTAAGGGTATAATCTCTTGGCATTTCACGTCCAAGAAAACTTAGTTACCGACAGTGGCAGACGATTAGAACGGAACAGTTCGAGTGGTTCTAATCATCATGTAGAAGCGTCATGGTCAATTGCGTTTCACCCAAAGCACTTGAAACCGTTGAACTTTTAGCACTTCCGGTTCACTTCTCGACATGAAACGAGGACTTTTTTTCGTACAGCAGCGGTATCAGCTACACCTGATAAAGAGAGGGAGATGAAGTTCACAAGGTTGTTTTCTGTGAAGCTGGTCAAACGACATTGTGAGAGTCGTGTGTGTTTGAAGCAATCTTACTCATGCTGCTGGGTTACGCTTGTTGTTTGTTTCCACGATATACCGAGGTACGAGCGGGCTTGATTGTGTGGAACACGGTACGGAACAAGATTGTGGTTTCGAAAATCAGGAAAAACATTTATTCAGTTTATTAGAACGCAACCATGGGCTGCAGAAATCGAGATCGAATCCTTGGGAATGATTGATTCCTTTTATGCAACTTCCTTTTACTTACCAGATTCGTTCTGCAGCTTGTTTTGCTAACGTTGAACCATAACAACGTTGTCTGTTGCGTTTTATAGTGGATAATTGAATTCTGTGGAAAGAAGCTTCTTATGCTCATCGATCGATATGAACTACAAGGGAAGTAGCCTCGCGTGAGTAAGGGTTTCGGTCCTTCCAGGGTTTGGCGAGCAGGATGGATATCGTTTTGGCGTGGCAAGAAATTATAATGATAGGGGCTGTGAACGACGTGTTGAAATATTACCGACTACCTTGCTTGTTTTTTTACTTTGGTGGTCCTTAGAACGTGAGGTGTTAAACAGTACCTTTTTTGTAAAGACGGTAAAAAATTAGGTATCGTTTTTATTGGAACCAATTATCTCTCAAAGCGATTTTCTCCCCCTTGTTGAGCAGATTAAACTGAAGCCAATTTGGTAAATCATGTCGATGTTGCTTTATAATTATCGAGCAGATGAATCATTCAATAGAATCGAAGGTGGTAATTTAGGGGTTTTCAGTGCTTTACTACCTGTATGTAGCGAATTAGCACCTTGGACTGGCAAAAGAAAACTGATGCGATGCATTTCGTGTGAAATAAACGATAAAATATCGATTTAATATTGTTTCACTGGGTGATGATTATGAAACAGGATGTCTAGATAATACTGAAGTTATATCCAATAATTTTGAGCTGAAGAATTCGGAGATTCATGATAATGACAATGAAAAGTTCACCAGATTTTCAATAGAATGTTCGCACTCGACGGATACATTGGATGAGTAATGCAACTTTAAGCTTTATTTATTCACTTTTGTAGGCTCAACTACTTCTATATTTTGATATGTTTGTTAAAACGTAAGGGCTCAAATTATCTGCTACCTTTTCAAGAGACTGTGGCCCATCGAAAGCATTTGGGATTTCTTACCTTTCAACGCCCATTAATCAGTAGCCGCTGCAAACCGATACAGCCGTCCGTCAGGGATCTAGTTTTGTTGATCCAAAACATGTCAAAATAAGATACAGTTCGAGTGACATGGATTCAGTTCACCTCAGGCAAAGGTCCCTCCGAGCGGCACAAAGCGAGGTCCCGAACGAGGTGCTGTTATGCAAGGTGATGAAAAGGATGTCGTAGAAAGAGGACGAGCGGAGAAAGATCACAATCCGGAGTGGATCGAAGTGTGTGGTTTGTCAGGGCATCGGTGCGTAACAAACTCGGTGATAGAAGGACCCGTTTTTTCCCTGGTTGATAACTATTCAAAAAGAATACATCATCAATTTTGTGCTCCTTACCCAGCGCGATGGCCCTTACTGCCCCTGGTTTGGTAAGCCAACGTAGAAAAGTTAAACGCAAACCACATCAAGAGCGATGATTGTAAACGATATTAGAACACTGATGGGCTCATCAACGCCTCCGGTCGGATGCTTTCGTGGAAAAACAAATTAGAAACAGGTTCGATACTGGAAATCGTGCCTCAATGCGGGACAAAAGGCTTACCCAAAGCGTCGTCTGCAGGCACACCTCATTGTCTCCGGTGGAATGGTGTGAGATAATGTGTTCTGATTTTATGGTGCTGTAAAACAGAGAAATTGGATGTTTTGTTTAGGACATTTATATGGTGGGCAAAGCAAGCCAACAAAAGAGGATTGGTTTCGGCGAATGAGATGCGTGTTTTATGGCGTGTCCACCAGAAGAATGGACCAACGCTTGGGAGTTAATCAATGGACCATCATCGTTTAACGCGCGGTTCATCACTATCCGTGGCAGTGTAGTGGAAAACACAATCGCGGGTTAATTATCGCACGCCAATGCATACCATAATCATGTCCCACAGCAAACATGAGCTTTCGGCTGGGTTTTGGGGGAGCCAGACCGCACACAGCCGAACCGAAACCGTTCAGGCTTTTTGGTGTAGAAATAAGCCCGTGATGCTCACTAGACCAGAATCTCGCAGCAGGTGATTATGCCGCTGCTACCCAAGCTCATCTGCGTTTGATAATCAATTTTACATTGTCCTGCTGCTGCGGTAAAAGGGAAGTTTCCGTTTGGACCGATGCCAGCAGCGAACGGTTTAGAGCGTTTAAAGACATTTTTGCCCTGAATGGTTGCTTTACCGTGAAGCGCTGCTTAATTAATGCGTCACGTTGTCTGTGCACGGTCAGGACACGATTAGTCGGCACGGTTGAACATGATTATTTTGGTTGCGATAAGCATGCCATACTTTTGCTAAGTGCTTCTTCTTTATACTTTCGAAAATATTTTGCACACGAGGAAACATGAAGTTCCAGCAGCCGGGGTAAAGACCGGGCCCCCAAGAGCGTTGCTCAAAAAAAAAAAACACTCGAAAAGTTCAAAGTGTGTCGCGAACAGGTAAATTATGAAACATTTTCAACTGAAGAGCCTAAATTCTTCGCTCGTGTCTCCTTGAAAAATGCAACGTGGCTGGTAATACGTTTCAGGTTCTGGCACATAGCGAAATGCTGAGGTTTAGCTGGGTCGAGACAGGAGCGTTTTGCTTTGGATGAGACTCACCGCACGAAATTGTCGCGTGCTGAAAGGACGAAATATCGTCCCTTCCTATTTTCCCGATGATGTGAATCATTTGTACGGAGGATGTGGTGGTACAAAAGGTTCATTCCGTCTGGGACAGCGTAGTGTGGCTGTGAAGGTTCAGCATTTGCTAGTGTTTCGCAGCACCAAACATCAAATGGGACACGAGCTGAGTTCGTTTGCTTGTTTGGGTGTGTCTGTCCCGTTGCAAACGCCTAGGGTGAGCATGTTAGCCAGAGGGACCGAGCGACAAATCAACCCCTGTGCAGGATGCAGAATGCGCATGAGATGACAAGGATACGTTCAAGATTCAGGATCGAAATTTCGCCCGCCCCGGGATATAGTATTTAGGGGTTGAGGTGTGCAGGAGGGTGCAGTTTGTGCGAGTTCATTGACTCAGCGCGCACGCTAGCGAACCTAAGAGCAGGGTGGTGCACAGTTGCGTTTTCTGGCCCAAAACAACAGTCAGTAGGGTCGCCGTTTTTACTTTCTTCCACGCAGTGCAGACACTCACGCACTAGCGTATCCTAGAGGAACCCTTGCTGTCTTGTGCGGTTCGATTTACGCTCGAGCGTAGAGCGGTTGTCTACGACGAAAAAGAGAAGGTAATGCAAAGCGGAACGGTTGTAACGCATCGACGGAAGTTTCGTTTTCGATTACCACCAACACGCTTGCTCCGGCGGGTCTCCCTCACTCAAGGTTACGGTCATATGGCATCTTTCTTTTCCTATCCACGGTCGTCAACAAAGCGATGGGCAGGAGATCGCATTTTAGCCACATACATATCGAGCGTTGAAAGCGTGGAATTCGAATCGTTCCGTGCTGTAAACAATCGCATCGATCGGAGTGTCGTATTTCTCACCGACTTTATGTGTAGTGATAGAGATGACGCGTAGCTGAGACCTAGTGGACGGTCCCTCCTCGCGTGTGGACACTGCCCGAAAGAAGTTGACGTTCGCGTCTGATTGATTAGCGCCTGTCCTTTCTTTTAACCTCTTCCCGCCCGTTGTCGTGTGGTGATGTGAATTAAATTATAGCCCCCTGCCCATAGCTCGGCTCGTTGGTATGTGAGATGTCAGCATTCTTCCTCCATTTCACGACCGCAAAAACCAAATTCACTGTCGCCCTGTTGGCTAGGATGGTGAATTTCGGCTTGTTAGCCGGTGGACGCACAGATAATTCAATCTTCACCGAAAAATCCGAGATCTTTCCTTAGCCATTCCCACTTGCCCGGCGGCCAGCATGTGACGGTGACCGACGAACCAAATGAAGATTGTTTGCACTGCCTCAAGATTGAGATGCGTTCCAACCGAAAGGCCTCGTCAAAGTTTTCGGGCAGAGTGGTGCACACCCCGAGCGTTAACCGAAATGTTGATTGAATTTATTTAATATTCCATTGTTTGACCTTTCCCTCCGGTAAAATTCATAGGGCGGTGATTGTATCGTATGGCATACGAACGCATCACGGTACATAGAAACGTTTCGCTGTTGAAAGACTACATCAAGTGGGTATGCTTTTGTAGGGTGACGCTGTCGGTGTGTCACAAGCGCATAGAAGATGTTAGGATGAGTTTTGGTGCACCAGGTATACCGCGGTGATAGAAAGAATGCATTTGTGTTTGGAGTGAAGCGTGAACGGCATGTATAAATAAATGTCGCACACTAATCAAATATACGATTGAAGCTTCCGCCAAGAGAACGGCGATTCAATGTCTGGTGAAATAGAATGATGGTTTGGTTCTTTACACGGATTAAGTATTATATTGTAAATATAATTTTCAATTTTCATTGTATAAATTTGTTTTGCTTTGTCGCCAAAAAGAGTGTAACTTCATGTAGTAATATTTCGTACGCATAAGAGTTAAATTATTGGCCTCGATGGTTAAATTATATATCATACGATTTGTTTTTTTTTTTCGAATGAGGTATCGAAACCCGTGTATGTATCTTACATCAGAATAAGGAAAACCATATTCTATTTTTGTGCCCTATCGATACGGACGATAGCAGAAAGCGCTCCCGTATGATGTAGAGGCGAATGAAGTCTCAAAGACCCAAAGCCTCTATAAATAAACGAAAAAAAAAAAGCTCCCGTATGATGTATTAAGGGCAGGGCTAATGTTGGACGTGCATTGCAATCGTTATCGTCGTCCTTGCATCGTTTCAAAATTAACGAAATTATACATGGTAGGGCTCCGCTGTCCGTTCCAGTACTACGGTTTGCCATTAATGGGGAAGCTTATGCATTGAGTGAGGGGCTGGCTTGAGTGTAGAATGGCTACGGCAGTGTGAAGCTTGCGAGTGTTTCTCGTGCACGCTAACCATGCCCCAGCTTGCGAGTGTTCATACATTGCAGCTATGTTGCGGTAGGTTGTCTGTCTGTACGATTTAACACACAGACAAAGTGAAGCGAAACCGGAAGAAGATGATGACTGCAACCATGTCCTGCACGGTATATGCTACCTGCCTTCTGCTGCAGACAAGACTGCCCTTCGCTCATGTGGACCCATTCAGGCCTATTTCAACTGCTAGAAGTGTGTCATAAAATCCACACATTCACTCACACACACACACGTATCGTAATGCTATTCGGGAAATCCCCATGGATCGTAAAAGGACATCGTGAAGTGGGTTTAATTTAGTTTGGTCATAATTTTTGAATAGAATTTGGCGCCGGGGAAAGGGAACGTTCTTGCATTGAAGTCGCCACTCTGTGGTTGATGTGCGAACCGGAGTACCGGTTATCGTGCGTTGAAAATCTCTTTATTCGTTATCATTTCCGTTGGACATCGGTTAAACCGATGGTGGTAGTCCTGCAGCAAGAACGCGTTCGAGTGGTAAAAATGAGCATTATTATCGCAGCATTAGAATCTCTCGATTTAAGTTCAATATACCGGGCACAGCGGATGGTGACAGAGTACGAGTTCAACCTCATCCACACGTTACCCACCGGCAGGGTGGATTTTCGGTCTGCTGCAACAACGCACAACGCCATTAATCACGATGATTCGCATAGGTGTGCGTCTGCCTGAGCGTGTACGGTGAGCTGGGATATAGTGCTTGCCATTGTCGCGGATGCTGCAGCAATGTGTGTTGGACGCTATGTACACTCCCCGCGGGAGATGCGGTCTGTTGACATCGGCGTCTATCGATAGCGAGTGTTCCTGAACTCCCTTTGGGCATTGGCTTTACTGAATAGGTAGCAATCAAATCGGAATTTTCCGATAAATCCTCCAGAACCGTTGGTGAGTATGAGCCGCCGCCTGATGGTGCTTCCAGCACCGGTTGTGTACGGTGGAAGTGAAAAGCGTATGCCCTATGGAGCTTTGTAACTATAACAGCTGTGTTACCTTTTTTTTATTTAGCCGGCACCAAATTGGAAAACTCTAGCACGGCACTGTTAGGGCACCGGTATGTGAACGTCATTCGGTGATTCTGTGTGCCGGGATAAGGCTTAGGGGAAGTGTGCTCGTTGAGGGAGGATTTTTCCGAGGGGTTGATAACGTTGGGTCATGATTTTAGCGTCAAACTCGGAAGGAGGGAAGCAAAATTGAGTTTGACGCCAATGTCAGGGTTTGCATCGCGTGTTTGTATGTGTGTGTGTGTATGTCGGTAAATAGGGGTTGTGCATAACTGGCATGACGAATGTTCGCTTGGCGTCACGGGATATGTACAAGTTGACTAAGGTAACAGTATAGAGTGAGAGTTGTTATGGGATCAGAACGATGATTCTGTCTGGAGGTTTTACGGGAGCATAAATTGACAGACAGACTGTCGGCCCCAGCCACGTACAGGGGAATCAAATTTGTTCCGCAGCGAATTTCAGGTGACAGACATGTTTTTTGCATCGCGAAACTGTGAAAAAAGAGAGAGAGTGAGTAGTGCCTGTCCAGTAACTGGAAGCTCCGATTTCTTGTTTGGAGATGTGAATCCACTTTTTTTTCGGTCATTAAATAAATCTTATCCAGCCATCCATCATCGCTCAACAACGCGACACAATCGGTTGCCCTAATGACTCCGATGCTCAAGAGACAAAAGTTCACGAGACTGATAAATTCATCAAGCAGAGGTTCGTGGAGGGTGTTTTGGTTGTAAGAGCCACAAAATTTGACGTTCCCATGATCACTGTAATAGAAACTAGCGACGCAAGGTGTCATTTTGGAAAGCTTGAACAGCTCGTTAAAATGTCGTTTGTCGTTATTTTGAGCGATTTTCAAGCCATCTACGTCACAGCGACTCTTCGCGCCTAATGGTCAAGAGAGTCCGTTTCTTGAAGACTGCATGGTGTCATTGTATCGTAATTTTGTTGTACGTTCCATCGTTAGACATTAGACTGAACAAAACTAACCCATCTCTTTGAAAAATCTCATACTTTTCTCAACGAATATCAATCATCTTTTTGAAGTTGAACAATACAATCCACACTGTATGGCACGTAAATAGGAAAGATCATACCACACGAACACCCTCTGTGACATGCAGATAAAAGTGTTCGCTGGTGTCTTAGCAAGCTCGAAAGGTGAATGTGTCAGAATAAATGGTTGAGAAATATCAGTATCAAACCAGAACATCGGTGTAAACGAAGCGAACGCCGCGCCGCGTACCTCAACAATGGACGGGAAGGTGTAAACGATGATCGATAAGATCTTTCCAGTTTTAAATAATTCATTTTTTCCGCTTTCGTTTTCCTTCGCGCAGAGTCGGCGGGCGGTAATCGCAAAGTCCGCACACGCGCTGACATTGTTTGCGGTAGACTCTTTCATCGTCTTGGGTGAAGGCTTCGAAGGCTGCGGCGAAGTCCACCGAACTTACCCCTTTTTTACCGAACGGCCCTTAACGCCGACCGGATGATGAAGCTGTGGAAGAGAGGCATGCGAGTGCGTTGCGTGGCTGCATACAAATGCAAACATAAAACGCCGGAGGGTAATTTTCCGCTTGTCTTGTGAATTAATTGTTGTCAATCAATTAGAGGTGGCATCGGTACGGGCGGCTCTGAGCTCTAGGATGGCTGGGGATGTGTGTATGTGTGTGTGTGTGAGCCTCAATTACACTTGTGATTTATGAGACGCCGCGCGTACTGACGATGCATGAATGTGCCCGTTCACGATCTTCCTCCAATTAGGGAAGAACGTGCCTGACTGGCCTTCAGACCACGAGATATGCGTGACTTCATTTCACGTTCTGGAGACGAGAAGATGTGCTGTGTGCGTGCGTGTGTCTTTTTTTTATTTCGGAGATGCTTCAGAAGAAGACATCCTGACACGATTTGTTTCCATTGGCAACACACCGGAGGATTGGTCGGTTAGTTATTAGTTATTCCGCATACCGTTGAGACGCCTCATTTGCGGCCTCGCGGTCATCCGTCTAGATACTGCGAACGATCATTGGCTAATTGGGCGTGAAAATTGAGTTTCGTTCCGGCGATAGCAATCGGTGCCTGTCCGGGCGCGAGTAGATGTCCTGCGTCGTCTCAGCGGGATGCTTTCGCGCTGGGTGAGTTTAATCATAAACAATTCATCAAACTTGAATAGTCTCTCGAGTGGTATGCTGGCATTTGCATAGTTCGCGCTTGTGCTAACCGGTTACTTCTGTTGAACGGTAGGTTGTTAATCAACTGCTGGAACGGTGTTTTATCGGTGAAATGTCATCAACAGTATCTAAAGATTTTTCGTCTTCGAAATAAAAAAAATGATTGAAAAACACATGAAACAATTTCGATTTCATGAACAATATAAAACATTTTATTAGTATGAACAAAAGCTACTTTAAAATTGTCAAGCAAATGGTTGAACTGACGTGCACCACACAGTTCATATGCTTTTGACAGTGACGCACACCGGACGAACTCGGTTTGGTGCTGGTTTGTATTGTGGTTAGATTACCTTAGGGATACTGGAACAATATGTTCGAAACTGTAGCCGACGGGAGATCCTTTTCAGACGCTTGCGCTTGTTTATTGCCTGACGTTTTGTTTGTGGTTTCATTGGCTTCGTAGCCAATCGGGTTCGTTATGGACCCGATGTATTTCCGGCAGAATGACCTTTCACCGAAGCATGTATGCGGCAGGGAGTAGCAAACAAGATCAAAGGGACGTCCAAAGAAGTCCGTGTGGGTGTGTGTTACTGTTGTTTCGGGAATGTCCTGAATCGGTTTTGATTTGTAGGTCACTCGTAAACTATTAGCCGACCGGGTTTGTTTGATGTTTATTGCCAGTGGTCATCATTCGGAGGGCAAATCTTGCCGCTGGGAATTGGAAGAGCCATTACGATTTCAATGAGTTTTCGTTGTGCATTGATGTCTGTTTGGAAATCTTCGTTTGAACTTTATCGAAATTGTAAATCGAAATCGAAAGAGAAATAAGACTACTTTTCCGGCATCGAATTTAGGAGGTCAGTTACGCATTCGCATGCATGACAGGGATGTATCACTAGCTAACTATCTTCTTGGTGCTGATCTGATCGGCGGGGTCTGACAACGCATGTTTGAAATTGAAGCGCTCAATTTGTGAATTAAGAGTAGCGCATCACTGTGATGCTCGGCTGTTGATGATTAAAATGGACCCATCGTTCCCGGGGTTTGGCTGATAGTTTCTGATACTCCACTTGGTCTCGCTGTTGGGAGTCAAACACACGCTACCCCTAACCGGCCGGCATTCGTTGAAGAGTAGAAGAGACGTTGAAGAGCGCTCACAAGATGGGTTCATCTTCGTCATCATGTACCTAACCTTTCGCCTGATACCACCCGACCTGTGGCAGGATCAGCTGAAGGAGCACTCGTCGAGATCTCATCCAACCGCCCCCTCCCGGCCGACGCGATCCGCGTGACAGCTTGTCCGGCGTGCAAAGCAGACAGCTAGCAACATCATCCAATTGAAGTCTTCCGCGTCACTGGTGGATGCCGGTACGGTCGTCGGATTCCTCTTTACTGCATTCTTTATTGCCTTCATTGCATCGAGCTATCCAAACACCGCGGTCGGGTCGGACGGGGTTCTTGTCAGGGTCACCGTAAGGCGTAAGGGTCTGTTGCGCTTTACGCCATGCCCATCCTTCTTGCTGTGCTTACGCTTTGCGTTCGCCGTTTAATGAATATTGAAAGTTAACGATGACTTTTATTATCTACTCTTATTACTGTTAATCTTTGGCTCGACAATGCGCCGCGATCCAATGGTGGGTCCGAAGTGGTTCAGCTCATTGCCGGTATGGATCGCATCCGATAAGCCAGAATATGGTCGCGCGTCAACTGCGTATGCTGTATGGTTTGGTGCGATTCATCGGAAATTCGTACACCAGTGACATCTGACACATGGTGATATTTCGTTTTCTGTGTGTAACTTTTTTTTCTGTTCCAATGCCACCCACAATATTTTCCAATCGTTTTCAAAACACAAGAAGAAGACCATCGAATGTTGCGTGGGTTTGTTTATTCGTTTCATAACTTTCAATTCCAAGCTTTTTCTTCATCGCTGCCGTTCTTACATGCTTCGTGAGAGGGGTGTGGATGCGAGAAAAAGCAAGAAATTCAATCAACTTTCCTGAGTTACCTTGTATCGTTCTGCTGTCTGTCACTGGGAATGCTGCTGAGAAGGGTTCACAGGTCAACTAGATGTGGTGTCTAGCTTTTCTCGTTTTGGATGACAGAAATCGATTTGCGTATTGCGTCTGGGGTCGTTTTGTAAGGTTTGGCTTATTCATTTTCCGCCGTTCCGTTTCATATCCTTCAGCCGAGCAATATTCCATTGCTACCGCCTCCACCATTAACAGCGGCATTTTATTTCATTTTCGACGAATTCGATCATTCGGCATTTCACAAGAGACATTCATCTGGAAAATATCATCGCGTTTTATAGTAAAAAGGCAAAAAAAGATCCAAGGAACTGTTGGCAAACGCCGTAAGGATGGGTTGACGCTAATGTTGATTAGCGCCGCTCGCAGTCGGCTGGAAAAAATAGGCATAAATTGGATTTTCCGTGACGCCTCGATGTCTGAGGCCAGCTTCTTTCGGAATGAGATAATTACTTTTGCTTTGTCTCTCTACACTTCGGTGGGTAATTGTAGGACACGAGAGTCTCTGTGTTTCTCCTTTTTCTTTTTTGGTTTATCAAGGTATTTATGGTTCTATTTTGGGCTGGAACAGAATTTGCATTGAACGTTGGTATACTTCCATGAATCTGTAATGGACTTTCCAAAATTAATTGTTACTCATTTATGATGGTGAGATCTATTTCTATATGGTTGTGAGTGTTGGTGTAACATAGGAAACGTGCAAAAGATGTCATAAATTTGAACAGCATAAAGCATGCTTCCTAGAAGCTGTTCGCATTGGAAGAGATTTAAGCTGTTGCTAGATTCCCGTCCGAACTTTTGCGCGCCATTCCCATCTGGCTACCATGTGTGTTTTCGCTTTCCTTTTAACATGATGAACATCTCTCTCTCTCTCTGTGTTTCTCTCTCTCTCTCTCTCTCTATTTATCCATCCATATTTCATGCTATTCGAACGGTTAAAAACATACGTTTGTAGTTATGTTTTAAGTCGTACACTTCCGTTCGTGGAAGCTCTCCAATATTCGTCAGATCAGCAGTCATCCTGCTGACGTTCGTATCGCTGTGCGTTGGAGGAAGCATATTCAATTTCCTGCATCGACCGGTGTTGCAAACGACTGTGTTAGTGTTGCCCGCCCCACGATCACAAGCCTCTGCACAGCATTAGATCACAATGTGGCAACAATAATTAAGGGAACTGGGAACTGGGAACTGGCCAATACCGCCGGTTGATCGAAACCCGTCTGGTTCAGAACTCGTACATGTGTGATCGATCGATTAGGTAACGATCGCGATCGGGTGGAATGAAATTCGATCGAACACTTATAATTGCCGGGCAGAGGAGGCATGTATTGCTGCGCTTAGTGGGCTTCTGCTGATGCTGCCGCTGCAGTTCAACAACCACTTCTGACACGAGCTGCTGTTTTAACCAACACCACTAATGGTTTTTCTCACTTTTCGTTCCTTACTTACAGATCACCGTACTGGAGCGGGTTCGGAACATGCTGTGCACCAGCGAAGGGCGTCGTAATCGATAGAATGAAAGATAGAAACCTTCTTCACTCGCGCCTGTAATCGTGTACGATCGGGGAACGTCTGTGAATCGCGTTATATGAAAAGTGTTTTGTAAGCTCGATCCTAGTGCCACATTAGGAATCATGTGTAGTTTGTGGTTATGCGGTTAAAGTGTGTGAAGTGCAGTGTGGAGATCAGTGTGTTAGGCTTTTTTTGCAGTGATTCTGTGCAATTGGTGTTAAATTTTCTATCTCTTTTTTTGTAATTTAAGCTAGGTGCGTGTTGTTGGGATCTATTTCCTATCTTGAAGGAGAAATAACTCCCGTGTGCGCAAGGTGCAAGTGAGCAGTGTGTGTGTGTGTGTTTGTGTGAAAAACTAGGTGCATAGAAGCGTGCGCTCGCAGGTGGTGGCGCAAATAATGTGCAGCCTCGGAGCCGCTACCAGAGTGCGGCCCGTGGGCATGGTCACGATGGCCAAAAGGGGCAAGGGAGGAGGTGATGGCGGCGGGGCCGCTAGAAACCGTCACAGTAGTGCATCCGCCAAGCAAGTCAGTGTATTCGTGTTAGCCATATATCTAGTGTTAGTGTGTAGTGTTAACGTGGCCCTTGTGTCGGGCAAGCATCACCATCATCACCAGGGCGGTGGTGTGGGAGGCGGCAGTGGTCAGGAGTTCAAATTCGATCCAACGAACAGCTTTATTAGTTTAGTGCTGCCACACGACACATATCCCGGGTACAGTATCCAGAAGTTCACCGCCAACTTCACCGGTCCCAATTCACCGTTCTCGTCGATCTCGTCCTATTCGTCGAAGCCGCTCAACTACCGGCTGCTGGAGACGGATTACTCGAAGTACTTTACGGTGCTGGAGGACGGGTTGGTTATGACGACGGCGGATCTGTCACCGTTGGTGAACCGACCGGTAAAGCTGGTCGTGCTGGAAGAAACACCAAATTCGACCGCGACCCATCAGTTGCAGCTGTACGTAATGAATCGTAAAGATATGCTGCACTTCCCGACCATGCTTACGGATGTCGTTGGTCAGCTGAGTGAAAACAAAGACGCCGGTACGCGTGTGCGTGACATACCGCTGCTGCAGGCTAATTCGGCACGTGGCGCTAAGACGGTCATCTACAGCATCGTAGGAGGCAACGACGGAGATTCGTTTGCGCTGGAGGATAGTAGTACCGGCACGATTGGATTAACCATTCGCATCGATGATCCTCGTAAGCATGGTGTTTGGCTGGTGTCGGCCAAGCCGCTGGATCGTGAGCATCGCGAACAGTACACGATCGCGATCGAAGCAACCGACACGAAGCGCATCAACAAAGCGGAAATTCATCTACCGGTGCACATTACCGATGTGAACGACAACAGGCCAGTCTTCGGTAAGCCAGATTACCGTTTTACGGTGACGGGCGTTAAAGCGACAACGCCCGCCGGCAACGAGACGGTCACCTGGGAACGCTTCACCAGCCTGGGCCGAGTCGAGGCAAAGGACGCTGATGGAGACAAGGTTGCGTACCGGCTAACGAACCCCAGCAATACGGTCGTGATCGTACCGCAAACCGGTGAACTGCTGCTGGCCGGCGAACCAGACGTCTCGGAACTGTTCGTCGATGTGGAAGCTCACGATCTGCGCACGCCGAGCCTTAAGAGTGAAACGCCGGCCCGCGTACTGATCGAATTCGTTGCGCCCGATCCGTTGCCGGTGATTGTGCAGCATATGGGTCACGAGTATCAGCATTCACACCGGCGTGACAAGCGTCGCGTTACACGGGCGGTCCGTCCTACCAAGCGCATTGAGTTCACCGAAGCGGACGGTGACACCGAGGGCCGTAACGTGTTCCAGCTCGAGAAGGAAACGGACCGGGAAACGTTCAAGATACGGGACGAAAACCCGTGGGTCACGGTCGAAACGAATGGTGCGGTGCGTGTGAAGAAGAAGTGGGACTACGAGGAGCTCGGACCGGAGAAAACGATCGATTTCTGGGTGATCATCACCAATCAGGGTCACAACGGTGAGTTAAAGCAATCTTGAAGTTTTGCCTCTACCAAATGCGTTCTCAAGGAGGTTTCCAGCGAATAGCTAGCGATGGGTTCCGATTAACGTTCGTGATAAGCATTTTCATCTCTTTAAAGCGTTATCTTATTTCGGTCAGTTGTAAAAACACATTTGCATATGTAGCCATAACCCCGCAGGCGAAAGTCGAACCAAGAGTGCGAACATACTCCGCGAGAGAATGGTATTTGCGCTGGTGGAGAGGGGTTTCCCGCTCTGTTCCACGTGCATTAATTGATGGTGGATTTGCTTTAATCTTCTCCGTCTCCGTAGACTGTGGCTTTTGTGGGGCGGTTAGTTTCACTTCACGCTGGCCGGTGGATTATGGAGCCGGTTGTGGTAGAATTAATATTGGGCCAGCATTTTTCCCCTCTTAGTTTGCAACACTGATGAACCTAGGATGATATTATCACCCGAACCGGGTGAACCGTTTAGTTCACCGTGAGCAGCTTTAAGAGCGCATTAAGGGCAACGCCAAGTGCCACCGACACATTTGAATATCAAACAGTTATGGAGCTTTCGGTTCGGTTTATGCTTTTTGGTATCTTCATTCTTGCTTCTCGCCGAACGGCTGCGGTGGGATTATGTAGCTGTGTGTAGTAGGTATTATATTTTTATTTCACCTACAGATTAGGCACAGTGGCAGGTTTAGAGCGGGATTTAGGAAAGAGAAAAGACTTTTTTGGAGGTCTGGGAATAATAACATCCTCATATTTATTGACAGATATGCATGGCAAGCTCTCGAGCTGAACGATGCTGAGCATCAGCTAGACATGTTTTCTGGTTGTAAATTTATGTGGAGACACATGTCTAGCTTCTAGTCTGATCAGATCGATCAATTAAATTATTATCGATCTGTTTTTCGCTCGAGACGAACAAACTTCAAATTAATGTATGCTTGCCGCCGCAGAAAGCCTCGTTCGTCGATGTAAACTGATATCGATGTCAATGTGTCTGGCAATTCAATTGAAGTTTTGACAGTTGAAAGTGGACGGTACAGCAAACAATCTAGATTAACTGTTGTCAGTTTTTTCATTCCCCGAGTGCCGGCAGCCGGTTCGGTTTTCTTCCGGCGACTAATTGCCTATCAAGACAACGTTGCCTGACAGTGTCTCTATTTTCAATTCAACTTCCTCGCGGTCGATAGGAATTATGTGAGCGTTTCGATTCTCGTTGATCTGTGGGGCAAGCGGGGTTTGCTAGCTGGCAAGGCAACAAAAGCACATGATTACCATATGTAAGCTGTCTTGGGAAGCTGGCGTACGAAAGTGGCGGCCTCCTCGTAGGGCCGGAAGTCGTACGTTGGCGAAGGGCTTAATGTAAACAAACGCTAAATAAATGAGGTTTGGGAATGGATTTTTCTCACCCTCCCGGTCAAGCACAGTGATGCGACGGTAGCCGGGTTGGGCCCGGAAGCAAAAGATTGTGTGATAAAATGCGTTTCGTTTTGAGTAGAAAAAACGAGGGTGTGCATAAATTTGATCTTGAGCTGAGGTCCGTTCGGCTGCGACTGTTGGCCATTGACCAAGATGTTGTGTTGAAACTGATTTGAAGTAGATTTGTGCATTTAAAGAAAACTGTAGATAAGTTATGCCATGTTTAACGGCCACCATATTATGGACACTTATGGAATGTTCACAGTCCAGGATTCAATTGCTGATAATAGAATGCTGTACGTAAAGAGTGGCGAAAAGAGGTTTTCAAACACACGCAGCATAGATATTTAAATTGAGTGTAATGAAAATTTATTATGCTGCCATTCCAACCTTCTGCAAATGCTGGATAAATACCCAAAACTCTCTTCGGAACTCTTCGGTCCTGGGGTTTCCCCCTTTTCTCTCGGTACCGGCGGGTGTAAGTTCTCGGATCCACCGCCATACGACCGTAGTGCTTATCCGGCTAGCATTAATTGGCTGCTTTGCTTTCTTTTCCCAACCATCAAGGGGTGGTACTATGGTACGCTTTCTACTGCCGGCTTGCTATTTTACTCATTAATGTTAATCGTGTCTCACAAGAGAGCGGCTGGTTTAATGAAACTTGTGGACGAGGATATTGCTGCCATAGAACGCGCTCTGGACGCTTGGAACAGAGCAATTCCGTCACTCGATCGAGGTTTGTGACTGCCGGGAATATAAAGCCATGAATATCGTAGAAGCTGGACGCGACCTCAACCCCCATCGTGGCAGCATTGCGCCAATCATAATTCGTAATTGCCATCGCCCGCAGTGACAGATGGTGTCAATGCGCCAATACTTGGATCGCTACAGTGGACACACACACACACACAAATAAGGGATCTTACGCCGGTTGATGCTTCTTTTGTTACTTTAATGGGCATATTCTATTAACAAACGATCTGGTGATGCTTTTCCTGGTAGAAAGAACGTGCTAGAAGTGATTTGAGCTTCAACAATAAGCGAATTGTGCATTTGAAGCGCACACAATGCAAGCACGAATAAATGCACATCCATTAATGGATTCATTAGTCATTCGTCACAACATGCTGTGATATATTTTTAGTGACACATTCTCCGTGTCGTGCTTTTGGAACTGAACGAAGAACGAACAAAAAAGTCAGTTCGCGCTTCACATGCGATAAGCTTGCAATTGTTTCACTCTTGAGCGGTGGAGGGACTGCCACTGCCGTCAGCTGATGCTCTGCCGTACACAGTTTTGCACTAGCATACTGTTCTACAGCGAACGGTGAGCAGGAACCGTCGCTGTTACTACAAATAAAAATGTCGTCCGTCAACCGGGCTAGCCGAACGATGATGTCGGCCGTAGAAAGTGTTTCGTTTTTGTGCTGAAGCTTTAGTCACACACACAAAAAAAGCAAAAGATAAATAAATAACGATCACAAAAACACATAAAGCTTAGTCGTCTCTCGTACCGCTGAAACGGTGAGCTTCATTCGCGAGGGAAACTCATTTCCCTGTCGTAAGCACCAAAATGGCACACGTTTTGCTTAAGTGTCAGTACCGAAAGTAGTTGGCACACCGGCACACGGGGGCTGGCTGGGTTCCGTGGAAAACAGGGACGAATTTATTGTCCTGGCGAGAGCATACAAAAGCTTTTGGCCGGCGAAGTGTGTAGTGTCACTCGTATGACGAAAGTGCCACCAACATGCCTGATTTCTGGGTCCTCCCGTGGTTGAGCGCTGTTTTGAGGAACGAACGCTTATGTTATTTGTTTTAGTATGAACAAAACGGAAAGCACTGCTCCGAACCGAAATGACATGCCGTTATAGGTGGTGTTGCTACGCCCCGGCAATAGCCAAGGGTTAGGGCAGAAATGGTCGGGAAAAAAAGTCGTACCGCTCGTTGACAGATTTATGATATTGTTGAAATGTGTGGCCAAATCAATGTCAGGTTTTATGCTGTATTTTTGGTACGGTGGTGTTTCGTACGTCCGGTAGTGAACGTGCGGTGGTGCGTTTGTTCGTTCCTCGCCGAGGTCCGTTGTGATTGTTTCCATATATTGCAATATTGGAAGCTTGTGCCTTGTTTTGTGGGATCCATCTGCACGCGCTTCTGGTGTGTTTGGTTAATTTTATTTAGACGATTCAATTGATTTTTCCTTCACGTGCTTGCTACCGAGTTCTCTCATTCTCGGTATATACCTGGCTGTACCAAAAGCTCAAAGTAATCGTTTGCTTCAATATCTTCCTTCAGCGTAGGAAAGCGAGCAAGAATCGTGCTCGATTGCTGTTGCTTGTTATATTGTGTACGTGCGGTTGCAGGTTTGTTGCTTCATTTCCCATGGGCTTTCTACCAAGTATTGCCGCCGAACAAGGCATCGGCCCATCTTCTTTGGGCGTCCAAATTCTGTGCGTTTACGCAAGTCAGTGAACTTTGAACCCCTCCTTTTTCGGGTGGTTGGTGTTTTCCAGTTCCGAAACCACACACCACGCTTCGGTAGCCGCAACCAGCTGTAGCGGGCGACTAGCTGACTCATGCTCTTCCTCTCTCCGAGGCTATGATGTGCCGATGCTGGATCATCTCCCAAGGTGGGGTTGCTATGGGTGCGTTGGTGGTGAATAGATCTCTAGCGCCAGAATATGCGTAGCCGATTAGGGTTGATTTGGTCATTGTACCTATCAATTGTGTTTGGGTACTTGAGAGATCGTATGGCTGAAAAAAGGGCTTTCTGACGAGAAGCGTTTTCTTTTTGTGTAGGAAACAGTAAGTACAACTGTTGTTTGAAAAGGATTTCAGTAAAATATTGATCGGTGCTAAAATCAATAAATAATTCTTATTGTAAATATCCATCAATTCGACGATGTCTTCCAGCTGCAGTCATCGCAAACGCTTTTGTTTACTTTTTGGTGAAACAAAAACAAAACTCCTCCTGTTTCGTTCTTGCCCTTTTTTTGTGTGAGAATTATTTTTCTGTACCAAGATAAAAACAAAAAGCCCCCAACCCGTGATGTAAACATACAGACGCATCCCGTTGTGGCCGGAACGTTGCGTGCGTACCATCGGGCAAGCGCGGCTGCATGCCCATAGACAGATGAATATTCTCGGATTTAAATTTGATTGGGTAAGCCTCTTTCCCAGCTCTTACCTGTCAAATCCCAAATCCTCGCGTTGGCCACCGTTCGTGATCGGCATCTCGATAACGATGCACATCGGACGTCCTGCTCGTTAATTGAATCAACGGGTTTGATTGCGATCATGTTTTATGAATCGATTTTCACCGGCCGAAGCATCGAGCGTGGCGGCGAGAGTATGCAAAACACTGCCGCCCCACAAGGTAGCATCAATAATGTGCATTTATTCGCGTCCGCTGATTCTGGCCGTTTTTATCCACATCCAACATGCCAACGTTGCGACCGAAGGAGTAATGCGGGATGAGGCTGGTGGGTTTCTTTTTTTCTGTGTCAGAATGCATTTAGCGATGATCCATATTTCATCCATTAGTGTGCGGTGCGCATTTGTGCGTCGGTTTTAATTACTCATGCACCGGAAATTTGCTATTGCGTCAGGGAGAGAGAGAGCGAGACTAACCAAAAGAAAAATGTATGATACGGTAGCGTAGTGTCCGGACGCGAATGTGGTGTGTTAGCCGTTCGTTGATGTTCAAACCTCGAATAAAACCACGCACTTGTTTGTGTGTGTGTGTATGCGACTTTGTTAATTCGGTCGCAAAATCATTTACGTTTCGAGGGCGAGCAATTTATGAAGCTTCAAAATGTATCCAACTTGGAGCGTGGATGTTTCGATGCTGCTGGAATTTGCTGACACTGCAAAGGTTTATCTAACCGTTGCATGTTCTCATCTGTCACTCACCAGCTTAATTATTTTCTTGGAACAAAAAGTCTACCAAAGTTCACTGAAAGGGAGTTAATTCTGCCCCATGGATGAGCAAAGCAAAACTGTCGGTTTTTTTTGTTTTGTTTTGGCTAAATTCCATAGAGTCCTTTTACAGGCTTTAAACGGCACGTCAACACGCCAAACGAAGCGTAAAGAGGAGAGGACTCGAAATCGACGCAATGCATCGGAATGGGTCGATTGTGTTGATTAAATTAATTGTTTGTAAAGTGGAACCCCCCGTACGCGGCGGCAAACGCGTTTGAGATAGCGCAGTTTATTTCCACTCGCGCTCTTTCTGGTGTGCCCTTCCCACAGGAGGTGTGTCCGGTTGTGCACATAAAATAAACATAAAGCATAAACCAAAGCATCACAATGCCGAGCACCCCGTCAGTCCCCGCAGAGCGCCCGCGAGTCTCGAGTCTCGTTTCAACAACTTTCGGTGTGGATTATTATTCCCCACCACCAATAATCCTTTAATTGCTTCGCTGACAAGGTATCGTGCATTCCGATGGTGCGTGCGGACAGCGAGCAGAGAAAAGTGTAACATTTTTAGATTTTTCTACTGTCGGTGTGGTAGTTGGTTGGTGTTGGAGATATGGGTATGGACATTAAAGGCTGTTAAAAGGCCACGCTTACCAGTGAGGTAACGCTCCAAAGGTAAAGGTTAAAAACATAAATCAAAACTACCGAATAGTCTGTTGTCCGGTGCGTTCTTCTTACACGCAATTTTATGCTGAGGAAACGGTGCTGTTTCTGGTTGTGGACATCATCGGAGTAAAAGTACCGCCGGTTCGTTCCAACGCAGCGGCTGTGTTGCGTGTGGCTCGTAGAGCGAAAAACGGGTGTGGTACATTAGGTGGTTTGTTGTTTCGTCAACGATGAGTGTTGTTGTGATTCCTTTTTGAATGTGACATTTGAAGCGGACACTCGAAACTGTCGCAAAATAAGTACCCGACCGAACGCAACACCCAAGCGGTTGGGTTGGGTCGGCCGGAGGGCTCGTGCGGTGGCGATACGGATTTATGAGTTTGAGATTGAGCTCTTCAATTTAATAGATGCTCTCAAAGGTACGATTTTGTGTAAGGCGTTGGTTTGTGGGTCGTTAAATTGTTTACTAGCGATTAAAACTTTGGAAGATGTGTGCTCCATATCTTATCGACTTTGCTTTTACGCTTCTATGCGCACTTACTGAAGTTGTGGGATGTTTACTTTATTTTCTTTTTGATTCAAAATAGAATCTTACAACATATTAACAACACGTGAGAAGTGTGTGAGCTGTATTGAGGTTTTTTGTTGTTGTCTGGAACACTTCATTTCAGGCGTAAGTAATTAGCACGTTCAAAATTGTCTATTGTCTAGTCCATTTTGGAAGCATCCTGTTAAGTTGTGTCTTTCATTGCATAATCTTTTTCACTTAAGTTTTAAAACCAAAAGTTAGGTTGATAATTTGGACCGATAAATGTAATTCAACATCACATGGGATACGTAACGTTCCTATACTCTGCTTCATGACGGAAACTTGATCCAACTCTTTCTTGATGTTCATGCGATGTGACGATGGTAGCAGAAAACGCACATTATGCACATGTGTGGTGCCCGACCGCGCATCATCATGACTCTACGGTAATGCCAAAAAACCGACCGGCGTTTGTATCTGCATCGGCTCTAAAGTTTTAATGTCTCCAGTTGCGACAGTAGAGCAGTCTCCATCCATCTGAAAGCAAAGTTTTCGACTAGCATTAGAACTCATCCCGGAGACGATTCCCGTTCCTGTGCCGTAATGATGTAGTAGTGTAGGAACAACAACAACTGCCGTTGAGTCAAACGAGGAACAGGCATCTTAATCGGGTTGTTTTCATTTCGGAATCTTCCCCACGGAGCCAACTTTGCGGAAGCATCTCTCGCTCCACCACAAGGGGATGAATGTGCGAGATCCCGTTTTTTGTTGTTGTTTTGTTTTTTTCGAATCCTCCTGCTGAAGTCTCGTGTCCTGTCATGGTGTGCTCTGTGTGCCGCCCCTTCCGTTGGTTGTGATCCATCCAATCATTTTTGACATCGCGCACATGCCCAGCGCGCATCATACGGCAGAAGGACGATGTAGGTTTCCGTCGTCGGCATCGTCGTCGTCATGGGCTGATGAGGTAGCTCTCTCCCGCCTTGGATCACCTTCTTGCGAAAGTTTTGCGATACGCTTGTGCGGTTCTTCTGCGAGCGGTGTGGCAAGCCTGGCAAGCAAAACACGTAGCATAATGGCTTCTCCGCAGGCTACTCCGGTAGCCACATGGCTTTCGTGAAGAAGTGAGAACGCTCAACCATAGAACGCTGCCCTGCTTCCCCGGGTGTTTCTCCGGTGTCGAAGGAGTCTACCAATTGCCCCTGATGTTGTAACTGCGCACGCTTACGCCGTAACGGTGGTATGTGTGGAGGATTCACGATCCGCTTTTTTGTTTCTCTGAGCGTTTTTTTTCTCGCATAAACCCAACTACAGGATATACCACTTTTCATGAATAAGGTGTTCCTAACCTGAGCGGAGCAAAAAAAAAGCGGAAAAACGCACTCGCAAAAAGGAATAAGCGGAGGTCGGCTGGTGTCTAGGCTTGAGCCGAGATGCAGGGCCACAGCAAGCTGCTCACGCCTCAATTGTGCCTTCTGCATGTTGAACAAATTGACGGAAAAGGTACGGCAACGACACCACACCGCCATTAACCGCTACCCTCCACGGAACAGGGCAGCACGCGTGTGAAACAAAGCATTTCGTATGCGCCAGCTCCTTCATAGAGGGAATCTCTCGCGGCATTATGTATCGGCCGCCTTTTCCGGTCGGTGGCTGGCTGGCATCGTCGGAGGGAAACGACGGCTTTTCCTTGTTTTTGTATTCGTGGTGTGCTTGAGATTTGATGCGTTTATTCCTTCCCGTCGGCTTTTTCCGCACAGCCAAGCTGCCACAGACCAACAAAAAAAAAATGAAAAGAAAATGGGAGTCCTTTTTCGGGAAGCCTACCACCGTTACCCGTGCGCTTGGTTTCAAAGGAAGTAGCATTGTTATGATTTTGCGCCATGTTCTACACCTCCCTTATGCGATTGTTCAAAGAATCGTTTATGCTTCTATTTTTGTGTTGATGTATATTTTTATCCTTTTTTGCCCGCGTCATAGGAATGGTTTTGGGACGGTTGGGCCTTTTTGGCGTGGCTGCCCCGAGGCACGATTGCGTGGTTTCTTGATTGAGTTCGACGTAGGTTTAATTTATAATTTCAAAAATTGGCTCGTTCAGCCCTTTTGGGTGTAGTGCGGGTCTTCCATGCGATAACTCAATTGATGATGGCGTCGTCGTGTGTTTTTGTGTACGCTTTTGTTAAGCTGTGATTTCCTGTTTTGAGTTTTCCTGGAGGGCTTGAGCACAAGAGTTGAGCAAAACGGAATTTGGCATGCACATCAAAGATCGCGAATCAGCTTTTCGATGTTGTTTACGCTTAGCAGCACATAGCTACAAATGCTCGTTGCTCCTTTGGAACACAATCAAAGTTGCTTGTCGTTCGATAAACGATGATTTAAATTTACGATCAAACGTAAAAGTTCCTTTGTAGCCGAAACAGGGGCTAAAACTCACGAATGCTTGATGCTTGCTTTCGGCGACCTTTTTTTTCGATTGTTTAGAGGGTGCAACGTTTGTTCTTTCCATTTTCTTACATTGCTGATGTAAAATATATCGGTTTGGGTCTAATGTTTATTTCCTCCTGGCGATTGTTTCCGTCCGATTGTATTTGTACAGCAAAACGATCCTCACCAAAGCGACCCCACGATCGTTTGGTGCTCGCAAGCTTCCTTCTGCACTGGTAACAGGAAACTATTAACAAAATAAATAATTGAGGGACCACATCTTCTGCTGATCGCTCACGTGAATATGCGAAACGAATGAAGAAGCGCAACGAGCGGAAAACGATCGCATAAAGCTATTGAAAGGAAAACGTCCAATCAATCGATCGGTCGACGCCGGCAAATGCAAGCGAGGATTCTACCAGCGCGCGCACATTCATCCGCCGTTGAATGCTTCTTGCCATGGTCAAGGTTGACTGCAGATGTGCTGGCATCTCTCACCCTCTCCACTGTTTGTAACGTTGCTTCGTTTGTTTGCATTTGGGCTTCATGTCGATACAGTTCATCGCACCATTGCCGGCCGGGGGGAAGAAATTATGAGTCGTGAAAAATCAAACAATGTGTCGCTCGTTTGTCGTTGAGGTGGTGGTGTGCTTTCCTCGACCCTTGAGCACTGGTAGTCTTCCTGCTGCAATTTTTATTGTTTGTTTATAATCTCCCGAACGCACCAGTTTTGATTATTAGTGGGTTTGGGAGAAATTAAAGCAAATAAAATCCCGTCCCAACGACAAGCTGTGCTGCGGAGCTAATTCTTCGCCATTTGTCTCTGGATAAAATTTGATGTATATCAGCTTTGAAACAGTCCCCAGAACAGTCGCACTCGTGCACAGAGTAAACAAAAATGCATTAGGGGTCGGTTGGCTCTGGTGCGTTTGTTGAATTTGGAAAAGGCGGGAGGGTAACATGATTAATCGTGGGTTTATTTTTAGTTCCGTTGCAAAATGAGCTCTGTTGCGGTGAACTCGGTCAGTTTGGACCTTAAGTTTCGGACGCGTGCGTTCTGGGAGGTTTGCTGAAATGGTTTAAAATTACTCTTGTAAGCATTTCCGTTGGGTAGAACAGTTTCTTCGGAAGTAAAACCAAATCCCTCGATGATCTGGCAATGAGTCGCTACGTTTCTCCATAACAGTGTGAGAAGCAACATTTCTGTAGATTAATGAATGGGTTCTACACGATATTTCTAGAATCAAGACACCTTCCACAGCGTTCGAGTTGCCTTCACAATGTTGTCAGCACCACGCCTCACCAGCTGCGTAGCTGCGTATCGGCACGGAACGACGATCATTGAAAGTGAAGCACGAAGATAGCGAGACGGATTGACAGATCGTTTCCTTTCCTCTTGATGCTTGCGGTTCTCACCGGCGTGGTAGTTGTGGGCATCACAGCGAAGTGGATGTCGTCATCGCAACGTTGCAGAAAATCGAAACCGACTAACCCAGTGACGCTTGGGTAGCGGAAGCCGCGTTGTGTACGCCCTATGCTGAACCGGAAAGCCTTTCCTGCAGCTGAGCGCGTATGCGCGCGTGTGTGTGGTGTTGTGGTTAAGGGACGGGGTTTCGTGGGATCTCCACTCCATATACCCCTAGTGCTCCGTACTTTGTTAAGCCCTTTAAGGTCTGATGGGGGCAACTGGCAGAGAACGTTCGATCATGCTGAACGCGGGCTGTAGTTTTAGCATGTGTGCTTTTAGCTGCTCATTCAAATTCGATTGCTTTATTGCCGGTTTGCCTGTGCAGTGGCTTGCAGTGGCAGCTAATTGATATTGACGCAGCGGCCAACGCCGGTAGAGAGAGTGCGTTGCGGTTTGGTTAAATGAGGGATACAACTGGAAACAATTTGACAATTATCTTTGTTGTGTGTACTCGGGAAGGAAAATGTAGAGTACGTTACTTGAACACTCATTCCATGTTTTGAATTTTATTGAAGTTTATTTTTCAATTTTAAAAGAAAAATAATCCTATATTATAAAATGCCAACAAGATACTGCACATCGTATGACATGGAAAAGCTTTTAGTGCTCGATAAAACTATTCTCCGAAGGAACCACATTTTAACTTGCATGCTCTCCACCGTGATAAGAATGTATTATAGCAATAATGCTTTTAACATGCCTTTAGAAAATGTGCTTAGAATTTATAGTGCGATATGGCGACGGTTTCCTACACTGGTGGTCGCGTTGAAAAACTGGGAAAATATGTTTTACCTTTTTTCATAGTCAAACCAGCGCCGCTTTAGTGATGCCCGAAGCTTCACGTTCCTGAGATTCGTCTCGGTAGTTTTTCGGCCGGAGGCAAGCAAATCCTCTTTGGTGGCTCACCGAAAGTCAAACAACGGCTCGAATGGGAGATACCTTACTACTACTCAACAGTTCATTCTTTCGTCTATTGGCCCGTGTATAGTTCGCCTGGGGACACACACTCTCTCTCGAGCAGCAACTGTTCCGCCGGCTGGCCGGAAGAAGCATCATCATCAGCAGCGAACCGCAAGGATTCAATTTATATCCAAGAAAACATTTCCGGCATTTCTCTCCGCGCCAAGCTTGCTGGAAGGGCCTGCAGGTCCTTTTGTGTCATCGGGAGTACGAAGCTGCGCGGTGCTGCACATTTCACGGTACCCGCTTCTTCAGATCCGATGAATGGGTATGCGCGATAAGCGAAATGAAAGAGTTGACCGAGCCTTCGCTGTCGGCGGTTTCTTTTTTGATGGTAGCTTTTTTCATTTTTTTTCTTCCAATGTGCTATCCCAGCCGGCGGCCCTTCGTTTGTGTTTGCTGTGGCGTCGTCGCCGTGTTTTTGTGTGCGGCTGCTTTCGGGGGTTTTGTCTCTGAGAATGCTTTTCACGCGCTCGGTTTCCACACACATGGCGGCAATATCCTTAGGTCTTGTGCCTTTTAATAATTTACTCTCGGGAGTTGAGCCTTTCACAGTGCTCGCGATCAAGCGATGAAGAATGCGTCGCACAGAAGCCGGGCATGGTGAACCCTCGCTCTGCAGCAGGATTGTTTGGCTCTCGGGTGTATTGGTCGTTGCTCTTTGCGGAAATGAACCTCTTGGTGGACGATTTTTTTTCGGGGCATTTATCTTAATCTTTCGCTTACCAAACAATTGTTCCCAGTCACTACCAACAACTAGCGGAATTTGTTGCCTTACGCTTCTTCATCTCTTTTTATTCTCGATCATCTTGGAAAGCTGTTCTTCTACAATCGCTCCACCAGGCGAAGGAAACGGAATGCACTTCAAGTGCCTATCGTTGGCCATGATCTCGCCCAAGAATCCTTGACGGAGGAGCAGCTCTAGTGTGTTCTATCTGAAAATTGTTGGGTTTTTTGTTGTCATTCCCGGTCCGTGGCACTACGTAGGCTACGGTTCGAGCACATGGTCTCGAATCGTGGCCAGCGTAGAGCAGGCGAAGGCAAAATAAATAAACAAACCGAAGAAATACCGGGACGCAAGTAAACAAACGCGTATTGTTTGATTGCTCTCCTGTCGATTCCTGTTATATTATTGCGCATTGCAGATGTGTGACGTAATCGGGTTCGTTTCGCTTCCCTGCGAAGCGTGCCCAAAGATACGCCGTACTGGAAAATGGGAATGAAAAAAAAGGGTCTATTGTAGCTTTGAGTTTTCCCGGCTTCCTTGTTTCGCTGTGTTGTTTACTTTTGTGATTATGGTAATCATTCTTGTTTTTATAATTAGTGTTTCATCCTTTTTCACAATAATTTCGTGGTTTTTGTAAGTAGTCTTGGTTTTTTATAAAAATATTTTACAAATTTTAAAACATTTGAAGAGAAAGTTATACAGCCAAGATGTTCAAGTCTTAAGCTGTTGTAAGGCGAAAAACTTCCCATGATCGTTTTGAACGGAATTCTCAGAATACCATCTTCCCTGCCGAGCTAAGCAGTCAGACTCACACCGACTTGGCACTGCTTCTTCCTTCCCTTGGCAAACGCCAGGGGAAAGCATCCGTTTGGCGGTTTTAAGTTTACAACCTGTACTGCATTAAGCATACACCATACGTGTATGGTTGGTGGAAGATAGAAAGAGAAGCCAACATTGTGGTTCCATTAGCTTATTGGAGTTTGGAGCCAATAGTGCCCTGCTCGAGACAAGAGACGTACACTATGTATCGATGCTTCGTTTGAAGATGGTAGTGAACTTCGGTGTACGGCTTTGTTTATGTTGCAAATTTACATGCTATTTCATGCAAAATTTACTTTTCCCCAGCTAGAGACGTGCCGGGGGTTAGTGTGTGTGATGTACACCGAGAAAACGCTTGCCCGGTGTTTATGTGCTCGAATCATCGGAACTATTCTTGGAACGTTGGATGAACGTCCCGATGTATGGATGAATTTGATACTCTGTATGCAGTGACAGTGGGCAGGGAATGTTTCAATCGCAGACCACTTCCTCAATACTCTGCTGCACTTCGGATCCTTTTCCAAAACTTGATTAATGGCGATCGATACATATGAACTCGCAAGTATCAGGTAAAGCGTTACGCAAACTTAAAGGAGACATGCCTATATTCCACCACTATCGCGGTTGCTGCACAACGATGTGAAGTTTTTCGTCGAAATATTTTGGAAAATATTTTTTGGTGACCAAATAAAACCCCTACCAGCGCCAACATCAAACATCACGTACGCGGCAGAGTACGAGTAGGCATGGTCAATGGTGCAAAAGTCACAGAACAATCTGTGTGGTTGTTTACCAGAGCTTATCAGGCAAAAAGTGCTTTACAGTTCGGGCGAAGGAAAACTTTTAAGGAATGACATTTTTGTTTTGCTCCCATACCATTGGGCACTTACTGTTGGCACTGTGTACTGCTGGCAGGATGGGAATGAGAAAAGCGGAAATAAACAGTGGACAAAAAAAACAGGAGAAAACAGTGGTTTGTGGTAGTATAGAAAGTTTTCGAACGTATATTCCATTTCCCGTTTGCTAGAAATCATCTCGGGATTGAATTGGAACTTGTTAAAGTGAGACTCGGGGCTTTGTTCGTTATTGGTTCGGAGAAGGAAAATCAGTGCCCTGAACGATGGGCTAGAATGCTAAAAGCTAAATGTTTTGTTTGATTTGAGAATAGCAAAACCTGGAAACAGTATAAACTTTACGCCCGGTTTTTTCTCTCTCATTTTTCCCTACACCGAAGAGTGCCTACTGTTGGTGGTGATTTTTGTTTTCTTTATTTGAAGTTAGCTGTTTGTGAGGGAGTTTTTTTTTGCTTCGGTGTGTGGTTCTTCTGTTATAAATGCTTAAAACGCTGCAAAGCAAGCACACTAAGCTCGGGCCATATTGTGAACGTATTTTCAAAGTTTAATAATGTTTTATTAACAGGTTTCGCCTGCCCCAAGAAAACACCAGCATCACCAGGAGTTGTCTGTAGATTGGCAGTGGTGCGGTACACACTTGAACCACATTTATTTGCTCTTAACTCAGTTAGGTGAAGTTAGCTTGCAAAAATTAAAACAGCCAACCGCAAACGATTTTATCGTCAACTTCTGGCCACCACAAAACAGGTCCCCCATTTTTGTCCCATCCCAGTCCGTTGAGGACCGGGCGCCTCCGTTCACTGGGGTAGAAAAATTGAGCGCACCGAAATGAAATTAGATCCAATTTGCATACTTATCCGCATACTCTAGCTGCGCTTAGATCGGACTGTCCGAGGGGTTGGGAAACGGGATGTTTGAAGCTCATGCGAGAAAGGAAGCCCGAGGGTTTGTGTGTGTGAAGTCCAGCGGCCATTAAGGTTTGCTTCCGACGCCGTGTGTTCGCTTCAGATAGCAATGCAATCGGGCGCACGCTCACCTAAATCATCGACCTCACGTTCCGGAAATAAATCATAAAATCTAATAAAAATAAGGTATTGCCAGAGTTTGAATAATAGATGTCTCACTGAGCAGTGAGCGCCGGTGCACTTGTTTCTCGCAATTATTTGTGGATTCTAAAGGAGAACGACGAATATGGCAGCATTTTTGGTTCGCAAAAAGGATACTTTGATATTGATTTTTTTTGTTAAAATAAATTAAGTAATTAAATAGAAAAACAAAAAAAAAACGTTAAGACATTTCAGGGTGTGGCTGATAGCGAAATGTTCCCCGGGAAAAGGAGTTTCCCATTTCATGCGAGGGTAAACTCGATATCGTTTGCAACACACGCTGAAGAGCGTTAGTAGATCAGCAGCGCGTCCTGCTTCTGCTGCTGCTGCTGCTGCTGCCAAGACATTGATGTATCATCTTTCCCCAGCCTTGGCACGGTGCTAACGGGTGCTAACATTTAAACAATAGGGTATTAGATTCACTTCGCAGCACAACAATCGTTGCAAAATGTGTGCCGCCGTACTAAGCAAATGCAATTGGGGGGCGAAAAGTTTCGCTCGAAGAAAAGCGGCTGAGATAGGAAGCGAAGTGCCGTAGGAATGCGTTTGTTGAAATAAAATCCTGTGCCTCAGTTCCTTGGTGTCTTTCACTTGCAAGAATATCCAGATCCAGCGCCACCGACTACTTGCTATGGGTTGAAGACGAACCGTTGCCGATGTGTGTACCCACCGTGGGCCCGGGCGGCTACTAAACGAACCGCTTTGTTGTCATCAGCTCATTCCTTGGGGCGGTTTCCGGTTTCACTTATCGGGCCCAACTTTGCAGTCGCACGAACATGCTGCAGCGGTGAGTGCGTCTTGCATTCCGATTGGGTTTGTGTGTGTGTGTGTATTCGAGATAGAATGACACATGAAATAATACCAGACATGTTTCAGTTTGCTTTGCTGATGTTTGGCAGAGCACAAATTGCGAGAGTTGCAAATAAACGAACACACACACGGACTCCGGGTGGGTCCCTCCTAAGTACGGTCACGATCTTTGTTTTAGTGTGCAGAAACTTTGCAGTGAACTTAATGATGGTGTTTAGTGTTGGCGATGTTCCAATTTTGGTTTTAGTCGCAATAGTTTCATCAGTAGAAAATCATTAACAAAAGCTTTCTTGGCGTACAATATATTTTATTTAACAAAGTAAAGCCTATAATATGTAAGAAAACAAGTGTCCCTTTTGCTCTCCGGGCCCGATTTCGGAACTCATTTTTCAATTAGTAATTCCATTCGTATACCGCCCATCAATCGACTTAAAGTCAGTTGCAGCGGTAGGATTAAGTATTGCTTTTGCACGTTCGGTGCGGCATGTTCCAGGAAAATTTCAACCAAGGGTAAAAATTAATTATTTTCCTATTGGACGATAATGTCTGGCAGACGACTTTTGCTGGGGAACCGTAGACACGCTGCCCCGACGGGACAGGAATGGGAATAATCCTCCGGGAAATGGTGTCTGTCAAATCGCGCGCCATGCTGTTGGTCAGGACCGAGCGGAGACTTTCCGGGGATAGGAAAAACTTACTCCACCGAGACTGAAAAATGCTCAACAGAAGGCATCGACGGGTCGAGATATATTTGCACTTACCTAAAACGTTCTGAAGCGGGGTGGAGAATGTATGTTCTGGGCGTGGGCGAGGGACTGTCGAGTCAGAAGTCTTCTACCCCGGGACGTGGACGTGGACTGGAGGTTGTGGAAAAATCGATTCCAGACAATTCTGTACATGCGGCGCGTTGCCGTTTTCGATTCCTACAAATAATCCCTTCGGATCGGCTATGTTTCAAAAGTCCCTTTCGGGGTGAATCATATTTTTTGCACGATGGGCTTCGTGATAAAGACAAGCATTGCCCATTCTCCGGACGCCAACGTACCCAACTTCCGATTAGACGTACGGACAATCGACAGAGAGAGAGAGAGAGCGAGATGTGAAAAAAAGGAATGAAAAGAGAATGAAAATGTGTATTATTGGAAGAAAGTTTTTCCTTTATTTCTTGGCATTCACAGACGGTTTGGTTGTAGTTTGTTGCCGGAAGCAGCCTTTTGTCGGGGTTTTTTTCTTTTTTTTTGCTAGTGAGTTCCTAGATGACGAACCGCTTTTTCACCCCCTTTTTCCCGTGTTGATGGCTTATCTTGGTCGATTGTTTTCTCGTCTCGTATACCGTGTTCGATTGGATGGATGAATGCACTATATAAGAATCATTGTCGTTTTGCGATGTTGAATTGGAGGAACGTGCAAGAAGAATCTATGTATGGCTTGTCGAGAGAATTGAATTTGCTGTCACCTGCCATCGCACCATGCGCCCTCACCGAGAAGGGTTTTAATCCCTTTTTATGTGCAATTGTTTTGAACGTTTCGATCCTCTGTTGTACATATTGATACGTACGTTTGCGAGCACGATTGTACTTGTAGGAGTAGTGCGATGCAACACAAATGAAGAAATATATTCGATTCGAAGCGGCGAACGACGCAGGATGAGTTCCGTACTAAATCAGCCCCAGAAATCTTGTGCCTTATTCCTTCGAGACAAGCCGGCGAGAGATCTTACCCGGTGTGCACGCATGTGTGAAAGAAGTAAATGAAATTAATATCATCCGGCGGGAGTGGCAATATATCTTCCGTGCACAAGGGTAGAATTGCAATTTCATTAAGTATCAAACGGTGCGTTTTTCTGGGGTGGAAAAATTTATGGACATTCTTAAAGCGCTTGCACACCATCGGAGAATGATATTCAGTGCTTCGATTTACCAGCTAGAGCCATAACGCTCGAAGCAGCATTAAACGGTGGGCTTCATTAACGCGCACGGCTCTCATCGTGTGCTGTGTTTAATAAGTACTCAAGCTTATTTTTGGCGAACGATCAGAAATTGCAGTCCGCTGTCCTGTGTGGGAGCGTCCACGCTCGACCCTTTTGCTGCTGGGTGTTTGATGAGTTGATTTTGTGGTGACCCGAAAACCACCCGCATAGGCCCGCTTAGCAAACGGTAAAACCATCAGCGAAAAGGACTAATATTTAATTAAGCGAACTATTTTGTGTGGTTGTTAGGGTTATGTATCCGCCACTGTCACACATCCCTTCGTTTCGATGCATCGGCTGACAGTGTGAAATCCACAGCGACCACTGGCTCGTAAACATGTTATTCTGTGAGCTGGCTGGGTTTTTTTGTTTCCACTTTGGTGCAGCAATATTTTTGACTATAGTATTTCGGACAGTTTCAGGCACTTAATAAGAGTATGTTTCGGTTCCTTATTTATGTATTTTATTCGCCGAATCCATCACAAAAGTATAATGAACCAGCGAGTGCAGTGTTTGTTCACCCACCGTGCCAACATTAATCGTGCTTCTTGGAAGTGGAAAATAATTCCATTGGGGGACGAAATTTCATTTTGTGCGCTTTTTCACGTTAATGCCTTGCCACTACTGGTGCGCTGGAACGGATCCAATCAATTTTAACTGAATTCTAACCCACTTATGTCAGTTTCTGGCTGTCGGAAGTAGCATTTCTTTTTTTTTTGCTTTACTTCATTCAATCCAACCAAAGACCACCTACAGCGAGGGAGCTATCTGTTAAGCTGGCTGATGCTCTGATCATACCTACATCTTCCGTGCCATGTTGATGATAGGCAAGCTGGGAAGTTTGAAGGCGGGACATATTTTCCTTCTTTTTTTGCTCATTTGCTTTCATGGTATTTGCTTTCTGAAGGAGGTAACGCTTGCAGCAGATTGTGGGTGTACCTATTTAAAAGACGAGCCTCAAGGTACTAGGGATGCTGTTTCTGACTTGCTCAAGCAGTGATTTTCAGTATCAGTAAGCGCGTTGTGTTACAGGGTTATAAAATATTGGTTTAAGAAACTAAACCTATAGCTTTTAAAGCGTTTTAAGAAGAGTTCCTGCATATTGGGATTTATATTTTTTGTTTGCTAGGAACGGCTTGGCCATGTTGCTTGGAAAATGTCTTTACTGCATGGAAATATGTCTGCAAAATCAAGTGGAACGTGGAAAACTCAGAACACAGATTATACAAAAATGGTACAATAAATTACATTAAGCCTTGAGTTCACTTAAAAGATAAACTGATTTTGTTGTTTCATTTTGGTTGTTTGTTGCCATTTAAATTGCTTTACATCTGTAGTGCAGTTTTTAAACTTTTTAGAGAGTGTAAGATTGAGTGTCGGAGTTAAGTTAACTTCTTTTTGCATTCCGGGCAAGAATGTTCGTCGAACGCTTCAAATTGAGCCGACGTTTACCTTTTACTTCCATCTTCAGCTTCCACCTTTCGTTGTGGAAAATTCCGCTGGGAGTTCGAAGTAAAGAGAGCTTTCCTGTTCTTGGCACGATGCTTTACTTCCTACGCTCGTCCAGCTGAACACTGGGAAAATTCTTCACAGCTCAACTATCGACAGCTTTGTTGTTGGTCGGTCAGCAGGGGATGCTGCTGCTGCTGCTGCTACTGCTACCCGATGTGTTCGGTTTTATGCATGGTAGGGTTGAAGCGATACGCAGTAATCTAAAATGAAGTCTCATCCAGTTCATGAATTTATAACGTGATGATATTGATGTTGTTATCAGGATACATAAGCTAGGGAAGGACTTCCCGTTACGCTTACTGTGCTGCTATGTGGGAGGTTAGTTTGCTTAGCATAAATAATAGATTGGATGTGCATTGAGTTTTGTGTTCTGAACTACTGATGCTGGCAAAGGTAGAGTCCGGCAAGGGACAAATCGTCCGTTCTCCAAACTGATGTTCATTTGCCGGATAAGATCGATAAGCACAAATAGTTCGAGATGGCAAAAGGATTGCTTTTTGGTGTTGGAAGGTGTTATTTGCTTATGTAGGGTAAATGTTGTTCTATTTAATTTGATTTCCCGGACAACAGTTCTTAACTATGTTCCAACATGATTCTATCCTGCAAAGTAGAGTATTGATTGAACGTAACGAAAATTATCTGTGTAAATAACTGTGCGCTGAATACCTTTCCATCTCGTTAATGTGTCATTGGCTGGCTCAATAATTTAATACGGCCCATAAACATTGATGTCAAAGACCGGAAGACATAGACATTCGGCATTTTGAGCACTGCGCTTCATCTTCGTCACCCGGCACCTGTGCTCTTTTTTTTCGCGAAATTGCCAATGTCCAAAAACAGAGTACGCTCCATTCGTTGTTGTCCGTGTTTCATGAGGACGGCAGACAGGTGCGAGATGTTTGAAAGGTATTTTATGAAGCAAAAACACTCAGTACCGGGGAGCACTTGATACCGCCGGCAGTTACCGTGGGAAAGGTATTAGATTTTATCAGTGGAAATAAAATTATCGCTACAATACACGATAAAAATAAAGCTACTAGAAGCACGTTGTCGCCTCCGTCGCCAGTTACGAGCAGAGGTGGACTGCGAAAAAAAAGGGCGTGTGACGTTCGGATGGACACCGTGTGTCCATCGTGTAAATGTGTCGACGAGTGTAGAGTGATGGTGGGAAATTGCCGTGAAAAAGTCAATGGTCAAGTAGTAATAGTTGGCCGGCCGGACTCTCCTCAAGGCAGGTGGTAAAAAGAGGCGGTAACATTGGGTCAAAATTAGATCTATCACCGAAGATAGCCGCACATTAGATGGCTCTGGACGGCACTTATCCGTGAAATGATCGTGTCCCAGTTGAGCAGTTCGCTTCACCGCGTACCGGGGCGCGTTCCGGGCGGGTTGAAAATAACTAGGTTTGGGAAAATGAGCGTTTTCTAGGAAGCAGCGGTGAATGAGAACGGGAAAAACATGCCAAAAAAGAGTAATCCCTTCGCTTCGCGCCGGCCAGTAAGCAGTACAGGGCAACATAAACAACAATGACGATAGTAGTTTGGTCCACTGGGCCGTCGTGATCGGTCAGGTGTAAAACAAAACACAAGAGCGACTTGATTGAATTAATTTACAATGTTAGCTCTTCGGGCGTGCGTTCGCGGCACTGCGCACATTGTGAGGAAATTTATTTAACCCACGCTTTGGCACCTTTTGTGTAGAGGTTAGTTCGGAGTAGCTTTTGGTGGACCAATTTCCGGATAATCTTCACTTTCTCTGCCCGAATTTTCGTTGAACCGGTGGGGCGGGCAGCGTGTGTTTCCTGTGGGAATGACCGTGCCGATGTGACTATCATCAACGTCTTCGCTACCTTTTCCCAATTTAGATGATAATTATCAGAAAGTAAATCTCATCTCTTGAGCATACTTTGTGCCAACTTTGACTGTCATTCTCGAGTGCTCTCCAGTCGGCTCGTCGACGATGGGAGATGTCTCTCGAAGTGGATATAAATTCCGGAGCAGGAAGGAGAGCTTCATCTGCAGGTGTTTCGTATCTTGGGCGATAGATTTTCTCTGCATATCTAATGCAATTCTTTGGTGCATCACCGAGAGCTGTGGATAGAGTGCTCTTGCATAAGCCGGCTTACCGGTGATTGCTATCAGAGCCACTTGACACAAGTTGATGAAGGGGCGGCATTGGTATTGCGAAAATCTTACGCCTGAAGTGAGGATAGGAAAACTAATGGAAGGAATTTCATTTGATTTAAGTTTCTCTGAATGATGTGATATCAATAAAACATGCGGTGAATGGAAAAATGGGCAGATGCTTAAATTGATATTAAAGCTACGGCGCACAACTTTTACATCAAAATCCTGAACTCGCCTAGCTAAATACTGAATCCTGAAATTGTCTTTAATATCCAACAAAATCGCAAGCACCAGAAAATCAACCTTGAGAAGCATTTGATAAGGGAAAATGTTTGCTTTTGACCAACATCCAATTTCCGTCCGTATTAATTTGCGGATTTCCATCTTTCTTTTTCATGTCCTTCCATCGATTGCATTTGACGGATCATCTCTCTAACCTTTTCCGTTGGCAGCTGGCCTAAAATGTAAGTACAAGCACGACGAAAGGAACGTTGTACAGGAAACCAAACTAATTACTTTTCCTTTCTGCTCTCCGCCCCGCTAGATACCGACAATCAGCGTGTTATAATCCACGTGAAGGACGTGAACGATGAACCGCCATACTTTATCAATCGTCCACTGCCAATGCAGGCGGTAGTGCAGCTGAATGCTCCGCCAAACACTCCCGTGTTCACGCTGCAGGCACGCGATCCGGACACCGATCATAACATACATTACTTCATCGTGCGTGACCGTACGGGCGGTCGGTTCGAGGTGGACGAACGATCGGGTGTGGTCCGGACGCGCGGTACGGACCTGTTCCAGCTGGACATGGAGTACGTGCTGTACGTAAAGGCGGAGGACCAGAACGGAAAGGTGGACGACCGGCGGTTCCAGAGCACCCCGGAGGAACGGTTATCGATTGTTGGTGGCAAACGTGCGCCTCAATTCTACATGCCAAGCTATGAAGCGGAAATTCCAGAAAACCAGAAAAAGGACTCCGAGTAAGTGGAGAGGGGAGAGAACCTTGGAATGTTCATGGAAATTCGCACATTCTTAACGCCCATTTTGACCCCATCTTTTGCAGCATCATTTCCGTGAAGGCTAAGTCGTTTGCCGATCGGGAGATTCGTTACACGCTCAAAGCTCAGGGCCAGGGTGCGGGAACGTTCAATATTGGGCCTACCTCGGGTATCGTGAAGTTGGCGAAGGAGCTGGATTTCGAGGATTTACGACAGCCACACGTTTACTCGTTGGTCGTTACAGCCACGGAAGACTCTGGCGGTTTCTCCACCTCTGTAGAGGTATGTTAATGCTCACGGTGAGTGTGCAAATTGCGCCATTTCTAATGGTGTTTTTGTTTTTTTCTCTCTCTCTCCACAGCTTACCATCCGAGTAACGGACGTAAACGATAACGCACCGAAGTTTGAATTGCCTGATTATCAAGCACATAACGTCGATGAAGACATTCCGCTCGGGACGAGCATCCTGAAAGTGAAAGCAATGGATGCTGATTCGGGTGCAAACGCTGAGATCGAATATCTTGTGTCAGACGACCACTTTGCCGTGGATTCGAATGGGATTATCGTGAACAACAAGCAGTTGGATGCGGATAATAACAATGCGTACTACGAATTTGTCGTAACCGCCAAGGACAAGGGAGAACCGGCCAAGACGGGCACCGCTACGGTGCGCGTGTACACGAAAAACAAGAACGACGAGGAGCCCAAATTCAGCCAGCAGGTGTACACACCGAACGTGGATGAAAACGCCGGTCCGAACACGCTCGTGACGACGGTTGTCGCCTCGGACAAGGATGGCGATAATGTGCGGTTCGGGTTCGTGGGCGGCGGTACGAGCAGTGGACAGTTTGTGATCGAAGAAATCACTGGTGTCATCCGGCTGCACAGCAAGGCGATTTCGCTCGATCGGGACAAGTATGAATTGAATGTAACAGCTATGGATGATGGGTCGTGCTGCGTCAATGGCGACGCAACGATTCATACATCTACAGCTGTTGTCGTTGTGTTCATCACCGATGTGAACGACAACAAGCCGGTGTTTAAGGATTGTGGCACCTACTATCCGAAGGTGGAGGAAGGCGCACCGAACGGAAGCCCCGTCATTAAGGTGCAGGCTACCGACGAGGATAAGGGTGTCAATGGACAGGTAAGCATGGAGGAAGGCTTTTGTTTCTCCAGCTCGGAACGGAAATCTAATCGTCCGTGGTGGTGGTTACATTTTGCAGGTGAAATACTCGATTGTACAGCAGCCAAATCAGAAAGGTACCAAATTCACCGTGGACGAGGAAACGGGTGAAGTGTCCACAAATAAAGTGTTTGATCGTGAAGGTGACGATGGCAAGTTTGTGTCTGTCACGGTGAAAGCAACCGATCAGGGTGAACCCAGTCTAGAAGGTGTTTGTTCATTTACGGTGGAAATTACGGACGTGAACGACAACCCACCGCTGTTTGATCGACAGGTAACGAAGCATTCATAATAAACAAGTCAGCTTGTTCCATCTACTAACGTACCGTTTTCTTGTATGTTTTTTTTAGAAATATGTCGAAAATGTGAAACAAGATGCAAGCATCGGAACGAACATTCTACGCGTGTCCGCTTCCGACGAAGATGCAGATAATAATGGTGCCATCGTGTACACGCTGAGCGCTCCACACAGCCCCAACGATCTAGAGTATTTTGAAATTCAGCCGGAATCCGGCTGGATAGTGCTGAAGAAGCCGCTAGACGTAAGTATTCTTTGATTCGATTAGCCCGCTTACCTCAATCGATTCGATTACCACCAACAATATCCCCTGTCTCCTGACCACTGTCCTCTCTGATGAAGTCTTGAACATATCGAAACACTTGTTTGGAAAATTGTTTGCAATACTACTACTATGACTACTCAGTGCATTTGTGTTCCGGAAAGAGATTGCATCGAGCAGTAGCGACAGTCTGAGCTGCTATTTACGTTTGCAAGACACTATCCATTTGCGGATGAGTTGAAGGTCATGCGCGTGGTTTCTTCACTTGAGTTTTTTCTTCTCCTAAACATGGCTGCCGCAGATATAGCACGAAAATAGGATATACGATAGGCGTAAAAGGATATACGACCACGATTGTACCTGAATTGAATGGGTCATGAAGTATAGTTAGTGTGTGAGAGAGAGAAAGAGAGAAAATAATTAGATTCTGCCGTTATGAAAAAGTCGTTATGGTTTCTCTCGGATTTGTGCAATGTTAATGATCTATTGTTTTCGATTTACATTTACGTTTTTGGTATGAATTTAGTTTGAGTGATTTGGTTATCATAAAACTGCACCGTATTATTACGTGATGTTATTTTATTATTTTTTATGTTGGTTATTCGTTCCGGATAACGAGTGATTGTAATACTGTGAATATATTACACTGATTGAAAAACCCGCATGGATAAAGGAATGGTAAATTCGATGAAGGATTTAATTTTCAACGGCTTCAATAACTTCAATAACCAACCAAACGTGTCTTAATTGAAAAAGAGATTTAAAATTGACAACAAATTAATCCTCGGTTCGATTTTACCATTCGCTTACCCTGCATTTCTATGATTGTGGTTTGTGATCCATCGGCACCCGAAAGCTTCACCATGCCGATAGAAGCTTGTTCTACTACCTAACAGCACCAGTTACATTTTCAGTTGCCAGTTGTACGAGATTAAGACATCTTCTTGTTAACCCGGCCGTTCTGCACCCTGTGTGTGTGTTTGCTGTTCAGCTAATCGCCAGCTAGCGCCCATCGGCGGGACACAGTTACGCACTAGTGGATGAAGATGGCTCGATCTCCCTGCGCGCAGCACATATTGATTTTATAGTTTCTTTAGCAATTGTTTCGCACAGCAAATGTATCATATTCTGTTCTTTCAGTCAACTGCACCGCGTACTGAATCCGTAGCGCGAAGAAGTACATCTCGTTCTGCACCAGTATATGTATGGTTTCCACTGCACCGAAGTAACACTTGTTTAGCTTTTCTGTTGGTGTGCCAAACTATTTGCCCTAGTTATTTTACTTTCTCTTAAATGCACCAAACCAAATGAACATACCATATCTCTGTAACATTATATTTGCACCCTTTAGTGTGTGTGTGTGTGTGTGTCTTGGAAGCACTTTGCGATGGATGATGACGGTGGTGATGATAAACCTCTACGGCACCGTATTCTGCAGCACTTTCCGTTCTGTAATCACAGTCCATCTTGATTTACGTTTTACAACTGGTTTATAAAAACGCGTACGTTTAGTGTAACTGCTCCGCTAACGAGGAATTTTAAATAGGGACCGGTATAGAGCTGGACATATTTACCTGCTTATTTGCAAACCTCTTTTATAATTCCTCGTTGTGGAGCAACATTTTTGCTCCCCGTTTTCACTCAGACGATTATCCAAAATAAAATCGTTTTTGATGTTTTGGTGCAGTTTTCGTCGTTTGATCTACGGATAAAAACGCGCGGAGTTTTTTTTTGAGGACAATTTTAGCAACGACATCATCGTAGACTGAGCATCACTCAAAGGATGCTTCTTCCAGCATAACTTCCATCTCACCCGATTCAAAGGCTCGATGTGTGTGAGGGGATCTTCATCGGCAGTGGCGGTTCGTTCGTTTAGGAGGAGGGCTTTTACAACACTACTAGCAGTATTGTGGAATACGTTTTTGAAATTTTGATTTTATTTCTCAACTTTGCTAGACGAAAATTTTATAAAACAAGCAATTAACTACCCGTACAGAGGAAAAGACGATTGTAAGTGACATTTTCACAACGTGCTGAAATGGGAAGCGAGCGAGCGAGCGAAAAAGAAAAAAAGGTCGATAAACTCTATCGGCAAACCGCAAAGAGCTCAGGAACCTTTTTACCAGAGCATATTTTTGATCATTCGCCAAACTTTTCGTGTTTGCCCATTTTTTCGAAAACGATCTACTCAGTCTCAGTTTTTTGTATGAGTAAATTGGATTTTTCCTCCACACTTGTTTGTTGTTTTGTTTTTGCGCTTTTAGTTGTGGTCAGACTAGTAACTAATTTAGGTACGCACACCCCATTCAGGATGTGTGAAGTTTTTACCTCGCGGTTTTATTTATCTTTCGCTCATTCGAGTTCGAACGAACTTTGCACACACCTATCAACAATCAACAACATAGACGACACTATCACCCTGACTTTAGGTTTCTTTTTGTTTTGTAGCACTTGCAACCTTAAAACTGTGTTTTATTGTTTTCGGATATGTTCAAGAACATACGGCCTTATTACCATGTTTTGGTTATTTATGAATTTTGTGTATTTTTCAATCGAAATCGAACCCAATTTTTGGTTGCCAATTTATGGAATGCTTGCGATTCGTTCGTCTTAAACACCTTCACGCGCGTTCCATGCATGACAGTATCCCGTTTTTTTAAGTTGTTCATCTGTACTGCTTCCAAAACTGTAAAGCAAAGTACTATTATTACTGCAGTCAGCGTATGTTGAGGAAACGTGGAGCAAACCGAACCGAATGCGATTTTCTCCATGTTTCTGCAATTGCTTCCGGGAATGTTTGATTGAACCTTTTTTTGTTGTTTTGTTTTGTTCAAGACAAATGGTAGTGAGGTAACAACAGTAAGGTGTTGTATCGTTTAAGTTAGCCAAACCTTTTATTATTAATCTTAACCCTCTTCCGTTAGATTAACTTAAACATTTTCGTTCCAACTGCACTGTTAAATGGTATTTGTTTCGATGAGTTCTTATTGAATGTATGTACTTCTCTTTTCTCTTTTCCGTTGATTTTTTTGTTTTGTTTCTACCGGATATCCGTTTCTGCGTAATAAATCGAATGCATTACTACGGTTGTGTGTGAGATAACTAATCGGTCTACGAAATGCAATCATGCAGGGCTGCTACTCCGTAAGTTAGCTGCGTGTCCGTCCCGTCCACTATGTTGTTAGCATCCAGAGCTTGTATCGCTATTTCTGTTCTAATAATTCGATCCGGCATAATTAGGTCCATGTAGTGTGCTCTGGGCGCACATCCGTTGGTAACTAAACAATTCACCAAAAAGGCACGAAATGTTTCAAAATTATGAAGCCAAAAGTACACTTTGCCCGCACAATTAAATTGTACCGTAATGTATGTTTCGTTTTTCATCATAATCTGTGGTAGCCAAAACGATTGTGCAACTGTTGCTCTCTGTAAGATCAAGCTGAAAGATTTCTGTCCGCTCTTCCCATGACAGTCCCAAACACAGTCTTGTTTGAGTAAACGGTAGAACTGCGTAAATGCTAGAATGAGTCCACGTATATGGATGCAAAATGTTTTAATTAGCATTTGTACTCGAATTATTTGGGTACTGTTTCGTTTTAGATTAAATTATTGGTTTTTATACAGCGAATTATGTTTCTTCCCGAAAACAGACCAAACAACACACACTTTGTCATTCCGCTAGTCACCGATAGGTGGCGCTCACGGTCACACTAACGCATAACGCTCATTCCCTTTGTTCGTAACGGCTTAGTCAAGACACATATCGGTAGCGTTACATTGTTGAATTATCCTTTCCTTTTCGTTCGTTTTTCGAAAATCCTTGTGAAACATCCCAATTTTCGTGCGCTACCTAATCACATGCTTTATCTGTTCCCAGTAATCCTCTTCATTTATATTATGATTAAATCATTGTGTTAATATATTGCTTTGTGTTTTCTGTAATTATTAGAAGAATATTGAAGCCTCGCATTAATCCACCTGTTTCATTTTCTTTTCTATTATTTTCTTTCTTTTTATTTTCATATTCCGTTTGCTTTGGTTTTCTGGTCGTATGCTGTCGGCGGTATTTGTTCGTTGCCCGGTTCCGGTCTGGCCCGGTTTGGTTGGTTGTACGAATGTTATGATTTGAATGCCAACCATCCGAACACGTTTCGCTCGCCCGTTTCACCCGGTCCTATTCAAACAAAAACTAAACACACAACAACAAAAAACAACAAAACCTGTACAAAAAACTGACTGACGACTGTGCGTTGTGGCAAACTGAAATGATCTAAAAATTCAAATATTCGTTTTCCACGGATGCAACACACGGTGTCTGCATCCTGTGTTGCCTTTCCCCGTACGTAAATACGCCCGGCAGCGTGAACGGTACCGGCTGAAGGTGTACGCCTCGGATAGAGGTGACCCACCGTCCACGGCCGACGTGGACGTAGAGCTCGATGTGGTCGATCGGAACAATAAGCCGCCGATCTGGGATCGCACTATATATGGCCCAATTCACATTAGGGAAAATGTCACTGTCGGTACGGTAGTCACATCGGTGAAAGCAAGGTTGGTATTAAAATGGGTTCCGGAAGCTGCCAGAACATAGATTACGTTTAAAAAACAAAACTCACCAGTAACTTAGCTCCGTAAGCCGCACTGCACTGTTGTAATCCCTGAACTGTCGTAACCCCATTTACTACTTACGAATATGATCTACTAAAATCGATTCCAACCGTAGCTTAAGAAAAATGCAATCGAGAAGCGCACACACCACCGGTCGAAGCGTTTCCCGCATTTCTAGCATTCGATGTGGTTTGTGCGCATGCGCTCATATTTGCTGGAGGGGAAAACCCGAAACGCTTGATTGTTTGGTTAACTCCAGCAAATGTGAAGCCTGTACAGTTGAACTGAAGCTAGCTTGAACTTAAATTTAACCGAATCACGCGCAACTGGATTGAAATCGTGGAACATGTTTTTGACCTGCATTTTTGATGAAAACATTTTGCACGAACACACGCCTGTGTGCCCGATGGTTCAACTCTTATACCTAACATTTATCCATACCTATATGCCTTTATTATATTTATATTATATGCTATTATATTGAACTATATGTAAACTAAATGCTAAATGAACAGTAAATCGGTGAAGCGGTAGGAAATGCTACTGTCCCTCCACCAACAATCTCATCGACATTCCGGCTTGGGATCTAGCGAGATCGACTCGTTGTGATCGGATCGAGACCATTTCCACCCACCTGTTGATGCATATTTACAGCGATAAAACGTTATGTTTTTCTTACACCGAATCAAATAACGATCCGGATGGTTCAAACGGAACCATTTAGCTGTGTGTTCTCACTTTTATGTTGTTAAACAAAGAGTTCTTGTTTTTGAACTGATTTTTTTTTGTGTGCTACGTTCGGTTTTTTGTTTTCATTTTACGGTGTCGGTTTTTTTTTCTACAACTGGTACTTTTCTCTCGTTCTCACTCTCGTATTTTATTTGACGATGGTTCAACGTTTTGACACTAAAAAATAGAAACAAAAAAGATTTTTTGAAGTAAGTCAACCATTTTACCATTTTCCTTCGTCGCGGCCTGCAACCAATCGTATGCAATCATTTTTCCGGTGATTAATTGTTTTTACTAATCATTTGAAACAAAGTTAACAACACTGTTTTTTTGCACATAACGTTCAGAACAGTAAGGCAGGAGGCGGACACACACAATTCCTTCCTTCCGAAACAAAAAAAAAAAAAATCCCCCACACTACTACAGCAATATGCAACGCGGAACACACGCAACCGGGGCTAACGCGGACACCCGCCCTGGCCGAAATGGAGTGAACTGAATTTTTGATCACGAAATTTGTTTTTTGCTCTCTTTTTCTCTCTTTTTCTCTTCCTCTCTCTCTCTCTTTTTTATATCTCTCTTTTTTGCGATCGATCGACGATTTTTTGCCGCAAAATGGACTACGAATTTTCTTCAAATAAAACGCGGAAAATGCACAACGATCGACATTAAATGTACCATCAACGCGGACAAATCAAAAACATTAAATTTTCTCGCTCTCGCCACATATTATCCCTGGGTTTTTTTTTCTGGGTGCTTGTCGAACGTTTCGGCTACGGATGCGATTGAAACGCACGATTGATGTTTATTTTATTGTTCATCTGTTTTTTTTTTGTGTGTCGGTGTGTGGTGTGCTCCTGTAACACAATCGTACCTGTTTTGTAAATCTGTTAAATTCAATTCTTCTTTTCGCGGGATCGATTTACATCGTTTTGTATTTTGTGTCGTTGTTTTTTCCTCCTTTTTGTTTTGGGTAATTCATCCAACACACCACCGGTACACGCATTTGCGCTAATGTTATTTTTTGTTCGTCGCTGCGTGTACATCGTGCCGTACATGTTGCAATTTTTGTTTTTCTTGTAATTTACGATTTAACACATTTTCGATAAATTGTATTTACGTTTCCAAAATGTTCCATTTTTGCATTTGCTTAAAATTGTTTCCGAATTTTTTGATTCTTGGTTCGGATCCAACATTTTTGCTTTTTGATATCGTTTTTGTTTTTTACCGGTGTCTCTGTGTGTTCGTGTATTGCTGTTATATTTTTTTGATTTTGTATGTCTGTGTGTGTGTTTTTTGTGCAATGGTTGTAATATTTTTGTAACAACTTTCTCATTCGGATGGTGGGGAAAAAATGTCACCCACCGACCATCACCACCAAAACCTTCACGTACACCAACCATCCCTCGTTTTTTTTTGTTCCAACTGTTGTTGTGCAAAAATTAAAATGCCACCACGGCCATCCCCCCCCGAAACACACCCCAAAACGATACTCGGTCTTTTGTTCGTAGCGCGAAACGTACAAACTCGAAGCGATGGCCCAAGACAAAGGATATCCGCCGCTGTCGCGGACGGTCGAGGTGCAGATCGATGTCGTCGATCGGGCCAATAATCCACCGGTGTGGGACAATACGGTTTACGGGCCGATTTACGTCAAAGAAAATATGCCTGTCGGTGGAAAGGTTGTCTCGATAAAAGCCAGGTCTGTGTTGATGCGCTTGGATGCGCGGTACAATTTTTTGGTTCTGTTTTGCTAAAATCGTATTTTTGCTTTTGGGGGTTTGCTTTAAACAAAAATTATTATTTCATTACGTCGTTCCGTACAAACCACTATACGTGCCGCTTGGCAGAGAACGCAAAGCTTTATTTTTCAAAAGTTTGTCAAAAAAACATTCGGGAGTTATACTAATAGAAGATATATTTTACGTTCAATTTCAACCCCTTTAAATCAGCTCGACGTTACATAGTCTTAAAGCACGTGAAGATAAGCGTTGCATGTTTTGCCTAATGATAAAAAAAAATCCAGAAATTTCAATCGAACGTCCAAATGATTGTGAAATCGCTAGCCTAGATCCTTGCATTTCAAGGATCCGAATTCTGAAACCGGAAAATACTTGCATGCTCTAGTTGAATTGTTTATTCTTTTCGGTCGAATTGTTTCTTGCTGGGCGCATTCTAACGATGCAACCTATCTGTCGTGAGCATATTGTATTTGAAAGAGCCGTATTAATGTGTTCGAAGAATGGCAACGGAATGCCATCAATAGCCAGGACAGCTATTCCGCAGCAAAGCAGGACACATTACTTGCAACAAGATTGCAGATTTGCATAGAAATGTGATTGGTATTTCAACTTCAGCATCACAGTAACAGAGCGGGGGAAAGAAGAACACTAATCAGCAGCCAAACAATTCGATGCATCGCAATTGTTTTGTGTAATTCCAACCCCCTTCAAACTATGCTACCTGTGCGACACTTTTTTGTTCCCTCTTCACCCCGAATGAGCAATGTAATGTTTGGATCCTTGTTTGGAGATGGAATGACATTGGTAGAAAGATTCCATGGGGAGTCTCTGAATAGCTTCTTGTTCGATAGTTTGCATTCCACGTTGTTCCCGGTATGTAGCATGAGCATGTAATTACCAGCGCTTAGCTATAACCCCGGTAGCACAACGCCGGCACAACGATTGAACGTATGCACTAGATCCTGGCGGCAACCGAAAATCTACGTAAGAATCTCCTCAACGTTTACCGGGAGTTAATTAATTTTCCATTAGCATCATTACCATTATCACCTCGCAGCTAGTGAGCGCACGGACGGGGGCGCCACTATTGTCCAACGTTTATCGCGTTGCTCGCTTACCGTGGAACTTACTGGCGTTGCCCCTTTGGTTGTTTTGCATCGTAAATTAAGCGTATGCAGCATGAGGGGGAAGATCATATTTAGTTAATTGATATCCGTTTTACAATCGAGAAGCACCAAGCGAACGAACGCTTCCAGTGCCCCTTCAGTTTTTTGCAGCGTGTTCCGATCTCAACAAGTATTTTCGCAGGGTGTGTTGATGGCCGCCAACATCCTTTTTTTTTGCAGAACCTTTGTGTGCCTGTGCGGTTGGTGTACTTCTTCCAGAGCCTGCTGGTGCTGACCGCCCGGGACATTATGAATTATTTACTTCCATAAATTACTGCTTGTTTAGCGTATCTGGCAGCGGACTGGAGCGGAGTTTTCGCCGGCACACTCTCTGCCAGCGATGTGATATGTGATGCCGTGCGCAAAGTCATACAAATGAGGACGCAAATGTATTGCGAGAAGATATGAGCCAAAAAGGAAATTAACTGATGGGCACCGATCCTTTTACACGTTCGCACGGGTTGGTGCCCAACCGCGAAACGTGATGCAAAATGGAAAGTGTCTGGATGGTCATCGGGAAGCGCAAACGGCTAGCCGGGCGTTACCAAGGACGTGTTAGTTATGCCTGCAGTGAAGCAGTCCATACGGTTGAGCTGTTCCTTCCTGGATTTTGGTAGGTCCACGAAGAAATAGTCGTTTTTTCGGGTATTTTAGTTTACCGGTCCTCATTTACTACGAACCGAGTTGCCGAGTGTAGAATGTATGATGAAAATTTTACTTAACCTTTTGCTGATCCACAACCGCTCTGATCGTCCCGCTGTCTCGTTGCGCCGCATTTTTTCCGGCGAACACCCAAAACGATATGACGAGCGCAGCTGGTAATAAGGAAATTAATTATTTTTCTGTCCCAACACCAGGATACCGTCCCCGATGAACGGTATTAAACAGTAACAACAGCAACACCGGAAGCTTTTCCGAGGATTGACCCCACGATGTGCGCAATATTTAGTGGTTTTGGGTTTTCCCTGTGTGTTCGTGGGATGCATACACAATGTAGCTGCTGCCTACCAGCGAATAATACAGTGTACCGACCCGGCGGTGCTAGTTAAAAGAAATGTGAGGCGAAACAAAAACGACATTGCCACCAAACCGCCCTCAGGTTTCTATTATTTTTTTACGTGGTTGGCGACTTGAAACAAAACCCAAAAAAAACAGAACACCACCCCCTTACATGTGTCCAAGAGTCGTGGGTTTTGCATTGGTTGCTTCCAGCTCTTGTGCTAGGTTCTTACGGGGAGATGTGGTAGAAGAACGAATTCTCCCGCCCCCCATGCATATCTCATGCGGATGATTTTTTAGTCTCATTCTAAAAACGAAACACACACACACACACACACATTTGCCTTTCGGGTGTGGTTGCCTTCGGAGGGTCGTGGATGGGTGGGCAACACTTTTCAGAGCGACGGAAAAAAAGGAACAGAAACAGAAATCTCGAAGCAAAACAAAAACAACACCGGCCAAATGGTCTTGCCCGGCGAGCGCCAGCATAAAAAAGGGACATCATTTTTTGATAAAAAACACACACCCTCCGGACATTCCAGGTCCGGAAAGGAGCTGGGCTCCGTGGTGCGTTTGGCCCACACCGACATACACCCGTTGGGGCTTTTGGAAAGCTTTTGAATATTTCATGCTAGGAATAACATTCTCACGATGTGTTTTGTGTGTGTGTGTTTTGTTGCCTTTGTATCTGTGCCGCGGTGGCGTCGCACTTCCAAATGTCACGCGTGGCTGCTACCATTCTGTTCGGTTCCATCATACTCTTCCGCGCTGACCTCTGGGTTCGTCTCATTTGCTGATCCTTAGGGATCAGAGGACGACACACACATGAGAACGCGTGCGCACGCGGCCACACGTACTTATCAAGAAGTTTTGCTTCGGTAGTGGCAAAACCATGTCCGAAAGCACTGATCCGCTGTCTGACATTATCAGCTAAAATATAGAGGGAAAAAAAGAAGAAGAATAACAGATCCTCGCGCAATGTCCACGTTGAAATTCAACAATTTTTTTTTTGGACTCTGTTTTCGTTTTCGGCTTTGTTTGCATTAGTTGTGCCTTGTTATCGCAAGTAATTCTAGCAGCACGCAACCTTTTTTTCGCCCCCGCTTTTGCGCTGGTACGAGGCGGTAAGGGAGATCCGCGCAGTTTCTCATTTAGGATCCGGTGTTGGTCCTGGGCGCAACCGATTATGGTCCAGTGGTTGTGAGATGGAGGAAAATGCGAAAAAATGGTTTCGTTTGCGATTCGGTGAATTAAAGTTTAAAACCAGTATTTTATATAGGGGTTTCTTGTAGGGTGCGTTACATGAGTACATGAGAGTTTGGTGTAAGAGTTCGTGAGTAGAATAAGGTCTTAAGCTAACTGGTAAACGACAACTCTGCAAAAAGACCTAAATTCGCAACACGACTTGTTACTAGAAAGTTAAAAAGTAAACAGATACTTAACTTTATATGATGTCGATTCAGATAAAAAAAGGATGTACAGCAATATGTTGTTGAATATTGACCTTGATCTTGATCTTGATAGGATGGTTTTCGGCGAACTTGGGTCGCAACATGGATACCTGTCGTGGGACAAGGAATTTAACTTGCTCTTATACTATTGCTGCATCGACGTCATCGTTCAGGAACTTCGCAACAAAAATGACTAAGTATTTTTACATCTGGATTCCAACGTCACAAGTCCTAACTACGTGGACAAGCGTGTCCTGATAGTAAAAGAAAACGATGCTTCCATAATTTGCAGTTAACATTCATTTAGATTTTAGAAGCTCTTGAGCTCTTTCAAACGTTCAAACTCTCAAATTGGGAAGTTTCATACGTCTTTTTAAAAAAACTTTAAACGGACGATTTAAAGCATTATCCACTACCGCGTGTATCCGCATACATCGAGCACAGCATAGTCTGGGGTCTTATTATCAATACTACTATTGATTGTATTAACATATATCTGTCATCAATGTGATTGAGTATAAAACCAAAAGCCTTCCATGAATGCTTGAGTGCAATGCTTCTCAATGATATAAAAAATGTATACAAATGTATTGTAAAGGTGCCTCTTGTTTTAAATAATTCAAGCGAAAACTGTACTATCCGACCGCATATGGCATCGTTGGGTAATTACATACACTGCTTTAAAGCTGATAGCTTCAACTCTCCCTCATAGTTCCCTCCCTTTTAAAGCTTAACTCACACTTTGATTGGACATTCCTTGCGTCATGTATCCTTTGGTGATTTTCCACACATTTTCCGACTCAGTGTGCGAACACGTCTGCGATTGCCGCGTGCGCTGGACTCGACGTACCGTGCACGAATCGGAATGGATTTTATGCATGCTACCGCGCTGCCACTGCGGCCCACTCACAGCCCAGGATTAGTGAGAGATTAGGCGAAACTGTAATTATGTTGTTTAAGATGGTACGCATTACCGGGCGCGTGTAATGCGCGACACAGTTCGAATGTAACTCGCTCCCTCTCTCGCTCTGCATTCCATATCCCCGGCTGCTTCAGCGCTAACATTCCCAAACGATCCGCTTATTCCCCTGTAACTTCATCCTAACGCGCGTGCTATGCGAAACGGAGCATTCATTCTGGTTTCGTTTTGTGTTCCGGTAGCGCTCGAAACTGATGGAGTATCTGAAGTTCCCGGAAGTAGTAGCCGTTGAAACGAGGAAGCGGGAGTGAGCTGATGGTTGGGACCGGTAAAAAACTTCATCGTGCATAGACGAAAGGGGTTTGTGGATACTCCATGACGTTGTTTTTTTTCTGCAACAAGTCATCCGTAAACCTCATCCACAGCTGTTTGGGGCTTTCGGCTCTTTATCGTCGCTAGCCATCGGATTCATTTGTGTCACGGTACGGGGAGACGGAATGCGAGCGTCACGGCTTGCTGCTCCTCCACTAAACAAGCATTGTGCAACCACAGTAACGGGGGACCGCACACGAATCCTGATGCTTAAGCCTCGAGAACGGGCATTTACCGGCGGAGCTTGTGTGTTTGAAGTTTGAGGGAGAATGTGAGGGATATCCTCCGGTACCATTGCAACGTCATAAGCGTCCATGACTGTAGACCTAGCGTTGGGATGCAGATGAAGCGGTATTTGCTTCCTGTGTGCGCGATGTGTTGTCTTTGCAAGGCATATCTGACCATGGAAAGTTCGTTTCCGCCCGTTCGTCCCATTCCGGTTTCTTTGTATTTTATCTTGTTTTCATCCCGGCTTCATTCCCGCACCCAGTGTGATGGGGTGTAAAATAAAACACAAGCAACGCTACTTAACGGAATGCCCATCGATAAGAGGAACTGTGACTGGCATATCTAGCGCACATCTAGCAGCAGGGCACATTGCTGGACAATTTTTGATATCTTGCCGAGCGACGTTCGTAAAAACTTACACCGAATGTGGTCGTTTTCCAGTGTCCGTGCATGACATCTTTGGATTAAAACGGAAGGATGAGAAGCGAGTTATATTTAAATGTTTGCAAATATGCTCTCCTGTGTCAGAAAGGCCTGCCCACTGTTTGGGCCGGTGTGGTGTGCTAATAAACAGAAAATTCAACCAAATGTGTGTTTGTGTGTGTGTGTGTGTGTGTGTGTGTGTGTGTGTGTATATATGGTGTCCTTTTCCCATCCTTCACACCGCAACCCACCCGGACGTGGACGTGAAGTGGGGAATGAAAATGAAAATTCATTATCAGCATATCGGGGCGTAAGCGTGTATCGAGCATCCGGTCTTTCACAACACATCACCTGTTCCGGTACGTTCGAGTGGCAATTCGGTAAAGAGGATGCTTGTTTGAAATGTGTACCGCAGCAAAATGCTGCACGCGAGATGTAGTTAAAAAAGTGGGGTTTAAAAAGCGGTTATCGATGAGTCTGACGTCATTCAATTACCAGGTTTCGTTCTGCTTTTTTTTTCTTCGCCGGTTAACACCCATTTGGAACATTCAGGTAAAGGCAGCGGGAGTTAAATTGAATTGTGATAAACGAGTTTTTCGTGTGCTTCTTTCGAGTGAATGTTAAAATTCCCTGAAAGTTGTTTTTTTCCCCTCCGTTTTTCAGGTGTAAGAGCATAATTTATTGATGGTGCTGTTGAGCGTGACCTTCTCTGTGTGTGTTTCGTAGAAGTGAAATTAGAAAATGGAATTGTTAGCGATATTTTTTTGTTTGTAAAATTCGGTTTGTGCTTTGGAATTCTCTTGAGTGTTGGGAATGGTTTGGAAAACCATTGCTTTAAAGTCGTTTTCGGAAAACTCCTATGTCTGGCAGGCAAAATATTGCTTGCGATTTACGCAAGTCTGCAGTGACGAACAGAGATGATTTAAGGAACAACTTAAAGCAAATGGTTGATCCGCGAAAGATGAGACCAGTCGGGGTGTTCGATAGCTGATGTTAAATTGATTAAGTTTCTTCAGTGCCAGCGGCCAGTTATCATCATCAAGCATAAAACACATAATGATTGCAAATTAGTCCAATTCGAGATTTAGGTGCAGTAAAGTCATCTTAGTCGGCTTCGGCGTCTCAAAAGCTCCAAAATGGGATAAATGATGAATCCAGGACATCATTACATCGCCATGTAAAACCGGGAACGCGAATTATGCACGTTTGGGTGAACAAGTTTTGATTATCGGCGTATAAGCAGCGAGATGCTTCCTTCCCGAAGACAATCCGCCCCATAGTTTTAGTGCTGTTTTTAGTGATTTTTCGCGTACCCCGTACAAGCAATCAGCAAACTCACATTCCTGGGTGCGCGATTCACTTTATGCTGTCATAAACATGCCGATAAAATAGCTGTACGCGTCCTCTGCGAGTGTGGCGCAAGGGATCTGGGAAAGATGGTCAGTGCCGGTTTTAATATAGCTCCCATATCTGAAACGGTCCAATCAAAATCGGGTGGAATGAGAGCCAATGATGTTCCGAGATTGCCCTGGTAAAAGAGGGCAAAGGACAAAGTAATTGAGAAGTTACGAGGGATGTAAACGATAATTCATGAAGTGTATGTATGTGTGCGTATAAATATTTTTGGGTATCCCATCCCGTGATAAGCACCGGCAAACGGTAAGGCAAGAAGATGCATTGCACGTAACAAAAGATGGTATGGTACACGCGGTTTCGCACAATCAGAGCACCAACAACAGCAAAAACCGTGTGCGTGAGTAATGGGAAGTTATGCCTCATGTTTTCGACAGTTCGTGGGGGCGAATACCTGGAAGCGACAGCGATCTCTGGCAAGGATGTGTTTCTGCTTCCGGTACCGATTTCATTTCGCCTATGGATGTGTTCCGTTTTACCCTGAGATTAAGTAGCTGGGATGGGATATGGGGCGTAGGTTTTCACTTCCGAGACATCCCTGATGATGGTCGCAATGGATGCAACAATAATGTAAGCGATAGACATTCGCCCAATTTTTTTCAATCTCCTAAAGTCTTCTAAAAGATTCACTCTTTAGGGATGAACGGACGGAGCTGGCCGAAAAAGCTATTTTTGAAAGCAACAAGTGTACTTTCCTCCTGTTGCAGTTGGAAGGAGGCTTTTTTTCCTGGGATCGTTAATACGAACTGACCGGAAAATCCATAACTTCAGGTAAAGGTGAGCCTTTTCGATTGTGATCATTTCTGTTTCTACCCATCTACCCATCCCGGGTAATGGAGACGCTGCTGTGAATATGAGGAAAAACAAGAAAGATCTCCCCATCAAAAAGGATATCCGGAAATGGTTTGGAAACAGACAGAAAGCCCTCACAAGTTTCTCCTTTTCGATGAAGTAGGGCTACATTGGGCTACTGCCGATTCCGTTTCGGTTGTTGTGTTGCACGTTTTGTTTTATGGCAAGCAGTAAAATATTTACAGAACTTCTTGGTTTGTTGGGGAGCGCGCCAGATCTCAAGGACGATTCCCTTTCGATTTGCCCGTTCATCCCAACGAGCGGTAAAACATAAAGCATCCAATCCAATTCCGGGGGAGCATGGATCGAATCCCATTACACAATGCTCGCGGGCGGCCTTTTGAAGGTATCATTTTTCTTCGTCTCCATTTCACCACGAATCGAGGGAATATCTTCGGGGCCGGTTTGGGGTGCTTTGCGTCGAAGCTAAATATCACAAATTAGGCACACACACACTTATTTCGAGTGAAAACGAGCTGCGGAAAATAAGGGCCGTAGCTGGCCGTGCAAGTTTGTCTTTGCCTTTACCACACTCAGAGACGGATCAAACGACGAACGGTGCGCTGCAGCATCGTTCCTTCCATCGGAAGAAGATAAATATAAATCGGATATTTATTGCAAAAGTTTTTGACCTTTTGTACCGTAGCGTGGCTGTTGGGGGATGCTTTTTCTATGATTCGCGGTTGATTCCACCTCTGTTCCTATTTATTCTTGCCCATTTTGTTGCTGAGGGAAAGGATGATATCGCGAATGGTCGTCGTACAAAAAATCCAACATTGGTTCCTCTCGAAATTTGAGTACTCAAATGCAACAATTTCTCCGGAGCACAGTAGGAAACTGTCACCGGGAACAAATCATAGCAAAAGAACAATTAATAATCATTCCTCGATTCGTGTTAAGATGGGCAGGGTTGTGTCAGAGAGTCAGCCCATGCTAGTGACCCTTGTCGTCCGGTGTTACGCTTTTGTGACCAATGGAAATGTATTTTGTGTGTGTGTGTGTACCTTTTTTTTGTCACTTTTTCGTTCCAGATTAAGGATTTTCTGGACAAAAATTTCCACCACAGCAAATCGCCGTGTCGTCAGTCGGTGGGTGGATGAACGGTGGAAGTTTTCCGAGGTGCTTTCTTGCGCCGGTCGTTCTAATCCCCGTTGACTCGGTGCCAACAAGTGGGCGCTGGTGGAACCGTGTGGGTCAGTGTGTTGCTGGGATAACTTTTGATTAATGTATATTTTTTCCGGTGCTCTAGGGTTGCCGCCATGTGGGGCTGTCTGGTGGATTGGAGACGGGAGAGTGTGGGCGAGCGGTGGAAAAAGTTTAAAAATTCAATTACCCTCGCAGATGCTTGTCCACGACAATGACACACACTCGCACAAACTCTCGCAGAAAAACACGCCATAGCTCATGGAAGAGCAATTGGATGAGCAAACCAACGAAGAAGAAAAAAAATATACCCGCTCTCTACGAAGGACAGAAACTTGTTCATGATTTTCGCATCATCGCGATATAACAACCGGCTGTCCAGCGAAACCAAAGTCCGTGCGCTTTTGCCTGCCACAGTATAGTTTCAAACTATCGTCCGATCGTTAAATGATGCGCTGCGTATTGCCTGGCACCCGGAAGTGTCACGTACAGCAGCGAGTGCAATAAGCGCGTGTTGTGACCGTTTGCATTGTGTAAGGACATTTTCAAGGACAAATCCTTGACACACTCGGGCTCCGGCAGGCTATAGGAGCTCTGAATATGTAAGAAATCAACATGTTGTTGTGGAAGAAAAAGGTGACTCAACTTTAACGGCGCGCCAACGGCTGAATAATTCATAAGAGGGGTTGCATGGATTTCATTTTTACTCATTTATCTTCCCGATGCGATGGGAAGTTTTCCATTCACTTTCATCAGCCCATGTGTTAGCGGCTGATGGGACATGGGTGCGAGTTGATGTTCTCGGAAGATACTACAAAACCTTTCTGCGTTGTAAAATTAAAGAAAGGGAGAGTTGTACACAAAACCCTTCGACGACGACTCAGCAAGACGTAGTTCATCGAAATGAAGAAAATCTTCGAACAAAAAAAAAAGAAGAGGGATAAACTTTTGTTGACCAAACTTTTTGGTCGCTCCACGCATACAAACAGTTGTGGAACTTTATTTTCGCGCTGCTTAAAATGTTCGTATTATTTTGAGTGAGCTAGCAAGAAAATGAAAGCATCAAGAAAGTGATGGCAGAAGACGCGTTATGGTTCCCTACACGGGGTAGAGATTGCATTCACAAACCGGTGGGAAAGTGGAGAGATTTTTCTCCCGTAGCCCCTTTCAAAATGAAAAGTCCGTTGGGTGGGAGACACGAAATTGTGAGCTCGAAAACCCCTTTTTTTAAACTAAAAAGTGTATACACGCGGCAAGCGAGACGACGAAACGGGCGAAAGCGTCGGGGAGTCCGTAACACAGCGCATAATGGAAAGTTTGTAAGTAAATCTTGGGTCTAAGCTTGCCGATTGGCTTTATCTCCGGCGGCAGCATATGTAGGCTGCTGGCTGACGAGAATAGGGAAGACTTTCGTAAAAGGGGGTTGCCTTTTTTTTGCTTCTTCTTTATCGTAACACCCTGTGCTTCAGTGTTCGTTTGCCGAGGGGTTGCTCTTACCGTTCACTCGTCCTTGGCTCTGATATCCTGGAGTCCTGGTCCTGTTTTTCTCGTTGCTGTCTTCCAGTTCCCGACCGTTATTATTTGCGAAGGGAGGAAAAACGCAAGGAGCGACGATATTCCAGCCAATGTTTTGTGTTGTTACTTTTGTTCCTGTTTTTTTTTCTCTCATCACCAGTCCGTCTCGTTTGCATTTTACACGTCACATGGCGTGGTGGTAAATCTGCGAGACATGCTGTCTGCCTTTCCGGTGCTTGTTTTTTTGTTGGTTTCTTTCGTTTGCTGCATAGCGGAAGAAGCCTGTTTCTTCCGGACTGGCTGTGTAGCCAAAGTAGAAGCGTTTTTGTAAGTTGTGTGTATATTTCTTGCGAGAATATATTTGGGAGTTTTTGTGTTTTTTGGAAGCGGTTCGTTTAGGGCATTTTTTCCCTTCCCCCAAAGAACGGCTTATTGTGTTGAGCGCGCCCGTTTATAGCCCCATATCTTTAAGAGGCAGCTTACGGTGCTTTTTGTCACTCGCATACTTCTGGTGATGTTGCTTCCACTGCGCAGGCAGCTTTGGGGGACACTCTTTGCTCTGGGGTTTATAAGGATGGCTATGCACGGCTATGGGTGAAGGAATTTCGACCAAGAGCAGCAGTACGGCACACTTTAGTGAGAGAGCATTTTTTCCATCATGCAGAACGCTTATCATCACATATTTGATTTACAGGCTTTTGGCTTAGGGAAAAGGTTAAACGGCCAGATTTCGTCGAGCTGATTTATTTGGGGGTTCATGTGTTTTTTATTAAAACTGTTAAGAAAAATTCGTATAACACAAGCGCTTAGCCAAACTGCGAGTTTGAATTTTTGTGTCAGTTTGTGTCAAGTGAAGAATGTGAAATATTATTTTTAAACTAATTACTATTAAACAAGGTACAATAACTCACATGGAAAGCAAACTTTTGTGTGGTCTGCTACAAACTATAGTACGGTAGCCGTTATAATCCTTTCGTTTCTCCAGATACAAAGTTCGAAGAAGCGTGGTTGATTTTTTTCGGTTTTTTTTTACTTTTGTTCCCGGGGCAGGATTACGGGAGCACGTTTTCGCAGGACATTCATCAACCATGCCCCCTGTCGAAGCATCTCTTCGTTACGTCTATCCGTGTTTTTTTTCTCTATATCTGTTCAGAAGTCTATCATGGAATAGAAAATAGAAAAGCACTTCTTTACCTTAATTTTTGTCACTCGGCGGAGTCTCTGCGCCGGATAATAGAAACCCTAGACTCGGCGTTTTCCCAAAACGAAACACAAAACGCCCGGTACGCTAGCTCCACCGGTGCGCGCCCGCTTGCCTAGTTGACGTGGAGTAGCTTCATGCTTATTTTAATGGTACCTTCGCTAATTGGAACCGGTGGAAAAAAAGATCTATTTCGTGGAAGGATCCGTGCGCACACGGGGCTGGTTGAAAGGATGTTTTTGATTCGGCGAAACGTATCTGGGGCAGGGAAAAAAGAGTGGATGCGAAACCACCTCCCGGTAGCAGCGGGTTCTCTTTTCGTGTTAGTTGTGTGTTTGATTTTTATTTACGGCAAGATGTACTTTTGTTGTGTTTGGGTTTGGTTTTTTTTTTGTTTGTTTGTCGGTTTTACTTTAACAATACTAACTTGTAATGGTAGATATTTAACTTTAAGTAGTGCTGTTAGTAGGCACCGGCAATTGAAGAACACCCTGTTAACATATTTTTTTCCTTCAATTTCATTATCACTAAAATGGTGTACGAAAATGGTACAGCTCGGGAATCGAGGGTAATCCGACGGTGTTTTACCGGCTTATGCCCGGTTCGACCGCCCAAACGAACAAGCTGCATACGTTCTATCTTCAGCAAAGACCGGACAATGGTGATACGTGGGCCGACATCAAGGTGAATCATCCGCTGGACTTTGAAACGATCAAAGAGTACAACTTAACCGTTCGTGTTGAGGTAAGTGATCCGCAAGCTTCTCTCTGTATTAAATCGAGCTAATTTTGTTATGATGTCCGACATAATTTCTTTACTGGGCGATTGTGAAAGTAATAATTAACCATTTATTAGCAATTCGATACGGGTGCTTAATCATCGGTTTATGTAGAATCATACCTGACATTTCGCATCGTTAACCTTCAACAGTTTCCATGTTTCCATAGCAGGGCACCATTAGCAGTTTCTCGTTAAAAACGTTTCCCCTCCCAGCTGTTGTGATCATTGGACAGTGTTCGGGTTTTTTTTTGTTTAGTTTCTAGGAATAAAGACAATCAGTAATTCAAGCGGAAATGCCGCCTCTTGGAAACAGTGTAGAATTTTAAAATTTTCACTTGATTCTGTACCTTTTCAATATGTAAAAATAAGCGAAAACTTCAGTACAGTGCGTAATTTAAAGCGTAACACCCAATAACTCCTAGACGGCACAAGTAAAGCGTAACGAACGAATATCCTGCCCACCAAACACATTCCAAACGTCACGTAATTATTTTCGCTCCCCCGACCATCATTATCGAACGCGATCATTTTCGCGTCAGCATCGATCCACGCGTATCAGCTGGTTCGCGAATAATCTCGCCCACCTATCATAATCGCTCATCCACTCATCGCGCTAGTAAACGAGCAAAAAAAAACGGTAGGAAAATAAAAATCCCGCGCTAGAAAGTTTCTTCTGCAACTGTGCGCGTTATGAATGAAAATGGCATCTAACTTGTTCGAAAAACGTGTGCGTTCCGGAGGATGATCCTCGTTATCACATTTCGGTACGGTCCGCGAAGGTCTAAGGAATGTGAGAGCTGGAGGAAAAGTTTAACGCTGGCTCGCTGGCTGGGCCTATTCGAGCGCGAGCAGCAAGATGAAAAACGGCAAGTCAAAACTTTGAATTTGAATAAATTAACTTTTTGGCTGCTTTCCCACTTTCGTTTCACGCAGGCAAGTGCCGAGATAAAGGTCTCGCCTTTTGGCTAGATCTTGTGCACCGAGTAAGAAAAGTAAGTTCAAGCAAGTGAAGATTGGTTGGCGGGGAAAGTGTGCTGTAGGGTTAGGGCGCTTTATGTTACAGATTTTTCCCTTTTCGCGCATTGCTCATTGTTTGGGGAGGAGGAGGCATGTTTTTTGGTGGATGGTGAGGCTTGTCCTTTCGGCGAGCAAAACTCAATACGGAAGCCAATGCTGCCAAACTGCTGTTACCTTCTTCCCGGGATGATGCCTTTTCAAGGGTAATGCTAACAAAGTGAAGTAGGTTTAGACGATGCCATTTGAAATTTGGTGTGAATTTACAAGTTCCCTTTTTTTTATACGCTGAGCTCTCTTTCTTAGCATCAAAAAAAGCTGCGCAAGTGAACCAAGTTGTAACTGGATGTATTTGGCTGGTGCTCGAATCAGGTTTGCGCTGGACGAAATATTTTGTGTGGAGTGCTTAAAATGAATTTATTTGGAAATAAGCGCAAAATTTTCCATCTTCCAACTACATCCAACAAAAAGCTGGCTAGAATCAAGGAAACGCAATGGTTGAAACGTGCCTAGTTGAAAATTTTCCCGCATCCCGCGTTCCGTAAGCGGATTCGCGCATTCGGGTTCGCAAATGCGCTCGAATGGGTTTCAAGGCCTAGTTTCCACTTTTACGACCGATGCGAAGAATGGGGTGCAGAAGAGCACTCGTGGCAGAAGATGGTTTGAAGAACCCGGATGTGGCAGATTGGACGGATGTCGCCATTGTGCCTCCTGCTTGGATGCCGCGAAGGACGAAGAAGAGCTAGAATTGCACTTTCGGGTGCATGTTAGAAGCAGTTTTTGTTTGGCATTTGTCCCCGGCACCCACAACTGAGTTCGCTCCCGACGATGAAGAAGAAAAAAAACCTCCAAAAAATATCCCCCGGAGCGTTTTTCGGGCATCACATACAGGGCACTCGGTATTCTCAATTTGCCGTAGTTTGTGGTAGGACCAACCTAACCCAAAAAAAACGAAATCAATGAGTATCCTGCGAATTTTTGTTCGCTTGTGAAAATCGCCTCGCGATCTCTAGAATTGAGAGCGGCAAGTTTTTTTTCCCCCACCGAGCAAACAAGCTGAATGGGGAATAGAGTCAACTTTTGAAGGTAGATTTTTTTTGTTGCCTCCCATACAGAAGTCTATTTTGGGTTGAATAGAGGCGCTACACTTGCGTTTTTGCTGAACCGACCGGCTATCGGTTCTAGTGCTATTCTTGAGCCACGCTTGAACCATAAACTGAACCTACGCGATAGTTGTTCCGGCCTAGTCTACCGGACGCATGTGATCGGCAAATGGGAAACGCGAAGCTTCTCGCTTCATATCGACTAAAAATCATTTCCACACCCATCTCACTTATCTACCGGTGGCGATTTTCGTCCTTCCCATCGCTGACGAACTGAAGTACACAACTTAATGCTCCGGGTTGAAAATAGTGTCAAGATCTTTGGAGTTTTTCTTCGACCCCACTACGCCCGCTTTTCTTTTTTTTTGATCCGGATTCGCCCGACCGACCGGAGAATGATCGTTTCCGCTGAAGTTGATTTGGCGTGGGTTGAGTAGTAGCAGCAATTCACGAGCATGAAAGGTGGCCAGACCATCACAGCAAGGCGAAAGTACGGAAAGTTCTTCGATAAAGACGTGTTTAATTCGTGAGGAGTATGAACGATTCAAGTTGTGCGTCCCGCCGGGTCCTGCTTTCTTTCGCCCGAAATTGATGCGAGAGAGAGAGAGCTGGAAAATCGTAGCGATGCCAGTAGCTTATGCAGGAAAAAGTTCGTCCGTTCGTCTTGGATTTTTTTTCCATTCGCTTTTCGTTTTTTCTTAGTTGTTGCCAGTACTTTTCATCTTCAGCAGCTACAGAAATATCGGTTCCATCTGTACCGGGCATGGATTTGTGCCGAAACTTTTAATTAGGGCTGCAGATATGTAGCGCGGGGGTTGCAAGCTATAACGGATGTCGTTAGCGTTAAATTTTGCTGCAGACAGACGGTCGATTTTTCGCCCCAACTTTTGGGCGGTACAGCTGTGTGCAAGCACTTGGTGCAGCTTAAATGAAGCGATATTTTCTATTTGATTTTTTATTCGTTTCTTTTTTCGCACTCGCCTACATTCCATGCTTTTGTCGACGGTTTTTTTGTTTGGTTGCGTGGCAGATAAGATAATTAGTTTGTTTTAATAACAATCGCTCAACGTTTTTCGTCGGTGTTGGCTTTTTATGCTTTATGCGCTCGATAAACATCGAATCTGAACGGATGAAACGTTGCTAAACCGAGTTGAAGAATTGAAGGAGAAAAGAAGGAGAGATGGAACAAATGTGATGCTTTCTGCTATCACTGGTGCTGTTAGACAACCGGAAGTAAATGATTTTTCCGCCAAATTTTCCAATACGTTTCCAGTACGCTTAACGGAGAGTTGCTGTGCTAACCGTAGTAGGTGCTTGAGCAGAAAATTGGATTCCAAATTGAACGCACTATAAACCATCACCGTTTCAGCCAATGATTGTGTGCGCTTTATTTTAAATTCTCCAATGAAAACGCCCCTTTCCGATAATCGCTCCTTGCCATGCGAAAAGATACACCGATTTTCTCTGCGTGTGCGTGTGACTGCCATCGCCGACACTGTTGCGGCCCCTCGTCGAACGTTGCGTGTTTTGCGGTTTGGGAAATAAATTGAATATTAATTACGAAACTTTCACGCTATAAATATGCATTTGGCTTGTGTATTATTTTGGGGGTGGGTATAATTTATTAAAATGAGTTCACAAGCGTGAAACAGATTTATGTTTTTGTGTCCGTTTGGAAGCAAGCAAAAAGGGCACCAACAACAAAACAAACAAGGTAAAAAGGCACACGCACCTCGTGCAAAAGGCAAACATGATGAAGCATGCTTATCGCCCCTTCTTCACCATCAATTTGGCGGAAGTGATTGGGTAAAGTGGCAACACACAATCATAATAAGAAAAGCCACGCTCGGCTGAAAATGATTTTAGGCGGAAAAAACTTCCACCCAGAACAAAAAAAAACCCCGGAGTCGGGCGATAAAAAAGCGGAACCAATCAAGCGAGTACAGAATCATATTGCCTGCCTCTTGTGGAATGAAAAATGGAGACCAGCGTGCGCTTCGGTTGAAATGGAAAGATAGCGTTTTCGTTTTATTGGAGGGGAAGAGTTTTTGGGGGAAATCTGTATCACAATCCTCCTCCCGCCTGGGTTAAGACTTTCCCAGACAAAGTGTGCGACAATGTGGTTGCAACTCTTGGCCAAAGTCACAGGCGAGAGAGTGCACAAAGATTAATGTGGCATTAAATCCGTTTGCGATTAATAAACAAATCGTATTGTCTCACTCAGATGCTATTGAAACTGGCGGAATGCGTGAAACTGTTGCTGGCAATGGCATCGAATCGGTGGTTTTTATTGGAAGCAACCGTTTTCGTTCCACACCAGCAGCTGATCGACGACGATCGACGCCCATGGCCTGGGATATAAATTAACCAGCGCAAAGTTGCCATTAATTTGCCACCGTTGTTGGGTTTAAGTTTTGATTAGCCACGCAATGTAAAGAGTGCGTTGTTTGTGTGCGGGGGATGTCACTTTTCTTACGGGCAATTTTAAAGTTCACTGCGGGCGGTTGACTCTGTTGTAACAACGCGTATGTGGAGAGGTGTGCACGCGCATCCCATGTACGGATGGCTTGTTTGCAAAGTGTGCTGCACAGCTAAAAGCCTGACGGAGGCAAATATTTGCGGTCGATGTTGATGTCGCTGGGGAGTAATTTTACAAAATTGATTTGTGGTATTCTATGAAAAGTTACTCCATTAGCAGCGAATTTGCACAGTGAAGCGCTGCCCGTTGTGTGCCGTGCGCGTGCAGGTTGTTTGGGGATGTCGTTTCAGTATGCTGCTAAAACTTTTCAGCGACCACGCGTTTTTTTTCCTTTTTCTTCCTGAGAGAGCAATAGAAACATACGATAAACAGTGCTGTTTGCTTCAGTGCAAACCGACAAAAAAAAGGCCAAGCACGGTGACCCTGGAATTGAGTTTTAAAGTGTGGAAGATGTCATACGGGGCGGGAGAACATGTTGTGGTACAAAACATAAAAATCTGCTCACCGCAACGACATCTGAAAGGGAGGGTGGGGGTCACGCGGATGGCACAAACCAAATGGCACTGAAATAGAAGCGATATATCTCGTACACACGAACATATGATAGGGTACGAATGTTTCCCCTGAAGAAGCATATAAAGTGACAAAACAATGGCAGAGTAACCCCGAGTGCTTGCATTTTGCCCCTCCAAAACATGCCACACAGCAAGGAACCGCGTTTTTCCGCGAAAAGTGTGATGGAAACTTGTGGGGAAAATAATTTCCAGTTGTTTACAGCGGGTGGAAAATGCGGCAGTGAACTTGTGGTAGGAACATAAAGGACAAAGCAAGATGAGCATGAATTGTTATCTATTTCACTAACCCTCTCGAGTGGAGATGCTGTGGTTTTATTAGTTGAAAGTAGACAAATAGTCGCAAAGAGCATTCAGAAAGTGAAGTAAACACCTTTAGCATTGCAAGTGAAAATAAATATTTTATTTCCAATAGTTTGAAAATGCTTGAAGTTCAGACTAATAGGCTATCAGGCTCTGGAGCTAATGGGGCGGTTCGGTGGCCGAGGCAATAACGGCGCCGATCTTCACAACGGTACCGCCTTCCCCTAAGGCAGGATTGACTATTTAGCTACGGAAAAGCTGCCAAAACAAGTCACAGAGCCAGAAATGGCAGTCCAAGACCTTTCGAGGTTGTAGTGCCAAGGAAGAAGAGCATTATTAGGCTTTAAAGCGACTTCAGTCAGTTTTGTTGAACGAGATTTGATGTTTCATTGCTACGCCGCTGCTAGCTCTTCATACATCCTGGTAGCAATACTACCTATCGTAGCAAGAATAAGATATTCTTCAAGCAAATCAAGATACGGGTAGATGCTCGATAAAGAGACAAATGAAGCCTTATGAGTCAAAGTCTCTATAATCCATCTACACTCTTCAATCTCACAAAACTAAAGCTTTTTAAACTTGTTTTACGAGGTCGATAATGCCTGTCGTGTGCTAGAAATGAGAAGAATCTTTAAAAATCATCTTTTAGCCGAAGTCATCAAGGACTCATCCATGAAATTCACCAGGAACTATTACTGGTTTCTGTGTGCTCTTTAAACAAATTCCAAAGCATTTGGAACCTTACTGAAACATTTCGATGTTTCCTTGGTGCATACCACAAGGCTCATTTATTAAACCTGGCAAAATATTTCCTCCGGGGAAATGTATGAAACATTCCCGGTACAAATAGCAAAAATCAAGGTACTGCACTGCAACCGTAAATGTCACTGCACTAACCGGCGGTGAAGGTGTTCCATTAACCTCCATTGCATGCACATACTCCAACCGTACCGTACCATGTCTCATGCTACCTCCAGTGCCTTGATGAATGAAGCAGCAAATTATGAACACCTGTGTGGTTGGGTGACGTTACAGTTTCCAATCTTACTCGGGTCCGACCTCCCTCGGTCACGCGGTGCAGGGCGGGCGTAAAACAAAGATCCATTACCGGCGCATTTCTCGGTGGATCACGGTGGAAACGGCTAGTCGTCAGGTCGGAAGAAATATTCCACACCGTCCCCACGCCTTTCCCGTGCCGTTCCAATGCTGTCCTACCGACGGTAGTCTCCTGGTCTACGGAAGGTGTGGTGATTATGATGATGAGAAGTACTTTATCTTTCCATCAAAGCGGTAAGAATCGCTCCGGACGGTTGTGGTTTGCAGCATTCCTGCAGGAAAGGTGCTGGAAAATGTTCGCCCTCGTGCAGTTCAACTATGCCTGACACGACACAAACAATTTTTCCTTCCACTCTAATCGGCAGCTTGCAGCGGTACGTGGCGTGTGTGTGTAACTTTGGGCAAAGTAGCTTACCCAGAGCACCGACGAGCATGAGAAATCTAAATTACTTAAAGTTCAATGCGCAAACAAGCTTATTACAAAATTGTAATTTTTGGACCGGGGTGAACTTTCCTTTGTTGTCCGTTCCATGATGTACGTCTGACGCGACGTCCATGATGTCGTTTTTCTGTCGCTCTGGCTCTATTGTACGTTGTTCAGTCGCTTTAAGCTCAACACCAAGTGCATTATACTGAACCGATTTGTGTGTTATTTTCGTTTTTCGCCGTTCACAAACCATGAGCTACCATTCGCAAACATCGTGCCCACAGAGGGCAACCCTTGGCGGAATTAGCTGGCTGATGATTTGAAACCCCCTTCCGGGTTCCAACCATAAGCCTAGCCTCATCAATGGGTTGTCGTCAAGTGGATTATCTTCACCACTGGCGCGTGAGAATTGGAGGTAAACCACGATCTCTACTTATTGTGGTTCCGCCACGGATGTCTGTGTGTGTGTGAGTGTGAGTGTGTGCGGTCAGAACCGTGTTGTGGCAACCTTCCAGAGAGACACGCACCCATCTTAACGCCCGCCATGCATTTCGATTGTGGCGAGTGGGAGGGCGAACACAATATGCATCAGCACGAGCGAGCGAGTGAGCAAGCCAGCCGCACCTGTCTATTTTCCATCTAATGCAATCTAATAATAATCCATTGAATGCACTTTTGTCACGACTGTGCGCAGTGGGCGTGGGAATGGGGTGGAAAATTTGCATATAAATTACATTTTCATAAATTAATACGAAATCGGGCGACATAGATATTCCGGAAGCTATAATCTATTTATCTCCACAGCTTTGGCCGGGAAATGGAAAACTGTAGAGTACTGAACCAAAGAGAGAGAGAGAGAGAGAGAGAGAGAGAGAGAGAGAGAGATGGAAAGAGAGCTTGCGAGAGAAATAGTTGGTGTAGATAGGGCAAACCGACCAGCAGCACACCATACAACCGATGCACAGCTGAGTGAGAGTATGGTATGCCCCTTCTAGAGAAGCTAGGCGTTGATGAGGATGATGATGCTGCCGCGATAATATGGGATTCTCTTCCGTGAAGGGATACGGCAAAGCCAGTCGAGACCAAACCGTATGGAATGGCCGTATCAAACGGCTGTGGGGATTTGATACATTTGGGCACCAGGGAAAGAAATGCTTTGATGCAGTCCCCACACGACCGAAAGTGTTAATTTTGTGGCACACAGAGAAAACGCTGCTTTGGTTTCGGGGGCAAACGGTTTTCGAAACGAGAATAAATAAAATGACACAATCGCTGCTAGATACACGGTTCCTGGACGTGCCTTGAAGTTTGCATGTAATCGGAACAATAGAAGAGAAATTTGAAACAAAATTTAAGCTTCCATTTATCGTCACAAACAGGGTGAAGTTTCGGTGTGGCGCACTGCTGCAGACCCACGCTTTGCATTTGTGAATAAGAATTGTGTCAGCAGCAGGGAGATAGCTCTAATTGGGACTCGTGTAACCAGAAGCACAGAATGTACCTAATGAGCTCGTCTTGTTTCGCCAACCGAGGCTGTGTGTGTTTTTCCCTTTTCGGTGTTCCACTTTTTTTTTCGTTCCATTTTCGTGAGTTTTTTCGGTTTTGTTCTTTTCGGTGCGCACCGAGCACCACCTTGGCTGTAATAGACGGAAGGATTTTGCTGCGAGAATAATTATGTGGCATAGTTAAGCGGCTTACGGGCCACCGTGCTACTAAATTGTCTTTTTCGGCAGGATTATTGAAATACTCATTGCTGGAGAAATTATTCTACAACGAATGAAAGGTGTCTTAATCCGATTCATTACAGACGAATTCGTCCCAGATAGTGACAGTGTCGGGGAACAAAGAGTTTGAATATAATACAGAGTTAATATTGTTTTTTTTTATGACACTGTTCGAAGTCGCTTTCGCTTGTCACACTAGCGCGAGGTTCACATTATCGCCTTTTCCTGAGGTAACAAGTGCATCACGCTAAAGATGGCGTCCCTGTAAAGATGGTGCGCGGATAGTAAATGCGTTTTTCAAAGCAACTAAATCATAGGAAAGACAAATAAAGCAAACTCCTTAGCCAGTCTCTACATTACGTGGGTCTTACCAAGCGAAGGTTCCGACTAGCTGTGAGCCAGGGCTAAGATAATGGCATTAAAAATGATTGGCCATTTTTGCCAGCAAAACGATCTTTTATTATAATAAAGGACAAAATTATGCGATAAATTGGTGAGCGCTCACTCTCTCTGTGCTTGCTCGCGTTGCTTACCGTTAGCACCGCTGATGATGCTGATGGTCATTAGAGTAGCGGTATTAATGTTCGCAAGGAAAGTGCAATCTTTTCAGTGTTATTTGTCGCGTCTTCGTTGCTGCTTCAAGCGTACTAAGCAAAAGCGTGACAATGTAAGAACACCATCATCCAACGCCCTTCTTTTAGCCGGGCGCTAAGCTCTCGCCGTGGCTAGTATGCAGAGCAGCCGGGTTGGTTCGATGATAGATTATGCTTCCGGTCGGAACTGGGTCATCTGCGATTATGCAGTGAACCGTGTGCGAGTGAGGAAGCATAATGTGCAGGGAGAAAGTATGAGCGTGTGTATGCCTTGGGCAGTTGTTGGGCCGAGATATGGGTGAAGTTGAATTTCTTACGAGCCCTCGTCTAGACGGGCATACTAGTTTATGGCACAACAGCTAGAGCTGAGGACACTGGAGGCGTTTTTGTGTAATATCTACCGTTTGCATCGATGTTTGGTTCCGTGATCTGTCACGGGCGGAGAAACAAACGGAAGATTGGTTGGAGCAGTAGGAGAGCCTTCGGAATGCGAAGGAGCAAATGTCTTGTAAGACACGGAGCTTACAATTTCCCTTCGGCGGTGTAGCGAAATCATGTTAACCAAAGGGATGATTACTTAACTTGTTTATCTCTGTATCATTTTGTATCGGTGGTGCAACCCTGTTGCAGTGTTTCCGGTGCGTGTGGCGGTCGCCGTCACCCGAGTAGTTTTGCTGAGGGTTGCAAAATGAGGACAAAGTTCCAGCGCGAGAATCTGAAAGGCTGGAAATCTTGAATAGTTGCAAATGGCTGGCAGCAAACCAGCACTAAATAGTAAGCAGTTTGCTTTTACGCCGTGAACGGAGATTTTTCTTACAACCGTTCGTTAGTGTCTCCCGCTGGAAGAAACGTAATTTAATTTCTTTCTCCACCGTACCGAGGATTCCTTTCGCTCTCGAAGGCAAAAGGTTTATCGCCTACTGGAGGGCGGGCAGCAGGAAGCTTCGGATGCAATTGCCATGATTGATAGTAAATGGACGCCCGAGTCGTGCACGGAATCGAGTTCGTAAAAATGAGCGAAATGATCGATTTTAAAAGCCACCAGGCGCCTCCATTCTCGTCGCAGGCAAACAACGTACCGAAGCTGAAAAAGCGAAAAAGTTATGTCTTTGTTTCAATTGTAGGACCGCGCCAGCGTCCAAGGAAAGTTCCAACGGGGGGCAGTGCGGTTTCGGGGTGAAACCGTTCTTAAAGGACGATTAAAAGCTTCAAACACTTTTGATGGCAGTTTTAATAGGATCAAATTGTTTGGAATGTACGCGCGGTATCGCGTGCTGTTTGGTGATTGCGAAAGTTTTTGGCCTTTATACACCGCTGCGCGCACACAGAAACACATACACGTGTGCAGTACCGGGCACAACCATAATGGGGTGTCGAGAGCTGAGGTGTCTTGGGTGTGTGTGTGTGACCGGTGGGGAAATATTTTTCGTTATGACGTTCATAAAACAAAAACGGTTGCCAAAGTTCTTTAATGTATTTATGGCGAGCTGTCCGTGGGGTAGAAGCAGATTGTAGGGAAGATAGATGACAATCTCCGATGCTTATTTCGCGGTGTTTGGAAGAAAACTCTTGCAGCGAAGGTTATCGGTTAGGGTCAAGTTAAAGTAATCTATTACTTTTACTTCTTCTTCTTAGGATCAAGAGATCTGCGCCTTACATTTTTGACCTGCTTGACTTGATTTACCCATATCTGGATAGTCCTGAAGAGTTAGTCCTAAATCTATCACTAGTGTTTCTAATATCTCCTGACGTTTCAGGAATTCTACTCCATTTTTAAATGTGGATGCAAAGTCTACAAAGTATAAGTCCCAAAAAAGAAAAGCTATCTTGTCCATTGGTTCTGCATTTAACATGAACCAAACAATAAACATTATGCACACGCATCCGTTGCATGCATAAAACTCTGCAATGAACTCATAAAGATGATTGCAAGTAATTTCGAATTTAAGTACCATTTTCTCCAAACAGTCCTACCACGAACTTTGGAAGGATCCAAAGCTCCACAATGAATAAATGTGATTGCTGCCGTTAACCAACCCATCACCGTACCACATTAGAAGCGATTAAATTCCAGACAGAGTTGCGTGTGGCGTCTCTGTCAGACAGGCAGCACAACAAAAACCTTCCCAACAAATAATATGATTGGAAGTTCACTCGCATTGCACTGTGTATGAAAAAGATTACGGACGCAGCATTGTCTTATTATTCTCATCACAAACAGCAGGTACGAATATGCGCCAAAAATTTGCATACAACCGTCAACGAAAAACCATAAGTGAGCTTCCATTCACCTTCGCCGGCATAGGCGGACCTCCGCCGTATTTGTTTGCCATGTACGTAGGACGCCGGTAGGAGTCACACAGGTACACCACAGGGACGTACGGCCGCGTGGGGTGGAACGGTGTAAAATTTAAAATTTATGTCGAACATCATCAAATTAATGCTCATTTTGCTTCATCCTTCATTTCTTCGGGCTGCCTTCATGGCCGACTGACAATCTGACTCCGTTTGCTAACATTTTGTTTTCTTTGCTTCTTTTCATGCTTGGTCGGTGCTGGTGCTGTGTGTGCACCGGGGGGGATCACAACAACAACGAAAAAACAATATTAAAACAACCTCAACATTCAACATAATCATCATCATCATCATCGGTGTATCACTCGGCGGGGTTCTCATCATTGCCATTTTTCCTCGTCGTCGGCGCTCGCAGAACAACGGAGCCCAGCAACTTGCATCGGAAGCGACTGTTTACATACAATTAGAGGATGTAAACGACGAAATACCGCTGTTTACCGAACGTGAACAGGAAACCGTGCTCGAGGGTGAACCGATCGGTACGAAAGTGACACAGGTGAATGCAATCGATAAGGACGGTACCTTCCCGAACAATCAGGTGAGTAGTGTGCCGCCAAATGCAGAAGGTGGAAAAAGATGAATCAAAAGCACTGCTCCGCGAACGGCACTGACGGGGTGTGGAGTTGGCAGAGCATTTTGGTCGTTGCTTTTCGGTGCTGCTATACGAAGGGGTTCTCCCACGATGTCAGCGTGCAATTTAATCACGTTCCGTGCATCCATTTGTGATGCGATTCAATAAGTTAGCGGTCAACAGTTACGAAATCGTCAATCCTTTCACGGGTTCACGATTTAAAAAGGTTTAGACTTTACAAATTTATCTGAAGAGTTCTTGGTACGCGAAATGTAAAAAACAACGGAAAAGTATTTATAAACTTAAAAACTCCGAAATAATCTTTTCTTTTTTCCTTGGAGCTTCAAACCAAACCTCAAAATACTTTGGATTTGTCTGTACCACCGATAGCTAGATATTTCTCGGTATATTTTCGCTACCAAACACTGTGGCGCGGCATGCGGTTTTCCGGAGCATTTGCTTACCACATAGACCCACTCTTTTATTCCACTGTCCTACCCAGGCATATCCCTCTCCCCAAGCAAGGCGTCTTTCCACGCGCTCGATTCGTGGTCGATGCGACATCAGCTTAGCATTGTCGTTGCGGTTGCTGCCTCGCGGCCTCGAACGAAGAAAAGAATTTTATCGCGCAAATAACTTTCCATTTGATTATTTAATCTTGAATTCCGATTCGTCTGGATACGGCCGCCGGGTTGGTAAGATTTTGGAACCGTTGGTTTCTGGTGGGGTCTTCCGTTTTAAGGGGGTTTGTTTCTGTGGGGGATTGAAACGGGTTGTAAAAATGGATGTTGTTTCATGATAATGCAAGCGGCGAATTTGATCCGAGATTCGGAGAATTGGCAGCGTGGTTGTGGTTCATTTTTTTCCGTCCGTTTTTACAGTGTAGCCCACAAAGTTGTTGGGGGGAGGGGGGGGGGGAGCTTTCCAGGACCATTGGGGGATCTCTTAGGAAAGAGTTTTGAAGGAGGTTCCAGTTTAGTCTTGAGTGAAGTTGGCCTCTTCGGTTTCTTCTCACAATCGTGTTTATGAACTGTGTACAACGCAAGTCGACATTTTGTTGGCTCGAATGCAATCACATAAACTCACACACACACACACACACACACCCGGATCTTGTTCGACTGACCGCACAACACCCCAATCAACCTCGCCCCGCCCCGATTCTATCTGTTGTCAGGATCGATCCCTTTTTCGGAGCTTTGGCTTTTCCATTTCACCGGTCATTCACTTTTGGCTTTCCCTACGATAAGGATTATGAAATATTCATTTTCTCTGGGCCGTCTTTCCGGTGCGGCTTTCGTCAGCAGAAGGAAGCAGATTATTCCACTCCCGGACACCACAAAAACCAAAAGATGATCAGATAAGAGCCCGAGTGGTGGGGTTGGGCGAAGCTTATACCAGTGCGTGTCATGGATTGGAGGCTTTCGATATTTGTTAAAAATGGGTGCGTTTGTATGTGTGTGTGGGTTTTTTTTTCTTCCAATCGGCACCATATTGTATAAAAGGGGTAAGAAAATGTAGCATCCGGCCGGATGTGTAACAGTGGCTGAGCTTACTGTTTTTGCTTTTTCGCATTTATTTCATTCAAGTATCAGTCTTTTGTTTCGATATTCGACCAATAATTTAATTTCCCTTCCTAGAGTGAAATAGCATTCGAATTCTGATTGTTTGAATCAACCTAAAGTACAGGAAACGTTTGCCATTTATCTTTTATAATTAAACTTATTGCAACAATTTTCATGCGCACGAGGTCCAAATTTAAATTAATTCATTTTCTCCCTAGGTCTGCGTTAAATGATCAGCGTTTTCCTTGCACAGAATATTAAGGACCGCTTCGCTTCCCCCCCGGTGAAGTCTATTATCGTTAGCAAAAGAAGAGAAAAAAAATCACTCACCAATCAACAGGGTGCTAATGAACTCTTGGTATTTGCCATTTGTGATCCCTTGCAACCGTGTTACATTCGGTTGATTACATTTTCTTGTGGATCGAGCGAGTGGCTGCCAAAAGAGTAATGTGTTTTTCGTGTGAATTAAGATGCAAAAGTTGTCGATTTAAAAATTTTAATTGCACCCTCGAGGATCGCCCTGATAATTATTGCAAAGATCCACCCGCACAAACACTCCCTTGCGTGGCAGTTGTATCACGAACTTTATGCTGTGCAGCGTTTTTCTCCAGCATCCACGACACGGTGCGTTTAACTCCGTCTGAACCTTGGGTTACGCTGGGGTTCGGATGGTGGTGAACCAACCATTGGACGAAGGGATTCAATTATGAAAAGGGTTCGATGTTTTCTAATTAGAATGAAGCCGAAAGTTGCTCCGCAGGCTGCTGCAGGCAAAGGATGCTAATGAGGACGACGAGATTACTCCCTCCCCCAAATGTGGTGGCTTTTGGTGTGTGTGTGTGTGTGTGTGTGTGTGTCTGTGTGCGTGTGTGTGAGTGAGGGGGGGGAGGGTTTTTTTGCTGCTGTCTTCACGGTTAAGAGCCTATGTTGGTTCGCTGCACTTGGAACCAATTCGTGGAAAAGGTTTGTTCCGGATGAGAAGTTGACTGAATTGCTCCACACGCTCGACTCCAAATGCTCCGTATCGTGTCAATGCGTTCGATCGATACTGTAATGACGTTGCCGGTCCCTGTAGAAGCGTGCCATCCACCGAGTGCAACGATTAATGCTAATTGCTCTGTGTATTCTCCTTTCGCTTGGTCCGCATTTCATGCATTTCGTTTAATTGCAGGTGTACTACTACATCGTCGATTCGCCCCGAAACGAGGGAAAGGATTTCTTCGAAATCAACCTGCAGAGCGGTGAAATATTCACCAAAGTTGTGTTCGATCGTGAGAAGCAGGGTGCCTACGCTCTGGAAGTCGAAGCACGTGACGGTGCTCCATCCGCCCGGCCTAATAGCAATCAGCAACCCAATTCAGGTGAGTCTTGACGTACATTTCTTTTTGCCGGGGGTGAGGGTCCGTGTTTTCGTTCTCTTGTTGGGGTAGGGTACATTTTTGGCAATCCGTATCGGAGCACGAAGGTTGACTTGCTGTATTGATAATTACACCAAAAAAAAAGTCTCACACCTGTGCGGGTTTAGATATTCTACCAAAAAAAAAAGTTGTTCACGAGTGCAAGATATTTTGTTATGAATATTTACACTTTTTTCTCCCGAATATGTCTGCTTTCCGTCACGTGTTAAATAAATGATCATCTCTCCAACATTCCGACACAGTGAGCGCGCGTGCTGTAAGACATTTGTACCTTAAAAACGGTGCTGACGAAACTAGCCTTCTACTTCTACACAACTTGCAAAAGAGCGTATGGATTATGGCAGAGGACCATCCTCGTGTCTAAAAAGGTACCCGTTATGGTCGTCGATTCACGCAACAATGCGAGCAAAATGGGCGTTGCGGAAATAGGCAAAAGCAATTAACGATCCCTTTTTTAATATTCATTACTTGTAAATTAATAACTTTCGCGTCTTTTTTTTTTTTTGGGAACGCCCGGAAGCACATCGGTTGACAAAAAGACGCGCAACAATCAGCGTGAAAATAAAATTTAAAATGGCGGAAAATAGGGACAAATTCTAGTCCCTTTTCTTTTTCTTGGATGAGCGACATTTTTAAACCTTCCTAAACTGTGTCTGGGATACTGTTTTTCCACACGCAGAAAAACTCATCGCAGGAATGGGCTTACCGTATCGTTTTTTTTTTGGTCGGCTCGCTGCTGATATCGAGTTCGTAAAGAGGCTCTTTCGTTATGCTTCGTAGAGAGTAATATCGTTGTTGCCCCAACAAATTGTTCATATCTGACGCGTGCGCTTCCGGAAGAAAGCTTTTCCCGTTTCCGGTGATGGATCCGGAGCAAAAGGGTTACTTAAAGATTGTTTTGATGTAATTAGCCGTTTTATTGGTAGCGCTTTAATGAGGTTTGTTTTTCTTGTTGCGAATATGATTTTGGGATGCGCATCCGAGATTGTTTTCTTGTGCTTGTGTTAAAGATGATCATTAACGTACAATCCTGGAACAATTTGATTTTTGCTGAAACTTTTTTGGAATCATTACTGCTTGTGGAAGGGTTGTGTTGATGAAATGAAGATGATGAATCATGATTAATGTCTTCGGTAATATCCTGACATTAACTGATGAGTAGTGAAGCATTTTGTTGTCTTTCAGATGACTATACTGTTCCAACTCACGCCAGGTATAGATAGAGACGCTGAATCTAAAGTAATTCTTTCCTCTCTTACCAACTCAGCAGGTCTTGGTCTGCCATTTCAGGCTTTAATTAATTTATCCTGGATTTGGTTAGTTAGTCTTGCTTGTACATATAGAAAACCCTTCACCGGCACTACTACGTTACTGGTCCACCTCAAGTTATTGCCACTATGTATTCTAACATCCTATCAATGTCGCAGAACTTCTCGGTCAGTCTGAAGAAAATGGATTATCTGCGCTACACAGCTTGTGAACCACAAATGAAATGGAGTTTGCACTAGAAACGACATTGCCCCTAGCTTGTCAATCGGCCTGCGGTTAGTCGGTGGGTTGGTCCCATAACCATGTCGCACCTTACCCATTTCCGTCCATTAAATGGCCGGTTAAATTGCAACCCTACGGTCTATCATTAAACCCCGTATCATCGTCCCTTTCGGCCATCGAGAGCGATGTGACGATGATTGAAATTAGTTTTCTTTTTATTTCCCTTTTTGCTTGTAAAACCTTGCGGGGGTGAACTGAATCCGTATTCATCTCAATTCCGGAGAAACGCAAAAAGGGTTGCAAAAGGATCGAACAGTAAAACCTGGGCAAATCTCTAAGGAGTTTTTGCCGTCTGGCCAACGTAACCTTGTAAAGTGACCAATCTCGAACGTCAGGGTTTTTTCTGGTTTGGAGTACATCACCTCAAGCTGAAGAGAGTTGCGGCAAGGAGACAAAATTACAAACCACTCCAAGGATGGACCGGAAATGGATTCTGGTTAGGTGTCGTCCGGTTTCGGGGTCTGTCTGCAAATAGGTTACCACCGGTTGAGGTGTTATGAGCAGCCAATAACTTTTAAAATAAACTCACTTACACACGAAACCCGTTCCTTCAAGCAATAGCGCTAGGAACTTCTTTGCACCGTATATGCCTTCTCCAGGTCTGTTTGCCCAAAAGGCACAAGAGTAGTGGTTGTTGAAAATGGAGTTATAAGATGATCTCACACACCGGCGCTATTGCCCCGGAAATGGAACCAAACTGTGGACCACCGGTTTGGCCAGAGTGTTCGCCGGAAGCTACAGCCCTAGCCCTCTTTAATTTAATTCGGAACTTTTATGTCACATCGTACCAAGTTTATGGTGAGTATGTGGCGCTCTACATTAAACGAAATTAGCAAAGATACCCAGGCGGCTTAAAGCATCGCTCATCGACCTACAGCGAGTGGGGTAAATTCACACGATGGCACGATGAGCCAGACTCATCCAACCGAGATTTGAGAGTTGCAGTCATGCACATGTCGCTCGTACGCCCTTCTGTAAGGGGCACTGTGTACACTTCCCGGTTCCCAAAAGGCAAACACTCAAAATCAAATTCTACATGCATGCATGCAGCGAAGCAGTTTGAGGGGCCGTCCGGGCAGGCCAGCCTATGACATGGTAAGCATATGTGCGTGTGGCTTAAGGCGGATGATAATGTTTAACATGTTTATTACTATCGTACCAGTACGGCTGGGCCTTTAGTTGTGTCGGCAGAGGAAGACAATCGACTGGCGAAGGGCAAGCAAGAAAGCGGCCAGACGGTAGGAAACGTGTGTTTGTTTTATTCATAAATGGCAAAGGTTCGCACTGTTAATTCGAGGAGAATTTATGAGCAAAAGCTATGATTGCATGAGCACGCACATAACGTCCAACGGAGGGTACGTTTCACAGCAGCTCTTATTTCATCGTCCAAACAAAAGCGATGCTACTGTTGAAAGGTGGTGCCACGCTTTATTGCGTACTTTGCTCCCTCTGTCTCTCTCTCAGTTCAATCTAAACCCGGCGAAGAAATCCAGAAGTCTTTCCTTGAGCCAATCTTTAAGTCCCACCTGGGTATATTTCTTGTCTCTTGGCTGAAGATAACGCACTTCGCATATAAACAGCTTTCACCTTTGAGGGTCAGATCACAAAGAAAGCTCTTCCTGGAGCACACCGTGTAGTGAAGAAAGCGAGGCTTATGTGTTTCGATTCCGATTCATCACAATAAGGCTCCGTTTTAAACTTCTTCTAGGTACACCTTGTATGGCTGCTTGCTCGAGGCAGCAGCGGAGGCTGTTAGTGGTCATATGAAATTCTTGCCACATCCTCGATAGACTTGACCGCTGCAGAAACTATCGTCTGCATTGCATAAAAGTCAAAAATGAAGTTATGGCTTAGGTATCACAGCTTCCGGGCACTCTCGGCCGTTACCGGTCGGTTGTTTCGTCCTGTTTCATTTGCAAAGATTTTTTCTTTCTCTGCTTTGCTTCAGATTTCGGTACGCTAAGCACCGTTGCAACAGTGGCTTTTGTGGCTTTGAACTATGTCAAAGTGCATTTTTAGATTAAGCATAAAAACAGTGACCACCCTACGTCCAGTGACCCCTGTTATAGCACACAGCAACCCCTGCCAAAACGATACGAGCGTGGGAATGGATGTTGCTTCGGGCTATCCGTTTGTGTTTTGAGGCTTGGAGATTCCATCGGCCTGGAAGGGCGATGGCACATTTTATATTTATTCTAACTTCATGTGAAATAATAAAACTTTCCCTACCGTATGCATACAAATCTGTTCCCATCAGAGCTGACACGGATGCACTTATGCACACCGGTGAGCGGCAAACTCCGGCTGAGTCTGTGCACGCGCGCGATACAACTGTGAGCACACACACACACACGGGCTGATCCTGTGCGATCGTGGCCTGAAAGGACAAAGTTTTGTGCCGGATTTCAACCGAATCATATTGAAATCGACGATCATTCGGTTCATGTGGAACGGCTCCAGGGTCCAGCATAAACGAATCGGTTACGTGCGCTTTCTCGCTTCTGCATTCATAGCCACGTTGCATGGTTGCATGGCTGCATGTGTGTGGCTTTTTGTCCCTAGACCCTACCCCACCCGGTTAGCCGTTGGTGGTGCATAAATTATTATGATTAGGATTTTGAGGTCAGGTTTTTATTTGCGTTGAAATGTGTTGTTTCACTGTCCGCCAGAGTGGAGTAGATGCCGAGGCTGGAAACGTAGCATGTTGTTTCAACAGAGCATGCACAACCGTCCACGATCCTGGCCCGAGCGCTCACGGACCGTTGCTGGACAGATTTCAATTTGAGGCTAAATAAATCAATTTCTCCGGTGACAGGTCACAACAGTGCTCGGTGTGTGCCACAGTTAGACGGTATGGTTTGATATTGTAGTGATGAATTTTACTCATTTATGAGAAGCTCCAAATGGAAAATGGTTTGCGTTCGGGTGCTGCTGGAAGCCAGCACCGCGGCCCGTGCATATTTTCATGAACTAGATTTGTTTTGATGGGAAAATAGGGTTTTGCGTGGTGGTGCGTTTGTGCTTTGTTGAAATGAAACGAAATGTTTTTTCATCATTGAATCCGTAGAGTGAAAAATATTTTACTGTTCAGAATATGTCCAACACAAAGCATGTTATGAGATCGAAAACGTTAGCTTATTTCAAAATTAGAAATAGATTTCTCACCTCTTATGATACTTATGAGAAAGTATGTCCGAGAGATAATTTGACATAAATATAAGTTACTACTACTTCATTTTTCGTCCTCATCCATCGCTATGACGTCATCCCAGTTTTCTAAAAAAAAACATACATCAACATAAGTTTCTCACCATTCCTCCCTTGGTGACGCTGAGGATCATATTTTTCTATGACAAACGAGCAACACATTTTAATGGCACATTGCGTCCGTATTCCGTTTGGAGATTTGAGACACCATTAGCAGCAAAATGGGACTCCCAGTACGTGGCAGCTTCCACGTGCAGGTCCCACTTGCAGTAGAACAATGCAATTGAGCCAACAGCAGGTCTGTAGGATGTTGATTTTGTAGTAACCAACGCCTGGAACCGAAGGTGGTAAATAACATTACCCGTTGACAGTTAATTATTTTGTGTAGAGTGTATTTTACAGAACATAGTCTCGAGCAAGAAGAACTTTCTTTCGAGTTTCCACAGAAGTAGAGGGAACAGCTTCACGCTGGAACCGTTCGTTCGCAAATCGTTTTACTCTCGTACTTATTCCTTTGACGGGGACAATCTGTTGGTGTGAAAATGATGATTTTGAGGTGCTTTTGCAGCAGTGCGAGCACACTTGCTTTGCACTTTGAAGCGCTTCCTTTTCGGCATCGTTGTCGGTTGATTGGGTTTTCGGGTGAAAAAAGAAAGGCGAGTAAGCTCGGTATAACGTGTCCAAGCATCCTAAGCAGGTGTGTGTGTGCTGCTGCTGGTTCGTGATCCATGCACTGTCAGGTCTTTTGAAACTCACCTTGTGCATTGGGGCGAACTGCAATCGTCTTACTGTTGCGTTTCTGCGAACGAGTGCTCACCCAAGGATTGCTCCTTTTTAGTTGAGGTGCGATGTTCATATTTTTCTACCCTCCCGTTGGTTGTCTGTCTTGAGGCATCCAATTCTCGCTAGGCGATCATGGTCGGCCCGGACAGGTCCCTGTGCCTCTCACACACTCTCTTTCTCTCTCTCTCTCTCTGCTCTGTCTTACGGAACGCAGTATCACCGTTTCGCAGCGCAAATAGAACACGGTGCACGCGTTCGTGCCCGGCTGCTCATACCGGTGGCCTGGTGGCCTTATGCGCCAGGAAGTGAAGCAGCAAAATAAATTTACATTTATATTAAAAACAAATATCTGTCGTGTTGTTTCGTGCAGATGGGGTTTTGTGTCTTGTTCTTTTTTTTTTAATGCATCCTCCAAGTATATGCGAAAAGGCACGAGATAGTGGCTCATCGGCGAGCAGAAAATGATAGTGGGATGATGGTTTTCCGGTGCTCGCGGTGTGATGATAGTGTTTCACTTCAATTTTCCCGCAATCATTACTTCCTGCTTTGACGCTAAGACGCAGCTAGCAGTCGAGAAGTGGCTCTGATCCGTTTTTGCTGCCCTGCTTGGTTGGTGGCCGGGCTGTGCAACGTAAGACACCATTGTACCGTGCCCGACCTGTGTGCACTGTTTGATGACGACTTGACGAGGACAATGTTTGCCGAATGGTTGGTTCAATCAACAGGCAGCTAATGGTTGACCAGCAATCGTAGCACAGCTGGCCACCGATCGGAGAAGTAAGATGAGCTCTGGCGCAGATCGTCTGAGATGCAAATGCGTGCACGTAGATCGCTCTGCTGGGACAGTGCAGCGTAGACTAGAAGAAGTTCATTATCTTAATTATTATTTACGTTATTATTCCGCTGCGTGGCGTCCATTCCTCGCGGACTAAAAACGTGCCCCAAAAGGTGACGGCGAACAATCGCGTAATAATAAGTGAGATGGGATTACCTTTCGTACGAGGAAAGCTCTTGTGATTATTCATTCGCTGGGCAAAAGGAAATCATTCGAGCATTAGTGTGATGATTTATGCCAAAGGTGCAACATCGTAATATTCTATGAGTTTTGATTATTTTTTAAAAAAGCTTTCCTTTGGGGCGAAACAGATGGTCGTTTGCTATTGTTCCTTTAAATCCTCATAGCGTTCAATTTCTTTCCCCTAATGACGTTTGATATCGTCCTCTTACCGTGTGGAATCGATCAAAATTGCGTTAGCGGCTGACCGGAAATCCACAAATTTCAAAGTCGTGTCGTGTGCCTTGCCGCGCATCTCCAAAACGATATAAACGTTCCCCGAATCAATTCGGGCCCTCCGTTGGATTTCCTTGTCAACAAAACGTGTGGCAAATGTGCCTGGGCCGGGCACATTTCCTTTCGACAGAAATCTTGTTACGGAATCCGGCACCGTTGTGCGTACCGATTGTGTAATTGAATTTTTTTTTCGCTCACGTTCCTACCGAAAGCCGGGCCGTAGTATCGTTTACAGTGGCCCGGTGGATAATGAATTTGATGAATTGGTTCCGGCTTCGGGAGGTGGGCGCTCCAAAACAGGAAAATGACACGACATGACCACAGGGCGATCATTGCCCGGTAGCGTTGAAGCGCTATATTCGGCCGAAATTTTGAAAGTCGCGATACATGTCGGCGAATGGAAAATTGAATTGATTTTTGTGATTTTTGTTCCGTGCGTGCCGTGGTCATGCCCGGAAGCTGATTTTTGTTGTTCCAAAACGTGCGTTCCATCTCCCTGAAGTCATGAATGTTTTCTTCGCGGATTTTGTTCACGGGGAAATTTGAGACGAAAGAAGGAAGGAAGGAAGGAAAAAAGTATGTCAATTGAAACGGGACATTGCCTGTGGACAATGTTGTCGCAACACACAGTTTTCGAGGAACGGTTCTACCAGCTTTCGAGAGCGTATAGCACAGTAAGAAGAATAGCAATCTAAAACGAATTGATCATGAATTTTAAATATGTCTCTATCAGCGGAACGTCTAGGGGGGTTACATTTGAAAGTTAGCGCTCACGTCCCTCCTTTCAAAACTTCCCCACACCCACAGTAAATCTCATGTGAATTTAATGGTAGCACAAAATGGTGTGCAGCAAGTGGTCCACCAGCGCTTGGATGGTGCAGCTCTTGTGGATAAGACTTGAGACGCACAGAATTCGTTCGATTTGTGCTTCAGCTAACGTAGTGTCGCTTTTACATCCGGGCAATGTAGGTACTGCTTGAAGAGCGAGGGTGCATTTTATGACGACTTTGTAAAACAATGTTCTTGTGCACTTCAACACATATGGCGCCATCGGCAGTTCCGTCCGTATCTCCCATTTGGGAGATGCACTCATATAGACGCGCAGCATACAAAGCTTCAATGGCACCGACCGGCTGTTTTTTTCTACTTTTTAGGCAAGTTGCATGCTTATTTCTTTCAATGAAATGAAAAGATTGCTTATGGCAAAGTAAGTAAAGCGTGATGAGATACGAAAAAGTACAACCAGTATGAAGTGTGCCGAAAAAAACTCGAAGCTACTCACAAGGTACCAGTGTACAGAATGTTTCTTCCCGGCTGTAAGAAACGCGCTTCCTTTCTACACCCGGAACCTTTTGCAAGGCGTCACCCGGGCATCTTTTCGCTTTGGTAACCAACGTAAAGAACTAGCACGGTGCCGGGTTTGGTTTGGCTGCCTCCAGTACTACGGACGAACGAAAGTGAGCGACATTTTGCGACGGAACGACTGAATTCAAATTCAATTTGCGTCGTGATATTGCCGTAGCGCTCCCACCGACAGCATCCTTTGGGTGTCAGCATTTCGACTGGTTATCGTGTCGCTTCCCTTTCGTTATCTTGATGTTTTTTTTCTCACTTGGCTCCTCCGTTTGCTGTCTTCCCATCGTGATGGCAACGTGTGTGTGTGGGGGGGATTCTGCCGAAAATAGCGATGCCATCCCTTGTCCTAGGTGATTTCGATGCTGTCGCTTCTGGTGTACGGATACCACCTTGCCCTGTTTCTCGTACTGGCCCAATTTCAAGTGGGACCTGTTATTCCTGGACGCCTAGATCCCGTCGGGGTTGTGGACTTGGTACTTGGCACATCGTCCTCAACACTGCCTAGTTTTGTCGTGGTGAAAATCCTGGCCTTTTCAAAACACAATTCGTTTGAGGCCCTACCCTAAATCTCTCCACCGTAGCAAACATCTTGCCTGTTTGGTGAGCTTCGAATTGTAATGGCCCAACCCATAGGCAACTCCGGGGAACAGGTTGAAATTGAAAAGAATTAAGTGGACCTAGAGAGGTGATGCTCCAGCCGGAGAAATAAGCGACATTCCAAGAAGCCTGCTCATTGGCAGGAGCACCAATGGTGGCGAGTGTTGGAGTTTCCTACAGTAGCGGACCCCCTACAGTAGCCTACAGGGAAATGATCCATTCAGTTTATCGAATAAAACTTTTTCCGCTTCCTTATGCTTTAAACGCAACTGGGCAGAAAGGAAAGTGTTTGCCAGTGAGGAACATGGTTCACAAGTTGTATTACCATTCTCTCGGAAGAGAGATTCGATTTTTATTCCAGCCTCCCGCCCGCCAGCCCCTTCGTTTTTTGTTGCTCTGCGCCTAAGAAACTAGCAGTACGGGGAAGGATGCTATTGTCAATCAGTTTTCCGTATTCGGGGTTCGGTCCTTCTAGTTACATGTAAATCAAACACCTTCGAGCACTTTGCGCCCGTGTCATCTCGGATCATTTGGAGCTGTTTGTCTTGTACGATGCGGAAGAAAACCCCTTTTTTCGACATACACACGCACACACATCCATATTTACAAGCGTACTGGTTGAGTTTCTTGAGAATCCTATGTTGCTTCCCGGGTTACCTGGGGAGGGAATGGATGAACCGGGCCAGGGGGATGTAAAGACAAGCTTTTTGGATTAGAGATAATAAAATAAATGGATACGATAAACGTAGCAACACAGCTTGCATACGTACACTTACACACTGAAACGCTGCTTCTCACGCACACAAATCGATACATGTAGGATCCCGTAAAGTAAATTCCTTAGTTTAGAGTACGAATGTATGAAATATGTGGTGTGGCAAGCTTATCATTTTATTTGTTTCCATATCACCCTTACTCTTATCGGCCCGACCAGGCCTCTGTAAAGGTGACGGGTTCCAGATTGGCTCAAGTGTATTGGTCCAAAGCAGGCCACCACATAAACCGAGGGGTAAAATTTTGTTTAAGTATGTGTGTGTGTGTGCGTACATGCACCCCACCCTATAGGACGTGTGGGTTTCTGGACTGGAAAGAATTTAATTTTACTTCACCTGGTTTTTCCTACCAACGGTGCTGTATGTGTTTAATACAGGGAGGAATGTGCACAGGGTTGCAGAGCGGTGAGGTTTTTCTTTCCCGGCCATGGCACATGGTTTCAGCTTCAGCGAGTGGTACGAAATTCCCATGGCAGACATAATTTGACGCTAAAAGCTTGGCCGACGGTTGGAAAACAAGTGACAGTTGGGGCCATCGAATCGAATTATCTGCCCCCCTATCTTGTCCGCTCGCCTGTTTGCTCGGCACGTTGAAATGGCGGTTGGCTGAAGAATGACAGAGATATTGGAATGTGTCTTCCTTTGTTTTGCTTTGAGATGGCCGTGAAGATGGCAGCTCGAAAAAATAATAAATCTTACTTTTTGCTATGCGAGTCGACGATGGTCAAGTTTTATGTTTTTTTGTTTTAACTTTTATTCAATTTATGATATTGTTTTAAAGCGAACGTTATAGAGATAGAAAGCCCTGGTTGGATTTGGAGCCCTGGTTGGAAGCCCTTTTTAAAATGTAACCTACTTGTAAATATTTAATAATATTGGCTTGTTGAGTTCATATTTGCAATAGATCCGATGTTTAACACTTGTCAATCATTATTAGCCACCAACGTGTCGTTAGGTCGTTTTATTTTAAAGTTCAGCGTATCAGTTTGTTTCATCTGATGCCGATTGTGTTGCTGAAATAAAAGCGGGCACCCTTTTCAGTCGATGATTGACATTGATCGATTTGCAAACATATGCACATATTTTGTGTACATGTCCTTTCATGTGAACTTGTGCAACGGCAGCGAAAAGCGCAACTGTTTACGGGACACATTGCCAATTCCCTCTGCTGTGCCTCTACTGGAGAGCGATTTTTGTGGTGACATTTACTAAAGGGTAAAAAAAGTCATGTTCGTTCTGATTTTTAACCATCATCAGCACTTCATAAAGCTGTGGCAGCAGCCAAACCAAAAAAACAAATTGACATCGATAGTGTAAAGTCACTACGAAGTCTCGCTGGCGACGTGTGCATGTGTCTGTTTGTATGTCGTTCAGGAAGGCATCATCTTTCATTTCCGTACAATAAATTGATTCCACCGAATTTTTGCGTTAAAAAAAAAAACCATGCGACCGATTACCGTGACACTCGGGAATGGTAGAGCCCGGAAGCATTCGGACGACTTTACACGAAACGGAATGGGGAAACAGCATGTATGTTTTTCACCCCGGTGACGCATTATTAACGTGACATTAACACCATCATCATCACTATGGCAGCACGTTTTCCTGTCTGCTGTTCGCCGTGCCCCCTACCCGTTGCACGAGCTGGAAATGGAAAAGAAAGAGTCCCGAGCAATCATCCTCTCACAGTCGTCTTAATGGAGACGCCCGGTACTTCACGCTTCTGCCCACTTCATTACCGATACAGTCATTCACAATTGTGCCCCGCGCCGGTGACGTACGTACCACCGTTGGCACGTGGTAGTGTGGATGATTCCCCGTTTTATCTCTAGCAAATGTGCTGAAGGGGTTTTTGCATTAAAGGGGGTTCCCTCAGAAATTCCCCCTTTTTTTGTCTTGTTGATGCTGGTGTATTTTTATGATTGAATTAAATCGTGGTGCCAGGCATTCCGGAAGGCTTTTATTTTTATGGCTCATCACCCAAGGAGCGATGCCTTGCGGCCGGAAGTAACATTCTCAAGTGGTTTCTCAATGCGACGGGTAGCGCCTACTCCAACCGACCGGCGGCAAACGTAAAGTGATATTGTTTTAATGGATACTTGCGACTTAATGCCGTATCTTTCGAGAGTATGCAATTGTCGTTTGCTTCATTTTTCCTTTTCATTGTTTCGTTCTTTTGGTCGTCTATCGCTGTGTTACTTTTTGCTTTGGCAATCCCGCATCCGATAGATAAAAATCGAGTTTTATGATGCTTTTACTTTTGAGTGAAGTGAAAATTTTGATTGCATCTTTTCCCGGCCCGGTTGGTAGTTATTGTTATGCTGCAGGGACGTGCCGAACGATCAAACCTTCCGCAATGATTGTTCGAATAATTTACGTTCGAATGTTTTGCTTGCAAACGTTGTACCAGTCGTATTTACCTATGCATGTGGATCGGCAAATCGATGGCAGTTTGGTAAATTATTTCATATTGCCGATGGGTTGTGTGAAGGAGTTGGCTCAAATTTATGTGTCCGTTGCATCTGAAGCTCACTATTTCCGGTGCAATGTGTGTGTGTGTGTGTACGTATTTGAAGCTCGGAATTGCATTTGCCTGTCGTACGTCTCTTTCGGTATCAAATTTCCTTTCATTGCTTGCACACTTTACCAGGTGTGCATGCTTATCGGTGTGACATGATCTGATTAGAATCAACAGCGAGTACGGGCGGCGGGAGCAAGCGTCAGTGCCGGTTCGACGGAAGACGAATGGCCGTGAACGTTGGTGGCAACGATGGTGTGTGGTAATGCACGTTTATGGCAAAGATAAATCCCTGGTGTAGTTGCTTCAAAGATAAGCAGCTTTACTGCGGAAACGTGGGAAAATTTATTCGAGCAATTCCGGCCAACCGACGCAACCCGTTGGGGGTGGAGGTGGAAAATCAGATGGCATACGACGCACACACACACACACCACCGTTCAAAATGATAAGTTCGTCCCGTAATGATGCTGCTCATTTCCGATCTTGTTGTTTCCGTCGTTGGCCAAGAGACCCTGTTGCCCTGCTCGCTGCCAAAAGATCATTTCGGTGTGATTAGCGCGAATCGGTACGGTCATTTTAATTGCAAACACTGATTACGGGGTGAAGGGAGCGAAGGAGCGCTGGCCAAGCGAAGGTGCCAGCTGACGGGTAAATTTGGATAGATGAGTTATGATCGGGTTTTGCGATTAGTGTTCGGTGCGCAGCTGTTACTGTGCTGTATTATCATCATCTCGGTTCGGTTTTCGGCAACGCCAATTGCACCAGTGCCCAATTATTTTAAAATTTTATATTGATTCACTTTTTACAACCCATTGTGCCGGTGTAAGCTCTTCGCTGACGGAGCACACAATCATCAAGCGCAGTCAGCGGGAAATAAAATTATTCAACGGTCCAACAAATGTTGTGAATTCGAAGAAAGCTGTTTGCCGCATTAAGCAAATGATTGCCGCTAAACCAATTATTCCAATTCGGATGGACGCAGAATTGGATTTGCGTGGCTTCCTACTACCGCTCGTCAACCGGAACTAACGGTTTTTCGACGAGGAAAAAAACGAAACGGGATGGAAAAACTAAGCGCACGAACAAAAAAAAAAAACGCACCGATCCACTCCGATCTCCAAGCTGCCGGACACAGCAATAATAAGCTCAAACCGTCGTCGTCGCCGTCATTTTTGCCACTCTCATTTACGTTGGAACTCGCAATTTCTACGAAAACTCGTCACCGAACAATGGACAATAATCGGGTGGAGCAAAGCAGAGTCAAAAATGTACGACCTCTTACGTTCGACAACTATTGCGTAGTCCTTGGTGGCTGGTGGGAAATTGAAGGACTTGCTTGTTGGGGTTGTTGTTTTGGTTGGTTTTTTTTCTGTTACAAACGAGGTTGGTTGCTTTCGAACAGCGCCACGTTCATGTCCCGCACGGCCATTGGTGGGCAAGATTCGTTATTGAGTTAAGCATCTTCCGCTGTATACACCCGGAATGGGCGATGGCATCCGGGTATAGTAAATTCAGTCGCTATATTGACCTCATTTTTATGGCTTGATTATTTAGCCGTAGAAACGACCGAGGCACGATTGCTTATTTATCTTTGCTTTGGTTTTCCTTTTTGTCCACCCTTCCCTTCCTATTGGCCAACCGTCGATCGGCTACAATACTGTCGCCAGTTTTCATGCCCACGTTTTGCTGTGTGGTCGATGGCTTCCGGGAATGTTTCATGGCGGCAGAGTTTTAAAGTGTTTTTTTGTTTGTATTCATAAAGAATCGAAGTATTTTAAATGGCTTCTTAAATTGTAAAGAATATTTAATTAGATGAAATAATCCTTTATAAGAATATAAAAGGGGCGATCATGTGTTAAAGGTGACAGCGACACCAGTCTTCACACGCCAAGATCGTGGTACAAATCCTATCAGAGACCGCCTCCCCGTTTGCAGGACTGACTACCTTAATACGGGTAATATCAAGTCGCAGAAAGCCGGAAATGGCAGGCCGAGACCTCTCGAGGTTGTAGTGCCAAGGAAGAAGAAGAAGGAAGAACATTTCTAGGAGTTGGATTGCTGGTTGAAATATTTTTTTCTTGCAGAATGAAATGCAAGTCACAGCCTCAAGTGCACTCATTGCATTCAAATGGGCATTTAAAAGAAAACAGGAACATGTTCAGTGAAAAAAACTGAAAAACAGTTTACGGGTTGAGCAGAGTTTAGCTCGAGTGCTGACTCTTGGATAGCCAATCGTGAATGGAACGCACCGTCAAACAGCTTCTTAAGAAAGCTGCTGATACTGATTATGCAAGTGGTTTCTTCCTTCCACCTTATCAGCCTCTTCCAATCGTTCACATTTTCCCCCTTTTTATTTCTGTGCATGTGTTGTGCCATATAATAGAACGAAACGCTTCGTTCAGACCCTCTTCAAAAGCTCTATGATGCCACTGCTTTGCATCGGTCATTTATTTGTTCCGCTTCACTCGCCACTGAAAAGCTTATTTGTACGGATTATTGGCGAGCAAGAAACAAAACAAAAAGAAAAGCTAGGAAGAAAAGCTAAGAAGAAAACAAAACACCGACACGATCTCCACCCGACCCGGTCGAAACGGCCCGAAAGTTCCTTCCGGGTGTGGTTAGACGAAGGTAGTTATGGCGTAAGCACTGACCGGCTGACGAAACGGCGGTCCGTGTAATGAATACTCTTATCCTGGCTATAAATCATACTTCTAAACTCGTTATCCTTTGTGCCGCGGAAAAGCAGAACATCACATTTACCTTTTTTGCTTATGCTCACGGTGTTCTCTTTCTCTATTTTATCCCGTTGCAGGTAAGATCCACTCACTTTACGGTTGACGTGCTGAAGCGATCCGTTGGCGCTGGTGGCTTAGCAGCTTCGGGGGTAAAGACGCATTCGTTGGTTTTTTGTTTTGCGTCAGCAAGGTATTTAGTTACAAATTTTCGCCAAAATGCTATATGTTACCTCTCATACAGCCCGTCGGCACAAGGACCAACGGGACGTTCCTTTCCCGCTGGTGATTATCGAAACCGATATGGGATGCCGTTTACAGCTGCCATATTTTTGTCTTCCAAAAACTAATAATAATATGTACAAAGCGAACCACGCAACCGGCAACACAACAGCTCCAAAATTATCAAACATCTGACCCGAATGCGACGCTGGTTCCAGTGTGATAACATGCCCGTGCGTCCCCGGGAATTGATTTATTTGCTTTACTTTATTGCAAAAAGCAGCTACTGTTTCCCGATCGGGATATGGTTTTTCTTGCTGATGGTTTGCTGCTGGACCTTTCGAAAGCATCTCGCCGGACACCGAAGAACCGGACCGTACCTGCCGGTCACGATCTGTTGTGCATCATGTTTCAGAGGGCAATAACATAATAACGAGATCTGTTCCATCAAACACACACACAGACAGAATCACAAGCGCTCGGATACCAGTGACCGTTTCAGTATACGCATGGTTCCGAATGGAGGAAATCGAACAGGACATCCGCAGGACACGAGAGAGAGAGAGAAAAAAAAAACACACGGAACACACTCATTAAGTCTGATTGCCTTGAGGCCTCCTTCGGTCCGATACGTGGCTTCCATCGGTTTCACGTTTCTGTCCTTTCAGCCAAAAGGGTGTGGAGGTGGAAATGGGTGGTGCTGATGAAACACATCGAGGACGCAGGACATCTAGGCCCACCGTGGATACACGGCAAAGGGCACACAAATGAACGCAAAGTTTAACGCTTTATAGCTTTCTCTAACTGCTTTATGTGTGCCACCCGGTCAGCCATCGTTCTGCACTCGAAAACTTTCTTCATTAGCGATAAAAGCGATGATTAAAATAGGTTGCTTACATATTGAAGATCGGATCTCTCTTGTGATGTGCCTTGCTTTCTTGTGTCTCACTTGTGGTTGCCTAAGATAAATCGATGCTATAAAATTTAAATTATAGCAGTGTTTAAAAGCTAGCCAAATAGCATGAATAACTTGAACGAAAAAGAAATCCATTTACACAATTATTTGCTCGTCATTTGGAATGGACGTAGTTAAATTTTCTTTGCAAACACAAAAAAGTGAAGTTATCTAAAACAAGTATTCCTTTTGTTTTTTGATTTCCCATACGACGCTGATAAAATCGGTGCACTCGATCGTGAAAAGGCTTGCAACGCTCCGGGAGCTGACCTTTTACCGATTCACACTCAAAACCGCTCGTTTGGTTAAGTTGCTTGGCCGCACACACACACACACACACCATACGGTTGCACATTTATGCCTGTACTGCTGCCACTGCACTCCCTGGTTCGTGCGCAACGTTTACCGATGCGTTATAAAACCACTGAAATGGCTATAACCATAAAAAAGTGCTGTAAACCTCGGCCCATCAGTGAATATTGACGGTGGCTTTGTATGGAAAATGGAAAAAACAGAGAGAGAGAGAGAGAGAGAGAGAAAGAGAGGGACAAAAAATGATGGCCAATGCTCGAAACTATATATTGGTTAGCAGTGAATAGTGTGGTGAATCGAGGTTGGTCACGGAGCCGTTTGCTCCCCGCATTCGATTGACCTCATCGAATTTCAGACCATTCAGCAAAAGTTGGAAAAACGAAAAAAAAAGATAGAAAGGCAATCGAATCGAAAAAAAGGCAAACATCACTCCTGGAGGTCCTGGGCGCTATTGGTAATCAAAACCAAACCCAGCTACCAACAACGTAAAGGTGCATTCTATTTCATACAGCACCGCGCCACACCAACCCATCTGATGCACATCGGGTGCATGGCGGTGCAACCGATCAACCGGGATCAAAAGGTTGGCTTCCTGGGCTGTGCGGTGGTATTTGGGTTTGGCAGCTCGAACCTCGGTCCGGTCTAGGATCACGTTCAGCGCGGGATAGTGGATAGGGACAAAGGCAATGGCGGTTTGTGGCTGATTATTATTATCATTGTTATTACCGCCTGTTATTATTATTGTTATCGTTTGCCATAATCCACGATTAAACACTGGATGGTGGGCGAAGGGTTCTCGCCGTGCTCTCCCTTTTGTCTGCTGCAACTCCGAATGTCAAGTGTGGTCAAGTTTGCCAAAAGCGTTAGTTAAATGAAAGCGAAGCAAAGCGCAACACATATGCACGCAATTTGAAAACGAAAACAAACAAAAAAGTACGTCGAAGAATATCGTCCATAAAGTTATTTGTTTCCGGTTGCACTACACTCGCACCGAAAGTTGGTGGTAAAAGCCGAGAACTACAGACCGAGTGAGCGCTTTTTTCCCCCCTGCAAACCTCCTAAAGGTCACTTTTTATGTGTTAATCCGTTCGCTTGAGTCTCGCTCGATAGAATCGGGGGTGGAAAACACGGTGAAGGAACCATTGTACCGGTTCGCATGTTCCGAGATTATTGCATCCCGGATGTGATGGCGGTTTGGTCGGTGCTGGCGATAATACATACATTTAAGCATCTCCTCCTTCGCCTTGCAAACCATTTTCCACCGACACGGTTATTCTCTCTCGGGCAAGACAAGAAAAATGGAACGAAACCGGACATGATGGCAGCCTGTGTGTGTGTGTTTGTAACTGCTGTTCTCCGTAGAACTCAGCAAAACTGCAGCTGCAGTACGGTTGTGTCCGGTTGTTATGCGGAACATGCTACGATTTTCCCACCCCAAACTGCGGAACTAAAATCTGTTTCTAAAAAATGTGCAAAATCATTCGTTATAGTCTTCCGGGTGGAGTTTTTTTCTTCTTCTTCTTCTCCCCCGCTCGTGATTGTGTTCTCCGACGCTTGGTGAGGTGATCCCGGGGGTGATGAGATGGACATTTGTCCAAATGGAATTATACATGAAATTGTTTTTGATAATATTAAAATTCAAATACCATGGCGAGCATCGTCGCGAGCGCGCACACGTTTCGGAATGCACATCCGTGTCCGATCCGATTGCGTTCTCAGTCGCAAACTTTGACGTACCGGAAACAGCTCACCCACGTCACCAGGCTGCCTGCCGGGGGTTGTGTGGTTGGTGCGTGCCACTGAATAAACATGGTTGATGGCCCCGGTGCTGGATGCAGGATTGCATGTGCATTTACTCTCCGGCACGTCCGGCGCGCGCTTGCTGGCGTGATGAATGTCTGCCTGGGTCGATTTGATAGCGGTGCTCCGAGTGACAGGACACACGCCTCCCCCCCCCCTGACACCCCTCCCGTCGCTCCCCCCCCCCCCCATTTCGCCCTGCCAGGGTACTCGAAACATCCGGAAGTGGCAATAGCATTAACGGTTTCCATCAACCGCTGCAGCGATATCATCGCGAGCAAATAATTGAAACTTGCACAGGCTCACACACACGCGCTCTACTGTTTTCAGTAGTACCGGATTGTAGCTTGCGTTTCCGTGCAAATGTGTTTTTCACGTCAAGCATCCCCAACGGGGGGCCTAACGTTTGTACCCAGCAATTGGTTGGTGTGGTGTGCCTGTGTGTTTTATGTGCTGCGTTTTGCGATTGTGCAGAACACGTGTAGCCGCTAATGAGAAAGCTTTATCAATTAGGATTTGGGTTTTGCAGTAATAAATTTGCCTACCGTGGGCTGGGTTTCCCCCTCTATAACCATGGTGGTTACGCGGCTTTTTTTTGGGTTGCTCATGCTCGGTGCGTGTCAAAGCAAACGACTCAGCAGATTTGCTGTGGTTATTGCCGTTGAAGGCCGTGACGTTGGTCGGTTTATTGGCTGTGTGTTGTTTCAACTTGTGTCGTACTGTTGTGCAGCGTGACTCTTTTTTGCTATGAAATTACAACCGATTTCGTTGGTTTATAAATTTCTCAAAATTCGGTTTGATTATTTTGTTTAAAAATAGATAAACATTTCTCTACCCCCGTGCTCCACAAGTTAGGACTTTGCCATGTACAAATATATTGAAAAACGAGAACCGTTGCTTTGCTATTTGCTTGCCTGGCAACACACTTCGGTGCATTATGCATGCAAAAGTGCCCGGACACAACCCAGAACACAATGATCGCTTCTCCAAAACAAAGCGCCCGCTCCCGCGTCTCTCCCGTCCCGGCACAGCGAAGTCATGTGCATCGTAAATTGCACCGGTGCACTGGCTGTGGGTCCGCTGTTTGAGAAGCTATGGTTTGACTTTTTCGCGTCCGCTTCTGTGGAGGATGGCGTGATGAGAGTGTGTGTGTGTGCTTCCGTTCGGTTGTTTGCTTGGATGATTGCGAGTAATTGCACCACCACCACCACCAGACCCCAGTTGTACTGTCGGGACGGGAGACTCATATTGGACGAGGACCTGCAGCCCTCGTGTCTTGTCGAGTGCTCTTCTGTCGCCTGCCGGTACGATTGTATTTGATCGTGTATTGAATACTACTAGGTGCCGGTATTTGTTCGAACGCAATATTGCGCTCGGATCAGCTTGTTTGTGGACCGATAATTTAATTTCATCACAAACATTTCACCAATCAAACAGCACCGGACTCGTTTTGCGAATGTTCACAAAGCTTTCGCTTTCCGTGGGTAGAATTACCCGTTTTGCGGGATGAGACGATATTATCGAGTCGAGTCAGGGGGGTGCAAAAAGAATGGTCTGATCTGCTTAGAAAACTGGCAGAAGGAATATTAATTATTAATCCAAGCAATCGTGCATCCCGTGCTCGACCACTCCTTCCCTATCTCCGTCTTAGTCAACCCGAAATGGGACGATTCCGAGCAGATGAAATGATTTGCTGGCCGCATTTATTGAACACAACCGGTGATGCATATGAAAACGGGAAAACATCCCAGCGCCGTGCAGCGCTACACAGGCATAGTGTTTTTCGGTCTTACGGTCGATTTTCCTCCCATTCTGTTGCAGCTCAGGCAGAATTATAAGATAAGCGAGCGATTGCGATAGCATCAAAACTGTGGCACGATACGACGCCCAGAACAAGCTGGAAAAGGGCGAGATCGCAATTGGAAACGTAGCTCAGTGCGGCATTGCTGATTACACAGTCAAGATAGCAGCATTCGAGGAGGTGGAAGACATGACGAACAAGAACTTGGTGCTTTTCTTGGTGCCCGTCCCTACCGTCTCCTGGCACCGGAACGTTTTCCCACCGGCGCTCAGTCCCTCGGCAAGCTGAAAATTGTCCGCTAAAATTAAAATCTCAGCCGTATCTTAACGTCCATCTTAATTAATACTTCGCCTATCCGCTCTCCGGGCTCTCGACGTTGCTGCTCGCCGTCTGTCGGTGCAGCTGCCTCAGTACGGTGGGGCGTCAGGGCATCGTCGGGATGCCCTTTACACAAAGCTTCACGCCCCATCACACTCACAAAATGACGACGTCCTTGAAAGCGGCTGAGCACGGCACGTTCCCCGTATCGCCCCGTCCTGCATATCCTTACGCGTACGTACATCTGTTCGGAGCAAGTATACCGGTTTTAAGTTCGGTGCGTACCGGAACGCGTGATGGCAAGTTATTACAGATGGAATGAAAGAAAGTCTCTCGTGATGGCACTGTTTTGATAAACCAAAGCGACGGAGCAATGCAAATTGAAACGACGACACACAGGCACAGAAGGTAGGTCCTTTGATGGTGAAAGTCATGTCTGCAATGGTGGCCAGTATTGCGTCTATTCATTTATAAGCACGCAAAACGTTTGATGTCGTGGTGCCTGGTAGGTGGTAGGCGAGGCGTACCTAGGTCGTTATATATCGGAAGTTCTTTGCAGCTACAAGACACACGCCATACAACGCTTTAGGTCGTATACGATGGATGTCCATCATAAATCGTTTGATTATGTGATAAAACACCTAAAACGGCCCTTTCCTGTATGGCCTTATAAAACGGGCCCAGATTCGGTGTTTCTTCCTGTTTGGGTACACATGTTCGAGCGAGTGGTACCGGACGGGCTGGCCGGGTCGTAAAATGAGATTATGTTACCGAAAGTTCAAGTGCAATGAGCGAACGATGAAGCATGCTGACATCAATCGTTACAACACCATAATTGTGTACTCAAAAATGGAATGGTTTTCAATTTATTTGAAACGTTTAAAGGGGGAATGAGTTGGACAAAAGAGACTTCACCTTGTGATGAAGGCTCTCCATTGCCCTTTTCAATGTTGTGGCACATTCACTTCAACATTTCAGCGAGTATTTATTGAACACACAGTTTTGAATCCTTTATTGTCTCAAAAATAATCAACAAATTCCTACTTTAGCCTGAGCGTGCTTTCACACAACATCATTCTCGCTGGAAGCTTTCTAAAAAGCAAGCAGAGTGTTTTCGTCCCATTTTCCGGCAAAAACATCACCATTGGAAACGCGCCCAACCTATCGTTTGCTAGCGTCACGTCGGCTTTCACTAGACACTTCCAAAAACTCACTTTCTCCCTCAGTGGTGAAAAACCGGACCGTGGTGAGTTTCTATCAAGTTCATGTTGGAAGTCGTAATATCTAGTCGAATCCTTGTCGGGTTTCCAGTCGTACACAGTACGTTCGGTTGTTTTGATGTGGTGACCATGCGCGGTTTGTGTCGTGTACCGTGGGGAATCAGTTTCGTTGGCCGCAATTTCTCCTCCATTGTGGAATTCGTTAAAAGCACCTCTTCCAGTGTGGTGAAAGTTTTCCGACCCGAACAGGAAGGTTTCCAGAGCATTTCCTAGCGAGCCTTTCAGTATAGGGGAATACCTTCGGGAAGCTTTTTCCGACTGGAAGTCTATTTTCTTCTAGGGAATGTGGCGCATGCACCATTAGGTCAATTAATCGTGTTTGGGTGGTTTCTGATGAAATTTCTTGTAAACAAACCGTCCGTTGTTCGCCTGTGGACGCGTTGTCGGAGAACTAACGCATCGGGTGGCGTATGTCGAGTGTGCCTTACGACTTTAATCACACAGTAAAAAGAAGAGGATGGAAAACAAATTTTAAGAGCAATCGATGATGAATGATGGTTTCAACACATTTAAGCGTTTGTTTTAAAACGGATCGTACTTCTGTGTGATTGTTCCACTTTTCCATCCATTTTTCTCGGCTGGTGGTAGCACAGGAAGCACGCATTAATTAATGTTCTCTCATCAACTTTCGCTGATGCGTACCTCCTGAAATTCCGCACAGACTCCACCACTATCTGGCCCTCGGATTTGAATTAGAGTGTATGCTGTTGATGGGTAGAAAGAAAGCGGGAATCACTGACATAAATACTGTTTCTTCCTGTATACACCCACGGGGACTTTCGGGATACACCCACAGCGCGAGCGGTGGGCTGCTATTTGACAAACTGGCGTTTGTGAACAAATTTATTAGCCCGCGTGGCGGTGTGGGGATTTGGCATCACGTTTCAATGCACCTGGTTTTTTGTTATTATTTTGTGCGTATGTGTGTGTGTGGCCGTCTGCGTGTTGGCATTGTGACATTATTGCTTTTCTATGCCCCTTCGCTATTGCTCAACCCTGTGCCATCGTTTCAGCTTACATGTATGGACGCGCACCGTCTATGCACTCTCCGATATGCATATGGCCCTCATTAGTCCTGCCGCGCCGGTGACTGTTCAATGATTCGCTTGGTTTTGATGAATGAATAATTGCACATTTTAATTGCCGCAATTTGCATCGAAATGCCAACTAAACGGATTGCCAAATACCGCCGACCCACCGCCACCAACCACGCGTGCATCTTCGGGAAAAGAGGTGAATCAGAGCTCGATCCGATTACTGTGCCTACCTGCTTCGATCGTGCCACACCCCGTGCGCCGGTTGGCCGTATTATGTTTGATGCTAATTTTAGTGCTATTTCAGTATTTGATTGCTGTAGAATGATCTACGGCAGTGAACCGACGAGCAACAATTTGGCATTATAGTGTGTTGGTGTGTTGCATACTGATGAGTTTTTTGTGTGTGCTCTTCACTGATTTCTGGGAGTGACGCAGAAGAGCTGCACATTACCATGATTCATCATCAACAATGAAATAAATTGTAATGAAAAACGAGACAGCCCTACCGGTTGCATAACGTGCACCACATCTGAACGGGGTACGATAAGGATTAGTTCGGTTTGGTCCCTGCTTTTCTTGTGCTAAGTTGACTTAGCAACCATAACCGGAAGATTGTTTTTTCCCCTGGTGTGGTACGAAGCGGAGGATCAGATTGAAAAATTTCTCCCCGAAAACCAATCCCACTGGACCGCTTTTCTTCGGTTAGGTGTGCTTCACAGTGTATGCTACTCATCCTTAAAGCCTCAAGACAGCTGTTGGTTATGTCCGTCGGCCTGGTACGTACCATACCATCGAGCAACTATTAGGAGACAACAGACAAAGATTATCACTCGCTAAGGATGGATGAAAGAGAGAGAATGAGAGGGGGACTGCACGAGAGAAGGGAGAAAAAATCCGAGACAGACGACAAGGAAAAACGGCTCCAGAGAAAATCACTATTCGACACATGTAAAACAGTTGCTCAGGGAATTAGATAGTGTTTTGAAGCCGGCTCACCTATTCCACGTACATCGCCCAGCCCAGCACGGCATGGATAAATTCCCGGAAACATACGCCCCTCACTACCAGGTCACATGGTGTGCACCAGTGGGACCTACTACACAAACACTTGAGCAAGCTGATGAAAATTCTGTGGCTGTCTCAGAATCGCACCGATACGGTGCCCGAGTGTACGGGGGCACCGGAGAACGCAGCTGAGGCCAGACGCTGTAACAAATTGTTGCCAACCCCGTTTGGCCTCGTCTCAATGATCAACATTTTATCAAAAGTTAAACGATGAGACTTGCATCAACTTTTGCCCGGGTATGGGCAAGTTGGCCCGTCGGTGCTGCTACGGACACGGAGAGTGTTCAAGAGCGGCGTGAGTATTGGCAGTGCTACTAGCTGTAATAGCAGTTATTGTCGGTTTGCCAGTTTGCCCTATTGAATCGGTAAGTGCTTTCAGGATTTAGTTTTTTAGGGGTGGCAGCACGGCAGGAACTCGGCACGTAAAGACGCCTTTGAAACTGTGTCTTAAGCCAACTGTATGAAGGATGTTCTTCCGAAGATTGTTTTTGTTGCGAGAGATTTTTCTACTTCGAGTTACGTGTGTAAGGGAAGACGGAGAGCTTAGCCAGTATATGAGGAAGGTGGGGAATGTTAATAAAATTGCAACCAGCAAATGGATGAGTGGTTATTGCAAGGAAACAATTTTCATTTTACTTCTCTAAATAGTTGTGGTTGTTTGCCTGTTGGTTTGGTGCCACTATTCAGTAAGTTTTTGTAATAAACTTAGTGATCCTCTTGTGGCCATGATGAAGTCTTTTGAAATCGATTCTACTTATTTATCGTGCCCGACGCCATTCATTGAACCTCAAATCGCATGCTTAGTACGAGATTTCGTTTAATTATGTCCAGTGACTATTCGCTCATAGCAACGCAAGCAAGCTGCCGGTCCTTGGAATACCTTAATTACTTGGCTCAAGTGGGGAAAGACACCGGGGTGTGATACCTTCGTTACCAGTGCATTATCCGTTCCCCAGGCTCCCCGTAAGTGCTCCCACATCATATGAGACCGCACATCATATGAGACACTTGGATGTATGATCTAATTAAAGCCTATTGTGTGTTGCCCAGCCTGACCGGTGTCTATCACTGGGATGACCCCGGGAACGGCATGACACCCAGCCGAACGAGCAGTTATACCGCAGTCTTCGCAGCTAATGAACCTAACCGGTCCCTGCTGTGAGCGAGGATCACAGCAGGACTTTCGCTCTGTGGGCACTCACTTAACGTGTACACCGATATTAATAGCGTTTGCGAGTGGCTTCCTTCCATCCTAGCGGTACAATCCCGCCGCAGTAAGATGAAGTGATGAAGCGAGATCCCGCTGGTTGGTGGGCACATCGCTGCGAATGAATAGGTTTTCTTACTCCTCCTGGATACGCTATGTGTGTTTCTCTTAGGCAGAAGCAACAACAACAACGAACGAAAAAAAAACATTCCGAGGAAAGTTTCCACCGACAAAACGGGAGAGCTCGTTGTTGCCTGTCATTAATTTATGGCGGCACCTTCGAGTTTGATTGATGTTTCCAGTCACCAGCGAACGTCAGGACCACGACCACCGCATCGTGGGCTCCGGTGTAAAAAGGGGTTTCGTTGGCTGGAGTGGATAAATTCCTACCGACTGTTTGACAAGCCAGCTCGCTCAACCGTTTGATGTGTATTAGCTCTTCTTAGAACCAGTTTCACTGCTGGGATTATGGTTACAGAACGACAGCGGGAAGTCTTCACAGTGAAACAACCAACTTTTTGTGCACCCCATCACCCGTCGCTTAACTTTTTGGCCCTTCCTTCCATCGCCGCAAAAGCCTGCAGGTTAACTACATGCCGATGTTAGGAGGTGAGGAAATATAAAAGGGAAAGAGAGTGAGAGAGAGAGAGGGAAAGCGTGAGTTTCGCCAACACTGGGCACTGGACTTTTGTTGAACTTTAACGCAAGCGAAATAGGTCATGGATCGGGTTCGGAAGAATATTTATAGCTTCGTTTTTGTTTAGCCCATTACGCCGCGGAACGATCTCGGTCCGGCGGCGTTTGCTTACAATTGTCAATCGGGGTAAATAAACATCGTGATTTATGGCTTAAACTCTTCTTTGCTACGTTTCCTAGCGGTTGCATAAAATTGTTGGACTTTTTTCGTTGTTTTCGTTTTTATGTCAGGATTTAAGGGAATAAGGAAACAGGCTAACGAAGAACAAGAAAGCTGACGTAGGAGAAAACCAGAACAATGCCTAATGGAAAGCCCGTTTCTGCTTGACCAAACCCAAACCGACAGCACCGGCTAGGCGAACCACTACTATTGACGGTGACACGCCCAGCAAGACAACCAAACAAACTCGAAGCGGAAGTTTTAAAATGAGAAGCTTCACCCGTCCGTAGCTTAATGTCCGCGAAACCGTGGTTATGGTGAGAAAAATAGCACTCTTTCAACGCCCAACATCCTGGTGCAGGTGGTTGTGCGAAGTGTACTACCGGAGGTCCGGAGTTCAATGCTATTGAATTTTGTCCGCGTGCTGTTGCAATTTTCGGTTTCGGTTGGATGCAATTTTCCATCCGGGAAGCGCTCATGATGATGCCGCAGAGGACATCAGGAAGTGGCACTCTCGTTACCCGAACTGATCGACTGTCGGGTTCATTTCCTGTGTGTATTGGAGCTTGGACCATTTTTTGTTTTGTTTTGGCTGTTGCTCGCTTCTGTTTGTACTCATGACCTTATTGTCCGTTTACAGGACATGGAGTCGCCATGAAAAGCGGATGCGAGCGTTGTTGGAAAACGTTATTTTAACGCATTTATTTCCGCTACCACCGCCATCACCACAACAGCTTGTCCCGGTTAAGCAGTAGTTTGCGCTTGATAATTGCAATGTTGTTGTTTCATTAATCCCAACATTATAACGATGCAAAAGGCAAAATAAAAATAATTCAGCCACGCTTACCCACACCACCATCCGGCTGGGTCGGGAGTGGGTGATTATGCCAGCAATGGCCTATGGAATGTTTTTTCATCCGTTGGGACACGTTTTCATATGGCCCAACCTTCCAATTTTTTTCGCTACGTCCTTGTCCACTTTCGCCGTAGAAGGTAAAAGCTCGGTTACCCCGGCAGTTAATGGTAAATAAATAAAATTTCAATTATACTTTCATGAAAACGAAATTAAGAGAGAGCGAGGAGTTTTTTTTTCGTTGGTGTCCGGCGTGTCCTGTGAGCTACCGTGAGCTTTTCGGCGTGTCCTGTGAGCTACCTCTCCGCTTACCGACTATATATTTGCTGCGGTCAACGATAAAGATTCGAATGCAATCGGTTGAAACGTTAAACCTGTCATGCTTCACGCCCCGGAAATGGAGGAGCGAAGGGCGGGTGGACCTCCAACGGGGTTTGTGCGTAATGTACCGTATCGTATGCACAAGCACACACGCACACACACAGGCACACTCGTAGCTGTAGATATAACTGACCTCACAGATGAATGATGGAGGAGCATAAAGTTACGGCGAAAAGGAGAGTGTGTTTGTGAAATTGAGAAGAATGAATTGGTAGCAACAGAAATGCCGAACAAACCCAACAGAAAACAAAAAAAAAACGGGTCCTCCATTATAAACGAATGCCTTTGCCGTGCGTGATCCAATGACGAATTCTTTATCAATGACGGTGCAATGAGTGAAAACATTCCGCCAATGTGCAAAACCCCTTCAATTGAAGGTTTCATTCACACACACACACACCCACTCGGCAGATATTTGCAATCAAACATTAAACACATCGGCGTGGCAGAATGAGATGGAGCGAAAAAGGAAAGCGAAGAGAGGAGTACGAAATTAGTTAACGGAAGTGAATTTTAATTTTACCGAAAACCGCTACTAACTAGCCGCAAGACTTCACACCCCGCTTGTGCCCAACCACGGGGCACGCGTGTCAATGTGCCCTCTGACCCGACTGGTGACCAATGAGCCAGTGGCACTCGGCAAGGGTGCCTTTCACCTCTTGAGCTTTAATTTGCCCTTCTGTACCCGGAAATGGCTCGTGGAGTGTGAACGGTTCCGATTCCTATAGTGGTGGTGTGGTGTACAGGCGGGTGGTAATGCCAGCAGCATCCAGTTTCAGGTTCGCTCATACACAACTGCGACTGCGAGCAGCCTGCCTTGCCGAACGCCGTCCGAATGGAGATGATAAAATTAATTAATGTTTTATTCAGCAGCTGTCCTGTTTGGCAATTACTTTTTATTTTCATCACCATAAATAAATGAATTTCTGACTCAACACACATAACCGCCGTTTCCGTTCTAGGAAGGGTTTTTCAGGTGTGTTTCTAGAACAGTGAAAAAAACCACCAGGGCAAAAAAAATAAGATAGATATTAAAGCAATTGCCAATATGTAAAACCTCGGAACGACATTCCGTCGGTAAATGAGACAAGTTGGGTTGGAGAGCTAGCGAAAGGTGAACGCTGGCGATTTTCTTTTTCAAATGTGAAAAAGGTGGACATGTGTGATCGTTTGATTGTATCGAATGAAACTAACAGGCCCATTACGAAGATGGTTAATTGAATTATGTTGTACACAGTTGCTTCAATGATGGTTGATGAAAAATCATTTTTATTTTTTTCTTCTTTGAACGTGTGAGTTTATAACGACTTAGGCCAGTTTTTGTTTTGACTTTTAGAGATTGAAATTATCTCCCGGTGTATTAGTTGCTCCTTCACGAACATCTTTAAATGAGACGTCCGTACAGTCTCTCCGTACTCGAGTCTCATTATCCAGCAACTGGCAAATTAAAGTTAAGGCAGCCAAAAACGATAGGCAAAGTCCTCACCAGATTGATGTACCGTACAAGAAGACATGTCAAAACATTGTATCGTTTTAGATTGATGGACAAGGCTGGCTCGAGATTCCGAAGCAGTAGAATAAATATTTAACAAAAAAATAATTGTTCGCTCTTTTTACAACAAATAATTTGCATCGCATTTTGTTACCGTAGAACAGCTCTGTTCAATACTTTGGGAAAGTAAATCGCTTCAAAACTGTTGCAAGTTCGTTATGCGTATGAGGTAAAGTTTTGACTTCAAAAGTCTCTATCAATGTTCCACGCTGATGATGAACTGCTTCTTGATATGTTTACCCAATCTACCCAAAAATCCGGTCACCTAGCTTAAACCGACACGCACAAAAGGCTTCGGAGTGAGGAAACAAAGGCTTTTTAGTTTAAAAAGTGATTTTCAGAAAATGTTTTGCTCTTCTTAAAACTTTTCATCCCAAATATTGATCAAAATTCTCGTTCTTCCCAGCTGTACAAGAACTTATTAATCAATAATTTAAAAGTTTCGGTAGTATTCATTTTTTAAACAACCATTCTACTAAAATAAAACCCATCGATGGAGCACCATGTTAAACAAACTGAACCCATTAAGACGGTAGCAATATAGGGGGAAAATATAGAGTAAAAATATCGTTACAAAAAAAAACCCCGCAAACCCTTCAACAGAAAATTGGCTGTATCGAAATGTGTTGTGCAGGGAAAGTAACTGCCTGGAAGAGGGAAGCGGTGGGTAGTAGCGGTAGCGTTACGATTCGGTTAAAAGCTTTTGAATTGGGGTACTTCCGGAGTGGAAAGTCAAAATATGGTCTCGTTTACGGGAAGTCCACTCCAACACGGAGCACAGCATGCTTTGTTGTGCGGAGCGAGCAGGCGGAGGAATCAGCTGAGCCATGCTGAGTGCAATCATTTTAATTGCTTAGAAGCAACATCTAAATCATGTGTGCGTGGATGTGTTTCTGCGCTGGAAGTGTGCCTGCCGGGGTTCGGCTTGAAACAGGAGTTTATTTCCTTTTTGCTGGGCTTTTTTTTCTCTCTCTCTGCACCAATCATCATGATGGAGATCGGTGTGATGTAGTTTTCACGAACACTGGCCGCTATATCCATCGGTAGAAAAGGCCATAAACCCAGGTGTGTGCTTGGTTCATTCCATTGCCCGGTTTGAAAAGGACTCTTACGGTACGGGGCAATTACCTGCCAGCCATTGGAGTTAATTTCTTTTCCATTTGTGGGGCGAGTTTAAGTTATTCCTGGAATGCAATGTTTTCGATTGTAAAATGTTACGCATTGCTAAGCTATTTTGCTCTGCTCGTTAATTATTTTGCACGAAAACAGATGTTTGGGAAGATGTGATTAATTTTACTTAAAATCACAGAACTGTTGATTCGTGAGCTAGCTTGTTGAGACGATCTTCTTAGGCTTTAATACGTCCGAGCTGGTCTTTTCTTGTGGCCACACAACAACAGTGAAGCCAAAATAGGACTGCCAAACAAGCTACTGCGACTAGTGTACTTTGTTGCTCTTCTTTATTGAAGGACCTTCACAAGCGGAGTTTGATGTTGAAAGAAAATAGTTTGACAAATCAGAAGCAATCGGTTGCTATTAATATTTATTTATAGTACCCCCCCTTTTATCTACTCCAACTCTTCCCCAGCGCCGGTAGCGGTCCACTTGGACCAACTGTTTTGTCGAAAAATAGACCTCATTTTATCATGCCAGAGTACCGAGGCGAAAGGGGGCCAATAGAGTAATATTCATGAGCCTAGCTATAAATACCATAATTTATGAGCAAGACTGTAGATTAGCAAATTATTCCCGTCATTGCAGTAAACATGTCATGTTCGATTCCGTTCGTACCTGTATCAACTGGAATACGTTCCTGAAAGAAGCGCTTTAGCTTTAGCCTCCGTCTAGGGGCCACCCTACCGTTGAGAACCACTTGAGAAAGCTGCATCAAACAGCAAACAAATATTCGAACGTTGCGTCGTGAAACGGACGTTATTCTTCAGCAGCGAAGCGAAGATAACATCGCTACCCAATCAAGTGCGATCATCGCACGAAATTGCTCCATAATAGAGGTTTCGTTCTTCATTTCAAACGCAGCGGCGAAATTCGGGCAAAGCTTGCAACGGATGCAAAGGATATGGTTGCATCGCCAAAGCACACCTGACAATCATCCCCGTTGTCTGGTGAGAGATGATTGAGAATGCACATACTTAATAATGCTGGGTGGGAGCGAACGAACGAGCGCTGGGAAGCTGGTATCTCGGTGCCAGGATCAATAACGCTTGAAGATTCGAATAATATTAAACTGAGGTTCTCCCTGGAGCAGCGTTTCGCTGCATAGTTCGTCCCTTTTCTCCCGTGAGCCACTACTGCACTCATTTCAAGCTTCCGGTGACTTGGGGTTAAATTAATTACAAAAGTCTTCTACAGCGCAAACACAAAACCCTTCGCCGGTTGCCAGCGCAAACGGTGGGTATCGTCCAACCTGAACGATCGCCTGCTGTCTTTTTTAGCCATTAGCTCCAGCTGCTGCATTCTATCAGGCGCTGGTGAGCAGCAAACGAGCGAAAGATAAAGAGAGAGAGAGAGGGGACACGACTCAGGTACGTCCGTCGGTTGTCCATCCATCCTGTCGTTACTGCAGGCAAACTGTGGATGGCTGTCGATCGATTGAACGGAAATTGTGGCGACGTCATAACGATACAATGCTTCCGTGCACCATCGGTGGGTTCTGCTGCAAAACAGGGAGAGTGAGGTCCTTATCTCGTCATCGAGTTGTGTCTTCTTTCTCCCAGCGTGCTGCTGGCACATTGTCGCGGGCGCAGGGACGATCAGCGATGCACAACTCGATTGCTAATATGCAGCTTAGTGCATGCTGTAGAAGGCAACCGGAGCTCGGCAACGGTTTAGCTGTGTGCCCAGTTTCCGGTAAATTTTCCACCTCCTCTCTGGTATTGGCAACGGTCGATCGCGACAGAAACGCTTTCTGACGTTCGTCTCTGCACCGCCGCTGGACACCGGTGTGCAGCGGGTCGGATCGAATCGAAATTACTATCCCGCCCGGGTCAGCCGGCCACGGTCGCTACCAGGGGGTTTCGAATGTACACGGTCTAGCTGCCCGACAAGATGATATTCATTTATGTAAAGAAAATTGTTTTTCGATTGTATTTCGATTCGGTACTATAAACCGGGACCGATCGAGAAGGCCACTTGAAGCTCGGCACCAATTTGTGTGCGATTGCGAAAATCATCTCGGATGGAAATTTAGTCCGCTATCCCGATCGACCGTTTTTGTGTCGTAATTTCGGCCAAATCGGTCGAATTGGAATTGAATTACACTTTGCCCGAAAATTGGACGTGATACGCTTCTGCGTCCAGCCGCACACAAATTTGGCTTGAGTTAAAAATTTTGTCTCGAGAACTTGATTTGCGCATTCCACTAATCAAATTGCGGTTTTATTGCTTCTTTGGAAGTCATTTCTTCGCCAGTGCTCTCAATAATTGATACATTGAGATTGATGATGTTGCCAGCAGCTAGCGTTGCGGGTTGGAAAAGGACCACTGCACTAGCCATAAACCAAGCCGCGTAAATGGTGATCCGCGTGGATTTAACGATGAAAACCTCCAGCCCATCGCTTCCCTAGCTCTTTTCAGGCCCTGTGGGAAGTGGTAGAAAATTACGAATTCTGCAAGTCACTGCAGTTCCTCTTACATTGATTTACATCACCAGATTGCTGTTGCTGGGGACCGCCAAAGCTTACCCAAAAAAAAAAAACACACCTTCAACCCGGTGATGTGTACCATGACCTGAGACTTTTTCCTTTGCTGGAGCGTTTTTTTTTTTGGGAGGACCATTCACGTGTTGCCCCCTAACGTGTCGATCACACACACACACTTACACATATATACTTACTGCTGCTTCCATTCACGTCACACTCATGAACGCCATGGCACGCGTACACGGGGTCGGACCGCGTGCGTGTTAGTGATGCTAATTTAATCAGTTTCCTTCCTCAAGGATTTAACTCACGCGCACACATTGACGAGTGAGCGAGAGTGAGAGCGAGTGAGCCGAGAGTGGTCGTAAAATTTCATCAGGATCATCATCGATTCCAAGCCGCTGAGGCTGGTGCGATAAATCGAATCCATAAGGAGCACTGACAGGACAGTGTAAAGGCAGATGGAAGTTGAAAAAAAAACGAAAACGGTGGAGGGGGGGAGGGAGAACTGGAGAGGGGAAACTCTAGAGGAAAACTGGGGAAAACGTACGTTTCCTAGGCGTAGCGCCGGAAGAAAGGGATTGCGTATCCGGAATTTTATTTCAAATCTCATCCCAGTGTGGGTTCGCGAACGCGTCGCTGGTCGTGATTTATTTACGATCGAAGAACGCTCAAGAGATATCACTTGACTGTGTGTGAGTGTGTGTGTGTGTTTTTTTGTATTCTGATGAATGTAATGTACCGATGAGAAGCAAGGAGGCCAAGGGTTATGTTAGTCTAGAATGTTTTTCCGTTTTTTTTTTCTTGGTGCCCTCTTTCTATTGCTGCTGCTGCTGATGCTTGCTATCCGATCCAATCAAAAACCACTTCTAGAGGCGAGCTATTCAAGTTTTCGGTTTCCCTTCGAGTTGTATTGGTTTCGAGATGAGTTTTGCTCCCGAGATTTCTGTTTTTTTTTCCCCGTTTTGCTTTCACGCTGTCTTTACCGCAGCTTCATGATTTTACTTGATTTCTGCTTGAATTGAAGAATCCTTTGCGGTGTAAAGACGAGAGGATGCAAAAGCGAGTTTCGAGCACCACACTGAACGGGGCGAGAAAAGAGGAAAAAGCGTTTATTTGTGATTCCGATTGGAATGGCGCTTTCATTTGAATAGTTTTGTAGTTTTGCTTTACACTCCTTTTTAACCAGTTTTGCTAGCAGAACCATCTGTGAAATTGTTTGAAAAGTTGTTCAGGCAAACATCGGCACAGCACCCGGCAGCAGCCTCATCGATGGATCAAATGACGAGCGGGCTGAAGTAAACGCTTAATCATACAGTTGTACTTTGTGCTAGGAAATGCAGGATTCACCATGTGTTTTTTCCATAAATATTGCTTGCAACTTCAACGATTTACAGTTTCTTGGATGATTCTATAGATTAATGTTTCGTAATGGAACACACATTATCGTCAAACTCGTTTATCATATTTATTTCTCACCAGCCTGCGAGTTTATGTTCGGATATGTTTGTCGAGCTCGATCTTCCTGAAGGTCGCCTCCATTTGCCCCCCATTCTGCATTGACAGCTTACAAACTAAGCTAGCGAGAGCGTGTGGATGCAATTTATTTAATTGAAATATATTTGTCTATAAATCCATTAGCCGTTTTGTAAACTAATGGCCCATTCAACCCATCCACCGAACACTATCGGGCATCCTTTTCAATCTGTCTTTGTTCCTTCTTTTCTATTTGCAGGTAAGCGGATTGTCTCGACTAAATACTTCAACCCATAAAGATAGTCAAGCGCCACGTGAGTAATGCTCTATCCATTTTAAAACCATATACAACGTGGAAAAACCAGATATGAAAAGCCCCTTTTGAATGAATATTTCAGAGCACATCGATTGAAACGTTCATTGAGTTGCGTGCTGCCCATAACCTGTTGAACATTCGTGCCATAATTCAGTTAATTTTTAGTTTTCCTCGCTAAATAATTTATGACGCTATCAATAACAAAACTATACACCCATGAGGAACATGCGCAAAAGCCAGCATGAAGCAGGTTGCGTTGATGATATGGGAACAAGTTTTTCTTTTTACCTCCCGCGAACAATGTGGTGGAACGTTTATTACTTCCATGTGAATAAGTAATGTGCTGACTTAACGGTTTGGCTATTAACATGGGGACAGGGCAAGCATGACATTGTTTCGGTCAGATTGGCACCCGTGTTGTGGCTTGTTGCCATTTTCATGTTCCATTTTGTTTTTTTTTTTTTGTTGTTGATTTTCCTGTCTAGGTCGGTATTGTTTTCAATACAGCGGCTATTGTACTCAAGTGTCAAAATTTATATTATAGTTTGCATTTTCATCACTCTGGTCGATGAGAAATGTTTCGGCAGTCGCGTTTCCCTACGAGTGATGGAGGCGCCCGGTGTTTTTTGAGGTTTGGTTTAAATATGGCTATTAACTTTCCTAAATGGAAGCCTATTTTTCCACCAAATGTGTTCGATATTGCGGATCCTCAAAAGAACAAAAAATCACCACATTTCCACGCTCTAGTTCCGACATTTCGGAACTACGTGGCTTTTCTCGCGTCGGAAATGACAAGTAAAAGGATATGAGCAATAATAAAGATGATTGATGATACTCGATCATGTCGATGAAGGCAAACGACAATAAACCGTCATTTACAACAACCTTCAAAGCAGCTGTTTACCCCTGGAACCCTGGGCTGAGAACGTTTGAGGAGTATTCCTTTCGCTTAATATTTTTCCTCGTGCGAAAAATTGCGCTAAACCACTGAAAACACTTATAAGCCTATATATAGCTTATATACACAATATAAGCCTAATAAGCAAAAAAAAACCCACACACCGAAACGCATAATAGTGGAACCTTTTCGTTTTTCTCTCATGTGCGAAACGTGTCAATCAAAACTCCGCACAGTTTGCTTGATCCGGTATCAGAGCGACAAACGCGTTACCCGGAAGTTGACTTCAAGTTCCGGACTTTTTGTTATGGCGTTGCCCACACCTTGGCATGGGAAAAGTGCCCGATCGAACATCAACGACCGATGGCGATGGAGAACGGCAGAAGATGTCGGGTAAACGACGGGATTTAGATAAACTATGATTTATGCGAGAAAATCGCGATCGATCATACGCGATAGCATTAAGCGCACAGTAGGGAGCGTGGATGATCGAGAGCTTGCTCGTTTCTGTTTTCATGTTGGTGTACCGCAATGCCTTGGGGCTACCATGGTCAAGGTAAGCGTCGTTTGTTTCGAACGTCAGCTTGCGTGTCAGATGTGGCCGTTCGCGTAATGATGACGGAAAGTTTAATCTTTTCCGATCAAAATTCGTTTGATGCACCCCCATGGCGATGAGAGGAATCATTGTTGAATGCGTACATGTGCGTGTGAGTGTATTTTATGTGTATGAAGAAGGAAAAAGTGACCCTATTTCCGTGCGGGATCGGTGGTGTATCGGTAGCATTATAGCCCTTGTTGCTTTCCTTGGTAGCTCAACTGCTTTGTTCATATCATTTGAAGTGTTAAAAATTACCTACCATAATTAGTCGTCATAGTTGAATAACCTTTGTTTAAAGAGTATTTGTTGTATACAATTTTAATAATCAAATAATGCTTAAAATAATCTCGCGTTTTACCAGTTTATAAAATAGTAAATTAATTTAAATAAATCAAAATTTTCCTTGAAAAATGAGTAAGCTTTTCATACTTTACAAATTTTCGTTTGCACTTCAAATTCCAGTTAGTTTCTGCTTTGAAATGTTCAAAAAAGCTACACTAAATGTACAGCAAAATATGCACCCTTTCATGTGGCGCATTTTGCGTAGACTCTTCTCGCTATTCGCAGCGCTGCAACCGACGACAGAAACAATCATTAGTGTTGTCGTATGGCACCTTTGGCACTGCGGAAGCTCCAACAGCTACCGTGCATTATCTGCGTACGACACCAAATTCATTTCTAATCGTTAGATTGGACCCACTTTTCGGACGGCTGTATCGTTGTGTTGTGGCCCACAAAGGGCCCGGTTGCGGACAAATGTCGTTCGCTTTTTTCCCCTATCCCTATGAGGGTGCAAAACACCTTCGAGACCGCACGATAGACATCACACAGCGTACGGTGAACTACTGATGGCTTTTCATCGTTTTACGCGTGCGGTAGCAAATGGATGCACTTTTTCAAAGTGCAGGCTTGTTTTTTATCTTCGTCCCTGTCCCCATTATTTGTCTGTTGAAAGTTCCGTCTTTTGCGGTTTTGTTTCGGTTTACTTTTTTTCTTATCGCACCGATCCAGATATAGCAACCAGTCGGCCTGTTTTTTTGTTGTGGTGAGTGTTTTTCATTTCCATTGCTTATCGAACGTGTCGCTTGCTTGGCGCATTCTAGACAGTGATGGCGGATTATTTCGCTTGATTGACTGACATGAGGCAAATGTCGGATAGGCGATGTTCTACCGTGTCGATGACGGTCGAGCAGCTGGAAACTATTGTACGAACCAAGCGGCACTAGGCTTCGATCCTACCGTGGACTTTGCGCTATGAAAATGATCGTCGCCAGTACTACACCAGACATCGAAACGTGGAGCTCCGAACTGTTTCGGCAAATCTCGGAGAAGTTCGTCGGATGCACCCTTCCTATTGGAGGCAATTTTTGGGGTGCAAAAACTGTGGCCAGCTCTCGCTGAATCCTTTACAGCAAGGTGTATATCCCGCTCTGTGTCCAGGGTACGCGCCATCGTTGTCATTAGTCGAGTATACAATTCGGAGGCACACCTTCAGCAAAACCAAACTCCAGGGTTAAAAACTGAATAGGTGTGAAGTGGTCGCACACTTGTTTACGAATCATGCATCCTGTCACATCCGGTTCGGAAGGGGCCAAATGTGTGCTTTTGCATCCCTGCCGAACCAAAAAAAAAACAGCAACCCCAGCATACGCTAGAATAATCTGTATGATCGTGGTGCTCTTCGGGCACAAGAGAAGTGGGAGAAAGAAAAAACTGCGAAAAAAGAAGCTTTTTAAATTGGAAAAGTTGTACGAACGTGAAACAGTTGTCGTTCGTTTCAATCGTGCGAACTGAGCGAACCGAACGCGCAGAATTCATTTTCATTTTTCAAATACAGACCCCGGACGAGGGAAGCGGGCATATGTGAGGTTAGTACGGTGGGAAGACTAGAGCCGACCAAAAAAAAAAAATGACATCTCTCCCACACACACATGCTGGACTTCTTGTGTGAAAGCCAGGTTCAGCATCAAGTGAACCATGGTTGTTGTACAAAAGGCAATACGGAAATTTCAATTCCATCTCATTTCGACCAATGCATGCAGGCACGGGCTAGTACCCAGATATAGTGCCCATTTGTTGAAATGCAACGCATCGGCAACTGCCGCACGTTCATAGAACATACGGCGAGAGAAACGGGGTGATCTGGTGGCTGTGTACGGGAAATACATCACAGAAGGACATTTTCATTCAATTCTTCACTCGCAAAGCACATCCGAAGCATCCTCATGACGGTGCTAAATGCGACGGAAGGTACCGCGCTGTTGGACTGGACTGCGGGACCAGGGAAGGATGCTACATTTGTACTTCCGATACATGTGGTCCTTTATTGAGCCGAAAGAATATCTTTTGTGTGTGTACATCCGGAGTTCTTTTTTGTTGTGTTGCTTTCGCTCTATCACCTTGTGTTCTACCTCGCTTTCACCTTGCTCGGTTTGGCGCATCTTGAAGGCGTACCCCGTGGACAACCTTTTTGGGCTTTTCACTCGGCCGAGATTCTGCGGCAACACGTTTTTTTTGTTTGCCGTTGTTGTTGTCGTTGCCCCCTTTTAGTTCGTTTGCACTTCATCGTACACACCACTCTATCGTTAATCCAGTTGCGAGATGCATTGCCAACTACAATTGCATTGGTTGTGCAAATGCATCTATTGGTATGGAGCAGAGCATCATACAATCCGAAGAACAGGAAGTCCGTGTATCGAACGAATGGTGCTTTTTATGTGTTCTCGGCAATATTTTTTCCTGGTGTTTTCTCCTATTCTGAGTGACGACGTGGTGAAGAAACGGCATCAACATTTCAAAGAAGTTGATCAAAACAAGGTTTTAGTTCAAACTCGGGTCTTCAAGCAAACCACCCGGCCAACCTTGACCGATACCGCACCATAAAGCGATTAACCGTATCGAGAGCAAAATGTCGGAAAAGAGAATTGCCAAAATTGGATTAGGGCGAGATTCGGTAGCATATTCTTCCTTCGACTGAATCACGACTAAATGCAATTATTATTCAGCATCAATATCTTGCCACTCGTTCCGGCTGCCTGTCGCTGTTGCGATGCGTCTGGCTGTAGGAAATCGTTACAACAAAATGAAAACCAATTTGATGATGAAGCAAATAGGTTGTCTGGGCAAAAAGCGGAAGACTCCTCTCCTCCGGCTGATCAACGCACGGTACCATGTCGTGCGCGTCGTAATTTTTACATTAATTTATTGTTCGTGTGGTAAATTTATGAAGTTGGCTCACAAATCGATCGCTTGTCATCGCCGTGGCCGGAAGAAAGCAACATTCTTACCGTGCTAGCAAAGACTGATGGCATCATCGTAAATATCGTACCCGCACTGTAAAGCTGAAAGAGACGGTGCGACAAAAAACCCGAGTCACCGGGGCCGTTTTGGAAGTTATAAGTATGGCGGGAATGCTAAAGTTTCTTTCCGTTTTTGTTTTCTCGCCTTCCGCAATCAATTTTGATGCTGCTGTGGCGCGACGAGTCTGTTGACAATCGTCAGGCGCGGTAGCAAACCGGAAGCTGTAAAGCAAGCAAGTGCGTGGCAAATGTTGTGATGGCTACATTTTGGTGTATCCGCACGAAATCAACTCGTAACTGCGTAACAACGAGAGCTGCTTTCCAGCCTACCCCAACCAACCGAAAAGTCAACCATCCGACTAACCATGTGAATGTGGGAAGATAGCACCGGGTAGCACGTGTCGCTTCAGAAATTTCTCCCCATTCCTGTCCTTGCCTGCTAACTGGTGGAAAATGTGCCAGGGAAAAGAAAGCGACACCTCCTACTGCCCCCCCCCCCCCCCCCCAAAATCCCGCCCCATTTAAACAACACTGAATGCCGATGATGATGACGAAGACGCCGACAAACGCGACATGGCGCACGATGGTAATGATAATGTGATCTGCAAGTAACGCCAGCGTAACGCAAAACGCGCTGATAAATGAAAGTACTGCCAGCAGTGTTGGATAGCTCTCCCGCCGTCAGCCAAGGACATAGACGGTTTTTTTACTTCTTTCTTTCCCCGAAAGGCAACTCTCACGGTGATAATAATATCTAGTATGGGATGGCGCTCGTTCGCTTCCGGCCACTGCGGACTGAGAGCACCAATAAGTGATATCGGATATGACGCGCTCTCGGATGTACATACATATGCATGGCCATTGATTCGGTGTGCTTACGTTCGCTGTGCACGGTGACGAAGGAGGAATCGGTGTTTTTATTTGCTACTTTTCTTATTTTACCAGCCTGATGATGATGAGACTTGCGCTTCTCCTGGAGTCGTGGATCGGTTTCGGTGGGCGAGTGGGCGAACGGAAATGTAATAAATTAGGGATCGTGTTGTGAAAAGCCCCTTCCGACGATTCCTCTTTTCGGCTTTTTCTCCTTCCGAATGGTTTGGGCGTAGGAGTCAGTGTGGCCCACGAGACGCGTCAAGTATGTGCGAGTTGTGATATCGTCGAACGGAATCACATATTGGATTATAAATATTGAGTATAGGGCGCCCCTGCGGTTGTCACAATACACTTGTGGTGAAATGTTAACAACATCGTTAAGTCTATTTATTTGTTGATTTAGCTCTTTTAAAATGCAAACAAAGTGAGCGCCTTTTAAATGATATTTAGTGAATATGTATGTTAATACTCGGGAACGTATTACAGGAATTTACAACATTAACACTACAAGCCAAATTGAACCAGCGTTATGAATTGTAAAGTTTAAAAATGATTCCATTATGCAAAAGATTTCGCTGCAAAGGTACAAGATGCTACATCGTCAGACTCCCGGGTTCAAACATTCCAAAAACCGGAAGAAGATGAATTTCTTCACAGCCGAATCTTCAAATTGCTTCGGGCGAATCAATTGGCAAGGAATGAGTAGCTTTAGGCCGCTAGAGTGCTTACTCATGGCTGCGAGCTGTGGATAATGAAGATATTCACCCCGGTCCCCCGGAAACATCTTCTCGATTCTTAACGCCTCCAAGCATACAATGATTTGTGCTTTCCCTTGCTCGATAGTCTCAACTGCTTGCAGCAGTCTCGTTTCTACCGGGACAGAAAGGAAGCAGGTGAAGCACGTTTACGATGACGGGTGGCGAGTTCTGTTGACTTGTCGGTTTCGGTAAATAGTTACAAAAGTTCGTAACTTCAAAGTCCAAGTGCTGTTTTATCGCGCCCGGGCTGAAGAGGATCGGTAAACTGGACGGCTTTGTTGAAATTAATGGAATTTCCGGTACGTGCGAGAGCAGCCCAGGTACGTCGGGGAGTTTCGGACAAGCTGCTTCCAATTTTGAGCCTCACTTTCTTAGGTCCTGCGAGCGAATTGTAGGAGGCTTTCTGTTTGTATGTGTAGGTATTGCAAGAGACTTCCATCAGCCCGGCAGTGGTTGCCAAAGTCTTTCTGCCTACGAATGTTTATTCGGCTTCCCCAACCTTAAGAGGGAACCTTAACCTTAAGAAAAGGGAACCCGAGTGCCCCAAATGATTCAACAAACAGTTCGATACGGGATTCGGAACAAAGCAGAGAGCGCAGAAAAATAAAGCAACCGGTTCAGCTCTATTTAAAGTTGACGAAAGTGTCAACAGAATGGCACTGGGCGTTGTTTAGTTACGCTTTCACTCTTTTTCTCGCCGCGTTGCTGTGTCTAACAGCACTTCTCAGCACCAGGAAAGGTTATCTCCTGCCCCGGCCGAAAGGGATAGATGGTTTCGCCTAACGATTCATTCTAATAATGTTTTGTTTGTAACTTTTGTGCAGCCGTACGAAACTCTTCTAATTAGTGAGAAGGTTCAAGCGAGTCATAACGGAAACGGCCCACCGTATTAGCCAATAAGGATAGCGAGAAATAACGAGCTAATTTTCGTTTCAGACTGTTTTTTTTTTGTTGTCCACCGCCGTTTGTTCATGCGCCTCAAATCACTGGCATGATTTGATGTGTCACTTGTTCGATGTTACTCGGTGTGCACCGGCGTACCGTAATGCCGTCTAATCAATGTCACAGCATATCAAATGATGCACACGAGCGCTGTCTAACAGTGGGATGGACCTAAAATTCGTGCTTCCGTCATCCGCGTACGCCTTCCGATCCGATTTGATAACGTACATGGAAACAAAACGAAAAATGGACAAGCGAGGGTGAAAAAGAGTGTAAAGTTTCAAAACTACGGAAACGTGCTGGATCATGCCCGGTTGGTTTTTTTTATCCCTCCCATTTCCCATCAACGTCAATCCGATGGGTGATGATTTTCCGTTTTCCACTCAAAATGAGCACGAAACGTGCTAGGTTCGGTGTCAAACGGAGAGGGCACAATCAGCAGCCGCGTGATAGTTGCGAGCACGGCTCATTCCCAGTCCCGCTTACCAACCGAGTTATTCTTTTAGGATGTAACTAATGGTGGAGGTTTTTTTTACAAAAGAAAGCAAACCAAATGCGAATGGTAGTTTAAATGAAACATACAGCAATCGTATCGGCTATAAAGCCATGAAAGGTGGGCGATCGTTCGTGAGGAGTTCGTGGAGGGCGCCACGTACCGTTTTTAATCCTCCGCTTATATTGGCAAATCGTGTCAGTTGTTGCGTACGTTCTACATCACGATGGAATGCAACATTCGGTTTAAATATCAGCATTCAACTTGCATAAATACACAACCCAGATAGCCAAGCTAGTTGACATTGGTGAGCACCCGATCGAGAAGCAGGAAGTCGCGGATGCAAAACGCAAAACCTAGTGAGCTCTGCGAGATCTTTCTCTCTCCTAACTTCATCAACATCGTCTCACCCCAATCCTGTGTCACAGAATATTTGATATATCCCGTGACGTTACCAGTGCAAAGGTTTGAATCGCCACTTCAGCATTTAGACTGCGGATGTCAAAACACTACCACTTCCGTGGTTGTCGTGCTTGTGTACGTGTTTACGTCGGCTAGTCGGATAAAATAGTGCACCGCGTAGTGGTGCACCCGCTATCGCTTAGGATATTGCCATGGATGCCATGGAATCAGTGCCGCCGTACGCTTGCATACCATTGTAGAACTCCACCAATTTACATCCATCGTTTTGAACGGTTTCAACCAAACATGAAATTGAAGGAATGTTTTAGTCTGGTTCTAGCAAATGGAATGACACAACAAGAAAAAAAAATTCCCTGAAAATCACAAAACAGAACGGAATTAAACAAACCAGTCCAGAAATGGAGTGCAACAAAACAAATCTGCATGTCTCGAACGTCGAAAAGTGGGTAAACGACGCACAGGCAAAATAAACTATGGGCGGGCAAATGCCAGCTGGAGCAGCTCGTTTTTTGTGCGCCCTGCGATGTGATTGTAAAAGTTTTGTTTTTCTTGTTCAGATTTTTCCGTTTACTCTAGCATTTTTCAAAACAAAAACCCAAAAATCATGTTGCGCGCTGCTCCGTGTTGGTTTGCAGAATTTTGGGAGTTTTTTAAGCTAAAAAGCGACTTTTGCGCCAACCAAGTGAACCGTTAAACCGGTCGGTCGTATGGGTGAGAGCATGGCTCACGGACGAACATTTTCCGCCGTAACGCTTCTCTATTGGCGATTGCGAAGCGAGGTAACGAGGTCTCACCACCCCCACTGCCAAAATTTTCTATTTTCAACAATCGAACCATCGGCGGCCGCTCCTATGCTCCTCCCCATCCCCGCATCGGTGGCCAGCAAGCGCGCCTTTAATCGAAATCGAAAACATGCAATGGAACGTGTTTCGAGATATTGAACATGCAAATCTGAAATTGAGGAACAACCGTGTGTGTTTTTTTTCTTCCCTCCACTCGCTGCTAGTTGGAGAGACAAACAGCAGCCGCGACCATCGGTTGCATACGTTGTTTCTTCACCCACACACGTACACATCTTTTTAGTAGATTGTTTTTTTTTTTGTATGTCTTTGGTGTTGTTTAAAAAGTTTTTAGTTTTTTGTTATAATTTCTATTGCACTGTGTTTGACTCAGTGTTTGTCCCGCTGGAAGGATATTTTCACGCTCATTGTGCACGGTTAGTAACGCAGACGAATGCGACGATTTTGTGTATGATGAAGCGAACCAGTTTTGTGCCTGTGCCTATTTCATCGATTTTAGGATACGTTTGAAACAGGCCTTTTTTGCAGCGCTGTTGATATTTACCATCCATCCCGCAGAACTGCGATCGAACTTATATCGCAATGCAAATCGGTCAGTACGCTGCACAGCAAGCACACCAGACGCTAGCGTTCGCGGCTTCAAAAACGTACGTTGCATTTCTTTTCTATCGTCGTTCCTTGCTCGTGGGACGATGGTCATTTCGTTTGTGGTGCACCGTGGCACCGCGCTGTGCTAAATTAAATAAACGCACCAGAATTAAAGTACATATTGGGTAAACTGTTTGATAGCGGTGACCGAGCGTTTGACCGGCTAGAGCCCGGAAAGCTTCAAACGCATATCTATTCAAATGTCCCTGAGATGAGAGCCTGTTTGCGTTGAAGCGATGAGTTTTTTTTCGCTCTATTTCTGTTTTACCCCATTTTCTCACGCTGCCGCGTTTGCGGGTCCACAATTTCGTTCGACAGGCGGATGCAGCAAAAGCAGCAGCAGCAGTAGCAGTGTACTTGTGGTTTGCGAGTTTTGCGTTGGTCAGCAAATGGGAATTTTTCGAAATTGCTCCTAACCACAAGTACAGTTTATTTCTCTTTTTTGCTCTCCCAGTTCCACCGATGGTCAGTTCAAACCGATCGTGCATTCCTGCCGATTGTGGTTTATCGCGTTCTTTTTTTCTGGTTTATTAATCCCACTGAACACCTTCTCATACAATGAGCAATTTTCTTTTCACCTTATTCTATTTCCTGAAGGAAAAAGGACTCACACACACTTACACACTCACCATTCGCCGAAAAAAGAAAATATGACGCCGTGGAGAGTAACTTCTGATGGCGGTATAAGTAACACAAAATGGCGTTACCAATAAAGATGCTAATTTCAAACCATAAATTTGATTAACGACGCACGTTTGCTTCGTTCGTTGAAGAGTCCTCATACTAACTTCCCTCTCCGGCAATCACCCACCCACCCACACACAAACAAACGAAGCATAATGCGATTATCGTACACTCTTCCTTATTAGGAAGTTCTTAACACACACACACACACACACACATATACGCCGTAAAACACGGCCACTGTCAATTTGATTAATGTGGCGCAACCTTCAACAGAGACGCTAAACGGTTTGTTGCTTGCTGTTGAAGCTGCAATGCGACGCACTTCGACACTTATCGAATTGTCGCTTTTCTTATTTACTTCACGCAATCACTACACGCAACCGCACTGGGTGTGTGCACATGCCAAAACCCTCGGTTGGATGCCAAAGTTTAACGACAGGCGAACATTTTTAATTGAAACGTGACAGCACGGGTTTTTTTCTGGGGGGAATGTAGTGAAATCCTTCCAATTTTTGCACGCGTTGCTTTTGAATGAAGTTAAAAAGAAATCAAAAGCGGACTTTTTGTTTATGTTGGTACAATCAAAGTGATTCTGAATGGGCTCTGAGTTGTAAAATAGAGAATGAATTTAATTATGATGCTGATGAAGGTCCTCCCTCCAACCCAGCATAGGATCGAGGAGAAAGAAGCTATGTTTAAGATATTTTTAGTATACTTATCTTGGAATTTATCGAAAAAAAAAAACTATGCTTAATCGCATACGTAATCGAGAAGCATCACTTAATTTTTCAGTCAGTACTGATAGAAAAATGTATGATCTCAGACGGGATACTTGGAAGTTATGGCATCCTTGTCTTTGGGGAGATATGTACCTAAGACAGTCTATCTGTGGTGGGCCGGTAGTAGAGGCGACAACGGGTTCAAATCCCTTTCCGGACCCTTACCCCGTAGTGAGGACGGACTATCTTACATCAAGGTTTTTTTAATTCTAGTAACCAGAAATGGCAGCCATGACCATGACCTAAGAGGTCGTTAGGCTAAGCAGAGAGAAAGAGAGAGAGACAGTTTTTTTCTGTTTGAGCACTTTCTTTCAAAATGGCATGTTACAATTCTCCTGCCAATTCACACACAACTATCATGGCGTTATACATTAGACGTCGTTTGACAACGATGAAGAGGTATGGCTTGAATGAAGGATACTCTTCAGGGAATAATTTTATATTTTTTTTAGTTTCTGGGGCCAAAAGACAGAGTTGCCTGTCTTCACTAATAACGGTCAGGACTCAATATCCAGCTACGAGTAAATTCAAGTCACGGAAATCCAGACTTGGCTGGCCGTGTCCTTTTACAGATGTAGTGTTAAGGAAAAAGAAAACAAGTGTCTCATTTGTAAAAAAAAAATATGAACGTGCTTACGAAACCTCAGTTTTGGCCATCTTATTAGAAACAGCCACACGTATTTCAACGTGTTTATAGTATTTTTTTGTTAATTCTACTTAAAACACTGCCTTGCACTAAACCGAACGTTTCCCTATCCAAAGAATAACGTCCGTTCTCGCTCTTGTTTGACAAGCCGAAGAATCAATCGAATCAACAGTGTGTGTGTATCATTGGAAAAAGCTTGTTTGCAACTCTCACCCATCAACAGTCAGAATCGAAACTTTATGGAAAATAATACAATATCAACATTGAAAGTACCACCCTACGTTGAGTGTTAATAAGAATAATTGGTTTGTAATCACAGTACGGATGATGCGGCACTCGTAATAAAAACTCTATCCATTGATCAAACACAGTAAATTGCACTTTTCAATATGTTGTTATACGTTCGTTTCCCCATAGCCTTCACATTAATACATCATCGGTAAAGATCATCGTACAAATGATTCCCCCCCATCCCCCTCCTTTCTCGGGAAACAGAACGAAATGTTAATATTTTGCACTGCAAATGGGCAAAGTATTTACAACTCACTCAACCACAGTAGTTTGTTTTTGGGGGCTGTTGCACTACTGGTGTTCTTTTGCGGTTGATTCATGTACTTTCACTGTAAAAAGCTTCATTAATGGTGGTGTTTATGAATGTTTTTGCAACACGTCTGCATTTCTCCTCAATTTGGATCGTGCGATTCTCATGCGCTCGGTAATCGGAAGAGGTGTAAATTACCCATTGCTCAATGAGTTGGAATGAGTTTTTCCAACCACTTTCCCGTTTGCAGCCAATGGTCCAATGCAAACAGATGCAGTTTGCTCTGGAACGAAATGTTCGTCCGCCAAAATACGAAAAGGGACAGCGCCGTAATGTTTCAGCCGATAAAATTAGCATAAAATTAAAATTACTTTGAATTTATTAAAGCCTCTTTTAGTGCTTTTCGAATTAGAAAATAAGGCTCGGAAAGAACGTGTAAAGCGAATATCAATTGCAGGCCCACTCGCTTCCGCCCATAAGTTCAGTGTAAAGTATCGACAAAAGCTTAAAGCTAATGCTTGCTGAAGCAGAGCGCTACGAATGGAGATATTAAATTTGCATTTCAATTCCTCCTCCTTCCTTTCTTTTGCCGTGAGTCAATCCTTACAGCAAAGGTATGTGCTGAAATGAATAGACTGTAAAGAGTTTTCCTTTTTTCCTTTCGCCCTTTTTTCCTTTCCGATTTCGATAAAGTACCATTTTATAGCTCGATGAAGTAGCTGTAGCTCTCAGTCCGACGCCCAAGTGCAGCGACCAAAGTGCAATTGGTTGGTGAACATATTTTTCCAACTCTCCTTCCTCAATTCTCTTGAAAATCGGTTCACTCTAAATTATGTCCAAGAGCCGTAACTGACACTGACAGTTGCTGACGTTGTCTTTAGAATTGTGGAGTTTGTGTGGATTTCCAGTTCCAGGGATATCTTGTTTTTTTTTATTCCTGTCCAGAGAAAGTGGTGAAAAGTAATTCACCGTCACTTTGTACTTTACCTCCTACAAAAGTTCGTCCGGCACGTCATGGGATGGGTAAAATCGACAAATTTCCCTCGTACAACCGTTGTGGGGGAGTAACCATCTCGATCATCATCAATTACCGGTGCCCAATTCTGGTGCTGATATCGAAACGGATAAGCTTCAAACTGCTGTCTGCAGCACCGTAGCACTTCGTTCGTGCGAAGTAGGATGGGGTTCGGCAAGGCAACCGTATATCCTTAAGAAGTGCGAACTGATAATAGCTGTTTGAGTAAGGTCAAACATATGCAAATCTGTCTGCTCTCAATCCCAGTCCCGTCCCAATTGATGGCGAGCCCATCGAGAGCAGTTAGAAATTGGCAAGTGAACAGGTGTTGGAAAAAGCTCTCGGGGTATCCGTCAGCAGCAGCACACACGCACACACACACATCGGTTGTTAATGTGCTGGCAGTCTTTACTTCCACCTTTCTTTGCGGGCTCAGTTCCAAATCTCAAAACACACCTGTTTGGTTTGATTTGTACACAGGGATGAGAAGATGAGAATCTACGGATACGATGAACGATCCGGCCCTGAAGCCGTCCGACACAAAAAGAGGGTTTTACCTGTTTGCTTTCCCTCGGTATGTTTCGATTAGATTTATCAAACTGTTGTGTGGGTACACATACACACATCCGCTCACAAATCTCTCTCCACATACACACACACATACTGTCAGACTGCGGAAGGTGATTGAAAGAAGTTTCGCAATAATTTTCAAGTTGCGGGAAGAACCACGCAGGTTTCTTTGGCACACATTTCACGTGTGAACCTTGCAGGAAGGTAAGCCCGTGTCTTTGTTTCTGCGAGACTAACGTGGAAGTGAAGAAGTTTTTGGAAGTTTTAACATGATGTCCATCAAGCTGCGCTGCTGTATATTGAATTGTTGATGGAGAGGTTTAGCGATAGCTCGGTCCTGAAACCGTTTTTATAGGTGCCAGTTTTCAGTATTGCTTTAATATTTTAGAGTTTGATGATCACCGTTTAAATGGTTAAGAAAAGCTTGCGCATATTATTTACTAACTTTCAATCACTGATGTACATTCCAACACTTCTTTCACTACACAGACTTATTTTGTGCAACTAATCATTGCAGTCCAATCATTGGTAGATGAGCAGCAAAACAATGTGTGCTGTTCTTGGAATAAAATCCTATTCCACTCAGCGTCAAACACGTGTTATATAGAACTGTATGACTGTTGTAGGACGTATACTACAGTCATGTAAACTGTACGCTTCCTGTCAGCACTGTTCACTCGGATAACAGATTGGAAGGCTGTGTGCTGGCTGTGTTCTTTAGGCTATTGATATTTGATAGTCAATCTGGTGTGGCGTATTGATGCGGGTTCAACGTCATAACACTCCCATTCTGGGGCGTCGGTGTCTGTGTGCCCGACCTAGATCGTATGCATTTCCCTCTGTCCTCAGGGCTCACGATGGTTCGATAGGAAACAGTGCAAGCTTACGATGAGAGCCTTAACCAACGTAACGAAGGCATATAAAACACGTGGTACTTTTGTTGATAAACTATGTGGTCGATGGGGTGACGTTCGTGCGTCCATCGCAGGCAGCCACGCGCGTATACGTGAAGGCACAGTATCGCTTTGCACCCTCGAGCTTGGTGCAGGTATCGAAACAGTGGTCACCCCGTAGCCAGGTTTGACTGACTTCGAAAGTCAGCGTATCGATCACGTGATGTTTTGCCCGTGGAAATGTGTCCCCTCGTCACCAGCCTCTTCGTCACCTTTTGCCAATCGCGTTGGTGGATAAACCGTTTGTATATTTTTCCTTCGATGCCACATGCGAAGTTTGTGCAACATAGTGCAGCACCGTACGGCTTGTACTCTTCCCGCTGTGCAATCCAGTTTGTCAAGACGTGCCGGTACGTATGTTTGCGAATGTGTGCATGTCAATCATGTTGTGGTTTGCTTGGAAAATTATTTACTGCTATCTTGAGAATCTTGCACGTTGTCTAGCGAGACGGCACCACTTTCTATACATCATTTACCGAGCGAAGAAACTCGTATGTATATATGTGCGCGGAAAGGAAACCTTACTCTCCTTGACGTTGAATCCTCGCGCGTTTGCTAGGCGTGCAAAAACATTATCATCAATCTCGTGGTGCTAGCTTTATCGTACGGGTGCGGTTAGGCGCTTTGTGCGTCAGATCGATGGTCGAACAGGAGCTTTTGGTTCGTTAGGCGACAACGATACCGGTTTGTCTCTTCCGTTGGCTTCGGCAGCTGTCAGCTTCCAGCGCTGCATAAAATCATAACAACAGAAAGTTCTACACACAGGGCCTGTGAATCCTTAACGGCGTTTGTCCTGCTGATGATAACAGTTTGACAATGATGTTGCTCGCATCATCTACGGATGTGAGAACTGTTTCAGCTGCTCATTATCCATAAGACAAGCGGCCTACCAAGAATAGTGATTTCACAGTCTTCTGCTTTAAATTCATCGGTTTCATGTATGTAAAGTACATGATGTGTTAAGCATTATTGCTCCTTTCAAAACGAAGGTAAACTTTAAACAACAAAATAAATGCTTTCGGATATTCTGAGACTAATTGTGGCATCTCATTTCACACCTGCCTTAAATATCGTTTACTTGGCCTAGCATAGCGTGGTTTTATTTCCCACATCCTAAGTCACCTTACTTGCTCGCCGTTTGTGTTTACCAAGACATCCCATCCATTCTGTCTATTGTACAGACATTGCCTAGAAGCCTTCGACTGACTTTGCTGTACCAGGTAGGACCGTATGCTGGCTTTGCTAGTAAAATCACATTCCTTTAACTGCCAACGATCGTTTCTAGGCCCCTAAATTGGTACCTGTTGGCCACATTAGTAGTGTTTGCACGGAACATTGCGCAGTGATAAAATCAAAAGACAAGGGTTACGAGTACATTATTTAATTACGCCATCTTAATGAAGCTTTGAACTTCCTGTGTCTATGTCCGTCGTCGTGCTGCAGCATCTGAGAAGTAAACGTTCTGTGAAATGTCAACCTTTTGTTATCTCTTTGCGTAGAGAGTTTTTTTTTCCGTATTCTCATACCAGAAAAAATAAAACACAGCTTTACTATAAATAATATTACTACATTAACTACTACATGCTTAGCATTTTTATCTAATGTAAATATGTATTTCATTTCGTTACAGGTAATGGATTTTTTCCATTTAAACGCGTGGGACCAGATAGGAAGTAATTCGTATGTATTCAGTGGAAATTTTATTATTGAAACTAGGGTTCATAATATGCAGTTGAGCGTGTGAATCAATGGCTTCAAACCAACTGACTTGAGCTATGAATCTTTGGGGATAAAAGTAAAAGCACATCCATGAAAGCTTCGAGGTCCTACATGTCGCAAAAGCTTTGCTGAAAACTGTGAGCAAAGCTTTGCTCCTTTTCTTCTGGTGAAAATGTTACAGCTCTGCTGCTGGTGCTATAAAATGAAGCTTGGGAAAATGCGCATGCTCAAATTATACATAGTCAAAGCTTGTGCCTCACATGTTTATAGCTAGTTATTTTTCTCTGCAAAAGTTCCGTTTTGTGGACAACAACCAATGATGTTCATGAGCTATCCATAATCGTTCTTTTGAGGCAGGTTGAGATAAAACCTTTTATAGAATTCGATCCTATAATATGGAACACTTTGTTCTAAAAGGAGGAATTTTAAGAGCCATCCATAATCGACCATTTGAAGCGAATCGCGATAAAACTTATTGAAGACACGATAAACTATATAGCAGGAAAATCGTTGTTCTAAAAGGATGATTTTACCATACATTTTCATCGACTAGAAAGAGCGTCTAGCTGCGTAGCTCCATCTGGTTGCAATTTCTGAAAGTATTTGGATAAATTACCTTATATTTAACTCATGATTTAGAGCAAAAGAATTTCAAATCATACGCCTATCGTATACAACAACCTACTACAACTTGTATGAAAATCATAATGATACAATTTAAAGAGATATTCTATGTCAAGAATCTCTTCTTCTTTCTTGGCCTAACGACCGCTTAGGTCATGCCATGGTCAGCTTACTAGACTTATTAATACCTCATAGTTAGTCCTCACTATGGGAGAACGGCCTAGATGAGAATTGAGCCCCTGTCTTGCCGTGTGAAGATCGGCATGAGTGTCGCATGTACCACCGGACCGCCCAAGAATATACACTGTACACAATACAATAGCTATAGAGTTATTTAGACAGAGCTACAAGTACTTCGTAAAACGAATAATTGTTTATCAAACACTTTGTTCCTCCAAATCCTATCAAGCACGTAATTGAACATTTAACAAAACTGCCAGAATTCATCTAGCATTCATCATGCCCATCGGCACGAAATACTCATTAGTGAATCATTCCCCTTTAATTAAATCAATGCCCGCCGAAGGATTTCAGTTTACTTACTAATTATGTCAACCGTGTTGCATGGCTTGACCAATTCACTTAACTGTTTAAAGCAAGCAATTCAATTAGTTGCCTCCTGCAGGATTAAACCTCACCAAAACAAAGCTCCGTGAGACATCAGCAAAAGTTGGACGGTTTTGCGCCTCATCTCCAAACTTCTACTGTCACGTGCCGAAGTGTCCTGTAACGCTATGCAACAATCGTTAGCCTCGATTAGGTTCCACTAATAAACACTGGCGTTATAGCCAGCACGTGAAGAAGAGCTTGAAATGGGCCGGAAAAAACGGAGTGTTCTACCATTTATTTCTTCTCTCTCTCTCTCGCTGTAACAGTTCAATTTTCTTCAGTTACCGTTTAAAAGTTCTCCCGTTCGGTGGGAGGGAAAAAACGGAGCACGGTGATGGTTTAATTAAAACCATCATGTATATAGCGGCTGTTGCCAGGTTTAATACACGCAAAACGGGCGGTCTTGGAATGTAACAAAAAACGTTGACTGTCCACTGTTGGTGTGTTTAATTTCGGTATGATAAAGAGTAAGCGGCAGGACAAAACAACAGCACAAAGAAGCACGTTAAACAAAAAACACAGAAATTACCTTGCTTTTGTTCAGGTGTTCAACTTATTTTTAGCAGTGTTCATCATAAGTACGTCCAAACCAGTATTTCTAGCGGCTGGTTAAACATAAATCGTATTGCTACACTGTAACCTTTAAGCTTTCTGGCATCTAACGCCTTGCACTATGTGCACAAAATCAAGAAAAATAAGCAAATAAGGACTTGGGTGGGCGTAGAATTTTGTTTATGAAAATTTAACGTTTCTTCTCCTAGGGGAAGCAAAATGTTCCGATGCAACAAAAGTTTGTTAAACCCACTTGCTCCATTCACACACCTAAATGCGAGAGAAAAATGCGACGAATAATGTACACAGAAGGAGTTAATTATCGTTAAGCAAATTAAAACGGGGTTTGGCTTGGGAAAAAGTTGCTCCTTACAGCGAAAGGACACTCCATCGAGCAACTAAGAAGTAAACGGAAGCACCAAAGTCAAGATTGTTTACTTAACGGCTTGATTATTTTTCAGATTGCTTGTTGTTTATGTTGAACTAGAAGAGAAACAAAGCGGAATAAGCGAGTGGACTGTTGCACCCAAAGGAAAAGACGTGTAGACGCTTGTACGCTTGATGCAGGAATGAATCTTTATTCAAAGTTAAAGTGTGTGTGTGTGTTGTACAAAGTGTAGCCCGACTGGCACTCATTCCGTGTTGCCTGATAGGCACTCGTCGCGTCAAACCGAGAAGCTCAACACTCCTCCTCAACACTGAATGATTTTATTCCGATCGCTTCCCTAAGTTGTCGAAGTTTCACTGCTTGCAACGGTTTGGTAAGCAGATCAGCTTGCATGTGTTCGGTTGGGCAGTACTGCAGTTTCACGATGCCGTCCCGAACCATATCTTTCACGAAATTAAATTTCGTATCGATGTGTTTTGCTTTGCGTTCGGCTCGGTCTCCTTTAGTCAGCGCAATGCAACTTTGATTGTCTTCGTTGACCAGAACTGGACCATCCAGTTGCTCGCCAACATCCGCCATCAGTTTCAGGATCCACTTTACCTCCTGTAGACACTCGGCAAGAGAAATATATTCGGCCTCGGTGCTAGATAGTGCCACGCACTTCTGCTTATGACAGCCCCATCCGATGAGCCCGCCGCCGAACTTAAACACGAACCCCGAGTTGGATTTGCGGTCGCTCTCGTCGCCTGCCCAATCGGCGTCCACAAAACACTCCAGCTTCTGTTCGCCGCTTCCAAGGTACAATACACTATCCAGTGTACCCTTGAGGTAACGTAGTATCCGTTTGGCCTCGTTCCAATCTGCTTCTGATGGATCTTGCACTCTCCTGCCCAGAATGGCCGTGGCGATTGCAATATCGGGTCTGCTGGTCACTGCAGCGTACAACAGAGCCCCTATGAGACTTTGATACGCTTTTGGCGAATCCAACTTCCTGCCATTCTCCTCCTTTCGTTTTAAGAAGCCGGGATCCATCGGGTATTTGGACGGTTTAGCATCCAGCATGCCGAAACGCTCCAGAACTCGTTCCAAGTAAGCTTGTTGGTCCATACAGTAACGCCCATCGTTCCGCCGAACTCGTATGCCGAGAAAAAATCTTAGGTTACCCATGACGCTGATCGTGAAATTCAGTGTCAGGACGTGGACTACCTCAGAAAATTCTTCCTCCGTGTTACATATGACGATCACATCGTCAACGTAAATGAGAACAAAAATGGCCTTACCCGCTTTTTCGCGTATGTACAAACATGGGTCCGCCGTTGATTGGATGAAACCCATTGTTTTCAGTACGTCGTCGATCTTCGTATTCCAGACACGAGCTGCCTGCTTGAGCCCGTAAATGCTGCGATGCAGCCTGCAGACTTCGTTCGGGTTACCGCTCTCGAATCCCTGTGGCTGGCGCATAAAAATCTCCTCCTTGAGAAGACCATGTAGGTACGCCGTCTTTATGTCAACGTGCTTTGTTAACATCTTCCTTTTACTCGCCAGAACCAGCATCGTCCGGAAAGTAATCTGCTTTACGACGGGGGCAAACACTAGGTCGTAATCCGTCCCGAATTTCTGGCAGAAACCCTGCGCCACCAGCCGTGCTTTATACCGAACGAAATGACCGTCTTCATCCGCTTTACACTTGAAGATCCATTTCGACCCGATAGCCTTTCGGTGCGGCGGCAGCTCCGCTAGCTCCCACGTTCCATTTTCGTGATGGGACTGCATTTCTTCTGCCATCGCTGATTTCCATTCGGCACTCTGAGGACCAGATACAGCTTCCTTATACGTTTTTGGTTCGGTTATACATTCCTTCGCCAGATATACTTCTTCGTCATATCTTGCCGGTGGAACGCCAGCTGTCGCTCTTTGTGAACGACGAACGGGAGTACTCGACACCACCGGCACAGCCGCTGGCATCGCCTCCGGTATTACATCCAGCACCGCCTCCGGCTCCGCAGCTCCAGCTTCAGTGTCGTCATCGTCCCACAGTCCGCGAAGCCAATTGTTATCATTATCGTTCCAAAAACCTCGTGGCCAGCCATCGTCTGAACAATCCCAACCGTAAAATTCAGATTCGGAGGTTGTTTCATTGGCCACGTTGGTTTTAGCTTCCTGTTTCGTTTCATCGAGAGACCACTCAATTTCAACGCTTTCAGTCGGATTATCCTCTATTTTGGGATCGCCGTATGTCTGCTCCTTGGATCCGTCATCAATCTCAAGAAAACGGACATCCCGACTGATTTGAATTTCTCCCGTCTTAGTGTTTAGCATCCGATACGCCTTATGTTCGCCGGAATAGCCGACAAAAGTCATACGCTCCGCCTTGACGTCTAACTTTTTTCGTTTCACCGACGGAATCAGTACGTATCCAACACATCCAAACAGTCGCAGGTTGGTCAAATCTGGTTTTTTGCCGAACCAGATCTCGAATGGCGTACGATCTACTGCAGCAGACGGCAATCGATTTTGCAAGTAGCAAGCGGTATTGACTGCTTCCGCCCAAAATCGCTTATGCATACCTGCATCCCGAAGCATACACCGACCCATCTCCGTGAGCGATCGGTTCTTCCGCTCCGCGACACCATTTTGCTGGGGTGAATATGCTGCAGTAAATTCCATCTTTATTCCTTCGTCCGCACAGAATTTTCGAAGCGCCTTACTGAAGTATTCTCCTCCCTGATCGGAGCGAATGATCCGCGGTTTCCGGCCAAACTGGTTTTGAACCAATTTCACGTATTCGCGAATCTTATTCTCGACCTCCGATTTCTTTTTGAGAAAATAGACGAAAGTATACCTACTATGATCGTCTATTAGGGTCATATAGTAACGGCATCCCCCTAAGGTCGTTTCTTCCATTGGGCCGCACACATCACTGTGGATTATATCCAGCACTTCTGTCGAGGTTTTTTCTGCAACTGGTGGAAATGGCGAGCGTGCCATTTTGCATTCGATGCAGCATTCGCAGGTCCAGCGGATACCGCAGTCGACCACTTTTAGACCCGACACCAAGTCGTACCGCTTCATTTCACCGATGACAGCTGGATCCCTGTGCCCAAGACGACGATGCCAAGTGTGTTGGCAATTTTTCGTGTGCTCTTTTACGACTGATTTCATCACTCGATCCTGTGCAATTCGCAACCAATACATATCGCTCACTTTATCCGCGACCGCGACGATCGTATTTCCGTAAACGAGTTTGCACCCGGTGTTGTCAAAAACTGCACGCACACCTTTTTCCGCGAGTTTACCGATTGAAATCATGTTTCCCTCCAGCGTAGGGACATACAACACACCCCGTAGCGTGATTTCAATTATTTCGCCGTTTTCAACCGCACACTTGATCAGGCAATCGCCAACACCTTCGACGCGATTTTCGCTGCCATCTGCGACGGTAACATTTGAACGCAAGCTTTGTTCCATTACCGTGAACGCGCTTTTGTCGCTACACATGTGCGAACTAGCACCCGAGTCGATTAGCCACGACCGATCGTTACCGCGAATTTCAGGCTGACGAACCATGAACGTAAACGAACTTGTGTCGTTTTCGCGCACTATTTTCACTAGTTCTTTTTTATTCGGCTTATTCTTTTTCTTCTTTTCGCCTTCCCCGCTGCTCTTCCGATTCAGGAACTCTTTGCAGTCCCGTTTCTTATGGCCAGATTGACCACAAAAGAAACACGCGCCTGGTTTTGCTTCACTTTTCGCCTTCAGCACTCGCTCCTCCTGCACCTTTCCGCCGTACAGCTTCTCACTTTCGTCGATCAGCTTTGCCCGCACAAGTTCCATCGTTAGCTCTTTATCGGAACGACTTTCCAAAGCGGTAGTAAGAGCGTCAAATGCTTTTGGAAGGCTCCGCAAAATCATGGCCACCTGCATGTTCGCCGAGAGTTTTTCACCCGAATTCTCCAGCCGAGAGTAGAGATCTTCCATGCCGTATAAAAAATCTTCCATATTCTCACCTTCATGATAGTTTGCATTGCAAATCTCTTTCAGCAACGAAACTTTCCCGGTAAGAGTGGCTTTGTGGTGGTGTGCCTTGAGCGCATCCCATGTCTCTTTCGCTGTGTTCTTTGTCATGATGAGATTGTGTTGGTTATCCTCAACCAACAAAGCAATGGTCGCCCGCGCCTTCGAATCACCCTCCGTCCACTCCGGAGTTACCGGTGTCGGCGCGACACCCGGGTCAACGTACGTCCACGTACCCTCCCGCATCATCAACATCTGCACTTTGAAAGCCCACGACCGATAGTTTCGGTTGTTCAGCCGGATGACACCCACTTTCGAAAAATCCATTTTTGCTCGTGCCGAACCGTTCCCGGTTGGATTTTTTCTTTCACCACGAAAAACACACGATTCCTTAACCGCACCGCGTACCTTCCGGAAATGTCCTAATTTTTTCACGCCGAAAAAATCACTGTGATTCCGAACCGCGTCGCGCACTTTTCAATTGAACTGGCCACACTGAGCTGGGCCCATAACCTGTTGAACTAGAAGAGAAACAAAGCGGAATAAGCGAGTGGACTGTTGCACCCAAAGGAAAAGACGTGTAGACGCTTGTACGCTTGATGCAGGAATGAATCTTTATTCAAAGTTAAAGTGTGTGTGTGTGTTGTACAAAGTGTAGCCCGACTGGCACTCATTCCGTGTTGCCTGATAGGCACTCGTCGCGTCAAACCGAGAAGCTCAACAGTTTATGGTTGTTGTTTCTTTGCAGTTGTTTGCCTCACAATTTGTTAATGATTGTTGATTTTCTTAAGATTTTAATAAGCTGCCGGAAGATTAAACGATTTGTTTTTGTACTTAGCGCGGTATTTGAACAACGCTTTTTTTGCCATTGCATTGAGGTTGGCTTGCATATTGAATTGCGAAACAGCAAGCAATTGAAAGCATTCGTGGGAAAATTTATTACAGATTAGAGATAAACCGCATGTCCGCAAGAGACTGGGACGGCGTTCGGGTAGTAAGAGTGAAGCTTTAAATTATGGCTGCTGATGAATGTAACGAATGGATTATAGAAATCGTTACTTTTCAATTTGCTTCACAATCGTCTTAAATAACTTCCCATTGTCTGCGTCCCGTGTTCATTCCTTTCCACGCAACTCGTTCGCAGTCTTGCAGAGGATAATCTGTTAAGCTACCGATGTTCGTCTGGGCTCCAAGTTTTTTTTCCCTAGTTCATCACCTGGTCAAATGAAAAGATGCCTGATGCCTTGCAAAACCCCCGTCCTAATCTAGTCCCGGCACTCTCAACTGGGGGGTGAAAAGTTCGATTTACTTCTTGGACACAATGAACGAAATTGGATTGCACCCAGCTACTTCTGTTGCTGTCGCTTGGATCGGCGTTCGATTCATTCAGTACCTTTAAGATTTCCCATCCACCGGTGTGTCTGCATCTTCACTGACAACGATTATCTTTACCACACAATTCGATAAATTGACATATCCTGCAGACGAAAGCATCGAACATAGCTTCCTCCGCCGCTTTGCACCCGTTGCCTTGGTTAGTTTCACGCTACAGCGTTCTTGGCTGTGCAATGCTGAACAAATGTACGAAAGAAGCATGTCGCCGGGCATGGTGCATTTGAGAAATAGTTCAAGAAGCTAACGATTGCTTCTACAGCACCGATGCATTCGGAAAAGGGATCGCGTCGGTGCACTGGCTTGCCTCGCTTTAGCTCTCAGCTGTAGCAGCCAGTAGCATAGTTTATTAGCTAACGTTCCAGACAGACACGATGACGGGTGAACAAGTGTACGTACGAATCACCGATTTGAAGCGAACTCGAACGTAGAAATCAACATTTGAGACGACGCTGGATGAGCAAGAAAAAATCGAATCTGCTTTTGTACCTGTTACACTCGTTTGCTCCTGACATGGATAATAAAGTTAGCAGGTTTCAATTTTAATTTGGCCACAATAAGGATAAAGGGAAATGTATCGTCAAGTAGCACCGTGCAGATGTTGTTCTTATTCAATTATCGTTTGAATCAACCATTCTATTGTTGAAACTCGTAGTAAATGAGACCTTAAAAGTCTCTGACACATAAAATTGACTCATAAATACCCAGCTGAGGCTAGTAACCGAGTTCTAAAAGTTTTAATTAAAGATAAGAATTTCATAACCCAAAAACGGATGCAAAATCGATCAAACGCGATCATATCAGATGGCAACCTGAAGTCTACCGCGTATAAACACTTGCTCACAAGAAAACCTTTAAAAGTGTGAGCTAAAGCACGTGAAAACTTTGAAGATTTACGGATAGCGTTGCTTAAGCATTGTTTGTCCAGCAAGTTTGATTGCTTGATGAAACCCTTCAAAAATGTGCAACCTTCCAACGCAATCCTTGCTTTGGAACCGCGCTGTCCAGAGAAATTTAAGGGAAAGCGAAGGTCATTCTTTTGTTTGTCGAACTAACGCGCGGGACCCATAAAAGGGTTAGAAGAAAACCCCTAAAAGAGAGGAAGAAAACATGGAAGAACAAAAGAAACGAAGGCAGAAACCAACGCCTCACGTTTGGTGCACGTTGAGCATCTAAATCATGTTTCCGTCGGTGAGAGTCCGGTGAAACCGGTGTGCAAGCCTGGTTGACAATTTAATTACCATCCGAAGAAGAACGGCCCGAGAAGAATCCAACGAGAGCACGGGGCGCCCGACGAATTTCGCGCCACATCGCTATGAGTGCCGCTGGTGACCGTGAATTTACTGCGCATCCGTGCACGAGTGCCGGTGAGTGCCGATTGTTTTGGTTCTCAGTTAACCTTTCGGTGTCAGCGTCGGTGTCGGTGAAGCTTGCACCAGCCACACAATCTCTTCGTCCTTGTGGCCCAATGACCTAGACTAAGCTAGGTGCCCAGTGTTCGGGTAGCTTTTGGATGCAGGAGTTTGGACCCAGAATTGGCGCTGCGCTCGTGTCCGTGAGTTACCGATGGCTGGGACGTTCGGATTCTTTACGATTCCATCCCGGCATGGCAGTTGTTTGAGAAACGTGGTCGCGTACGGTAACTGAAACGGTCGTTTAAAGTTTAATGTTGTTGTATCAGCAGTTGACGTAGATATAACGTAAATTTCTTAGTTTTTGGCATTATTTTTTTCTGGTGATAAAGGTAGATTTCGTCTAATGCTTTATTATTAAAGAAATATAGAAAAAAATCGTGATGTGTTCCGCAACAAGTGATGGTTCCAGGGTTACGAAAGTAAAATAATGAATGTGCTTTTCTGTACAAATATCCTTGCACCGAGCCCAAATCTAGTGTGTTGCTCTAAATCGTGAATGTGTGCGTTCGTGCGATCAAGATTTGTGGCTAAAAGCGTTATTTGGTGACCGATAGCGACATCCGTTGCGATGAAAAGTGTTCCAACGTGTCTGCTTCCGGTCATTTTCCTCTACGCGGTGCTGCCGTTAGAACCGTCGCCATTGTGTTTATTCCCATTAGAAAAGCTAACAGGTTCGCCGGTGGTGATCTCCCTGAACGAGAGCTACCCTATCCATCTCCAGCACTACTACAACTACCACTGCGACAACAGCCAGCAGCAGCATCGTCTGGCTGGTCTGCGACTGCCACAATTGTCAATCGTGAAAGCATCGCCTCAAGCGGAGTACAGTGCCTGTTGGTGACTAGTGATTCTAATCGCGACCCTATTCTGCGCCAGTGCCCCGTTACAGCGGCATCACGTCTATCTGCTGGAAGTGATGGTAGATCCACTCAAGATATTCTGGGTACTTACGAATAGCACGTATCTAGGTAAAGTTGTTTCACCTTTCGTTTGTTGCTTTTGAGCGGATTTGTCAAACAGTGTTTGTTTAAAGTTGATTTTTGATGCCATTCACTTCGCCACAGTCAGTTGTGCCCGGGACACCTACAGCATGCAGCATGTTCCTTGGCTTGGTCGCACGAACAATGAACCTAGCGAAAACTTTGTCCTAGTGCTTCGAACTCACTCGCATTACATAGCCATGAAGCGTTTCACACCTCGACATGGCCCCGGCTTGGCTACAGCCTTCATCCCCCAACGTTGACAGCGATGTCGACAAGACAATTATCATAACATTTGCATTGCAAATGGAAAACACGGCGTTTTGTGGTACGCTCGGTGCGGCAACTCTAGCCTCGCGTCTACCTGGCTGCGAAATGCATTGTAACAGACAGATGGATAGTGTGAGTTGTGTAAATTCTTCCTGGCGATAGCAAAAGGTCCATTTCGCGAAGATAGCTAGCAGAGGTTCAACCAGCAGCCGCTGCTTTCCAGGGGATGCAAAGAGTTTGAAGTTTGATTTCATGAGTTTTGATTAACGTACAGATTTTCTAACTCACAATTACGTCAGTCATGGTGCGAAAATAACAAGTGACCAGGCGTCTCCATTAAAGTCAGCAACCAGGCGTCTCCATCGGTAGCGCTTCATGCAGTTTGTTCGCTATATCGTTTTTCAGCTTGATAACCATGATTAAATGAAACATGTATACAATAAAATTCAAACTGTCCAGCCACACCCAGCACTTGCTTGCACAGTAAGGACCGCTTGGCGTCGCATCATTTTATTATGCACATTCTGTTCACCCATTCATGTGCATTTTATAATCTCCTTAGCCAGCTGTCTGAGGAAGAACATGCTTGCACTCCAACTTTCATACGCACTCTACATTGCGGTGTCTTAAATGCTCGTAATTGGGTAGGATTATGCAAATTTGTTGTTCACTCTGCTGCTGTGAAGTGAATGCTGTAGTCCAGTTCAGTGTGCAATAGCGTCTTATTTTACATCCTTCATGGTTCGGGTTCGGGGCCGTGTGGTTTCATTTTTTGTAGCATTCTTCAAAAACGATACTAACTTGTTGACCATACTGTTCCGCATGATGCTAATTCATTCAAGAATTTATGATTTTTTTAAAGTATCCCTTCTGCCATTTGTTGCGTCGCTTTTGGAGCGCACTTTGATGCCAGTTTTTGAAACTGTTTGTCTTTCTGAAATGCCGTATAAAATTTGAATAAAACCCTCTTTGAGTTAGGAAAGGACAATCTTCGCTTCTCGTGAACAGTTCATTGCGTAGCTTTCCTTTCTGTAGTCCAGAGGCAAAAGCACTTTCTAGACTGAGTGTTGCTTTAACCGTTTTAATAATCCCCTTTTTTGTACGAATCAACCTAACTGGAACACGGTTAGGAAGAATATCGTTATCGCGGATTTCTATGAATCCGCGCCCTACACTCACGACTTTTAACAATGTTATCGAGCGAAGAGAGCCTCGTGGCTAAACTTGCTTATCTGCCGTACCGCGCCATAGTAAAGAAGTTGTTATTTAAAGTTATTTCATCGCCAGAATCTACTCGGTGGAGATTTTGATACTGAACGGCTACTAAACACAATGGTAGAAGATTGTACTTTCGTTCGTTAGTTTTCGGTCACAGCATCAAACCCCATCTTTGTTTGTTGGTTGGATCGTTGCTGGTCCGAGAGGCTTTGCTTTGTTTGCTAGAGGCGATTGTTTTCGATTGAATTAGTCCGATTACATGTAATTTTGGGGAGCATGATGCTCGGTGTGCTGTGTGTAATGGGTTTGTTTTGCGCCGGTACACGGAAACCTAACAGCATCAACGAACCAGCCCGGAAAAAAACACTCTTTTGACCCGTAACCGGGACTCAAAGTGAAAGGTGGTTTATTGAGGGCTAACTTTTCGGTGGCTTTTATATTACGTGTTGTGTTTGTTTGCCAAACTATCAAACGTTGGTTTTGTGCCTCGAGGGCATGTTGTGTGGCTTAAAGTTAACGCAGAACATCGAACCGGATGTTCAAACAAAAGCGTTTGCTGTGTGTTCTACCATTTGGACGATGCCTTAATAAATATTTCTCAGGCCAACAAGATAAAACTGTGAATTTGTACTCCTCAGGGGGGCTGTAATTTCGGCGGCTCTTTTATCAACTTCCTTTATCAATAGGAATCATTTACCCTCATCATGTTTGTGATAGCTATTGATCTTTCTCAAAATCATACGAGCACGGGACTGGTGGCACAAAAACTGGATGCAAATAAATGGAAAAATTGCAGTTGAACCAAATTGTAAAGTTTGACAATCAACATAAAGTGAAGTAGCAAAGAAAAAGAGATAAATTCATTCATAACTTCTTATCCACCCATTTTTTTCTCCATAGGTACGAAAATGGAATAAAAAGAAAATGGCCTGCGCTTTTCAGTGTGTCCTCCGCATTCCGCATCTTTTCTGCAATTTGTTCTCAAGAATCCACCGACCACCAACTGCCCCAACTTTGCATGTCTCAAGTGGCCGAAACGATTTCAGCCGTGACGAAAAATTTTATCCCTGAGTGAACATGTCTTGGGCGGCAGGGAAAGTTTTGTTTTTCTTCACTCTACCACATATCGTAGACACTACGTCTCTACGTCCGCCCAGAAGCGAAGTCCAGCCGCACTCCACTGTCCAATCCGGGTTCTGTGTCTCGGTTCCATATTTGACACTTTTTAGTGTTACGCTTCCCACCAGTTGCCGTCAGTTTTGAGTGGGAAAAACTTTTCCACTGCAGACCGAGGGAGAGTATCACTTATTGACCATATTTTCGCCATACTTCCGCTCCGTCTCGATACCACCGGGGCAAGCTGCTTCCGGCTGTCGCAGTCGGTAGCGGAAGTAGTTTTATCTGATAGAACTCGGCCCGGGAGCCACTCAGTAGACTGATGCACAGTCCATCGGTGTTTGGGTTTGTCCATGGCACGAGGCGGAGATTGATACGAAGTTTTGAGACTTCCTTCCCTCTTTTGGCGCCAGTCGAGTTGCGGTGGTAACACTTGCTCTCTGTGGGTACAAATTGTAAAACTTTTCACACTCAATTTCCGCCTGATGGTCTACGAGGACGACCTCAACGTTCTTCGTTCGCATCCATCGCACAGTTTCGACGGGCTGCAAATGCCGTTGTTCGTTACTAACCACGAAAACCGCTCCACGTCACAGTACATGGTGCGGAAGATCCCGGGACGTGCGAAGCTGTAAATTAGAAGATGACGCACAACACAGCTACTAACGCAAGTGGAAATTTGCTAAACTCTCATTAGTAAAGGCCCTTGCCGTGCCCTCTCTCACTCGGGTACGTTGGTTCTTCTGATGGGCAGGGAAATCATAAACCAAGCAACACCAGCAGTGAAACGAAGATGAACCAAAAGTTGGGCATTTATTCACCAACACACACACACACGCGCAGAGTCTGTGACTCTTTTTCGTTATTTTGCCAGGCATCGCCTTACCAGGATGTGTTTGATACTTGCGAAATTTTACAACCTAAAACCATGCTCGGTTACCGTCGTCGGATTACATATGTTCCGGAAGAAGTTGAAACTTCCTATTCCTTTCTACACCTAGATGCTACTACTACTGGGGAGCATAATAATTTTCCCTGGAGAATAAAAATTGTGGCCAAAGTTTTCCTTGGAGAAACGGCTGTTACTGCTGCTGACGTTATCATTTCGTCAAACCGGGAAACTAAACCTAGTGTGTAATGGGAACGAGTGTACGCATCGCTTCTAATTACTTCCTTGATTTATAGCCCTCAGCGAAGGCCGGTCGCAAATCAACAGCTGTTGGCCTAGGCAGAGTCTTCATTTTGGTTCAATTCACAATGTGCAATTAACTCCAGCAACTCAACGTAAGCTACGATGCAAAATGTGACAATATATCTTGTACTATTTGCGTGCTTGAAGTTCATCAGTTGAAGTAGCTGCACGTGAAACGTACCCATCAATACAGCCAACGGTTTCAAGCCGTGCACCACCAAATCGGTAGCTTTTGAAACAAATCCTCCAGGGACATCGCTTTGAAATGTCAATCAATGCCCGATTTTGGTCACCGGTTGACTTGTCTGTCACTCATATTCAGCTCCGGGGCAAACATTGTACCATGCTTCAGGTCGCCAACAGCAGCGCGTGTACTCGTGTGTCAGGCTTTTAACACCCCGAGCACGACGGGACGGGAGTTTGACCGAACGGTACGGCCCCGGTACAATATTTCATGTCACAGCCAATCGAACGGAAGGAAAAGTGCAGCGCCGAAATCGTACGGACTTCGGCATCACTGCCAGTCGCATGTTCGCACAGAGAGAGAGTAAAAAAAGTGAATCCTTCCTGAAAGCCTCTCGAAAACATCAGGGCAGAATTTTGAAGAATTTCTTCCAGCGTTCCCACTACCAGCGAATCATCTTCGAATTTCGAACGAAGCCAATCTATCTCCATCAGTGCACTGTGTGTGTGTGTCGGAGCCCACTAGTTGCCTTTGAACGCTCATGTACGCCTGCCATTATTAAGAAAAATCGAAAACCGGTTGCCCAATACAGGCGGTGAAGGGGTTAGCGGAGTTTCAGGCTTTCTTTTTGCCTCGCTTCTTTGCAACAATTCTCCATCGGAAGTTCCAGACTCCCGGGGCTTCGAGTGCTTTCATGTCGCCCCGTTCTGCTCCCGGGTTTAGCTAATAAGTCACGTTTTTGGGCCGTGATTTATCATCGTACGAATGTGAAATTTCATTAAAGAGTGAAGCACCAAAATTTCACAACAAACGAACAGCGGGTACGATGGCCAACCGTTCCTTGCCAACCATCGTTTTCGTACTGTCGCCTTCGATTAGGTGTACATTGTCCCAAACTGTACTTGCCTGCCGTACGCTGGATATAACCCTTGCAGCAACTGCTAAAGAGAACAAAACTTGTGTCGGAAAAAAAATCACCGATATCAAAGTTGTATCACAGAGGTCGCCGGTACACTCGCGTCTCTTCCCTCTTCGTCTGCCTCCAATTCGCTTCAAAGGACAATCGAATCCGGCGCGTTGCCTTGCATCGCCAATGAACCGAACCCAATGGTGCAGGAATAGATTCCCAGATCAATGGACCATAGTTGGAGTGCAAAACGAGAGCCGTACCTTGCAACTGTGTCTCGCGGATAGCATTGGAAATGATTCCAGCACTACATTTTTTTTTCGGTCCCTGTTTTCTATCAAATCCTATCGTTCATTCGGTAGAAACTTATGCCTATTATTCGAGCGACATTCAATACTGATTGCACGATTCAATTTTCCCTCTCGCTTCTAATTTGAGTGCAGTTTTGATTGGAAATACCGAGAGCTTCGATGTATCGGCCAAAAGTTCGCCCGGGACGAGCCTTTTGTGGAGGAGATGTGGCAAGCGAACCATCCTGCTCGATCGCTGTTTGGTATTCAACAATTGTGTATTACAGCAGCATTCTGTTTTGTTTGTGATGAGAGGGTTTTTTTTTTTTGGTTTTTCATTCCATGCCCTACGCAAATGGAGCTATTTCTTCAAGTTGGAAGCTAATTGAATTTTCAACGGTAAATTTCTTACTGAGAAATGCTCTCCACAATTTGTGACAACGATCCCAACGTTGGTGATCAACTGTCATGGCTGCATCCGAGCGGTGAGCACCGGAAACTCTCCTCGGTTCCACGGTTGCATTAGCTTTGCGATACTTGCATCCTCCATTCCCAGAGGCGCAACTACCTTGCAGCGGTTTGCATTACGAGTTTGCCGTCATTGTTTAACAATATTTAGTTAAGCTCACCAGGCTCTGGAACGCTATTTAACAAAGTAAACTTTCGTCCACGAGCACTCCGCCTCGCTACGAAACGCCGTGGATCTGGAGGATGTTTGTCCAACGGCAAGGAGTCGGTTGATTTTAGCTGCTGCACAAAGGTATATTTTGCTGCCGTTTCATCCCTGAAGGATTGAGTGCAATTGGAATAACAAAACCACACCGATGCAAACGTCGTAGTGGTGTGAGCGTTGCCCAAGCTTTAGGGGTTTCCCTGTGGTTGTTTGTCGTGAGCCTTTCGAAAGTTTGTTCAGTTGCTTGCGCTGGGCTGTGGAAGGCTTCGGAAGGCTACACAAACCATCAATGAATCACCATTTTGTTGGAGGTATTTAGCAAAAAAAAAAACATTTTTTTCCAAATTTAATGTTCAATTTTATCGCAACATTTCCATACACCGTCAAACGTACCTGGATGTTTGTTCCGAAGAGAACGAGCAATCGAGGCAACACAGTAATCTATTCAACACGCCATCACGATGGTCGTTAAAATCTCAATACTAAATCGCTTAAAATAATCCTTATTCCTAAAACGTCGTAAAAAAAAAATCCGCTCACCCATCAGGATATGGCCGGCCGGGCTACCATGCAGCGACCGTGTGTTGCCCATCGATAGTCGAACCACGTCCGTAAAGACCAACTTCATCGGGACGAATTGGACGGTCCAACTTCGATTTTGGACGGACGGACCCAGCGTCCCAGTCTTCGGTAACGATAAATTGCTGCAAATTAATATGCTTCCTCCATAGGTTTCAATTCCGAACCAATTTACATTTCCATTAGCAAGTCCAACTTGTCCGAAGTCCAACTTCGCCCCCGCCACTCGCTAGCGTTCCCACCCCTTCCGTACCCGCGTTTTTGAGCGATTTCAAATGCGATGCCAATGCATGATACCAAGTGAGCGATTTAGGTGTGCGCCGTGTTAGATGCTACCACTACTGCAGAGAGGTGTTTATGCAGAACAGGGATGAATAAAAACTTGTTTACTCGGCTATGGCTATGGTGGTGGCGATATGGTTGCGAAGGAACTAGGAAGTGGTGGTTTGCTTGTGGAACAGAACTCGACCCGCACCGTTCGAAAGGTGTACTAAATCACGGCCCCATTTTCATAGCCACCGTGCTGGCCATGCTCCAGGCCATTTTGCTGGTAAAAACGGTACTCACTTACCGGCAGAAGAGCGTTAAGTGGGTAGTCGATCGGTTTAATGGTTTGTCATAAATTTTAAGGCTAAAACTTCCTGCACACGCTGCTAAGCCGACGACCGATGCCCTGGTCCCAAAATCCTGGCCAACAAAACTGGACCGAATTTCGTGCCGTCGATTTGCGGTAGTTTGCTGGCTGGGTTTGTGCCTCGTAACTCGATATTCCTCTGGCAAGGAGATATCAGATCCCCCATATCGGACCACCACCCGTGCAGGATGCATTATTATGGGTTACATAAAATTAACACTTGCTATGAGAGATGACACTAATGGAACACGTGATGTTCCCGGTTTTGCTGGTCATGTTTTTGGTACATGTACAGATTATTTTTTCCTGTTTCTTTCTCTCTCTCTCCTGGTCAAGAGGTTAGACGCTTATGAATATTTCATTGGTTTGAATTGGAAAAAAGTTTGCTCGTTCAAACTTTCCTTTCTAGTTGCGCTCGTCGTGTGTTCGTTCCTTGTAGCGTAAAGTTATAACAACCTGTAACTATCACTTTTTGCCCTAGACACCCCAGAACACTTTCAAATACATCGATGGTAAGACTAGTTTGTCTTTGAACCGTTAGCAATCATCTTTTTTTTCCTGCCAGCTTCACCAACAGACGGCAATAAATTATCTCCCCGGTGGAAAGATCAACAACTGCGAGGCGGACTGAGAATCTGAGACGAGTGAATAAATAAAACAGATACCTTTTGTGCGGAAGGTCTTACTCTGTGCTCTGCGGAAGAAAGCCTGTAGGCAGAAGCAAAAATAGCATAAGCAGCAAAGGCATAAATATATACCCGTTCCACCACATCAATGGTGTGACAGTGCCCGGAAAAAATTTTGCTTGCAAAATCGCGCGCACCACATGAAAGCTGGCAATAAATTATCGTTAGCGTGCGGTGTTGGGATATTGATCCCGCGGTAGAATCCGTTCGCGTGGCATGCAGCTCCACGAAAGGAAACCAAACCCGGCTTGCAGGCATTCAAGAACAGCTACTACAAAAAAAACCCAGCGCCTTCCGCTGTTGTCTATTTACGTTGGAAGCTTTCCTGTTGCGGGATTTTCTTCTAGTGCAAAGACATCGATGAAGTAGTCGGCGTATATAAACTGTGCACCCATCCAAAAAAAAACCGGCCTTGGATGGCAATTTTTCTTCGGCGTTCAGAGTTTTGTTTGTTTTTGGTACGACGAAACCTCTTTTTTCCTGTTCGAATCGCACAACACACCTCAAAGAATCTGCTCCGTCGCGCGTTATAGCGACGGCAGTGCATACTGACTGTCACCAGGCACAGTCAGTAGCGGGTTTTGGCGGCCGCCAAGTGGTTGGGTGACAAAATGCGTTCACGTTGTTTGCCAAAAACCTAACCACCACCGAACCACCGAGCAGCCAATTCAATATCGCCAGAAAGCGTCCATTTTTCATCCACCGAATTGTCACGCGCGCGCGCTCCCTATAATGCTGCAGTTTTACTCTGCGGCAGCAACTGTTGTTGGCCGCGCGAGTCTCTCCGTGTGTGTGTGTCTGTTTGTGGTACAATTTATGGCACCGGATTATGTTGCCCCGGTTGGCTGTGGATTCCCTTTGGCTGCCGCTGCGAACGGTCATTGGCAAACATTGTGGCAGCATTGTGGCCGTTTGATATTATTGATTCTGCACACTTGCCCGCGCCACAGCTGCAGCATGTGTTTGCACCGATAGTGGAAAGTTTTCCGCTCTTTTTATCGTCTTCCGACAGCCTGCGAGCGCGAGTCATCTGTTTTTCTGCTCAGGAATTGTTGAGGCTCATTCTTTGAAAGAAAACCGATACTAGTGGCCATATTTATTAGGGGTAATTTAAAATAAAATGAGTTTGGTTCGTACCTCTAGCCGCTATATTCGCAGTATTTACCCTTTAAGTCAATCAAAATCAGATTGCTCCCCTAAATGCGATCTCCAATTTAAATGAACCTATTAACATGAAAATAAGGCTAAAGTAACAGCAACATCATAATTTAACAAAAAAGTGATGCGACATATTTATCCAGCGATATACATCTTCAAACCAATTCTCTAAGTACATTTGTAGCATGTGTCTGTTTTTGCCCACAACCGCGACCCGTATGCGCTCCGTTGTACAGAGCATAACTTACCATAAATGTTTTATTTAACCACCAATTCGAGTGACATAGATGACGGGATGTAGTTTTTATCGTACGTGCAGCATCTAAGTTTTATGTAAATGTTTTTGATTGTAACGACCAGCATAAAACACAATCTGTGTTCGTTCTCTAGCGCGGTTACAACCATCCCGTACCTTCGGCTACGTACTCGGCAGCTCAGCAAAGACCCATCCGGGACCGTCTGGATGGAGCTGCTTTTCGCGCCGAAGTCTTGGAGCTTAGTTCTTGCCGAGTTGCAGCATCTCGTAGCCTCGTGTCGGCTTGCTTAGGGTCGGTGACTCCTTCGCTTCTGCGAGCCGGTACTGCTTTATCGCCAGTAATTTCGCTGTTCGAGAAGGGCCTTCACATGAAGCAAGCTCGGCAGTATGGCTGGCAGCTACAAGCACACTTTTTTTCCTTCATTCGCGTCCTTCGCACCGACGCAGCACCGGGGCAAGTGGTGGTAATTCATGTGCCCCGGGGTTTTTAGTGAGGGCTTGAGAACGGAAAACGGAAAGGACTATAAATTTTATAGCATCTCCAGCTAACAACAGCTTCGGTTAACCATCCGGATGTGGGTTTCGGTTGTGGCGCGCGTGTACCGTTTGAAATATTCGGTCGGAAAGTCAACTCGGCAGAGCCGGAGAGAGCGATCGGCAACAAAAAACGGTGAGAGTTGAGAATGGTATCTGGTGGCTGTGTTTTGGTGGAAAATGCGGTACAACACCACAACAACAAAAAACGCGTCATTGTGCAACGACGTACGAGAGCGCAGTGCTTCTCCTTTCGAATCCATAGGAGTGTTATAGTGGCCTGTCATGGGTGGAACTCCTTTTATTATTCTCGATGGTTGTTTTTCTTTTTTTGCCACTTCAAAATCCATAACCAACCTTCTCGCAGGGGTCTCCTGACCGATTCTTACTCCTTTCATCTTGCACAGTGTGTGTATGTATATGTAAAAGCCCATAACTCCATTCTACGAAGACTTTCTTCAACGCTCTCACCACCATGTGTGTGTGTGTCGTTTGGAGGAGTTAGGATGATCGTTACGGTCACAACAGTGCGTTTTATGCTCAGAATTCAAATGACACCACAGCGGGTCGAATCATTTGCATATCATCAAAACCGGACCGCCGCCAGCCTCACGCACCGGCTCACCCCACCTTCCGGCTTTCGTGCTCTCGGGTCCACTTGGCTAACGATGCAGATTGCTTAAAGTTTTATGCCTTCCCCACAGCTTCAAAGTTCCACACGTGAGTTTTTGGTGTACCTGGGTCGCTTCCTGGTATCCTGGATGGCGCAGAATAATATACATAGGAATCCAGCGCCAAGGGATGAAAATCCACATTGGCACATAGTAAATATTTATACTACCTTTCAGCCTCGCTCAACAAACCGTCGACGATGTACGATGGGCGCGCGCCTGAAACGTGCGTAATGCGTGCGGCTTCCTTCAAGCGGAATAGCAAGTTACGTTACCAAACTTTCACCTCACTCGGCTGTACATATTACGAGGAATAATGTTGTTGCTTATCTTTTGCTCCTCATTCTTGCCCCCGAACATCTTATCGACACTTCTTGCTTGCATCCAATAAAAAGATACTCAAAAGGATGCCCGCCACGCACGATTGTTTCCGAGCGAAAAATTAATTTCAACAGGCGCGCCCCAAAGCACACTTGCCGCGACCATACATATTAAGTGATTCATTTTAACTGTGCGGTGTGTAGGTCAAAGCCTTGCTACAGTGAGTGACGCAACATATTCTAATCAGACAGCACATAGCCCCAAGGGAGTGGCCTCCAGTGCGTGTGTGTGTGTGTGTGTGTGTGTGTGTGTGTGTTAACGCAATATGTGGAAGAACTTTTTGTTCCCCATTTCTTCCATTTTGTTGTCGAATATTTTAAACTCTTTTGCTCTTTTAGTAGCGTATTGTTGCAAAGAGTTTTGGGATGTAAAATGCCAGTAACGGGAGGCCTGGGCGCGCGTGCGGGAGGTAGCAAAGGGACATGGTTGGCTGCAATGCGTCGGCTAGGGAAAACGGTAGGCATACGTGTGCGTTATCATAAAACTTTGAAATGAGAACGAGTTGCGTTACTTTACGAAATCCTTCCCAGCTTCGCGACAGATAGAACAAGGAACGGGGGTAACGTAAACCGTTAAAGTTGGCTTTAGAAGAAACAGTAAATTGTTGTGTACATTCCATCCTCTTTTTTTTTTGGTGCTTGGTTATCTTTTCCATGTTTCGATAATGTTGTTAGCCGGCAAGAGTTCTTTTAACAGGACAATGAATAAATTCTTTACTTTGGAAGCTCATTAAAATGTTGAAAGAGAAAGCATAAAAGTTCCTTTAGAGTATTCGGGCTTCGGCCATGAACTTTAAGCGCACTGGAAGATGGAGATGGAATAACGTTGTGTTATCTGTCGGTTTTATTAGCGGCTGATCAGCAATAAGTAAACACAATAAACAGGCATTTTAAGCACCACGACCTTCCATGCTCTCTGTAGTATCTTAGAGTGACCATTTTTATAGCACATTTTTATAGCACAACAAAGCAGTGCTTTAAAACAGTGCTACGGGCTACATACATTGTGTCAGAGAACACAATCACACCTACATTTATCCGCAGAAATCTCTGTGTGTGTGTGGTGTTAATATTTACTTATGTGTTGAAAATGGAAACTATTTAACACTGTGCTGCTTGCCGTGCCCTCGCTCGATGCACCATATTTTGGCAAACACATTGTAAAACGGGGCAGCATATGCAGCCAGTAACCGATGTTTGATGATGTGCGGTTTACGCTCGGGAGCCACAAAATTGTGCGATTACCTGCTCGCCTACCTAACCTACCCACCGGCAACGGAAAGGGTAAGGAGACATTTATGGTGGAAAAACTTTCCTTCTAATGGCGCACCGCTCGCTGACTTCTGCTGGTAGGAAAACGGTGTGTAGTGTGAATCGTTTTTCACATTCAACGCGCCCATATACACGTCTGTTTCCGAGCTCATTTTCCTCTTTATCATCATCATCATCGTCGTCGTCGTATCGTGAGCAGCGTGTGACTCGGTGGGTACCTTCATCGTCAGGGCAGCTGCCATCGAAGCCACTTTCAGTCCATCATTTACATCCGGTGCGGGAAATCTCGTGCGGTCAGCCCAGTCACACAGTAAACTAGAACCGTCAAACTTCTCCCCAACCAACCAACCGGTTCACCCCATCCACCCACCGTCCCAGGTCAGTTTACAAATGTCACGCCAAAAGGGAAAAGGTGCATAGTAATGTTCTAATGCGCAACCAACCACGGCGTCGTGCTTTTTGTGAACGTTGCCCGGATTACAACCATCGCACACTTAGTTGGGTGCCGGGATCGGTATGTACCCGGCGGTGCAACGAGGTTGAGTGGGTGGAAATGTGTCACCTCAAAACAAACGGACCACTGTTATTTGCTAACAATCACTCACAATCACTGGTGCAAGCACACATCATGCAGGCACCAGGCGGTGAACCGAAACGAAGTTCTCGACCGGTTCCGTCCCGTATATCCCGGATGCCGGAGGTTGAGGACTGCCATTTCCTACTCCAGTTTCCGACCTGCTATCAGAATCGGTATCCGGAAAAGAGAGAGAGAAAGGAAGAGAGAGAGAGATATATAAGAAACGGAGCAAATGGTTAGCCTAAACACACGGTTCAGATGACAACTATGTTTTTCCGATGCAGGTCCAAGCTCGATAACTTCTGTAGGTGACCACTTCAACTCGCTGGGCTTCAGCTGTGCGCCCGGTTCCGTGGAAAGGCTAACTGTCGGTACACGTGGCAACCGAATGTGTGTCTATTGGTGTGCCATTGTTTTTATATGTTTGTACACACAAACTGTGCACGAGTTCTTGCCCTGCTTCTTGCACCTCTCGCCACCATCCGTCATCCATCGGGCAAGCGGTGCCACCATCGCCGCCCCAAGCTTTCATTTGTGCAGTGGCGCGTATGTTTGCTCGCCTTGCGCACCGGTTTGGTGAAATGTATACGTTTAGCACAATTTAGTGGTTGCCGTAGTTAGCTGCAGTACGACCGGCAGTCCTCCAATGTATCACCGTGTGTGGTAGGAACGAAGCAGATATTCAAACCCCCTCCCGCAAAGCCTCGACCACAAAGTGCATTTCTGATTAAGCTAAAACTGAGCTTCCGTTTGACCGAAACCTGCACCACCGAGCGAGTGGTACAAAATGTTGCACAACAAAAAAACATCCTCAGTCGGCGGTAGTTCTTTGGTTGCTGTGCGCGAACGACGCGTTATAGTATATTATAGACCGGCAGCAGTAAGAATCGAAGATCAAACACTTGCTCACCCTCGGTGTGTCTGCTTCAAATTGTCCCGGTTTCCGATTTTCCGGCCGCGATAAAAAGTGCCAATCATTGAATTGTGTTCGCCACTTGGGACAGCGTATCGGCGGATCAATGTTGGCTAAGAATCGATCGCCACGAGTCCAATTATTGAGCCTCAATCGGATTGTGTGCTGTGGGTTCATAAATAGATCGTGCAAGAACAATCGAGCAAACAAACGGGGACGGAATTGTTTCTGTGCATTTTTAAAGCATTAAAAATCGAGATTGTTTGGTGAGATCCTTTTTAAAAATTCTCGAACGCGTCTTTTGGGTCAAAACATATTCAGAGTTTGAACGTCAAATAACCACATTTGCTGTGACATTCCCAATTAAAGCTTTTGATGGAACTGTTGAATTTTATGGAGTGGTGTCGATTAAGCCAATAGCTTCAATTGATTTCGAAGAAATTTCTTAATCCAGTCATTTTTCTCAGAATTAATGCAGATTAAATGTGTGGTTGTAGTCACACGGGATTGTTCTGTAGCGATTGTTACGCATTCGTATGGGTTAGCTTATTTGTAGCTTCAGCAAAACCTAAGCAAATTCGCAACCTGCTGTATCATCCACGCATAGCTACAGCTTCACCCAATGATGATCAATCTGCTACGACCACAACTCACAACACCGATAGCAATAGCTTCCAGGCGCCACTCGGGTTGGTTCATTGATATGCATCGAAAGCAGAAATCTGGCAGCGTGGTTGTGTGGTTATCGTGCTCCGTGAACGGCACAAACTCCCCTACAGCACGCATTTCATTTTCAAATTGAATAAACTTCTTTTGAATGCTCGATGAAAACAGCCACAAGCAGAATGAGGTGAATCCGGTGGTATAAGAAAACTTTCCGACACAGGTGTTACACATGTTTACTGCTTTGATTACGCTTCGCAACGCGCATCCTCACGCATTCACCAATAAATTCGGAAAACCCATCAACGCTTGCGGAAGGATAGCTTTTCAGTTTCAGCTGTCGGTCGTGAAGGAGCGGCAGCAAAAAATAATCCCACCTCTGTGCGCCATATTGACGCGCATTTGTTGTGATGCTCACCTGCCCATCTGTCGACCGTCCTGGCCGATAAATTCGCACCGCAAAAAACCTAGCGTCCGGAACGATCGCTGTTGGGGAGCGGTGTGCTGCCGAAGTATGGGAAGAAGAAACAAATGTTTGTCCTGCAATTCACCGTCTGCTCTGGATTAGTCACGTCCTGCTCACACCCGACACGACTTTCACCACACACCGAGCAAGTAGTCCGTTCACCCCCGTTATCGACTTCATGCGAATTTCAATCTCAACTTCAAACTTTCCAATCAAGCGCAAACCGTCTGTGATCCAGGTGATAGGAGTACAGTCTCGGGCTGAACTCGTGGAGGCAGTGATATATAAAAGAGTGGCAACAGCAGCAGCAAAATAAAAGAAGCTAAATACGAGACCAGCAGCAGACCCTGAATTGTGGTGTCCTCAAATGTGCAGACCCAACACCAAAAAAAAAAAACACGCACATTCCTTATCTATCTGTTCAATGGGCAAGAAATTTTGCCGAACTTCAATCATTTCACCACCGCTTTGGAATGTCTCAATAGTTAGGTTGAGTTTGATGGTGGTGGGCGGTCGCTTTCCCGGAATCTTGCTATCATCCACTTTTTTGCCAACAGCAATACGGGCAATTCTTCAGCATCTGGCAGCCTATTTTCGGGTGGTACGACGATAGGCACAGATAAAGGTGGGTTGATACCGGCCTGTTGACTCTAGCTATCGCGTACAGCCTACGGTTTTCGGGGTTGATTGCTTCAGCGCCGGTGCTCAAACAGTGTGGCACCTGTTTTGCACCTTCCCAGATGTACGGGGCAAGGAACCCAATAAATCCAATCCAATCGAACGCTTTGAATTTGAGACTTTCCGTACGGTGAAATGGAGCTCATTGTCCCGGACCCGGATATTCACAATGCTCGGGCCTCCGGGTAATCGATACCTTCAATCTTCACTAGGTGAATGGGTTAATCAAAGCAGAGCAAATAGAGTACGGTACACTGCAGCAGACTTGCGAATAGCTTAATGCTCAACAAGGCTATTGGATATCTGTTCAAGCGCAACGAAAAAAAACAGAAGACAAAACCAATCCCGTCATGCATTCAAATCAAATTTTATGCCTTGCCGTAAACGTTGTTACATCAATGCAGGGATGTAGTGACGCAGTGCCCAGCGCTACATTCCTTTCATTTTCTTCTCCATTATTCATTTCATCAAAATTCCATCACAAAATTCACTTGGCCAAAACAAAAAAAATAGTCAAACCACATTTGCTAACCAATTATTGCTTGTCGGCGATGTGCTTCCATATCGCTTTGAAATTTTAACTAATTTCATCTCCAAGCGGCGTGCCGCTCGAAAAATGACCCCGTTCACCGCATAACGCAGCAGCACGTACAAATTATGCAGAATACGCTTATAGCTTGGCTGGCGGACGCTTTTAACGCGAGGCACGCTTCTATGCACACGCTGCGTTGACAGTGCAGTGCAAGTCCCTGGACCGCGCGCACGTCCTGGACCGCTGCTGCATCATCTAATTATGGAGGAATGTAATTTTACGCTTCACCGCCATTGCCACGGCTCGGACCAGCGAGAGAGCCACATTCCTGGGGATTAACGCTAGTGCCAAAAAGCCGGGGTCCGAGTCGGGGTCCTGGTAGCCGCGTTGACGTGGCAGTAGTTACTTTGGGACTACCGTCGCGCACACCATGACACGCTCGTGAATGGTGCGGTCGGTAGTTGCACGGGGTTGGATGAGATTGTTTCCGAAAATTCGTACCACCTATTTCACAACACCTTTTTCCTTCGCGTTGGCTGCCGTGCGGCAGATTAATCTATCCGCTCGGCTGCCGCTCCAATCCGGGCCCGCCCTGCCCATAAACCCAGGAGGAGTCATTATGGTAATGAGAATAATATAGTAACTCTTTCTCACTCGCTCTCGGCCCGTCCACCGTCAGAAGCTTCCGGTTTTACATTCTTCACCCCTACAGAGCGGATGCGGTGTATGTGTGTGTGTATGAGTGGTAACTAAATAAAACATTTTATTGTACTCCGCCAACCCAGCGTGGTGTCCCGTCAAATGGTGGTTCTTTCGGTCTGCACAAGGCGGTATTCCGTTTTTTTTTTCGGGGAACGAATATGCACAGCCACTGATACTGTTAAGGCTTTGCAGCGAGTGGTGAACAGATTGTGCACCAAATTGTGCCCACAGTTTTAGGCCACCTTTCTGCACTTCGCTTGCACAACTAAATTTGAATGCAATTTTCTGCAGACACACACAACAGCGTTGGGCCGGTTGTCTAAAAATCTGCATTCACTCACGTGCCACGCGGTGGTCTGCGCGCCTCAGTCGAACTTGGTGTGACAGATCGTTAAAATAAGCTTCCACTAGTGCTGCGGTTAACGACCAACGGGGAAGGATGGTCTACGGAACGCGACAGAATGTAGCGATACATTGAGACAAAGTATCGTTCAACGGACTGGTTTGTTGGGACTGTGCGCTGTCCATGTTGGGACCGCGTGTCGTGGGACGATGTTTACATTTGTTTCCGGTAACAGTACCGTACACAATGCCGAGGTGAATTATGGGATGAAGCTTAATGGATCTCTGATAGTTGATATAGAGTGTGATGGACGAGGGAATAAAAGTGTACTCCCGATAGGGAAACGCTCATCGTTCAATGTTCGATGCTATCGTGCCGGATGTATGCAAAATATTGAGCGCATGTAAAGACTAACTGGATTGATAAGGTGTTTTTTTAACCTGTAATATGGAAATATAATTTTGAATTATATCAACTGCAATAAGAGTTCACTTTGAATATCCTTATTGTTGTAACATACAACAACTTCTTTTACTAATTTCATTTAAAATCTCTTTCCACAGTCACCAAATTCATCCGTATTGGTATTGCCGACAAGAATGACAACCCACCGTACTTCGACAAAGCCCTGTACGAGGCGGAGGTTGATGAAAACGAAGACATACAACATACCGTGCTCACCGTCACCGCCAAGGATCACGATGAATGTAAGTAAACGGTTAACTGATGTTTGCTGTTCTGAGAAGGAAGAGGGCGTGTTTTTATTAAAAGGTTGTACAATTAATATTTCCCCCCAAAGGATAGACAAATGATCCTATTTTGGAAAATGACTTAATAAGTCTTAAATTGAAGCTCCTTTAGACCCCTTTGAGCTCATTTTCAAGCCATCAAGGAATGAAACACAATTTATTGAAGTATCCAGCGCGTGAAGTTAAAACACGCTTCCACATACAGTTCGGTGCGGAGAATACAATTTATTCGATACTTTGCTTTCATTGGTTCTGTATCATTCGCCTGGACTGCTCTTCTTCGTGGTGAAAAGTTTGAACCACAAGTTACTCACCGACCTAACCCCCATACCTAGGGTTCGTTCATCCAGCTACAGGAAGCTACCGCAAAGAAATAAGTTTCTGGGGGAGGCTATATCGTAGAAAATAAAATAGTTTTCCATTCGCTTTTTTTTTCTTTCGCTAGCCGAGACGATGCCGAGATCTCGTCCCATTTTCCCAACGGGGTCGATCCTTTCTATTATTTCTTCCTGGCCAGAGTTGGCCACAGTTAGCAAGAATGTTTAACCTCAGGCTAACCAAAACCTCGACCCAGCACCCCGAATCGTGTTCTGAGCTATGATTTTTTATCACCCATTCACCCCGCCCCATGGATGGCTGAAACTATGGTCATGGGTCTGCCGAGATGAGTCGCTACCGGAATATAGTTGCCGGCATCACGCCCACACACTCACCCGAGATCTGCTAACTGTGGGCGATAATCTTCGAGATTAATGGAAACGCTTAGCAGACGAGAGCAATAACATTGTACGGCCAAGCTTTGGTACGCTCCGGATGAGTTTCCCAGCACGGGCCGGATTTGAGCTGCAAAGCTAGCTTCTTGACACAGGGCGACGCTGGGCTGGCTGAGCTCGAAGGCAAAAGGGATGATGTAATTCCGTACGTCCGGTCAAATTTTACAACTTGCAGTAAGACTATCCGCAATCATTGGTGAACAGAACGCAGACAATTTGATGCAGCTGGTGAAAATTGTTTCATTTAGTCAGGGGTCGAAAAATAAGCCCCAGGCAGCAGCTTCCTACGCCTCAAGGACAGAACGAGCGGCAAAGCGGTGGTGACTCCCCTTCCCGTTCCACTCGATCCTGCTGCACTTATGGTATCGATTGTACAAAATTGATAGTGTCACTTTTGGTTCGTAAATACACAGTCCTCCGCTATGCGGCTGGATGCACGACACAACTACGTCCGTCCGTGCCCGGGCTGCCATTAGCGGGGCACCAAAGTTTAGCAATATATTTAATAACTTCCGACAGCCGTACCGAGACGGTGGCAGGCGAGAGAGAGAGACACGAGTCCGACTACCGGCTGCGACGTTCCAGTCACACAACAATGTGTGACCCCGGTGCAATTGTAAGTTGCTTCCGGTTTTTGCTCGCTTTCGCACTCGGATTTCGGACTGCCTGCGGTCGGTGCAAAGGAGTCGCGGTTGGCTGAATTTCGGTGCTCGCTTGCATTGAGGTCAGATCAGAAGGACCTGGGTCTGGGTTTCGTCCCGAGCACTGCTAGGAGCTCCACAGGAAGCGTTGGTTTTGCCTTTTTTGTAGCACCCTGGTCTGCTCCTGCTAGCTGTTTCTTCCCTACTCGGGAGAATGAAATAGACCGAGGACTATTCGATACGACAAGCAACATAAACCAAACCATGGGTCACATTGCTGCCCTTTTTTTTCCTTGCTTTCTTAATCGTGCTCACAGTCCTCATTCGTTTGTACAGCTGGGAAATGTACTGCCACAGAGAGCGTAGGAAGGAATAGTGAAGTGATGAAACCTTTCGCTTACAGAAGCCGTATGATCTGTGTCCTTGCGTGTGTGTGTGTGTGTGGGTTCAACATGGAACCCCCAAATCCCAGGTGCTTACGCACGATGTACATTTGGTTACGGTATCGGTTTCACCATCCGGGTCCTAGATGGTTTAGAATCAAAGTTTCGATCTCCATGTAGAAACCATTGGTGTTGTCGGTCGTTTTGGACTGCAGTGGCCACAATCAAATACCGCTCTCGTATTCAACCTTCGACAGAGGCAGACTGCTGTCGCTGCAACCAGGAAAGAGAAAAGTTTTCGTATAAACATTGGCGTTGCTTATTGCAGTAAAATGTTTATTACGATTGGCGCCACCCGGAATGTGTCCGTACACAGATCGTCGAGAGATGCCTCTCTGCCCAGCTGGAGGCTAACAGGGGCTTTTTTCTGTTCCTGTGGCATCAGCCACACCGCCAGATGGTGTGATTGAATTTTTGAGGATGCTTTTTTGTGCCCAGCAAACGGTACTAACAACAAGCGCACTGTGCTGGGCTAGCCAAGGTTCATCAATTTAGCATACAAAGTAAGGATGTTCTATGCTCGATGCTAAATCCCGCCTTAGTGGTGAAACCAAGAGAGAGAGAATGCATTTGTTGGCTATTATTTTCACTAAAACCAGACCCAGGAAAACCCAGGAAAGTAAAGCCCTTTCCTTCTGCCGCATTGTTTTCATCGATGAGCCAAACGGGTTCGCTTGCTGTGGTCGGTCACAATGTAGAGAAGGTGGTGGTTTGATATGATGACTGGCAATGTTGCATTTGGTGTTGTGCTTCGTCTGCCGCATATGTACATGCTACTGCAGTTGGGAAAAGTCCATCTCCATTGTAGGCTCAAATTCAACAGTAAGCCTTTGACTTCAAGACACAGTTAGCGTTCGTATTGCAGCACATTGCTAACGTGTTTGCAGACACTGGTAAGGTTAGGTTTTGTATGTAGCACGCCTTAAAATTATCCCCCTATTCCGGTGTCATAGTCTAGCGTCGTTTTACGTTTTGGATATTTTTGTTGTTGTTGTTGCGCGTTCAAACGACCTTTTTCCAGAACATTTGAACAACTTGAACCAGACAAGAAATAAAAAAAACACGACCCTATCCACCATAGTCAACCGAAAAAGCTTCTCCAGTTAAATGGCATCAGTTAGGAGCAAAACGTATTTTCCGTCTTGCGGTTTTTTTCACCCAGGGATGATGAAACGAAACCAAAAAAAAAATTGCAAATTTTCCACCCACAGGCCCGGCTGAACAGCCTCATGCATATGTCCTTTGCGTGCCGCCTGTTCAAAGACTGTATGTGAGACATCCTTGCTGTTTCGTGTGTGTGTGTGTGTGTTGCATGTGCGAAATATTGTTCGTGAAAAACAGGTTGGTGGCTCGTTTGCGGGGCAGTGGCATAAAACAAAAGCCCTCAGCTGCAACCGGGCGACACGGGCTGTGCCGTTGTCGACGTCGTTGCACGCAATACTGGGCGAGATAGCGAAGCTTATGAATTTTAATAACGCAAGCCATTCTAAATTTATTAATATATCACCGTGCAATGAGCTTGGCGGAGCGAGCAGCACACATTTCAGGCCGACGCTGCACGGGAAATGAGGCAAACTCGTTTGGCCCTCTGTTTACTGCGTCTCTGTGTGTGCGTGTGCGTGGTGGCTGAACTTTTCGGTTCTTTCGATGTTTTCGGGGGACGTTTCGGAGGGTTGTTTGAGGGATACATATTTGTTCAATTTTGTTTGTGATTTTTTTTCTTTTTCTTCTCGAACGCTTAATCACCCAACAAGCAAAGTTGAGTTTAATTCAAAATTCAGATCATTCTTGTATAATTTATATCAACAAATGCTTGCGATGAAAGCAGATGCATCGGGATGAAAAGAGTTATAGATGCTGACATTTTAATTGAACAATGTTGGATACTTTGTATTCCGTTTTCTTTAATAGTTATTCAATTTTTCGTTGTAATATTATTTACTAATACCAATATCTCTTTTAATCTGATCTAAACGCCAATGATCCAAGTATTTTTTGTGTCGAATATTGCTTACGTGTAGGCGCTAGATAGTTTGATCCTCCCCAACAAATGGGGTTTATTGTATTTTTTCCTCCATTGCTTATGTTTAACTTTTATGTTATCGCATTGTCAAAAAATTTAAAAGTGAGTTGCGGAAATCGCCTTACATTAATCTCACTCACTCACTGACGTGCACCGTGTTCCAAGAACCAGATGAACGCGAACGAACTAGTAGAAGTAGATGATCTTCTTCAGGTCATTTCTCCCATTTTCCCATTCCACTCCCATACCGTCGATCACCATCTATCAAACCTTCCGTGTACCGTAGTTTGGCAAAAGACTTCGTTTTTAGAGAGAAAAGTGCTTTTTCCCTATACCCACGAAAAAAACGTTAGTTGTTGTTCAGCCGAAAGCTCCTTCGGTGCATAATTTATGAATTTTACGGCAACCACTAGAAAGTGTGCAGCATGTTGACTTCTAGGCAAGAAGTGGCAGCTATTTTCATGCTTCATTCTCCCGGCACTAGCAAGCCGGAGAAAAACGCTCGTCAGACCACTTTTCCTTTAAACGGTTAACGAGCTGGGCTTCAATCGGAGCGACAGGAATAGCTGCAACGGATAGAGGAATAGACTCCCAAAAAAATAGATTAAACCTGCAAAATGCTTGTCAGAAGGGATAATACCTGACCGTTGGAAGCGTTTTTCATTCGTAGGCACCAGCACTTATAACAGCGTCAAACGTGTACTATCCCAATACCTAACCGGAGGAGCTTCATTTTGTGTTAATTATTATGGTTCTGGTGTTTTTGTTTCGTTTTGGCTTCCAATGAATAGGCCAGAGTTCCAATGAAATGCTTTTAATTAAACGTTATTTACTGGACGATTATGCTGTTCGTTTGAAAGGTTTTGCAGCGGGTTATCTATCGCGTAAGAAGATTTTTCTTTTCATCAAAATGGGTTCGTTTTTCCAGCTAAAATTTACGCACTTCAGTATTAGTTGGAAATTTGAGTATTCATTGATAAATTGCGTTTCTAGTTTGTTAAGCATCCTTACGATTCGTTTTGTGTTTTTTTTTTTTTGTGCCCAAAAAAAGACACGCTCCGGTTTGGTTTCCTTCATTCGCCACGAAAAGTGCCGTCACGAAAACCTGATGGCATTAATTTCCGAACAACGAAACCGGAAAACAGGACAGCATCCAGCCAACCAGCCAGCCAGTTCAATTTGTTATTTTAATTGCCTTATTAAATTAACCGGAACGATCTTGTTTACAACTTTTGACTCGCGCCCAGCGACTGCTGACTAATTTCCGGGAGCCTTTTTTGTGTGTGTGTGTGTGCGTGTGGATGTGTTGTTTTTATTTTTAGCTCTCGGACCCTTGCTGAGTTGCTTGCTTTCGTGCCGTTTTTTCCTTGTCGATGGTCGGCAAAAATATTTTGTTTATTTTGAAAACCCGAAAAGTGCCTCCCGAAACAACTTCATCCGTGTAACTTGTAGTTTCAGTATGTTTTAACGTTTTATCACCCCTTTTTTATACGCGCTGGCTCTTCTGACCTTTGGCATCACAGAAGCCCCGATGCCAAAATCTCGCACATGATGAACCTTTCTTGGTTTCCGGTGGTTTTCGGTTATTTTTCCGGTTTCGAAACCATCGGAAGCATAGCATTCCATCTATATACGTGTGTGTGTTCAAGAAGCGCAAACTTTAGACCCCTTTTCGGTGGTCGTTGCAGGCCGGAGCGAAATAAATCGTTCGAAATGAAATAGAACAAACGACGAAAGCACACGCCCCGTTAGCCAAGGATGCATGCGAGTTATTGTGCTTACTGTAAAACATGGCCAAAATAGTGCCGGATTAGAGAGAGAGGGAGAGAGAGAGAGAGCCAAAGTTGTGGATCATGACAGTTGCTTCTCCACGTGCGCGGTCCTCTAGAGTTTTCGCTTCCCTTTTATACTTCCGAAGGGCACTCGAGTTGCAGTAAATTTCGTGCCTTTCCGCAACTGAGTGGCACTTCGGGACATGCTGCTTCGGTCGGCATGTGGTGGATTTGGTTGGTTTTTTTTGGGTGTTTTGTGCTTTTTTCTTATACACTTCACGGCCTGCACTAGTGAAGTATCGATCACCAAACGAAAGAGAAGGTTGAAGAGTGCCGGTAAAACTTTCACCACCGACCGGGCCGAATCATTGCTGGACCTACCCGAAAAAGGGGGAAACTCACCATGGTTCCGGTAGACGTTCCGTCCCGGTTGAATGATGAACGAGTTTAATTTCGGTTGGACAATTTTTTTTCCTTCTGGGAGAAACTGGCAAGATCGTGAGAAGATCACGGGGTTACTGTGATAAATATGCTCGGCAGCATAGAGCCGACGGCCGAAGGGCCGCTGTGTGAGTGTAATTTGTTTATTTTTTATGGTTTCATGCTCCGCTTGAAGCCAACTTCAGCGTTGATGCGTTCGGTGGAGTCGTTTTGGTGGTTTTCTATGTTCTCCTGATTTCCCGTGTTTTACGACCGACAATTCCGAATTCCGGCCCAAAGTACAATGAACTGGAAAATTATCTCACCACCAGAAGTGGAAACTGTAAACAAGTATTCATTAGGAAGCGCACGTCGAAACAAACGTCTTCAGTGGAGGGAGGAGGCAGGAATTCAAGGAAATAGCCTAATAAATAACATAAACTTCAGGCTCGTTTCGTGGAACCACCGATAGCCACCGAAATTAATTTCGAGATACTTTTTTAGGTTCACCGAGTTTCCGCATCGCGTGCGGTTAGGACTCGATGTCGATAAATAACGTTTAAATGTTTCCGGTTTGAAGCCGCCGCCAATAGAAACCCCGGAAGCTTCCGATGATCGAACGCTAGAAGATAAATATGAAGCCGAAAGTTTTGTTTTATGCAAGTTCCTGAGTGGCATGTCACTTGCCAGACACTTGCAAATGAGGTGATGAATCGATAGAAATGCAATAAATTTCCATAAGGCCCGGTTCGGGTATGCATCACGCGGGAAAGCACAACCCGGACCGGTTAGCGGACAGGCTAATTTAAATTAATTCTAGCATCCTTCAAACAAGTAGCAGCCACCGCTTGGTAGAGCATAGAACCAGGCACCAATGTCAGCCGTAACGGCATCCCTTTTGTGCCGTGCTTCAAATCAACGTGGCTCTGTTCCGCTGCGTCGCCGATGTCGACCGGGTGCTGATCAGAAAATGGATGAGCTTTCTTTTCGTCATCACTCTTCCGGTTCGAGGACGCTTAAAAGGATCCAGCCACGGCACATAATCAGGTCACCCTGCAAGCTCAGGGAAAGAGCGCGAGCCCGACTGCATCCTAAGCAAGGACATGCATGCAGTCAGACAAGTCAGGCGAGGGCGCGTTTTTGTCAGTTCATTGTTTGTTGTTGCGTGTCGTGTTCGCGACGGGAGCGCGTACTACCACCATCACGAACGATGATAACGACGCACACGATGAGCTGCGGCGAAGCATAAATGTCAACAATAATTTATCTGACAACGCTTCCTACCGTCGGCCGGGGCGGTCTCTTGCACTTTCGTTGGCCAAAGAAGGCAAAAGGAAATGTCCGCCAAACATTGGTAACAAACGAATCCGGCCGTCACGTGTTGGTTCGGTTGGTGGTGATGTGATGCAGAGCAAGAGGAACGTTCGCTGAACGTAACATTGTTTCGTTCGCGTGTGTTCCCGGGGATCCGGGCAACACTGAACTCGACGAACTATTAAAACGATTCAAGGCATCCCACATTCATGTGATGTGTGAACGCGTACTGTGCCCCGAAAACTTTGGCGAATTCATTGCCATCGGTGTGGGTACGCCTGCTGTGGTCTTTAGTCATAAATCGGTGTTGATAGTTTAGCTGGTAAATTCAAACGCATCTTCAAAGCTCTCTTTGTGAAGTGGCACGAAGCATTCCACTTTTTGTTGACTCGTTTTATCCTTGGTGGAACCTCAAAATTATTCCTTCCACACTAAACTATCAAATAAAACCCAGTCCATATCCTGATGTTGCAAGTATCAGAGATATATGAAAGTTCATATTTTGTCTGTTCATCTATCCTCGTTCACTCTGCACGAAACCTCCGAATGCGCTGGCGTGTTCTCTTTGGCTTTGAGGTTTAGCTAGTTCTGAATTCGAGCGTATCGTGTTACCCGGCGTTTTACCACACTTCCTTCGGTTGACTTTTTGTCCAAAAATACCAACGCAACCGTGTCTGGGAGTTTCCGAAAATGCTGGAAACGGTTCAAGCACGGGTTGAAATAAACAACAGACATAGCATTTGCGTATTTGGTTAGTATTATCTCCAAATTTGTTTTACCCCTTTATCTATTTACACCGCAACAGTAATTTTCATTTCCGGGCAAAACGGATCAGTTCTGGGAACATGCATAGTGGTGTGTGTGTGTGTGTTCTGTTGCTGTGTTCTCATAGAGCAGAGGGTTAAATTTTAAGCGCCAACAGCAGTATTTATGTTTTTCCACCATTATTGTGGCCATTTTTGCTCTTCTTTTTGCACATTTGTTCTGCCTCGTATTGGTGCAGAATTTTTTTAAATCATGCATAGCTTCGTGTATTTTTATTTTTAACAATTGTTTTAAACAACACTGGCCCCAGACGAGTAAGCACAAAAATATATCAAACGGTTCAACTTCAACGTATTGTCACTGGCATGTGCAATGTGTTTCTATTGAAATTGAAAAATAACATGTGCTGCTGATAGCAAAAGGATCGAACGAACTTTTTGGCAGGTTATTTTGTGGCTTGGGTACATGGATCAAACAGCTCTCCCACGTTACAGCCAAAAGCTCACGGAGCACCGGTTTCGGTGATCGTTTGGGGGCGTTTTGGCAGCCGGGTCGTTGAGTTGAGGTTCTTGGAAGGTGAACCTTCCAATTGGCACACTTTGCATCCGCTTATCGCTTAAACCTGCTACCTACCAAGAATCGGCCACCGACACTGTTGCCGAATGCTGCTCACCCCAAAGCGGAGAACTTCAACCGGCGGTTGGGTGTGTTGCTGTCAGCTTTAATCGTAACGTACTTTGACACTTTAATCCCGGCCACAGTTATTGTTGTGCGGGAGATTTTGGTATGACGACGTCGACGACCGAGCGCAAGGTGGTGGCCATTATTTGCATCATCGTGTGAAAAGCACGAAATGCTTCTGCTGCCCTCTCCTTGTCCTGACATGCTTTCCTTCCTCCTGCTGTCGACAGTATAATGTAACGCACGGACCAGGAACTTCCCAACAGTGGCAGTGTAGTATTTATTTTCCTTTGATGTTCCGGCATGCCTGCAAAGTGTCAACGTAGGCAAGGTAAAGTGAACTCCGGCTTTGGTTGGGTTCACCTTTCGTTTCTTTACGACGACTACCTACGGTGCTAGCTTTTTGTTTACCACACCACCATGAGCACAGCTGTCGCATGTATTTCTGTAAGGCTCCAACTTATGGTTCGACTTTCCCAATTTGCCTTCTCGCAACCCACAGCAAAATCCGTTCTTTTCCCACCAGAGATTGATCTTTGATTGTGTCCAAACATTACTCTGTTTGTATTTGAATTTACCTCTCACCACTACAACCGTATTTAGATGTGTTGTAAAATGCTGTTTTATTTTACATTTAACAACACAAAGAAAAATCGTTCAAGCTTTACCATCTGCCTTTTGTTCAATGTGTCGTGGGAATTGCATTTATTCCCTAGAGTAGCTAATTCGGTTCTAAAATCTTCCACTTACTTTTCGGAAGCTTTTCTTGACGAATTGAAAAACTCGCTGCCGGAAGACAGTGGAAGACATATGTTTGAAAACAAGTGCTATCGTGATACGTGTCGGCATAAAGCGCAACGAAATGCGTCCGTTATATCCCGATAAACACGGAGACTAAAGCATCACCTCAACACACACTGCGAACAGACACTGATTGAGTGATCACAATGTGTGTGTGTGTGTGTATTTAAACTGTTGTCTCTGTTGTATAACCTCTTTCCATACACGGTTTCCATTCATGCACCTGATGTTTAACCCAATTTTCTTCCTTTTTCTTTCCTATTCTTCCAAACAGCGTCGCGTATTCGATATGAGATCACGAGCGGTAACATAGGCGGTGCCTTCGCCGTCAAGAACATGACGGGCGCTATCTACGTCGCCGGCGCCCTAGACTACGAGACGAGGAAACGAGTAAGTACAAGCAGCGTTTTGATTGCGGCACACGTTTTTGTGCAGCTCTTTCGCCTACCAAAGCGAGTGATCACTTTTCGTGCTAAGCGTGAACGGTGAGCTACCGGGCGCCTCCATCACTACGAGGCACCAGGCGCCTCCATCGTGCAAGGTGAAAACGTACCAAATGTGCACAAAGAACATGCTGAACACAACTCCCCGACATGGAATTATTTTTATTCGACATTTTATTGCTACAGTTTATGGGTAACCACGCTGCTCTCTACAATGCCGACGTTTATAAGTGGTGCCCTGAGTGCGTTTCTATTTGTTTATGCGTTTGTTTGGTTTGGTTCGTTCGTTTTGGTTTTTTTTTGCTTTTCTTTTTCTTTCGTTCTACACATGTGATATTCCCGTGCACGTACAAAGTGCATCGATTTACGTTATCACACCTATCGTGCGGTTCGATCGGGCGGATGAAAACCGGCCAAGTGTTCGATCTGCGTGCAGTTTTATATCATCGTTTATTCCTCCCAGGAGTGACAGCAAAGAAGCAAAAACACACACGAACGAAAAACGACCGACGACGACGACGCAGCAAAAATCAAATAGGTAGATTTATTATTTTTACGTGCTTTCCGGTACGGAAGCGTACGTTCACACATCGAATGCTGGTGTGCGTTGCGACGATGACTATAAAGCTGGCAGTAGAAAGCGAATCAAAGCAGCAAAAAAGTGCTGCTGAACGCAGAAAAAAAAGAAATGTTTAACTCTTCCCAGTATAAATATATTATCGCTCGACTCAATAACCGACATAACATTTCGATCGTTTTGCGCATCGTTTGCATAGTTGCGTGCGTGTGCAGGCAGTGATTAATCGCAACAATGATGTGGAAAATTTATGCCATATTAAATCTGGCCCCGCTAAAAACGATTGAAAATTGAAAGCCCTTCATTGGAGTGGCCGTAAGATGGGATGTTTAAATATTACGACGACAGAAACGCACTCAGACATCCTTATCGTCGACGAAGAGCATCGAAGAGAGCACGACATTGTTTTTTGCGGATAATCAGGTAATGGGCGATTTCCTGCCGTGAATTGACATAAAACCATACTCACATGGTGTATCGGTATTGAAGTGCCTGTGGCAGCAAATTCGGTATCGAGAACAAAGTTAGCTCTTGTGTCCCAGATTGGTTTGTTCGTCGCAGCTTACAGAGGAAACCATTTTATGGCTATTGTTTATGAGCGATATGCCTCGTTTTTTTGCGATATATTTTCGAACCAATAGCGTACATTATGCTCGATTGTTGCTAAAAGTTCACTCTGCGTTGATTGAACTCCCCGAGGGTCAGGATAATAGCTTAACGCAGCGGTGGTCAATGGCTTTTCTAATCCATTTGTAGAATGTAGTTCACAGCCCAGCCCGAGTCACGGGCTTGTGTTGGGGAGCTCCGAGAAATGGTACACCCAACCCCCAGGATTTATGTCGCGTAACCATAGGAAAGTGGGTCCGTTTGACGGATTGCGAATCCCGCACAGCTTTCACCATTCATCAAAATGGACCACCTTGGATGGAGCTGGTAGCAGCGTTTATCCTCTCGCACCCATTAATCCGTTCCGTGTCTCTTCCTATACTTCAATGCTTTCTCACACACGCACGCGTGCTCCAGTACGAACTACGTCTCGCAGCATCGGATAACCTGAAGGAGAACTACACGACCGTCGTGATTCACGTAAAGGACGTCAACGATAATCCGCCCGTTTTCGAGCGGCCAACGTACCGAACGCAGATTACCGAAGAGGACGATCGGAACCTACCCAAACGTGTCCTGCAGGTCGAACATGCAATTTCGCTCAATACCTCCTGCGTTTCGTTTTTTTTTTTTTTTGTTATTCCTGCATCACTCCCTTTTGTCCTCATTTAACTTCAGCAGCATTGAGTTCGTTTACCTCGTATCTGAACCGTTTGGAATTTCCATAATGCAACCCTTCTCGTGTGTAGTATTGCTTGAACTTTCATATAATAGCACCATTTTTTTGTCCAAATGCTCATTCAAAAATTGTTTAAAACATCCTTTTTAATATCGCATGGTTGGTCAACAGATTTCCGCCGTTTTCAAAACTTTCAGATGGCTTCAGGGGTATCGTACACAGCAGCACTTTTGCTAAAAATTTAATATTCAAACACTTTGTACGCGGCATCGGTTACGGCGGAGGAAAATATTATTCTATCACCATGGGCTGTTGTTCAGTGAAGCCTCATTGATCGCATCGGATAATTAATGTTTTACAGGTATCGCAAGTTTACGTATCACAATGTCGTGCACAAGGTCACACATTCGTGGTAATAAACACTTCTGGTGCGTGTTTTGCGTACGCATAGCTTAAAACATCGCATAATGCGATTATCTTTTCGTGGGCTCACGAAACCCATCATCAGCATCATCACCGTCCACGAGACCGTCTGACGACGGTTGACCAAGTCTACCCCGTACCATATGTTTCGCTAATGTTCGAAATCAGATTTACAACTGATTAAATTTTATCACCTAATTTCCATCGGCAACAACACCGATGCGTGTGTTTCCCACGGAGCGAGCGCGAAACTACCGCTGCAGCGACCTGCGGGCAATTCTAAATGGGCTATAAAATTGATAATTCATTTATTTTCCATAACTCATTGACAGAAGGTTCCCAAGCGACCACCCCTGGTTGGCACTGTTTTGATACTGCTCCCGGACTGCGGTTTTGTTGCTGGAAGGGAAGCAGAGTGGACCCAGATTGGTCAACCATGGATCGTGGTTTGGTCCGTTTTCAATCGGTGCCATGAGAGCTCCGTAGCTATTTATTACGAAGCCAGGTGTGCCAGGATGACCAGTGGTATGGAAGTGGGAAGTCCGGACGCAAGCTGGGGCAGAATTCATGAACCTGCTCTCGGATGTACCCTCGTTGCCGATAGTTGACGAAACTGCCGCAGAATTCCCGCCGACCCCCGCTGAGGCTTCCCAGTGTCGAAGTTTTCCCACCGCAAATCAAACAGAAAGTAATCGTAAATATTTCATCATGGCGGTTCCGGCCTGTCTTCCTGAAGTCTTCCCAACCGAGCACCGAGTTTGATGTGCGCCCGTGCTGATGTAAATTACCATCTCCGCTAAAAAAGGAGCGAGAGTGAGCCCACGCCAGTCCGGGTGCAGCTGTGTTGTAGGCCACGATTTTCCGCGGTTTTTTGCCAATGGGCAGATCGGCTTACAACTTGTTGAATAATGTATGCTCGCTCCAGTTTTACCGATCGGCTACTCTCGTCATCACTTTTCTTCGTGGCCCCTCGTTTTATGCTTCTCCGTTTCAATCACCCCCGGGGTACTTAATCGGATCACGCAGAATTTAAGTCCGCAAAACCTCTCCGCACAAAACACGATGGGAAGGCGTGCAGCAAACCGTTAACTAATTGCAACATGGTCTCTTCTTCCCCTCCTTTTTGCCATCCCATCTGCCAGTACCATCTGACGCTGGTCGCCTCCGATAGTTTGAACGAAAACGAAACGATCATTGTGATCAATGTTAAGGACGTGAACGATATGCCGCCGAGCTTCCCGCAGCAGGTCTACGAGCGCACCATGGATGAAGAGCTGGCCGTCCCGTTTCCGATTATGCAGGTTGTTCCCGATATACTATGCTTATAGAGCTCGTTTGGTGGTGGTGAGTTGTGGTATTGGTGGTGGTGCTCTTAGTGGCTGCCTATTGGTGACGGTGTCTTGCCGGGGAAATATTTCCCTTTGAATGGTTTTCGTGCGCGTAGTGGATGCTTCATATGCTGCTGCCTGCGTTACTGATCGATTCCTTCCTGTTTGCGCTTTGCCCTCACATTGCTCAGCTACTAAAGCTTCGCCCGGTTTATTCGCGTACACACGGTGAACATTAATCCATCCATCAAAGTGGTTGTGGAATCGAACAAAACCCTCAAGGCCTACAATAACTTTCAATATTATCTCCCTGTCCGCGTGACTCTCTCGCTCTCTCACTCAGTGGTCTGTCTGTTCGAAGTCACTGTACCATGGATTTCGTTTAACAGCGGTTACGTGTACCTATCGATGGCGGGAGCATGGGAGGCATGTTAATCGGCTTGACAGTTGGCGTAAATCGACTTCTCCGTAGGGCAGTAGGGAGCCTTATCGCTCGGTAACACCTACAGGCCGAACTCGGACCAGATCTGTCAGGCCCGACGGTTTGCCAGGGACAGCGATACAATAGTATTTCTGGTGATGGTGATGGTTTTCTGCACAATCGCTTTCTGTATAACTAACCTTCATTGTTGTGTAAAGTAGACCGTTGGCTTGACTGTTCTGCTGCAAGTAGCGAAGAAATTGACTCATAAAACACTATCAATATGGAATACTGTCTCGATAGAAAACTGCTGGCTGGTTGATATACTTTAATCTTTTAATATTTCTTTATCTGTACAAACCCCTGAACTTCCCATCCGTTGAACACATTCTACATCGTGTTTCCTATCTCCGGTACCTGGAGGCGTCAACCGCTCAACGTCAACAGTGAAGTGTAGGATTAATTAAATAATATTTGCTTCACGCTACCGCTAACCGTTTAACGTACGCCACATTGCACATTCTTTGTTCCTCGGTACGCATAGCAGTGACATTGGTTTAATTGTGTTTGACGACACTGGTGGCGCCGCCAGTTTTCTAGGCGCTGTGTTTCAGCGAACCGTGTGTACCACGAATCATTTCAACCAGGTTCCAGGTACTTTCCGTCCTTGTGTACCTCGCTCAAACACGACTTTCTTCAAACAACAACACACTGCGAAGGCGTTCTTGTACAGTTTGGTTGTTTAAAACTTGTTCGTTTTTTTTTCCTCTCTTTTCTACGAAATAACTGTACCACTTGCTTAAATCTTTCCCTTTTTAGAGCTAATGGTGCTCCTGCGCCAAGAGATGGCCCTTTTCGTAACAATGTTCAAAATCCCGTTCCGAGAAGGTTAGCGTGTGGTTTTTGTTGACATTAAAGTTACCATTTCTCGGGAAGAGCTGCTGTGGTGTGCTGTGTTGACGACGAACGGATTTTCGGACGTTAAGTCTCCCTTTTACAAGCTGCAAAGTTTTGTCCTAATGGGAAAAGCAAATGTTATGCAATCGATTTGGTTTTGTACTTTTTAAGAAGAAAGATTTCCTTTTCTTCACGCATGTCAACGCACGATGCGTTCACAGTCGCGTAAAATTGAATGATTGAAAAGGGGGGGTGAATTTGCTTTTGTCGCCTCTGCAGCTCGATCGCACGCTGCACAGCACATCTACTGTCAATCATAAGCAGTTCAGGTGACTAACTTTTTCATTCGATTTCACACTTTGACAAGTGCGGTTCGAAATGGCGAACCAAACGAGTGTAAGCTGGGGCATTCGAGAGGAAATTGCATCTCTCTCGTGTTGGTCCCGCCACCGACAGTGGCGGTGCTCGAACGAGTGACATTTAAATGGCAGTACCACCAGGTACAGCTGCACCAGGAAATAAGGCCACCAGATCATGCATTATCCTACCGCATAAGGTCTTGAGGAACTGAGTTTTTTTGCCGGGTTTTTTTTTTCATTCCTTAAAGGGACCTAGCTGCTTCAAGCAAGTGAGAAGCAATACGATTTTGCATATCCACGCCCGTCGACGCCGACGTATGTGGGCGTTGGACTTGAAAATTCAATTATCTGCTACTCAAAAATTGAATCACGGCTAGGGTGAGAGCGATAGAGAGAGAGAGAGAGTCGGTGTGCGCGAGAGCTTCAACGATTGACGTTCGTTACATCGTCATCCCGTGCGGTACCGCGACCCGGCTAACGAAAAAACATTCCACACAAGCTGAGATGGCATTCCTTCCGAGGCAGTATTCCGTCATATTTGAGCACCGTCTCAGCCGTTTGCTGCCTGATCTGTTCTGTTGCGCCCACCGTGTAGACCGTTTCTACCGACGGCAGCACACAACGGCAGCAGCAGTTTTTCTTTCGCTTTTTTGTCATAGAAAAACAAATCAATCCACTCAACATTAAAACGACAGCACTGTGACATTGCTCTATGTGCTTTGTGTGTGTGCTTGGAGTATGGTTTACAAATAAAAGAAATGCAGGAAAAAAAGCGGCTAGAAAAGCGAATGTTTCATCCGGGAATTAATTCGATATTTATGCCAAGGACAACACGAACAACAGCGGCGACATTCGTGGTTCGTGGTCCTTGTCCCGTTCGTGGTAACGAATAAGCATTCCTGGAAACGTTTTGTCCTTCGCCCTCGCTCGGGTAGGTCGCCTTGCACCTCTCGCCGGATTACGGCTTTTCTATTGCTTGCAGCTGTGAAGGGAGGGAAAATGCAAAAGAAAGGCGAGCAAGAAGAGAGCAAAAATCTCACTCCCGGTCCATTTCCGATTGAATCGTCCTTCGACGTCCGGTGTTCTCCGGTGTTTTTTCTTCATTCCGGCAAGAAAGTCGTACCGTGTGGCGAGCACAAAATTAGTGGAAAACAAGACAAGACAACAACGAAAAAAAAGTGTGTACACTCACACACACTCATTCAATTTCTCGATTCTAACAAGCCGCAAGCCACATGCAATAGTTGCTTGCTGTCCATCCGAGGAAGGAAAAACGAATTTTCTTCTATCAAATCAACCGTTCCGTCCGTTTCCATGGTGTTATGGGTCGTTTTTTTTTTTCTTTTCTTCTTCTTTCGATCGGTTTCTTACTTCTTACTCTGTACCACGGCTGTTTCTTGTCCTCTCGAGGTCTTTGGGGACAGTGTCGCCAGTTCGACTTCGTGTTCCGTTTTGGTCGATGTTTCATTATCAAATTGCGTTCATCGGCAATCACGCAAATGAAGCTTACCATCAGGTCGAACGATATAAATCCGATGCGAGCGCTTTTTCGCCTGGCTGGAGTGTAACAATCGCTAGCGCTGTGTGTCTAAAACGGGAGCAAAATTGTGCGTTGGTCCGTTTGTGCCGGCGGACCAAATATTTGAATTAAAAGTTGAGGCGACCGTGATTGGATGGAACAAGAGCACCCACACACACTCATGTGCCGGCGGATAATGGGCATGGTCATTAATTGTAATTTCGGAAATATCTTGCTTACATCACGCACTAGGTTACACGGCTGTATCCGTGGTGATATTTAAGCTAAAGCTCTCTTAGCCGCACGAAATGTGCCAAATATCCTTTCACTGCTAAAATTGCACCGCTTTTTTAACCATTAATTTCGGGCAAGCTTTTAAGCGGCTCGTTTTTGTTCCCGGCGCGGACCATCAAAGTTGAAACTGCGCGCACACCATCCGCATTCCAATTTACGAATCCGAAATGATATTTCCCCTTTTATGTGGTACTTAGGCAAATTTCCATCACTATTCTGTCGACTACATGCTGCCATGTGCGTAAAATGAGGCCTCCAGATTTAAACGCCTCCCTCCCTTAAACCTATAACACTTCGAGTGCGCTCACAACACTAATGGATATTAAAGAGTGCGTAATGCACAATGGCACTTTCGTGTCGATGCTAGCGATAATCGTTCGCGAGCGATCCACGTTTGAAATTCGTCACGGTGACTCGGTGGCTCTTGGCTGGAGGGGGGCGCTTGGTAATCTTCCCCTTATGGGTCGGTTCGGTATCCGATAGGATCTTCTCGCATCGACAAACGCTAAGTAGCGTCAATAACTTTAAACGATACGCCGTTCGGCACGGGACAACAATTTTCTTTCTTAAGTCACCGAAGCAACGCTGTACCGTTCGCGAAGACGCGAAAGTTGTTCACGGTGTTCTTGGTTATTTTTAACGCACCTTTTGCTGAGCATCTTCAAAGAACTTTAGCAGCGAGTTTGAACCCGGTGTGTGCGTCGGTGCTGTCTAATGAACGGAAATTAAGTAATTTACCTGATGGCAGCCAGCAGGGGAAGCACGGAAGCACGGCTGAGTTTTAATGATGAATCGCTGACCGACACAACCTTGCCGTGGTGGCCAGCTCGGAATGACGAATGCGATGCAGAAAATTACCGTTTTTTTTAACCGTCTTGCTGCTGCTTTCTTTGGGAGTTTTCCATCGGCTTCCACTTGAATGCCCCATCGGACAAGACTGGTACAGCGTGTGTATTGGATGGGTGGAAAATCAGAAGCCCGAGATCACAAGTAGCAGTGACAGCGTGGAAAAATTGTATCTTTTTCCCTCCTCTACAGGAGCGCAGGGTGGGGCGAGCTTTGGAATCCGACCGACCGATTCACTGGTGGTGTTTGTTCACTGGTCGTCCAGCGAGAGAGAGCGAAAAAAAAGAATCTGCAGAACGCAGAAACGAAAAGCATTCCAACTTTCCAAATTCAATTAAAATCTCGTTAGAACAATTTGTTCTAGGCAACAGTTTTGTCCATTTTTCCGGCCAGTTTTCTTTTTTCTTTGTATGTGCCAATTTTCTTGTTGCACTTTTTTTTTGGGGGGATTATTTTGCGCTCGCATTCCCCACTCGGTGCTATCTCTGACAACTAGCAACATTTTCTACGTGTATCTGTTCAACTTTCAACCTACCGATCATTTGCCTTGCTTGTTCTCTCTCTCTCTCTCTCCCTCTCTCTCTCTCTCTTCCGATGTTCCGATTCTTTTAAGTTTTATTTGAACACAGTGGTCGGTGCTTTACTCGTTCTTGGTTTTTTTTTCTCCTTCTCCAAAGTTTCCTTTTATTCACTGCATTTTCTCCCTCATTCAAGCATCACAAAAATTGTGCACGAATAGCTCCGGGCTGCGCGAAGCGTCTTCTTACTGGTGTTTCCGTTCGCATTACTTGCCCACGTTTCCGGCTTCGCGAATCGGTCTGCAAATGCAGCTACTGTCAGTTTGGTTCATCGCGAGTGAAATTTATGAACATTCTGTTTGGAGCCACAACACGCGCCACTGTCGGACTTTGCAGTGTTGCCCCTGAAAGCCTGACCAGCCGCGGAGTAAGGAGTAACCGGAGTTAGCCAGCTATCGCCGAACGCGTAGAAACGCACGCACATACAATCGGTGGCATTGTGGTAGCTTGATGCATCCTGGCAACAGTAGATTCTAGTGCAAAGCTATTCATGGGGAAGCTTGTTCATGGGGAGTAAGTTTGCGTTTTTCATTCCTGTTTCCCGGAAGCTGTGTTTGCATTGCTATCCGACCAACCTAACACAACATGACGAATTGTTGGGTTTTCGTGCTGGAGGAAAATATTTTAAAGAATGCTTGAACATAGAAACTGTGCCGGTGTTTCATCTAAACCTAACCCGAACTAGTCGGTCGTCGGGAAAAGAAGGACCCGGTTTGATGGATGGACAGTTTTCGGAATTGAAATGTTATTGTTACTTTATGTTTTGCTATGCTACCCTCCCACCCACAATAACGTTACATTCTTGCTCGCTTTGCTCCGGCAAAGGTGCAACATCAAAGGTCGGGTGCTAAAAATTTGACAAACCAATTCCGTTTCGAAGTGGAGCAAAGAAAGAGGCCCAACTACAGAAAAGCTTAGTAGGTTCGACCGGCCAAACCCCCCTCACCCCATTCGTTTGGGCCAATTGACAAGAGCTCATTTGTTTGATGAATTATGCATACCACTTGCTGAGAAGGAGCAAAGATAAGCAAACAGAACAGCTTTTCTGGCCATGTAAAATTGGCCCAAGACAACAAAATAAATGACAAAACCATTCACCTCACTCGGATGCGAGGTGGTCGGTCCGTCCGACTCGGTTTTGGCCCTCGGTTTTTAACACAATCTGTTCCTACGGACGTGATGCGGACAAGATGAATGGGCAGCAGTTTGGTTTGCAAATTGAAGGAATGATCAATTGCAGCTTATAGTGTTGTTGGTTCTGGTATGACGTACTTTGCTTTCTGCTGTCGTAAACACCGACTATTGCTCCACCAGAACTCCTGAGCTATCGAGAATTTCGTGCAGGGGATCGCTTGCATTTCTCGAACATGCTTTCCAAATAAAGGGAGTTGGCTGAGAAATTTGTGCAATCATCAGCACAATTATGACAGCTTACGGAAGTCTGTCGAAATCGATTGCTTTTTGCAATGCCCCGTTTCACGCTACTCACACACATGAATAACGCCCAAAACTGGTAGCAACGACTGCCACGCATTCTAAAAAGCAACAACAAAAAATGAAGACATCTCTTTCTACCAACCCGCAAGGCGCTTGCTGTTAGAAACGTCTGTGTTACTGGCAATAAATCATTTCGCATAAATACGGTGAAAAGAAATCGGAACGTGCCAGAGCATATTTTCAGCTTTAGGTTTCGGTTGGACGAAAAATCCTTTTTTCGTCCAACGTACGTCGTATCCTTTTTTTTTTTTTGGTCCGGATATATGGAGGGTGGTGCACTTTTGCCAATGGCGAGTTCCTCAACACCGAACTGACGTAACATTATTTAGGTGATTTGGTGTTGTTTTTTTTTTGGTATCGATGAATATCGTCTCCGTTGACCTTATTGTGCATCATTACCCATCATAGCAGTGGCTGGCATGTGCATCCTATCCTACCGGAGCCAATGTTGCCCAAACAGCTCCACTCATCCAGAACAACTGCGCTAGTGCTTTTTCTTGTCGCTACTGTGCCACACTTTCCTGCAGTATCCGCTGACGGGAAAGAATTACCCCCCGGGTTTCAAAGAAAACCAATTACCGAAAGCTTTCCGCGAGCTAAACTTACAGAGTATGTTGTATATTCTTTTTTTTTTTTTGGTGGGGAAACTATCGACCGATAAAACCAAAAACGAAACAACAATTTTGCAACTACTGATGATGATGGCGTCGAAGAAGTAGCGCGTGATAGTTGACGATAGCAGTGAAAATCGAATGGGATGCTAAATTACAAAGTTTCTGGTACCGTTCAACCGCAGCCGTTCGACAGATTTCGTTACAAAACTATGGTGCCCCCAGTCTACCCGATCCCTTTCACTACTTCAGCGATGTACGGTTCACTAAAGACAAGTTAAGGCCTTCCCTAAGATTCAATATTTCATCCTGAGCGGGCTTTGTAGTGCGATCTTTTCTTGCCCGGCGAAAGGTGAGCTTGCCATTCCACAAACGAAGCGCTAAGAACCGAACCGATGAAGTGGTAGCGAGAAGATGTTGATTATCTACCACCGCGCACTCCCATTGCTCCCAGCGTGAAACACTTTGGAACTCCTTCCTGAAGACTCTCACACCGGATCATCCGAATAGTTCGCAACGGTGGTTCGTCTCCCATCCAGACAGGCAGCGCAGACGAGGTTATCTGTCTGGCTAAGTTATCGTAGATATGAAATATGAAAATTACTTTTCTCACTCCACCACGCGGATCACGGTACGGTGGTTCACCTGCCACCCGATACTCGATCTGGGGTGGGGTGGGAGGTTTTCTTTTTTGTGTTATTATCCAACTTTTCCCAGAAATTGGAAGAAAAGCTCGCCAAACTCGGTTGTTCGTCTTGGCGGCTCACAGATCCCAGTTGAGTGGTCCACATTTTTTTGGCGAAGAACCCTTCAGAATAAAGGGACCCTGGCGCAGGCATACTTTTCGTTGTGTGCTTTTAAAACAAAACACTTTAAAAGGGTGGCGCTACTTTTATCGTGACACTGCACGCAAGATTTCCACCCCCCTCCCAACCGATGGTAATGAAAATTTAAGTTTCACAAATGTTATAAAATGTCGTTGCGACCTTTTGCGATGTTTCTGTGATCAGTGATGCATGATACATGTAGTTCTTTCATGTAAAGTTTTTCATATGCTCATATGCGTTGAAGTATTATAAGCAAAAGCCACTATTAAGCTTAATATGCACCTATATTCCACTTAACACAGCTTTAAAATTTAACCTTTTCCGAACCGGCGCTGAAGCAGAATTCTAACGAACGCGTTGTTCATATTCAACCAAACAACAAGCGTATAGAGTTTATTCAACAGCCATCAAAAAGTTCCTATGAGCCTACACGATGTGTGGTTGCGGAAGTAAAACAAGCAACAAAAAAAGGCCCCCTCGGAACCACCCCCTAACCCACCGATGTATTTCCGCATCCGGCACCGGCAACCATCACCGGCAGCGATGGAAAACACCCAGACGGAAGCAGTAAATTACATCAGCTATTATTATCCAAAACTATAATCAACCGAGGGAACCCTCATAAATTCCCACTGCGCCGATGATGCAAATGCTTAATAAATTTCCCACCCCATCCCATCCTGCTGCACTTTTTGCACACACCCTTCCGAGGAGCATCATTTCATCAGGCGGAATAAAGCTGCCGTGCAATTGGAGCCTTAAAACACGGAAAAACTCAAAACGATCCTATTTTTAAACTGGCAAATCGAACTCGTAACCCATTTACACAAGGGGCACACTGACACTGCCACGTTAATTGCCTTTCGAAGTGATACACGATGCACTGTACCGGCCCCAGCATGCGTACACCACTGGGAAGTGTGAACAAATTGAAACAAATCACTAATTTGTAGGAACACTTTCCCCCTGTCGGTCCATTAGGTAGCACCGGCCCCCCTTTTTTTACACCAACCGCTCAGGTCCGACCAACAACGAACGATCCCACCACCGGGGGATCTGCGTCTAATTGCGCTCCACTCGATAGTTTTGTATGTGTGTGTGTGTGTGTGTTTTTCGTGATTAAATCGACATGAACCTTTCCGAACGTGCTTAATTGCATTAGCCTATCAGAGCTACTCCATCTCGGGACAAATGTCGAACATATTTTCGGCACTTGTAATGCTGTTACCGAGCGCGTGTTTTCGGCAGTCGGGACATCATAAAATCGAAAAGTTATTTGCTGATTATAGTTTCATCTAAATGTGCCCCTTTTTGCTATTATCCTGATTAAAACCCAAATTGAACGAGTTTAAAGTCACTTTGCTTTTGAGGTATGCAGATCAAATCGCTATGCTATTTTTGTAATTCAACCCATGTTTTGATCGCCATTGTACACACAAACATCACCTCCGTTCATCGCTCGTGATTAAATTTGCCTCTACCATCGAAGGCCATCTCACCGTATCGCATTGCCGAGCCACCGGGAAGACTAAGGCCATTGACGTTGTCTAGCGAAGCTGACAAGTAGGACACTGGTGCCTACCAAGCCCACCATAAATCAGCGCCTGATTTGCGCTGCCAAACCTTTATCGCCCCAATCTGCCGCAACAAATCTGCCTGACGTAATTTACACTTAATCGAAAACCGATCAAGCTTTCGCTGGGCCACGCAAATCACGCCAAGGCTGGACGATTAATTGGCGCTGGTTTGGTGTTTCCATCGCATCACCGAAAATAGATGGCCACAGTCTGGACGGAACGAGAATCGATGCTTTGATGAAGATAGAGAGCAAGAGCCTAGATTTGTGTTAACATCTAGTCACAACAGCGTTATCATGGTGAGCAGCCAGCCGAGTTGGTCTGATTTTCCGATAGGCCACGCAGCAGCATTATGGTTTGGTGACATAACGCTTAGTTGCGTTAACTTTTCACTTGACTTGACTGTGTTACTTTTCCGACGGACGCATATTGGAAAATTAATCCTCCAATAATCGAGGTATTATGTTTCCATATAAAAACACATTTTTTTACTTAAAGAATAGTTGGCTGACAGTTGGCCGTCTTCATCAATATGCTAATAATGCACGGTTGCGCTCCAATGCTAATGTGTCTTGCATTTAAATGAGTGGGCACAGTGTAAGTTCTCGATTCTCTGAAAATTACCGTCGCTTCGACACAACGCACCGGTTCCAGCGAATTGCAGTGAAGAAATGAGCCATCTTAGATCCAATTATGACGTGCTTTCATTCGTAAAATTAACTATGAAGAGTGCAAGATTATTCGATTCACTTCCAGTCCGGGGCAGCACACGCAATGCAATCCGTTAAGCTTCTTAGCACACTCACACACACATGCCTCGTTGTGTGCGTGCTGCTGCTCCTGTAGCAGACGATCGCATCGGTGGACCACATGGCTCCGGGGCCACGTATGTCACTCATTAGTGCTCCCGGTGCCAAGATCCTTTAATCCTGCCAAATGCAACTTGCGATACCTGCACCTCGGCTGAAAGATGCGCACACAGAACCCACGCAGCCTCGCGACAAAATAGTGTCATCAACGGAATCCTTTTGATCCGAGCGCTAATTAAATTCTAATCCATCCTCTCCCTGCACGTTAGGCCTTTTTATGAGTGTGAAAATGTCAACCGGGAGATGGCACCAAATATACGGGCCATCGCAACACACCTTTGCGCGTTGCAGCACGTACGTCCGCACGGTGCATCGCTTGATGAAAAGTTCTTTAATACAAGCTGCAGCACCAGAAACGAGCAGCCACTGGGATAAACGCATCGGAGCAGCTACAACACGTTTAACAGTCTAGCGGAGACTTCGTCCTCCCGAGTGTGCTTTCATGTCCAGCCGGGTGGAAAATGTATACCACCCGATACAGATGCTTTGTTTGCGAGTTACTCGAATTACTTCTTGCCCGGTCGTCTGTCCTATTCCGACCAGTGGTTCAATTTTGGAGCTTGTTTACCGATTCCATGCAGCATTCAAGCTTCAAAGAGCGTCCCATCGCATCCCAAACCGCAAGGTCTTGATTAGCGAAATCTAATCATCTTGAATCGTGTGTCTCTTTCGGCCAATAAAAGTACGACATATTCCACTGCAAACGGTGTTTATGTTGGCGCATCCACTGTTTCTTCACGTTTCCTGTTGTAAATAATTTAAAGTTAATTCATTTAAATTTCTATCCGCATCAGCTTCTCTTTACTGCCTATCCCTCCATGCCAGATCGGAGCTTCTTCTGGTGGTCAGCACAACTAACTCGAACGTCTTCTAATGGGAAATAGGAAAATCTGTTTGACTAACCATCGTACGCTCGTAGATTGCTTTGAGTTTGCTATTAGTACTAATCCCTTTATCCCGATTTGATTCGTTTCATCCAATTTGCATAAACCTTCCCATCCCCTGCAGCCGTTTGTGCATGCTGTAGATTAAATCTCGTAAAAATAGTTGCTCCCTTACAAGGAAGCCACAAAACCGCCTTACTGTCTCATCGAAGTATCATCACTGATTGATTCTTTTTTTTTTCACTTTTTTCATGCCCTCCGTACAACATACATACCGAACGAACATGCCCCGGCAATGTGGTATAAATACAGGTTACGGCTACCGACGGTGACAAGGATCGGCCCCAGAACATCGTCTACTTCCTTACCGGTCAGGGTATCGATCCGGACAATCCTGCCAACAGCAAGTTCGACATTAATCGAACTACCGGAGAGATTTTCGTGCTCAAGGTAAGTCACACTGCTCACCGTTCTTATTGCAGTCTTAATTAACTACGATCGTGTTCTCCCGTGTTCCGAACATCGTACGGTCAACATTGAACTTGGGCTAACCGTTGCTCTTCCGCTACGGTAAGATGCGTGTCCGTTTGCCGCTAGCTGTGTGTCTTTGGTGTCCGAAACATTCCACCAAACTCTTCATCCACTGTACGCTTTCAAGACCAATCGAACCGAAGCATCGTGTCCATCGCGTCTTTCAATGCTAGCAGCATCAGCAAGAATCCGAACAAATCGATAAACCGTCTCGGTTTCGCATCATTGCGATAGCGCTTTACCCACGGCACTACATCACTCCGTTGACATCGAGAGCAAATTGAATAGTTTCTGACCGTCGTGTGACCATTTGACTTCCGGCATGGCCCTGTCTCTCAGGAGCGCTATGCATGCAGAAATAGCTTGCGGGGCAACGAAGCATGCGAAAGTTTTCCCCCACTTTTCAACAGCTATAGACTCTACGGGGATTGGCTTAATCATACGACGACGGCGACGTCGGCGTCGGACGACAAGAATATTATGAGCATTTTCTTCCTCTCAATATGTGTCGGTTGCAGTGCCACAGCCAACGGCCAGCGGGTCCCGCGTTTCTTTCGACACCACCGTTTTGCAATAAGTATCCTCCGGTCCGATTTTCCGGTTCCGGTCGTAAGCTGTCATAAATCAAAAAACTTTGCACAATTTATCTTGCCATGTCCTCACATCGACATCGATATCAGTGCTGGAACTAATGCCCGGGGATAAGGTACGTTGGTGTCGGTGAGCGCTGAAGGGCAGATCGGTCGGTCGGTCGGTCGGTCGGTCGGTCGGTCGGTCGGTCGGTCGGTCGGTCGGTCGGTGTAGCAAAACGGCACACCGACGACGGAGGCTGTCAACATTCGTTTATAAAACGATGAAACTGCCGGAACTAATCTGCTTGCTGGTGGTCTTCCGGTAAATTAATGACTTCATCACATCGTTCGCAGGCAGATCACGCAGCGGCGGTGGTGGGCGATGGTGGACTTATTTTTCATTTTTCTTCCCGAGAACCGAGAAGTCATAAATTCAAATGAGCGATTTCGAGCTTACCGATGCGAAAAGTTGGCTCGCGCTCTAATTGGATGCAATTTAGGGCGCGTCAAAGCGCGTGCTGCAATTAAAATGCTTCTTGCGAAATTTTGCGTCGAATGTGTACAAAGTTTTTTTTTTTGTGGAGGGTGATCGCTACGGAGATGGTGTGAAACTGTCTGCAAGATAATATTCTTTATGTTATCTAAGAGATGGAAGCAAAATCCTTCTATCCATTTCATAGCGGATAGCGGTGGACAGGCGTAACAATGATTTACGATACCTCCAAATCGAATGCCATCAAACTTTTCCACCAAAGAAAGCAAACAACTGTCAAAAGATAAGAGCGCTCATCAGAATGCTACGCTCCAGCCCTTCAGCTTTCAACCAACCAACAAACCACCAACACCTGTTGAAGTCTCGGTTGATTTTTGAACAACTCGAAACTAGCAGTCCAACGCCATAAAGCTACTGGTGCTTCTTCACCGCTCAGCACAACTCACAGTCAATAAAGTTGGCCATTAAAAATACATTTGCGAAAAGGTTGACAAAAGTTTTTCCGCAACTACCACCGCAACCAGTTCCGGTGCTCGGTTGATGCCTTTTTTATGGCGTCGGAATGCTACTCAGTAGACACACTTACCACGTGCCATTTTACATGCCTCTAGAAGCGACCATTCTCTAGAACCATTCTCGGGAACCCTCCCTGCGAAGCACTTAAAAGTTAGCAAATTTAACGCTTGCACAGGAGCGGATCGATCACGGGCCGCAAACCCGAGAGTGAAACAAAAACATCGCAAAGAATCGAACATCATCCGTATGTCCTGTCGTACGGATGTATGTGTGCATTTTGTCACACAGTTCGTCATCTTGTGTTTGAGAGTGTATAGAACAAGGGGAACAAGTTTTTGGTCCACCTTTCAATCCCGCCAGTCAGTCTGCTTTGGAGCTACTTTGGGAAAAACTTTGCTCATTCTCTAGAATTCCTCAAAAACACACTCACACACACTCCTAGACATACGACTTTCGTTCTATCGATGCGTGAAATATGTGATCTTCCTTGGATTTGTGATCTCCGCCGTTGGACGTCAAGGGAACCTGCAGGCACGGTAACCAAAAGCCAGTCAGCTCCAGGCTTTTTCTCCGCAGGACACCATCTGTGAAGATCACTATTTATTCATCTGTACAGCACTCGTGCACGCTTCCGAAAAAAAAAACAGGACGACAAAAAGTTCGTCTTCAACTCGAACGCTCCACCGGTGGGATCTCGGTTACTTTGAATCGTATATTAAACGCATCCTGACCCGGGATGCCGGATGGGCCCAGTGGGAAGTAACAAATGAGAAAAGATGTCTCCAGACTTGCTTTTCCTTCTTTTTTTTTTCATCGCGCTAGCCGAAAACTTTGCTCTCTTCTACTTGTTTTATCCTTGCTTTTTTGTCCTTTTTAGCAGTAGCAAAAGGCCCCATTGCTTGTAGAGGTAAAGCAACATCGAAAAAAGCCCTGTCCCTAACGAGGCCAAGAAGGCAAGAAATTATACACCAATTTCCGAAATTCGGGAAACCCGGGAATAACGGAACCAGCAACCAGCAACCAAAAAAAAAACAACCCCCAGCATCCCCAATCGAGGGTACGAGGGTGAGCAAAACTTTGTCGGTTATCACCGCGGCCCTTGGCAGGACTCTCGGCCCAATGATGGTGAACGATGGCAAAAGGTTCAATAAATAATATTTAAGTCGACTCAGAAGGTACAAAAAAGTGGCCTCTTAAACATTGGATTCGTAGCGTAAAAAGAGTGTGCGTCTGTGTGTGTGTGTGTGTGTGCCCACTACTTTTCCCACCGGGAACAGCGAAGGAAAGCTTATGCGCAGCCACTTGTGCCAAAGTTGACCACTTTTTTGTCACTTTTTCTGCACCCACTCAAAGCACTGCCCTTTTTTTGCCAATCCAATGCAGGAACGGTGATGAGGTGCTGTGTGGTGAATAAAAGGTTGGAATATTTAGCCTGAGATTTCCCTTTACCCTCCGCCCTCGTCCTCCCATAATCATGCAGCAATCGCCTTCGCCTGGTTCCGGAAGTGTCACTCAAGGAGCAATAAAAGCTTGGCATAAAGCGGAGTTCTGCTTTAACTTGCCGTTACCTGGATCGGGGGAGGTTTAAGAATGATAGTAGAACTTACGAGGTAAACTTATCACGAACTTATCAAAAGGGCTGTACAACAGCGAAAAAAAAAGTGTCATAGCAGTTCTTTACCGACTTTTGGCACAGAATTGCCTCTCTCTCTCTCGTTGTCTCGATTCTTTCTTCCGTAAAGACGTATAACATCGTAGTGGAAAAAAGAATCTGTTAAAGAAGCTCGCAGCAATATAATCGGCTAAGGGTTGCTGCGCGCTTGCTGCTTGCTCCCGTTTTCCTAAAGCACAACGTAATTATGATAAGCAGCCGAATTTGTGACCGGTTTCGTCCGGCCACCCCAATATACCCTCCATGTCCAGATGTCCCTCTATGAGAGGTCAACTTCGCCGTCACGAGGAACATTTTCATTGATGCATTTTTCATAACCCGCAGACATCTTGCGCAAACCATGCCATTCGCCCCGTTGTGCATGCGATGATAGGGAACCGAGGAACCGTCGTCGTGTCGCGGACCGGTGCCATCCCGAGAGTTTCGCCAGCATGCTTGGCAGCTTGGCTTGCTGTTTGCCACCGGCAGCTTAAGCTATCAAAAATTACAGGAACATTATGAAATTGTTTGCTTATTTTCGCCCGGTCCGTGTTTTTCGGCTCTTCGTGCCATTAAATGGGCCAACTAATGATAGTTAGTCTGCCCTGCCCTGTCGGGTCGGTTGTCGGTTGGAAATGCGGCCACCGGAACACACTCCCGCTTTAAGTGGTTTAATTTGGACACTTTGTATCCTTTAGGCTTGTCATCTTTCGTGCTTTACTTAGGTCGCATTTGCAGTAGAGACGAATAATTCTGACAGATGAACGAGGGAAATGCTCCCTGAACGCATTATAAATCTCTCAACCACTGGCTGGTATTAAAGCGTACCCAGTAAAACAATAATTAAACACGACACATCTTTTAGCTGGTTCTCTCGCCCAACCATCGCACCATTCTTGCGTATGATAAGTTTTGTCTATGGATTTCCGTTAACGATGCTTTCATACACTCAATTGACCATTCATTCATCCGCGGAAATCGAAATTTAATTCACTGTAAAAATGGTATTTTCGCGAAAAATGCCCCCTACCATACTTTTCCTGGGATGTCCGGGAGTAGCTCGCAACGCCCTTGTGTGGGGGTGAGTTTATGTTTGATGTTTTTATTTGCAATCGAAATGGAAGCTTGAACCGCCATTTATTTGTGTACGGTTTATCAATCAGTTGTGTGTTTTATTGGATTTCTCAATCGATATACCAACATTTTCCGATCGTGGGGCGGGAGAATTTTTTTCCCATTTTTCATTCTACCTCATTTTCCGTACTGCTGCTGGTGGTGGTGGTCGTTGTCGTAGACACCATAATCCAACACTTTTTGCCACCGGGCAAAATGGTGAAGGTTTTTGAAGCAGCCCAAATTGATCCGATTCTTTCCGTAATCCTTGCTGTCGGATGTGGGAAGGAAATGTCCTCCGCGGTGGTGCGTGTTGTTGGGGTCTTGCGGCGGTACGGGTAGGTCACTGGCATGCAGACAGCCCGAAACCTCAATCTCTGGGCTGTACATTTAATTTGATTTTTGTGTTGCTTTCATTGCTTTTTTTCAATTTCTCGAGCGATCCCTTTCCGTACCTCTTTCTTCCCATGCGATACCGTACGGAGCGTTGTACTGTTGTGTCCCTTCAAAAAACGGCTGTCGAAACACGGTCAGAGCACTGAGCTCGTCTGTTTGCCATTGTTTCTGACGCCGAACCAAAGCGGTTGCCATTTTTTAACGAATGTTTCGCGATGCAGAGGCTTTTTTTTCTTGCTCCACGCCGTACTACCCTCTAACGACAGTTTGATGGTTCGTTGAATGTCGCTGAACCGTGCGATAGAAACATGCAGCGAACTCGCGAGATTGCGAGCCCGTAGCTTCTCGGTGGTAGTGTGTTGAAAAAATGCTTCCAGCCGACCGCAAGGACCGGGAGCTGGTGGGCGAGTATTTCGCATACAGAAATTTGCCGCCAACACAACACACGACACAAGAAGAAGTCACATCTTGAAAGTCATAAAAGCTAATGGCTTTAGGGTTGAGCCTGGCGTTTTTCGGTGGAGGTGTCGCTGAAATATTCATGTAAATGTTCCTGATGGGCGCAATTCAAACGATGCTTCTTGCATTTGCTCTCCCCCACAGTAAGGCTTCAACCTCGTTCGGAGGAAATCATGTTTTCCACTTGATATTATTTTACTTTTATGTGCACCCGAAAGATCGTTGTCAGGATTTTTGGGAAATCGGGTTGAAAATTTGGTGAAAAATATGCATGTTGGTTGAAAGAAAAAAAAAACCTGGGCCGGATGGATGGAGTGTTCCGTTTGCTGACTGGTGAGGCGAAGCAAAACGGGGCCGAGAATATAAGACACTGGCTGCTGCTGCTGCTGCTCTTGTGAGTGAAACGACAAACGAGTGAATGCCAGCGTAAACATGTCCGCATCATCAGGCAGCGACAGCATCGGGTGCAGATCGTTTCCAATATCAATTAATATTAATTTTGCGTTGTAACAAACGGGCGGAAGCCTTACTTGTTCGATTGCACGGCACGTTGTTTAATTGAATGGACCCTGATTTATGACAGCGAACAGGGTTGCGAAATCGTACAAGAATTTCCATTCGTTTAAGCGCCATTACAGTTCTTAGCTACGGACAAACGACGCCTTGTTTTAAATATTATAACAATCAAAAGGATCGCTCATACGAGCGATACGAGCTGGGTGTTGAAGTTGGAAACATTTTCACATCACACGCTTGCCCATGATGAAACCCACCGTGGGTGTGCCCCCGGTTAGCCACATATTAACCGCAGGTTTGTGCAACACAGCTTCATCAACAACGGTCAGTCAGAGACGGAAAAGGGTTTTAATTTAATCAGTCTCCGTGTACGCAGCTGCGAGCACATCGGCATTCTGCCTCAAAAGTATGACTATACAAATGCATTTCATCCGTAAGCTGGGCCGTGCCTTCCCGAGCGCCACTGCCAACAGCGAGCAAGGAAGCAAACATACGAGGTAGAACAATTTAAGCCAATTCTGTCCAGCTGTATTTAATTAATTATTTACCATTGGAAAAGCGCATTTGGTCAAATGTGGACACACACACACGTTGACTCTTTACAAGCGTTGAATTGTCGACGCTCTCAAGCTGCCGTGATCGTGTAGCTACTCACGCTCCTCACCGCTCATTCGCAGTCTTCCTTTCGTTCGGAGCTGTTGAATAATTTATTAAATGTTGTAAGAAATTGTTGCCACACACCTTTCCGGCTATGAGTAGCTGCTAGCTGCGCGACTGCACTGAGAACCACTGGGTAAAACAATAAAGTTGCCTGGATGTGGTTGCGCACCTGGTAGATGAAGGGAGAATGCAGTTGGCAGCAACTGACCGCAGTGTCAGCAGGACATGGCATATTTCAGCAAATCACCCATACACCTAGTTACGTGGATGTGTGAGGCTGATACACTGTTTCGGAAGTATTGCCATGGAATATTTCCGTCCTTGGAACAGGTGAATCTTGTGATGTGTCTGATGAAATATATTCATGTGCGCATGCAATTTTGTGTAGTCATTTTAACGCATGTGCTTAATTTGCCTGAAGTGCAAATATTCAATTAGATTCTTTTTGCAAATTGAATCTCATCTTTGGTCGTCTACCCGCGCATATATCCTAACGAGCAGCTACTCCACTTTATCCTTTGCTAAATCCTTTTGATACTTTTACCGACCTATCAATCCACCGTACAGAATCTACAAAAGTGTAACAAGAAGAGGAAACACTAATAGTGCAACCGGTGCACGATACCACAACTTCCCAACTGCTTCAGCACTCCTTTCTGTCCACTGGGAAATCCGTGCTTTGTTCGCCTGATCCAGCGAAACTCACTTCACCACCGGCGACGGATCTAATTTCGTTTGGATCTTTGACGAATTCACCTCCACCAAGGATCGGGTACGAGCGTGCGAACATGAAGTGCCATTTTCAATTTGTTGAGTTAATTGAACGGGAAATGGAACACTGATCGATTCTCACCCCGTCGATAATGATGTCCTTCTGCCGGTGCGCACTGTTTGGCTGTACGATTTGGCATCCGGTGTGGGACTACAATGGAACGAACGAGCAGGCGGGATCCTCTCCTGCTACTAGAGCGTTGTGTATTTGTAATGATTTTTGTGCGCTGCCTTTCCTGTCAAACTCGGATTCGAACCCGGAGGCGTTCCGTACATTGTCGTTTTGTCGATGATTCGATGCGATACGGTTGACCTACCCCTATAAGCAGGTCGATTGAGTAAATTAGGGATTTATCATCGGACACTGACACTGGGCCCGACTGGTCAATGGATTGCAACGTTCGAATGAATCTTCTACAACAGAGCGTTTTTCATGTGTGTGCTTCTTCTACCTCTTCTACTAACAGCCACTGGATCGAGATCAACCAAACGGACGACCGCAATGGCGATTTACAGTGTTCGCTCAGGACGAGGGTGGCGAAGGTTTGGTCGGATACGCGGACGTACAGGTGAACCTGAAGGACATCAACGACAATGCTCCGATTTTCCCGCAGGGTGTCTATTTCGGCAACGTAACCGAGAACGGTACTGCCGGCATGGTTGTAATGACCATGACGGCCGTTGACTACGACGACCCGAACGAAGGTAAGTGGTGCTTTCTTTTACGCTTGTTTTCCAGCCGAGGTTTTGGAAGAGGCGCCGGACCCCCCCTCGTTACCCACATAATTGGGCGCATCGAACTCCAAAAATGGTTGGAGTGGCGCAAATGTTCATTGGCTTACACTTTTCCCTTTGCACCTCCCTCACACCGCTCCACACAGGTACGAATGCAAAGTTGATATATTCGATCGAAAAGAACGTGATAGAAGAGGAAACGGGTTCACCGATATTCGAGATAGAGGCGGACACGGGCGTTATCAAGACGGCGGTCTGTTGTCTGGACCGCGAACGCACACCGGACTACTCTATACAGGTGGTGGCAATGGATGGCGGGGGGTTAAAAGGGACTGGGACGGCCTCTATACGCGTCAAAGATATAAACGACATGCCGCCCCAGTTCACCAAGGACGAATGGTTCACGGAGGTGGACGAAACGGATGGTACGAACCTGCCCGAGATGCCCATCCTCACGGTCACCGTGCACGATGAGGACGAAACGAACAAGTTCCAGTACAAGGTAATCGACAACAGTGGTTACGGTGCGGACAAGTTCACCATGGTGCGTAACAACGACGGTACCGGCAGCTTGAAGATTGTGCAACCGCTAGACTACGAGGATCCGCTGCAGAGCAATGGCTTCCGGTTCCGCATTCAAGTGAACGACAAGGGTGAGGATAATGACAACGATAAGTATCACGTGGCGTACTCTTGGGTGGTGGTGAAGCTGCGTGACATCAACGACAACAAGCCCCAGTTCGAACGACCCAACATTGAGGTTTCGGTTTACGAGAACGCGGATGTAGGCAAAACGCTCGAAACATTTAAGGCAACCGATCCGGATCAGGGCGGCAAGAGTAAGGTGTCGTACGCGATCGATCGTTCGTCCGATCGGCAGCGGCAGTTCTCGATCAACCAGGAGGGTACGGTTACGATTCAACGCAACCTGGACCGCGAGGTTACGCCCCGTCACCAGGTGAAGATACTGGCCATCGACGATGGAATCCCGCCGAAAACGGCCACAGCCACACTGACGGTTATTGTGCAGGATATCAACGATAATCCACCCAAGTTCCTAAAAGACTATCGGCCGGTGCTGCCGGAACACGTGCCCCCGCGCAAGGTAGTCGAAATTTTGGCAACCGACGATGACGACCGATCCAAGAGCAACGGCCCACCGTTCCAGTTCCGGCTGGACCCGGGTGCGGACGACATTATCCGTGCCTCGTTCAAGGTTGAGCAGGACCAGAAGGGTGCGAACGGTGATGGTATGGCGATCGTGTCCTCGCTCCGCTCGTTCGATCGTGAACAGCAGAAAGAGTATCTGATTCCTATCGTAATCAAGGATCACGGCAATCCTGCGATGACGGGCACAAGCACACTAACGGTAGTGATAGGCGACGTCAACGACAATAAGATGCAGCCTGGCTCGAAGGACATATTTGTGTATAACTACCTCGGTCAGGCGCCCGACACGCAGATAGGCCGGGTGTACGTGTACGATCTGGACGACTGGGATCTGCCGGACAAGAAGTTCCACTGGGAATCGCAAGAACATCCACGCTTTAAGCTGGACGAGGACACGGGCATGATAACGATGCGACAGGGTACGCGCGATGGGCGATACCATCTAAGGTTCAAGGTGTACGATCGAAAGCACACGCAAGCGGATGTTCCGGCGAACGTGACCGTAACCGTGCGCGAGATACCACACGATGCCGTAATCAACAGTGGCTCAATACGGATAGCGGGCATTACGGACGAAGACTTCATACGCGTGTGGAACTACCGGACGCAGAGCCTGTCGCGAAGCAAAGCCGACCGGTTTAAGGATAAGCTAGCCGATCTGCTCAACATCGACCGGGAAAATGTGGACGTGTTCAGCGTGCAGCTAAGACGCAAGCACCCTCCCCTAACGGACGTACGCTTTTCCGCCCACGGATCCCCGTACTACAAGCCGGTAAGACTAAACGGCATCGTGCTGATGCATCGGGAAGAAATCGAAAAGGACGTCGGTGTAAACATCACGATGGTGGGCATCGACGAGTGTCTGTACGAGAATCAAATGTGTGAAGGCTCGTGTACAAACACGCTTGACATTAGCTCGCTGCCGTACATGGTGAACGCAAACAAAACGTCGCTGGTAGGGGTGCGCGTGGACGTGATTGCCGAATGTACTTGCGGCGCTAGAAACTTCAGCAAGGCTGAGTCGTGTCGTTCGTCACCGTGCCACAACGGAGGTCGCTGTATGGAAACACGGTACGGGCTTAGCTGCTCGTGTCCGACCGGATACACCGGACCACGGTGCCAGCAGACGACGCGCAGCTTCCGCGGCAATGGATGGGCCTGGTATCCACCGCTGGCAATGTGTGACGATTCCCATCTTAGCTTCGAGTTTATCACCCGCAAATCGGATGGGCTACTGCTGTACAACGGACCGATCGTACCACCGGAGCGCGATGAGCTGCTAGTGTCGGACTTCATTTCCGTCGAGCTGGAGAGAGGTTTCCCAAGACTGCTGATTGACTTCGGTTCCGGCACGCTGGAACTGCGGGTGAAAACGAAGAAAAGTTTGGACGATGGCGAATGGCATCGGTTGGACATCTTCTGGGACACGGAAAACGTGCGCATGGTGGTGGATTACTGCAAGTCTGCGGAAGTAGCCGAGATGGAAGATGGTTCGCCGCCAGAATTTGACGATTCATCGTGCCAGGCTCGTGGTACAATTCCACCCTTCAACGAGTACTTGAACGTGAACGCACCGCTGCAGATCGGTGGTTTCTACCGTGAGCAGTTCGATCCGACACACTACCGCTGGAACTACATGCCGATGGGCAAGGGATTCGATGGGTGCATCAAGAATCTGGTGCACAATAGCAAACTTTACGATCTGGCGCATCCGGGACTGTCGCGAAACAGTGTGGCCGGTTGTCCACAGACGGAGGAGGTTTGCAGTCAGAGTGAGCAAACGTCGCGCTGCTGGGAGCATGGCAATTGTGTTGGCAGCTTCACCGAGGCTCGCTGTCAGTGTCGACCGGGATGGACTGGACCGGCTTGTAACATTCCCACCATACCGACCACCTTCAAGCAGCAGAGCTACGTCAAGTACGCGCTCTCGTTCGAGCCGGATCGCTTCAGCACCCAGATACAGTTGCGCTTCCGTACGCGTGAGCAGCACGGTGAGCTGTTCCGTGTCAGCGATCAGCACAACCGTGAGTACGGCATTCTCGAGATAAAGGACGCCCGTCTTCGGTTCCGATACAATCTCAACTCGCTGCGCACGGAGGAGAAGGATATCTGGTTGAATGCGATTGCCGTGGATGATGGTCAGTGGCATGTGGTGCGAGTGAACCGACATGGATCCGCCGCCACGCTGGAGCTGGACGGTGGTGAGGGTCGCCGGTACAACGAAACGTTCACCTTCGATGGGCACCAGTGGCTGCTGGTTGATAAGCAGGAAGGTGTGTATGCTGGCGGCAAGGCCGAGTATACGGGTGTCCGCACATTCGAGGTGTACGCTGACTATCAAAAGAGCTGTTTGGATGATATCAGGTAAGCAGCAGCCCGACCGTTTCCTTAACAAATTACCGACCGGAGCTAACGAAGCACTTGTTTTCCTTTTCTTTTGCAAAAACAGACTGGAGGGCAAGCATCTGCCACTGCCACCGGCCATGAACGGTACGCAATGGGGTCAGGCTACGATGGCTCGCAACCTCGAGCGCAACTGCCCATCGAACAAACCGTGCGCCAACGTGATCTGTCCGGATCCGTTCGAGTGTGTCGATTTGTGGAACGAATACGAGTGCACGTAAGTAAACCCGGGGCAACGAACTCCTTGCACCATTTCCTCCCCCCAATTTCGGTGAGCCATGATATACCGATCCAGGGGTTTCCCTTCGGCAGAGGAAATCAACCCAAAACAAACCCTTCGCTTGGCAGCATGGGCAACATGCATAGAATGAAGTGTTCGCTTCACTCTATTCTGCTCCATGCCTGCGGCGGTGTTGTTTGTGGGCTAGCTTCTGCTGAAGCGTACAACAAACTAAACGTTCGATAACGATAGCCTTTTCCCTATGTTGATCCTACATTAAACTAAACACATTCACCACATCCAGTGCTACACACTGGATCCATCCCCCATTCATTCAGGTAGTCATTCATTTCCAATACACGAAAGCATAAACATCCATACCATTACTTCATCTAACATGCTCAGCTCATCACCACCATCATCCCCCTTAGATTTTCCCTTCGGAACCACTATCATCTCATCCCCGTTCAGCATCTCATCGGTGTGCTGTTTTGGTTTACCTTTGTTTATTGATCATTTCTGCATGTCCACCGGAAAACGAGAGGAATGTGTTTATTTTCGTGCCTTACTAAGTGTGTGCGTGTGTGCTTGTGGATGAATGAGAACGAGTGTGCGAGTTTCATTAGACCCAGGGCATAAAGTTAATCCTTGACCCAAGGTCAAGGCTTGGGAGCCGTTAGCCGTTACGAAGCCAAGTGGGTTCCAGCGTAAATAGAACATCCGTCCGCACATGAATCCATCGCCGTGAGCCATTTCGACGGGTGGGTGTTTCGTGGAAAACAAAACTAACGAAAAACAAAAAGAAAACACGGGGAAAGAGTAATTCCATCTTACTCAGACGAAACCGAAACTTCATCCACTTCCGGTTACATCAGCACCTCTTCTTTACTCGTGCTTTTTTTTGGGTGATGTTCTTCAATTTTCTTTTCTGACCCACGCAACCCGGAGCGAAACCCAGGGAATGGAAAATGAATCACCATGGTGCAAAAAGAAAGATGAGCTTACTAAAAGCGGATAACCTTTTCTTTTTTTTTTTGGTGTTGAGTTCTCTGCTGGCGGATGGGTTAATCACGGAAGAGGCGCAACATTTTGCCTGGATAAAGCTAAAGAACAGGGGAGAAAAATGAGAAGACAATCATTAACAATGCAAAGCAGAGAAACCGGAGCCTCGGTGCTAAAGGTGTTGTCGGATGGTGTGGTGGCTGCTGGTTATCATTTATTATTTATTTATTCACACGGATGGATATAATCCTACACGCTGGGCTGGGGCCTGTTGTATCAGGATGAACAGCCACACCGCACTTGAATGCTGTTGATCTTTAGTTGAAGCTTTAGCGGAACAAGACGTTGCTGAATGTTGCTTTGTACGACTTTATTAACATTTCCTTGCGACATCAAACTGCTATTTTTTGTGACCTAATTAAGACTTTTGGAATTTTTTCTCTCCAAAATCTTGATGCTAACTGCTTTGTCCCCATCAAAACTACAAAGCATTATTTTGAATGCAATCACGCCATCTTGCAGTGTCAAGGCGCATTACTATTATAGTAGTGTTTTTGAAGCTTTCAACAGTTTCAATGGCAAACCCCTTGATTATCTTCAAATCAGTATTCTTTCCCCGTCTGGGTCCACCCGCAAAACCTTTGAAGCATCGCACTACTCAACGGCGACAGTGTATATCTCAAAAGAACCGTCCCTGTTGCTATAGAATATGAAAATGCTTCTCCCGCCCGAAGTACTCAGAGGCGTCTATCGCAGACGGGCAGCAGTAGCAGTAGTTGCTTGAGTGGATTCCGTTTCCCAAGTACATGCCCGTTATAATATGTACTCTCCACCAGAGTATGGTTTCTTGGAGAGAAAAATGATCGTGAAAAATCCTTCCCTCCCGGTGCGGTGTACAGATGGCACAGACAGATTCTTATCATTTTCTCACCATCACCTCACGGAGTCGCTCCTTTTTTGTGGTAATTTGCCACCGTGCACCGATGCGCTCGTCGTGTACATCCTTTCTGCTGGGATAACTATTGTCACCAATGCCCGAGATACGATACGAGTCGGCTTCAGCGCGAACGCGAACGGGTGAAGAATGATTGGGGAGTTTCCCCCATTTTCCCACGTCTAGTGTTACAGCATGTCGCGCGGGCGAGAGTGTAAGCAACATCCTCCAGCGAATCGTTCCTTCGACGGATTTGAAATGCTGATGACAGACGCGTTAGTCGTAATTTTAGTCCCGCCTTTACACACCCGTTCGCGCGGCAAAGGATAACTTATACCCCGTGCTTCGGAGACGAGAGGCTTCCACGGCGGCGTTCCATTATTGGGTCGCTTGTCATTGTGCCAAAACTCCAGCCAACCGTACACACGGGGAACTTTGAAGCACCGCATACAGTGCCTGGTTAGTCCCCGATGAGCGTATGGAGGATGGTCCGTGTTCCATCTTGTGCTCCTTTGCAGCTGCAGCGTAAGACGACGGTGAATGGCATGCGAACTCGCGTAATGATGGTGTCCGATGATGGCGGGTGTAGTTGTACTGCTGCTGGCGGTCGTTTGCATCACCTCGGCCCCGGTAACAGGTTCCCGTGGATATGGAGCACAACTGAACGAAGGAAAAAAAACACACACACAGAGACACAGGAAGTGAACCAGTAATTGCAAGCAGAAACTTTACAGCCTTCGACCCAATATGGTAATCACGTCTTGCCTCTGTCTGAATCTCATATGGCCCGCGGTGTAGGACAGACCGCAGGCTGTGCTGTAGAGTGTTCCGGGCACGCGAAGAACGAAAGAACAGAGGAAGGAAAAAAACCAATCAGTTTCGGAAAAAATCCCTCGATAGATGTTTACGACTGGTAGCAACACCCCGCACGGTCTGTCCGGGTGATGGGCATCCTTCATAAACAGAGCGTACATCCGCCGCAACTTCCGCATGTTCCGCTGAGACTCGGCTGTTGTCAAATCGAGCCACACGGGTTTAAAATGATTGGGAGTTGCGAGGCGCAGTTGCCTTCATAAAATCCTCCGACAACTGAGCTCGTTCGGGATTGGGTTGGGTAAGCCGACCGAAGTGCAACCGACAGAATGCATCCTCTTTGGAGGATGCGATATTTGATTTCTATTCTCTCCACACCCGGGGAATTGTGTGGGTGTGTGTTTATGCTCTGCAAGGCTTCATGTAGGCCAAAATTTGTTTTGGATGAAATTTGGGAACATACACACACACACACCGTTTGCCTTTTTTATGGCATTTATGTCTCACCGTTACATCGGGCGATTTTATTCGGGGATTTAGACTCTCCCTTTTTGCTTACGGAATTCCCATGTGAATGCATATTTAGATATTGCTTTTATGCTATTGAACGCTATCGTGGCAAGTTTTTTAGCCGATTGCCCGTACCTCATACATTTGTTCCGCAAAAAAGCTACTCAGTTTTATTAACGCTCCTGGTGGAATATTTACAATCAACTCGACCGTACATCATCCACCGGTTTCTCATAAATGAAGCCCTAAAATTAATTGCAAAACTCATGCACTACCATGTCCTTGTTACGTGTATCGATCCACGGGGGAAGATCACGCTGGTGTGTAATAAAAGCGAGTGCAATGTTAAGGCCCAGGTATCAGAGCCCCAGCGGCATACTTTACCGTACGTCCCAAAACCGTTGTACGACCATATTCTGGCTAATCGCAACGATATGTTGTTGCTGCGGTGATGCAGCATAAAACAGAAGGGTACCGTGTTTAGTAATGCTGGAGGAAATCTACCAAAAACAGAAAAAAGGATCCAAATCCGTTGTTGTTTGGGTCGTTGCTTGCAAAGTCGTACGAACATATTACGCTTGGAACCTTCCCAAGCTAGAATGTTTAAAACATGGGTTTAAAGAAAACGATGGGAGATGATGGGAAACAACAACGGCTCAAAATCGGTCAAATCTACCCATGCACCAGCCAAATGGCCCGGAAGCGCGGGGGTTCTGAAATAGGATCCAACAAAAAAGAAAGGGTCGGTGAAGACAGCGAGCGGCGCTGGTGTAATCCGTTCAAACCTTTCCCGTTCACGCGCACCATCTTTATGAGCGAGTTGACGAAATCGAGGATGGAATACTAATTGGAATCAGCGAACAAGACTCGGCGAGAGTTGGCAATCCGGTTGAGTTAGATGACTCAGGGAGAGCAAAACAAAACAAAAAAAAAATAAGGGAAGTGCCCAACTCCCGGACAAACCATAACCAGTCGTAAATTGTATTATTTCGGATGACCATTTGTTTGTCTCAACCGCTGCCGCCTTCAGACATCCTTCCTGCCTTTCTCCGAAAGCTTAACTACAACCGACAGACGAGAGGCGGTAATAAAAACAAACACATTTTTAATACATAATTTATTCTTCCGCTGTGGGCGAGGTTTCGCTCTTGATCCATTCTTCCCGGAAGCCTGCGAGCGATCAACGCGGTGGCCCGGAAAAAGCCTGTTGACCATCGGCAAAACCGAAACCTTCGACTTCCTTTCCGTTCGCCGCACTCGGTGCGTGTGTGCGTGTGTGCATGTACCGGTGTCCTATTTTCCCAGAACCCAAGTGCAGGGACTGTTAGTACAGGAATTGTTATTGTCGGTTCTCGGCGATTCTACGCATCCCGTGCTTGCCGATATCTTCCGTGGCTGGATTTATGTTTAAGTACGCAATGCTCCCAATGGACCGAGCCCAATGGAAGATGTCATCCGTCTTTAGGTCATTTCCGGCTTTCCGTTTCTTGCGATAAGCCCGCGCAGGTTGCATAACGATAGGCGGCGAGGGCTTTGCAACCCGGAACCCGGTCCAAATTTAGCAGTATTTCCGGATGCGCTACGATTTGTAACTTAAAGCTCTCGCTCACTTTTAACAGCCGTTCCGGAGTCCGCCGTTCGGTAGCGACGACTTGGACGACGACGTTCCGTACCGGTAGCTCTCGTTGCCGGTGCTAAATCTATTATTTAGCGCGTGTATTACAAAGCCTTCCAGCAAGAGATTGTGCGAGATTGTGTGCTGGAGCGTGGGACGGTGCTCGTTCCCCCCCACGGTCCGGAAGCGACGGTGAACGATTGTCGCCATTTCGCAAATCAATTCAAACCCACCCAAAGGAGCGAGAACGGGCTGACCGGCTTGCTTGCCTGCACCATCCAAGGCAGACCCAAAAGCGAAGGAGTTGATTGAGTTGGGAAGTTATTTGCTTTCCGTCTGTTTCGCTGGTGTGAATTGTGCTTTGATAGATTAAAACGACGGTGTGACTGTGAGCGGAATTGTAAAGTAGGATCGGTTGAAGGGCTGAAGCCCTTCGGGGCTCGGGTAATGGGGAGCTGGCGCTTTGTCCGGTCGGTACGCCGGAATGAATTTCCTTCGCAAAAACGTCGAACCACGGCAGAAAACTGGTCAACGATGATGATTATGTGCTGGAGAGAAATTGCTTGCAAACTTACAAAAGGAAGGCTTTATTTGTCGCAATCTTGACTCGGAATGGACGAACGGCGTTTGCCTTGTTTGAGCAGCAGCTTGCTCTGCGCAAGCATCGTTCATAAGCCGATTTTCCATTTCCTTCTGCTGCGTTGGACTTTGTCTCAATACACTTTGCCACCAGCACTGATTGCGGAATTGCTGCAAGAACCGAGGACAAATTTAGTAGTTTGAAATTCAATGACTAATTTTTATCCCAGTATTCAGTAAAGGGATACGCATCGAAAAAAAAAATAATTTTTCCTCTTCTGCTGCAGTGTATCGTATTTCACTTGAATTCTGATACTTGAATGATTAATATACGACATGAATAATAACGAGCCGGGCGGGCATCTGCCGCTGCTACAGCACGCGATGTAAACATTCCTGTGGTCGGAGTCATCGTGGGGCTTCACCACTACTAGGGCGAATTTAAATAATTATTCAACGCAGTCGCTCTGTTGTGGGCATAAATTTCCCCCCCACTGTCCCGTGCAAACGTGCAACGCAATATCTTGATCCTGTGCCTGTGTGGACACACGCGCCATTCTGCATCCGGCAAGAGTTTTCCGAATGCATTTCACTCACCCAATCCATCAAACACCACGAACGAGTGAACGAGTGCCGGCCGAACCGAGCTAAACCGGTTGTGTCCGTTCGGAGCGAGGCAGACAGAGAGAGGGGTTGAATTTTATTTTGTTTAATTTAAACCATCGGCAGTAGCCCTGAGTACCCCGAGCCAGCCAAACTGTAAATGCATCGTACTTCAAACAGCCTAAAAGCTCCCTGCCTGAGTGTTGCGGTTACGATTGCACCGGTTCTCGCATGTGCTTGATTTGATTTATTCCGCAGCGAGCATTTCAAAAACGCACCAACCCTACCACCTCTGCCGTCGTCAGTGAAGGATTCCTGGGTAGCTCCCGCAATTGCTTTGTCCAATATGCTGAACCTGGGAGTCGTTCCACGAAACATTAAGCCTGTGCGATTATCTTAAATTACACTTTGTTCGCAAACACTTTGTGTGGTAATGTTGGTTGTGCTTTTTGTCCGGAGTTTGAAACATGCTTTGAAATGGCCTTTTATTAATTTCTATCATTCCGAGAATCTGCTGTAGTTTCGCTGTGTTTCGCATAAACAATGTTGCTTAAATGCATCGGAATGGGTATGATTAAACAAGAGACGTTGAACGCGTGGTTGTCTGTAATTACTTGCTGAATGACTGTGAATGGCATTTTTCGTAGAATAGAACATCGGTTTTGTCATTTAGATGTTGCTTTTGCGTTGGTATTATATTTTATTTTCCGCTTTGTTTTTGTGTGTCACATTATTTACCACATTGCCACCATTATCACACGCGCCCATCTTTATTTTCCGTAATTACACACATCACTTTCATCATAACCATCGTATTACCTTACATGATCACATCATCATCATCATTAACATTATTACAATACCCAAACGTATCATCCTCACCATCACCGCGTCCAGCCACCTCCACCGGCATGTCGGCGGATTATTTTATGTTTTGTTCGAGATGAAAGGAGAACACACCGCCCTGCGGTGAAATTTATTATGCCCTAGCACCTCCGGCGGAATTTCATATCAAAAACACACACGGGCACCGTCTGCATGATACCGGCGAGAAAATCCCTTCCCGCATTAAGGCCAATCAGTTTCCACTTAACCATCTATATAATATCGACCTCCACCAACTCCAAACAGAAGGGCGCTTCCGTCCTCGGTTTTTTTTTTTCGTTTCCTTGGGTTATCCCCCAAAATATAAAACCATGCATCATATGCCTCCCGATCACCTAACGATTCCCCCGACCTCGCGCCATTATTAGCATATACCGCCAAACGGGCGCATGATTAGGGCAATCGCTCGGTGGTAGAAAATAAAAACACAAAATCACCCCCACTTTCAGGGCGGAACACCGGGTCCGGCATTACGGTTCGTTATTTTGCGCGATGGATCCTTCACTCATTTTGCATGCTTCGGTGGCGCTTAGGTCAACCGCGCGGCTTTCGGGTCGATCCGATCCGACCGTGTGTGTGTATCGAGTAATTCTCTTGTTGACCGGCAATGTTGGAGAAGGAGGTGCACAGACACACCCTTAAAGTAAATGAACCGTCCCGCAAATCAATCATACCACTACCAATCAATCAGCCAATCAATCGATTCGCTTTTGTGTTCCCCCGTTTGTTTTGTGCTTTGGTATCCTGGTCCTGTTCCGAGACCAAAGAAAAAAGGGCCCCTAACATCAACACGCCACTGTTGGCTCAAAAATTTTGACCAATCGCCATTTCTTTCTCTTACCCACACCTTGCACATCACCACCCGTGCGTTCTGTGATCACCAACCTGTCCGACCACTTGACTAACAACAGCTGCGGTGAAGGGCGCGTCATGTCACCGGACGGTAAGGGCTGCATGGATCGAAACGAGTGTCTCGATCTGCCGTGCCTGAACGGTGGCATCTGCGTGAATCAGGAGCCACGGTTGCGGTACCGGTGCGACTGCCCGGACGGATTCTGGGGCGAAAACTGCGAACTCATCCAGGAGGGCCAAACGCTCAAGCTGAGCATGGGTGCCCTGGCGGCCATTCTTGTGTGTCTGCTAATCATATTGAGTGAGCATTGTAGTTTTCTCAAATAACGATGTGTTGATGTTTTTTCGTTCAATTCTCGGTAGCAATAGCGGTCTCGCCATTTTTTTTATGAATAAAAGTATATGTGTTGTTATTGGTGATAGTTTTTCTTCTCTCTCTCTCTCGCTATTTGTATCTTATGTATATGTGTAGCTTTTGATGCGTGATAATGTTCAGTAAACCTTAAGTAGAGCTTCTTTCCTGCATGCTTTTCCTGCTTTGTAATATTGTCATAGTTCCAACCTCCCTTATCCTTCCAAAAACTACCCGACTTTTCCTTTTTGATATTATGCTTTCGTTCTCAAAGTCTTGTGCCTTATCTCCGCAAACAAACAGCGCGAGAAACGACTTACAGGCTCTTGTATAGACTACTAGAGATCCCTTGTCTAGTGAATAGACTATCGTTCCCCATTTTTTTGAACTAGAAGACTCTCCCATCTCACCCACCCAAATTGGATCGGATAAATAATGCAATGGTCACCAAATGTTGGTAAGTAGCCCACCGATAGCTGTGCTAATGGTTTCTTTTATTTCCTTTCATTTTATTTTCATCATCCGCTCTACCCACTTGTCTGTGTCCTTGTTCGATGTTCATGTTTGTGGCACTCTGTGTTTTTGGGGAAATTTAATTATCCACACTCATTTCGATCACGCACGCATCTCGTAAAAAATATAATTACAAAACCCACACAAACATACATAAACATTTTACAATCTGTACGCGAACCACGATATCATCTCTTCGTGCCATCTAAACGTGACTCGACGACGCCGGCAAAATGTGCCCCATTTTTCTTTTGCCGCGGTGCAATTTCACATGCAACAACGACGACACACATGCTCACAACACACACTCACACAATCGCCGGGTTGGGGGATTTTCCCTTGGCGCTACGCTGGGCCACCCCACGGCACAGGTGTCCTGCCGGGTATAAACCGTCCGGGACGCGATGCGTGAACGCGAACGAGTGCCTGTGGCATCCGTGCCAGAATGGGGGCCGCTGCCGGGATCACCATCCGCCCAAAGCGTATGAGTGTATCTGTCCGCTCGGGTTTTCCGGTGCGCACTGCGAGCTAGAGCTGCTCGCGTCCGGCATCCTGACGCCCTCCCGGGACTTCATCATCGCGCTCGTCATCTGCGTCAGTACGCTCATACGTAAGTATACCCCGCTCAGCGAAATCGCGAATTCAGCGCCCGAACTTCAACGCTCACACTAACAACGCATACACACACTCAGTATTCGAGTTACTACTAACAACACTAACAAGGGATTTTTCGTCGATTTTTGCTGAAGCTAAATCGGTTGCACCACTTACCTGTTTGCTTGAATATTGTGTGAACCGAAACTGTCATCCATCTCAATAAGAACCGGAGAACATTGTTCCTCCAAATGCAAGTCAACCACAAAACTCGACTCATCGCTCAATTTAAAACTTCATCGATGCATGTGGGCACTACAGCCGCTCGTACTGCTACCCACACAATCGCATGGAGCAAATATTCATCCAATTCACTCAAATCTAAATCGCAATAGCAATCAATTTTTTTCCGGTCCCTCCAAAACAGAACAGAACTCATCATTTAAAACCGGGGTGTAGCGGTGTGTACCACGCGATCTGCGGTACAGCCAATCGTTTGAGAGCTTTTTGTGTACAATTGTTGTGACAATAGCTCGCGCATTCAATTTGAAACAAAAATATCATTCGGTGTTTTTTTTTTTTGGGCGTAGCAAATGCTAAACCTGCAATAAGAAAAATCGAACCAAAAAGAGAAGGTGCAAACCGCCCACGAATATGTCCGCCATACTGTCCTGAGAGAGAGCGAGAGAGAGAGAGGGAGTGAAAATGCTTTCACTGAAAGCTTTCAATTTCGCTGGTCGGGTTTTTTTTGTGCGTCCCCATTTTTGTGCATTTATTTCTCCCATCCATTTCGGAGTGGCGGGAAAAAGGATCAACAATAGAGATGTGTATGGGTTGGTTTGTCTTGCTTTTTTTTTGTCTGAATGTTAGGATTTTAAATATTCTACCTCATTGTGAAAGCGGCGGTTCGCGGGTAGTAGGTGGTATGTACATGCCGAAACCAATGCACGTCAGCCCGATCCCAAAAGGGGGTTGAATTTGTCAATGGAGGACACACGTGGGTTCAAGCAGGCAAGGAAACACCTTTTAATACCTTCAACACCTCAGAACCCCGGTTCACTTGCCCCGGTTGCGCGGTGGAAATGCGAACCATTCACTTTGTGTCAATTGAAAGTGAACTAAAAACAAACAAGCAAAACCTAAATCCCTGCGCGAATGGTCCGCCATTTTTTTGTATTTTTTCTTCCACACTTTGAGAGGGAGTGTGTGTGTGCTTATACTTTACTTTGTTATCATCATAAGCTTTATGTGCACGAGCTTATTCTGGTGGCTGTCGCAGACGTCCGTGACGTCAGCCATCCGGAGCTGTGTACATGTGTGTGTGTGTGTATATAGCCCATATCCCACTCCGGTAGCTTTTGTTCGAGTTACAGGACTTTTCAATCTATCGTCACCTCGGTTTCAACTCGCCGTATTACCCGTTGAATGGTCCCGTGTTTTTTTCTTTTTTCTGTGTCGGTTCCTAAGTTACGTGTGAAATATTCTTCGTTGTGCCACCCACAACGTTCGGGGGAGGGGAGTATGGGTTTGTATAAGCACTCTAGCGTAATGCTGTTTCTCTTTAACTCTTGCACACTACTTCCACTACTTCTAGCACTAGCATCTATTCTCTATGACTAGTTTTTAGTTATTGTAGCGCTCTTTTTTGTTGCTATTGCTGTTGATAACCTTCTATCTACTAGCTGCACAGCTCTACACTCTGCCTGGCTAGCGCTGTGGATCTATCGAACACCCTCAGCTGAAAGCATTAGCACGCACCACGCGTTAAAAGGTTTCCCGCGTGAACTTTAAGCGTGTGCGTAAGACGCGTTTACGCTGTGAAAGTGCATAAGTGTTACTTTTTCGATAAATCCACAAAACCCGCCCAGCGAGAGTGGGTTGTTGAATGGGGGAAAAAAGGTGGCAACATTGTGCCAAGGTTGTTTTTTTCCTTTTTCCCTTTTTCAACGCCGAGAGTGCAGTGTTGCAGTTTGTGTCCATGTGCGCTTGGACGCTCATTTGTGTCCTGCGATCCTATGCCAACCGACCGACCGAGTATCTCTGCCTTTCTACGATTCGTTATTCCATTACCAGCATTCGGACACGGTGGAGGAAACTCCTCCATATCGTGGTGGCTTTCGTGCTTGGGTCAAGTTCGAAATCCTTTCGGTACGGTACGAAAAATTGGTTGGACAAATACTTCTTCGATCCATTGTGGTACGTACCGGGGCAGGCGAGTGAGATGGTGGTGGTAATAAAAACCAAGATGCAATGGTCATTTCGGTCCATTTAGCTCATGTTCTACTTGCATTTTCCCGTCCTTTGGTACCGGTGCCATCCCCATCTGCTCCCCCGCTAAAGACATTCCCAGTGAGCGAAGTACGGAAAAAGATTATGCAAGGCAGGGGACAGGGAGCCCAACCGCCAAACCACAATGGGTATGATTTTGTGCAAAGATGGTAAAAACATGTGACAAGCGTTAGTTGAAACAGACGTTCAAAAAAATCGTGCAATCGTCCAGTAGCTGATGAAGGAAATTCGAATCGAACGGAAATGAGCAGATCGTCGGGTTGGTTGCAGAGCGCACTGCTGGACGGCATCATATGTGGGCGTAAAGGAAGGCCAGCTTATACGGCGTGTCTTCCATTTTTAATGCACCGAAATTGAAACCTACTAAAATCCGTTCCTTGCAAACCTCTTCTTCTCCCCCAAAATCCGCACTCCCTACGCTGCGAGCAGTACTGGTGCTGGTGTTCGTGGTGTACAACCGAAGGCGAGAGTCGCACATCAAATATCCGGGCCCGGATGACGACGTGCGGGAGAACATCATCAACTACGACGATGAAGGGGGCGGCGAGGACGATATGACCGCGTACGACATCACGCCGCTACAGATCCCGATCGGCCCGATGCCGGAATTGACGCAGTGCAAGATGCCACCGTTGATGTGTAAGTAGCGAAATTGCGAAAGAGATTGCTTCGCTATATTCGGTGACCCTTACTGCATGTTTATTGCTCTCTCTCTCTCTCTCTCTCTCTCTCTCTCTCGCGTTGTTTCACAGATCCGGTCATGACGATGGGACCGGGACACGAACCTAACGTTGGTATGTTCATCGAGGAGCACAAGAAGCGAGCGGACAGCGATCCGAATGCGCCACCCTTCGATGATCTGCGCAACTACGCTTACGAGGGTGGTGGCAGTACGGCTGGATCGCTCAGTTCACTACAGTCAGGTGAGTTGAAATCCTTAACATATCTGGATATTTAGGAGTGAAAGGCTCGGTGAACTTTTAAGCTAGCAGGTTTGAAAACTAATTTTATTCAAACTGTTCTAAAAAAAACCCCTTGAAAATGGTAAATATTTACCCTTTAGAATAAATATGAATAGCCACCGGGCACATAACGTCTCTTGCTTGCTTCATCATATTCGAATATGGAATTTATTGTTGCACATTAGCATCAATTAAGCTGAACAAATAAACTGTTCCAATAACAATAATAACAGCAATAATGACGAACGGCAAAGCCAGAGCGCGCGAGCGCGCCCGTAAATTATGCTAAATCTCTCGCCTGAAGCCTGCTGTTAATGATTCATGATCTCGCCTTTATCTACCTTTCGCACGTTCACATCGCGCACGCAATTGTGCTCGAATAACGAACACACACGCACACACACACTCGCATTTTTATCACGTTTTTCACTGATCCATCAAATAAACAAAAGCCGGAAGCAAATATCATAAAAATGTTTATCCTCGAATCGCTCCCGGCGACGACGACAACGAGACGATGGCATGGTGACGGGAAAAGTCGATGAAAACTGGCACCCGGGCGAGCACCACCACCAAAAGCCACAAATATCGTCAATAATGTTTTCCAAGGCTTTCGCGTACATTAAAACTGCATGACAATATTGAATTATCAATATAAATTCTTTGTTGGTATTATGCTGCTGCCCGAGGTTTGCAGCCCCGATGATACGGAAGGGCACAGCGTTGGGTAATTGATTTTTAAAATCAGTTTTCGTATACCGTCGTGTTTAATAGTAAACAGATGTGGCGATTAAAAAACCAACACTGACCACGTTTGCACGTCCGCCGCTTGGTGCCACACATGGACGAAGGGTTTACGAATCGATCAAACGAAATCGCTCTGTCAAGTTGTGATACGAAGCATTGATTTGTTGTTTCTGATGGAAAAGTTTCCACGAAACCGTAAAGCCTCGGACCACGGTTATCGTTCAATTATTGTACGACAATACTTAGGCTGGTACCTAGCCATGTCCTTCGTCTTATCGAATCGCCATTTTATCTATCATTAGTTAATGTATTTGTACTAGCTTGTGGTTTGTTGGTCAGCTGGCTCAGAACCAATTGGCCGACCAATGTTTGCCCAGCCCGTTTGCTCCACCATCCTGACGGGGGATTGTTTTTCGTTGGCAAAGGAATGAATCAAACCTCTTGGGAGGTATGCGATACGTTTCGCTATCGGGCATCAGCCAAGCTCGCTGTAACATTCCTTGGCACAACTGCTAGCTTCTACTGTGTCCTTCGTTGAATGACAATTCTGTCTGCGAACCGAGCCTGACTGTAAGCAGCTTATGCGTGATATTTCATTGAATTTTCTGCTCTTTCCTTTTTGCCTCCTTTTCTTACCCCAATCAAACCCACTAGGCACGGACGACGAGGTGCAGGAATTCGACTATTTGGATGCCTGGGGACCTCGGTTCGACAAGCTGGCCAACATGTACGGCGATCATCATCCGACTGAGCTTGATGATTTAAATTAAATCCTTGCTCGCCCGATCGATACCACCGTGAGTGCGCGCGTCTCCTTCGACCGTACGTTGGGGCGATACGTGGGAAGTTCCTGGGAGATGAGCAAATCACCGGATGTAAGCACGGTGACAGATGACACTCTAGCAAGAGCACAACGCGAGCGAAAAGAAGAAAATCAACAACAGCGCACCGAAACGTAACAAAACAGATACAAGACAGAGCACCCAGGCACCCAGCATCGCTCTACAAAGGAAAATGCAAATCGAGTCGAACCACGTGCATCGACCGGGGTTCCCACGCACGGTCACGAAGGAGACAGATTGGAGACAACAACCAAACACAAAACGACGACTGAAACACGAGATTGCGTTGCCAACAGCTACCGATTTGCGGGGTTGTGCGTTTTAGTATAATTTACTTCGAACTCAGCCCGTAAGGTGAAAAAAGAAAAACAGTGGGAAGCAACAGAAGCGTGCGGTGGTTCCTACTTTTCCCTTTTCGAGTGAGTCATCACCGGATGATCATCAGCAGCACTCTACAACAAGAACAGCACACTGATCACACATACAGCATTCTTCTCCGCATCCACAACAGTTCGCCCAAAACTGATGAAACCGTAGAACTGCCATTTAATCTACCAGCGCCCCGGCGGGACCCTGAGCAGCCGGGATCTTGACCGGGCGAACTTATTTTATAAGCCACAATCGGGTCCTAGGCCTAAGCAAATCGACCGAGACGAACCGCCGTGCGGATGAGGACAGGTGAGTGAAGATGGCCATCTAGAGGAGCGTAGAATGAAAAAAAAAGGGAAAACGAAAAACGCAAGTCCGTCGGTGTGATTCACAACACGGTCGCTACACATTCGATGGAGACGCCTAGTACCCGGTACAGTATGCGGGCTGCGGAACTTGAAGTGCTTTGAACGCAGGTTGGTGCGGGAGTAGCGGGTCGTTTTATTCGAGCCCTTTTTTTTGCCGCCCCATATTTTATCGGTACAGGATAGTGGAGAGCAAAAATGCAACATTTGGTTCGCGGGAACATTTCGTTTTTGCATTTCGGTTTCCGTTGATTCAATCCGCCTGTTTTAATTGTCCCACGAAACAAAACAAAAAAAAACGAGGGACAAAGGTTTCCTGCCATGTTTGTGTGTCTGTCCTTTTGACGAGGGACATAACGATGAAGCGACTGAGGGAAAAGCGGTTAAGAATAGACGAGTAAGAAAGGAAGAAAGCAGTCGAGCATAAATAACAAACAAAAAAAAACAAGCATACTTTAAACCAAAGTTTAATTATAATCATTGTTGAGATTACAGTTAAGGTTACGGTTAAGCGCGCGCGTTAGAAGATTGGGTCTCCCCCTCTAGGAATGTGGACGAAGTTTGTATGTGTGCGTGTGTTAATACTGTCAATGGGGCGAGTCATACTCACCCGCAGAACGGTATCGAGCGGTTCGATCAGTGGGAAAAGTAAAAAAAAAAAGGTGGGAAGTTGAGATACACATACAGAACGAGAACGAGAGAGAGAGAGAAAAAGAGAGAGCGAGTCAGCACATGAATTATCGCTGCTTGATCTAAAAGGACGAAGATGGCAGACCGAGCGGCAGCCGTGTACTATCACCCGCCCGGTCGCCCGAACGGCATCATTTCCAGCCAAAGTGGCCAAATTCCAACCAAAATGAGCGCTCTCAGCTCAACGCAACTTTCAGCACACTCCACACTGCTTTTTCCAGTTTTGTCCAAATTTTGAAAGACAAAATGAGGGTGGCATAATAATAATGCCTTCTGCGTCCATCGTGGGGCTGGGTGGTGAGCAATATTTCTTTCCTTCGTACGAATGAGAAAGTGCTGAAGCGTGAAAAATTGAAATGATCACACCCAAGGCTCCCACCGAGTTCCTTTGGATAGGAGAAGTTCGCTTCGAACCGCCATGCTGTAAACTGTTGATTGGAGGAACAGTTTTATCATTTTCTTTTTTTGTGCGGAGTAGGTGGGATAGGAAAATGAAAATAGGAAGGCAAAGAATCTTATTTTCTTTTCTTACTCATCGCTACTATGTCCTTTTGGCCATATCGGACAAATTGTCTGTTCCATATCACTAAGGACACATCTCTTGAAGGCTTTCTTCCCACTACCCCGGGCTAGGACGCCATCACCCAGGCGTAAATGACTTTCGTCTTTTTTTTTTTTTTTGCTGGCTCTCGTTTGTGGCGTAAATCTCGCACTCTTAGGGATAGATTTGCACTTCATTTCTAACCTCTTGTCGGTGAAAAAGAAGTAACCAGCGAGTACACAAAGCAGATGACAGATTTGTGATAAATTGTGGAATATTGGTGAAAAAGATTCCGTCTGGAACAGTTTTTCGAACAACATTTGATAAGCTTATGCTCCGCAGTAGTGTGAATGAAAATGATTTTATATTTTGCTGGAAGTTGTGCTCCTATTACGGTTGGGTTGGTTGGAAGATGTTGGGTGTGAGCGGATAGTGTTCCGTAATGCAAGTTCTTCCCTTTACAAGCAACGAGAAATGGACGTGAGTGGTTTCATAAGAGACAAATGAATTTGGTTTTTCTTCACTAATCCTTTTTAGTGCGCAACTGTTGGTTTAGTGTTTTGTTTTGGCAAGCACTGTTTCTACTACCTCCCTTTGTTATTGGGAATTTGCCCACAGTTTTTATTTATCTCTCTGTTGTCTTGTTTGCTCCATAATAACTACCTATGTACCTCCACGTATTACAATACACTTTTTTATTGAACACTTTCTTTTACAAATATACAATTTTAATACACACACACACATGCCAGCAGGGAACGAACATTGGGATGTGAGTACACTCAAATAATTTACAAACTTGTACATATACTGCAATAGGAAAGAAATATGAACGATTTTTACAAACCTGCACCATACTCGCACACACTCATGCACACACACAGCGATACACAGCTGTAGCAAGAATTAAGGAACGAAACAGACAACTAAACATTTACATAAAGCCAATAGAAGGGAAGCTCTCGGTACATGAACCTTTCCATACAGACACCCCGTTTTTCTTTACTAAGCTTTTCACCAAGAGTCTCAAAAACAAGTCGATGGCTCCATTCTAACAATAACATTAACAAACACTAATTGCATTAAACACACACGCATCCATGCGCATCCCGGTTGGGATGGATTTTTTATCGTAAAATCAATAGATGGAACCTCAAAACTTACCACCACTTTCCCGTACGGTTATGCCACTTGTGTTTTCTCTTCCAACTTTTACAATAGAAAATAAAAACTGTTGGTTGTTTTGTTTCTGATAAACAAGCACTGCGCATTCTCTCTCTCTTTGTCCAGTGTTGATTTAACCGTGCGACCACTTCTCGGCTGTTTATCTTCACGCCTAAGCGGCGCGGCTTCCCTATTTTGGTCGAACACGAACCACATGTGCTTGTAGTTGTTTTGTTCCCTTTGGGCGCTGTCAATTTTCGGCAACGGCAAAACATTTCTGCACTTCCGGGAAAAAAAACCTATGTACCGGCGGAATTAGACAAACAACAAATTTGGCCACGGGAAGTCTCGAAAAGTCAAGGAAGCGTAAAGAAGGAAACACACACGCGCGGGTGCTTGGACACATGGGAATGGTTAAAGAGTTGTGTAAAGTTTTTTTTTTATTTCGATGTACATTCTACTTTAGATGTGTTTTAATACTTTGTGTTATAGTTTCTTTTCGTTTTACGAATAGAATAACAATACAATAGCTGTAAGAGATACTTTCTAAATAGGGAAAACAAACGTTACGTTTTGTTTTGTTTTGCATTGCGTTCGCTTTTAGTTCTTTCCTTTTTTACAAACACACATAGACACACAACGAAACGGGAAAGCAAATAGGAACGATGTTACTATTTGTTTTTAGAAAGCATTTGTTCCCTTTACATTGAACTGCAGCACCAATTTTTTGTTGGGAAGGAAATATGATGGGGTTTGTCTTGTGGCTCAACAGAGTAAGCTATTTCGGGAGCCCATTTTAAAATGCGGTGATTGAGATGAACTTTTTGATGGCAAATTTCGTTCGCCCATGATGGCTTCTCGCGTTAGCGTTTGTATGGCACTGCGGGAGGAAACACGGAAAATCATGGTACATGTTTTTTAAACAATTATTGCTAACGAATAGAACACATCGTAGCAAATTGGCGACTAAGCGACTGCGTGTAAACACTCTAGGCCGTAAGTAAATCAAATATACAACCACTAACAAGTATTGAGACAACCACAGCAAAGTCGCGCACATTAGCACATCCATCGTCACATTCAGAACCCATTCCGAAGCGCAAATGCTAGTCGGGCCTAACGACCCCGAAGTTGAGATTTCCGTTCAACCGTACCCATTACCCATCTCGTATTAGAAAAAGGAGGGGGAAAAAGTTGGTTTAGTTTTATACCAAACTTTTTTCTCCGTAATTTTTGCTGCTCCGTACGTATGGGAGCAGCACAATGCAACAAGAGGAAGCATTTTGCAAGTTCATCCATTATGAGTATTATGAACGACTAGTTTTAACTGTGAAAGTGTCGTGTGCAAATTTAACAAGCAAAAAAACCCGTGTCATCGTAAGGAAACATTTATTTAACTGATATAAGATACTTATTACGATTAACGGAAGGTTGGAAGACGAACAAGGCGAAACAAAGCAAAACGAAACTGATATTACACACACACACTGACACATGCGTATCCAAAGACTGTAAAAACTTTGATTTGTTTTATGTAAAGCTAGGTTTTTTCTCCTCTCGGTAAGTTAGTAATAGTTAATTTAATAATTATTTTTACAACTCGGTTTTATCGGGCTCCGGATGCAAAAGTGATGGCAGCAGTGAGAGGCAGAGCAAGCGTAATCGTAATCGGGGAGATTTATTGGAGATCGACTTCGAGTGAAGAAGGGGTTTTTTTTAATTTCGAATGCCATAACACGAAACCCGTAACACTTTTTTTTTACTTTTCGTAAGAGAAACAATTAGAAGCTCTACTACTAAGGGTACTAAAGGCCAGTAGTCATTTGGGTGGGCAGTTAAGGGTAACGTAACACAGCTAACCGTAGCGACGGGTGTGTATGAGTTTGAACGCAAAAAAAAAAATCAATGGCGATAATATATATTTTAAGCTGGTGAGCATCGTTCAGCAGGTATCTGTATTGTAATATCTGGAAGCGATCAACCACAGCAACACTAGTTTATTCCCTCGAAACTTTTATTGAGTTTTCTACGTCAGAACAGCAAAAAAAACCTCAGCAAATCACTCTCCATCGCGTGAGCGTGTGGGAAAAGCTGATCATTTTTAAACAGTGACATGATGTTTGTGCTCCTTGTTTTGTAAGACAACCGCAGAACGAAACATGGAAGCGCTCAAACACACACACAAACGTACATTTGAAAAACGAATTTGTGCGTCCATGCGTACAGTTTCGGGCGGTAGAATTTTTAAAAACCCACTACAACAAAAAGTATTCATTACGCCACACGTATATTATACACACACACGCGAACACATAAAACACACATCGGTAGATATTTAGTAGTAAAAGCAAACACACACACACACACACACTCGTACGGAAGTGGTACACAACAGTATGAAAAAACGGTGAGCAAAACTCCCTAAACTAATTGTAAACGAAAAGCAGAAATCCCAGCACTACTTAGACTAAAAAACAAATCGGCATAATTAGCTAAATCGAAACGGGGGCAAACATCGTAGCAAAATCGTAGCTTATTTGCAAAAAGAAATCCCGAATCCTCCCGACTGGAAACAAAAACAATGCGAAGAAAGCCACTCTCCCGAACATCCACCATTTAAGAACGTCCCCTCTGTTGTGCTGCTGTACGTCGACGCCATCATTGTATTCCATGTTGAATTGTGTGTTTTGTTTTTTGCTTCACACAATTAAACCACTCTCGTTCATTCATATATACACACATAAACACACATATATAATTGCACATTCCCTGCATTAAAGTTTCTTTGCCGTGGTAACATTTTTCACTTCTCAAGACACCTTAAAGAGAAGTATGGAAAACGACAACATATGCTCAGCCAGTTGATGGTAGTATTTATAGTGCGGTCATGTAAATTTAACAAAACAAACGAAACACGACTTAACGAAGGTGAAAAACAAATGTGAACGACTGCGGTTGCGCGCCTCATTCACAAGTGAGCCGCAACATAAGCGCACATGACAAAACGAAACAACAAGCGAAACGATTCTGTATCCTAAAAATGATAAACTAAACAATGTTAGACTTATGCTAGTACACATCCACATCCACAGCGTTTAAAGCCGGCAGCAGAAAGGCTGGGAGCGAACGAAATATCCTAATCTAATCACGTACACAATAGAAAAGAGAAAACACAGACGGAGCAGCGGACTGGTGTTTGGGATGAAAATACATAAAAAATTACAAAAAAGTGTGCAATAGAGAGAGAGAGAGAGAGAAATATCCTTCAAAAACCTAATACATCCAGAAGCGAAGAGAAGGGAAAAATAGAAAACAAAAATATAAAAAAACACACACACACACACAACCAAACAAAACAATCCTTTTTCCTATCCCCATTCTCCGATAAGAAAAAGAAAAACACATTTTTTGCGAGACCGTTAGTTAATTGAGTGAAACAAACAAAACGATATATACACTATTATACATACACATATATATTAGTGACTTTTTAAACAAAAAAAAAAACCAGAAGAAAACCCCGCAAACAAATAGACTAAAAACAGAACAGAAGCAAAAACAAACTCGATAAAACATGTATCCGCTCACCAAACAGTGGGAGTTTGATACGTACGCACAGACGTTACTGTGTGTGTGTGTTGATGTACCGTGTCACGCGAGTTTATAGTAAATGAAAACAAAAACAAAAACTAGCAACTTCTCAGCGCACATCAAGTGTGTGGGGTGCGAGACAATGCAATTGGGAAAATTACCTATCAAGAAAAGAAAACATAGAAACACGTTTCCCCGGGGTTTTCCTCCAGTTTTTCATCACCGCGGGATATCGAGAAACAGTTATGGGGAAAAGGTTTAAAACACTTGTTTTATACTTGTTTGTCCAGGGGGTTGATGAGCATAACCGGGGGGTTGAACGTGATCAATTCGATGGCTCCATCAAACCACCCCTAGCTACTAGGTGAAGCTCAGCAGCACAGAAGATGGAAACACACACAGTAACATAAATGCTAAGAATGTTTAACAAAAGGAAACGAACGAGAGTGGTTCTCCAAACCTCTGGCGGAAAGGCGGAGAACAGTGGCCCGAGGAATGGGGACAACACACAGTGGAAAGGGTGGTGTGCGTGTGTGTGCAGTAAATATTAATTAATAGCGATACCAAAATCCTAGTTGTAAATATAGTGAAATGATATTAAAGAATGAAAGGCAAAACTCTACCACCACTACACTACCGCACGATACACACACGCGCGTGGGTATGGTGGTGAAGGTGAATGAAAACCCTTTTTCTTTCCCCATTGCAAGTAATATCTTCAACATACCACAAAGAATCTCCTGAAAACACCACAGACACACTCACACACACACACAAGTAAAGACAGACATTATAATCATTCCCGGAACACATCCCGGCATCAACATAAAGCATTCATACGTACACACGAAACCCTGACGGAATGGGGGAAACATTCGTTGAAAATTAACGATCTTTATACTACCGAACCGTATCAGCGTAGTAGTGAGTCTTTCCGGGGTCATTTTGTTTGGCATTTGTTTTTGTCAAAGAAAAGAGGAAAAACAGGGATGCATTAAAATCCAGTTTCTATAAATCCTCGCTGAAGGGTCACATCCGTCAGTCACAGTCAGTCGGTTCGTTCTTCCTTCAAATGGAAGAAACAATATTAAAAACACAATAAAAGTTAATGGAAAAAAAGCCAGAGAAAAAAAAACAACCCTTTTTCAACCGAACACTAACTAGAACACCGAAAATAGATAAGTGAAAGCAAACGATAAGAATACAGGCGAGACGTAGCTAACATGAAGCGAACAACAACATCTTAATGTTAAGAACAAAAAAACACGTGCATCATCTTCGTGAGGCAAAAACAACAGTGGAGTGCTCATTTTGTGCAAATTAGTGCTACGAACAAAAAACCCCCCACAAACACAGACACACACATACTTACCATTCACAGTATAAAGGGACTTCTTCGCGTGCGGTGTTTTGTTGGTGAAAACCGAAAATGGCCAAGAGAGACAAGTGAAATGTTAAACGAAAAACTGGCTGAGGGCTGAGGGCCGAAATGGTGAAGGAAACACCTAAAACAGCAAAATGGAGAAAGAAAACAACGTCTGCACACAAACACACTTTTACACGTGAAAAGTCGAATCGAAATCGTTCAATTATTGGAAACATAAGAGAGAAGAAAAAAGAAACCTTCACACAAGCACACATTATACAAGAAAAAAAAAACATGGAAAGACAACACGAAACGCTGGATGCTGTGGTTGGTGGGAGGAGGAAGTGGAGAGTCATTGCGGGAAACGGGAAAACGAAAATAGAGGTAAAAAGTAAGACGAAGAAAAACAGATAAGACAAAAAAACTGAAATAAATTGCTACAATGGGAAGTAACTGTCATAAACTGGACATGCAAAATGGTGTGTTGGTATGGTGTGCAACGGTCCGAAAATGGAGTACAAGCGCAGGATGATGCAGGCAAATGGTAAGTCTTCAAATTCATTTTGTTTTTATTTAGTTATTAACTTTCTTTTACACTCCTTAACAGAACTATACGATCACCAGTTTTTATAGAAATGAGAAAGAAGAGATTGTTATTGAAATTGAACCTCTAGCAAGTAGTGGAAAATATTGAATAAATATTTAATTTTACATTTTTGTACGGCTCATGTAAATGTTCTCCATATCCCATACAACTATACTTTTCCCTAGGGGCATGCCAGTGGCCGAGGCGACAGAGGCGCTGGCCTTCACATGGCAAGAACGGGGCTTAAGGTCCGCAAATAAATATCGGCTGTTTTGAGATGGATGGGGCCACTGTGGATTGTGGTGTGATTTTCACGTTTACAAACGTCTTAAATTCAGTTCGGGAATGATATAATCGAACAGTGTAAACAGATTAGTGACTATTTCGTGCGAGTGAAAGTTCATAGTTCTTGAAAATATCTGATTTTGAGCCGGATATGCGCCATATGCGGGAGGTGTTGCCGATTTTTGTTTCGAGCGAAGAAAACGGCAGCCGAAGCGCATCGAAAGCTTTCGAGTGTTTACGGCGATGCTGCTCTAAACGAAACAAAGTGTCGGGATTGGTTTCGAAGCTTTCAAAGCGGTAATTTCGCCGTGGAGTTTTCGACGATGAAGAATTGACGGCTTTACTGGAGGACAATCACTGCCAAATGCAAGAAGAGCTTGCAGCCGCGCTTGGTGTAACTTGTCAGGCCATATCGTCACGGCTGAACGCGTTAGGGATACAGGGTTTCCGAGTAGAACTAACGATGTGCGAGCCATTTCCGGGCAATGGCTAGGATGAAGTAAACAATTGCCAGGTAGAACTGGCGATCTGTTACCCTTTCTAAACTATGGCCAAGTTGAACTAGACACAGGCTAGGTTGAAGTGGAGGATGGCCAGGTTGAACTGAAATGTCAAATTTGAATCGATTGCTGAAGCGTTAGCAAACGTTTGGGGTAGCGCTTAAAAAATATTTAAAAATGACCAGTAAAAAACATATTTTTTGTAATTATTTTTTTAAAGGATATTAATTGAAAGAGAACGCTTGAATTGCAACGGAGCTTGTGTGTAATCAAAAAATTATTATTTACTGCGCATTGGACATGTTTCAATGCTCAGAAACAAATATTTTTTTATTGTAATGTTGTTTTTGCTTTCCAATGTATTTTTTATCTTTCTGTAAAATATGCAAAACAATAGTTAAAAGAATTCGAGTCATTAGCAATACGGCCAGGCCGTTCTTTATGAATAAAAAAAAAAGAATTCGAGTCATTGACTATAGACATAAACTTCAACTGTCATCTTCTGTCTAAAGGCAAAATTTAAACAACATTACAATCGTTTCAAATTTGACACTTCCATTCAACGTGGCCATCCTCCACTTCAACCTAGCCTGTGTCTAGTTCAACTTGGCTATAGTCCAGAAAGGGTAACAGATCGCCAGTTCTAGCTGGCAATTGTTTACTTCATCCTAGCCATTGCCCAGAAATGGCTCGCACATCGTTAGTTCTTCTCGGAAACCCTGTAATACAGACTATAACTATACAGGAATAGCTCGTATCGTATCCATTTGCCCTCCAATGCATACGATACGAGTTGAAGCCGCGGGACATTGAACGCAGTCTCGTCATGTCTGAATTGCTGGTCCAGCGGCACAACAGAAAGGAGTTCCTGCACAGAATCGTGACGGGAGACGAGAAGTGGATTTTGTTCAGCAATCCTAAGCGCAAAAAATCATGACGATCCCCCGGTCATACCCGAACATCACCAGCTCGGCCGAACATCCATTGCTCGAAAGTTATGCTGAGTATTATTTGGTGGGACCAGCTCGGCCTCATTTACTACGAACTTCTGAATCCGGGAGAAACTACCACTGGTGAACGCTACCGGAAACAATTGATGAGTTTAAGCCGAGCACTGCGGGAACAACCAAAGGAATACTCATCACGCCACGACAAAGTTATTCTGCTGCATGACAATGCTCGGCCACATGTTGCGCTACCTGTGAAAAACTACTTTAGTGCCCTCAAATGGGATGTTTTACAGCACCCGCTGTATTCACCGGATCTGGCACCATCGGACTTCCATCTGTTCCGATCCATGGCACATGGATTGAGAATATCATATCAACTCGTTTTGTTTGCCATTTCATCTAAGGATGCTATTGTCCTTAGAACAGGAAGTTTTTAATTAAAAAAATTTCATTGTGTTATTTTGTGGTAAAAGTTCTAAAGGCATTAGCTATCTGCATGTCAAAACTGGGATCGAATTTCATCAGGATCGTTCTTCCGCAGCAGATACTGATATCCAGCTATAGGGAGAAGAAAATCAAGTCAGGTAAATCCCAGGAAACTTGTGGAACAAAAATCCTTTTTCAATTAATAACATTAAAGTAATTTTTTAAAGTCTTGGAACAATTTAATAGATCAACGTCCGTATTGTTGAACAAATCTACATCATCGGACCAAAACTTCAAACTTTCCATCAACCAACGTAAGGTCTGATTCGACGTATGACATTATGCTTCATCTTGTTACTGGACAGTGTTAAGATCTTCAGAACAGATGGCTTCGTTCAAAATTCCTTTATAGTTTAATTTCATTCTAAAACCTGCGTCACTGCAACCAAAAAGCCATGACGCCACCAAACCGAAAATCATTACACGATTTACGGATGCTTGGTTTGAAGTTTCAATTTCATCTTCCCAGAAATGCTCCTCCAGTTAGTCTGGTGAAAACGATGATCACAGCGAGCACTTCGTCGGAGTTCAGAAATATACATCATTTGTGCCACCTTCGGCAAAGAAAGTAGTTTCTTCGAACGGGCCACTTGTAGTTTCTTCACAGCTTCTGTAATCAAGTGACGTCACAGTCTGGTTCTTGAATTTCCGTGCAAGTCATCTTTGACAAAGGTTTCTGGTGGAACGTACCAGACTGGGAGAAATCTTTGCAAGAACCGATTTTAATACGCACTACGACCTTGGACCTTGAACCTCGCCTTTTTTCGATTTTCGGGGATGCTCATAAGGATCCTCCCATAGATACTTGTTGATTCGAAAAACTGTGGCCATACGATATTCTGCACGTTTGGCGTTCAAACTTAATGAACAATTGCCAATAGTTTGGGATAAAACAATCCAGATGTTCAGAACAAATGTATGCCGGTATACTAGTTGTCAACAGAAATAAGTCATGTAAAATAAGCCCTGACGTAGGTGCACTCAGTATTCAACAATTCCCATAATCCCATTTTCGCCAGTCACCCTCAGGTCACTTTTGATTCCTACTTTTCATATTCTAAGACTATATTTATATAGCACCCTTCAAGCTACTTTCCAACGTCTTGCTAGCATTCTGGCGGTACTCTCTTTAGCCTCCCAGAATACGCCTTCCTTCGTCTCGCAAATATTGACTCACTCACATTTCACATGCCGGAACAGACGTGGAACCGGATCTGGCTGCTTCAGCCCAGCAACGCGAGTCGAAAAGCGCACAACACGATGGCAACTAAATGACAAAATTATTCACCGTAACCGAAAGCCGTGTCACCGTGGCTGCACCGACCACCGATTCCGAAACCTTAAAGCTGCAGTTCTCGGTACGTTCTTCGGCACGTAAGAACCTTTGTGAGGTACGCTTTTCGCCCAGCAAGACGGCTTCGTTTCGCTTCACTTTCTTCCCGAACCGTGACCCACCGTGTGTGTGTGTGTGTGAGGTCGGAACTCTTGTCTGCTGTGTTACATCCCATCCTGCCAGATCCTTTCTACCCCAACATCCTCCCTAACCTACGCGACGGATGCAACTGTGTTCCGTTGCCAGTTTCTCCGCCCCCCTTTTTTTGTGCGAACGTGTGCGAAACGTGTGAGAAATACAAGTTTGTTTTTACGATTATCACTTGGCATCATTTGAGTTATGTTGGCCATTTATTTTCCAGGCCACTTTTCCCCCCACCGGAAGCGACACCCGGGAGCAGATTATTCAAAGAAAAGCACACCCGCACCCGTCGTACAGAGCGGAAACACTCCCTTAGCACACCGGCATCCGGCGGCAGTTCGGCGGGAGGGAGCGAACGCTGCTGTTGCAACTGCTGTGCCAAACGCAAAACGCCAGTTGACAGTAAATGCAATGTGCCAAACATCATCGTGGCAGCAGCAGGAAACAGGATTCCGGGACAGCGCAGAACGCTGGAGCGCTAGGCTATAGCTGAAGCTTCTACGGCAGTGCACTATTGACTAGCTTTTCTTTCATGTCAAGACATTTATGATGATATCGGAAATTCTCTTCACTTCAAAGAAACATGAACTTACCGGATTCGAATAAAAAGGGAAAAAATAATTCTTCACTTCATCCTCATCAAAGCTATTTATTGGAGCCTAAAATCGTAATTAAATTCCATCAGTCACATGTTTTCCCAGTTCTCGAAGCACAGCACGCAAAGCTGATAGAGTCAAATTCGAACAGCGATGGATTAATGCGGAACGTCATCCAACTTAATTAACATATTCCGGAGTCTTCCGAAATCCACATAACATCTCATCATCATAACTTTTCATCCGGAGGCGAGTATTGCAATCTTTAGCTGCTTTCGGTGGTGGCTGCCACATACACAAAAACTCCACCGCATCCCCCGGGCGGAAAACCCAACACTAAAAGGGGTATTCGGGGGCGAAAAAGGGTGACTTCATTCATACAATTTGCATTGTTTTGCACTAAACAGACAGATCTGTTGCACCCCGCAGGAAAAAAAAGCCACCACGCCACACGCCTTTGCACATATCGGAATAAGAATGGCGAATGGCTTCTTCTTCCGGTGATGCCTTCTTTTCTGACCCCGGGTGCAATAAATAATGCTCCAGCTTCATAAACACTGCTTTCCCCCCGAGCACACACACACACACTGACACTCCCTGTGTTCTCTAGCACACAACCCATTTGTACTGATTTCGGGCTGTGCTGTGCAGAGGTGCTGGTACGATAAAATCGCTCCAAACCTCTCTCCTGTGTGCGTGTGTTCCCTCCCCAAAGTAGAAGAATTCGGAAGCGGATACGGATGCACTTTTTGCACAAATGGGACCCAAATGAGCTTAGTGGGAGGGTGAGTGAGTGAGTGGGATACAGATCTTGGGCGTTTTTAGGCCGGGACAGACAGGACGTTCATTGTTTTGTGCGGTGAATGCTGATGGATGACGTGTGCAGAAATTACGTACGATTATGTTGCGCCTTCCGGGTTATTAGTGTTCCCCCGGGGAGGAGCTGCTTGACTGGGGAGCAAATGATATCCAAACTTTTGGGCTGGGCGTAGTGTGTTGTACCGCAGAAACGGGTTAGACGTTGGTTCATATTATGAGCTATGGAGGTCTGAGGGCGATGCGTTAGCTTAGGTGGTACAGTATGTCGGCTAGATAGTGCAGCCAATAAATCACATCCACATGGCTTAATCAATAGATCATGTGCATTACGCATGCAGGTCGGATGATGAATATGGTTTAATGTCTGTAATTCTTTCTACATCTCTCGGCGTACTTCGAGCGCCTTGGATGATGCTGGAGATACAGTTAATGCTTTAAGCTTATTGATTTATAAATTTTTGTTGGATTAATAAGGTTTACGACTAACTTTGGTGAAAGTATCATCGCAGTACTTGTATCGTCCCTTGTGTCACTTGAAGCTATGCTCTTGAAATTGATTCCGTCTTTAAAGTTTTTAGGTAGGTTTAAAGTAAGCGTAGGTCCAGGTCGTCCATCATAAATAAGAACAAAAAGGGGGCGTAGGCGAAAATGTCTCTTCTTCATAAACTTCATGAGAGTCGCTAATAAGTTGAACGGCGTTTTTTAACAATTGGAGCTTTTTGTATGCTTAATTAATCTAAATTATTATTTGTTTTCGCTTTTTTATTCTCGAGTAACAGGTAAAGGTAATATTCTCTGAGGTTAGAGCATATTGATTAAGTCTCCCAATCATAGAACAGGCAACTAAACCCCTACCGGAAGGAATTCAAAAATCTATCAGTAATTACTTTTTCATCATAAACCAGATCTTAGAATAGATGGCTGGGCTGGGAAATTTCTAATAAACCAGATCTTAGAAATTTCAAATTCTTACCATCACTTCATTGATTTCATAACCACAACATAGGCACGGTAAAACTATGCATTGAACTATTAGCAAGCTTTGAGAAGATAATGACCGACAAGAATGGTATACTCCCAGGACCCTTTGCTACAATCAAGGGTTATCTGTCTTCGCTTAAAGCCGGTCTAGACGAAGCGCAACTTTCAGTGCAGCTGTGATTTTGCGAAAAAAAAGGCTGAGTTTTGTATGGTTTATAAAAAAAGGCTGAGTTTTATATGTTAAAAACCGACAGCCTGAAAATCGAGTTTGCACTGCGAGTCGCGCTTCGTCTAGACCGGCTTTAACCTAGCTCTGGAGAAAATCCTTCGAGTCACGAGAGACAAATTTCGGGAACCAGCTTGTAAAAGTCAATCTTAATTGCGGAATAAACTAATGGCATTAATATCCTTGGTTTAAAGCTCTTCTGTGCGGATCGTGTAAGGGGCAAAACATCTAATAACAGCATCGAAGAAAAGCGGAACAGAGTCCAAAATAGTGGAGCAGCCCGGTGGTAGAGGCGACAACGGCGTCTTCGTACGACAGGACCGAGGTTCAAATACCATCCGGACCGTTCTTCCGCTGTGAGGACTGACTGACTATCCAACTGCGTGGTATCATTAAGTCTAGTAAACCCAGAGAAATGGCAGAGAGGGGGTTTTTAGGCTTCTTGTCTTGAGAAAGGGAGTCTAGAATAATGATGGCACCACACCACACCCGGTCTTCGTACGGCAGGACCGAGGTTCAAATTGGGCTCCGCAGACTATACAGAGCAAGACTGGCTATATTAAGCCAAGGAAGCCAGATATTGCAGGCCAAAACCTCTAAAGGCGGTAATGCCCAAGAAGAACTCCATGTCGCCGATGAAGACCTTATTGAACCTGAGTCTTTTACTACAATTTACCTTTTCAACTAGAATTACAGTAGAGAAAAGAGCGACTATTAAGTTCCATTCCATGCATTCTGTCCAAAGTCGATGAATTCCTCTTTCTACACGGCGTTTAAGTGGAAGATGCTCTGAAAGATAGTTAGCCTAACATGAGTGGAAGAATCATAAAAGTTTCACAATAATGGCGAGATCTATAAGCTTAACGATAATCTCACTAGATGAGCTTAACGATGATCATATTAGACCTGCACGGCCATCCACCAGGTAAGAGGAGTTTTCTGATCCAAACTGAGATGAAATATTGGCGTTAGAACGAGTGCAGTAATGAGGACTTCTTCAGCAAGCCAACAGAGTGAAGCAGCTGTGAAGTAGATGAGTCAACAACACAACTGTAAAATAATAAGCTTAGGCTGGTGTGACAGCTCCATCGTATACTTTTTTACGCAAGGTTTTATATGGGATTTGACAGATGAACAAATAAGGAGCGGTCCGGTGGCGTCCGACGCTCCAGACTTCCCGCTTCAGGGACCGAGGTTCAAATCCCATCCAGACTAGACCGCCTCTCCTGTACGCAGGGGTGACCACATTGCTACGGGCAAATCAATTCACAAAAAGCTAGAAATGGCAGGCCAAGACATTTCAAGATTGTAGTGCCAAGGAAGACGAAGAAAATGGTCGTCTGTCAAATCCCAAACAAAATTTGCCACAAGCATGCATAAGTATGTCCATTTAGACCAAATAAGCCAGTATTACACTGATGGATCATTCTCTAAGGAGGGCTTCTGTGTTTTTAGTGAGTCCGCCGAAGCATTTTTCAGATTGCGGGAGCCTTGTAGCGTTTACACCGCAGAACTAGCCGCAATCTTGTATGCACTATTGATTAAAGCAGCGAGACCTTCAAATCAGTACTTCATTTTTACACGGCTCGAGAGTTTCTTCGCATACCACAGCAAATTTTCCTGTCTCGCTGGCAGAGCATGTGGAAGGCGGACGAACTCGGGCGATTCCTTTTCTCGATCTCTTTTGGGGCTCTCTGTTGACCGGGCATTTATACACATGATGACTTATGTCGAATCATTTCGCGTTGAATGCTCATCTGCAGCTCTCTGGCTCTGCACGAAGGTGTGTGGCTGCGGTGACGGATTTCACGATGTGGATCACCTTCTGTGGTCCTGCGTGGAGTTTGAAACCGCTAGGCCCTTCTTGTTGGGGGCAGTCGAGAGCATCGGCAGACGACCGGGTATAGAAATTAGAGAAGTGTTGGCGACTAGGGACCTCGCCTACATGAGGCTCATTTTCCGGTTCGCCAGAGACAACGGTCTTATCCTATTATCCTTCCAATCCATATCCACCATTCCTGTTTCGTTATTCGTTGTGTTGTCTTTGTTGATAGTGTTTTTTTTTTGCAGTGCCACGGGTGATGCGTTGACGAAGCAACAGCATCCGGGGTCAAAGTCGACACTGTCGTAAGAAGGGAGGCAAACTTTTCTCAATAGTGTTCTTTATCTCTGTCTAGCCTTGATGGGGCGAGTGCAGCCCTGCTGGCGTTGAGTTCGGAGGTTGTCGGCGTGTTCAACTCCGTGCTTAGCAGAGACCCTGCTGTTACGGGATGGCACTCGCCGATAGCTTTTGAGTTCGGTGCTGGCCTGGTCGAACTAGGGCTATCACTGCTGGGCAGTTTGAAGAACACTGTACGCCGGCAAATGGATGTAATGTCCAAATCGCTGCTTTTTTTTTTGTTTGGTTTTTGTTTCATCACAATACAGATCCGCTAGACGGAAGGATAATCCGTTTACAAACCACACTACAATCAACACATCACTTACAGCAATAGACCCGGACCAAATCATCGATACAACCTCTACAATAGACCTGTATATCCACACTGCAATCGCCACACACCCACAACCGAGCATGCCCGGGATAAGGCAAAATAACAGGGAGGAAATGCCTTGCTAACATTTGTGAACTTGTAATCGTCAACACATGCGGTGTTGACTATACGGCGTCAAGCCGTCATACTGAAATTATAAACAAATAAAATAAGTGTTGGCTGCAGCCTCACAAAGAAATGGACGTCAAGAGGTTCGGGAAACTAAATTTTGTTCAATCTCGAACGATCCTGACCTTCCTATCACTAGTTTTCTACACTTCAATTTCCAACAACTTGACATTCAGTCTTATCCACATGCAGACAGACAGTCCAGATATTGGTTCCTCATTGTGGTAGAAAATAATATTTTTAAATAATTTATTATTTCCAAATTATTATTTCAAAAAAAAAATCGTGATAAAAATTATCACTTATTAATTTTCAATCAAATAGCAACTTACTTACCTGCTTTTTTCAAACATATTGCATCCAAACCGTTCTCGTTTAATGATCTCAATTTACCCAAACCGTTACGACATACGCAAAAAACAAACCCGGTTGATTCGACCAAATCTCTTTGATCTTCGCCTGTCACGGCAAGATGATGATACATTTATTCTCCCTCCAGTTTTTCATTTTGCTTGTTCGCAAATCATTCGCGTAATTTAATTGTCCAAAAAATAAAACTCCGAAAGCAGAATTATTAATCACCCACAGTTTAAAGCCTGGACGGTGGGGGCTCGGCAGCGGCCGAAAGCTTCTAATGCAACAAATCAAGAGCCAGGCTGGCGAGTGTGTGTGTGTATGCCGCACCTGACAAGGGTTTTAATTAAAACGAGAGCAGAGGTTCGATTTGATTTTGATATCAAGCCTCCCGGTAGGTAACAGGCTGGCGTTGGCATGGACAGACACAGGGTCAAGTGCTTGTAACAGTAGGACCAATGTAAGCCGGTCTTTAAACGAACCCATTCATTTAATCAACAAATTTGAAACACTAGAAATGTTTAACTTCAAGCGAATTGATTAAACCATAATTATTCAAACTCATTCTAATGAACTGCACACATCAGAAAAAAAAACCCCGTCATAGGTTTTAATTTAGAAAGCTCATCCTCATCCTCCTCGATCGATCCACCAGTGGATACAAATCAATATTTATTTACCAGCTTTAAATAGGCAGCACAGCCGTAATAATGGTTATCCCTTGCCGTTTGCTAATTGATAACAAGTAAGCATACAATTGTACACACCGACCGGGCATAACTAACCGCCCGTGCGGTCACATGATTTAAACACCGCAACAATTTTTACAGCAAAAATTAATCCAATATACTGGCTGGCCCGCTTTCCATTCCCAACCTGTCTTCTCTATTCCTTATCAATTAGTGAGCGATTGTGGTTTCCTGTTTCTGTCCGCCCATTTTTTTCCCCCATTATTTTCCATCCCCATGGTAACACACAGTACAAGAAGGAGGGGGAAAAAACACGATTTACGATAATAATTATCACTGTAATAAAAATCAACATTTCACTGCCGGCTTTATTTTCAATAATTAATCATTTGTTACATCTGTGATGGCGCGAGAAATGCGCCTTGTATGGTTTTAGGTATTTTTTTTTTTTGCTGGTGTTTCCTTCTCCCCAATTCATTAATACAGTTTTGTTGCCCCTTTTACACATTACACATTTCAAGAATCGGGTCTTGTCTCCTCCACGTCGCTATTTGTATCGGGGAAAAAATTGTTGTCCAGTTTTCCTGATTAAATTTCATTATCCATCATGCACGAGCATGCACCCGCGAGCGTTCGTTTTGCTTTAATTCATTATTAATTCTGCGTACTAATTATTAATGCATAATTGATTGTAATAATACGTTTTGTTTCGCGTTTTTTTGTTGTTGCCAATAACCATGGCTGTTTATCAGTTTACTCCTAACGAGAAGAGGTTTCTTGTTTGCGTTTCTGTTGTTTTATGCTTCAATAGTTTAATATAGCTGAGAAGCAAACGAAACAAACACAAACATAAAACAGCGACACGCAATACAACAAAACACATACTAAATTGAATTAAATTCAGCACTAGACAACCTCTAGCACAACACAGCACACCTGCTCCTAGCGCTCTACACTAGCGGAGCATCCTGGCGGTGACTTGATGGTGCCTAATCGTTTGTCCCCTTTTTTTGCTACTTTTATCACCTTTGTTTTGCTTTACATGTTTTCATTCATTTTGTTTTTCATTTTTCTCCTTTCTTCACTTACGATTTTTTGTTTTTTTTTCTCTCTTTTCTTTTTACTTAACACTCTTTTTTCTATATTACTGTTGCACTTCACTCCAATGACTTATGTGGGCAAAAAAGCGTTTTTTCTTCTTTTTTTTCTTTGATTTTCTTATTTTTTCTCTAATTCGCTTCGCAGCGGAAAAGGGAGGCGGCGCGGGGCACTTAGATGTGGAGTTAGAAGATAGAGTGGTTTGGATTTTATAGCTTTAGTTTAACTTTACCTAAGCATAAGCAATAATAGATAGTCCGATTATCTATAACAAAAATACAAGTAAGCTTGATTTTTAGTTTTTGTTACCTAGCAAACATCACTAGCAAATATTTAAAGCTATAGAACAAGAAGATACAGGCGTGTTCCAGTTGATAATGTAAACGCATCGATCCTTTGTTGTAAACTTTTTCTTGAAAAGACTAACAATGCTAGATAATATTGGAAGGACTTCAGATGACAGGCCGCCAATCCTTTTCCTTTCATTGTGATGTAGCCAGATGATATTGTAAACGGCCCGTAACGTAACTTATCATCGGATTCAATAACAATATCATCTGGTAGCTTCACAATAATTGATTCGCCTGTCATCTGAAACCGTTCCCATGTCAACTAGCTTCATTTACAATTTCATCTAAGGAGCCTACAAAAAGGATCGAATCTTTTACATTATTACAATTGAAAAACCCTGTACTATAGAAGTAGTAATAGTAGAAGTAATCGTGGCAGCAGCAGTAACATTTATTAATATGCAAATACCGATTTGTTTTTGGTTTCAAAAACCACCCTCCAAATGCATATAGTAGAGAAAAATGCTAGGGAATGCATTTCCGAAAAAAATCCGGCTGGTCTCATCAACCAATGAGAAAATGTATAAATTAAACCATTTTTTGTATATTCATATCACTCACAAATCCTTCCCCGATCACAGTATGCTCAGGAATCATGTCTGTCAATCTGCCAATCCGTGGCGCACGCAGTGAATCTAGTAGCAACAGTAGGCTTTGTGTGTGAGTGCAAATCCCTTCAACAGAACCACCGAAACAATCGATCGTAATTAGCCCTTGCGGGAGAGTAACGAGGCAACGACAACGAACCACACAGAAGGAAAAAACACCTATCCCTCAGGTAAAATCACTGCCTAGCTTTTTCCCTCAGATTTTTCGTTTTCCCCCTGCAGGACTGGAAAAACTGGGGCCCGTGACGACAAACGGTTTCAGTTGCCACATTGACACACTGTTGATGCATTGTGTTTTTTACTCGCTTGCTACTCACTGTCACAGGTAATTCACCGAAAAGTACTGCCGCCGAATAGACTGCTGCTGCTGCTGCAGGAACACATGGACTGGAGCAGGGGCAACATGTTGCGTGTTTTCCCCAACCCGGCAGGTTTGTGCAATTCACATCATAATCATCATAGTCCGATCACACGTCACCACGCACGTTTAATAGCCACGACGAAAAAAAAAAACAGCAACCCACTTAAAAGCATAATGATGTGAGTGCCGAACACCCGGGAGCCTCCTACTACGATGCAATCGAAAAACGCACCGCTGGCAACGACGGAACTGTTGTTCACCCGTCTAAAGCCCTTCCTGTGTATTTTGTTTGCGGTTTATTACGCTCACGTACGGTAACAGAGAGAGAGAGAGAGAGAAAGAGAGAGAAAAAAATACAAACCCCCCACCTGGAGTCGTTAAATGTCCAAACACACACGGACACACGGCCCCTTGGACACATCCAACAAAGGGGAGCGCTACTCGGCAACACCCTGGCATGGGAATCGGGAGTAACAAATTTTAATGAATATTGATGATGATTTTGTTTAAATGCTAATTACTCTAGGTGACGACCGACCGGCCGGGACCTACGGGGAACAACCGTAAGCGCGTTACCCGTTCCGGATGTGACACTACACGGTTGTTCCGCTTCTTGCGCGAATTCTTTGCATCGGCTCACGTGCACCTGTGAGCCTGCATTTCAAAGCGGGCTGGGCCGGTTTGTCGGTGATAAAAAGCACGCGCGATTCATTTCTACTTTGAAATTTTTGGGTAGCTGAATATGCAGGGAGCTTTTTACAGCTGTGTGGTGGAGTACAGTGAGTTCTGAAAGTATAAGTCTAGCGACATATTTTACTGCAAAATTTGAATTGTTTACCAAATAATTTTCTAAAAATTATGTTTTAGGTGTGCGCCAAAAAGTATTCGTTTATATGGGGTTTACAATTTTACTTGGTTAAAAATAGAGATCAGAACTGCTGATGTTGAAATTGATCGTCCTGTCTTCTTGACATTAAGGTTATGAAAATAGATGTATTTTTTGTCCAATTCTGCTATAAGCTATAAGTTTAATTCCGTCTTTTGTTGTTAGAAATCCAGTACCTTGTAGAGATGTTCTGTTCGACTCTATATAGGACTCTGAGCAGTGTTTGAATTCCTTGGTCCTGTTGTAAAGACCTTCGAGTTTTAATGAAGAATAAACCAGACTTGAGTTTGGTTCTTGACCCTACAAATCCAGGCACCAGAGAACAATGACTAATACTTTCTCATCAAAAGTTTGATTGGCGTTTGAAAAATGTTCCTCTTAGTTCCTACTCTGCGAAATTCTACCCAGCTAATCGTCTGTTAAAACAGTGGTTTAAGGTCCTTTTCCTTTTGTAACCGATAAGCCATGTTGGATTCATTAGTACATGGAGTTTTCCTGATTTCCCATAAAAGCTATGACTCAGCCTGTTCAATTATCGTTCGAAGACGATTACTTGAAAAATCTTTCAATTTTATACATACAGTGGCTAATGCACTGCTGAGACTGCCTGTGATGAGCAGAACTATTGAACTTTTTGAAATGTTTGTCTCTCTCTTCTCTTGGTGGATCTCTTAAGAAAAGGAAGAGTAGCTAATGTGCTGATTTGAAGCTCTCCAAGGAGATCTCTTTGAGTTCGAGGACTCACTGACTAATTAGAAGGCTCTTTAGACAACGACGTCGCAGAGTAGAAGAGATTCACTACTGGACTTCTTTTTCTATTCTGTTACAACCTTTTACAACCTGTTACCTTTCGATTACAACAACTCTTGATAGATTGCTTCGGCAAGGAGGTAAAAGTTAAACCTATATAAGCAAATACTTTTGGAGCACACTTGACGCACAATTTGGTTCTATTTTCCCCAGCTGTATTGCGCCCCAAATTCTGCCTATGATTTCAAATATGTATCTAGACGAATACTTTTTCACCTCACTGTATACCAGAACAGAGAAAAAAAGACACGGATTATGTGTGCTGGTTCGTCCATCACTCTTCCGGTGCATTTGATATGAGATCGAAATTAGTTCCGCAGTGGTTTGAAACCGCACGTGAGGCGCACACAACCGTGCCACCCTTTTGTCCCTGCGACACGGTTACATACGCGCATTACAATACAATCTATACACAGGTAATTTTCCACAGTTTTTCAAGGGATTTGTGATGTAAATTATGGGTACTTTGGGCGCCAACGCGAGGGAGGTTCGCCTGAGGGACAAGATTATCGTTTGACCACACTGGCACACAACCGATACTGCAGCGTAAAACCTGAAGCTTACACGCGGTTAGACAGTTGTAATCAACACAATACTGATTTTGTATGCAGCCACAAAAACACGCTGCTGAATGCATTGCTGCCGCACTCACAGGCGAAGTATTTTTGGCAAAAAATGTTGTATACTTTTTAAAACTATTTTGTATCATGATGCGTAGAGTAATGAACGTCTTGGGGGATGATATATTATCATCGGGTTTTTTTGCGATGAAGAAGCAAAGTTGTTAGCAATATGGGTTGTTCCTTTTGATATGTTCGTTACATTTTCTTTTGATTGATCATTCCGTTTTCCATTCCATTCTCTTAGTATAGTTTTTTTTTTAATGATTAGCTGTAACGATCGCGTTCTATCAAAATAGCCTTGCAGAAAATGGGGCCATATAAAGCTTGTTATGCGAATAGGATGATTAGTTCCTTATGAAAATAGTTGCAAGTTCAATAATTGGTTGGTTTCTTTGTTGCTTGTGAATGATATTTCATATTGTACATTTTTCCCTATTCCGACGCATTCATAAGATTGTAACGACTCATTATATTTGATCCTCTTCCATGTCTGATACCATTCGGCAGTCAAAGGGGGTAGTGCAATCCGCTGAAGATGTGCTGACTGCTGTCTGAAGTAGTGATGGGTCATAGGACTCTTTTCAAGGATCGACCCAGAGTCGGGTTCGACCCTATAGGAATCGAATGCGACTCGTGAATGCAATTGGTTCGGGTGGACTTGTGGGTGCAGCAGGAAACTAGCTAGTTCGGTTGCGCCGTCCATCAGTAGTGTGAAGTGTTACCTGAAGTTCATAAGACTATCCGTTTCAAATTTGCATGCCAAACAGCGAAGCAGTGTTCCGAGCCTAGACTCATAACTTCAGAAGCCATTGTCTCCCGAAATCATGTTTCAAAGTTGATGGACATCAGATCTCGAAAAGGTTAGACCACAGCCTAGTGTAGTCATCGTACAGCTCAGTGAGGTCCACTATTATTCTTCCTCACATACGGAGCCAACAGTTCTTTAGGAGGATCTTCGACTCGGACGCAGCTTAGAGGATTTTCTCAATTAGGGGTCTTAGTCCATATGGGCATAGTCTTGACGGGGATGATGTCCATAATCTTCGCTATAAGGCTCTTTCTAGGCCATTTCACAAGCCACAAGAGCGTACCCTTCTTAATAGTTGCGTGTTCTGTTTATAATAAATATTCCACAAATGTATAAAGTGATGCTGCCAAAATAGTGTTGGTGAAAGCTTTAAATGCTTTAATTAACTCTAGCTAAGACTTCCATTTCCGTTGCCATGGTTTTGGTTAAGCGCTTCCTTAATGCCACTCGCCTCACTGTTTCTGTTCATTCTTCCATTGCCGATATGACCTTTCACTTCACGGTGTTAAATGCTCTCTTGCATCCTGAAAGTCATCCAAAGCCACTATTTCGTTCTGCGGTGGCTGCATCACCCTCTGCAAGCTAACATTGACCTGCTTCGGACATTAGATTCTGTCTCGAGCATGCTGTTCCGCTACCAGTAGTCAGCTATAGTTAGCTTCGACCATGGCTTGGGCACAGCCAGTAATGCAGTTTTCTGGCAGTTGCATTTCTTTTCACTCGAAGAAAACCCCATCCCATCAACACAAAGCACGCGCTTCGCTTTCATTAGTTTTGTGTCCCGGTTTCCGGTTTTATCTTCTACAGTAAAAATTCAATTTCCGACCCGAAACGATAAATCGTGTCTGTGCTCGCACACACACGTACAGTGTGCAGTACACACCGCCGCCATTAATCAAATGTCCAAGAATGAGACGCAACGAAAATTGCAACGGTACTTCCACGCGGTTGCGTCCCAAAAAAAGGGGAACGAACCGCCAACTGGCCAGTCAAGGAAAATGGCAATCATTTGCTAAATCTCAACCATGAGCGGGCAAGAAAATAAAACATTCCAAGCTAACTTTTTTCCAATTACCCGCTTGTTACTGTTTCTTTGTGCCAAAAATGGGGAAAAAAAATATTTCTTTCTACACTCGCGTTTCGCACACAAAATGGGGCAAAAGTGTGGCGCGAGTGTGTGTGTGTTCCGGGAGGAAACGCCAGCAAAACCAGAGTATGTACATGCCAGCAGCGGCGCGTAAATGATGTAGCAATAATTACTTTCAAAAGCTTCACTCTTCACCAATGCCTCTGCATGGATTTGTTGTAATGTCCTGCCTGCCCCGCCTGAACTGAGCTGCTGTGATGTCGTTTGCGCACATTTATTCATCCTTAATTCAAAAAACAAAACAAAGAAAGAAAAACTTCAACATATTTACGTTTTCTATATGCGTCATTAGTTGTTCGTGATGTATCCCTTAACTAAATCGGCCATTTCACCTAACATTAATGCGAGACTTTCGAAAAGGCCCACATCGAAGCGAAAGGCAAACACCAACACGAACCTTGTGTCTAATTTCATCCGTCCGGCTGTCTGTCGGGTTCGATCGAATCACTTCTAAGCTAGCTATCGTACTCGCAACAACATTTCGCCTATTCTTCCACGCGCAAGTCGGGTACGAAAGAGAGAAAACATAATATTGTCCTATACGAAAACGAAGCAAGGCGCGTGTGGAAAGAGATAATGCTAGGTGTAACAAATAACACATTAGGCGAAAAGAAAAAGGTAGGTAGGAAAGTAGGGGGAATGCGGGCCGCGCTAGGATTTGCAAGAGGGCTGCTAAGCGAATTCACCGTCCGGAAGCGGTCCTAAGCCGGATTCTAAATCAACACCTCCCCGAACTGTTATAAGTCGGTCGAGTCGGACGATTTTGGTCGCCCGACCGGTGGTGGCGGTGCCGGTACCTGTGGCCGCTTTATCTTCGGATCGATACCACGCGGCGACTGTGGAACGTGCTGCAGACTAGTAGTAGTAGTAGTAGTGCTGGTGGTGGTGGTCGTCGTAGAGCTGCCAGCATTATTGTTGTTGGACGCTCCCGTCCCACTGCTCGGTGTCGTCGTGGATGCGGAAGGTGGAGGTGGCATCGGGTTGACGGGCGATTGCACATCGCTACCGAGTGAACCGGTCGATTCCATCATTGCTAGCGGCGGTGTACCTTGGGGAACGGTAATGCCGGCGGACGCGACCTGCTCCACCTGCTGCTGGTTCATCACGGCACTGGCGGGCAGGTCCGGTTTGTCTTTGCGCGTGCCCGAATGCTTTGGCCTCGACAGTCCCGTACCGGTGGAACCTTGATCCTCGTCGGACGATCGTTCTACCACGTCGATGAATGCAACCTGCTGCTTGTCAATGTTGTAGATCTGTGTCCGCTCGAGCGTACCGCGCTCTAGGTCGGCTGACTTGTCCGACCCACCTATCCGATTGCCGCCCGTCGTTGTTTCACCCCGGAAGCTTTGCGCCTTCTTCAGCGAGCTGGCCGAGGACGCCGTTAGCCCGGTAATGATCGTGTTCGTACCTTCGCTCACTTTGGAAATTTCCGGTATCGAACCCTTGAAACTCATCGGACGCATCAGCGTTGCTGGCCGCTCGGGAATGACGGGTTTCTCGCGAATGATCACACCGCCGGCCGGTCCGTTTTCGCCACCGTCCTCGTTATTGTTATTGCCGTTCCCGCCCACGCCACCCGCACCACTCGGCGCTTTCGTTGACGAACCGAGAATCGTTGTTCTCGGTAGGGCGACGGGTTTCAGCGGAGGAAACAGCGATCCCGCACCGGACGCCGATGCCGCTCGGTTATTGTTTTCCTTGTTCTCCTTACTACTGCTGCTACTAGTGCTAGTTGTATCACAATTGGGAGCATTTGGTTGCTTGTTTTGGTGCTGCTGCAGAGTGCTGTTTGCTACACTGGCCTTGATTTTGCCCAACACCTGACTGTCGACACTGACGGCGGCCGGTCGCGGTGGCGGTATCTTGTCGGTCGACTTTAGCTTCAGCAGATTGTCGTGACTTTCGGCACGCAGCATCGGCTGCCGCTCGTGCTCGGCCTGGGCCTGCTTGTACGCGTGATGCTGCAGCGATGCAAATCCGTCATCTCCGTCCCCGTTGTGGGCGCCGGTCGCCGAACCCGCTGCCATGCCGCTGCTCAGCTGCTTGAAGTAATGCGTCGAGTGCAGCTTGTTGCTAGCCTCCCGGGCACCTTTACCGTGGTGATGATGGTTGTTGTCCGGCGGTGTTGGCGCTACCTGCTTGTTGTGCTTGCGCCTGATCGGTAGCTTCGGACTGTACTCCTGGGGCGGGCTGGAATGATCCGACAGGGAACTGTTCGACTGGCTGCGATACTTTAACTGGTCCGTACTGCCGCCGCCACTGTTGTTGTGATTGTTACTATTACTATTGATTAGAATAAGACTAGTATCGTGGCTGCTGCTGCGGGAATGTGACACTCCTATCCCTCCTCCTCCTCCTCCGCCACCTCCTCCTCCCCCTCCTCCTCCGCCGCCACCCTCTCCACGGCCAAGGCGCAGCTCGTCCTGGCTGCTACCGCCCGTCATCGTAACGGCCACCGTCGGCTGACCGCCGGTCGACGATGTGACAAACATCGACCGTGACATCATATCACCCCCGCCGGCACTGGGAACGCTCCGTACGTGCTGATCCTTGTCGAACGGAAACCCCCCATTGTCCGGGAACAGCGCGTCCCGCGTCATGCTGACGTAGAAATTCACCTCACCGTCGAAGAAAAACGACCAGTCGGCCACCAGTGCCTCGACGATCGTGTTCACCGTGGCGGTGCTGTTCACCTGATCCATGTAGTTTTCGTTCTCGTTCGGCGACCACAGCAAGTTGGGCGACATCACGATCGCAATGTTTTGCGGCGACATTTTGTTCTCCTGGTTTTTCTCCGCCAGGTAGGACAGGAACTTGGTCAGGTAGCGCAGGTTGTCATAGTTTTCCTTCGGCAGCTGGTTCACGATATCGAGGATGGCCGCCTTCCGTTGCGCATCGCTCGGTTTCTGTGCCGCCTGCACAAAGTCCGGATAGAACTCGAACGTGAGCAGCGGGTCCGGCAAGCTTCGTAGGTACTTCTTCAGTACGCCCGCAACGACGTGCGGATCGCTGTACTTGTCCGCGAGCGGTGGCGACACGTAGTTGGCGTTGATCGCCGAAATCATGCGACGCAGTTTGGATGATGCTGTTGAATGCGATACAGAGAGAACGAGACAGAAATGGGTATTAATGGATGATTTACAGATGTAGACATACTTGAACATAAAACTGGTACAGAATTTTGCTTTCACGTGCAAAAAGCATATTACAAAAATAATATTCCATCGCTACCTAGCGGACCGATATTTTGCACAAGGATCACTCTTGACGGGTAATTGCCGCATGGAACTCAGCTCTGTCTCTGTCATGAATAGCGATTGCAACAGCGGTGCCAGTCTTCACATGGACAGGACTTGGGTTCAAATACTATCAGGACCGTTCCCCCATAGTGAGGACTGAGTCTCCAACTATGCAGTATGAAAAAGTCTAGTAAACCAGAAATGGCGGCACTTAAGAGGACGTTAGGTCAAGGAATAAGAAGATAACACAGTGTCGATGCCCAGTACGAGGTCTAATACGTTGCCGTCTTGCTCTAGAAGTGAGTTTTACGAAGTGAATAAATGAGGAGATCAGAATATGCCTCACTTTTTCTAAATGCTCCGCTCAGCGATAAAACGATGGTAGAGACGATATGTGCCGATCGCTAGGTTAGTCTTACTATATGGTCTAAATTCTTCTTCTTCCTCGGCACTACAACCTCAAGAGGTCTCGGCCTGCCATTTCTGGCTTTCTGTGACTTGATTTTACCCGTATTAAGGTAGTCAACCCTACGTACGGGGAGGGAGGCGGTCTGGATGGGATTTGAACCCCGGCCCTGGCGTGTGAAGACTGGCGCCGTTATCGCCTCGGCCAACGGACCGCCGCAATGGTCTAATTTAATGACATCATTTATATGTTCTAAATTCTTGTGCCAACCAACAATGAATCAGCCAATTGATCTGAATTCCTGATTAGAACCCAGACATACAAACAGCTCAAGACCAAGTGCCCTATGGCAACCCTATTCGTTTAAAGCGAAGAAAAAGATCAATAAAACAATCGGTACAATAAATCTCACTTTACTTGACCCATCACCGCTCGTGATTCACATGGACACGAGGAGTTCATCATCGTCATCATTTCTGAACCCAAACAAATAAACAGCCGAAGCCAAACACCCAAGCCTTGGGCAGTTGCTCCCCGTGTGTTAAATGGAATTGATACCCCGGCTTAATTTCACGTGCGCACAATCAAGACACGCGCGCACGCCTCGACTTACCGCATCCGACTCGCAGCAGCCCTTCCTCGTACAGGCCCTTCTCCAGCAGGCAGCAAACGCACAGTTCGACCACGTAGGCAATTTTACGATCCGTCGCCTTCAGATGATCGCGCAGGGGTGTGTTGAAGATTTGCTTGTTATTGCGACCTAGAAGCGCCGTCGGTTGGGAGTAAAGCAACACAGAGCGAGAGAGTCCGTTTAGATGCTTTGCTTGCTCGAAGAAGCGCAATTGCGGCCAAAACAGCCAACGGAACTTACGGAACAACCCGTCCATGCTGCGCATCGTGTGCTGTATCTCCCGCAGGACGGACGTGAAGTACAGCTCCTGGTGCTTGACATACTCTTTCACGAACAGCGCGATGTTTTCCTCCTCCGCCAGCAGCTCGTACATGTACGATTCGTACAGATCGCGCTCCTTCTCCAGCTTGGTGTGCAGCTCCTCCTGATCATCTTTCAGCTGGGTGATCTTTGCCTGATTTCCCGCCTGATCACTGTTGCGCTGGGCCGACTGAAACAGGGAGCAGGGAAGGGAAAAATGTTTAGAACACCAACCGATCGCGAAGTGCAATGTAGTGCAAAAGCAAAATTGGCTCTTCACAGTTCAAAGAACTTCCACCACACAGCAATCGACACGCTTCCACCACCGCTGGTTACTCGCGGAGCATCGCATCGGGACAGCAACGAAAGCAACAAAACAAGCGAATGCATCAGACCAGACGTGGGGGCAAGTAGGGCGATGAATCATAACGGCTGGACTGGCAGGCACGCTCACCAGTACACCCGTCGCCATTCCATTGCGATGGTGGTACTTGAGCGCGCGATCGCACCGTGATGAGATACCGACTGAGATGCCCCATCGTCCGTGATCCGTGGGCCCTTTTTTTTTGCAACCTTGTCATGTTTGCATTCGCTGCCGTGGATGCATCACCAATATGTGTATAGCAGTATCGAGTGGGCAGCGAGCCGTTTACCACCAATACCGAGCCATTAGGCGGGAAGCCGAGGGCGAGAAAGGGTCGGGGGGAAGGCGTGAGTCAAGCCGATGAGTTTTTGCCACTTACATCATACTTTTGCCGCGACGCCTCATACTCCTGGTGGCACTTGGTGACGACGCGCTTCTGCTTCTGGATCGTGGACAAGTGGCGCTCGATGATGTCGTTGAGGTTTTTGCTGACAGAGTTCTCCACGTTCACCTCGTTGTTCACAATCTCCGTCGCTATTCGCTTCTCGACGCGTGCTGGGGCGGGCGGGTGGGAGACAGAACGGAAGGTCGGATTGAAACGAATGCACGGTGGTGCGGTAGATTAAATAATCGCCCATCGGCGCGCCCTTTCGCTCGCACTTACCACACGTGTCCAGCACATCCTTCAGCAGCCCGGTCGGTAGATCCTTGACCGATTCCTCCATCAGCTGGCCGAGCTGGAACTCGGGCACCTTCTTGCAGCGCTTCTCGCGCGCCACCGCATCCTGGGGCTGGCCGGCGGAAACGTTCGTCGCTATCCGCTTGTTAAGGTTCTGCAGAATGTCTTTGTAGCGGTCGACTTCACGCTCGATTTCCTGCAGCCCGTCGGCATTCTTTTCCGCCTTGCTGGACCTGTGCGAGGTACGCCGAGTGAAGGAGGAAGAACGATTATAAGACGAATTAAGTGCACAACAATTCGTGAAGGTTGTTACAACAGGCTTTGTACCGAGCTGCCAGCCACCGAGTTGTCTCCTTGTAAACCGCATGTAAATGGTCTGAAGGCATGACTGTCTCATCTCGCCAACTTTGTGTATCGCGCATCGTGCCTTTTTCTCTCCGCCACAGTGACGTTGGTAGAAATTATTTACACATTCCAGATGCAGCACAGCCTTCACAGCGTACACAAAACCGGCTTACGCACCCCATCATTCTTCGGCGGTAAATGATACAATGTTCTAAAAATGGCCAATGATTTCGTACCGAGCGACACGGTTCAGCACAAAACCCCGAACGGTTTACAGAAATGAAACAGCTGTTTTCGGTGCGTGTGTGTGTCAGCGTTTGTGTACGTTTTAGTCACATTTTTATCATGCGATAAAATTCGAAATCGATTCAAAACACATTCAATCGCGCATCTGGTAAGAGGAGATCGCCCTTTAATACGATAAACGATTTTATGTTTTCCGGCATGAGGTAAGGCAAGGTTTTAGTAGCTTTTCCATATTTTATTACCAATAACGCTTTAAATCCTCTCCTTGGATCGGTTAAGTTTATGACTGGAAGAACCCCCCGTTGGGTACTAACAATGGTTGGCTTTAAACTCGAGAAGGAATTTAAATAAGTGAACCGACAACACGAATTCATCTGTTAAGAAATGATTTGTCACGTAGCTCGAATGATAAGTCGAACCTCACCAACAACCAAGAGCGCATCTTCGCCCCTAATTGAAACCATTATCCCCACAGCAGAGCACGCAGAGCGATGAATGAAGCGGACTTCAACAACGCGACGTTCCGTTGGATTGGAAGGGTAGACTTCAATAATTGCACTAACAGTAGAGCGGACAGCACAACAATTAAAACCCACATAAGACAACGGCTCACGACGTCGTCCGGACGATCTTCCAGGCAACGGCAACCACCACAACAACAAAGACGACATCGGTACGACAAAGTCGAAACGAGTGCATCTTGTGACAGAGCTCCACATTACGTGTCTGTCTCTTTTTTTTTTGGTGTCTGCTGCATCTCCAACTGCAACTCGTGAGAACGTCATTAGTTGTGTGATGCGTTGTTTTTTTGTCGTGTTGTTGTTCTCCCGACCGTTTCGAGAGGTTGATTGGGGTGTTCGGGCACACGAAACGTGTCTTCAACATACGTGGCACGATACGTGAAAAACGATCGCACGGGCAGGTCATCTGTCACCGGTTGCAGGAGGTGCTGCAATTGGCTCGAACACTTTCTTGTAAGTGTACGGTAGAAGAACAATAAGTCTTTTCTTCCGATTTCTTGGGTGGAAACTCATCACAGAACGATGTGAGCATAGCACTGCAAGACAAATGCTGGGAAGATAAACCCCACGGTCAAATGATGTGGTGGTGTGGTGTCATAAAGTCTAGAAAACCAGAAATGGCAGACCAAAACCTCTCGAGGTTGTAGTGCCAAGGAAGAAGAGGAACCTTGGTCTTTTAAAACCATCTCAAATTCTGAATATGCGAATTGCAATTGAAAAACAAAGTATATTGAAGTTAAATTTAATCCTACGTTTAAGAAGCATTCATCAAAAATAGAGTCAACCAATATCAATTCGATCAAGTCGAGCAGCTATTTGGGCAGTTAGCTGAGTCGTAGTCATGGCTATTGCAAATTTTCATATTCATAAATATTCGAAAGTTTCTATCTGTTTTGCATGTTTTTGTGACTTAACGATTAGTTGATCCTCGATCGTAGTCATCGAGTTATTCGAAAAAGTCCTTCAATTGATGATTGTCTACAACATTCAATTTGACGCTGCTGGTGGAACTTGGAAGGGATTCACTCCCAGCTATAGAGTCTTTTGGTGGAAAACAATTTCCGTGATTATCTATTTTTTCTGAACGATTTTCCAATGCTCGGACATATACGGAATCGATTGACAATTTTCTATAACAATGCCAATCTAGGTCCAGTATCTCCATAAGCGTACTTACGGATAGACGAAGCCTCCAGATTTTCTTAATAGATTAGTGTCGCATTTTCTTCCAATTTATGGGTAATTTTGGGTTTCGGAAACCCGTGTATTAAGTAGTGTTGTAAAATTCAAGTGGGCTATGGCCAGAGGTCAGAAAGTGCTCTGCAACATCTTCTAACAGAAATATAGTTAATAGTGCAAATGAAGCTTCAAACGCATCTTGTCCACTGCTTTTAGCAATAGACGCTCCAAACCATGGTGATAACGGCGCAAGTCTTCACACGACAGAACTGGGGTTCAAATTCCATCAAGACCGCCACCCCGTATGTAGGGTTGACTACTTTGCTATGGGTAAAAATAAGTCTCAGAGACCTCTCGAGGTTGTAGAGCCATAGAAAAAGAAGATAAAAATAGTTGAGATATTTGTGAGGATCTCTAGAACGAAGCAGGTATTTTTACAGATTGTTCCAACAATTACGTTAGATATAAAAGAGAGGGAAAAATCAATGTCGTGAGTTCTTCATAACTTAAGCTATTACAACAATGAATAAAAAAAACTCTTTATCATTTTCTTTTGCTTTTGCTTACTGCACCACGAAATCATACACGGAAATGGAGCAACGAAAATGATTTCGAAAACCGATTTGAAACAGTTCCAGTTTGAGCCTCAAGCATAAACAACATTTATCCATTAGGCTGTGGGCCAACAGTAAAAGCCGATTGGCAAAATATGAACATTCCCATAGAACACAACCCATTGGATCCCACACCACACCCAGCACCCACCCCCCCCCCCCCGCCATTGACCACACACTTATTGATTGCACCAACTGGCAAGCTCATTAGCAGAAGCTGTATTCTATCCACAGTTGCCGCATGCTCAAGCATAAGAGCACTGTTAGTGTGTGTTTAGCCAAACAAAAAAGAGGAAAAACTCGGCCAGCGAGAAATATCACACAAAGCCTATACAGTAGTGGCGCACTAAAAAAAAGGGGGTAAACATTTAGCAAGCATAAATTTCACACGAACTGCACAAAACAATCACCAGCCCAAGGAGACAAGTGGGAAGAAAACAAAAAGCGTCACGGCCATTTTTATGCACCACACAATAAGCAGCAGGGGTGTGAATTGGAAAAGACAGAACCCACCCAACCAAGCGACCGAGGCAGAAAAGAACCACCACACCACACAGACTAAAGGCAATTTTGTACGATCGCACACCGATCGCATCACACGTGCATTCATCCCATGAACCGTACTGGACTGGATGCAACACGCACTCCCAGGGCTACCTCGCCTCATCTAACCACCTGGGAGGAAGTACGTTATTAAATCGGAACAAGAAAACACAGAAAATATTTATCCCAACTAACCACGCCACACGAGGGGTGCTTAAGTGCGCAGCGAAACACAATTGAACGGCCGCCGGTTGGGTGGTGTGCAGCATTTGGAAGCAGCGCACCCCATTACGAACTAGCGCAACGAACTACGGAGAGAAGTACAGATTTGGATTCCCCGAGACAAACCAGCCAGCCCGCGATTAGACAAATAAAGGCCCAACTGGAGCATGAGGTTCGACGCCGGATTACATCAGCGAGGGGGGATGAGGATGGGCAGCAGCGTAAATTTGCGAACGAGCAGCATAAGGAAGTACGATCGATCGAGCTGTGCTCCACACAAAAGCACAACAAAGCGGCCGAGAGCATAATCTTTTCTTCCTCCAACCGACCAAAGTTTCCCCGGAGATCACGGGAAGGAGACGAGGGCGAGCTAGAGACGGAAGGTGAGGGAATCAAATCGACACCCGGTGAAGACTTCATCTGCAGCCTCAAACCTGGGCAAGCAAGAGCATCTTACTAAACGGAACGAACGAAAAGACGATCGAACGAGCGAATCGCCTCTCTTGAGCTTGAGCATTTCCTTCGTTCGTCTGCAACAGCTAGACGCTTCGGTAATCGACAAACAGCTGTTAAGACTACACTGCTACACGCACACAGCCAGGGCAGCACCACGGAATAACATGGTACGTGAAAACCGAGAGAGGCCGGTACAGAAATATGTAACAACATTGCACACCGGCGAAAAATTTGATTGCGGCTGGGCGATCGCACGATCGGTTGGAGCTTTCCGCTCGAGGAAGCGATAATGTTGGTTGTTTGCTTACCTACGCTTCCTTTCAAACCCTTCACCCGTTGCTCCTCTGTCTGCCCAATCCCAATCGCGCTTGTGCATATCGAAGAAGATCATTGATCTATCTGCGAGAGGGGTGGGTTGGTATCTTGTTTTTGTTGAGCTATTCCTACGTCTGTCGGTGAGTTACTTCCGCCAAACAAGGGAAAAGACGAACGATATCGCTCTGGCGATTGGAGGCAAAGATTCATGCAATTATTGGGCGAGTCTCGGCAGGCTCCTCGGCCAGGCTTCTCTCTCCACAGTTGCAGCAGATACAATGTTGTCGATTTCGGACCGGCGAATGATATGGTTCGCTCAATGTTGTGTTGAATGTGTTGAATTATTGAAAACTTTCCATTTTTTTGGTGTGTGTGTGTGTGTACAGTGGCTTTCCATCAGCTCGCGATTACATAAATCGCATTTGCGTATCAGCAGTTCAATCCAATGCGCATCAGGAAAGGTCAATGAAATTATCTAGCAAATGAACGTCTGAAGGGTGTGAAAATTTGAATGCTGTTTTCCACCTTACATTTTCCACCAATTAGTCCCTTATCCGTAGGACCAGTGTCCGTGGCAATAGCGTCGTAGCGTCGCTCGGCAGGACCGGAGATCAAATCCCATGCAGACGCAGCAGTACTTGACTAGCCATCCAGTTACGGAAACCAGAAATGGCAGGGCGAAACCTTTTGAAGTTACTGTGCTAGTGTCAAAGAAGAAGAATTCGTTATTTGGTAGAACCTGATGAATAGTGGGAAGCATCTTCCACGCATCGATCGATGGAATCGTATGACATAAGTCGGACGACTGGCTAATTTGGCTAGCAGAGCAAACATTCCGGTCGATGTTTGCTCTAGAAAAGAAACCCTAAATGACCCAAAGAACGTGAGTGTGATTCATCCGTCCATTCAACCCATCAACCAATGTAGGGCGCACGGTGGGTCTTGCATATGCAGCGGCTGGCCCCAATAAAGCCTCAGGTTTTATGTGATGCTGACCTATAAAACGCGTTCCGGAAGAATTGGGAAGCCGTTGGGTGTTTGGACGCTCGTGGGTCAACAAAGAATGGCGGCAAGATTGGTCATTCGGTTGGGATGAACTGCGTTAAACTGTGCCTGTGTCCCAGCTGGCAAATTGCCAATGTATGACGTGATGTTTGACGCAGCCCTGGGGAATTTCTACTCTCCGCAACTGCAACGCAGCAAATCGGTTGCATAGGACGAGAGACGGTTTTTGCCCAACTCCTTGGTTCGCCAATTACATCCGATGAATTTTCACAGCGACCAAACGAAAAGAGCCCTAAAAATAGCCCATTAATCTTGAGCGAGTCGGTTTTGTGCCTTGTTTTGTGCCAAACAACAGCCGACCAGCACAGAAGAACGTGGACGCGCGATAATTAAATAAATCCCCGCAATCGAAATGATTAATGAAGCTGGTTGGTGCTGGTTTAACAGCGAGCGGCAAGCTTCCTGTAAGCTGGTCTCGTGGTGCAAACGGAAGGAAGCACTTGAAAATTTGGAGCAATAAAACATTCCAAGCGAAATAATAGGAATTCAAATCATTTTGCTTTGGTGATCGTGATTTGAGCGTATGGGCTCATCAACAACTCCAGTTTCACTCACAGAAAACTGGCTCGTGACTGGCTCCCTTTAATGAGCGTCTGCTCGGCAAATCCGGTCAACCCGAAACGCCCGACCAACCAGTTGACAAATTCTCACACACCTAAATAATGAAAGCGAAAGTCTCGGCTCATGCATTTCCTTCCGGACGGACTTAAACTCGGTGCCGCCGTTGATGTCACCGTCACCATTAAGCGTCTGGCTCGCTGGTCTCCCTGGGTACAGACAAAAGTGCACAAAACCATCATCATCATCATCCACGGTGTCGTCGTCATACCGAGAGGGCTTCCGGTTCGTGACTAATCCTGTGTGTGTGTGTGTGTTCTCTACTTTTCACCACTCCCGGAGGTTGTGGGTCGTACCGTGCCGTCGTCAACGGAAAGTAAAGGTCTCGCAAACGAAACCCACGTCTCAGCCGGGGCGACCTTTTCCGTTTCGCCGTCATTCGCAACTCGTCCGTTCGCATAAATGCAAGAGATTTCTACCGGTTATTCATCTAACCCCGAACCCGCCGCCGCTAGATGCCTTTTGTATGCGGAAACTTCTTCCCCGGCTTCCCCAATGCTGCCCAAAACTGAAGCAACAGCCAGTCAACAGTATCAACGTGGACGCTTTTCTAGCGCGTTCTGTTACGCGCAACCAAGATGGCATAAATAATAGTAATGTGCGTTGATTTTAAATAAATCACTTCGGCTAGACAGACACACCAACCAAGGAGCGTCGGGTTGGGAGTTCGTTTAACACCGCCGATGGCAACACAGCAGCAAATGACAGTAATCCGGGTCTGTGTCTGTCGCTTCCTTCTCCACTGAACCGTACCATCGTAATGGAATGTTACCCGTGTAGTTGAGTGTAGAGAGACCTTCTGCCGCCGAAAAATTCCAGCAAATCCGATGCATTGAAGCAGCAAAACCTAGGCTCTCAAGCCAGCAATGTCGCGTGGAGTGCAGTCAGTCGTTTGGGTGTTCTAATAATAACGGCCTGAAATATTATTAGTTCGCACCGCAGTTCGCATGTGCTCCAGTCGATCATAAGGAAATGCAAACCGTAAGCTTCAAGCGCATTTGCTTTGTTTCGGTTCTGCGTGCGTTCTCATCCATAAATAGAACCCAGCAGAACTTGAAGCAATTAAGGTTTAATCTTGTCTTTGTACCAGGAACAAGTTGACTTAATTTCTGTTGCTTAATGCGATTAATCACCTTATTTAATAGCAATTCTTACAAAAATTAGAACGAATTAGTCGACGAAGCGATAGAATGAGAAAAAAAAGCCCCGAAAACCCTACCCTCAGGGAGTGTTCCAAACAGTCAACCGGATGTACTCCGTCCGAGACGTTCTTCCGGCTTCAATTAACCTGTTCTCCGGTACGAAAATCACAAAGCAAAAGGGTGTTGGAGATACCAGATTTTGAAAATAGCCAAAGTAGAACGGAACACAAAGACATCATCGAAACGGAAATCTCATCTAGTTGTTTGCATTTTAACAACAAAATGTTTATGTTCAACGAAAAATTGGAGCAAACGACTGATCAAATCCAAAGCATCCCTGGAGGGCTTTTCCATTCTTCTCCTCTTTCGAAGCAACGCTGCGCCTGGTGACGCTTCAACTTGAGAAAGTTTTTCGATCCAATTCTTCGCCACTCTATTTCGTCATCGACGCGTTGTTTCCAAGCTCAAACCGTTTCAAGAGGGTTTTGCGTTTGGTCAAGCATCTGGAGAGGAGGGCGTACGATCTAGATCGGCCTCCTTTCAGCGTGAGTTTAATTGTGGTTTGTTTAAGGGGTTTGAGTTTTTTGGGAAAGCATGAAAAATGCATCGTATTAAATGGTTCGTTTTATGCTCCATTTGGTAGTTTGGCGGCGTACTAGACCATCCAATATCCATGCAACCATAAAACCGTAATCGTCTGGTTTGGGCACCGGCTGGCGGAGGCTTCTCGATTGCAACGCGGGGTCCGTGGTTGAGCGGAGGGTACCGAGATAAATAGGTCCCATTCAATTTATGGTACAACCCATCTATCGAACCCACCACACCGTTCAGGGCTATGTTCACACATTCGCTCACTTTAGACATTCCATCATGCCAACACAACATATACACTTACGCGCTCGAGCCAGGCAGGCATTGAACACGGCCAGTGCTTTTGAGTCATGGGCGCTTATCAGACGAGGACCAGAAAACACTTCACACTCCCTGTTTGCAGTTGATAAGATTTCCATCTGCGATCCGGTAACGACCAATGGATCGATTCGGGGCATCACACGGCCGAAGCTGTCCAGTTGTGCACCGTTTTATTAAGTGCTCGAAAAACGTTTTTGCGCTTTGGCAAAATTTTGGCTGCCAAACATAGTAAATTGTATTACTTTGAATAAAATGAATACTCATTCCGGATAACGCATCACAGTACACTAGGCGCTAGCTGGTTAATCCAAACGTAACTCATCTCTTGCGGCTCGAGCTTTACTTATCGGACAACTAGGTAAAACCCCGGATTAAGGCCTTAAAGATTATTCCATCACATCAATGTTTCCCACTCTTCGACATCCGGCACACACAGTTAGTCACATAAGATATCATACAACGCTGTACCCACCATATCGGTGGACCAATCCTCTTGATTTGATTGGTGACTTGATTTAACTCGTATCAAAGTAGTCAGACCTGTCCATGGGGAGGCGCGGTCTGGATGGGATTTGAACCCCGGTCCTGCCGTGTGAAGACCCGAGCAGCTATCTTAAGTCTACCTCGATTGGATCAGATATCCGGTGTTGCCATGTAACAGACTAGCTTCCTCAAGATCGCTCGGGTCGCACTTTTTAGGCACTAAGTTTCTGAGAGTTCTTTGGATATGAAGCCTACATAAATTCATCAAACCAACATTATCGAAAGATGTTTCAAGGTGACGCGAAAAGATATAAATTCAATATCATCAAATAAGTTATAAGAAATGTTGTGCATAAATCCTCTAAAGCTGGAGATCAACATTAAATCGAATTTTATACTTCAAAATCTTTTAATAAGATTCTTGACTGATTGCATACCGAATTTGAAGCAAACTTACAATCGTTGGAAGGATTTCAGATCTTTTTCCTTTGAATGTTGGACCCTCTATCGTTCTTGACCCTTAGTTCCTATCAGTTATCTATCTACGAGTTAAAAAGACCCTTGCAAAAATGGGTATCTTACGAATCTCCAAGTGAAGAAATTATTAATGACTAATCCGAATGTACGACGACTTTTGCAGGGTACTGTAAACTGTCCCCGAGTGCGATATATTTGCATTCGGCCCCGTCCACAGATGATACAATGCTTGTTAACGCATCTTCTTCAATCTGGCTCCGTCGTCTCTCACATCCCGCCCGGCTCAATCAAAGAGCCTACCAACCCTCGATCCGGTCGGTCGCTTGATGGACAACCAGTGTGTGTCAGCCGTGCACACAACCGGCTTGCTGTGACAGTGCACGACGACCGTCGGCAACAGGTTACACATTCCCACCACACATTTGCCCGGCCGATTTGCAAGGGACGTGTGGCGCAGAGATGGAGCGGCTGGATGGAGTCATATTATCACATAACTACAATCAGCTTCAGTTCGCCGTCTTGTTTGACCATCCAGAGATAGAGAGAGAGAGAGCGTGCGAGATGCATAGAGGGGATGATCAACAGCTGAAGTTGAAGTAGCTGTGTGAGGTAATCAAAACAAATATGGCCACATATGTACAGCCGGACTCACTCTTCATCCGAAAAGGGGTTTGAGAGACAGCACCGGCCAACGGAGAAATGATATCGTTACCAATCCCTACGCTGCTTCTTCAGCTTCAGATTTCCGCACCAGACCGTAGCGGCCTGTCCAGCGTCGCCTTGTTCCGTGGGCAATAAAACGTTCACCATTTATTCCCCCATCGCACACCGAGGTCACCTCGTTTAGTGTGGTGGTTTTATGATTGTTAACGGATGGGAGCCGCTTACCGGGTCATCATACGGTCAGTGGGCTTCATACGACACAACTCTTCCTAGTGGTAAAGTCCGGTGGCCGTGAAAAGTTCAATACTCGTACGGTACCTCCTTTTTTTCCTGACAACCTCTTATGCCCCTCTCCGCTCTACCACCTCTAGATGATGATGATGCGTGAAGTGATAAATTTTTCAGCCCCCCCCTCAATCGGCCAGAGACTGCAGAACGATCAAGAAACGACGCTAAAGTTACCAAATTGATTGAAGCAACCACTCGCAATGCTACACAGCTTTGCGCACCAAGTGGATAAACGCCCTCATTTGCATTTTGATGGACATCGAGAGCTTTCCGGTCGGCGCGGGAAAGAAAGTAACCGAATTGAGCCAGAGCAAGAAAAACAAAACCCATGATCGTCCGAAAGCAAAAATCCACCCCAATAGGGCATACAAGATGGAGGAGGTTGGCAGTGAGCCGATGTGCGGATGTTTCGCTAAATTGTGATTCAAATGAGGTAAAAGCCGTTTAATATGCGAACGACGTGAACATGTAATACACCAACATTCCCTCCTCCTGCCGTCGTTCTCCCACCACCAGATGTCCCCCAAAAGTGGTCAACCTCTTTTTGACGCTTCTGATTGGGGAGACTTGGTTCGCATAATCCGTAGCCTACTTTGATTGCTAGTGACACGTTTGGTAAAGATCCCACCGCCTAACGAAACGCGACTTTAATTGCCTATGGGCAACCCTCCAAAATTCACCCGTGACTTACCTTGATAGGTTCGATTTGAGTTCCTCTTTGAACTTTTCCAGCTGTCTTTTCATGTTTCTGCTCATTCGGTACGCGTTCCGGGGGGCGCTGTCACCAGATGCATTTAAGCCTGCACTTTCTTAAGTATTTCGCGTTTCCACTTACACTCGCTCAAAACTATGTCTGTGTGTTGAATGCGTTTTTTTTTTCTAGTATTCCTAGGAAAAGTGGCTGAGGAAAAAGAAGAGGAGAGGTAACAGCGTGTCGTCGGGAGCAGCTCCACACCGGTGCTGTGCGTCAAGCACAAAGGCAGAAGTTGTGATAGCTCCAGCGCAGACGTAATCGGGGGCCGTCCGTAGCCGGATCTCGACCGCGCAAGGGACCCCGCGAGCAGATCTCGCCGTAATCTCGTTTTCTGTGTGCGCACTTACAGCGGCGTAATGGCCATGTAAATTACACTTGGACGGACGGAACCACACACACACACACTCGACCGCACGCACTCACAAAAACCACACCCTTAGCGGAGACCTTGGATAATGGACGATTTGATAATTTGGAACCGGAACAAAAAAAAAGGCGAAGTACGAGTGAGTCTCCCGCTTCTTCTCGCTCCTTTGAAAATCCAGTGGGCCCACGATTCTGTATGCCGCGCGTGAATCACACCATTTTGGCCGACTGTTGGAACGGGGAATAATTGCACGACCACCGCAGAAACTCGCACAATCTTGCGATGGGGGTTCCTCGCTTACATCTCTTCGGCGAGTTCGGGTTGCTTCGATTCTGTTATCTGCTTTGGTGAGGTTTTTTTTTGTGTCCACTCCACTGATGTGCTGGAATTAAAAGCGCGATTGATAACAAACGCCCTTCGCTACTCTCCCTTGGTGTGGTTTGGTCTTGGCGAAAAGGGGAGATAAACAACAAACTGCACTGGGCGGAAAAGCAAGACCGGAGCTTGGGGTGACGTACAGACACAGTTGTCAGATAAGAAATCAATAAACACGCGTAAGGCCTTCTAGGCTTCTTCGGTTCGATAACTTGCTGTAGGTGAAGGCAAAAGCTTTTCGTCAAAAGAAATCATCGTCACCAGCAACTTTCCCTAAAAATCTAGCTAAAATCATCCATTTTCCGCCAACACACATTCGGGGCGTAATTTCGCGCGATTCGAGGGCGAACTTTGGTGTGTTTTCCAAAAATGCATGAGATCATCGAACGGCAACAACACCGACCGAATAACACGACAGAGACCGCAGCACACCACCACACATGCGTTCTCGCGCAGCCGCCCCGAACGTCTTGTCTTGGACGGACGGACGGTTCACGTCCTTTATCACGCACGAAAACGGGCCCTTCATCTGCGTGCGTGCGTGTACGTTCGTGTTCGTGGCATGTACGTCCCTGTGTGTGGATGATGGCTGGTGTCGTTACACGCCCTTGAAAATCGATATATCGGGCGCCTGTGTTAGGTAAACAATCCGCACGAGGGTACGCTCGTGTTGGTTGAAGCGAGACAGCATTCCGTCACACACAGGCGAGAGTTGTACACGGGATGACCGTGTTTAAGCACACGCACACTACCATCGGGCGGCTTTCTGCGATCAGTGCGACCGCGATGCGATCATCGCTGTCGTTGTCGTCGTTGTGTTGTTATTGTTGACGATGACGAATCCACCGCACTTGTTGGTTGTGTGTTGTCCAGGATCGTATCGCAGTCGCCTTTGCAAAATGACACAGCCAACACGGCAAGCACGCACACAATCACCGTTCGAGAGGCGTTTGCAATTCCATCACATCTACACAGCAGCACCAGCAGCAGCAGGATCGTGCGGAACGCAGCGTGATATAATTAAATTATTAGCATATTTTCGTCTGTCCACCCGAAAATAGCATCGCCCAGAATAACTAACCCTAGCCAACTGTACGCTATTGCCTGGCACTATCCCTTGGCCAGCACCCGCATGACACCCACCGCACTGCATCATCACCACAGTAAACACACACACACACAACATATGAGTACAGAACTGGGCACAGAAGAACACACTCAACATGGAAAGCTCTCCTCCGTCCGCCGATCCACACCACACGCCACACCTACTGGAACATGCGCGGTCACGGGATGACAAAAAAACACGCACGACACACAAACAAAAGTGTGCGAAACTGGCTCCGTACTGGGGACGTACTTTATTCCACTTCGATTCCGCAAAATCTTCGCTACAAAACGGTGGAAAACTTATTTGCCTTTTCCGAACAAAACCGGGCAACATACGCACATCCAAAATAAAACCAAACGGGACACCCTTGCCTTTACACGGCCCACTACCACGACACTCAATGCCAAAGCACCACAAATTCACAACCAAAATTCCACCACAAATGGCGTTGAGCGTTGGAAGCCGAACATTTACCATTTAGAATAACATTTTACACTGGAGCAACCGGGAGGCACGGACACGGTGAAACACGGGTGTACAGGAACGTTGTAGGCTTTTTCGCTTCACGGAACACGCGAACACAACCGCACGCAACAACGAACAGGAAAACAATAAAAAGCTTGCCCGTGTGTTTATGAATGACTCGCAGCACTGACGTTTACCCCATCACACAACGGGCATACGCTGGCCTTTTTTCTGCACAAAGCCGCGGACTTATGGAAGGTTGATTGGCAAGATAAGGACAAATAGCTTAAAGAAGGAAAATGTTTTCCAAACGAATTTATTATGAAAAAGCAACGAAAATACGTTTTCCAACTTTTCCAAATAAAAACGATTATCGCAAATGTCAAATCTTACAGTACCGCACAACATAAAACGACACAAGAGAGAATTAACAGAACTGTGGCTTGGTAAAGAAAATATGCATTAGTTTAAGATGAAATCATGTGCAATAATCTTTTTTATAAATTTGAAACAGAAAAATAAAGAAAATAATTAATTGAAAAAGTGAAAATATAAAGCAAATATCGGAAATAGATATTTCTCTGCCAGTGATGCTTTTTGTTTCGTACTGTATTGCATATATCAATAAAACATCACGCATTTTAGGTCGCGGCTACACGTGACAGTGACCCAACTACAGTTCTGAGTGACAGCTGTCAACGTAATTTTGAATTTTTGGATGTTATTTTAGATTACGTTCCAATTTTTATTGTTTTACAAGGATTAAGAAGAAGCTTTTAATGATGGATTCATTGCTGTTGTTAATTTATATTATTGCATAATTTTTTAAATATCCTTAAAAGCACAACGCCGCTCTTTTTCACTCTTTTAGGCTCAATGGTTTGTTAGTTCCTTTCTAAGCTGGTGAGAGTGCCACCCATATTGTGGTTTTCAGGAAGGTCATAATGTTAATCAGTTCTTGATTCTTGTTCCCGTTCTTGAAGTCATTCAATCCTTTAACAGAAGAAGAAGATACCCGGGAATCTTCGATATGCGATTCGAAATTCGATCATTCTATGTGACTGGCTAGCACTGCTACAGATCGGGCGTTTGCTCACCTCATTTCTTTGGAGGATTCACTAAGAGGCTCTCAGCGGAATCGAAGTTTTGGGACTTTACATCGAATGTGCCGACTGGAGGGGTATTTTTGTAAGTTTGTGATCCCGTACAAGATCGGGGCATGCCTCTACGAATGAAATACATTCATTCATTCAAAGCAGTTGTCTGGATGTTCAAGAGCCTAAAAAACTACTTACATTATCTACAGCGATATCTAACGTTAATAATCATTGATTAAAACAAATTTCAAGTATGGTTTTGTAGCAAGTTATACAATCATTTATACTTATATCAAGGCAAATTTATTTCACCGAGGAAAAAGAAATATATCGTTGTTGTTGTTGCTTCAAGTAACCCATAGCATTGATTTGCGTCACCTCCCTTTCAGAACCGTACCATAATGCGTGATGTTTTAAGTGAGTAATAAAATCCTTTGAACGAGCTCCAGCACATAGATTTTGCATAAACAGTGGAAGTGCCCTTCATGTACTTGCCGTTCAGATTCGACAGATGGCAATCGTCGTACCACCAGCCACCGACGTACAGGAGCGCACAGTGACTGGAGGACCGATCGTTATCCATATCGTACGTGCTAAACTTCGATCCTACATTACGCGACAACGAGTCTCCCGCTGTTCCACTGAACGATCCAAGGCTTTTCAGCGTATACTTTTCGGTTTTATCACCGAGCTTGAACGAGGCATAACGCGCTATTCCTTTGTTGCCTTCGAAATCCTCCATTACGAAAGCGATTTCACGAGGCTTTTCAGCAGTAAGCTGGAAGGGGTGGAAAAACAAACAACGAATCAGTAATCGAGTGCAAAAACTATCATCCAGAACAGAGTCTTGTACACACCTGGTAGATTTTCTCATTTCCCAACCAAAACTCTTCATCTAACGTTCCAAATCCGTTCTCGTAGTCGGTCCAGTTACGGTAGAATTCTTCTGTTCCATTGAAACGATGCTGTATCACAACCCATCCACCCTTATCGAACTCTGCATCGCACAGCACGTCCATCGACACGTTCGCAGACAGTTTTAACCGATAGATGCCGGTTTTGTTTGCATTCGCGCATGACGTTAGCTCACCTGTAAAATAATCCAGTTTAGCGATCATACTCTTACTAATGCTAGTGATTATAGTAATAACCTATTTTGGTAGCTTTTTCCTGAACCATCGGCGTTGCCTCTTCCGCCGATGGAGCGGCTTTGATTTCAATCAATACGTTCCCCTTAAACTGATCCAGGAGCATCTGCTGCAGGCTGCATGTGCTTGAGGCTGTGGGAGCGTTTGAAGACAGCTCCTTGGATGGTGCGCCAGCAGCAGCTGATGCTTGTGCCATGGCGGAAGCTGAAGCTGTTGCCGTGGCTGCAGCGCTCGAGCTCGAGCTTGGTTCTGACACTGTTTCTGTTCTACTAGCCGCCAATGAAGCCTGTCGAAACGTTTCCATCTCCATCTTCATCGTACGCAGCCGCATCTCCATTTGCAGCGAATTCCACACAACATCCTTTGTGAAGGCGGAAAGCTCCATGATCCTAAAATGATCACACATGCTCACTCATTCGATCATCATCTCTGTACAGCATTCATCTAACCCTTTCTCCATAACTGCAATCTCCATGCTTAGTTTGGACATGAAATTTTCACCCAGCTTCAAACAGCCCTCATCACCCAGAACAGGAACAAAGAACACACACAAAAAGCACAATGCCACCTTTAGCGCCATGCTTACAGAGCCCTGATGAGTAAACAGAACCGGATCGCTACACGACTTGTAATGAACTGATCCGAGGCAACGCCAAACGTCCGCCTTTAACTTCCAGAACCAGATTGGGGGATTCCTCGATCTGAACAATAATATTGCAAGAAGAATTAAGATGCGTTGACCTTGAACCGGGGAGGTTAACCAGGGGGTATGTTTGCTACTTTAGGTCGTTCACGCGAATCGTTTCGCCGCTCTGTGCCAAATTCGCATGAATGAATTCTACTGTCTTTTTTTTAAGAACGCGCATCAATTAACGGAAGCGACAAGCCTTATCAGCAACAGTTAAATACTGCCTGGTTAAAGCTTTCTGTTATCAGTGGACAATGTTAACTGTGGCATTTTATTCTATTGATTTTGGTTTTTCGTTATCTACAGCAAATGTAATGAATACTGTTTAGTTTTGACATTTTCACGATGTTTTATTCTAAAAACGCAAAAATTAGTAAAATATAAAGAAGTTTTCATTCAGTTCCTTAACTTATGTTCATTTGATGATAGTAAAGCAATCAACAGATTTTGTGAAATACTAAAAAAAATGCAGAATCTGTATTGCAGAAATTTGATTAGTGTTGCTACTCCCCAATAGATGGCGCCATACAAAACGGCAAGGCAAGAGTAATTTTGAATTGCTTTACCGAGCTAAGCAATTTCATATCTCTGTATATTTGTGATGATAAATATGTAAACGTTTACACAATATTTACAGCTAAATACTCAATAATTTGGACTTAAATAAGAAATCAAACATTCAAATAACAGCAATATGGTTATACAAGATGATGCAACCGAAAAGCGGGCCTGTTTATGGTTTAAGGCAGATCGATTTCTGATGCTGATAATGATGATGTTTCTTCAAGGTCTTATATTATTACAATTACTGTAAATTATTAGCTGTTACCCGCATTTAATAATTAATTTTATTGTTCTGTAAGTTTTTTCCGGACATGGTCTGCTTATCCTTATCAAACTATATCAAGGTCCTAATACGAGGCTCCTTATACATTCCTCAACCGAATAAACAACTGATTTTTGGGGATTTAAGAGGGAACTAGAAGAGATAGCTTAAATTGTTGTTGTAGTATGTTGTAAAAAATATGGAAGTTATTACAAAATATATAAACAATTTTACAAATACTTTTACACTTGATTAGGGCACATGCGATTTTCCTTCATATAATAATATAAGAGTACAAAACACCCAGGGGAAATGTTTTTCTTCTCTAATATTATGGTTTTAATACTAGTTAATAAAATCAAAGTAGCTTAAGATAACCTTTGCCTTTATACGGCAGGATATGGGTTCAAATCCCACTGCCGAACTGCCGAAAATTTGTATCACTTAATTAGTATTGTAATCCTTACAGTACATGTAATTTATCACTTTTTTATTTGATATTTAAACACTGTCTTCTTTTTCTTCTTCCACCTTGACACTACAACCTCGAGCGGTCTCGGCATGCCATTTCTGGCTTTCTGTGGTTTAATTTTACCCGTAGTGAAGTAGTCAGCCCTACGCGTACGGGGATGCGGTCTGGATGGGATTTGAACCCCGGTCCTGCCGTCTGAAGACCGGCGCCGCTGTCGCCTCTGCGACCGGACCGCCCCATTTAAACACCGTATCCCTTGGTAAATCAAGTCACACACAGAAATGACAAGCAAAGACCTAAGACCAAAGACTTCTAAACATTTCAATGTTCTGTTCTTAAACCCGACACGCGCCATACAAGATCAGCCGTCATGCTCCAACAAGAAATGAAGCTGTCCAAGCGATCAGCATGATTTATGATGTTCGCACTCACTGGACCGGCTTATCAGCTTCAATTAGCCTCTATCATTCCAAAACATACCCCCCCAATGCAATCAACAACAGCGAACGGGAACACTGGGAAGAAAAACACACACTCCGGAATTATATCACCCAGCACAGCCAATCGATTATGCTCACATTGGCGACCACAAGGCCGCTAAACGCGCTTCCCGATGCGCCTCACATGTGCCTGCATCCTTTGGCATCTAGTGGGCTGATGGGCCCGTCAGATCGGTTCGCGAAGGCAAATCAATGCAATAATTAAATGCTCTCTCTTTCGACTGCATTTCATGTGTCTGTGATGCATTCCCGGTCTGTGCGTGTATGTGTGCAGTTGCATAACGCCAGGTTGCACATCCTGCCAGTGGAATCGGATAACCGGCTGCCGAATGAAAACCGAACCGCATAAAAGTTCAGTAGGTGAATGCCACCCGCCGCGGGGCATTACTGGCGTCCCCCTTTTTTTTCTAAATATCACGCGTCAAAAGCATGTCGGACGCTTGGCGCAGCACTCCACGGATGGTATTGATGGACCTTCTCCACCTTCGTCCGTCAGTGCGCTACTGCTGCTTGCTGTTTTGGTACAAGAAATGTCACTTCGAGGGATATTCGGTGTAACTTTCAGGCGTTTTGGCCCGCCCATTCGCTTGTCGGTTGGGTTAAATGGCTCACTTTTAAAAACGATTCTTGCGGTTTGTTCATTATCGCCTGTCAATAGGTGTCCGGCCTGGGATGTCAAATGCCGCAAAAAACGATCGTTGTATTACAACCGTTCCACCGAGGGGGGGCGTACCGTTCACGCATCGGGTGCCGGTGGCATCGACTACCACGAGCTGTCTTATGGCCTTTCGGACGAAAACCCGATCGACCGGGCTTCTTCCGGTCGGACCGGCCGGCACGTTTCATTACACCGTTTCGAGATTCATCTTGCCCACTTGCGTCCCGGGCTACTGCCTCCTTCCGGCGAACCAGCGCAAGGACCCGCTAAACGAGGATTTTATGCAAAAATCATGTGCATTTATATAACGATACACAGCAAACTGTGCTCGGGTGAGGGATCGGGGTGAGAGTTGCACGGGGTTTGGCGGAGAGTATTTACAAGAAAAATACACCATGGGCGGTCCTTTCGGGCGTGCTCGGCGGCGCTCGGATGTGCGGTTTTCCATCCTATATAAAAGCACATGGCCGGGCGGCAAGGATTCTCAGTCAGTGAAGATTAGGCCACTCACAAGTACGTTCAGCTTGTTCAGTAGTTTCCTTACCGTATGTGCGTGTGTCTCAGCGGATTCCGCGATAGTGTTACCAGGGACAGAGTGATTTTCTCAGTCACACACACTCACACGCAAGTGCATTTCCGCGACAGTGATCGCTTCTCGTTTGCTTCTTGCGGTTGTGTTTAGTGCGCTGCGTTTCGTTATCGTTTGCTGAACAAACAATCGGGCGGCGTCGTGAAATTGCAACCAAAACCGCGAGCCTAAGCGCGTGAGTGAGCGTTTTGTGTAAGTAAAGCACGGCAGGAAAACGTGTGCTCCACTGATATCTGGAAGTTGGGAGTGGTACGAGGATGGGGGCAAGAGGCAGGGGCAAGCAGGGGTTTAAAATGAAAGTAAGAAACGTGTCTGCAGTAGACAATATCTGGCCGGGACTGGAATGGGGTGATTGTTTCGTAGAAGAGATATTAAACCGCCGGCACAGTAGCAGGACTCTTCGTCGTTGGAAGAAATCGTGAAAATTGTGAGAAATCGTAAAGGGTGTACTACTCAGAGGACATTGAAGCATTTTTAAGTGATGTGAGAACTGACAAAAAATTGCTTTCACCCTCCAAATTGCACTCTGTATAATTATTTTGGAGACTAGTCCAAGAAGACATCGACAAAGTGACTACATCCAGTTGCTCTCAAAAATTGGCCAGGTTTTAAGGTTATTCCAGGTTGAATTGTAGTGAATTCTAGGCCTCTTGTGACTCTAAGTTGCTGGAACGTAGCAGTTTTTTGTGCCCAAAAATGGGACTTACGACATCCCTTCCAAAAAACATCAAGAGCAGAGAAATCTGATGAAAACTTGGTAAATCGTTAAAAATCAGTGATTGCTCGTTGTTGAGGTTTTAAGTCTTTTCGACCTTCAGTTATTGGAAGATCTGATTGGCATGGTCCGACCGTCTCCTTGAAATGAGGGCTGACTATCCAACTACTTGGTAATAAGTCTAGTAAGCCAGAAATGGGATGCATGACTAAGCGATCGTTAGGCCAAAGAAGAAGAAGTTATCGGAAGATCCTTATGGAGATTCTTTTAAAAAAATGACCAAGAGCAGAGATGTCTGATGAACTCTCCATCAGTCTGATGTTCTCTCATCTTGTCGATCAAAAAATCGTCCAACAAGGCTCTATAACGTCCAAGAATGATATTCAGATACTGAGGTGTTATCAGGCGATTTCGAACAAGTACAGCCGAGTGTCTCTATCTGTTTGTATAGAGTCTCTCAGATACTTTGAGAACATTTTATGTGTCTTCAGAGAGATTATAATCTATGAGGCAGTTTTCTTGGAGACTTGCTCAACTTCAAACACATACCATAAAAAAATATCGCAAATTTTCTTTTGAATGTAAAGTTATTTAATCAAAAGCTTCGACTACCTTGAAGTGATTCACCAAGGACCAGGACGATTCCCTCGAGTGCCTTATTATATCTTCCCAATTTAAACCAATGGATCACACTTCACCAAAGAGGATTAAGGTTATGATTTAACAAATCCAATCATTAACCCACATCAATGAGCAACCTTTCGCTTCCACATCCACCCCGTTGAACCGCACACCCCTCGACAGCGGAGGCACATTTTCCAAAACACGTTAATGCAATTGAAAACACGCTGCGGGATGCGAGTGCACAGTTTTTCGCACTTTACCCATAACAGCATGGAAGCTGCCCGTCCCAGTCCTGCTCGCCCCGGGGACGTCTCTTTTTGGGGCCATGTGTGTCTAAGACAGACGACTCTCGTCCCATTACAGAAAACATGAAGGGAAGCCATAGATTGGGGAAACTCGGAGGGAGAGGAAACTTCCACGGAGGGATTGAAGGTGGATAAGAAAAGCGGCATTTGCCTTTAAAAGACGCTTTTGTCTCTTATCAAAACCACACCCACGCGTTGCAGTGCATCCATTGCAAAGCAAGCTGCCCGAAGCCATGCAACATTCGGTCAAGATTGTGCGCCGGGCCTGTTATGTGAGGGATTTCCGATTGCGCTAATTAAAGCCTGACGTAATGGTTGTCTGGAAATGATTTGTTTGGTTCGATTTGCTTGCAGACTTGGACTGTGTCCGTGAAAGCGTACCGATGGCACACCGAAGTTCGGCCAAGCTGATGCTGGCACTGGTATCGCTCTTTTGCGTCCTGCAGATGCTGGAATGTGGAGTAGTGGACCGGGTAAGTGTTTGTCAAGCTGTTGAGTAATTCTTATTCATGGTCTTATTGATACGATTTGGGCATTTTATTTGCAGCAACCCCGAGCCTATAAACAGTACAACACCGAACCACAGAAGAGACCGTTCTGCAACGCGTTCACCGGGTGTGGCAAGAAGCGATCGTCCGCGTCTAGTCCACCGAGCGCTTCGGCAGCAGCCGCAGCCGCCGCCATGCTCCAACGGCACATGCAGAACGTTGAAGCGAACCGGAAGGACAGAATAAGCAGCGACTTTGACCCGAACGAGGAATCCATCAGCAGTCTGCTCGATCTCAACACGGAACCGGCCGTCGAGGATCTGCTGCGACAGATCATGTCCGAGGCGAAGCTGTGGGAAGCGATCCAGGAAGCGAACCGGGAAATTTACCTGCAGAAGTCGGGCGTCAAGGAGCAGCGTAACGATTTCCCGCTCACGTTCAGCACGCAGTAAGCTGCGTAACGCCTAACGCTGATATGATCGGTTACCAAGCAACCAACCAATATTTCTACTTCTTGGTGTATAAATAGTCCATTCCGGCAGTCCGGCGCACTGATGGCGGGCTGGCATCTCTTTTAAAACTGCATGGCTAGGGAAACGGACACAAGCTCCACGGTTGAACACTGTTACTTCTCTATACTTCGGGGCATACCCGGCACACAAGCAAGCAAGCAAGGTCGTATGCGACCTCGACGTCCTGCAGGACGACAGGAGGAATGTTTCTTATATTGTAGATCGTTACTAGTCTTAAGGAAGCAAATGCCCCTAAAAAAACCCCAACCCGTATCCTTACACAGTGTAGCCGAGAGGTACTCTTGCTACTGGAGACACGCCACATCACGTGTGTAGCTGTACGACGCGGGGACATTCCATCGTACGGTGCGTTCATTTAACGGCAAGTTCTGCAATGCAATAAAAATCGCGAGAGTAAATCTGAAACCGAAACATCGATCGAGCTAGCCGCTGCCTGAAAGGGAGACTTTATTGGCCAGTAAGGGTGGACAAAAACCTGTAGAACGGATAAACGAGAAACGATTACGAGTAATGGTGCGCCGGCTTCGGTACACCTAGCTATATGACCGCAAACCGAGACTTAGAACTCTTCCACGTATCCCTCAACGATGATGCCCGGTACGATTTCTTCGCTGATAAAACCACCGGTCAGGCTGTTTTGATTTTCGTCCTGCTGTGGTGTGGTGGAACGACTTCGCGACGGTCCCGGCTTCTGGTCGTTCATCATGAACGTGTCCTGGGACAGGGATAGCTTGCGCTGGTTGGGCGAGGTACTGGTGCTACTGTTGCCATTCTCCGTTCCCTGGCAGGACTTCGGACGTTCGGTCGCTTTGCTCTGGTAGACCACGTTGGTGGACGATGAGTCCCTGCGCTTGGCATCCACGTTGGCAGTGGGATAGTAGCTGTTACCGTTGTTGTTGTTGTTCGTGTCCTCAAAGTCGATGCTGGTCGTGGTCAGTGAAAGTCCTTCCGAGTTGCGCTTCATTGAGGCACGGTTGTAGTTGGTCTTTCGCAACAGTCCCTGGAAGTTGAACGGTGGTTCGTCATCCGAGTTGTCATTCTGGAAAGATGAATTAAACCGAGCCGTTTAAAATGCAGTGATACAGAGAAAGGCGTGTCACCGTGGTTACCTCATCGGTGTACTTCTTGCCAATCAGTTCCATCTCCTTGATCGGATTGATTTTGGTTGGTGTGATCGGTCGAACCTGGGGTTGTGGTGCCGGCCGTTTCTTGTTGATGCCCTTCTGGGGAAACTCGGCCGCCATTGGAACTTCCGGCTCGACCACAGGAACCCTTGGTGCCTGTCGCTTCTTGTATACGGCCGTCTTACTGGTAACGGAGCCCGTTTCATCGAAGCTAGTGCCACTAAACTTGTTACGAATATCATCCACACTCTGCCGAGCGTACGGAATGGGCGAGTAAACCGAGGACATCTGCACCGACGATTGCATCGGCGATCGGGGACGATTGATCGCGTACGGTTCCACAACACGATGCGGAGAAAGGCTGAAAAATTGGGGACAAGTTACTTTATTACTGTCCTACCCCATCAAAGCGATGAAGAGAAGCGATCCTTACCGTTTAATCGGTAAGCTCGGATCCCGATGGAACGGTTCGTTGGCGAGCGTATGCTCCCCGACATCACCGGCCCCATCCACCCGTAATCCTTTCTGTGCGGAACGGGTAATTTCGGAGGACAGATTTTTCCTTCGCCGTAACGGTGCATCCCAGTCCTCGGAGTCGGAATCGTTACCGGTGTAAATGTACGAGGCCGACGATGGATCACACATGTACGTGGTGTCGAAGAAGGGAATATCGTCAAACAGGAAGCGCAATTTCCATACCGGTGGACGCTGGGCGCCGAGCAGGGCCGGATTACGCTGGTTTGGATCGATCTTGTCCAGCATGATGCAGTTGCTGCAGGTGGCAAACCCACCAACAAGCCGTTGATTGTAGATGTGAACCTGAGCGAGAAACGACAGCAAAGAGCGTGTAACACAGCGTAACAGCGTTAGTTTCGAAATATGCTCCTAAAAGTATGCAATCAGCATTACACGAGCATGAGTAACGCTTGCACAGTGAGCTCCAACAGTTATGTTTTTTTGTAACTCTTTCAATTTAAATTTCGATTCGTTTCATTAAACAAATATTAGTAACATTTGCACACATAAATCGCTTTTGAAAGAGATAAATCAAGAGTAAGCTACCTGTTGCGACAAGTTCACCAGATCTTGGTAGCGGGCCGCACGATATTGCAGCAGTATCTGGTACATCGACTTCTTTCTCCAGCGATACACGAACGGTTTCATAAACTCCGCCGTTTCGGCATCCAATTTTCCCGTCCGATCGTTTATCAGCGGACGATACTTCTTCCGGGCCATGTGGCCCCGGAATGCGGACTGAATTTTAAGCGCTGCCTCATCCTGATTATCCTGGCTGCCTGCTTGACGCTTACGAACTGCGAGGTTAAAAGAATAAGATAAGGAAGTGCTGCTAGAGAAATCATTCGCTATTTCTCACCCGATTCACGATGGACCTGCTTTAGCTTAGTCGCAACGGTACGCTTCGCAAGGAAAGCACGCATCATCGCTTGAATTTTGACAATCTTTTTGACCTGCGTTTCGTACAACCGCTGTAGGTATTCCACGTTGTAGTACTTCAGGAACACCTTCGTCTTGCCGATGACCCAGCCCTCGAGCTTCAGACGGATCAACAGCAGCCGACAGTTGTCGCGAGTCATCTCCACATTCTCGTCGAAATCAAACGCCAGAAACTGGTACCGCCGAAGAAACTCCTGGAACGGAATCCGGTGCGAGAAACCTTTCTGCCTGGCGCGAGCCGTATCAAGCACGGCCATCGCACGCAGCTGCTGGCGTACCATCTCCGAGGAGTATCCTTTCGGTTTGTACTCCAGGTCCGCTCGTATGCAGCGCACGAAGTGTGTGCCCCCACTGTTCGGACCGATCGAAAGTGTTTTGAACAGCTCGAGACTGGTCGCGCGGAACACACCCGCAATGGTACGCATTTTGTGGACCTGCGAGTACATGCCCTTGGACAGTGTGTTCATTTTTTTCGCCTTGTTCTTCTCCGCTACCAGCGCCGCACCCCAACGTTTCTTCTTGCTCGGTTTGTCCGACTGAACGCCCAGCGCTTCCTCGGCTGCCATCGTAAGATTGCCGGTGCGCGATAGCTGATTGGAGAACATGATCTTGATGATCGATTCACCGGAAGCGCGCAACGTTTCGACCATTTCCGGTGGTATAAAGTCACGGTTTTTGTCCGGCATGCCGCGCGCGTCGTACGTGATGCGACCGGTGTAGTGGGCCACCGTAAACTCGTGCCCGCTGGCACGCTTGATGAAGGGACTTTTGTTCGTCTGGATTGAATCGATGATGTAGTTCTGACCGTGGCGTCCACGGCTAGCGTCATCGATGAAGCTGAACACGCCCTTCGGTTTGGTGAGAATGTGATCGACCGCCATCTTGTTGTCGTAGTAGTGTAGCGAAGTTACCGGAACTTGTTCCTCTTCCTGGGGGAGAAAAAGGTTCGAAATCGGAGTGAAGTTTAGTTCGTACCGGACTTTGAGCTCCTATCGGAAGTTACCATTTCAATCATCTCAAACACAAAGATGCGCTGATTGTACAAATACTGCATCTGCTCGTTGAGCGAGTTCACGACCAGCTGATCGATGTGGTTCCGATGGAAGCACTCAAATCCAAAATGATCGGTGATCGTGACGGAATGTTTATCTCCACTGCAAGTGCAAGAACCAATTCTTTATTGCTGTCAAGGGACATCAGAGAGGCTACTCACTAGATGGCTCTTCCGAACGCAAGCTTCTGATTGATAGTGTTCGTTATCCAGTCGACCAGCCGGGAGTAGATGGTAGCGGCCAGAACGTCGCGTGCATCTCGTGCCTCATCCGCCGTATGCCGTCGACGTTCGGCCGAACCACGCACTATCACGCAGTAGTTCAGCAAAGCCCACTGGAACTTTTTCTCGTCCAGCTGCAGCAGGTGCGCGATCTTGCTGATCACTTCAAAGCTCTCCAGCTCGGTCATGCCTTCCGTTTCCTTGAAGCGGACCTCACCTAGCAGCAGGATAGCTGCCAGCGTACGGTAGATCGTTTCCAGAATGTCTTGCGATAGCTCCAGTGCTAGCAGTTGCTCCTCAAACTCCTTGAAGGCTCTCACGTTGCCGGCGATATCATCACGACAGTACTTTAGCTTGTCCGAGCTCATGGCTTCCGATATGCGCAGATAGCGATAGTTGCGGCCACCCTCCAGGGAAAAGTCCAGCAAGCGTTCCTCGGCATCCATTGTGTCGTAGAAGTAGTAGAAGATGTGGAAATTCGATTGATTCCTGGAAATGATTTACGTATCAAATGCGCTCTTCTGAAGAGATTAAACAAACTTACATGTTAGTTGACGATATGCGAAGCTTTTCCAGAAGATACACCCAGAAAATAGCTCCCGACAGCTTCCCCGAGGAACCAAACGTAAGCTGTGCCTGTACGATACTTCGCGTGGAGTTCGGATTCAACGGAGTGCCGGCATTCGTGAGAGCGCTCAGTGCTTTGTACCCGTTCACGATACGCTCGTACACACCCGGATTTCCTTCGCCCAGCACACCGAGGTGCTTCATCAGCAGCTTCAGGTTCGTCGTTTTACCCGAGAAGCTTTCACCGGCCAGTATGATGTGCTGCGGTTCTTCGTGATGCAGCATGTCCTGGTACGCACTGTCGGCGATCGCGAAGATGTGCGGGGCATTATCCGAGCGCGATTTGAACATGTACTTCGAGTGGAACTGTTAAGTAAAACCACCCAACGCTAAGTACCTTCTCACTGATAAGCCATTATCCTCCCCCCACTGAAGAAACTTACCCCACGTACGTACTCCGGGATGGTTTCGTTAGGGTTAAGCGATATCAGCACATCACCCACGAACGTGTACGTGTTTCCATGCTTATAGCGCTGCGAAACCTCTTCCAGGATCGTCTCCTCGGACAGTTGCTCCAGTGCGGCCAGATCCTCGACGTGCAGCTTTTCCGGTCGACTTTCGGCCGATTTCAGCAGACCACGTACCACCGCTACTTCCTCCTTGCCTTTCGGAAGCTGAATGTTGAGTACCGATTCGGCCAACATTCGCAACTCTTGGCTCAACTAGAAAGGGGATAGAAAATGTTTGTGTTACGCTCAAGAAGAAATTATCCTTCTCAGAGTGGTCCAACCTACATGATAGTCATTTTCGGGCACTTGGGTCAGGAAGGGATGTTCGATGATTTCCATAATGAACGGTCGATGGTCCGGATTCTTCTCGAGACATTCGGCAATGAAATCGTTATACTCCTGGGACCAGTTCGACTGGCGGTAGAGCGTTGGCGGAGGGTTCCGCACGATTTGGAACATGGCCCGCGTGGCGTGCATGTCCGCAAACGGTGGCTTTCCATCGCCCAGCTCAATCGCCGTAATGCCCAATGCCCACACATCCGATCGATTGTCGTACACATCTTTGTCTGAAAAGGAAGATCTCTTATCACTGGCGACTCTTTCCTAGTGTGGGTTGTATATACTAACCACTCTTCGAGCTAGTGACCACCTCCGGAGCCATCCAGCACGGTGATCCGATGCAAGTGCCTCGCTTCCCCAGCGTCGACTTTGTGTCGCGAGCCAGCCCATAATCGCACAGCTTCACTTCGCCATCCTTCGTCATCAGGATGTTGCTTCCACGGACATCCCGATGTACGATATGGTGCTCGTGCAGGTACACCAAGGCCCGGGAAACTTCACGCAAAATGTACGCCAGCTGCAACTCACTAGCGCGTCGATTGCTCACAAACAGCTTCCGGACCACATCCACCGCTGGCCCATAATCGCAGTACTGCAATCAATCAGGACGTCAGCAGTCTAGCTACTATCAAACTTCTCCTGCCAGCAAACACTCACCTCCAGCACGAACCATATCTCGTCACACTCTCCCGCAGGACACTTCTTCCGGTAGACACCGTAAAAGTCGATCAGGTTCGCATGCTTGGAGTGGTCACGCAGAATGCGAAACTCTTCCTGGATCGCCGTCTTCGTTTCGCCCTCAAACTTTTGCACCTTGATCGCGACGTTCTTGTTGCCGGCCTGCGTATCAGTGGCCCGGTACACCTTGGCACACACTCCACTGCCGATGAGCTCACCGAGCTTGTACCGATTGCCCGGATCGGGGAGAGTTTCAATTTTTAAGCTAGCCATCTCCGGGGAACTGCCACAACTGTTTCACTTTCAGTACGCTCAGTACGTTCCGATCTTGTTGTCCATGAATTCTTATGGAGCTGCTGAAAGAGTTGCTTCTTCACTTAACAAATAGAGATCTACAAAAAACTTATAAATTAAAGTCAGAATCTAATAACTGATAATTCCACTCCAGTAACACACTCAAATGTCATCTTCTTCAGACGATCACTCTACAGGCTTTCATCACCTTGTGGTGATAAATGGATGACAAAACCACGACGATCTTCAATCACGATTGATTGAAGCGCAAGGAATGTCGCTCATTTTCCTTCGCCCCGAGCCGGCTGCGTTGAGTGAGTTATTCGCCGCGCTCGGCTCACCTCACCAAACCAATCCCTGGCGAATAGCCGCTCTCATCCGCTCGTTTGTGGTTTAAAATTCCGATCGACGTTAACGATCGCGCGCTGTGATTGAGGTCGTAATAGTTAACTGGTTGGGAATGTGTCAAGGTTTTAATGCGTGGAATAAAAAAGGGTGGAAAAACGCATCCTTCAAGAAAATAGCTTCGAGCGGAAATGAGTCAACCACCACATTCGTACGAGTGAGTAAATAATTGAGTCCCTGCATTTTATTTGCAATATTCGATTAGAGAGACATTCCGCTTCGTTAGCGAGCTATTTAAAGTATGTGAAAGTGGCTACTTTCACCCATTTGGGACGAACAATTAGATCACCACTCAACTTTGCCACTCGATGTTGTTGCTTGCACACACAATTAAATAAACGCATTCAGTCCGGAAATAGTGGCGTGCACCTACGCAACGGTTACGGTATCGCGGTTACGTAAACGCAAACCACTCGACGGCACAGCTGCCTGGCCAGGCACCAGGGAAACCTTGCTCGAAATTCTGGGGTTTTCGACTTTCGAGGTCGTATCCTGCACACTAATCCAGTTAGGTTATCGTGTTGGAGCACTTGAAACACATCCGGCGCCAACGTTGCACACTTAATTCCCTTAACTTCGTTTGAGTTCAAGAGGGTTTGGGCATAAGTAAGTTAAGCAATGAAAAAAATAGCACTAAAGTATTCTTTATCACTTTAATCGTAAAACACTTTAGTAAAGCAATCATTACCAAAAACGGAACTGATGGCTGTTTCACACTTTTTTCTTTAAACTACTAAACACTTTCTTCGGTTCTTGATGGTCAATTCAGCAAACTGTTAGCACACATCCGACACACAGTTGTAAAAGGGTTGTTCCTTGGGCAACTCAACTCGACACCGTTGGCAGGAACGGATTGCTCCAGAGGGCTCGACTGCTTACCGCGAATTCTAAACACCTACTGACCGTTGGCCACCGTCGATGTTCAGCGGGTAACATTGGAACCCGCGCGAGTGAGTGAGTCTTACGTCGTCAGGTGAAGCCTCAAAAGTGGCCACTACCTGCACTAATTCAATTGTACAGTTCCCGTTCGACCGACCTGGTCTTACTCACGGTTACGCCATCAAGCATCACCAGAACCGGGTGAGCCTACCGATGAGTTCTAGCACAGTAAGCCTCGAAAAAAGTGAAACATTTTTTTTCCGTCTGGGACAATCGGTCGATGTGAGTCGGTTAGTCACTGTTGGTGTTGGAAAGTGGCAACCAGTTGAATTCTCCCCTGGGCTCATTGATATGCGTCGAGGTTTTCCGCGTGATTCGTCTAGCTATCGGTGACGACACCATCGCGATGGTGTTAATGCAACACTTTGATGCGTTTTAGGATGTCACGTGAAAGTCAATACGGACCGGTGGGAGTCAAGTTTCACCCATCGCTCGAACCGGGCACAAGGGCTTGATATGATTTAATTCGCTTTATACACGGGGCCCTTGATGGAATCGGTTACTTGCACTCTCGCAGTAAGATGTCTATTAACGATGTTTAGGCCGTTGGTCACAATTTTCCCTTTCACTGTGTTTTCACGAAGCCAGACAGCCCAAGCCGTAAGCTTGTTAGTTGTTTTCACTTTTCTGCTTCACGCACTGCCATATTGCACTGGCCTGTAAGCTGATTTCGTCCTATGTTTTGTTTTGTTTCAAGGCTCCCAATCCCTGCTAGATCATAATAAAAGACGGCCAAGATGAACTATGCCGCCTAGCGAGCGAACGATGATGCTTTAATCTCCGATCGGCAATCTGTTAACTTTTGACGAGCACCCAGAAAGAACAACAGTTCGGCCCCTAATAGCTCAGCTTAAGAAGCACTCAGGCGCATAATTCGATGATCAGATTAGAGCCCCAAACAATCGTTCGCTTTCCACTGCGCCTTGCTGAGGTCTCGTGACTTCGACCCCGGTGGAAATCAATCGGTTCCCGGCAGAAGTGCTTTCACCCGTGTGTCCTTGCGTGTCCTTCCGTGCGCCTAGCCTTCGGTCGGCAAGATCAAAGCCTGCAGTTGAAGGTGTGCTGAAAATAAACAAAGAAGCTATCATCCACCCAAGACAACAGGAAACAAAGCTGATGATTAAAGGGCAGAGCGACGGTCCTATTTTCTTTCTCTCTCTCTCTCCCGGACCGTGATGCTTTCCTCGCGATCGTTACGGGCCAGCTAGCGGAGCGGAGGTATTGGATGAGCTTGCATTTCCGGCACCCGGTTTGCAGTTTTCCAGTGCTCGCGGCACGATTTTAGACGCATTCGAGTGTGGAGAGTTTTATCAATGGGACATAAAGCCTGCCTACTCGGGCGGGCTGGCCGGATTCGGTGATGATGATGATGAGCCGGTGATGTAATTATCTCATATTGAATGTTTTGTTGTTGATGTTTCTTTCTTTATGAATCGTCCATTTTGTGTTCTAGGTACACTGATACATTTATGCTATAGTGAATGAATGGAACCATTATAGAGAGAGAGCGAAGTGCTCTATAAATCGATGCGGTTCAATGCACAGAATGATCTTCATTGAGCTGACCCTTAACATTTCAATGGGATCTGTTAGTTTTTGTAGCGTAATGTTGCATTGTTTGTGCCAAGCGGATCAGAAATTAAGTAAAAGGAAAGCTTTTTATGGCACATTTATCCTCCAATTTTTTGCAATAAAGTCTCCATCGTCACATCTGTAGCATCTGAGCAGAAACAATTATTGTCCAATGTTCCATCAAAGTTTGCCGGAGACGTTGAAATATTCGCCGCAGATGATCATGATTGACGACGACTTTCAGCTCTGTGTACTGTGTTGAGAAATGCCGTGTAATTTTGATATCTGGAAACAGATATAATGTATTTTTTTACTACAAAATTGACAACCAGTCATTGAAACCCCGGAAAGTGTTCGAGGTTATGGAATCCTACTCGATAGCCGCCTTAGTTTTTGGTCCCATATAGAATCAGTAATCTCCAGAGCAAATCAAATGTTAGGATTAATACAACATATAACAGGAGAATTTAATGACTCTTTGACGGTAAAAGCTCTCTATTGCTCTCTACATCGATACGTCCTTGAAGATGCTAGTATCCATTCTAGTATGTTAGTCACTCGCAACGCAATGAGGCTACTCTCTTAGAGAGAGCAAAACTTGCATCCATCGTACGAAGCTAGGTATTTGCTACTATGGCTCCAATCATTGTCAGTCCGTGTTTCTAAGGGCGACCCGTAAGCCTGGTAGATGCGGCAGCGGCCTCGGTCTTCACATGGCAGGATCAGGGTTTAAATCCCATCCAGACCGTTCTCACTTAATGAGGACTTGACTATACAACTACGTGGTATCATTGAGTCTTGTAAGCCAGTCATGGAAGGCATGACCTTAAGAGGTCCGATTCGAAATTTCATGGTTATGTTGAGGGTGGCTTGCAAGGCCTCTCCCCCAACCCCCTCGTCTCGTCGGAGGGCTTACGGTTCTTAGCTGTTTAAAGTCCCGTAGGAAGCCAGGATAGGAGAGACGGCCAGCCGCTCCTAACGTGGAGAACAGACGCTAGCCATCTCCCTTTGCTCAATTTAGCCAATATAATCCACCTTCCCAAGGGGTTTGGTTTCCCCGTATACCCAAGCTCAGATATTTGGAGAGACATGTTACCGTTCTGTACGCCGGGGACGTATTGAGTCGAATAGGGGTTTGGAGAGCCTGTGTTTACCTTCAAGAGGCTTCGGATCCATACCTTACCAGTGCAGTATTGTTACCACACTAGCTTACAGAACCACACTGATACGGCAGGTAGTCCTTTACGGGCACGAGTCCTGGACTATGCTGGCGAAAGGCTCCAATACACTCGCCATTTTCGAGCGGCGAGGGCTACGGACTATCTTCGGCGGTGTGTGCGAGCAGGGCGTGTGTAGAAGGAGTGTTAACCACGAGCTAGCTGAGCTGTTTGGCGATGCAGACATCCTGACAGTAGTCAAAGCCGGTTAGGACACGTGATGAGGATGCCGGACTCATGCCCTACCAGGAAGGTGCTCATCAGCGACCCGTTCGGCACGAGGCGTAGAGGAGCGCAGCGAGCTCAAGAGCGAGCAAGAGGAGTCAGACCTGAGGGAGATCGAATGCAATCGGGGGTGAAGGAGTGCAGCTATGGACCAAGTGTCCTGGAAAAGAATTGCATACGAAGCCTTGTCGTTTAGACGTGCTCCATAGGAGCAGACCAAGAAAGAAGAAGAAGAGACCTTAAGAGGTACTGACGTCAAGTAGAAAAAGAGGAAGTCTGCATTTCTTGAGCTTATAGCCATTTATATTTTTATATTTAGAGAAATTAGGAACACTTTAAGTATCTTTTTTTATCCATAGCGGAGGAAACCTCTCCACTCTAAATACATGTTGCGACGGACGAAGCTGGGATTGTACAGAATATTTATAGTCCCAGTACTCACATACGCCTCTGAGACATGGACTCTGTCCAAAACTGACGAAGCCCTCTTAGCCGCGTTCGATAGGAAGATGCTCAGAAGGATTTTTGGCCCCGTATGTGTGGAAGGACAATGGAGGGCCCGCTACAATGACGAGCTCTACGAGCTGTACAATAGTCTCACCATAGTGCAACGAATTAGACTTGCCAGGCTCGATGGGCTAGTCACGTCATGAAAATGACACCGTACGACCCAGTCTGTAAAGTCTTTTGAGGCCGTCCACACGGACAGAGGAGGCGTGGTAGGTTTCCAAATTGAGAAGGAGTGATGGCGTTGATGCGTCCGCCAGAACGGCCGGGATAACAGATTGGCAGACGACGGCGCTAAACCGTGAGCGGTATCGAGGATTGTTGCAGCAGGCCAAGACCGCAAAGCGGTTGTAGCGCCTGATAAGTAAGTAAGTAAGTATCTTATGTGGACAAATGTCCGATGAATCAATGCATCTGCAAGATAAATTAAAACACCAACACGCGTTACTTTTATTGACTGACATAATTTATTATCACGAATCAATTCGCTACATTTACTTGCGCTTGCGCTAATGCGCGGTTCTCTACGTCTACGTGCTTTTAGTCTACATTTTTGCGCGTTAACCATCCAGCTTGCCTCATACACATCTTCTCCGGTTCGGTCGTTCGAACGAGCCCTCCTCTATCGAGCCGTGCGGCTCCCGATGGCACACCCGGCAATTGATGAGGAAAGCCCGCCACACACGCACGCAGCTTGCTGGGCAGATTTCATGTCCGTCATGTACAGTGTAATGTTGTTACGGGCATACAAAACTAAAACAACTGTTCTCGCGTGCGGCACATAATGACACTACTACACAAATGTAATAGCTCTTACTGGGTTAGAATTAATTTAAACGCAAAACACAATTCGAATAAATAACACCGTCCTTAGGGGAGCTAGAATGAAATCACTGTCACGGGAGAGGCGGAGCAGTATGGGCCTTGAAGGGCGCACAGACTTGGATTACGGCGAAGGCCAGTAGTCTTACACCGAACGACTTTGCTCACTCACACAAGCGTTAAAACAAAATGAAAACGTAAAACAAAAATTGTACACCATTGTACAGAAGCATCCAGCCGAACTGGATTAGCTATCGTTGGGGAACGCCACGCCACGTTCCGTAATACTGCTTAGTTGCTTCGCTCGGCCCACCTGTCTACCCAAAACTGTGCGACTGTCCACGCTGGCCGGTCCGAGAAGCTTGGCAAGGGTTTTAATTAGTTTGCCACCGTGTGCTTCCCGTCGTCCCAGCTTACGGGGACTCTTCCTTTCAGCGGACACAATTGGCCGCCTTTGCGAACGTGCATGGCATACACACGATCGTGCCTCAGTTGCACACGCTGATCCACTCCTCGATTTCACAATCGTCACATTCCACGAAGCAGCACCAGTGAAACTTGCAGTTGCACCGATCGATGCGCTTTTCGCGGATCAGATTATAGCCTCGGCCGCAACACATCGAAGCGCAACCCTCGCTGCCACTGCTCGTCCGATTACAGCGTCGCCCGATAGTACCTGCCAACAGACAAACAATCCATGAACAACCAAGCGCAAGCAGTGACGCCAGGAGGAAATCCTCCACTTACCCGGTATGTCGGAGATCTGATCGCGCTCGCAAAAGTTCGGTGATCTTTGGTAGTAGAAGAGCGCATTCTCCAGCTTCCGGTTCGGAGCACCACCGAGCCGTGTACCGAGGGGGACCATCTGCTGGTCACGGGGCTGTCTTCTCGGTGGCCTTAAATTGGACACGTGCTTGCGTTTCTTTGGCTTGCGGTAGACGATCATCGGTGGCCCATTGCCCAGGTTGGACTGATCGACGAGGATCGCTCGGCGGTACTGCTGCTTCAGGACACGTCCAACGACCCGAAAGTCTGGGGCCGATTTCCAGCACGTCTTCAACTGACAGCTACCGGACATTCCGTGACATTTGCACCGTACCTGCATATTGTTCGAGACAGCCTGCAAGAAACAATCGCAAGCCGTTAAAGAATCAGAACCTTCTCGCATCAGCGTTCTTCGCAATCGCAACTTACCCTTCGACCGGCCCGGTTGTTGTGCAGGTTGATCTGTGACTGTATGTCGGAGCCCTTTTCGCGCGAGTCAAGAAACAGCTCGGAAAACTCCACCCCGAACGCCATGTTGTGCGAACAGCCACCCCATTTCCAGCGACTGGCCTGCTTCGCTTTCAGCTTCCGTAAACTGTCGCCCTCCTCGAACACGCTATTGCTTTCCGCGATAGCGTCCAGGAAGCGTAGCTTCTCCTTTTCTAAGCTTTCGCGCAACGATTTGGACATGCCTTTCCGGTTGACGGACGGGTCGCAACCGCACGAGATGAGCCGACCCTGGGCACAGGCGCGGGCCACACTGTGCGTGACGCCGGCTGCTGCGACCGCATACGCAAAAGCACTCTCTCTGTAGCCTGTAAAGGAGGGTTAAGGATATTGAGAGGAGAAACAGAAGTTAAAGAATAGGTTTATTGAAGATTTTTGGTCATCGTTTACAAGCAACGATATTTTTTACATTGCAGGAATCTGCCAAATGGTTTTAGCTTAACTTTGCTATACTTATAATTGTTTAAGTTATAAGGAAAATTCTTCTTCTCTTCTTCTTTCTTGGCTCAACGCTCTCTTAGGTCATGCCTGCCATTTCTGGCTTACTAGACTTATTGTTATCGCATAGTTGGATAGTCAGTCCTCACTATGGGGGAACGATCGAGATGAGATTTATACCCCGGTCCTGCCGTGTGAAAACCGGAGTCGCTGTCGCATCTACGGCCGACTTAAAGTCCTTCTTATTGAGTCAATTACGCTGTGGAATAGGAGCATAAGTTTTCGACTAATTTTTTGTCACTCATAGTCAAAGTGTCAGACCGACCCGCAAACTAAAGATGTAAATGAATTGTAGCTCATTTTAGTCTACAAGTACTATTCTACGTACTGTAGTGACAGTGGTTAGGACGTTAATGGCACCAGTCTTATCACCGCAGGATCGGGGTTCAAATCCCATCCAGACAGCATCCCCGTGCGCAGAGCTGACTACTTTGCTACGGATATAATTTAGAAAGCTGGAAATGGCAGGCCGAGACCTCTCAAGGTTGCGTAGTGCCAAGGAAGGAAAGTACTTTTCTACGAGTTGACTATTGCCTTAACATTCGACCATATCGGTGTCAACATGTCATTAAATATTCACTAGCGGAACCTCCACGGACGACTTTATAATTTATAAAGCAGCAACACATACAAAACCCGATAGCTCTATTGCCTAACTGACCTTTGACCGATGTAATATGGCACGTAATGTTTTACCCTGTAATTGTGTCTTTAACAAAGCACCTTCATTGTCTGCTCTACAACCTCAAAAGGTCTTTGCACGTCATTAAGTTCCGTGACTTAATTTACCAGACGCTGGATTGTCTGTCCTGCACCTGTTTCTCTTCTCAACATTTCTGTACAAAATATTCGAATCTTGGTCATTATTATTGGTTTTATTTTGCCCGCATCGGGATAGTCAGTCCCACGCACAGTCCAGACTTGTGCAGACCAGCGTCGCTATCGCCAACTGCCACCGGACAACTCCAATGACTTCAGTACTAAATGCACTATATCTCAATTATGTTCAAATTTGAATCATAGTTTGTCATTAGTACTATTCTAGAAGTTCACTGATGCCTTAACATTTTATGATCACAGTGGCATCATGTCATTAAAAGTTTACAGCATGGTTTTCCATGAGCGACTTTATAACATATTAGCGCTATTTCTTAACTAACCTGTGACACAATGAAACGTCCCACGTAATGTCTATAGTCTATGTGCCACGTACCATGTAATTGTCTTATTAACGTAATTCTTCAACAATGCACCTTCATCTGCTTCTTTGACTGTACAGCCTCAAAAGGTCTTGGCATACCATTACCAAATTCCTTGACTTAGTTTCTTCTTCTTCCTTGGCACTACAACCTCTAAAGGTCTCGGCCTGCCATTTCAGGCTTTCTGTGACATGATTTTATCCGTAGGGGAGGCGGTCTGGATGGAATTTAAGCCGTGTGAAGACCGGTACCGTTATCGCCACGGCACATAATTTAACATAACTTAGTTTATCCGAGACACATAATAAACTTGTGTAGATTTGTTAGAGTAATTACGTTGTAAAAAATAATTTAACTGTAATGCACTTACAACACGAATTTCATCGATTGGCAGATGGTGACGTTTGATCCTGATTAAACCGGTACCCTTTCCCAGAAGGTCGTAATTTTAAAAGTACTATATTCTATAGTTCCTTAATAATAAAGCTTACAAAAATATTTTTTACTTATCAAATTTGAATATAAATATGTTCCAAGTGTCTAAACGTAAAGACTTTAAAATTGCTTCGTAAATGTAAGCCAAGCCTGTAGCTCTTGGATTTGTTTCTTACAGCAAAAACATTTAAAAAAAACTTGTATTTGTGTACCGCATACAAACATTTTTTGTCGTGTTTAGTTTAAAATTTTGATTCTCTTTCTGTTATGACTTACACAAATTCAAAGCGCTCGTTAGCCAACGTAAGCGCGCACATTCAATGTTTGATTTAGCTCTCCGTCTTCAATCCATTCATTCCCAACACTAGTTCCCGTTCAGGCGTAGCGGTTTAAACTGATCCACCCTTAACCATCCACGCTCCGGATGACGCTTCTTTCCGTGGGATCATCGGGGTTTCTCCACATGATCCACAGAAACACCGAACTGGATGGACGTTTAAATTCATCCTTCGTGCCCTTTTTCCGCCCGCTTTTCCCACCCTCACGTATCGAAGCGAAATCTGCTCTGCCACGAAGAATTGGCAGCTCCGGGCCACGTACGACAGACAGACAAGATGTCGCATGACGCTTGCAATCGGTCTGCAGTGGTTGGTGCATGGTAGCAAAACGCGGAGAGGGTTTGAAATCCGAAAACAATCAGCCAATAAATTTTATTTCATTTGTATGGAAATTAAATTGAAAAGTGCCCCGTACAGCAGCGCTTGAGCCACGCCGGGGAAATGCCGGGTGGATGCTGCGATCGCAAGGACGCGGACGATGTTGGCTGGTGATTTTTGAATTATTTATTACAACCTGCCAACCGTGCTGAAGTTGATAGGAGGGAATTTGCACGGTCCACCGTATCCGCTACTGCATCCATTCGCTGCACGTTGCTTGGGGTTCTCGCACTTCCAGAAAGCACCGGAACGACAGGCTCGTGCACCATCACGACATCGAGATTTGGTCGGAACCCGCGTGAGGCATAGGTTGGCCTATCGATCAGACAAAGCAAATGATAGTGCCCGACAGCAACTGGATGGCTAGGATTCGCTCAATCAAATTAATAACACCTACTCTGCCTACTCTGCTCTGGCCGGTTGTCGTTAGGCGGCAAAGTGGTTATCGTCCAGGGTCCCTAGACTCTCGGCACATTGTATGATAAAGTTGCTCCGATACGACGAAGACTGCCACGAGACAATGCATGCTGCACCGTGCGCAGGATCCAGTAATTCTAGGTCCGCACGAACTTCAAGCCCTGTTCCCGTATTACGCTACTCCGTTGTAAATAAACGTCACTTTGTGTCTGTGTGTATGTGGTTTTGAATACGATTCCCTCGTGCGCATAAATAAAGCAACTCTCGAACGCCGAGTCTTTACGTTCGAATCACTTCAAACTGTGGAGATCCGTTCTCCGTTTGGGAGAATTCTTCAGAACAACAGGGCTGAAGAAGAAAAAAAAAACCAGAGCGAACTGAACCTCACATATTGTGGAAAATATCTGATTTGATTTGATCTGATCGTGTAGTTGGGTGAATTTATTTGCTTTGTTAACGGGCTCCGGCTGCGTTTTCGTAAAGTCCCGCAGCTTCCGAGACACAATCACGGGATAACTTGCCTTGTGCACTCCCGTTCGCCGGCAGATCCTTCCCGTGGACAGATATATGGTCCTTACGTCCAATCGTCTGAAATCGAAGTCGTCTCTCGGTATTCGTGGACCGGGATGAATGGACGGAAGGAATAATGCCACGGCGATGGACACTGACAGCACCGTCGCAATTTACCATCGACCGAGTGTTGACAATGAGCAATGAAAATGCTTCCAAATGATAAGATGATCCGAGCTGCAGATGTGCTGCTGAGGGGAAACATTCTTCACATTGTTCGAGCGAGTACTGGGAGCATGTTTTTAAAGCCAGTTAACCGTCCAACTGCTTTCGAAGTTGAATGGCAACCTTATTTCTGCCTTAAGTTCACAGTAATTTGCAAACATGTATCAAAAATGGATTAATGCCCTGCACACGGAAGTCTAGCTTCACTTCGAAACCTATTCATTACAGATCTAATATCGCATTTACCTTCAATGGCTCATGTCCACTTAATCGGCACCCGTGTACTGCAGCGTTCCTATCGGGTCGTTACATCAAATTGCGTCATTTGGCTTGTGCAAACATCGTCTTTTCGGTGCCAGATCATTATGTACCCGCTGCAGCTTCAAGCCCGATGTAGGGACTGATTGAAACCCTTTCCATCTGCTGGCGGCTATCTCGACCACGGGTACTTCGCAATGTGTGAACGGCTCCATCAATAGCCAAACGGCGGTGGCAAGCTGCACGATCTATATACGAACGAACCGTCACCGTGGAGCTGGGTAAGCTAACTTTCTGGCCGCTATCCAGCCGCCTCGGGGTGTAAATGTAAAAATAATCGATCATATCATGCGCGAACGGGCACGGGTTTTGAGTAGATTGAGATCGATACGCGCGGCCGAATGTGTATGCCAAAACATGCCACACGCGAGCCCCATCATTAGCCGTGGGTGTGAGATCGATCGGAAAACCCCGGCCTAACGGTAATCGCAACGGACTGGCCACAGCAGAAGGAAAGAATTGCTGAAGAAATCAGAGCCGCGCTCGCACACACACGGCCGCACGCGAGCTCGCGATCGGGATATACCCGAGCCCGGCCGGGAGATGATTGGAAGTCAATCAAGAAAATTATTATTGAATTTAATGATTCCGCTTAGAGCGCATTAAGGGTTGGCCGTGCGCGTGCATTTGGTGTGCGTCGAGGGGCGAACCTCAAATGAGACGAGTTGTTGCGAAAGACCACCGGAAGCGTTTCAATTACATTGATTTGGCCCGGCCGGTTCAGTGGCACCTGGGTCCCACTCACAGCTTCAGGACGGGGGAGCCGAGCCGAGTTGGTGGTGGGGTTACATTCCAACGATTTGGATGCAATTAGGTGCCAGCGTAAGGTACGGCGAGAGGTAAAAACAAACAGTGAAGCCAAATTACTGTCAACACGCTTCGGGGACCGTGTGCCAGATATGCAAATCTGAAGAGATCCTGATGTCTGTATCTGTCCCTTCAAAACGTTCAAATTCGTATCTTTCTGGGGTTTCGAACGGTTGCCTCGATTCTGTCCTACAAAATGAAGAGAAACGCGTTGCCCGAAAAAATACATCCTCACGTCACTGTTCCCCGAGTGAAGAGTCCTGCTGACGGATGGCTGTATTAGCCACTAGAGCGACGCGAGCTGCTTGACGTGGTTATAAATATTACCGTCACCCGTTGCGTCATCCACATCAAAGGAAGTATTCGGTAAGTGCATTCAAATGTATTCACCACCATCTGTTCCGTCCACGCGCACAAGTGCCTTCCCCTCTTTTTACCAATTGTTTCTGGAGAGCGAATCTTCAGAATAGCGCAGAACTGTGGCAGCGCTCAGGCAAGGATGTGCGCACCCCCGTACCCGATGTTCCTGGTAACCTTTGCTTCGGGTGACGGGTTTATTGCAACATACTCCCGCTCACTCACACACACACAGCGGATCGTTAAAACGATCAATTTGACGAATGGGTATGAACCTCTCTGCCCGATTGATCGATCGATCGATTGATTGCGATGCAAAGAAGGAGAAAGAGTTGGCAGCCCAACCGTAACTGCATAAATCGGCAAGCTGGGGCGAAATGTCAGCCGGATTGACGAGCGGCAAAATCGTGGAGAATCGCGCGACAACATAAACAACCTACCGGGATCGTACGGCGAGCGTTGACGAGCCGTTGACGATGGTCGAGCGCAGAACCTATCTGCAGCTGATCGCGGTGGCCACACTTTGACATATGTATATGTCATGACAAATTATGTTCTTCGCGTGTTTAAATTTGCTCGGGTCGAACCTTGTCCGGAGATCCCGGACGCTCGGAGTTTCCGGCAGAGATATTCCGCGACATGATGATGTGTCATTTACATACACTGGGGCCGGGGCCTGTGGGTCGGAAGTTTTGGGGGGTGGGGGGGGGGGGAACGAAATTTACATCAATTTATACTTCGATTTTGATGTTTCAGTGTTCGCCCATCCATCCATCCATCCGCAGGCTAAAAGTCACTCCAACACGCCAACACGACGGGGTTTGCCCGGTTGGCGAAAACTGGCAGGTTGTCAACTGGTCGCTCTTTGTCCGGTTTTGGTTGAAGGATTGATTGCCTTCTGGTTGGGCTTGACGATTGAATGAGATGCACGGACCGGCGTCGTGGACCACCGGTGTTCGGTTTGATGGACCACGCTTTGACACACGGTTTGACAATTGAATGGGGCTGATTGTTGGCGGAGGACGCAGCTAAAGAGCAACAGTCAATCAGCCGACCCTCGCTTGTGAGCGAGTAGTTCCCGGTCGCTGGTAAGCGTGCCCAGTGTGGTTTTAGAGAATGCACAGAAAGTGATAGTGTTTAGCCGCTTCGACAGCGTCACTGAAAGAATGCCGTTTGTCACGATATTGTCCATTGAAAGGCGGGGAATGTTATGCAACGTTCTCGCGGAAAACCGCCAAAGGAGAATGTCTCCGGATCATTCGCAGAACCTAATAACTTGTGATGAAAGGCCCTGGAGGAAGATCCCTTCCGATGAAGATATAGATTTAAATTATATTGTCCAAAGGTGGTAGAACCACACACACAGACACACAAAACCCAATGTTCTATTGTGTTCGGAAATGTCCAACGTCACCTTCACCGGTCGACACCTTTGTGCATTTTGTGTCATCCTGTGTCACTTCATCGGTGCCGCCACCAGAACACCCAAGAACAGACCCTCGTCAGCAGCAAGGTGAACGAATTACTACTGATGTTCGTCCATTATTGTTGTGTCAGCCCGAGAGAAAGACTATGCTAATGAGCTACCACCGCTGGTCATCGGAATGCATCTCGCCGACCTCCCTGCGAAGGTACTCGTTCGGTGCATAAAGCGACACCTTCCCGTTCCCGAAATTCGAGCAGCTTTAATTTACCATAAATTTTCCAACTTTTTATTTCTGGCCGCCGAAGGATGACGCACCGGGGAAAATGGCCTCCGGGTGAGACAGCTTTCGGGCGCGATTTCCCGAAATGGGAAAAAAGGTAGCATTAGAGAAATTATGACCCATAAGCCCATTGGTCACACTTTTAAAGGGTCGTCCGGTTTGGACGCGGGACACCAACCGGAGTGGGAAGGTGCTCGGTTCAGACAAACAGAACGACGTGTGCGTTCGGAGCGTCGAGTGTTTGGAATTGTCATCCCAGTGAGGATCGTTTGGAGGACAATTGCTTACCTCGTTTCAGCATGTTGGACGTGTGTGGATTGCGGCTCTTGGTGCTGAGCGACGAGCAGTTCCATCGATGCCATTGGAACTGGTACTGGCACTCGCGTACGCCTAGCTCCAGTCCCTCGATGGCGGCCGCCGTAACGTCACTGGCCCGGTAGCATAGTTCCAGCTGGTCCCGCGTCAATCCCGGCACCGTACGGCACGTTGCCCGGACATCCGGCAAACTTTGAACTCTGTGGAAAATATGAAGAGGAACACATACAAATACACACCGATTATCGCTAATATTTACACAGCCTCACACACGCGCGCACGCATTCGGTATCGGAAGAAAATCTCGGGACCCACGGAAATGGCTGCTAATTTCAGGCTCGTTAACTTAATGGTAGGCCAATTAATGTGTGGCAGATAAATTATGCATCCTGTGTGCGTCTGGCGTGCAAGAAGTCACATTATGTTCGTCGGTTGTCGCGCATATCGCGGCGTGTCGCAGCTCTCCATCGTAATTTTATGCTGGCCCCTTTGGCACTGCTCGTCTCCAAAATGTGGAACACGATCAGTTTGACCCATCCTTCTTTGTGTTTGTCTACAGTCTGTTCTGTGTGGTTTTTTGGTTTTTGGATATTGGTTGCAAAACTGCTCGGCATTTAACACCCGATGCACCCGGTCTGTGTGTGTGCGCGCGCGCGAAGATGCTCATTAATAATGAAGTGCAACCGCATGTGCATGTTTTCCCGGTTCGGGGATTCGGCGTGGACCTGAGCTGGCATTCTTCAGCGATGGGAATGGGTTCGCCATTCGGTGGCGGTTCGGCTGGCAGAGGGAGGTAGAATTAATTTTATCAATTAGCGACCCGGCGATGCAGTCTCGCTGCTGCAGTGCGCATTAATCCGGGCCTAATTGGTGTCAACGGTGAGTTATGAGTTAATCATGTCCATCGCACTGGGTTCGCTTTTGTAATCCCAATTCATCCCCTGCTTGTTGTTTTTGTTGGTTGGCTTTGTTTTGTTCCTCGGACAAATGAGGCCAAAAAAAAGGGGGAAATATTTGCTACCCATTGGAATGTGCTGCCAACCATTCGGGTTGCTTCAGGAGATGGTTGCATCGCATCTCGGCAAACAACCATGAGAAATTCAATAAAATGAAGGTAAAAATTCATATCGGTTATTAATGTCTACCGGTTAAACATTCAGCTCCATTCGTCACCCATCGTGGAACATATTTCTCTTTCCCGATTCCCAACGTTGAGCCGTTGAGACGTTCTTCGGGAACCGATCGTCCTGTCTGCGTGATCCTGGGAACGTTCAGGACATTCGACGGGCGACATTCATCATAATTGCTTGCTTTGCACTAGATTCCTGCGGGTTGGGTCGGATGTTTGCCAAAGCTCCCGTCAGAAGCCGCCGTCTGGTCGAGACCATCCGTGCATACTTGCCTTGTGGGGTTAAGGTAAATATGAGCCCTTTAAATCGAGCTGGACATTCATCTCCGCGCAGCGAGCAAACGTCACGCCGGGCTCCCGGAGTTTTGTTGACCCTATTGCGCGGGAATCGTCTTCGGACGGTTTGGGGCCGTGAGAACTTTGGAAAGATATTTCAATCCTCACTGGCCTTCTCCATCCCGATGTAGTTACTTCCCGGGAGTAAATCGCGATCGCGGGGAAGATCTTGCGCACACACAACAATCAACCCCTTCAGCAGCTTGGGCGAAGAGTCGCCGCTTGGGAAAGGAGATCCCCTTATCGCTCGGGTGAAGCAAGCAAGCAAGAAAGCAAAGCCAATAAAACCAAATGTTTGACATTCCTTTTTTTTCCCGCTTGCCGGCATGGTCGGTTAGAGTGCGGGTTGGGCAACCGAAGGGTTCAAGGGATCGTTTCCAATTCGTGATTCTTCGGTAAAGGAGATTTTTATTTATTTAATCGAAGGACGCATACTGCTGTGGAGCTGCTCCCCCTGGGCTGGTGAGTTATTTGCGAAATAATCTTCTGCAATCTCGCGCAGAACTCTCGCATAGCACAGAAAATGGGATTCTATTTGATAGGAAAAGTTCATAAATACTAGGACAAGCGAGCGAGTGTAGCGCTTTTCCCCGGTTCAGGCAAACATTCCTGCTGCACCCGTTGGCGAACCGATGCAACCAATTAGTCATCTCGCACTCGAACGCAAAGCGCATTCCACGGGCTCGTCTTTTGCTGCTTCACCCAGAAGCGAGTGAGGATTGAGCGTATGCGGTACTTTGCCTGGTTAGGCCCATGTTCCGTGTTGCTTTCCATCCGCGACAGTGTGGTGGCGATTAAATGCGTGGAACTCGTGGAAAATAATCACTCCATTAAGGAATTTATGCTACCCCGGGAGCACACCGGTCGAGCCTTCACACACACTCTCGGCCGGGACTCGACGGGCCACGTACTAACGGAGGTGATGAAACTTTATACTAATTTGCGATTTCTGCTCGCGGGACTCCGTCAGCAGCAGCAGATTGAGGTACCTGAGCTTAAAAATATGCCAACTATTTGGGGAGCCACAGTCGCACACACACACGCAAAATGTCTGCGTAAGACTGCGCAGGATAAGGAAAGTTATCAAGCGTACCGAGAATGATCGTCCTAGAGGGCGCAAAGGTGGGTTTGAAACCGGGTGAAGACTTACAATTTTAATTGCCACAATGTTTGTTAACTTCTGCTCTCCCAAAAAAACAACAAAAATCCCCAACTCAATGATAGCGCTGAGACGGAGATCAACGGATGCAATTAATTTGAACGATGCACCGAACGGGGGTATGCAGGAACTCGTTGCATTCGGCAGTTGCATTCCTAATCACGCCACGGAAAGCATTCGCCGCGAACAAATTTTGTAACGCATGGGAACAAGCGTGGAACAGATTTCTCAAATAGTCCGGTTCTCAAGCTATCCGATGTTCGCGAGCACGTTGAAGCACGGAATGCTTGAAGCTGGACGCAGCATTAAGTTCGTGGTACGTGTGCCACTGTGTGGAACGTTTCGCCCACTTTCACGTAACTATGCGAGGCGCTTTATTTTCAAAATCATGAATGACCCAAAAGTTGAGATCGAAACGGTTACTATCCGCTTCGGAAGCGATCGGATCTAAACTCCCGTTCGCACTGGTCAAACGATCGAACGCAACGATCTTTAAAAGACAAACAAAAAACAGCGATCTCCAGTATCGAATATCATCCCCAGACAACGGCCAGACCGTACCAGCTCCCTGATTGATGTCATTAATCCCTTCGGATCACTGCCAAAAATACACACACACACACACATAAGCCAACCAACTAGCGACTCATTGCCATAGTCGTCATCATCTCTCGTCGTTGTCACTGAGACGTTTATCTGCGATCTTGATCTTGCGATACGCACCGAGTCTTCGGCCTTTTCTTCGCTTTCTTACCCGATATTTGTCCCCGTTTTCTTTTTTTACTTGCAGATCCGTATCGAGAGTAGGCATCGGAACAAAATCGGAAATCTAGCAGCAAGAGGGGTTTGTCACAATACGATTGCCCAAAATCTCGACCAGGCCACACGAATTCGATTCGGATTATCCCAGACGATTTGCTGAGGCAGCAGCAGCTGATGCAACGAGCATCGCAACACAGAACGGTGAATGGAACTCGCACTCCAGACTGGACGCAGCGAAACTTGGACGATTTATAAATCCTTTTTGGCAGTACGGAAACGAGGCGGAAGATAAGCTTGCGCCGACAGGAAGCATCCGGACCCCGATCCGATGTACCGATGCGTTCCTGTTTACGCCGTGTTTGTTTAGTGTTTTGTTACGTGCGGGCTGGGCGAAGAAGATTCGCTCGCTTATCACACCGGATAGATCTTCTGGGAACCGAGCGCATCCCTCACCCCAGTGCTCAGGGCTTTTTTTTTTCGTCCGGAGAGTTTTCGATGCAGTGCGAAAATGCATACGGAGCTTGATGCTAACTTGCTGACAAGATAAATAGATTGCTGACTTGATGTGTTTACGTGGAAGTTTCGTGCATCTTACCGCCCCAAACCTTGAAGGATTCGCCCGGCAAGACGCACACCGCGCATGGCTTGTAATGCGTATATTTGTATTCATTTCAGGCCATCACTTTATCGGATCTTTATCGGAGCTCCGGACGACCGGACGACTCGGTTGCCAGCTCGCACTGGTCTATTCACCCATCCGTCAGTGGATTCTGAGACGTGAACGCTTCCCGATGCAGCTGCAGCCCTTTTGTTTTCCCTTTCTGCAGTTGCCTGCAGTGTTGGTACGCTTCGGGCGGCTAAAGAAAATGCTCTTTGGCCCCCGAGAGTAGTTTATTATTTTTGAAATAGTTTCGTAAATGTTTTTTATAGGTTGGTATAATGTTGATTTACGGGCGTTGATTGCGGTGTGGTTCATCATCGGGCTTGTACCGCACACGGGCTGCCAACAGGCGGCGAGATGGATTTGGAAGCGGTTTTACTTAGCGAGTTCCGTTTTTGGCAAACGTTCAAGCTGTGGTTGATAAATCTTGATTAATGTGCTTTTGGTTGACGTTGAGCGTCTTGCTTTTAGAGGCAGCTCGAGTCAAATGCTTTATGTTTTGTTTGCGTGTGTGCTTGGTGTATCGCACCAACGGCATAGAAGATGTATGCTGATACCAAAGGCATAACAATTGCTAGACAAATATGCGTCACGTACACTCAGGAACGAGGTTAGCAGTACTTTGGTGATGTATTCCAACCAACTTTTAAGAAGACCAACTTCTATTGTTCCTTAGCAAGTGTTGAAGATACTCAAGGCTTAGCAAATGGCGGATCGATTAGGGCATTTGAGATGAACTAGGAATGTTTGGTCCAAATGTCTGGACTCTGCTCTCCGAACTTTGTCGCACTTTCTCAGCTCGACTCTAGATAAACCGGGCGATTTATAAAACTTGTCAAAGCAATGGAGTTTTAGCAATCATAGGAGTGAATTATTTCTGTCCAATTTTCATGTTAAATTGTCAAGTTCATCTCGGAAACCCTTACAATAGCCCTACTTAAGACTACAAGGAACTGACAGTTTGTGTTGAGCTTCAATATTTTCATATTTTTTGCTTAACTAATTATGAACTACACTACATTGGAAATCATTGTTATATTAAAGGTAGAGGAGCTACACAAGAACAACACGCTCCAAGAACGGACGGGATATGATGTCTACCTTTACAGACATTGATACACGCTACAGATCCTCGCTATAATCAGAACTACGCATTTGGATTACGGAACTACAATCGACGGATCTTCCGAGCTCACCCAGGATAAGGTGCCCTTTCACGGCTTGGAGAAGGAAATGTCTCCAATACCAACGTTGATTGCAACGTAGTTTGAAACCTAGAGGCAAGCAATGCGACCAGGCCGTCCTTCACGAAATAAAAACAAAAAAAAGCAGATGAGCATTACGATCATAGGGCTCTGATAGTATTTCAGATCACAGGGCTCTTTCAAATTATCCAACTTGGGTAGTACGTCCAGAAAATCGTGACTGTATCGTTTCTAGCTTATCTGGACAAGAATTGAACCATTCGACTAGCAAAGCTAATACAAGATAATATCTCGATGCAGATTTTGACTTTCTTGATCCTTTACTGCGATTTTAGCGGGCTTAACTTTCATGCAGGTGCCATTTATAGCAATCATTTACTGCCATCGTACGTCAGTCATGTGTTTTTTGCTCAGCTCAAGAGCTCAATCTTTTGTAATTATTATTTTATATCTGTTAGTTCAAAGGTATTCATTTTCCAGAAATCCTATTTAGTGGCCCTTAACCGTTGGTTCTTGTGAGTATGTTCAACATTATCCGATACACTGCTTATCACACTCCTCTTCAAGATAGGAAACATTGTGCATTAACTTTTTTCTCCATTGTCTAGCTCTAAGATAAAAATATTTGGAATCAAGATTCCATCACTATTCCTTCACTTTACAGCCCGGCATTTTACACATTCTCTACTAGCGCTAGCGAACTCTTACCTTTTCAGTGCAATTAGAAACAACCACAGTATAAGCCTTCGCACACCACGAACGTCCCAGTTGCCCATTGCTTCACCTCGCTGCTAGCGTTTGCGTAAGGATGCACCCCGGTATGCACGGTGCACCACGGTATGCAGTTCAGTATCAGTGCGGTCGCTTGCTTAATCCATTGCGTGCCAGTGTCGATCAACCGGTCACTTTGCAATCGCATCTCAACCACAGCAGTGAGGGACACTCGCGGACACTTTGACGGTGACGAAGTAGCCAACCACAGCACTCAAACTCACTACCACGGATCACTCGGATCGATCGACCAAACGATCGCACTATCCAGGGATACTTCACACGCAACGATCCACATTCACCCTTTACTTTCTCTGGCTGCCTTACGCCTACTCACGCACTACTGTCAACCGAAATTTCTCTCACAACAACCTGTGCTTCGATGCGATTCCCGATGGCACATGGGCCACACATCACATTCCCTAACAGTTGGCCGTATTGTGAGGGAGCCTAACGCTCGCACTTATCGCACCACAGTCACCGTTTTTGTGAATCGTAGTTTCGGAATTTGTTGTCGATTTGCGGCCGTCCGCATCGTGTTGCCACTCTGGTCACACTTTGGCTGCCCCGCCAAAGGACGCCTCACACTCACACAGCACAACAACAAAAACACCACACCACACAACACGGTGAGGCTGACCACCACCGATGGCTGGTACCTGGTGGTCCTTCCGATTGGTCGAACGAGCGGCTCCTGGTACGGCGGATCACTCGATGGTTCGCTTGCCTCCTGTGCAACGCAGTGGGCACTCACGCGTGTGGCTCTTGCTCGCACTCACACGCTGACTGGCGCGCAGCATTCGGTAGGATGCCTTTATTGTCGAAATTCGGTCCTTTCGGCGCATAGATTTCTCCAGATGCCACCGCCGTCTGAGATCGTCCGTTGGGTTTTGGGTTTCTTTTCGTGCTGCTGCTGCTGCAAACGATCGAGCGATAGACAAATGGTGTAATGGCGTTTTTTTTTGCTTTGCTTTTCACACCCAATCGCAATTTCTAGCTGTAGGAAATCCGGGCTACAGAGTAGTATTGAAAACGTTTTGCCCCACTGGACACACGATGATTGGAAAATCTATATTAAGCACAGGAGAAGGAGTTTTCCGGACACTAAACACTGTTTACTCTTCACTATCAAGAATAACTTCACCGAACTCTTCTTCACTAAAAAGTCCACGAAAAACTTCAAGCCCTGATGCACTATTTTCACTTCAACATACTATGGCTACCGATGAATTTCGTGTTGGCGCGCTAAAATCCAACAACCACCGTCCGGGGTACGCGTAGTCGCAGTTGTCAGCCAGAAACCTCGGATGGAACCGCGCGCGCGAAATGAAACACTAGTTCTCTCTAGTTCTCGTCGGCGATCTGTTCCGGGCAGTGCTGGGGAGCTTTCGGAGCTTCGCAGAGCATAACCGTGCCACGACGCCCGGACTGAGTGCCGCGGACTGTCGCTCAGTGGAGCTCACCGTGCGAGGGTCCGCATGCGAGTTCATCCGCATGTCGCCGTCGAGACTTCCCAGTGCGTTGAAACGCGACGGACGGTGGTGTGGTGGTGGGGGGGGGGATAGTTAAGGAATTCGAAGTTGGATTTTTCCCTCCTCTTGACGTTCGGCTCACGGTTTTCTCCTTCCCGACGTCCCGCTACCCTCCACTGTCGAGATGAACCGTGATGAGCTGTTTGATGAGATTTCGAAAACGCAAAACGCCACGGTGACTAAGCCTGGGCGGCGTTAAATTGTCTTTTCGCCGGGTGATTTTTCTATGCTCCGGTTCTTCCTTGCTGGTACGTTGTCGCAAGGAATCACTAACGAAATTGAAATGCTTGGACCTCGCAATCGAACTCTTTGCTTCTTCTCCTTCTTGAACCCATTTACTTTGTCCCTCCACTTTTCGCTAAAAAAACACACGAAACCTCTCTTACACATACACCGAACCAAGCAGTACAACAGTGCGTTGGCACACCGTTCGAAAGGCGCGGCTTCCACGCCGCAGAATCGCAGGACGACAACTGAATGAGCGCGTAAATCTCACCCAGTACACGACCGATTTTTATGTGTCTTTCAGCATCGATTTTGACATGGTTACCACCCATTCCCGCCCCTCCCGACTAAAACCCCCTCGTCCCACGGTACTGCCAGTCAATCTCAACCATCAGTGCACCAGTGCTCACCGCTTGAGATGATATTATACATCCGCTAGGACAATGCGGACACGAACAGACACACACACACACATAGCGACACGTGTGTGTGTGTGTGTGCGACAACAATGTTGTTAGCAGTTGATGCGCACCCTATGCTACTGCGCATGGTAGCGTGTTGTGGCCGGGACGATCTGCTCCTCGCGGGCCAATAGGACGGGTCTAGGGACCCTGTTTTATCTCTTTCTCGGAGCTTTGGGAGCGTATACGGTTGTTTGCGGTTTTTCTTTTTCGACAAGCGGATACGGATACGGTGGCCGGAAACTGAAATGTTGAAAGGAACAACAACAAAAAGGCGCGCGTGTTGAAAGCGGATCCTGCCGAGGCTCCCGGATGCTGGGCCAGGAAGTGGGAGCGGCCCACCGTTCGGATGGGGATGGTTTTTGTTTCGCATTATCCGGGAATAGGCTGGATGATGGAGAAGCATAAAGCAAGGTGTGCATTCAAATTAGCACAATAGTATTAAGCTGTTTATTGCATTATCCTGTTTTATTGTAGGTGAAGCTTAAACAGTTTTATAGAACTCTTATTTAATAAATTTATTTATTCTTTTAATTTCAATTATATGGAAAATATAGATAGCATAATGTGTACAAAAATAACTTGAATATTAAGAGTCCTGGACCTTTACCTATAGTGACTTTACAAGAAAACTCAAATTGAACGTAACATTACAAAAATAACCTATCTCTCCCCAAAAATAACCCTACAGGAAGATGTAGAGAAAATACGTCTTAAATAATTTTTAAGCTAATTTATTACCATTTTGAATTCTACATCCAATTCTAAAAAGTTGCAGTGACGGACAATAGAATACAACCACTTTAAAGTAATACAAATCTCAAACTACTGCTATCGATTATTCTACTGCGTTTTTTAATTCTAATGCGTAAAATTGAAGCAGTGTTGAAGTTGAAACACAGCAAGAAAAGATACCCAAAATTATAGAAAAGATTTTAAGTTTATAATTCATAAACAGTCCTAATAATTAAACCATGAGTATTAGTTATTTGATTGTTATTCCCTAAGAACGACCCGGTCGTATTGTTTATATTTTGACTGCATGTTGATACTGATAAGAAAAAGACAGTAAGAATATATTTCTCGCTTGATCCAATGATAGAATTGTTTTCCAAATTTTCTTTACAAAAACTAAGTAAATTTTCAGTAAATCATAGTATCAATTTAAAGGTTTAAAATTGTTTGTGGTCTTATTATATTGTCTACCTCTGAAAATCATTTCACAAAAGTTAGATTAACTGTTATATTATCATTTATCTTTTTTATATTGAATTAGCTATTTTATGATAAATATTTATCTTTAAACAAACTTTTTGACTTGCTAGTTTAAGCCATCCATATAAGGACTCACTAGACATATTGATATCACGTAGTCGGTTAGTCTGCCTTTACCACGGTATGGTGTGGTGTCTGCCTTTACCTTTACCAGAGTATGGTGTACCATAAAATGGCTTGATAAACTTAGTCGTCTTGGTTACTGGACACAGAATAATCTTTAATTTAAAGTCCCATATAAATCGCTAAGACATCAAAATAATTCGAGATAAATTAATACCATTTTCATTATTCTTTTCCTCACATTTAAAGCTGGACCTCTTTTCTTGAACGATTATCTTGATCTGTACTTGACCTCTTTTGTGCATTCAATATTATTCCACGTGCTTATAATAGCTCTTCCATCAGGGTGTTCTGGAGCACAATCATAAAACAACACAGCCAAACCAGCATAATAGCAAAAATCAGGTTCATCGTTAAACAAACCGCATCACTTCGCGGATCGAATAGCGTCTATCAAACGCTACAAACGACTAGCCATCGGGGCGACAGTTAGAATTTGAAGGGGGTTTGACCCTTCACAAAACCAAAACCCGGCACCCCACTTTTTCCTCTGGCACTCGCGAGAATGCACTCTCAAAACAAGGTGAATTATGCGTCCGTAATCCTGCGTCACTAGAAAGGGGTCAATTAGGCCCGTTTTTTTATTTATTTGCTGTTGACAGGATGTGTGTGTGCGTGTGTGCGTGTGCGAATTCCATTTTTCCTGTCCGTACTACGATTAACACTCCCTGCGAAAGAGGAATTCATACCAGTTCTCTTCGGTTCACTGTTGTTTTTTTTTTTATTGAAGGATGGGGTTGTGCGCCGCTGCACCGCTTCAATGACCGCAGCACGAGCATGTCCGCATCCGCTGCTCACGTGTGCCGAACCGACCGACCGATGACATGAAAATTAGTGTTTAACATTATTATTAACCGGCAGTTCGCAGATGGGTTGGATTTAGCTTCGATGCTGGTACGGCTGTGGCGCAATTTCGGTGCAAACAGATCGGGAAAACCTTTGCCAATCCTCCCCAGACCAGAGGAGCCTTTTCGGGTGACAAATGACACAGGAAATCATACATCGTGGAAAGCAATAAATGTGTGTGTGTGTGTGTGACAATCAATGCAACCCCTTTCTGGTGGTGGTTCTGTGGACAAGGGTGACCATGTTTTCCCACCACCCATCAACCAACCGGATAAGGGAAATGGTAATCCGACATTCTCAGCGAGTCGGATCGGCACTGAAACTGATATGTAAATTGGCTGCAGTACGGCTTGACCGGGGCGAGGAGTGTCATTCGGTGAGATTTGTGATTTTCAACAGCCTCACGCATCTCAGGCACTCGATCCTAGATAATCAGCATCCATTTCACCCGTGAAGTGGAAAGAGGCACGGAAAGGGAGTAGCGGTTCTCCTTTTAACTCGGCTCGGCAGCGGTCCGTTACAAAGTAAAAATAATTATCCTTAAATTGTTTCATCTCACCCTCTCACGGCCCGGTTGCCGGTGGAAGAAATCACGGCCAATTCTCCGGGGGCCCCTTTTTTCCAAGAATCAATTTTCTCTTTCCTTCGGTTTATCCGTGCCCGGCCCGGTGGTTGCGGCTTCGTGATGGCTATCAAGTCCATAGGTTGATCCTTTTTCGTTGCGTTTTTTTGTGTGTCTTGCTCCAAAAGCTTCCAAAAAACACGGTGTCCAATCCCGGCACGAACGATGAGATGGTACTTTTTGCTGCACTTTTTTACAATAGCTCAACAGCACGCGTGGAAGGTAAAGGTGGATGCCGTATGCTGTAATTTGTGTAGCATCTTTAATTTGCTGTTTCAACATACTTTTCACCAAACTTCCATTGCGTCACTCCGCACTGCGTTTTTGGTGGTTTTGAGGTCCTTTTTTCAGTTTGGTTCAGGTTCGTTCTTCGATTCCCATTTGGTGGGCTGGAATGGCATGGTGGCCATTCCGATTTCTGGGCAGCGGTTGCGTTTTCGGTCCCGGGCTTTTTCCTTTTTCCTTCCTACCGAATTAAACCACACGCCTTCTTTTCACCATTTTACAAGCTTTGGCACTGGGGCCGAGCAGCAAAGCAAACGGCTCTCCGGATAATGGGCGATGGTAATATTTCTTCACAACAATCTCGATCCCTCTGCTCGATCGATGCAGCATTAAGCACAACAAACTATCCATATGTTCGCGTTGTGGTGGCCAGCTGCCAGCAAACCACAATTGCATCCGATCGCTGCCAGGATGCTGCCAAAATGGCTGCCGGAGAGGAGCTTCGGTTACTCTGGAGGATTGAATGGTAAAGGAGAAGCAAACGAAGCAACAACAAAAAATGGTGATAAAATACCCGAATGGGCCGAGGCGTGGATAATTTATTTCTCATAAACAATCAATGCACCGAAATGCACCGTTTCCTGCAACGCCATAAACTGCGAGCGTGCGTATCGTATCGTCGGGTAGGTTAGGCGCGGAGTGAAGGATTAATGCTAAGGCCAAACGATTGGGGCGCAAACATTCCTTTGCGGTCGGGTCGGGTTGCTGGTTGCCCTCGAGCATCCCCGCACGAAGGTGTGAGATATGTGCGGTGGAATTTTTGCACCCATATGGTGAATAATTCGATCGATCTCCGCCAGGACCACCGGCGTTGATCGTTGATGCTTGGAATGTTGAAGGTAGACAGGCGGTAGACTTCAGCTTAATGGCGGATGAAGAAGTAATATAATGTGTGAGGCTTCCAATAATGTTTTATGATATTATTGAGTTAAATGAACTGAATACCATAAAACATTGAATTGTAAATATTCAATATTACCAAAATAAGTGTAAGTTTCAGTAGCTGTTTAATTATTAACATATTTATTTGCTTGAAAACTCTTTCTGTCGCTCTGGATTTTCGAAAGAAGAGTTTAAGTAAAAGTTGATTTAAATTGATTGCCCTCCAATAAACTTATAACAGTATGACTTTCAGATTAACATTAATAATATTAATTAAATTATGCTGTGCTCTTAAATAATGGAGAGAGCCTTGCTATGACTGATGGACGACTCCTGAAAATAAAATATTTGGAAACATTAATTAAATCCTTGAACTAAGACAAGCATGCCGAAGGTTGTACTGATCCTTACAGAGAAGACGTACCCCGAACCGGCTCCCCGTTCGCAGGGCTAACTATCCAGCTAAGTTAAGGAAAGCCAGAAATGGCAGGATCGATCGAGGTTGGAGTGCCAAAGAAGAATAATATTCAAAGTCTCTATCAACCAGTTTCAGGAGCAAGGAGCCTTAGCTCTGTTACAGTTTACTAACTAGCTTTACCTTAGTCACGAACATTTTCGATATTTTTTAAATCCTTGCTAAAGGAAATTTTGTACTGCAAGGCATGTCATAGCTGTTGGGTCCTTTAAAGATTTTTTATATCGTGTTTGGTACAATTCTGAACTACTGCAGTACGGTGGATACTAAGCATTTCTAGGATTCAGTCATTACTAGGGCTCCGTACAACGTATGAAAACTCTAGGATTCAACTAGGCTGACCAAGAGATTTTCTGTAGAGATAAAGATAATTTAATTTGCTCGACAATGTAGCTACTAAACGACCGATTTAACTAATAATGCCATCGCAAAAAAAAATTTGACACACCAATGATTATATGTGATCTCAATCAGCTGATAATAACAAGATGAGTCAAAGATATTAAGAAACATTTCTCCACACAAATTACTCGCAAGTAACGGATGCACCCATCGACAAACAGGTCCAATAAATGCTGATAGCAAGAAGCCTTCTATTGCTTCATTCCCTTCCCTTCATTCCCCCACAAACAGGTCCCTTTGAATTAATTTATGTTGATCTCCACTTCTTCTTATCGTTCAATACTGCTTACAATGCCAAAAAAAACTTGATTACACGTAGGAAGTTCTAGGAGATATTTTCTCTAGGAGATAACTAGCAGACTTATAAAGCAAATTCACTAAAAACATTGTAGAACAGAATATTCACTGTGCACAAAACAATGATAAAGAGTGCTTCAAAAAGAAGCAATAAATAAGACATGCAATAAAATTCCTTTGAAATCGCTTCTTTTCGTTAAAACCTTACCCCTTCGATAAGGACACTTTGCAACTTTAATTATTTATCGCTTGTTGATTTGCCAACCCGTCTGCTTAAATTAAAATTCAATTCAAACAAAATATTCACCCCAAACAACACGACCGAAAAAGGGTTCCCGGCAATGTTATTACCAATTATCGCGTGTGTTAACTTTAACGATTTTAATCATCTTCATAAGCCCAACGCGCGTGTGCTCCACGTGAAAATAAAGGGGTAGGACGGGGCACATTCAACATTACCAATTCACCTGTACCTCGTCAGTTCGCTCACCGGGTTAGCTTGACGTGTGACGTTTCTAATTCTGCAATTTATCCACCAAAAACCGGGGAAAACCCCTCCTTATTTCAGAACAGTTCGGCTTCCGGATGCTACACGCCTAGCATAAGCACATCACTCATCGCGTAACGCGCTTCAACACTTTAATCCTTTAACACTGGTGCTCTCTACATCGCCAGTTCCTACCCCAACCAGGCCAGTAAAGTCGGTAGCAGTTTTCCGGTAGATTGAAGAAGTGAGTGAATGAAAACTCCCGCACTGCTCCCGATACGTCAGTAATTCTTTGTTTTGCATACCAACGCTCCCCGGCGTGTGCTGGATAGCCGGATACGACGGACATTACGAATTTGAATGATTAACCTCGTACCGGAACGCGACAGCCGCGGCTTCGGTTCGCATCCGACATTGCATTCCCCCCGTAGCCACTAGGATGGCGGAACCTGCCACAGAATAATTCCACCCATAATCGCTCACTCAGTCTCGCGCACACACTTATCGCAACATCAAAGGGCTCATCATCACCATCGTCGCTCGGCACATCCTGTCACTGTCCATCGAAGTCGGAGGGCCACCTACACGGTACCGCTTTAAGTTGATTTAACCGCTCCCTCTCCTGCGATCCAATTTCCCCGGATTCCCACCCTGCAAGCGAGCATTAGAAAACGGAAAACAGAAAACCGTCCGAAAATAGCACGCGACGAACAATATTATGCACGGCATCGGCATTGGACTATCTTAAAGTGAGATCCTGTGACAGGAACTTGGTATGGGGAGTCTGGATCGGACGGTAAAGAACTGTTGGCTCGAGTTGTGGTAAAAAGTTGTGCGAATGAGAAAAACAAGCCTCGGGACGTTGTAAAGTACAGACCGCGTACCCTTACGAAGGAGCTGCGCGATAGTATGGACAAGGAACGGCAGACAAGGTGCGAACGAAACGCATCGATGTCGAAGGTTGTCTTTAGCTGGATGAGCGCTCCTAGGGCGCTCGGGGTTGTTGTTGGTGAAGCAGAAACTGCGACGCAAAGTAGGCTCACATACGGCCTCCATGCCTACCTGGTGGTTACTATGGTTTATTACATGATTACCAGCTACTTTTATGCTTGCGTTTACGGCTAATAAGTTTTCCGCTTACTTCGTTCGCTTCGTTCGCTCTGTTATTTCTCTCTCTCTTTATCTCTCTTTCTCTCTCTCTCTTTTTCGTCCTGATACCCGATCACGTTCGATTGCACCATCCTCTGCAGAAAAATACATTTCACGCGTATTTGCCTACGAAAAGCATCAATTCCAGCCGAACATGTGTGTCTTTGGCATAAACATTGCTGACCCCAAAAAACCCCGTTGTGATGGGGGGGTTGGAAAACCACGTACTCACACACACGCACACACACAGTCGGTGTCTTTGTTGTGTGCAACCACCGGTGGGTGGGTTTTTCGTGGCGTGAGGGTGGAATTTGTTCGAACTACGGTCGAAATGAATCGGTGCCCTCCGCCGGTGGTCAACCGGCGCGTTGTTGGTGGCATTTGCATAGAAACTCATTCGACTCTTACTATTTGCACCCCCCCTACTCTTCCTCCCTACCTCCTCCTTGTAAATTTTATTTTCTCGCGCACCGCACGATGAATGGAAACCATTCAGCACGGCATGAACGTTTGCTTTACAGCTCATCGCTTTCAAAGCGCTCGAGCGTGTGCAGTGAGCACTTGTGTGGGACAATTCCAATTCGCAGTCCCTTTCCTTCCCCTCCCACCCGTTCCCACCACCTCCTGGACACGATTGCTTGGCAAATAAACAACTCCTTTAGCTTCGTCTCCCTGAGCCGAATCGGATTGTACCGAACGAGCTTTTGTCAGTCCGACTCCCGTTCCGTCAAGCTTTCAAAAGTGACAATTTAAACCTCGCGGTGATGGTGCGGTTGGAGTAGGAGCGGTGGAATTGCCGTTCGCAAACCTACCTACCGGCGAAGACGAGTACGGACTTACGCAAGTCAATTTTCTTGCGCCAACAATTAATTGCCGTTTGTGCTCTGTTTGCGCAGAGCCATTTATGCTTCCATTTTGCTTCTTCATTCCATCCACCAATCGAGCCGGATCCGGTCGGGCCTAACCAATTAGGCGGTGCAACATTTTCCCATGACACACTCGATCCTCGGTGGAGTCGGCTAGAGGAACGTGAAGTCGGGGAACGATAGTGGAAGAAGGTTATTTAACTACTCCGACTTTACAGAGTGTGTGTGTGTGTGTGTTGAGTTGGGATATACAAACGAAGTAGGTAGGGTATTCCGGGACTATTCCGTCAGACGGATGAGTCAAATCCATCAAAGAGAACCATCGGCTGGGGCTGGTGTGTTTTAGCGCTTTTAAGCCATCAAAGGTAACGCACCAGAGACTTCCTCCAAGACTTGGGTTAACTCTTCCACTGTTTAAAGGCCGTTTTCGTTTCGCTTATCAATGGAGATTAGATAAAGCAAGTAATTAGTTTATTCTGCCCTGTATTCGCCTTCGAGCGAATTGTTTACAAGCAATACTGATGCTAGTCTATGCTACTTTGAGGCTTTCTTGGAGCTTAGTTTTCAGAGTCTCGATTCCAATTTTTAATCTCAAATTGTGCTTGTATCATTCCAAAGCTCTAAACAATGGAATGAGGAGTTCTCAACGAAAAAACAACAGTGAGCCAGCAATCGAAGTCTTCCTCGCTTTAGGTTCGTCTTTCCGACATCTTCCCACCGCATCCCCCGGACTGTTTGTCGAACTAATTCGAACTGTTTGAGCTGGTTAAACAAAAGATAACCCGGTACGAGCCGCGGAAAAGTAAGACGTTCGACGGCGTTTAATTGCTTGACGCGAGCCCAACCATTCGATTTCAATTTTTCGGTTGTTTTACACCACGATGCAAACCAGAACCTCGGGCGGGCCGCCGTTGGAATTTTGATTTGTTTGATGTACCCATTATCACCGGATGCCGATGCCAGCCCCTTTCGAGTCGCAGTTCCGGTGTGACTAGGTTCACCCTTTTTTGTGGACAGGATGGGCACGACGCTAGGAGGTTTGAAACACTTTTTCGGGGACTCTCTTCAAAGTTGGCTGTTTTCTGGTTCTTCTTCCTATTCTTTTCACTCCCCCTATAAGTGTATTTACCTGGTCGCTAGTCCACGCACGACTTCCTTGTAAACAATTGGATGTAATGGTTGTACAATTTGTTCAGTCAATTCTCGGCTGGACGAATTGCGTGCTCACTGGTGCCCGGAAATGATCTCGTTACACCTCAATTCGAGCGGCTCTTGTTTCCCCCGCTGCGGTCTAGGAACATGCTTAAAGGCACACTTTTCGTACCTCATTCATCAGTTTAGTTGATTACAATTACGGTTAATCAGGTTCCTTTCCAACCCGATGCAGAGTAGGGAGAGTATAAATTGCACAATCACGGTCACGGGCGAAGACGTACCGACAACACGTTGCATCAGTGCAACGGTGTACGACAAGTGCGGCAAGTGATTAACATGATAAGGATTTATTAGCATAGCGAGCAGGTTGTGGTGCGTGTAACTGAAAGGGAAGGGGGGGAGCCAGTTTAATTGGTCCTGTTTTCTATCCACCTATTGAGTGTGCCACTACCTACAGCAGGGTCTTAATTTATCTGCAAACTTGGCTATGATATTTCTTACCTCGAACAAGCTTTTGAGCAGCCCATTAGCTGTGCTGACTTAATAAGTCTTATCTCTATCATATTTACATAAACATAACGTTTTTTTAACCTTTTTTCCATCTCTTTTTTAAAATAAAACGCAGTCCGCATTATCACCCAACCAAGTCGTGGAAGTCTTGTTGCCTGACGACCTCACACGTTGCATCGAATGCAGCGATAGCCTCCGGGCTCTTCCTGTGTGTGTGTGGCCTTATGATTATCGCCAATTTGCACACTAACACGATGCGATACTAATAGCGACCAGCCCAGCCCGGTACAAACGCTCATCTAGAGCAAAAAGTTGCAAAAGTTGTTCGATGTTTGACTGTTGCTAGAAATGAACAGTGGTTGCGAATGAACAAGTCCCATCCGTTTTTTTAGGGGGACTTAAAACACTTTAATAAATTCCTCAACAGAAAAGAAAAACACGAATCGGCGCGAAAACGCGTTTTGATTTCTTTTTTGTGTATCGTTCGATTCGTGGAAAGTAAGAACATCCAAGCAGGCTCCACCTTCTGTGGTTCGATCTCGCTTCTAAAGCGTGCTGCCATTGTGCATGAGACGACCGACACGATTTCTCTCTCGCTTCCGGTGGCGGTGAGTGTGAGCGTGTTCATTTTGCTTCACCCGGGTGAGTTGCTTACGGGGGTGAGATTCTTTGGGATGAGAAAGAGCTACTCACCAGGGGTAAATATTTACTCCGGGAAAACATCGTTACGACAAGAATCGGATAAATACCGAAAATGGTTTTAAAAATCAATTCTACCCACATGATATTAAACATGTGCTTCGAATTGAATAAAGAATTCAGCTGATCAAAACTAATTTCGTTTGCCAAACCATCTAAATAAATAAACTTATTTATTACACCTTCCACTTGGGCAAATTGTTGGTTTGTTTGGGAAAATATGCATTAATAAATTTAGCAATAAACATCTCACCCTTCTAGTCTAAACAATTCGACCCGAATTTCTGGACGATACATTCAGCAAGTTTACGAGCAGCAAGCAGCATGATTTCATCCGCACTCGCGAGCTCCACGCATTTGATCGACTGCACTAAACCCCTTAAACCACCTAATGCCGATCCGTTTCCAAAATGCTAGTCAAGAACATCAAAGCCATGAGCGTTTCGAATTTAGTGCCTAGCAAATTCTTTCCCAAAAGTCCACCTCAGTCCGCTCGCATTCCACTTTCCACCCGTTTTTCACATGGGCCGATGCTCGAATGCGCCAGGCGTGTGTGTTGCCGTTGCGTGCGCCCAGCGCCATTCCTTGCTGTTTTAATGGTCAATTAACCTTTTTTAAACTGCCAATTAGGGGGCTGATTTTATGTACTTTCAATTTACCGCCCCGTATCACTCTCCATTGGTGCATTTTTTTTCCTCCCCAGCTGGTGCTTTGAACTCGAGCCGACGATTTTTCGGTGCCGGTTGATGAGAGTGGAGCGTGCGAGTGAAAATTAGGTCCAGCTTCCTGAAAATAGAACGCCCAGCGCTTCTTCAACTAGCCGGAACCCAAGACGCACAAGCCACCCAGAGATGCATCCTGCACTAATGCATCACGTAAATGCCAACGCTTCGTGAGAGCACGAGATAGTGAGCGTCCTCATTGCCAGCTGCCAATCAAAGCGACATAATAAATTATCGCATCATTGTGGGTTCGAGTTGGCACGGTCGGCGGACAAGGGGCCGGCAAGATTGATTTCTCCCTGCTGACGTTATGCGGGAGAAGCATAACGAGCTCCCCACTGAGGTGGCAAAGTGACAAAACCATCAAGGCCTCGCAGACAACTTAACCACAAAAACCGACATACCACGGCCCAGGAAGGAAGCTGATGGGTTGCCTGAAGCATTCGCCTGACCCAAGGAATGCTAGGCCGCTGCTGCTTCGCCTCGCTTAATCTCGGTGCGCAAAAGTGCATTTCACGTTCGTATCATTTATAATATTTTTCACAGTCAATTTCCTCTATCATTAAGTGTATGTGCGTGTGTAACACTTTGTCCGTCCGTGGCTTGAGGTTTTCCGTTTTTTTTTTCTCGATCGCTACTTGCTGAATAGTTACGTCTAGATCATCTTCAGAACTAAGTCACAGTGCCAGGCTCGGAACCCTATTCAGATGAGGGCCTCACAAAACCACACAATCGGGAAAGTGCATCCGCCAGCGAGGTGGACAGGGAAGATGTGTGAATTCTTCCTAATGATCACAGCCACAAAGCCATCGTCGCACCGTATGTGGTCTGCTGCTGCTGCTGCTGCTTCTGCTGGTGGCCAGCAAGAGATAGCCTACCCTCGACGCAAGCTGCGGAAGTTGCAACTTGGTTTGGTCCGACGCAATTTCGCACACACACACCCAACGGGGCGGCAAACCACGACGCGAGCTTCCGTGTGTGGCAGAGGCTGGCAGGAGAACAAAACCACGCGGCAAACAGCAAAAGCTCACCGGCGACGTGTGAGACATTTTAAGCCCCTGTTGTGCACCCTTCAAAGCGCTGAAGATGATGCGCTTTTCGGTGACCATCAGGCTACATCATCATCATCATCGTCTTCTTCTTCACCGGCCGTGCGGGACCACATGCCGATGAGCCCTCGGGGGCGGCAAAGCAAGCATTTGTGTCCGGGCAGACCTCCTCGACGATGCCGGACCCTATTGTTCGTACTGTTGTTAATATAATTAACACCCGCTGTGTAACATGTCTATTTCGATGAATATAAATAACATCGACGTTGGTTTTAAAATCGGCGTGACGCGGAATGCTTTGGCGAGGAGAGCAGGGGTATGGGATGGAGCGGTCGGTCCGGTGAGGTGAGGACAGACAGAAGGAAAAAATGGAAACAATAATAAAAACAGAAAATCCCAATCGAAGAATCGGCGCATCGAACGGATTCATATCGTTTTGTTTCGCTTTTGCTTTATTTCATATCATTTCAGAGGTGTGCTCTCTCTCTCTCTCTCTATCGTTCCTTCTATCTTGGGTCCTCTTTCGTGACTTCTTTGTAGTAGAATAAAGAACCTAAAGAAATCGAAGAAAGCGGAACTGATTTGAACTAATCGGCCTGGATCACCCTGGGGATGGAGAAGTATGCTCACGGCTCAGACAATCCTTGGAAGAGTGGGAAGAACAACCATGAAGGAAGGGAAATGGATGCCCCGTGGAAGAAGTGCAGAATGGAATGCAACGGTATCGGCATTGGAAAAGATGAATGAATGCGTGCATGGTGGTGACAGTGCCGATGTGCAGCGTCCAGCGAGAAGGCAAGATGTTCATTCTTGGGCATAAAACATTATGTCAAGGTAATTAAGCCATTGAAGTAACTGTTGCAACTTTTAGGGTGGTAGCAGCTGTCGAGTGTTGATCACTTTGAAAAACTAACAGATGAGCGAGTAAATGACTGGAAGTTTTGCAGAATCGATACAACACTACATCCGGACATCTCTTGATAGACATTCACGAGATACTTATTTGATAATGGTATTAGCGTCAGATATGGCTCCAAATCTATAACAATGGTAAGGCGACAACGGCACAGGTTATCATACAACAGGACAGGGGTTTAAATCCCATCCAGATCATTCCCCCGTAGTGATAGGACTGACGATCCAACTACGTGGTATCATTAAGTCTAGTAAGCGAGAAATGGCAGGCTTGACCTTAAGAGGTTGTTAGGCCAAAGAAGAAGAAGAAGTGTAAAATTCTGAAGACATAGAGTCAAGCGGACCTTTGACATGATCACGACCAAGTTGATCGGCAGCATTGGGCAATCATTTGAAGTGAAAAGAACTACATTGAGGCGAGAGTTTGAGGGAGGTGATTCTGATGTTCTCACTGTTCACATTAAAGTAGGACTTCTGAAGCATTCATAGGCCATTTAAAAGACGTAGGGAGCTTAACATTTCTGAGGTGGTCTACTAAAAAGAGGTGGTTGCCTCAAATAGAGCAAAGATCTTCTCTCGGTACGCTGGTAAGGACTTTGTTGGTGACAAAACGGACAGCATTCTTATGAACATCTCTTAAAACCTCTACAAAATCAACCTCTAAAAAATCAACATAACACTTCTGGTTGTAGGCAGTACGTCTGGTGGAGGTAGTGGGAATCTAGCTGAAGTATGTTTTTGTCGTCGGACCTGACTAGGTTTCGGTACCCCAAGCTCCAAAGATTATTCGGTGATTAGCACTTAATATTCCAGGAAGGTGGAGAAACCGCTCATTCACAAATTTGATCCTATCTGGTGTCTAGCTAGTTTGACTGACTTCCATGATAAAATTTTGCAACATCCTAGCTCTTAGGAATAGAATCCTCAAGTTTCTAAGTTAAGTCCTATATGACTTTGAAGCTGATTTTATATAAGTTCGCTACATTGGATCAGTTCAAGAAGAAAATTCTCCAAAACTGGGAAGAAGCATCCATGCAATTCGTGGATCCCTTTTTATGGGAGGAATCACTTCAAGAGAAAATCACTGGGATTTTTTTTCTGCAAAATTATTAAGTCCTCATTTCAAACCTTAGTATAATCCTCAACAATTATTGCTTACCTCACAAACATTCCCTTGCCTGGAAGTATTGTTTATCACTTGGCTTGCTCACTTGCACACAGTTCGCATAAGCAAAAATCATAAAAAAGCATGCTTAAATGCTTAAAGGTCCGTTGCCGAATGCCCTAACGATCGGAACCGAACAAGATGTTGCATATGCATTTCCTCCTCCAAGTGCACCCCAAAGGCCGCACGATCTAATCGATTTAAGAGGGGAAAAAAACATTTTTAAACCCCATGCTTAATGGATGTTTTATACTCAAACAGTACACCGAAAGCTACTCTCTCACCGAGCTACTCACCATAAAAATGCTGTAAACACCTTACGGGCAACCCTCCCGTTGTTGGCTCACGCGTCAACAGGCGAGTCGATGTTAGGGAGCCTGCCCCGGGCCTGCCACACGAAGACGACAGTAAATTGAAGATAAAAAGAGGAGCAACGCAACGGGTCAAATAATGCACCTTGGCCGTCACACGTCCCGTGTCTGTTCTGTCTGCTGGAAATCATCCTCAACTCGTCTACGGTGCGTTTTTCTCGTTTCTGTGCGTGGTTTATCACGTTCAGCATTCCATCACCCCCGTTAAGGAGCGGGCCGGAAATCACCTTTACTAGGCTATTTGGATTCTTTCGAGGATGGGAGGAGCAGTGGGAAGGGAGAAGATACAGGTGGTGTGATGGATTTATGACACGATATGAGAACTTCGTTGTCTCGTTCCTCGAGATCAACTGAGACACTTTTTCTTCTGGCTGCTCTCGCCTCAGGCTCGTCAGCTTCTAAGCATCGTGCGAATGAATGTGATCATTGTAGGAATAGCCTGAAGAGCACGTATGTTCAGGGCACTCTATGGAAAGTGAAAGTGATTTGATCAGTGGATTTTGACGCTCTACTGGCAACAGCAGCAACTGGCGGATCCAGCCCGCTTTTCGAGAACCAATTCACCACATCGTAATGGAGCCCCGTTCGATGTCATCCGGCAACCGATTAAAGATCCATAATTTTTAACGAGCCGAAATCGTGCATTAAACGGTGCTTCATTCTCCCGATTCGACGCATGTGAGCATCGCTTCGTTTATTTTAACTACCAATAAATCTTGCCCCTGGAGATCGTTCCCGATCGTCTGCTGCTGTTGCCTCCCGTTCCCCAGTCCGACGAGACGGGATGAAGAGTTGGTTTATTCAAAACATTACTTTAAAGACACTGTTTTTTCGGGGACTGTTGCAGCAGACATCTTGCCGATCCAAACCGAACGGTGGTCTTCAAAAGGATATCGTATCGTAACCACTGGCACATCATCACCGGCCGAGATCTGTATCGAGATCTGTGCATCATAAGCTGCGTAGAAGAATGTTTGACACCGATGCACAAAAACCACAGGCTACAAGTTTTTGGAGCATTTTCTTCCATTTTTTTTCGCCCATAACTTGTCACACAAAAAGAATTCGATTGCGGAGAGGGAACGATAACGTCCGCTTGTTCGAAAACGGAGCAACAGCGCAGAAAGACACAAGAGTTGATCGAAAAAGTGATCCAGCTCATTCGATCTTCCATTCCGAGGACTCTAAAGCAAGCGTCAACTCCTCCTCAAAGGACACACAAGAACCGATTAAGCGCTGTACGAAAAGCCTACTCAAACTTCGAAAAACAATTTGAGTGCAACGCAGCTCGGTTGTGTTTTTGTGGACACGCGGGGTTTTAGCGCGTTTTGTTGACCATCGTGTCCCAAGTACTCCGGTGCTGAAGATCACCCACTAGAAACGGTGAAGAAATCTCTGATCCTTTCGGCTGAGGCTGTGCTGTGGAAGGAGGGTCACAAAAAAACGAGATCCGACAGACCACTGACCAGTGACGGAGCCCTTAAAGGGCGTGCAAACAAAAAAGCGCTGGGGATCGCAGGGAAAAAGGCTTCAGCAATCGGCGCTGATCGAAGGCGGACTGTGGCGGTGTCGAATGGCTCTTCTACCGGAATATTTGCCGATCACAAACATCCTCTCGGTCTCGGTGGTGTGGTTGGGATCTCGGCTGTTTTTCTTCTTCTTCTTCTTCCTCGCGCATCGTTTCACTGCAGCATACTCCATCACTTCCATCAGGATAATCACGTCGCATGCCTTGTGAACGCGGCCATAAGGAAGTGCATCCCGAAAAAAGTTTGTGCGAGACAGAGTGAAAATATGTCCGTCTGATTTTTTAGCGTTTTTCTTTTTCGGATTGGAGACATTTATAAAACCAAAATTTCATAGTTTTTTTGCCGAATTAAGTGAGCCGGAGGACAAAAATCGCCGCGAACCGATCGCCTCAAACCCTCTAAATTGACGAGCCAGCGTATTACACTGGGCCTCCCGGCAAAAACGGAAATGGGTGAGCATGCGCGTTTTTAGTCTCATTATTTTTGCTCCAGCCGTGATTTTCGACCCTGTCTGTGTGCTTTATTTTGAGGGCCTGTTTTTTTCAAACCGTCCGTCCAATTGTTTTACGGTAAAAATCACCTTAAAAAGTCATTCGGTTCATCAGTTGCAAAAAAACCCCTGCAAGCCCACCAAGATATTCGGCCCGGTTTTCAGTGATGAATCAAAGAAAACGAAATGAGTTGGCAGTTGGCGAGTTGAGGGTTTTTCTTGCGACACAGCGTGGTATGAGAAAATTGCCACCGAAAGCCGCACAAAAAAAAAAACGACGAGCCTTCGCCGTCGTCACAAACGCTGATGGGATGATGAGAATTCTTCGGCGGATTGTGAATTAATTTTTGTCAGTGATCAGTGATTTCTTGCTGCTCCGAATGCGTGGCGATAACGTTTAACAAAAACTGAATGCACCGAAAAAAACGAGTCACACACACACGTACACAGCATCCAGGGTCGGCTAAGGGAGCTTGCACTTCAAAACCGTGCATAGATACGGTAGGATGCGGATCCGGGTGTGGGATAAAATATATTTTCAAGGTATGTCAGAAGCTTTTGTTTTCGCAGCGCTGGTACGAGCCCGTGTGGGATAAATCTGGAGTAGAATGTGAATGTTGAAAAGATGGTTGGTTTCTGCAGCGGTTTTTACTTCCATCATCGAATGCTACAGTGCATGAGGAACGTGGGGAATGTTTGAGAAAGAAATAAAAACGTTTTTTGTTTGAGTTTTTACTGCATGTTTTTACGATGACCGTTGTCCGGGTTCGGTCCTGCTCGATGGGAACTAAATTGTAAAAATTTAAGTTACGTTTTGTTGTGCTACCGTGCCAAATGTTGTTTATAATACGCACATACTTAAACTTTTTTTTTGGTTCAATTTGATTGACATTTGTATTGTAAAATATGGATAATGTTTTGATGAATGATTGGAAGAGGCTTAACTTCGCCATGGAGAGGGAAATCTTTGGTGTCTTTTTATACGTTTTATAATATTTCATCAAGTCATTTGAATCATATCATATGACATGAGAGTAACTTTTTATCAATTATATAATACTTTATTACATTTAATGAATTTGTTTGACGAAAACAACCTTGGAGGTACGATATGTGTTTTTATATATAAATTAAAAAAATGGGCTTATACATTTTCTTATATTCACATACTGATATTAGAGTCAAAGTGAGATTTAGAAAGAAGCATTCCTTTGACGACATATCTGTGAAAAGTACCCCTTTAGTAGGAACATTGAAGAGCGTTTGAAAAATTTGGTATTGGCTCTAGCATTTGCCTTGTCTTTAACCAGACTGTTGTCATCAACTCACTCCAACATTTCAATGGAATTTATGATAACTAAACATACCGGAAAAAATCTCCTTCAGAACAGGGGTTCAAATTCCATCCAGACAGGGGGTCTATCCAGCAGGACTGACTATTCAGCTATGGGTAAAAACAAATCACAGGAAGCCAGCAATGGCAGCCCGAGACCTCTGGTGGTTGCAGGGCCCAGGAAGAAGAAGAATCATACCGAAACGGCAGCAACTGCTGGAGATACTATTTTTTAATAACATTCATTAGGCTATGTGACAGAACGAAAATCCCAAGTTATATCAGAACATTGGTCTGAAATTTTGCGTCCGAAGCTGGTGCCTCAAATTGCTTATAGAAGATGTGCTCAAAACAACTCCGAGATATTCGGAGTTCAAGTTGTGGTAACACTCAGTCAAGGAGTATTTCGCCAGCACTTGCTAACGTCGTCACATATTTGGCTAATCAGTTCGCCAAAGAACTACTTCATTTGGCGATCTAGAACAAAACCGCTCTTGAGCTGGATATTCACCAAACAACACGTGTAGCCAATCGACTTCGAGCCACAAAAAGCACCAATATCAATTTAATAGATTTATTCGACAAGATGAAAGTAATCAGGGCTCTGGCTATTATCTATTGGAACTGCTTTTTCTTCCTTGCCGCTAAACCTCGAAAGATCCTGCCAGTTTTAGCTCCCTGTGATTTGATTTTTTGGGGCGATCCGGTGGCCGAGGTGACAGCGGTGCCGGTCTTCACACGGCAGGACCGGGGTTCAATTCCCATCCAGACCGCGCCTCCCTGTACGCAGAGCTATCTACTTTGCTACGGGTAAAATCAAGTCACAAGAAAGCCAAAAATGGTAGGCCGAGACCTTTCAAGGTTGTATTGCCAAAGAAGAAGGAGTTACTTGATTTTACCCGACGCTGGATAGTCAAGTCTGTCCTACTCACTAGGTCAAGCCCGGGGGTAGGTGGACTGAATGGAATTTGAACCTACTCGGCCACCGGACCGCCCCAATCTATTAGAACTTTGACTTATGTAAACTCTATTACATTAAGGTGGAATGTAATAACTCGACAGAAATCGAGATACATATCAAAACTGCCGAAATATACCGTTCAAATCGCAAAGTGATTAGCCAGACCCAATATCTCTACTGAATTAGTCCCTCAGCTTCATTGCAATGTTTGCCGGGACTCAAATCCTATAGTGACTGACTGGACTGACTCAGAAAGTAGTTGAAAAGAAGTTATCTTTTTCTTCCTTGGCAGGACTACAACCTCAAATGATCTCGATACGTCATTTCTGCCTTTCTGTGACTTGATATTTTCCTTAGCAAAGCAGTCTGCCCTTCGTACAAGAAGGTGGTCCGGGTGGGATTTGAGCCCTGGTCCTGCCGTGTGAAGATCGCCGACGATATCGTTTCTCCACCTGTCGTAATCTTGAATATCTAACTGCGAGAAAAATCAAGTCACTGAAAACCATCAATGGTAGGTCCTGACTTCACATAAGATGAAGATTATTTTAAAAATTATATCTAAAATTAATTTTTTGTGCATAATTTTGCATACAAATTATAAAAAAAAGTTTAATTGAGTGAATCAACAGATAAAAATGTCCACTTGACAAAGTTAATTAATAAAGCTTGTTTTTTTTCCTTCTTGCTCCCCTGATCTCAAATACCATCTTCATTAACATTGCCCTTCAACCATTCTAATGAAAATATACACCATCCATATCCTACTCGACTGATGGATCTGTTTCCGATCGAACCCGATCCCATCCGATCCGATGCTTTCAAGATGTCCACCACCGACTTCCAGCAGTGGCCAATTTTAGCCAAAAATAGAACTAACCTCACAAGCCGGTAACCGGAAGCGTACATTGCAACAGTGTCCACTGCCTGGTTGCTGGATGTTACTGTTACCACACCACTCCACCACGCACACCACTCAGACAGAAAGGAAGCTGAAAGTACGTACGGCTCTGTGTAAATAAATTTAACGTCACGCGCACCAGCCCGTCGAGCAGTGACGGGTAAACAGTTCCCAGGAACTCATAAAACTCACACACGGCATCTTCGGCAGGTTTACAGCTCGGTGCAGCAAAACCCCGGACCCGGGTGCATCTGGATGAAGGGCGTTCAGAGACCAGGAAGGAGATGCGGTTCTATATTAATAATTCTCTAGCCTCAACCACCGCGCCACCGGCAAGAGGGATGCAGTGTACACGCAACTGAAGATAAAGATCTTATAATCGTCATCCCTTCTCTCGTGCAAGGCAGCAGCACGGTCGGTTCGCAGCCCGATAAGAGATGGTGCCAGTACGGAGATAAACTGGCCCGCGTGTTTGGCATTGCGCCGCATTGAGATAGTCGGGCCCAGTACGTCCTACCGGTGCGTGAGATGGACGTCCGGACGACACCAGCCCGAATCGATGCGCGATCGTGTACCGGCGGCCCGGTTCCGGCAGTGGCAAGTGTTAAACGATTGTGGGCCGGCGTTTTGCATACCAAATCGGCAAGTGTATCATGGTGGCGTTGAGTGCGTTTCGGTGTGCACCGTACGATTGCAAGTGACGTTGATACGCCGGGTGTGAAGGAAGTGAAAAATCAAATGTAAAAAGTGAAGCCAAAGCCAAACGGGGGGAGAACAAAAAAAAAAATCAGCGATGAGAAAATCACAACAGGCACCAGTGATTTTATTCTCACGGTTCGCACCAGCAAGTGCCAGCAATAAAGCCCACGAGGCGCTCGGTCCCAAATCTATTTGCGAAACGAAGTTGAAAGCCTTTTGCGTTTGCGTTTTGTTTTTTTTTCCCCGCTGTGCACTCTTCGTTCGCTCTTGCTTGCGGTTTATTTAGTAGCGTCAGGCCGATTGCAGGCCCCGTCGATTAGTTTTGCGCGATCGCTACAAAAAAGCGGATATCTCGGTGGACTCCGAAAGATATCCATTAAAAACGGGCCGGCGATTATTAGAACACGACGGTGGCGGATGGGGTGATGGTAGGGGTGAATCAATTTCATCGCACGATCGGCCGGACATCTTCGCTTATCTGCCGCACGTCGAACGGATCCGTTCGCCCCGTTTTCTGCACCGATCGATTCTATATGGCTCAATTTTGAGCCACCCTCCCGTGGGTTCCGATTAAAAAGAAAGAGTGGAGACTGGTGGATGTGTAGGACCCTTTTTTCTGTGTGCACCGAGATTTAGTTTTGATGTACAGTGAGTTACAATTTTTACAGTCATCAATGGGGTATTCAGTAAAGTCACACCCTTTTTATAGTAAAGGGAGTAATTTTAAGCAAAAGATCACTTCAACAAAGTCACTAAGTAGTCCCTTAGTAGTTCAAATCTTAGTTAGGCGAGCCCTCATGATTCACGAGACCTCATGTTAGGCGTTGCCTCATGTAGGGAAGGCCTGATAGTCTTCGAGGCCTCATGAACGACAAAGAGTTTTGGTTGAAAAGACCTCTTGGCAGACTAGGCTCTACTTCTCTTAAAAGACGAGGGTCTTAATAAGACGAGGACTATATGGGTCTCACAGAACATTGAAATACTGATTGCTCTCTCCACCTCTAGTTCCATTCGCTCCTGATCCTAGATTCTACACCAATTCTTCGTTACTAGAATAGACAAAACTGTTGAAATAGAACGCCCCAGTGTTGAAATAAAATGCCCCGCTGTTGAAATTTATATTCTTAAAACTGAAATATCTACTGAAGGTGATGAAAAAATCCTTAATTAAATTGAAAAATGCTGTCGATTGAAGAAAACCTACAATCAATTTAGTTCAAAGGAATCCTTCTCGCCCAAGTGTTTCGCCACCGTTGTTCAGCACTGTACGGCATTCATTTCTTAATCTTCGCTTAACATTGATTTCGTGGTCGAACTTTGGATGCGTTTATTTCTGTTGTTTTTTTTTCCACTCCTTACGAATCCCGCTTCTTGCTGATGCTCTGCGGTGGCTCTCATTTGATTATTAGCGCGTGCACACGCTCCCGTGTGTCTATGTGCCTTCATTCGTGTGTTTGTGTGTATAAAGGAAGGCAACAGCGAATTAAACAACAAAAAAAACCATCCACACCACGTTCACATATAGTTTTTCGGCTTCATATTTATATTCGTTCGCCAATATTCGCAAAACGGCACATTTCGGCTTCGAGGAAGAACCCGCTAGGAGCAAAAACCCTCCCCATGGAGTATGGGGTGGGGGAGGGTTAGGTGGTGGCAGAATTTTAATTCCCAGCTCACACACTCTTTCATCTCCCGCCGACGGTGAATGAGTTGCCGTGAAAGCGCAGTGAGAAAAGCTCCTAGTTGCTCCATTCATAGTGTCACCGTTCGGACGGTTGGTTCTGTTTTGCTGGGGCTGCCGCTGGTTAGCCGGCCGCCCATATTGAACTACCCATTTTCCATCGTTCGATTTTGTGAAAAACTCTGATTTTCCTGCTCCACTTTTCCGACAGCTCTCTATCTCGCTGTGAAAAAAAAACCACAACACCAGGAAAACATTGTAAGCGAGCGTGCGTGAGCTGACTCCGTGACTCCCGGCGAGTGAGTGAGTGAGTGAGTGAGTGAGTAGTGAGCACCGTGCAGACCCGAAAGCAGAACAAGCCGCACTCCACAATCTTCATTCTTCTTCCCCTCTCTCCCCCCCCCCCTCTCTTCTCCCACACATGCTGCACACCGGTGCGCGGTGAGATGAAAGGAAATCCGCGCGCGCAATAACCTTTTAAAATATATATCATTTGCAACGGTGTGGAAGCAGCAGCAGCAGCAAAAGAAGAAGATCAAGAAGCAGCAGCAGCAGCAACAGACCTTCCCCATCATCATACATGTGTGTTTTGTTTCGGACGGTTTCCTTCTGCTGCTGCTCGTGCCGGTGAGAACGCGCGTTTCTGGACCAGGAATCGTGTGTGTGTGTGTGTGTTTGTGTAGTTGTATGTGTGCACGTAAAAAGGGGATGTTTGTGTGTGTATTGTGGTTTTTGGTTTTGTTTTAATTTTTGTTGCTTTTAATTTCATTTCATTCACCGCCAGTATGCGCGGTACCTCGCGGCGCACGCACACTCACCTGCATCTCTCAGCTCGCCCTCCACTCGACCCGGTTTTAGTTTTATTTTATATTTCCCACAATCGGTTGTTGTTGTTTTGCTGTTGGTTTTGTACCTTTTTCGGATGTACACCCCTACTTCTCCTTCATGTGTGCGTGTGTGGTGCGCTGTGTATGTGTGCTCTCCCCGTATTTTTTGCGGTTTCGCAAAAAACACACAACCAGCGGCCTATCATATGGGAGAATGGAACCCGAAAAGAAGAACAGACCGTGGCCAGACCCAGAACGGGAGGGGAAGGGTAGGTTCCACAGGGGATAGGTAGGTTGGAGCGGTGGGGAGGGAGCTAATGTGCGCGCTTGTTCCTCGCATCGCGCAAACCATCTTTACCAGTCTCCGTTCTGCCGCTTGGTCTTGCGCGTTTGCGGGCTGTCGTTTTGGGCCAAACGACGACCACTCCGGCCTCCATCTCTCTGTCTGTGTGTGTAGTATTTAGTGTGTTGTACGTGCGCCACCCGAAAGCCGCACGGTGAACAGAGGCGCGCGCGCCCGGCGCAATCGGTCCGTGGTTCGATTTTGAATATCGCGTTCACTCGCTCGCGTTTTGTTCGTTGGGTTGCCGGTGCCGAAAACGGTTGTGTGGTAGCGCCCGCTTTGCTGCAGTTCAATTTTCGCCCGTTTCGCGCGTTCGTCTGCGCAGTCGCCTTGCGCCACCTGAAAGGAAGATCCGTGTGCGTGCGTGCGTCTGGTTGGGTAGAACACATCCGGTAGAGCAGCTCGGTCCGGGACACAGTTGTCGTGGTGCGGCCGCAGAAGTCTGACAAACGGTTGGGCAAGGTAGGAACCAGCCGGCACGGACAGCGCAAGGATAATACGGCATCATGTGCAGCGTATCGATCAGTACACAACCCGTACCCGTACCGGGGCGTCCAGTGACGAAACTTCCGGCCCGCTGTGGCTGTGGCATGTGAGGGAAGCTCGCTAGTGGCAAACGAACCAACACCGGGGTCAAGATCGTGCTTTCAAGGGAAAAACGTGTAGTGCATTGGGCAAACCAACTCCCCCACCCCCTGTCACTAAGTGTTGCTCACCCCCTTTTTTCCAGCAGTGGCAAGTCCACCGTCATCCTCACCATCGGACGAGAGAAAACATACACCCTGAACGACAATGTGAACGTCAAAACGCGCTGTCGGGCCGTTTGCACAGGGGATGCATTTGGAGTTTATCTTGGTGAGAGGTGTGATCTGGTCCAATTTCCGGGTGTGTTTTGCCGGGAGTGTGTACCGGTGTGAGTGTGCTTGTGCGTGCAGTTAAGTGTTTCAAGTGTACCGCAGTGTGACCGTGGTGAGTTATCTTCGCTTGGCTCGACTCAAACAGGGAGTGCTGCGCATCCGGTCGGTTGTGTGACGACTGTGTGCTGTGTGTGTGTACGTGTGTGTGTGATTGTGAACCGTTTCCTGTGTAACCTAGCGTTTGTCGTCTGCTTCGTGAAAATCTGTGCCACCTCTCTTTCTCTCTCTGTTAATGTGGATGTTCGTTGGTGGTGATAGCTAGTTGGCAAACGGCGGGTGCCGATTCGATTAACTGAACTGAAGTGCTGCAACAGGAAAGGAAACGATTAATTATGCGTTTGGTACTGGTTGTGATCTATCTGATACTGATAATGCCCATCACCGGCCTGTGGAGGTAAGTGGGAGTTTTCTCTAGGAATAAGTTCGTATATGTCTGATATAGGATTAGGCATAACACTGACTAAAAGCTAATTGAACCGCACAGTGACTTATATTCCTTTTTGGCACTAAAATCCCAAGAGATTTCCTTGACTTCCAGCGATTAGTGATCAGCACCTTCCTTGACTTCCTTATTTGATTTACCTATGACTGGAAATTCAGACCTCTTCTTCTTATTCTTCTTCTTCTTCTTTGGCCATTTCTGGAATTTCTTAAGCCCGATAGTCAGTCTTGTTTACGAGATGGCCCTGGAAGGGATTTGCTCACTGATCTTGCCGTGTGAACAGCGGAGTCGCTATCGCTTCGGTCACCCAACTTTCTTATAGTCTGTCCCCAAAGAGACTTTGCTAGGGCATATTTGAAGATCCTCGCCTCACTTACTGATATCTGGATAGTGAGATCTATGTATGGGGCGGTCCAGTGGCCTAGGCGAAAACGGCACCGGTCTTCACACGGCAGGACCATGGTTCAAATCCCATACAGACCGCCTCCCAGTACGCAGGGCTGACTACTTTGCTACGAGTAAAATTAAGTAACAGATAGCCAGAAATGTCAAGCCGGAGACGTCTTGAGGTTGTAGTGCCAAGAAATAAGAAGAAGAAGAGGTCTATGTATGGAAGAACAGTAGTCTGGATGTGATTCAGAAATTTGGTAGGGTAGCAATAACCCATGTGCCTCTGGCATGAGCTATTCTTCTTACTAAGTTTTCTCTCTCTTCTCTTTCAGTCTTAGAAGTTAATAGCTATGACGTGTATTATTATACATCAGCTTAAATGAACTAACTTCTTGTCTTCTACAGTGATGAATAAAACAATTTCAAAAACTTTCTTTGATAATAGCATAAAAGTGAGGTTATGGTGCTAATAATGAGCGTATCCAAATTTGTATGTTGCATTTGTTGATCATTTGCGATTATTTTTTTATACAAACAAAATCATTTTTATTTTGTATTTGTCCTGCACACCTTTTCTTAACAAAGTTTATTTTAAAAATCGACAAATTAAATTATTATGCATCATATTTTTTGAGTCACAATTTTAATTTTGTTTTTAGAATTCGACGTCAAGAGGAAAAGGAGGAAAAAATTATGTTAAACGCAATTTTTCGTTATTTTTAACAAGAATGAAATTGAGTTGTGGCTAAGATTTTGCTGATGGTTTTTTTAAATACTTTGAAAGGGTTATAGTGATTAAAATTTTCAAAAGTAGTAGATCACATGACGTGTTCTTTTTTTTTTGTCCGTCACTGTAATTTTTTAAAGTTTCAATAAAAAAATAGTTTAAAGTTTAAAGCCTTTCTAAAGTTTGGTGTTATGCAGTGCTTTATCCTGATATACTATTCCATTTTTATCTTATCTTATCTCGTTCTCTGACTTTTTTATAATTATAATGAGATTTTAGTTGAACATTCTTTTGCTTTTGTTTTATTTCATAATTAACTATAAGTTTTATGACAAAACTTTATTGTTTTATTGAAGGTTTTTCCAAACTTACTCAAAAAACAACTTCTGCTTAACTAAAAGCAAAAAAAATGACATTTAACATGCTATAAAAAATGAACACCGATCGTTAAATTACTGCACCGACTCGTCTTCAATCGATCTCCACTCGAAGATCATCCGTCCATCGGAAGCAACGTTCGCACTGGCGCACTTTTAGCGTCAAACTATTTAGCATCCATTTGTGTGCCTCTTGACCCACAAACCCCATCCTACAATGGAGGGGAGATACCCCGTTTACGATGCGCTAGGTAATCATCTGCGGCCCATTAGCCGGGACCATTTTAATGCTCGGCGACACTAAATTTCAAGCGCTTAAATTATGAACCTTCTGCGTGGTGGTGGAACATGCAGATGGAACAGACGGCTCGGGGAAGGCGCCCAGTCTTAACAGCATGGAATGCTTTCAGTGTGCCCGGGGAATGGGAAGTTGCCGAGAGCTGAAATAAAGATAAAATGAAACGTGTGCCCTCTCCACCGTACGCGCTTACTTAGTTGTGTGAATCTGGTCGAGCGAACAGGCGGGAGCGCTAGTTTAGCGATTCAATAAATTATTTGCATCTGTGGCATATGGGACCGTAGCGTTGGCACGATGCACGAACGGTGCGGACCGCATCGATATGTATTCAACACTTTATCTTAATAATTTCATAATTAACCCGATGGAACCTGATGGAAGCCTGCAAGCCGGCCTCAAGTGCCTGTGTGTGCCTGTGTGAGGGTTAGCCTCCACTGCTTCTACTGGATGCTGTAGAAGAATGTTTCCTTTTTTTCTGTTGCGATTTCTTCCGCAATTTGCCGCACCGTAAGCATAACGTGTGAGGACCGGATTACTTCAGCATGCATATCTACCAAGCTACACTGTTGCAAACAAACTAGTGTCGATGGTCAGCCGATAGGGGCAAAAGATCAGTTTCATCTGGTGCTGGGCAAGGACGTGGCCCACTAGAACGCCAATCACCTCGTAAGCTGTAACGATCTTGCCCCCCATCGCATCGCGTCGCAGCGAAGAGATACGATTACGACAAACTGCTGAGCAGCCATTAAATGCATCCTTAATTACATTTACGCTTTTAGAAGCGATTATAAATATTATAAACTGCCCCTCATTATATCATTAGCGATGATGTTGTGATAAGCGGTCGCCTACTAGTTGACGGAGGCTGGGCCCGCTTCTCGCCTAGCTTGGCCCTGACATGGGTTGGACTCCAGCCCCCATCCAGCCCTCGTGTGTCGTTCGCCCTAAAGTCATCCCCTGGAGAGACGATCGTGTGTGTGTTAAACGTTCCGCCTCGAGGTGCCCGTCGATTCGCCCGTCGCTGGACGATGAGGACTCGACAGCTAATGTGTAGGCCCCCAACGCTACCCAGCTACACCGAGACACATGACTATCGGTGCGGCTACCGAAGACATGGAAATGCAAAGCCGCACGGACACGCATGCAGTCATGAAATCGGTTGCTAGCACATCATATCACAAGTTTACACTTACCTTGCGTGAGCGACAGATGACACGCTGCCCGTTTTTACTTCGAAAGCTTGAGGTGGAATTGGGGCAGGAAGCGCAAGGGCGGTGTTGAAACTACTCTCGGCCTCGGCCCGGGACCGGGATGAGTGTATCTTGATAAGCAATATCGCAATTTGATGAGTATTACGGCAGTGTACGGTCAGATAAGCGGGAGTAAAACAAACCGTACGTAACTGGAGAACTGGACCGCAACGCATCGACCGGTGGCCTGGTACGACGATGGACCTCCTCCTCACACATAGGCATAGTACGGTATCGCTTGCGACCAATCTCTTGATGATCGTGCCTTAATCAAGTTCCCTGTCGCGACGCGTCTCAGAATCCGTTGGGATCATTTCTCATAAATGAGTCCGACCACGGGGGTAGCTTCACGATACGCCAAGACTCGCCAGCAGAAAGATTATCCTATAATGAAATTCGTTGCACGCATCGCAGCATAACGACGCACGTTTTGTAGCAGCACACGAAACAAAAAGTAAACAGCTCCACTCCACAGAATTTGGACATAGCGCGAGCGAGGACGTCCAAGCGCCATGGCGGCTACTTCACGGATGATCATCACGGAGGCGCTTCACAGGAGATGACGCGTACCGATGACCGTAGCCGGCCCGCAGACATCCAGAGGTCACACTTGAAATGCTGAACCAGCAGTACGTTTGGCGACAAATCCCGAGTACCCGGGGCCTGCTGATACCTTCACCGCGAACGGTTCACGGCTTATCTAAATCTTTACGATTTTGAACCCCAAAACCCTGAACCCGTCTTTCGCGCGGTAGACGCGCACACGACGAGCTTAGGAAGCAGTCGGACGTTAGCATTCCAGAGCGGGCGGCGTGCGGCGTTGAGCAGGGTCGACACAAATCCTGATGTCCACTGGCAAACGTGGTCCGCGAGCCGGCCGACACGCATTCCTCCACGCATCCGAGCGTCCGAGCGAAAGTACGCCGAGCTCCAGTTTGTTTCAAATCTTAAACCTTCTATGCTAATTTTGCTGAATGTATCATTTCATCAGCGTGATTTGGGAGCGGCTTATCTACCTGCCAAAGCCTGGCGGTGGTATTTGGTGCGCCAAAATGAAAAATCTGTAAAGGCAAAGCAGGTTAATCGCTTCAACCGGCCTTATCATCGCTACCATTTGACAATTGAGATAAATGTAACAGGAGTTTGCATTTACCCAACAACGTACCGACCGTGGGCTTCTGGAAGTTTCGAAAGGGGGATCCGTTTGGGGTCTTTTCAGGGGTAGCTGGCAGGTTCAGGGTTCCTACATGGAATGAAACTGCTGTTTTTTTCTACAAAGACATCATCCCTTGTTTCATGATTTATTGATCCTGGCAAATGTACTCTGTCAGACGTTTGATAGACTTCGGCTTGGAATCTCCGGTATAACCTTCTCAAGTGAAAAGAAAATGGCACCACCCTTTGGCGATGCAGTTGGCTGCAATTGCAAGTGACCGTATCGTGCCTTGCGTCCCTGTTTTGCCAACAGTCGCTTAACCCGAAAGCTCCAAAAGTGTTCGCCCTGAACCGATCAACGACGCGTACGTAGCGCCCATCTACGATTACCTCGGAGACAGTTGCGTGCTGAAAATGGCTGTCACTAGGGACACCCGTAACCGGATACTTTTGGACCCATCAAAGCCCAGTAATGGCCATCAGTGCGCTTTTGGGTAGCGATACCTGGGATCCTGTGTCACCCGTTCGCCATTCGGAGGATCTACCAAATACGGGCGATCGATTCGCCCGGGCAGCGTAAAAGCGTAACGGAACCGATATCCTTGAGAACGGTTTCGATCGGGCAGGCGGCCATCACTTTGATGGCAGCCAATCATGTCGAAAGTCATATTCATTACGCCCTGGTCCCTTTTCGGTTCCATACCTTCTCCAACGCGACCAGGACGCAGGACTTTCGTCGACGAATGAGGATGAATTGGTAATGAACGGGAACATGGCATGCACTATGCTTCCCCAAACATTGATGCGCATCGACGGTTGAGGATCATAAAATTGGCTCAGTGATCCGTAATCCATACCGCACTGGAAGGTCTCCCTCTTCCGACCACACACCCTTCCTTCCTGCCATCCCGTTCGGTGGCCGTTCGTGTACTTTCGAACCTGCCACTCGAAGTTGGAAGCAAAGCGAAGATCGATCACTGTTTATACTGGAGCCGTTTCGGCACTGTTACAATGTTTACATTGAATAATACTCAACGCAACGACTCCGCCACCCGACCACGCGCGCACCACGTCGGGAGTCATCGCGTCGGCATTACGAATCAACCCTGATGTGCGGCGTACCGCGGCGATAATTAGCTTCATTAGCGCGGCGTTGGATCAACTCATTAGCCCGGGAGCGGCGATCGTATTGATTATTTCATTGCGGTTGATGATCGGTTTCCTCTCCGAAATGGCAGCTGTGTCGGTTGGTTCGATGGGACGTTTTAATTGCAACTGTGGTGGGGCCTGGCAACATCAGAGCAACATCTCTTCAAGTTCATCCTGAAGGAATGCGTCACTCGGGAGGGCAGTTTTAGTTTTTTTTGCTCGTTGTTGCCTGCTGCCTGGAATCCGTCTAGGGTGCATCCGCTGCACGGGCGATCTGTCAATCTTCACCTGTGTATGCACCTGTGTATGAGCCGGGTTTCCCATCGTACGGTTCGGTAAGTTTCGCTTTGTAAAGCTACACCTTGGACCCTTTTTCGCCCTCCGGGGTACCATTTGCATTCCTTGTGCTTTTGTGGAAGCGAATGTGCGTGTGTGTGTTCGGTGAGCAAACACACACAGATGGTAAAAAAAATGAGCGAAGATATGTTTTTCAACCCCTGGGTGACAGGACCATCTCACCCCCCCGGGACCACGGTGACCCCGAAAGGTCCAAATTAAGGGTGGCTGTGGTTTGTGGAGTGCCGGCACCCACTTGAACGAAGGAGTCAAATGTTTGATGATTTTGTTACACTACCTTTTTCTCCTGACCCGCCATCCACCATCAGCGTCCATCCTGTCCTGAGGTCTCTTGAAGTATCAAACAGGACGAGAGAGAGAGAAAAAAAACAAACTACTTCAACGTTTTCAAGATGACGGCGAATAAATAGGCAAGCATCTTCAGATGCACTTTGAGCACTGTTTGGCCGTTGCGATCGGGATCGGGCAGGGTAAGGCGCACCGCTGGCCAGGGTAGCACGGCCGTGTGCGGAGCTATTTATGCTGCGGCTCTGTCATGTTGTATTTGCTCAAGCTGAATGCATTCCTACTTGTGGCTGCGTTTGCAAAAGCAAACTGGCCATGTGAAAAACGGAGCAGGACGGAGGATAATGTGGGTTTAAATGCATTTTTACCTCAACTCCACGAGGGACAAGGAGCGGAACCCCTGGTCCGGCCCTCTAAATCCACCATTCCCGTGGCCACGTCTTGTCAGGGTGAGCGGGGTCGAACGGCGCGTCGCATCAAAGCAAAGTGTGACGGTTTTCCGCTTCGTTGGTCCTGAAAGCGTGTCTGTTTGCGGGCTCTTTCTTCCATTTCGTTGACTCTTGACTGGTTGGACCCACGATGGGTGAAATATTGATCTTTTATCTCCCCCGGGCGACTCTCGGAGTTGATTAAGCGGATCATCACGTACAAACAGTGGTTCGGTGGTGGGCAAGGCTAGGAATGCGGAGCCCTGGGAACCTGAGTGGCACCGTGGTGGTGGTGGTGCGTGAAGCCGATCCGAGGTGGTCGCCGCCTGATGTCGTTTTAATTTACGATGATTTAACAAGCACCGAAGGGAATAGACACCAGTCGTCTAGAGACACTTCGCTAATGAACAGTTAGATACATGACATCGTAATACTCTGGAGGCTGCGGCACTATGGGATTATGTTGTCCGATATTGTGAAAAAAAAATCAGTCTAAAGAATGAGATATTTGAAGGTTTAGCAACAATTAACTGTATATTTACGGCTTTGTGTAACTTGCAGTCGCTGTAGGAATCCTTGAACTTCAAGATGACAGAGAAGCTCCTATGAAAATAGTACATCTGATCAGTGAACAACATTTCCCAACAAATCTCATACCAGCTATAACTGTTAAGCTGTTGTAAGCGATTTTTAGAAATTTTATTATAACTGCCCAAGACGACTTAATGTTAAAAGAACTTTTTTGGGCAGTGTCCGCAGAAGAGTTCTTCCAATTGCTTAGCTAAGAATGTTCAAGTTAACTGCTCTTGAACAAGCAATCTCGTATTAATTCTAGTTTATCCATGAATTCCAGGATCACTGTCATAGTTGTTTAAGTCCATGAGAATGACACGCAGTTGAAGCTTGGATTCACTCGCTAGGACCGGGATTGAAATCGCATCCAAATTCCAAGGCTTCTAATTGCTAGCACTTCTATCAGTGGCGGATCAACCTAAAAGCTGGAAGGAGCGCTCGATCGGGGCCTCGTTGGTTAGGGGGGCCTCTTCGGCGAGGGAACTTCTGTTGTTTCTCTCTAATATCATAATTAAAGGAGCCTCAACTGCCATTCCGCTCGGGGCCTACAAATATCTTGACCCACCACTGATCTCTATCCGTATTACACTCTACTCTATTTCCTAAAATGCCCCAAAAGACTTGAACTAGAGTTTTCGAGAGTTGAATAGTCACTATGTCCTCACTACGAGGAAACAGTACACCTTTGAACTCTGGTCCTGTCTTTGTAAAAATCGGCACCGTTGATGCCTATGCCTACCGGCCGGACGTCTTTTATCCAAAAACCTAGAGAGACATAAGATGGATAGTGTGCCGTAGCAGGTCCTTAAACCAAGAAGATGAAAAGATTGCACTATCCAGTAATAAGGACTAGACTTTAAGGAAAATTTTAAGTTCACTCCCTCCATTTTCTTTTTCCCACCTTAAGTATATGAGTAACGGTAGAGTAATTCAAGTTCGCAAAAGATTGACAAATCGAACAGATGTCAGAATCTACCAGGGACGTACAGGGATGACGATCAAGGCGATTCTTGAAAACTGTCAACTAATGATGTTCAATGGGAAAAGAGTTTTACTATTTACCAGCAAATTTATAACTTTGCTGATTTGACCTAAATACTTTAAAAATGATCATTTCCAACGCTTAGAGAAAAACTGCGAAAATGTTGCTGACAACATAAGGTTCTTCTTGATAAAGTGTAACAAAAGCAAAACTGCTGCACAATTACAAAGTTACTCAACTATTGTAAACCCACACACACACCCTCTGCCGGGATAAGCAAACAAATTCCCGATTGTTTGTGTAACCTACTAAAAGCTCATTACTTTTATTACCTTCCCCAAGAGTCAACTCGTCCACTGCTCTATCCTCTTCTTAACGCATTCAACTGATGGGGAAAACAATGTTTGTTAACTGCAAATCGGTGCGCACGGAAGAAAGAAAAAAACCCACCCTTACGCAAATAAAAGTAAATTGCACAAAATGATTTAAGGCTCTTCCTGCGCCAACCTAGCTCGAGCGGACTTCGTGTGCAATCTTGCGCAACGAACGAGATTTCCTTCCTAGGGACGCACGACGGCTAGCGTGACGAATGCTTCGGCTAGACTGCAGAAGAAACTCGTCCGCACGTGCGTGGGGCACAAAAGACTTTGGCGTTTCCTTTGGTTGCCGGGTTGTCCATCATAAAGATTGCTGTTGGACATGAGAAGACCAGCCTTTCCTCTATCCGGCCCCGCGTCTCCCTCCCCACTCCGCGGTGCGGTTTCCCGATCCACCGGAAGGTACGGTGTGTCATGAATGGTTAGCGATTGTTTAAATTGAAATTAAAATGCACAAGTTCATAAAAGTAAATAAACGACTAGCTGAAGAGTGTTAATAGCGTTTCAAATTGTGCCCCATCGGTGATGTGATGGCGGGGTCGCTCGCCGTCGTCGAGTTTTGCGGCCAATGTTCAAACACGCCACCATCGATGCGGCGAAGATCTGAGCCTACCACGCTGCTGCGAGGATACTGGTTGCGCGGATTGGTCCCAGCCAGTTCTGCACGACGGCTGCAGAAGAAGAGCGACCAACAGTTCGGTTAGTAAATTTACACTTCACCAGGCCCTGGCTACGCGACCGGTGTGTGAGTGTGCATCAATCTAAATGCATAATTGAGAAAATTAAGTTAAACACAGGCAAGCCAGGCAGCCGTTTGCTCCGTTTGGAAGCCCGTTTTTTCCCATTTGGAAGCTAGGGATGTAGCTGCCGCTAGACGGCTATACGACTCGACTGCAATCGGGCAGGGAAAAGTGTTTCGAGTTAAGGTGAAACATTCCGCAACGATCCGTTGCCTCGGTGCAGCTTTCGCCCGAGGATCGTACCGCCATTACCGCCAAACGCAGATCGGCACGGGACAGCTGAGTGACAAGCGATTATTTTCGCACGAATTCAACCTGTACCTGAGCTGGTGTGGTTCCGGTCGGGATGCCCTACGACAGTTGGCAACCCAGACCCGGGGGAGGTGAGTTTTGCGCCGCGGAGCGTATAGATCGTTGTAACAAACAGACACACCACCACGGTTCATGGTTCCCATCAACGTCCATTAGGTCGGAACGGTGACGAGATCCGAGCTGGCTGCCGGTTTCGATCCTCGACTCTGGACGGTAGTACATCGTGGCAAGATAAAATTGCTGACTGAAAACTGAGGAAAAAACTATTACAGCTAGCTACTATAGACTCACGATGCATCTCACGATTGTGGCAGAAACCATCAACCCTTAGCAGAGATCGGCTGAGCTGAGCGGGGCGGGCTAGCGCTGGTAGCAAACGGTCCGACAGCCTGTTGAAATTATTCGTTACCGATGATTAGTATTCAATGAATTCGTTGCATTCGTTAGTGGTTGATTTGTGCTCGGATAGATCACACGAGCCTGCAGGCTACAGCTGCATGATAATGTTCCCATTCAGCCGCTACACAATGATGCCATATATTGTCCGAATGAGTCATAAAATCATGGTGACAAAGTAAGCGCTAGTATTGCTCGCACCAGTGTTACACACTCAACCGCTCCTGACGTAATTTATGGCAGCATTCTGGATGATTTGTCAGTCTGACGAGCTGAGAGCTATGGTTGCGGGATTGCAACATTGGAGGTGGAATAGATATTATTAAATAATTTATGGTTTCAAAATATCACACACAACTGTGTAAAGGCATATTGATCCAAAGGGGCGAATGTTAGAGTCGTGCCAGGAACAACAAATCCATTCATCATCTTTGCACCCAACCGGCAAGACAAAACATCTCATTCATTGTCAATTTGCCCGTCAAACATCACCCATCCTCCAATAAACCATTAGTTCTGATTGCAAGATATTTCCTGCTTATCCATCAAACGATCAGGAAAGCTATCCCCAAAAATTGGAGTCTCACGCAAAACATCAACTCACACACAGAAGGGACGACGCGTTAATTAGTCAAATTAAAGCTCAGCGTAGCCGGGTAATAGCGCGCCACACTGCCATAAACTGTGTGGCTCTAATGTTTCCCTAAATCGCCTCACCAACTTCATCAAATAAAGCGACAAATTGAAACCGAATATCAACAGTTTTATGTTTCTCCATGCCGTTGCCCAGTCTTGCTCTGCTAACAGCGATTCTAACCCTCGGCAGATTCAGGAAAAAGATTGGTGAACGAACAGCAATACTACAAGTTTATGTCTTTATTGACCACAGACAAATGGCTGCTACCATTCGAGGCCCGTGGTCCAACCGGCCGCTCCACAACGGGTGCTATTTAAATTTATAATTTCTTTCTCCGCGGTAGAGAAACCTTGGAGACGCGTTGGACTTGGAAGCGGAGTCCTGGTGGGGCGACCAGGTTCTCAGAGATTTTTATCTCATCTCTCCCACCGTTGATCGTTTGACTGATCGTGAAATGTTGTGTTCGTCGACGATGGAAACACTAGTCAATTCATCGATCTACCCCAACGCTGTTTTACATATCACTTCGCTTTACCCGCCCGAGACTTGCAGAGCTTCGAGGAGTTTCTTGAAGTTCTCAAACTGATGCCGACTGATAAGCGATGCCGACTGTGGTCGCGTGGATGATAACTAATGGCTGCTGGATGTGGTAGGTGACGGTGGTGCAGTCATTAGCGCCTTCATTCGTCACTCGCCCATGACCATTAGTCAGTCATCCGGAGTTACTCATTTTCGCCGGCGTTGTTTTGGCTGCCCGGTGAGTCGATGATCGTAAAAATCATCGCGCCTGCTATCCGGATCATTACGCGATGGCGTGCTGGCAGCCCCAAAAACGCACACCGTGCAACCGTTAAAAACGTCATAACGGCGTCTGGAAAATGTACCAGTCCCGTTGGGCCGAGTTGCCAAGTGCGGTCGCAAAGTGGAAATTATTTATTTTAACTCACGATTATTTACCTTTCAATGTAATGAACTGGAACAAGTTGTAGGCGAGCAGGATTGGGAAGAAATTAGTTGGTAGCTTCTTCGGTCCGTTTTTTTCCCCTTCCCCGGGAGTTTCTTTTTTTTTTCTCGCTCACCCGCCGCTCGACTCTATCCGGGCGTAGTGTTTATATGCGGTGGTAAGATCTTTTACACGCGCGGCAACACATCGCGGACTAATCGCGGAGTCTGAGGTCATGGCGGGATGGATGGATGGGCAAGGGTTAATAGCGACGAAACAGAAATGAGCTGAAAATGCTGGAAAAATGCTCAACAGCCAATTGCACGAGTGGTTAATAATCGGTTTTGAATGGGGATTTTTACCCTTCCCCGTCTACTGTCCTCCTGCACCTTCACCATCTCTTGGAGTCTGCGTGCCTTTTTCCAAAAACGGACACATTACCGAACGGCCGTAAGTGAAGCCGATGGATAGAAACGATCTTCATTATTGAATTTTATGGCCCTGCCCCTGCCAAGGGCGCAGAGCTATATTTAGCTGTCGTGTGAAACCGTTTCTCGGCCCGTGGAAAAGGAAGCAAAAACAGCCAGCCAGCCAGCCAGCCAGCAGGAACCAACTGATTCTCTCACCTGCACTTGACGTCTGTGCAATAGACGCGTTGGTTGCGCTGATTGGTTGGTTCGTGTGGTGTGTTCTGGAAGCTGGCTGGCAACTGTTACGGAGCTGGAGCTTCGTTTCGCGCGGCGTATCCATTGCGTAAGCAGGGACGATGCTTTCCGAGCAATATCCCGGGTTCGGGTGGGACTTGCTGACACTTTGAACTTGAACCTGAGGCAAGCAAGAAGAGGCTGTTTATGTTCGAGAAACAATTGGCAGCGTGTTTTTGCAACGATCATTACGCCGTGCCTGTTGCGTGTCGTTATACAATGTGCTAATGAAGTGTTAAGGGGTGCGAAAAGGGGTTGATAATGCTACCATTAAGCTTTAAGCAATTACTGCCACTATTTTAGTATTCAAACTATTTCACATTCATAGGTGTAATGCTCGCTTTTTTCTTCTATTCTTGAACCTCTTTTCCAGAGCCGAAGGTAGCAATGTGCTGCTCGACCCGGACCGGGTCTGCGAAAGCAAGCACCGGAAGTCGCAGCGGCTTTCGGGGAAGTTGGCCGACATCTGCAAGAACGACACGTCGCTGATGCGCGAGATTCACCGTGGCATCAGCCTCGGGTTTCGGGAATGCGAGAACCAATTCCGGCACAACATGTGGAATTGCTCCTGGACCATCAAACGCAGCATGCGCCGAATTTTGGCCAAAGGTACGCACACAACGAGTCACCGTAAATTGTACATAATTGACGAGCACCGGCCGACCATCCGACCGTTGGGAACCACTCGGGGATGGAAAGTTCGCCAAGCTTCCGTAGGTGCGCCCCCCTCCCGAGTCCCGTGCTTGTGCAATTGAAAAATTTAAATCGAACGTAACGATATTGTCATCGCTATAAATTACCTTCAATCCACCGGATCGTTTGACCGGATCCGACCACCGAATCCCTTCACGAGGACAAGGGCGACAAGGGTGAAAACATGCTGCACTTGTCTGTCGGTCGGCAGAGCGTTCGCAGTCGGATCTGTCGCTGTACTGTCGCTGTTCTGTCGCGGTCCTGTCGTGGCCTTTGAATTGTGGCACTCGTTGCTGGCCGCAGACGACAGTTCTGGTGTTCTTCGGGACCGGGCCGGGTCCTTCTGATTTGCTGCCCGATCGGATCAATAAAACAAACAAACAAACGGAACGGAACGAGCCTGCCGGAGGTGGAGGAGGCCTCCGATCGGACGGTGGACATTCGAATGTCCGAATCTGTGCGATCTGTCGCATTGGAATCTGGAATGCTGTGTTGTGCCTTCGTCCGGTGATTGTTTCCGACATTGTGGTCGGTGAGAAGCATGGTAGCGTTGAACTTTTTACATTTTACTTGCTGAAGCTTTTGGTGAGAAAAATTTCGCCAAGTAGTTATACATTTGAGGAGTTAGCTACTGCTTCAGAGTTTTTAGCTTGAAGATGTCACAACTGCTCCGATGCCGCTGTCATTGGCTAGAAGCTCAGTTTTTAATGCATCTCGACCTTCATAACCCCCAAACAAGGGCAGGTAGCAAGGGTTGCTACCGGGTGATCGCATCATCCACGCGCGAAAAGGACAGATTGATCATTATACAAGCCCTGCGTTGCGGATTATCGTCGTCGTGTCGTGTCACGTGTGTTTCGCCGTCAGTCGCCATTTAACCCGTCGCCGATGAAGATGGGTCGGGGCGGCCTTATGGACTCCCCTGCTCTCCGGCCAATATCCCAGTCATTCGTACGCGGATTGACTGTCCCACGGTGAGCGTAATCCTTGTTTGCTGTAGCTGAGGCAAACGGACGGACGCGACCGGGTCTGACATTCAAACCATGACAATTCTGCTGCTCGTAAACTGTTTCGCATTTCGCAACCTCTGTCCTTCGCCGAGAACTTTGGGAAATAAATTCCGGACCAAGTGCAGCCAAAAGGCACCGAGAGCTGAGGTCTCGATCTCGGTGGAAGTATTTCGGCTGCCAAAAGCTCGGCCGCCCGCCCGCGACCCGCGTTTGAAGATAAACAATCTCTCATTGCAATTGTCAAGATTACATCACTTTAATTCAATAAACATTAATTTTGAGCCTGATTCGCCATAAAGTTAATTTAAGTTATTCACAAATTGACAGTTAAATTGTGCCGGTGCCTGGTTCGATTACCCGGTGGTGGACTTTGTTCTTCCGCTTCGTGATCGTGCTACGCTTTGAGGACTCTAGCAAACCGAACGCTGGGATTTATTCACTTCACCCGCCAGTCGGGCCCCAGTTGCCTGGGCCATTTCAGTTGGATCGATCCATCCGACCGAGGGAGAGCGAGCGGATCCCGATCGATCGAGACGGATTACTGACGGTTGAATTGACTACCAAGCAGCTCAAGGCTCTCACAGTGCTCTGACAAAGTGCTCCTGATGGGTGCCGCGGGTGTGCATAATAATCCACAACCCACATCATGTTCCCGTCGGTTGTCGGGGTGCGTGCCAGACCTGTACGTCCGTTCCCCACCAGCGGAACACACTTTCTATCCCGGCAACGGAACCGAACCCGGGGGATAAGTGATCCTCTCCCCGGTTGGCAGCAGCTGCCAGTTACGCTTTGCTCGGTACGATCGTAAAACGATCGATGTAATACATGTTTTGTAAGCAAACACGACACCATCATTATCCATTTGTGGGCTTTCGTTCGGCGGACGGTCCAAGTTGTAAAAGTGCATATGCTGTCGCAAAAAAAAAAACAGCAACGGTAGGGCAGCAAAATCCCGCACCAGTGGTTGCAGATTGATTTTGCCCCATTTTTGAACAAATCTCTTTTTTGTTCCACTCGCCGGCAAGCTTTCATGGCGTTTGCGGCCTTAAACCGGGCTTTCATTATTGCGCGCCGAGTTCATTTGCTGTCCACTTCAATCTCGCGTACGTGACTAAACATGTGGACCGGGAGACGGTTGTTGTCACGTCTGGAACGGCCCTTGATAGTGATCGATCGAGCTTGCGATCAGGAAAATGAACAAATAGGACAGAGTTGTTTTATTATTTATTGGAAGTTGAAATAATCAAACAGCTTGAGATATTACAATGTTTGAAAGAGGGAATTCTAATCTTCCTCACTTTTTCTCCCAAACCAGTATACCACCAACGCACAACGCTTGAACCACCCGCCGTTTTGGAATGTTTAATCGCTCGCTGCGTAACATCAATAGTGATTGCGAGTTTTAATTTGTTTGGGAAGCAAATAGCTAGCAAACAAATATCGAAAATTTATCTTCCCTTGCCCAGTCGATTGGCTGGCACATTGATGTACAAACAAACGTTGCTCCTCCTCGGTGTGTGTGCGTGAGTGTGCACGAGCGCGTGTTGTACAGGAAATTGCCAGGCGCTTCGAGAGATTAAGACATCAAACAAAAATACCTCCGAAAACGATGAATCAATGCCATCCATAAACTTTAACGACTTTGCGCAACTTTGCGCCAACGCATCGTACGCCCGTGGTAGGAATCGCAACAACAGAAACACATCAAACACTTCGAAAAAGCTGGTGAAACCATCTCTCCCTAGTAGTGAGGGCGCGAAGGTGGGCGCCAACGGATTGTACAAAACCACTCAGCAAAGCGTTTCCCACCATGCCCCCCCTTCCCTTCCAAACGGGAAGATGTTGCGTCGTAAAAATAGCTTAATTCTAAGCTTCCCAGCCAGGAGGCGCCAATGACGGCTACAAAACGGTTTTCACAATCGTCACCCGGGTTGCTTGAAACGCCGATCCTCAGGCGCGGAAGATTACACCGTTTTTTTTAAGTTGATGGGGTGCGATATCGGTTTGGAAGTTGCCCAAAAGCTTGAGCAAATATTGATCGTTCAAATTTGGTGTTGATAATTTCCGTCCACCCTTCGGCGACTGTGGAGGTGGCTTTGGCTTGGGAAGGTGTTGTCGGACTGTGTCCGCCTATTTATGTGCATTTTGTTTGAGCAATAATTAGCATCCTGCTTCTCACTTCTGCTCCAAGCAGGGATCGCCGAGATTGAAGACATCGTCCCAAAAAATAATACTAAGGTCTCCACAGAGTGCTCAAGGAAATAGTGGTAGAGATATTAACGCCAAGTTATGCAAATGATGCCCCGATTGGTGGTGGGTTTTCGATCGATCCGGTGCCTAATTCAATTAAACGATATTTGCAGTATCACTTCGCGGGCCAGGACTATCGCAAATGCCGGGCCGCACCTTAATCAACGAACCTTAATCAGCCGCCTGACTTCCGCCATTCGCCGCTCTCATGCTCTCTCTCTCTCTCTCTTGCTCTCTCTCTTCCGCAGATACCCGCGAAACCGCGTTCGTGCACGCGATCACCGCCGCCGGCATCACGTACGCGGTAACGAAGGCCTGCACGATGGGCGACCTGCTCGAATGTTCCTGCCAGAAGCACACGAAATCGAAACCGGGCGACGAGGGTCGTCGGGGCGGACGGGGTGGCTTCAGGCCGGCCGGTGGTGGGAACCGTCGCCGTGTCGGTGGCAATCGGGCCAACCAGAACCCGGGCCCGCAGATTGCGCCCTATCAGCAAAATGTCAATGCGAACCCGGCCTACAGCACACTGACAGCGGCCGAGATTGCGCGCAATGGTCGCGTCCAGGCATCGGTACGCCGACCGAACGGACGGACCCAGCGCCATTCACCGAAGGGTGGGACGGTGGCGGCCGGAGGGACCGTCCCTAGCGTGGGTCTGCCCAAGGAGCTTCCCACGATACTCACGGGCCAGGAAGAGAAATGGAAGTGGGGCGGTTGTGACGATAATGTGAATTTCGGTGTCCGAAAATCGAAAGACTTCCTGGACGCACGGTTGCGCAAGAAGAGTGACATTAAGACGCTCGTCCGGCTGCACAACAATGACGCGGGACGTTTGGTAAGTCCGGGTGTGTGGGCGCACTATACGCCAAACAGTTGCCCAACTTATATGGTTATTTTGGGGTTGATTCCCACTCTCTCTCTCTCTCTCTCTCTCACACTTGATCTCTGGGATGCAGGCCGTCAAGCAGTTTATGCGCATGGAGTGTAAATGTCACGGGCTGTCCGGATCGTGCACGACCAAGACCTGCTGGATGAAGTTGCCACCGTTCTCGGAGGTCGGGGCCCGGCTGAAGGAACACTTTGACGGTGCGACGAAGGTGATCGCCCGGAACGATGGACATAGCTTCATGCCGGACGATGCGACGATCAAGCTGCCGACCAAGCGCGACCTAGTGTACACCGAGGATTCGGATGACTTTTGCGAACCGAACGCCAAAACGGGCTCGCTCGGGACGCACGGACGGGAGTGCAACATTACGTCGAGCGGTGTCGATGGCTGCAGCCTGATGTGCTGCAAGCGTGGCCAGTCCCACAGTCAGGTGGAGGTGAAGCGAAACTGTAACTGCAGCTTCAAATGGTGCTGCGAGGTAACGTGCAGCACCTGCATCGACATTCAGGATGTGTACACCTGCAAATGAGCAGCCAGGATTGGATCAGGAGCTGGATGTTAGAGACGAATGTTCTTCTGTTTCTTTGGTTGTGCAAAGCAGCAAATCTTTGAACATGTGGTACAAGGGAGGAGATAGAGAAACTCGGAGCCAGTAGTGATCACAATGACAACAGCAGGACAACTAACCTGTTTTACAAGCGAAGATATGATCGAGGGAATTGCTGAAGCTGGGCATCAAAAGCTTCAAAGCAGAATTGCTAAAGACTGATGAAAATATTTGTGAAGTTTAAACAGATATGAGCGCACCACATGTTACTATCTAATACAAAAATCGTAAAGTGATGGAGTTGCCACAAGTTGATGCCACAAAAGGATCAAATGGAGCTAGCGAGCGAAAAAGAGAGAGAGAAAGTTGAAGGGAGATAGCAAATCAGAGAGCATACGTGTGTACATACCGACCAACATCCCCCGTTTTACCACCCTTTTTCCTCACCCACCACCAACCACCCCTTTGAAAATCATTTACCTACTCTAATGCTTTTTTTGTGATCTGTGGTGAACAACACAACCGTAAACCGATTATGATATTTATTGTTAAGTGCTGATCGTGTACGATCGAACGATGACTGTGCAGCGGGGCCGTGTTTGGATTGCAAAAGGGTGAACGAAATCGAACGAACGAATTTAGTTAGTGTCTTTGGTAAAGAGAGAGGGAGAGAGAGAGAGCGAGAGGAGCAATGAGCTTATGAGAAATCATAATAAAATGCAGCAAAAAATCATGATGCAAAACATGCAGCACACAAGCGCGATGTATTACATTGTTGAAGGCAGCAGAGCGTTTGCCGAGGAAGGTCCCCGAAAGAAAAACCGGGCACGTTTGAAACGTTTTGTTGGGAATAAAAAAAAAAAAAGGGAAAAGCCAAAATACACTCCCATCACCTGTTGTGACCTAAATTGCAAAACGTTTAATGTTGGCTCTTTTCCACCGCTTGAGCCACCTTCCCATCGAATGTGTGCAATTAAGCATTCGAAAATAAAGAATTCCAACCGGCCAGGCAGGAGCAGCAGGAGCAGCAAACACAAACACAGTCATCCCTTCCCTGGACGTGCGACAGGATGCGTGGTCTCTCATCGATCGCGCCCTGGCGACGACTAATTTCGCTTGAAATTGATCGTATTAATCGTGTCGGGGTCGGGGGTTTCTGTGCGGACCCGTTTATCGCCGCACCACGATCGTGTCTGAAATTACGAGCCAAATAACAGCACACACACACATAAAGCAAAGCCAGGGGAAGAAAACCAACAAAAAAAAAACAATCTGAACGATCATCTTAACGACGATCATGCGCTTCGGCACCAACATACCCGGGGTATGGGGTTTATTTATTCTTTGTTGGATGGAGCGTTCTTGTCTCGCTCTCTCTCTCTCTCTCCCTCTGTGGTTTTTGGCTCGAGGCACACCTGAAAACCATGGTGGGAATCGGAGAAAACGGCGAAAATTAACAAATCATCATCGATATCTTAATTTCCATTTTATTTGACTTCGGGTGCTCCGGGGTGGAGTACGGCCGGCTGTTTTTTTATTGTTAACGTCCGACTTAAGGCAGCATGGGGACTGACCACACTGAAACCAGGGGGAGAGGTGAAAAGTGCTGGTCCAGATCGGGGCCAAATAATTCAAAGCCCATGCTGAACTCTTCCACTGCACAGCCTTCGCCCTTCGCCCACCTTAAATGGACTAATGGACTTGTCAGTACAATTCTATTTATTGAAACTGTTACTTTATGACAGTTTTACAATTTGATGAATACAAATATTTTAAGATGTCCTCCAAGTGGAAGAAGGAGGAGCACATTTGCTTTCCCCAACCCTCAACCAACCCTCCCACAACAAGCCATCAGTTGCTCCATCTCCGGAAGGGAAGATATTAAGCTGCGCGCTTGCCAACGATCGCACGACGGTAGAACGGTGAGCAGATGAAGATCAATGCTGATGATCGTGCTTATGATGGTGATGATGATAAATTACATCGATCCATTTTCGAAACGCGCGCGCCGTCCGACTCCGGGCAAAGAGTGACGTTCGACGGAAAAGCACGCCAGTCATCCAGATCCGTGGTCTCAGGGTCTCTGGAAAGGCATCGGGGAAGAGACAGCCTCCCTTTGGACGGTGGGAGCTCGCATACGCATTCCCCCCACACACGTACACGCACACACGGGTACGAGTAATACAATAAAGTCAAAATGTTTTCATTTTCAATCGGACGATCATCAAGATCGACAGCTACCTCGGCGAACGTGGAGTATGAAACGGAGCGATCTAGGTACACGGCGACAATAGCGAAACGCTAGCGCTGTCACAACTACTTAAAGCTATTTAGAGTCATGTCGCAATGTTCCGCCCTCGGTCATTGGAAACTCCACCCCCTCCCTTTCCCCCCTTTCTCTCGGTCCCTTGCGCTATTGATGCATTTTGTTGGTGCAGCCACCGATCGGGGCTAAGTAAACAGGGTTCGCTCCCTTTTAATAAGCTCGTCTAGTTGGAAGCCTGATAAATCGTTACTAGGAGCAAGGCAGCAAAAACCTCCCTGTTTGATTCTCGCTCCCCGAATCGGGGTATTAAGGATAGCTGACAGGTTTCCGCTTGCTGCCATGACACAGCGAAAAAGCCCACCAAAAAGCTTTGATACATACCACCCGGGTTCACCTGCGCTGGGACTATTTTGGGCCGGGGGAAAAAATAACACCCCAATGCGATGCGAAATTCCAACCGGTTGAGTCCATGTGGTACAATGAATCACCCGTTTTTTTTCCCCTGCTGCGAGTCATCAAGATCGACGTGCTTAATGCGTGCAATCACGGATGCCATTGTTTGTGCGAAAGAAAACGGCAGGGGACAGGGTGGGTTGGGAAGAGACTCAGGGAAGACAGCAACCAAACGGGCGACACTAATGGGGTTTCGTGGAAGTAGCTGGTACGAGCGAGTAGTAACTGTGTTGCACACTATCTCACAAGACTCATTCCTCGGGCCGTGGCCCATTACCAATTAGTGAGTCACTGGCGGTCTCCCCCGAAAAAAGCCATCTAAGCCAATCGATTCTGCTTGTTTCATCATGCTGCTAGAATTCTGCTTCAACCCTTGTACATCTTGCTCCATTCTGACTACTAACTCGGAGCGCGGAGCTTTTATCAGCCAGCGTTAATGCCTATGCTTTCAAACCCGATTCGATCGCATCCGTTGCTGGAATGCCATAAATAAAGCTATTTGTACTAGTGTGAATGGTTGCTTCCAACAAATGTCCACGCCACCTTCACCGTGACGAGTCGGTGGACACATTCCAACCGAATCGTTCGGCCCACTCGAACATCTATAAATGTTCGGTGATATGGTAATAAAATCTAATTCGATTCTCTCAACCGGTCAACCGTTCTGGAGGTAAAGAATTCTGGCCGGGGCTATTGCCTTGAGACCTCCGAACCAACAGAGGCATCTATAATTATTAATTAAACAACCCATCTCATCCAAACGCTCGAGGACCAACCGAAACAGTCACAGGAATGAACCTCACAGAAACTGAAGAAGAACAAGGAGCAAGCCACAAAGACACGGAATGTTTTGATTCCGTTTCCGTTTTCGGTTGGTTGGTGTTGATCAACCGGTGCTGTCTCGACAATGCCACCACTAATTTGTTCCACTTAGGCAGAAAGCTTCACCACCCAAATGTCTACGCTGTTTTCATCGCTCTATCCGCCACCCACACGGCCGCGATTCGGTTGGAAACTGAACGCGTGCCCACCCACACTGCCAAGAGGAAAGGTCCATCATCGGGCCCCGGATAGCGAACAAAAGATGCTTTAATTTAATGAGCATCAATTTGCATAATTATCACAAGCGGGTTGCTCCTCTGGAGGCGAAGCCAGTGGTGGAATGTGTTCTTTGTTTTAAATTTGTTGGATAAAGTCGATCGCTCTTTGGGAACAGTTTTGAAACTATTCTTAAGTCCTCAAAAGAATAGGATTTTAGGACTGCGTGCCGAGCTTCAAGGCTCACTCCAACATCCATTTGCATCGGAAAAATTGATGATTGAGCAGCGGCATCGGGTGTTTCGTCCATCTTTTTGCAGTCGCCTTCCGCAGTGGCTCTCGATCGCGCATCTCTCGAAGGTGGCTTCCATCTGGTCTTGGACCCCCCTCGAAAAAAAAAAAGATTGCGTGGTGCGATGTAATAATTTATTTCCCGACACATTGACGGAACTTGGCCGCAAGCGGTTACCCTTTTCTTGAGGATCGTTTTGTTGTTTTGGACTTCTTGGTTGTGTGTATCCTGCAAGGAGGGTTTTGCGTTTTTGGGGGCTTCCAGGTTCGTGTATGCGATGCGGTGAATAATGCCTCATCGTGCTCCGCAACCGGGGAGTAGCAGCAGCAGCAGCTTTCATTCGGACTCGATGGTGGTCGAATGGAATCATTAAAGGCGGTCCGACGGCACCGGTGGACCACACACTGCGGCATCGGCGAGACGATCCTCCGCCGACGAACGCCTCGTCCCGGTTCGCAGGAATGCTTTTGAAAATAGTATCGATGGGGGGTTTTGCTGCCGCTCAGTTCGAATCTTCGGAACGGAGCATGCATGTGCAAACATTAAAATTACGCTCAATGTTTTGTAGTTATCATGGGATGGACCTGGACCAGAAGAGGTGACCAATAAACGAAGACAACCAATGCTCACCCACACATGCACGCTTCTGGTTCACGTTCCCCGTAATGACTGGTCCCGGAAGATGATTGCACCTTAATATCACAGGTATTAGAAGCCCGAAAAGAGAGCAACAAATGGGTTTATTCCAGCACAGGCTCCCTTGCCGAAACATCCTGAACACACGGACAGGCAGCACATATCGTGGGAAAAAGCCGGCGCCAGATCGACGGTAAGCTCGGTGATTTCCCTTAATGTTGTTTAACACCCTTCGCGAGAACAATCGAAACACCGATCGGTATCGAACACCGATCACCGGCCACTAATGGAGCGCCTAAGTGTGGTGCGAGCACGCATGACGTAGCATTATCTGTGGCCACGGCTCGGGTTCATGAAGTTCCTATTCATGAAAAGCTAAGCCTGCCAGAGTCTTTCCCGGGATCTCTCTTTGATTCGCGCCGGGCCGGTATCGATGCCGAACCGGGACGGTGGTCTAAATATTGCGCTTCCGTGGGCCATCACCATTTTCATCATCATCATCATGATCATGATCTTGTGGCACGGGGATATACGACGCATCCTTCTATGGAATCTCACCAACAGACAGACACACGTACAGTCCTTCGTTCATCTCTCTCCTTCGAAGAAGAACTGAGCGTAGGAAAAACACCAACACTGCCCCGGAACTCCGACACACCGCAGACCTCCTCCACCTGGAAGGTCACAGAAGCTCGCCTGACGGACGGGAACGCCAGCGAACAGCCAGGGAAATAACGAAACATAAAAGGTGTTCCCCGCAAGGTATAATTTATATTAATTTGGAAATTTGTTATTCTTATGCTTTCCGCGGCACCCACCAATCCACGGCCTAGCAAAGCGGTATAGTAGTTCTTTTGGGCGGCTATGCTCACGCAGCGGCAAACGATTGCCTGCCTGCAAGCAGGGGCTCATCAATTTACACGCCTCAATCCTACCAAGGGCCGCGGGAGGACCTACCGGGTCGGCAGGTTGGTCCGTTCTTCCTGTTTGTGTCCCGTGTGTTTTCGCCGTGTTTCGAAGCACCGATGCATTCCGATCCCGCCTGTAGAGTTCGTTCGGGCTAGGGCAAAACGGAACGGGGCGCGGAAGGTCGTCCACGTTTTGCCACGTTTTTCGGACCTAACACCGTACGTGAAGATTTTGATACCATGCCTATGTTATTAGGATGCATTAGTAGATGATACTGTTGCTGCTTTCGTACCCGATGGTTGCCGGTTGGCCGTCCGAGAGCCATTCGGGCCGTGGGGAGGCTATTGTTTTGTTGTGTATTTTGATGTTTGCCTTACGGGCGTCCGGTCCGGTCCGGTGAATTGGCTTTCTGAGAGGTTTGCTGTTGGTGTGTCTGTTTTGTTTTTTTTCTTCTGTTTCTTTCGGTCGCTCTTGACGATCCTTTTTGGGATGAAAGAATGCAACGAACCTGCACACTGACGGCGATGCGATTGCTTGGCGTGATGTTAACTAATTCTAATGGGCTCCGGCTTCTTGATTGCTCCGGAGATCTCAATCAGTGGCAGAGTGCAGCCGTTCGCAAGTTTGCTTAGAACGGGGACGATCTGAAGCGTTGCTAGCGGACCCAGTAAATGGTGTAATTATTAGCTGGCTCTACAAGCAACAGCATCACTTTAATACATTATTTAGCACAAAAGTATTTTAAATGATTCATCATGACCCACGTGACGCATTCGAGTTTCTTGCTACCTTTATCTTCCCAATACTTCTTTTTTTAACTCTCACGCTCTCAAAGTGCATCGGATCGGACGGGCCACTGTTAATTGAAAAATAAATCCCTGCATCATTACATTAATCCTGCAGGTGGTAGCAAAAGCCCATCTCCCGTCAGCATCAGGCGCTTTAGAAAGAAAATGGCGAACAAAAAAAAAAAGCGCTTTTAATTGGCGCACCACTAAAACCATCAGTTTCAATTACCAGCTACCTCAGTTGGAACATCGACATAGTTTCGACAGACGACCGAACCGATCGATGCCGGCAACCCCATTCCCAGCGGAGGTACACTCTCGCACCGTGCCGAGCTTTCCTCGATGACGGTCGCTTAAAAGGGGTTTGCTAACTGACACACAAAAAAGCCCTCACCAGCCAGTCTCTGCAAACCTTATTTCAATCAAAAACCGGGCTAAATTTAATTTGTACCCACAGCAGCCAATACCGCGTCCAATGTGCACCGTTCAAGTTAATGCAATCAGACGGAAAATCCCTCGGGGGTTTCGAAGGTTTGCTCCCGGCAGTTGGTGCACTATTGGTGCAGGTTGCCGGCTTGGTGCAGTGTGGCGTCTCAAAGTCATACTCGTCTTGGACGAAAGCGTGGCGCCATTTGAAAGTGTTCTTGTCGAGCCTGGACGGATTTATCGCCCGGCCACAAAAGACTGCAGCAGCGAGTGAAAGCGACGAACCCCTCTGGTGGGATTGAGTCACTCGATAAAGGATTAATTTAATAAATCTAAACAGCGCAACAAGAAAAAACACAATTCCCAACTACTTTTCATCGTTTAAACTCTCGATCAAGCAAGAAACTTTGTTAGCCGATCACTTGACTTTCTTATGCTCCTCTCGATGATCGTGTTGTAGCTCGTACATAGCGCATCGTATCGCTGCTGTAGGTGAGCTGCACCGAGTGGCTGCCCTTTCGATGAAAGGATCATCGCCGTTAGTGGAGTTAAACCCTCCCCAAGTGATTCAAGTGATCTTCTCCGTTGTACCATCCCATCCCATCCCATACTTCGGTGGCTTGTGTGGCATTGTGAAGAGAAAAAAAAACATCCTCACGAAGTAAGATGCTCGCGGTAGCTTCCGAAGATCGTTTTGCTCTGTCCGCACGGTGTGGAATCATAAAAGTTATTAAATCAAGTGATGGTAATGAAATTAAAAAGTGTCCCGCTGCGGTCACCCGGGCCGGCAAGATCGACGACCCACCGCAAAGGGCGCAACATAAGATCGTGGTGCGCTCCCAACCGCAGCACGGTGAGACAATGGAAGAAGAATGCGAGGGAAGTGAATAATATGAGCATGGGCTCGCGACTGCCCAGGGATCCGGTCCGTGTCGCCAGTGGCGCGTCATTGGCTGTAAATAGAGCTGCGGATTGCTGTTTGCAAGTTGTTGCAGCTCGCAGCACAGGCACCACCAGGCCACCGGTGGCACCTTACATGGAACCATACCGTCCCGATTGAGCATGTCCGTTCGACGCGTCGCGCGCAGCGGCATCAGCCACGGTGAACATCATAATTTTGAATTTATTTTTGGTGAGGTTCAAGATCATGTTCCGTGTTCTGCTGACGCCCTTTTATGTTCGTCAGCCAGGACGGGTGGAGAACCTTCGCCCCGGGGTTGTCTGGTTGACAGGGCTTGCCCTGGCTCGACGGGCGAGTGTAAATTAGGAATGTGCTGCGAGGTGGATACGGTGCGATTGCTGAAGCAACTAAAAAAAAAGAAATGAGGGGAGGAAGTCCTCACTATTCCTGGGTGCAGAGGTAAAAATATTAATGATTGATATTGAACATTGCAAACACATTTATTTGGCATTGATTAATTGGGTTTTGATGCTAATGGTAACGGCCCCGATTCGGCCAGAACGCACCATTCTGCGCGACTGCCACACACTCGAGTGAGGTATTTTAATTAATAATCAACAATCGTCGTGTGCTGCGTCCTTCGAACCGGAGCAACCACCGCCGCGGTGAGAGAGTTCCGCTCGCGCACCCGAGTACGATTCACTCCGATGCAACTGCCCGGTTCGATCCGGGTAACGATCGAACGATCGACGCGCTGAAAGCTTTTAACGGTGGCATAAAATATAGTTTCCAGATAACAGCACCAGCAGGGCAAAAGCAGAAATCAAAACAAACCTCTCGGTGTACGGTGTGGCGTGCGTGCTGGCCTCCCCGAAAGACCCACAGTCTCGTGTGCAGTCCAGGCCAGGGAGTGCAAACGAGTCAAACGGGTTTGGGTAGGTGGCAAAAGGACGAGTGACGGAAGGAGGAAGGGGAGAGGGCTGAGGTGGGGAATCAAAATCAATTCCTGCGAACAAAATATTATGACCATAAATTCTGGGGTTCCGAAATAATAATAAAAACTACCTGCTCCCGCCCACTGCCGCCACTTTCCGCCACCGCCGTCGCTACACACCGGGCAAACGGGCACGACCACCGGGAGCGGCTGGATTGCGAGTCCAGGGAAGTGCCGTGGATCTCGCAGGATGTGCGAGGAACCCGGGAGTGAACGGGACGGGACGAGTGTGAAGAGCGTAGCGATAAAGCCACCGTGCGTCCTAAAATCGAAACGTTTACAACTAAATTATAGTACGCGGTGGCAGGAAGGTGCGCTGTAGTAGCGTGCCGATGGGAAACGCCAGCCACCACCAAGGAAACCAAGAAGGAAATTCCCTATTTTATGACCATTCGATCGTTTGCGTGTGCTGGAAGTTCTAAGGCCTGTGCTAAGAGTTATCGTTTTTGTGTAACGCTTTTTAATGTTCAGTTTTATGTGACTGATCTTTACAACTTTATCACAATCACAATAAAATTGTAATAACCAAACAAAATAATTTACAGAACCTGGAAGAAACGAATGAAGCATTTTAAATGCTATATTGAATTTATGGTAACTGGAACACTTATTTTTAAAATTGCAAGAGTGAGGTTATGGAGCTGTTGTTAAAAATATCACTTACTTGTTAACTTTACAGGGACCTTGGGCTCCTCCAACAATGCTCGATACCGCTCATCGTTCTAGTGCCGGCACCTGCCAATCCATTATCCTGGGCGTTGTGGCGGATGCATCGAAGCCATCACTTCATGTCAATTCGGGCGCCTGCCATGCCTCCCCTGTCTATGTGGACGGTCTGAAAGGACTTTATAGGCTGGGTAGTCCGGTGTCATTCTCATGACATGATCATTACGGGGAAAATTCGTTCAGAGCATCTGCCTCTCAAATGCGGCTAAGAGAGTTTCATTTACATGGTTTTGCCCATGGAGGATAGTCAGTGCTACGTTCGAATGGGATTTCATTCCCTGTTGTGCCCTGGTATGAAATGATGTCTATGATGTCTCGGCCATCGATCACGGCGTATCGATCGGGCTACTGGGACTTTTAATATGGTATACATTCACAGGTATACCCAGGGCGGTTCGGTAGTAGAGGCGATAGCGGCGTCGGTCTTCACACAGCAGACGCGGGGTTCAAATCCCATCTGGGTCGCCTCCCCATACGTAAGACTGACTTGACTTGTCCAGCTTACGGGTAAAATCAAGTCACAGAGCGCCAGAACCCTTACGAGGTTGTAGTGCCAAGGAAGAAGAAGAAGGAAGATACAGTCCCAGGCTTCTTCAGGCTCTAGTAGGATCGATCACCGAGGCAAATGAGAGTATTGTAATAATGAATGTTCTAAAAATTTCACCTTAGATCCTCAGATTTCTTACGTTTCCTCAAAAGTTTCCAAGAAAAACAGGTGTCTCAGGAAAAGTTTTAGGAGACGTCAAATATGCGATCATCTATAAAATTGCTTTTTCATAAATTAGTGTTCGATAATATGACTTCTAATGCTACAATAATAGATTTGAGCCTCCCTAATATCCACCGCAAGGTCGCTTCCCTTTGGCGAGTTCCTGATTGATGTACAAGTCGAGATTTCAGGATCTGAATTTTGTATGCTGAAGTTTACTGCTCACGATCAAAAACTCCTTGCTTAGTAAAAACGTTCAAATATCTTAAAGAAAGCTTCATCATTCTTGAAGCTATGCAGGGCTTGAGATTGGACCAACATCGTCCATTATCAATTTACTTGTAGCAGATATTTCCCAAAAATTTCTACCTCCAAGACTCTAATGGCGCTCTCTAGCACCAGTTTAAAGAGAAGACAGCCTTAAAACTATCTATACTGATGCAATTAACTGGTGGTGTTCAAGGACCTTTCCATTATTGGCCCCGTATGTGTGGAAGGACAATGGAGGAGCCGCTACAACGACGAGCTCTACGAGCTGTACGATGATCTCACTATCAGCGCATTAGACTCTTCAGGCTCCGGTGGGCTGGTCACGTCATGAGAATGACACCGGACCGGACCCAGCCCGTAAAGTCCTTTTAGGCCGTCCACACGGACAGAGGACGGCGTGGTAGGCCCAAATTGAGATGGAGTGATGGCGTTGATGCGTCCGCCAGAACGGCCGGGATAACGGATTGGCAGACGACGGCGCTGAACCGTGAGCGGTATCGAGGATTGTTGCAGCAGGCCAAGACCGCAAAGCGGTTGTAGCGCCTGATAAGTAAGTAAGTAAGTAAGTTCAAGGACCTTGAGAGTCTCCATGCACCTTCACCTGACATATAACTTTCTTACAATACTGATAAGATTGTCCGAAATTCCGGTAAGGCTTACTGGTAAGAGTGTTTATGTGGCTCTGCCATCTTCACCAACAATTAAATCCAATTTAAAAATGGTTTTTTTGTGACTACGAACTAAAGATAAAATAATTTTAAACTACCTTTAGTACGCCTATACATAGCTACTAATTAACAGTATCGCGATGCCTGTCCGATTGCTGTCGTAAATTTTGATCCCGGAGCTTATTATGAAACGTAATTTCCGATGCAAATCTACCGCTGATACGTAAAGATGCACCGTTGGTTTGCACCGTCGGAATTGCAGTTAATTAGTCGATTCCACTTGCGGACCACCTTGTGATTGTCGCCCCGAAAAAAATCGAACCACTAAAGCTCACCCCTAGCCGGAAGATTGCTTTCAATTTAATGCTAATGGTGGTCACATATTTTAGCCACCGAAAGGAAGAAAGCATCGCGTCTGACCCCACTCTTTCGCTGCTTTTGGGGCTGCTTTTCTCGGCCAATGCACACAAATCGACCCATGGCGCTGAATCTTGCTTTGCGTGTGCTTATAATCGCACAATCATAAATTCATACTCAAAAAACAACAACAGCAGCACGCACACAGACGAACATTATGCGGGGAACGTACATCGGTTTCCGGGTCAGAGAGGGCGAAAAGGGACACGCGATGGAGACGAAACGATCGCGCAAGCCCCATTTCGGGTGAGACCTGACGCCGCGGTGTGCAAAGGGAAAACGCGTCCATTTCTCCGGGCATCATTTTTGTAATTATCGACGTTGGTGTTCCTCACGCCTCAAAATTATTGACTGAACCGAAACCGAACCGACCGACCCTCGCCACCTCGACCCTGGGCTCAAAAAGGGGAGAAATGAAAAGAAGACATCGACAGCACGGGACAATCCCCCTTTTCGGTCGGACCGGCACTCACCAGCCTCACCTCATCCCATATGGACGGAGTCAATCAAGCGCATATGTGGTCGCTCGGTGGCCACAGTTTTCACAACGCAACACCTCCCTGCAGAACGGCACATTTAGGTGGTTCGGTACGCTTCCTCCTGGATTGGAAGTGTTCTGAAAAATGTGTGTATCGATCATCCACGGTGCAAAGTCGGGTCTGGCTGGTTGTTGCCGACACGTAAGGGTCCGTCCGAAAATTCAATCTTCCGTCCCACTTTGGATCCGGCGTGATCTTCGCGTTTTTTCCCTCTTGCCTCGGCCACTATCGCTATGTGAGTCTGGCTGTGTGTGTGTGTGTGTGTGTGTGTGCGAAAGAACCATTAACCTTCAAAAGAGTAGGCCGAAGCAAGGAGGGACCTGACAGCAGAAGCAGCAGCAGCACACCACCGAACGCCGGCGAAAAATGAAATATAGAGGGTAAAATATAAAACAATAATAACATAATACGCCAAAATCGGTGCGAAAGCAAGACTAATAACCCTTATTTAGATACGTTTAATGGTCACGAAACGTCTTTATTTAGAGCCTGGCTCTGCTTCGGCCAGGTAGTTCGCCGGACCTCCGGCACACTCGGGCGGGGTACCCTGTTGGCTTTGCTGCATCCCATTTGCCACCCGGGCAACGGTTGCAGGAAGCGGGACCGGGACCAGGAACAGACGCATCGCCCGAGGCAATGCTGTGGTCGCTGCGTCATCGTTCCGTTTTCTTCCCGTGCTATTGCAAGCAGAGATGAGGTTCGTTTTTCGATGGAGCTTTTTGGCCTCAATTTCGAAGAGCTTTAGTGAAGTATTTTGGTAATTTAGATCAACCGATATTTTTCATAAAATAGTTGTAAAACTCTGATAAGTCATTAATGTTTCAGTTTTGTGAAGGAACAGTATAAGAGACGTTTCAAGAAAATTGACCAAAATATTTAAAAGACAACAATTCGTTCAAGGCTGTCCAGGTGGCTCTAAATTATTTATACTCACCAAAAACTTCCAAATGTTCTAATACAGCCCGGGCACAATTACCGTCCGCAACATAACCAAACAATTTGCATACCTTCCATGCCATCAGCTAGACTTCACACTCTGTTCGAAACTCAGTGGTCCTGCTCCATTAGCTTCATTATCCGTGCGCAAAAGGAAGTTCCCCAGAAACGTGACTTTAATGTGTGGATACTGGCCATCCGTTCACACACACACACCCAAACACGAAACGCAAGGGTTCGTCGTTCTTCAAGAAAAACGGGGCGCGTTGCAATTTCCCTCCGGGGCTGTAATCAACGCCACCGCGGAGGCACGCATGTCCATGTTTTGCTGTTGGCCCACCCGGACACATAACCCCCATTGGACGCACAGCATCAAGACAGATAGAAGAAGAAGAAGCCAGTCCCGAAACGTTCTTACCACCAGCAACCGTGCATCGACCACCAGGGTGTGAGATAAAGTCTCCGGTTTTCACGTGTCCGCGGTGCAGTCAGAGAGGCAACGTAAGCACCGGGTGTGTAAATAAAGTTATTTAGATAATTTTCGGTTTCGCGAATCGGTTCGCGAAAGCAAAAAACAAAAAGCTTCGCCTCTCGTTCTGATGCCTCTTGTCTTCGCCGGTGGGAAGCGAGCCGAACCGAGCGAATGCAAAATTAATTCGTTCCGTTCCGAAAAAGGCCAGGCTAGGGAAGCCACGACCGTGCCACGATTGACCGCCCAGACCGGCAACGATGCAGTTTTCCCGTAAAAGAGGTCACATACCTCGTGGAGCTCGTGCTCGGCGCAGCTTCGCATGCCCAGGCCGCAAGCCAATCAAAAAGTGCGGCACGATGTACGCCCGCTTAAAGCGTCGTATGATATATGGATTAAGTTGTAAGTATCATGTTCAATAAATAATAATATTTTCATTTGCATCCCTCAACCTCACGCGGCACCCCTACGCGCTGGACGTGATCGTGTACGCGTGTACGAAAACTTACGAGCTTGTACAGAGTCGCTGCTTGCCGCTTGCTTTCTTCCACCCGGGGTTGCTCAATTACGGCTGCCTGGCCCCGCGATCAATAAAGCAATGGCGTATTGAACGTTTGACTCGAAAGCCCAACTTTGTCTGGTCCGAACGGTCGAACTGGGAACGAAAGAGACACCCAGGGCAACGGAACGGGCATGAGCTCCATCGTGGCAAGATTCTCAACTAATACAAACAACCTCTTTCCTCTTATCGCTGCCCCACGATCAACCAAGCTCTCGACCCTTATGGTTCACGCGCGGGGGTGTTTGGGATCGGTTTTGCGAGAGACCAAAACGCGTCGTGATTCGTTCGTTTTACGCTGATCGACGACTCCCGGGGAGAAGTCGAAATGGCGGGGCGTTGGGAAACAAGGCAAACGACGGGAGAGCCGGAGAGGGCGTGTGGTAAAATAATAACATAAGCTTGCCACCATGGTCAAACCTTCGGTACTCGTATTCCTATATTGTGTATTTGGGGAGGTTTAATGTTCCACGGCGAGAAGCTCCCTCTTAACCGTTCATCCCCATCGGACAGGCACGAACAAACGCCGGGTGAAGAAAGACGACCGGATCCTTACCACGCCGTGTGAGACCGGTAGAAGATATAGGGAGGAGATTTCGATTTCCCTGCAAAATCCTGCCCACAGTTCCTGCCGCCGCTCCGCAACACCTCCTGCCGATTCGGATGGTGCAATATCACTTTGTAGATTGAAAATGTTTGCATGTTTCGCGATTACTCGGCCCCGCGGAATCAAGCCTCTTTGCGGATGGCTTCGCGTGTATGCGTTGCTGGTGAACGTCTCTCTTATGGGTCGTTGCCGTTCGTGTTAAAACTACGCCCAGCACGTCCCAGTAGGTCCCCGGTAGGTCCCGGTAGGTCCCAGAAGGATGGCGAGAATCGACGCGAATCGTTCGGCGGATCGAGCCGATCGTCAGTTTGGGAAATGGTTGTTGGTTGGTGCGCGATTACAATTTATGTCGCTGTACCACCGTGGATGCGGGGGAAAAAAATCATGCGAAACCATAATGCGCGTGCGCGCGTTCGCCCGCACATACGCACAGTGGTCCAGTGGTTGGGTAAATGGTCAAAAGAATCGGGATGACGTTAATGCAAACTGGATTTCATTTGTGCTTATTGATTGTATTTCATGTTTTGAATTGTTTGCTGCCAAACAGTCATACTTCTTCTTCTTTCTTGGCCTTACGACCTCTTCTGCCATGCCTGCCATTTTTTGATTGAAAGGATTATTGATGCCGCATAGTTGGATAGGCATCTTCCAACTTTTTTTTATGGGGGAATGGCCCAGATTGATCATAACCCCGGTCCTGACGTGTGAAGACCATACCACAGTGTCTTCTGCTACCGGGCCGTCCCAAACTGTCACACTGAAGCATGTGAAAATTTATTTATTCAATATACTTGTCGTAACGAACGAAGCTGGGACTTTGTAGAGCACTTAAAGTCCCTTTATTTATATAATCTTTGCGATAATTCTTTTATATACTCTCTGAGATAAGACATTATTTAGAATTGTCCTATATGTGTGGAAGGACATTGAAGAAGACGACTCAGGAAATAATCTATAGTACTTGCTCAAAAACTTCACCATTTTTTAGCGAATTATCCTCTCATGTCAAGCCATGATAAAGATTCCGGACGACTGGGAAATCCGGAGACGTTAACAGCACCAGATTTGACACGTCAGCTCCAGGAGTCCAATTCCGTTCGTATTATCTTCTCATACGCTCTCCAGAACCGACTAAAACAAGTCACGGGATGCCAGACACGGCAGGCCGAGACCTTATTTTTATAGAACTCTAAATTACTTGCGAGACGGTCTTGAGCCGTGGTGATAGCGCACCGGTCTTCACACGACAGGACCGAGAATCATATCCTTTCCAGAACGTTTTCCTGTACACAGAACTGACTATACAGTTACGGGTAAAATTAAGTCCCAGGAAGCCAGAAATGGCAGACTGAGACCTTTCCAGAGTGTAGTGTCAAGTTAAAAGAAGAGACCTGGAGCAGCACCTATTAAGACTTTAAAATAAAATATGAAGGTGGGCTTTGTCCAAGGGCCATTCGGTTCGAAGACTTTAGTAGGTCCGATTTGGACACGTCTGCTCCAGGAATAAAATTGTGTTAGAGCCACGTCTCCATACACAGGACTGACTATACATAACTGACTGTCATCAAGTTAAGCTAGGCTAGAAGTGGCAGTCCAAGACCTCTTGACGTATTGACTTCTGGTTGCGAAACCATATGAAGTAGCAGCCGAAGATTCATCAAATGCCATCTTGTGTATGAATATTTTATATAAAATTGAAAGTAACTAGAGAATTTTTAAAACAAACCGTAGAAACATGTTATACAAATTTCTAATTAAAATATTGGTTGAGTGATACGCAAACCAGCTGATAATACACAATTTTGTCCACGTATCCAACACCGACCAAAGTCAATTGATCCACTGTGCGGCGTGCGCCAGTTCTCGATTGCTCAATGATTTCTGCATCGTATCATTCTCTTCGCTCCCCCTCGAAGCAGGCCCACGATACGGTACAGATTAAAATATTGTGTATTTTAATATTCACGAACAACAATTTATGTCTTAATAAATATTATTGATAAGTTAATATGTTTTCGATATAGCATTTGCGGTGACCTCCACCGCAGAGTCCACCGCTCCGAGCCACCGAACACGACGATCACCGACGCTCATCTGCTCCAGCGCCAGTGTGTTTGTTTTAGCGATCCACATTACTTGCCACAGAACAAGCTAAACCGAGCGTAAGCATCGACGTTTTGCACGCCTGCAATGGTTGCATCAGTTGCATCATGACGGCAGGAACAACTGCCGTCCCATGTAGCGCTTCAGCCAGCGGATGATTCATGGGGTTAATCGAACGGATTGCAACAGCGCCAGGGCTAACCTGAAGCAAAGGCAGCATAAATTATGTTCCGTTGCCCATTTTCCTGGCCCTAAGAGCCGTGAGAGCTCATCGGCTGGGTGCAGAGACCCATCGGAAAAGGACGATGACACCTGTGCCTAACGAAAGATTGGGCCATTCTGCTGCTCCCTTTCTGCCCCTGCACAACCATTACAAGCACTTTATCATGCGTCCTTTATGTGGAACATTTCAATTAATATCACATTCAACCGGACGGTATGCATCGCGCAGGATCGTCCAGTCGTTTCCTTCATTCCGATATTGCTTCCCAAATGCGTTTTTCGAGAGCGTTTTTGTTCCGTCTTCGGTCTGCCCCTTTTTTTCGCGGGTGGCAGAAATCAATTTTGCGGAATCTCAATTTGTCACTCTGATTAGTGTGCGAACCCATTAAAGTCTCAATTTTCAAACAAAAAAAAAAGACAGACGCCGTGTTCCGCCGTCACGCCGAAACGTTCCGGACCACACTACCGGACCGGCAGACCGGTCTTCCCTCGGGGGGATTCAACACAACCCGAATGGATGCGTTTTTTTTATGCGCTCTTTCGGCTTTTCGGTCAACAAATATGAAACTGTCACCGGGTGGGATCGGTTCGAATGGCGTGTCCCCAGGTCGCAACGCCACCGATCCGTGTAATCGAAATCGTTCGGTCGGGTTGCTGTGGCGCTGCGGGTTGCTACCGAACCCCGTCCTGTTTCTGCTAATGGGAAGAAACTGCAGTCGATTAATTTATGCTAATTTAAATGACGGGCAACCGATTCCGGAATGACATTTTGCGGTGGAAGTGGTGAGCCTTTTGCTTTCAGTGGTCTTTTTGTTTGCGCTTCATTTGCGGTGTGTTTGTCGCACAACGGTCGGAAGGATGTGAGAGTCTGGAAGGGAAAAGGAAAGAAGGAAACATAAAAACCTCATCATCAACATTCTTGTAAGGATTGTCTCTCTATCGGACGTGTGACAACCTTATTCCAAAGTGGTAGAAGACAGTGGGTCGATTAGGGTTATCCTACTTCGGTAGGACATATCTGATCGAAATCCTTATTGATGGTCCTTGCCTTACTAGCAGCAACAATTTAGAACTATACTTAAATGTACCTCCTCCTTAAATCCTTCAACCGCATGCATATTATTATTTAAATTCTTAAGCCAAAATCAAAAAGCCTTTCCCACACTCTCACCCCGCTGCCGGCTGACCCGGTTACGCTGCCACGCTTCTGGTGCGAAGACAGATTTCGCCATTTAACTTGAGCTAAACGTTTTAAAGTGCCTATTAATCATTTCGCTCCAAAGGCCAACAGCGGTATTTGCGGCGTCAGCAATCGGCAACTCGACGTTATCAGTAGAACAACCGAAAAAAATGTGCACCAATTAAGGGAATGGCAAACTTCGGTCCTCCGGTTAAAGGTTTGCAGGATCCCACGTTAGTGCAGCGCCCGGACAGGTGAACTTCGACAAGGGTGGGTTATCGTTACTTGGGAAGGAATTAAACAAGAATGCGGGTGATAAAACTGGGAGCTGTAAGGATTAAAGCAGTATTGAAAATCGATGTATAAAATAATCATCTTTTCCAACAAACTGTAATATTATGAATTTAATGATCTTAACCATTTAACAAACCTGCCAACTGTAACTCTTTCAACGATCCTTCTTCAATTATTTTAGTTTCAATTTTTTAAATGAACAGATTGTGTTATCATCAAAATGTTTCGCGAATCGACCTCGAATATCTTCACTATCAGCAACAAAAAAAAAGGATGCGAACGTAAGAATGCAATATCAGTAGAGCCGTTTAATTGGTTTCTCTTGTATAAACACGCTTCGTAAATGGCAACGTAAGTGTACTGCGAGCAGCTCCATCCAAGATAAGATGAGCATTCCTCAAGCCAGAGAGTATTGTCACCGCTTTCCCACCGCTTACAATTCAACAAGGAATGTAACGAACGAAAAAGTTCGATTTCATTTGGTACACTTCAAGGCCAAACACGGGCTTTGTCATCGATCCGTACCGCTGGCTCTATTTCATCAGCTAAAATGGGATTAAAAAAATGACTGATAGGCCAATTCAAAACCATTCTGTCCCACGTACTGTACCACTCTTTCACAAGCCAGTAGCAGCGATCGATCGACTCGAAAGGATTACCCACAAAAATGCTGGACGATTGTGTAATGCACCGTCAGAGGTTTTGAAGGGGTTCATCACTTGACATTTACCAGCGCGCGCAAGTCTTTCGATCCCGTGTACGTGGTGCTTTCATCCCGCTCCTAATCCCAACGCTGCGAAACGGGGGTTTCTGTTCAAAATCGTCCAGGGAACTGGTTTATTTATGCTATGGAAAAGTTTGTTTTGTTTGTGGTACAGTAGTGGACAGCACAATCTTAAGAAGGAAACAAGTTTCCTTTGCCCTTCCCCTTTCTTCTCTACCGATCGAGTCGTACTTGGAGGATCAGAACGAGTGCACCGGGAACGAGCAGCCCTCGTTTCGTTAGTCGGGCCAACGTCGTAAAAACGGAAACCATTCGTTCGCTCCGACCGCTCGCTCGACCCCGGGCAATGGTATGCAGTGCTGTGCAGCCATAAGCACCCGGCGGCGGTGTGTGTGTGTGCAGGACCGGCAGCAGTATCATGGTGGTTTAATAACCCGATAAACACAGCGTGAGAGTAAAACCTTAAACAGTACTATTAGCATTTATGCAAGGGAGGCTCACGCTGGGCACGAATGATTTAATGCTTTTAATAACGTTTTGCGCCGAGCCTCAACACTTGTTTCTCCTTTTCGGTTGTCATTATAAGCTGGCCGGCGATGTGGTTCAATTTCTGGGAGGAAAAAGCAATGCAAGGACTGCGCTTTTGCACAACAATTACAGCTGTCGTTGGAGATGTTTCATTATGGAGTGATTTTGTCAGGGCTAATCTTGATTATCAGGACTCCTGAGATAGTTGATATTGAGCTCTTTTGATTAATAAAGATCGCTCAACATTCCTCAATGTCCGAACCACGAGTAAAAAACTTTGGGAGTTTTTACAGCTCAAGCACCAAAAGGACATGAGGAAAAGGTTAATGTCAAGTCACAAAAATCATCACATTAAAACGATCGCTTCATCGGCCGTACACCGATGTACGGAACCGCAGAAACCACCCGGCCGACGACAGCTCAGGTTCCAGCACGTTCGCGTCATGGTGGAATGTTTTTACGCCCGCACCGTACGATACGCTGCGAGTGTCGTTTACCAAAGGGATGGCACAACCCCGAGCGTCCAGTGCGGCGCTAACCCAGGCTAGAACGAACGCTGGAATGGGGCCCGGTCTGGAAAATGCAAAACTTCCACAGCCATCACGACTGCCTTAAGTCATTGGCTTTCCGTTCGCCTTCCCACACCAGCTTCTCGGCAGCAGAAGATGCTGCGACGGATACGAACCGAAAACGACACCGGGGGCATGTTAGTATCATATTTTATCTGCTGCCTTGATTTGGTTGCGCCCGGCGACGTGAAGTGAAGAAATATTTATTTTATGAGCGAGGATTCTCCTTCGTCAGCGTTATGCTTTCGATGCCTTTTCGTTTGCCGAGATGTGGGTCCTACCGTGGACTACGGGGACGCGTAAGGATTTTTAGCTCATAGTGAGGTTCTTCCATGAAGACTTGCTCCGTGATGAAGATTGTTCTAGGTAATCAACTATCACACTGACTCCGCCGTCGGGACGGGAGATTAAATAAGCAGCGAGCATAAAAAGCCTCACCTCATTCCTGATCGAATCGGACACAAAAACTGCGAGCATTAAATAAACAAGTAAAGGGTGCACAAAAACCTCCCTGGAAAGAGACTCCACAGACACAAACCCTTGGTCACCCTTTCCGAATCTGAACGGAAAGAAAAACCACTGAAATAGCTCACCGCGTGCGCTTATCCGTGAAATAGTTTTCTATTCTTCTAGGGCGTATCGAAGAAAATAATTCGAATTCATTCATTCCGCCACGGCTTTCCCATGAATCCAGATTTCGGGGGTCTGGACTGACCACAGCGCAGAGTCTACACTCCGGCGCTGGAACGGTGTGGCCTTTGGCAGAGCCCACGCTCTGCCCCCGATGAATGTCCGTTTAATCTCGCGGCCCCCATTGTGCGGTGCAGGCATATGCACGGTAATGGTAGTCCGTGCCGATTCTGCACTGTCACTGACGAAAATATTCATCTCCAAACCGAATGACTCTTCATTTAGCTGGACAGCAAGCGGCTCCCACAGTGGTTGAGGCGGCCTGGGAAACCGAGCGCCGTACCAGCACTTCGTCATCGAAGGCATTAAGAAAGGAATTCTTCGTGGTAGCGAGAGAGAGAGATGGAGGGAGTAAAAAACCGAGCTGACACAACCTTTACCATTTAATCGCACGCGCATGTGTGTATTTGGGAAAGATTAAAATGGAATAATTGATATATCATTACCAGGCGTTAATCCGATCAAAAGATCACCTCCACGGATGTTTGGCACGGATAGATTGGGAGTGTGATCATGATTGTTGTTCGCTCTGCGTTTGTATATACACATTTTTTGCTTGCGCTACACAATGCACAAATGGCCTGCATGCATTCGATCATTCAATCGAGGTTTAATTAAAGCATTTTTTTTGGTAAACAGGACGTAGAAAATTAAAAGATAAATAAAGGTTTCACAACACTAGCAATTTAATTTATACACAAAGGTCCTCGTGCTGGATTGGGATCGTTTTGAGGTTGTGCATGGCAGGTGTGTCATTTGGTGCTCATTCGGCGTTCATGTTGTTCATTTTGTGTCACTACGTTGCTCATATCTGGAAATTGGTTGTGCTTAGACGTTTACATGTAAAACGGACACAATAACAAAATAAAAGTGTTCATTTTCTTTATTATGAAGTTAATTCTAAAATAATTTATTGTGTTTTAAATAGTATTGTAAAACTCGGAAAAATGACATAGAAAAATTTCATTTGTATGCTACAAGGACAACATTATCAATTTGATAAGCAAATGTACAAGCAATTCCATTCAGTATTTTTTCTGTAGAACAAATAAAATTGATATTGTAAAAGAGTTTTTAATATCTATAAAGATATAAAATTTAGATTGAATATGTGATGTGCTGGGCAGTCGGTCTTCATACGGCAGGACCGGGGTTCAAAACCCATCCGGAACCTGGCTATCCAACATTATCAAGTATAGTAAGCCAGAAATGGCAGGCATGTTCTAATATTTGGAGGACGTTTGGCCAAGAAGAAAAAACAGAGCTTCGCTGAACTGTGTACTTCCAAGAAGAATAATTTTCCACAACATTTACTCATAAATTGACTTCGATTTCGTTGGTGACTTGGTTTTAACAACATTGTAGTTTTACGACTTATTGTCAGAGATAAGCAGCTAATCAGAGCCCCACAAGAAAAAGTCTTAAAACAAGCGAACTTAGTGTTCGTCGTCTACACTGCCGTGCGAGTCTTCTGTAATCCTTGAATACCGAGAAGCTATACAAATAAACGTTTAATTTAAAACAAAACCCCTGAAAACCTTCATCACTCAATAAAAAAATCAAATTTCTTGAGCTCCACATTTCAAAGCCTTTCTAAAGCCAGATATCGTGAAGTTCTAGGATGAAACAAACTATTTGACGATCATTTGACCTTAGAAAATATGTGAAGAAATTTCGAAGTAAGTTTCCTTTTCCTCTAGTACCCAATCAGCCCAGACATATGGCAGTGGCCATTATCGTTAGATTATACCCAGATAAAGTTGACGAGAGGCCCATAACACAATTTGAATATTATGACTAAATACAGTGTAATTGGATAGGTAAGTACCTACCTGACTAATACCACCTTTTTGGTTTGGTTTATGAAGGACAGCCTGGTTGAATTGCTAACTAATACCTAACACCTAATTAACAATTGAATAGTGGCAAACCTTACTGAGAGAAGCATTTTCTAACTAAAAATCTTATAGAACTTCGAACAATATCTCTTAAACCTTAAGTAAATTCACAAATCTAAGCTGGTATTTCTCATCACTCTGTAGATCCTATCCGCCGCTCTGACTGTCAATTGCCCTCTAGAAGAAGCTCTTCCCTTCTGCACATTGAATGACTAAGCCCACAGTTACCAAATATTATAACTGACTCTGGAAACTATTTCCACCCATTTCAGCCATTCCTTGCTTTGCTCCCTTACCAGGAACTCGCTCAGCTCGTTCTCTAAAACCCTCCACGCAGTGCACCAGAATTTCAACCACGAACGCTCCAATAGATATCGATCGGTACGGAATGTAGAATCTTCCCGCGCGTGGTATTTCTACGCCGGAACGTATGAGAAACGATCGGACAAAAGATTCCTCCCAGATCTGGACGGTCAGTACACTCCGGCACTGGACAAGAACTGCCAGAAATAACTCCCCATTACGATCGTGCGCACCGATTAAGCGCACCGTAAAGAGGAACAAAATTAAAATAAAATGTTTCACTAATTGATACCTCATTCCGAGAGCTTGGAGTCAAATTATTGCGATCTATGTGAGTTAGATAAGGTATGCAGCGTATTGTACTCGAAGCAGTAAAGTAGTTATCGTTGGAGAAAAAATACTCGGCATGATCGTATGCAGACTTAGTCCTTGATGTAGCAGTCCCTTCTAGAGATAGTTTTTTGTTCAAATTTATTCCCCTGCGCGTGACTAAAGCTGTCGACATCGATCGCTTGTTAACATTCTATGCTTACTTAATTCGGATTAAGCCCCGTTTTGTTCCGGCTTGCAGTTAACACGGCACATAATCGGTTTTGCAAGTGTTTATTTTGTTCCCGCTCGTTTGTTTTTCTACCGACCTACCTCAACGCTCCAGATTGCAGCGTTAACCCTTTGGAGGCAATTCAGGGACGCTACTTAAACCGACTCGGATAGTAAAAACAAAACAGGCTCAGCATCAGCGACAACAACAGCAGTTAACAACCCGGCACGTAGTAAATTATCCCGCACCGGTGTCACGCGGGTACGTCCTCGATCCTTTTACAGCCACTCTCGGGCGCATGAAAAGTGTCGTAGCCATTCAATTTAAATCAATTTCATACCGTCGTGTTGCGCCGGGTTTCGCTGGGTTTTTTCGTTGGCACTCGGTCGCTCTCTCACACCTCGGCGTGAAAAGGAACCGACGACGATGGGTGGCCTGCAAACACCGACAAGTGCAAAACCGCCTTTACCAGCACGCGTCTACATATTCATAGGGTTCGAACGATTATCGAGCGTACGATCGACGAAACCGAATGGTTGCTGGTGAGAAGATTCCTCCCAAACCCGAGCCACCCGCTCGAACCTTAGCACCGTGGATTAATGCATTCCACCGGGCCGGCAAGCTCGTCTCATTTCGACGGATTTGGCATGGCATTCCTTACGGATGCTGCCCGAACCGTTCACAGTCGACCGTGACATTGAAGCCGGCATGCAGCGGTTACGATTAATTTAAATAAACCGTACCGCTCGTCCCTCACACATCGATCGCTCCTTATATTGAGCGCAACATACAGGCGCTCGGGTGAGGAAAATTGTCGCGTCAACCAGTGCACCGTTGCTGACGAGCTCGTGCTGACATCGAATACACACTCCAAAGGACAACCTTCACCGAATGATAAAACCCATTGCCCATTGCTCCGTTTTGGAATGCGACACCGGTCGCGATGCGGAAAACAGGGTGTTAATCCACCGGGGAGTGTGTGTTCGTGTGTGTGTGTGTGTGGCGAACCATTGTTCGTACATTCCTTTTTCTGGCCTCGGGCTGGAAAAGGAACTGCAACTGGCGAATAGTCAATCTGTGCATCTGCTATCAAACTGAGGAGCCGTATAATCCACCACGCTTGCCAAAAACGGAATAGATTTGCCGTGCCCGAGGCCACCCCAGACCACTGGGGCCGGTGGTTCGCGTAATGACGATGAGCAATTTCCTCCCTGACACGATGACGCAATTTAGAGCCGACAATGAGCTACAAATGTCATGAGTAATCCATCCAAATGTGTGATTGCCGTTCTGAGGTATCACAGGGGTTTATTTCGAACTAATATTAAATTCTGTAAAAGTTTACGAACATCTTATTTATTTTATACAAATTATTGTTTGATGCTCACTAAGCGCAGGACTGAATATCTTACTACATCTCTGAATTTATTCATGTCAAGGGAGCTAGAAATGGTAGGACCAGATCTTACCCTAAGAGTTAAGTGATTTACCAAAAGACATCATCTGCTTAGGGAACACGTCGTCAGGGGGACTCCTCTACTAATAAACTTTGAAGAATTTTTTTAGCTTCATCTACCTTGAGATAGCGTAATGGATCAGAGAATCATCAACCAAAAACTCTCATAGTCGAAAAGTAATCGTCGGCCAAGAGAACTCGCACTGGAAGAGGCCAAATATATCAAGAAATCTTTTGATGGAGAAGAACCACCGTTCAATTGACTTCGTTTAACAAGAGATTTCATGAAAGGTCGTAAAGGTCTCGTCGGTCTCTGAGAATTTCTTAGAAATGGTAGTCCTGAATTAAAGGATGAGTAAGCTTCCAGAAGACATCAGCAACCAGGGGAACTCGTCGTTCACGGGACCGGATCTACTAATATACTTTGATGATGCCTCATCCTCTAAGCTTCATTTACCTCAAGATCTCGTTATAGATGAGAGTCTCGTCAATCGAAAGATCTCGTAGTTCATCTGACATCGTATTCCAAGGGATCTTGTACTGACAGAGGCTTCAACGTTCCAAAGATCTCATGAAAAGAGATATCATAGGAGGTCATGAAAGTCTCGTCTTTCTGCGGATGTCGTTTACTATTGAATCTTGGAATGGGAAAGGAATTGTTATCTCAGCTTTTGCTACCAGCTTTTAAGTCGAAGAAACCATTTCTGGTTTGACCTTATGCTGAGGGATAACTAAGCCTCCATAAGACCTCACTTAATTAGGGGACTTCCTCATCCTCGTCTTGCTGGCTGATAGGTGACGCTTCGTCATTCAAAAGATCTTGTGGTTGCACAAGCATCATTGTCCAAGCAAACTTACACTGTAACAGACCTTAGCAATGAACTTCGTTTACCTATAGATTTCATATAATTTCTTAAAGTTCTTATCGTTTAAGGGATCTTGTTTATCAAAAGAACTTGTGGTCGGAAGGGACTCGTTATCTAAATAGCTACCTCGTTACTAGCTAAATGGACCTCACAGTCGAACAGACTTTAACGTCCAAAGGGTCTTCAAAGAGACATCGCTATCTTGTCAGAGTGTTGTGTTATAGGCCTCATGCTCAGAATCATTCCCTCCACAGTGCTCATCTAGTCTGGATTCGTCACTGCTCCTCTTTTATATAAACTCCACACCAAATAGCAACTTTAGGCTCTTGATTATTTAGGCGAAGATTGTTTCAGGACTATAAGTGCCTCAAAACGACTTACAATGCGAAATTAGCACCATCCATCATGATCACATTCAAGACCCTGTAAACAAACCATCTTGTGATATATTTCACATCCCATTTTGTGATATAAAGTGCTGATTGAACCATTCTTAAACTTAAAATTCCAGTGATACACTCTGAAAAAACTGTCCTTAAAATAAATTTTCTTTCCTTTTTTTGCAATTGACTACAGTTTGCAATAGAACGAGAACACAACTGTAAGATTGTTTTGATTATTTTCCATTTTATTATCAGTTAATTTCGCTGCACGCCCGCACAACTTTTCGTTCCTTCAGTTTTTACAAGACGTTCATGCCGCTCCGTTTTACATCCGTAGTGGTACAAATCAAAGGCTTCACAAAGCGTTACATCTCTCGTTTTCACCTCAACTTCCACCTCCAGCGAACGCTTCTAACATAACAAGTTTTCAAGTTTTCTGTTTCTTCCGCTGGCTAGCTGGTCCAGCCCTGTTCGAAGCGGGGGGATTTGTTTTGATTGCCTGCTTAATCGAGCTACTAATCTAAGAAGCGTCCTCGTTAGCTTTCCTCATCCTGTGAGCTTGCGGCTGCGTTCTTACCAAACAGAACGGGCGATCTACTTAAAAAGCGACTATTTACACACAAGCGAAGCCACAAATACTGCCTGCTCCCACGGAATGGAAGCGCATGGAAGCGTACGCTTCACCATAAAGCATAGAAAGATCGTGCTCCGTTTCCTCGATTGTTTAATAAGCTCTGTATGATCTCTGTGCGTTTCGGAAGCGGTGTTAATAAATTACTTAAGCAATACACAAAATAGTACAGATAGCTTGCAGGGTTTTGCCGGATGACACAGAAACACCAATATTAATTAGTAATACGTACACGTGTATAAAAAATGCTACTCTGCTTACACGCTACTACTAGCACATTCAAGACGGGGCATTCGCTTAGCTCCAGGCTGTTGTGCTCACCCTGCTTACAGCTTACGAACAATATAAAACAATTTTACCAACTGCTCACTAAACATCTTACCGCTAAATGCCTGCTTCTTTTATGTATTACCAACGCAAGAGCTGAAGGACTGTATCTCTGGTTAGGTTGGTTGGCTTGTACACGAACATTTGCATACACATACACGTACGAAGGAAGAGTCGAGCGTTTTCGACTACGAATGGGAGCATTTTGCCATCCTCCCCCCACTCATTCTCGCTAGCTACGCCGAGTGGCCCGCAGCGCGTCATGCTTCAGGTTTGAATCGAAAAGTGCGTGGGTTTCTCGCTGGGGATGGGTTCGCAACGATACCGATACGCTTCACAGCCGATGGTACAAAATGGCACTCACCAATGGCACCCGTCTCTCTGTGTGGCTGTAGTGGGAAGATTGAAGATGGAAGTGTTTCTGAATAGAGGGTCCGCAAGAGTCCGCGAAGAACCAAACTTTCCCCGTTCGAAGATGTTGAGTGTCGAACGATATTTCGTGAGGATATTGAGGATCGTGTGGTAGGTACTTCAGGAAAAGCTTACCCTTCACTCTGTTAGGAAACGAAATTCAATCTTCCCACCACATGAAAAGAGAGGTTAGGAGCGCTTCAAACAGAGCAACAGACGTTGGCAAAACGAGCCCAAAAGTAAAGCCATCCCTTGGTCTCGCGCTACGTGGTTTCTCCGATTGATTGTGAGCACCCCTTTTGAGAGCACATCCTTCTGTCTCCACGACCTATATGATCACGCTCCCAGATCACCCAGATAATCACCCAGCTGCACGAGGATCGCTTCAAACTGTCACATTTCCTAACGAACCACTCGATGTATTTTTATATCGCAGATAGGACAACTACTACATATCAATTACATACACACATACACTAAACTACGCTCTGTTCTAGCTCACTGTCACTCTTTCTAACACACACACACATCCACAACAAAATAAACAGCAAAAACCTTTTTGGCGCGTTAATTTCTATTCAGTCTTTCAGGATTCTCGTTTTGCTACTACACTTTCGTCGTTTTTTTTCTCTTCTGAGTTTGATTTGTTTCAGTTTTTTGGGGGTTATTTTTTTCATTTTCCTTTGTTTTTGTGGTTGGAATAGAATTTTGTAAACCTTTGTTTTGTTTTCTGTTGCATTGTGTGTTGGTTTGCTGTTTTGTTTCCACTTTCCACCATGTCACTTACACACCTATATATTGTTCCGCTCTATGTACAACTTTACCATCGCTGGCTGGCGTTAAACCTAACAGGGGGTTAAAATTTTATCCATCATACATACACACACAAACACACACATACACTTATGCATCGAAGCCACAACGATGCTTAAAACGTTAAAAAATAACTGGGATATCGTTTGCGCACCATTTTTCTTCTGCATTCGCCCTACCACTACTGTACACACACACACCTTAACTGGCACCGCTTGATATGGGGAGGGGAAGAAGGGGGGTGAGGGGAAAGGGAGGAGGCCTTTATGTTTCCTTTTTCTAGTGGACAGCTCCTGACTGATATAATACTGCAAAACAATTTGTTTTCCTCTCGCCAACGCGACTCTCTTTTACCTACGGCTTTACAAAACATTTTCTTTAAGTAAGCAAATTTAATAAGTTAACTACCTAGAAACTGAACCGAGTCATGCCGAAAATGGTGCCGAACAAGGATGATTGAAAAAAAAAAATTTGGTTTACCTAGTGCCGACTTTTGCCCGAAAAAACCCCTATCTCATTCTCTAAAGTTCTGTCACTTTTGCAGTCAGCAAAGCCAACCAAGAGCTTGTAAGACTTTTCTTGCTGCCTTGTTTTCCTATCGGTTTTTTGTTCATCGGCTCGCAAAAGTTCGTACGTATTGGTGAGGTTAAATTTTGTGCTACATTTTTGGTAGTTAATAAGCCCTAAACAGTCACTCAGATAAAGCTGAAAGCTAGCACCAAAACTTTAACCCTTTACTGCGGGTGGCGATATTGTGCAAAAGAAGGTAAGTAAAGACGGTTTTAGCGGAGAAGAGAGAATCAAGTAGAATGTATGATAAGAGTACAAAATTACACAAATAAAAAATCTATTTACAAATGCCTATGCCTGTCTGGACTTGTTTGTCACGGAACCTTTGCTCCACATTCTGCGTATCGGGTCGCAAGTCACTGTGGTGGCTGTCTATCTTCAGACCCGCCGTCAAGGTTCTTCCTTTATCGAAAGCGAAACGCTTGCCCACTTCGATCGTCTTCGAACGATAAATCCTGTTCTCCGGCAACGCCACACTCCCAGCTAGCGCGAGATGAGATTATTAATCCCTCCCCAGGCGCTACATTCCACAAAACAACCCCAGCCCGCGACAACCACGGTCGCCATCGTCCATTATACACATTTACGTAAAACAAAAGTCGAATATTTAAGATAAGGAAGGCCCAGAAGCAGCAGAAGCGGAGTAGCCAGGGAGACTGCTCGACAACGCCGGACCCCAAACGATAGCCGATGCCGGACGATGATTATGATTCACCGCGTTCGACCGCAGCAGAAGGACTGGGGTCGCGCGCATGGGCCAACCGAAACCGAACGTTCCGTCCAGACAGGGGCGCAGGTCCTTACAGGCACGTGTGGATGATCTTTTTCGTCCGACACAGCTTACACTTTACCTCGCAGCACCAGTGGAAGGTGCAGGAGCAGCGCTCCACCACCGTCACCTCCTGCGTCCGGTAGCCCCGGCCGCAGCACATCAGATCACAACCGTCCACCCCGATCGAGGTGTCGTTACACTGGCGTCCGTGCGTACCCTGGATGCCGAGCCGCGGATTACGCTCGCAGAAGCCGGGCGACGGTTCCAGATACACCAGATCCTTCGAACCCGGCGGTTTGTGCTCAGGGTTGTACGGTTTCAGCTGGAAGTTGTACCTGTTGAGAGATACACGAAAACGAGCAAAAAGAAGAAAGGGAACGAAAATGTTACAATTCATCATACTTAAGTGACGAACGAAGTATCGGAATCCAGCAGTAAGGAATAAAACATTCTGAGGACCATCTCGTCCAGCGACCACTTACCGATTAACTCGCTTCTGCTGGTGGCCACGGGCGTGAAACGAATTGCTCAGCACGCTGTTCGGGCTCGCACCGCCAACGCTGTTCGTGTTCGTCTTGAGATTGTTCGAACCGGCCCGATTCGTGAGCGTGTTCTCGTTCACGCTGGTACTGCGCAAACTGTTGCTGACCATGACGCGCGATGCACCGTCGAACCGATCCTTCAGGATGTCGCCGATCGTCCGGAAGCTGTTCAGCCGCATCCAGCACGTTTTCATCGTGCACGAGCCGGACATACCGTGGCACTTGCACTCCTGCCGCATTTCCGCCTGTACGTGCTGTTCTCAGAGTAAAAAAGTAGACAAGAAGAAATTGTGTTTAATATAGAATTTGAAGAACTTTCTGGAATAAATGTCAAAAGAAACGTCACTCAATCCATCGCTCGATCGATCGATCGCACAAGCTAATCCAAGCTAATGGTGTGATGCAATGAACAGGTTCAGCACAAGATTCATCGTCAACGCTCACGATTTATGGCCACATTAAAGATCCATTCATATTCATTCGCAATTCATAAATAAAATGCAATAAAAATCAATTAAACATCTCCCGTACACGCTTTCGCTGCAGCAACCTGTCGCGAGATATCTCCACTACAAAACGGATCGGTTCGATGATCGGTTCCCCGGACAGGCAACCTGCCCGTGTCCATTTTCGTTAAGAGCATCGATTTGCTAATCCTTCCGAGTGCTAAACCTCTCAATTTTAAACCCCTCTTCCTCCCACCAGACCGGGGATGCAGCCCACCGGTTTTCGAGTCTTCAAATTTAATTATCAATTCTCGCACACCGGTCCCACAGGGGTGGTGACTGGGTATGCTTCTGGCATACCCAGGTGTATGGAATGTTCCAAGAAGATAGCAAGAAGGCCATTTTTCTGGAATTCGGCTGCGTGAATCATTGATGGTAAGAGAAAGAAAAAAATGGAAGACATCTTCTAAGCACCACACGAAGCAACAACAAAAAGTACCTGACAGCCGGGAAGCACAAATAATATGTCACTTAATTACAATCGCCACGAATTAATAACCTTCATAAATGAATTCATTTCAGTTTTATCAGCTGTCAACAGTTTAATGCATGCGTTTGCCAAAATGCCGTGCATTCATCGACGGCAGTGAATTGATTTCATTGCTGTTGCTCGCTCGCTCTTTCTCTCTCTCTTTCGCTCTTGGTAAGAAATTTGTTTTCGTTTTATGAGCTCGAAGAAGCCTCTTCAAGCTGTACGATCACGCAATCAGAGAAATACTATAAAGCTGCAAACAACAACAACAACAAAAAAAAAACGGCCAAGCGATTGGAAGCAAAGAAACGATCGACGAGCGCTCGACGCGGAAAGGGATTAAAACATTTATTAATGAAATTGATCGCATCATCGCATGAAGGCGCATGATACACAGTCTAAGCGAGCGAGAGAGAGAGAGAGAGAGAGAGAATGAGCCTGACGATTATTAGCGAACCGCGTTTTTCGCGTTTGAATGTCGCGTGAGACCGAACGATCGGTGGGTGACCGAAGGAGGCGATTTTGTATTTAATATCGCGATCGAGAGCAAAAAGAAAACATTAAGCCTCACCGTGACCACTTCGACGGTGGCAACAGAGACAGAACGGCAGAAGGATAAAAATAAAATTTATTTATTTGATTTTTACCCTCCCGATTCAGTGCGATCCTCCACCCACCAGGTGGTTGGTGGTTGGTGTGGACGATTTCCCACCCATCCTGAACCATGGCCCCTCTCGCGTTTCGTTCCGACCCGTGGAGTCCCGTGGTGTGTAATTGGAAGGGGAAAGAAAGCAAAAAAACGTTATGAAACCGTTTTAGCGATGGCCACACGAACAGCCGGCAGCCACGAAAGGACCCCCCTGGTAATGTTAAGCGCAATCGCTCTCTCGTGGCGATGAGGGGGGGGGGAACACCCGAGTCGTCCACTTGTGTGGCAACATGTAACCCTTCACCCCCCCTCCTCCTATACCTCCTCCCCTTTCACCCCTTTCTCTTTGAATCGTCCATCGATAAGCGCGAGCCAGCGCCACAATCGGCTAGCGTGGCGAAATTAACGAAAAGGGTCACGGCTTTTAAGCGGAACCACTGAACGATCGATTGATCGAATGACGTTTATGATTATTATGGACCTCGGGTTTATTTCTGCCTTGGTACAGCAACAAAAAAGTAACCCTTGGCCAAAGAACTAAAAAGCTAAACTTACCGCTCGGCCAGCCTCGTTGTTGTGCAGGTTCATCTTTTCGCGCAACGTGCGGCCCCGCTCGCCGGTGTCGACAAAGTCGCGGGAAAACTTAAAGCCAAAGCCGATGTTGTCACTGCAGCCGCCCCACTCCCAATCGCCGACCCCGGCGACCGCACCCATATTGTTCATCGGCTGTGGTTCACGGTTGTGGTGGGAGTAATCGCAAGTGCACGATTCGATCGAACCTTCGCTGCACGCCCGTGCCACACTGTGCGTTACTGCTGCGCTGGTGATCGCATAGATAAATGCCGTTTCACGACAACCTGTTGATGAAACAAACAAAAAAAAAAAAGGGAGAAAAAAGAAACCAATGCGATCAGTAAAGTGGCACATTTTAACTACATTCTCTGCTGGGTTAACGTGGTGGAAAGTGACACAAGAGAGAGAGGCTTAACAGTAATCGAAACCGTACTTCATTTCGAAGTCCATCAAACAGTAGAGGAGTGAGCGGGACAGTGATATGATTAAAATAAATTAAATCGTTTTGTAATCCCTCCGTACGATCCTGAATCTCGGTCTAATCATGGCCGGTAAGCCGAAAAGCCTACGGAACAGCGAAGGACGCAAGTGTGTTTGCGAGTCCGATCCGTTCGGTTCAGAAATCGGTTCAGAAGAGATGAGGTAAAGCGTGCCAGACGACACGACAAAAGCACATTCATCCCGCCAAGAGTCCCAAAAAGGGAGAAGAGATTGGACGAGGCTTAGCTTAGAAGGATAAACACCCGGTTTTGAAGCAGGGTCTTTAATTTCATCCAATCTGGATGCTGATGCTGGTTCCTGACAACAATCCTTCAAGAATTCCTCACGTCCACTCTATCCGGGCTTCTCTTGGGCTTTAGAAGGACCGCTCTTGAGGTTCACAAGCGTTAACCTGTGCATCAGGGTAACCTTACTTTCCTAACGGAGATTCTTCTGAGCTACAAAAGCCCATCAAACCATTTCCACGTGCATTCACGAGGTTCTTGCGGTCAGAAGAATGATTGGATCGCCGGGCAACTCAAGACACGGTGCTAGAACCAGTCTTCCAGCATGGTAAGCGTAATCGATTGCGCCTAGTCAAGGATACGGTCAGGCTGGAACTGATTTTGAACACTGGCACTGATCTCTCGTTCACCGTGCGGGCCACAGTTCTCCGAACCGTTCACCGAAACCCATAACCGTACATTTAGTGCCAATTTTCCGGGCCAATTTCACACCTTTACACCTAGCACGGGGTGCACTGCAGTTGGTCGATCATCTCTGCTAAACGATTGCGACCCGTTCGGTCACAACAGCGCGTCCGGAGCTGTCATAAACTCGAACTCTCGCTCTCCCCCCGGAGGGAACGATGTCTACGTCTGCTCGCAACCATCAATCATCATAAAGCTCCAGTCGAGTGGGCCCTTGAGGGAGTGCTGGTGGACGATGGGACGAAAAGGAAGCTACAGGCGAAGTCTTCATGATGCACCGTTCCAACTGTGTGATGGAATTCTGTGTGTGTGTCAATGGACATGGCAACACAACGTACCAACATCTGGAGAAGCTTCGATGACCTCGAACCGAAGCCATCCAGCCAGGAGCAATGCAAAAACGCATCCCCGGAAGAGGTTCTTCGCAGGTAGAGATCACCCGGACCGCCGAAAAAAACAACACGGTCTGGTAGCAATTGATTTGTCAAATGTGTTACGCTCCTCATCTCTACATCCATCATTCCGGTCTCTCAGTGCGGTCCGGAAACCTTGATGAAATCTCCCCCAGGGGGGGGTTTCGGAATCGAATAAATTAGTGTTGTGCTGGCCGATTCACACCAACAGCTCACGTCAAGGACACGTCAACAGTTTGCAATCGATAACGAGCCCGGTCGGTCGTAACAAAAGGGCTTCACAGCCTTTTTTTTGTAGTGAGGTTCGCCACAAAATGGCACATCAGTTCGATTGTCTACGCACCAGGCCAGTAACGCAAGGTTATGGTGGTGGTGGTTGTTGTAATTTTTTTACGAGCCAATCATTAGTGAGCCACAAAGTTGCTAACGTGCCATAAACCACTGTGACTGACACTAGGATCGCTCCGTAAAGCCACTCCTTACCGACCGCAGCTAACCAGGCCACAGAGCGTAATGGGTTTGCCACCTTTGCCTTTGTAGGGACGCAAATTGGACGCCCTGTTTCATGCCCCACCTGGAGCTCCAATCGATACCAGCACAGTTGCGAGGAGACAGGGCAAAAGATGATAAGACGCCGTTTGAGTGTTGGTTGGTTCTGTGTAACTGATTGCCGATTTTGTCACTTTAATTACCCTTATCGATCAATAGCCTCGCAACCAGGGAGGCCGTGTAACCGTTAAGTGAACACTCGTGGACCCAAGTGTGCGAACGATAAATATTTCTGGAATGTTGTCATTCGAATGGCCGAAGCTCCGTTGTCAACCGGCACTAATTTGTGACAATTCATTTGTCATATCAACTGACACGATTGCTGCTCACCAGACGAACTCCTGTGTGCCTCAAGGGGGGAAAAAAACAACCACTCTCTCGCTCGCGGAGCTATCAGGATATGTGTAGGTAATTGTACACCCGGCCAAAAATCGACTAAAGCCCCGAAAACTGAAGAGGATGGATTTAACCCGCCGGCATCTTGCTGCAAGCTCGGATTATATTCGTCCACATGTCGTTTGTCACCGATCACTGGTCCCGGGGACGGTTGACGAGCGGTTCGGAACCGACCCCTAGCCGGTTTTGGGCTAGACGAACTTCAAGCATCAAACGAAAGAGAAAAAAAAAACAAAATCAAAAATAGATGACAGGACGAGTTTCGAGTGTATCGATAAAGAATGCGTGCCTGTGCGTCAGTGATTGATCGGTTATTAATTGATTTATTAGGATCAGCAGCCGTTTGATTGGGGACCGAGCGTGCGTTGACGAGCGCTCGAAGAAGAAGAGGAAAAGTGGGAACCAAAACCTAGATTGGCCATCGCTAGCGGTACCTTGGACGGTGCCTTGGTCGGTCCTAAACGGTACCAACGCTACCACCAGCAACAGCCAGTCAACAGCTCCGTCCCGAGATCGATGAATTTCTTTATTGGATTAAGACATTAGGGTACCTCACCGGACAAGGGAGGTGTGGGATGGATGGGAGTCGTGAGATCGAACATGTCCATCAGGCTACCCCCATTCTACCGTGGGGGGCGGGAAGGGAGCGATACCTGCAATCCATCATCGACCGTCCCCGGGGGTCATCAACTTGCGATCCAATCGGTTACTTAATGAATAAATTAACTCTGCATAATCACCTCGGACATCATCTTGATCAGGTTTCTTCCCAGGAGCTTAGTTTCTTCGCCGATAACGGTTGCCGATCGATATGTAAGATGACTTTGATTCCGATCGAAGCTCCCATCGATCCACGGGGACGATAAAGTGGAGCATACAGAGCGATCGATTTGAGAAGGGATTCAAAGCAACAGTCGCACCCAAAAGCTACAGCAGCCTCCTCTCAATCCATTCATGCTCCTCTAAGGCTGAGCCAGACAACAGGGCTTTGCTTCCTGCTCCCACACTCCTCATCGTGGCATGCAAATGGGTTCGAGGTTCTTTTCTTATTTCTCCCTTATGGAATCAAAATATTTTCATCTTTCAAATCACACAAAACGGTTCACCCTTCGGTTCGCAGTGCGTCGGTTTTTGTCCTGCATTATTCCAGCTCACTCGGGGAGCCGTTTGCTTTCAAATGCTGTCTAGCTTGTTTTCGCACAATTCGATAATTGCCGGGTTCGTCGCTGCAGCGCCCATTGAGCTTTTTTTGTTGTTGTTTCGATTGCACACACAAATGTCCAACCCTGGTGGAACGGGTAGGGCCAGAGCTGGCGGACGAAAAACGACAAACAAACAAACGAATTCGGGTGACGTGAGAAGGTAAATCAAACCAAAAACCAAGGGGAAGCAAAATAGGTATATCCAAGCGTCGTAAAGCGTACGGAAAGGAAATCCGGTCGCAGTCCGGTGTCTCATGTGTCTCTGGTGGGCGCTTTTATTTCAACCGTCATCATCATCTTTATCCTATTTCTTCGCTTTTCGATTTCATTTTCATCTCCCAACCGCGCGCGCGCGTATTGGCAAACACACAATGGGGTTGTTGCGCACCTTACTCCCTCCCTCCTCCGACCCCGTTTCCCCCGACAACCATTATTCGGAAGGCTGGCGTGGCTTCGCTTTGGGAGCCCAAAAAATAATGAAAGGGTTTCAGTTCCGATCGGATCGCTGGCAAAAGAAGAAAAAAGGCCAGGGATCCGAACCTCCACAAACAATTAGTTTAATGGTTCAATTTGGGCGTTACGTTAGGAGGTTTTGTGTGGCGCGGCGCAGTATTGCACCAACAGCTTTGGCGGGTCGTTCATTCACGATTTGCTCAAGGTTGTCGTCGGCCGAATGAGAGTCACACAGTTTCGCAGGCACAATTTATCCGATGAATCCGATTTTCGGTAACAAGCTTTGCTTTGCTTGTTCTTTTTTTTGTCGTAAATTCTTCCTTTGTGTTCTTCCTGCATCCTGCGATCATTTCCGCAGCTCGTAAAGTAAGCCATCAACAAGTTGGAAGCATTTTCATTCAGCCAGGCGACGGGCCGGGTTTGCATCACGCGGGGCGTTGCAGTTTCTGCAGACTAGGTAAGGTGAATTCAAATGAGAACAGGTACCTGGGTTTCCATTGAGCAATCTTTTATTGCGTGAATGGGGCGCACCAAGGACCAATCTCTAGCTCACTGAACGGAAGTCTGTGGAGTTGGCAAAAAATCCCCTTGTAGTTTTATTATAAACCCCCCCCCCCCACTCCTCCTGAACATAAAACAGCCCAAAACTGACCGATCAAGCAGCGCAACATTAATCATGGTCATTGTCTAATTTTGTGCAGAATGTTTTGGGCAATTTTCGAGCGGGTCTCGCTATTTCGTCCGCAACCCGAAGCACCCAAAATTCGGAATTCCTCATTTCGGAGCGATGTTAATTATTGGTTAAGTTAGTAGGGTTCTTTTTTTCGTGGACGGGCCCCTGCTAGATCGATACGGAAATTATCTGTCTGGCAGTTTGTGTGCGTGCGTGTGTGTGTGCCACTTTTTGCGAACTATGTCTGCCAGTAGCCGGAGGCTGCATATTGTGCGCAAATATTCCGAAAAACTGTCCCTGGTAGAATATTTTATCGCTTCCTTCCAGCAACCCGGTAGGTCTGCCGATGTCGGACGTTTTGCCTACAACCTAGAAAGGTTTTAGGGTATGGCACGAACGAAGACACCAACAACGACAACAAAGAAAACAACACCCAAGATACAGACGAAAACAACAACAACCAAGAGACAATGGTCCGTGACTGAGACCAAGAGTCCCTTTTTCTTGGACCACCGGGTCCCGATAAGTTTTGATGCACGCCCTGCCCAAACTCTCTCTCTCTCTCTCTCTCTCTCTCTCATTCCCTCCCCTCCACCTCCCCGGAGGTGGCTCATCTTTCTGGTCGCCTGATTTATGGAGCGTATAAAATCTTTTATTAATATATATCGCTACGGTTTAACACGGTTTCGGTACTGCGGACTCGGTAGGACTGGCGAACCGAGCGAGCTTTTGCCGTTGCAACCCCTGGCCGTTTTTCTCATGCATCGCATCCCGTACGTCTGTGGAACCCCTTGGGCGAAGAAATGTCCCGGTCCCGGCGAAGGGATCTGCTTCGCAACACGCAGCGAACGTGTCGCCCGGGTGTGGTACGTTCTGCCGAAACGATTTGTTCGACTATTAGACCTCTCATCTACAGCTAATGCAGCATTTTAGACATTCTCAAACACAAGCCAGGCCGTTGTTTTTTGCTATCTCTCGGATCGTCTTACGGGACAAAATCTCTCCCCGTGCTGCCGTGGATTTGTTCAGCTCGAATCGCCACTTTATGGCTCGCCCGAATGCTATAAAAATAAAACTGTCATCATCACCATCATCAGACCCCGGGGACCGGGTCGATCGTAAAATCGGCATGATGTTTCGCCGATCGGACGCACCGCTCCTAGACACCGGACGACCAGCAGCAACGCTAGGCGAAACAAAACCCTCAAAGTCGAACCGCTCGGCGGTTCCCCAGTGCTAGCCGATCCGATCCGATGAGCAAGAAGCTTCTGCAGCAAAAAACACGGGAAGCTTCGCGTAAGCCTGCCTGGCGGGTGCTGCCGAGATCTCGGGATCTCGAAAAGTGTGACAAGATTTATAGCGTTTAATTGCTCGCCGGTACGGGAAGGCTTTCGGTAATAAAGTTGTTGAAAGGCGCTCTTACCGGCACATCTTACCTCCACGGTCACGAGCCATCACAGGTACGTTTTAAGGTGGGCGAGTAAGAGGAAAACAAAAATCTAGACCTCAACTTATATGAGGCCCTAATTTGCCGGTCAATTAAGACCGGTGCCGCTCGTCCAGCGGTCGAGTACACGTCCGAGGTACCTTGCACACCGAGAGATATTAAAACTCGGCATTTGCGATAAACAAATCGAAGTGTGGAGATAAAATTGCGATAAAGATGGGATGAGATTCTCACGGTACGGGGAAAAAAACCCGGCCGTGACTATCGGACAGTTCGATCAGAAATGGAGCCACATCACGTGTGTGAGTGAGTGCAGGGGGCCCGCCGGGGGAACAGGAGTAGATCGATAAGTGCCACCGGGCATCATCGGAGACCACCATCGGAGGTGGCTTTCACAAGAACGAGCAGTGCCCTCTTAATCTTTCAATCCACTACTTCACCTAACCCTTAAGGGTCTGTAACCAGGGCATCTCTTCTACTCGCTCCGAGAAGTCACAAATCCATTCGATCATTACAAACCAACATTATCGTCGAAGCACTGCGCCAAGTGCCAAGACCATTGAATGCGCGCCATTGTTTCTAGTTGGCTTTCGGGGCCTCGATCGGCTCGTGGTGTTTGTGTTTGGTCAACTCCTATCTGCCACTGGTCACACTCGAGCCGCGGTAGCCGTGTTTGGTTGCGTCGAGTCCACTGCGGCGGTGACGCGAAAGATCAACAGGCAAACACGCGATCGCGAGAAAACTCGATCAGTTGGAGTCGTTGTTCCGATGGTGCGGTGGAAAAGGAAACGACTGGACCTACTTGAGTGTGGCCACCCACTTGCTGCTGCTGCTGCTGCTGCTACTACTAGCTCAAACGGTTGTTGTTGTTAATAGAAAAAACAAACAGCCTTTCAAACGGTCACGGCACGGTGGGAAAGCTCGATACTTCACACGAAACACACTCACACGGAAGGGAATCGTGTCGGGTTGTAGTATTGAAGTTGCAGTCAAGCTATGTGGTAACAGTTGTAACCAGCTTCGGGCGAGGACAAACAAGTCCCGCAGAGCAGAGTTAAGTGCCCGGGCTAGACTGCGAGATGAAGTTGGATTGGATTTTCCACCGCTCGTTCGAGGATATTCAGCGTTATTAATTGTGAACTCATTCTCTCAATTAATAACACGGAAGGTTAATCAATAAAGAACCTCCGTTTTCCTTCCCTTCCCTAGGCCAATCAGTTCTTCGCGTAGAGTGTGTGGCCTGAGCGAGATAGTAAATTGCCATTAATTTTCCTACAATTATTATAATTTATCGCTCTCGCCCACCTCGCTCTAAAGTTTCGCATCACCGTAGTGCAGCAACAAGCAGAAGAGCTCCGAAAAGCCACAACAGTACACCTTCTTCCGAGTTCCACAGCATACCGCCACCGATCAGTCGGCGAGCCGTTTAAACGGCTGATGCGGCATCAAACAAAACTGCACCAGATGCGGCGGCGCTTAACGACGAAAAAAGGAACCGGGGAAATCGTCCGGCCTATCGCGGGTGCATTAATTATTGATAGCGGGAGCTGCAGTAAAAATGCTAATGGATTGCCACCGGGAGGGCAAGCGAGCGATGAATAATGACTTAATTTCTTCGGCCACACCGCATCCTTCCGAAAGGTGATGCTGGTGGTGGCGGTGGTGGTTGGGGCGTGAAGCGCACTTTCTCCCCACACACACACGCACATCAATTACGGATGTGGATCGGGTGGAGCGGCACGGCGATAGAATTAAAATCGTTAGCCCGCAGGGCCGTGTTGATGAGACAGCGCACAGGGCGTCGGGTCTCTCGCTCTCTCTCTCTCTCTTATGTTTTGCCACCTCCTTGCCCGGACAGCACAAGATCGATGGAATTATGTTGTAAAAAGAGACATTTTCATTACACTGCGAAGGACCAAAGCGTAGCCACAGCAATGTGCAACTTGGCAACTCGGCACACGTTTTTTTTTTTTAAATCGGAAACAACGAACCTGAAGACTTGGGAGAGACCGGAGAAAGGTGCGCACCGGAGATGTTGAAGTTTGGATGTTTTAACCCTCTGGGTACAGGTAGCGCGCATCAGTACAGTATCCCGCAGCGACTGACGACAGGTCAATGAGTCGATTAGTTCCCACATCGGTCGTTTGTCATGCCCGGTCTCTTTTTTGTCGAAATCCCGCTGCGGTCCCTTACAACTCCTGGCGTTAGGCAATCCGACTGACAAGGTTTCTTTTCTGCGGCTGTTTGTTCCTCTGTCTGGTTGTGTGGTCTTTGGTTGAGTTTTTAAGTTCTCTAAACATCAAACGTCCTCGCAAAAACGAATTTGTTGAAATCACTGTTACAATTTCTAGACGATTTGTAGCCCACAATAGCCTGGAGGGCTGTGTCCTTTGCTTTGCCCATCCATCCACTCTACACATCAACGGTCGATGTTGCAAAAGACACCGCACAAAGTTACCCGGTCCCTGCAACTGAACACCCGTTTACCGGCCAAATAGCCTCCGGGCGTGATGTCACCACAATTTTCCTGTAACGGGAACCGAAGAACCGACCGAGTGAGCCCCTGCCCCTGGAAAATCAACACCAGTCGAGCAGGGGCAACATTGTTGTAAAGGGCAATAATCGATTGAAAATGGTGGCGATTAGCACGAAAGCCGGTTGTGACAAATCGCCCTCGGGATTACATGATAAACACCAAGTGCCGGCTGCAGCCCAGAGTTTCGGAGTTGATGAGTTGACGGAAATATGAAGACGCTTCCCAACCACGAACAGATGTAACGTCGTATCAGTTTGCTCTAGCCGCAAAACCCCTAACAAAGGGACTCACGAGACGCTCACGATCAGGGGAATCCCGGCGCATGTGGTAGAGACAGCCGTTTTCCGATCGTGGAGTGGTGGATCTGTTAACCGTGAAGGATTAACTGAAACGATCTCATTAATCCAGAGCACCGTATGCTGTGCATACTCATCCACCAAACTTTGGCAACTTCACATCATCGCCATTCGTATTACAGGGCAGAAGTATTACAGGGGCGAGCGAGCGAACGAACGTACCGACGGATATCATAACCGGCACGTATATCTGCACGTGTGACAGTCCGCAATCACAAGACGGGCTTTCGCACCGGACCGAAACTTGAAACCGAAACGCACGACTGCGCCACCGCATTTACGTGCGCTTGCGTCGGTCGGTCGGTCGGCACTATCTTCCCGGCCAGATCTCGGTTTAATTTCATGGTAAAAATGGTAAAACGCGTAGGACGACAGCACGCGCGTTCCACGGCAGCAGCAGCATCGGGGCGTCCATAAACCAAAACCACCTCCGCAAAAACGGTCGTGCAAGCGCTCACCGGAATAGTAATTAAGCTGGCGTCCACCCACACCTTGGCTGCTACACTTACCTCGCTCAACGATCTTGCCGAAAAGGTTCTTGCCGCGCAGGAAGTTGCGCGTCGAGCAGTTCCAGCGCCGCGTCCGGAACTGGTGCTGACACTCGTTGATGGCCAGATTTGCGCCCTTGGCGATCGCGGCCAGAACGCCCGGATTTTCGCGTGCCAAGCGGCGCTGCTTGCGGCGCAGCGTCGCATGGATGGCTGGATCGAGATACGTCATGCCGGGCGCTAGCGGTGAAATGTTGTTCGGTTCGCCCGCCTTTGCGATGCCCCTGTGAAAAAAAAAGACGCAAAGAAAATAGAATTAGTGACACTGTTTGCTCAAACCCCTTTTACGAGCATCACACTTTTGCTTTCGACTCGGTGACCGTCGTCCCAACTTTCGCCCGGATGATGGACCTAGCAAAACATGGCATTGAGGTGAGTGTTTTGTGACCTTAAATTTCCCTTTTAAAAAACCCCCGACAAACCTCCAACACATGGCGCACACCAAAGCGACTCAATCAGTGAGGTGTTAATGCTCACAGCAAACAACAGATGAGCGACCCTTCGATCAGGAAAACCCCAAAACCATTTTCCACTGTCCAAGCACACTGTCAAGATGACAGGCAGATGGAGCCGTAGACAGTGTGTCGTTCGGTAGGGAAATTCCAACTGAAACCCTTTTCCACAACATAAAACCCACCGGGAAGATACCGCAGCTAAGGAGGACACAGGTTTTTTGGGGCGTATTGTATTGTCTTTCTGAGTGAGCTGATTTTTCCACCCTTCATAGCCGACACGAGCACCGTCGCCGACAAGCGCCATCGAGTTCGCAGTTTATCGAACAAACCCCCGAACAAGGTACCCCGAAAGCCTGTTTCACAAGAAATTAGTTGTATCAATATTTGGCTACACCGCCACGGCCCGCTACTCCGTTCCTTCGAGCATCGGCAACGACAAAAATCGCCTCCCAGAAAAGTATCGCCGCAGCGTCACGAAATGCAAATGAGACGAAAAGCTCCCCTAAACAGCAAGCAAACCGGACGGTTCGCACCGGAGCTCCAGTTCCAGCTCCTGCAGTAGCCTCCGGACGTATGATTAATTGGACAAACAGCATCAACGGCGCGAAGGTGGTCGAAGGTCTTCCCGCTGGGCTGCGCCCCGGATCAATAGCTCGATGGCGTCGCCGTCACCGTCTGTTGTCACCGGCCAGTGTGGTACGTGCTTATTGCGTAAGTTATAATGCCGACCACGGCTGCCGGGGACAAATGCTGCGTTCCCACGGTACTAACCGATGGCGAGGATCAACGTTGCTTGTGGCGTTCTGGGAAGCAAAATGTGTGTGCTTTACCGCATTCGTCATCGTCGGTCGGGCAACACAGCCGGCGAAAGTGACCAGGTGAAAGTGATCGATCTGTGGATGGGTTTATCAATTTGATAAAACACTTTGGACGAGTAATATTCATCAAGCGACGAACCTGTATTCTGTTTTCGCTAGTGACATTGAGTGCCATCGAAAGGGATTGAAGTTGAGGTAATTTCAGGAAAACAAACCAGAAACCTCGTAAAACCCTGGATGATTCATGATAAGTGGACATTCTAACATTCTTGGAAGCAAACAAAAACCCACTTTCAACCCACGTCCATCGTTCGGCAGCCAACTGTCTCGCAAGTGTCGGACAAACACTGTCGGGCTGGTTCGGTTCCGTCCGGACCATTTATCGCACCGTCGATTGCCGAAACGTGACTGCAGGGCTCAGCAGTGCGTAGTGCTGGCGATCATAAAACTGCGTTCGAAAACCTGTCAGTCGCGAGCAAAACATACCAACACGTCAGCCACCATCAAACGGGGCTACAGCATCCTCCACATGCCAAGTCCTCAAGGCATATCCTTTTGGGCCCTTTTTTTTGGGGGGGGCCATTCATTCTTACATAATGCACCGTGTCACACGGCGGAACGAATGATTTCGAAGCAAATAAATTAGCTTGTCCTGTGTCGCGTCGCGTGTTGCGAAGCACTGTGGAACGCGTTGCGAATGCTTGACGTGATCGAGATGCGTGTTTTTTGTTCTTCTAACTCGATTTTGCAGAACGCACAGTATCGCACGCAAACGGGGAAGAATCTTTCCCTTTTTTGATGTGTTTTGCTGGCTGCTCAAGTCCACTCAATCGAGTGAAGAATCACCGAGATGGTGGCCACCGAGGAATGACGGAAATGGAAGGATCGATAGCAAGCTTGCTGCAAATGCGCATGGCAAAACGTCGAAATCTCTTGCAACCGGTGTGCAGCACTACACAGCTCGCTTGAAGCTCCTTCTAGGGAGCCCCCCCCCCCCATCATACATCACCGAGACGACGCCAGCCGCTCGGTGCCCGGTGCCGAGTGTGAGAATCAACCGACGCAACACCGTCGCCACTATCAATCCCGATCAGGCTCGCGGGCGATCAAGTTCTGCCTGGGACGTGCCGCCGGCCTGACGTGCGCTCACAATTTATGATGCGTGCCCGATACCGGCGGGATACGATTTTGATGCGTTATTTATTGAGTCTTGATCTTGACGATCGTACAGGCAATATGATAACATGCGAATGCGTACCGAAATGGGAAAGCAGTTGGTCCTGGACCGTCTGTCACCAGCATCGGCACCGGCCACTTTCATCACTTTCCAATCGGTTTTTTCTTTACTCCATCATGTCTCTCTCTCTGTCTCTCGCTTTTTCTCTCACACTGGAGCAATTGGAATGTCCTTTTTCGGTAACTGGATAAGCGCCGGCAGTTGCGCCTCGCAGACACGCTTCAAACGGGCTGTTTTTTCGTTTTGCTTCTGAGCACAGATATGCCTCGAAGCAAAGAAGGCGCTTGCGCACCTTTAAACAGCTAATAAACATAAACGATCGCTTAAACCGTCGCCAAAGGTGCTTCTTCGCTGTCCATCCGTTAACAGTTACGAGTGGCTCCAGGCGGGTCCGATCTATCGATCTAGCTATTATGGTAAAACCACTTTGTCAAAGGCAGCAGGAGTGGAAGGTTCTTTAGTTGTAAAAGATCTTGATGTATTTCTCTCGACTGAATAAACCTGACCCCCTGATCCCCTTCAACAGTATTCTATCGCTATCAGTCCAGAAAATCGAGTAGATCACATTGCAAAACCCCAAGGAATGTGGCGTCCCAGACGGAACGGGGGGGAAAAAACTGGGGCGGAAAATCAGCACTACTTCTGCACCACTGCGTCCGGTGGTTATCAAATTACTGCTCTGCTGCCAACCTCTTGCAGACCGCACAAACCTCACGCCACGTGACACCTCAGCTCATTGCGGTTTTCCGCAATGTCGGAATTCAGGTTAAATTAAACGTCGATTGATCGGAACGGACGGCCGCTGTAACAACGGTTGAGTAGCTCGAACGGCTCTCGCTGGAGCGATGGATAATCGAAAAACTAATTATCAAACCCAACAGCCAATGGTCGGCGCTAATGGAGGCAGCAATAAACAAGCACCTCATAAAGCCGCTGCGTGTGAGGTCCATAAATTGCCACTTCGAATGCAACTTTCCATCCTTGGCGAAAGATTGCATAAAACTCACTACGCGAGCCACGCAGCCTCCACCTCGTCCGAAGATTAAGGAAAATTGTTTCCCTCATTTGTCAAATAACCTCCTCCTACTCCCTGTAATGCACGTAATGCAAACGATATTTCATCGAATAATTAATGATAATGCAAGTGACAACGAGAGCACACGAGCAGCGAGCGAGTGAAGGGGAGGAGAAACAATCATCTCGACCTGGGGTTCTGAAGTTCCAGGACGCCACCGCGTCCTTGGCACCGGGAAACAAATGAAGCGCTCGAAAACGGATCATCAATCGATCAGCCACCGTGGCGGAATAATTATCCCCGCGTCGTCCGTCGACTGGCCGGGTGGGCCAGGTCAGGTCGTCGAATAGAGTTGCTGCACCGAACGCGAACGTTCGCCCGAAGAATTGCGGCCCGAGTGCGGCCAGGTGCTACCACCAGCGGCCGTGGTGGAATGGGAAGCTAAATTAATTTATCAAAAAGAATAAAAAACCCACCATGCGCTTGGCTAGAGAAACCGGGCGCTTGTCCGACAGGGTGAGGTTAGGTGGCGTACGCCACCACCACAATCCGTCACTATTAATCACAGCGGTAATCATTTTTCATACAAAACACACACTTACTGAGGTCGAAACGCCGGGCAGTGGAAGGAACGGGCGCGCAACGTATGCAAGAATGCATCGGTGGTTTCCTAACGCTCGAACGATCGAATGAAAAATGACACGACGGTGTTAATTTGTCATTTATTACGCTATTAACAAACGCTTCGGCCCGAGCGTTCGGCATGCATGGATGCAGCAGCAGCAGCAGCAACAGTCAGAGCGACGTCCAGCCGTCATCCGGTTGCATCAACGCGATGTAAAGACCGGCAAACATTTCGCAAGGTAGCAACAAAAACCCTCGGACCCTGGGAAAAAGTGACTCCGTGCGCATATTTGCAGAAATGGATGGCAAAAAACGGGGTACAAAACACCCAACGCGCGCTATTTTGCTCTTGTTCTGTCTTGGGCGGGGGGGCGTGCAGAGCAGTAGAGGATCGCTCGGTTCGTAAGATTCATGCGCCTGAGTGCGTTCGAAGATGGTCTCTTGGCCGCTCCTGAGCCCCTGCACCTGCAATCGGAATGCAGCCATGCAGACGAACGAACGCCGAAGCTTACTCACGTCAAGCGGCGTAATGTTTTGCGACCGGAGATTTATGTGCAAACGATAAGCTTAGAAACTCGAACAGCGTGGTGTTTTGGGGCGCGCGCCCGCTCGAACCCAAACTCCGGTCCGGTGTTGCGGGTGGGTTTGTCGCTTAATTGCCGTTGAAGTCTTTCGAGCTTAAAAGCCGTCCGCTGGCGGTCACTCATCAGTTGCTGGGCGGGTGGGAGAGTTAAATTAAATGCTCGAAGGCGTGTGTGGAGCGTGCACCTCTCTTGTGCCCAGGTAATCCTCGTGAGAAAATTCGTTCCACTCGGTGATGGAATTTTGGAATTCTTCAACCATCGCAGGATCGCAAACGGTGAAGTCATCTCGCAAGACAGACGCTCTCACCGGCTCCCCCGTGAATGTCGCTTCCGAGTCGCTTCCAATTTTCACACCTTTAAGCACACACACACACACGTGCGAATCATTTCACACCAATCCGTGGAGCAGTTTCCATCAATAGAACTCGTTGTGCAAGACGCAACGGATCAACTTCTTAACGACGGGAAGAAAAAAAAAAGGTCAAACAAAAATCATAATAAGGCTCACGAAAGACACACAACGAAAAGTGGCCCCCCCGAACGGACCAAGATGCGAAAAGTGGACATTTTCGCGCGCCTGATGCAAATGAATAAATCTCCCGGCCGATCATCTTTCGTCCGGACATCCCCCCCGAAAAAGGGAAAGGGAATGGTCGCGTTCACACGCTTTATGACGGGTGAGCGGTCGAGCCGGAGCAGTGCGAGTGATTTGTTTTGCCACCAGTCCGGCCCTCTCCACCACCGATTTCCTTCTTATCCTCACGGGTGTGGGACCTGGTGAAATGTGTGGCTGGAGGACATAGCCTCCCCGAAGCTGGATTGCACCACAGGCAAAGGCAACTACCCAAGGGCCAAACATAAAAAAAAACCCGAAACCTGCGCAAGCGACGATTCAACCGATAACGATCAATTTGGGTTAAAAAAGATATCTCCATCTTAATTAAAAGGAAAACAAAACAGAACGAGTCACTGGCACTCCAGCATGCCGAAACATACCGGTATGCGTTGCGAAACACCAAACAAACAAAACAGCGCGTGTGTGTGAAGGTCTCGCTTTTTTGCGTGTACTTTGTTTCGTTTTTTGCTTGGTGGGGATGTAGAAATCGGGTTTAATTTAATTAAACCGGACAGTGCAAGCGTTAAGGTACACAGCACTACGACCGCCGGGAACCGACTGCCAACTGCATCCGGGGTGATGCATACAAATCAATTTTTGTGTTAATTTCTGTCTTTCACTCTCCCGTTTCGTGCGTAATAAAAAGGGAAACGTGCTGCGATAATTTGCATTCGCTTACACCTGTTCACACTGCAAGAGGACGCTTTTGCCCAGTTGAAGCGATCGAACGTGATTAAAGACCATATTGAATATTGTTAACTAATAAAACTAATTACTAAAATAATTATAATTAACATTTACGCTCGTTATTATACTTATTAAAAAAGTTTTTTTCTTTCGCTTCTTTTCTTTGCTGCATGCATCAAGCTCCAACATGATCGTTTCCCCTTTCTGGATCAATTCACTGCAGCCAGGATGCACGGCTCAAGCGAACCGTGATGCAAAGTGACAGAAAACCTTCTGGCATCCGTGGTAGGTGAGGTACGGCAGCGTGTTGTTGTCACTTGTCACTTGGCGCGAGTGTGAGAACCGTTGGATATCCACTTCGAGGCCACCGGTGTCGAGGAAGAATGGGGCACACCCCAACGACAGGTTGAAATTTAACAACAACGAACCGAAAAAGCAAAAGGCTACTAAAGTAAGCTCGAAACGGTTTAAATCCGTTTCCCCAGCGATCGTGATGTATAATGGACGATTTTAAACGCTTGTGCCTTTCGCAACACCCTATTAGTGACACCTTTAAAAAAAATGGAGGGTAGCAAAACACGGTAGACTAACCTGGTGGAGATTACACACCGAGAGCGAGAGAGAGAGAGAGCTTTAGACTCGGTGAGGAATAAATAAAATGTTAAGCCCATCCGAACCGGACGTCGCTTGGGATTAAGTCCCGAAAATGGCACCAAAAACGGTTGACTAGGCAACACACACACACACACACACAGTCCACACTACTAGCCACACGATCGCATAAAAAGATCGCGAGACGGAAAGCAACCATAAAACACTGATATTGAAACCATAAATTTTCTATTAATCATTATCACGCGAGCGGTGCAAGATTAGTGCTGCGCTGTGTCTGTCTCCCCGTCACCGGGGAGAGCACCACAAATCCGAACGATATTCGTTTCGGGAGGAGAACCGAAGGAAACGAAAGGATGGTGGCGTGCGGAGCAAGATTAACCAATAAAGACAAAATAGAGACTATGAAAATAAAAAGGCAAATAAATAAATAAACAACCATCCTACGAAGGCGATAATCGAGCAAAAAGGCAGCTGCTGCTGCTGCTATTAGTCCCACGGGCGGACAGACGCACGCAAGTGTTGGAAGGGAAGGATGGGGGGGGGGGATTCGTTTTAGATAAACGTTCTGCCTGCTTTACCTAATGGTACACTTAAGTAGCGGCGATTAGGAAATATTAATATCCCATCCTACCCTACCCTTAGTTTTGCACCGAGATATTCAAGGCCTAGTTTTATGGCCACTACCCCCTAGCCGTACACCCTCATAATGATGTCATCGACATCATCATCATCATCAACAACACCATGTTCGTAGTCAAACTCATCCACAGTCGTTTGGTCCGGCTGGGGATCCTCTGTGCCCGGGAGGTTAAGTAGTTCTGATGCAATTACTTACCACCACATTGAGCCTCGTCCCCGGCCGGGCTTTGATTTGCTTTCCACCTCCGCCCAGGCACTGATGGCCATCAGACACACCATAAACACCGTCACTAGATTCATGTTGCTGGATTCACTCACTAACTTCTGACGCACTGGACGAATGCACCGATTGCTGGACACTCTGTTTGAGGTTTTGAGGGAGTTTTGAGGTGTTTTGTTTTTCCTTTGCGCACTAACTGGCTTTCTAGTTACTAAGGCCTCCCGATTAGCTTTCCGCTTCACTTCACTTAAAATCACACACACACGTGTTCCAAGGAAAAAACTTTCGAATAACCCGGCACCAACAAAAAGAAAAACAAACCGCAAGCCCTTCGCTACTTCTCACCAACTTTGATTGTTGCTAGCAAAACGACTGACACCGGTACTGGCGTGCGAAACTCATCATCACCGACAGCATTATTTAGTGCCGATCCGCTCGTACTAAAGAACAACCACGATCACGATCAACAATTGCATTGCTCAACATTATCACTGATCAACATTGTGCGCTTCAGGGGCCACTTTCGAGAAACATTCCGCTACCCACGTACACACTCTCCGCACACGGTACACTTTCACGCATCCGGGATCATGCACACACCGTAGGGCTTACCGGTCCTGCACCATAAACGCAAGGATGCTAACTGCCACGAGCTAGAGTCGCTGGTCGAACACGCACCACAGACCGACGTACGAACGGACGGCGTGAGCAGAAGCGTCGAAAGAAAAAGAAAGTCCTACTCCTCCTCCCGGGAGAGCGAACATCAATCACAGACACGATCGCGCACTTATGCTATGGTTATGCTGGTTATGCTCGGCAGTGGCGAGCGGTGGTGCAAGCGGGACGGCTAGACTGGCGCTCCGAAGCAAACCCGGCGTGGCGAGAGCACACACACACACACACACACCCCGAACCGGCCCGACCGAAATTCATCCAATGCGCGCGAACACACGAGCTCACAAATGGAACCGCACCGATCGAGGCAAAATTGCATACTGAGCTACGGACCGCCGAAATCCGAAACTCTTATGCTGCCGTTACCCTGTTTCGTCCCGCGATTCAGGTGCTTCATTCATAAATTCTTGCTGCAAATGTCACACAAGAGCAACATTTTCGATCACCAAAAACCGATCATCAATTTCAAAATTAAATATGTTATCAAAAAAGACGAAATTTTTAGGAAAACTATTCAGTAAAACTTTGCAAATGGCGAGAAAACTCACGCGAATGAATTTACTTTCAGCACGCGCACTTTGTCCACACTGGCACATAGTGCGGTGGTGTGTATGGTGAAGAAAGTGGGCGGAGCCTAGCTGCATCTCACAAGCTTGATCGAAGTTCGCAGAGAGTTCCCCGGCTGTGGAGAGCAAGCTCCCCGAGCTCTCACTGTTTCCATGGAAACTGAGTTCATCCGGCAAAGGTTCATTTGTTGCTAGTGATTAATCATAGCTTTCCAGAAATCGCCATATTGTACGTGGAAAGTGGATAAATATCTGATCACTTCTTATATTTACTTGAAGAAATTTGAACTTAAACGTAAAATATACTCTTGATTGGAGAGTTCCAGTTTCGCAACGATGTGTAACTCACTCACTCACCAACAATCGATTGAAAACCCCGCTAACAACTCGCACACAAACTTCACGATTGATAACCATTTTCCACCAATTTCTAGCAAGCTTGTTGTCAAAATCCATCCCTTCGCTCTAACGGTCGCTAGCACACTGCTAATCCATGCTCTACGTCTGTCACTGGTTCGGTCTGGTCTGGCTACCTTAATGTTGTTTTATGTTGGACGCAATCTGCGTACGATGATGAGGGTGACATCCAGCATTTGGTGCGTTCTGAAGCCGGCTCACGTGTGACGTTTGTTTTAGCTGACGCTCAACGTGTTCTGGAACAGTGGTAGGAAACACAGCGCCCAAAGTCCATTATTTTGATTTCAGGTCATATCACAACTATCCTCTTTAGAATAGAATAATTCCCAATTTTTGTATAAAAGAGCTTTTAATATCTGACAATAAATTCTAGGTCTTGCTATTTTTTTTTTCTTTTTATTCATGAAGAACGGCCTGGCCGTATTGCTTAGGTCTTGCTATGTTCTTCAAGAAAACATTTCCCTAGTCACTTTGAAATAAATTCTTTTAAGCCAAACACACTTGCTCACTATTCTTGGCCTCAGCAGTAGCGCATGTAGCACGTTTTATTACGATGCTCTTAAGCCCTTAACCCACACCACCACCATCACTACCTCCCAAGATCCACACGCAACCGAGCTCGTAATGCAGCATCCCGAATGCCCCCGTGCCTCGTTTAAGCCAGATAAAGTGGTGATGATGTTGCTCTTACCCATGTTTGACCAGCCTATCTCAAGCCCTCTTGACTCCCGCAGCTCCCGCTGCAACCTGCCCTGCCGCTGCTTCTGTTGATTGTTTCCAGCACAAACAGTCTGGCCCACAATCCATGTCAGCTCTTCATGTGTGCAACAAGTTTCAAATCAAAGCCTCAATCGTCGTCAAGTAGGCTGTCCGTCGTTGCAATCACGCATCAAGTGAACGACCTACCGCCGCACGACCCGGTAACCAAGGGTTACCAAGATTGCGATCGTTCCCATTCACTCCGATCTTCATTCACATATCCGCCTTGGTCGAGTTCCAGTTTCGCCGAGATCTTCCGCGCGACGACAATTCTAGGAACGCGCGTCTTGTCCGATTCATCCCTCCAGATAAAAAGCTCTTCCATGTTCTGGTGCGAGCTGGCGTCTGGCCGGATTATTCATGTGACTCCCCCGAGACTGAAGCCGCGTCCGCGTTGTCTGCCTGAATGCGTTTCGGTGGTAGCCCACCTTAGAACACAGGTAGAAGCCCGTGAACGAGCCCGGGACTGAACTGGCATGGGGTGAGAGAATCGGTGTAATTATGCCTCGTCATAATTACCAGGAAAATGTGCGAATTTTGACTTTTAAGGGTGGTTTTAAGGGTGACCGCTTCCCATCTTGCACTCGGCACGACCGCCGGCCGACTGCGGGGTGCCCGGCGGACAATAATGGGCGATAATAATAATAAGCAGTTCGCTCCGAGCGCCCGTGAAAGCGTTCCGATCCGGATGTAAGCAGGCATCCTCTCACCTTAGGCTCCTTTTGGCGGGCCAGAGATATGATCAACTGACTGATAATCGATACAATTACAAGGGAGAAAGGCGTTTAAACAATATGCAACGGGCCGATAGAAGAAGACAGAGAAGCAAAGAAGTGGTAGTAGGGGTGCAGCAGAGCTTGATTGACTTCAAGTGGCGCATTAGGCGCTAGCAGCCCCGCATGATGACCGGCGAAAACAATGAGCTTTATTATTGTTTTGCTCTGGTTGCTGGCACCATGTTTTGGCACGTCACTAATTGCAAGTGAGCGGACGCGCACCGGGATGCTTCTGAGACGCCTTTCGACCCGACCAAGGGTCACTATCTAGATCAAGTATTGGGTGCTCGAGAGAAAATTAAGGTCAGACGATCAAGGTGAGAAGATGAGAAGTGGTAAGTGGCGAAGCAGAAGATCAATTAAAAGCTTGGAACTTATTTCATGAAAACAAGGATCACAACTTCAGCTTTTAGGAAGCTTCAAGGCATGTAAAACACATCGCATAAATCCTTCCACATCGCTTTAAATCTATCTCCCGACACTGGTTCCGGTGCGTGTAAACACGTGTTCCTGCATTGCCCGTTTCGGAGCTGGCGACAAATCGTAAAGCTCGCTTGTTAAACACGCCAAACAAACATGGTCACTTGCACAGCTAAATTATGCATCGAAGCGACACATTTCGGAGTGGCTCGGTGGTGGCTGCCAAGCTTCAAGCAGCAAACGGCGCAACAAGCACAGCAAAAACCAGTCACCAGTTAAGTCTCACCGTCGTGTGTGGCGACATTTACGAGCCTGTTTTGATGAAGGGGGTTTTTGTGGGCGCCCCATGTTTTGAGGGGCCTTTTAACGCTTTCGAGCTTGAGTTAATGATTTTTCTTTTTGCAAAAAGCAGTCCCACAAAAAAAAACAAAGAGCTTCGTCAGGTTTTGTTCCACGTTCGAAACAAAACAAAACTGTGCAACTTCAAATTAAGCCACAAATCTGAAGAAAAGCCACTTAAAACGTCTTATGCGCCAAGTAGCTAGAAGAATGTCTAAATTATACTAAATACTCTTCTGCACGGCTGCAATAAAATGGCGAACTGCTGGTTGGTCCAGACCCGGTCGCATCCACTTCCGAGCAGTCCATTGTGTGGGCTTTTCACAGCTTCGCCTTCACCCAGCACAGCACAGCACCGACAACGGTGGTTCGTGATTTTTAACCACAACGACTCCCATTCCGGCCGGCCAGTGGTAAAAGTGCCGGCAAAACAAAAAACCAACAATCAGTGTGCGGGCACAGCCTTCAAATTCCTTCAAACCACCCTGGGTCCCCCAGGGCCCCGGGACCGAAAAACGATGAAGCGAGAAAATTAAGCAGCTAAAAACGGGAATTGAAATGATGAAATTACCAACCCGGTTGGGCTGCCTGCACGCAAGCAATGCAGGAGCTCCCCCCCTCACCCCGAAATCGTTTATGCGAGAGTGATTTTCAAATTACTACCGACAAAACAGTGTGTCCCAAGGAGGATACTGGAAGCGTTGGATGGATCCTCCAAAATGGCGTCGCGGAAAGGAATGATTAATCCCCAGCGCTGAAAGAGCCTCCGAATGGCCTGCTCCGAACGGGCAGTTTGGAAGAAAAGCTATAGCAAAAAAAAACGGCAGCTTGCCACAATCTCGCTTCTTGCCTTCGGCCCTCGCGATGGTGCGCTGAACGATCACTTCGAGGCCTGTAAGGTACGCGAAAGATAGGGTGGGGGTTTGGAAAAAATCGCCCTCCCTCAGATGGAAGGCGAGGGGAAACGCCAGGGAAGCCGGTGGAAGCTTTTAAAAATGGGGCTGGATAAAAAATGGAGAATTTAAACAATCCACTCAAACCGTGAGAACCGAGCACGATCAAGAATTTCCCGCGCAGAAACGATTGGCGAGGAGAAAGAAAAATGTGTGGTCGATTAGGATCGCTTAGTGTGGTGGCCGGCGAGCGTTCGAGCAGTTTCTCGGTTCAATTCGAGCAGGCAGGGTATACGAAAGAAAACTGCATATTCTTGGACCCGTTATGAGATCGCCCAAAGATCCCAGAGGTCCCGGAGGCGATTCGGTCTTGTAGCTCGTGGCCAGAATGAAGACATTAACATTATTTCTGGGTCTTACGCTAGATAACAGCTGGGGCCGGCTTCAGTGCAACTGTTACTTTCTTATCTAGAGCCATTCATTATGCAGTAGCCATCGGGATGGGCGATAGCCATCAGGAAAAGCGCACCACAAGTCTAATAATAATGTAATAAAACGTAACAGCAAAGAAATACAGAGATCTGCGATGTGTCCCGAATGGGCCGCCAGATACAAATTTTAATGAAGACACAACATTTAAATAATGTACAACCAACGTCCAACGTCTTTCGAAAAACTTCCACCCAAAATAGACCCCAAAAGGCTCAAACACCGCTCGGTTGTCGTTTCGAAGCTTTGTTGTTGGTCGTGAGGGGCCTTTAATTGAATTTAAAATGGCGGCTCGCGGTTGCGCTCGGTGCAATTGTTTTCTGTACGAATCATTTTTCATTTAACAAAGATTGCCTCCCTAACGTGGTGTGAAATGAAACCAGTTCTTCTTTTCGCTGCTTCGCTGCTGGAAGACGCCCCGGTCCACCAACAGCAAGCCTTTGGCGAGTGTCTTCAGACGACGCGGGAAGAGATGCCCTACGAGCAGGGCACTGGACTGGGACCCGGACCCGAGCGGCTGTGGGTAATCAACAGACCATGAAATGGGCAAAGTCTGCACCGGTCTCCCTTTGTGCGGGGATCCGTGAAAACGGGGTGGAAAATGGGGTTGAAAAGGCAGAGGAAAAACGAACGATCGTTTGTCGTTGGCTGTCTGGCCGATCGTGTAACGAAGCGGAAACTTTTATTATTTAATAAACATGTAGTTCTTACGCGTACTTACTTATTGTTAAGTGGTTTTAAGCTTGTGTTTATTACTTGATTATGAAGCGTGAGTGTATTCCATTCGTATTCCGTGTTTTTCCTCTCCGCAAAGCACAAAATGGACGCTCTTGTGCTACGAGACATGGTTAACACCACCCTTTTAAAAAGACATCTCATCTTGAGGTTTGTTAATGTGTCGATTCTTGGTCCACAGATTGTACACCAACGCAGGAAGTTGTAGAGGATACAAAAATAAAACCAAGAAACACTCTGCCACCAGAGAGACAGATATTACCAGGGAACAGTAAATTATTTTCATTTTTCGATGGTCACAATCACCCACTTGAGGCAATCGTCTGGTGAAAGTGAAGCATGCTCTATGAATGCTTTCCTATTCCAAGTAGCATTGCGCTATATCCGCCTTCACCGAATGGGAGGTCAAACTATCACGAGATCGCGTTTAGTTACAGCTGGAGTGGTAAGAGTTCCTTTCTTGGCACCAAATGTCTGGTGCCCTAACAAGGGACCCTTAAGTGGTCGGATGCTTCGCCGAGGTTTCCAACAGCTACTGTTTCCGGCTTTATCTTTCACAACTTTCATCGGGTGTTTTTGAGCGTTGACGAAGTTCGGAACGGAGGGTAGAAGATATTTCCGTTCCAAGACTAACATCAATTTTCCCTGTCCATAGGAACGCATCGAGAGATGGTTTTCTAACTGTCGGGAAGAAGTTCATACATTCCTGTGCTCTCCAATAAATTTATCATTACTTTATTTTATTGTGCCTATGAATCATAGATTTTATGATTCTGCACATCAGACCACCTCTAGCTGGTCGGGATAGTCTTTTATTACTCAGTGCCAGGCTCAGCTACTGCAGGTCTCATGCTCTCAATTATAAAACGCTCGCAGCGTGCATCCGTTACCTTGTCTACCAAACATGCAACATCTCTCCACATGCCACCAGAAGTTCGTCTAATATATTTACAAAACAACAATTTTACTACCGTCTAGTCCTTGAACTGCGCATTGCTTACCGCAGCCAGGAAGCTTGCTGCTTCCCAGCAATCGTAACGATCGTGATGGGCAATGCGCATTCAACTGCTCAACCACCCATCACAACCACAATTGGAAAATTGCTTCCAGCGGTTCCATCAACGAAGCTTCAGATGCTGCACCCAGCGCACTCGACGGCACAATTCCTAAGCAGCTTCACGAACGAAGCCACCCAGGGAAAATCGACCTACCCATCTCTATTCGCCACCGCATGATGAGTTTTCTTTTACTGCACCACATCGCACCTTCTGCATTGTTGTCTATTGCAATTGTACACACTCGTGCTGCCATTATTGGTGGTCGTGGTGGTTGGACCACGATGTCAAAGCCTTGCGGGCACTCGAACTTGCGCACGAACCGCATTAAAGGCTTTGCTTCTTCATTCTCCGGTCGGTCTGTCTGTCGATCAGTGAGGTTCGTTCTAACTCCTTCAGCATCTACCCAACATCCGACGATCAATAATGCAGTAAATTAGCATTTAATTGAAATTAGCATACCCGTAACCGAGCAGGTGTTGTTGAATTAATCATCTCAACTCGAATGACGATGACGGTGAAGGGTTGATGAACACCGTTGCTACCATCTGATTGACGGTTGGCCAACGAGACCAGCAAACAGAACGGATTGATCAGTGATTGAATTAGTTGCGCCTGCGGTCAGCGTTACCGGAATCGCGAATCGGTGTACATTTTATATGCATTTTGTCGGATTATGAGCCATAAATAAATCAAAATTAAAACCGATCTGCACTTTGATTGAAGATACATTTCGAACACTTTGTTTTACAGAAAGAATACTTCCCTCCATCAATGTTCAACGCCAAGGTCATTACGAGCTAGTAGACAGTAAATAGCTGTTCCACGTGATTGCTCCCACATCTTAGTCCACATTTTGCTCTTTTCCCTTTTCGCATGAAATCACTGCATGATAAATAGCTCCACTTAATTGATGGAATGCACGCGCACGGCCACTATCTTGGTCCATAAATCGTACCCCGCCTCCGATGGCACGGGGCCAAACACTTTGGCCAGGCCAGTTTCGGGGGTTGAAGAACGTTCCTTGCTCCGGACTGCGGACCGATGCAGCCAGATGCACACTAGAAATGCATTTGTGTCAGGTCGGGGTTGATTTATCTTTTCCTGGCCCGAACCACAACCAGCACTAGCACTGCCTGCCACACGGAAATGGGAACACCGATCGGGTCTAAAATTAGCAACCATCTGCTTCCGGACGTTAGCCAAAGTGTCTGATAGTGTGTTGGTTGGAGGTTCTGTAGCTTGAATAATAACACTCAACTTCCCCAGTAGCATCTAGGGAAGAAGACCTCAAGAAAGCCTCACACTGTTTTGTAGCTTCTGTCGGAATTGTTACAACCAGAGTGGGTGTCAGATCGGACCATGGCCACACACAGGCAGTACGAGGTGTATTATCTGCCCTTACCAGGTCAGGTAGCATCACCTTGCATTGTGCTGGGAAATAAGTTCCACCGGTAGGAAGCAACACCCTACGGGGACGGGCGATAAGAGTTTGCCACTAGCAAAAACTGATCAGTCGAAGCTGATCGATTAGCTTCCAGGTTTTTTTTTTTTTTGCTGGAACTTTACCGCCACCGAGCAGCATGGTGATTTCTGAGATTTCTTCCACACCGTAGAGTGGACTTCGACAGCACGAACAACAACGACACAGCGGGGCCGGTACGGAGGTCCGTACCGAGAGTCTTCCAACAGCGAGACCACACCTTTGGGCATCGGTATAGCTTGGGAGGTGGCAGGCCGGCCCCAGATGACCTCCTCAAGGGAAGGATCAGTTGCAATTATGTCAGCATTAACGCTGATTGAAACATCCTTAACACGATGCGCCCTCCCGGATCAGGTGGTGGTCGTCAATCAAGTGGCATAAGTCGATCGTAATGAGTTTATCCCGGCCGTAGCATTCCACCAATCATCATTCGCCCGGTCGAACCGTCAGCCGTTTCACACCTGGTGGTCCCGCTGGTCCTGAGGCTCTCGCCGATGGGATCGCAAAACCCGGATCGGACCAACAACAATTAATATTATTTGGTCCCCGTTTCTCAAACCTCTCTCTCCCTCTCTCTCCCCCATCCATTTCATTCCTCCCCGACATGCATTCCTTTGATCTTTGATCTTTCTCAAACATTTTACACAACTTTTTGACAGCCGACAGTGTTCCCGGGCTCCGGCATCCGCATCAGCGGTAGAACCATCGTTCGCAAACGATTGCTTACAGGCTCTGGGGCTTGTTTTATTGCACTTTTGTGTTTTCGTTCCACTGGAGGATTTTCCTTCTTCTTTCTATTCCTTCTCCATTCAGACACACTCCAGTTTGTCTATTGCTCAATCGATTGCAGGCCGGAATGTTTTTCCTCACCTTCGGCGCTTTTTTTTTTCCTTTTCCCGTTCCTCCGTGTGTAATGATTGCGGGCGTGTGATTTATATTCGTGTGCGATCGACAGCAGCATCATCATCAGCCGTGTGAGCAGCTTGCTTACGGGTCAAAGAGCTACTGCGGTGCGGTGATCGTTCATCTTTATCAAACGGGCTTGCTTTGAGAACTCCAGCCAGGGTGCTGCCGGTCTTGAGCAGGAAAGGATCGCAAAGAACCCGACATACCACACAAGCCGTCATCACACTTGCGGGCGTATTGCGCAGTGGGTGATCTTACGATGGGTACGATCCTTCTTCTGCATCGTTGACCGCGCGAGGATCAAACGCGCAAGGAAGCGCTTCCCAGGGAAGATGTTAAATGTGATAATTAGATCAGAATTGGACGAGCCGCTTCGATACAATGTTTACCTGTCGGAGAGAGAGAGGAAGAGAGAGATATTAAATGTCACGGAGTAATTGCAGCTTTGGTGGGTTTAGATAGAAGAGAGTAAATGTCTGGTAGAATATATCTAAAAAAATATTATTTCTTGTACTTGTCTAGACCAATATTTCTCCAAGAATATTTTCCCTGATAGCAATTAAAACCCACAGCTCTAAGAATTTTGGAACTTCATCCTAACTATCCTACTACGGGCAGCTTTGCATAATCTCTCGCCCTGATTAGCATGTTGACGACCTTCAGAAGGTTTTAGTCAAAGCAAAACCACCCACGGGCGAAATCCCGCGTCTTCCAAGAAATCATCATCATTTAACTGCCGGATAAAAGTTTGCCTTCTGCTCTAAAGTTCTCTCTGCTCTAAATGTGTAACGGTTGGTGAGCTGAGATCCAAAACGATTTGCTGATTATAATTTGAATGACTTGCCACCGGCACCGAATCGTCAACATTTAGCAAACTAACAACAACAGTGGAGCTTAGCTAAACGAAACAAAGGAAAAGCTTAAATCACTAAATTTTCGTAGCTATTTATTGAGATCAAGACATGCCACCAGGCTCAAAAAAATTCGCGCGCACACAGACAGTTAGATATAGGCCGCAGGCAGCGACGGAGGCGTAAAATCGGGAAAGAATGTTAAAAGCATGGCAAATTGATACTTCACACTCGAATTAACAAAAAAAACCTCTCCGCCGAGTCCGCGGATAGGGTCCTTTTCGGAATGGGTGGAACGATCGCAACGGAATGACTCAATCCGGCTTTGTGCCGGTGTGGGATAGTTAACTGGCGTAGATAGCTTCTTTTCCATCCCCCGAGTGCGAACCCAACTTCCATGGTGGTCAGGATGAAAGGTTAAATCGACGACGACCAAAGATGGATGGCAAGCGCCATCCTACCGACGAGCACAGGTACCAGCGCTGAACAATCCTAATTATACTTCTAATGTTTCTAGAAGGGGCGTCAAAATTCCTTTCCAGAGCATTACACATCAAGTATCCCGGCGAGCGACCACAGCAGTGGATGGCGAATCGGTTCCGCTGACGGGATTAGAAAATCCCGGTGGAACGAGCCAGCGATGAAGAAGACTTCGCACTGTTCGTCGGCAGAGAGTCAGCACCATTGATCATCATCGGCACCCAAAAACCGGAAAGATTTAATTACTGTGCCTAAGCGCAGGCGACGAACCCGCGTTTTAAAAGGCATTCAGGGTGAAACAGTTTTGTTTCTTTGAGGTTAGGAGATTCGTGTAGGTGTCTTCAAAATGGTCCAAAACACTGCGCACGGATGCTGAAGGTGAGAACCGAAAGCGGAAAGGACGTGTGAGATATTTACATTGGGCTTCTGACAGTTCGGTCTGCCTACTAATGATGCTCGTCCCTCGGGGACGGGTTGATCTTCCCGATCGGCAAGGACCACACAGACGCTACCTTCCAATCGGTGCTCAACTCCCTTGCTGCTAATAACTTGATTAAGTAATTAATCATTTCCCCCGGCGTTCCTTGCTGTTCTCCGCAGGTGACCGAGTGCTTCACAGTAGGCCTCAGCAATGGAAGCAATTAGTAGGTGGGCTTACTTTCTCAATTCCTCACAGCAACCACACAGCCACAGTATTTGTATCTTATTTATTGCCCCATCTTAAAACCCCAAAATCATCATTATCGCCATCGACTTGACGTGACGTTTGTGGGTTTGTTGTTGCTGTGGATTAAAAATGGGATACCCGACCAGAGTCGTCGGACTCTGCTCATCTCGGACAGTTTCGAGGGTGCTGGATTGAAAAACGGAAAAATGTCCCGAAAGACCCACAACAGCAACAAACAAAAAACGCCAAAACCTCCTCCTCAAATCTTCCCGACGAATATGATCATTCTCGGCATCGGAGCGACAACACAAATATCAGCAGGAACCGTGTATGTTATTAAAACGATCCTGAACGAACCGGCCACAAAAAAATAAGAGCTGCTTATTCCAAACCACGGTGATGGAGCAAGTTTCCAGCAACCATTCCCCATCAAAAACCTACGCCCCTCTCCATCACCCCCCCTCCCCTTCCAGGTGGAATGTAACGAAACAGTAAAATATTTAATAACGCCGAAATATCGCCACGGAAGCGTGACAAATTCAAATTAAATTAAAGAAGTTGTTTGATGAGCGGAGAAACAGCTCTTTCGGAAACTGTTTCACCGCGCCCGGTTACCCGACGAAAGCAACAACGTATGACTAAGCAGACTGCAGGACAGGAGCCGGGAGACGAGAGACGGCGACGTATCAACATCACTTTAACAAACTTGTTTGATCATGCTCATGTTGTTAGTTTTGACTTTGTGTGTTTTTTTCTCTCTCTCACTCGAATCGGTTTTATTTAGTTTTTTGTTCGTTGCTGTTAATTTTGTTTCACCACCAAAAACCACCGATCAAGCGAGGCCTAAGGACGTCGCTGTCTTATTGCCATTAATCGCGGTGTGGTCATTAAGACGACCAGACTAATACTGTGGAACTGAGATCGGTTCTGTTTTTTTTTTGACTGTGTATATTTTAGAGTAATTTGCCATGGATATAGATTGGAATGAATGGAATGGAATGCTGGTTGGTTTGTGGTTTAGAAGGAATGGTGATGAGTCAACAGGCGGCTAGAATCTCTCAACCAAAAAAAAAAAGATTTTTTCTGCACTTTTGCTACAGAGCACATCAAAGCTGTTCAAGGTATTAAATTGGCATGCTTAAATCCTATTCTATTTTTGTTCCTCAGGAAACCACATCTTGCTTACATGAACGATTCACCAAGTACTTTCTAGAGACCTCATCAAGCAATGTTGAGATTTTTTTCTGACATATCAAGGGGTGCAGTTTAGATGATCATTAGAAGCTCATCAAGAGATCGGCTAGAGTTGAAGTTCGCAACAGGATTTGACACCCTCTTGATCGTTCCCACTTCCACCAAGAGTCATCCAAATGACCTGCAATCATAACTACCGATTGCCATCTATGTATCATCTTGGTGAAGATGACCGAATAGTAGCGTTACTCTTACCGTTTCTTCATTGATTTTAGCATCATATGACAGCATAGTTAGGATAAAACTGCACGACACAATGAGCTCTTTTGGAATGTCGGCCATTATAGAGCTCGTAAGAATGACAATGGTCAACATTACATGCCCTTTATTACCACTAAGGACCTACGCCAGGGAGATGGTCTTGCCTGTCTTCTTTTCAATCTGGCGCTAGAGAGAGCCATCCGTGACTCAAATGTGGAAACTTCAGGAACCATCCTCTATAAGTCAATCTAGTTCCTGGCATACGCTGGTGACATAGACATCATTGATTTGAGGCTTTCCTGTGTAGCAGAAAGGATCGAGCGTGTGGCACTAAACCTCGTGTTGAAGATTGACGAGGTGAAAACCAAAATGATGGAGGCTTCGTTAGCGGCCCTGCTGACAAAAACGTAGGCAGCATCTGGGTTCAAAAGTCAAGTCACCGACAGCAACATTGATGTTGAGCTAGACGAAAATCAAGTTACGCTGTTGACATAATAAAGCCAGAGGAAACCGCACATAGATCCTACATAGACGCACATATACAATCCACTCGAAATACCTGTGATGTCGGAAAAAGCGGGGACTTTATTGAACTTTTATAGCCCCAGTAATCACATACCGGTCGTCAAATCCTACCCAGACCGTCGTCCGCCTTAAGCAGGGGTAAATCAAGTCACAGAAAGCCAAACCCTATCGAGGTGGTAGTACCAAACAAAAAGAAAAAGAAGACTCACATACGCCTCTGAGACTTAGACTATATCCAAAACTAGAGAATCCCTGTTAGACACGTTCGGTAGGAAGATGCTCAGTAGGATCTTTGACCCCAAATGTTTTTTGGAAGGACAATGGAGGAGCCATTACAATGACTAGCTCGACAAGCTGTACGATGATCTCACCATCGTGCGGTGGACTGGTCATGTCATGAGAATGACACCAGACGATCCAGCCCGTAAAGTCCTTTTAGACCGTCCACATGGGCAGAGTGGTAGGCCCAGAACGAGATGGAGTGATGGCGTAGATAAATTCTAAAGACAGACAACAGCGCTAGACTGTGAGTGGTGCCGAGAATTGTAGGATCGACCAAGACTTCGAAGCGGTTGTAGCACCTGATAAGTAAGTTTATGAGCTAGAAACCTAGACTCTATTTTCTAGTCATGTCTTTAACTTAATCAATAGCTGGCCATATCTATCAATGGCCGTATTGCTTCTCGGCATATTAAAGTACTACCGAAGTTTATCATGGTGCAACTGCTACAACTATCATGTATGACACACACCGTTTGGAATAAATTTCCTACCCAACTTCAGCGTCCACCTGGGCTGACCTGGGCGGATAGCCAAACGAGTCAAGTCAGTCAAGTCCTATCGAAACACCAACCAAGCTCGCTACAGCCAAGTATCGCCAAGTACACCCAAGCGGACCCATAGCATGTGCACCACCGAGGATTGATTACGGATAATTCCGTTTTATTGATTCTAATGGCAGTTATTAAAGGCGATTAAGATTCAATTCCGATTAAATTACAGGTTACATGGTTGGTGCGCCGGGAAGTGGAAATTTTCCTTTTTTTTCGCGAGCGTTTTTCGCTTACTACGCTGAAAGTTAGTCGCTTGACCTGTCGAGTGGGTGGGCTTTGGGGGCCGGTTTTCCATCCAAGGCCAAAGAGCGTTTTACTGCAGCTAATGTTGCGTTTTACGGTGTGTTTGTTTTTGCTAAAAACCTGTCCATAATCCATTCAATCCTGCGAGCGGAAAGGGGCGTTAAGATAAGAAATCAAATAAGATAAGATCGTACGTTGAATCCAGCTCCCAACACCGGAAACATATTTCCCCCGTTTCGGCCATCGATGCTCGGCGAAGGTCTAAAATGCTTTGCAAAGTGATTTAAAAACGCTATCTTAAGGCGCTGCTGCTACCCTTTCATTTGGATAATCATCGGAAACGCTTCCAAACGTTTTTCGTTTTTTTTTTTGTACCTCGAAACCTCCAACACAGACTTCGGTGTCCGTACGTAGCAAAATGATCCGTAGCCCTTAATCATTCAATCTCAAAGCCCCAAGTCCGGAAAACAACAAAGAATCTTGCCCGGTTCAGATTAAGCTGCCAATAATTGAATTAAACTCTTCGCCCACAGCTTCTCACGGAAGTGTGAACCTACAGCGGCGCATCGGTTCGATTCGTGTGTTCTCACCTACCGATCTACGGAGGAATTCCTTTTTAATACTCCGCCGATCTCCCGCCTAAAAGCTGGCACACGTGGAAGACAACCAGCAAAGTGGCCGGAGTACGGGAACGCGAGATCCGATACCGAGTCCTAAATACCGATAGAATGTTAATTAATAGCGCTGTGTATATAATTACGACTAACCAACAACACAAACAGCAGTAAAATCTCTCGCTTTCCACTAATTACTTAACATCCCATCCATCTCGTCGTCGTTCGTCCGTTCTCGGGTCCTTCGTTCTTCCCCTCGCGGTTACGCCGATCATCGTCCGATCGCGATCCATTTGCGATCCAGAGGGATCACAACACACAAAAAAAGGATCAGCCACAAGACTTTCCAAGACCGTCAAACGGAAAGCAATCGAAACCGGCTACATTCATTGCTGTTGGGATAATTTTTCCTCGTTCCCATTCCACACAACTGCCTTCTGACGTTTTAGTGAGCTCTACGGGCATGTGTAGACGCTGATGCTGGCAAGCGTGCTTCGCTGCTTCGGTCGGTGCGCCGAATGTATTAAGCTAATCGCCTCTCGAACCTTAACAGCCTATTAATAAAGGAAAAAATTAAGTTATTTTCCGGCAGGTTTCATTCTTTCGTCGATCGCGGCTTTCGGGTGGAATGCTTTCTATGAGCGCGAAATGGAGAAATGGACACTTCTGTGTCCAGAGTGTTGTCTTCAGTCGTCCTTTTTGCCGTCGTGGTTCGTTCACTGGTTCAAGAGCACCGGAAAAAAGGTTTTTTTTCAACTTGCCTAGAGCCTAGAGCAGACGGAAAGGTAAAGAATGAAGAATGAAAAGGATCTTTAAGAGCCGCGAGGATCGCCACGATCCGGAAGATCGACCATCGAGGCTAGCTTCCATTGCTCTTCTGCGTCATCCTTCGGTGGTGCAGACAAACAGAACCGGCTGCTCCCGAACTGAGAAAAATAATAATAAAACTGTAGAATTGTTTTTCGCTTCCACCGGGTCTTTGGTTCGCTCCGATCTATTCTTCGTCTATTGTTTTCTACGGATCGCACCAGTTGGTCGCCCTTTTTTTTACGATACGGTTGCAGCGTCGTGGTGGTTCCAACAACTTTATCACCTTGCGCTGCAACGGTTTTGTCCGGAGGGGCTTCTGCCGCCGGGCCACAGATACAAAACCGAACCGGACAACTGACAGCGCCGATCAAACATCGATTCTGGAGCGCCTTTCGACATTGATGGTAGCCGTCGGCAACATCTAACAGGAACCAGGGGAAATTAAATAATAACCCTGAACAAGCTTAGCTGGCCGCACAACCTGCGTCGACTTTTTATTGCATTTTTTTAATAAAGTTTTATCCACCATGCGACTCGGTTGCCCACCAACAAACTGAGTGAGATAAATTTATGGAGTTCGGAGATCGACGGTGAGTTTTGCAAATAGATATCAAAGATTCACTTCAATCAGAGCTTCCTGAACTCCGATCTCTTCAAACTAGATACAAATTGTGCTTAATGCTACAATTCATACTCAATTAGGACATTAATTCGTCACGCGTACGCTAGGTACGCTACAGCTGTTCTTGTCCTAGAACTGTCCTCTGTCTGTAAGCTGACCAGCCACATTTCGAATGCGTGAGGTCAAGTGGCGCTAGACTGACCCTTGCTGTCGCATTGAAGCGTTACCGACCATCTGAATCCAAACGCACCCACTCGAGAGGACACTGTTAAGTTTGGGCGTGGATAATTTTTGATTTACACTACACCGGGCCAGCCGTACTCTAGTTCAGCTTGAACGGCTCAGCTTTTTTTTTCTACCGCAGTCTTTCACTTTACATCAACAACAGCTGCTCTTCAAGCTGAAGTGTAATTTCTTCGCATACTTCTAAAATTAGTTCAAAGTCGAGTGATTTCGGTCGTTGAAAATGTGACCCGATAAAGCGCGCTTCAAAGATCTTGTCTAAGGTTTCGATAAGAAGATGCGCTTCTGCAACTTCCAAATACCCGAACAGCCACCTGGTCCTGTTTGGAGGGGTTTGCCTTTGTGTCGTGCAAACGTCATCGGCCTACCGGAACGAACCTCCGGGAATGGCCGTAATGACTTCATCATGAGCCAAACGCACGACCTTGGCTCACCTTGCACACTTTGTGGTTCGATGGATTTATTAGCCTACGGGATAATGGCAATCATTACCGCATGCCAACACCGGTGCTGACTGGGGAAAACATTTATGACGCTGCCGGATCACCCTGCCAGGAGGGGTTTGTCCATGCGCGACTAATGCTCAATGAAAGATTTCGATGATTTCGATGACTGGTGCTGCTGCATCCACGACAGGGAGCTCATAAAAAAAAACCGGGAACCGTTTCGACACGATGGCCCACAGAGTTCTGGGAATGTTCTGACACATTCGAAGCGCAACAGGTACCGGCAGCAGCAGCAGCAGCAGCACTCCTGCATCGGATGCGGACTTTGACGAATGCGTACCGGGACCCCGTTTAATTGCACCTCACCTCCATAATGTATGCAGCAGGACTTCTGGTGTGTGTGTGCGATGCTGTGTTTGGTGCAATAAACCCCAAACCTGCCGCTCGGCTTGGGCATGCGTAGGGCACAAACTTCACTCACGGACGTCCGACGTTCCGACAGGACGTCTAGCAAACAAAATCCCCACCATAATATGATGTCTTCCGTGCTGCAGTTGCACACCGGTTTCCACACACTTTCGCACAAACAACGTACTACTACTGAGCGGTAAACAAAACCCCTCCGAAAAAAAAAAACATCATCCCGGCCAATGTCTTTAGTGGCGTTGGAAGAGTTTTCGTCATTTCTCTGCACCGAACACCTTCGAGGCATTTATTAATGAGCAAACATAATAAAATTAATACGCATGTGCTAATTTATTCACTGGACGCCGAATGCTGCTCTTCGTGAGGGGTAAAAGGGTCCCGACCCGGGTTCGTTCGGGTGAGGTCTTGACCAGAAGAAGTCTTTTTGAACAGCAGCTAACGGATGTGCGGCATGTCTGCAGGCTGTAGAGATCACGAACTCTCGAGGATCAAAACGTGGAAGCAATATTCGAAAGACGTTTCATTGGGTCTTTTAAAAAGGTAATATTTGAGATATGTAACAGCGATTCGTTTTTGTATTAATTTTCAGTTTTAATCAGATACTAAAGACACTCAAATGACTCGTCGTTGGCGTTTCATCAAATATAAGCCGAATTAGTAGGATTTTGTTCTCAGATTACGCTCTCATAAGCTTCAAGACTTCAAGGGCCGTAAATTAGGTTATATGTAAAAAAAGTCTATTCTTGCTTTATTTGGATTAAATATTTCTACTATTGTCAACAACAGCTCAGCTTGACAGACAGATTTGAAGAGTTCATATTATATTTCAATTCTATAGCTTCTTTATATGATACTCCATGGCTATTCAAAGCGAATCATAATACTAAGGGCCCGGTGGTATATGCGACAACGGCGCCGGTCTTCATACGGCAGGACCTGGGTTAAAATCCCATCCAAACCGTTCCTTCGTTGTGAGGACTGACTATCCAACTACGTGGTATCTTTAAGTCTAGTAAGCCAGAACTGGCTGGCATGACCTTAGATTGGAGGTCTTTTTTAGGCCGAGGGAGAAGAGATATAACTCCGGATGTTGAACATTGTCAGAAAGGGAAGGAACTCTTCATCAAGCTTACAGGAAGCCTCTATCTGAGCTTTGGCGGTATCTCCCGGTGTCACCAACGCATTTCAACGCTTGATATTTAAGTACATTATTCAACATCATCTGCGATATTTCCATTCTAAGCATTCTGACTATAACCAGGATCGGTTATATTCCAAGACTTAACTCTCAACTTTTTACTCTTTACTTTACTCTACTTTACTCTAAAAAAAAAAAAAAAAAGATCTGGTAAGAATATGTAATAGTGAGCAACGTTCTCTCCTTATTATTCATCTTCCTTGGCACTATAACCTAGAAATGTTTCGACCTGCAGCTGGATAATCAGTCCACCGTCTGGATCTCGAAGCTGTCTGGATAGGATTTGAGCCTCGATCTTGCTGTGTGAAGACCGAACTGCCGGGCAACGTTCTCCAGGTCCAGCAGTTCTTCCTCATGTCTTGGCTTGCTGTTTCTGGTTCTTTTGATACATCTTATTCCCAGCCGGATAGTCCTGCTTACGTTTGGGCCGTCCAAGAATTCAAGAATTTATATCAGTCCTTTTGAGTACCAACGCACCAATATGTGGTAAATTCTAAAATAAATAAGAACAAACGTCTAAACGTTTTAAGTAGAAAATTCTCAACGCCAAACGTCTACCTGAATAGTTCCAAGGAACACACGTATCGTTGCCAATGCCACCACAAACCTGAATGCTTCCACAAACTAAAACCCGGCGCAGCCAGACAGCTAGAACAACAAACCCACTGCAATCATCACCAAATGCCCGGTTTTATTGGTAGCGGAAACAAGTTAAACATCTATACAAAATTGCACATTAACCATTGTAAACCAAAAAGTAACGATTGTTTCCTAAAGGCATTAAATGGCTTACAAGACATCGTAACAACTGAGTGCCAGGACAGTAAAACAACAAAACCGGAAGCATCCGGGGGCAGCACAAAAGAAGGTATTGCATTGCTTCTCATAACAATGGTACAGACTTCTAAATAAACAAGATGAATCATAAAAAAATGGATCGCAGCTCGCAGGTATTTCGTTCCGAATAGTAAGCAGGTGAAGAAGGTGTTCCTTTACAAAAAAATGTGTTCATCCGATTATCTTATGAGAACATTCATTCACTCTCAAAGCTTTCGCTACATACAAAGATATGAGCCATTTAAACACGATTTACTACGCTAAATGATACGGCGACTAGCATTCAACTATAAATCTCGGTCGCTTATCAATGTCTCGAGTGAACCAAATGACTATTGCTGACTCAACTCCTCGATAAAGGCGGTAACTTACTAAGAGCCGTCGTTTAGAAGTCTCATCCGCAACGAAATATAACAACCAAATGTACACTTGGCTGATAACCTACACCACACACACACATGTCAGCACTAAATAACTTCTTTGCCCAGCAGGACCCAATGGAGCGCACCAGGAACACGTTAAGCCTGGAATGACTGTTAGCTAATCGTTCCCGGTGGCTTTCACTTGCTCTTGTGTGTGCTTTCTATCTGGAATTACTAGCATTACGATTCCATTTACCACTGCTCCACCAGTCTGAGACCCACGCTTGAAGGAAAGATCCACCTCGGTAGGACCATCTAATCTAAAGCCTACACCGACAGTTTACAACCAGCCCGGGAAATGGTTCGCGTACTGTTCCACTCCTTAGAAACACGCATCACTATTTCCGAACGATTGTGGCTGCATCGGGCTGAAGCATGTGGGGTCCCTATTTGAGCTTCCCACAACCAGGCAGCCTCGGTTGCGCCTGTCACGCGTGACTATCTAGAATATTCCAGATAACTGATTTCCGAAGCAAACAGGTGAGTTTACTCGATGCGGCGATCCGGCAACCAAACTCTCCGGAGGTCCGGAGCGTGGTGGGAACTTCTTGTTCCCATTTACCTTGCCCTCCGGTCCTGGATGCCTTCTGGAGCGTAATGCTGAAATATCTGCTCAAAACCGTTTGCTACCCAGTGTGTGCTTTCGTTCGCTCCCCCCCTACATCGGGTTCGTGCTATCCTTTCGTCCCTTCCGAATGGCACGATAAGCTGCAGAAGCACGGGCAATAATAAAGACCGGGCAGTAACATTCTCGCTTATCACTGGAAGTTCATTAGGTTTGACCACTGGATGACAGTTTTATACGATATTTCAACGTGGATTAAAAGTAACGATCAGTTGTTTTTTTCTCTCTCTCGTTGTTGTTTCGTGTCATTCTCCCTGGTGGTTCGCGTACGATTGCAGCAAGTTGGATGGGTTAATGTTACTGTGCCCTTCTCCACCGCACTTCAGATTCGATTACGCTTTCCAGTCTTCTGTTGCGCTGCATGCTCGCATACGTTCGCCTCCGGGGTCGCCCCGACGCCGAAGTGAACCGTTACGAGGCTTCTCAGGGGACGTCATCCTTAATGAGACATTATAGGTAAGATAGACTGGCGCGACTGGGGGATCGTCAATCGAAACCGATCGATGATGTTCGCACGCATGTTCAATCAGTCGGCTAATGACCACGACAACTCGGACGCAGGAGCTCCCGCACGCTTCCAGTTCCCTGCGACCCGTCCGACTGCTGCAATAACTTGTGGATTTATTAAAAAATTACAAATTAATGATAATATATGGACCGATGGTGGAATTAAGTGATAAGAAGCCCGGAGGCAGCATCTGGAAAACAGGTCCCCCAAGATTGCGTCCAAGAAGCGCAAGCCCCGAGGAAATGATTCAATTCCACCGGCCTCGGTGTGACGCTCGCTCGGGACGCTTCATGGTGGATAAAGCCTGTGTGGAATGCTGGAGCTGGCTGGGGAGCATTATCTGGTCGCCCGGTAGGAGGTACTCAATGGCGATTTTGCGATTTCGCCACGCAAACGTTCAACGGTGTTTTGGTGTTTTGTGTGTGGTCTTGTGGGCAGCTCAATAAACTGGTCCTGACGGGGTGGCGGATTGTCAACCAAGCCCGATGACGATCGCCATCGTTGATCGTCTACCGTGGCATGCAGCTTTACCGATTCGGCCAAGTGTTGGCGAAACATGGAAAGAAATCAATTATCAACCGTTCCTGTCGTGTATGTGTGTGTGTGTGTGTGGCGGGGCTTGGAGCACCCCAATATCGGGGTGGCTTATGACAGGCCACAAAACTTGCTGAAACTTGATCCACACCGCGTTCGAATATGGCACCGGTCGAATCGCTCGATAAGCCCAGACTCCCTGGTTGAAGCGAAAACCAGTGCCATTGAGAAGGATTAAAAAGGGGGTTTTTTTGGTTTGTTTTGGAAGATCGTCTCTTTTGTTTATGTTCGATCGGTAGAAGAAATTGATATGCGCTGATCGGCGTTCACCAGCAACTAACCAGTTTGTTGGAATTCAAAATGGCGCTGAGAGACCTCAGAGAGAAATCTCCTCCAAAAACATGATCATTAAGTGGGATTACGGAATCACGCTTAACAATCTCAACAACTCCAGCCCGCTTCAGTAACAGAACTCTGTGGTTGTAGCCACAGTGGCTAGCAGTTGTTCGCCGGGGCTGTTAAGTCCAACAGCCACCACACCACCCGGTGGACGAGCATTAATTAAAGACAAATTGGTATACAATTAGCACACAGTAAAAACGTTACTAATGTAGCTATTATGCATGATTAATGCCAAGCATGGCATAGCGAAACCAACTACCACTACGCCGCTCGCAACCGATCGATCAGGTGTGTCTCACCTACCTGCACGTCCACTATCGCAACTACACGTGGTCCGGTATCAAGCGATGTTTGATCGAGTGCACCCTTAACGTGATCAATTTCGAGGCCAATTGCTACCGCAGCGAACAGGGTATATAGCCACTTCACTTAAGGAGTAAATTAAACTATTTGTTGATTTCTTAATGGAACGATTACGAAATGATCGATCACTGCGATCACGCCAATTGGTTGGAATGTGACCAAACATGTTCCATTAAACGGTGGTGGAAACAGACGGCCAACGGCTGCATATCAATGAAACTTGAATGAAGCATTGCAAACCTTCTCCTGTGAGGCGTTCTTCTTTGTCCGTCAGGTAGATTGAGTTGCGTCGGGGTACAAACTCCTGCCCTGAGAAGTTGGCGGATCCTTCGTACCTGTGCCGAACCGAACGGGGCTGATTAGCGGAAGAATTTAAGCTAATTTCGGACGCTTCTTCCTGAAAGACGGAGGCTCTCGTGCTCTCGGCTTGCTGGAAGTGGTTTGACAGACAGCATGCCTGCCAGCTTTTGGGCAGGCTTAGAGCAACCATCACGCACGCTTCGAGTAGGGCATGCACACCTATCCATGTACGGATTTGTTTGTCGCCTTTTTGTTCTTCACTTCGCCTCTTGCAGATTTCGATTCTTTTGTTTCTAACGACGGTCAAATGCGCAAACAGGGCTGCATCCCAGAGCATCCCAAAAACAGCAACCCTCAAAAGCCCCCGAGATGCTGCACCTAAGCGGATTGTTTACTTTTGTAATTATGCTTTCACCGGCCGGGAGCGCAAATATTTTAACGAATAATGAGTGTAATGAGTATCATCATATCATGCACTGCACATCAACACTTTCCCCTTGTGTGCGTGCGAGGTTAAGTGCCGGGGGCGAACCCCGGCGGTTTGGTTGGATGCACACACCAACAGGAAAAAAAGAGGCTAATGCTGCTAATCCACCTCCACAAGTAAGATCACTGCTATCGATGCGAGGAGCTGTCTTTTGTTCAGAATTTGCAAATGCATTCAGTGGGATTAGGGATGGTCTAGGACAGCCTACGCGGGACGTACATCCATCCGTGTGGGCCCATTTTAGGCCAAACAACTGTACGGATGTAAAAAGGGCAGAAATAATGTGAAGGATGGCCCTTGTGAGCGTGATTTTTCCTGTCCGTTCAGTTGGGAGAAGTATGTGCTTGAAGTTGATGCCTTGGATTTCCTGTTTAAAATTGAGATCTGAAGATGGATCCTTTTTTGGGTTATAATTTGTAAAATCTAGAATAAAACGACTTGAAACGACGAAAATATAAAAAAATCCGAATATGGATAACTCATGTAGAATTTTTCAAAGCTTTTAAACTTCAGCAGAAAGGATTCGTATTCCTCATCTCCTTATTTTCAACCCCCTAATTTCAACCCCTGCTGGTCACGCCTGCCATCTAGCGGAGAGCTTTTGAAACGCAACCACAAAAAGCTTTCGGTTTTCCGGCCACGGCTGTTTCCTGCCTACTTCGCTCCACTGCGCTCAGGCTACTACTTCTTCGTTTCCATGGTAATGATTTATTATCTCATTCTCTGCCTGTTGGCGTTTCATAGCGCAAGACATGGCGGGACTTTTAACCATTCGAACGCTATGAGAGTCCAGCAACAATCATTACCTTCGTTCCAGACCACATAATGGTCCACCAAAGCAGACTGTATGGCCGGTTAACGATGGGACCGTTTTGCTTCAAGCTCGATTGAATTCGATTACTGTGCCAGACGATTTTATTAGCAAAACCCCTAACCTAACCTCCCCAGCTAGCGATTAGTCCAGTATGTACTGTCGCTTGTGTTTAGATTTCAACGAGTTGGAAAGAATTGCGAATATGACCTAGACTGTATCATAAGAAACTTGGGTATTGGAGCCAGTGGGGTGCAATCTTTTTTATTTAACCCTACAACGTTTAATATTGAATTGTGCTCTCACATCAAGAAGTAATCTGTAGACGTTCAGTAATGCGGATATAAGCTAGGAAACGAACACCTGTCAAATATCTATTATGAAATTCAACTAGCGCAATATAGAAACGGAAGTAGTTATACGAGTTATTTCATGAAGGTACTTTCGATCTGACAAAACTCTGAACAAAACACCCACTTGGGTACTGATAACCAACAAACTACAAACATTCCAGTAATGGCCGGTTCGTTACCACGTAGCACACATCCACCACCCGAAGGTGCGGTCACCATTTCCTGTCTAACGTTTCAAACTTTACTGCGATGTCCCACAGAACGTAACGATAACTTGCAGCTTACAAAACGGATTCACAACCTGTTCACCCGCCACACTGGTTCCACCAAACAATCCACCAGCCTCGATTGCGGTGCAACAAAATTTCCCAGGGCTCGCACAAGAACAACGAACTCACGCCCCTACACGCGGTCTGTTTACCGATCATAAATGCACCGCTCGGCGGTACGCAATGGGACTCACGGACACAACATTCCAGCTCGGTGAGCAACCCTTTTGTACCTTGCGACATTTTACTATTGCATCAATATTGTGCGTTCATTGCTGTCATTCGTGGAAAGACACCTTCCCGTTTTGATAAAGCAGCTTCGTTGCAGGGTGAAAGAAGTTATGGAATTTATGGTGCATACTTCGTTTTCCGGTCTGCATCCTCAAGAGGCTCTTAACCTACCTTTACTGGCTTACTTGTCTTAGTTTTATCCATAACTGGGATAGGCCAGGAAGATTCGATTTGATATCCGGTTCTGCCGTGTGAAGACCAGCGCGTTCAGCGCTTCTGTCATACGATCACTCAATGATCGTTCATGATCCTGAGTCCTAGCGATCCGCAATTATTTAACATCTCCTGTATCATGTCTATTGTGTAGAGACAATATATTACTGCGAAGTCGATATGGAGAATCTTTGTCGAAAACTGCCCAACTACTGCAATTGAAGTTAGGTTCGTGCTATCAATCTTATCCCTAACCGAAGTAGTGAGGAAATCCTGACGACTGGTTATGACTACTAATACTCGAACGAATCGCCAAATGCAGCAAAGACTGCAGAGAAATACCAAGATTGTATAGTCGTAAAACTTGGATCCAGATATCAGAGCATTCGTCAAAGCCGTGAAGAATATCGTGAAAGATGAACATCTTCTCAACCATAACTTTTTTTATCGTTTATTTATAAAGGCTTCGAGACTTCATTTGCCTCTTTTCTGTCTATTGTTACATGTGTGGTACAACTGTCGCGAATATAGCTTAACTATTGCTTAACTGAATTTATATCTCTCAGTACAGGTTTCTGATGCGTAAAAATCGAATGAGGCAGTTCTGTTGTTGTTTGTCGGGTGATAGTATAATGACTAGGTCACTATCCAGTTGGCAGATGGCTCGGATTGAAGTGTATCCATGGCAATCGGTGGGGATGTGGCGGACGGTAATGTCGACGCCACAGAAGCTGCAAAGTGGAGGACTGGATATGTCGAGAAGGTGTGTCATACGGATGTGACCAATGCGTAGGCGGGAAAGGACTCGTTGGACGTGGCTGGAATCGGAATCGTCCCAGGGTGCGGTGTTGTACTTGATTGAGCGCAGTTTTGTGGAGAGGTCCAGGTTGTGCCAGGTGGTATTCCAGTGTTGAGCGACATTTGCGTTAGTAAAGCGGATGGCGTCTCGGCGCGAAAGAGTGCTGTGTGGTTCGGATGGACGGAACCGACCCTCGTTGGCCAGCCGGTCGGCTTTCTCGTTTCCGTCGATACCGGAAGGACCCGGCATGTCGTCAAAGATTTGGATGTGAGGATCTTTAGAGAAGCCGTGTTCGAGGGTGGTCAGAAAACTGGCACTGTCGGTGAAGATGACGTTCGGAATGTCGTTGCGAAGTCCTTCGTCGGTGGCAAGTCGGATGGCTATTGCTTCGGCTGAAAAGATAGATGTGTGGTTAGAGAGCTTGATGGCGCAGTTGTCAAGGCTGGAATAGATCCCACAGCCGGCCGACTCCCGATCAACGGAGCCGTAATCAGATGCGTTAAGGTGCTATTGGCGATGTGGCTGCTTTTTTCGGTTCCCCGGAGAGTGTGTTTTAGGTCCCAGTCTATGGCAGGAGTGTGAGGGTCTTCTCATCTTCTCGAAGGATGCTCACTCGCGGGAAACAATCTCAATGTTGAAGATGCGGTTCAGGGTTGAGCGGGTGCCAGCTGTTTGCTTCTTTCTTAATCAAAAATAGCTAACTTTCGATGGCTGAGGCGAAACTGTTCATGTCAAAATATCTAAGGATGAGCAGCAGACGGCGCTTGAGAATAATATATTCTTTGCAGTGATGGAATCGAGACTCCCAATCGACAAACTGCGGTTGTAGGACCTTATCAAATAATTCTGTAGCCTAGTCTTTAATGACCTTCGTGGATCATAATTTTACTGAAAAACTTCTAATCTCTAATTTTACTTCGAAAATTCCAAACTTTTTTGCATACTTTACTGAAATAATTTTGGAAATTCAAAATTGCTACGCTGATGAAGGTTTTGATAACAAAAAATCTATTTTAAACTCACTCAACTTATGCCATGTAAACACTCTCATTAAACTGTATAGTCCACCTTACAAATCGTAAAGAACCGATAATAATGGGTACGATATGATCATTACTTACCGCTCATAATGCTCGATAATAAGACCATACACTTTATGATGTGCGCAGTAACATCACAAACATTCCACAGAAAAACTGTCTGGCTCCAGGTCCGGACACTTGATCAATGGTGTTTGTGTAATATTTCTTCCACCTTAATTTGGCCAAAAACCGAATTTGGGCGTCTTTTTTTCTCCTCGAAAATTGCTCGCACTTCAAGCTCAATGCTCGAAAACACTAAACAGGTGCTTTATTCCTGTTGGGTTGGAAATTCTTAAAACTCTTAGCAGGAGAAATCATCCCCCACGAGGGACCTAATCTCAGGCTCCAGACGGAATCCCATTAATGCTGGGTGTCTGTCTGTTGGAGCCAACTCTTAGTCTGCGTTCGGAGAGCGATCGTCATAAAATTGTTAACTTATAGGACAACCGTGCAGCTACCGGGGTTTGGAAAAAAAGACAAAAATTTAACAAACTCGTTTCACGTAAAGCGGCATTCGGGGTGGCGCCCGGTGGCGCTAACCTAATTATGCCTGCTTCCGGTGCCGCCGACAACCGGCGCCAAACCACCCAGATCTAAAGCGATTAATATCCGAGCCGTATATGATCGTATCGATTGATCGCGAGCGTGGCGCAGTTTCGAGTTTCATGAGGAGATCAGTAGACGAATAGAATTGGTGTCTCCTGTGGATAGAGGAACGCCGATCGTCACCAGCAGGAACTCCGCAGCACCTGTGACCGTAGCAGCAGTGACTTTCTTCAACTCCTTCCCGCATCGGAGAATGTCACTCACCACCTCAGCCCCCCAAACATCTTCCCCAAACAAGAGCTGGGACAGTATTCTAAACATACGGTCCGCCACCTTTCACCACACGCTGCTCACGGTTTCCCGAACCGATTGAAACGAAAACAAAAGGGCCGATATGTTTATCTTGCCACCGGCCCTTCCATAGCCCACGGCCCGTAACGGTTGGGTCCCACGGCATCCCGAAGGTGCGGCCGGTGCAGGCGCGTCAGTTCATAAAATCGTTATTTATGGAGATAAAAGTCAGCGCGATAGAATCTTCATATTTAATTTCTAAAGTGTTTTTCCCGCAAACAAATCCCTAGCCGCAACCCTTTCTCTTCACTGCACCGTAGCGGATGCACTTTCCTAGCGCCCATGAGAGCACGCCGCGCCGGTATCTTGGAGATCGTGAAGAAGCGTGTGGTATTTTTATGATTTTATTTAACTCCTCACCGCGCCTCGTGAGGACCTTTCTTCCTCTCTCTCTCTCTCTCTTTTTCTCCGTGGCACCCGGTCTGTTGCTTCGAATCAATATTTAAATTTTCACAGTAAATTGAGTCATAACACATTAGCAGCACTTCTGCCAGGCCTCATGCATCGGACCGGCCCTGTGACTAGCCGGATCCCTTTCCCTCGGACAGTGTGTGATCTGCGTTATTCGCCGGCGTCACCGACATTGCTTGGGCCGTTTACCGTGTGTTTATCTTCGGGCAATTATTTAATGACTCATGGAACTCCCATGCGGTGCGCAGGGCGGACAATACTAAACTCCTATAGAGCCGCAAACACGGAGCAAAAAAAGGGATGGTAATTTCAATTATCGAATTGAGCGAATGCCTTTCACTCAAACAGCATCGGAACTTTAATTGTGACACACCATACTCGATAATCGACTAAATCTTTGCTCAATAAACTTTACTTTCACTGTGTGCCACCTACGAAGGGCACCGTTATCACACTGTTGTTTGCCATAATAAGTCATTAAAATTTCACGTCACGCCATATCACCGTTTAACAACCTCCATCTTCTTCAATGGAAAACAATAAATTTGTCTCTAGCTGACCGATCACCAACTAAGATGCTGTGCGGTCTGTCTTTCTAACTAGCTGTCTGTCTATCCGTTCGTCTATGCGGCTGTGTGTCAGCAAAGTTTTTTTTCCCCGCATTTTTGCACTCATGCAAACATGCGTCGTCGTCCCGCATTCGAGACACACCCTTGAAGATGAAGATGGCACTGTTTACATAACGGCATTGATGGTTGGTCATTTAAAAAACCTCCGAGACAGCGCGAAGACCCTTTTGCTAAATAAGCGGGAACGACTATCTAATGAGCATACGTTTGTTTAGCGATTTATGACCGGAACATTGGAATATTTCTGAACTGCAATTGAGAAAGCGTTGTTTTTAAGAAGGACTTTGGGTTTGCTTCTAAAATTAGAGACGTTTGTTGTTATTTTAGTTGCTTTACTCCATGTTTTCTTTGGGAAAAAATAGACTAACGTGAAATGCAAATTAATTGATTAATAGCAAGGTTATATTCTAGATGTAACTCAATGGATTAAATATTTTTAGATCTTATATCTAAAAATGATTCTAGCAACATATTGTCACCCCTTCTTGAGGGTCTATTTGGCAGCTAGCCTAAACTATGGAAAAATTCGCAATTTGTCAGATCAATCTAGGACTTGATGAAAGTTGCTCCTATGTCATGGCTACAGCAGGATCCTATAATGTCATCCGATGAGGAATCCCTTCGATGAAGAGTCTCTTCGACTGCTGATATGCTCAACGTCGGTAAATGGTAAATGCAAGATATGGCAGCCCTTCCTAAGATGTCGTTAGGCAAAAGAAGAAGAAGAATTTTAGGGACAGCTGGATGGGAGAGCGGTCCCACCGCGCTGGTTGGGGCGGTCCGGTGGCCGAGGCGAAACCGGCGCCGGTCTTCACACGGCAGGGCCGGGGTTCAAATCCCATCCAGACCGCCTCCCCGCGTAAGGCTGACTACTTTACTACGGGTAAAATTAAGTCACAGAAAGCCAGAAATGGCAGGCCGAGACCTCTTGAGGTTGTAGTGCCAAGGAAGAAGAAGAAGGATGGGAGAGACGACTGCGAGACCGTGTTCATGCTCCATCCGGAGCGTCGTCAAACAATCAATCGAGATGCAGAGAAGGCCGGCTAAAAAAGACACTCAGGGGTTTTTCGAAGAACTGACAAGGATTAGAGTCCTCGCTACAAACACCTAACTTTATACGATGTATGAGTGTCTCTGTACCTCCCAGAGAGTAGACTTAAGGCACACCGCATGATATTGCATCATGCGAAAGGGCTCCGAACCATACTAACATACTCAAGGAGATATATTACCATGAAGCAATAAAAAGCTTATATCGCCAAAGGGTCTTAAATTTATCTTGATGTTTGTTGTATAAGAACTAACATTAGGTTTGCTCTGGAGATTACTGATTCGATTTGAGACTTAAAACTCAGACGGCTATCGAGTAGGATGCCCAAGTCTCCCTAATAATACAGGTGGGTACCAGAATCTTCTTCTTTCTCTTTGCTTGAAAGACCTCATAGTTAATGTTTGCCATTTCTAGCTCTTTAGACTTATTACCACGTAGTTGGAGAGTCAGCCCTCACCATAAGGAGACGGTCGGAATAGCATTTCATTCCCGCTCCTTCCGTGTTAAGACCAGCGCAACTACCACCTCTACCACCTCAGCTGCCTCAGTACGTTCTAGTGACTTGCTTTGGATTTGATCATGGAGGGGATCTGAGTTATACGACATTTATAAAAATGCAAACACAGCATATTTCTAAAACACCACGAATTCATGGTATGCAGTGTTTGTTACCTAAAATTATGATCATTGGATATTATCATATGCTCTTCAAGCGGGATGAAAGATTCACAACGCCTTCAAGCTACGATGCCTCGATTTTCTTCGTCAGTACAAGTGGCATATAAATAAATCATTAATGCAAGTCTGTTGCTTGTCGAGAATATGTCCACTACTAGACTCGACTAGACGAGGCCAGGCCGAGGTGTTTCTCTGGCTCGTGAGGCTATGCTGTAGCACTCAAGGTGAATTTATTCGGTGATCAGAATAAGGCCGCTCCGGTATGTATATTAAAGTATGAGCAAATATTCTATTAAAGTCTCTCGATTAGAATGGCCATGTCTAGCTTTACGGTCAGGCTCATCTATTGGAATAAGAAATTTGCCCTTATCTGCTCCAAATAACATTGGCGACTCTCTAATTGCTTGTCTGTATGCAACAAAAATGCTTCAAAAGACTATATAGAATTGGATAAATCGCTAGAACACTGGTGCTTTGCAAGCAGGTTATTAGTTCAAATATGTTTATTTTTATTAGATAATTATTTTAAATAAAATTACTACAAATGAGGCTATTATTTGAATTAAAATAATCATATCACTTATTTATTTTTAGCATAAAGTCACAATATATTTTTATTTTACCAGTCAAACGCAAACGGCCAGCTTCTTCTATCAGCCAGTCAATACTTTTATGTATTTTTATTTCATTTTCAATACCCTACCCAACAACCTTCCGCCTTCCTCCTCCCTTCTTACCACTCCCTCCCCCCCCCCCCCCACCCAACAACCGACAGGAAAATTCACCGCTTCAAACGGTGATCCTAATCCTGCCCAACCGGCTAGTCTTGTACTAGCTACGGGCAAGGAAAAACAAAGACCCATAAACGGTTATCTCAGCCGACGCAGAAACCAGGAGCATCGACGATGCAATTAAAATTTAATGTCCCACATGATTCGAAATCGCTGCGAAATCGTAAAACGTAAAAACCGATTCCACCGTCCGCCGGGAACGGCCGGAACCGTGTAATCTGATGCCGGCGTTTCCTTGACGTTTCCCAGCCACACGGTCTCTTCAGGAGGGACTTTTGAGGTTTGGGAAAGGGCAGGGAGGGGTTTTTTGCATCCATCCATCCATTCCCAGTGTGTCCTCGTGTATGGCGGTCACATGTCATCGGTCCTCCTATTTTCAATTAAAGTTAATACGATTTTGATAGGAACGATCGTCCAACCCTCGGGGTTTAAGGCCGGCCAAGGTGGTCGATTCAAAGCAACGAACCATTTTTATGATGATTCCCGGCCGTCTGTTCCTACCGCGCGTTCCGGTCTTGCGCTTCACTGTTCCAGTTTTGTTTTGATTTGCTTAAGAGAAGAGTCGGTTAACGGCTTCACGGGTTGTGTGTGCGTGGGGATATCCTGTGAAGGCTGGAGTTTCCAAGCGAAAAGCGCAATCGTCAGCTCAAATTGGCTCCAGCGTTTATTACACTCCGGTCGTGTGTCATTCAGTGAAGGGTGACGATTTACTGACAACATACGACGCCATGATGGATAGGAACGGCCGTTACTAAAGAGTATTGATTTCGTCAAGTAAAGATTGTTGGGCAATACTGAGTTATTAACAGTGAATCGAATGCATCAAATAATGACGTTCAATTTTTGAGTGCATCTCTGGACAGGGTTCCCACGGATCAGTTTAATAACCGTAGCAAAAGCAGAGAGAGAGAGAGACAAAAAAACATGCTACATTCCAAGTTATGCGTGGAACCCACTATTTAATGCCTCCAAAAATGTGTTAAAAGCAACTCATCAGCACATCCCACGCTAGAAGACACCATCCACAACCATAAAACAAAAACTCAGATCTCCTCGAAGGGAACAAACAAAACCTTTATTTTGTCGTCGAACTTACCGCGACCATTGTTACCTTTTCTCTCTCCCTCAATATTTTCCGATAAGGTAAACAGGTAATTTGCCTTTCGGAACTTTGTGTTTTTCTCAACGGCTTACCAAGCCAGCTAAGCGGACTGGCCGCTCCTTCCGGTTGTTTGACGGGGCAAAAAGTGAATCCGGACGTGATGCTTGAGGGGAAGCAAACCTCAACCACCATTGGGTCAGTTTCTGTGCACATCTTCCTGCCTTATGCAATGCCGAAAGATGAGGACAGTTGGGGTGTGAAGAACCGCGGGGAAACCACGGTGGTCACGCACTGGACACACACACACACAAGCACGAACACACACGCATCGTCGAGGTCCACGCTAATGATGCGATCGGACCGTGCTCAGACGACGCTCAACTGTGGTTCGAAGTTATTGAACGCGTGCCTTCGCGTGAAGCTTAGTTCCGTTCGGCCAAGTGTCACTGGGCGAGCTTTATCCCTTGGAACTGGACGTCCGATCCGATCGTCTACACCCGTGTGTGTGTGTGTGTGAGCTGAAGCTGAAGATAAATTTTCCCTGTGCATCAACCAATATCGACGACACTCCAGTGTGAGCGAAAAGGAAGCAACCACTCACAGCGGACGAAACCGAATCCGAATCCATCCGGGGCCGAAGGATTTCTCGCCCCCCAAAAGTTCTCGTTCGATTCGCGGTGCGCCGTTTTTAGTGGTGCGTTGTTTTCGTTCATCTTCGCCAGATTCCGCGCCTAAAGGGGGACGATTTCCGAATGGAAAATTGCCGAGACCCGACCGGCAATCGAAACCACGAGACGGCGCTCCATTAGCAATCAACCGACCAGACCAGAGCACAGGCAAATCGTGCGAACGTGTACGGTCGGGTGTCGCCTCACGCCCGAGCTGTGAGGCGGGAAATGTGTGTGTGCGAAATGTACCACAGTCGATCTACGAGCGACGCCGACAGTGGATGCAAAACTGATGCGATTGTGATTGTGTGTGGGCCTTCTGGGGGTTTCGTGATCTAGCCAGTGACCAAGCAGTGGATATCGGTTTGGTCGATTTTTCCGAAAAAAATACTTAAACTCTACTCTTAAAAGTGACAGTGAATGAGCGAGCTTACCGGTGCACCTTTTCGAATGCCCCCGATTGCTAGACAGGCCATGAACATGGACGACGAGCATCGACAGCACCGCCGGAACCGCGAAGGTGAAGCCATCGTTCCCGCGCTGACAGTCGCTCGTTAGTCGGTGTTAGTGTGTGGCACGGTGTGGTTTGGTGTTTCCGCGCGTTGCTGCATCAATTCGTCGTCGTGAAAAGTGATCGTGGCGAAAGGATTCGACTTCGACAGTAAAACATCAACGCTCGCGCGAAACAATCGCATCATTGTAAGCCGATCGTGGTGAAAGGTGATGGCCGGTGGGCCTTAGTGAGCCTTAGCAGTGGGGCAATTGAGTTAGTGAGTTTGAGTGACTGTGAGGCCTCGCTTCCCGATGGCAAAGGGCCGGGCAGAGTCGGAGGGGGTGCAGGTGCCATTGGGAAACAATGGTGGCAGTGGAGGTCGAGGCAGATCCGATGGGTCCTTTCAGCAGAAGAATATATTCGCCAGCTTGCTTATACTGAGCGCAATTTGTTGCTTCATCGAGTGTAACGATGTTATCTCATCGAAAGGGTAAGTGGAAAATACTTTTCTTTGAATTCCACTTTGTAGTGTGTATGAAGTTTTTAGTTTTAAGAGTAAAGTTATTTGAATAAGCAAACAAATAACTTCTTCTAACTTTATAATCAGTTAATTTAAAGCTTCAGGAAATTTTAACGTGGATAATATTTGTCATCGAGATGGCTAAACACTAAATTTATGAGCAATGATTTTTGAATATTAATAAAGATTCAATTTAAAAGTTAATAAAAAATACATCGGTTTTAAATACAATTGATAAACAACAAGCTTATATAATTAGAAGAACAATATGGCGCTTGCAGTCATAATTAAAATATAAATAAATAAAAACAAATGTTGTAATAAACTGCTTTTAAATATGATCTCAAGTTTTGGTCTTAGACAATTAAGACTGAATAAAGTTCAGTAAGACGGTCGTTAGTAGTATTATAGTTTACTAAAGGAAGCCATTTTTATGTATAAAAAACAATTATTAATAAGATCATTGGAAAACATTTAAATAACTAATTACGAACACTAACTTAAATGTTACATAAACCAATGCTTTTTGATTATTACCATGCATATTATAGCTTAAAAAGTATACTTCATTCATATTTAAAAAATTGTGGAAATTTCATAAGCAACATACAGAGATGAGCAAAACAATAAGACCACCAAATTTGAGGTTATGATGCACATATTCAACCTTTAGACTAGTTCTATGCGGCGGCCCAGTGGTAGATGCGATAACGACGCCGGAATTCATACGGCAGCATCGGGGTTCAAATCCCATACGGGCCGTTCCCTCGAAGTGAGGATTGACTATCCAACTAAGTGGTATCCTTAGGTCTAGTAAGCCAAACTTGGCAGGCATGATCTAATAAGAGGTTGTTAGGCCTAAGAATAAGAAGAAGACTAGTTTTTTTTCTTTTCATATGATTGCCTCTCATTGTATGGCTATTTGCATTTTTTTCACTCAATGGGAACGGCCTGGCCGTATTTTTTATTAATCAAAATTAAAAATTAATACACACATGGGTTTTCCGGCAAAACAAAAAAACAATTTAAAGAGATCTTATTGTTTTATCACTGTTTAACACAACATTTGTGTTATTTTTCGACATGTTTTTTCAACCTATCAAAATACACAATTGAGATTAAATTAAATTGAATTGAATTTAGTTTAATTAATTTCATTAATTTAGTCCTCCTGCCTTTGCATTAATTTCCAATTTATAAATATATTTGCTATTCCTTCTTCTTCTTTCTTGGCCTAACGAATTCTTAGGTCATGCCTGCCATTTTTGGCTTACTAGATTTATTGATACCGTATATTTGGATAGTCATTCCCCACTATGGAGGAACGGCCCAGATGGGATTTGAACCCCGGCCTGCTATTTGATTTTTTCATAAAAGCTTTAAAATCAATGTTAAGAAATGTGTTACTCTGGTAAGCCATTGTTACTGAAACATTTCTGATTGAGATTTAATTTTAATTACTCAAATGAAATTCTTTCAAAATGCATTTAAAAAATCCTAGCACGAAGCATTGTTATTCTCAAGCTAATTAACGAGAAATCAATCAAAATTCGTCACAAACATCCATAGTGCTACTGCATTAAACCATCGCGGCCCAATTTTCCAACGCAAAGTCCTACTCATTTACATTCTCACGCAACCAATTATTCACCTGTTCGAGCGTGCTCGTTCGCTGGAAGTCAATAATCTTAACAACTGTATTTACGGGCTGTCGCACCCGAAAAACGGCTCCGTACCGATATCCATAGCCGCAGAACAACGTGAACACCGGTGCACCGGCCTATCTCAACAGGCTTGTCAAATATTTACTACTTACGGCTTTTCTTCCACGATGTGTGCTTCTGATTCGTGCTCGTCGTGCCTCCCACCTTCTCTCTCTTTCTCTCTCCTTCCTCACCCATGTGGAGGCCAAGCCGGATATCCGAAATCCTGCTAAATAAACTTGCCAACCTTGTGGTGGCTGGGTGCGAACGGTACGATGCGAGGCGACGACAGGGAAAGGACAGAATTAATTTACATCGATATCGGTTCGCAAATTTTACCCACATCAATTATTATAATTGACCAACAGGCAAACGATGATTTGCTTTGCCCCATTTCGGTCTCCTCTCGCAAGCAACACATTTCCCCAACAGCCAGGTACATCGAGCCAGCTTCCCTCGGTTGTGTGTCGTGTTCGATTCGCATCGAAACCGAAAGAAAGGAAATCAAAGCTGACTTTCGAAACAAGCAAAAACAGGCAAACAGCTTTGCTCCATTTACATTTGTAGCGCTCGCCACCACCGATGGGGCAACATTCCGAAGATACTTAAGTCTCGAAATGAGCGATAACGTGAAATCGAATTAAAATTTATAGCCATTTTCATCTGCTGTGCAATGTTTGACTTTCCCACATCGTTCCGAGGGTGTGGATTACAGAAGGAAGAGAAGAGCAGAACAAAACTGGCATCCCAACATCCACAAATCGATGGAATGCACATCGGATCATCAAAAATGTATCCCGCCAAACAGCAATCCTCAACCCCGGGCTGGAAAATAAAAGTGACATCGATGGTCACACGGGTGCAACTCGCTGACACGAATCCGGAGGTGGCATGATTTGTGATGATGAGTACATCAATCAGCTAGCCCGATACAATCAGACATCTTTTTTTCTCTGTTAAAACAATAACAAACCAGATAAACACGCTACTTGGGAGGACATGCCAGACAGATGGAAGTAGTGGGGCAAGTACACATTGTATGCACATTGGGACGAGTTTACTGGAAGCGGTAAACTATTTTCCAACCAAATGCCACCCATTCGACGGGTCGGCTGGCCGAGTCACCGCTATCACCAAATATTTTAATTAATTTATGAATATTTCATACAGCAATGTCAACGATTCGGTTTGCGAGGAAATCGGGACAAAAAATTGTTTCACTCTCGGAATTGACGCACCACATAGTTTCGATTGCATTGCTTCGATTCATTGGGAAAGCGAGGAGCAGATGGTGGACTAAAAGGGGGAGGAGGGGGTGGGGAGAAGTCATTGTACGATTGATTTATTTGTAGTAAATTACTGTATTAGTGTTGGTAGTTGGAAGACTTTCATTTCACTTCATAACGTAACTATTTGCAAGATAAAACATATCGTAGCGCCTTAAGATAGGCAATACGCTTTACACCTCGGATGAACCGTTACAGGGTTTTCCAAACCAGGGCTTGCTCATGTTTTTTTTTTTTGACAGAGCTTCAAATATTGTTCAAATGTTTAGAGGTTTTTTTTACGGTTTCCTAAATATTTGTATTTTCTTCGCAATTTTATTTTTTACCAGTTTTCCAATAAACATATTTTCTTAAAGGTAACAAATTTTGAACAAGTTTTTGTGCCGAAAAAAATGTAAATTCGTTTAGGAATATGCTAATACAACATACAGACATGCATCTCTTCTTCTCCTCCGATGTTTCATGGCCGAGTGGTCATGTCGGCCATATAATGGCTAATTAGACTTAACTATAGAACATTTCCACATCATATACGCCTCTGAGACATGGACTCTGTTGAAAACTGACGAAACCCCCTTAACCGCGTTCGAGAGAGGAAGATGATCATAAGGATCTTTGCCTTCATATGTGTGGAAGGACAATGGAGGAGCCGTTACAATGACGAGTTATATGAGCAGTATGATGATCGTGATATCGTGCCGAGAATTAGGCATCTCCATTTTCAGGACCGGCCATATCATGCGAATAACATTGGGCGATTCAGCCCATGAAGACCTTTTAGACCGACCTTATGGGCATAGGAGAAATTGGTATGGAGTGATAGCGTTGAGGCGTCCACCTCTTGGCCACCAGATTTCCACGACGTGCAATTCTTGTCTTGTCTAGTAATTTAGAGCAAGGTGTTTATCTGTCTAATCCGAAATTTGGATTTATTTTGAAAAAAAAAAGTCGACGTTTCGAACTGTCAAGACGAATTTAATGGACAGTCGGAACTCTGTAATGATTCATATGCTTGAAGTTAGAAGTGCAAGATTGTCAATGGATAGTCGAGAGCATTTCTACAACATCTCCAAGCTATAAACGGAGCTTACGAATCAAATTAAGATTAAGAGAAAAAGAAAAATTTTTGCGACGCATCTAGACTACTAAGAAAATATTTTTTTAAACGGTCAAATAACTGTGGAACGTTATCAAAAACAAATGGGAAATGGTTCAATAACCCCAGGAAAAAGGAAGAATATATGGTAAAGAGTAAATAAAAAACTCCGAAATACCCTTTATCTTGTAATGGATGAATAACACATTACACATATCGATTAAATAAACCTTACTAAACTTCGATAACAATACCCTCTCTTAGGATTTTCGCCAAATATTCTCTACATCAGCAATGAGTCTTTAATTGGGGACTTCTCTTTCCTGTCGACTGTTTCTCCTTCCAATCGCTTTAAAGCTATATGCCACACTTAACCGTACTTATCCCTTCTAATTGCGTCTACTTGGTTCAGTTTAGGTCGAGTCGTTCCCAATTTTTTGTGGGTTGCATTCTTTACGGCACATTCCACAAAAATGTTTCAACCGTACGCTGAATTGATTCCTTTTACGACTTTTGTCTGCGATACTTTGTACCGGATGCACACTCTGCTATGGATGCTTTGGCCAACTCCCGGCCCTTCCTGGTAGATGATGATGATCCCCAACATAATGGTTGAATGGTGCAGAAAATCTACTCAACAAGTGGCCCTATTGGGTAGACGACTGCCTGCTCCATTTAGGTCTGCTCGGAATCCCGTGCTAGAGTAAGTTTAGAATTGTGGCTTTCAGCAGGTTGGATGGTTCGAAGTGTCCTTCCGTCCTGAGTTTGCTGTTTGCTCACAGGATTCTGCTGCGCCAACGACATCTATACGACAAATCTAAGTAAAAATGGTTAAAAATACAAATCGCCCCATCCATTTAGCAAGTTCTGTTCAGCTTCAAAACCTGCAGGCTCAAATGGGGGTCTGCCTTCCCTTTTAACGTTAACGGTTCTTTGTTGAACCGACAGACGACGGCTTTAACCGTGGTGGCGGTTTTTCGCGATATGAAAACATCTTTTTCCGCAAGGTTTTCGCGGAGGTTTTTGCACATGTTGCAACCGTGTCGCGAAACAGGTTGAATGAATGGTGGTCGTTCGTGTTTTGTCTTGATCGTTTCCCACCCAAACCCACCGGGTACAGTTGAAGTCAATTTCCTTATGAAAATATCTATTCTAAACGTCTGTGGCAACTTCGCCTTTCCACGTTCGACCGTTCCCTGTCTCTAACTACCGCATGCGTGTGTATAGTGCCTGTATGCGTGTGTGTGTGTGTTTTTCATTAATTTTATGCTACTCCATTGCATCTTCGATGTTAAAAGCCATCAATGAGAAGGGTTTTTAGCGGAAAATGACACTCGGTAAACATGGGTCACCCTCCGGTACCCCTCCACACCACCATCCATCCCATCCCTCGTTCATTACTCACGGCAATTGCATTCATGAAGTTGCTTACACATACTTGCGCTTAAGTAGCTTTCGGGGAGGGGGGGGGGGGGGCAAACCGAAGCGGGGACACCTCTGCTGGTGGTGCAAGACGAAGATGCCTGGGACACTGGTGAGATAATGTTCGCTAAATGACTGCAATACCTGACATGCATAACGGATTCTCCTTGGGGTTTTTTGAGGACGTCACGGTTTGTTGGGGATGTCTTTAGGCTTGCCGATTTAAAGACAAATAGTAAGACGTTTCGTTGAGCGCCGGGCTTGCTGATAGGAAACAGCAAGAGACTATATTGCTTTCAGTTTGCATTCTCGCTGCTGCTGATCGTTTGGAGGGCTTTGTTTAGCCTACTCAAGCTAATTAATTCGTTGCTAAACAATGTGACGAATCACTTCTGTCCGCAGCTAAGTGAAATGGTCTGTCTGTTTGGAGTTTGTTTTCTTTCTTTTTGCGATAAAAAAAAACATAGTGAAGTTATTACGATAATTAAGGGATTTATTTTATGGCCAAACGATTATCAGACTTGGCCTTCGGTTTTGGTTAGCTCTTATAATAATCGATCTCCTACAATTCCACCTATGTTGAGCGGGACAACTATCGGCTCTCATTTGGTTTTTAATTATAAAAATCAACAACTTTTACCAAAACGTATGAATTTAATCCTTCAGTCTATAGAAATTCTGAGGAATAGTAAGGCATTTTTTTTTTCGATTATTGGCTTAGTTTTCCTCGAAGTTTATGCCTGTGATCAAGCGGATGATAAGTGTGTTAATTCATACACGGACAATTCATGTCGGTTCTCAGCAAATCGTTCCAGCTGTATAATGAATTCATTCTTTATTTTTATTAATTCGTTCTATTTCTAAAATGTTGTTTTATATGCTGCGCCTTCTATATTGAAATCATCAATAAGCTCTTTTAATAACGTATTTTTAAGAGTATAACACTTCCTTTCTTAACATGAACAATATAAGTGCCAGTTTAGATATGACGAACAACAGAGTTATATCGCATTATAAAAAACATTTCGCTTTACAAAAAGTAAATTCGATCGACGAAAACAGAACGACAGGTGGTGTACAAGACTGGGTGTTGTAAGGAAATTAATGTTTGGCTACACAATCGCTACAATGCCTAACGGTAGAACATACGAGGCTGAATAAATGTTGTTTATTTAAAAGTTTTATTTGCTAAGAATATAATATACGTTAACAATTAGCTAAAAATTCGAATTCAAACAAGCAAACCCATTCTTCCGTCAACTGTATAACTCTTGGTTTACTGAGTATTGAGGATTGCATACCTGGTATGATGCAATGTATTGCGGATTGCATACCATACAAAATATGGGTTTCGAACAACTTTCGATCGTATGCAATCTGTATAAAACCTTTACGCCGGATGGTATGCAATCTACGACACAAGTGTTGTAGGATGTTCAATAGTGTTTGAATTTCACTGAAACCAGTTTAGGATCAATTTTATTCAAATTAAACTACTAAATATCATGCTTTTTTAAACATTCTGACGCCATACGATTGAACAAAAACTCTATAAACTAAAATTAATATGAGCCATATATTTGCTCCTTTCTTTCAGCGACACTCCGTCAATATCAGCAAAAAACACAGTAATGGCCGTTTTTAGTCCAATGGTCAAGTCGCCCGGTCCGTGCAAGTTTCTGTCCGGCACGCGTAAACAGAACCATCAGTGCCGGCGTGACATTGGACTGCCAGAAGCAATCAAGGAAGCGCGCCGCCTAGCCGTTACGCACTGCGAGGAACAGTTTCGATACGACCGGTGGAACTGTTCGATAGAAACCAGGGGAAAGCGTAACATTTTCAAAAAGGTACTGAACATCTTCATCCCAGTGCAACAAACTTATAATATCGTTCCTTTTTCGTTGCTCCCGTCTGCAGGTGTATCGTGAAACGGCCTTTGTACACGCGCTCACAGCAGCCGCCATTACGCACGCAGTTGCGCGTGCCTGCGCCGAAGGAAGGATGACCAAATGCCAGTGCGCCTCGGAGCGAAAACCTGAGGCCACGAGACTTGCCTTCCGATGGGGTGGCTGCAGTGACAATCTAAAGCACGGCAAACGAGTCGCACGCAACTTTCTCGAGCTGCAGCCGAGAAATGGTGATCCCGTCGCCGAAATGCTACGACATGATAGTGAGGTAAGGGAGTTGAATGTAGGGCGTAAAGTAAGTTCCAAATATTTGATGTGATTCGATGTCTACAGGTTGGCATAAGTGCAATTACAAGTGCAATGACGGACCGTTGCAAATGCCACGGCGTGTCGGGATCCTGCTCGATGAAAACGTGCTGGAGAAGGTTGGGCGATTTCAATACGACTGCCGCACTGCTGAGAACAAAATATCATCTTGCCATACGGAAGATTCCGGTTAACAATAAAACATCCCGCCGATCGGCCCCGAGAGATTTCCGCCCGAGGGTAACAAGCGCTGATAGATACCGCAGGCAGACAATACATTTGAACCCAATCACTACTTTCAGGAAACGATCTACGATCAGCTGTACTACTTCGAAACCTCGCCAACGTTCTGCTCGGTGACGCGTGGCCGACGCTGTCTGCATCCGGACAACTGTGCGACACTGTGCTGCGGTCGCGGATACACCACTAAGGTCATCAAGACACTCGAAAAGTGTCGCTGTCGCTTCACCAACGGACGCTGCTGTCAAGTGGTGTGCGATTACTGTGAAAAGTACGAGGATCGATATTACTGTAAATAATAGTCGGATCGCATCACCATCAGGCCCCACCATGCATTGGACGGGAAGCAAACATTTATTTATTCACATTCACCGTAGTTTGTAAGCAGTCGCACAGCATAATAAGCAAGAGTGCGAAGAAGAAAGGAAGCATCACTAATCACATGTTCGAACTCACATACATCTTAATGTTAGAGATTATTTGCAAAGAAAAACAAAGATTCACATAGTCAGCCCGTTGCTTTGTGTACATTTTGAGCTGCAAAACATTGGTAAACAACACTAATCGGGGCAACATGGTTAGAATGCTCGCTACGGGTTTTTTGTTTTTGTCTCTGGTGGCCATCGAAACTCATCTCTCTAGTTCGTGTATCTCTATCGGATTTCAACACCACTACACTACTACCCCGTAACCATTTAATCGTAGTCGATGTCAATCGTGTTTGTAATAGTAGTAGCTTCTTCCCGTGGAATGGTAGTGCAAGTGGAGAGACATAAGAACAGCATCCAAACGCTAGTGTGCAAGCTAGGCTAGTTTTACAATCCCTATTCTCTCTCACTATGTAACTGTAGCATTCATTATACAAATAAATCAAAACTAGTGGCAGAATATAATCGTAATTTGAAATGATAACGTGTTTCACTATTTTTTGGGGCATCATGCCTAGCCGTCCGAGATGCCTTATCTTCTAAAATGATTTTATTTCTAAAAGTTTCTTAGTCTAAAAGAACTCGTCGGCCTAGGAACCTTTTCTAACAATCCAACTTAGAGTCAAAGGAGCCTCCTCATCTAAGCTTCGTCTTCCAAGAATCCTCGTAATGGAAGAGGCCTTCGATATCACATTACCTTCGATAGAACCTAGTTGAGGTGCATGCTTCATCGTTCAAGGGGATTTCTTCTACCAAGATACCTTGTGTCATACGCTCATGCTCAGAAGCCATCCCTTTACAATCCTCCTCACTAGATAAGTCTCACGCTTTCAGAGCAACACTTCAGAACATATTGAAGACCCCCTTTTTATAAGGCGCAGTCACCGAGAGACTTCGTAATGGAAGAGACCTAGTCATCGAATTGGCCTTTAACAGAAACATACCTCATCTTTGAAAGAGACTTCGTCTACCAAGAGATCTAGTTGCAGAGGTTGGTGCGTCCTCATACTGAGGGTACGCCCCCTCAAGATCCGTCACTAAATGAGCCTCACACTTTCTGAACAAAGCTTCAGTACACATTGAAGACCTCGTTGTCTAACCTTCAATTACCAAGAGAATTTGTAATGAAAGAAGTCTCTAAGTAAGTGTAATGAAAGAAGTCATCTAAGGGATCTCTTACAGGAACGTGCCTCGTCGTTCAAGGTGACTAGTTCAAGAGATATATTAGTAGTAGTTGTCGAATCCTCAAACTCAGAGTCATCTCTAGGCTTCTTCCCTAGGCCTTCTCAAGTCTAGTTTCCCCGCTGGATGGACCTCAAACTTTCCAAGAAACACTCTAGTACATATTAAAGACCTCATCATCTAAGCTTTACTTAGCAAGAGACCTCGTAATAGAAGAGGCCTCATCATCTAAGCGATCTTTCACGGGAACGAACATGCTCATCGTTCAAGGTTACTTTGTCTACCAGAGGATCTTTTTCTTCTTCCTTGGCACTACAACCTCGAGAGGTCTCGGCCTGCCACTTCTGGCTTTCTGTGACTTAATTTTACCCATAGTAAAGTAATCAGCCCTACGTACGGGGAGGCGGTCTGGATGAGATTTGAACCCCGGTCCTGCCGTGTGAAGACCGGCGCCGTTATCGCCTCGGCCACCGGACCATCTCAGGAGTATTAGAGTTTGCCACATACTCAGGCTCAGGATCCAAATACCTCCTCAAGCCTAGACTTATTGCTCAAACTCCCTGAGCAACACTTCTACTAGATATTGAACAAACATATTGAAGACACACAAATGACTCAATAATGGGGGTAAAACGATGAAAATTAAGACAATAGCAACGATTTCATATTGGCAGGACTGGTGCAATATTTATTGTCTGTATCATCATTCCAAAAAGCCTTATAAATCTTACATCAATTTTATCAATCTAAAATCTTTTTTTTATTTCTTGTTAGTTTTAAATAAAAGTATAAACATTCATTTCCAACAATCAATTCAATTCTATAATTATGTCTAGCACTGTAGCACTGGAGTACCTCAATCAACCTTCATGAAGGTTCTCCCTGTATCATTGTATACCGGAAAAACGTGAGAGAAACAAAAAGGAACTCAGAACAAGTGACAGTAATTCACAGCGATAGAAATCTGTACAAAACGTCCGCCGAAAACAAAATAAAAACCTGGAGTACCAATGTTTTCCGGAGTCACATTCTTCGATGTGAGGCTTCTTCCCCAACGCCACACACAACACACTTTCCATTGGTATCGCATCGTTCTCAGACATTATCGTGCTCCAACGCATGGGGAGAAGCATGTTTTATGCTCATGCTTTATGTTTCAACCCAGAGAGCCACAACCAAAACACAAGGCGAGAGCGAGACCAAGTTCTCTCTACACCTTCTCACAACTTGTCAACGGTTCTCGCAGCATAAAACCCTTAAGGCATCTCGTACCCCACCGAACCAAAATTGCCACCCAATCATCCTTGTTGCACTTCGGGGGGGAAAACCACACTGGGAAAAGTGACCCACATTCTTGGGCACGCTTGTGCGTGCCGTGCAAGGTGCACTCGGTAACTGGAAGCTGTGTGGTACCAGTTGACACGTTCGCCTGATGACGCTATGGAATCATGTGGGGAGAGCGAAAGAAAAAACCGAGGTATTAATCTACACGCGAATCAAAGGTAAACAGAGTTTGAAGCCATTTAATCTCACTATCTCACCAACCTGTCAAAAGTAAATACACACGATGAGCGGGTTGGTGAATGGAAGGGAGAAAAAAACACCACCCCGTACGAAATAATCCATTTACATCCAAGTGAAACCTTGGCCCCGTGCTGGTGGGTCCGTGCTGATTGAAACGTCAAAGACGCGATCAAGACTCCAAATACGGTGGTGGCCCGGCGTTACCCACCAGGGCCACATGGTGCGGCACAAACATCACTTGCCCTATTTATTATCAGCATCGAAGGCATCGTAACAAACTCGCAATCCAAACAGCTGCCCTTTCGATGAGGCCTGTCCACGAGTGCTAAACGAAACAACCAACTGTGTTTCGCCCGAAAGGGATCTGTTGGCCGGCTGTTCCCAAGCCGCAGTCGTTATGGGCAGGACGTTTAGACGAAATCGTTCAGTAACCGTTCGAACGGTGTAGCAGACACAGAGTACACAGTAGGTGACAAATTGTAGCTCCACTCGACGACCAGCTACGACCAGCCAGTGTGAGAGCAGTAATCAGTGACCACAGCTACGGCGAAGGTAGTGTTGTTACACGAATCTACTACCAAACAAGCTAATCTCCAGAGCGAGAGAGGCGTGCTAAAGAGAACGAAGCATTAAAGAGAGGGAGAGAGAGAGAGTTTCCTTCTCCGGTGCTGGAAATCGACAGGTTCTGCGGTGCCGTTTTTCACGAGGACCGATTATTGTGTTTTCGTTCGCTCGTTGGCATCGAACGCGTTCTTGCGCGAATTTTCCGTTCGCTCGCCGTGTTCCAGGATCTATTGTAAATTGTGCGTTCGTGCGTGCGTGTGTGTTTACGTGATTTTGCTTGCTGCTCCATGATTGCTTGCCCGCTTTAAAGCTACCAATCACTCGTTCAAGTACTGTGTGTCCAGCCTGTAGAAGCCTCAGGCGAAGTTCGCTGTTCCACCAAGAATATGTAAACTACAGTGAAATCAGAGAGAGAATCCGTTGGTAGAAAACACCTGTCCGAGGCTCGTACAGCAAAAAAAAAAACCTGGATCAAAGGATTCGCATCGTAGAAAGCTTTGCAAAACTCAATTTGTGTGGGGAATGAAATGCGAGCAAAAATGTAACGTTTGATGGTGCTTTCCCGACAAAAAAAAGGAATCTGAATCGAAAATGCTTGTTCTGCTTGCTGCAATTGCTTTCAACCACTTACACGACCTGTTCCTGGGAACATTGCTAGCATTGCTACGGGAGAAGTTTCTCTGTGGAGGTTCCGTTTGGACAACTTGCTGCAGCTGCTAGTCACCGCTAGGTAGTCTCCATCCCGATATCCCTATTTCCGGAATCGACCGACCGAAGCCCAGTGCTTTAGCCAGAGTAAACGTGATTAATGGTGCAGTGTTGTGTCCTGTGTGTGATGTGGTGTCAATTGTGGATGTGAGTGGGTGCTAGCTGCTGCTCCAGTGCGCTCATTCCGGAGACGTGAAAAACCATATCGACCGCCCGAAGATAGGCTAGGAACCGCCAGGACTACGGCTGGGCTTAGCAGCCCCGTCTGTGTGTGTGTGTTTCGGCTTTAATTAAATTAACGCGAAAAGTAGCAGCCCCCAAAGTAAGTAGGCGGTAACGACAAGTAACGCGTAACAACAACCGGGGGCCTGCTTCTTCGTACACGCTAGACGAATAAAAACCCCATCAAAGTGTGCGACGATATAAATTGACACCTTGAAAGACGAGGGTGTTTATCTCTCATCGAAAACTCATCGAAAAGCAGCTGGTGCTACATCTGAGGCCATCAACGATACAGGAAGAATCCCTGGAAGTCAGACAGACACTTGCATCGCATTTCATCTCAGCGACCGGATTTGAAGGTAATGTGACCAGCGAGAAAAGCTCTCGTCCAGATTTCGTTCTTTTGCTATTTACCTTCCAAAAATAGACACACACTTCGGTATTCTCCAGCCCAGCGGAGGTATTGCTACTAGTTAGGCGGACCATCGATAAAATTCAATATGTCCTAATTCGCTGCATCCGTTTATAGATTTTGGTTGGGAAGCCGAATACATTCAAGTCACTCGATATTTAGCCACTTGAAAGATGTCCAATGCTATCGTAATGGAAAACTTCCATAAGGGGGGAAAAGAAAAAGAGGAGAGATGAAAGTTAAAGCTTCCATCTTGACGTTGTTTGCCATTTTTATTATTCGTTGGAAATTTCCCGATGCTACGTCGGAAGTTGGTGCTTGTCTCTTGTTTCTCTTCTCCTATCGACTAGGGTGAGTCAGGCTTATGGCTCGATGGCTTCGATACTTGGACGGTGGGATTTAATTTCAACCTTCAACCCACCCAGCCATTCTGGAGCCATTTTCCCATATTTTTTCCTCTTCCTTTAATCCACAATATCAACAGTAATTGAAAGCTTGCTGCACTTCATTTCATCCAGTACAGCACTAAAGCAGCGTGCAATATTTTTAACAATAAAGCAATGAAGGTTCTATTTTAAGCGTTTAGAAGAACTAAAACTGATTCCAAACAGAGTAAAACGGTGTTTGTGTGTGTGGTGCACAGCTTTCTCCATTGTTTACGGTGGTCAACGTGCTTGTTTAATATTTGCAAAACTGCATACACAAGTCAGCCGTCGTCGCCCACGGGAACACGGGCGATGATGTGCAAACAATTGCACCACCGGACCAGGTTGTTCGCTCGTGGTTAGACCTCTCACCCTCCCTTCCCTAGGGCTCGCACATTTACATAGGGAACCGGAATTAAACCCCCCCATCCCCTCCCCCCTCCCCCTTGTTTCCTACCTCTCCGGAGCATTACAATGGTTCTTCCCCGATCGGAGTGCCCGGTGTATGGAAGGTGCAAGTGCGTGCCCGTGCTTGTTACTTTGCTACCTTCAGCCCGATCTAATGAATGGCTTAATAACTGTTGAATGGGTGGAGTGAATGCGCGCGAAAAGTGGAGCATCGAATGGAATGCAACGGTCCCGTTGGCGAACCGATTCCCACGTGATTGGAGCAGCACGCTTTATACGTGTTTCTGCATGTCACCTTGCGACACAGCCTGCAGGGCTCTCGGGTGGCAAGCTGTCCGCTGCTCTAGGCACATGTGTGTGACGGTTTTATTAATATATTTTCCATACTCCTCTGACTTGTTGTTGTGACCTTCACTCCCAAACAACAACAACGGTAATCTCTAACTTCCCAAACATCGCAATACGGGAGCAAACGATGGGTACGCTCATAATCGAATCGGCGTCACCAAGTAAATGCTGCTGCTCCGGACAATAATGATGTGCCCGCTTAATCTGACAAATGTCATCCGTGTGGAAATTATTGCAGAGCAGACAAAACAAAAGCGAAAAAAAATCGCAGACCTTCAGCCCCCGACGTCCAATGTAATCTGGGTTCGGTAGAGATGATGCTGCCTCATGCTCGGTCACTTTATCGTACCCGGCATGTCATTAGAATAAAGGGGATTTACGCCATTTGGCTTAATTTGGCATGATGATACATCAAATCTGCTTTGCAACCCTTCAGTTTAGCTGCTTCCTGCTGCAACTGGGTTAAAGCACACCGACCAATAGCCAGGGTTTTGATTGCTGTAGGCATTACACATCGTTTCGATTGAGATTGCAGTACGCTGAAGTTGCAGCGCGCAATGCACAAACCTCTCCGGATCCCTCAAGGTTCACTGTCGAGGACACTCGTAACATTTTTAATGTCCCATACACATTAACCAGCACGTCGTGCTTGATAAGCTGGATCGACGAGGTGCGAACGGACTGTTCGGACTGTTCGGACGCTCGCCACCCCAGGGAATATGGTAATCGATGGAACCATAAAACGCCACTATCCCAGACGGCAGCAGCTTCTAGTGGGGGAGAAGAAAATAAAACGTAGAAAGAAACGCCAAGAAATCGCTATCATCTGTGTTGCAAAGCTGCCAAAAGGAAGAAGCCGAGCGCTCTTGTCCCGGGCTGTTGTTGCGCCGGCCAACAATAGGCCCGGGACATGGCAGATGATAGCAATCTTAGTACGCTTACTTTGAAAGGCAAATCAAAATGCATTACAATGCGCGTCCATTTGAGAGATGGGGTTGAAGAAACTATAAATGGGGAGATTTTGTTGGTGCTCTTTGAAGCTTATCCTTCAGACATTCACGGACCCTCCGGTGTGTTGATTAATTCCAACAATCAAAATGCTGGATATTACTCGTTTATCATAATTTCTTCTCTGCTTGCTCTCTGTTCGACTTTAAAGTAAAGATGTCCTATATAAGCTTTAAATGATGATGTTCACGAAATCTTCAATCCATTAACCTAGACCAGTAACTCCATTCGTTTGGTCACAGACCTCCTTTTGTTCGATTAGCTTGAACTAATTCCAGTCTTCCGTACACTCTATCAGCTTTAAACTCGATTCTCCTCACTGCAGATCCATTATCCTGGTCGAATCATTACGCAAAATTAATTTCCTTTACATCCGACATCACATCCACACAAAGCCACAGCAAAGCTAAACGCTAACCGGAGATGAAGAAATACGAACCCCGATATTAAACCGATATTTACTCCTGCGCGCTGCAACAAACAAAACACCCTGCAGCGATGCACCGGTGCTCAGCTGCTTGGAAATGTCCTTCCGACCGTATCTCACCAGCTCCAACACACCGGCAATGTGCCGTAACGAGCTAATATTTGCCAACAGAAACTGGAAGACAAAAACCCAAGTACCCGGCAAAACCACCGTCCACGCAAGATGAAAGATGATGCTCTCTGTTGTCTCTCGAGCACTGGCCAACAACGGATTTCATCCAACTCGATCCACCAGTGACTGTGTCTTGCGAGGAAGAAGAGGTCAAGCAAATCTATTTTCGTTTTGGCCCCCGTTGGCCTCAGATTCTCCACATTCTCACTGCCGAAATCTTTTGCTCTCCGGACCCTGGGGGGTTGTATAGTAATATAGTTTCTCCTCATTGCTCAGCACCATACTCGCCTTTCGTCATCTTTACTGGCTGGTTGAGTGGTGTACGACGAGAGGAACACTCTGTTGACCGTGGCCATCTTACGGTCACACCGAAGATGTCCTTCGCCCGACAAACAATCGGCACACGACCCGTTCGGGCAGCAGGCTATGCTGGAACGATCGCATAACTCTCTACCGGGCGATGTTTATGTCTTTCGTTCTCGCATCCGTTCGCAAAACTATAGACATACAGCATCCGAGATGGCCACAGCTGCCTTTCGAGATGGATTTTTAATATGTTTTTCATTCCATTTCCGTGAGCTATCTTCCGTCCCTGCGTTCTGCGTGCTGTGTTGCCTATCATTTCTTTGCACATGGTGCTCGTGCATCTCTTTGGTGCGTTACCAGGGCTAATATGCTTTCTGTGATTGCGTGACCGTTCGCCGTAACCTTCCCCCTCCCCAGGCGTCAAGCGAGGTCGTACAGTGACTGGCCGGCCCACGGTGACATCGGTTGACTGATAAGAAAACACCCCCGGCATCATACATAAATTCATGCAAACGTTAAGCGATGGTTGCACTTCAACATGGCGTCTGGTGGCCTGTTGGCTGAGTTCAACAGTTGATTAAGTTGTATTTATTTAATACATTTGCTCATGATTACAAACGATCTGGCAAACGCTCGATCGGGCCACGACTGCACTAGTTGCTACGCGCTGCGACCTTAAACCGGTCTTGCAGGCTAAGCTGTGCCATATATAATGTCACATAAACCTTTGATACTCGCACCACCGAGTGCTCGAGTAGTATTCGTTTTTTATGTTTTCCTTATTAAATCTAAAGCAATGTTGCTGGGGGTTTGGAAATTGTGTCACTGGTTGCATTTACGGTATCCCAAGCTCCCAGCACCCCCCCCGTAACGCTTTGGTAACGCTGTACCGTCAGTACGTACGGTGCGTCGTGTTCAATTAGATGGGGTTATTAAAAAATAACTCTCTCAAGCAACGTTTTAATCGAACCGAAATGTAATCCACATCGCAGCGAAGTACAGCATAAGGAGAATATGATTTACGACGATAGCCAAAGGGGTGACGCGATGCCTTACCTTGACCCTTTCGTAAACGATGACTGCACGTGACTACAGGTTGGAAGGTATGTATCTGACCCGTACGCAGCAGTCAACGGTACAGGGGTTTTTAGGACGAAGTGATTGCTCGCTTATAAAAAATTCAACCAATCGATTCGCTGCTACTCGATTGTCTATTTTAAGATTTATAGGCGAGGGCAAATAGATCATACTGAAGCTGTTAGTGGTAGCAGCAATACACTCCTGCATCACGGTTGCCAACGACGATAAAGTTATTCTTATTAAATTATTATTTTAAATTTATGAAAACTCACCTGAAAGTCAAACTAGCAATTGCTTCAGATATCTCATCGCGAATTTAACGCTCGATTTGATATTCAAAACAGATACGGCCGTTACACCGCAGACAGTTCTATTGAAAAATGACTCCAATTATAGCACCATACGCCCAGTGGCGAAGTTGTCTCGCGGTGATCATTTACGACCGCTAATCATATCTAGCCCGTGCGGTATCTAGCCCGAGCAGTTCTGCATTAAAATGAGCTCCAATTAGATCGCACCTCCGAAACTACCACGCATCACCCGGAGGTCACCTTCACACGGACTGTACTCTCGCAGCTAGAAGCATCTATGTGTCGCCCAGGTAGAACTTGCCCTTTTGCATACATTCTTTGACCCACGTAGACATTATGGCACATGGTCCACACAGTCATGGGGCCAATTTTGCTGAATGAAAGTTTAATTAACTCGACCGACCGAGGAGCTACACACCAAGATTGCGCTCTATTAGACCACATCGACCCGTGGACCCGGTTCATTCGCGCGAGCGTTACGCATTTGCTGAAGGGTTATGTAAATCTACCTCACACAAGACATTCAACCAGGCGCAAGTGTCCCATATGGGGTGGGTAAGAGTTTTTGCAAATAGAAATAGAAATATGGGGCGCGAAGGTTAAATCCTTTTTGCCCCCCCTCAGCTGGATAGGAGCACTTCTTTAATGGCGGTGCGATCCTCTTCAATAGCGACGGTTCTTATTGGTTCATCTCGTCTATTACACGCTGCCGGGAGAAGATCCACCAACTCTTCCCCCCCTTGCATCTACAGCTTAAGAATCTATCTTTTGTTCGTGAGTAAAATCTGCTCCATTTGTCACGATTTGTAAGCCTCTTGGTGGCACTACGCCGAGAGAAACGTTGCAACTGCAGCGAACTGAAGACACGTACCGGTAGTTCACTCGATGGCTCGATGCTCATATGTCGGTTATGTGAGGGGGGGGGGGGGGGTAACATACGATGTGAAGCTTTGGCTTAACACAAGTTCGCTGCATCGGTGCTTGATAGATAGAATGGATGCGTTTTTCAAAGGATAAAGAGACCAGAAGTCACTCGTGTTCAAGAGGGATAGAGTGTACGGTCGGTTCGGCTCGGTTCGGAAAAGCGTTTATTGCGCGGATTTTGTGTCGTAAATTCTTGGAAGATAGGCTTGATACAGCTTGAGGCCCGGGGTTTTTTTTTGTGCTACGTTTATTCAAGTGAACAAAGTGGTCGTATTATTCGGATTATTTCCTATCATCTTCTGACAGGTTTACTACATGTTCTTTCTATTTGCAAAAATCGTATGATTGAATCACATGAATTTGTATCCTAAAATATGCACGGCGAGTATTCTACCGAGTTTTTAAATGAATAAACACTTCTTTCGAGTTAACTCAAAAATGCAATGGAATGCCTTCTAATAGAGCTGGACTTTCTTGCATCTTCTCGACATGTTTCAAGGAGAAGAGGACTCTTTCCTGGTAAAAAGTCTATGTCTAATGATGGTCTTCACAGGGCAGGACCGAGGTTCAAATCCAATCCAGACCGTCTCCCCGTACTCAGGATTGAGTATCCAGTTGCGAGTAAAATTAAGTCACAGAAAGCTAGAAATGCCAGGCCGAAACCTTTCAAGGTTGTGGTGCCAATGAAGAAGAAGAAAATATCCAATTATACCAAATAAAATTCAACTTCCACATGAAAGATTTCGAGGAAGTCTAAAGTCCAAATATACCAAAATACTTTCTAGTTCAGCTTGAACAGAGTCCAGCAACTGTTCGGACACCTTTATGTCATCTTTAAAACCTAGTAGATGGAGTGAAAGGAAAAGAAAAGACCTAATAGCTTCGCTCAGTTTCCACTACATTTTTCTCAAATAAAAAACCTAATAATGTTTTAATTAAATGAGTCAGTACACACAGATTTCAAGTTTTTATATGCCTCCGTTACATACGTGTAAACCGCCAACGAACCAGCAACAACAGCATTATGCATGACACGTGTGCAACCTTCCCAAGGTACAGAGGAGCGATAATATGTTGTGACAACGTTAATGCTGTTTTCTTCTACGCTAACAACATAAAAGGAACCGGTGATGTTCGCGCTACTTTGGCAAGAATGTTTGGTAAAACTCAGTCTAATAACATTTGACAGACATGCCTACATGCCGGCAAGCAATTTATTATTAGCTGACCTTCGTTGAAAATTGTAACTTTATTTTATGAACTAGACTGTACTGGAAGATGAGCAGTCTTAAACAGACATTAAATTTCAACCTATCATTTTGGATGACCTTTCCATCATAAGCTGTACCATATGATGCATGGCCATATTGATTTTATTTGCATTTGACAGGCTTCATTCTTCGTACACTTCAGTGTGTCTTTTGCAAATCGATATCTTTTTACTGTTTTGGTTGCATTTTTCTACATATTATATTCGTTTTCCTATTAGTGAATACTCTGCAATATTTTTAAATTTAATTTTCAAATACGTTATTTAGTCTTTTTGTAATAAATATTGATTTCACTGCGCAAAATTCCCATACAATAATTCATACACCGTCGAACGAATGTTGTTTATCGATTGAAATCACTCATCAGCTTCAAACGGGTTTTTTTTTCGAGAATGATTTTGTATTCGAAAATTGCTCTCATGATGATGCCAATGATGCTGATCACCATGGTGGGGGGTGGTAATGTATCCGACTCCCCGTCTCATCCAAACCCGATATTTCCATCGGCGAGTGTTGGTGCTTTGTTTATAATAAACTTTCCCTCCCGCCGACTGCTTTCATTCGCATCCCATATCAAACGATTATGAGCAAAATGATGGAAATATTTAAAAAAAAATCTCACACAGATACACACGCACATTAGCAAAATTAATTGCACCAAACACAACCTCCACTAGCACAGTTCGGTGCCAGTCACTGCTCCACCTGGTGCGCCGTGGTGCGATTTACTGTAAACCGAACAGCTCACGTGGAAAATCCTCTCGGAAGGCGAACGGATTTTCCTACTAGCTCTGGCAGCCTACAGTACGATTTTCTTATTAGCTCTGGCGCTTACATCCGCCACTTTGATGGAGTTTAATTATTCGATTAAACGCAAAACGTGAAGCAAGCAAAGCCGCCCGTTCGTCTCTCGGGAACCCACAATAATGTCATTGTTGTAAGCCACACAATGGGGAGGGCAGAAGCGTAACTAAAATGGAGGCACCATTTTGCCGGCGAAAAGATACGAAAATTCCTTCCTACGCTTGTTCTGCTGCGCAGTACAACAACTACAAACGATTCGTGAAATTGTTAATGGAAAACATTTAAACATGGTAAAGCATTCCACTTCTATTTAAAACTCTGCGAGTTTCCATTGAATGTATAAGTTCATCTATAATTTTCATCATGATATTAATTATGATAAAACCCTCTCGACAGGGAAATTACACCACCAAGATATTTTAATTACCCCCTTACATTCAATAAAACACGTGCACAGGTCCCCAACGGAATCCCGTTGAAACGAATCGTCGTTCAGCATTGTCGCGTATATGGGAAACAATTTTCCTTGAACTATCAACCCATTCATCCGCCTAATTTCGCCGTTCGAAGATATCTGCTTGCACGGGACGTACCGGAAATCTTGGAAAGGTGGAAAACTATTTTCAACTCCATCAAGCTGTTAATTCCACGGCCGTATCACCCTGTACTTTCTTCGGCTTCGGCCATATGATTCGGAGGGTTGCACGCGTTGCCACTCACACAAACGCTATCTAACGCACCCACAATCCGTCACAAACGGTGGATGGGTGCGTGCGTACATTCGTGGTGGTGTACGTGTGGCCACCGAAGATATCCCCCTTTTTAAAGCTGTTTAGTACTGTCAGCGGAACTACTGCTGTCGGTGTACGGTAACTGTAGCATAAAATGATGCAAAGGATCGTACACGAGCACTTTACAGTGAGTGCTGAATTATTAGGCGATTTATTTAGAAGACATGTTTTGGAGAATAAATGTTTTCTAACTATCTTGCAGATCGATTATTTAAGGATTAATTATTGAAAAAGTTTAACATTCAAAACTCATATTTTATTTTATCTTCGTAATCTACAGCCACAATAGACTTTTCGTTATTATTTCTCATTGACAGTTTGAATTACTCACTGCTGGATAATAAATCCAGTGGGTCAGAGTTCGTCTAGTTTATTTTAAAAGTAAACTGACTAGCAAATTTTACACATCTTTCTTTACCAGACGTAACCTCTCAAATTTTAAGGACTTAAAAAAATAAGGTAAATTAAGGATTATGAAAATTTGAATTTAAAGGTGACAAGGAAAGGCAAAACGTCTCTTCGCTGTCGAACTTATTAAAAAAATGCTAAAATTTTTTATAAGCATTACTATTCTAGCACTTTAGAAAATTTTTTTTTTAATTCGGTTGATTTAAAAATACTTTGTCTTCCTTTTATTGATTGCATTTTGTCCATGTAGAAATAGGTAAAATAAGTTTTGTTTTACTTTAATAAAACCATTTCCTGCCATTTCTGGCTTTCTGTAACTTAATTTTACCCGTAGTAAAGTAGTAGGCGGTCTGGATGGGATTTGAACCCCGGCCCTGCCGTGTGAAGGCCGGCGCCGCTGTCGCCTCGGTTACCGGACCGCACCAATCTAAAGTTCACTGGCACATAAATCGGAAATATCAGCAGCATTTCAAGTGAATAATACTTTAAAAGCAGAAAGTTGAAGAAAACTGACATAATTCAGTTCGACTTTCTTTATACGTGCTATTGAAAGATATGTTTTCAAGTTGAACTATCAATGTTTAATCTGTTTCTGGGCTCTATTCAAGTTCAAGACAAAAGATTTTTTTTATTCATAAAGAACGGCCTGGCCGTATTGCTACAAAAGGATTTTGATGAGAAGAAAAATCAATAATTATTTTAAGTCAGAAGTATGTTAAAACATGCAAAATTCATTGACAAATATGAATTTCTAATAATTAAAAAATCTTTTGAAGGACATACATTATTTAACACGCTAGCAAAAATATATAAAATAGGGCAAACAGTTAATATTATAACAGTTTTAGAAGCAGAAATAAATTTTAATATTTGTCTTAGTAATATGGCGACGCGCCGTATGAAATAAAATTATAAAACTTGATTCGTCAAACTCGATCAAAGTCATGTATCGCACTGTAGCGGTAGCACCACTACCAATACTATCACAGCTGCCTGCCAGCCCATGCGCCGGCACTGCACGTTCCAGGCGCGGCGTAGTGTACCGATGTCGCTGGCACATCAACAAACCAACCCACCATAATCACCCAATGTCTCCTCCTTCCTGTTGCCCGTCGGCGCAGACGCCGATTTCGATCGTCTCGTCAGAGAAAGGTTACCCCTTGTCTGTCGAAACCGATTGCACTACTACTGCCGGCAACAACAAACGCGTGTGGACGGTTTCGATTCCGGAGGGTGTCCGATACGACCGGATGGCACGAGGGTGGATGGGACGGTAAGAGGAGGAGTTCCAACCAGACGGCAGCAGCATAAAGAAACCACATCGCACACAGCGACCGAACGAGCAAGCTATCGGATACACATCGACGCACATGGCATCGGGACCGCAGTCGAGAGTAACGTTTCGTTCGTACGGGCCGTTTTGCGTTCAGTACCGTGAGCGACATTCGGAATGCGCGTTGGCCGTCTGCGCGACCCATCGCTAGCGAACGTAGTGCTTCACACGCCACATCTCCATCTCCGGTCCGGGCAGCAAACAAGCTCCAACAAAATTGTCCAACCATTTGCCACTCCGATATAGGAAAATCCCCCCAGTCGGGATAGCATCAGTCGGTAGAGTGCAGTACGCGAAGAACGAAGCAGGGAATTTATTCTTAACCTACCCAGACAAAACTATCCTCCCCGGCGCGTGTGTGTGTGTGGTGAGGCCGAGTGTAGTGTTTTTGACCTAATTTTCCCGATTTTTCCTCATTTTACCTGTGCTGGAAAATCTGGTCTACCGAAATTCCAGAACAATGTGGGCACGTACGTACGGGCAGTGCCGGTGACGGTGAACTTTGTCCATTAAAAGTCCAACAGGACATTTGAGGTGTTGTCTACGGCACAAATCCCGGTCGAGTGTCTGGTGAAGTTTCTTTGTGTGTGCAAGAAGATCCCTCGGGATAGCTACGGGTGGACCCGAGCTCGGAAAACTCGTCTCGAAGAAGAGTTTCGGGTGGGATTGCAAAAGAATCCGCGAAGAATCCCATCGTCTTTTGATGTCTACCATTTTGGGGATTGGGCCTTTTTTATTTAAACGTTCGGTCGAGTTTGGGTGAAGTGAATTAATTTCAATTTTATACCCGCGAAGTGAGGCCTAAGTTGGGTAAAACGTTCAGCTAACCAAAGTTGCTGAGTGAAAGTGTGGCTGGCGTGATACAAAGTGGAACAGAAAAGCAGTCAATTTACATCACAAGTGAATTTCAAATTTTATCCTCATAAAACCTTTATAAGCGACGCTTCTTGAAAGTGGGGACTCGTTCGGTTTCGGTACATCATCTTCACGTCGTTTGCTGCACCGGATAGTGGTCTCCGAAAGTGGATTTTTCCAAGGAAATAAAAGTTAGTAGTGCAGAACGACCTTCATACTAACAGAAGCAAGAAAGGAAGGAAGTTCCTACAGTAATGATAGTGATAAGCTGATTGTGGTAGTGTTTGAGTGAGCTGGAAGGGGGAAAAAACCGGGAAGGCCAAAATCAGCCCCAGTGTGTCCTTGCAGGGCATCCTTCAATTATAATCAAGCCATGGATACAAATCGCTAGCATCTAACAGCTAGCTCGTGCCACGAATTACTGACCTCTTCCGTATCTTTCCCGGCCCTGCTTCAAGCCGGGGGTTTCATCGATTTTGTGCTGCCGCTACTCCTGCTTCGGTCGGTCGGGCCCCATAACTGGAGCAAATGTAACGGCCATGCTTCGCTGCGCTCACACCGGTACGGCCTCTTAAGCAGCTCCAAGTGTGGCCAACTCGTTGTAATAACATACCGAATTCCACGTCCCACAAGACCGGTAGCAGTTCAAGCACCGTTTCGATTGAACGATCAGATTGCCGGTGTACGGACGGAATCTGTACGCCTCCTATGCGCTTAGTGGACTGCGTGTGTGTGTGTGTGTACGAGTGGCTGATTTTAAGTACGGAAATAACAGTTTTAAAAAAACTAAAAACATGAAGGACACCACAAATCGCCGATATCGCTCGCAACGGTAAGTTTTTGTGCCAGGGAAAAGCTACCGAGAAAAATCCTTCCTCTTAATGCGGAACGAATGTTATCAATATTAATGGGCAAGGCATGGGAAGGATTCGCACACGTTTCGTCGTTTTTGGGGGCTAGTTTCATATCTTCCTCTTTTCGATACCTTCGCTTAACGGCCTTTATCTCTTGCTTTGCCGGTCGGCGGGTCTACGTATGTGAGGTGTGATTTCTTAGAAGGATTTGTACAGGGATCAAGAAAAGCTATTCCTTACTCTGGAAAGGGTTTAGGGAAAGTTTAATTGAGAAATGGTGTCTTCAGTGCAATCCTGGTCTGGAAGATTAAATCATACTTTCTATAATTGAGTTTTGCTGTTACGATTTCTGTATGGCTTTATTTCACAACAACGAGCACCTTCTTATATCATTCAATGTCCCCATATTCACAGACTGCGCCAAATTGTCAGCTCGACTCTTGTTCCATCAGCTCACAGTAGCTCACTACGGCCTTCAAACCCGATGCTACCCTTCGCTAACTTCACTGTCCCCCAAAAGTAGAGTGGTCGACCCTCACCCCGAAACCAAACTACAAATCCAAGCCAAGAAAGCAAACATTTTCTTCCGTGCCAACAAAAATCACTCCACACGGCCGTTCATTTCGATCACTCTGGGGCGATTCGTATGCGCCTACCAAGGCCGGAAACTGTCGGAAAGATAAGAGTACTTATAATCCCAGTCGGCCTGTAGATGGCGTGCGGTGCAGTCTTGGAGAGGCACTGGATGCGTGTGGGACCGCCATCATACGCCGCGGTGTAAGCGTATTAAGGTGACGGTCGTAATGAGATCAAGATCAAGCAATTCTCCCTCTGCACCACGATCATCTCAACGAAGCCCCTGCACGCGATCCGCGTGCGTTACTTCCCAGAGAAAGGAAGCCGACTGATGGTCGATCGTTTGGCGCAGTGAAATTCACCGACTCCGACCCGATGAGCAATGTTTGTGTTGGCCCTGGTCAGGACAGGGCAGGGTCGTGAAGCCCGTGATCGTTTTCGTTGTCCAATGCGCACGGCCGGAAAGTTTTTATTTGCCTTTCCATTTTTCTCCTCTTTCTTTCCGCGATAGGGAGGCCGCTGTGTTTTGCACTGAAATGCAAAAACCTCGGGGTGCATTTACCCTGCAGCTGTACTTGGAACCAGGGGGGAGGGAAAGTGTCTTCGAGCAGTCAGCGACGTCTTGCGTGTGCGAAACCTCGTAGGTTTTTGCATTGCCGGTACGGGTAGTATTTTATACTTCGTAAGATGTACGACTAATGAGCTTCGAGTGTAGGGCCTCAGACTCGTTGTGGGAGGTATAATAAAACGGGCGATAGTTTTCATACCGTCATCAATGTCAAATGCATCTCTCGTCAACTTGAACGGGCGTGTGCAAATGGTGCCGGTATCGTAAAACTTTATTCTCCCTTTCCAGAGATCGATGTCATGGAAAGCGTTTTTTTTTCCTCTAGAGGTAAGGATAGGCCTTACCACCTGCATACTTGAAACGCGTTCCTTCGCTTCCAACCGATTAGCGGGTGGTAATAAAAGAGCACTTAGTCGTCTTCACGTACCGTACGGCTTACGGGGAACCGTATTAATTGGGAGTGAGCAAAGGTGAGCGCTTGAGGTGTTATAAATAGCTACTTGAAGCCTACAGCAATCACTGGAATCGTACAACTTTCCTATCAATCGGACCTACCCGGAGTTGCGACTCGTACTTGAACGCTCCGAGAGGGACTTTTTCCTTCCCAATAGTGTGTTACGATAACGTGTAAAAATGTGCCTACCCACCCGGGGTGCTACTGTTGCCGCTGTCACTGCTTATCTCGGCTGGACGACCGTTGCGTGCTATTTCAATTTTCTTCCGAAGCACCCATTGAGAAGCCCCTAACTGGCCGATGAATCAATCGCTACAAAGTCTTCCGAAACGTGCCCGGGAATATTCGAGTGCGCGGTCCAGTGTGGCCACCCCATGTGTACCAGGGCGCTCACTCACACACATCCAACTTTGATCGCCAATAACAGCTTCGCCATGATTAGCATTCCAGTCAGACCCCTTTCGGCTTGGTTAAGCTTAGGCGCTCTAATAGTATTAGTCGTACGTTGGGGCGTTTGATTTCTGATGGGGTTTTTTTTTTCTTTCGCCTACTCCAGTCCAGTTCGCGTGATAGTGGACCGAGCTCGCATAGTGAAACGGAAATTGTTGCACACTTCCCGGACCTGTTGACGAAACGTTCCGCGAAGCTTCGCCACTGCCTTGGCAACGTTCCAATGCTCCGCACTCCTCGAAAATGCTGAAGCAATTTGCAATCCGATGCCACCACATTGAACATGTATTTCAGTCTTCAGTCACAGCCGGGAGCATACCATCTGGAACCCATGCAACGGAAACCCGTACGACCGTGCCTCAGCGCAAAAGTTCAACAGCACAGCCTGTGCCGGTCAGTGAACCAATAAAACATCATCATCCCCTAGAACACAGGAACCGCGGCTCGCAACAGCGAAATCAAAAAACGAGAATACAAAATGCGCCAACAGTGTGCCATCGTAAAAAGTGTGCGGCGCGTTGCCATTCCCAACATCAATACAGTCACGCTGGCGCCCTCAGTGTTGTGTGTATGTTTGCGCCTTCCACCATTCTTTCATTGCACTTCCGTCTGCGTTTCATTTAAAGGCGAAGATGCAAATGCCGCCCGTTGACAGCAACAAATTATGCACCGCCGCTCCGCCCGTATCACAGTCCCTCCCGTCCGCTTGGTGGTGCTCATATGATCGCCCATTGTTGGAGAGCCGAGATAATCGAAGGAAGTGTAAACAATCCGCATCAACACCCGTCCCGCTCCGTCTTGGTGTTCTTCCGGGACGGGGGAACAAGATGTCTTGGTGCACAAGCACCGCGATCGTTTGATCGGTGCGTTTACTGCGACAAGATGGCTGGGTGTACCAGGTTCAAGTGAAGCCATTCACATTTTGCCACCCGACGTGTTGGCTGCCATCATCAAACAAAAGCCTCCTTCCTCGCCTGGTAGTGCATATGAAAGTAGTTCTTTCTGTTGTGACCCACTTTCGACCAGACGCAGTCGGACGCAATCTCCAGTGCCGAACTAGAGCAAGGCCTACCGGAAGTACTTTTGATACTTACCGATACGGAGGTCTCAGGTAGTGCTCTTTCGAGCGTCGGTCGAACTTTAGCGCGAAATCATACACCCCGGGTACGGTACACGACCACAGAAGTTACGACGGCGTCACCGTCAGAAATTGGCATTGACTTACATATGGCGCACAGGGCAGGGGAACTGGTTTTACAAATGCCACCATCTTTTTTTCGATGTCCTCAACGACAATGTGCCAGGCTTTGCTCTAGCTTCATAAAAGTGATCTTTGCGATCTCTTCGCGATCCATTGACGCAAATTCCAACGCCCCAACCAGTGTCCCTGAGTCTGCCAAATCGCCTGTGGTCTGTGTGAAATTATTTCAACTATTTGGATGGAACCTGTTTTGTGGACACCACCACCTCACCTTCCAAACGGGGAAGCCCTTTCCTTACCGGGTGAATCTTGTTTGATCCGGAATTTTCGAAGATTACACCAACCCAAGGTTTTGTCAAGGGAGGAGGGTCACGGGGGGGAGCGAGTGATTTTGATTCGCGGACGATCCGACCGAATAAATAGCACCCTGCTGCTGCGTGGTGCAATATGCGTAATGATCGATCATTAGCGACGCTGGAACCAATTGATGGTCGTTCCCAAAGAGAACAATCGCACACAAAGGTTCGTTTTTGCTGGTGGCTCAAGTACACTACACTATGCACGCTTTGTGAGGCTTTGTGTGCATTTATCCCGCTGGTGAGTACTGGTGGGAGGTCTATTCTAATATTTGCCTATTGACGTGAGGGTCTTGCCAGGTTCGCTCATCGTCTCGTGCGATTGTCCGATCGGAAGTGCGGAAGAAAGCTTCTAAACCGTTCCGTTCTGGCCCATCTTCTCCCTAATCAAATCTCAACCACCAGCTAATCGTGGTTGGGCAGCCCTTCATCACCACTATCAGCCTTACCTCCTCCTTCTCCTCTTCCACAACCATAAGCCGCGATTGCGATTCCTCAGCCGCAGCTGCTGATAACTGCCGCACGCAATGGCCAGCCCGATGACACACGCCGTACTTCACGCTTTGTGAGCGTTCTGGACCCACTCGCTGCTGTCCGCGGGGAAGCCTCCGGTAGTGCTCCGACAGACCCCGGCAGGGACGGTACGCTCGCTTACGTTAACGAAACAGTGTTCGCAACACTTTCGAGCATTTCTTTTCCCTAAAACTGGAAAATCAGCCACGCGAGGTACCGCCGATGGCTTGCAACCGATAGGAGCTTGTTGTGCAGAATTATGTACTGTGAGCTATTCCGTGGCAGACGTCACAGTAGTGATGTAAACGGTGTTTAAGCGATATATAATATCACCGCCACTGTCACCGCGACCAGCCTTTGTTTCTGGTGCCGATGTGTTATTCCGAACGTTGCCTGTGGGGTTGGAGCAAAATGGTGTGACAATAGCCGCCAGTCGGCTAACCCACCAGCAGCTTAAGCTTAACGAGCCCGAGAGTGTGCAGGTTGTTCTCGTGGTCCATATGGTTGTGTCGGTCGTACCGTGAGTGCAGTTAGACCCGCGATAGTGAGCAGCGTGCTACAGCAGCGAGACAACCTCCGTGATTGGTGTGCTCGGTGTCCAGTGTAAACCGGAACTCTTCCGGTGCGTTCGTGTGTTTTGTGACAACTTTGGCTGTGCTTTCTCCAAGAACGAAAATGGATTCCATGGAGCTTAAAGAAAGGTAGCAACATTAGATTAGAGAACTCCGTTCAATCGTACTCGTCCTCCCGAGCTGTAGCTGACAGAAATCCCGCGTCTGACGTATGCGAATCACGCACCGAGATTAGCAGTGAGATTACACTGACCCAAACATAAAGAGGCCGGCCCTGTTAATGGCCTCCGCGAAGCAGTAGTAGCGATCTTTCGTTATCAGCGTACTCCAATCGATCGCATTCCTCCTCTCGGAAACAGCAATCGAACAGTGGACGCCCGCCTATGGCGAATCCATGTGGAGCTTTAATTGAATCTTTGCTCCAATCTGAACGCCACTGATTGGCAGTTGTAAATCGTGCAATTGAAAACCGAGACGGGATATTATCGGTACTCAGCAGCAAACTGTGTTCTTTTTTTTTGTTGCTATCACCTAAAACGATGGAAACCTTCGCGAATAATTGCTGGGAAACCGGGTTTAAAGAACGTGATTAAGTGCGAACGCGTCTGCCTGGTAGCATCAGGTGCAGGAGAACGACACCTGTTTATTTGCTCGATTTACAACGCCAGGAACATTATCGTTACGTCTTCCAGTGTAAACCATTCGCGCCACACTGTCACTGGCCGCTGTTTCCCGGGATTGCCCTGGATAAACATTTGCTCGAAAACAACTTTATTGCATCCACGGCGGGCCAAAGCCTCCCGCGAGTCTAGCTGACGAGTGGCCAGTTCTGACACGGTTGCACCTTTATCTGATACCTCTGTTGACCACTGCAACAGTAGGGCCGTGAGCTGCGGTGAGCTTAATGTCATGCGATCTAGACATCCGGAACTACTGCACTTGAGCAGCGGCAAACATGCCGGCGAGCGTGTGTTGCCGGCTCAGCCCGGTTGTAATTCACCATCTCCGGAGGATTGTGAAAATTATTGCCCATCCTTTGCGATGCGGCCACTATCTTGGCGAAATGTATCGGTGTGTGATAAGCGGCAAACGATTATTTATATTGCAGCCAGGGTGCTTGGGCACATTCAGATTTTAAATAAACATCAGTGCAAATCGTGGCTCAACGTTACATCGCAAATAGTGCGGCGAGTAAACAATGGCCCCTTTGCACTACATTTACATCTGGACTGGACGCTGACATTAATTTCGCGCCCTTATGCATCAGAGAGCTAGGGGAGAAGTTTTTATAATTAATACCGGAGACAAATTCCGGTTTGAAGCGGGACCACATCAATGTTACACCTCATTTCGACTTCGTTTTGCATTGATTTATTGCTGTGATGCAAATCGGTAAGGAATTTCGACTAGCCTCAGTAATATGCAGAGCCGCATGATAGCCTTCCGATCAGTGGATTAGCATTTTCCCATACGCCACATCTCCACCAGCGTTCAGATCCGGAAGCGAAAGTCATGGAAAATGATTGTGCCAGAGGCTTGTTGTTTTTCCCACAGTACGATCGTATCGGTCCGGTTGTGTCACAAGAATAATAATCTGAGGCATCTAAGGCCTGCTTTGCATATCTCCAAAGGTAGCTTGCACTTCGCATCCATGGCGACACGTGTGACAGTGCTTCCGGGAAGCTCCTCTGTCCATTAAGATGTCTATCGTTCGTGTGATTGGTTAAAAAATGTTATTAAAAGCTAGTTTTTTTCCTCACCACCCGAGTTATAACACTTTCACCTCAGTTAGTTGCGACTAGCCAACTAATGACTACAATTATAAAAGTGGACTGATGAACAGCATCACGACGAATAAACGTGTTAATAGCAGGATACATGATACGGAGCACTCTTGCCATCATTCCTGCTGGGTCACTTCCAGTATATAATTATGCAGTTAATGGAATTTCTCCGTCCAAGCCGTTCCGCATCATCATGACAGCTTGTGTATTTAAGACAACTTTTGCTTGATGCTAATGCAGGCTGTGTGTGTGACATTCATGTCGGTGTCGGTTTAAACTTGCATTAACAGCTTCAGGGAATGTTACCACTGCGTTGGACAGAAGAAGATCGTTGCGTCAAACGTCGGCTCGCTATGAATACAATGAACGGAAGTAACAGTTCTTATCAGATTGTCCACGCCAACCGATCACTGGTGACCGCGAACCTCCCACCACATGTTTGACATAAAATTCATGATCGAAAGCCCTGGCTAATAGGTTCTTCAAAACGATCCGCACACACAGTACTCGACTCGCCGGGCCGGGTGTTGGACGAGCGATAGAAACAAACAGGGCTGCCTCCAGCTGCTCCCACTACTAATCGGTGAGCTAAAGTAAGCAAGTTTTATCACAGTGTTCGTGTATGATAATAGTTTAAATGAGTCGGCTAACGATGCCAAATTAGTATCAAACAAACCGTGACTTCAGTGGACCGGCTTTTTTCTCTCCACTGACCTCCACCATCAGTGGTCTGGTGGATGTGTTTGCCTGCCTTGCGGGGTAATTGATCTAATACTTTTTTAATGTTTCCGCTGATTAATACTGTGTTTATCAACTGATTTGTTCACCTTCAAGCTGGTTTATTATATACGACTTTTTGTCCCTCTCGATTTTCCCGAATTTAGTGTTTATATTCGCAATACTTTATTTTCCCTTTCCTCTTTCTTTCGCAGACCCTGGATGATGGATCACGGCGTTGTGGACGAGGAAGCTCCCATCGACCCGAGGCTCAAAAATCGGACCTTTACGGCCGATCAGGACTTTGAAGGTGGGTGTGTAACCACGTGTGTAACCGGCGGGCACACAAAATTCGTAGAATTAAAAAGTAATCAACCGTGTGCTGCAACAACACACCAGGCATTGTGCTGCTGGATGGATTCCTGTACCGGGAAATTCCATCAGGTAGCAGTAATGAAAAACATGCATTAATTTATTGTTTTCCCGTTGCAATCATAACGCTTGCGATGGGGGTTTGTTTGATCGATACGTTCAATGCACTTTGTTTGCACATTAAAGCGTGCGTGAGTGTTTTTCTAGCAGCCCCCCCCGTGCCTACGATGGGCTCGGCAAAACGGTAGCCAAACAACTGCTGGAACCCTCGAACAGCTGTTGCAAGTTCCCGCGTTCCTATCGCTCTCCTAATTGTTAATATGAAATTCATCGAAAGCTTGTGATGCGTTGTGACAACGACATTATGATAGTGGAGGGAAGGAACAAGCACTGTCAACAAGTCGTTGATGTGCGAGTGCACGTGCTAGGTACTGTGGGTTTGCAAGCGTCAGACACTCGTCTAATGCAATCTGGAATTTTTGCAGCACCATGCCACTATCCTTGGTGGCTGAAACGAGCGTGTACAGACACACCGTTCGAGTGCACTTATGCAAATAATGCCTGAAGCTTTGTTAATTGATCGACATCCGGTCGGTACAGCAGGCTGCAGGAATCGAGGGTCGCTTTAGATTAACGCTTCGTTGATTGCTTACCGTTTACAGGTCACCGAGCGCACACCGTATTCGTTGGCGTCCACATTCCGGGCTCATCCCGTCGCCATTCGCAGCGCCGCCGGCACAAGCACCACCAGGCGAGCCGGGAAAATGGCGACAAGGGCAGCGCAGGATCGGAATCGGATCGGCCTGGTAAGAAACCGTTATTACAGTCCAGTTTTTTTTTAATTATTAAAAATTGGTTACCATTATACGTAATTGGGGAGTCGATGTGTGTAGTGAGCTAAAATTAAACTATTTTTTATGTTTTGTAAAATCTTCCAAAACTACTTTAAATGTTTTATCGTCTTCCAATGTGTAAAGCATTGGCATCCTTTAACCTGTAATCTATACTCTTTCCTTCGACTATCTATCACTGACTTTTTTAGTCAATGCGAAACCTCATATCGTCACACAACGAAGAATCAGCATTGTTGATGATGGCGAATCTTGTAAGATATGTCTTTGTAGATGGTTTTTTTTAATTTTTCTCTTTAGTCTTGCTTTTGCATGCTTGTTCATCCGAGCGATTTAAAATACATTTTTCCAATACCAAAAGCATGCTACTTTATACCATAACAATCAGGGATTAATTGTGAAATTGAAACAAAAGTCCCATACATCTGTCTGCGCCTGTTTTTATGCAATTTGCCAAACACGAATAAAATACTGATTGGTATTAATAGCGGAAATAAGGCCAAATATCTCACGTTTATCAATTGATTTCTAACTTATTTATGAGTCCCATAAAAAAATCAAAAATATATATTTTATCGACGCTTTTAAAATGTTCATAAATGTCACTCTCTGAAAGGAGTCACTCCTACGGGGCAAGATAAAAAAGGGCAACTTAAATAAAATCAAACAAATAATTAGCTCTTTCACCAGCATATGTTAAAGCTCAATGTGATTTATCAATCTCTCGTCTTGAACCCAGTTAAATGCACAGTTAAAATAATATCTTAACAATCAAAACTGGCAAAAATAGAGTATTTGGTGTATTTGGCGAATATTATCGGTCAAAATTCAGGTTCCTGAGCGATTCATGTTAACCTAAGTGCTCTTTTTTGGTTACGAACAGTACTGCCGTCTCCATTCTAGCCGCTAGACGGCTTTTTTGGGACCCAATCTACTTGAAGCGGTCCAGTGGCCAAGGCGATATTAGCGCCGATCTTTACATGGCAGGTCTGGTAATCCCCGTAGGCAGGACTAACTATCCAGCTACGGGTACAACCAGGTAACACAAAGCCATAATTAACAGACCGAACCCTTTCGAGGTTGTGGGGTCAAAGAATAAGTACGATAGGATTACATAGCATAAAGAAACATAAAAAAAGAAAAAAATAATCATACACATGAAATTCGATACACTATATCTATTCATAGGCCCTAGCAACTCCATATACTATATCCTTATTGAATTTGACACCCCTAAAAATCCTAGATGACTCTTTTGCGCCCATGGCACACTTGCCATAACTTTCGCTGTAAAAGAAATAACAAAAATAAATTGGTGCAGAGTAAAGATAGAAAAAAAGAATTTAAAGAATCTTAGACAATTTAAGGTATCCTTCAATTTCGAAATAACCTGTTATAAATATCAACTACACAGCCCCTGAGTGATATAGAACTATAGAGTGAACCCTTTTAACCTTTCCGATAAAACACACATTCTCCTCCACGCACAGCTTTTACTCATGTCCACTGTACCTTATATGAGTTGTACACTCATATAATAAGCTTGTTTGCAGTCATCACATCGCAGGCTATACACACTCAATCATATCACAACGCAAACTAATTGAAAAGATTACGCCGTCCATCATTTGGCCTACAGTCAAGCCTACCCCAGGCCCACCCAGGTCCGACTGACTCCCACGAAGGCATTCCGCCCCCCAACAGTGAGGCCCCCAGCAGAGCATAATTTATTTAGCCTTCTTGACACTTATTACGCCGGCACGCAGTTAGCCAACAGACCAGCTGTTCTATTCATCATGCGCTATCGTGGCAGATTCACTTCCATCCAAAATGCCGCACTGTGATAACGCGATAAATATGATACACACCATGTCTAGACTGACTTCCAATGTTTTGTGCTTTTTTCCTTGTTTTGAACTCTCTTTTTGTGTTACAAAGTTTTGTTTGCCTAAGCTCGATATCCGCATGCTTTGCTATCACGTTACTCCCTAACGCCGGCCGTACAGTCAAATTGATTTGTTATTTATTGTCTTTTCCCACCCAACGCACGAAACAGTTACGCCACCTGCACAAAGAGTACAGTTCATCCTTGGCGGTGAGGTCGGCGGTGAAGGGGACGGGGGCCAGCATGAGTCACACCCACTGTTCTCCGAGATGGAGGAGCTGGTCAAGGAGGGCGACGAGATGGCCTGGAAGGAAACGGCGCGCTGGGTAAAGTTCGAGGAGGACGTGGAGGAGGGCGGTAACCGGTGGTCCAAGCCGCACGTCGCAACGCTCTCGCTGCACTCGCTGTTCGAGCTGCGCAGCCTGCTGCTGAATGGGACCGTCATGCTGGACATGGAGGCGGTCAGTCTGGAGCAGATCGCCGAGCTCGTGTGCGAGAACATGGTCAACTCGGGCACGCTGCCGGTGGAGGCTCGGGATAAGGTGATCGATGCGCTGCTAAAGCGCCACAAGCATCAGCACGAGTTCGGCAGCAAGAAGAGCCGTCTGCCGCTGATCCGCTCCCTAGCCGACATTGGCAAGAATCATTCGTCTTCGAAGAGTAAGTATGGTTGTGCTTGTGGGGAAGGTTTTACAGGTTCTTGGTGATGCAAAGACACAAACATCCCTTCTCCGGATATGATTTCCTGCCGGTGTCTCTGTATGTGTGTGTGTGTGTGTCTGCTTCCTTTATTGCTGTCGGGGCTAATAATTCCAATGGGAACGCCAAGTTTGATAGCGTGAGAGAATGCACCGTGGAATGCGTAGTGCACCCCCCGGGGAAATGGATCACACTGTCACCGATCAGCTCACAAGCATCGTCAAACGTCACTTCACACAATCACTACGATCGAACCACCCCTTTTTCTAGATATGCCACGCTCATCCACCAGCAAAAGCTTCTCCTCGGCCAACTCATTCCCAATGCACGTCGTCTCGTCGGCACCGTCGGGCATGCACGAAGAGGCCGCCGAATCCGCCCTGGCGTCGGCATCACCCCAAACCGCCCTGCTGTACGGCAGCAAAGACCAGCGGGGTCACTATCTAGCACTGCCAACAGGTACCGAAATCTATTTGACCGCCCGTGTCCGTCCGTCCGTTTGGAGTAAGACAAGGGCATCGTTCTGTTTTGTTTCCCTGCTCCCCGTTGGTTAAAGCCTGGTGATGGTGGTAGTAATGGTGGTGGCTAGAAGCGTTCCTCGATGAAATTCCAGTCCATGTTCGTGGTTTGTCGAGAGATCCTAACTAATTACTGCTAAACCGTTGTACAGTTGTGTGCTTGTGTATATGTACATAAAGGTATCGTCCGACATTAATTGTGCCTGTAAATGCTCCTTAAAAACAATGTAGCCGTATGAGCAGCGTGCTACAATCTACCGCTAGAATGTTGTTACAGGTGCAAGTCAAAATATTCCCCCCTAACACGTGGTCCCAAAAAAATCAAACAGTGTTTACGCCAACAGTACGGCAGTATGTTATTTATTTGCTTATCAGACGTACAATAATTAGTCAACACCCCTGTTCTGCAACCCGATGTCGTGCAAGCCCTGTTTCACACAATTAACTAATAAGGTTAACACCACGTGTCTACAAAACACCGTGCGTCTCCATCGACCAAGGGTAACACACGTGTACCGAGTTCAAGACACGCTTTAACCGTTGCAGACCCACGAACCTCATTGACCATGTAATGGCAGTATTGTAAAGCGCGTTTTTGAGTGTGTGTATTTTTTTTAAATGTTGCGTGATGAATTTGACACCATTTTAATGAGCACCACGGAAAGTCTCGAGACCTTCTCATCACACTCTTTACGTGAGCCGATGGGAGATGATTAGTGGGTGGAGAGTGGAAACGTTCCCCCGACACCTGATACTGTGCCACGGATGTCTACTGGACTTGCCGAAGCCGTCGGTTTTGGATGGTCATATTTTCCATGGTTCTCTATGCTGTCATCTACCCTTTTTGTTCGCGTCTCGTTCCTTCTAAAGCTATTTTTCTCTTCTGCCTTTGCGTGAACGCAAGACTCAGCGTGTCTTATTTCCGTAAATATTGCGAACGTTCGTGTGCGAAACCCTTATACTGGGAGGTCATAGTAAATAAATATTGCCATCCCTTTTCACCCTTCGCTTTCCAATGCCACGCGTTCCACGCTGTAGACGACATTTCGCCAACGGCTTCCCACTGCGGTGGTGGTGGTGCAGGTGGTAGTGGTGCCGGTGCCAGTGGTCCAGCAGGATCCACCGTTGGAGTTACCACCTGGTTCCATGCCGGTGCTTCAAGTTCCGCCGCTTCAACGACCGCTGGAAGAGGTTTTTCAAAAATAGCTTTCTATTCCTGTGTGTTTCTCCATCTACTTTTTCTATCCACGTCTCTTGTTTCATTTTTTCTCGCTCTCTCTTTCCCCCATTTTTCTTCGTTGCATCCTGTATCCCCGTTGTTCTGGAAAGCATTTTTCTATTGCTATGTTTTACTTGTTTTTTTTTTCGTTTTCTTCACTCTCTCGACACACTCTCCAATTATCTCTACATCGGTGTTTCACATTCACAGCCCATCATCCTTCCCGGCTGAAGGATTCACCAATACTTAACCTTAGTTTTGATTGTCACTCTCTCCCCTTGTCTTTCTCTCTGTGTTTCTCTATGTGTGTATTTTCACAGATAATTTATTAAGTGTAAAACTGTGGCAAACACCATTAGCGCGACAGCTGTTCTGACACTGCTTCAAACTATCGATCGTCTGCCATCATTGCGTTACTTTAGAGCGTTTGAGCATCAACCGTGTGTGTGTGTCGCATCCAGTTTTTTTTTTTTCATTTCACTTGCTGTCACTCATTCCACAAATAATCCTCCATTCGGCAACAATAGCCATTCACATTACTTTTCGTATCGTTCCCACGTGACCATAAAGCGCTTACAGTTTCCATAAGTCTTCCCATCATAAGTCTCGCATTCGCATACTTTCGCTCTCTCCTTCTGTGTGTTTTGCTGTGTGCTTGTGTCCATTTCATGATGCTAGATTGCTTTAAATCACTCGTCATACAATCTCATTTCGCTCATCATTCACGGTTTGGACACGATATGTAACGATAGCATCCAAGGAGAGGTAGAGTAAAAAAAAAGCACCAGCTTCCTCGTACAAACAAACGTAAGCTAGCTGATAGCTGATCGCCCATTCGTCCTACTCGAACTGCGTTATTGGTACTTGAGATACTGCTAGCCTAAATAAATAACAATCACAAGCCAAAGGCATGCACCTTCAATAACGAGGCTAAAAATCAATCATACTTGCTTGTAAAAGCTAGCAAACAGAGGACGCCATTGGCGTTGGAATGAATGTTACAACAGAGAAACACCAGGATTTTAGGCTACATTTTTAACATCATAATCATCATCAAGAAATCCTATCAGTACATGGTTTGGTAGTATACAACAGTCACATATAATTAAATCGTTAAATGTCTAGCACTCACCTAGTCTCGGTTTATAAATTGTAAGCTCATCCGGTAACTTAACAGCTCACCGCACATACCCGAATGCTAAAGTTACCGAAGAAGTGCAAACAAACCACCCATATCCCTTCCCGTCCTGTTTTCCAGTTGAAGACCAAACGAATACTAACAGTCCACCGAATAGTGCTACTAGCAATGGCAGTAACCCGAATGCATCCAGCAAATCGACCAACGGCAACAGTGGCAGCGGCAAACACTTAACCGTACCCGGAAGAGCCGCCGGTAAATGAACTCCCCTCACTTTCGCTCACTTTTAGCACCCCACACCCCCCTATAGTCGTCCACTAGTCCACCACAAAACCTGTAGCCTGTAGCTAGAGCTCTAGCAACACTGGTCACGATACACGAGCACATCCAATCTAGCCAACACACATACGCTTCAACAACGTTTTTAGAGTGTTAGAATATAGCTGGTTCGTTAGGATCAGCGTTCCATGCTCCAAACTGCATGTCCTACCAACGACGCCATATATTCAAATTAGTTCCTTTCCGCTCGAACAGTTTGGGCAGAACATGTTTTATTTTTTCATCTCCCGCGTAGAGCACACATTCATGTTTCGAGAATAGTTATTTGTCATCCACGTTATCCACGCGCGCCATGTTTTATTCTACCCGGAAGTATTGCAATTTTACCACTGGTCCAACCCACCCTCAAGCTGTTCGTGGTGAATCCCGGACAATAGTAACGACTCTGATCAATACAGTATGCCTTTAGGGTACAAAAACACCCATACACATAATGTGCAACCGATAGGAACACATCCTCCATTTTTACAGCACTAAATCGTTCTGACCTAGATTTTCCCGCGCGGTGAAGGAAACTTCAATCCGACCAATAATACGATAGTCTACGATTATTTCTGCACCGTCAGATGGTACCGATTCCCAGCGGTGCGAACATGTTTTGTCTATAATTACTGAGACTTAAGGTATGGTAGAAGTACTGGTAGGGAGGCTTCATTACTAATGCAGTCTTAATTTTCCACCAAAGTTTTCGCCAAGAAATCTCGTATCGTGTACGTGCGTTGACTTCGAATCGCTCTTGTGTAGTGCTGTAAAACTGTGAGCTTGCCAAGCGGTGGTATCAGCTCGAGAAGTAGTAATGTCAGTAAATTCCTACCTTAAAACTGTACTCCAACCTTTTTAAAACTAATCACTAATCAAGTGCATGTATTTTTGTATTTTTTTAACGATATCCTTCTAACTTGCAACTTCCAACTGTAGAGTAGATTGTGTATTCTGTGCTCTGTTTTCCTCCACTTATCCTTCGTAGTTAGTAACCGTAGTACATCCTCTCTAATACTACAAACAGAACAACTAAATGCTTATACAAACGACAGGATAATGACACCTGTTACAGCAGAAGCACGTAGCGGACGCACTCGTTGTGTTTTCGGTCCATGAAGCCAGCACTAACTAGCATTTTTCGATCGTTTCCGACCATGGCAGGAGAAAATATGACGCAAAGTCCGAGCAATGTATCGATGCCGCGCAACACCAGCTCGGGCGAACTGCAGAACGGGGAGCATAAAACGAACACACACTTCATGCGCAAAATTCCGCCCGGTGCCGAGGCGAGCAATATTCTTGTCGGTGAGGTGGACTTTCTCGATAAGACGCTGTCGGCGTTTTTGCGGCTCAACAGCGCCTCGGTGATGGGCGATCTGACCGAGGTTCCGGTTCCGACCAGGTAACGCGGTGGACGATCAACGCCGTTCAAGCGTTGAACTCTCAAACTAATCACAACTTCGATATCCATATTCGACCGCGTAGATTCATCTTTATCCTGCTTGGGCCACCGGGAAGCCACGGAAGCTTCCACGAGATTGGCCGCGCCATGGCGACCCTCATGTCGGACGAGATTTTCCACGAAGTTGCCTACCGCGCGAAAAAGCGTGAACATCTGCTGGCGGGTATTGATGAGTTTTTGGATGCCGTTACCGTGCTGCCACCGGGCGAATGGGATCCCTCGATTCGGATAGAACCACCGGCGGCGATACCTTCGCAGGAAGTACGTAAGCGTCCACCGGAGAAGAATCCGAAGGAAGAGATTGATGAGGAGCTGGAGGAACAGCGACAGCGTGAAGAGGCCGGTCTGTCCCGTACGGGTCGATTGTTCGGAGGACTCGTGAACGATCTGAAGCGTAAGGCACCGTTCTATCTGTCCGACTTCAAGGATGGCCTATCGATGCAGTGCGTGGCGTCGTGGATTTTCCTGTACTTTGCGTGTCTCTCGCCGATCATCACGTTCGGTGGATTGCTGGGAACGGCCACCGGTAACAATATCGCTGCGATGGAATCGCTCGTATCGGGCTTTGTGTGTGGCATCGGGTATGGGTTCTTCTCCGGCCAACCGCTCACCATTCTCGGGTCAACCGGTCCGGTGCTGGTGTTCGAAACGATCGTGTACGAGTTCTGCCTGAAGGTGGGATGGGATTATCTGACGTTCCGGTTCTGGATCGGTACCTGGATCTCGATCATTCTCGTCGTGCTGGTGGCGGTCGATGCGAGCGCTCTCGTGTGCTACATTACGCGATTTACGGAGGAAAACTTTGCCTGCCTTATCGCCGTAATCTTCATCTACAAGGCGATCGAGAATGTGTTCCACATTGGACAGGAATATCCGTTGAATACGGCGGGTGGGAAGATGGACTGCTCTTGCTTACCGCCCGTCGGTCAGGAGCTCACGTCGGAAGCGGTCCATGCGTGGTCACAGTACAATCTACGCACGTGCAAGGTAACTGGAGCGAGTGAGATGACATGACATCCGAGAAACTGAGACTATATCCGTTGCGTGTTTTCCTTCCAGAGTCTCAACGGAACGCTTGCCGGAGCGGACTGCGACAAGCCCGAGTTTGTGTCGGATGTCTTCCTGATGTCGATCGTACTGTTTCTCGGCACGTACATCATCTCGGTCATCCTGAAGGACTTTAAGAACGCGCTGTTCTTCCCATCGGTCGTGCGTCAGTTCATCAGCGACTTCTCCGTCACGATTGCGATCTTCTCGATGACGCTGCTCGATTTCTTCACGCACGTCGCGACACCGAAGCTGGACGTGCCGAGCGAGTTTAAGCGCACGATCCCGGACCGGGGCTGGATCATTATGCCATTCCACGAGAGCAATCCGGCGTGGTCGTCGGCACTCGCCATTCTGCCCGCCCTGCTCGGCACCATACTGATATTCATGGATCAACAAATTACGGCTGTGATAATCAATAGGAAGGAACACAAACTCACCAAAGGTTGTGGCTACCATCTGGATCTGTTCGTGCTGTCCTGTCTGATACAGATATGCACCATCATGGGTCTACCTTGGTGAGTGCAGAACTTCCACTGATCTCTTCTATGAAGTTGCTAATATACGCTCCTCTTTTTGCTGTCAGGTTTGTTGCTGCCACCGTGCTCAGTATTAATCATGTCAATTCCCTGAAGAAAGAGTCCGAGACGGCTGCTCCGGGCGAAAAGCCACAGTTTATCGGTGTACGCGAGCAGCGCGTTACCCACATACTGATCTTCCTGATGATCGGATGCTCCGTGCTGCTAACACCACTACTCTCACACATTCCGATGCCGGTGCTGTACGGCGTGTTCCTGTACATGGGCGTTTCGGCCCTCAAGGGACTGCAGTTCTTCGATCGTTTGCTGATCATGCTGATGCCCGCGAAATACCAGCCGGACTACATGTTCTTGCGACAGGTTCACTATCGCCCACTGTTTCCGTTGCATCTCGCCACTTCACGCAGATCGTACTAATATGTTTCTTTCGGGCAAATGTTTCTCTCTCTCTCGTTCGGTTCTGTAGGTCCCAATTAGACGTGTGCATCTGTTCACCATGATACAGCTGGCCTGCTTTGCCGTGCTGTGGTTAATTAAATCGTTCTCCATCACCTCGATCCTGTTCCCGCTCATGCTGGTGGTGATGATCGGTGTGCGCAAATCGCTGGACTACATCTTTACCAAGCGCGAGCTCAAGATTCTAGACGACATCATGCCGGAGATGACGAAGCGAGCGCGGGCGGACGATCTGCACCAGCTCGAGGACGGCGAGGTGGGATTTTACAAACGGCTGATCGGGTGCTGCATCGGCCAAAAGCTGATACAGCAACCCGTCACCACGATCAGCGTTACCAAAGTGACCGAACAGACAAACAAATCCAACAGCACTAACCCCAACAGCTAATGGCTTCCCTGTTTCGCTACTTCAAACTGTCCCTCGATATATTCCATGTAAAGTTCCGCTAAAACCTCTTTTAACCTTTTCCCATGTTTATTAGCCACACTTTCCCCGAAAGCATCTCTGTACGTAAGCGTTACCCGGTCACCCGGCAGCTAGTATTGTTACTCCTCCTTTAGTGCAATTTTACGTTTGTGTTGTTTCCGCAGCCGTAGAGGAAGCGCACGGTAGAAAGCTACAGCATTCCATTCTAGCTAATTTTATTACTGTTTATATATTTAGTATTTATCGTACTCTTGCACTGTTTAACGTTCGGTTCGATCCACTGCACTGGTCTAAGCCTACGAATAGATTGTCGTAATGTCTTGTGGTATTGTGACGATGTATCAAATTGCTTTCGAGTGCCCAACGTGCTTAAGCACATCACTATCCGCTATCATTATTTACTGTCTACCTATATAAATACACGCAAAATCTTGTAAATGGTTACTAGCTAACACTTTTAACTTTTGTTCTATACAACATTTACAACGAATAAACAAAACCACAGCCACACACATCACAGTGAGGATCGTTAGCTAACGCCACCACTGATTGTTTGATTTAAATAGATATCAGTTTTTTTTTCTTTTGGCAGTCCTATTTAGGTAGTTTGCAAATCGTAGGTTTATTTAAAACATTTCACCTAAAAAAACACTAGTAAATGTGTTTTAGAAATTTTGCTTTCGTTTCTGTTGTAGCGCGTAAGTAGTATAATAGAGAGAAAAAAAAGAAACAGATTAATAAAACCCACAACCCACAAAACATGAAAAAACGCTACATTCATTCTGTATTATTTCAAAACACATTTTTAACATGTTTATCACACTTACAGTAATTTAAAATTGTACATAGTACACACGAATTTCATAAGTTACGCACACTAATCTTTTCGCCTACTAGCCGTTACGATGGGTGCCCCTGCAAGATATGCAATATAATGTTTTACCTGTTTTATTAATCGAACATAAAATTGCAGACATTCAGGGGCAATCGTTGAATCATACTAAAAGTTTTGGGTGAAAAAAAGGTTTGAAAATTAGTTTTAGTTGCTTTTTTCAAACTGTTTTATTAATTATCAGTTAAAGAACGTTTTGATATCATTTTAACATTATGCTCATAACATAAAACAACAAAAAAATACAAAAAAAAACAGTAACATGGTAGATTCCGGACTATCAGAATACATCGAAATATTCAAACAACTACCAAACCATATAATCAGGATTAATACTAATAATTAAGCAAATAATGCGAAAGTTTTAATGAGATCATAAACTAAAATATTTTTCCACCGATTTTAAGTATGATTGACTTACACCTGTTTACAGTTACAGTCGAATCGCTCACCGTTTGCTTCGACTCACGAGCTGCCTGCTGTGCCATGGAATGCGCGACACTATGGTCGAATCGCATGCCGTTACTATGGAATCACGTGCCGGTAGCTATGGTTTTGGAAATGTTATCAAATTTTAAAGTTTCTGTTTCTTTTGAACAAATGATTTTGTCCTATATCTACAATTCAAGGATAGTTTTAAATACTAAAAAGAAAGCAATATTTTAACTATTTTACACGTGTTTTACATAATGTTTCATAGCAAAAAATAACTATAAATACCAACTATTTCCAGGAATTCAACAAAAAATTCACATATAGAAAAAGAAAAATGTAAACAAAAAAGCTTCAAGATTTTTCCAAGTTTTCTTCGCCTTTCGAACACGTTCATTCCCGCTTGTTTTACGTATAGATCACCAATGAACTCTGAAAAGCAAGTCTTGTTTATCGCTACTGTTCGATGTTGGTATTGTATGACACACTTTCTTGCCATGGTTTATTAGCCATTTAATCGTATAAAAATACCAGCAAAATGTTTTCTAATGGGAACAGCCTAACCGGGCTATTCATTACGTCAAATGCTTCATACAGGAGCAATCAAAAATCCATGTATATCGGCACGTGATTCCATGGTAACGGTCGTTATGTCGCGCATTCGATGGTAAGGGCATGCAAATCGAAGCAAGCAGCTCGTGAATCGAAGCAAACGGTGAGCGATGCGACTGTAACTGTAAACAGGTGTATATAGTCTTCCGTAAAGATAAGCCTTTTCTCATCTTATAGGTAATTATTTGCAAAATAGCATATTTTATTAAATCATAGTTTTAAAAACAATTTCCATCCAATCCAAATTCGTGTGTACTGTCTATTGCTTTAGTCAATTTATATAATTGCTTACCTTCAACACTAAACTACTATAGGTATCAAACCTTTCCTGTTTTTCAACTAAATTTAATTTGATCCGAAAGTCTTATCCAAAAACTCATACTATTAAGGCAACCGCACATAACACTAGACCTTGCTTTCGATGTGTACTAGCTCCGAAGCTACAGTCGAAATAAATGCCTTGCTCTTTACTACACACTGTCAGCACCTGAATACTTTCACTTCCTTGTGTTTTCCGTTTTTTCGTTGGTTTTGCTTTACATTCACAATGTTTTATTTCTTCTCCTCGACAGGAAAACCGTACTCTTCTAACTGCACAGCGAACACAGATCATCGTTACTAACCACTGAAAATGTTTTTTTCCCAAAACAATGCTTGCTTTTAATTACTGCATGCAGTTTTACTGTACTTCTGTCAGTTTTACCACTCCAACTAGATGCCTAACTCGTTCTTAGCTTTGGCAACGCAACTCAAAACTTCACCCACATCTTAAAAGGGGGAAAACACGTTCAAACCCCGCTCTTCCCCGTTTTCTAAGGCTTCATTAAAGCACACAAAAGCACACTGACCAAAAAAAAACAGAATGCTACCACGAGGGTACGCCTCGATCGATACTCCGATATCTGAACATCGTTTCGTTGCCATTACCCCTTAGGACTCTGGACAGCATTCGGCGGACAATCTGCAGCTACCGCTCGAGAATGGTACGGTGAACGAGAAGGGCAAAATTAACATATCGGAAGAGGTCAATCGGACCACCATCTGGAAGCAGGTCAACAATTGTAATGTGCTGTTCACGAAAAAGCAACCACCGTCAGCGACCGATCGTCAGAAACATTCGCAACAATTGTAAGGACTTTGAGGTGCTGTTTGAACTATTTTGAAGTAATATTGATGTCCGTTTTTTGTGTTGCAGATCGAAATCGAGTGAAACCGAAAAAAGACTGTCCACAATGCGCGAGGAGGATGAGGTGACTGATGAGGCAGGTCGTCAATTAAGCCAGCAGAAGAAGACGCAGGTCTAAGACTATCCACACTCCGCACGTATTTTGCAGCATCCTCTATGTATATCTGTGTGTGTGTGTGTGCGTGTGCGAGTGTACGTGTGTCTGTCTGTCTTTTTGTTATTTTGTGGACGTTAAGTACTAGCCTGTAAGCCGAACCCGATCGCCCATATTGACGCCATTTTCCTGTCATAATACAATACATCCAGCTATTTTATGAGGGAAACTGGAAAAAGGTTCCAGGATACTAATCTCTCACATACAGCTCGTCAAGACTCTACATTTCTGCACACACACACACTTCCAGCCGCACAGACATCCTCAATCTTTAGTATGGACTTCGTGAGTCCTGATGATCTTCGATCAGGCAATAAGGGTCCGCTAGCATCACGCAAATGTACGTGTGTGTAAATGCATCCTGTGGATGGTTTGTGAATGTTACATGCGTGCAGGTTCTTTGTTTGTGGTGAATTAACAATATTGCTTTTGCATCATGATGGCTGCAACTTGTATGAGCATTTAAACAGAAAACCCCTTTGAGTTCTATCGGTAACTGCATTAAGGCATGCATATTATAGATCGATTAATTTTTTGCCTACATATAGCCAACACAACGTTTTAAAGCAGCATCCGATCGTAGTAAAACTCGTTTGCAGAATCATTTGAATTCGCTTCTTGCTTAAGCGTACTAAAATAGCATTTCCCCGCCAAAATAGCTTCTCACAATAGTAGCTTGGTAGCGTAGCGAAACATCCTCAGTAACCTGGGGATACAGTGACGTTTCACCGCCATGTTTCATTCAATCACCATAGTTACCGCCCGTTACTAGCTCCGACAGTGTGTATGTGTGTGTTTTATGTTACCGCGTTCGTTATCCATGTTCGATGTCGTTGCGTTACACGCTACACGCTTTACTAAAGTTAGCCAAACAACCCGACCCCTCCGGGGATGTTCGACTTATTGCAGAAAATGAAGCGCGAGTTTTGGATGAACTCCCGGTCCGGCAGCAACAGTAACGGTACGCGTGCCAATAGTAATAGCAACAGCAACAGTACCGGAAGCAGCAAGATCGTTGGACGTCCGGAGGGTAAGAGTGCTTCCGAAACGCAGGTGTGAAGAGATTTGGAGGGGGGGCACGTTTTATCAAGGTTTAGGAGAAAGTATTGTATGGTTGGGATGGTGAAGAGAGGCGCATGCGATCCTTTACAGATCCGAGCGGACTATTTCGAATGAGAAGAACATATATCAATAGAAAAAAACTGAGCGAAGCCAGATTGTGGACAGAGCATCCAGATTGTTCCTGCCAACAAGCTCCCGGCTAATTAGACCGATGTCAACTAGGCAATTCAACTCCCTCCCCGTTTAAATAAAAGGATAAACTTTTTAAATTTATATACCCAAAAGACTAGAGGGAGCGGACGAAAGGAAGCGTGGTGTCAATCAGCCCGCGTTGTCAGGAAGCATTGCGGAAGCATGGTTTAGCGCATTTTTTTAGAACCTAAGAATCCTGTTACGGTTTCTCGTAACACAACCGATCCCGTTTTACCCGTGCTGTAGGAAAAATTAAAACAAGACATATGAAACAAACATAACACTATTGCCTAATGGATAAAAGAGAATATCACAACTGACGAATAAATCACAAATTTGTATATTAAGGTTAACGGGGGGGGGTTCCCTCTCTGTTCCTTTTGCAAAGGATTTATTTTCTGCGCCTCGCCATTTTGGTTGTTGGTGTACCGAAATTTTAGTCCCTAATTAATGGTCTTAACTTAACATAATCGAATTATTTACAAAACTGATTACCATTGCTCTCGGTCTAGTTCTTTTTCTTCTGCTTCTTGTCCACCACCAAGCCCTGCGACACCTGGTACTCGTGGACCAGCTTTTCCTGTGCCTCGGGCATGCACGGTGAGTATCGGCTGTACTCCATACTGAACTCGCCCTTGCCCTGGGTGCTGGACCGTAGCTCACCGGCGTATCCGAACATATCGTTCAACGGTACCTCGGCGTACACCGTGAACCATCCCTCCGCGCCCTCCGTACCCGTAATGATACCGTGCCGCTTGTTCAGCTGCCCAATCACCGTACCCTGGAACTCTTCCGGCGCGGTCACTTCCACCATCATGATCGGTTCCAGGATCTGCCAGCTCCCGTTCTCGAACACGCTCTTAATCGCACCCTGCGCCGCCAACATGAACGCTAACTCGCTCGAGTCGACGATGTGGTGAGCACCGTCCTGCAGCCGGAACTTAATGCCGGAAAGCTTGTGGCCGGACAGCAGACCCTTTTCGGCCATCTGTTTGAATCCCTTCTCGATGCCGGGAATGAACTGTTTCGGTACGTTCGTACCCATCGTTTCGTCCACAAACTCAATGACCGTGTTTTGATGGGGTGGCAGCGGTTCCAAAATGCCCGACACCCGCGCATACTGTCCCTGACCACCGGACTGCTTCTTGTGCAGGTAGTCAAACTCGCACGGTCCGATAAGCGTTTCGCGGAACGCTACCTTCGGTTTGCCGAGCGTTACCGGACAGTTGTACTCACGCTCCATGCGCTGGGCGTAGATCTCGAGATGCAGCTCGCCCATACCCGACACGAGCGTTTCCTTCACGTCCGGATCGTACTCGAAGTGGAAGGTGGGATCTTCTTTGGTGAAGCGGGCGATAGCTTTCGCAAAATTGTCCCGATCCTTCGAGTTGTTCGGTTTGATTGCCATCGATACGACGGGGTCGGGCACAAAGATCGATTCCATCGACAGTTCCAGCTTCGGGTTGGTGACGAACGTATCGCCCGACGCACAATCGACTCCGAACAGGGCGAAAATGTCTCCGGCGTACACTTCGTTTACGTCCTCCATCTGGTTGGAGTGTAGTCGGACAAGGCGTGCCAAACGAATCTTTTTGCCCGAACGGGTGTTGAAGATGTTATCACCCTTGCGCAGTACGCCCTGGTAGCAGCGAAGGTACGTCAGCTGACCGAACCGACCGGCTTCCAGCTTGAAGGCTAATCCCACGAACGGTTCCTTTCCATCGCGTGCCGGGTTCAGCAGCACCTTCTGCGGTTCTTCATCCTTCTTTTCGATCAGTGCCACATTCTCCACCTCTCCCGGATGGGGCAAATAGTCCAGCACCGCATCCAGCAGCGGTTGGACACCTTTGTTCTTGAGCGCCGTACCGACGAGCACCGGCGTAAAGGCACGCTTGAGCGTCGATCGCCGTATCGCTCCCATTATGTCCTCGACCGTTGCCTCACGCTCCTCCAGAAACAGTTCGCCAATCTTTTCATCCACATTCGATAGATGCTCGATCAGCTCCTGGCGCCGTTCGACACACTCCGTGCGCATATCGGCCGGAATTTCATCCTCGCGTATTTTCAACCCGAACGGTTCCTCGAAGTAAAGAGCGCGCTGCTTCACCAGATCGATCACACCCTTGCAGTTGTTTTCCACCCCAATCGGTAGCTGCACGAAGGCCGCATTGTGGTTCAGCTTCGAGCGCATCTGTCCCAGCACCCGGTACGGATTGGCGCCCGACCGGTCGAGCTTGTTAATGAACGCCAGACACGGCACATTGTATCGCTTCATCTGTCGGTTCACCGTCAACGTTTGGCTCTGCACACCGCCGACACTGCACAGCACCAGTACGGCGCCATCCAGCACACGAAGGGCACGCTCAACCTCCACCGTAAAATCGACGTGACCGGGCGTATCGATGATGTTAATGTTGTGGTCCTTCCAGAGCGTGTAGGTAGCGGCCGATTGAATCGTAATACCGCGCTGCCGTTCCAGCTCCATCGAGTCCATCGTGGCGCCCACATTGTCCTTTCCCTTCACCTCGTGCATTTCCTTGATGCGCCCGGTGTAGAACAGGATGCGCTCGGTGAGCGTTGTCTTGCCGCTGTCGATGTGTGCCGATATGCCGATGTTACGAATCCGTTCCAGCTGTTTGTGTTCCGCAAACGTTGCATGGCTGGAGTACGCTTTCGCGTTCTGTCGGTCGGAAACATGGTAAATTATATAATGCTTCACATGGAAACCACCCTGAAGGAAGGAAAAACGGGGGGCGCAATTTGTTACCTCCAGGAACGATTTTGCGGCGGCCAGTGTACAGCGCGATCGTATCAGATTGCTGATAGTCATCTTGCGGGCTGGAATTGATCCCGGGCAATAGGTGGAAAATTATCAAAAACTGCGCCCGTTTTACGCAATTTGCGATAATACCGGCACTACTCGCGAAGACAGACAGCACAAAACAACAAACCGCATGCGACGGAATGTCATTTCAACTGTCAAATGTACAGGGTGTGTTAGTAGCCTAAGGTCTATATAGGTTAGGTGTCCATCTGTTGTGATTCTTGTATAAAAAGAATATTTTGATGTGTAATTTTGAATAAGAGAAGTGTTTAATTTACAATTTAAGGCCTCATTTATGCAGCATGAACTAATATGCTAGTAGTACAATAAAAAGGTTTTTTTTTATCAACCCAAATGTCAAACACCGTGGCAAAAAGCCTGCCATGATCAAACCTGCGCATTACCGGCCTACTCCGGTCCCGATAAAAACAACACAGCAAGTGGTTTCCCAGCGCAGCGCGTAGTGTTGCACAACGAACGCGGTCGTCCTGTGTATCCTTTGTTTGGTGAAGCGTAAAGTGTTCCCGTTTCGTGTTATTCCCTACTCCACTCTTCTCAGTGAATGCGTGCAAGCCTAGTGAGATTTGCAAAAATGGTAGTCAAACATAAGGTGACCGGGTACGAGGAGTTCACAAAGCTTGCCGAAAGCTTGGAAAGTAGCGGCGAACCGGTCAACATCCTGTTTACCGGCAGCAAAGATGAGAACGGCGAAAGCTGGTGTCCGTACTGCGTGAAGGGTAAGTGAGGCGGGCCCAGCCAACGGCCAATCATTCGCATTCGAAGATAAGATTAATCACCGCGCGTGATGAATGTGCTCCCTAGAGCAATCGATACACCCTTCATGGAAGGGTTGATGGTAATGATGGTCCAGTCTTATCAATTTTGTATCTATTCGATACTCATTTTTCAATAGCCGCACCCGTCGTCACCAAAGCGTTGGACAGTGCGCCGGAGAAGAGCCATTTCATCACGGTTGAAATCGAGCGTCCATTGTGAGTAGGCACGCGGTGTGATGTCATGCAGGGTGACACAGCATAATTTAAACACTCCCGGTTACGTCCCGTTCTAGCTGGAAAGATCTGAACTGTCCTTACCGCAAGGACCCACGGACACATCTGGTGTTTCTTCCCACGCTGCTAAGATGGCGTTCGCCCCAGCGCTTGGACGGTTCCCAGTGTGCCAACGCCGATCTGGTCGAAATGTTGTTCCAGGATGAGGATTAAACCGCAGCGTAGTACCGGTGTATCCCATGTTGGGGGTTTTATTTCTATGTCTTTTGTAAGCGCCACCCGCAAGCGCGCCCTCATCTACAATTTCGATACTTATTGATACAATACGTTGTCCTTGCGTTTCATTTCCCATTCAACTAATAAATAACAGAATGAAGTACGTATGCGCTAGTGGAAATGTTTCGAAGCAGCAATCGCAGTTCCAGCACAAGTCGGCCACCAGGCTAGAAGTTGCTCTTGTACTTCTTTACCTCGATCATTATCACATGAATGTTGACCAGCTGCGCACGGGCGTTTGGCGTCAGCAGCTTGTAGAACTTGTGGTAGTACTGGACAAGCTGGGCCAACGCGAGCTGCAACAGTTGGGACCCCGTCAGTAGCGATGGGAACGAAAGGAACACCTCCCGGTTGAGATCTTCCAACGATTTCTTCCAGTTGGCACTGAAGTTCGCAACCAGCTGGAGCGACCGGCGCTCCTGCCGCTTCAGCTCTTCCGTCTGCTCCTTGTCCCGCATCTGCTCGCAGTCCTTAACGAACTGTATAATGCCGCCGAGATGTGGCGCCAGTATCTCCTCCACGTATTCCGCACTCCGGGTGCTGAGCAGTTCCCGGAACGCTTCCGCTTCCTTCGAGTTGTCGCGCGTCCGTTCCATCAGCACACCCAGCACCAGATCGTAGTTGTTGATCAGATAGATCAGCTGCTCCTTGCGCGTGGTAAAGATGGCGGCCATCCGTAGCATAAAACATTTCACCTCTTCCTGCAGCTCCAGCAGCATGTGGCTAACGAGCTCGTTCGGGAAGTTTTCCGTTATGCCGACAATGGCGGCCGAAAACTCGGCGTAGCGTCGCGTAATCTGGAAGGGGTGAACGGATATCTGTTAGAATCGACCTCGATGAAGGTAGGAGGAAATCGAATCGAACGTACATAATGTGGTCCAGTCTCTTTGGGAAACTTGGTCGGATCGCAGTCCTGAATGCTTTGAATGTTCATACGAAAGACCTGCTCAAATCGGGGCCAAATCACCGCATGCAAGTTGTCCCAGTACCTGAGGAGGAACGTACGATTAGCTCGAGCTGGGACTCATTCTTAGCGGAAAGCGTTCCACCTACTTATCCAACGCGGGCACACAGCGTTTGTGGCACATCAGCTGATATCGGAAGCAGAGCTGGATGCACAGGAACAACGCTATCGTGTCGTAGCAATCCTGAACGTATGTTTCCAAATTTTTCTACAAAGATTGTATAGTTGCCGGTTATTGAGCCTCCCAACACTGACACCCAACATTCAGTGCCCCCGTACTTACAATCAAAAGTGCGGTCGTTTTGCCCATTATTTGATTAAACAGTTCCTGCGCCTGGGGTCCGCGCACGATGAAAAAGTCCGTCACGAACAGATACTCCCGGCACGCATTGTCCACCAGCGCGTACTGCTCCGACCGGAACAGCGCTTCGTACGCGTACCGGAACTTTTGCTGCGCGTGCGGCACGATGATCGGTGCTTCCAGCTGCTGGTTAAGTACCTCGCCCCGATCGCCGATCGAAAACACCGTGCTTTTGTTCTTCAGCGAGCTCGTCTTCGAGAAGATGCTCTTCGGCACGGAGTCGTCCAACCCCATCAGATCGTCCTTCGAGACCGCTTCCTCAAACTTGAGTGAACCCAACCGTGTCGAGTAGCTCTTAAAGTAGCTGTAGTAAATCTTGCTCATCGTGTCCACGTACTCGTTGCAAATTTCCTGCGCCACGGCCCGCTCGTTCGACAGGATGAACTCGAAGAAAAACTTGTACTTGAGCATCGCGTTCTGCGGTATCTGATAGTTGGCCATCGGTTTGCGGAACTTGTAGATCTGCTCCATCAGGTAGAGGCGCAGCTTGCTCATCGCTTTGATTTTCAGCTTCTGCAGCACATCGCTCACGTCCTGCGACGATTTGCTGTCCTTAAAGTTAAGCTCCTTCATGAGATTCAGCTTGTGGTTCAGCTCGTTCAGGTGCCCCATAAACTCCTTCTCCGTCACGGGGCTGTCCATGATGCAGGCCACCATCTCCTCCGGCACGGCCATATCTTCGACGAACTGCGAAATCTGGGCCCGTATCGATTGCCGATTCGTCAGCTGCACCGACATCGAGACGGACTTTTTCTGCAGCGAGGTGATCTCGGTGCTGATGTTGTTCAGCGCATCCTGTATGTCCATCAGCATCGACTCCATACGCTCCAGGATGTTCGACGTGTTGCCGATCTGGTTGTGCAGGTTGGCAATGTTTTGGCTCTCCTTGATGTAATCGTCGATCGATCTGTTTTCCACCTCCTTGAACTCTTTCTCGATCTGGGCCGAGTATTGGCGCAAATCGGTGCCCGTCTTCAGGATCTCCTGCACCTCATCGTCCTCGATCTGTTCGCCAATAATTGCCGCCTCCGCCATGATTCCAGCAAACCAAACCGAACCAACGAAACAACCAACCAGCTGACGACAACAAATATGCTTAAGAAATTTATCTTTTGTTGATTGTGCGTGAGCAATAGTGCCATAATCGGCTGACTGACAGCTCGCTCCACGTTACAAGTAGTGATGGGCATATCGCTGAATAAAAAATAAACGGAACCTATTTACCTGGGGTTGAAAAGAACCTATTTGAATATATTGAAAGTTACCTGCCACAGGAGAGGGGGGAAGGGGGGAGGTGGATTGCTGTTTGAAAATTTTGGGCAAAACTATATAAGAGCTAGTAAATATTTTTAAATTTATTCATACTCCATTCACCTTCATCGGGCAACACCACGGTCAACAACACATATAAGCTACTCACAAAATATATCGGCGGCCAGCAAAAGAATTAGCCCATAGATACAGCAAGCTCTAGCGATTTACACATCGAACGACAGTTGACGATCGACTATCAAACCAAACTGGTGACCCAGTAATTCCTGGATGGCAGCACCGTCAATATCGAATAGCTTAGCAACAAAGTCGCTTAGTTAGCACCACCACCATTTTCCGTTCCTCACAAGTGTATCTTTTGCAGACTTTTTACTATAATTAATTATTTATTATTCATAATCATTATAAATTATTATTACAGCAATTTTTAACACTTTTGCTTAGCTTTTACCTAAATTTATGGTAACTCAGTAGTGAAAAGTGAGTGCCGTGGAAAGGTACGAAAAATAACGAAAGTATCAAAATTAAACTAGGGTAACTGTACCATTTTTCGGCACGTTAGTGCAGCTGATCAGAAAAAAATACAAATACAATTATTAAACTTAATAATTTTGATTGAAGGTGGTATTATTTTGGTTGTAAAACTATCAAAGAATGTTTCAGCATTCATGATTTATTGATTAAACTCAGTTTTTTAGAAATATTAGCAAAAATGCAAACATTGGTTTTGCTCCTATTTTGGGCAGAATGCTCCTATTTTGGGCAGGCTGTGTTCCTATTTTCGGCATCACGAATAGACGATTTGAAACACTCGAATAGGTGTAATCAGTTAAAGAAAAATATTTTTAACAATTTTCTACTCTTACTTTGCTTAAATTCATGATAGAAAGTAGTTAAATAATTAATTTTATGTTGCCCATTTTGGATATAAAACTGCCAGATTTGGACGTCTCTCGAAAATCGCTCTAAAATTGCACTGGATTGAGCTGTCAAAAATCAACATTTTTCATGTACCTATTTTCGGCAGCCTTTAAAGTGAAAAAATAATCATTTACTGGATTTTTTAATTTTCAATGAGCTTTGAATAAATTTTAAACTTATTTTATTGTTCAGAAAAATCGAAACCCCAATTTTTTTAAGGTCTAGTTTGCTAAATCTCAGAACTGCCGAACTATAGGCACAAAGCCAATCTGACGAAATGTTTTGAGCTCGGCACAAATAATTCGATATTTTGGTAAATATCGATCTAAATGCGTCAAAACTTCGTATTTTAAGAATAAACAATGATTTATTTCTTTAAAAGTAATTGAAAGATCATTTCTTTTGCGATTTTTCCATTAATTTTGCTATTTTTGCCGACCTGCCGAAAATAGGTACACTGCCGAAAACTGGAGCACTTCCCCTAGTTTGAAAAAAAAAGATCAGAACGGAACGGCAAAAAGAATCGGATCATTTTTACTAGGTTCGAACCGGAACGGCCAACACTAGCATCAAGGTTTATAATGCGCCCGTAAACAAAACAGGGTGATTCAAAAATGTTGAATCTAGACGTCACTGGGTTTGATGGCACGTGTAATGTTGTTTACGTGCAATTCGGTGAAAAGGCTAGCGAAAAACCGGCCAATCTGCATATTTCCATCCCTTGGAGCGCATACACATTCCCGTACGGATAGAATTATGGCCGAAGAAAGCGTGAAAGCCGGCCCCCTGAAAACGATACGGGAAGGAAGTGCGCAAATACTGGTCGCGGATCACGTATTCTACAACCCGGTGCAGGAATTCAATCGTGATCTGAGCATCTGCGTGCTGACCACCTTCTCGCGGATATACCAGCGGGAAAAGAATGAAGAACGCAAGCGAAAGAATGCGTCGGAACTGGACGCAGCGACGAATGTGACACTGGAGGCGGGAGTGAAACATGAGGTAAGAGTAAACAACGATACACCCGTTGGGTGGGTACACAGGACACTAAGGTTTATTTACCCACTCCAGGACGGATTGCGCATCCTGGAAGCACTGTCCGCGACGGGACTTCGGAGCATCCGGTACGCGAAGGAAATACCGGGCATCAAGGAAGTCATTGCAAACGATCTGTCGAAATCCGCCGTGGAATCGATCGAGCAGAACGTGAAGCACAACCAAATGGAACATCTGATCAAACCCAGCTTTAACGATGCAATGTACGGCACGCGCATCACTTCTTTCCACGCACATCTTCTACTTAACTGCTTGCTTTTTCCTTTAAGGACGCTTATGTACATGTCGACCAAACCGGACCAACACTTTACGGCGATCGATCTCGACCCGTACGGACATCCGACACGCTTTCTGGACGGCGCTGTGCAAAGCATTGCCGAGGGTGGCTTGTTACTCATCACCGCCACCGACATGGCCGTATTGGCGGGAAATTCACCGGAAGCGTGCTACGTAAAGTATGGGTCCGTGCCACTCAAAACCAAAGCCTGTCACGAGATGGCTTTGCGCATACTGCTTCGCTGCATCGAAACGACGGCCACCCGGTACGGACGGTACATGAAGCCGCTGCTTAGCATATCGGCCGATTTCTACATCCGCGTGTTCGTTCGCATTTACACCGGCCGGTACCAGTGCAAAAAGAGTAGCAGCAAGCAGTCGATGGTGTTTCAGTGTACGGGCTGTGAAGCGCTAACGCTGCAACCGTTGGGCGTGCTGAAACCGAATCCCACCGAAGCGAACCCACAGCAGATCAAGTTTGGCATTCCGACGGGGCCGTTTGTGGGTAGCCGCTGTGAGCACTGCAACCAGCAGCACCATATGGGTGGTCCGATTTGGTCCGCACCGCTGCACGATGAGGAGTTTCTGGGTGAGCTGCTTGATACCGTCGAACAGGAGGATTCGAAACGATTGACCACGATCAGACGGATCTACGGTACGCTGGCTGTTATCCGGGAGGAGCTGCACGATGTACCACTGTACTATGCGCTGGACCGTATGTGTGGCATACTGAAGCTGGAATCGATCGGAATGCTAACCTTGCGGTCCGCTCTGTTGCATGCGGGTTATCGAGTGTCCTATTCACACGCTAGCCGTACCTCGATCAAAACCGATGCGCCGGTCAGTGTGCTGTGGGATATTCTTCGCTGCTGGCATCGATTGCATCCGGTTAAGGCGGAACGCTTCTTGGAAGGTGTACCGTTGACGGCAATTTTAAGCAAACCACCGTCCCAAGAGTACAACATCGACGACCTACACCCGGAAGCTAATCCACCCAGTCGGAAGGAATCGCTTAGCCGTTTTCCCGAGAATCCCACCGCCCACTGGGGTCCGGGAACGCGGGCGACACAGATGTACGGAAACAGCTAAACTAGGTTCACCGCAACAAGTCCGACTAATTAAAAGTTTTTTCTTCCATTTTAGGGTCAGCGATAATAAAATGCTCAAAAGTGTGCAGAACCAGAACAGGCGGAAACAGAAAAGGGCACCAAAAAATGGGACCACAAACCAGGAGGAGAACGATGTCAAGGCCGATAGCGAATCACCGGATAGGAAGGTGCCGAAAACGATTACTACGGACTGCTGAGGAAGCAAGTCCTGGTTACTATGGGAATGCCGCCGTACGCGTCGGTATGGTAATGGTGGTACACACACACGTTGACTAGGGCAAGGAAAATCGATTAAACACAGCCCATCACCAGTCTTCCCAAATGCCACTACACACACGTTTATTAGGCTCTCGTATTGTTGTTATCGTAGCAGGCGATATTTTAATGTGAGCGATGTAGCAGGTTACCGAGACGTTCAGAAGCAAACCGACAGCGGGAAAGTGACATTCTGTTTTTTTTTTTGGAAACAATAAATCTTCGGAGAGCTCGTTAGAGGTGTCTCCGGTTCTGAATTCTGGATCTGAAGGACGTGTGTGTGTGTTGAAGTGCCTAACAGAGCAGTGATGGTGGTGAAGCAGCCAGACACACCAGTTAAGCGCGAACGGAACGAGGAACACATACCCTTCATCGATGGGGAAGGAAGCTACCGTAAAACGTTACCCACCCCACCGGAACCACATCCCTCGAAACGTTGGTCCGATTCACTGCCACCCAACGAACGTGTCTTTTACCATCAAACGTTGAGCTCGGCACGGCGTGCAGCACACTTTGTAAATCATGGGTAATACACAAAAACCCTTTTTTCTTTGCAAACAGACGCGAATGCTTTTAAAATCTCGTTCGCACCCGCTCACAGCAACATCCCCGTAGATTCGTTGGATATCACGCTGGCCGCTCAGTACAACCATTCGGACGATCTGTTCCTCGGCAAGAACGATGTCGTGCTGCAGGACGAAACGCTGGGCAAACGTACCTTCCGCCGGTTGCGAAACACCCGGGATCTGGTACCGGAGAAGATAATCCCGCTCAAACATCCGCTGCTCGTCGGAGGATTACGCGAGAAGGCATCGCCGAACAGTGTGAAGCTGATGAATACTGGGCCCCACACGCCCCTAACGAACCCGGGCTATTCGCGTCAGTCGGGTGATGGAAATTTCTTCAATTATTAAAAATCGCTTTGGAAAATAAAACACTATTTGCTGATTTTCATGTTTCGCGTAGTTAATTCAGGTTTTATTTGATCTTTTCACGGTTCCCACATACACTGGTCCAACCCCTCCCGGGGGGAGAGAGGACTAAATATGTGGCTGCTAAAAGCTAACCTAATAGTACAGATATATAAACATGGTAGAGAAAATGAAGGGCGTTTTTATTGTTGAAACTCTTAAACCGTCGTCGTCTCTAAATCATAGGCGAGCATCTTCACTGCTCGTACAAAAAATTAAATCTAACCCTAATAATGTTAGAGCATAATCCCAAATCTGGCCGTTACCTTCTTAAATCCCTTTTTTTAGCACGCCGTTGTCGGTTTCAAATTACAATGCATATAAGTTTTTGAACAGGTGTGTGTTGGTGGGAAAAGGCAACACAACACACTACGTATTGTGGAAAATGTACAGCGCAACAATGGGTCAAAGGGTGGGGATAATGAAGAAGTTAATTCCATGTTAGTATGCTCCTATTCTTTGCTGTCTGCAAACTCATTGTTGATAGAAATGTATAAAGCAAAGTATTTGTAATCGCAGTTCCGTTTCCCGGGCGGCAAAACACCAGGGGGCTCGATCAGACCAACTTACCAGTCTCCACCGTAACGTGTAACACGAGTCCAACGCTTGCTTGCTGGTACAGGGTTTTCTGATTTCTGATAATGTTCTTGTCGCCTACTGTGTTTGTAATGCAGGGGTTCATCTGGTGGGCCGCCCAAGAAAGGGAACTGACATGCAGAAAATGCCGTGGAATTACCTATATTAATAGAAGTACACTACTGCTTCCTTCCTCCTGCTATTTGTATTGGTGGATTACATTGTTTGTTTTGTAGTCCTAATTTCCCTCAAACTAATGAGTTCATCAGCAAATAATGTGTTGTTGTGGGGCGAAAACTACATATATATAGTGATCGTAATCTTTTTCCAAACTTCTCGCTTCGCGTCTGCGATGCATGTGCGTTTCTTGCTCTTATCTACGCAAAAACAACAGGGTTTTTGTTGTTGTATCAAAACCATTTAAAATTCGGCACCGTATTAGATCGTTACATTAGGGTACTCGCTAGCCCTCTTATAAACTTACTGCGCTTGTGGTATCGATGGAATCGCATGCTTACTTCTTCCGGCGTGTCCCTCAAACAGTATTCGGTTCATCCGCAGGTCGGTAGAGTACGGCTGGATAGCACGCCTTCCGATTAACATTCGTGTACGCCGTGTTTGTTGTAGTTGCTGCTGGTGTTGGGCGTTGATTGTTGCCGGGCGCGCAGTTGCGATATTTGTGTATGTTGTTTTCAATAGCGAAATCTGGAAAAAGGCATAAAACTGCATACTATTTGGAATGGTTCTATTACTTAAAAACGGTTGTTGCTCGTCGATCATCGGGCAAGATTTGCTTCTTCCTGCTCGCGCTGCAGCGGGAAACACACACACATACACAGTAGTCAAGGGACAACGACATATACTCCGGAATGAGGAAGAGAAATTCGATACGCTAAGCTTTTGCTCTAGAACGAACCGCGCATTCCTGGCTGCTTTTCCACGGCTCGTTGAAAAGTAGATTTCAAATCACCATCACCCGCTCGCGTCTGCAATCGCCCATATTCTCTCACTGCCCTTGTCTCAGGCGATCTGTAGCTGCCATCGGACAGTGCATTAACGGCGTCGCTAGATGGCACGAACCGAAGAAAGCAGCATCAACATCATCCCGAATCACACAATTGCAACGTCGCGTTTGCTCCGAACATCTCTGTAGATTCGTCGCGATGGTACGTGCATGATCTCCCTCATTGCATCTTACGGGTAGCATCGATCAAGCTCTACATCACACAGCACCGCTCGAAAAGCTATAGGAAAACATGCTCGGGCTGCGGCTGCTGCTGGCTGGTCACGGCTACAACTCCGCTTCCGCTTTTTCTTGTACGCTTGCAGTTCCCGCCACATATTACTCTAATTCCCCCATAAGACGCGCGCTGCTGTCCTGCTCTCATCTGCCTTCAGCTCGCGCAACCAGCAGAAGTGTGAGCTCTCCAAACTGCCAAAGATGTCGCTCGATGCGCCACTCTTCTTCTGTCCCCGTGTTCGCTGCGCCTTTTTATGGTCAAACAAGAAATCAGCAAACAGCAGAACAGCACACACACACCACTGCTGGCTTGCGCTACGTTAATGTTGCCGTCCTTGCATATTCCGACGCGGCTGCCGTTCCTCTCGGGCTTATCAATCATGATAAAATCCCCTAATGGAATGTTCCCCTCTATCAAGTGCAGATTATCTCCATAACGCGCGATCGGACAGACATGTAAATGACACGGTTGTTAATTCGCTAGAGCTCGGAAGTGGTGTGTGGGAGAGAGAGAGAGAGAGCAAGTATTTTTTGTGTGTGTTGGGATGTTGTGTGTGCATTGAGGTTTCTCCTCCTAGAGGATGGGAACCGATACATTTTTTTGACGTGATGTTGCGCGAGTAGAGTAAATGTGCGCAGGTGCTGCACCGAAACATACACACGGATAAACGGATAGAAAGGAACACAAAATAGAGCATCTAAAGACGTAACGTTTGCATTAAAAAATAGACTAACTTTGGATGACGATGAGAAGTTAACTATACAGACAACTCAATGGAATATTTTTTGAACAAAGCTGCATTAAACAAATGATCACATTTTTATAGCCAATTTTAAACTTAAGCGGTAAGATGGTGCAGAATGATTGGATAAGGTCCTTTGATATAGGTTTGACCATAGAATAAGTTCTAGGCCATAAGGTCAGTTGAGAGTATCTTTGGTGTATGCTACGCTCAATACCTTCTTCATCTTTGGCCTAACGACGACCTATTAGGTCATGCCTGCCATATCTGGCTTACTAGACTTAATGATACCACGTAGTTGGATAGTCAAGTCCTCATGAAGTGAGAACGTTCTGGATGGGATTTGAACCTCGGGCCTGTGGTATGAAGCCCGGTGCCCCGCATCAGTTTTAGTTCATGGTGCTACGAAACACAATGATTTATCACAATGACAAATCTTGGTTAAATTAATATTGCATTAGAAAGGGTCCTCAAACACAGTTTTTCATCCATCTCTTTCGATGAGAGGACGCAATAAAAACCGAAGCACCTAGGAAGCTTCAGCCATCGCATGAAAAGTCATTAAAATCAGTCTATTTTTTAATGCATACATTTAGTAACAGCAGTAATTAGTAGTAGCAGCAGCAGCAGCAGTAGTGAGGAACTATTGGAAATTGGGAAAAGGAGGATATAACACACTACTTCAGCTGGAAGAAAAGAAGAAGAGAAGAAAAACACGCAGAACACGAAGCGTTCACGGCGCCACAGACGAAACAGGGTATTTTTGGGACGGCTCACAGTCTTCTCGCAGTTCCAGGACAGCACGCTAGCCTTATGTACCGCATGAAACAAGCTGCAGCGGCTGAACACCTCTCTCCTCCGCTAGAATGCATTCGCCAGAACGTCGTGTATCGCCGAAACCGGAGAACGGCGGCCAGGAGAATATGATTCGCTTTGCTACACATACACGCTTCTTTCGGCAGTCGACAAAGCGGCGATCGAGAGCGTTGCTGCTCGGCAGCACCGGACTGGACAACAAACCGGAAACCGCCTGCCTGCAAATGGACCATCCACTTACGCTCTCACAAAAAAACAAACATCTCATCTACCTTGCTCTGTTGCAGCGGATGAATGAATGGGCTCCCTCTCTCAGTACTACTCCTGCCATGCGCCTTCCCGTTCTGTTTTTCCTAACGTTTCCCAGCGAGTAGCACCGCCACCACCACACCACACCATGCATCCACAACAGCATCGGCATCATCTTCACCTTCACCGCTCCAACATGCCTGCAAAGTTGGCCGGAATAACCCCTGTCAACGCCATCGTCACCATCAGATCTTCAACCTCATGATCGCCATCAACACCAAACAGGCTGTTCGTTCGTAGAGGTTGCAGCAGAAGGATCAACATACGCCGCAATACCCGAGAGAGAGAGAAAGAACACGGAAGCATGTCTCCCATTCGATCAAGCAACAAGCCATTCGCGACTCCGTCCGGGTGAACACACGAGGACACGGGAATCAGCGCTGGACGATGATCGCAGATGCCCCCCGCGCGCTCTGTTAGCCGCCATCCTCCGCTTTGCTTCTTCTCCTAACTGTATCGCTCTCTCATCGCAGTTGATGCAAAACTGGACAGCTTTTTAGAAGAAGATGCAGGAAGGAAAGTAGTGGCCGGATGGGCAAATCTGCAGAGGGGGCAGCTGCTGCAGCTGCAAAAACCGCAAGTTGCCCTATATGGTGAGATATTGGTATTCATTTAGTACAGACAAACAGAGAGCGGTTGGCTAACAGCTGTGTGGTACTGTTAGATGAGTTGTACGCGGCTCTTACAATCGTGCTCGATAATGATAACGATAAGAGGGAGGTAAGGATAATCAACACAAATCATAAAGCAACTCACAAAATGTGTTAGCATACACGAGTAAACGAGTAGAGTTTATCGTTGCTAGAACGGAAACGAAAACGTAAAATAAAAGAAAAGAATAACAACGGAACAAAATAAAACCGAGAGTGTCTAATTAGTGGAAAACATAAAGCGAAGGAAAGGAAATCTTCCCGCAATCGCAAAAGTCATTACAGCACATACATAGCGCATTTCGGTCAGAACCCGCATGCTACCGCAAACCATTGTGTGGTAGTAGCATACCGATTTCCGGCAGGCACATGATGAACGACTCTCGGGAAACTTTCCTGCTCAACCGATGGGACCTAGTCAGTATCCTTCACCTCACTGAGACGTGTTCAATTTCCGATTCGTGATTGTAGGCCGAAAACGTTGGGCTACGACGCGACAGCACCATGGATTGTGTGTCGGCCGGAATGTTTGTTAAAAAGAATGTTGGGAAAAAAGGTTCGACAAACTCTCAGTGGGGTTTCGAATTGCAACGAAGTCGGGGTACTTTAAATGTTTGTGGGAAATATAAACTGGCTAACGGTAACACAGATTAAACCGATATAAAACACGAAGACAAAAACACTGATTTCGCGCCAAACACGGTTAAGGGAATTTTTGGGATATGTGTTATTAAATGTTACCTTCTTGTGTGCGGGGCGCGCGTGTGTCGTCAGATAGAAAAACAAACTCTCATCTCCCATCGTTTGTAGTTGGATTATCTGTAAGAATGGACAGGAATAGAATTAGTTGAATGTTGAATCTAGAAAGTACAACTCAAAGGTACCTTTAAAAGAATTTACACGCTGCCGCACTAGTAATGTCCGCGTTCTGCAGGGCTGCGAGAGCGGGAATCCTTGCCTCGGGACGATTTGCTGCCGGAACGAGAGCGTGGCGTGCGTGATTTGGAGCGAGAGTACGAACGACGTCGGTGTTCGGGGCTACGAGACCGAGAACGACGACGGTACCGTTCCCGGGAGCGTCCTCTTTCGCGCCCGTTGTATCGGTTTCCACGGCGCTGTGGTGAAGTAGGCCGACCGTAGCGAGCCATCTGAACGCGGAGCTCCCTGCCATCCAACATACGCCCGTCCATAGCGTCTAGTGCGTCCTCGGCATCACGCTTGTCATAGAATCTAGCGAAGAGACGATTTACATTGCAACCGTAGCCTAGAATCTCAGCAGCCTCCCTGTGCAAATCCTTACCTGACGAAAGCGAAGCCGCGGCTTTCACGCGTATGTCTGTCGCGAGGAATGTAAATATCTCCCACTTCACCGCAACGCTCGAATACGCGTCTCAAATCATCCGGTGTTGTGCGGTATGTTAAGTTGTCGACCTGTACATGGGGCGAGATGAAATTAATGATGATGGCTTCCAGCATACAATATGGAGGACCATCTGTCTGTCCCGATATGGTATGGTTAACTTTCTCCTTAACTACGCATCAACCCACGCGCGCCCGAAGACGTGGCTTCTGATACTGTAATCCAAATTTCGTTCAAGATAAACCGCGAACGACAATCACACACATTGATCTTAACCATTACCAATCGAGCTAACAGAAAACGAAACGAATTATCGTGCACGATAATAAATCAAATCGGTAATGGGAGCTTACTTTTAGCGAAATCATTCCGTCTATTCTCGGGGGCGGCCGTGCGTATCCACTCATTGTGAAAGTACTTTTTACTTTCCACTAAAGCGAATTAGCTTGATCTGTACGATACACTTTGTTGAGTCTTTGCAGGATTTCTACGATCGGAAACAATCGACGCACTGTAATGAGAACCACACTCTCTCCGACGCGGAATAGAACACGGAAAAATGGCTACCTTGCTTCAGTACAAAATGGCTACCCCGTTTTAGCGCTATAGCACTATGGGAGACCCATTGGGTCACTGCACTGACAGCTATGTCAATTAGAAATGATTCAAAATGCTCGTTTTTTTACTCCAAACATCATGATTTCAACAAATCTGCCTTTTATCTGGTTACGAAAAATTTATTTAAGCTCAAAACTAAAAAAACAATGGAAAATATTACTAAAAAATTAAGCACAATTGGAAAACCCCAAAATTTCTAGTGAAACGGGAACGCTTAGCCACAATGTGAAATGTTTCAGTTCAAGAAAATTTTCCTACGACATTTCCATTCAAGCAACAAGCTTAGAACCAGTTCCTGCTCGATCGCAGGATAAAATTTGTCATCCAACACTCTACAAGAAAATACAAATCAACAACTGATTTTCTGATGCAACCACTAAAATAATTGTAGCTGGAATTGTATTACAAAATTTGGTTCATATTTCATTTAAACCATCAGTAAATGAATACAGTTTTGTGTGTGAAATTGTGCCGGCTTTTTCGTAAACAAACACATGTCAAAGTCGGTTCGGCAAAGGGAGGCTAAAAACATATGATTTCCATAAACACGTTGCTCATCTTTGGTTTCGGTTTGTGATCAGTGCGATCGGCTAGAATATATGTATACAATTAGTGAATTGCTAAACTCACATGTAGTTAGATCTATCGTTCCCAAGCGTTGGAATTCTTCCCATAAGAAATTGCACAACGTGCTCAGTAAAATGCCCCTTGATCCAAAACACATTGCCGAGGCTCAGAAGCAGCGATTGAAGCTGAAGCAAAAAGTGTCGAAAGTGTCGCCCGGCATTGTAAACCTGCAGGTGCTAGGATGTGGCGCACCGGGTGCACCGGCGTCGGTGTACCTTTTCACGGATCAAACTCGCTACCTATTTAACTGCGGAGAGGGTACGCAAAGGTTAGCGTACGAGCACAAAACGAAGCTGTCGTGCTTGGAGAACATTTTCATGACCCGCACTAACTGGGAACGAATCGGTGGTTTACCGGGCATTTGTTTAACGATGCAGGACGTCGGGGTACCGGCCGTATCGCTTCATGGCCCTCCCGGGCTGGATGAACTGTTCAAAGCGATGCGACGGTTCGTTATACTAAAGGACATGAAGGTGGAGGCGTCCGAGTACGCAACGGGAGACGTGTACGAAGATCACGTCATGACCCTTCGATACGTGGTGATCAATCGAGATACGAGCGAATGCAAAGGGGCCGGATCTGACGAGGAACAAAGCCAGGAAGAGGCTCCCGTTGACGATACGGACTATTATGCGTATGAGCGAAAGAAGGAGGCACCGCCACAAACTCAGTCAGAAACGACCAAAAGTGCTCGCACTACAGATTGGACAAAACGTGAGGAAACTTCCGTAATGGCGTACATCTGCAAGCTTAAACCACGCCATGGTCAACTGTCCCTGGAACGGTGCGTTGATTTTGGTGTACCACCAGGCCCACTGCTGGGACAGTTAAAAAATGGCAACGACGTTACCTTACCCGACGGACGTGTCGTTAAATCGGCTGACGTACGAGCTCCCGATGATCCTGGTCCTGTATTTATGTTCATAGACATTCCCAGCCGCGAGTACTTGAAAGATTTTATGGCGAAAGGTGATGTGTTTGCTAAATACCAGCAGCAAGCCACCGATGAAGCGGATCAAGCTATTTTCGTGGTACATTTTACTCCCGTCGATGTGATGCGCTGTGAAGAGTATCGACAATTCATGGACCGGTTTTCGGCCAGCACCCGGCACATAGCGTTGAACGAGGTGAATAACTTTTCCGGCTACATTGCGGCACACCGGATTCAGTATCATTTGAATCAGCTAGATGAACAGATCTTCCCACTGCTAAGGTATGTTAGGACGGGAAAAGGAAAAAAAAATACACAGTTTAAACCATTTTTTTCTCCACAGAGAAGAGAACAACGAGTATAACGATCCTCCAGCGACCGATCCCGATCTTGTGCGATCGTCATCGCTGAGCTACATGCACATTCGCCCACCGAAAGGAATCGACAGGTGAGCGTGAGGCGATTAAACAGAAAACATTTCGATCCTAACAAAATTAACCAATTTTAGGGCACAAGAAGCATCGTTGAATGCATCCGAGTACCTGAGCGAGCTTGAGCTGTTACCAGATTTTAAAGAAGCGCTGGAAGCCTTGAAACAACAAATGGTACAGCACAACGAGCGGCGGTCCGCATCGATAAGAGCAGAACAATTTCCTCGCTTGATTTTCCTCGGCACCGGATCATCAATACCAAACAAAACTCGAAATGTTAGCGCAATTTTGATTTTGACTAGGTAAAATAGTCTCGGTCCGTTGAACAAATTTCCTACCAGTAATAATGCATGCTTATGCTCTTCAGCAACCAGTCCTCAATTCTGTTGGACTGTGGTGAAGGAACGGTCGGTCAAATATGGCGATTTTTCGGCAAAACGCACGCAGAAGCTGTGCTGCGATCGATAAAGGCGGTCTACATCTCGCACCTGCATGCCGACCATCATTTAGGTACGGACGTAAAAGGTTTAAAACAAGCATTAAAGTATTAAAACGGTTCGCATCTCCATTTTCAGGATTGATTGGTTTACTGCAGGCGCGCAAAAAACTGTTCGGCGATGACTGTGAACGTCTAACGTTATTCGCCCCGGAACAAATTTCCTACTGGCTTCGGTTGTACGATTGCCGCTTCGAATCCATCCACAAAGACTATACGCTGGTGAAAAATGCAGATCTGGTAAGTGGGCGACAATGGAAAACAGCACCAAGGGTCGATGCTACAGTATAACGTTTCCTTTCAGCTGGAACAGCCTTTCAAAGACGAACGACTGTTTGAGATGGGCATTCAAGAGATAGCTACCTGCCGTGTCCGGCACTGTCCACACTCGTTCGGCGTTGCCTTGAAAGTGGCTGCGATCGGAACGCACCCGGACACCAACATCGAGGGAGATGTAAAAATTACCTACAGCGGTGATACGATGCCCTGCGAAAGTCTTATCGCGCTGGGCCGTGACTCAACCGTCCTGATACACGAAGCAACGATGGAGGATGAACTGGCGGCGGAGGCACGCATCAAAATGCACAGCACACTGTCGCAGGCGATCGAGCAGGGACGGAAAATGAATGCCCGGTACACACTGCTAACGCACTTCAGCCAGCGGTACGCTAAAATTCCTCGCCTACGACCGGAACAGCAGCAGTCGGGACTCGGTACCGATTTAGGCATTGCGTTCGACAACATGGAAGTAACGCTGGACGATTTGCCCACGCTGTGCAAGTTTTATCCCGCGCTGAAAGCGATGTTCATTAGCCACTTTGAGGAGATGGAACAGAAAGCGATCAAGCGAGGCAACAAAAAGTTACGCTTGGAGACGGTAAAGAATGGCACCGGAAGTAAAGAGTGTTCCCCGACGCGATAGGTTAGCGGGGGGTATAACGATTCTTCAAAATAAGCTAAAAGTTGTTTAAAAAGCAAATAAAACAAAGTCATCGAGCGGTTGCACTTCTCGCGTGCAACAAAACGGCTAGAAACGATGCAAGGTGTAAGATTTTCAGAATATTCGATTTATTTCTCACTTCACTTAGTTCAATGTATAGTTGTTGTTGTTGGTTTTGTTTCCCTCTCCCTCTATCTCTTTCCTATTGACTAAATGCTGTTGCTCGATAGCTTTCGGTTATCTTACACACCATTCCCAGTTTCTCGTGTGTATGTATGGGTTATTCAAGCTTTTTGTTTCATTTTTCAATTTCAAATGTTTGCAAACGCTTTTCTCTGCTTATGTCTTATGCTTGCGTCTTATAGTTTGAAGAGTTTCCTTAAATAAAGCATAGCAATGGAGAAATGTTTTTGATGTTATACGTGTGTTTTTCTTGTGTTCTGTATTGTATAGAGATTTAGCTTATTTACCACCATTGTTTTTTTGTTGTGCCACAAGTGACACTCTACCGACCATTTTTTTTATTCACTTATCTAATTTCGCTCGATTTGTAATGATGGTGCGCTGTTTCGTGTTGTCGTTTGTCTGATAGTAGATTTTTTTTCTGGAAGAGATTCTCAATAGCATTTCAATAGCGGTCAGAATTCAAATTTGAATTTTTCTCCGTTACTTCGAATCGTTCCACAGCCTCACAGATCAGGTCAGGTTCTACGAGGTTGACGATAGGTTTATATATTCCTCACATTCCTTTACAGCATTTTCTTTGTCGCAGAGAAGATTGATAGCAAACGAAAGGCGAGTATATGTGGGCAGGCGCTTTTTTTGCCGAACTTATCAATCACATTTTTCGGCTGCGGTCACCCCACAGCTAGCGAAGTATTCAGTCGGTGAAAGTTTGGATACAATTATAGTTTCTTCTGTTCTGTCTGTTTTGGTGGTATTGTAAACAATGTATGCACCTCTTATTGGTATGATTGATGCGAACTTCTACAGAGCACAGTATATGAGCTGACTGCATGGACACTAGAACGTGATACACATGATTATACATATATTGGTTTTGGCATCTTATCCAAGCAAAAATTTCACATTTAAAAAACGGTGTACGGTGAAATAAGTTTCGTTTAGAAAAGTTGGCAACATAAATTCGATAGTTGACGGTTTTGATTAACGGAGGGGATTATACGGTGTTGTTGTTGTTGATGAGACGCTTGGTTAGGTATGCATTTTATTCGTGCATCTATCTACCCGTTGTTGTATGCTGTAGCCTTTAAATCCTTTTATCTTTTTTCGTTTTGTACAAAATGGCTCACAGAGAGAGAGAGAGAGAGAGAGAGAGAGAAAGAGAAAGAGAGAGCAAAATTTGTTTCTTCTTTTTTAACAAATGCGTTATTTCACTTTTACGATGGAGAAGGTGTAAAAATCATCACTGAGTTTTAAACTTAATGTAAAGTAGTTTTTTTTTGTTACAGAAACTTATACAAACCGATTGAGACAAAGATCAGCAAAGAAAAGCTAATGAGCGTACGCTTCTCGTTAACATCAAACCTTTATGTACGTGGTTCAATTCATGGCCTCACACTCTTAATACTTTATTTAAAAAAGAACGTTTAATTTGGAAGATGATCTATCAGCCTAGCCTTAATCCCTAACATGCGGTCGTGTAGTTTCAACTCTCCACCTTTCTATAAGTGCAATTCCGTTTCCGAATTATTTCAATGTTGTTTCAGTACTAGTGATGCGCGAACAAAGTCAGAATGAGTGAATGAGTTAAATCTTAGTTATGACTGAGGTGATTTCAATCATCACTAACACTAACTTCTACTCACCTATGATTTAACGCTCCGTGACGACTAACCACTCACTTACTGCGCTTTAACTCACTCACTCACTCACGTTTTAACTCTCTCACTTAGTTTTTAACTCATTCATTAGTTATCACTCTTCTCAACGGCACACTCACTCACTCACAGACACACTCTTCTCAACGTTTTATTTTATCGAAGCGATATTTAACTAACAAGTAGTGAGTAAAACATAGTGAGTGTGTTAAAATATAGTGGATGAGTAAAACCGAAGTGAGTGAGATAGAACGAAGAGTTAAATCACTAATGAGTAATTTAGCTCATGAGTGAGTTATAACACAGTGAGTGGTTAGTCGGTACGGAGAGTTAATCATTCCTCGAGATTTAACTCACTATTCTAACTCACTCACTCTGATTTAACTCACGTTACTGAGTGGTCTTTGCCATCATTAGGTTACGCGCCTCTTACCCATCGGAAAAATTCACCGTGATCGTGAGCTAGGAGAATATTTGTGCAGAGAATGTAAATTGTTTGCAAACATCACTATTCTGTTCGTAGCTGTAGTAGTTTTTATCAAGTTTCCGTGTTCATTATTTTTTGTTCGTTTGAAGGTTTGTTCGTAGAAAAAAAAATCTAACTTGAGTGAGGGCATTTTAAGTGTTATCTGTTACATGTGCGGCTGGTATTCTTCTAGCTGTGTTTGGCTGGGGGTATTGGGACATTTTCTACATAGTTTGTTTTTTCTCTTACTCGCTCTTTCTTGGGAATGTTTCCACTTTTTTCCCTTTTTCATTTGCTTTGAAACGATCGTGTACAAAGCGACTCGTCGCTTAAACATGCTTATATAGAAAAAGATTGAAAATAGATCTTAGCTATAAATTGGTCGGAGTACAATCATGTAGTATTTTTCTATGTTTTTGTTAAGGTGTGTAGTAAGTACATACTGTTAGTGATTTTGTTTCTGCAGCTTCGGAGCTAACGCAGTCCCCGCTTGTACCCAAAATGGGACCATGGTTTAATTATCTTCAAAAATGAATGGTTTTTTTTGTCTACAATAATGTTACAGGACCATCTCCGCCCATCCTATTCAGCCGATTTACGCTTGTACCTTTCATTAAAAAATAGCTCTGCCTTACTAACGACGCTAAAAACATCCAACATTGTATTTACCCAACAGTGATAAACTAAAGCATAAAACGAGCGATCTACTATGGTAACATAGTTAAATTAATGTGTCGTCTCCTGTCGTCGAGAACGGAATGCAGCAACGTATCCTTGCCGGCTCCAGAACCACGAGGCGTCTCTCTCTCTCTCGCTCTCTATCTGTTCAGGTCATCATTTGTGCAGGTCTCTCGATATGGAATGATTTCTTGAGATTCTTTCACCCTTGCTTGCATTGTGCTTTTGTGTTAGATGCATCTCATTTGATTCGTGTGATAGCATAAGGACATTCATCATTATTCAAAATATTACACGCATACACACACGCACATACATACACAAGACACAGTAGTTTCATATGCAATTTCATATCGTATTCGATGCAGACGTGTTATCGTATTGGTTTTTTTTTGTAACGAAAAGTATTATTCTATGTCTTCACTGTGGTGCTTTGTCATTCCTGATAGAGTTAGATTTTTTTGGAAAATTGTTTTTCCTTAAAAGGCATTAACAAGTTAAACAAAAAAATCTTTTACGATTAAATAACGATTTGAATAACAAAATCATTAGTGATTTTACCAGTGGCCGATCAATCCAGTTGAAGGCTTCCAAACTCATCTGCCTACTTGGCCTACTTGGCCAGGGTCACATGATGAGTGAATACTTTATATGAGCCACCTTATGGAATTGGAGACCTTTAAATTCTTGTGGCATCCAGGACTGCACAGCCTGCTCATAGGAAGACACGCCTTTTTCGAAGCATCCGGTTAGTTTGCTTATACTAGGATCCGGCCCTGGACTTAGCTGCATAACACAAAATAGCTTATCTCCAAAGATAAATAATGAGGAAAAAGAGACATTTGGAGCGATAGACATTTTTACGAAGTTTAAATATTCCAACGGCTGTAGTGACATTAGTTTTCCATGCAGTACAAACTGGATATCGAATCCCATCTAGACTATCCACAAGAAAAAAATCTTTGTCTCTCCTGGTATTTATGTAATAATCAAGTTACGGAAGCCAGAAATTGCACGCCAAGACCTTCTGAGATTTAAAGTGCCAACATGAAGAGGAAGAAGGAATATTTGCATGTCTCTATTAACTACGCTCGTTTGCACTTTATTACTGCACATATGGCCAATGCCTTGCGAGTTATGACATGAAATGAAATGTTCTGGAAACGTGAGCAATTTTAGAGATATACTTGTAACATCGCATTTCCAAGAACCTTTGCTTCAAGAGGGAGAAGCCACGAAATCCACAGGCGTGCAAAATTCATGAGCTAGCATGGTAAACTTCTCCCCAAAACACATACACGTTGTTATTTTATGTTGCGTTCCATCATCCCGCTACAGAACCGAGATGGATGATCTTCCCAAAACCCCATGGTGAAGTGAAGAAGAAGGATGATTCGGTTCGGTTCTAGAAAAGCGTATAATTATCACCTCGTCCCCAAAACTGTAGCACAAGCATTTTGTGGATTATGTAGTGTTAATAGCAAAGAGGGAAGGGACCGCGGGAAAGTCCTTACCGCGGGACTCTTGGTAAACATTTGCTTCTAAATCCCTGGCAACAGCTGATGCTGCTGAGTGGTGAAAATCGTGACGCAATCTTAGCTTTCTTGGAAGAAACATGGTCCGATGTTAAATATTTTCAGGATAAAGGCTACCGACCCAATTAGCACAATATGTTAAGATCGTCTCGGGAGTAAAATTCAAATTAATTCAAGATGGCCGGCAAAACCTTGCAAAGTGGGATTGTGAATGTTCTGTCTTGCAACGTCTAATTAATATTCTTTAATTATTTTGAACTAGAATCAATAGGTAAACTTAATCAAATTATTTAAACAAATCATAAATGGGACGAAACACTCTTCCAACGTCCTTATTCACCTTTGCCACAAAAAGTTCCTTGTAAGCGTGTTGATATCGTCATGGAAAGGATATTCTTATTTAAACCGGGGGTTTTCTATCCTCTGATACGTTTAGGAATGATCCTTCTCAGAACACTTTCTTGAGACATAGAACTGAAATTCGAAACCGAAGTACGTCGGCCATTGTACAACATATATTGCTGTTTTTCTCTTTGCTTGTGCTTTTATGTCCTACTACCTAGCCGCGACTGATTGTATGCGGTAGCAATTGGAACTGGTGATCGAATTTCTTTGGTGTGGAGTTTTCCGTCGTTTTGTTGTCTGTTTTTTAAACAATTTTGCTTTCCTGCTAATATCTAGATCGAGTTGCAGCACAATGATTCATACTTTGAAGCTACGCTGAGTACGGCGGTAACCGTATGATAAGGTGTGATTTGCCACTTAACTATACAGAATGTAAATGCTTGTGGTACTGTGGTACCGATTCTTCCTGCCGCAGACATGGCCCGTGTAAGGCAAATGGTTATGGGTGTCGTTTCGTTTCGAGCAGCACTCGCCCCGCATGGCTCTCCGAAAATAAGAAACAGGAATTAAAATGATAAAAAGCACCAGATGCACCTAGGCACCATCTATCGAAGGTGTGTGGTGTAAAAAGTTTTGCGCAGAGAGTTAGCAGCGCCCAGATAGGGATTTTTCTTTTACTCCTTAAGAGATGTACCACGTGGTAGTTACTTACACAGTAGCTTACATCCTATCGCATATAGCAAGTATAGAAATGGCGTTATATGTTATCATAGTTAATTACGATACCGTCGACTCTTTGCTTATCTATCCTTCTAACATTCATTTCATCCTTGTTAACCGAATGCTTCCTTTACCGCGCTGTACCGTACATCCGACACCATTAAATGTGCATGATCCGAATGTTTTAAGTGTGTGTGTGTGTGGTATATGGAATAAAGTAAAACATACATAACATTCAAAAATGGTAATAAACGCCACTCACATTCATGTATACGATTAATGGAGTCATGACATGTACTTTGCATGCCGTCTTCTGATGGGTTAACTGGATCGTCTTCGGCCCTCTATCTATCTCACATGTACTTCGCTACGGTTACGATAAGGGAAGGATACTAAATAGTGGAAGCCGCCGCAATTCAGTTTGATTTGTGATTTTTGTTTTGTATATGTCAGCCAGATGAATTTAGTCGTATAAATATTTCTCACCTTATCTTTCTCGACTTGACTTTTAAAATAGATGCATCTCTCGCTCTCCCTAGGGATTTTGTCCCAATAGAAGCTGTTTGTGGTTTTTTTTTGTTCAATAATTATGCTAACGGTCGAATACTACCCACCGGCGTACGGAAAGCAAAACTGTAAGCCACAAACATGACGCAAAACGTTTGGTGAAGCTTGCTGCTGAGCTGACCAACCAGCAACCGTGAAGCCAGAGCGACGATATGCGGTGTGCAAATGATGATGATGATGATGACGATTGCACTGATCCGCTACCAGTGTGTCCGATGGGTGGGATTTCGATAGTGTGTTCCTGATTTGATGCTATCTGCTTTACTCCACCCCAACGACAATGATCACACGTTGTGATTAATCTCAGTGGGAATTTAATTTGATTCGAGTCGGATGTCAATCAATCAACTGGTTTACTTTTCCCTTTTATGCTGTACTGGTTGCCCACGCCTCGCCTCATCATCGCTCAGCAGGCTCATAATTTTATGTTGGTTGTTTGGAGCAGCGGCAGCAGCAGAACAGATTTATCTTCCGGTACGGTATCCCACCGGTAGCGTGTTAATCGAGATTCGTTTAGCGCGTTATATTATAACTAATTCTTCGTCCTCGTTTTGCTTGTTCGTTCGTAAATAAAGTAGATGGCATGACAGTAGGTTTGCTGCTCAATCGGCGATGATTCAAACTAACATTTGTGATGGAGCTCGACTTTCGTTCGTTATTTCACGCTATACGATCCGTTGGTAAGAGAGAGATTTGTGTGTGTGTGTTTGAGTTTGAAGTCAAAATACGAAAACTTCCTTTACTTTGGACTTGCTTTAATATATACTATTTTATGTCCATATTACAACCCGTCCCCGCCGTCTCTCCCCCTCTTTCCCCACCAGCAAAAAGCTCTACCAAAACTACAAAAATCGTCATCACAATTCGATTCTCGCCGGCGATATTCCATCGCTGTCCGCTTAGATGTCGGTCATGTGTATGGCGCCCGTGTGCCCGTTGCCCAGCAGCAACCGCTTGTCGTTATCGGCACCGGGCGGCGATTGGCCCACGTTCCGCGTGTAGTAGTCCGCATCGCCGTAGCTGCTGTCCTCTTCCAAAATTTTCTCCAACAAAATTTCCCCAGAAGCACCGAGCACTGCACCAGGGAAGACATGTGGGGGGTCGTTGTAGTCGTCGTCGTCGTCGAGAGGTTGGAAAATTGGGTTTGAGAACAAACAAACAAAAGCAAAAGGAAACGAAATCAGGTTGAGTTATCTTGGCACTAAGAAGTTTGCTAATGCTTAAAACAATAAAACATTACACATCAACACACACACATATGCACGGAGTAACGCTTATTAACTATTTGCTGTACAGATACATTCAAAAAAGGAGGAAAGAAAAACAAAATACAAGCGACAAATTTGGGATTGGAGTTTAAAAATTAAAACAAAAATTCATTTTTTTTTTTCACCACACGAAAGAAAAAATCTTCAAATATTTTCTAATCAAAAGTGCAGGGCAGTAAGGCATTTACGACCAGATAGCTAACGAAATGAAGCGCATGGAAAAGGAGCATGATGGAAGAGAGTAAAGGGTTTGCTACAGGAAATTGAGCCCAGTGTAAAAGGGGTTTCACTGGTTTTATTTCTTATTAAATGATTTTAGGGATAAGATGGAACGATATGCATAATGGAGCAGTAACACAGTGCACGAGAGAGAGATTGATTTGAACGCAAAAAAGGCCTAACGTATCATTCGTTTAACGCAGCGCAACATGGAGAGCTAAGGCAAAAAAGAATATTCTCAAGAAGAGCTTCTTATGAAAAAAGAGTGTTGAAAAAAGGGCAGACATATTTTAGGACATGAACATAGCAAAACAAAGTGAGTCCGAAAAACCATAGAAAGCCCGTAAAAATAGGTTCCCAAGTGCAAATGCCTATGCAACGTAAGTATGTGAACGCGCCAACTTAAAAACACATTAAAACACATTAAACAATGCCACATCAGTGTGTCCTCGAATGTCGCAAGGCAATTCGTTACTTTCCAGAACAATCCATCTCTACCTCGTTCTTTTATGTTCCTCTCGTTTTTACAGATTACGTTGCCGAAAAGGGGGCCGTTGAGCTCAACGCACCCATTTAGCCTGGGAAAGGTAACGTGAAATCTGCCAGACAACCAGGTAAAATATGAAGCACGTGGAACGAGCAGAGCCAACAAAAAAGTTTTAACGGAGGAAAATCAACACAAAAAAAAGAAAGGAGTAACACAACAGTAAAAAATTAAGCTTTTTGTTACCATTATTCACCTTTTCATAGTGTGAAACAAGATTAAGAGTGAGTATTGAGATTTAAGAGCTTTCCTTGGCAGATTAGATAAGCGCACGGAGGGAGCAGCGTATTAACGTGGTTCCGTTTTTTCTGTTACTTTATTAATGTACTAACAAGTTTTGTTTAAAGGTTCGATTACGAGTGCTTTAACAACATTTACACCATCGCATAAAATTTTACAATTAGACACGGCGCGTTAGCTGTTTAAATTTTATTTGCTATTTATTATAATGAACGTTTAGTTTGTACTCTGCGGTGGTGATTGCTTTCGTTGTTTGGTTTAGTTTGTTAATGTTGTTTTGAGTTTTGTTTGCTTTGCTGATTTAATCGTTCAATAGCTTTGGGATCGTTGTTTAAAAATTATTTAAACGCTCGGCTTCGTTATTGCTTTCGATTTTGCGCGCTGGGCGTTGAGATCGTACGTTAATCGTTACTTTATTAGTTTTCCGTTTTTTTTTCTGTTCTCCGGTTTCTAAAGATTTATCATAACAATTCAATTCGGTGGTGGAGTTAAGATAGCAGCTGCTTCGCGAGGCTCGCAATGCAGCGGACGTACTGATGGCAGTATCACATTAATATCTCAACGTGCGGTTTATAGTTGGCTGGCATTATTAGTGCAACTAGGATGACACCGATGAGCACCATTTAACCAGCGAATTTTAAATTTATTTTATAGAAAATTATACATATAACAACATCAACGCAAAAAAAACGACACAAATCAATAACCGAAAACAGGATGGTCCGAGAAGGGGTTCCGGAAAGAGGAGAAAGAGAAAGAGAAGTATTAGAGTATTGAGGAAAATTCAAATTCGGCGGATGAGTGTTTGAAAACAGCAAATGAAGGCAACACCGAGCGCAACCACCAGTTTACGTGTCATTCGCAAATAAAACTACACACATTGGAACGAAACGAAAGAGCAGCCTGTAGCTGGAATTCTATACCGTCGACCTTCTTTTTTTTTTCTTCCTAATTTCTATTTTATGTAGGGCCAAAGTTTATTGAATCATCTGGCACTTTGCCTAAATCGATAATCGGACTCGGCTCGATGAGTTACGGCACAGTGCACTGTATCCGTTTGAGTCGAGCGGTAGATACAGCGCGCAATACATTCACTGCAGTTCCAATTACGAACTGACAAATTCGGGGTTCGGTTTCGGTTGGGCCCGGAGTTTTCTGCCCAACTAGTGTGCAGCAGACAGTTTTAATTTAACCGCGATGAAACCAATGATAATGAGTCGAGTGCAACGAAAGTAAGTTCAAATTTGGCAAAGGTTCGAGCAAAAAAAAGAAGGAAAAATAAAATTTTAAAGTGTGGAGTTTAGTGAGTGATGACGAAAAAGCCAAATTGTTACCAATTTCCTTTAAACAGATAATAGTAATAACTTGAAGGTTTATATGTGTCTGATTTATTATTGAACAAATTGAAGGATCAATCGCCTGTCATTCTATTGTTCAATAGCCCTTGGAAGAGTTCAAAATTGTATATTGAATTGATCTCTCCATCACACAATAGATTGCACAATTCCTACAGCAAAAGTTCCTGCAGACCGACTGAAGGATTCCCATTCGATAAGAGTAATGTAAAATCCGAGCGATGAGCCAGAAGGACAAATGACAAAGGCCAACAACATAATGCAAGCAGTTTTTAATCCACAGCATTGACAAATAATGATACACGGATGAATGTCGGTTGGTTGGTGTAGAAGATGGCAGGTACATGTACGGTCAAGGATGGATTTGAAGAAAACAGCTAGTAGGTGGAGTGTATGGAAGCAACAACAGCGACGAATACAGAGGCCGGTTGCATTGCGCGCACACACACACAGAGGCAGGCAGACAGCAAGAAGCCGAAGAAGGAAAGGATAAAAGAAACAGTAGAAATACACGACACACGACGATACATCGAAACGTTCGGAAACGGAAGAAGTGATGCTTCAAACAACGAATAACAACAAGGATCAAGGATTGATTTGCTGCAACTTGCCTTGCCGTGCCTTGCTTCCCAGTTCTGCATGGCCGTTCGGGATGAATCTCTGAGCGATGATATTCTTACAAAGCATAGCCTTTTATATGTTTCATAGCATTTTTGTTTTCGGTTTTTTAACGTTCAACCGTGATGATGTTTGACAAATGTTAAGGAAACGCGTAGCGTGGCATTAGATTGGAAAATGGCGTACGTTAACGGGTTATTCGGTTCAAATTGTCGTGACAAAAAAAAAAAAAAAAACCAGAAACGATCGAAATAAATGCAGTTTGATTGTGGTGAAGCCGTTCCGTTATGTGCCCAGCACAGTTCGGCGAGTTTGGTTGGGTGAGCGCGAGTTGAAAAACGAAGGCATACAGGTACAGAAAATAGATGGGAAAATCGGAGCGTGGAAAAAAATGGGTAGAAATAGTTAAAATTGAAGCATATGCGGTGTCAATGAGGATAGCGGCAGCACATGGAGCGCGTGAGTTATGAGGTGGTGAATGTCGGTATCGGTGCCGCTTTGTAGTGTAGCTCGTTTAAAAACCTTTGCAATGCGTTTAGCGGGGGTGATGACAAGCAACACCGTTCCGTGAACCATATGCGCTTTTGATGTGCAATTTCCGTTTCAATCTCGTGTATGTTTGGCGAAAACTTGCACCTATGTTTGGCTGAGTCCATATCCATGATAGAGCCCAGCTATGTAGCCTACTTTTATGCAACCAACCCTCGGCAATGATTCAATAACAGCTACAGACATTAATTTGGCAGCGTACGGAATCGGAACAGTGGTGGTTGCAATTGTTGCACTCTTCGGCTTCGCAATACGATAAGCAATGTGTCGAGACGTTCGCGAGTTTAGAGCTTCGAGCAAATTGCCACTGTCAGGATAGACATTAGTCAAAATTAAACTACGCGAACCGCTGCCACCCAGTCAGCGGGTGCACGTTCGATACGGCGCTCGTGAACGGCAGTGGATGGTAGTACATCCGTCGCGGCCACCATGAATATTCATTACCATCGCAGCCTGCATCACTGTCGCGTCGCGTTATTACCGAACGACCGATGCAAATTACGCCCAGTACATGGAGGCGCCTGGTGGTTCACGAAACATACTGGGCGCCTCCATCAGACCGAGCGGCGAGTACCAGCGTTTCGTACCACGTTCGATATGGGCAGATGGTGAAGAAAAAAACAAAACAAATAAAACCGTACAGTGTGGTTTCAACGATATAAACAAAACAAGAGGGGTCGGGCACTGTCATGTGTTGTGTAAGGTTCATTAGACTTATGAGGTTAATTGATGGGGCATTATCTTTATCAGCCCCGTTTCTTTTGGAAAACAATGCTAAGGACTTTAAAATTTAAAAAAAAATGGCAAAAATTTAAGGTTATAATTATTGAAAGTTCTAATCGTATCGACTTGATTTTTCTTGGACATTTCAGATCAAATACTCAATCTTGAAACAATTCACTGCTAGCAATATACTGTCCATAGCAACAATAAACAGCTTTCCAATACAGCCTTCCCTCGAGATGAATTTGCATATTTCATCAACCGGCCTAGATGAGACGAGAGGCACGATTAAAACTAATTTCTTTTTAATCCACCCAATGGAGGGTGAAATATGTCGCCAGCAACCGGAGACCTTGAACGTCTCATCGGAATGCCAGTTGTTCAACAAAAGCAGAGGCAGAAGCAAAGAAAGAAGCAGCGCAGTACGAGCGTCGCCTGATGGTATCGGGATAAAATGTCGGCTGGCGTGCAGCATCTGACTCTGCAACCAGATGCCCCGGCCCCGGGTTATCGATCGCGAATTGCACCGGTTCGTACCCAATGGAACCAGTTAGTCGGAGCTTGCATTTGCACTCCTGCGCCTTAAGTGCTGATGAATGGTCCGAGGTAGAAAGAGGAGCATCGTTGATGTTATCAAATTTAACAAACTTAAAATACCGAACCAACACAAAATAACCGGAAGCATAAGAAGCCAGAATATGGGTTGATGGTACGTGGATGGAAGACGAGAATAAAAAAAACATGAAGAAAAAAGGGAACGAACGAGTGGACCGAGTTTAAGAAATAAAACAAGATTAATGTGCTTCCTTGGATACGATAGGATGCAATTTATGAGGTGCTAGCCTAGCGGATGGATATGAAAAGGGCTAGAAGTGTCCGTTAAAAGAAAGAGAAGAAGGAAAAGAAAAATCACCCGTTTCGGTGTGATGATATTTTGCAGCTAATAATGTGATGGAAGTGCTATTAAAACGTGGGGTACGTGCTAGTCGCGGAATATAAAATGTACTAATGAACTTGAAACGGAAGCAGGGGTGCGGTGATGGATGCGGTGATTGGTGCTGGCGGTGATTGGTGGTGGTGGTGGTGGTGGTGGTTTGCTAAGCAACGACCGAAGGTCATTCATGCCCTTCGTTGCGTTGGCGATAGTAACTGGCGCTGGGACTTACCTCCGGACGGAGTTGTCGGGGTGACCACTTCACTGCTGGTCGGCGTCAGCAGCACATTCGAGTTGGAAAGATCGTCCAGGCCTCGCTCGGCAGCACCCTTCTGTATCTGCATGGCTTTGCGGTGATGGCGTGTGGTCAGCCCGCCAGTTTCGACGTCGCGCTCCAGTCGATGACCTGTAAGCGAAAAAAAAAAACGAACACACGGCACAAAATGAGCACAAGTGCTTAGAGAATAAAGAATGGAACAAAGCAGAAGACTGAGAGTGACCAAATCGATATTGAGACCGATCAATCGACCAAAAGCGACCGGCGTTATGACGCGCTATTTAAGGCTGACCGATACCGAAAAGCACGTCGGTCGGTTGCCTGGATGGCTTTGTGGGGAACTCCATTCCGAAAATGGAATTCGTACGGAAGAGCATGTGACCGTGGTCGGGTTCTACCAGGTCTACAGCTTCCTCGCTATGACGGGCTATGGTGTTGACGGCATCGTTAATCGATATCTGCGTATTGTACGATATCAAAGCTTTCTCTGAATGGGCAAGCATATTGATTTATATTTTCCTCCATCGCTTTTGCTTTCCTTCCAATGTGTGGCGCGAGTTCTTTTAGCTTCCGGATGAGATGGCACTTTGAGAACCCACACACACACCGAATGATATCGGGTATAAAAGGGTATAAGGTTGTAGTTTTGGGTGTGAGTTCGTTTTGTTTGGACATGTTAAATAAAGCAACCGTATTATCCAGTTGAAAACATTCGAGAATGTTCATACTCCCCAAAGACGGAACTGGCGGAAGCAAAAGGAATATGAGCATGAGGAAAGGTGTCAGAACTTTCACCGGTGTTAATGTCGATGAATAGGTTCACATTCCTGCTCGCACGAAGTTTGTTCGGCTGGAAAATAAATTGATCTTTAAATGTCGTTTATGAAAGGTCATATTTCCCTCATGTAGGGATTGCTGTATGTTATTTCTAACAAAAATGATGCAATTAATGTGTTTGGATTCATTCGCATTATAAAGGAAATGCATTAATATTATGATTGGGCGAAAATTGACACCATATATTCCATTTCACTGACAATAAATTCTTCCTGCCAAGCCAAGCAACATCACCCAAAAAAAGCAAAAGCAACACCCATCTAGAACGATTCCTTTACAACGCGCCGGACGACCTTGGGACGAAATCATTCTACAGCTGCACAGAAAACAGACCTTGGCTTGGGCACTGTAATCAATTTAGCGTGTAACGATTGTACAAAGAAAATGCTGACCATGAAAACATAAAACGGTGGCATTTGGATACGATGAATAATATATCTTGCCAGCTATTTGCCAACTTCCTATGCCTTTTAGTGCTGCACACATACACGCACAAGAACACAATGACCTAGTCGCCGGCGTGCTGCAGATTGACGGCTAGACGCAGGACTGCGGGTGCCGAGTTTGTTCGGTTAAATTATACACAAGACGCTACTCGTCGATTGGCTTTCCAACTGACGGGAGGTCAATCGAAAGTGAAGTGTCACGTGAGTTCCATTCGGTTTTTTTCTGCCAACATTGCAAGAAATGATGCTTTATGTACGAGCTACGGACAAGAAATCCCACCGCTAATCATTTATTTAACCTCGAGTCCGGAATGTTCTCGAGCTACAGCGAGCGTTCGATCGGCGCCAATCGGCACCCGGGCGCGATGTCAACTAATCGGATGTGGCATTTAGCTCGTCATGATTCCCCCAAGTGGTCTCAGTCAACCTGCCTGTCAGGAGGAATTGGAGTCTTACTTACCGGATCGGGAGCGTGTCAGCTGTCGCTGGACGTAGCTTTCGAGATCCTGCTCCTCTCGATTGCTTATCACACAGTTCAGAATGATTAGAAATATGCCCAGACCGACGGCAAACAGCCCGGTGCATATCAGTTCATTCCACCAGGAGCCTTTGCCTGTAAACGGGGAAAGCGAGAATATGCAATGAAGAGGAAGATCACAGCTTGTACCATATCTCTGTGGTTGACAAGTAGTCACTTACCTAGCAGGTGCCACGATTGTTGTGGTTGATTGGATAGATTATCTGGAAAAAATCCAGCGCCTAGTAAAAAGATTCCGAAAACTACGAACACGACTCCTATGTGCAGCATGCCAATACTGGTGACTACCTGTGGGTGCAGACGGGGAAAGAGAGAGAGAGAGAGAGAGAGAGAATGCGTGTGAAGCACGCCAAGGAGTGTCAGTAAGCATGTCGATAAATTTCCGTTCCGATGCGTGATGTGGTCCAATCTAATTTCCTGTCCCAAAGCTAAGTGTCCGTCGGGTGATTTCAGAGAACGTCTTGTTGTCTGTCGATTTCAGAACTCGGAACGAGATTCTACCCAAAGCAACCGACCAAGTCAAGTAGGTTGCGCCCATCTCCAACAATTCTTCGGGTACTTACTTTCGTATCTAAATTATTATTATCGGTGATGTGCACTTTCTGGGGGTGGAATTTTCGACGTGTCGAACCGTGCGGCGAATGGGTATCGCCACTCTCCGAGCTCTGTATGCTGTAGCGGCGTTCCCGGGCCTTGCGCTGATTGTCGCGTCTCTTGCGCTGCCGCTTGATGGCAAGCGCCGAATGGATGCCGACCGAATGCATCTTCTTGAGGCTGTTGTTTCAAGCGCTCGCTAAAAGGGATGCTGGAACTGCTGGTGTCCTGGCGAGGAAAAGCATAGGTATGGTGATGAGTAAGAGAGGTTGCATTGGTGAAGTGTGTGTGTGTGTCGAGTATCGATGCACTTGATAAGTCACAGCACAGTTTGTGTGAAGTAAGCTCTTCTCATCCATCATGATGACCCGGCGCCTGGCTCCGCCAAGGGACTGGGGCTTCAGACATTCAAAAGCAAACTGGTGAAAATGTGGCACAGATATGTGCCCGCTGTAAAAGTAATCCGATAATGGTTTACGATAATGAATGCTATCGTGCAGTCGACAGACAACAGTGCAGCTGTGACCGAGTGTTGGTCATCAGTGGCATGAGACCACTCTCGTAACCTGTCAAGCAGCCAGCATCGTAAAGCATTCTCGAGCATTGAGTGTGAGATGAAATGTTTGGCATTTAAGAGGCCATCGGTGTGTGTGTGGCACTCGGAGCGATAACATAGTTTATAGCTTCACATTGAATTTTGCCGATTCTTGTGTAATGAGCTCATTTCATTTGCTTGACAGTATTGTTAACGATCTTCCCGTTAATGGGCTTCTCTGTGGGACATGTTTTGCGCTCAGAGATACCTTCGCAACAAACACTAAATATTTAAAAGCTTTATTTGAAAGATTTTACGAAGTTTGGGGTGTTACACAGTGTAAATAAAACGTTAAAAAACCTATTATAGGTGCCAACTTGAAGAATTCTTCAGGCTCCCATATTCTCTGAAAATTATTGAAAGAAACAACCGCACTGTAGCTTTAATATGACTGCTGATGAATTTTATTCTTACATCGTTACATCAACGTTCAATGAAGGCTTACCACTGGTCAAGTGAAGTAGTATGGTTCTTCTTTATATATTTTTTGTACTAGTTTTTGTAGTTATGGTCGCGTGCCGCTTTTAAATTACACGCTCTTGGCCTGATAAGTTCAGTTACTTTGACTTAACTATAAACTTAGTTTGGTAGATAGTCCTGCGTACAGGAAGATGATCCGGAAGAGAGTGAACACTAGAGCAATCCGTGTAACCGGCTCAAGAAGGCTAACATTGAACAATTATTATTGAAACGAAATTCTAAATAAAGTTCCTAAACTATATTGCATATATTGTATCTAAATCGTATTTATAGAATATTTAAAATGATATTGTAATTATGTCACTTTCTCAAGCCTCTTCGTGCTAAATACAGATATTTAAACAGCCTTAATTTACATATTACGTAATGGTCAAATTCAATGGATATTCTGTGAGCCAAACATGTATAAAATGAAAGCATACTTTAGAGCTTGGGAACTTTAGTCTCTTTAGCAGTTAGTTGCGATCTTAGATATCACAGTCGTTAGAATAAATGTTCGCCACGTTTTCAGCCCAAGTTTTCATTTCAGCTATTAGTATAAAGTTCACCGATAGCAGCTTACCCAAACAATTGGTCGATGTTGAAGTTAGATCGGTCAAGAGTCTCTCCGACCGATGGCGCTTCCACCGTCAAAGAGATATTTTTCAAAAAATTTCCTTAGCGCTTCATTCTGAGTGAACATCACATGAACGCCTTCGTCTGAGATATGGACGATGAATTCTGTATAACTATTTCCTTCTTCCGGAATGTTTATCTCCGTTCGAACGGATGTTCTAACCTCTGCATCCTCTTCAGAGTCTTCCAACACAGTAAAGGGTCCAGAATTTGTCCCCACCTTACTGTTTGGAACTTCTTTGTTTGGCTCACCTTACTGTTTGGTTTGGTCATTCTTTTTCTTCTTTGGCGCTACAAACCCGAGAGGTCCTGGCCTGCCATTACTGGCTTTCCGTGAATTGATTTAACCCATAGCTGGATAGTCAGTCCTGTGTACGGGGAGGCGGTCTGGATGAAATTTGAACTACGGTCCTGTCGTATCGATGCTGATCGATAACACTGTAATCTTTTTCATGTACATAAAAAACACGTAAAAAAATTGATGGTTGGATTATTTGATTGGATCGCTTAGACTCACAGTCATGCAAAGAAAAATTGTGAAAATATGTTCGTTTTTTTACATACACGATAATCACCACTAAAAAACCCCAATTTCCCACAAGTCATCACTAACACAGTAATGGTCCTGCAAATGGTCTTACAAATGAAAGTTAAACAGTTAGTATTGCATGCACCGCCGACAAATCGATAACATGACACGATCAACGCTAGATTGCTAACCTAATCAATCGACAAGACAAATCCAGCAAAGTGAATCGTAATTATCTAGCCGTCCATCAATCCAACTATCGATCGGAAACCATCTCGAGCAGCCGTACCCAGCCCGAGCCCAATTAGTAACCGTACTGGTCATTTTACGTCCCATCCCTCGTTAGCGATAGAGGCCAAAGATGCAATGATCACTGAATTAATTCGATTTACTTAAGCTCGAAGCAATTAGCAACAAGCCGGGCCTGTTGGGAGCGTTTTTCGCAATAAATTGACCTGAATGTAAATTGGAGCCGATTTTCCGGCTAACATGTTCACTGCGAAATGGGGGTTATCCTTCGACCGTGCCTCTCAGAAGCTGGAAAGTTTTTCTCTTCGTTAAAACAATCATGCTCACCTGTAATCAAATCATATGTGTGTGTGATTGTGTGAGTTGGTGTTTTTTTCTCCCCACAAAGTAATACGCTTTTTTAATTCATAAACCAGTTTACGGTCTCTTCCGTCGGTCGCTGATTCGTGCTAGCAGACCCGCAAACCAACAAACGTACTCACAAATGAAAATCAATAAAACATCCGCACACTGGGTCCTGGGAGATGTTTGGTTGGTTTTCCTACACAAACAACCTCCCCACGGCATCCATAATGCTTCGTTCGCGTCGGACGACAGAGTACGGCCTGGGAATTGAATTATGTTCTGCGTATTGCGAACTGTACCCCGGCGGACTCTAGACCCACGATGGAGCGTGTGTGTGTGTGTGTGTGTGTGTGGCTGATTGAAACTAACTGTGACGGGTTAGAACACGCGCGCCTCGGTGTCCCCATCAAACTTTGTGCGAAATTCAATTTCCACAGGCCCTATTTCGCTCTCGACGTTTCGTCCCCTGTAGATGCACCTTCTTATTCTTATTCGCCGATCCTGCAAATGGACGACAACCGAAAAAAAATGAAGCAATCAAAACCAACGCACCGTTAACCGTTGTAATGATGTCACAATAACCGTTGGCAGCGGTTGGCAGCTGACATTTGTGTAAATATTCCAAAACAAACCGTTTTACTGGGCCTGCGGGTTTATCGGTCAACCCGGCTTCAAGGACTCGCGCGGACAACCGGCCACATGCAGATCAGCCGATGTGTAATGAGTCATGGGTTGGCAGTTGGGCTGACGCGGTTGCTTTTTGTTCGCGTGGCCTGCTTTGCACTGCTCAACCATCACACGTCTATTGCACTCATACACATAAGGGCCGGCCCAGAAGTAGCCGGCAGAGCAAAAGGGAAGACAGAAAGAAAAATGGATACAACGGTTGCGAGCGTGGGACTCCATATAATATTGCGTTTTGGGAGGCTATTACTGTAGCCCCCCACAGACCCACCCCCACACCCAGAGCAGTGTCCTGATGGTGGAAAGGACTGTTGTTTTTTTCGGCCTATCGGCACGTGTACTGATTCGCGCATGTCTGCTGAATCTGGCGATGCGGTTGTTTTGGCTATCAATTACAAGCCGGAGCAAAGTTTGACTCAGAAACATTCGACAGAGAATTGTTCTCTGACGACTTAGCAGATAAAGGGCACGCTAGAAAAGATGTTTATGCTCCTATCATAACGCTGGGTATGTCATCCAAACTCATAGAAACTTATCCCATTTGGCCGTCTTTTTGATTTGGGCCTTTTTGAATGCTGAGAATGCTTTAGGAACTCAATTAATAATACAAACGATTCCTTGTATCACTCTTAAAAACGGATATTATTGTAATAAATTAAATTTTCCAAATCCACTCTATATTTAAAACCTCAAACCGTACGACCTGGAGCCGATATTGAGACACTATTTTCCCACACAGCAACAGCAAAACCTACTTAAACATTTAAAGTTCTAAATCGAGCATCAACGCCGCTTGACGGCTAGCTGTTTAATCATTCGAATGAGAGCCACCCCGCTAGAACTCCAGCTCTAAACCGCTGAGGTCATAATTCCTGACAGCTCGGCAACCAAGACCATCCGACCACAACAAGCATTATCCACTACGGAACAACCGACGGTCCCTGTTCGGTCGACCATCCGACTCGCCGGGCTGTCGGTGGCGTGTTTTGGATGAATTGCCGCTCGATTGTCGTTTGTCAGTCGGGCGATGGTCGATGGAAGCATGGTTTGAGGAAGGAGTACCTTATTTACATTAATGTTTGCCTGTGGCTAATACCGAGGTACGGTGCTGCCTCTTTTTTGAACGCTGGTCCTCAGTAAGTATCAGTTCTCGCACACATCCACAAACCGCTTACAGGTTTGCTATTGATTTTACAATCAATTTGGCACTTGCGATAAACCATCCCGCAAAAGGGCAACATGTAAGGCGTAGGGCGTATTGTTTCCTCTGCAGGTTAATGTGACTAAATAAGCTGACAAGCGTCAAACAGAGCTTGCTAGCCTAAAGCATGTACAGGGGGAACGGAAAGATTAAAGGAACATCGAACATCCCATCCGTATCCGTTTCAGCTGAGAGACATTTTTTCAGGACTTTTTTTTCTTGAGGCAGCCCAGACCTGAACCCAAAGCGTGTGGAAAATTAGTCCCTTATTTTTCGTATGGTTCCTTCGCAGCGATGGAGCTTTCTGTCATGCGTTTTCTTTGCTGCGGATACAGGTTCTCCGACAGATTCTTTACGAAGAAAAGCCGATTTCCGGCGCTGATGCTGATTATTGCTGTCCCGAGAATCTTTAGGCGACATCATGAAACCCGACCCGACCGGGGTATTGCTGATAACAGTAAATTGGTAAGGATTCAAGGATTTGCTAACGCCAGGTCTTGTGCAAATAGGGCCGATACTTCCCCGGGCTCGGGCGTGAGTTTTGGGAGCATTTCGGGCTCCCGGGGAGGAAATTTCTTCCAGGGAAAATTCTGAAAAATGGTTTAACATTAGCAAAGTTCTCCCCCGGTCCGGGATGGCTGGCTTTTGCTGAGCAAGAAATAAACCTCTCACGGGCTGTAACGTTCACCCTCGGGCTTGGCTTGTGATTGTAATGGCGCCTAAAAGTGTTCCTCACGTTCGTTGTCACGCAACACATCCTCCCGTGCCATCTTCACATCAAAGCACACGCTCTCCCCTTCCGTAACGTTGGATGGATAACAAAATATTTGCTTTGAAATCGAATCGATCATGGTGTATCGTGCGACGGCATGCACAAAGTACCGGCAGAAAGCGATTGTCGGTGGGCGAAAGATGTGATTTGCACATTAATGGTGTATTTCCGTGTACGGCCTGCGAAGACACGATTATCCGCGTGTTAAAGCATACTATTATAAATAGGGAAAAGCGCGTGATGAAGAAAAATGGCAGCGCACGGCCACACATTACACTCTGTCAAACGCAGAGCAAGAATTTATGAACGCCACCAGTGTTGAAGACTCCATTTTCATAGTACGATTGGGAAGTGGAGCTAAAAGTTACGGGTTACCGGAAGCAACATGCCATCCGTGGAAGAGGAAAATCTTTTAGTCACGGCATTTACCATTCGACGCTCACGGAAATCACGTTCCAAGTCCGGGTACACGTATGTGTCCATGCTGTGCTGAACGTTTATGGTAGGGAATGGTCATTTATCAGGTCCGATCGATCGGGACGCGCTTTTGGCGTGCTCGGACACAATTGTTTTATCCCTAGTTTGTTTCCGGTGTCAATATGTATGTCAGTGTGTGTCAGGGAAAACGGCAAAGTGCCGTTGTATCACGCACACAATAAATAAGGTAATTGGGACCGGTGACTGCAGATTGTACATATCTCAAATCCTTGTACGTGGAATTGATTTTAAGAGTAACAAGTCGACGATAAACACCGTACCATGGTCTCGGTGCGTTATCCGTTTGATTTGGCTTAGTTACTGCGTATAGGGTAAGAGATGTAGTCATATGGTGTTTGGCTCAGCGATCCAGCTAACACCTGACAAAGGTCGTGTAATCGAAACTAATTGGAACTCAAGCCTCGTAACAAAGACTTAGCAATCCCAGCCATGCGATTGCTGTTCAATACTCTAGACCCGTGATGTTCAACTCAGCTTGTCTTACCCAACATAGATTAAACGCAAAAAGACATCCTAGTTCCTTTGGAAGGGCATCATGAATAGAATTTTTACATGTAAAAGGGACGAGCGTTCTCCTGCAAATAACTTGAGTAAATTTAACTTTATCTTGACTTCTTGGTGGTATGCGTTTGTGAGGTTCGACACCAGAATCCTCAGCGAAATAGTATGTTTGTAGTGAGACCTAGCGACTTGGAGAGCCTCGCGTGGAATGGTTTGTCTCAATATCGACAATTTTATATGGTAACTAACGAAATTGGAAATTCGGTCGAATTGGGAATCTGTTTCCAACTGCCGGACCGTTTCCCAGTACGCAACTTCACATAAGCAAATCAAGCCAAAGCAAGATACAAATAATTAGGGAAGACGCGCTGTATAATCTAACCTACCATTTGTATTAATTAGGACATATCCAATTGTCACAGTTGAGGAGAATAATGTCCATCAGAAATCTCTATTGAAAAGACCCCAGTAATCGATTATTTGATCAGCCGTTGGCGAGCTGCATTGAAAGGACTGGAGGGTTGTATGTTTGACATCTAATCGACATCACTGCTCTAGACCTAGATTTTGTGACCAAGAGCCTAGCAGAAGAATAGCCGTAATTTAAATCCATACAAGCGGACACATTCAGTAGTAGTTAATACAATCCGATTCCATTAAATCTGTTAAAAAGGGCCATTCATAGGAAACCCTCCATTTGCACAAATCGCCATCCCGACTCCGGCTGACTGACTGACTCGTAATTATTTCACACCATCTCGGGGTTGTAGTCGGCCGGTCGGCTTTCCATGACCCTTTTCTCAACAGGTGCTTGAAAAGGTACATGGCAGTAGGTGTTTTCTATCCATCACAATCTACACGTCCGCACCCCATTCCGTATTCACCGGCAACGTTGTCCTTTTTCGCTTTCTCAAGGATACGACGGCACATCCTACTAGACCTTGATCTTGAACAGAGCCTTACCGCACACAACCGAGCTTATGGTTATGAATGTTTAATTAGATTGTTATTGAGCGTAGGATTTGTTGTCAGTGCCTCAAAAATGGGAAATTCCTCACCAAACTGCCCTCCATAACCATGAGGAGCTTTGATCGAAGAAAACATTCCGAATGTGTCCTGCATCGAAAGAAAGTTCTTTTGTTGGTAGAGAGTTTCGTTTGTGAGTTTTTCATTTTGAAGGTGAATGAAATTGAGAAGGAAGAAAAGTCTCAATCAAATTCAATTCCCAATAAATAAATTAACTCAAACGTGCTGAAAACAAGCTACCGTATGTTTATTCACTTTTACTCACAAGCTCCCTCGGTGGGTGTGTTTGGATGATCTTGTGTACATCCTCAATAATCAAGCAGCAGGATAAAGAGCAGACACATAAAAGTGTTATTGATGTAATAAACATTTCTCCCACAATGTCCTCCGATGGCCCCCGAAAACAATGCCTATACGTACGCCCACTAGCAAGGGATATGCTGTCCTGACATACGACGACGACGACGGCCCCAAAACAAACGATGCACGACGAACACGGTGCTGCGAACCCGATGTGCCGCCTGGTACGACATTGTAGCATTCCAGAAAGATGATTCGTAAAGTCAACCTACTGTCCGTTCGCTTCCATTGCCTCGTTTGTCATGCAGAGCTTGGCGCTCTCAGCTGTTCCAGCTGGATCGGGGAAGCGCATTTGCTATGCACTTGTGGCAAATACCGCAACGTCCTGCAGTCTCGAGCGGGCCTACTTGGTCTATTGCACCCTGAGCTAAAATGTCAATAGCTTTTGTGGCAAGAGCTTACGCCGCAGTTTGAAGCGGCCAAGAAAGGGAACCCATGCTCCTCGTGAAGAAAACCCGAGTCTCCGCAACAGCTGTCAAAGGCACCCGTTCGTTCGTTGGAGTGGATTTATTTCAATGCCTCGCCCGTGTTTTTTTTCGCTTTCTCAAATAGCTACTTTCGGTACGATCGAACAGCTTCTGTGGATGAAAAATCTGCACGAGGGTCCAGCAAAAAAAAAAAAAAAAAACCACCACCGTCGAAGCACGTTTTCTGTATGCCGTTGAGTGCTGTCACGTTGCAGAAACAGCTGGCGCCGGGGGCCTGTTGCGTCGTACGCTGTGCAACCGGCCCAGAAGCTGTCAAATCGGAGCATTTTCATTATTTTTCATTTGCGACCGAAAATTTATGGGTTCGCTTACTGCATCCGAAGGCCTATTGTCAATCAAACCGTCAATCACAGGGACACCAGGGGAAAACATCATTAGCAAAAAAAGACAGCGCACAGCCATCACCCACGCTACATCTCAGGATTCCTCCGAAGTGCGGATTCGGTAAATAAACAAAAATCCGACGCATAAATTTGCATATGTCTCCCGGGAACGATGGGGACTAATGAATGTTGCTGAGCTCCGCCCAGCAGCTCCGAATATCATAAATTATCGCCACCCGCTAAACCTCCTGACGCACGCGATACAATCAACGGTACCGTCTTTCGCAAAAATTGGAAGCCCAAGGATCCCAACAATAGGACAGCGCTATCCTAATGCTGTAATCGAAAGCGTAAGGATGTAGCGAGATAGGTAGGAACAGCTGCGCTTTAACCTTGTCATTACTGTAACGTGTCCCGAAACAACTCTCCGGGGAAATCTGAAATTTCCTCCACTTATGAGCGGAGTACACACGCCCACACACGGTGCTGCTGCTGCACCATGAAATTCGGCTACGAAAGTGTGTCAATTCGCTGGAACTCACTCAAATTGACACGAATTTGGGATGGCCCCGGATAATGGTTATGATGCCGTGATGTGTTTGAACGATGACCAAATCAAGAGTAGGACACGCCAACAACAGTAAAAAAAAAAAGAAAAACTATCCCCCTATTGCCAATTTTATCCGTGCCGAATCACCGACAAAATACAGTCCGTCCGACATGACAGCAGCCAGCGATCGTCCGCTGCTTTTCCGACGGTGACATATTTCTTTCCCGATTTCAGCGCCTGCCTCATTTAAAGCTCGGATTACGCTGCTTGCGTTTGCACTGCGTTTTCAGCGCGGTGCGAGAAGCTTTGAGCTGCTGACCCCGTCACACTGGGCACCCCATCCCAGGTAATGGTCCAACAATGGACGATGACTGACACACCCGGATGGACGGTTGTGCGGTTCTCCGTCGGGATCTTGACAGATTACATAGCACACTCGTGCCCCGGTACTTGACTCGCTCGTTCTATTATTTTCTTTTCCCAGCACCCAACGGTTGAGGTTTTCCATTCTCAATGTCCTCAATGGTGGACATGGACAAAAGCCGTGTGACAAAACAACCGGTATAAAGTGTAGTGCTTCCGCAGAGTGGGGATATTAGATTTTGTTAGCACATTTGTGGGACAAAAGCTGCACTTGAAGCACAATTGATAAGAAGGTACATGTTCGAATGGTGGTATTACTTTAGCTTAAAGTACGATCTTCCCTTTTCTGGCAGTAATGGTCCTCACATGCGTTGATCCGGAGTGAGATGACAGCTTTAATCATTGTGTCCAGAGCATGACTGGCACGTTGCTTCCAGCAGGGATATTATTACCGTAATTCGTGTCTAATTCTACGAATGGGTAGACTCCAATTTTGCTCCACACGTTGCCAATAAACATTGCATGGTGATGTGCGAGGTCTCATCCACATGGGACACATACTGATGTCTAGCCTTGGCACACCTGTTACGAACGGGGCCGCCACCATTATTGCCAACCGGCTGGCTGGTGTTGCCAAAATAGTTACCCTGTCTCGCAAGCCGTCAGACGTGCCAGTAACGATCGGTCTGAATACAGACTCTGTGGGAGGCGATTTGTCTAGGTGTAACGCGCCAGTCATCGTCATTCTGCCAACAAAGCAAGCAAGCAAGCAAGTAAAAAATGCATCTATTTTAGCAGCCTTTACGTAGCGGGTTGTTCGTGTAGTGGATAGGGGAAAAGCGTTACTTCAATATTCCATTCCGGCAAAGTGTACGTTACCAGGCACCGAATGATATCAAACTTCCACCCCAGACCAACAGGACCAACCAGGCAGAAGTAAGCGAGCTTTTTGTTTGGCAAAAAGTTTACGAGATGGCCTCGGAAGTGGAACGGAAGTGGAAGTGGTAATTTCTACATTGTCTGACTTCTCGTGCAGCAGCTAAAGCCAGGCTCTTAATTCTAAAGTAAAGAGTAGCTTATAAGGTTAATTTGATCGGAAACTGGCGCGCGGGACAGAAAAACTGCTTACTCGCTTTCCGCGGTACAACTTTGCAACAATAGCGGCGGCCAACCTTTGTGCAGACATGATCCATGGCAGAACGACCATGCCCGCACGGCGCTCACTCGGCGAATGGTACGAATGTGTGTACGTTGTTTATTCGTTGTTGTTTTTTTTCTTTCGCCTTCACCTCCGCCATATTTTCATCCCACTTGGGAAAAGTTAATGACTTGCTTTCGTTTGACTCTCGCCATTTCATGGTTGGGTGGGCTACCTGTTTGCTCCCCGGGGTTGGCAACAATGGAATTACTATACCGAGCGCGAGTATGGATTTCATTGTAAACAGCGACTTGTTTTCCTTTCGCACTCTCACAAAAGGGATATAATTAAAATTTTCGTTCGCAGCGAATGGGTGCAATCGATCGACAGCTTCGAAGGTAAAAAGTGTGATGAGGTATACCTATTGCTGAACGGCCTAATAACGTAATTTTGATTAAAATGCGAATGCGTGTATGGTTTTGGGCTGGAGGACATCGTATTCATAAAAAAAATTACATACAAACACATTATTAATATAAGCCGGATGTTAATGAAATACTAGCAATGAGGTGTAACATTAACTCGATGGTAATTTAATTACGAGGTTGGAAAAAATCTCTTTTTCCTGATTGATGGTATTAGCGAACGGTTTCGTAAAACATGAGGGAGGAATAGTAAAGTAATTATTGGCTGAAGGAATAAAGTGAAAAAATATCTGCTGTTCCTCAATTAAGACGAATCATAAATTGTGCTAATAAAAAAAAAAACTTTCAATATTTCTTCTACCCATGAATAAAATATTTGAGGGTGAGATGATTGAGAATGTCCTAGAGAAGAATTGTGATCCTTTGGCTAAAGACACTCTATGACATTCGAACGATTTGTTGGAAATATTGACAAGAAATTTACATCAAGATAAGTTTCTCCCCTACTGAAATAAGGACGTCTCTTCTCATCGATAACGAGAAACAGTTACGAGGGGTCGATTAAATTGTGATTGCCAAATTTCCATTTTGTATCGAGCGCTCTAGTGATTTATTCGTGTTCAACGCGCTATAATTCTGAAATATCAGTTAAGCATATTGTTTAGAATTCAGCGACTCAATCGTGAGGGTTGGCCGTGTGGAGAATTTCATGGTGGCTTGCTAAGCAATTTTCATTGATTTTTACTTTGAAAGTATATGAATAATTTCTCTGAACAATATCTTTCAAATATATATTTTTTTTTATTAAAAAATGCTTTGTGAAAAAGCTTATAGATAACTGGAACACATCTTTGCTTCATGCTTAATAATAATAATTAAATGCACTTAAAACATGGCAGCAACAATACGCTAATCAATACACTTGCCAATTTAAAATTATGAACTGGATTATTGTCCACAAGTAAATGATGAAATGCACTCAGTTTTCAAAATTTTAAAGTTCATAAAACCCTTTTAGAAAGCTGCTCTCCTTTGCTATTATTATGATCGTAAAAATTTTCATCTACATGTTTTAACATGTTTTTTTATTCACACTAATACTTATACTTTTTTACTGCTTGGAAATTGCTTCCTGTTTCAGTATTGTAAAGCTACTTACGAAAATTGATTCTCTTAATGAAAACCATGATTTTAAAAGTAGGTTAACATTTGCAGGCAGTGAAAGAGGCGCACCGAAAGTATAAAAATAATTTTAGAGCTTATGTACAATATTTTGCGCATCACCCAGGATAAATTTGTAAAAAAGGACGTAAGAGAATATCGGGAGTATCAAACAATTACTTTTTTCAAAAATTTTTCTGAGGATATCGGAAGCTACTTTTCAGTACTAAAATAACCTCTAAAGCTTTGCAGAACATCATTTTTGCTTAACTCTTCAACTTTTCCTATTATTCTCCAAAATACCTAATGGCCTGTTCTTCCATCTTGGCCTTACATGACCTCTCAGGTAATATGCCTGCTACTGCATAGACGGATAGTCAGTATTCGCTATGAGGGAACGGTCCAGGTGGGATTTGAACTTCGGTCCTGCCGAGTGAAGACCGGTGCCGCTAGATTATGAATACTTCTGGCATTCATGTCCAGCTACTCCAAAAGGAAACTACACAAATCATTGCTCATTTTAACCTTGTTCAACAGATAGAACGTGCTACAAAACAGAGACACCTAGAGTTATGTTCGAAAAACAGGAAAACTCAATATTTAATGTTTGAGGTTTTTCGTTTCAGAGGACAAGATAGGCAAAACGTTATTAATTGTAAATAGTAATAAGAAATTTTTCAATTAGGGTGAGTTCACTTTAGGGAGCTTGGCTAACCGTAATTGCTCTAACCGATGGGCACTAACACAATTATACGTGCAGTTCTGATTTTCAGGCCAAAAAATCGCTCTTCGCGAAATTGGAGCTCAATAATTTGTACCGTAAATAATAAATCGTAACAAATTTAATGCTCTCTTTCTCAAAGCGTACCACATTTAAACACACACGCACGCCCACCCCGCAATCGATAGCAATAAATCCATGCGCCTAGAAACATAGAAACAATTACGCATAGATAAGCTGTCCTATTGCTGGTACCCCTCCCGCAAAACCAGCGATATCACGGTGGGAAATTTATTATTTTCCGCCCAAAAAGTTACGAAATCGGAACAACGATATCGATAAGCGGCGAGGGCCAATTTCATTCCACAACGTTTCAATACTGCCGCACGCTGAAAGAGTAATTATTCCATGGTGGAGTACTGCTGCTTCAATTAGCGGGCGTGGTAGTCTCGTTACAAGTGCCAGCATTGAACATGGCAACAAAAGCTTCTTCCGTTTAGCGCGTATCGTACTGGCCGTTTCCATTTCCGCCGGTTGTAGCTTGCTGTACAATATCTCTGATTTTGGTCACCTTTGAGAGACTCATTTTATCGACAACATGATAGCACTGAGCAGATCTTGTTATTGGAGCGGAAATTGGTTATTGTGAAGAATTTGAAAGCAATACGAACGATTGAGATGCTGATGAAAACAGATACTGATGTTGAGGACACTAAGGGTGTCTCTACATAAATTTAAAAGCAGTAAAAGCTTAAGAGTGTTCGTCTTCAGTTAATGCTGTTCTTTACCGAATATGCATCACCGAAATCGATCGCCATACGTACGGTATGCAATTCAAATTCTCAGCATGAATCTTACATCGTGTAACAAGCGTGCACACGTGCATACGAAGAATCCTTTTTACCATTTCTGAGCCACATTATGACACGGTGTGCACTTAATGTACGCCATGATTTGCATGATGTACATACTTCGAGCAATGTTTCCTTCCCTCCCATTAAGCTTCACTACCTGTACCCGGGTTTCCCTGTATCCTGCCACCTGCCTTCATTAGAGTCATGACATTTCGTACGAATCCATGCGATAGACCGTGGACCAAGTTTCGGTCTATTGACGATGTGCAAAGAATGGTTTTTGGGGGGGAGGAAATGTTGAACCATTTTCTTCCGAAATGGAACTGTCGCTTGACGATATTTGGTGTAACGAGTTTATGAAATGTGCGATGATACTGATGAAATTAAGATGAATTTACATCAATTTCAATCAAGTCTGTAATTGATTCCAGCTAGTATGATTGCTCGAAGTTTTATTAGGTTCCAAAGTACCGGCTGTCATTGAATTTGTCAACAGAACTTTAGCTTGTTAATTTCTGGGCAGGCACGAATCGTTTCCAGCCTCAAATTCCAGCAGTTGCTCGATTTCAAGGTGTCCGGATTTTCGTTGAAGGTACTGTAAGTTGGCAGAGAGTATAACCTGTACGTACAAGATTATTTTACTTTCTAAAATAAGAGTGGAACTTTGCCTGATGAGTGGATATAGGCAAAGTTCCACACTTATAAAAAAGGAGGTCTAACGTGATCATAGGGTGCCGATCTTCATACGGCAGAACCGGGATTCGGGATACCATCCGCAACGGTCCCCCGTAGTGAGGACTGACTATCCAACAACGTGGAATCATCAAGTCTAGTAACCCATAAATGGCGGACGAGACCTTAAGAGGCACAATGAACAGGATTGCTTTGGATGATTAGGAATAGGCATTTTCCTTAGATTCGTCCTGATAGTGCACATTCAGCATGCTAACTGGCGATTTACTGCTGTTCGTCAACATTTTCCAGTCGTTCAGGTATTTAATACAACTGTCGAGGCTTTTTTGTAATCCATACTGCAGCCTTGCTAAAATAAAGGAGTTGTACAAAATTGCAGATAAGGGAGTTGTTTTAAGGTTGGTACAAAATTAGTGTAATAGTTGTACAAGAAAGGTCCTCCTAGAGAGGACTCTACCCTGTGGAAAACCTGTTCTGTTGGTATAGAGCTCTGTTGGAGTTGAACCGACATTGACTACTGACATCCGGTCACTCGCGTAGCATTGATCATTTTAACTATGTACAGGGAAAACCTTGTAAAGTTACTTTATGCAACAGTGAGATCTTGCAATAACATTACAGTCAATCATCCACGGGTTTGAATTAAAACTCGTTAAAGTGTAAAATATTTCACAGCTAATAGAAGGGACGATACCCTAATGCCCAATCATTACCAACATCAGCATTATATCTTCATTTAATACACTCCATAAAGGTAAACTCGCTCAAACTGGCCTAAGGGCAGCTCAGGAGGAGGACCGTAGGCTGGAATAGCGCGGTCAAAATGGCGGCATGATTAGTATTCATATCCACATAAAGCTCCGGACCGCAAGAAACGCCGTCACGCTTCAGGATGTCTGGAAATGGTTGCTTTAATCATTTTAATTGGATACAAACCGCTCGCTCGCTCTGTCTCTCTCTCTCTCTCCCTGGCACGTGAATAGCCAAAGGGCGTCCGGTATGGGTGTTTTTACAGTGTAAAGCCACATTTCGTTGTGAAACCTCTTGCATAGGATGCTTTACTTTTAAGGCCAAAGGATAGAAGGACCGGGAGCAGATCAGGTTTGAAAATGTAATTTCTGCTAGCAAGTAAACCTTCTAGGGATTTATTTTTTGCTGCAGTTTTTAGGCAAAACAAACTTTACAATTGATTTATCAAATTCTAATCAAGAGGCAGTAAAAAAACATTTCAAATCCATCCTTGGATCTATTCATTACTTTCACATAAATCAAAGTACAACAGTAATGCGTATCGCAGCTTCGCAACAGCTGTGCGCAATATTCGAAAGCACCATGTTATGGTATTACTTTTCCCAATTCTCCCAACACTTAGCAAAGGAAGAAAACGCAATAAAATCCGAAGCAAAACAATGCAAAAACAACCAAAAAATTCATCCCACACAAAACTTTTCCCCGGAAATTGGCGGAAAGTTCCGTTTCAATCTCTTATCCGTTTCATTTCTAATACTTAGCCTGATGAAATCTGTTCACCAGGACAACTTTTGATTCGTCGGCCGGCATCTCCCCCCAGGAAAGTTCCCCACACTACCCACTGTCTCGGCATAAGCGAACACGGAGCAGGCGAGCGAAGAATAGCCACAATTGTGTCGGGAAGCTTGCCTGCCAGATAAAACAAGCTCCGGCTTTTCCCCGAGTGTGTTTGTGCTGCGAGCCATTCCGCCTCGGTGTGGTTGATGTGCTCTTTTTCCATCCAAACCCGAGCCCCAGGCTCCATCAGGCAACGCACGAAACTGTATTTTTAATAACTGAAAGTACTGTGTTATGTTAGGATTCTGTGTGTGTTTTGCGGCTCTTTTAGCCCGGGTAGTCCTATTAGCCCGTCAGTACGACTCGCTTAATGTGCGCCGCCAACAATCACTACCGGTGCTTTGGAATTGCGAAAACATTGCTCTCGACAACGATCGACGGGCCAAAAGTCGACAGCGACAGCAAAACTTCCATTCCCCAGGGAATGCACGTGCTCCAATAGTCATCGTGGCTATAGTGCGCGAGACGTGAGCTGTTTGTTTGATGATGTTTAACAAGCATTAATCGGGCGAGTTAGCTGTACGGCCATGATTATCACACTTAAAAGCGCGTCAGTGTTCAAATATGGACCCGCGAAAATAAAGATACCGCGTTTAAATACTGGTTAACGATCCGTCGGTGGCATTGTGCAAATATTTTCCATTTATTTTTGCAAGAGCTGGCTTAATTACCATATGGAAATGTGTCCCCGTCAGTGCTTCTAAAAGGTCCCGAAGTAGGATGGAGTTGTGTGGTTTCAGTGTCAGTCAGTATCCACAAATTGGACAAAACTTTGAACAACAATGCTGGTGAATGCGGGCAAACAGGGACAAAGCACAAGCCAAGGCAAAGACAAAACCGTCGTCTTTGTGTGCCCAACGCTGGGTGTTGTTAATGGTTGAGGACGAAACGGTGCCTTGACGTCCTACCAATTTTCCAGTTCAAGCTTTTCCCCCATTTTCTCGGAAGGTACCGAAAGCACATAGCGAAGCAGCCAGGAAAAAGGAGGTCGTCCTCAAGAGAGAGAATCTCGCTCTCATGCTGTTATTCTCTCGTTCTCTCTCTCTCGCTCGGTTTTACCGGCCGGTAGGCTCTCCTTTTCACCGTTTTCTATTATCCGCTTTGTATGGCGCGCTCTCTCTCTCTCTCTCTATCTCTGTCGCACATTACCACCTTTCCCTCGGATCGAGATCCTGTTAGCGTAGTTTTTGTTACAGTAAACGTATTTACGGTGAGCTAAATGGCAAGTTTATTGACCTACATTTTCACAACGGCACCGCTAGTTGGGATGGGAGAAGTCCTTATTTCGGTTGGACAAACGAATTGCTTTCTCATTGGAGGTGGGTGAGAAAATAAGAAGCTGGCCATCCAGTCGTATCGAATGATGAAAGTATTTAAATTTTTCTGAGTATTTTAATAACTTTCTAAACTTACCCTGTTTAAACTTTGGTTGCTTCGCCTCCTGCAGTACTAGACGGTATCGTCTAAAGGTTTAAGCTTCTGCACCGTGGTTTGTGCAGTGTGGTATCGTTGGATGCACCGTGCAAAGCGCGAGATGGCAAAGAAAGAACTTGTGGCGCATTAACTCACGTACACAGGAACAGCACACACATACACAAACACAATCTACCGACGATGCTTTTCTTTGTGCAAAAATCGGCTGCACTACAGATCTTTCCTTTTGCACGTGATATGGAAGTTTCAGCTCGATTCTATTCGGAAACTTATTCACTTGATTGTAACAAATTGGAGCTTTTTTACATTTAACTCACTCTTAAACCCTCAAAAAGCAATCTCCCATCATTGGAAATTCCACCGAATGCACTTTGACTTTTAACCGGATGATGAAATATTTTCTGCCCAGTCTCACTCACCACACTTTTTCACACCGCCCGACAGCCGACCAACAAAAAACGGCTGTTGATGACGAATGATGGTCACGATTTTGAAAGGGGATGGGTGGGTAGGGTTTTCCAAGTGTGCTTCAAGACCTTTTTCCCACAATTTCCCTTTCGAAAGGGTTCGCTTCGGCCTTTCGTTTTCCCGATCGAACACTGGCACAACGCTATTCGGTACGCACAATGTTGTGCCCTTTTGCATTCGACTCGGCGTGCCCAATTTTCCTATCGAAAATTTTCCTCCCGGTCGGGGGTTTCTCTCTGGGCACTTAGAAGACCGGCGCAGCAAGCGATGATGCCGTCGCCCATGGTAGACTGCGTACGTGCCTTCTTTGGGTGCCGTGCAGAACCTTCCCTGTTCGAACGGAGTCGGCTTGCAGTTAAAAGATTTTCACACAAACACACACGCACACACACACTGCCTTTCACAGGCACCCTGTCATCTGAATGTCACATCGAACGACACAAACGTGCGTGCGTTTATGATTCTTCTTTCGGTGAGAATGCTAGCTACTATCTACGCAGTAACGAGCGCTTGTACTATTTATCCTTTCAAAATGCTCCTATTTCCCTCGATCCTTCCCTTACGCTTTCTTCTCAGTACACAATCACTTGCAAATACACTTGCATTGCTTTGTTTTCCAAGTTGCGCCCTACAGAAACTACACTGCAAGACTCCTCCACCAGCCACATCCGCTTCGACTAGCACATGGAGTTTTCCGAGCTTCCTTGCTGCACTGGCACCGTTCGCAAGATGACTGACTGTGTGAGAGCAGAATATGCTGCAGTTTTTTCCATGTTGCGAAAATCTCTTCGGCAACGAGGATATTCGTTGAATCGGAAAATTGGTGCTTCGGTATCGGAGAGCAGCGCTTCGATAAAGCAGCGAGCGAGAGAGTAACGCTGGTTTTGATATAAACAATACAATAAACGCCGAAACATAAGCTTCGCAGTTTCTCTCTCAAAATTTCACACGCTCTCGCTCTCTGTTCCTCTCTTGACAACATCTAAAGCATATTTTATGTTGTTGCTCCATATATTGCTGCGCTCAGGAAGCTTTTCCGGCAAAGTTTTCCAAAACAAAACTACCCACCGTAGCCGCTACGGTAGAAGGTGGGAGTAGTGTTTACGATGACTGTGCGCGTGTGTGTGTGTATGTGTGCGTAAAACAATCTCATTTCGGTTGGATGCGGAAAAATTCGTAAACAGAATGCTACAAAGCAAGTTTTTATTCGTTGAGCAATTCAGAGAGATAGAGCACGGAAACAGTTGAGATGAAAAGCTCAAGCGGAGTTTGAGAAAGCTTTTGGAGGATAGAAAGTAATTTACAAATTATTGATAAAAAAATAATTCGCTTTTGTAGAAGAAAAAGTTACAGTTCCTCTACTCAGGAATTGCTAATAATATTTGAAATATTAATCATACAGCAACCGAGTATGCCCGGGATATGGGAAGTAACTAGGAGGAAATGTCTAATTGTTTTTTCGTGAAGTTGTAATTTGCAGTCATCACATGCGGTGGTGACGATTTAGCATCTGTCCGCTGTAATTAATAAACAGATAAATAAATCAATCATACAGCGCTAAATCTTGATGACTGTTTGGAAAGACTTTTCGGCATCAAAAGCTCGATTCTCAAACAACAATGCTGTAATTTTAATTTTAAGTGAGACATGAAATAAAGTAAGTCAAATTATTAAACAGTTTGCTATTTGTTTTAAATAAAAAAAAACAGAATACCTTTTTTTTATTTATTGGATTTTAAACTTAAATATTTCACTTCATATTTCCATAGGGCGGCCCTCGTGGTAGATGGGATAGTTGCACTGGACTTCACACGGCAGGACCGGAGTTCAAATCTCATCTGGGCCGTCCCCCCATAGTGACTCTCCAACTATGCGGTATCATTAAGGCTAGTAAGCAAGAAATGGCAGGCATGACCTAAGAGGTCGTTTGGCCAAGAAGGATATTTCCAAGAATTTCGAAAAATTTAAGTAGTTTGAATTAGACAAAAATATCTTTTGATCAGATTTGTCTTGGCACATTTTTCCAGTTTTAGTTCCTTTTCTAAAAATTTAATTAAATCTCATTTTTTTCTTAAATAAAAGTTGTCCACATGGAATTTTACTTACCCATAGGTCGATTCGAGCAGTTTGTGAAAGCTTTCTTTGTCAAGGCTTTTTTTTCGAGCACGAAAGCTCATGCTAATTCATGCTTTGGGTTATTTGAATGGGAATTGAATTAGAATAAATCAACATTAAAATCTAGCATGGTTTTATACATAAATTTTATCTGTTTTCATTATCTTAAGCATCATAAAAAGTCTTCTCGGCATCTTCTTCTTTTTCGTTGGCACTACAACCTCGAGAGGTCTCGGCCTGCCAATTTCTGGCTTTCTGTGACTTAGTTTTACCCGTAGTAAAGTAGTTAAGCCCTGCGTACGGGGAAACGGTCTTGATGGGATTTGAACCCCGGTCCTGCCGTGTCAAGACCGGCGCCGTTGTCGCCTCGTCCACCAGTGATGACCCCTTCTCGTCATCATCGGTAGTAAATTGTACAGAAACCGTGACACAAAAACACACTCATTTTCGGTCGCACTTTCATTCAACAAGTTTATTTTAGAACTAATATATCTACGCACTTGCAAATACTTCGAATACGATTAATACACTGTGTGTTTGAACTTGGATTGCATTAAATGGCTTCACCAGTGTGGTGTGTGTGTGTGGTGCTAGATTTTGTCCTCATGCTGGTATGGCTTCATCAAACTCAGTCTGCCGAATCGTTTGCGCGCTGCTCTGTACAGCGGCACCAAACGAAAGTGATCAATCAATTAGAAAACACAACAACCACGCTCTCAGTACACCTTCAAAAATCTATCGCCTTGCTGGCAGGTTAGAGGCATTGCGTCTAACTCGCTCGATTTCTCTCTTTCTGACCCGCGATTCGACGCTTGTTAAGGTGTTGCGGAATTTCAAAATACTAAAAATAAATACGTTTTTTTGTGTAAGTTGTTGATGTATTGCCTCATACATCAAAACAGCATCTCCTTTGCATACGGCACATACACCACGACACTTCCAGGCGGGGCAGTTTCTCGATTAATTCGTTGTGCTATTTTCTTAGCGTAGCCTACATTAAGTACAACTGCGTCCACAGCATCTTTCAGCAAAACTGTTTGCCATTTGTCAGTTCCGGCCCGTTTTTTTTTTGCGTTGTCGTACCGTATCGTGCACAATTCACACTTATTCCTGTAAACGTGTTCTGCCTTGCCCTATTCCAGTTTAAGCTCCATTTTTGTTCTTCAGCATCAGCTCAACCTCCTTCAGCTTCGCCTCCCGACTCGGGCTACGTATCAGATGCTCCGTCACGGACGGTTTGGCCGCTGGTTCAGTCGGTACGCGTTGAGGTTGCGCTTTCCCGGCGAAGTACGCTTCGATCTCGGCCAAACTCTTGCCCTGCGTTTCCGGCAGGAAGAAGAGGGCGAAGAAAAATCCGATCACAGACACGACGGCAAACATCCACTGCACGGCGTACGCTCCACCGAGCAGATCGGTTATGGTTCTAAAAGTATTCCGAAAAAGATAATGGTTGAGAAAAAGGAGCCTAAAACGGCGACGGTTCTCGGCTTTACCTGTAGCTCTGGACGGCAAAGAACATCAGCAGGTTCGCCATCGAGTACGATATCGAGTGAGCGATGCCGCGAATTTCCGTCGGAAACAGTTCGGCCGTCATCGTCCAGGGTATGGTAAGCAGCCCGATCATGGAGGAGCACACGTACAGCAGCAAACCGACGACCGGAATCCAGGTCAGCGTCGTCGTACCCTCCTTGATCCACAGCGTAAACAGCCCCGATACAAACATGCAAATGGCCATACCGGTCGTGGAGACCATGACCAGCTGGCGCCGGGGGAATCGCTTCAGCAGCCAAGCGTTCAGCAGTGACATCGTGAAGCGCGTCAACCCCACGAAGATGGAGGCCGTGAACGCGTTCACCTCGGTGCCGACGTCTTGGATGAAGGTTACGGCGAAGAAGAGCGTGATGTAGATGCCACTGAACTGCTGGATCAGGAAGAACCAAAACAGGATGATCATCGGTTTGTAGCCGGTGGGTCTTAGGAAGCCGCGCAGTTTCGACTGCTGCACACCGTGCCGGTTAACGTTCCGCTGCGCCTCGGCAAGCTTGGTTTCACGCTCCTTCAGCAACGCGTTCAGATGCATCTCCGACAGTGGTTGGTCCTGGATGTTGATGTATAAAGCGATAGAAAAATTGTTAACGATGTCTATGGGAGGGACTAAATGCTCGTATTGTGAGACATTAAAAGGGTTTATGGTACAAAATGACGAGAAAATGATTGTTATTAATGGGTTTCCAGTGTTCCTCGACACGACAGTAGGGGGGATAATTGATGCGAGTTATGGCTCTCAATAATGATTGGATATTGGTTTGCTCCATACCGTATGCTCTGGTTGTGGGTACTTTTTGTACAGGAATCGCAGTGACCGTGCTGCATCTTCGATGCGTCCCTTCGACACCAACCACACAGGTGATTCGGGCACGAACAGCTGAATTAGAAGCACCGGCACAATGGTGTAGATGATGCAAATCCAGGACACCGTCCGCCAATCCATAAACGCTCCCTTGGCGTAGGCAATAACCATTCCTGCAAGAAGCAAAACCAACCTGTTACCATGTCTTTCTATCGGATATCACTCGCTGCACGGTGCACTGGACTTACCCAACGAAGCTAGCGTAGGACCGGAAGAGATCAGCGAACCGCGCATATCGGGCCGGGCCACCTCCGTAATGTACACGATCGCTGGGCTGGTGCCAAGCGCACAGGCAAAACCGGTCAGCACACGCCCAACCATGATCCAGGTGAAGTTGTTGGCCAGCGCAATCGCAACCCAGCCCGCCACACACGGCACCGCGGCCAGCTTGATCGTGTTGAGCCGGCCGAGAAACTCCATCATCACGCCAGCGACCAGCGAACCGATCGGTACCATGATCACGATAATCGACGCGATCCATGACGATTGGCCTTTCGTGATCGGTATGTCGCTGCCGGGCAGCTCCAGCTGCGGGATCAGGATGGCCGAGTACGCCAGCGAGATGCCAATGACAATGTGAAACGAGGCGGCCACAATCGCCGACAGGATCTGGGGCAGGGCGGACTTGATGTTCGTCTCATACTTGCTCAGCGACCGGCAGCTAGCAATGATCTCTCGAAACGCATCGTCTTTGTGCTGCTCGCTGTTTTCTCTGCGAAAAGGAAAAGCAAAAACAATCGAAACCGATTAACGTACACGCGGTTGGGATAGAACGATGTCACTGCAGCACGAGAGGGTGGTGATGACGGTGGTCGCAGTGCAGTTAAAATTGTGCTCAATTGATCCGCTGGTTGAACAAAAACGGGGTCAAGGCTTGCTGGGGTTGGTTTGTATCTACTGTTAAACGATCGCCAACGGTGGGGTGAGATCAGAAGAAAGCCTACATGTTGGTCAATGGAGCAATGTGAGCAGTAGCCGATCGTGCCGCGGATTCTGTTAACTTCCGCGATTAGATGGGACGCGGCTCTTTAAACGGTATGCCGCGTGCCAACTGCAATCACAATCATCGTGTTGAGCGTGCCCAGAACAAGATCATCTTCATTGATTTGTCACGCAAATTTATCACATTTTATGAGCACAATTCATCATGCACGAGTAGCATGCACGGTTGGGTGTAGCTACTAATCAAACTTTTAATTATCTTGATTAATAATGTTGTTCAGGTTCACGAAGTGAGCAGGAAGCAGATCAATCATCGTTGGATGGACGTTGGACCAAAGCAAAACAATAACTATTTCACTGGTATTTTACCATAGCACCATTGTTTTCTTGATCATCATAGTTCTTCAATGGATGTATTTCAAGGTGGTTAATATGAATAAGTGAACAACGCGGATACTTGTGTGGATACTTTAACATCCTTTCTTTTTAACACACAGATGCTTCAGTTATTCTAGGTCATAGGGCGCTCTGGTAGGCTAGAGCGCCGGTCTTCATACGTTTAGACCCGGGTTCAAATCCCATTCCGACCGTTCCCTCATAGTGAGACTGACGTTTCAACTACATGACAGCATCAAGTCAAGTAAGTAATAAATTTCAGACTTGAAATTAAGAGAGAGGTCACATCTCTCAGAAATTGTGAATATATTCGAGATTTAATTTCTGATCTCAAATTCAGAACAAACGACGAAAGCAGTATTCTAGGGATCAGTTTAACTATCCATCGTATTTCGTACCATGCGCTTAATGCTACACATAAGAAGAAATAAGCCGCAGCAATTTCAGTGAATTTAAAGCAGATGGGGAAAATAAGAGTCGAAGAACTGCACTTGAACACTTGTTGGCAATATCAGAGCACTGACTGAGTGAAGAAATGGCAGTTGAAGAATTTGTGGATTAGCTCAGATTTAGTTGTTACAATATTTTCCCCCTGTTGAGCCTAAAGTTAGAACTAATTGAATAAGTGGGAAACAATTCCTACTATCAGACAACCCCGTGTGTAATAATGCCGATGAGGAAAATCCATCTCTGTTCTGGTAGGAATCGATAACTATCTTAATTCTTTAAGTTATCTGCAGTATTTTTACTTTATTTGATACACAATGTTAGTCTTCTTCTTCTTCTTCTTAGGTCATGCCTGCCATCCTAGCTTACTAGACTTGTTGATACCAAGTAGTTGGATACTCAGTCCTCACTACGGGAGAATGGGTCGGACGGGATTTGAACCCCGGTCCAGTGGCCGAAGCGATAACGGCGTCGTGCGATTAACATGGCAGGACCGGGGTTCAAATCCCATGCAGACTGCCTCCCCGTACACCTGGGTTCACTACTTTGAATCGGGTAATATCAAGTCACAGAATGCCAGAAATGGCAGGCCGAGACTTTTAAAGGTTGTAGCGCCAAGGTAGAAGAAAAACGGTAAGCTCAGCTTAAACATACAACCATTTTGGGAACAAATAATATCTGAGCTAATTGAGAGTAAATCAAGGCCATCAAGGATATGACGAAACAACACTAAATCAGGGATCATGCTTATAAATACAGGTTTATCAAAAGGTTGGTTAAAGATAGACGATCTACTCCTTTAAAACCATCTAAAACACTGCCAAATTCGGGCCACATTTCACACCGGTTTCAGGATTGTAAGCCTAACAAGAACAAAAATCAGTCACTCTGAGGAGTTGTAAATTCTTTATAATGAAAGAACATTCATAGACCTAGTACACGGTCACGGCGCTCAAACATGGAGAATGTCTATAGCGAACGAAAACCATTGGGATGCGCTCAAGAGGAAAATGCTCAGAAGAGGCTATAAAATGAGGCTTCGTGGCATTAAATTTCTACATAGTTTCAGAACGACTTTAAAGTTTAAAGAGACATCCACCATTCATTTTCAAAACTCAATAAATTAGTAGGATAGCTGATAGAGCCAAATTTTCTTTGAAGACACTGCTTTCAAGTGTGTTCACTTTGTTCCATCGATCTTGTTGCTCTTGAAACTTCAATCACAGTCATTGTCATCCATCCCCGGGGGGTCATCCCTTGCAAGAAAGCCGGTGGCGAAAACCATTCAGCAAACATTTCTCCCTTCATGTTCATTTATTATTCCTCTTATGCTTTCTCAATGCCCTGCCCGGTCTTTCATCCGAATTATTTGCACACACAGCGAAAACAAAAACTATACGGGCAGGATGTGTTGCGTACACCAGCTCGCCCGGTACAAGGAGAAATACCCTTGAAAGGTATTCTACAGCACCGTGACGTTGACCTTCACCCGGTTGGCGTCGCGGTGTCTGAGAAATGGTTTAAATGTTTGCCGGTCGATATTCCGGCGCATCGCCACCCCGTGTTCGGGAACCGGTTTGATGCTGCAGAAACCCCCGAACCCATTAAAGCTCGGGTCTGAGAACGCGAAATTTATCATTCTTCGCGACGTGTCGGGAGGATGGCTGGACAAAAACAAAACATGGAATTGAATCCGAAATGTGTAAATTAATTCGCACCGATCTGATGTCCACCGCAACCCACACCGTTCCATATGAATTTATCACCATTTAGCAGCACGTGCTTAAGAGATTAACCAACCAAAAAACAAAAACCAGACATGAATGCATTCTTGTATTGGAGCCGCTTTTCGGGTGCTTCGTTTATGATTGGTGGTGCTCCGTAAAGTCCAAGGCAAAAGCCACTGTGACGACCGTTGTTTTTGCCTGTCTGCCTATCTGCGACACAGAGATAAACTACCAAGCAGCGTGAAGAAATTTTGCCTTCGCCTAACCTTGACGACTTATTATCAGGTAATCGAACCATCTAACGAGTTGACAGTTGACCATTTCACGACGCACGACGCAACAGACACTCGCTTCCCGCACATGTTGCAATGTCACTCCACCAAACATCCTGTATTTAAATCTTCGCCCGTTAATGGCGGTCGCATTCGGTTGCTACGAAGCAGCGTAATTTCACTATCACTTACTACTAATCGGCAGCCAGGTAGAAGATGATGCGATAAGTTTGTTTCGCGTACGGCTAAAAGACGCGTACCGTTTCGTCACGTGAAGCCGACGACTCTGCAACGCCATGAGAGCACGGACGACAATGTGGAGCTGCTACGATAAGCATGTGAATATGATCGATCTACTCATTGATGCTTAAGCTCTCGCGTACTACCGCAAATGCAATCAGACACACACACACGCGCGCATATTCACTTGAATCATCTTTTGCTTAAGATAAAGGCTGACTTGATAAGTTTACAAGAATTTATGATGAGTGTAATCGGGTGTAATTTAGGCCACAATTAGCTCACTCTTCCCGGGCGTTGGATCGTAAATCAATGCTGTCTGTTTGATAGGGTTGGAGTGGATAGAGGCCAACAATAGAAGGCATTCTAAAAATCGACATCGAGTCTAAAGATCTAGAGCTTGTGCTCTATAAAAACAAAGATGGGAGAGATCTTGTTTTCGAAATTGCGACTTAATGATGAAGGACTTCAAGATATCCCTGTATACTGTTTAATGTTTTCCTGTCTGTCAGTACTAATTTTAATTGCCTACCGGCCAAATATGTACCTCTTTATGAATTAAACGCTGTTCCCAGCTCTTAACAAATGATAATATAATTAACCTCAGGACATCATATTTCACGCCCAGCTCCTTCAGCCAGAAAATCCATTGAATAAATCCTGAACGTTGCAAACATTAACGATCAAGCCCGTTTGCTGCTTACATGATCCATCAAAGCCTTCCAAGTGTCGTCGGTCCCATGTACGCTTAAGTTATGCCGTGTCACGCCTCAAAAAACCTTCGCCAGAACCGCCCGTCAGCTGGCAACAAACCCATCTACCAGCTGGCATAATGGTAGACAATCATTGCGAAAGCGAAGAGCACAAAGCAACGTGAATAGATCGCCCGGAGGGAGCTAACTTAAGACGTTTGCTGATGCCTCTTCTTTACTTCAGCTACCCAACGAAACCGGTTCGGGTGCCATCCGGTCGACAGTGGTAACGGTAATTACTGCAAACTTTCCAACTTCGTTACTTCGGTTTGCAAAACTGGCAAAGAGTCGTAAAAACAATCTCAGAAGATACAGCAATTGTAGCAAAGCAAAGTGAAGTTATCCGGACTGTCTTCCGGACCAATGTTCGGGGGGCATCAATATTGTAAGCGATGAGTCGATAGGACCTGGGATTTGTTGCGCCGATACGAACCGCATCGATAATTAGCGCAATGAAAAATATCCCTTCCAAATATGAAGTGCTGACTGTAAATATTCATAATTAATTAGATTAAAGCACACACACAAACACACAAACCATGAGCACACCCATCTAGCCGATCGAGCTGATCTCAACCCAGCGCGAAAGATTCACGTTGCACCTTTTACATTAGATGCCGCCGCACTCACCACGGAAGCTATTTTTGGACGATGGGCTAAGGAATCACAGCGATCCGACTCGATCGATTGATCCGTTTTTATAGTTCGCTTCAGTTGGCGGTGTGTACTGACGCTTTGAAAAGTGGCAACGAATTGCGTCTGCCGCCGGCTGGAACGGAACCAAATTCAACAAATCGACACCCAAGATGGTGAGCGATGCGGTAAGATGGCCCTGGATTTAGCATACCGATCGCGTACAGACTAGGCGATTGTGCTACGGAAATGACTAGAGACGTGTGTGGCTTAGAATGAGGAGCGTTCGAGAGGCATATCCGGTAAAGGAAGTCATTAACTGTCCTCTAAAACCAGCTGAGGGAAATGCTTTGAGTTGAGACACTGATAGATTCTAGCGGCAGTAAGCGAATCGATCAAACATTCAACAACGAGCATCATCGCCGTGTTATCGATTCCTAACCTCAATTCTGTTCCATTATGCATCAAAACGAACAGTATTACTGTTGATCGTTTAGTGTTTGATGACAAGATTATTTCCTTCCTTCAGAAAACGTGCTGCTCAGTTCCCACACGACCTGAACCAACGGTGTGTGCCAAGTGCATTAGCTGTGCCAGCCGGTGCGGCGGAATGCAACTCATTAGTCAGCTGACTCCTGTCCCTCCATTTTGAATCTAAGTCCCGCACACGCGGTCTAATCAGCTGAACGTGAATGACATGCTTGTAACTCGTACGGCCGGACAGGTGGTGTACAACCAGCTGAGTGCAGCACGACAAACCTGGCACCGATTCAAGGTGCCGTCGACGAGCATAGCCAACCCGGTGTTTTATCGAAAGTAAACAGAATTGCTTTCCCGTGTCACATGCAGCCGCGATTGGCAAGTCGAAACGGAGTTTAATTTAAATTTAAACGGGGAGAGAGAGAGCGAGAACTCCAACTTGCACAAGTTGCCTTCCGAAGGGACACTGGCATTGACCCTTGCAATGTGGTGTGATATTGGCATTCCGGCGCGCAAAACTGTGCCACAAGTAAGGTTGCGTATTTGTCATTGGCAAGGAATGTGTGTGTGTCGATTGATCGCATGCTTCCAGAAGCATTTCCTTGTCACAGTTGGTTCCAGCGGATGGGAAACAAAATGGAAGGCAAGCAAATGTGACCGTTACTGCGCGTTGATGAACCATGTTGAATGCTTGTTTGAATGTGATCGTTTCCCGATGCGTTTCCGTGTCCCTGATGTCCCTGATGTACTCCGTACCTTATTTCCATTCAATGAGTGTTTTGGAATTTTCCGGCTCCGATTGTTTCCGACTCCCCGATTGTCCGCGGGGTTTGAGGATGGCTTCCCAGTTATATCAATCCAACCGGGGCAGGACCTAGGACAATGTTGCACAACGGTTTTTTCCTGCTGATGGTTGCTGCCCCTAGCCTGTTATGACCTTTTTCCGAACGTAAGCTATAATATTACGGTCGCTGGTAATTGTACGATCGGGGTGACAACCATAATTTTCCTATCACTCTGTGCCTACCCACTTACACCGGGCCTCACTTTACATCACACGGGCTGGGAGTAAAACTTTTAATTGTGTCAAACCCGTTACTGCCGGTGGAAACTCCCGGCGGGACTTTTCACTCGATGCGTGGTAGGGAGGGTATCGTTTTCCCCTTTTGCACCATTTCTCTCGGGTGCCAGATCCGATACAATGTACACGCAACCACTAATATGTGCCACACAAACCGGATTAGTAAAGCTCGTAGCTTAGGGTTGCCGCTGTTGTTGCTGCTATCGATTACACAATGCACCAGTGGAGCTGGAACTGTTTGGCAGCTCACTTGCCTACACGACAGTGTCAACTGCATCGGTCGGAATGCTCAATGCGATTTGAAGCGGTTGGGCTGTGCCGAACTCCGGTCATTTCTCGACAAACAGAATTGATTTGATGGGCAGCTCGCTCTCGCTATATTGCACCAAACAGTAGTGATGGCTGGCGAATCGTTACCGCTCATGAATATTGGATCGATAAACGGTCAATTGAACGGGTTTTCCCTTTTTTATTTGTTTTTGTTACACTACAACAAACACTCACACACGTAATGGAAACTTTCTTCGCTAGAATCTGGTTTGCTTAACGAACGGGAAACGCTTCCTTCTTCTCGATGACCAATTTTCTACCCTTAGAACATTGGGCGATTTAAACTATAACTACAACGGCTCTTTGTTCTTGGCCTGCACGCGAATACGCACACGGGGTCACCGTCATCCAGCAGCGTGGACCGAACCGAACGGAACCGACCCGAACCGAAAAGGACCGCCCCGGAGTGAATGTGCTTTAGGTCAGGACGACCGTGACCGAACGACTGCAATCAGCTGGCGGTACCAACACTGCAGCCGGTTAGAACCGACCCGGTTCGGGCATCGGGAAAACCCCGCTGCTTGGTCGGTTGGGAAAACTGTTCGCTCGCAAGCTCACGCGCGTGTAGTACGGTGTGACTGTGGTGGTGCTGTTTTTCTTTCAATGCAAAAATAAATTCCCTTCCGTGCCGTGTTCTCCCCTCCCCACCTCCCCACGAAACTCAGTGACGACAGGCCCAGACGAACGGACGAGCTGGCAGGCAGAGTGAGTGAAAGTTCAATGCCAAATTTGGATGCTCGGACGAGCCGGTGGCGGGCCCGTGATGCCGAGTGCCGCAGGAAGCACGAATGTTAGAACACTCAAACAGACGTTGAACTATTTAAGAGCACCCGGGACCGAACTCGGCGATCAATAGTCCAATAGCGAGGACACGAACCACCCGAAACTTATCGTTTTTACCGTCGACGATGGTGGAGAAGAATTTTCCGGCTCTGGAAATTCGAGTTCAAGATCAAACGCTATGAGATCGTGCGAAAAAAGACCAGAAGCGTCCGAAAATCAATTTATTGACTTTATTGAGCCGGATGATTTTGATCTTCGTCGGCGAATGTTTGCTTACAGACTCAACAGACGTGGGCCGTTAAAATGATCTTTGAACATGAGGAAAAACTATTTTCGCTTTTCCTGCTCGAAATACAACAACACACGCACACACGAAGTTCATCAATGTCAAGAGATAAGAAGGAAGGCCGGCGATAGTCTAGCATCCGGAAGTCTTTCATGATCAAACTTTCATCCCCCCCCCGGCTAGTATAGGAAAGGAAAGTGGAAATTCCGAGCGGCTTTTTTTGCACAACAAAAGTAGTAGGCCGTGTTTGTTTCGCGCCGGTGTTTGATTTATGGAAGCCCCTACTCCTGGGTTTCGGTTTGAAAAGTTAATGTTGCGGTCGGACATTAAGGCGGTCGGCAAAAGATCCAATATGTCTTGCGTGCTCTGTTTACATTGTTCGGTACGGTAATGGAAAACTGTCCGCAAGAGGAATCATTCTATCATCACGGCTCTGGTTCGTGGCCGTACAGAGAGGCAAAAAAAACAAGGAAGAAGAACCTCGCCATGGTAACCCGGGGGAACTTTCCAGCAGCATGGCGAGAGAAGAAAGCGGGCGTCAAAAACCACCAAATTCAAAACAGAAGCAGCTTAAGTGCAATAACAGTGGCATTTAGTAATTGCCATGTCAAGTTGCCAGTTTGTCAGTGTCGTTGGCATCAATTTCCATGCCCGTGGCTCGTGTGCCACCTATCTTCATCAAAGTTGAGATATTGGAGGATCAAAATCATCGTTACACCTGTAACTAAGGGGGTTGTAACATTACCGTGGCCATTGCCACACCCGAGCCCCAATTATCGGCAGCGGACTCACCAACCTACCGATGTTCATCACTCTGGTGTGGTGGTGCAAACTTTCACAATGTGTTTACTTAATTGCCTCAGTGCTCAACCGCTCGCGATAATTCGTGCAACAGCGGAACCAACCAGAGGATGCCGGTTCGAGCGCGTGGGTTAAAATTAAAACTCATCACACCCTCATAAAGCCGGCTAATGATTTGCATCTCATGTACAGCGGGCAACGATCGGGCGATAAATCCCTTTCTCGGTACACACTCTGCTCCGTAAAGGTCGTTGAGATGCGGATACAGCTGTCATTGCCATTGTTTTTGTATGATTATGAATGTACCAAGGGTCTTCGAAATTTCGTCATTCACCTATCACAGCACGAAAAACTGAACCGACCGGAATAATGCAATGTTGCGTGTAAAGTCTTTGTGAGTCAAATAAAGAGTGTTCCGATAAGGTTGCGTACTAATTCGCTTTATCTATTTCATTAGACCGGCCCCAACCAGCCAAACCGACACCTTCGATAAGCTTCGCACCTCCACCACACACACTAATCCACGCTAATTCTTATTGATTTTCTGAGCGCCCCATCCTAGTCGTTTGCAGAATACTTTCTCCGGGCTTCTCCTGATCGTGACTCATTTTTCCCAGCTATAGCTCGCGAAATTGTTATCGCCGAACGGGGACACGCGAAAGTTGGAGTAAGAACGCACTGCAGCACATCGAAGGGTAGAAGGGTGTTGGGCGGAAACTGTAAACATCATGCTGACAGCATGCTTCGCAAAACTGTCGCTCACGATCGGTGCGGTTCCGAGCAAGTCACGATAAACGAAACTTCTACCACTTTCCGATACAATTTCGCTCGGAGTCAGCGAAACATAAAGCCCGCTAGCACGGTTTGTAGGTTAGTCTAGTGGTGCTGTAGAGTCTGTAAAAGCGCACGGGTACTCACATTCCTGAAGGGAACCGAGGTGCAGTGCAGTGGGTCAGATTACACACAACACACTTCTCAAGAGATCGTGCGCCGTTCGGTGGTTGGCGCAATTTGAGTCGTAACATGACAATCATGCTGGATGGGTGCTATCCACAACCCAATACTGATAATCGATGGCGTTCGATGGTTGGGGGTTGGCGTGTGTGTGTGCAGTGTTTTTTTTATCGCTCAAGTACTAGTCTTCCCTCCGGAAGCGTGACGTCATCGATAGGCGAGCGTGCTCGGCTTGCAAGAAAACGTCACGCTGTTATCTGTTGGAACTAATTTCTGTTGGGCTGAAAAAGTAAGCCCTTCGCTAAACACACTGGCTGGACATCGTTGAGAATACTTTAATCGCATTATACTTTTGTTTGATCAGGGAATAATCGTTTTCAACCTAAATGTAATCATTTTAAACTACAGATAACCTAATGAAGTTAAGTGTGTTTGAATACTGTATCCAATAAAGATTCTCTTGATAATGCTTTCCGAGCATCTATTTGGTTGTTAGCTGAGACTTTAACCCTGGCTGATGTAAAAATAAATGTTCAATATTGGTTAGGAATTTCTGAGTTAGGTCCTCAACCTCAACGACCAGATGCTAGAGCTACAGATACAGATACAGAACTATTGGTTGCCTTGATAAAGGTTTGCCAGTACGTCCAGGGCTACAGCATTATTGGATAAGCTCCTCCGCTCCGCTAGAAGTTTGACATTACTGAGGACATTTAGAAATCTGTTCGATCGGCGTGTTTTGTATAATAATGTCCATTTTCCATTTTTTCCGAACGGGGAGGGAACCTTCAAAAGGTACCCAGTTCAAGGATCCTGTCGCGGCAGAAAAAGACTCTCTGAGCTGGATTATGTGGGTTTCATCGTGACACTTAGCCCGTGAAGCGGACCAAAGGACGGTGCCTATCCACTAAACTACTCCTCGACCTGATTCGAACACTATCGATTCGCTGATGTGCGTAGTATTTCATGCAGGGTCGTGTGTGCGATGCACCTGTAATAATGTTCATATGGCCTGGCCACACTAGAGCATGTCTATAAGACCAGGTCACCGATTCGCGGTCCAGTGGCCGAGGCGACAGGGGCAGGACCGGGATCCAATTCCCACCCAGACCGCCTCTCCTGTACGAAATGGCAGGCCGAAACCTCTGGAGGTTGTAGTGCCACGGAAGAAGAAGAAGAAGCTCACCATTTCATTTCCAGGAAACTCGCCCCAGGGCTGTACTCCGACAGGTTAGAGTCCACCTGATCGAGCCAACGAGCTCGCTGTGCTCCTCTATTGCTCGCGCCGAATGGGTCGCTGACGAACAGCTTCCCGATGAGACATAAGTTCTGCATCCGCAACACTCGCCGAACATATTATAAAATAATATACTGATACTTGAGGGGCGGCGCGGTGTTGGAAGTGATAAAGGCGCCGGTCTTCACAAGGCAGGACCGGGATTCAAACCCCATCCAGACCGTAAGAACTGATTATCCAACTACGTATCGTTAAGTCTAGAAAGCCAGAAATGGCAGGCATAACCTAAGAGGTCGTAAAGCCAAGTAGAAAGAGAGAATATAATTGATCGTATAAATGAACGCGCTCTGACTAATGGATCATAGTATCAGAACGATAAAGCCAGCAGACGATAAAGTCACGATGTTGTTCCTTGCCGGTTTCTGCCACATTTCGTTGCGAGACCAAAATTCACAGAACAAAGACGATCGTCAAGATGTGAATCACTCTAGCCAACTTCTTCGCTGAGAAATAAAACTCGCAGTAGGAACAAATCTTGATCGGTTGGAGTTCCTTGACTAATTTGGACGTAGCTACTGTTGAAACTTTTGATATTATGATGATTATCTCGGACACAGAGCCTTCGACTAAAAAAACCCCAGAAATTGCTCCATTTGCTTTGAAAAGGAATTCGTTGCTGAGCATATGTTTTAAATCACTATTCTTCACTCTCTAGCGGAACAGTGGAACTGCTCCAAGCAGAAAACAAACCGTATACACAGTGCATACTGCGCTCATCACAATCTGCAACTGGCTGCAAGTGCATTCGCATGTTGCACCAACCGAACCACCCTTTACGAGTGCGTGCCGCTGCATTATTTGCTCCCACAACGGCACTGTTTGTTATAGTTGATCGGTTTCTGTCACCGATCCACTTTGCTTTACTCTTTGCCACCCAACCCTACACCCAAAAGATTAGTGTCGTGCTGTCGGAACCGGGCAGAAAATACGAAACAAAGCTGGTGCAAAATGGTGCAAAACACAGCACCAGCAAGAAAGGGTGCATTCTTACGATGCAGAGTCCACTCGAAGCACCCCGCGTATCGTTGTCGTCCTGAACCGGGAAGAAAATTAAAAGCAAATGCAATCCGAGTAAACAACGCAACAGAGCAAATCGAACGAACGCTTGCACCGGAAGTAGACCGAACGGGCTCATTCTCCCGGTTTTCCCCCGGTTGGTAGTGGGGAATGGGTAAATAGAACTGCTACTTGTTTGTTACTTACCGTTGGTGTAAGCTGAGGACGCTGGATCCGATACTGTAAACGAAAAGAGAGAAGAAGGATTAATACTGGTGTCGAAAGTACCATGGCAACGGAACGTGTACTTCCTACGGGACTAATGGCAGCAATAGGATTTTTTATGATGATGGAATTTGCTACTCCATCGTGCTGGGAGTCTGAGCCCGCTTCTGATGACGACCTTGTGGACACTGCTTGCCACTTGGACAACTGTTTTCCGCGACTGTTTGCACACAATATTATTTCTAAGTGGAAGTTTAGCTAGCTTTTTCTTCTGGTAAAGACGGTTGGCGGCAAAGTTCTTGATTGGGGGGCGCTTGATGTTATCTGAGGCGTGCGATGATGAAATACGTGACTTTTGTACCGCAAGCGTATTAACTGATGCGAATAATTAAAAAGCTACCGAGCTATCTTGTTTGATTAGCTGACGGAGCATAATTTGTGCCGTGCAAAATAGCGAGTTTAAATTACCGTTTAGATTTTCTTGGCATTTTGTTGCTCCTTCTTGAACTATCATATTTCCCCTAACTTGATGCAAGTAAGGCGAGATGTTCTAGGAAGTCATGTTTCAGGGATGGCTCATTTGATCGCGTCTTATTTGATTGCTTTGCACTGTATCACTCATGGTGCTGTTGGGCTCGGAAACCTGATCGCATGTCACCACTTCTCACCCCTGCGGACTAATCGCTTTCGGTCCAGCCATACGACAATGGGAAAGAACCTAACCTCTAGCATGTCATTATGATACCGCACCTAATTACTTATTCGAGCTTCGGTTTCAATCACCGGTACCCGGTTCAGCGCATAGCTTCAGGCGAGGTCGTGGGTCCATCCCACCATACCAAACCAGAACCTTTTTCCTCTCGTGCGAATAATTGCCATCGGCCATCGGTCTTCTTCGGAGATCGGTTTGACCTGTACCTTGGCTTGGAATTGATATCTTCGGTAAGGATTCTGAGAATCCACATTTACATGCTTATTAGAGGTTGGGGCTGTTTCGCAATGTCGTACATCCAGGGCCCTACGATTAGTAACGATTAGCAATATTATTGCAGCTTTTACATTAGACCCTCGTTGGAAATTCATTCCACAAAGCCATTTTGAATGTACAAGCAGTAAAAACTACGAAACGACGGTCGCACCGGAAATGATGACCGGAACGGAAGTAGTTACCTGGTGGTGGGTCGTTTGCGAGCTATAAAAGTACCTGGTTGCTCCATAAGCTCAAAATGATGTTACTATTCGAGCATAGAGCAGGAGCAGCGCATGAGGTGAGTGCAACAACCACCGCAACTGAAGCGTAACATCAAATAATAGTCCATTGGATCGTTCTTGTCGAGGCCCCAGGTCACTTGGAACTGATCGTCTTTTTTTTTTGTCGTCGATTATGAATCATTGTCAATGGATGCATGACGGGATGCATGATGCATTTGTCTATCCAAAAACGTGATGGTGCATAGTAAATTCTATTTTCACGGGGGAGAGCACACTTACGTGTGAGTGGGTTGGATGTAACAGAACAATGCCAGCACACACTTCACCACTGTGTTTGATCGGTTATAACACGTGATTCTATTCTATTAGATAAGTGACCAATGTCGTCACGTCATGTGTGCATATTGGGCCGAAAGATAGTGAGACATCTTGTAACTCTATCGACTGAGTATTGTAGGAGCTCTTATGCACGAAAAATGTTTGAAGAATATTACGATAAGCTCCATTGATTTCTTGGTCGATTCTGAGAGAGTTCAAGAAACTTCCTAACTTTTTGAGGGGTCCGAGGTGGCAAATTTTCACACTCTATGGCGTTCTTAAAATGGAAAACACCTCCACTTTCGGAGAAGTGATAATTCTGCACAGATCTTCGACGAACAGCAACAAGTTTCTTGAAGTCACTATTTGACGTTTGGTGTTAATGTAGAGAGGCTCAACATGACGACGCATGCATGGGATATCTAAGGGCTGGTAGTAATTTGTAAAGGACCGAATGTTCCACGTAAAATAGAATTCGACGCCATCTGTTTCAATTTTATGCTACTTAGTCTCAGAAAAAACTCAGTCACTTTAAAGAAAAAAATTGATCAGGTCTATACCACCAACGTAGTTTGCGCCATAAAAGTGTCCTCGATGTAGTACCCGGCTAGTGCTTACCTTAATGGATCCATACTCTAGGGTACGGTGTGTGTGCGCTCGTCGTTTGGACAAATACCGTCGCTGTTGGTTGCTGGTGTTAAATCGATAACCGATTAGGGAGTAGTAATACACTCCGGAAGGGCTTGTAGTCTGCCGTTTGTCCGGCCACCGTCTGCGTTGGGGCGTTGGAATTATCTTTTCTCGGTAGAAAGAAATTACTTAACCCACAAACAACTGGCTAGTGGTACTATCGGTGCGACCGCTCTTTTCACTCGCTGGGCCTCACGAAATGACCCTCACACGAAAACACGAACAACACCGGACCGGAAGGATAACAGTTGTTGGCACGCGAACCTTTCTTGCCTATCGAAGATTGTACGGGCAATAGTTATTTTGGCACACGAAGCTCATAAACATTTATTCTAGGTTAAATTCAAAAAAGCACAAAACCATCAACTCTGTTTAGTTTATGATTTAATTAACTCTAACTTTGTTCGGTCACTCTGGCTAACTTTGCTTCTTCCTTCACTAATCACATTTACATGCACTTGCACCGCCCTTACGCACCGTTATTCTTTCGCCGAAGCCACAGCTGTGTGTGTAGGACACTTTGCATTAGCTGGGTCACGGTCAACGCAAAACGTAGTGACACAAGCGCTCACGATTTCTTCGGGAACAAACGAAACACACACCCGAACCGACGGTACAAAGGATTTGTGCGTTTGTGCCCTGAGGGGGGAGAGGCACTTGCAATCGATTGCGTTACAGAACGCGAGAATCGGTCGCGTAAGATTTTTCGTACGCACCAGCGTAGTGCGCACACAGAGCACGCGATATCAACCGCCACGGCGAAAGCGCTCAAAGAAACTGTTGCGCTGCGTTGGCCGGGGACAGTCGCGAACGACAGCAGTAGCAGCAGCAGTAGAATATCGTACCGACCGGTTTCGTGCTGGTATGTCGTCATCGATCGCAACGCGGTCATCAAGGGGAAACTCCTCGGTTTGCTTGGTGGAGGGGTGGTGCGGGAGAGTAGCGTGGAGGTGAGCTGGTGGATGTGTGACGTCACCGTTTGGTAGCCAGGAGTGTCAAACTAGTGACTAAGAGAATGACTAAAGATAAGTTTTTAGCATTACGCTGTAAAGTTGATTCAATGGATTAGAATGTATGCTACAGTGTATGAAATATATGGATAACCATTTTGTTTTAAACTATGTAAAATAATCAAATCGCAAGCAAAAACCTTAGCTACAAAAAAACCAGATGAACTGAATAATGGGCGAGACGATAGCGACGTTGGTCTTCACACAGCAGAATTGGATATCTAATCGCATCGGTACCGCCCGTACGCAGGACTAACTTGTTTTTCTTTCACTTTTTTGGCTTCCTTGCCTTAATATTACTCCTAGCAGGAGTAGTCAGTCTTGTGCACCGGCAGTCTGGTATAGGCAAAACTTCTTCTTCTTCCCTAGCACTACAATCTCGAGAGGTCTCGGCCTGTCATTTCAGAACACCTACTGATATAATCAAAATAAGGAAGCCAGTAATAGAATGGCGCTAGAGAGAGCTATCCTTGACTCGGAGATGGAAACTTCGGGGACCATCTTCTATAAGTCAATCCAGATCCTGACATCCGATTTAGCTGGGCTAATGGACAGATAGGTAACCGCACTTTTTAAGTCGTCCTAAACTTAACATATCTGAGTCAAAAGTCAGCTCCGACAACAACATGATGTTGAAATATCTGTTACGATGGACGAAGCTGGGACTGTACAGTGCATTTAAAGTCCCAGTACACACATACGCCTCTGAGACATGGTATCTGTAAAAAGCTGACAAAACCCTCTTATTCGCATTCCAGAGGAAGCAAGACGTCCATAAGGGTTTTTTGGCCTTGCATGTGCGGAAGGACAATGGAGGAGCCGCTACAATAACGAGCTCTACGAGCTGTATGGTGATCTCGCCACCGTGCAACGAATTAGACTCGCCAGGCTCTGGTTGGCTGTTCTTGAGAATGAAATCGGACGATCCAGCCCGTAAAGTCCTTTTAGACCGTCCCCACGGACAAAGGAGGCGTGCTAGGCCCAAATTAAGTGATGACGTTGATTCATTCGCCAGAACGGCTTGACCGTGAGCGGTATCAATATTATTACAATATTAGTAGAACCGTACATTGAACATGAGCAATGTTTTCCTCAAATTGAAAGCAACATCTTCTTTGTGCTAATGTTTCATTCATTTAGCTGGAATACGATAACGGCTAAATTAAATCAGTCTATACGAGTCTGCACCCAAACGTCAGAAATTTGTTCGTGACGTCAAACGTCTAAAATGGCAATACCCTGTCAAATAAAGTGTCGGTCTACCGCGCCATTCACGCGGGTTTACAATCGTGCTCAATACTGGAGCCAGTGAAAAATATACAAAAAGCGTCTTCTCGATTGATTCGCGGTGCGCCTACAAGCAGGAGGAATTTTTATATTATCAATTGCGTTTAACTTTCCAAATAGTAAATTGTGCAATTTCAAGTGGTGAGTTATTGCAAATTAATGTTAGTGAACCAATCAAACTGTTAAAAACAAGTGAAAATCGCGGTCGAATGTGCTAACCCCGGCGTCTGCTTTGCACCACGCGGTTTAGAAAAACAAAACAAACATACAATGTTTTTCACATATTCCACAAGCGCATTAAATTTTAGCAAAATGTATAGAAAACTACATCTCTGCTTATCAAATTTACCTCCACCTATTGAATTGGTTGTCGTTCTAGATCCTTCACTTGTTGTTTGGTTGCTACGGTAACAGTACTTGGAACAGTTGCTGCATAAAACAAGGGTGCTGCTACCAGGCTTTTGCGAACAACCGTAGTCACCAAGTAACAATCGACGATGGCGGATCTGGAAAAGATTGAAATCCGGGATGTGACCCGCATCGAACGTATCGGCGCACACTCGCACATCCGCGGCCTTGGGCTGGACGATGTGCTCGAGGCACGCACCGTTTCCCAGGGTATGGTTGGCCAGAAGGAAGCACGCCGGGCCGCTGGCATCGTGGTGCAGATGGTGCGGGAAGGTAAAATCGCTGGCCGATGTATTTTGCTCGCCGGTGAACCGAGCACGGGCAAAACGGCCATCGCTGTCGGTATGGCGCAGGCACTTGGCAACGAAACGCCCTTCACCAGTATGTCCGGTTCGGAGATCTACTCGCTGGAGATGAACAAAACCGAGGCACTGTCACAGGCGCTGCGCAAAAGCATCGGGCTGAGGATTAAGGAGGAAACGGAAATCATCGAGGGTGAGGTGGTGGAAATTCAGATCGACCGGCCAGCAACGGGCACCGGCCAGAAGGTGGGCAAAGTGACGATGAAAACGACCGACATGGAAACGAACTACGATCTGGGCAACAAGATTATCGAGTGTTTCATCAAGGAGAAGATCCAGGCGGGCGACATCATCACCATCGACAAAGCGTCCGGCAAGGTGTCGAAGCTGGGACGAAGTTTCACTCGTGCCCGGGACTATGACGCTACCGGAACGCAGACTCGCTTCGTCCAGTGTCCGGAGGGAGAGCTGCAGAAGCGCAAGGAGGTGGTCCATACGGTGTCGTTGCACGAGATCGATGTCATTAACAGCAGAACGCACGGCTTTCTGGCACTGTTTTCCGGCGATACGGGAGAAATCAAGCAGGAGGTACGGGACCAGATTAACAGCAAGGTGATCGAATGGCGTGAGGAGGGTAAGGCAGAAATTAACCCCGGCGTACTGTTCATCGACGAGTGTCACATGCTGGACATTGAATGTTTCTCCTTCCTGAACCGAGCGCTGGAAAGCGATATGGCTCCGGTCGTGGTAATGGCTACGAATCGAGGCATTACCAAAATTCGTGGCACACACTATCGTAGCCCGCACGGTATTCCGATCGATCTGCTCGATCGTATGATCATCATTCGTACCGTTCCGTACACGGAGAAGGAAATTAAGGAGATTCTGAAGATTCGTTGCGAGGAGGAAGATTGTCAAATCAGCAACGACGCGCTGATGGTGCTAGGGCGTATTGCAACGGAAACGAGCCTACGGTACGCGATCCAATCCATCACGACGGCAAATCTGGTGAGCAAACGGCGAAAAGCGGCCGAAATTACGGTCGAAGACATTCGGAAGGTGTATTCGCTGTTTCTGGACGAGAAGCGGTCGAGTAAGATTTTGAAGGAATATCAGGACGAGTATCTGTTTTACGATGACAGTGTACCGAAGACGTCTTCGGATGGTCAGCAGCAGCAGACACAGGCGATGGAAGTTGAGAGCAACTGAGATGATTGTACGAGGAAGGAGTTTTCCGTATTCCAATTGAATAATCATCTAAAAAGGCGAAACAACCGTCTATTTTTGTGGTGTTTGTTTGAAACTTGAAGAATAAATTGTAGCTGTACTCATACTCTAAGGCTAGTGTTCATAATCTTATTCGGAATATTATTTTAAACTCAACCCGAAAACGGCATTTACTTCGATAGAGCGATAAACGGCTGTGTTCGTTTTTTTTTTATTAATAATTTAATTGATCCACTATTACGATCTTAACAACAATCTGTTTCAAAACTATGTTTAAATATCACCCAAAAACAAAACCTACATAAAACGGAACGGAACACACAACAAATAGAATGAACCGATCGCCTTCCGTAATACGAATTCCCCCCGTTTTTTTATCTTACTGGTATTGCAAAATGTTCGCTGACATACTAAATTCGTTACGTACTTGTGTGTGTGTGCGTGTGTTAAATGCTCAGTCTCTAGTAGAAAACAGTTCCTACCGCTGTTTCCGTTTCCTGTCCCACCAAGCACAAACTAAACAAACCGAACCCGGAAATACTCTCCTTTCACGTTAGGAAAACTGCCCATCTATCGGCTACATTTAACTTAAAGTAACTGTTTGCCTGCCTTTTCGCTCTCTTCTGCCCTGTACGGTGGATTCCGATGCTCCGCCGACCATAGCAGCTGGAAGCAATCGTAATGTTAGTGTGGAATTGAAACTGTACTACATTCATATCGGAGATGCACTGCAACCGGAACTACACGGACTACCACGATTGGGCGTACGGACTACTGCTGGGGAGAAGGGTGCGCTAGCCTCTGCGTCGCCTTGGCAACGATCGAAGCCTTCTGCTTTCACACTACATTGCACTATTAATATTTGATCTAGTTTTTTTTTCTCTCTCCAGGCTCCAACTTTGAGTAGCTTGGAGATGGAAGTGGGTGATGAGCTTATCATGGACAGAATCACCCCCAAAAAACGAAACAGGGAAGGAAGAAATAAATTACAATAGAGGAGTAGAGTCGTTGGAGGACTCTTGCGACAAATGCGGAAAGCGGCAATTTAGACTTTGGATGGACTTGATGCGAAGTATGCGCTCGCTCCACTCGCTCCCGACCGCGCACAGGTTTAGTTTAGCAGCCAAAACAATCCTCGCCGCAACTGTCCGGGCAGTTGGCGGACTTCGTCCAACAGCTCCGACTGCAGGTAGCGCGCGAGGAAGTGCAACACTAGCTGCTATCATTTGCACACATCCGGTTTCGGTCCACGGCCCGACACCACCTGGCACACATTGCCGAACAGATCCTTCAGGATCGATTTCTGCACGTACTGCGCACCGTCGAGCGTTACGGTCGGTATGAAGGTAACGGCCGGTCGTAGGGCGTGCGTTGCCTCACCGTGCACCTTCAGCAGTTCCGCACCGTGCGGACTGTCGTAACACTTCTTGATCGATTCGATCTCCACACCGTGCTCCTTGGCACAGCGGTAGAAAGTGTCCCGCGGGATAATGTTGTTCTTGATCATGCAGGCCACCATGTCGAGCCGGGTCCGGGGCTCCCGAACGGCTTCCACCACGCAGGCATGGATCGTATTCGCTTCACACTCGATCGGACCGTGCTGGCAATCGAACTCTAGCGAACCATCGGACTTTGTAGTCCACTGTGAAGGGTTTGGGACAAAGCAAGAAGGGGAAATTAATAATAGGCCCATTAAACCGAGCTTCATCATGGTCAGCTGCACCACTTACCGAAGCTTTTCCGAACGGCACAAACTCTATGTCCATTAGCTCCGGTGCACGCTCGTACGCTGGCAGTAGCTGGTGCAGGACAAAGTTTTTCGAATCCGGACACAGTGCCTCGTAGTACACGACCACGTAGACGGGTGCGTTAGGCTTTTGCAAGGCGTCACCACCGGACGTTTGCTCCACATCCTCCTCGTTCTGCCTGTGCTGGGTGAAGCTCTTGTAGATCAGCACAATCACGACGATCAGAATCACCAGGTAGATGATGCGTAGCTGCCGCTTCTGGAACATGGTGCTAGCAGGCGCTGGCTGGTGGAGATGATGGGGATGAAGCCACTAAACGCTGTAGCACACTACTGCGGGTTGATATGAGAAGAATTTTCTTTGCGCGTGGAATCGGCGCCTCTAATCACCACCAATCATCGATTAAATGGCGTCCACAGCGCGATGGAGTTTGATGATGTGTACAAAACGCGTGGGTAAAGCCCACTCGCGCAATATCCGACCACACCACGGGGCCACAATCCGGTTCGATGATGATAATGTTTTTCTCTGATTAAATTGACTGTGACGCTGATTACGGGTTGGTAGTGGCAGAGGAAACTGCTGTTACATTACAATACACAGTTAGAGCACAAAACAAAAAAAAGGCAGACTCAGACAATTGTATCACACCAATGGTAAACAACGCACGATTAGAAGCCTGTTTGCGGGTGGAAATATTCGCAATGGAGTTCTGTTGCTGGTCGACGATGTAAAGGAAAACAGCTGCTAAATAGGAAGCGCTATAGGAACGGAACAAACGGCTGCACAAACTGTGCACAGACAGGACTGGCGTTTACCGTATATTGCGCGCAGCAGTAGATGGTAATGCTGCTTTTTATCAATTTTTATTTCTTCTTATCAAACGCTCGATAGACGATGCATCCAGCAGCAGGTTGTCAAAATCTAGGAAACTCATCGTGCTTCGGCTATTTTCGTGAGTTGTGTTATTCGTGTTTCAGACTGAAATATTTCATCCCGGTGAAAATACTTGGCCATAGATAGGGTAGGGTACTGAAATATTTCGCGTTTGAAGTGGGTAATTTCGGTTGAGGTTTCATTATGAGCTAAAATTTATTACTTTCATAATTTTTGTTTAATTTCACTTGTTTGTACACAAAAACTAACACATCTGACAATGTGAGGATTTCTGATGCTTTCTACATCCACGGCTAAGCCTGTGCTTCTTCATTGGAGTGCTTATGCTGCTCTAAAAAGCCGCGTTTTGGGACCGGACGGCGACGAAATTCTTATGTCTTGGGAACCAGCGCTAACCTCATTTCATAATTGTTGCTCACGATTAGGCACCAATAACCGTTAAAAAGAAGAAGTCTAGGTTCAATAGCAAAACCGAAATTCGACGATGGGAAGCAACTTAAAGCAACTTAATATCTTTTTTTGTAAAATATAATAAGAATAAGATAACCGTTCGTCTTTTTCGTTTTAAGCAAATACTAATTTATTTTTCGACTGGTCAGCCCTTACATATGTTAACAAACCTAAAGGTACGTGCTGAACTTATTGTATCAGTAATGCGGAACACCGGTGTACTTTGGGTGGAACTGTCGACGTCTCAGATCGTAGGACTAAGCGGAAACTTCGCTTCGAGGAGGACAGGAACCTGCGAGACGTACACCCAACTGAAACAGAGAGCACCCAAAGTAAGTAAAGATTGAGGAACAATGCGATAACGATAAAGTACCTGTTCGACGAGGATTCTGTACGCGTGATAAAGGCTGATGTAGAAGAAGAGTATCGGGAAATATGATGACGATCATTAGCTGGTTGGTGTAGAGGAGTTCTGCTATCTTCACACGATCGTCACTTCGAATAATAACATAAACAGAGTAAACCAGAGTGGCCTATACTTCAGGGAAATCGTGCTTAATACAGGTTCCGTAGACTCCTGTGATCCTGTAGCAGACTACGACAGTACGACCCACTGCATAATGATTCGTCTGGTAGTTCTCCAGCAGACCTGTGGAAAAGGAGAGATTCCAGACTACAAATTTAGGGTCAGAGATTAACATGATCTCATTGCCCATTTTAAGAGCACATTCGGTAGGAATCATTCCATTACCTTTTCAATTTTCATGAGCTTTTTCTCTCATTCAACAATTTGGTATCTGTCTTCCAAAAATGTATACGCATTATCTACAGTTTAGTACTAGAGGCAAACAATATAAATAAAACGAACTAAATGCTAGTGAATCCCGAAACATCAAATAATGTAGCTGTAGGTCTACAAGGTTTAGTTCAAGAAAAGAGTATCGGAGATGTTATTATGACAACGAGTGGATCAGAAGTTGTCCATAATCGAATGCGGTCCTTGAGGATGAACATCATCACTATCTGCGATGAACTTAAGTCAGGAGCTATTATAGGAATGAATTCAAGGAAGAATGAATGAGGATAATGAGATGAATTAAGCCACGCCCATTAATTAGTGAAGTAGGATTATGTAGTATTAGTGATAGTAGGGTGAAATAATTAGGAGGGCATGTTGAAATTGTTGAAGAGGGGAGGTAAAAGACTCGAGAAGGCCCCCCCTAGAATCTTTTGTGTGCAGCACTGTGGCCTGTCATTTTTGTTGTACGGTGGGATTTCTGTATGGTCAAAACCCATTTGATGTAAACATTGTGCATTGTTCCTTAATACTGTTAATAGACAGCGAGTAGAACTTGATAAAATACATTGTAACAAGTGGTTTGAGATTATGATATTCTTATGTTTCCTCCTTTGCTGAATATCAATGCAAGGTAACAATTTCTCATCGAATTACTGTTCCGCCACCGTCCGAGAACGCCGTGCATGTTTTAGGCCCGATTGTTCACCCCTAGTGCGACCGAAAATTAGTACGAAGCCCTTATAAGCCAAAATGAATGGTAGGGTTAGCGGAGAGGGGATTTTAATCAAATAATAACAATATTTTATTCGACTTTCTTCAACCAATTTTGACCACACTGAAAGCACACTGAAAGCTCACTGTGAAGCTTCCGCAACGTGTACTGCGGATTGCATACCTTTAGGCGTAAATTCTACAGCGCCTAACAAATTTTGTCAGGGGGGGGCCTTCTCGAGTCTTTTACCCAATATTTATCACCTGAACCAATTTCTCTGAAATCCTGAAACACAACAAATAACGACAACTATCACCATCATCAGGCAGGGATATATTTTTTAAGTTTTCTTTTATTATATTAAACTTGATTTTCTTCCTTGAATTAGTAATTTATATCTCTCGTCTATTTCGCACCCACGACACTTTGCTTCGATTCTTTCCCACCCCTTTTTTAGCTTTTAGTTTTCAAATGATTTCCACACCGTTTCACCGTGGCGAGGCTGTGGATTGTGAGTTTTTGAATGACACGAACAACACGTTGCTCCTAGCTCCACCAGCACGCCCATCTCCCACACGGTTTCTACATTTTTTCTTGCCATTTTCTTTTGTTTTTTTTTTTTGCAAATTGCTCTTTGTCGTCTACGGTTCATTCACACATTGGTTTACTTAAAAAAATGGAGTACACATTCGCTCTTGGTTTCATTCTCTCTCGCTCTGTCTACTTTTCTTCTCGCAGCTTCTGTTTATATCTATATTTATATGCAATTTATATATATTTATATATATATATGTATGTTCACGCGTTAGCATCTGCCATAATATGTGCATAATGTCCACCCATACATTCATCGTTTCGTTTCGCTTTTCTACCTTCTTCTTCCGTCTATTAATCTATTCGCATTCTGTGCTTCTTTCTCTAATTAGTAATGCTGTGTTCCTTTCTTGTGTGTGAGCTTTTTCCCACACTGTTACCTTTACCTCTTCTGATTTTCTTCTCCGTGTTGGGAGTGTGTGAGTGTGTGTGTGTTGTTTTAAAGTTTAAATCCTACACTAAACAATTTTCCGCTTTATACAGACGAACCGAAACAAGCTAATAATTTTGTTCTTCAATGATGATATTTTCTTAACGTTGATCCGTCTCTTCATCATTCCGCTTGCTCCCAGGCAAAATGATAAAAGGTTAAGCAATTTTTTATCAGCTGGACGAAACACGTTTTCCTTACTCACACACACACACACACGCATCGCTTTTCCTTTTTCCTAGTGGCCACTAAATAGAAAGCCTGTCGTGTAGTTTAACATAATGGAATCCTGCCGACGTTGGAAGTTTTGTGTACGGGTTTGTGAAAAAAACCAAATCCATAGCGGTGACGCTTTTGCTTCATACACTGAAAGAGCTTTCGGAGCTGGACGAGCGCCATAACGGAAGGAAGTTGCTTCGGAAGAAATCTCGCACCTATTTTACCGCCATTTTTGCAAATTAACTAACAAATACGATTGATTAAACCAGCTCGGTCGCGTCGTGGGCTGAGGCGCGCCCGCGAAACTAACTAACTTGCATACGACCATATCCACCATACTTTTAGTTCTGTTTGGCGATGAAGCATCCTTTCCTCCGTCCGCTTATGTGTATTGCTGCTCCCCCCCTTCTCATCCCTTCCTATCGGCACCATTATCTTTCACACGCTTACTTACCCTACCGCTTATCTACGTTTAAATTAGTGTGTTCAAAAGATTATTTAAATTATGTTTAGAGCTGGTTGGTTTTCTTTTTCGTTTTCTTCGCACACTAGCATTCTCACTCACCTCGGCGTAACGGTAGCAGTGAGTATGAGGAAGGATCATCACGCGCGGGTGGTTCATTATTTTACATTGCCCTTCCCGATGTGCATCTTACGCGCCTGGCTTTGCTGTACTTGAACTGTACTTGACACAGCGAGCGACAGAAAAAGAAAGGGCGAAAATTTAGCTAATAACTCATATTTTCATGCTTGCTGAGTAGAGCTACATCAGACAAAAATCGAACTGTACAATATTGCAAATGAATGGCTAGAGAAGTTGCCATGTAGGAAGTGATCCTAAGGTACGAACAGCCTAGAAAAAAAGGGCCAAGGACGTCTGCAAGCTTGATAAAATTCGTTCCATCTTTAAGCCACAACACCATATTGCTGAAAAATCCTTGCGGAGAGTTATCAAAAAAGACTTTCACGCAACTGCTAACGCAAATAGACACACATATTGCCTCATTTGCGAGGGATAAACGTGAGGATGTTCCCGAGAAACTGAAGTTCAAGCTGTAAACCAAGCATCTGGCTGGTGCAATCCATGATCTCTGAGGTGGATTTAAGGATATCGAAGGATCAGAGTTACTTCCCTTGGTTTAGGTTCACTTCCCTGAAGTTGAAAAAGTTGCTCAAAAATGCGTTAAAATCACGACGATCTCATCATTTGTGGTCGTCTAACAAGTACAATCCTGATCCTGTTGTACTGTTCTAAATGCCAGAATGTTATTGATAACTCTTAGAGGAATTTGGTTTGATAGGACCTTTTAAGCGTGTTCATTTCCGCATCAAAGATGGATTTGAGTAGCTTAAATTTTCGCCATTTTCCTTCTGTCGCATCATCCTGTCTGTAGAGTGCCTTCCGAGACAACAATTGTTGCTGAATCTTGCTAAAGTTTTCCCCTTTCTTTGCTGTGGTGTGGCGGGTGTGTTGAGTTTGAAAGAAAGCTGTACAGGCAGATCCGTCTTGCACCTAGATTTCCTCTCTTTTTTGGGGGTCTATCTCGCCATTAACTATCCATTACAGTAAAGATGATAAAAAAACGGAAAAATAATCTGTACTGTACACGATTTTTTTCCCGGGACGAATTCTTGTTTTTCACTAGAAGTATTTTGGGCGATTCCAGCGTGACCTTTAGAGGGGAAATTGAAATGAAACTCATTACCTAGCAGACGCACTGACCCTACAAAGAGTGCCTATTGGGAGGATTTTGGGCAGCGTGTCTCGTCTGTTAATAAATTAAGATTGCTTGGAACTATAACAGTACAAGCAGCAGCGCCACTAGCACCGCGCACTGTACATTGTCCTGAATTAAAAACTCAAAACTCAAACGAATTTTAATTCTAAAAGAAAAACAATCGGACGACTAAAACCTTGCTGAGCGTAACCATCGCACTGAGGGTTAGGTAGCACGTGGTCCCCCCCCCCCCCGAGTCCGTCCTTCGTATAATGTTGGCCACAATAATTCTACACGAAAGAAGACACAAACGCATGTACGAAGCGTGCATCGAGGACACAATTCTTCTAGACCTGTTGCTGGCGGCTTGTTTTCTGGGGATGTTGATTGGTGTTGGAGCCCACACCACTCACCTTTTGCTTTCTTCGCTCTCTTCATTCACACCTCTCACTTGTTGCTTAGTTTTTTTTCCCCCAATTACTATTTACATATGTTCATGCACCATCATTCCGTACCCGAGCCCGTTAAAGCCACCGGGCGCCATCGTCACCGGGTCGCCGAGCACCATTGGTTCGGGCCGTCCGCCGACTATCGACGCGGTCGTGGGCAGCATCGGGAAGGAAGGTGCGGTTGATGATATGGCGGCGGCGGCTGCGGCAGCTGCTGCAGCGACCGCCATTACGGAGGCGGTTGTGTTGCTGCCACTGCTGTTGTTGTTGTTGTTGTTGTTGCTGTTGCTGCTGGTGTTGGAAGCGGAGGAAGCGCAGATGGTGGACGAATAGGAGGAAGCGGACGTACCGAGGGAGTAGCTGCCCTGGGCGGCAGGTTCAACTCCCGGCGCGGAGTGGCTGTTGTTGCCGTTGCTGTTGTTGCTGTTGTAGCTGCTGCTGTTGTAGCCACCGTAATAGAGCAGGTTTCATTCGAACGGTGTGTTAAACATGTGTATGTTTAGGTCCTCGAACGAGGTAGTCCCGCTCTGGTCGAGCATCTGCAGCATATCGGTTAGCTCGTGCCCCTGGCCCGGATGCTGCCCAACGACCGGATGATGCCCGGGATGGATCTGCCCCGGATGGTGATGATGGTGATGGTGTGGATGGTGCGGATGCTGCACCGGATGATGGGCGTGCGGGTGCTGTGGGTGTGGCGGTACGTGATGTGGAGCACCTCCTCCGCCACCGGTTCCAGCACCACCGCCGCCACCTGCACCGCCACCGCCACCGCCTGCCCCGTGCAGGGCTGGATGTTGTTGCTGTTGCATGTGCTGTTGGGCGTTGTCGGTGGCCATTTCCTGCGCCAGCCCAACAGAGGTGTGTGATGAGCCGGGCCCGTTGGTCGTACCGCCGGATCCTCCCGTTTGCATCGGTTCCGGGCCGGTACCGTGATGGTGCGATTGCCAACCGCTCCAGATACCTGAATGGAACGAATGGACAAGGATTAGTTGAGGCTGTGGGAAGGTGACCTGACCTGTTGCTGTTATAAGGATAGTGTTTTGGACAGCCCAACGAGGTAGTTCCTCTAGCAGATGATATCATGATAATGTCATCTAGCATAGACGAAATCCAAAGAATCATTAATTGAGCATGAATTAAAAAATAAAAATAATTATACGGTAGCGGCTCGATGTCCTACGATTACAATGTTGGACACCATCTAAGACACCATAAAAGATGAGTCGGTGTAATACCGTCTATACGATTTTTTCTGAGGATATTACAAGCTCGATTTGTTGTATTCGTCAAATAGACGGTCGGAAATTATCTGAGAATATTCTGAAACAGAAAATCGACCATCCATTCGATTTTCACCATGATATCTTGAAGCTTGAAGAAAATGGCAAAAAAGCAGCGACATTCCAAGCATCAACTAAGGCCGCATGCATTACCAGCATAAAATAGCGAAACAGACATCCGAGATTCGAATGTGGCAACTTCGGGGACTGTATTCTATAATTCAATCCAGATTCAGGCATACTGCTGTTCAATACTCATTTAAGCATGGTTAACTTCTTCTTCTTCTTCTTCCTTGGCACTACAACCTCGGAAGGTCTCGGTCTCGGCCTGCCATTTCTGTCTTTCTGTGACTTAATTTTACCCGTAGTAAAGTGGTCCGCCCTATGTACGGGGAGGCGGTCTGAATGGGATTTGAGCTCCGGTCCTGCCGTGTGAAGACCGGCACCGTTATCGCCTCGGCCACCGGACCGCCCGTTAACTAAATGGTTAACTACATGGAGGTAAATTCTCGCTTCAAGTTGTGCAGAACTGTATCTATTTTGAGTTAAAAATCAGTACCGACAATATAGATACGTGGAAGGGAAAGGTTTGCCAACAGATCATTCTTCCAACGCGACGGATGAAGCTGGTACTCCGAAGGACAAGGGAAGGAGCTCAATTGAGCTGTACAAGGACCTCATTATTGTGAAGCGATTTTAACTCGCCAGCCTTCGATCATGTCGTGAGAATGGAACCGAACAACCTAGCTCGTATTGTATCTCTAAGATAGGGAAGTTGGAGACCGCAACAAGGATTTGATGGGAAGCTGCTTACCCGGTCCGGCTTGCGATGATGGTGTAAAGGTGGACGTTTGACGAGATGCGTTAAGCTGGGTGTAGGTTGGCCCGGTCGGTGACCGGTTCGGACTTAGTTCACTGTACTGGTAACCTTCGGTGACGGGTTGTGGCTGAAGGTAGGAAAGCATGAAAGTGCATTTTTAATTACTTCCGTGGGGGAAATCGACCAGACTCCGGTTCTTACCTGTCGCAGGGTCCACGCAGTGGCTGCCGGCGTTGGCGAGGTATTGTTAGTTTTGGGAAGATGCCCCAACGCACCCGTCGCACCACCACTAGGCGTTCCCGGTGAACCGTATCTGTGTGGGGCGAGCGTAACATAGAGCATAGCATTAGTATCGGTTGCAGCCAGTCTGCAGGAGGAGCCGGATATCTCTTACTGTATTGGCGATGGGGTCGGATTGTAGCTGTACTGCACGGCATTGTGGGCGCTTTCCGGTCGTTGAATACTGCTAGCGGCGGCCGCCTGCGCTGCTGTCTGCGGCTGCGATGGCAAGTGTGAAATCAGATTGTGAGGATTGTAGATATTGCTCGCGGGTGTGGTGTCCCTTCGGCCCGGCAGCGTATAATCCAGCCCGGGTGCCGGATAGGACGCGACAGGTGTTTCCGTTTGCTCCGGTGCCGTTACCGTGTCGTGGGACGAATGGAGTGCCCTGTGATGAAACGGGTGGGTGAAAATAAATCATTATTTGGATCAAATCTCGGTCCTGCGCGGAACTGCGCCAATGACGCTTGCTGCTGCTACTTACTTTGCCGAACTGTTCGTACACACCACGTACTCGATATCGTCCGTGTACGGGTTGAGGAAGGCGTACGCCTGCGTTCTCATCCAAACCCACTCCTTGTTCTTCGCCCGGAACCGATACATGACCGAGAACATTTGGCCCTTTTGCTTCAGCACTAATAACGATAAGAGCGAAGAGAGCCGAGCGTTAAGAGCGAACCATCCACATCCCGCAAGGGCGTGCTTAGAAAATACTTACCTTGGTCAAAGTTTTCCTTCATATGAGCAATGTCGTCCGGGTGGAAGAAATCGTAGCAGCTTTTGTTGAGCAGATCGACCGGCTGGTAGCCCAGCACACCGATCACCCGCTGGTCGACGAACGTGAACTTGCCGCACATGGCGTGGCGCGAGATAAACTCGTTCGGATTGTTCGCGTTCAGATCGTTCGCCGTGGTGGAGGAGGTGATCTGCAGCCGTGCGATCGCCACCAGACAGCAGTGCGTGTTGTGCAGCTCGTCGTCCTGCCCCCGGTCGATCGTGACCCCTGGAAACATATCTGAATTGCGGCGGATCATAATTAACAGTCTCCGGGAGCATTCCAATCATGTGTGTGTGTGTGCGAAAAGGATTCGTTGGATAGCAAAATTTTGGATTGAATTGGTTCTCCCTAGCTCCCGTACATCGTTGCCACTGTACTTACCTGTCGGTGGCCAGTTCTTGATGTACCCCGTGCAGTGCATTACCGCGTAGTTGTGACCGTCCACGGAGGGACCGAGTGAGTTTTTCCTTCGCAGTCGGTTCAGATGCCCGAGGGCCATCGATTCTGGCGTTAGCGGTCCGATTCGCATCCGACAGATAAACCCCCGTCTCGATCCCATGCATAATCTCATCGATGCTGTCGGAGAGAAGGAGAGAGAGAGAGAAAGTAGACGGTTAGCCGTGGCCAGAAGTAACTGGAGCACATTGATACATACATTGATGGCCTTCCTTCTTGACTGTGCCAGTTTTGAGGTCCAGTATCCGTCCGCTGTTGACCGGTTCCTGCGTCGAGAGCTGCTCGCGCACCTTCTCGATGTCGTCCGGGTGGATGTGATCGAAAAGGCTCCCGCTGTACCATTCGTTCTGGGAGTAGTTTAGCACCGGTGTCACCGAATCGGACACGTAAATGATGCGTCCTGTATCACAGCCCGCCTGTTGCAACGAAACAAAAAGGACGTCGTTTAGAGCATATTTTTGAGAATATCCCAGTATAGCATCGAAGTAATCTATAAACTCGCCAGAGCAAACAAATTGCCCCTCCTCAAGGAAATAAACCAAAAAAAGGGAGGCTTCCCTCTCCTAAAGGCGCATTAATTAAGACTTTAAAACTGCTCTGAATCGACCGCTCCGCTCCGCACGGCAACTTCATCGATTCCTGCCGGTGTCCTCCCGTCAGGATAACCCAGCGAATAAATAATACATTAATCAATGTGGTGCGTGCGTGGCGAAATTATCAATTCCAGCCACCGATTTTACGCCCACGGAGACAAATGAATGATGATGAGAATGAGAAGGAGAACGGGAACGGCAACGGTCACCGTGGGTTGAGCGAGATGTTTTGCATTTTTCAGCCTGCTTGCAGCAGTTCCAGCCAGCCATCCGGAAGGTCCCCGTCGGCGGAAAGCAGCCAAGCGCGATGGGCAACAGGAGGGAGGAGCGGGAGGCTGAAAAATGCCTAATGAGTAATTTTGTGCCCTGCGCTGCCCAGCTGCATTCTAATTGCCGATAAATAATGCGAAAACCTCCGTTAGGCGAAACTTGGCCCAAAGTCCGCTGGAATGTCTTCCCGTGTGCAGCGGAAGCTGTAAGCGAAGGTTAAAGCGTGGTGAGCGCGTTTCCATCGATCGGAATTATCCGGCCAACCTCGGAAACAAAGTTGTATTAGTCCGGTGGCGAGAGAGAGAGCAAAGGAGCAATACGGGGAGCTTAAAACAAGACAACCCTCGGGAATGTGGCGGAGAACGACGAAATAAATAAATTATCCAACTGATATGTATTGAACGCAAAATTTGCATTCCCTCGTTTTACACCTCCTCGGCGGCGTAGTGTCCTCTCTAGTGGTTGCGTCTGCGTCCGGTTCTCTCATTCTACGGTTCTGAGATGGGCAGTTTGGGAAGGAAATTCTTAGCCTTGTGCTTCTTGCTGTACATCGTTGGATTATATTCTCCGGGAGCTCATTGATAAGTTTTGGATGAATTTTAATTTCCAATATTTATACACCCAACCCAGCACAGGAGGTGTGGATGAATTTTAATGAGAAATTTAAATAATTTCCCAACCAATAGCATCCTCGTTTTCATCATTTGATCCTTAAAGGCGAGAAGTTTGTCCAATTAGTCCTGCTACATGATTTAAGATTCAAACACTTTTCTTTAACAATTTTATGTAATTTTGATGAAGCTACTCGGATATCTTTTATTCTGAGAATAAACTCCAAAAAGAATTCTTTCATTAATTTAACCCCATCAAGGGGTGCCATTTAGTTGTGTGCGCCAGCGCCAGTTGTTTTGCTCGAATGCCTTGGAATTTGAATACATTTTTCAACCATCTTTTTTATCAAACCCCTTTCTCTTATAACATTCCATTAAAACCCCACGGTGCCGGCTAGCTGCTACCGGCGCTACCGATGCATACCATCCTTTCAATTGGAAGGACAACGCACTGGTCCGCCAATGGAGCTAGAGAGGGCGAGAGAGAAGCTCAGTAGAAGCATCCTCGGCTTCTAGACAGATACCAGTACCTCGAGTTTTTCAAATGGACGGTAAGCTGCCGACGGTAATTAGTATGCAATTCGCACGGTCAGTATAAAAAAGATACACACTGACTACTGCTGCTACTACTGCCACTATTTTCTATCCAGCGCGACAATTCATCTGTTCAGTGCGCTGTACTCTGGCTGTAGGATGCCCGTCGAAAAACACTTTTAGACTTTCGTCTGCGTACTTTTTTTTCATGTCCACACCTCCAGCAAGCTTTCTGGATTCGATTCTATGGATAAATTTAAAGCTAGATTTTCCTGCGGAACAAAAGCCGCTAGCTGGCTGGCTTCATTGTCGTACGAACGTTAAGAAAACCCGGGTTCAGGCCACTAATTAGCTTAATGTAATAATTCACTTTTTGTTACGCTCTATAGCGGAATAGGTAGAAACCTGTCGTCATTTTTTTTAAAGCGTCGTGTTTAATTAAAGCTTCCGAACGAAATAATCGACTTAAGCTGAAACTAGCCGCCTAGGGAGTGTGGCTTTGTGAGGTCTTCAGTTTGCTTTGGAGGAGCTATACTTACCACAAACAGAAATCCATCTGCGGCTTCCAGTATCAGGTGCTTCAGCTCCTGATCGGTAAGAAAGGATGGTTTGTACGACCCATCCGTGTTGGTATTGCCGGTTCCTAAAAGTAGAGTAAGAAAAAGGAAAATTAGAAACGGAATATTCTAGACGAGTGGGGGGGGGGGGGGGGGTCCATTCCAACTTTATTTATCCGCCGTTTCCCCACCATTAGACACACCACTTTAATAGGCACCGGAATGGCAAAATGACCATCCTTTTTTTGTTCGGTATGCAAATATGCGTCTAATTGTGTTGTATTAACCGGATGGTGCGTTTAATAATCGTTAAAAATTTTAAGACAATCAAAACAAATCCTTTAACTGACCAAACTCCCTCCCGGGTTACTGGTAGAATGGTCGCGAAGAAGATGTTAGCTAAATCGGGTGGAACCCACCACGCACCACGGGTACGGTTTTAGGGTTCCCGATAAGCCGAAGCGGCATACCCTTGAAGTAAACAATGCGTAACTAGTAATGAAGGACAAAACACAGTCCCAAAAATGTTCCCCATCGTGGTACAATGTTCCGAAAGTGCCTCGATTTCTTTTGAAAAAAAGTGTGTTTAAAAATTAAAACAAAACATTCCTACCATCAAGAATGGGACAGAATGTAAAACAAAAACAAAAAAATGGAACAGAACAGCGACCCGAAGTGTGAGTGAAGCAAACCGCCCGGCCACCGGGTGGAATGGAAAGATACAACAAGTTGTAAAATTAAATGACGTTTAGCATTTTCTTCAATTTTAATTTGCATAACAGTATAAAAATAACAATAAAAAATAAATACGACTGTTTCAGGGCGAGCGGAACACCCGAGACTCGCATACACACACACATACAATGATAGCGAGGAGGAAAATGTCTTGGGCTAAGGACCTATCGTTAGAAAGAATTTGCCTTCTGCCTTCTGTGACTGACAGAAGTGCTGCGAGAGGGTGTGAGTGATAATTGGAGATGATTTTCTTTGGCGAGGTCTTTTCAAGGGTTGTAGAAAATGTAAAATGGCACAATACACAATGACATCCCCTCGAGGTGGATGATTTTTCCCATTGCTTGCTTTTGGCGCTTGTTCCAGTCAGTGTGCGATAAATGAATCGTTTGCTGGAATTACGCTATCATTCGCACTTGTTGTGGCGCATTTTGGTCGCTGTCAAGGGAAAATGGGAGGAGGGAATCGAGAAAATCGATCCGATGTCGTCTTGTGATCGGTAATGTGTTCTTCTCGCTCACGGTGCCATATTGAAGCGCACTTTAAGCTTGAGAGCAGCTATTCGGCGTGTGTGTTGGACAAAAGTCAACCAAATCTTTAAATGCACATTACGATACCGAACCCAGCGCGTGATTGGCTGAGTGTGATGGAATTGATTTTTAAACGAGAAGCATAGCATATGAGTCTTTACAGAGCAGTAGCTCTTTATGTATGCTAAATAATGGCCCACCAGATGATAGGATTTTGGAAGTGCATATCAAGTTGAAATTGCAGATCATCGCCTCGAGCGATAGCCTGCGTTCAAATGAAGTGTTCTTTGTTGGGAGGCCGTTAGAACATGTGTAAAGAAGGCACAAGTTGCGAATTAAACTTGATTGAATTGGGTTGTGCTTGCGTTTTGCATACATTTCTAAGCGCCTCGATAAAACGTGTGATAAAAAACGGGAACGATCGGGTGTTTTGTGTTTGTGATAGCCAAGAAGCTGAATTGTTTTATGGTGTACGAAGCATGGTGAATGTCTAACGCCCCTTTGCTGCTTTGGTATTCAAATGCACCAAGCAAATGTTGCTGGCCATGATCTTTTCACCCTGTTGCTCTACGCTACGCGATGCTGCATACTGCACGGTGCAACAGAGGCGGAATTTTGTGCCTGAGCTAAATAGCAGCTACATGTCCACACTGTCTCTTAGAGGGATACGTAGGAATGTAAATAGTAAAGGAATAAGGCGCTATTCATTTTATGTATAGTTTTGGAGGTTTTTGGGTTAGGAGCTGTAGGATATGGTGAAAAAACTGCATTATCCATATTTGTCATTTGAATATTGCATTTAATAGTTTCATCAATATGGCTGATTGCCAGTATAAGCAAACTAGGGAGTTGCTTCAGGCCCCGATTATTTTGACATAGGCGTATTCACCTACTGATACCTTCTTCTTCTTCTTCCTTGGCACTACAACCTCGAGAGGTCTCGGCCTGCCATTTCTGGCTTTCTGTGACTAGATTTTACCCGTAGTAAAGTAGTCAGCCTTACGTACGGGGAGGCGGTCTGGATGGGATTTGAACCCCGGCCCTGCCTTGTGAAACCGGCGCCGCTGTCGCCTCGACCACCGGACCGCCCCACCTACTGATACCAGTATATACAATAAAGTCCTGGGAAAATCGATCATTTATAAGACCTAGGACTACATAAGGGTGGCTCGGTGGTAGATGTGACAGCGGCGCTGGTCTTCACACGGCTGGACCGGGGATCAAGTCTCATCTGGGCCGTTTCCCCAGACTATCTGACTGACTATCCAACTACGTGGTAATTAAGTCAAGTAAGCCTAAAATAGCAGACATGACCTTAGGAGGTAGTTAGGCCAAGAAAGAGGAAGGACTACATAATGGAGCTCATATAATGTCTTCGCTAGGCCCTTATCTCAGGCCAAGTCAGCACTTTCCATGTGATATGGACTTCCATCTTTCATTCTACTTAGGACCATCTAAGGGTTTGATTCGCCATAGCTGGTGTCCTAGTTAATGCCATTTGAAAGAAAGTTTTGTTTTAATGAGTCATGAGGCCTCATTCTGCTTGGGAGTTCCAAGGGACTTTATCCGCCATTGCTGATGTGCTTGTAATCGTCATTTGCGAAAGAGTTTTTTTTTAATGAATAATATAGCAACTTCTACGACGGTGGCAGTTATTATGAAGAAGGGCCAAACATGTTCGAAGATGCTGTATTGATAGCATCCATGCTATCATGATCTATACCAGTCAGAGGATGGATTTGTTTCAACGATAAAACTGAGAAGATTTCAATCAAGAAATGCTCGAAAAATAATCCAAATAATAGCTTGGACATCACAGAGTTATTTTTGAGCTTGATACTACTATCAGAGCTTCACCAGTCCCTTTCGGTAGTATATGGTCTGGGAGACCTGTTGAATCCTCATGGATTTTTGGAAGAAACGTGAATTTAGCTAATGGACATTAGCTAGAAAAAAGGCATACACCAATCCATGATAGTCAGTTGGATAGTTCGTCCTCACTACGGGGGAATGGTCCAGATGGGATTTAAACCCCGGTCCTGTCGAATAAAGACCGGCGAAGTGATCGCCTCCTCCAACGGGTCGTCCCCTACAACAATGAGTAAGAATAGGCTTTTTTTGGATGACCAAGATTGTTTTTAGTATGAAACACTATCATAAATGTCATAAAACACCCGAGAAAATGATGGTTACTTAGATTATACTAGCTAGCAATATGGATGTTTGCGGCTACCATTTAATCGTTTCACTAGCAAAACAAAAACCCCGATGAATGATTACACCTTGCTTTTAAAAAATTTAACCACAAGCGTGGGCTTTTTTTGTTTTCCCCCACGTCAGGAGGTAAAAGGTTATTTTCTTGTTTTCATTTTTCCCATTACACATCCTTAGAGAATTGAGCCGCTACACAGCAGCGCCAGCAAGAGCAGCACTGTTTACATAGTTTTAATATCATTTTAACGCTTATGAGGCGTAGCTTTTTTCCTCTTGGCTGCGACCCAACGCCACCACTGTTGACCCATTTGAATGGCGCATTACACCTCACGATGTGCCCACCTTTGCTGCTGCACACTCCGCTAGGCTGTCCAGCAAGCGCCATAAGTTACGCGGATAGGACAAACAAAACATTAGTTCTTTTTATTTCGCTTTCGCTGGAGAGCTGCTGCTGCTGTTACGTTCTGGAAGGTCAGTTGGTAAGGGAGCCGTGGGGTATGCCTGTTTTTTTGTTGTTGTTCTTCTACTAAGGAGAGAGGGTTTATCTGCATAATTATAGTTTCCACATCCGCTGGACACTACTAACAAACAGCGCAGCAGCAGCAAAGAAAAAAAAACCTCCGCCAGCTAGCTTCTGTTTGCATAAAGAAACTCCAAAAAAAAAAAACAACAAAACCTAGCAAAAAAACGCTGGCGCAGAGAAGGTACAACAGTAAGTGTATTCCGTTGTCACTGTAGTGTCCACTAAGAGACTTCTCGCTACTCACTCTAGTTTCCCTGCCCTCCCTCTCTCTCTCTCGAGGGATGTACCTCCTCAACACCCCCAGCCAACGTGGCGTGCTATGTTTGTTTTAGTCCTATTCGGCGTCATTTGGCGTATCAGTATGAAATGTTATGTTCAACTTGCTGCTGGCTGGACTGGCCACCCAGCCGGCTGTCAGGTTAAATCATGCCATTTCCTTACCACCACCACCACCACCACTTATCTCCTCTACTTCTCTCTGTGTTTGTGTTTCCATCCACCCAACCGGCTCCAGTACAGTAAATGGTTCTGGCATGTGTGAGGTTCGCCCAACCAAACCCCGGCACCTGACCCGGGTGATGGTGTTGCAGTTTGGAAAATTGATAGTGCTGCTTTGGTGACAGCCAACGGCAGGCATGCAGGACAGGCAACAAACAAACAAAAAATGGGCAAGCATTGTACCTTTCCTAGCCACCGAACGCGGGGGGAAAGTAGCGGAATTAGGATGGATGAAAGCATTTTTCAATGATGACAGTCATTTGCTGTCACCACACGAAGTGTTCCGCTGATAAAATCTCGTTTTATTTATCCAACCAAGAGGGAGCAAGCGGTGGGAGTGCAGGGTTGGGCAGCCAATTGTGTGGTGGTCAGCGTTAGTTTGTTGTGACGGGTTTGCTTGTTATACGGGAACACGGAGGACCAAGGATCGCGAATGGAGCAATCAAACTGCAGAGTGGGGGCTTTTACACATGTGCATACAGGTGCTATCTAATCGCAGCCAGATCGATTGCAGTTAGGTGCAATCAGTTTAGAGGGAAATGTTTTCCAGTCGAAAAGGACACGGGGTGAAAGAGCTGTGTTTGAAAGCTTTCGTATGTGTGCTGTTGCGTGACTTGCCGGAGCGGAAAATGATGATCGAAGCTTGTAATAATGTTATATCTGGCAGTAGTAGTTACCCGGCTATCTCCACAGACACACATACCCAGAGCAGCCTGCAATTAGGCAGTGTTTTCATCAATTTTCGTTAAATAATCGGAGCGCATGTAATTGCAGCTGTTTAATGGGATTTTTTTGCCTTGCACAAAAATAACTAATACGTTCACGATCCATTAAAGGAGGAAGGAGATAAAAAAAAAACACACACCGTCACAATATGATGTACTCGCATTCTTCTATTGAGCAGTCTCAATAGGATATAGGTTGAGGATACAAAGAAAAAAGCAACAAACGAAGCAACTAATAAGTAACATCATAGAGACTGGCAAAGGGAGGCGCACAGCCACACACACCAACACACAGCCGACAAAAAAACCCTTCAAGGAACTTCATCAATGTGGCACGGGAATAATCATTGGATAGCGTCCAACTTTGCTCCGCATTATCATCATCCACCGCCGTTCGATCCGATCGTCCAACATGCGCTCGTCCGAAGTTTGTGAAGGCAAAAAAACGAACTTTTTGAACCTGATGAAGATAGTCCGCAAAAAGCTGGAGGCACACGAAGAATAACAGGAAACCCCCAAAAAGAAAAAATCATCCATCCACGCCACCCTTCCTTGGAGAAGTTGCCAAAATGGAGCGCTAGCTAGCGGTGGAGAAAAGGGTGGAAAATCTAACGTGAGCAAGAAAAACCGACTGCCGTGGTGCCGGAGAGACTTTCGGAAACTACCCCGGTGGTAATTACATTTCAAAACTTTTTCCCTCATCTCAATCAATAATCTTTCTCACCAGCCAGCCAGCGCCGGAGTGGCTTACATGCCGGCCACGCTAGTATACCTCCTGGAAGATCCTGAACGAGGGACAAGAGTGACAGAGTGAGAGAGCGAACGAGCTGCTAGGGAGACGCACAGATGCAGGCCGACGAATTCGACAGGGAAGGATGGTTTCCGCATCCGAACCGGATACGGATACTGGGCGCTTTGATTTTCCTACACTTTTTGCCCGGTGAAGAAGAGGTTCCGTTTTCGGTTCTCTCTCCCATTCCTTGGGATTCGATACGGTGGTGCGCTAGCTCCTACTACTACTGCTACTACTGCTTCATCGAACCCGACCTGGCCGCCCGTTGATGACGGAACGGAAACCACCACCAATGCCCGGAGAATGAGAATGTAGCAGGAAAGGAAATCCATTATACTGATCTCTTTTGAGGTTCCGTTTTTTTTTTGTTGTTGCTTGTGCCAGCCGGCTCTCGACGATGGTCACGGTGGTTCTCCTGCTTTGGTAACAATCCTTGGGAAATCCTATCGAATCTAAATTGTTTCTTTTTCCCCCGCTCGGGACGCTCCTCTCCTGTTCGGTCTCATGTTTGGTGCCGATGGTCCACCGGGGTGATTTTTTTTTCCGCTGACCTGTGGTGATTTCATACGTGAAATAGAAATTATCGATCGTAGCAAACCGATAAGCACTCTGCCAGTGGGAAGGTGCTGATGGAACGATGACGGAGCTGTTGTTAGCTATAACAGGCCCCCCATTCGGGGTTATGCGCGCTCAACAATTCCACAATGTTCCATCCACCACACATCTGACTATTTCCTGCCCACTGGCTGGGGTTTATCCCGGCCATCAACGTTCTTTTGACGTCAGGAAGCGGCAGTAGTGGTAGTTGTGGTGGTATTGGCAGCGAGCTCGTATTAGTAGCACCCGGGAAAGGTCGGCCAGAACATACCGGTGGGTATTTACGGGTACCGATTCCGAATCCTTTGATCCATGCTTTCGGTGTGTGATCCAGTGTCCAAAACCCCCCAATCAACGCCAAAGAAGGTTGCTGTCCGGGGGTGCAGTGGAGTAATGAGTAATTCTAAGGTCTCTCCGCCGGTGTAATGATAGGTGAGCAGTAGCAAAAGAGTACCACTGTTCCATGTCCCTGCAACACACACACGACAACGAGGGACGGAAGAACGATGAGGCAGGGGATAAAAATCACAGCCAAAACGGATTTGAATGAATAATGCATTCATTCATTCCATTCATTCACGGATAGAAATAAAATGCCATCCCCGGCAGCACAGCACTCGATGACATCCGCGCGCACAGACACGGAAACCCGAAGTAACCTCCCGCCCGAGTCCCGAGTCAATGAATCATTGTTACCGCAGCGGGTTTGGCGTTACGAGGCGTTTGGGTACAGTTTTGTCATTGGTCCCGGACCGTACGGGGGCAGACGACACCGTTGCGGTGTGTTTGCCGCTAGAAGAAGGTTGAAAAGCTCCACGGAAGAAGCGAGCGGCTCAAGACAAATGCGTCAACAGTGCGAAGGATAGCACCGAAGAAATCGGCAAGCAAAAGGCCCAACTCCTCGCCAGATAAAGGTCCCGCTCGAAGGGTCCCGTAGCAAAGCGTGTGCACCGTCGTCGTCGTCGTGGTGCGGGAATGATTTAAATATTAATCAAATCTGATATCGCGCCGACCACGGTGGTGGCTGCTACTGCCGAAGGGTTTTCGCGCGGTTATGGTACTTGCTACTGATGCGGACCGCGACCTGGTGGAACCGAGAGGCAAAGCATATGCATTGAAGGAGCACACAAAAAAAAACACTTTAAAATGAACGCACAGCAAAACCCGGGGAAGGATAAGCAAACCGAGGCGACGATCGTCATCATCATCATCATCGTCGCTTGCTGCTCCTTTCTACTTTATGGTAAGTTCCATTTGCTTGGAGAAGTTCTTTGGGATTTGGGTTGGATAAAGTGTTTCCTTCACATTTACGCACCACGCTCGGGGGTCAGATGCCTTGATCGCTCTGCTTTGCTGTATGCACCTTTTGCTTGGCGGGTGTGGTTGATACGTTTTTTCTTGAATAATTTTCAAATTATCATAAATAATAACCATCCCTGGCCGGTTGATCCCGCTGCAACCGTAGATGGTAGCTGTTAAGCTCTTGGACGCTGGAAGGAGCACCGGCCGTACGTAGCTCGGGAGGACGTATAAAACTGTACATTTAAAGCGTTTTATTTACTTGTCAACAAATAGGTGCCCGGAAAAAAGATATCAAAAATGATTAAGAATCCTGCTTCGGAGCATAAAGTAGAATTACTTGGCTTGGTAGAATTACTTGGAAGATTTCTTTGAATATCCTTAAAATTGTTACCAGCTTCTTCGAGTGAGGGTGCATCTGAGGCGTTGTTTTTGTTGCTCTCTTCCGCCCCGAAAATTGCCCCAACGAAGAAGGGTTCGTCGCTTCGGACGTGACCAAATCGCTAAATGAATCTTCTCCACCAGCGGCGGGAGATAACTCACAAGAGCAAAGGTTTAACAACTTTTCACCTTTTGTTTTTACGCCCTACCGGCAACGGCCATTCAACACCGGTAGGCAGTGGCCAAAGGCGGTTTGTTGCCGACCGACACATTTTTTTGTTGCTGTTCCCGGACTGGTAGCTGATTTAGTTTTGTGTCTGTTTCTGTCTGCGCTTTACACCCGTGAGGATGCAGAGAACGATCTCGTCTGCCCGGCCAGATCATTGCGTAGGGTGGGGTGTGTGGTGAGTGTATCGGGGTGAGGATTGAGTCTTCTTAATTCTTTCTTATTTTACGCCCCCCCACTCCTTTTCAGCTGATCTCCCATCGTTCCGGACACTGTGTTTTGTATCCTTGTTTGAAATTCACTGCAACTGCGTCCAATAATTCAAAAGCCGTTTTGCGTTCCGAAACGGACACGGCGCGTTGGGCCGCGAGATTCGCCGAGCTTGATAAATGGTGTCTGCACCAGCATGCCGCCCCCGGAAACTTACCCATGGGGGGGGGGGGGGGGGGGGGGGAAGGGTGGGTAACACTGGAAGGCCGGGATGATCCAACAACAAAACCCCAGGATTGCTTAGGACCGAAGACAGAAGTCAAAGATCGGGCGAAAGCAAATGTAATTCGCCCGGGCGGAAGATTAAATTGATTGCGGAGGGTTAAATAACGTTGTTTACAGGTTGTTAAAATGTTCAACAGTTCTGTCAGGCTGAAAGAAATAATTAAATGTACACACACACACACACATCGCGAGAGATTCTTCATCTGTTGGGTGCTTCTGTTCCTCAGGCATTGCTGACGATGTTGCATTTGACAGAACGATTCGGTTTGTACGTACAAGAGAATTGGATTTGGAGCCTCTAAATGCTGCATCGTGCAAAAGGAAGAAATCACAAATTCGTCGATAGCCGGTGTGCAAATTCTACGCTTGAGAGGTGAAATGAATTAATTGACACCGTTTTGCAGAACATTTGAATAATTTGATGCTCGGGCTTTCTGCTATAGACCGGGCAGTGTATCGATAAAAAACAGAGCAAGAAGCCAAAACTAACATCTGCGCTTATCTTTGCGCTCGTTAAAAAGGTTTTCCCATTTACATGGCATCGACATTTTAATTCGTTTTGCTGGGGAACCATTTTTCGAGCTGGTCACCTCACCAGTTGACTCTTTTTCAAATGTTTCATCAATTAATGTGCTGCCGTTGCTACTGTTTTCGTTGGGCGCATGGAGTTGATTAGATATTTATTTATATTCTGCCGATTTTTTTTTTCTTTCGTCGAACTGGACAAATAAATGGGCACGAGACCGCAATCCGGCATTGGTTCGGTTAACACCTTTTGCTTAATTTAAATGCAACCCGATGACTGGACTAATCTGTTTCAAGAAGATAAACCTTTGCGTTCTTTATTTATTTGTTAGGAGATGGCGAAGGCTTCTAGAGCAAAAGTAGCCACAAAGTGTAGTGGTGGACAGCAACCAAAAAGGGCTTTAAAACAAACGGATTGTGGGCAAAAAGGAAACACAAAGCACCACGAGAGCATTTGATTACGGATAACGGCGCAAAGTGAGTCATCTCGCAGGATGGTTCCAGATTGTGTGGTTTATCTTACGGAAAAGAGGTTTTTGATCAGGTTGTTTCCATTTTAAATGTTTCGAGCGAGCGCGAAACCCTCTAGAACCCGACAAACATGACTAACTCCGTATCTCAACCCCGGGGGATGAAGTTAATCTTGGTGAATGAATCAAACGCACAGAAGTACACGCCACCAAGTTTGCCCCCGTTGAATGGTATATTGTTTTTTAATGAAAATTATGTGTCAGATGGGGTTTTTGCTGGGGCCGGGTTTGCAAAGAAGCGACGGATCCGGTACGGTTGATAAGCGAGTTGCAGCGCCAGGGCAATGCTAACGACACACTTGGGCCACACTTGGCTTCTGTCCGTGATGGGCCGTTTCACCGGCACCGTCCGGCACCGTGCAGCAGCAATCGGCGTCATAATCTTCAACCGCTACCGCTCGCTGGTGTGACAGTGATCAAAGCCGCCGTGAGCCTGCGGGTCGCCTTTGTCCGGCTCCGGGGTCGGTCGTCTCCTTGTTATCCGACTGTGGTGCCACCCAAAAAGGTAACCGACACCGCCTTCGTATCGAGCAGATTCACATTACACCATTGTTCACACCATAATTGGCCAGTGCATGTGATTGACGTTTAAGCAGAGAAGCGCAGCACTACCTGGCAAAATGGTGGGCAGTTCTGTAAGGAGTGGCACAACGGCAAGGTAAAAATAACGAATGACACGCAGACGGCTGATTAATACGCGAGAGATACTTTTCAATTACTCTTCTAGTTATGTACATCGTGCGATGGAGGAGCAAGATCATAGTGAAAGCGATGAAAAATTGCTATATCGTTGATATTAATTGATAACCGATTGGAAACACATCAATTTTTCTGGTGAAGTCGTGCAATACCGAACGATGGTGGTGTGTTATAAAATCGAGGGGGTAATCAATAATAGACATGAACTAATGCTCAACGATGCTAGTCCTGGCGTGGGAATAGAGAAAGAGACTTGAAAAATAATAATCGTACCCATCCGAGCCCACCGAGCACACCGTTATGTGGCATTGTCTTTGCAACAATTTGAAGCCAGACCAAGAATGCCGATATCTGATGGCCACTCGAAAAAAAGAAAAAAAATCCATACCACCGGTGGAAAAGTGTGCTATAGACCAAAATGAAAGCTATTTCATGAGAAGAATACATGATTCACTGTCAGAGGATGGAGACTCCCTCATCAAGATGGCAGTGTCTCTCCCTGTGTTGCTATTTTTAGTTCGAATGGCTCAAGAAAATGGCTACCGAGACTATGTACCGCGGCTACACGACGGGTGACAATCGCATAACCTGTGCGAATCGGAGGTACCTGTGCCTATTGACGGATCACTCCACCACTCCGGTACGTACTATGTCTCGGCAATTAGTTCCAAACGCTACCCACCAGGACCGTGCGAAAGATTTCATCGCTCCGATACCGAAACCTATCCAACGGGGCCACCACCAACAACAACACACGGGCGAATAGAAACAATGCACCATTCTCGTTGCTAATATACATATTGATACATTGATTATTTATGGCTTATTTCTGTTACTGTGATTGCCACCGGTTCGGTTCGGTGGCTCTAGGGTTTCTCCTTCCTTCCATGCCACGAATCTCTGTATGCCCGAGGCACGGGAGAGGCACGGGTGGCAGACGGCGGCAAATGGTTCGTGTTGCCCGGCACATCTACCATCACCGACAGCCGCCATTTGCTAACGGACAGTGGTGGCTGCATAGCAAAACTAGTTATCCCCACAGGCGCACTTACGGCGCGTCTCCATCGAGTGGGAGTGGGAGAGTGGGGATGACCAAAGCTACATCCTCACCGGGCTCAACGCGACAACGACCAGTTGACAACGGTCGTTGTCGGTTTATTAAAATTATTTATTTGTCGCACAGAGTCTCGCTCTCTCTTTCTTTCTCGCTCTATTGCCCTTCGAGTGGCAAATAGCGTAGGTGCCGTGACCAGGAGTCGAAGGTACCGTATACGGTTAGTTTCCAGGAACTGGCGGGCGCTAGAATCTTGCGCGACATTTGCAACGTCGACCGGGGTTGGCCACCGCGCGGTGGGTGATTATTGTGTTCAGGGCTCAGAAATTCATGTCATGTATCGAAATCTCTATTATATTGTTAATTACAGAACGCTGACATCTTTATTTATGCTTGTATTGTGTGTATGTGTGCGCGCACAATCTTGCCATCGTGCCATCCATTCGCGACTAGCGTCCGCGTGCCAACATATGCTCCGCTCCTCCTGCGTCGTGTGTTACACAGACCCCGCAGCAGATAAGCAACACTGCCGAGGAAGGGTTAAGCGACGGTTTACCCCGTTGTGTCGATTGTCGTCGATTTCACGGGAAATGTGATATCGCCACCGTACGCGGAACCGAGCGAGGTACGCTAAAACAAGCGTGGCGTGCTGTCCCATATAGCACCCGTGACCCACCGAATGAAGCGCCGCCGTTGATGACGCGCACACGCTGCAAATGGAATGTCTGAATGAGTCAAGCTCGGTTCGGATAAGACCGTCGTGTACCGGTTGAAGTGAAGCTATCCATCGGTGGTTAGATTTACTCAAGCTCTGCCGTTTTTAAACGTTGAAACTTTGCCGAACCACCAAGTTTCTCTTCCTTTTTTTTAGAAATTCAACATCATTACCAAGTCACCATAATCCGACAAGGTGCACCTGGGCATCGAAAATGTTGTCATCGCCATCATGTCAATCTTTCCTACCAGCACAGCTTGCTCCCAAGCGTTAGAACTCAAACAAAGGGAAACACAAAATCCATGGAAAACCTGCACGATAGACTTTGCGGCGAAGCCTGGGGATTAGAGGCTGCACGCTGATAAGATTGATGACAGAAACGCAGCCTAACCTGATGCTGGTCGCGCACAGAGCTCCAGCAAGGAGCAAGGAAGACACGGGCGACAAAAGTCGTCCGAACAGTGATGACATCGTGTCAATCTTCTGGCAGCGAAAATGGTTGACAAATGGTGGATAAAAGCGACAAAGAACAAATCAGATCTTGGAGTTCTTGCTCCGTCTTGAAGTCGGTCGAGTATGGAACGAGCCGCGGTGTACAACCATCGTGTCTCGTGTGTTCCACCAGAAGCGGGCATGCAAAAACGGCCCGAAACGAAACGAACATCTTTATTCTGCCTCAGAAGTGACACTGATGGTGTTGATAATGATGATGCAGGGCAGGGCAAACGGGGAGGGTTACGAACGGCGGAAAGGATTTGTCAATCGATCGGAATACACTGATGAACCTTGATGCTCTTCCGTCAATCGTGAGCAACCACGACTGCTGGCTGCGAGAATTGTGGACAAAAGCAAAATTCTGTGCCCTGTTTTCTTTTTTTTCTAAGTTTGCTTCGGAGGTAAGCCAACAGAAGCAGCGAAACCGCAAACGGCAACAACGAAAAAACCGGGCGAAAACCAGGCAACATCGCGCAGCACCCTTCACGTAAAAGACACGGAGCATAAATTGAGCATAAATGGTGTTAGGCCAGAAGCAAGGGGCGAACCACGGGAAAATCAGGCAACACGGCAAACAAAATGCCAGGACACACACACACACACACCACCAGACCCGCAACTTCGTCGTTTCCCTTCGGACGAAAAGTTGCCGGCTGACAGAAGATTGATAGAGTTATGATTGGGATGCGCGGAAGATAAATAAAGCGAGAGCGAAATTTTGATTAGCCTTCCACCGTTGCACACCGGCGCTGTTGTGTGACGCGGGTCCACAAAATAACGAGAGAATAAAATCAAAATACTTGACATCGACTTCATCATGCCGCGCGCTGCCGATGATCGTCGTTCACAGGGGTGGACACATTCAAAGTAAAATAAATAGGAAAGTAAAAAAATGAGCATATTTCGCGGGTTCTTCGACCTGATTTGCAATGGGGGAGGGAACGCACGCGCTCACCTCGAATGGAGGGCAAGAAGAAAAAAATTCATTGGCGAGTAGCAGTAACACGGTGATGATTTGTTCCACTGGATTTCCTATCCATTCGTATGCTACCCATCATATTATGCTAACCCTGCCAAGTTCCCTTTGCAACTGCGAATTTTGCAAAATTTTGCATAAATAAACTTCACCTCCTTGTGGGGGCGCATAAATATAATGTTGGCGGTGATTTGCTGTTGGTCGGGACCGCAAGGAACCGCCGATGACATCACTTCAATTGACCATTGTTTGAGCTGTCATCATCGCCCTGTTTGGCATACGCGATAAAGAAGCACCAAGGAGCGGAGAGCAAGTATGCTGCTGGCGGTGTTGGCTGTAACAGGAAACATCGCCCATAGTAATTGAATCGTCGAAAAGCGTTTTTGCTGATGGGGTGGCAGGTTGTTGATGGCATTTGTTTAACCCTCCGCCGCCATAGGGGGTGAATCCGCAAGCGGGAAAAATCAAATGTCAGCCGTGCAAACGAATGTGACAAATAGGGGTAAGGATGCTTACATGCCTGAGCCGGTTGTCAAGGTAGAGTTTGAACACAATAAATTTATTGAGCTTCTCGGAATTTATGAGTGTATGCAAAAACAAGAAATCAAGATTCTAGAAAACGGTGACCCACATTGGAAAGTCTGAAGATCAGAAGGAGACAAAATTCAGGAAGTAAAAAATCAAGAACCGTTCGACTTCTCTTTATATAGAAAATGTAATACAGAGAACTCATTAATTAAATTGAATTGAATTACCATAGACAAAACATTCGGGGCGGTCCGGTGGCCGAGGCGTCAGCGGCGCCGGTCTTCACACGGCAAGACCGGGATTCAAATCCCATCCTGACTGCCTCCCCGTACGTAGGGCTGACTACTTTGCTACGGGTAAAGTCAAGTCACAGAAAGCCAGAAATGGCAGACCGAGACCTCTGGAGGTTGTAGTGCAAAGGAAGAAGAAGAAGAAGACAAAACATTTAAGGATCTACAGGTGTAGTAACATTTATCCTAAGAGTTATGAGGTTGTTGTAGAGCTTATCCTGACAATCGTTTATGGTTGCTTTAAAATTTGTAATATCGAAAAGATGTTCTGTCCTGCGTTCCTGGAGAAAGACGAAAACATCTTCTTGGAGTTATATATGCAAAAGCAAACGCTGGATTTAAGACGTCGTAGTTTTATCTGCGTCAGGCTTCACATGACTGGATATCGCATCCCAACGAGTCTGAACTGACTCGACGTACACAGGACAGACTACCTGCATAAAACCAAAATCAAGTCATGAAGGCCTGTAATGAGCAGACAAAGCCCTCTCGAGGTTGTAGATCTAATAAAAAGTTCGTTATCGTTATAAATCATGGATCAAGAGTCAGAGCTACCGTCTAAATGGCAAAGAGTGTCCATAAAAATGGAAATACTTATACAACATTTGATGTTGTATAAGTATTTGAACAAATACTGATGAACAAACCTAATGATGATCAAAACCCTTTTTCTGCCCTCTTAGGATAAAGCCGACACCGGAGACGTTATTCAGATCATTAAGTAACCACAAATAGGGAGCTCCGTTGATGAGGATCATTTTACAAGGCTTTAGTAGTGATGGATTGCTATGGATCACTTCAGAATAATGTATTAATGCACTTCACTTGTACTGCGGTTATTCACTTGGATTCTGATCTGGTATTTCACTGGTCGAGTCGGAGTCGATTCGTCAATCCTCTCATGATTTTCCATCACTATAAGATGGTGATCTCAAGAACATGGAGCAACTAGAACAATAAAAACTAATCACTAGAATCTTTCCAACTGTTGCTAAGGAGCCAGTCTGTAGCCGAAGGACATTGATATTCTGGATTTTAGTAGGTAAGAATCGAGAAAAATTGTAAGCATTAATTTTTATTTTTTTATTATCGTTGCCATCTATTTTTGAATAAATGCTTACGTTGGTGTACTGACGTCAAAATATGGCTGGCCCACCCTTTCTCACTGAGTTTAAATTCAATTGCATTTCCCACAAAAAGCAGTGGAAACCGAAAAACATGGCCCCTCCAAAATAAACGCCCGATAAAATTAAGAAGAATTTTGCAAATGAATAAATATATCCCAGCTGTTTCTCAGCTGTTGCTCGGCCATCATTCATTCCTCGCTCACACGCTCGCTCACCGACGCACCGACGACGAAAGTGGATAATTTATATGCTAATCAAACTTATCGAGTGTTCAATTTTATGGCTTCATAACACTTTAATTACATTATTCAATTTATTATTTTCGTGCATTTCTCCGCACCAGGGCACACGGGGACGATGATGGGTGCATCGTAACCCTGGCTCCTGCTTCGCATACGCTTCCGATACGATTACCATAACGGTGTGTCCTAATGTTTATTCACCTTTGCGATGCAGCGTTTGGGGCCGGCACACGGTTTTCCGCAAAACAGTACGATTCCAAAATGCCAAACCACCGAAACCGGCTATTACTGCTACTGCCCAGGTCCGGCAGTGCGGGGTGAAGGTCAACATTTTTAGATACTGTCCACAAGCTTCCACAAACGCGCCCAATTTACCTTGCCCGTGCATTCGCTAGCTTGTGTGCTTGCAGCATTTGATCATTAATGCCAATTATGGGGAAGGCCAAACAACAGAGCTTCCATAAGCAAACAGCAGCAGCAGCAAACACCACCCGAAAAGTGCTCAAAATTGCAGCTGCCCCAAAAATAATGAATGAAGTGCGCAACCTTTACATTATGTGCACCAGGAAGGAGGGGGGGGGGGGGTGGTTGCATTGCAATTGCATCATGGATGGGCAGACGGACGGTGCAGAAGGTACCGGTCGATTCGCCATCTAATATGAAGGTACCGGACTTAAAATTCATTATGCACCCGCCGATCACCAGCCGAATCAGTCGGTTGCTTGCTAAACTGCCTCGTAGCCCTAACGTGCCTTCTCACACACACACACACACACACACACACACACCGTGTGTCACGAACCAGCACACTTTGAGGCGATTGGTTAACGGGGTGTTATATTGATAAGTTCTCAGGCATTGTGTTGAGCTTTTATTTGCTGCAAGATCGCACACCTTCCGGCGCACACTTCTGCGTGGATCTACCGTGCCAGAGACCGAGCCCCATCTCTGCTCGCTTACCTTACCGCAAAGGGCAGCTATTAATGTGCCCAGAGCGTATGAAGATGCAAAATGTTGCGCAACGTTCCAGTCTCGGTCTTAAAGCCTCAACATCAACCAGCTAACACCATCATCATCAACTCTTCAACGACTTCCACGACAATGCTTACCTGCGAAATGGAATGGAAAAAGCAAACAGAGAAAAGTGAGTTGAGTGAGAAACTGTGCACCACACACACAAACACATCGTAAAATGCGTGAAATATAAGCTCATAAAACCCGGGTGAGATCGTTTGGCGAAATAAAGTAATTGTCTATTATTTTATTGGCCTAATTCAGCGTGAAATTTTAAAATAAACAACAATCTGCGAAAACCACAGCCGCTGGGTGGAGGAGAGTAGGTAACGAGTTCCAGTTTCCATCCTTTCGGTCGGTCGGATAGTTCATAAACCCGTCAAACCAATCACCAAGGTGGACGATGTTGGGGGAGACCTGCGCTCGGTTCCAAGAGCGTTGGTGCAATAGCAAACTCATACATATACATAGCAAAAAAAGCACCAAGATGCACAATGCAACAAACGTACTGTACGGCGGAAACAATTATAACTGCACAGCCCAGTCCGTTCCTTCAGTTCGGAGGATTTTCGGCTCCATTGGAAAGCAGGCAGCAGCATGGAAAGCGTCGACGTGGGGCGAGCTCATAGATGCGCAACCAATTATGGACGAAAGGAGCCATAAATTCTGCGAGCCAAGCCAGCCCCATTTTCCCTTCAAGACTCTGGGAGACTGGAATTGATTTGCTGGAACGGGTAAGACCAACCATTATGATTATTATTTGGCCGACGCTGACAGTGGAGCTAGTTTTGTAATTTATGGCGTAGGTGATGAGCGAAAAAGGGGGGGGGGGGGGTTTGTTATCGGCTAAGTCGGCAAATAGATTTGTTTTGCTGATGGCTGCACGATGCGTGAAGAGCTGGAGGGAAGTCTGATTGCATTATTAAATAAGTATAACATAATTTAGACTAAAAAAGTGGAACGTCCTGTACATTGAATGTCTAAAGTCGTTATCATTTTGAGGTTATCTTCTTCCGTGAACTATTACCGCTAAAGTCATCCCTTTTTGTGTCAAGTTGTAAAAAATGAAGCAATTCAAGGAACGATTGACAGCACGAAAGGGGGCGCACTCCACTCGAGATGATGATGATGTGCGTATGCATAAATTATGTGCGTTGCACACAAATTTTGCGTGCATTTGTGCTGTGGCGAGACAACAGACAGGAACACAGTTAAGCGCAAACCATTTTGTGCATTTTATTTGTGCATTCGCCTGCTGGTGACAACAATGTTACGGTGAAAATTGAAAAAGACACCACAACGGTGTATGGTCCAAAGATGTGTGACCACCAACTGTCTCGGCTCGGCCACAGTTTTCACTTGAGCGAGAGATAGGATAATAAAATAAAAAAACCAAAACGAGTCCGACCCGGTGGAGGGGAGAAACAATCAGACTCGCATTTGCTATTCACGGCATGATTTATTTTAATTATTTCTCAGCAATTCTTCGATACGGTTTATGTCTGTGTGGTGTTTTATGGTTTTGGTGACCATGTCTCATCGGTGGTCACCACCACTCTCGTGTGGTTTCTTGTAGGCTCGTGCAAAGGATATAGGGGGGAGGGTGAGAATAGTGAAGTGGAATGACACGACAACAAAAAGAAAATCTGTCACCCGTCGTAACCCGAACAATATTCTGCCCAGCCAAACGGACAATGTCACCAGGCAGTGTACGCAAAAGACTCTCCTCCTCGTTTTTTTTTGTTGTTGTCGAGTTTCCGTTGCTGCGATGAAAGTAACGATATGGATTCGGTTTGGTTAATGGAAAGTTTAATACGATTCTTTTGTGTGTGTGTGTCCTTTCGAGAGTGGTACGCGCCTTGATACATCGGTTTATTTCCGGTTGCTAAGGGGACGTCGTGTGTTTGAGGTTCCGATGCAGCGCGCTCGGGTGTGGGTACGAGCTGATAATCAGATATCTCTAGTGAGTGAGACGAGACACGGACAGCATTTTAACCGTAAATGCGTAGCTGCCGACTTGAGCAGAATCATAAACTAAGCGAACGGTTCTTCAATCTTGAAGATTGATCGGGAAGCAAGTCCGTGAGGATTGCGGGGGGCTTTAGGAAAGAAGTCACAGAAGACGAAAGCATGTTAACACCCATTTAAATAAAGTGTCAAGCAGTGTCCGACCATTTCTTTTCGGTATTACCAGCAATCCCAAAGGAGGCAGAAAACCTTCTCCAATTAACATGTTAAAGAATATGTGACCATATTAGTTTTTTTTTACTGTGAAGAATTTATACAAAAAAACTTTCCCATGTGCCATCGACTGCTCCGAGCGCCTCCATGCTATCCAGTTCAGAAACTCCAGTTCAGATCTCAAGAAAAGTACAAGTTCATAAAGTTCAATGAATCTCACAGAAAGCGGGGCATCTACTCCTTTCAGTGGTACGCCTCTTGGTCGGTTCTACTAGCAGCAGGGTAGCAGTTGAGAACTTTTCCATTCTTAATTTGCCAATGAGAGAGCCCAGAGCAGACACGGATAATAAGCGGCACCGATTAAACGCATTTTGGGAGCATGAAAGTAATATTACCACCATTCGTAGTGTTATTTTTATGGAGCTCCCACAGCTTGGGAATGACATCTTGCACGTAAATGGCCGCCGTTGGTAGAGAGTGCGGAGGTAATACGGGCGCCCCAGCGCCAGCTATCTTAATTAGCTGGGCAAAAGTTCGCCATTTGAATGAGGACAAAGCAAGGATGGTGGTCGCAATAATTCCTGCGCTCCGATGCAATGAAAGGGAACACATCCTAAGAAGTAGTTCCATTACTTATGCTTATCCGTCGTTTCGGTAAGAGCTGGGTGGGAATCAAGTCGAGAATTGAAGTAATATACGCACACACACACACACACACACACACACACACCCACGACTACGCGGGTCGATAACCGTTTTTGCTACCGAGGCGTCCTCATGGTCTTTCTTCGGTCCTTGCCAAGCTCTCGTAATAATCGTAATGATGATGATGGAAGATATTTGTCTGCTATTTTGTGAAAAGTTTAAAATCTCACAACACCTTTCGATGCCCGCGTGGCCCACGTGCCATCCATCCCAAAAAGTGATCCCCATTACGATAACGCGCGCTCACACACTGCGCTGCGGTGATGGTGTGCAAAGAGACTGTGTGTCTTACGGGAATATACACCTTGGATGTGTACCTTGCAAGTCCCTAATGCCCCACCATAAATGCTTGGCAAGCAAGGAAAGCTGTGAGTGGCAATAATAATCCTTCCCGAAGCCCCATGGCTTTCTCTCTTCTTCCTCGGCCAAAAGTTCCAATATGGGGGGAGGAACGGTAAAGGGACACCTTTACATTGGCCGGAATGGAAAAATTCATAAGATATGATGCATATACTTCTGGATGGAGGATCGTCCTACCGTTTTTTGTGTTATATGTTCCCCCCTATTCGGTCGTTGGAGAGCATCACCCCTTGGGGCGGTGTTTCGTTTCGATAAAACAACGTGCAAATTGCGTTCTAAACTGCGCCCTGGGACGCATACCGCAAGCACCTACCGAAGACTTCGGAATTATGCATCGCGCGAGCGAGGACAGAGGACGACGTACCGGGAGGAAGGTTCTCGAGACAAATCTTATGCTCATGACTTACGTTCTTGGGAAGATACGTCGAAAGTCATGTACACCGGTACAGGATCACAGGTTCGGCAAAATGGCACCGTTCTTTTTCAAAGAGCGAACGACGTGCATACCACCACTCTTCAGGTCCGTTCGATGGTGACGTTATCCGTTTTGTTTCGGGCAGCCCTAAACATAGGTTCCTCCACCCTGCGCCCCCGGTGAAGATTTCCTCTTCACCACAATTCCTTAAAAGGTTCTCGATTGCATCGCTTGTGAAGCTGCTCAGCAATTCGGTGTCGATGTTCCAGCTGAAACTCCATGCCCGACGATGATGATCGCTGGCGAGAAATATTGGGACAAGCTTAAAATACTTCCCCAACACGATATCGAACACGTACGAGGCGAAAATTTACTTATGAGTATTTGCGCGACAGCTACGGCTTTCGTTCTTCGAAGGGTTTTTATAGGGGAGTGGGGTTCGCTTTCTCACTCACCATCGAATCTGGCTCCGAAATGGAAATAACACTGTAAAACCCGGTCTTCCATCCGTTGTATAATGACGAAAATCTACGATAAACTTTTCCACCTGGTTGCTGGAGTGTTTCCCCTGTTTGCATCTTACATCTTTCGAGAAAAGTTAGACGAACTGGCTTTGGTTGGTCGTGGGGTTGAGGTTGAGTGAGTTTGGGGGTTTTCTCTTCATAATACGACGTCCCAGAGCGATTTTAGCCAGCTACCTTTAACGTTTATTTTTATCTAACCTTCTAGCCTCACGCTACTTCCTCGCCTCGTTCAGGTTTGGGAAGAGATAAAGAGGGAAGAAGAATAATCGTGCAAAGTTTTAACCCACACGGTGCGACAACTTTTCCAACGGCTCCGATGGGTAGATGGAACACCGCGGGTAGGTGGATTCTAGGTGCAAAGCAATGTGCAACACACGCGCGCTGTGGATGTTCCCTACGTACAGTACGTGTTACAGGAACAATCTCAGGAGGAGCAAAATGTTTAAGGAAGCTGAATGTTGTAATGATTTGAATTAGCTTTGATGGTTCTAACAAACATTATTGGATAGTTCCCGGAAAAAAAGGATTTATTTCTTAAAGTTCTTATTAAGCCTACAACCAGGTCACTAGAAACTTACATTCAAGCTTCCAGGTAACAAACACACACCACGATGATGATCTATCCGTTATGCTACTGCACGAAGTACAAGTTTAAACAAAGTGGCGTAGGGTGTTTCCCTGTGCTTTTCTATGGCTTATCCGCTTTTTCGCTTGAGCTTTGCAACTCAAGTACTCACCAACAAACTGCCCAAACCAAGCAAGAAGGCTAGGATGCTGGCTTTCCTCCATTTTTTTTCTGTTCGTCCCAACTCAATCCCTCCTTCATCATCATCATTATCATCCTGGTACTCCTTTTCTCCTGGACCAGGAGCTATCACCATACAATTTGAAGATGAATTTTTGCTTCAGAACTTTTTCCTCCCTCTGAAACACTGTGTTTTGAAGGGGAGGGGGGGGGGGTGGAGTTGCCCGTGTTTGGAGAGTTACGCCGAAGCAGCACTTAATTATTCATCCCTTGTCACCGGAAGATGACAGTGTTCCCGTGAGAAACAAAGCCAAATTTAGGGATACTGCAGGTCGCCGGGGTTCGGGCTGCTGTGGAGGTGTTGTGGATTTACGGGTATGACACAGAGTGTCATAAAATTAGAATCCAGCTATAGCTAAAGGGAAGCCGATTTTAAGCTCGAAAACAGACAAAAGAGACATTAAATTACACACACACACACACAGTTGCAAAGACACAGTGTGCGCGCACGAAGCGAATTACAGGGAGATTTATTCGTTGATGCTAATTATATGATCATTACCCGGTGGAATACCAACGAACGAGCATTTTGGGGGGGATCATGGGATGAGGGGCCGGTTGCTTTTTTTTGGGGGGCAATGGAAGTAGCCATAAAAACTTCCGAACAAAAAACTCTCTCTACTGGGTGTGAGAGCTTTAAGCTTCTGCTAAGACCTGCACACTACCTGTCCTTATTTGAGATAAACGATCCGGTTCCCGACTAGAATTGCATCGGTTGCACTTTACAATGACAAGGACCCGGGAATCTGGATGCAATCGTGTGCCCCTGGTAAGACCACTTGTTACCTTCACACGTTCCCCGAATTCTTGCATTACACTTTCGACGAACGATGTGCGTCCGATTCTTTGAAGACCCGTTCCCAAAGGGTTCTCTGCTTCCAAGCCCGCGAAGGGGAAATTCCTTCGTCACAGTTTTTGGTTGTCGCGCTCAAATGCTCAATGCTTCTACGACCAACTGGTGCGACGATCTTTGCGTCACAAGCGCATCGCAACCGGGCCCCCGGTACCTAAACCCGTATAAGTCACAATGTCCACACTGATTGGCGGAACGCACCAACGCGGATCGGCGTTGGCGATCCGAGGCGAACGCATTAACTATTCTGGTCAGGTGAACATTTGGTGGCATCCGGTAAATAACATTTATATTTATTTTTATTATTTCAATAGTGCGCTTTTTGTCCGACGGGACGTATGTTGTTGTGTGTTGTTGCTTGCTCACTGTACTGTCGCCCGATTGTTCTTGCTCGTGGTTTTGTTAGGCTTTCCTTCAGGTTTTGCTGAGCGCCAGTAACAATTTTTTGTCACTTGTTCTGTTTTTTCCTTTGCTTTCCACCAGCTTTTTATTTAAGGTATCTCTTTCGCTTTAAAAAAAAAGCGTTGCTGGTCAGTTTTTTTTTCGTTTTTCATTTTTACTAACTCTTTTTACACCCTTTTATTTGACGTTTGAAAACGGTTCTTATCGAATGTTGTTTTTTTCTCTGATTTATCTGCCTTCTTTCTGTGGTGAGCTTCATATCGGCATTCATGACGCGCAGGTACATTGAATCGTGTTCGGCTGATCGATCCCGGCCAACCCCGCTCTCACTGTCAGAGGTTCCTTTTATGGACTAAGTATCGGTTTTATACCGCGCGACCATAGCTTGCATATTAGCGCTCACCCAATTACCAGCGACTGCCGCCTGCCGCGAATTGTGAAGGCCGAAAACGGACAGCCCGAACGGACGTCGCCGTTTGATGCATGATTAAACGGGGCAAATTAGCAGGGATGCACATCGATGCACCGTAACGATTTACCGGTTAAATTTTGACACCTATAACGGCACTCGTCGGTAGACTTCAAATGCCTGCGTGCCTCATATTTGTATTCCAAGCGCGAATCCTTCTAACGGTCCTTAAAAATCACGAAAATTCAATCACAAGACAAGCCGGAATGAAAATGAGTAGTTTCAATTATAGAATTGAATTTTAAGTTCCAAGAATCGTGGAGCAAATCGTGGGAACTTCTCCTCGCTTCGAGGCGGGTCCCCGTGTTTGTCGATAATAGTAGGACATCTGTACAATTAGTTCAACTTCCTAAGAACAAAACCTGTTCGCGTTCTGCTGAAATCGACAGTAAATGAATCCTAACACTGGCGAGTTGGAGTTCTCACCAAATTGATGCATTTAGCAGAGCTACGCTCTAAGGTCGATCTGCAGTCATCCATTTCCGTGGCCAATTTATGGCCGTTTCTGGATGTGTAGAAACTTTGGAAGCAGCCGCACAACTGTAATCCGTACGTCTCCTGGTGCTGCCCGGTCCATACGTTCGTGCATTATTATCAGAAAGCCCGGGAACACCTCGCTGTGGCTCCGAACCGTCGCATGTACGTGGGGGTATGATTTTGATATCAAAAACGCATTAACAGCGACCGGTAAAACAAAAGGGATCCAATCCAGGCGAGCACACACACACACACACACACACACGTACCCTGTTCGCCTACCGACTTTTGCAAACATTATAATCAAATAATCATTAATTTCTGATGCATATATACATACAATCACATAAGCCCGAGCATCCACACACACACGCGCGTGTTTTACGAGCTGAACATTGCTGGGAGAAATCAAGGTGTTGGAGGTGAATCGTCGAAACCGTTCGGACGATATCCAACGTTCCCAGCAGCTGCCAATTATTACGGACGATGGGTCGCTCGGCTGCACCCCCCCAGGCGCCCACAGGTAATCAGTTTTTACATCTTTAAATGGACATAAAATGGGGAAAATTTAGCAATAAAACTTCTGCACACGCACACTCATCAACACCTCTTAGGCATAATGCAAGGTATCAAGCGCAAGGACACCACAACCCTCGGAGAAGCCGATCTTCCTCACCGATCGAAGTGACTGAAGCAGCAAAGCAATTGTACGGTGTGTGTGTGTGCGAATAAATTTTAAACCCTTTTTGATCCTAAGCAAACGGAAATGAATTGGTAGCAACAAACTTAGAGTCAGTAACGGCGTCAGTCTCCAGCCAACTTCCGCTTTCTCTTGGGTAAAGGTTTGGAGGGCCTGCAATTCGCCACGAAATCAAGTGGTGGACGTCAAATGACTTATTATATTCTCATTATGCTAATTAGGATATTAATCATTCACTTATGCCACTCGAATTATTTATTTAAGGTGCACCACACGCCATTCGGGGTCGCATTGCATTTGTGTGGGTAAGTGTAATGGGGGTTTTATTATTTTAACAATTTTTCGATACAATATGGGAAAGTTTGCTCAATATTATAAATAATAATTTCTAGCGTTCGTTGCATCTTTACTCCATTTCATGCGAGCTTTTGTTGCTCTTATGCAAACCCCATTTTTCCTATCGAATAAACCGAAAAAAATTAGCATTTTATGGAGCCTCCCGTCCCGTGGCAATGGAGCTACCCTTGATGGGCGGTGCTAATTTTTGCAGTTTAAGTTACTCCCTCTTTTTGAACGCATTTTTGTGTGTGTGTATACCAGCTCCACACAAACAAGGGAGCTTGTTACCCATTTCAATCTGTTCTCATTCTCGGCTGCTCTCTGTCATGCACATACTCTCGCGGTGTGGATGCCCTTTTTTCTTTAAAAAAAAGCTAGGGTAGAAGCCTAATGAAAGGGTTGCAGTTTTGTTGCTAAAGTCACCGGTAAAATACGAGCTTAAAAATTTAAGCCAGCCACCTCGGCAGCCCCGGAACCACCACTGTTGAAGTGAGAAAAATAAAACCAGACACGGAAGCCTTGGAACGCGCCTGCAGTTCGACAATGGCCGGTACGAGACGGCATACAAATTGCACATTGCACCTGGCAAGGCAAAGGCGCGGCGGCATACGGGACAGCATCATCAGCGCAGGGGAGGCGCGGTTTCGGTAGCATTGTTAGCGCCGGCGCTCTTAATTTATTGTTATTCATAATAGAATAGTTTAATTTAAATTTTCCAACCATTATGGCCGTCATCATTTACGAGCGCAGTAATGAAGTTCCTCCCTTTCTCGGCTGGCAGCAGATTTTTCCAACCAGCCAAGAGGATGGGAAAGTTAAGCGTTGGGCCGATTGTTGCTGGTGCCATTTGAATTGTTTTTTGGCCACGAGACAATCGGCGACCAGCGAGCACTCGCGCGCAACAAAACCAGCGGGATAAAAATCCAATTTTAGTGAAATAATTTTAGCGAAATTATTTATACTAAAAATATTGTAATCTTAAGACAGCATAAATCTCCTGCCCCGTTTGCGCTGCTCTTGCCGCGTCTGCCCGCACGTTCGGGGTTTTTGTCGTACCATGCAAACGGTATGGCATACCGGCCCCAAAGGGCACATTACAAATGCCAAGCACATTCGCTGAGAAAGGCAGATAAATAATAGTTGCCCCCGTCCGTATTCGCATCGCCGCGGCTTTCACCGTGTTTCGCTTTTCTCGCTTCCGAAAACGCTCCCGCACACGAAGGTTAAGATTTTCATCCCTTTTTATCGGTGTGCTGGGCTATGCTGCCGCTGGTGGCAGCGAACAAGATGGTCCACAGCAATGCACATTTTCACACTAACAAAAGGGCTGTCGCGGGTCGCACCAGTAAATGAGCCGGGCGCGATAGTTTACGACGCGCATTGCGAAGAATGCTAGCGCCCTTGCATAACAGCGGTAGAACTTCAAGCCGAAGGACTGTATATGCTAATCCAGTGGCGACGGGTTAGTGCAAGTGCAAGTAATCCCGGCTGCCCGGTGCACAGGACCGTAAGTGCATTAAAAGCCGTTAAAAGACTCTCGGGCAAACTCGGGAAAACCGTTCTGAGGGCGCGATGAGCATTTGCATTCGCTCATCTTGGCGTGGCGTCGCACTGTTTGGCAAACCTTGGCAGTTTATCTCGGCCGTGGTCACATAAAGAATGGTTATTAAATGTGGAACCGGAAAGTTTAGACGGGGAACGTAGAAGAATTTGGCTCAACGCGAACTTACGGCAAGTTGTTGCATGAGTGATGAAGCAATTGTGGCGAGGAGTTTCGCGGAACAATATTTGAGGTAAGCTAGAATATTTTAAATACAACAGTTTTGATTGTCGTTTTGAGCTGATTTGAGGACATGTTGATTCAATGAAAAATCGTTGGCTCTACAACCTCAAAAGGTCTGCCGGCCTGCCATTTCTGGCCTTCCTTGACTTGCTTTTACACGTAACTGGACAGTCAGTCCTGTAAGTATGGGAGACTGTCTGGGTGGGATTTGAACCCTGATCCTGCCACGTGAAGACCAACGCCGCCATCGTCCTGTTGCTGTTTAGTAGCAGCTTCAATTGAAGCTCAGAGTTCATAAAAGGATTCACATATTTTTTCCATATACAGAAATTAATTAAACGCTTGGCTCGATATCCAACAGGTAGAGAGCATTAAAGACATAAATATTTACGGTAGTGAATAATCAGCCCGTAACATTACTCTTGCTCTCGAGCTTCGACCAAAAAGGGTAATAAATCCCACGAGAATGTCTTTAACAGCACGGCTCCTTAATATCCCCTCCGTAAAGTTTTTCTCCATTTGCCCCATAAACTGTGTACATGAGGTTCATTGATTTCTGTCCATAAATCGAAATACGACACATATACACATTCGTCGGGTAGTGTAAAAAACCATCTTCCGAAGCTCCCAACGATGCGCAATATTATCCGCGAAAGGTACCGGAGTCACTTACATGAGGGACCCAGAGGACTCTTTACGGTGTACTACCAGTGAGGTGAAAACGGTTCCATAAACCGAATCAATAAACCTGCTCCCGATTCTTCCGAGCTGCCGTCCGAGGGATAAACAGGCACCCCTACAAAAACGATTCACCCAGCAGCTCCCACAGCCCCATTAGCTGGAGCTTATCGCGAAGAAAAACGATTACCTTTGCCCGGTGTCGTCCCATACCTTCCGCCCAAATCCTTCGGCAAGGATCGGGCCACAACCAAACTTCCGCCGCACGGGGTGCGCGCGACAGGAAAAACAGTCAATATGTTTAATCTTAATCCGTTTTATGTTCGATATCATCGGAAGCATTTATCATTGCGTCTCCCACACTAGTACACCGGCGCGCGATGGGTTCTTCTTCGCTGCTCGAAACGAATCCATCCGTCACCGTCATCGGAACCGATACAGCACGGCAGCTTTGAGACAGAAGACCAGAGGACCGGGATGGTTTGGGTTTTTTTTCGGTAGGACATAACAACCGAATAAAAAAAAACCCGTGTGCCAAAGCAAACAGGAAGCACCAAAGTGTCAGAGGAGTGGGAGGTGGAACTCTCTCGTGAAACATCGCGGGGAAAAAAAAAACGATAAGGATAACACATAACCGTGTGTTTATTAGGCACTCAACTAAAGGTGATAATGCTGTCGTTTATTGGCAACGGAAACGCCACTAACCGTCGTGTGTCGGTGTGAAGCCGTTGGTAGGAATGATTGTTTTGGCGGGATATAAACATTTCGCTCCGCAAACGTAAGCGTATCCACCGAGCCACTTTGGCACACATCCTCGGTACCTTATAGATCAGCAGTTTTAGATTGTGTGTTCGGGGGAATGATGAAAATAAACTATTTATTTTCATCAACGTTGGGTGTATATTCTACCAAAAAGTGGAACAAAAAGACAAAAAGGGGACAAACCGAAATTTGCATTCCCAATATCTTGGAAGAGACTGGGCAGAATAAACACAAAATAAAGCATCCTTTAATGTTCCGTTCCTTTTTTTTGACTATCTTCGAAAGAGAAAAAAAAACGAGCTGCTTTATTCACTTTAAGCACACCAAACAAAACGGCACCTCGATAATCGAGCTCTGGTAGCTTCCCCATCCTGGAAGATCTTGGGCCTAAAAACGGTAATGTTTCGCTTGGCGTTTTAGGTTGAAACAAAGAGAAAGATACCTAGGGGAAAGAATGCGTGGAACACGGTAAAGATTAGGTGGGTTACCCTCCCGGTCGGAAGGTGAAAATATCCTTGCGACAGGTTGGCATGGCAAATCAGAAGCTGACGATTGATTGATGAGGGTTTTATGCAAAGTCTGCTGGAGCCTTGAGAAGTTCGCTTGGCGCACCACCGAAATGTGCGTTACTTTCGGCAGAGTTTCGAGCTTCTGTTTCGAGTGTTGGTGTCGGAATGTCGGTAGAGTTGGATTTTAATTAAATCAGTCAAAAATTCGTACAAATCATTGAGCTTGCATTATGCAAAAGCCGGGTTATCCGGGCACAGGTCGGATAGGAAGCAATTCAGCACAAAAGGTTCTCTTTGATTTTAATTAATTCAAGTGAGAGTGCAAATAATACGCAGCGCTAAGAGGTTGTTTTTTTGGGGAGGATTTTGATTTAATTAGCAGAAGAAAAAATAAAATGTCGAAAATAAAAAAAAACTACGGTGAAATACACCAGGCGCCCCCATTGTTTTGCTTCAGCTAGTCGGCATTATTTTTGTAGGAATAAACAAAAAATATTTATGCATATGTATTGAAACGTTTTGTTTTTGATTAAATTAGATTAAAACTGATTAATCAAAAGGCTATAATTAAGTATAAACAGTATAAAATTGACAAAAAAACTTGTAGTTTTTTTTTACTTGACCACAAAACAAAAAAGCTCTTAAAATAACAAACAAAAAACTACCACTGCATCTGCTTCCTTCTCCTGCAGCAACTGTTTCTTTTTTTCTTTCTTCACTTGCACATTACCCCGTTAATGCATCTTAATCAAGCAGAAGCGCAGCACAGCAGAAAGCAGCCGGGCAACAGACACATTAACTTAATGTGTGCAGCTTTAAATGTATTTAAAAAAGTAAGCACATACTTGAGAGAACTGCAACTGAATCTAATTAAATTATGATTAACTTCATCCCCTTCTTATCCATCGTGGCAAAGGGAGAAAGTCATAAAACCCGTGGTACAAGACCACTGAAGCTGAAGGCGGGGAACCAGAACGGCCAGCCAGCAGGTAGATGATAACCTATTAATGCAGTTGATATCTCTACTCAGAGCCACGGTACAATTACGCATGGCCACGCAAAAAAAAACGAAGGCGTGGAACGAGACTAAAAATAATGCAAAAAAAACGAATGCTTCCTTCTTTCATCTTTAGGTTAAGGGGGCGAAAATTCCCAGGCGTTTTTCGCAGAGCAAACTCCAAATGGCGCCGTGCCGGGCAGGCCGGCGCTGATGTTCTCCCTTCTCTTCCAATACAATTTAACACGAGTCGTGAAGTAATCATACCTCGGCCGATAAGAAGGGTAAAAAGGTAAATTAAATTAAGCGAAGAAAAAAAGCTGATCACAACATGCGTAGCTGAGTTTTCTTTTTGTTTTAGCCTGCCGATCATACTCGATCGGTTGATCAAAAACCCTGAACTAAGTGCACTTTAATTATGTGCTTCGTTTTCGTCTTCGTTCTCCGTTGGATCTTGGACCGATAACGACCGGCTCACCGAGAACATACCCGAGTGCTGCGCGTATAGAATTATGCACATGTTTTACAACATGCCTGACTGTTTTTTCTTTTGTTATATTGGTGCCATTTTTTAATGCTGCTTTTTAAAGTTCCGGCGGCACGTGGTGTTAATATGGACCGCGGTGGTAGTAGGTGATTTGATTCGGAACGTTACTGAATCATCTAAAAGCCGTCGTGGAAGCATAAATCTTGCCTTCATTATGCAATGAATATTTAATGCAAATCTACCCAACACTCGCAGAAAAAATACCCGCCCGTTTACCATCGGTGTGAGAAAAATCGAATATGTCCAATAAGGACCGCTGCCGGATACGAGCGGGTTCCTCTGTGCGCTTTTCGGTGTGCGCTTTGATTAAATGCGTTTTTCCACCCTGAAAACTCTCGCCCAGCAAGCTGGTACACTGCTATTCATTTTCCCGGAAAAAAGCCCTCACCAGCACACACACACGTCTTCCGTTCTCGTTGCAAGTGCGCGCATTTAAACACAATCTTTCGTGGTCGGTTTCGCACGGAAAGCAAACGCTGAATGTTTGTCCTGGCCGCGTGTGTAGCGGGCACACTCCGGACTGAGCAACTAGTGGTCCGGGGGCAGTTGTCGACAAAGAACGGAACCCCGCGCGCTTCGTTGGCTTGCATGTGTACAAACACACATATGTCTGTCAACTTCGGTTCCGGCGCTGGTGTGCCGCTAGATTGGTTCGGAGAGCAACAAAAAAAAAGGCTGAAGCATATATGGGAATATCCTTCTCTTTTCTACTCAAATCCTTGCATTTTACATGGAACGCTTTCCCGGGGAAGAATGTGGAACCGGCTGAGGAGTGTCGCATTTGTCCCAACGACCGACCACAGAAGAAAGAACCGGTAGAATTGGTGGCGAAGGTGGAAAAATGAAAAACCACATTGAACGAAGCGCTCAATCTACGTCGTCGTGTGTGCTTGGCGGCAAGTAGTAGTATTACTAGTGGTGTTACGAACAACCCAAGCAAAAACGGTCCCCGGGTGCCTTTGCTGTGTTAGAAAGGGACTGAGAGGCCACAGACTGCTGCTCGGTCCTGTGTGGCACCAACCGGTGGTGGCAAAATGAATAATATAAATGATGGTCAGTTTCGGTCGTTTGGAACCCGATGGAAGCATATTGCTTACCATCCCTCCCGAGAGAGTGAGAGCGGGTGTGTGTGTGTGTAATGCATGGCATGCACACCGGCGTACTGTTTGGTATCGTTAGGAAACGCCGCCGGTGGAACCGTTCGGTTTTATCCTGACGTTCTGATTTCTGGTCCTTGGATTGCACATAAAAACCCTGAAGCCCGAGGTGGGATTCGAGGTGGACGGGAGGGTAGCCCGTATGATGACAGTGTACGATGAGGTGACCGGTGACCAAAACACATTACAGTGACCACCACCACCATTACGCAGCCGTGTGTTGAAGAGATCGTCTTGGTGCGACACCAGGACGACGTGGTTGGAAAAAAGTGTCCGAAAAAGCAACACCATGGAGGTTGGGCCCGGACGACATGGACCGGGTGTATTTATTACCACCACTGACAGCATAATTATGGTAATAGTATGGAAAATAAGCCCCGGGTAATCGGTGTATAAATATGTTTGAACAGTATCGGTGTGTGCACCGGGGCATTCGGTTGGCCATGTGGGACGGAGGAGGCGGTTGTGTACCGGACCGGTGGCGTCAGAGTGTGCATTTTGCTTCCTAATGTGTGCTTTAGCGTAGGTGCTTTGGCGTTAAAAGCGTATTATGTTCCCGGATGAACATTTTTGGTGGGAAAAAGGATAAACGCGCATCCTGATCCTTAACGCAACGCTTGAAGTTAGCTCTTCTAAAATATGCCCAAAAAATTGCCTAACTTCAGATGACAGTTGAGTGAGTTGAATGTTTCTCGAATAATACATCTAAATACATCCAAAAAGCCTGCAACAGCAATATTGTTAACTTTTCTGGAGAGAAAAGTATTGCAAAAATAATTTTCCTCCAGCTCTTCTAGAGCCTTGACTATCAGTTGAAACATCGGATTGACTAGAGAATTATTTGATAGTCCCTACTTCCCTTGTCGAGGTTAGTTTGGAAGCCATTTGAAGCCCACAAATGTTGCTGAGCTTCTGTCGCTTTGACTTAGACACTGACGGCGAGTATTATCAATGTCCATCTTGTAAGCAGGATTTTTCATCGTTTATACTTCCAGATCTCTTCAATGCACCCAGCTCTTCAACGATGACACTACCAGACGATAAAGCCTCGGTTGTTGTTTACAATTTCTGCTCTATTTGAAGATTAGAATACTGAAAGACGAGCACTGCTATTCATTGGCGGATCAAGCTGAGACCCTTGGAGGCCCCCAACACATGGATTCTGCTAACTGCACCAGAGTTGCACCAGAGGCTAAGCGGCGATATTGGGGGAGGGCCCCTAATGGAGTTAAGGAATTCGGGTCCTATAAATGATTGAGCGTCCCAGAACCACACAACCTGCTTATAGCAAGATACGTCTTTGTCGATATTAACTGCGCCCCTTGAAGGCTGAGGGCTTTAAGCTTAGCTTACCCCCTGCTTACTCGGAAATTCTTCGGAAGTGAGAATAGTGAGACACAATATACTAGAGTCTAGACAATTTCTTCAACCTGAGATAAAACTCATAGCTATTTATTCGAGTGAAATGAATCAACAATAAATGAAAATTAAGAGCCACAACGGAGTTCTTTAATTTTTCCTTTAGAACTATTTTATCACTCTCACTCTACGCACTTTCAAGAATATTTGCAATCCGTTCACAGCGATACACCAACTCTTTTTATCAGGCGCAGATCAAATTTATGTCGATAAGTATAATTTATGGCAATGATTATGCTGTTCCGGTACAAAATTTGCACTTATTTATCTTAAACTCCCAGCTGCATCGAACCATAAACTAGATAGGCTCGGAAAAGTCTTGTCATTAATTATAGTGCTCTTTTTGCGGAATTAATAAATCTTACGTCTAAACGGCCAACCAACTGCATATCGGGCGCATAGATGCGGCGATGCATTTGCTTACCTTTGCGGCTATAAAATGGCTCTATTTCGTGTGAATAACTTTTTATCTTTGCAAGACAGTGAAAGATAATAAAAATATAAGAACCCTTCCACTGTTAAAATGCAATGCAAGACATCTCGAGCGCGTTGAGGAAAGCTTGGGTCGTAAAAGAAGAGTGCACACACTTGACTCGTCAACGAATTAGTCACAGTGCAGGGCAATAAAAGGGTTTGCTAAAACATACTGTAATAAAATCCTTCCCGAACCAAAGATAAGCTGAAGGATGATTCGGAAACGAACCGGCAGGCGCAGCTGAAGAAGACACGTAGGGGTGACGGGGGAGTAGTAGTAGTAAAACTCAACAAATAAATTAAAAATGCCACTTAAAAAGAGGTAAAAACTTGGAAAATAAAGATGTAAAATAATGAGACCGAAGAAAATAACGTCTCGTAACGAACGGATTTTGGTCCCGGTTGGAAGGAACAAGAGGAGCAGGACGGACAAATGCGATGTGCAGGGAACGCCACTATGCACACACACACACACACACGCTGTTGTGTACAAAAATGCAAGTGGATATAAATCGTTTGCGTGCCGAGCTGGGGGTACTTAAAAACCATTCCAGCGCAAGAAGTGACCAATGCATGCACCTTTTTCCCTGGGTCCTCCCTCCTTCACATCCATTAGCGTCCGTTCCCGGGAGATTGGTGGTTGGCTGGTTTCACTTCATCATCATCCGGCAAAAGATGGTCGGTGTACACCTTTACCCGAGACGGCGCCGGACGCGCCGCTATGTGTGTGTGTGGATGATTTAAGTGCGCGTGTTTGTTTGTGTGTGCCGGGTGGATTTTCGACCGTTTCCTGGGCGGTGCTTGGTGGCGCAGAAAAATAATCCCAGCTGAGCATCATAACATCATATAACCGGACACACACACACACAGAGGGCTAGGACGTTGGTGTATATCGCTTACGATCATTAAATGCTAAATTTATGATTTATTGAAATAATACCACCCGAACCGAGCACCGGCCAGTGTAAACTACATGGCGCAGTTAGCTGAGATATGATGTTTTTTATTCGTTGGGCAGCTAAACACACAGAAATTTAATAGTCGTTAGTTGTAAGGTTGATTTAGAACAATTTTAAAATATTGTTTACTTGAAAGTTAGTTTTTTTAATTCAAATTTTTCTTTAATAATGTCTGTATCAAAATATAGACTAATTTTGAACGGAAGCCCTTGAGCAGTTAGCTAGGACATTAGCAACAGTAGCTGTCATACAAATGAATGTTTGCCTTTCTGGACCTTGAAGATCAGTTGCTCTTCCACCTTGGGCTCATAATGAATGGATAATGTTTTACAATGTATGGAATTATCAAAAAAGGACATTTTCAGGCCGTCCTGATAACGTTCTCCGAATGATATCTTCTCAAAAAAGCTATTAGTCGTTAAGGAAGTCAGTTGAGGATTTCTTTGATCAACAAATCGTTCACCCTTGGAAAGATGTTGGCCTAATCCTGATCATTCTGAGTGATTGTTACATGAAGGGTTATGTCCTAGACGTGGACAGCGAATTTTGTATAACAGTGTCCCTATTGTTCTCCTTCTTTTTCCATAGCGCTATAACCTCCAAAGGTCCCGGCCTGCCATTTCTGGCTTTCTGTGACTTGATTCCACCCGTATTAAAGTAGTCAGCCCTGCGTACGGGGAGGGCACCGGTGCGCCTCACCAGTGCCCATATTGTCCAAGATATATTCATTGCTCAGAGAGTTACTCTGAACCCCTCCAAGACCCAAGATTTTCAACGATAAATCTCAAGTTTATTTCTTCAGTCTCTGCTAAATTTGACTGACGTACCATACTATTGGATGACCGGTATCTGTCCCTATTAGCCATTGTCGTCTTACTCTCCAAAAGATAGCATCTGGTCTAAAACCCTTGATGTGCCTCTCTATTTCTAACCACTCAACATCTCCAATGAAGTTGCTCGACACTGAAATGACACCAAAAAGTGCTACCACAAAGCACACTTTTCACTTTCAAAACACTCGGTCCCAATTTCGGGTCCCATTTTATTCAATTCAAACTGCCAATCAAATTGTGTATTAAACTCGACACAAACGAACTACAAACCATTCGAAGGGAACTTAACGGCGAAAAATACCGTACCCGTACCGGTGTATCCCCTCTATTGTTTGTGGCCTTCCCGCCAAAGATATCGATCCCTACACCTTTCAAAATGTTACTCATTAATTGGTAATTTAATTTAATTCGTTAGCGCAGAACGATGATACTGTTTGTTGTTGGTGGGAGTTACTGCAGGTTAAAAAAAATGTTTGCTTTCACTGTTCACCTGGTAAAGAGTGGATGGGGATTGGTCTGCCATCCTCCCGTGCTGTTCCCAAACTCCAGAACAAAGCAGAACGCAAGAAGGTACGGTAACAACGGCCGTACGGTTTTTGCCATGACGTAGCGATTTTCCCATTTAATTGCTCAGTGATTGAACGATCGTAATTAGAAAGGGCTTTAATTAATTGAGGCAAAATTGGTGTCGGTCGGTTGGTTGTCGGATGGCTTCAATGTTTGTTAGTCTGCTGCGGTGCGGGAAAGTCATGAAAATTAGACTAAACATTGAGCACAAAAAGGACAAAGCTCTTTTGCTCGCTGGACTAAAAATCACAAACAATTTGATGGTTAACAACAATTGAAACCAGCCGTCAGAACAGACCTCTTCGCGGGTATCGCGGCTGGAGAACTCTCATAAAGCCTCACAGTGCAACTTCCATAGGACGTTTGACAGTTCGGGGGCATACTACTGAACGACACCAAACGCCGGGTCGGGGACGAGCCGTGAGAAGGTGTGTACTATTTCTACAGCCGAAAGATATTATAATTTCCATCAAAATCAAAGACATTTCCCACCCAACTCCCATCAATACACCCACCCAACTCGCTAAGCTACACACAGAAGGAGTCCTCACTAAATCGAGGACTAGAGGGTCTCCTCGGTGTCTACTGCTTTTTTCGGGGTCTCCTATTTATCGCTCACTCTAGCCGGATTGAATAGCGCGAGTTGGCGTGAAATAAGCGCTAGTTGGGTACCGAAAACATGGACCCAAAAATATTCAAAAAAGAATCATTAAACACAAAAAACCCCACCAACGAGCGTATACAATCAGCGTTAAAATTAATCGGTTTTTTCGTCACCCGATACCTCGACGGTGACAGTGAAACGAGAACCGAGGGAGCAAGCGGAACAGTACGTGGTAAGTGTTGGCCGATGTGGGTTTGTTTTTATATTTTATTAGCAGTTTGCCTGCTAGCTGCGATTATAACTGCCTCTGACTCCCTTTTACCGTTGTGAGCCTTGCCGCTGTGTACGCTAGGCAAAAGAGTGGTGAAGATTTTGATGCACTAATGTGCGATCGTATAAGTGCTAACACCTAACTCTAACGCAGCAAGCTTTCCACCGGGGCCGATGTATGCTTATTTGCTTGCCATAACGATAACAGGGACGGAGTGGAGTATGGGAAGGGAGTTGGCCGAAAGCCGAAAAAACGGTAGCGCTTTAGCCGGTGGTAATACGACGGCAAGGTACCACCGCGTGCAAGATGCTCAATTAGTCGCTAATGTGTTAATTTCTGCTGCCGCCATCGCCACCGGTGCTTTGCCGCGTGGAAAAACGCGTGAAAATTATGAAATAATGAAGACGTAATGATGCGGAATGAATGGGCATCGATGCACGAAGCAAGAGGCAGAAAGATGGTGAGGGAAACACACACACACACACACACACACACACAATATCAAGACACATCAAACATTAAACACCAACATCGGAACATCGTCATGGGGAGCTGGGGATCTTTATATCTCAGCCCGCCATGCCGCGAGAAGCAGTACTTGACGGCGGGTTAAGTATGGGAAACTGCGGCATGATTTATGTGCAGTCGATTGCTCTACCGTTGCCGTCATCATCATCTTCATCAGCTCTGCATGCGATCAATCGCCGGGTCGGGAAAGCAATCTTTTTCACGTATCATTTGCTTGGTGGAACGGGGTGTGGTGCTGTATCCATGATGTGACAAATCGGTGATTTTCTGGTAGATGCACAATGGCATGAGAACTCGCCGGTGGGAATTGTGAGCATGGGAAAGTTTTAGTTTTGCCGCACGAAAAATGTAGTTTGAAGGATTTTTTTTTTCAAGAAAATTGAGTATATTGTGGCCTCTTTTGACATAGCTTTTATTAATTTTGAATGAGTTTCTACCCTCCACAGGTCAGAATAAACAATTTTGTAAAGACATTCGATTGGGGGACGCAATATTTATTACACTACAAGTCCCATTACTAGACGCGTAGACACGAGCCGCGATTGCTCCATGCCGCCGTGGATGACGCCCATAAATCTAAGCTCCATTTTAAGAATGTTCCCAGCATTCAGTACCGATCCTTCACATCCACCTTCATGACCGTACGGTGAATCAATCGAACGAAGGTATTTTCAGTAGGCATCCTCACCCATTTGCAGATGTACCAGGACTCAGACTCGGTTTAACCATCAGGTACGCTTAGGCACTTTAAACGGAAAATGGCAAATCATTTCGACTTTCGCCGCCGGAGTATGGTAAATATTTAAACAATTTCACACTCCGTTTGGGCGGTCGGTAGGACCCGGACGAACCCCGGTTGGATAGAAGCACGGAGACGCATATCGTTGGAACTCCTTGCGCTTTCCAATCGGCAAAGCAACCGTCGTCGTGTTGCGATCGGAAAGGGAAATTGAAAAGAATCGCCTGGTGGTGGAACAGTTTCCAAATGGGGAAAACTGGTGTGGGCAGGGCGGGCAAGCAAATTCCTATCACTTCTTGATAAATGGACCGAAAGCACTCGCACACTCGGATGGGATGGGTTTTCTCAATAAAAAAAAACCGAAGCGCACGGGCAAGATTTTTCTTGGGAATGGAACAGGGGGTCGCCGAACGGGCGGGAATGAAAGATTCGATGACTTCTGCCATATAATTTATGCTCTCATGGGTGGGCGAGGTAAAAGAAATCACAAGGATCAGCTATACTACCGGCTGGGAGATGGGAGATGGCTGAGCAGAGGGTAGTGAATGGAAAATGGGAAAACGGGATAAGAAAATCGCTTACCGAGAAGCGAAGCTGTCTGCAAGAACGTGCGCACCCTGAAAGGGTGGGCGACTAGTAGCTCCTGGCACGTCCCGGTGCATCGGACCGGTAATGTCCGGGGCTTGTCAAAATGGAGCATGGAGGGTAAAACGATGCAATGCAATGGAATGGAAATGACTGGATGACAGCTTTTGCTATGAACTCCTTAAATGATTTCCCAGGAAAGGAGGTTTTGGAAAAAAAAACTTTAAACCAGCAGAGTACTACACATTCCTTGAGGTACATTTCTTCTCTTTCTGATAAACTTCTACTATATTTTATATTGTACTTGTTTCAATCCTTTTAATCCTGAAGAGTTCCAGTTCTTAAAGTCTTATTTAAAAGTTGAAAACAAACGCCCTACTGTCAAGATGTTCGAAGAGCATCTATCCTACTCCAGACAATACGATATACTCCTCATACTGTAGGTTGATTGAAACATTTCACTACCGAAGGTCCTCACAGGCATCCTTTGGGAGCTACTAAAGTGGAACAAACGTTTAAACATTCAATCTCATTTCATCAATTGTGCATGCACGCATGGGTTTTGGACTCCTTCGGGCGGTAAGAGGAGCAACACAAAAAAAAGCGGAATGTAAAGTAGATAGAAAACTAGAAACCCCGACAGAGACCGGAGCAATCGGCATCGGTTGGCAAAAAGGAAACTAGTCCGAGACTCGTTCGAACCAGACCGGAGCAAAAGAACCACAACGCATCCGGTGATGATGCCAGGAATCACTTAAAATCGGTCGGAATGATAACAATTGAGTCATTTTCCAATCCGTCCCATCGTCCGGGTCCACACGAGTTCTGTCGGCAAGGATGCTTGGCCCTGCCCTCCGGATTGGTGTATCCGTTCTTTTATTAAACGTCAGCTACCGATCCTTGCTGTCGACAAGGCAGCGAGTGTGACGATTCAGATTCTGTGTGCAGCCGCACGGGACCGGCGAACGGGCAGGGGGGGGGCTCATCTCATCAGCATCAACAACCTTATCCTCATCAACGGCATCAACTGTGCGCAAGAAAACACTGACTGTCAACGGAACGTAGTAGCAGCGCTGCGGGTGCCGGCTGGCAGAACGGAAAAATCCCGAACGGCAAATGAGTTATGCAAATTTAATCCAATTTTATCTCGTCACAAAACAAATGATCAGATCATAAACAATCATCATGCTGTCGTGATTTCGGTTCGGTTTCCCCCTCCAGACTGCCAGCACGAAAAGGGAGCTAATCTTTCTTGCGCAAGACGAAGACCCGTCGGGTCGGGTTCGGGAGCAAATAAAACAAATGCACAACACCGGAGAGTTGGTGGAACGTCTGTTTGCGAAGATTTTATTGACAGTACCGGGACCAATTTTTAGCTGTCAGCGAGTATCTTTTGCAGTCTCTTAGCATAAGCAATGAGCGTTGACGTTACGGAGCGGGATCAAATATTCTGCTCTGGTACGTTGGAACGCGCCATTTTTTTTTGCTGGTTTGCTGATTTTTAGCTGCTAAGGACAAAATATGACTGCCGGTTTTCATGTTTATGCACACCAATATTGCTGTGTTGCTATTTAATTTGTAAAATTGGCGACAAACTTTGAGTGATGCTGAGTAGAGAGACGCCAACAAAAAAAAGGCAAACTGCAGGGATGCTGGGTAAATTAAAAAAAAAGACGCAGCTCTCAAGACTCATCTCAAGTATTGCTACTTCATCTGCTGGTGACTAGTCACAGTGGTAGGATAGGAAATGTAGGGTTCTTCCTTATGCCTTCCGTTGGGTTTTTTGTCGCTTCCTCATAAAACCACACACAAAAACACAACACACTTCTAGTTCGCTCTCTCTCTTCCTCCCTCTGTACTTTGAGTCGAGTAAAGAACTGATTTAGTTTCGTTGGATTATTTACCTAACGAGCAGCGAGTAGCGTACTGATTATGACGGCGGTTGCTGGCGATGTTGCCTGCGAATGCCACTTCAAATACCGTCAACCCGAATGCTGCTGCTGCTGCTGCTGCGGCAGTGTGGAAATTAGAAATTCAGATTTATGCAAATAATCAAATTCAATTATATCCTCCCTGCGAAAACTGATGCAGCGAGCGAGTGGCGACAAGCGACAAACACTTCGAGCGAAGATTGTTCGGGGGATAAATTTGAAGTCGTCGGTTTAGTTGGAAGGCGAGAGCTAAAATGTGCACACACGGGGGAGCGCGTTCGTCTAGGAACGGAACAACGGAAAGGTTCAGTATGAAGTAACTTGCTGGTAGACATACAAAAAAAAATCCATCCGTAACTCCACACACATCATATACACAATCACTCAAACTCCGAAACCGGGCAACCATTTCTAAGGAGATTATTGTTTCTTTGTTTTCGAATTCTGTTTGGGAGGGTTTTAGCGAAATGAGGTCATAGGCAAATTTGGTTCAATTTTAGCTTTTTCGCTTGACCAACAAAGTACAAACTGTGTCGTTTCGAAGGCTGGTTTGGCGAAGCAAACAAAAGCAAAAACTGGAAGGAAAGCAAACGACGTCATTCATTCGTCTGAAGTTATGTCGACGCAAAGATGGATATGTGCACATCGTGAGTCTCGTGAACAGAGAACAATCGACCTAATGGCTCGCCGGTAAGAGTAGCGTTGGGTAGGAAAAGTCCACACTTTATGGCGCAATAGTATCTGCGACACTTAATCTCGTGCTTTACGATGCCTCCTGTGGTAGTGGGTTTATGGGGCGATGCTTTTTAGATATTACAAATATGCGTGAAAATGAAAATTCTACAATTTCCAGCACGCTTCCACGTTTGGCTGATTGGTAGGCAAATCTGTGATTTGCGTATGCGGACCGATAAAGAGAAGGTTTAAGCAGTTGGCTTACCAATGGCGGATCAACAATTTGGGGTAAGAAATAAGTAGTTTTACAGGACATACCTAAAACGAGAGAGAGAGAGAAAAATGGATTAGTTGGATGGTTTGAAGTATGGAACGTTGAGGAATAAATAGTTTGATGCAGTAATTAATTTAAATAAATAAGCTGCAAAGCTCATGTGCCTAGTTTTTCTCAGTCTTCGTGGTCTCTGTCTTCCTTGGCACTACCAACCTCGAAAAGTCTCAACCTGCCATTTCTGGTTTTCTGTGACTTGGTTCTACCCGTAACGGGATATTCAGCCCTGCGTAAGGGGGGTGTGGGGGGGGGGGGGGAGATAGCTAGGATTTGAACTTCGGTTCGACCGTGTGACGACCGGCGCCGTTGTCGCCTCGGACACAGGCTCGCCCAAAAGAGCCTAATTCAGTTCAGTTGGTGTTATTCAGAGCTCAACAAAAATTTATCTTGCTCTTAGTTCTTTACTAAACTTCAAGAATCTAGACTCATTCTGCAACGAGTCCCTTTTTTTTTATTCCAGTCCCTCAGAATGTTAATGTGGGCCTTTTTCTCTCACCCTGGAAGCCCTCTACCTAAACCCATTAAAAACTGCTTACTTCAAACCACCTAATTAACAAACGTCTCCTAACAGTGACCCAAAACCCTCCGGACGACAAGCTCCCCGCGGCACCACGTCGGCTAATCTTTCCCACCCCGTTCCCACCGTACACTCCACCCCGCTGGGAACTCGTACCAACCTGTACCAACTTCAAACCAGACGTTGATTGATGGTTGGTCATTCGTTGATTTCAAAAACTCAGCGGGAAAGTGGAGTTTCTGGCCCGCGAAAACGGTGCCAAAGTAAGCGCACTAACGAATATCGCGCGCGCGCGCACACACACACGGAGAGGGTGCTACAAGCCCTCCCAGCTGTAGGCCTTAATCTCTTCCAGTAGCCAAGCATGTCCAGCGCCAGGGGTTGGGCAAATGTATATTTCCCGCGAAGAATGCGACATCAACACCCGGCACCAACCTACCAGCAGGTACCCCGTTCCCATCTCACGCCCGGCGAGGGCCTGAGGGATCGGATAAATTACCGAGACCATTAAAACTATTATGCAAATTTTCTTGGCTACCGAAATTTGCGCACTTCCACTTAGGCTTCGTTTCCGCTTCCCCGATCCTGACCGAAACCGGAGGTTTGGTGTTCGGGTTTTTTCTCTCCCAATAAGTGTAATGCGTGATACAAAGATGATCAAGAGTCCATGGCACTAAGGCTGCTCCGGTGCAAAAAAAAGAAAGAAACTCAAAATAAAAACAATGCGATAAACGAGTTGACTGTAGAAAACAAAGTACAGAATGAGCGTTCAAAATAAAAAAACAGCGTCTCCGAAACGGAACTTCACGCAACGCAACATCTTATTTCCTTTTTGGAATGGGTAGCAGCAACCAAAACCCCCGGCAGTGCGGGCTTGAAACTGGCAGCACACATTTAAATCGATTCCCCGACCCCGGAGGGCTCATAAAGCTGTTTACAGCTTAGCTTGCTTGCACACATTCACGGTTGACGACTAGTTGGGACCATTGGATGTGACGACTGCCATTTTACTACTGTCCGAAACGGCGCAAAGCAGCTGCTTTCGATGCCCCCGTTTATGACGGGCTTACATTTTGTTGTTGTGCACCATCGGCAACAACTACTCCAGTCTCTCGCTGAAGTGCCCGCTGAGGAACGATCGCATATCGCGCTCACTGGTTTCATTAGCCTTTTTTTCGCGCGGCTCACGTTGCAAACCTCATTCCCGAGCTGAGGAGCTGATGTGCCGAAAGTGGCAAACATTGTAACACAGTATTGCTGCATTTAATCGGTATCAGGGCTGTGGGGTCTCGCATTATCCTTAAATACTTATAAACATACAAAGCAAGAACGTCATATTTTAAGGATCAATAAAGATCATGTAGACCAGCAATTGTGGAATTAAACCACCAAATCAGTGCATCGTTCTCTGCAGTCCGCAATTACCGATGAATTCATGCCGTCGGGAACTATACAAATCAAACGAGTGACAAACTGTTCTAACGCTACTTAAGCGAACCGGGTGCACTAACTCATGCTTAGTGTTTCCTGTGTGCAACACCGGCTCCTTGCCGGTGTTGCGCTGGCTTTACATTGTGTGTGTGTGGCACCATTTAACCATTTCAATGTCCCCATTTGTCAAGCCGTTTTTGCATCGTTCTAATTTTCGTGCTCCCCCAGCGAGTATGTTTTAACCAACCTTTTTTTTTTGTGTGCACTTTTCCCCCACGCGAACGTTGGGGAATTCTCGGAAGTACTCGCGGTGGTAGTTGTTGTTTTTCTTGATCCGCTCTTTTCGGGCGAATTTCTGTTTGTTGCTTCTAATAGCTAACCAGCATTTGTCATTCGGTGTCCGGCGAGCGGAAGAAGCCATAAATGCAGTGAACCAGTTACACGCTTCGAAGTAGGCGACCGAGAACCAACCAACGGAGCTTGGGTTTGCTCCATTGCTTTGATTCTGAGTGTGTCAGTGGAATGGGCAGAAAATGTGGCAGAACCCCTCCACCTCCAACAACGCTGGGCATGCAACTGCAATGGTGCCGTACGAAGTAGTTTTAAAATTCGTAGAATGTGTTGGGTGTTGCTGGTGGTAGCGTTGGTGGTAATAAAACAGCTCAACCCGCCCTCTTGCCACCCCACCACCCCCCTTTTTTGGGGGAAGCGGTGGGTGGGTGACTTTAGATTTGCATAAGCGCACATGCACTGCTTGAATGTGTGGAATTGACCATTTTCTGATTGAAGGAAGAGAGATGCCACGATTCGTTTGAGCTATGGGCCGCCGCACCGATGTGTGCTCGTTATTGCTCACCAGCCTTCCCGCTGTGCTGTGTTTGAACCATTTCCGTTTGCCCGGGACATACAGCTAGGAGCTAGGTTTTATGTTCTCTCAAGAACCTAGCTGTCAGGGGTGGGTTAATAATGCTGCTAAACATTTTTTCCACCATGCTTTACTACTGCACTTATTAGTCCCTGGCTTTGGACCTCAAACTTCTTGAAGTCTTGTTTTACGAATCCTGTTTTTCTAAATGGTCCTTCGCAAATGGATCACTAAATGACCCGCAGGGAGCAAATAATTAGGGTTTTCACAAGTAAGATTTGCGACTCGCTATTTCAACAACTGAAGCCTTTTATGAGGTTAATAGTAGTGGGAAAATCGTAGTTTTCGTACCTCCAGGATTAAGTTGTTATGCATCCTGCGGTTGCATTCAGCTTAAAGACCAGCAAGATCAGTTTTTACTGCCCTGCTTATCGGCTGTGCGTGACTGTCAACGTGTTTATGTGCATGTACTTTACCGGACTTTCCTCAGTGAGTGCATCTGGATTTTTTTTTTGCATTTTCCCAGTCATAAAGTGAATTAAACTATTCATGGAAATAAAAAAAAAACCCCATGCGCGGCACATTTGAAATAAGAAAACACATCAATCGTGGCTGACAGTGGCAGTATTTTTCACTTACTTTTGTTTTCCTTACTGTTGTTCACAAACAAACTAAACCAAGAAAAAATCGTTTGCAATTCGGGTGATACCTTCTTCTCTCTCTCACGGATGGCTCACTCTTTCTCCCTCACTCTCTACCACGTTTTCGTCCACTCGAGTGTGGTAAATAAATTATGGATTAAAGAATAAATTAACTAGAGCCCAAACCGGGGCGGTTGCCTTGCGTTTTGATGCATTTTCTGCAGTGCAGTGAGTAGTATTTGGCCGCCCAGTGTTTGCGTGCGACCGGGAGGGCATATCGTTTGATATCATTTTTCCACCCCGTTTTTCCCCCTGTTCCATTTTCCACCCCGTTGGTGCGTCCAGTTGACCGCTACTAAAATATGAGAAAGCCCTTTTAATCGAATGCTGATTCTTGCCACCTGTGCAGACGGTGAGCCGACGAGTGAGCGAGAGAGAGAGAGAGTGTGAGGTGATATCGGGGAGGTTTTATCATTATTATTACTTTTATTATTATTAGCAAGCTTGTTTTCTCTTTTTAACCGCATTTGCCAAACTCAATTCCATTCGCCTTGGCCGCTTTTCCCCCTGTTCCCCCCCCTCCCCTGGATCTCTTCGTCTGTACGCGTCTGACTGCATCAACAACCTCTGGGTTGGCCGCCGATTTGATTTCTCTGATAAAACCGTATCTGTCACGAAGTGGGAAATGAAAGCGTTTTCCATTGCGAAACCGGGCAGAACGCAAGAACCGTGCGGCTGTCCGGTATGGAGGGAAAAAAAATTATAATGCCCATTGTTTTTAATTAGACAGCGGTCCGCTCGCCTGCCTGTCTGCCGAACCGGGCCGGCCGTCTGTGTTGTTGTTCACTAGTGTAGAGGCAGCTGCATTTCCTAATAATTTCATTCGGTGGCTCACCAAACTGCAGCTCAGTGCGCTCGGTAGTGGACGGTGTCCCGTTGGCACCGCCTCCAATGCATGGAGGGATGGAAAGCGGTGGTAGGGAAAATGGAGGGGGGCGGGGGAACGATTGGGCACCCATTGGTGTCGGGAGGGTGGGCTGCACTTTTGCACACAAGATGCATACGAAATGCAATTGCACCGGGTTTGCTGCCGTTACCCGTAACCTACACAAACAGGTGGAAAATCGTTTGGGAAGGTGTGTGTGTGTGTGTGAGGGGTGGGATTTTCTGGGACTAAATTTGAAAGTTTTTGTTTTTCGCTATCGCTACTCGTTCACTTGCAGAAGGAAACATTTTTAATTTATTCTCAAGTAAGGGAGGGTTAATCCATTGCAAAGATGGTATTACTCAGGGGCCTTAGTTTAAAGGTTACAGTCAATAAATTTATCAACATTGTAATAAAACTTTTAGATGGAATTTCACCATTTGTCTTGTCTTTTTTTCGGGCCTTAAAACAAAGCAGTTTCATTCTTCACTAGAAACTCAAATGTTGCATACCAACGGATAGGTGAAATGGCATTGTACAGCATTAGCATTGAAGAAGCACAAACACATTTTTATTCCTTTCCTTACTTTTTTTTCTCACCCCGTCAGGATGCGGCCACTTCAAAACACCACCGTCGTAAAACAGAATGAAATTTTTGGTTCGAGCTTGTTCACTTGTTCCCGGTGTTTTCGGGTGTCGGTATACTAAAGCCAGACAGAAAAATTTATGTAGCTATCAACACAAAAGGGTAGGTAGCACACCACGGTTCTTTGTTGAAGTTCATCTGCTTTTCTTTTATGTTTTTTTTGCTTGGTTTTCTGTTGTCTACTTTCATAGCCTCCACCATTTTCACATCGTACCGAGCTAGAAAAGAGCCGAGCGCCCGTGAAAACCCGTACCCAAGTAACAGAAGTAGTAGCAAAACTCTTGAAATCGTCCAAACAAGGGAATATGTGCGAAGTTTCTTTTTACGAATTCCTTACGATGTTATTGCCCCGATATGCATTTCATTCGGTGAATTCGTTTGTTAAAAAATGGGAACCGTATGAGCATTGTGTTACGTTTGCATCACTGTCTGTTGCAGTGTGAGTGTCAGCTAATGCACTTTGGTGCTGCGCTTTGAAGATTCGCGTCCCTGAATTCCTGGCACTGGTGTCATTCGCCAACATGAAGAGTTTTTCTTCAAAAGAAATGGTAGGAAAATGAAGGATTTCATCATGAAAATTCTTTTCCCATTTTTTGAGTGGGTGGAATGGGACGGAGTAGCATCAGACAGGGATCAATTTAGGACGCATTCTACCGAAGTAAGTTCGGGCTTTTGGGACGTGTTTTCATAAATGTGCATGAAAAGTTAAGCTCTTCAATTCGTGCACGTCCGGTCTCAGACTTGATGTGAAGTATGATGTATAAAAAAGAATACCTGGTCGTAATAAAGTAGGTACATAATAAAGTAAAGTAAAATGGTGATATAGATTGCTTTCGCAACCAAGACACTTGATTCTAAAGACTCACAGAACCATTCTTAATTTATTTTATACCATACCTTTTAGGTACAGTTTTAAGTTAATTTAGAGGATCTATCGCCTAAGCAGGAGAAGAGCTACAATTGAGTAAAGAAAATGGGTATAATCAGGCAATTGTTGATGACCGATTACAACTCCCTTGCGTTTAACAAAATCTTGCAAATTCTAGACAAAGTCGAAGACTCTTCAAATGCGACCGAATCTGGTGAAGCCTCACTATCTTCAGTCGCGGCCATAGTCCGACTCAGAAGGAGCTCAAATCGGGAGGATTTATTTTAAGACATTCACGGTGTCCGATGATTGTCGCTCAATAGGCGCTATAACCGCTTCAAAGTCTTTAAGTCCTCTTGGTCTAACAATCCCAAAGGCTTGGGTTTTTTTTCTGAAGGACGTATCACCATCATCACTCATTCTGGTTTAAGCGTAGTGCATCTGCGGACCGCCCAAAAATACTTAATGAAATAGGTCGTCCGGGGCCGTTCTCATGACATGACCAGCAAATCGGAGCCTCTCGACTCTAATGATGTACCGAAATTAAGATGAGATCACCGCACAGCTAGAGCCAGTAATTAATAGCGACTGATCCGTTGTCCTTTCACACCAAAAGGAGTCAAAATCCTTCGTGCATCTTCCTGTCAAGTTATTAGTTATTTTTGGACATGGAGTTTGGAGTCCCTGTCTCGGAGGAGTACAGAGAGCACAGTTCGTTCCTGCTTCGTCCCTCGCGACAGATATTTTGAGTTTCTTTTTTTTCTTTGAGATTTATTCCCACTGACTATAACACAAATTCCCAAAATTTTGTGCTTACTTTATCAAGAACACGCCTCCTGAACAAACTTCACTACCTTCACTCAAAAAATCTTGAACGATTAGTTTTCCGACCGTTCAATAACGAAATGGTATCATAATTTTGCACATATGACTATCCAATTGCTCCTGAGGAGAAGTCTAAAAAAAAGGATCAACCCGAAAACGGATGATTTAACCCACCCCAGATCCCAGTCCCTCCTTTCCAACCATTTTAGGTTCACCGCCATCATCTGCCCCAGATGGTTTAAATGGTCAGCGTAATGGCTATCGTAATGTGCGGCTTGCTACCTTCACCATACGCATCCTTCCTGTTGTAGTTTGAGGGATCGATGACCGGAACCGATAACATCTCATTCGGTTTTGGGATGCGTCTGGTGGTCAAACCCGATTGGGTGGTCCACATCGTTTCCAGGGTGGATAATCGCCATAAGGCAGATAAAATCTTTACCCGGTCAAGTGGCGTGCTAAACACAAACCGTTTTTCGTATGGTTTGTTATCTGAAGTGTATTTTGGAATAAAAATAAATAAATGAGATCCATTTGGAATATGTTAGACAAAAAAACCTTCAATATAACTGGGGGAAGGACTTGAAATAAATTCGCTAAAAAAGGATGCAAACTATTTTTATTCGCATCATTCCCTAAATTAACTAAAATTCTCAAACATGCAGGTATTTCATGGTTTTCTCTGCATACCTTTCGTACCGGTTGGCCTCTTGGCTTCACAAATAGTTCCACTGCCTGTCCTTTAACGCAATCGCAGGACATTTGGAAAGTCTATTTTGCACCTTACCTACACCGTCACCCTAACCTAGCTTTCCCCGGGGTTTTATCTTTCCTGCTGGAGCGACTTTGTGCAGACTTTCCACTTTAATTCCGTCCTCTACCATCCGTTTTACCATTCGCAAACCGTCATAAATCATGACCCGTGTAAGCGTGGGGGTGTATGGAAGGCAAAGATATTTTTATTATTTTTTTTTCACCATTTTCTTCCGTTTTTCCTCTTCCGCATTCGGGACCGGTTGGCATTTTTCATCGGCCAAGTATTTTTGTCTGGGGAGCAGGAGAGAAGGAAGAGTAAGGATTGTCATCCAAACGGTACGAAAAATGGCACCATTTGGCACCAAACTATGGTGAAGATGGAGAAGATGGCTACGAGACACCTCGGTGTCCTAACGATTCATTTCCACTGTTCACGCTGTAGCAAAATACCCAGTTCGTTTGAAGACTTTATGCGGCAAAGGTGAACCAGCTGGGGAAGGGGAATATTTCTTACAACAGCTTTAATAGAGCTAAATCCTCGAGAGGAGGTGTATTTGAAGGCTATAAGAAATATTGAACAAATCTATCAAATCAATAAGCTTGAACAAATCAATATCTCTCAACGAAATGCTGTTCAAAATTGAATGTTTTTCAGAAAGTTTTTCCTGCAAGGACATTTTTTCTTAAAGAGACATCCCATATCAGGGGGATGGATAGGAGAAGCAGTAACAACGGCGAGGCAGGGGAAAAGGACAACGGCCTGGACACGAAATGGTTTAACAGTGGTGGAAGATAGAAATAAAATTATGATAAATGAAGCTACCTCGGAACCTTTAATGGTACACATCTAATGATACCGTTTATTTTTGTTTCATTTTCCTGTTTTCTTCTGTGTTTGTCGTTGTCGTCCTGCAACGTCGCAGGACGATCGTGCTTTGCTTTTCGGAGTCGGAGGAGTTGGTCACCGTACAGAAAGGTAAAGGTGGTTCATTTTGCTTAGCTCGTTAGTGTTATGGGTTTTGTCATGTGGATGGGATGCTCGCCGCGAATGTATATTGTCATGCTTTTCGGCTAGCCCCAAGAAAATGCTCTTGCGATATTCCTTGAGCCGTCCAACAAGGTCCTACGGCTAGCTTGCCCCACAACAGCGTAACGTTTGCCAACGGACAGATTGAATAACCGGTAAACATATCCGACACCGGTGCGAAACTTTACATGCATGACATTTCTCTTTTTGGAGTTCACTGGCCATCCTCTAAGCCACACACACACAGAACACAATCAATGTAATGGATCTGCCTGGGGAAAAACATTAACGAAGGCACAACTCGCGCCCTGCTGAATTTTTCATTTCCCGTTCAACTTTGAGCGAGTAAAGATAGCTTTGCCCTGTCCTCTCATCAAGAACCACCATTCCTGCGATTTTGTTGTAATGATTAGCGATGGAAAGTCCTTCATTCTCCTCCTGCCATCAAGTGGAGGGGTTTCCCGTTCGGTCATCTGGGTTAAGATTGATGAATTGTTTGTTCTACTTTGTTTGAGCGCCGAATTTTTGCTTCCACACACACACACAAACACACACACACACATGGACTCACACATAATTTAGCACTCCGTATGTGACCGTGGTAGTTGGTCTGCCATGTAACTGAGCTACCAACAACAAAACAAGAATACACCAGATCGGCCATTTTGTGCTTCGGGTTTGGGTTACGTTGCGGCAGGAAATTGAATTCGGGATAACACCATAAATAAACGTTGGTCCGAAAGCAATTAACTGGTTTAATGATTTTCCCTTGAGCAAGGAAGCACATTTACTTTTTTTCGCTGTTGGAACGCATACCGCGCACAGAAAGGATGACTTTCTCGCGTTTGGCTGAGTCGTGGGATGGCTAGGAGCAGCGGAATAACAGGGGCTAATAGAAGAGACAGCAGACAATACAACACCCGCGGACTGAAAGGAAGTAAAAGTAAAACAGTATCATTGTCGCTGGCGGTTTGTCTTTCTACTTTCAATATGACGCGGAAACGAACACACACACACAGACACACACAACGGAAATGGAAGGTTTATTTCCGCGTGTTCAAGAACCAGCAAGTATAAGGGGACGCGTTTGTACTGGAATCTTCTACACTGTCCTTCTTGATGTCCCCTGCTACCCACCTCCCCTACTTCTTGAGGGGGTGGTAGAGTTTAATCATTAAAGTAGAAAGAATTACCAGGACACGAGGACACGAAGTTCGACGTCAATGAGCGCACTGTGTGCTGCTTCCGGAAGGACATTCACGCAGTTCTACTGGATGTCTTTCTTTTCACTTTCACCGCTACGCTCACTCCAACTCCAAGTTGTAACAGTCTGGAGAAACAGGGGTATGGCAAGGATGAGGCTCTGGTGGAAACACAAGCCATGGTCATTTTGGGCGAAAGTTGATTTAACCTCTCCCATTTTGGCGTTGACGCCGATGACCATCGTCCGGCGGGTCCGGGCGGTTTATTCACCGCACGCCCGTCCTGGTGCCGGCCTGCACTGGGATATTGTTCCGCAGGGGATTAACTAATCGAATTAGATTCAAATATATGGACGTCCGAGTGACATTATTTCTGACCCATGCTCGGTCAGGCGGTCGGTGGCAACGCACCACATCATATCCCATCCCATCCCGCCGAAAAGTCTCGTGTGTGTGTTTTGGTGCGTGGCCGAAAACGGAGATGGGTGTGCAGCAGCAACAACAACAAACCAGATCACGTGTATGCGGGGATATCACGGAAACTGCTGCTGCTGCTTCGTAAAAAGGAAATGAACGATCCTGTCGGCTATGGTCAGAAGACATTTTATTGCTTGCCAAATGACTGTTCTAGGATGTGGAGTCGGTGGGGAACCCGTTGGAAGGGTTTGAGTTTTATACGTTTCGTACTTCGGTGTGGTCGGGCGCGTAAAGGACGTGACTAACTGTCCATTAAATACATTTTTAAATACTCCAATTGAATATTTGTAGATTTGGGGAGCTTTAGCGCGTTCGGATGTATGAAGACAAGTCCAAATATGTCTGTTGAACTGTTGTAGTTTGGACTTAGCTGTGCAACTAATTTTTTTGATTAAATTCTTAGTTGAGAGTGATAAAATTCTTCATAAATTCAAATCTAGACACTAGACCTCCAATGCTTTTCTTTAGAGTCCGATAATACTGTCTTGAAACCCTAGGTCCCTAGTTCTTGAGAACTCAACCCTTTTTTTGTCCGAAAATATCTGTCCGTACGTCTGAACGGACTACTTATTTTTTCGTTGGTGAAAAATGTGATAAAAATCGGACATTTTTCATAATGATTTACATCGAGCAATTAATCTCTTTTGCCGACGGGCAAACCTGATTGTTACGCTTCTACTTCGTGTTGGCACAGCGCGCTTGGACGACCACCGAACAACACCTTTAACCTGCTTTATTGCTCCGTTCTCGGCCGAGTAAGACGTTTCCCAGCAGCAACGCAATCGGTCAGAAGTGCCAGTTTAGCTCTAGTTAGTCGATTAAAAATTATCGCTACATCTTTATACGAAAACGTATACCGATAGCTCGTTATCTAAGCCGTATTTATGGACGTAAGTTAAACAAGGGCCGAATCCAGCTCAGCTCGCCCGTAGACAGCGGCGGCGACCGTTTCTTTAATTATCGTCCTGCCTGCAGGAACTTCGTTCGAGCGCACCTTGTCAATTGATTGAATTATTATGATCGAAGCAAAAGTTGTGCCATTCGGATCGGACATTTTAATGTCTCCCGGTACCGTGGTTGGTCCTTGCGCGTTCGGCTTTGAAAGTGATCCAGAAGTCATTATTATTTTAACTGGTATAGAGATAACGATAATAATTAGAAAAGAGTTCGCCGAGGTCACCTCGCAGTTGTCTCCCAACCCGGGCCACGGGTGGTGCTAGTTTCGTTTGCCTTCCGCCTGGGGGGGAATTGTAAGACTAAGGAAGGACAAAAAAGGGGGCTCATCTCACTTGCTAGGTCGTGAAAGTTGTGAGCAGTGGAGGAATGTCGGTCTCCTAGTTATAAATTCTTGGCTAATTATTTGAATAAATTATCCATTCTTTAGTGCCACGGTGTGCCTAGAGCTTGAAGGATGACCCTTTTTGCTTCACGAGGTCAGCATTGTCGTCTGTTTCTCGCGTTTTTTTGCTTCAGAGTTCAAGCGAGGAACAATTCGGGAAGGAATTTTGCCGTCCGCTTTTTTTAACTGGCTTCATCGCTGTTTTTTCCCTATAGCCGTGGAACTCCAAATTGTTCCTCCAACAAAATAAAATAGTTCTTGGTGGAGAGTAATGACGTTGGAAAATTCGAAACACTCGTATCGGTAGTATCCATAAAAAGCATTCCACGAAATGGACGAATGAGATATTTGCTATTGAGAATTCCTCCAAAACTGATTAAATTTAAAGCGATAAAGATTTCACATTAAAGGAAAAAATACTTAATAACATTCGTCTACGGTACACAGGAAAGGCAATAAAACTCCCAGACAATATGAAAACATCCGCCCGGGAATCATAACTATTCTAAGCGTGTAATTTGCTTTTCTTTCTAGCCTAGCTAATCCAAACCGCACCAAAGTTTTATGGCCACGAGTTTTCTGCTGCATGGAAATCATTTGCTCGGGAGGAATAAAAATTTTACGACCTTGCAATGGGAAATTACTTTCAAACTTTTGTTTGATGAAAAAGCCACCAACCAACGCAAGGCTTTCTTATTTTGGGGCCAGGTAAAAATCACACGAAATGCAATAGAACAACACCGAAAATGAAGCGCTGCGAGAGCTCATCAAAACTTACCTCTTAATGCCTTCATGTGCGCGACGGCCATCCGCAGGATCGTCAGCTTGTCCGGTTTCCGCGCCAGGGCACTGCAGGTCGGCACCATGTCCGACAGCTCCGTGATGTAGGCAGTCATTTTGTTTCGCCTCCGCCGCTCGATCTCGCAATGGTTTTCCCTACTGCAAAAGGTGATAATAAAATAGATGGCTGGTGTTACCAAAACGCTTTAAGCTGAGGCGTGTGGGGGAGACTTTCCGTTTGGAGGAAAAGGATGGAAAAGATATTTCATTCTGGAGGAGTTAGTGCAGAAAATAAGAAAATGATTGCATTGGATGAAGCGAATGTTCATTGAGCTAGTCGTAGAGTCCAAAAACTGTTGCCAGAACAAAGCAAATGACATGCTAATGATACATCGCGCTCGAGGATAATAATGTGAGGTCACTTAATTCCGGTAGTTCCTTGGTTAATGGTGCACCCGAACTGCAGCCCAGAGCCCAGAGCGCAATTTGTTCGGTATGTAAAACTGCATACGAAATAAGCTGGAGAGGGAGCCGATTGTCTTAACTTGCACCCTAAGGGAATTAAAGTGCAGCAGCGTTTAAGATAATCTTAATCAGATTACGAACTTCCAGAGACCCCACTCGCTTGGAAGTGAACAATTTGTTTGAAAGTTTCTCGATCATCCGACATCCGAAGGTAAGAAACGATTGTGAGCACCACAATTGAACGAACGAATACAACAGCAATCGTTATCCCGGTATGAAATCGCAAGTAAAACACTTTCATATCCCCAAAAAAAAAAAATCCTGAACGATGGGCGCGGCAAGTTCTGCTCGTTCTTGCTCATAAAATGTTGAATTATTATGAAGTAATAGCTGGCGAACGGCGAACGGATCTCCCAACCAAGCCGAACCCCAAACGCTTCGCCCGAGTAAAAAGGTTCAAATTTTTACGCTCTTCAGGGAAGCACCGGGAATGTTGCTGGTCGGAAAAGACGAACGCAATCAGACACAACCCTCGTCGCTCGAAAAAGGATTCGAAAATCCTGCAGCTGTCTTTCGATTCGTAAGCGCACAGAAACCGTACGGAACGAAATGGTGTGTGCGCGCCTCACTGATGATGCGATGATGATGAAAATGGAACAGGGGTTTTGGCCCACAGACAGTGCAACCTTCTGACGGGGGTGGCTCACCATGGAAAAGGCCAAGTGTGCCAAGCACCGGCGGATACGGGGAAAAGAAAATCGATATCAAAAAGACCGCAATGTATCGTAATAATCGTAACAATTATTATTATTGTTATTTTACTTTATCTTTCTTTATGGGTTACGCGATACGCTGGAGTTATTGAAAATGAGCGAAAAATATCTGTCGACCGAGCGCTCGGGGTAGGGCGAACGATACGCGAAGGATTTGGTTGCCATTTACGATGGTTCGCTTGGAAGAGAAAGTCAATGTCTCCGGAATGGTTCATCGCAAAGGGTTCAAAGTAGGATCTCCACATCTTTGAAGCAGTAAAATCATTAGAACATTTACATTTGAAGAGTTGTTGTCTGTACTGGAGGGTTTTAAAAATTTGTCATAAGATGTGCAAGAGAAAACGGAGTCCTCAAAGTTAAAGTTCCAGCTATCTCCGGAGAGATAGGCCTGCTCTTTTTTTTGCGCCATACGATTTTATTGACCCGCATATGGTAATGGTTATGTGTGCGTAATGGTTTATGATACACTGACTACGGCAAGTTCTCGAAAAAAATCTTTCACCACCGGAACGAAGGCTGTGGAAGCATTTGCCCAACCACCAAAACGCCACCACGTCGCCTTCCGCGGTGCATTATACGGAAAATGGCATTTTATTTGCAACCATTAGTCTAATGGGGTCTCGAGGTCTTGCCGTACGGTTTGGCCCCTCCGATGGTCGCATCTTGGGCGGTAAAATTTGTTTCTTTATCGATTCGCGGTAAGTGTTTAATATGCATTATATCGCTTAAAAAAACGTTCGTGTACCACGCGGGCTAGCCACCGAGAGAGCACGCCTTAGCATATTTGTAAATTTTACAAACGGGCCAGCTCTAGAAGTGGGCCGTTCATTTCCCGTGTGTTGAAATCCAATCCCGGGGCTTACAAAGTCTACTCGTCACACGGTGGTCGTAGTAGCATCATCGTGCACCGTCCTCGAGCAAGCAGGTCGCGTGGTGGCTGGTTGAGATTGAGCCAGCAACATGCAACAGAATTTTTGATGGTTGTTTTAACTTAAGTGTGCTAATTGATTTTCATTAGGGGAAAAAAATAGGGAATCGAATGGTTGCTGGTCGCGGACCCGGCCATCAGACACGATCAGACCCCCGCTAATAGAGAGAGAGAGAGGGAGACTACTGCTGTGCGATACGGATACGGTCTATTTGAGTGATGATGAATTGATTTCGAAAGTTGGAACGGGCGCTTGGCGGATAAATTATTGACATGCGCGCCCTGCCCTCCGAGAGGTAACCGGGATTACATTAATTTGAGCACATGCAAGGCCTCGTTTGAAGGATGTCTACAATTAAAGCGCACGCGGATGGTTTAGTTGCAGCCGGTAAATCCTTGTTTGGATTCAATTATTATGCTATTCATTTGGAAGGATCTCGATAATTTATTCCAAGTTTGCGAAACGATAGTCGAGCTATACTGGAACGCAACTTTACTCAACACGGTGTAATTCATTGCATGCACTTGTTTTTCGAAAGAAATCGAACCGATCTAAGCTGAATGAGGTTAGGTTGAGCTCGTTTCTCCAACGGTGTGGCGATGCAATTCCCAATGCTTCACTGTCAAACAGTTTGAGCAGCACTGAATCGTTCATTAGCATAAACCTGTTAACTTTCACATCATCAATTTTGGCACACTATATTCATCACTCAACCATTTACTCGCGCTCTTTCGTTGACTCCGGCGCCATCGAAGGCACAACAGTGAATAGGGGTCCAGCCATACACTATTGTTGTTTTTGTTCGCTTTTGGGGTTGTGAAACAATCCGATAGATTGATGACGACATTCATTATTTCTGCGATCGGCAAAGACAAGTTGCGAAAAGAAAGCAGAGCGTCATACTAACTTTAGGAGGAATCCACCATCCGTCATTGTTGGGATCAATCTACTTGTAGATTATACAAATTCAAAAGGGAATATATATTTTGAAGTTTAGTTATTATTATCATAATTGATATGTCCATCAAGCTTCCAACGATAAGCATGGCAAATCTTCAATAGACATATTAATGTCATTAACGTCATCGCAGCTTAATAGACCTCTCAAAACAGACATGTAACCAACGAACGCATAATATGAAAACAGTAAAGCTTTTGCTTAAAAATGCATTATTTATCAATGCACTGGCATTCCAAACGCCACATGCACCGAACTATGCTAATGCTATTCATTGAAACGATGACACAATAAATCAATTTAGCAAATTTGTCAGACAGCCAAAGACATGTAAATGAACCGTTTACTTAGCGATTCATGCGCCTAAAGCTGAATACAATGCAATATAAATAACGGGACAATGCAATCGCAACTTCGATGCATTTTACATTGCAGCGGGGGGGCGTCACGCTTTTACTTGATGACGGTTACTGCCGACTGACTTATGTCAATCTTGGATTTATAGTAGAAAAAACTTTATTAAATTATTGAAGATTTTTTCTTATGAAAGTCGTATCAACAATTTTTTTAAAGTCACCTCCTATTTTTCTGTTCATTATCCCACACCAAACAAAGAGGAAACTTGATCTCCACCACCAGAAGAATAGAGCTTCGTTCTATTCACATCGACTCACTGCGCCCCATCGTAAATGTGGCCTTGCACTGATTAATCGTAAACTTGGTTCATTTACTTTTCATTCCCGATGCTCAGTCTCCTTTCTGTGCACCATTCTTTCCCATCCCGAGAGCAACATTTTCCACGCTCGCTCGATACGTGTAATAATTCAGGATTAATAGTTACGGCAGCGCTCCCAAGAAGGTCGTGTCGACCCCGCTGCTAGTGCACTCGCATCGAATCTTCGGATCAACGGACACTCCAAGAGTCTAAGGGGCACACACACACACACACACACACACACACACACACACACACACACACACACACACACACACACACACCCGGTCTGTTTTGTTGGTTTTTCGCCAGCAGAGGCGAGATGCCGAGGAGCAAATTACAGCTAACGCTCGCGCGTTCTTATCTGCCCGCAGTTATCATTTCTTAGCCCTCGGTTCCGATTCCACTGCACAGGCGAACGCTTCCCTGGCAGCAAATCAGTGCAAGAAATTCGATGCAAATAACACCGAAGCACCAATATATCCCGCTGCCACATCTTTCACTTTGGACAGCGTTCGGTTGGCGATTCGGAGGCGCCCATTCTCGGTTGCCCTTTTGTTGGGCGCTTTTTCTGCGGCGCGTGAACTCTATTGAATGTTGCTAGTCGCCCGTCCTCCCGTAGGCTGCGCATAATTGAACGACAGCGGCAGTAGAGTGGTGTGGTGGCGAAGATGGTTATCCACCAACAATGAACATAAACCGTATGCTCTTCTCCGGAGATAGACTGCCGGACGGACGACTTCAGGCTTCGGGCGGAGGTGTTCAAAGTTTACTTAAGTGATGGGTCGGCTCCGTTCCACGTCTGCACCGGTCTCTGCTCTTTTATGGGAGACAAAAAGGTCGTAAAATAATAACAATTTCTTTTGGCCGAACGATTATGCTGGTGTGCTGGTGTAGTGGAGTGAACGTACCACCGCAGCGAGCGAGGATTGCAGTCGAAGCAAGGTGATTAAATTACTACGATAGTAATTGTGCGGCCAACGCGTAGTACAAAGCGGTGTTACCGCTAAAACTAGGCATCGATCGGGGGAACCGAAACATTGGAGGAATTGATTGGCTGATCTGGGGATCGTAAAATTGTACCTCGATGAGCGGTACTTCAACGGATTTAAGATGACTTCAACGAAGAAGTCGTTAAATAAAAATACAATCAACTTAAATTATTTACCAAGATAAATATCTACTTACAACACGTATTGGAAATTTTTAAACATAGCTCGAAGTCATCGCTGTATGATGTTCCGCCTCTATAATTTTTGTACTCATGGCTGGCACTCTTTAGCCAAGGATTACAAAACCATTTAAATCCATTCAAGAAAAGCACATGAAAAGCTACAAAATCGACCCATCAGCCGCAGCTAACCGATTAGCGTTGGTCTCTCTGTGTTCCTCAAGAGCAGGTTGCCAATTTTCCGCTCCATTGGCGATTGCTTAACCGTCTCACATGATTAAGGATATGCAACAATTATACACCAGGCCAGTTCACGGAACACATAAACTCACACAGAAAGGGCATTTGCAAGGATTTACGTCCGGTGGACTGTTTTTCAAACCCAAAGACGACAAAGGGGTAAGTGCCAGATCCGGCTCCGAAACCCTGACAGCTAAAACATATATTGCTCTTTGTGTGCTGGCTGGTGGTCATATGGTGGTCCGTTTTCCTTCACCCAGTGTCCCGTACCGTACGCCAAACCCCATCATCATCATCATCATTGGTAGAGGAGTTGAATTGTTTCCATAAAATTTCGCTTTCACCACATACACTTGCACAAACAAACATACACACACAGAAAACACTGTTTCAACCATCTCCACCAACTCTGATTCGGTTGCGATGGGAAAGGAGGAAAGGGGAAAGGACGGGAAAATGCGCGCGCGCGAACCGACCTGCCATTTAGATTTATGTCCGCATAATCTTTCGAGGCTAATATGTATGATTTGCATAAGGCAACATGAAATGTCCATTACTCAAAAACGCGGCGAAAAATACAATCCAGAGCTCCCCCCGTAAACTCACATACAACACCCAACACCCTGTCGTCCCTATTTATGCGAACCTGGAAAGGGTGGTAAAATTGGGGGGGAATTGGGAGCGAATTGAAATACACTGGACGCACACACTGAGGCTTATGGCGAGGAGGGGCTCAGAAACGCAGTTGTCCAGGATGCCCTGGTCCCTGGTCTGGAGGGCGCATGCTAGAGAGCGGCCGATACCGAAAAGCAAATGGGCTGTGTCCCGCACCACCTGTAGCTGTTGGTGGTGTGTTGATGATTTGCTAAATTTTAAGGGACGGTGATTATGAGCAGTTTTAGCTCGAGCGGCACACGCAAACAGTGCGAACGAGAACGTGCCGACGAGGTTATCCCTGGTTCGGGTGCGTTTGCAGGTGCTCCAATTGGCCGGCGCTAAGCTCTTTCGCGAGCCAGCCAATAACCGCAAACTTCAAATCTGCGTTCCACTGTGCACCGTGCAGTTGTCCGCAACAGGACTTCAACAGGCACTTCAAGGCTCACACAGGCCTGGGGATTTGGAGCAGGGGGCAACAAAGTGAGCAAACATACTACATCCTTTTTCCTGTTGCTCCAGCTTCTTTACTTGCCCCTCCCCCGGTAGCTCCACAAGCATTTCCATTAGCATAAAGCATATACACCTTATATGCGTGCTGGACTGGACAACTAGCTTACTGGGACCCTTAGACCTCAGGGAAGGAATCGGGAAGGGAAAAGCTAAACCCAGCGCGCGAGTGTGTGCACGCCACAGTAATGCTCACTTCATTCACATTTGATGACCCTAACTAGCGGGCGAGGTGACGACCCTCTCAACCAAACACACAGCTGCAGGCACAGTCCCAGCTTTAATCGGAAGCTTCCGTACGCCGAACTCTGCGGCAGAGGTGAGGCATACCGGGAAGTGGTTGCGGGTAGTGGCAGGGGGACAGGTGCGAGAAATAAACACTTTTGCATGCGATTTTTCCGTCACATGCACGGTTTGCCCGCCCGCCATTGCAGCTGGCTGCCAGGGCACAGCACCGTTTGCATGTGCGCCCTTATGCGTTTGGATGCAGTTTACACTGTTGTGTCGTGTTAGCCGAGTTGGAGTGGGGGGAAAAGCGTTCTCCACGCGGTGGCGTAGAGGGAGCCCAGTTGCATTTTTCTGCGGTATTACACACACACATCCAACTCCACGAGACTCAGGTCGATTGTCCCGTCCACTGCTGGTGCAAGAAGTATAACAACGGCAACAAAACAACCAATGCATAAGTGATTACCATAATCACTGGTATAACTTTCCTGCTGGCAGAACCGGTCATGATGGAAGCGCAAACTGACCACAACACACACACACACACACATACATCCGGAAAGAATACAGGAACTTACAGGAATAGTGAGGTGCGGTAGCGAGAAACAGAGCTCGCACCCCACCTTGGCTCGGTCACCCGGCGTCCGGAACTACCGACGTCCCGGGGACGGGCGTGTGTAATTGATTTGCCTACGGAAAACACGATGCAATGCCCCAATCGGTCACATATACCTTGTTGCGCACCGGACACTCGCCCAATACCACAGGACACACGGTTCGGTCGGGTTCTTCATCAAACCATATAGTTGCCCGGGCAAGGGCAAAATGGATCAACACCAATCAGTTGCTGGCTCGTACGAACAGTAACACGGGCTGGGAAGGATTATACCTGTTATACGGCTCCTTCCGCAGGGTACACGATGGCGTGTAAATGCAGGAAGGAACATGGCAAAAGCACAACCACCAGAGCACCGGTAGGAGCAATAAATTAATGATACAGTCACTGCCAGTTGACGTATTGAACGCGCATCCTCACTCACTCACACACATTTTGCAACAACAAAGCTCCATCACCATCACCAGGGGATTGATTGTATCAAAATGGAAAATCCGTTTTCCTCTTGACTGCTCCCACACACACACACACACGCTAGCATAAATCTCGCTGACTCCCCTAATAAGTTGTTCCGCGATATTGGAACGTTTTTACCCGTAAAGACATCGCCCCCCAAGCATCGCCCAGTTATGCTTCCGGTCCTGGAGTATCTGAGTGTGTGTGTGTGTGTGCTCTACGCCGTCTCCGGTCTGGGTGTTCGACTGCAGGAGCAGCACAGTAATGCATACTAATTTCTTCATTTCTCTCGGCTTACAATTAATCCGCACGACAAACTTTTCGGCGAGCGCGACCGAAAGTGTGATGTGTGGTGGTGCAACAAAAGGAGGGGGGGGGGGGGGGTCGGGTTTGTCGGAGATAAAAGCGGTCCAAGGCAGGATAGTAAACGCGTCACTAGGTGTGCCATCCCAGCAACATTTGACTTCGTTAAGTAACAAATATAATTTAACCAACCTAAGTTTTCTTACCGATAGCGGTAGCCCGCCGAGTATTGTGGCATGATCCTGACGTTTGATAATGGGTCCTTTAAATAGTGATACGTGGTCGCTCGTTGTCGTGTGGATGTGATAATAGATTCTTTACGGCATCATTAATCCGGCTGAATATGACCCACAGAACAGGACCCGCCTGCGAGCGGGCAAGCGAGCCCGAAGACGGTAGCAAAACGATATCAAGCCGTGTCACATTAAAAACACTAAACGCGGTCCCTTAAAACACACGTCGGCTAAATGATGCCATTTAATAAACATGCGTTGTGTGCTGCCGACTCCGGTTTTATTCCATCATAAGATGTGTGTAAGGAGGAGGCCGCATCCCGAAAAACTGCTCTACTCCGCGGCTAATGGAACCGACACGAATCCTTGCCGTTCGTGGTTGGCGCTTTGGGGGAAGATTAATAATTGTGTTGTGCGTTGATAGCTTCGCTCTTCAGCAGTCGAGAAGAACTCCACACGTTCGTTCACGAGGGAGAGGTTCCTGATGAATCCACGTCATTTGCTAACGCACTGTGAAGTGCGAGAATGCCGTTTGCATTAAAGTGGCAATTAAATTATTTTTTTTAAATCTCCGGATCCGCCCTTGTTTCGGGCGGATCGTTTACCAAACGTTGCTTGTTGGTGGTTTGGACGAGGTCCTCAACAATATCTGCAGGACACGGTAGAGAACCACTCGCAGACAGTGATGCTCACACTACTCATTACTGGAGGAGTTCACGTACGACCGTTAGGTGTTCTATTGGGAATCATTTACTGGGGAGTTTGGTCTAAATACTGTTGACAGTAGTTTTGGGGGGGGAGAGAACCGATGAGCAAACAGGCAGAAATATTCTTCAATTAAGTTTTGATGTAACCTTTTACCAGCAGCAGGTTCTGGATGTCTTCGGCTCAACCCCTTGCATTGCGTCTTTGATGCTAATTGAACAGTTCTCGTTACCTGAGGTATCTTCAATTTTGGAGAACTCTTAGTGCACGTCACCAGACTATTTCGTGATTCTCGAACTCCCCATCAACTTACAAAATGACGCAACTTGACAGAAAAAGGCAATTTACTTCATTTCCATTTTCCATGTCCGAATTGAGCGCACGTCCGAGAGATACCCGGCCGCCGCACGAACATTGGCGGGGTTTAGGCTGAAGAGGATTATTTTGACACCTCATTTCCGGCTGCCTGATTATCACATGCGCATCATTCGTTCATTCACGAACCGGCCGCAAGACATATTCGCTCGTTAGCACACGTCGGCAAGGGCTAATTGTGAAACATATGCATCCCGAATGCTTTGACCGACAGGTCAAACCCAATTTGCCATCTCCGATCTCCGGACAGCTGAATTATGTAGCTGAAAACTGCCAAAAGAGCATTTTGATGTAACAATTTTCACCTTGCAACGTAGGAATCAGAGTTTCGGTTTCTGTTGGACCATTCTCGTTTTCAAATCGATCTACAGAGACCGTGGGATTGTTATCAAGTGACTACCTTTCATCGTCGAGCTTTCAAAGTCGTGAGCCGAGCGAAAGGATGACGATAAATGTGTTCCCGGGGAAACATATTCCGGGGCGTGGAGAGCCCGAACCTCCTCACCATGGCTGACTCTCGAACTACAACATTAATTAGTTGCTTATTACCGCCCCTGACGAACGTGCGCACACACCGGGTTCGACCGGGCAAGGACTACAGTCCACAGCACCGACGGCTTCGGGACGTTATTGCTGTTAGACTATGGCCGGTGATTGAACAACGAGCCCGAGTGGCCTATAAACCGTGAGCATAACGCTGTGGAGTGAATGCGCAAAGTGGAGACTCATTTTTCCGCATTTTCTTACCCACGGGAAGACGTTTGGTTGCGTTCTCAGGTACTGGATGGTCTCGTAAAATCCAACGAAACTGATGATTATTGCCACATTACTGAGCGATACACTGTATGTGGGGCTTTTAAGAAGTAATGAGTTTTTAATATTAAATAAAATGCGCGGCCAAGCGTTGGCGCCGCTGGATAAAATGTGTTTTGTGTGATCGGACGAAAACTAGCAAAATTATGAGGTGCGCCACAAGCTGTGTTGTTGGTGGAATATCGCAAACTATAACCATCGTTGAGAAAACTCTACAGTTTCGCTACCAAATACCCCTGCCGCTCTATCGCTTCAACAACCGTTGTTTTCGATCAGATTTTTCGAAGGAAACCGAGATGGATCGAGCCTGGACGGGAGAAAACTGGAACGCAAAACCCTCGATGGGAAAAAGCTAGTCCGAAGTAATCAAATAGTAATTAAAAACAAAGTCTGAAGGAAGCATAAACTTTAATTAGAATGGTTTTTGCGCGCGATGACGGGTGCGATGATGGGTGGGGTTGTTGGTGGGGCGTATTCTCCTCCTCGCACGTGGGTGACGTCCACCCTCCCCCCTGCTGATGACTGCTTCGTCCTCGTTCGAGTGATCCACTACACCGACCCTGTGGGTAAGGAAGAGATGTGGACGTCCCTAGCGTACAAGAAACGGTACCACCCTAAGTGGACGGCCAGCAGGAGCATATCATGATGATGATAAAACGCTACCCCGGTACACATGTATATGGCGGGCAAAGGTGGTTTATACTACGAGCATGAGTTTTCCAGCCACTACCGTTCAAGACTGCTAATGTTGCTGTTGCTGTTGCTGCTGCTAAAAACCAGTGTGCTCGTTAGCAGCAGCGAGCACATTAGCCAGTGTTTTATTGTTGCAACACCCTTTTTCCGGTCACGCCGGCACACGACAACCTGGACCTGGACCATCATCAAAAATGCTCCCCGGCCGGTTGTAATGCATTGATAAGCACCCCGCGACAAGACGCGAGATTATGACTCGTTTGCGAGTGGCTAATAAAGGACCATGCTGTGGGAAGCCTACCGAGACTGAAGGCATATAAAGTATATTACTCCGCTCAATAGCCTCCAGGTCCCAGCAGCGGGTGACAATATCCGTGTAAGTCGACGCCGACGCTTGCGAGATAAGCTGGGGACAATCACTTCAAACGAAAGCTTTGTACAACGTCGTTTGTTGTGCCTTGCAACTTTAATCAAGTTTAAACAAAGAAAATTTAAACGAAACAAATCGAATATCTTCAAGGAAAGTAGACATACAAAATAAGCATTATCCATCACAGAAAGAACAAATGGGTCGCAAGGTTCATTGCATGCCTATCTCCCATGTTCGTAACACCGTCCTCGTACCGGTAGATTCTCTGAGCCCATGGCCGACCCGGACAATTGCGCATTGCTGTGGTTGCATTTTTATCAGTTAATTTTGCACCTTCCTTCTCACGCGTTGCGCTTGGCAAGCGGAATCTTCTTCTCTTTTCGGCACTGCCCCAACGGCTTCCCAGGGACGCGCAGTTCTCGGTGTCTCGATTCTGGAAGTTCGCGCAGGAAGAGATCGCGCGTTTGGTGTTTGGGGTGAAGATACACCCGGAGCACAATGTTCCGGTGAATGAACCACTTTGCTCGACCTAACGATCAACCCCGGGGTCCACGAGTCGGTGCTTGTCGGTTCCAGAGAAGGTCGCTGGGGGCGTATATTTGTGTGAGAAATTTTGTGCGCGTGTCTTGCCAGACCAAGCATCGTTTGCATACGGGGGATTGCGGCCAGCAGGGCTGCTGCAAATTTATTCCGCCTAGCTATGGCATGCATAAATTGTAACACATTCGCACACTGGATCGCGACCGCGTGAGCTTCTTCCTTCACCCCCTGTGTCTGCTGCTGTCGTCGTTTGTTGGCTAAACGAGACGCGAAAAAATCTCGTACAAATCTTCACCCAGCTCGTACAGGTCTCACCGTACGGAGCAGGTCCGATCGCATATTATCGGCGACCTTTTGGGACACCTACCAGCCCTAACATATACTCCGTTTGTACACGGGCCCCGCTGTTATGGTCGGTACTTTCGGTACGTACATCACTGACAGCATGTTTACAATGTCCGCTCTGTATCCCTGCCCAGTACCAGGGCTGCGTATACGAAGGACAGGCGCGCGCGACCGCGTTGTTGCTCTCGGTTCACATAAACAGCAAAATTCGTCTTTCGGTTGCAGATTGTACCGATTTCTCGGGAATCCGGGAACCGTTCCAGAGGTTCGTACTGTAAGGCGCTACTTCATCCGAGCCAAACCAGGGTGTCTTGGGGTGCTTTGGCAAACCGCGGAAGCTAACCGTACACAAGATTGAAAAGTGATACTCTAATTGACAATCCAGAAATATCTTTGTAATTGGGACGATGCCCGTACGGTGGAATCTTGCACCAGGCCTCGTTTGCAAGTGCCAATGAGACTGCAAGCCAAGTACTTGAGTGAGCGTCTGCTTGGACGCAGTTGCAACAGTAGCTGGAAGATGTACGGCAATGTGCCGGTTAATTACTGTCCAGCCGATCATGCAAAGGGGTGTAGCAAATCGTCCTTCAACAAACAACATTGTCGTTCCATGCTTTCGTCTGCGGACACGTGTTGAGCTCTGTAGATGTTTAATCTGCGGTTTAACTACCCAGAACGCTAGTGCGAAGTGAAGGTTTTACGACAAAAATGGAGTAGGAAATCAATAAGTTTTACAATAAAATGTATGTTCTACTTGTACCCTTCTGTGTTAAAACACAACAATTTAACCTCAAACATTCAGCGGTAAAGAAAGTAAAATTACTTTCCATTTTGCTGGCCACACTTACACGAAAGCATCACGATTTTGAAATCGCCAATCATTTAATTAATAACGATTCGATTAATCTTCGACACACACAGAGCCACCCCCAAACGTAAGCGACGGTTCGCGATCGCACAGCAAACGTTGGAGGATCATTTTTCAAAGCTGCCAAGTGCCAAGGGGTTGTCTCACAGTGATTAAGCATTTTCCTTCGTTAAGGCGTTGCGAGCGAGTGTGGGAGAAATGTAGATCAACCGTTTTGTTGATCGATGGGAAAGTCCAAGCTTCCTGTCCACATGACGCACGGGATGCCAGGGAGTTAAGCCGACCGGCCCCCGGTTTGCACCACACACCCTGGGCACAGCAACCGAACCGCGTGCTCAGGAGGGTGAAAAGAAAAGTGTTTCTTAAGCTCAGATTTTTTTATGGCAACAGTCCTAGGTTACAGCTAAACGAACCCCTCCCCCTTAAAGGTGATCGCCAAGGATTGATGAATTTTTGTTCAGGTTATTATAACACGCTGCGTAGAAAATTAGAGCTCTGAGGGATGTAAGCATGGTCGAGAGACTCATTTATATGAAGCCTCTTTCTGGTCCGGCAAGCGTGCCTCCATAAGAAGCATCTCCACATGCCAAAGTGAACAGACGTTCAAAGTTGAAGTTATTTTAAAGAGTATCGCCAACATGATCATTGTACATATTCCTGCAATTAAAAAAGTCTGGAAGCAATTGCCCCTTTGTTGAGGTGCTTTACTGGATAATACAAGCATTCCTCGGTCCAGAATCGCTTTCCTTGGGGCGAGTACGACCAAACTGGGGCGCAAACTTCCATCGCCCAAAAGGACCATTGTATGGATACGTTCCCACGATATAGTTACATTTCGCTTCAAGGTCTTGCCGAAGTTTATGGTAAGCAGTTAAAAATGGAATATCAATTGTCCTCGCGGCCTGCGTTCAGTGCGGCGGAAGGTACAGAATGATTCGCTTACCTTTAGGGCCACATTCTGCCAACGTCATTGACGCCAATTACAAATCGAATTAAACGGCTCTTCTTCATCTTAACTTTCCACCTAAAAGACCTGACAAAGTCTTTGAACCTGGACATCCAAATAAACGCAATTCATTAAATCTTTACAATAGATTCTGAGCTTTCTCTAAGGAACGTGTGCGTGATAAATCCGTCTTTATGTCTCCGTAGACTTCAGAGTTCCTCAAAATTCGTGGGTCTGGACAATGGACAAAGAGCAGCCTGTTTTAACTGCAAGGTTAATGTAAATGTCTCCACCAAGCTCCGTTCTCCGTTGTACTTCCTTGGTGGGTGCATCATAAAAACATGAACGCTTCCCGATACACTACATTCCGGTCCGTTGCTTGTACGCGGCAAATCATATCTGGTCTCGGATCAGAGGAGAGCTGGTGAGTCGTCCCTGTTGGCCGTTGTGGCTCGCTTCGCTTTTTTTTATCTGTTCATTTGCCGGTTGTTTAGCTCGCCGCAGCTACGAGCGCGCGCGCGCGCGTTCCACAAGCAATGGTCTCGGTTGATCGTTGATTTTTGCCCGGCCCGTCGTCTTCGTCCGGTGGGAAATCGAAAAGATACAAGATGAAGCCGAGAAAGCAAAACAAAATCCCTGTCCGTTGTCCACTCCACGTGGGGCAGTGGATGGGCTTACGCGCCCTGGGAGTTATCTTATTCTCTACTTAAACTTTAGTCACGACTGAGCTGTAACTGACCACAATTTCTGAGGCCACTCGGACGACCGGGACACTCTGTCCCGCTCTCTCTCTCTCTCTCTCTCTCTCTCTCTCCTGTACGTTGCTCACTAGCAGGGGGCTCCATAACAATTGCACCCAAATGATGATATCCTAAAGCGTTTCGGGGGAGCAAAGCTGACCGGTGGGCTGTGGCGAAGAGTGCGAACTAAACTGGTTCAGTTGTGGGCCACTTTAGCTGCCGCATGTCCGCCAACCGTCTGGCGAAAGGGTTCGGAACGTTATGGACTGGGATCGACTGTTTCTTGAGCCCGAGATAAGCTTGTCGAACGAAAGCAAAATAATAATAACACAACGAAAACTTCGCTTCACCATGAATGCGGTGTGGAGACGGTGATTCATTCCATGGGAAAAATGTGGTCCGAAATGAAATAATCTGCGTACTTCGTGCGTTCCATCAGCGAATGCGACGGCATGGTGTGGCGCGCAAGTCTCGTTCAATGAGTTGAATTTCGTTCTATTAGTTTAATTGTTAATATTTCTGCCTTTTCGGGAGACTTTCTTAGTAATATCGAATGCTGTATTGGGGAATACTCACACGCTACCCAAGCAGCATATCGAACCAACTTTTCTACACAACCATTCTTTATGCACCCCCGAGAAGATTTGTACGGTGAAGCAGCAATTTAAAAAAAATCGTTCCGCTTTGATTTACAAGCCATTTTTATGTGGAGCAGCAGTTTGGAAATATGTTTCGCGAAAAGAATGAACTCGGTTCCACATTGGACATTGATTTTCTTTTCCGTTGCTGCTGCTGCTGCTGTTGCACGCTGGCTGGCTGGCTGGATGGCTGTGTCTCGCGCGTTACCATCTTCACAGTTTTATTATTATCGTTTTTTTTTTTGGTTCGCTTTTCTTTCCTTTGCTATAAAAAAGCATTGTTCAGTTGGTATTCCGATTACCTTCTAGAGTACCTCCTCCACTCGGTTAGTGGTTTTTTTTTCGCCATTTCGTTGTCATTCTTTTATTCGCTTGTTCCTTTCTTTCCCCGGCGAGGAAACACTGCAACCATCCAGTTCCTATTGTAAACGGTTTGTGCATCGGGCGACGTAGTGTAGCAAGATAGCTACGGCTACTAACCTTCCGAAATGCATCCGTCTGCGAGACCGACAGAGGCAATCCGAAATTTCAACCCGAGGAACCGAGGAGCGCATCAGGACGAGCGACGGACAGTGTGGGAACCGGCCGCAGCAACAGCAGCAGCAACACAGAACGATATAAAACCAGTGAGTGCAATTTACTTTTAGAGTAACATAAATTTTCACCGACTAGCAAAAGTTTCCCCCCCCCATATTTTTTACCCCCACAGCTCTTGGCGCTTCTTTTCCTTCGCGTTTCTTGTCCACGGGTTGCCGCTAGGGCGAACGAACGTTTGGAAAATCGAAAGATTGCAACTGTGCGAATGGAAAAAGCAGTAAAAAAAATGGTGAAATAAAAGCCAGCAAACGCATAACCTCGCCGTGTAATAGTGAAGCAGAGAGCCCTGGGAATTGTGGCGAATGTTGCCATGTGAAATCGCTTTCATTCTTCTTCTAGCATCTCCACGTGCCCTTCGGACCTTCGCCAAGTCCTGCTTGCTCGTCCTCAGGAAGGCGAGTCGTCGTCGTTTTGTGGACGTCGCTGTATGTCGAGTGCTGTACTTTTCCCATCGTTCACGTGGTGTTGTATGTGCCACCCTTTGAGCGTGTGTGTGTGTGGGTTTGGGGGGTAAGAAAGATTCTATTTCAAAATTTTGCTGTTCTTATTTACCGCTCTCTCCGTTGTAATCGGGGTCCGATTTCGGTATCGCATTGGGCGCGCCCTCGCGACGAGAGAGAGAGAGAGAGAGAGAGAGAGAAGCAGCTGGGAGGGACAGGTTTGGCTAAGCGGCGAACCAATTTCGTGTAAACCTTTGGAAAATCTTTTCGCGTTGCTGCTTTCCCAGCTGCAGTTCCCACCCTTCGGTAAAAAAAGGTAATCATAAATCACCTGTGAGAAGTTGCCGTTATTATTATTACAGCGTCCGGAATTTGGACCGCGAAATTCGTATCAGTTGTGTGAGTCCTATGGGTTCCCTTGGGCATGAAATGTGTGGGTTGGAAATGGGAAATTTCGACTAGTTTCTGAACTGAAACAGATGCTAGACATGTGGAAAGCAAAAAGCAAAAATGCTCAGGACAATATAATCTTTTGTAAATGGAGTATTGGGAAGAAGTCCACAGACAGGGTTGAAATGAGTTTATAGTATTGTGCAGTCTCACACAATATGTGCTTGCCTGTCTTTGTTTCAATCTGGCGCTAGAGAGGGCCATCCGTGACTCCAAGGGTTGGTAACTTCGGGGATCATTTTCTGCAAATCAACCTTGGTGTAAGCTGATGACATAGACATCATTGGTTTTAAGGCACTACCAGGCCTTGGAAGTTGTCCTTACCTTTATCCTTCTGGGATCAAAAGTCAGCGCAAGGACACTGACGCGTCGCATCGCGTCGGAGTTACAGTATTCACACGACGGAGTTATAGTCCCAGTACTCATACATATGTATCGGAGACATGGACCCTATCCAAAACTGACGAAACCCTCTTAGCTGCATACGAGAGGAAAAGGATTCCGCTGATCATGTCATGAGAATGAAACCGGACGACCCAGCCGGTAAAGTCCTGTTAGGCCGTCCACACGGACAGAAGAGGCGTGGTAGGCCCAAATTGAGAAGGAGTGATGGCGTTGATGCTTCCGCCAGAACGGCCGGGATAATTGATTGGTAGACGAAGGCACTGGACCGTGAGCGGTATCAAGGATTCTAGCAGCAGACCGCTCACTCAAATTAACACGTATGACTATCTTCTAAAGTTTCCATAATCTTAACCACCACATCAAGACAACTTGCGATTCTCCTTTCCCCTTTCTCACGTCAATCTTCATTAGAATCAACTAAACGATGGTGTTAATGTTAAAAATTCATCGCGCTCCTACCGAAGAGAAACTCTGCGCTCGAAAAATGTGGGGCCTGTAATTCACACGAAAGGATGTGAGTGAATGAAATTTAACAAACGACGCGAACGAATAATCTCTCGGCCCTGGTCCAATCCCTCCACAAAACGGTAGCCTTTTTTGGGCGTTCTGGGCTTCATTTATCCGATATTCAACTCCAAGGTTTAGGTAGGAGGTCCCAACCGGACGTCAAAAGGGCGCCAAACAAACTTCAAACAGAAACCGGAGCGATTCCACACAGACAGACCGCACCGAAACACAGGCCAGAAATCACACGCCTTTATCACCCAACCTCGATACCCAAAAAGTGGCTTAGTTCTGAAGGATTAGACGAAGCAGAAAAAAAATCCCAAGGAGCACAACAAAATAACACACAGACGCTTCTCGCGCCTCGGGAGCAAGGGTAGATGCGAAAGCGAAGAAAACGCCCGAACTTAAGCAAGCGTTCCTCAAAGGGTGGATGGAATTCTTCTACTCCTCGCGAGAGTCGATTTCATTTCCGATTATCCAGGGGGCGGGGGGGGGGGAGGTTTTCTTTATTCACCAAAGGTTTACCCCGCAAAAGGTGAACAGACTGACTTGTTTCGGTGTTTTCCTTTTTGGTATGAATTATTATAATTGGCACCCTGGAAAACAAAACCAAGAAAAAAAAAAGAACTCGAAACCGAAAACATAACACAAACTTTAGGCTTCCCAGTTCGTTTCCCAGTATTATGATGATTAGTTTTATTCCAGATATACTTAGGCTCAGGATTTGTTGGTAGCTTGTTTTCTCTGACCGTTTTAGGTTTGTTGGTTCATTACGTTCCTTTGCTATTAGCGCGTGTAGAAGCCTTGGCGTTTTTCTTCGTTTTTGTTCTCGAGCTCATTTTCTTCAACTGAGGCTTCATTTTCGTTCTGACTTTTAAATTTGCCTGCCGGTTGGAAACCGTCCAACGCTCTGGCAACTGTCTCCGGCATGTCTTGGAACTTTTTTTGGTGTTGTGCTAGTATCATCATTAACGTGGTTCGTTTCCTTATCATCGCCCAAAAACGGTTGTCCGCGCGTAATGAAGTACAGTGGCAGTGGCCATTAGAATAGTTGGTTTCATTTTTGATATCATAATTAGCCGGTTTCTTTTCTTTAGTTTAGCTTTTTAACCGAAAAAGCGAAGTTGCTTGTTTGTTGCAGTTTGTTTGACATTAGACCGAAATACAATCAAAGTCTAACCACAGATCACAACTACGCGAGTCATAAATTAGTGTTTAAAATGTACAAATGAAGGTTGAACGGAACGATGAGTCTAATATTCAAACGCAAACAAAGGAATTGCGCTGAACGAGCACTATGCAGCATTCAACTGTTGCTGTAGTTAGATTCATTTCTATCGGACAATTATCTATAATTTAGTAATTTTGAATGTCCCAGCCAACGACCTTCCCCGCGCGATTTGATTATCGGTTGCGGTTTTAAGGTTTGGTAGGTTACAAAATTCCACAGCTAAATGAAGTCGGGAGAGAAAAAAAACAAACAGCCCACCTCTCGAGGCTAGAACAACCGCATCCGTAATTGTTAACTAGCAAAACTGGCATCAAAATTAGGAGCCTGAACTGAAACCCCCAATGTGCTCGGCCGACCGGTAGCCACATGGAAATGGTTATGTGGTTTGTATTTATTAAAAATAACAAAACATTCCCGCTGAAACGGAGCTCACATTTGAATCTTACGACAAAAAAAAAAATACACTCAGGGTTCGTCGCTTGTTGCCACACCAGCTTTTTCCCGTCCCAAGAGCCGCAAGATCGCCGAATGTCGGTTGTCAATCTTTTGGCCTCGAATTGTGTGCATTGTATCGGATGGGAATAGGATCGATTTTTTCCCTTCTGTATGTATCTCTCTCTCTCTCTCTCGCTCTTCAAGACCTCACTCATCCCGGCCCCGAGGGACTCGTCGAGGAGGAGGATCATATAATAATGGTTAGTTAGTGGTACCGCGCGCTTGTTTGAGATTTTTTCGAAGCTCTTGGGCAAGAGAGGAGGTGTGCGCGCATCGGGCTTTTTAAAAGGTTTCTAATCCCTGACAATTTGCTGTGATTATCGTTATTATTATGAGCTGTTATGCTTATTTGTGTGTGTCTGTTGTTTTTGTTTTCGCTTCACCGCCTCTCGGTCACCTCTTCAGGCCAGTTTTGGGTGGAAAATGTTTGTCCGCCCTTGTTTTTCGTATGCTGCCGATTCACATTCGGTTGCTCATCCGGTGGACCGGGAGGAAGGTTTGTCCGTTTTTTTTCCGAACCGTAAAACCGGAGGTTTCCGTAACTAGGGACAAGGTAGCCGGCGTCGTCGTTGGCAGCGATCCACACGCGATTTGCGTGGTGTGTGCCCCTTTTTTTCATTCACCATTCACTCAATACTAATTTCGGGGCCAACTATACGCTCGGATGAGGCTGAAGATAGGGTTAGGAACAACAACAACAGCCAGAAAACAAAAAAAAAACGCGCTCAAGTATAATTGGGATTGATGTCTGAAAAATTGGATTCATGTCAAATCCGATGCTCTTTGTTTCGGCGCTGTGAAACTGTAGCAGAAAGTTGCTACAAATATTGCCGCCGCGCTCGGTTGGGAGCGATTCGGGATGGATTTGGTTCTTCGCAGGAATTCGTCAATTTGTCGATACTGGAGTGATTCGATTATATCGTGAAGGAGAAGATACGGAATCGGAAGAGCAAAGGAAGAGAGTGTTTTAATTGGTGGAGTATTAGGAGCGATAATGATGGCTCGATTAAGAAAATAATACTTCAAGAAAATACATTACGCAGGATTTCTTCAATCTCTGCTACAATTCCACCATAGGCACAATAATCGCAACATTGTTTTCAAACCTCCCTACCCGTGGCATCTTGCAACTTCAAAAAGCTAAATAAATACCCGGTATATTGGAAGCAGTAAAAATCAGCCGCTCGGGGAGACGCTCAAAATGGACCCGAAGTCTATGTTTTAGCTGTCGAAATTTTGACGATTGAATTGACTTCTTCTGGTCCTCCTCCAACTCCTTCTTCAACCTCCATTTTTCGAGCGTTTAGAGAGAGAGAGGGCCTGGGTCCACTTTGCTACCTTCGCCGGACCGATCAGTCAACCGGAATCGGCATCGGCACGCGGGTCGGAGGAAAAACTAAGGAATGGAAATTTGGATCCCCCCCATTCTCTTAAATATAGGTGTGTTCTTCAAAAATCTGTCAATAATTTTCTGTTCGAAGTCGATTATTATCTTATTATATTTGCTACGTTCCCTCCGGTTTGCCTTCATTGTGGTGGCTGGTGTTGGTGCAACGGTTGGCCCCCACGGTGGACTGCGAAGCCATCCGGCTCAAGTATTTTAAGGTTCGCTCTGATTTCTTTGACTTTGTTTCTTTCAGAAGGTTTCGGTGTGATGGCTTCTGAGGGTGGTGAGCGGGTTTAATTTAGCCTGGTGCGGCGGTACGACGTTCCCCCTTTCGGAGGAACGATCATTGTTTTCTTGTTAATTTCTCGCCGAACTCGCCGAAAAGGAAAACATCGATATCGTTTCCGGAGGACGCAACTAGACCCGGGGCGGGAAGGGGGCATCGCGTTTGCATCCATGTAGGAACATGACGTTTTGATGAGTCGCTGGTGGGAAACGGACCGACCTTCGAGCGATGTGTGCCTACTATTTTTCGTAAAGCGCCCGCCGTTTTGATGAGTTCTGACTTTCGGGTGGTGGCTTTACTTAGCCCCTATATACCGCGATATACCGAGAATTAAATTTCCAAACTCACCGACGCAGCCGCTCTAAGCGTCATATAATTTGGCTTCAGGCCTCCCAAAAGTTCGGAACAATATCAAACTGTCCATCTGAGCAGGTCTGCATCCTGAGCTCGGGCAGCATAATGCATGTGTGTAGCACGTTCCGTACTGCTGCTGTTTGCGATAGCTAATTTGCTGAACGAGAGACCCATCAGCTAATGCCCCGGTGTAGTTAGTTGATTGATTGATTTGTTTTGCGGCCAGTTATCGAGAATGTGTGCGAACATGGTTTGCGAGGTTTGCAGACTCCTACCGAGGAGATTGAACGGGTGTCGTCGATTTTCTTTTCAATCGAAGCCTGATGACGTTCGAAGGGTGATGCTTCCTCTCGACTGATGTAACCTTTCGGACGGATCCGACCGGCGAACGTTAAAATTGAATGTTGTTCACTAACAGCCAGAAAATCGAGTTTGTTCCACAATCAACCACCGTTGCGGGATGGAAGTATCGGGGGGTTTGGACGAGAGTGTCGTCGGACGGACCTGTCGGGGCATAGGTTTGTTGAGCGTAGCGCGTAGGAAATTCTTATTTCATGCTAATTATACACATACACACCTTTTCCCGCACACCGGTCGCCATGTTCGCTCCAGTCAGGTCCGTCCGGATCATGCCGTAATTACCGCTATCATTACAACCAGTGGACGACCCCGGACGAAATCGGTTTCGCTGCGGGGGTAATTCGTATTCGAAAATGATCGAAAAAAAAGGTCCCGTCGTACGCTTGCTTTCGGGAGAAGTTCGTTTAACTTACTACGGCCCTTCCCGCTGCACCTCATTTCCATGCCATCCTCAGAATCGTTGAAGGGTTTGAGGGAGGTCTTACGTAGAAAACAATAAGCAAAAAAGCGGATTCCTCTTAGAAAAAAAAATGAACGAGGGTTCTTTAAATTCGGTAGTACCGAAAGATGAAAGCGGAGACAGTGGGCAGTGAAAACATTCCGTCGATTTCAGTTGACCAAAGCACACGATCTTTCGCTCTCGCAGGAAGACCGTTTTTTGTGCGGTTTGCTCGCTGAAGTCAACAGCCAGTAACGAGGGTTGGAAAAACGAGATCGTATTAAAACACGTTCCGGGTTGCTTTGTACGATTATCACCGTGAAGCGGAGACTTTACCATGGCGCGCGCGCGCGCAAGAATCTCCAAGAAATGACCAGCGAAAAAGGTTCATCAGCAAACGGTTCCGGGCGGGAGTTTTGCGATCGTCGAACAACCGAATCTCCTCCTTCCGAACACGGCGCTACACTGATTTCAACATTTCATTTCCCATCCACAGTGGAGGATTTAAAGTAGCAATTAGCGAATGAAGTGCCCCGAGGGATTTGGCAGTTCTTTTTGCACTCAAAGGACGACTCTGGAGAGGCAAAAACTCCGCTGCCATAATTTCGCATCACACGCGGAGAAAGGAAGCTGCTGCTGTGCGTTGGGTACGCCCGTGGCTACCTGTCTTTGGTAGGGTATGCCCAGTTTTCGAATATCCTGGACAGTGTGTGCCTCGGCTGCCGAGTGCGATCAATACGCACAGCAATTGCACATCAAAGCGAGCATAATGATGGCGGCCGAAGAATGAGCCGAGCAGCCGGGTAACTCTGGACGCGCAAACGCGGCAAGCGTGTGTACAACATGCTAATTAGCATTACCATTATCAAAGGCTTTTATAAACGTATCATACCATTATCAATTAATTACGAAAACTGTTATCGACCGATCAGTATCCGGCACTCGGCCACAAGCCCTGGTTGTTTGCTGTTCTTAAACTCGATATTTGTTCAAGGAGACTTTTTTTTTCGGGGCGGCCCGATTCGTACGATTTCTTTGATTCGATTCCAGTTGATTGTGGTTGGTGTAGTCTTGCTGCCGGAGTTCTTGTTTTATTAACCAATCGCTCGATTGCATTATCATCGGCAATTATTGCCGTCCAGACAGTGTTGTGGTTCTTTTTTTTTCGTTGTTGGTACAAAAGGACCGTTATTGCGTACCTATGGATGACTGCAATCGGGTGTCTCACGCATACTAGGCAATCAGTGATCTCCCTCCCATCGGTGGTATGGGCGCAAATTAAGGGATTCGCCGTAATTGAATTTGTATAATTTACCAGTGTGATAAAAACGAATACTCCTGAGTGGCCGACAGGCGATTGAGCTTTCTTTTTACATATCCGTTTTCCTGAACCTGCTGTAAATTTGGCTCGATAAAGAATCGTCGCCCTACCCACATGCAGATTGCGCGCGTTGATTATGCTGAATGGTTTACACCCAATCATGGTACAGATAGGGCCGTTACACCTTTTTTTGTTATTATTACTCCTGGACCGGGAGTAAGTAAATAAAAGACATACAACACTGGAGGTGGATGGCATGAAATTGGTTACATTTCATGCCGGCCGACACTTCATCAAATTATAATCAAGAATTTGATTTGTTTTTTCGGTACAACCAGTCGACACGGGAGCGATCCATTTAGGTTTTATGGAGCTCAGGAAAAAAAGGACTGAATTTTGGATATTTTTTAGTGCTTTACCATAACAACCGAATCAACTGGGTCGATTTGCAGGATCATAATCAAAAACGGCTGTCATAATTAGACAGAAAGGTTTCTGATTCGTGTCGGATCACTGGCGGCGAACGGTAAATCGTGTCTTCTTCGCATCCGTTAATCCTCGAAAGCAATTATTTTAACAATCTATAATGATGCCCATCAACGTCACCAGTCAGGGGCCAACTATTTGTTTTTGAATGCAATATGAGTCGTCGATAAGGGGTACGGGAAGACTTCAATTTAATTCTTCATTGAATGTGGCTTTGGCAGTATTTAAATGATAAAATAAAATAAATTTTAATTTGCGAGAACAATTTAAATCCAAGTACCAGTTATTTTTTCCCAAGTAAGAGAGCTTCATGTATGGGGCATCCGATGTCCAATGATTTAATGACTGAATTAAATTTCACGCCCAGTCAAAGAAAAGCCCGCTAAAATCCGGTTCTTTCTTTTTCACCCCTAAAAGTGCTAAAAATTATACATTCAAGCCATAAATCAACAGACATTAGTTGGCCCCATAATGTTTCGATGTAATAACTGTTGTTTTCGGCGAGATCTACCTGAGGTCTGCCTGTCGTCTGAGACAGCGCACTGGACGAACCGACGTGTTTTAAATGCGGCTGACCAATCCTGCGCCCGCGGTTCAACTACTAATCGGACCAGCATACCGCATTCAATCAATAACAACATAAATTTTATTATTATTATTAAATCTTCATGCGTAATAGCGCTTCGCACGGTCACAACACGCATCCGTGTCAACAGCTTCATTTTCATGCAAAATATATTTTAGGCTAAAGGCAAACCACAGGCAAGACGAGGTAGAAAAAACTCTCCCCCCGAACGGCTGTTTTTGTCTTACACCGGTGCAACGCAACTTACCCGGTGCCCAATGACCAACGCACAACACGGTAGCATTGTGACGCACCCGGGGGAAATGATAGTAATTATGCTAATCGATAACACTTTTATGCTCCATTTTTATCGATCCCTAATAAATATCCTCCAGGTATAGCTATAGTGGGGGGATAAAATTAAACCTGTGGAACGCAGGAACGCACCAAGGTGTCGAAAATTGATATATTTAAGCCGGAGTCGGGTCCACCGAATGAGCAAGTTAAGGTGACCAGGCGTCACCGGTCATTCGGTTCTCGGTTCGGGGATCGATCATCGAATGATTGATGCCCTTCTCTGGTTCGATACATCGTCACGTTCAACCTAGTTGAAATATGCGGCATACCACCACCCGATAGGGGTTTTTTTTATGTTTGGCGTTTTTCCTGTTTCATATATTCACACTCATTTTTCAAGACTTCCAAGCATGCTTTTCATGCTTACCTTTCGTTGGTGGGGTTAGTGTTTTTTTTTTTACGTACAGAATACCGAAGGAATGAAAAATTTGGTAAAAAAAGAAGGGTTAAATATTACATAAAAACCAACCGATAGAAGTCGATTCCACCAGTGTTTCGCGTCCCATTTGCCAACCGTTGCCTTGGGCCATTTCCATTATATTTATACCACACACGGGTACGGGTGTTTGCTCGTCTCCGTTTCACCTAACCCAGAAGCAGCCACCACGTACTCTGTGGCGAAGGCATCGGGTTCGGGGCCCGATCGAGCCAGGACGGACCTCACTCGTCTGCTACAAACTAATTAGTAGGTTGGCGTAATTTCTTATGTTATAGGTATCGACATACTATCTTTCCGGTCGATATACGTCACCCGTTCAGCACGTTGTGGCGCGATCGCTTCACGATCGCAGGTCAACAAGGGCAGTTGTTTTCGGCCCCTGACGATAAAGGATGGAAAAACAACAAACTCCGTTATTCGCTTACGGTTTTAAAGGTTTCGGTAAACTGATTGCGTTACGAGTGCTTTAACTTTGTACCATAATTTTCTTTAATTTTTTTGCATTCACTCAAACGGGCACATTAACAGAGCAGGGGTTTGGGAATAATTTGGTTGATTTTCGAAGCTCAGTGCACCCTTCCGCGATTCAAGTGAAGTATTTAATTTGTTGTTTGGGTTTGATGTGCATGTTGTTTGTATGCAAAAATGAACAAAATTTACAATCATGTTTCTCATTATCGCAACTGAATGAATGCACAACATGTGGCAGTGTTGTACATGCGTTTTATGGAGCTTCCACATTGTGCAGCGGAGATAAACATTTTCCCAGTGTATTTCAAAATTATACTAAAGCCTTGAGTATGATAAAATAGCTTCTTCATCTTCTTTTTTAGCTATGCAGATGTAATTCTGGCTTCCTTGATTTGACTTACTTCCAGCTATAAAAACTCTCCTGCATAATGGGGAAATATGGCTCTGGATGGGAATCGATATCAGTTCCTATGTATTATCTACCGGCGACGCTATTACCTTTACCACCGGGTCGCACTGTCTGAAGGGTTGCTGATGGGCTATTTAAAACGAAGCATTATGTTCACTTTTTAGGATTACTAGCTTATTATTTCAACAATTTCTTTTAAAGAAGTTGCAAGGTACAACCAGTTTTTAATATATAAAATTTTTAAAATTAATGCCTTCTTGCAATAATTACAGCGAATTAAAAAAAAGTGACCACAGTGGATCAAAATGGCGTATAATCTGCCGTGATTGTGATCAAGTGATTTCGATGCGCGTCGAACAGAGAGCCCCAACAATCTCAACCACCTCACCAACCTCAAAACACGCAACCAATTTCTTGTGCTACACAAAAGCAAAATGTTATGATTTTTGTCGTCGTAAGCTCCGCGCACGCACCGGTACAGACGCGTGCCGACACGACCGACATCACACCGGCAGGATTTGCAAGAACAATCACACCCGGCGACAACCGGGATTTCGAAGAGCGTGAAAAAGTTCCGTTCGCATGACAGTTTTAGGCGGCAGCTAAATGTTCGCACCACCGCGAACCGGGCAGTTACAATTGCCCAGGCCTCCCAGGTCCGTACACCGGGAAAGAGGGGTTTCGGGCAGCCGCCAGCAGCCAGGGGTACAAAATTCATCCAGGAGGAGCGCGTGAGCGTGTGGTCTGCGAGAATGGTTCGTGATTTTGTAAAGTTAAAGCGCGTAACCTGCTAGAGTCACGCAAAAGGTATGGCACGCACGATGCTCTCCTGCTCGCTTAGTGTGTGTGTGTGTCTGTTGTCCCAGGCGCGCGCGAAAAGCGAGGGGAAAACATCCTTCGGTTTCCACACAGAGTTACCTCTGGAGGTCGCAACACCATCGTGTTGCGTTGGCGCACCAGCAAAGACGAGCCTCCTCTCGGAGCCAGGGCCAGTGCGAGATGATGATGTGATTGCGCAATTGATGCTCTTGACCGGCGGCACGCGCACAAACCCCCCGTTGCACAGATCGTGTGTTTTCTTCATCGGAGGTTTATTTTGACTCATTGACCGACAAGCGGGAGAAAATAAGAAGAACACTTCGTATCCTTCCCCATTTTCTAAGAGTTCGCGCCGGTCAACGGCGGTGATCGTGAATTCAAATAAATCGACCATCCGCACGTGACCACGTGGATGAGGGTCCACGGTTCCGACAAACGATCCCATGAATCCCAGACACAAAACTTCAAAGGAAGTTGAGGAAGGTGATGGTTTGTGGATGAGCTTTAACACTGTGCTCTCTTTACTCCAAAAAGTCGGTTAATTTAACCTCACGTGACGAAGGAAATTGAAATTAAGACGTGGGGATACTACACCGATGTTCGATGTGTATTCGTAATGATCCTTTTGAGTTTGGCAGGTTTTTGCCGCTCAGTTCGATGAATGAAAATTGCAAATGAATGAAAAAACACTCGTGACTGGCGGGCAACGGAAACGTGCCGCTGACACGACGTTCGAACCCGAGTACGTACGAAGCATTTAATGAGACTGAGCGATTGAACCGGCGGGTCTTCTCGTGACCAACTAACCGCAGGAATGTCATCTCTAAGCTCTTCTAATGTTTACATGGTTTTTGAGAAAAGGGAGAGAGAAAAAAATGCATGTGCGATAGCAAATCATTCCGACACCGTTGATATGTTGTTTGTCATTCGAACGTGAATCGAGGGTTGTTTTTTTCCTCCATTTTTGCTCTCCCTAAAGACCAGAGCCGGTCACTGCTTGCTGTTTATCGTTTATTGATTGATTTTAAATTAAATGTCATTTTCAGATGCGTTTTGTGGTCGCATTTTTTGCTCCTCTCCGTTCGCTATCAGTTCCAACCCGATGCAATCAATACCACAAGCTCCCGGCGGCAGCAGCAGCAGCAGCTGCAGAAAAAATGCCCGAAGATCGCAAAACGAGCAAAGATTGACAGTCCGTAGCGAAGGAGGAGGCCTCCCAATCCCCGACGGAAGCCCGTGACCGGTCGCTTTTGTACATGGCGAAAGTATCGGGTTATACATCTCGAACTGGCCGCCAACAACAAAAAAACCCAGAACATAAGAACAAATGTAAACATTATTGAGAAATAAAATCGAACGACACGGACACTTATTGCACAAACGCCGTCCCCCGGTTCGTTCGTGGTCGGTTTTGTGTGTGTGTGTGTGGTGGCAGTTTTTAACCGTTTTTCTCTGTCACACCACACCGACCGACTCTTCACCCAACCTTTTTCATGGTGAGCGGTGTAGTTTACGCCAGGGCAGGCAATAATGTCTCCGACCGTCGGTATTCGTCACATAGGATGCTTTTTGATCGGTTTTAATTTTCTGCCGTAGCTTCCACCCCTTCCCGGCTTCGGGTTTTCTTGAGATGTCTTTAGCTGCAAAGCGACCAAGAGCCGGTGGCGGTGGTGGTGGTTGCAATTTTCTGCATCGCATAGCTGCTTGCTGATGTGACAGAGGGACACAGTGCTTGGTGATACGTTGGGGATTGAAGGGATCTTGTTGTCGTTTTTTGTGTAGGTCTTGCCTTCGGTTTTACTCGATGTAATTTTGCGGTTCCGTGTCATGTTACTTATGGGTCAACGTGTTTATTTTTTGACAGATTTTTTTTTCTCTCCATCCCTTCAGGCCACTCCTGCTCGACAAACGGCAAAACCATAAAGTGCATTCCGTCGGTAATGTCAACGGCACACCAAACGGGGACACGGAAGCGCAGGACGGTCGGTGTCCGTGTTCGCGAGTGACAAAACCTGTGAGGGTGCACATTGGTGATCGTCGCACACATAATGATCGCACAAAAGGTCGTTATAATCATTAGTGAGCCGACCGCGACCGCGAAGGTAGGAAGCTTGGGAGGGCTTGGGAGGCAAAAAAAAAAACATTCCGGGACCGGCTGTGGTGTCCCATCTTGATGCGTCACCCGGCATGCCATGGGCCAGGATATTTCAAGCCCGAAAGCTTGGAAATACACACACACATACACATGCAACGGGAACACGGGGAAAAAAGTGCATTCTGGTGAAGAAGCCACGCCACCGCCGGAACGCAGCGAATGATGGCAGCGAAATGATTGGGTATTATTATGTGCGATTTATTGGAAATTTAATGATCTTGGGAGCAAAAAAACCGGCCAACCGACTGATACAACGTATGGAAAATGTGGGACGAAGGGGGAGAGAGAGAGAGAAATGGAGGCAGAGAGTAGAAAAAAAAAATACCGCCACACGAAATCCTTTGCGCAAAAAGGTGATTTTAATGACCGGTTTTACGACGTTCCGAGTGCCGCGATTTGTTGAGGTATCGGTTTTTGGGGACTGGAAAGTCAACGGGTTGGTGGTACCGACCGTTGGAAAGCGATGGAAAAACAAACTCGCAAAGATTTAACTACACCACCGTTCCGGTTGGATAGACATTCGGCGGGAGAAAATATTCCAACCACACATGCACACGCGGATGGTAAAATTGAAATTGTTGTGTCGCTCGATACATGCAATTTGTTCAATCGTTTTCCTTGGAGGTTTGGAAAATGATTTGGGGATGGGAAGATGGGAGGGGCGAACGGTTAAGTGAGGAGTATTGTTTAATTGGGGAAGGGTTTGTAATGCGTGTGCGTTTGCAAAAAAACAAAACAGCTTTCGCACGACAAACATATGAAAGGAATATCTGAACAGCTAACCTGGCGAAGCGCTCCTTGTCCTGCACGTTGTCTTCGTCCATTCTGTTGTATTTGTTACCACTGGATGTATCCTCATCAGACCTGAAATAGACGGGAAAGGATAAAAAACAATTTATTATCATGCAGTTGTCGGATTGAATGTTTTTCTGATATAGGCTGATCGGCGATTTTCGAATACTATTAAAAACTAGACTAATTTTGGATTTGTATATTGAATATGCTGGAATTCTAAATCTCTTCTTCTTCTTTTTGACTTAACGACGTGTTATAATCGTGCCGATCACGTAATGGCTTACAAGACTTATCAATACCAAGTAGTTAGATAGTCAGTCCTCAGTATGGGGGAACAGTCCGGATTAAATTTGGGCCTTGGTCCTGTCGTGTGAAGATCTGTGCCTCTGTGGGACTATATCCGTCAATGTTTCTTGCAGTTGATCCGGACTCATTGACTTGATTGATTATAGTAGCTTGATAGTCGATTTCGCGCATGAGGAACTTTTCTATCGTTGTCGGTAAAATGAATGTTGAAATGCTCGCTGCAGAGAAGTCAGTTAGGAGTTTCTTCGAAGACATCTGCTGATTCTGAGACATTCGGACGGTTGTTCATCTCAGAGCTGGGTGGCTTATTTTCTTCAACTTTTCCAGGATATTCGTTACTCGTTAGATCGAGAATTTGACTTTGAATCAAATTGATACCAAGTCAAACACCTGGAGGTACAGTTCACTTGATTTACGAAAAAAAATCATCTGTACGATTTTCGTATAACTTCAGGTCCCAATCCGTTTTTCTAAAATTAAACAGTTGCACACAGTGGCAGGTTTACAGTACGAACACTAACAGGAGAGTGAGGAGGCCTCGAGCTCGCAAAGGACCCGGAACGCGGAAAAAAACCTCGCTTCCGATCAGCAGAATTGATGTAATAGGGTCCTAAACATCCAATTCCGCTTAGGCTGTACTGCACTTTTGAGTGTTCGAACTCTCTCCAACAATAGATATTTTGTACATTTCCAGAGTTCAAATCGATTAGATCCGGCCTTTCCAGTGCCAACGTGTTTGCTCTGAGATGAAACTCATAAGCAGTTAAAAACATTAAATTGTTGTTTTTAATTGTGGTAAATGCTCCAAAGCAATCAATATCGCTGTTATATTTTATCTGTATACAAGAGATTGCTAGGACACAGGGTCATCTAAATAAAAATTCGTAAAAATAATCCTTTACACATCTCCTCAAACGTTACACGGTGCTTGCTTGTTACCAGCAGCTATCAGCAAAAAAGTTTCCTCGACAATGGGAACAATTGGCACAAACAAGCAATACACCCCTAAACTGAAATCGACATGAGAGCCTTACATCATTACTCCGTCCTTTAATCCAATACGCACCACAATATGCCTAGCGGGCATCGACTACAAGAAGCACGTGAACCGGTAAGGACGTTACCGTGATGGTGGTGGCAAAACTGATGACGGCACGCGACACTAGAAATTATGATGCCCGTGGGCCTTTTTTCTCGCTTGCGATCGTAGCCGTCGAACGAAGCGTAGACACGGGTACCCCCGGTGCGAGCAGGCAACGAACATACAGCTCGAGCGCAATTTTTGCCCACCCCATCATGATGCGGTCGATTGGTCTAGACATGCCAACAAGCGTTACACTTGTAACGGGGCTGATTTTGCGATGGTCACGGTCACACAACCTGAAGCGAGCCCAGCGATATGTGTCGCAATGATGATTGACTAGTTACAGGCAGGTGAATTAACGGTGGAGATGAGGATATTGGTTGGATGATACTGAGGAACGAAAACTTACAATAAGTTAAAGTTACGTTAGAATACATTAATTGTACGTGACAGTAGACAATTTCACCGGACAGCACCGGCTGGAATGGGAACAACTTAAAGTCGCACCGACGCTGCACTGGTGCAAATCTGTGCAAGCCCGGCGCCAAACCCTTACTCCCGCCTGTTGCAGTTCCCAAAAAAGGGAATCGTCCGGATATGGATGGTCACCTCTACCGATGTCCCCACTTCTATCCTCGTTCTCCTGCACCCTGATACCCGTTCGCTGTGCCTAGTCAACTGCTGCAAGTACCGCCGGATACCGAGACGACAGTGCTTATTAGGGCACATCGTCCGGGGCGATTGTATTAATTATGAAAATTCGCGATCCATCCGCAAAGTCCGAGAGCGATGGGTGCCGAGCGTCATGCAGTCGGTCCACCACGTTTTAAAAGGTGGCAACGACTCGGAACCGGGCAGATTGCATCCTTTGGCGTAACGTTAACCGGGAAGACGAAACTTACGCAAAGCGACATCACACCACGGCGCACTGCCCAAAGTCCTCGGCCCGAGTGGACAACTCGGACGCAGCGCGGTTTAGCGTCAGCAGTTATGCGCTTTGCGGCGAGACGAAAGAAATAAATGTGCTAATTTAATGAGCAAAAATGCGCCACCGGGGTGAACAAAAAGGGCAACCCAGTGGTCGCAACCAGTTCCTGGTCTCAACGAAAGGAAAACGCGTCGTGTCCTGGGTGATGGAGCGAGGCGAAAGGGTTAGCGAGAGAGAGAGAGAGAGAGGGGGAGGGGACAGACAGATGCCGCAGGGATGGCTGGTGGGAAAGACGAAGTAACCAAGCGCACCAAGTGAAAGAAGGACCGCAGCACAAAAAAAAGCCCCTTCTGGATGCTCACAGACCGGAACGGTGAGAAGCGCATAATGAACAATTTTTCCGATACAGTAAAAGAACGGGTAAGGGCTACGAAACAAAACCAAAAAAAAAAAAGAAAAACAAAAAACAACCGCAAACATAAACACAAAACAAACTGAATTAATGATGACAGTACGCTAGCGCAAGAAGCAATTAATCATTTCTCCTAAGGAGTCGCCAATTTCTTTGCTGGGGGGGCGCGCGGTGCGTCACATTTTCGGTTTGGGGCGAGAGCCCGTTTTTATGGACTTTTAAGGATATTCTGACATTATGACCGTGTTTAACTTTTACGAGACACGAGACGGGACTTTTGCCGGGGAACTCGCTCGACGCCTGGTGAGGTTAAAGCGTTACGCGTTCGGGCCAGGTAAATTATGATGTGCCATAGATGCGATAAAGGCAATACAATCGAGTGCTCTCAATGCACAACCATAAGAAGATATTTGTAGATGCGTACGTAGCAGAGTTACGAGCTTACATTTCAATTTCAACGTAAAAGCGACAAACTGATTCGTTCGTCCTTTTTCGGTTCGGTGTTGGATAGTGGTTGCCGTAACCGTACGACGACCATATGGAAGAAGACTTCCATACCACAAGCCCGTACATCGTACAAGGCGTGCGTAAAAAGCATAGCAAATTGCATCGATTATGTACCTTTTGACCTGAACGGCTGTCCCATCATCGGGGCGTAGGGTCCTTCGTCGGTGTTCTAAGCGTGAGGGTATCTGGACATCACACACTCACATCCATGCATGCAACAGCTGAGTGTTATGCTGAACGACGTGCGTCAGACATACTGTTGCAGAGGAGCAATTTCAATCAATTACAGCTGCTGGGCTCGTAGAACAACAGATCGTAGTCTTGGACAGGTACCCCTGCAGTAGGTAAATTCTAGGTCGTCTATCGAAGTAGGACACCAAAACATTACATCCCATCCCACAGCTGTTCGGCTATGCTCTAAGCTCTTCTTTTTTGCGATACTCTACCTGAAGCTGTCGAGATAATTGGAGCACACAGGCTTAAGGGTTGGCTAAGTTTCACTTTCACTTCCAACGAAACTAAAGAACGAAGCACAACGAAATTCTTCAAAAATGCTATTGACAGCCTAAATGAAGCGGCACACGTTCCAATTCGGCGATCCCCTTGGGCGAACCTTTCTCGGGAAGAAAAACTAATCGATGGAACTAATGTGCACGGTGGTGTGGTTACCATAATAGAACCGACGAGAAGGTTCCCCTTGGAGAAGAAACACAGAGGAGGGGGGTTTGCGGGCAATTTGCGAGTAATTGAATCGATGATGATGAATGAACCATGTGCCCGAAAAGGAAAAACAAAAGCAAAAGTCCTGCCCCAATCGACACGGGGTGCGCTCGAGCGCGAGGACTTGTACTAATTAATGTTGGGCCCTAAAAGCGATAGGCTGGTGTTGCCGGTGGCTTCATGTTGTTTTTACCCCTTTCGCTTCAATGGTCTCAGTTCCCCTTGCTTATCACACTGATCAATAAGTCGCTTCAACCTTGAACCTTGGAGCGCAATTGGAGCGTTTCAATAAGACCGTTAATTAAAATGTCCAAAAATTCAGTACGCCTTGAGGTGGTGTAGGTAAATTCGGAGTGTGATTGACGGTTTGTCCCTGAAACTGTGAACCTGCCTCCCTTCTTGCTTCCAACGCCAGGTTCTGCCAGGTAGCTTCAAGGTTAAATTTGGTTTCCGTTCTTCTACCGACGGCTACGGCTACAATTAACCAATTAATTGCTGATGGCGGCGGCAGTGGCGTCCGGAGAGGTGTTTGCAAAAAGAAAAGGCGACCTAACCGTGCCTTGCTTTGGAATGGTGGTTTCGTTTGTTTCTGTTTCGGTACAATAACAGTAGGGTGACACACCGGTATTAGCCGTAGTACTTGAAGTGCACAATTGGACAAACAAGTGAAGTTTGCTGCTCTCTTTCTTCGGGGACTGAAGGAGGAAAAATCGTTCCAGCGAGACAGCAGTCGGGCAGTAGAACGGAAAAAGCAAACCGCAACGAGACACCGTTCATTAATTAATTTAAATTATTCAATTACAGTAACCTGTACGCCCTTTTCTACGCTGGATAATGGAGATGGGAGATGGGTGTATGGAGACAAACAACTGAAGGTGTATCTGCTATCGGGTGAGTGTTCGGGAGACGTGAGGTCTAATGCACATCGCCTACAAGTGAGTGTGCAATTGCATTTCGCGATGAGCAGTCACAAAATTACAACCACACACACTCTAACCACTGGCTCAATGAAGCTCAATGACGAAAACGTCCGTCAACTGATGGCGTATATTATTGACGAAAGCGATGCACCGAGTGACGCACGAATTAATTGCGCTCAATTAAAGCACTCTGGTTCATGATCGGGCTGAAAGCGGGCTGGAAGGCAGCTCGATTTGTGTATGGCATCGGGATTGGTAACACGACACCGATGTCATCACTAGATTTCGCGATAAAACTCTAAGGATATGACGTCAAATAGCACTAATTGGTGGGTTGATGACGCAATGGGTTTGCTTCGATTTTACTGAGTTGCCGGCACGGAGAAACAAACGTACCAGATTTCGGTCCGAATTGATATTCCGCCGGGCACAGTAAATTCTTCCGCACAAACATTGGCAAATTAAACACACCACTTTTCCTAATTGACATTGTTTCAATGTCTCCTCACCACGACGCTCCGGCTTTCTTCAATCGGTTTCAGGTAACATTCCAAATTTTCACCGCTTTAAAAACGCCGCTGACGAACGCCGGGATGCGTGCGGCCGGGCAGCGAGATTACACAATTACAACCCATCGAACAGTCGGAACACGATCCAGCATCCAGAACGCCACACGATGGGAAACCGGCAGCATAAAGCACCGCGATCGCGCCCGTGAAGCATCAGGCAAAAATCGATCACGCACACGCACAACTGGTGGCTCCCGGACAGCAACAACATCGGGAGGTCACATTAACCGGCCCCCGGAATGCTACTTTCACATTCCCGCCGGCCGGCCTGCCAAATGACACAACTGGTCCCCCGGCAGGGTCGAAGGGATGGGAATGAAAGGAGACTTTTGAGGCGTGGTGGTAATTATGTTTCGTGTTTAATATTTCACCGCGCTCCTTTCGAACGCCGCTGTGCAACGCGGGCGCATCTTGAACGCACCGGCGGCAAAACGATTTGGAACGATTGTGCATATCTATGCGTTCCGATGGATGTTTTATTATCGAATCACCGAATGCCACCTATCTGTGGTTTTTTTTTTTTGTTGTTGCTTCCCTCTGATTCATTCCTGCGCTCCTGCCCTGCGCTTGATGGTGGTGTGGAACATTTTGTTGCAGCCTGGTGGTAATTCAAAGGACGATTTGCCGCCAACGATCGGGTCCCGCGTCTTTATGGTGTTGGTAGTGTGTGGCATCAGCATCACCGATCGAGTCCTGAATTCGCAATGAGTCTCCGTAACCGCACCCGAAACCACAGCGCAGGTCCTCCAATTGGTATTGGAGGTCGCAGCAATTTTCAGCCCCATGGGCCGCCGTCGAACATGCGGACGAAGGAGTTGTGAATTACGCGCTTTCGAGAAATATTTTTCCTCCTTTCGGACCGTGTTGCTATTTGGCTGGTGAACGGAATTAGTCTACCAGGTTGGGAGCAAGTGGCAATGGCGGGAGGGCTTTAGAATCTCGCGTGGTGCAGGTGGTGATGATGAGTTTTGACAGTGTGCAGCAAGCACAAGCAAGCTCCAGTTTATCCTCGAACGAAAGATTGTTCTTTGCATTCCTTACCGCAATCTTCTTGACGATCGACATTAAGCGGATGTTGTACTTGAGAGAGAGAGCTACGGTCAAGTGATGCGGTTCATTGAGATATTGCTGTATGGCAGCTGGTGTTATCTGTTACGTGTTAGTATGCGTAAACAGTAGCTCGGAAAGTACAGAACGCGAGATAGCCCCTATGCGAGTACAGGCCATAGTTCCTCAATATCCAAGGTTAGTAATTTAAGTTTAAAGCTTGTACGATGTCTCAAAATGAAGTCTTTGATATGATCTGGCACCAAGAACACCTAGCACCAGCAAGCTATTTTAAACGAAATCTATCTCGTATCTACCATCCTAACTACACATCATTTTTACGTTTCCGGACGGATGATGAAGCATCGACTGCACCAAATCCACCGGACAGAGGTAACAGTGATTGAATGTTGCTATTTATCCTACCACCGTTGTAGAATCGCCCTACCGTGGCATCTCTTCCATCATCCGCTACCACGAAAAAAAGGTCCCACACAAAGCTGTCACGCAAAAACACACAACACATAACACCAGCTTGCCCCATTGAGCAGTGGGGTCCGGTCGTCAAAGCAGTGGTCAAGATTTGGAGAGCAAACTTTTGGCCTCAAAAAAAAAAAACGAAAACGAAAAACTCAACCCCAAACCAACTGCCGATGACACAGGCACGTTCTCATTTGTCATCCGAAACAATGAGGTCAAACACGTTCTGGCCGGGTGGTTCCGTTTGTGAGGAGAACGTCGTCGTTGTCGTCAGGCCCAAAAGCGTTCCGGGGTGCTTCTCTGCTTCGCCGGACTCGACATCATCGACACAAACTTGCAAGGTTTTATCGCTTCCAGCGTAAGCTCGTCTGTCCAATCGCCAACTGGCTTATGCTTTAAATGTCCAACAAAGTGTCCGCCACAGCGATGTTCCAATCGAGTGCTTTGAACACGGGCAATTTTTTCTTTTGTGCGAACTTTGGGCGTGTAGCGCCCATTTTTACCGAGACATCTGATGGTTATCATACTTTTTTCTTGTCTCGGAAACTATGAGAAACACTTGTTGCTGCTTGTTGTTTTGTTTATGTCAGTGGGGAAGAATTCTGGAAAAATTCCTAACTCCATCTTTTAACCGACAGCCTAAGATGCTACTAACAAAAAAGTTCCAATAAAAATATGATAACTGGACATTACTGGATATTCTAGATTCGCAAGATTGTTGACGCAAATCGCAGCACTAAAGATACACCTTCAACCAAGTGTGGCCAGGCATGGTCAAGAGAAAAATAAAACCTTACGGTAAATGCATCAGTTTCATTTGTAATGAAATTACCGTTAACAAATCACAAATTGGTTTATTATTCGCATTTGGTTGAAAATTTATTATCATTACAGTGCGCGCGCTGCGGTTTACGAATCGCGCGCGGCCTCTGTGCAAACGGTTAGAAGCGCCCAGATTGATGGAACGCTCGGCTGCTGGCCAACGGGCGCGGACGATGGCCGTGTCGTCCAGCATCGCCGTGTAGAGTATGTCATTGCCGAGGCCTGATTCTTGCAGGGTTTGGTGTTCACCGTACAACCGCGAGCCGCCTCGTACAACACAGTTTGCACGGATCCCAAGCACACTTACCCAACCACAGAACCGTCCGGCCGCATCATCGTTTGTAATTTGTAATTTTGTGCAATTTTTGTAAATGCATAATCGATTGCAATTGCCGTGGTGGGACTGTGCGCGAAAACGATCATCTGCTGGACCGGTGCACAGTGCGAGGTGGTGGTGGTTGGCTGGGAATGACAATCATCATCATCGCGGGACTAATTCCAATGCGAACACGACGACTGGGACTGAAATCGGCGATAGGGTTACCCTCGGCAGTTTTGTTTTGTTTTGTTTTGCTTCATTTCCTTTATCAAAAGACTCGTCCGTAACTTTACCGCGCTAGGTGCCCACGGCTCGATTATGATTCACCGCCATCCGACCGATCACCGCGAGATCATAATGTTCATTTATGATATGAATGACCTTCGCTCTCGGTTGTTTCGGCCGTGTGTGTGTGTGTGTGTCTTTTCATTTCGCAATCGAAACATCGGCGGGAAAAATGATCGACGAAAAGCGAAGAAAACTTCAATCGAAATCGACACCATCGGCATGATTGTTTCCTCCCGGCGGGTCCGAGTGTGTGGTGGTGCACCGGGTCTAGCGAACGGTCTTCTGATGGCAAAATAATGGTGCAGAATAATTTCATCGTAATAATTATTATTAATATTGCATACATGTAATCAGCACGAGCTGGTGTGGTGGTGTGAGTGCTTTATTCTACCTCCAGCATGTATGAACTGCGGGGGAACGTTGGAGTGTAATCCTGGAGGAGCATTTAATTTTTTTTAACAAGAGAACTTCCACCGAACCTTGATGCTGGTCAAAGTTAATTGCCGAAGAATCATTCTACAATAACTTCATTTCACTAGCAAATCGTGACAACTAGCAAATAATTTTTGAAACACACGAAAACAGTATGCTTTTACGTCAGCAGACTCAGATATTGCTCTTAATGAGCGTTACCTTCCCAAACAGACGCACACAAATGATACTCACCGGCAGAGAAAAAAAAGGGTCATGATGATGAGAAAAAACGACATTTGGTGGAAAATAAAAACTTAAATGCTAAAGGGGGGAAACGCAACCCACAATCGTTAGCCCAAGCTTTGGAGAAGGATTGCCAACTCGTGGAGCAAAAGCGTGTGGAAGGAAACGATTCCCCATCGGAGTTTTGCACCGTCGGGAACAACAACGGCACAAATGGGAACCTTATGGAATCATTACCGGGCGTAACGAATCGACGGAAATCGAAATAAGAGAAACACAGACAGACAGACAGACAGACAGATACCCAACCGATGTGAGCGTCGTCTGCTGTGGTCCTGTTCCTCAGCTTCATGGCCGAGAGGAAAACAATTATTGTCCAACTTGAAACTTGACGGTGGTGGTCTCGACGAGTGCTAATGTGTGTCTGTGATGTAGTGCTGCAGTGATATTGTGTACAGCTTACAGGAAATATTATGTCTGTAAAAAAAAACGCATAACGGAATACCAAGGAGTGAGTCTTGGGAATCGTGACAGTATCATCGGACAATAATCAAGACATCATCAGCAGCAATCAAACTGCTCCAAACCAATCCAAATCACAAATAATGATCCCAAGTCTGGAGAGGGATTTCTCCAAACGCTTGCCTCTATCGACGAAGCGACCTAAACCTCGCTCCAAAAGCCTAAAACAAACATTTTATCGGTTCCCGATATGGTGCTAGGTATGGTACACAAATGAAACACGTGCATGTCCCCCGGCTGGAGTTTGCTATTTGGATGCGGGCTGGGAGACGGACGGGGTGAGGCCCTAAATAGTTCATCACTCCAAACGGACACCTTCATTGTCGATGTTCACCTCGCCAAAAACGGGGGGGAGAATGTTGGCCGCCTGTCCGTTTTGTGCAACGAACCAACGGACACACACCGGTAATTGTTTGCATATCTTGTTTATTATGATTATTATATGAGTTGAGCTTACACACCAGGGAGAGGAACGGCCGGTTGAAGTGTTAGCATTGGACAATAATACATCCCCAACCCCAAAACTCGGTTCTCCCTGCTCGGTAAGTTTCATCGGTCCGGAGCAATCGGTTGACGGTCGACTGTCGACACTGACCGTGTCGGCTGACACCGGTCGTGCTAGGTGGTCAGAAGGTGGTAGAGCAACCGATGACACATGATCCAATGAACACACACACACACACACCCTCGCATGCCAAGTCTGATGACTGGTTCGGCCGATCAAATGGGTACCACACCACCGTAGAGAACGCACTGTTACCCAGCACAGCATGGGTGACACGCTTTGACGCCCTGCCCGAGGGTGGCGTTGCATTTTCTTCTACCAGGCCCATTGTGCCGTGTAGTGACCGAGTTAACCTGCTGCACACGGCAATAACAGGGGGTGTCATTCTGGTGCATGTGCAATGATTTATTTATTAGTTATGACACACAGCGCACTCGCTGCTTGGAGCACCTTCCATGCTCGCACGGACGACTCCACACCAGAGTGGCGACAGTGGCGGCCGTTGATGGTAAAATTTACTTTCTCTACCCACCCAATTGCTTGCCTGTGTCACAGCAAACACCGTGATCGACCTTTTCCCGTGTCATTGCGACGAAATGAAGAAATGACCGCCTGGAAATGCTGGCCCGAACGAGGCGGAAAAATGGCCGCACAAAAGGTTTTAGCGTTTAGCGACATAGAGCTAGCGGAAAAGCGTTTCACGCTTCACGAGACACCCATCGGCTGCTCGTTGATCAAACACAGCCCGTGCCACCGTGTTTTGATAACCCGTGTCCGAAGGGTTGGTCTGGATGCCGGGCAAAGGATGTCCGATGACCGCACCGGTAAATCCGATGGACGTGATAATAGCTTCGATTGAGGACTCATTAATAATACACACAGGATATACATCGGTTCGCGTCGGATAATACTGGAAGATTCCGTTTCGCGTCGACTGGTGTTTTGTGAAAATGACCAATCTAGACGGTGAATGTCAACAAGTGGAGCTCGAAATTGGATAGGTAAGATCTGCTTTGGGCTCAACATAATGATTAGCGATACTTCACGATTAAAAGTTGAAGTACAACGATTTCGTCCAGTGTACATGCTAAAGTACACTGAAAACGAATATCCTGTCTTCCAGGAGGACCCATCTTCCAAAGGTTGTGAATCCGTGTCTGTCAGCAAGCGCCCAAACAAGAAACGAAACCAACCGTGTCGCACAGCTTCGTCATCACTATTTATTTATGTATCGTTGACGATGCATTTGTTGGCATCTTTACAGCGTCACACAAATTTGCACAAATTGAGACGAATTGCTTGAAAGGTGTGACGACCTAAGGGCGTCCGGTTCAATTTTGTTCCATACTCCGCCGTACACAGGTAAATCACCTTAAGCGTGATAAAGTTATCAAGACATATATCGGCCTTTTTTGAAACGTCTTTAAAGCTAAACCGTACAACGCCGTATTTTTTGAAGCAGCCCCAAAGTCTAACAGGAAGCTCCCGCAAGCTTGTACAACAAGTACAAATGGGTTTCGAAGAGGAAGATCACACGCTAGTGGAGAGCAATATAAATTTACCCCGTTTCTCGAGGTAGCTCTGCAAAACTCAGAAATAATAATGCTAATTTACATACGCTGTTCGCTTCTGCAAAACGTCCAGTTGCTGCCACAGTCCCACCATGGCCACCGAGCGATGTGAGCGAGAACTGACTGTTGATACAGCGATGAGCATCGCTTCTTCCGACCGGTACGGGGTGTTTCCCATAATCCTTCACCTTTAACCGTTTCTTCGGAATCCCCAAAGGTATGAGATAATCATGTAGTGCAACAACATAACCATCATGTTCACGGATGATCATGCTGATGATGATTCCGATGATTCTTGTTCTTGTGTCGATGCTGATGTTGCTGCTTTAGCTGTTGCTCGTTCGTGTGTGCTCAGTTTTTCGGTTTTCTGTTAAACGAAGCAAAAGGGAGAAGCGAGAGAAAAAAAAACGACTTTCCCATATCCAGTATCGTGTGTGAGGCTGGAGAGCAGCAAAAAAAAAGACATGGAAAACCTTTGCAAACATAGGAACGCCGGAGAAAAATGCTGCATGTATGTTTTGTGCCTTTTTTCTTTTACCCGTACACCGTGTTTCTAGATACAAGAGCTGGGTCCTTGCGCGAGTGCTATATGGAGAGCATCCAAGCTTCGTCCCATGTTCGATACAGTTCGTATGGAGAGCGTTGTTGTCCTGCTTTCTTCGGGGCAGACACCTTCGATGCGGCTTGCATTGGGAGAACGCTGCAAGAGTAAAGCGATGCATAACATCGAGCAAATCCCAGACCCGTTTAAGATGCACCGAGAGCTGCTAAAACAGAGCATTTTGTCTGGGATGGAGCACCGTATATCATTTCACACTAAGATAGCATAACACGCAAACTGTGCGATGCGCGTTGGCACAGTACAGAGGCTTTGACAGTTTCGCTCTAAACCTGCGAGAAGTCTCAAAATCACTATCGGACGTTGGACTGCAGCAGCATCGCACATACACCGAGCGGCTACTGTCTTACCAATAAGGTAATGAACATTTAGCTCCGTGCTAGGGACACTGCACAATCGCACGAGGAAGCGGTAAAAATAGCGTGCCCAAGCGATCTAGTACAACAGTTCCTAGGCAATGCGCCGAGGATGCTGAGCACGCGAAACAACACAATGGGCCAAAAAGGTACAGAACACAGCAAAAAAAAAAAAAGAAAACGCTAACGAAAGGCAGAGACTAACAACGCCGAAAACGCCGAACCAGCGGGAGAATTATGTGTATCGCACAATTTAAAGCACCATACAATAAATCTCCACCTGGCGAACAGCGTCACCCGGCCAGCGAAAAAGGGTGTTAGTACATTTTTTATCTTCCGCTTTATTTTCCATCTCCTTGCATCCTCCCAGCGACGCGATGCTCACATACACACATCCTTCCCTGGAGCATCTAGTTGTACGTTGACTCCACTCCACACACACACACACACACACACACACACACACACACACACACACACATATCTATCTAACGTTGGCTGGTTGGGGCGATTTATGCTACGATGTCATCTTCTCACCAGTCGAGTCTTCCTCCAGCGACAAGCGCTCGAACGAATTTCTTATACGACGCTTATTTTACGAGCTTTTCAACATCCCGCAGCCATCTTGCCGCCACTAGCACCACCGGGGTGACATATAGCAATCAAAAGCCACATCGAAAAACACCCTGCAACCAGACGGACGGCACTGGTGCTGGGAGAAAGGTGCGAAAAGAAGGTGTGTCTCGGAGACGGTTGTAAAAAAAGAACTGCAACCTTTTGCTGTGCACACAGGTAGAACAGAAAAACCCGCCTGTCCGAAGCACCCACACACGGATGGCATCCATCCGTCAGGGGTTATATCATAAATCATATTTGCCACGGGAAATCTCCACAATTAAATGAACCCAACCTCGCACAGTCCCGGAGACAGCCCGGGCGACCCAGGTGTTTTGAGAACGGTTATGCTGCCTCCGGATGCGTGTAGGTAACCTTCGAAGGATGCACCACCGTACGAGGGGGTGTGTGCGAGGTGGTACGGCAAGGATTTTATGCTTACGAACAGCCCGTGTGTCTCATAAAGCACCGAAGAAAGAAAAACGGCGTTTCGAGAGGTGAAACGAAGGCGATAGGATCAATTTTTTATCCCGTTTCCTTTTGCCCTGCTCGTAGCCCTACTCCGCATGTATGGTTGGGCATTATTTTCCGGTCCGCTTTATCGTCGTCTGGCAACACACACACACACACACACACACACAAAAGGATTTGGAAAATTATGCTAATTTTTATTGGATTTTATTTTTCCAACCACACTTTCGCAGCAGCCGGCTTGCCTTTTGTCATACGTTCGTCTTTTGAGCGTTTGTCAGTGTTTGTGCCGGGCCCGGTCTGGGCAATAGTTATCGCATTGTCTTGCAGACTGTCTGGCGGCATTCGAGAGATACGAAGAAAAAAAAAGTTGACTAAAAAACTAATGCAGCGTTGAATGATTTCGAAGATGCAGGATTGCATAGATTACGGCGTTAGTGATGCATAACATATCCAAAAATGATGTTTTTTTTTTGGAAATGTTGTACCTAGATTTTAATCAAGGCTCAGTTAAGCTTAAGAATAGATAGAAATTGTGACAAAAAGATTGAATTTATTATTTAACCCTTATTAAAAACTTTGGGGTTAACAGAAAGGACTAAAATAAATTGGAAAAGACACGGAAAACTAAGCCAGAGAAAATTACTTGTTAAACTATCTTAAAATGTCTATATAGCTTTCGACCTCGAAAAGGCAGTTGAGGGATCACTTAACACCTGGAAAACTTTTGAAGTCTATCACAATTGTCATGACTATGCAATCTTGAGAGTATACCGTCTTAGATATCCTCCGAAGGCTAATACTCGAGCCTCAACAGAACCAGCCTTTGTAGCAAGCTAACTAGTATGTTTTAGATAGAGCTTATGAAGAGATAATTAAGGGACAACAGAATCCTGGAAGAAGTTGTCAGTAATCTCCATATTACACTATCATATTTGTACAAGATACTGTATTGCTTTTGTCTAGCATGTAGACATATCATTGAGCATTTAACGCTTTTAGTAACACATTTACAAGGTAGGTTAATCCTCCGCCAGAATGCTCACCGTTGCCTGCTGAAAAACCAATCAGTACACTGCCAGCTACTCCCAACGGACCGTGGGTCCCACTTTCTCCAAGGAAATTGCCACACACATGCACACACACACGCACGCGTTACAAGCCGCGGAACCTGTGCCGGCCCATTCGCGGTCGTCTCGTTAATATTCCGGCAGGGTCGGCGGATGCCATACTTGTGAAAAGTAGCAGTACCGTGCGCACATACTAAATTAACTGTACTTCACCACCGGTCGTCGGCTGTTCGGGGTGTGTATACTCCACTTCAACCGGCACGCCAATGCACGCCGCCGTGTCGCGCGGGTTGAACGATTTGCAACCAAACTCGCCAGTGTTTGGTGGACAGCACTTTCGCATTCGTGGGACTCCGGGCGGGTATGGTTCGATGACAACTTTGGACATCGTAAACATACTTTCCTATCCTAGATCATCAACCAACTAACCCTCTGAGCTAGTAGACGGTGCACCGTCGGTATGTATAGGTGTGTGTGTGTAGGGTTTCTGGGGGGGGGAAGGAATCGAACCACGGCGGATAGGTAGTTTGTCTGAACTGTTTTGTGCGTGCGTGGGAAGTAGGTACTCGCGGGATGATTCCCCGGGAGCCGCCAGTCGATGGGGGGAGGGGGGGGGGGGGCGGGAGGTTCGGCCGCTGGCCGTACTATTATGTCGTACGTGTTGACATAGAATTCGTGCCGTGCCGGTCACTTCACGCAATCTACCATCAGACATAGGAAGCGGCGTTCAGGACGGTGGTGTTCACCACGCCGTCTCGATGTCCTCGTTTTGAATGCGCGCGAGAACCTTTTGGGTGAACCGCCGAAGCAGACAGTGCTGCACGGTGGTAGTGGTGGTGGTGATGGTGGTGGTCGATTCGCGTGCCACCACAAACCGTGCGCAATGTGTCAACACTTGGGGGCTCTTTTCTTCCGTTGGCCGATTGCCGTTGAAATTGAATCCAGCGCGCCCGGGTACGGATGTAAGCGGCATCTGACGAAGGACGTCAGCAGCGTGTGGTGAACGACGCCGGGTGTCAAATCTGAAACAGCTGCAATAATGGCGAGGATGCAGTCGCAATTTGCATACACAACCCCTGTCCATCCCCTCCCCACGGTCTCAGTGTCCGCCCGCCCTGTCTGGTACGGGCGCGCGAGCGCTCGCTCGTTGAGACACTTCATGAAGTTATTATTCCATTAGGGGCTTATTGTGCTGCTTGGCACGCATCCGCGCGTTCTGGAGCAGAGGCTCGCGTCTTCTGCCGGCGTGTGCTTGTCGACGGCGTCCGGAAGGCGATGGTGGTGACGACGGGCGGAGTCGCGACTATTCTTGGATCAAAAGGAATGTGTACAATCCCTGCAAATATGCTCGACTCTTCATTAGCGAGACTATAGGATAACACGCATGAGGAATTTGTGAACCGGTCTACGCCCCATTCGGTGGATCGATTGCGATGTGTGCACAAACCGTACCCGACATGACAGGTTCCAGAGTTCCATAAATATTGGTTGGAACAGATTTTTCTTCCTCCCGTGCGCTTTCTTCACCGGAGCGGTTGTTAGTCTGCGCCGGTGGATGTAGTTCGGAATATTTATACGATCTACTGATGTTCATAAATCTTTACGGTACGGCGTCAAGCGCGAGCGTGCGAGCAAAGAACCCCGGCAGACGATTCTAGCAGAACCCAGGGAGTCCACGTACCGCGTCCAGGTTCCACACACAAAAAAAAAACGAACCACCCTCATCATACATAGCCAACGTGCGGTATGTCCTGGGTCGGAGTGCAGCAAAAAAAAAAACAGATTCGAAATACCAAATTGGCGAATGTTGGCCGCGGGCACAGTGCGCGAGGCTGCGAACACGCGGCACACCGAAGGCATCGCACAGTGTGCATCTTCAACGCTCAGTAGAGGAGAAAAATGCTTTATTGTCTACCATTGGCACTAATTATCCCATCCAGGCGGGATGAAACAAAGTGTAAATGATCGGTGGAAGAAGTGAGATGGTTAAACAATCTCACACAACAAGGCACTAACACAGCAAACGCAGCACTGCTGCATGGGGCGCGAGAGCTGCTGGCGCACATGCACAAACACACGCACGCACATGGCGTGTAACCCTTCGAGGGGGGGCCTTTCGACAATGCGACCCCGAATGTGAACCACCCTTTGGAGTGGTGGTAGGGTGGCCATTTTGGAAAGGAATGCGTTTTTATTCGTATGTTTTTTTAACATATTATTTGGACTCGTTTTCTGCATTTGTTCACTTTATCCTCGTTATTTGTCCTACTGTTTTGTTCTTTTGCTTCACTTCACCGTGATCCTCAAAGCGTACGTAAAATGGGGAAGAAATGTTCGGCTTTTTTTGGTTGGTTTAGGACACAAATCGCACAACAACAGTGAACGCCCGCCTGGCCAACCACCCGCGAGCACGGTAGGGATGCGTCGTCTCGTTTCTCGCTAGGGCCAGCGCGCCCATGCTGCGCGGCTAAGTCGCATGCAACGGTGCAACTTATTGAGATTGCTTTATTTTGCTCTCCGTTTGATTTGTTTTACGATTTAAATGAGCGAGACGTTGGCTCCCACGCCCGGGCGAATTGATGCGTGCAGATGGCATTGAATTAAAGCCGAAAAGAAGGCAAACCGAACAGGCGACGGGCAATCCGTAATGGCGGTACATAATTCTGGTACGTTGAACGTTAAACATACAGGCATTGATTGTATTGATATAGGCTTATTTTGAAGATCTTTCATGATACGGTTCTATATTCTAACGATACTTTGAACTAGCAAAAAGACGTTTTTGTCGGAATCGATTCCGAGCGGTTCCGAATTTTGCGGAATCGATTCCGGGGAGTAGGTGCGGAATGACTTTCGGAATCGGTTACGCTATCGGATTTGATTCCGGGTAGGGTCCGGAATCGGAATCAGTTCCGGAATAGGTTCAAGAATCGGAATTGGTTCCGGAAACGAAGTCAGAATCGATTCTGAAAACGGGATTGGACCCTGCTAGTTCCTATTGTGAACGCTCATCATTACTTTGAGCGTTGGCTTTTGTATCCTGTCTTTTATGTAAAGTCATAATATTACAGAGTTTTAGGTTATTTTCAGCCATTGTGGCCTAAACTAAAGAGGAACTGAAATGGACTTTTTTATTTTCTTCTTCTTCCCTTCTTCCTTGGCACTACAACCTCGAAAGGTCTCCGCCTGCCATTTCTGGCTTTCTGTGACTTTATTTTACCCAGTAAAATTAGTAAAGTAGTCAGCCCATCTTACGGGGAGGCGGTCTTGATGGGATTTGAACCTCGGTCCGGCCATGTCAAGACTGGCGCCGTTATCGCCTCGGCCACCGGAACAGGCTCTCTCACTTTTTTAGGAATATCAACACGTCTAATAGGGGACAAATTCTAACAACCCAAAATTGTATGTAACTCTTCAAATGCAACGGAAACTGACGAGAAGCCCCGAAGATTTAACAGCTGGTGGATTTTCGTTACAATCTTTTCATCCAGGGGACAAAGCATAACAGTATTAAATATCCTGAAAAAATGGAAATTTATATACAACGCTTATTGTTCATTAAACTCATTGCCGTTTATCAAAGTGACTCCTTCAGTAGTGACTTAATAGATGTCTTAAGGCAACTTTAGACTGTCCTTATCGGAGCAACTTATCCAATAATTTTGTTACCGAGACTAAGGAACAACGGATCTCTTTGGCTTATAAATTGCTCAAAATTCCAAAATTCTAGGAAAGTTATAGCCAAACTCTTCAAGTAACTACCTTGATTCAATATGTATTTGTTGAACAAAAGATTTGAACAAAATTACTACATTCAATCGTGTGTAGTTGAGGTTTATTTACACATCACTGTTAAATGTTTATCTTTGTTCAATTAAAATATTGTCAAACATAAAGCTTATGTCAAAAATACGTAAAAGTATGAATTATGACTTTTATAGTTAGTTTTCCCTCTGAAAATGGTAAAAGGTACCAGGTCGACCTGCAGGTACATTGCACACAGCGCAAGCAAATCCCAAATGCACTTACATTTGATGCAGTTTTCCTGATTTATGACATGCTATTAATTGTCCCTCGCGTAGAATGGAGCACTGTCGCTGACATATACCGTCCATATACGTATGCAAATTAGTTGCACCGTGCCGTCCCTCGCTTTGGAAAAGTGCAATTCAGTTGGGACCACAATAGACCGTGATGCAGAGCTGCAACTTCTCCGTTTGCAGGTCTTGCTTGCCAATTGCCAAGTTTTGTTATGTAAATCATGCCTTCCAAATGCTTGATACAAATGAAACGAAACACGAAAACTATTGCACTACAATGTTTTACATTGCATTACGGGCTTTTCTTTCTTTTTTGCAAACTTTTTGATCCACCAGCTGCACTAGACCGCCCTCATGTACAGACGAAAATGTAAACTCATTTTCATATGCAATCACTCCCACAAATGCATCTCCCTCTCTCTCTCTCTTTGAAGTGCTTTTCTGCTGCCTAGGTTTTGGGCTTCTACTCTGTGTCCCCCGGTTTTACTCTTCGGGAAGATCCGGCCCACCCTAACCAACTTCCCACTAGACACGGGCATAACATTATTCATCAAACGTGTAACAGGGACGATGCTTGTCACAAGATGACATACCAGAGTCCTTGCCTTTTTCCCGATTCCAGTACGGGGAATTGAACGTATCCTGGCACCTCTTCCGAGGTACGTACGCTAGTGGAAAGCACTTGTAAGAAGCATTTCCTTCCTGCCACGGTCAGCAGTATTCGATGCTTCGACATCCGTCACCTTTACCCCACATTATTCGTACATCGTCGTACGGGGTGGGGGCAAGACTAAGCCAAGGGTGTAGACAGCATCGAATAATGGGAAGAAGAAGATGAACGAAAAAAAAACCACCATCATCATCATCAGCAGCAGGGAGCAGCATACATGTTCGCCATACATCGCATATCAAGAAGCATTCGGAAAATGGCCGCCTGAAAAGACAGGCCAGAATGTTTTTCACTCTCCGCTCTCGTTCTCCTTCCCCCCCCCCCCCATCATTATCCCGGTGCTCTGAAGTTGTGGCAGAGGAGTTCGGTTTTCTCGACACGTCAAACCAACCGTCAGCCGCCGCATCATCCGCATGTCAGGACATCGGTCGGTTAGGTCGGTTTGGTCGAGTGTTGAGATGGTTTTGATGGTTTTGTCCCCGTCGGGCCCCTAGCAGTACGGGTTGTTTGAAGCTCGGCTGAAGTGCAACCGAACCGAAGAAGTGCTAGTAGGTTTTCCGTGCGGCACCAGACATCCCCCCCCCCAACAGCAGCGGACACTGCGGATCTGCGCGAGCGTCCTTTTGCCCTTTCGGTATTACACCATCAGCTAGCAGCTAGCCGAGGGTGGTTCGGGGAATTCCTCTTCTCTTTTTTTTTGTTGACTTGATTGGCCTCATCATCATCATCATCGTAGCCGACGTCTTGCTAGTTGTTGTTTTATCCATCACTGGTGCCGTTTCCCTGCCGGTGGTTCCCGCTTACCTAATCCATCCATGCTAGATCTCCCGTGCCGTTAGCCGTACTCGCATGCGGACGAAAAACAGGAGCAAAAACCGACAGCGAATTGACGAGTAAGAGCAACACCAAGGAACAAAAAAAAAAGGATATAGGGGAATGATATGAAGTGCTGCGCATACATTTTGTATGTAGCTCATCATCCCCGCCGTCAAGGCGTCCCTAACCAACCCGGATCTGCCGGTTGCCTGGAGGATGTGGTGTACAGTTTTTCGTCCTGTGATGCAAACCCAACACCACGCACACACAGTCGTCCGCTAACGATGCTCAAGGAAAAGAGCATCGGGCGAAAGGAAGAGGTCATGGGGGGGAGGGACAAGTGGGCAAAAATGGTTTGGCGGCTGCTAAAACAAGCAAACCACCCGTAACGCATATCGTAACAGTAAGTGAAAAGGAGTCCCCAGAGTGTCTCGGTTTAGCTGGCCCAAAACAAGCGGTACACGGAGGCACAAAACATGACCGAAGAGGATACGCACACACACACACATACGGGTTTTTTTCTACGGCAGGACTAAAGGACCGAGTTTAACAAACCTCGCACCGTGTGTGGTAAGTAGCGGATGATAAAAAGCAATAGTTCACCACACGAGGGAGTCCACCGTTAGGGAGATCTCCGGGGCTTGGTTTGCTCTGGAGAAGCTCTGGTGGATCCCATTTGCTGTAGGTGTTTGGATTATTCGGGATAATCTTATTACGTGAAGTGGGAACAGGGAGAAATAAAACTTAATATCACGAAAGGTGAAAAAATAGGATATCTTCAATGTTATCCTGGCTAGGTCGAAGATGCTACGTGGCGTTTGTGTGGTACTCACGAACTGCCAATATAAGGATGTTCTTATGTATTTTTAAATGCTTAATATCTTACTCCATCACTATCTCTAAGCAACCAGGATTTACTCCACTGGGTTATTCTTCAATATCTCAAGGACTCGGTCGGGATTCTTTAACTGCAGCTAGTTAAGGCTTACCTGTAAAGAGAAGAGATTGAAATCCTAATTAATAAATTGTACAAAACTTGAAACCCGCTAAAGTAGGTAAACAATTGCACTAACATTCGAGAAGCGAGCTAATTGAGCAATGAATGAACTACAACGATCCGATAAAGAAACCGCACATAATCACCGCTCAATACAGCCAATCAAAATGGAACAAGAGAACATCATACGAACTGGAATGTTTTTTTTTTCCATCATTTTCGTACGCACAGACAGTAAAAGAAACTCCGATAGTGAAAATACGCGCGAAAAAGATTAATGCTGAGTAAATATTATTGTTTATTTTGGCTGCTCTCTGGATGCTTCATTCCTGTCATTCCCCGCTTTTTTCTCTCTCTCTCTCTCTCCTCCCGTCCGCGTTTTGATCGCTAAACGACTGCTGTTTTTCCCTTCAGGTTCATTCATACCACGACAGCGGCCGGGTTCCCGGGCTGCGTAAACTAAATAAAATCACTCGAGAGAACTTCATCCACAAACGTATCCCATCCGGTCCGCTTCCACCGTGCTGATTTCGTGCGTGCAAACCCACGCTCGAAAGCAACGAGCGTAGAGAGGCCCACCACTAAAGTACCGAGGGATGCATGACCCGAGGACACAAAGGTTTACGCCAGGACACGGGGGTCAGACTTCGGGGGGAGAGAGAGAGAGGAGAGGGGGTCGCAATAAAAATATCACAATTCTGACGTAGATTTGTGTACACACGTAAATATCTGTCAACCGTGGCGAAGGGAAACGGAACTGGCGAGCCACTCGTGGAAGACGGGGGCGAGAGAGAAAAGGAGGACACGCCAGCCAAACGCGTCGTTCAACGTTTGATTAAATATTGATTTTGACAATTGCTGTTTGAAAAGGTTTGCTGCCGATTGCTCTTCCCGTTTTCCGGTTTCGGCCACAAAGCGGGCAGAACACAATGACATTAAGCGTCATGAAGCAGAAGTAAGTCTGTTGGAGAAAGGCAGAGATGGATGGAGGAGAATCAGCGAAAGCACAAATACGGCACTTCACACAGTTGAATAAATTTTTATGTTTTAATAAACTTAATAAACAGTGCGTGTGTGTGGGACAGTGTCTGGGCGCTTCTGGAGCCTATCAAAATTCCGCACAAATAAAATAAACGCACCTAACCTCACTTTTTGCGAATTATGAACGAAATGGCGATGAAAAATTGGTAGTCGGGATTATAAGGCGGTACAATATCTGTGGGCGAGAACAACCAACAATGTACTGGAAGCAGCTAACAAATTTATCATTACCATTTTTCATGTCACCAGCAGGAGCGAGTGCGCGATTTAACAAATTGAGATATTTTACCCGAAAAAAGGACGTCACGGCCACCACCAAAAACCCCCCTCCGAGAAAAGCTGATTTTTCCCATTTTCTATCAAACCACTGACAAATTGGCCCCGGCCGGGAAGAGTAACAGAAAAAAAAGCATCTTCTCCATCCGCCATAATGGCGCAACCGAAGCCTTAATTCCGACAAATGATAGCCCGATAGGGCCGCTGTCATTTCAGTTGCACGCCTTGCCGGCAGCTTAACGCGCGGCCATACACACGAGAGGCGCGTAAGTGAGTTTCCCATCGTTTCACTGTCAAAAGAAAAAAAAGGCTGAAGCCTAGGCCACGTTAGCATCACCCGAAAGGAAACGGCAAGCAATCTCGTGCATCGGCAAAGAAAGAAAACCCGGGGCCACATCTTTATCAACACACAAAGAGAATTGAAGCAGCACCACGTGCATTGATACGGTGGCGTTGCGTACGAAAGCGTGTGTTCTGACCGGTCATGGGAGTGCCGGGGGAGAGGGTGAACAAGACAAAGCAACATATCTTTTCTTCTCGCAAGCAATAACGTCACATGTAACAAAGCGTCCTCCATTTTCTTCCTTTCGGTTCGCAAGATGCCACTATTGTTGCTGCTCTTCTCGTCCAAAGCCCGGGCCAAAGTCCGGGTTGGCGTTCCGGGGGGGAAGAGGGCGCACCCTTTTATCAACCACCGGGGGCTCCCCTGTTTACAGTGAGGCGGAAACATATTTATGACAAATGTTTCATTATCATAAAAATAATATTTGTTAAGCTTTTCCCACCTCACTTTTCGCCCGACGGCGCAACGAAACCAACGGCCTCCTCCGGCTCGCGGTGGATCTATGTGGAAAGCGTACCGCGCGCGCACGATATGTGTTCGCGAATGTGTTCTACACCCCCTTCAGCACACACACACACACGTTGGTGGTTTATTTCCCGCCCTCTTCCCGACACCAAAATTTCTAACCCGCGTACGTATCCCAAGTTCCGGACGACTCACAAGAAAAGACACCCTCGGCAAGACACCACCGCTTCGCACGCTCCGTGTATCGAGGCGAGCCAATTTATGCTACCATCTCGGAAGGATGGTCGTCTCGTCGCTAAAACCGCAAGGCGCGGGAGGGTGGGGGGGAGAGAAAGAAGCGAAAACAAATAATGATTGTCAAAATCGATGATGAACAGCCGGTCGGTCTTAATAGAGGGAATGCGCGACAGCTCGTCGGACGTTCCAGGCAGCAGCAGCGGGTGCGCAGACAATTTCGCCAGGACGACAAACGAGAAGATGAAGCTGGAAATCGAAACAAGGCTTCAAGAAGCGGATGGACAGCAAAACGCTGCGATGCGTTCGTTTCGCTCGTCCCGGGGGAGTTCTGGAGACGTCCGGATGTGTCGTGTGTGGCACCGTTCGATAAGAGAGTGTAATAACCGACAACTCGGCAACCGGGCAACACATCCCAATACTAAGCAAGCAGCAGAAACCTTGTCAGTTGGTGGTTGGCCTTTTCGAAAATGGAGAGTGTGGAATTACAAAATTCTACTTACAGTACATTTACACTTCAATTAAATCGACATGTTTTAGGGAGTTTTAGAGAAAACAAAACAAGTCAAGAGTTATTGCACGTAAAGCTAGAAAAATTTAAATCAGAAAAAGCAATCGAGAGCACAGACAACACGCTCTCATACAATATGTCCCTTCGGTGTGCAACCTGTAACCACAGCACACGGACTTTGAAATGAAAGTGAACGAACCGAAACCCTCCCCCAAAAAATCAAAAGAACTGCTGCTGCTGCTCAGAGGTTCCATGGCACGGCAGATCAGACTATTCTCTAGCGAATCTTCAAATTTCTTTTCCTCCCGCGTTCGGGAGCCTGTACCGCAGAGGCTGGCGCTGGAAGGGAAGGCAACAGGATGTGTTCGCTGGAAAATTATGAGATAATTTATACTGTTGCATGTGTGAACGCTACTAGTGCCGCGCGTCGCTAGTCGGAGTCGGAGCCTGTGCGAGCTTGTGCCCGCTCTGTTCTCGTTCGTTTTGCAATATATTTTAACACATGTATCCCCATACACGTGCCACACACAGCGTACGGTAACAGCACCAGACGGTGGCAAACACCATCCCGACGCTTTGGTCTAGGATGGGCTCTGTCCGAGGGACGGCGTACACCAACCAATCTCATATGCTCCAGGCTGTTGGTTTTTTTTTTTTTGTGCTCGTTGTTTTGGGTTTTTCGTGGTGTACGAATGTGAAGCTCCCATTTGAGCGATCTTCATTTTTGTAGCACACAAACTCATATACGTAGAGTTCAGCTTGTCAGAATTTGCACGAAATCCCAAACCATCCCGCGTTTCTCTCACGAGACCACCGCTACGGCACCATGTTACTGTGCTGATAATGGAAGAATCTTGCCTAGCTCACCATTTGGCTGGCGTATGAAAAATGTTCCTCGGGTATGAGGATTCTAACACTCATGCAGACTTCTCTCGCGCCCTGCACAGACTTACGCCCCCCCCCCCCCCCCCAACCATCCCGAAGCGAACGGGATTGATTTATGCCTTTTTATTGTAGATATATATGCTTCGCTCATAATGTATATCATTTGCGCGATTTTCGTTTTTTTTTGGTTTGGTTGCTCAGTCCAACTAGAAGCCCCGACGAGGACGTCTCACGGGAGAATTGCATAAAGCATAGCTAACAGGCGAGGGATGCGCTACTTGGTCCCGACCACGAAAGATGAATCGAAAAACATAATCAAAGCAACAGCAAAAAAAAAGTCCGACATTCAAGACACACAGCTCGGGTGAGAATCCTTGGAGTGGTTTCGCATGGCGCGCGACTTGGGAAGTAAAACAGCAACAAACGAAAAAAAACACCCAGGCTCACCCTCCAATATTCACCCGAAAACGTGTGTTTATTACTCGCGCTGCTCTGGCCCACATCAAACGCGTCGTTGTTTGACAGGGGTAACTAGTGCCGGTTGTCTTGACACTCGGGTCACTTGGGCTAGCTCAGGCTAGGGGAGCAAAACAACCTGCACACAGTTCACACAACTCTGTCGTTTGTCCTGTTGTCTGCTCGTTGTCTGAGAAGGCTTGGCAAACATGAGCTGGAACTGAGGTAGAAGTTGCAGGCTGAGGACTCAATTAGGCAACAGCCAGATTAGAAAGGCTTCTCGTACATCATAAGTACTCTCTTTCGTAAACAAAAATATGTAAAAAGCAATACAAAAATAGCCTAAAATAACCAACGGCAAATAAATCAAATCAATATGCTTTCGTTCTCGAATCAACCGAAAGCGAATCCTGCAGGCTCGCGCAGCCATCAGTTATCAACTGACAAGACAAACTGACTGCTAATATTACTGGTAGCAGCAGCGAACAAAAAAGGGCCGCCCAAATAGACAGTGCTCCTCTCCCCAGAAGGACAGCGAGCAGGCGTATGTGCGAACCTTAAACAAGATAGATGGCAAAGCCCACTTGAGCCGTTTTAATATTTTAATCCAAGCGTTTATGTCCCGCTGGCCGAAAACATTTGTTCCCGAAAGATTTGGCTGCCCCCGAATGAGGGGCACGTTTCGTGGGGCTGCCAACCATCTGTCTCTATCTGTCCCCACATCCCCGGCAAGCGCCAGGAAGCTTTGAGGCCTCGCACTAGATATCACGAAGAGATATGGGCAGTGGCGTGGCGTTGCCCCATACACGTGAGCACGTGCGCACGTCCGCACGCACAAAACAATCGAAACCTTTCCCGTAGAATGCTGGTGATGAATGGGCCCAGCATCCTGCGCCGGGGAGCGCAACCGCTATCGACGACGACGACGACGGGGTCAAAAACTACTGTACCGTGGCTGCTGCTGCCACATTAAAGTGAAACGATCTTAAAAAGAGGATGGCTGAGGGGGTTACGGGCGCTGCGTTGCCGCTCAATATATCACACAATTCAATAAACTTTTTCTCATCAGTGTGATAGAGCACCCCGAGCCATGTCCACGACCCGACAGGCCCCTCCCGATACTATTCCCCCCGTTGGGGGAATAGGCGCTAGAGCGCCTATGTCGAGCAGCTCGCGCCCGATCTTTTCCACAATTTATGACGTCCCGCTAGCCATCCGTAGGTGGAGGCTTCTGTCTGGTGGAGATTGGATTTGCTGTCGTGGACGTGCGGTGGAGGTAAAGAATCATCTCAAAAGGACGTCTTGTTCTAAGCGAATCGCTGAGCCCGAATCGTGTGGAGGTAGGGACTATATCAACCAAATAGGTTTTCCTCCACCAGCCGATAATTCCCTATAGCGGCAAAAAAAGGCCTTCTGAAGGATCCATTTGTTTTTTTTTGTTTGTGTTCGGTGTTGATGTGAGGAGCAACAAAATAAAACAAAAAACCATAAAACATACTGCGAGGCAAGAAAAAAAAACCCCGGGCATCGTCAAAATCACTCTCCCATATGCCTATTTGTAGATTTAGCGGCGTGCATTACTTCTTGGCCGGCAGGCGTTTGATGATCTTGTTGGTGAGTGTGTTGCTTCCATTTTTTGTTTTCGGGACGGTTGTTGTTTTTTTTACGGTCCCGAACTCAATGAAGTCATATAAATCTTTTATTGTTTCAACGCAGTATCGACGTGAAGAGAAAGTATCATCTTAATAGCTTCCATCGCACTCAGTTTTCGAAGGATACTTCAGTTTTTTCTGTGGTGGTGCACTTGCAAGGGACATTTTATCACCCACCTCCGCGATGGCCCTTTCGTCGCACGCCCCACACAAGCTAAGCAAGGCTGCTGTCCTTATGATGGTGGTACATTTTACATCCCTCGGTCGTGCTTTTCCCAGTGGCGGCACTGTGATGTGGTTATGCTGTCCGAATGAGCGATAACATAAATCGTGGCTATCATATCGGTGCCACATCACACGCCCATCACAAACGCCTTACTGCGCGCGTTAACGTTGCCCGGGATCTTTCGGATTGATGTTGTTAAATGGGTTTGCTCTTTAGCCTTTTTGCGCCAAACGGGGGTTGCCATTTTCGCACACCACCACCTCGCAAAACCCCTCGTTGCGTCGGCTTACGCCCCACACTTTACGGTGACACTAAATGGATGCCACAATGATGTCCCGTCCTCATCACCATCGTTCGTGGGAGTTGGGCGATGGAAATAGATTCCCGCCCCGAATGGATGCCAGTGCGCATTTGACAGCGTTGATGGAGGGGCCCGAAGGTAAGTATTATGACGTTGTATTGACACGTTAAATATTTTAACACATACAGTCGCACATATAACGTCAGCGCCGGGTGGCGAATGACGGGTTGGACTGCATTAGATTGTTCATGGATTATTTACGGGGAGCAATAACTTGAGCGCTTGAAGCACGGTAGTAAATTTAAATGACCCCGGTCTACCTCAGATCAGACTACATAATCTGGGCGTAAGAGGTGTTTGCTTTACGTGTTATTGCTAACCTGGCACGTGGGTTAGTTTAACAGATTCAGTGTACAGTCATTCGAAAGGAGTTTAAACGCAGAGGTCAACGAGTGTGTGTTTTTAATATAATTCAATATGTTTTACAAAACAAAAAGCTATTATAATTAACACTAATTTGCTCTTAAATTATCTCTTACAAGTATCGATAATTAGACAGTGAGTTGCAGCTCCACCCAATTACTCACATCTCCCCGGTCTCTCATGGTCGAAACGAAACAGAAAGGCCCCGTCATGTTGTTCAAGAACATTGTTGTTCGAGTAGTTGCTAACCAATATTTTTATCCACCAGCTGCATTGATTTGACTAGAATGCAAAAAGAAACTAACATCACACACACACAGATCTCGCGACAGTTTCTTCCCACCGTGTGCAGCACACCGTGGGGCGCGTGTTGTTTCTTCCAAACCCCACTCCGTAGCATCCGATTCTTCCAACGCCTCTGTTCTGCCCGGTGGTGGAACTGTTTACCAAGTGCTAATGAATCTTAATAAGCTGATCCGAGCCCAAACGAGACGTACGGGAGGCTCATTAGATCGGTTTAAAAGGCGGAGAACGAATTTCCTGCTTCCCACTCACTCACAAACCCCGGGCAAGACTCAAATCCCAAGAGCAGAGAACCGCCACCGCGTCCAAGGTACAACACAACGTAGTCGGGGGCCAGTGTAGTAGTTATATCACTTCAATCAACAGCTCTATCTTGCGCACACGCCGCCAGAGAGCATTGTTGTAGGCTTCACTCCCGGCGGCACACAGGGCTGCCACCAGCTTCGCTCGTGCGACCACCACACCACCATCAACGTAGTATTTGTGCACTATACCCAAGGGTTATTTTATTGCAGTATATTATAATTACCAGCACTAACACCAATCACCAACCACCCTGACTGCAAAAACACACTGGGACAGACCGGAGCTATGGGCTTTGGGTTAATTATCGCGCGTTCTCCAAGCATCGGCCATGCCTCCGGAACACAGCGCAAGTAGCCAGGGCCAAGATTTTCCCGTGCGAGAGAACACCTCCCAGCGCTATTCACTGGGTAATGAACTGTCAAAATAGCCACAGGGGAATGAGTTGCAGTTCCTTCCTTGCTGCCATCAGTCTCCGGCATCCCGGCTCCTCTGCAATCTTCATCTACGCCTTACGGTGGCTTCCGGAAGTAATTTTTGATCGATTGGACGAAAAAAAAAACGAAGGCAATTTTCCTTCACTCAAAGAGGCAGAGCAGCATCTCCGCTCTTCATTAATCATAGTCTCAATTGGCGGTACCGACGATGTCAGCCGATTGTGAGCTGATAAAAGGCACATGCAAGCAGCTCACGGAGGAGGTTGTATATTTAAATAAAAATTAATTATTGAACCATTTATCAACGCCACGCGGTACGACAGGAAGGAACACCCGGGCAGGGTTAAGGAAACCCAACGAGGGGAAGAAAAATGTTTACTTTGCAGTTAATTGTGCCCGAAGCAATCAAACGCGGGATCCCCAATTGGAGTGTAGCACATCGAGCTCCTTTCCGTTGTTCATGTGTGAGGTGCTTTCACTAGAATTATGTTTCATTTAGCCGCCGGCAAGCCGACGAGAAATGTGCACCGAGAAGAAGTTGAAAAAATGCCTCCAACTGTTCCAAAGTCAGCGAAAAAAAAACCCCCCCGAGACCCATTACAATGTATCATAAGCTTGCAACACCTTGAAGGCTTGACGTTGCACATTATGCATTCCTGCAACACGAGCTGCACCTCACAGCAGCCTGCCATAGCAGTGTGTGTTTTTTGTATATATCCACACTGTTGGCGGTGGTTACGCGCGACTCATTATCATTATCCTCATTATGTTGCCGTTTCCCGGTTTGGCACACGGCTGGGTTGGGCGCGAGGAAATGTTTTCCTCCCGGTGTGTGTGTGTGTTTTTTTTGCTGCTGCTTGTTTCATATTTTTCCGTTTAACTGGTACCTCATCCATCACGTCACCGGTCGTGTGACAACGCCTGCTACAAGGGTGCAAACTGTCTGTTTGACCGTTGTTTCGCGGTGTTCCCCCACGGTGTGGCGCTCATTAAGCATAGCAATAAAATCTTGCAGAAGCAAAAAAAAAAACCGACGTCCACATTAAAACGTTTTATCGAACTTTGGGCCAAATTTTTGCAACATGTTTTATTGTAGAATTGATGCGCGCTGCGCGTTGGGCGGGTTTCAATTAACTGTAATATAATTGTCACATTGGGCGCATTGCACTTGTCACTGGGCGCGCGTTACGAGCCGCGAGAGGGCCTGAAGAAATAAAATTAATTACTGCCGATTATTGCGTGCGAGCGAGGAGATGCCGTACAACAATGTAGCAAGCAAATACCCTGTACAGGACGACGAAGGAATTTCCCCCTCCCCCCCTCTCCTGCCCCTTTTTTTTGTTCATTAGTGAACAACAAAGCCCAGAAGGGAATAGAAATCCTCAAAAATGTCCAAGCGCCTCGCTACCCTTACCCCTTTTTCACCCTTTCCTGTTGGAATGGAATGACTGACTTCTGCCACGGTTCTTTGTTGATGATGTTTCGCGATCCAACAGCGCGTATAAAATAATGCCCGAGGCGACCAGCACAAGTGGGAATTCGCAAATGTACTTCCAGCAGTACTCAACTGTCAAAATAAAAGATGGCCGGAACGGAAGATGGGGTAAGTTTGGGCGTTAAAATGTAAGGCAGTAGCAGAGACAAAAAGCGTTCATTATCGTGCGTAGTGGGTTAGGGGTGTTTTTTTTATGCTCATGCTGGAAGCGCAGTAACTCCACAAACAAACATCAATACGACACATCGTAACGTTTTGTTTCGCGTAATGGCGCTACAGTGAAGGGCATTAGAATAGGATTACCTAAATTTGGCTAAGTGTAATAATGATCCCTCCCAAACCTCCGCTTAAGCTTGAGAAGGTCGAAGTTATCTTTAAAATATTTTATTTTACAACTCCTTAAGATGGATTAAGCGCTATTCGTTATATGTTTTGAATGCAAAAAAAAGTAAATAAATAAACGAATGCATGTTTGATGACTATAGACCAACTTGTTCCTTAAGCTAGAGATCAACTCCTGTCGAGCCCTAGTCAGTTTGAGTCTAACTCAAAGTTCATTGGTCGCGCGAGTGTTTTATTTATTATCATTATAAAAGATTATTTCATCATCATCACCTTCTGTGTAAACGACTTATAGGGCATATATTCCACGTATCAATTTCTTGGTTTTTTAAATTTTGTTGAAGATTTTGGAAAAAAAACAAGGTTGACATAGCATCGATAAAGAAACATGTCATCGGGTACAATTATTGCCATTTCGATCAAGACATAGCCAAGCTGCATGATACATTAAAATAAGATTATTTAGAAAATTTGAAGTGGCTATCAGGGCTACACGATAGGACCAGAGATCGAATTCCTTCCTGACCGTTTCCTCGTAATAAGGAGAGACTTAGCCTAGTAAACCTTTGACCGGGATGACCTAGCAGCTCCTTAAGCCTTAATTTTTAAGCATTAAAAATTATTCGACTGCAATTTTGACACCTCAAATCTATACATTTTTATGGATGCGTCAGATATTAGACACGCTCTTCATTTCATACATTTGACCAAGTATGGCAGGGAACGCCCAATTTATCAGTTCGAGACCTTTTTAATGTTCTTCATGTTTTTTTTAGACTTGTTTCCAAAAATAACGACTCCGATTTTGTTTTAACTAAAACACCGATTCCGATTTCTACTTTGATTTTCGAAAGTAGTGCTTGAAAGATAGGACACTAAACTAAGGTCTTATTGTTTTGTTCTTCACTGTAAGTTTCAATATCAGATACAAGGGTAGTGTTATTGTTATGGCCGTTATTATTGTCTTCTATTGCGTTAAGCATATTTTTTTGTTAACTTTTAGCGCCCTTTCATTCTTCAAAATGAGATCATACTCACTTACTTATCATCCGAACAACACAGATTGACCTTCGACAGACCAAAACAAAGTCAAAGGTGTTAGCTCAAAGCTCATCCAGGGCAATCATAATTTAACTGTGTACTTACTGCCCTGTATGTGTTTTATCTGCATACATTGATACACAAAATTGCAAACAAGAGTTTAATTGGTTATAATTACCCGTGCCCTCCCCAACTGCGACTGCTTTCACCATACTCCATAGACACACACGGTTAATGATCAACCTCCTAGCCAACGCTGCACTAGCCATGAGAGACACCCGGGTAGGTGTGAGCCCTTGGATTGCTGTGCAAGCAGCAAATGTGTATAATGATGTGTATGCAAAAAAATTATAACATGCGTTTTTTTCCCTCGCTTTGAAATGGTTTGCAAGCTACCCAGAACGCCCCACCCGACTCAGTCTTCGTTCCCTTAACCGGTGCATTTACGGTAGTGCCAAAAGGTAAAAGTCACAGAAACGGAACGGAGGTGTGAGATACGCACAATGATGATTCTAAAGGGTGCCCTTCCGGGCGATTCCCTACCTGGGCACTAGGCTTGGTAGGAAACGGAGCAAAACGACAGAAAAAAGGGGTTACTTCTCCATTACGCTCCGGCATTATGACGGAGCCGGCACTCTTCTAGTGGGAGCGTTCTGGCGGCTTTTCTTCCTATCTGCAAAAGGGGTAAACAAACGTTTAACTTGGCCGGCCGGTAACAACAGCAACATCAACACAAAAAAAAATGATTAAATTCGTTCGTCATTCTTTTTGTGCAGCCCGATCCCGCCGGTGACTGATGGCTTACGAAGCGGTTCCACTCACTTTCACGACGCATTTTTTTGTTGTTTGGCGTAATATACGCTGGGGAGCAGTAGATGAAGCCAGAATAAAAAAAAGGCAACATAAATACTCTTTGCTAGCCATTACTCACCTTTACTGCTCTGTTTTTGGAGTGTTTTTTTTACTTTGCAGAACCATAATTTAAGGTAGATTTCCTTTTTGCATAGCAATTAAAATAGGCACCATTTAATCGGGCCTTTCTTCTGTACTTTGTTTTCCACTGCTCGACATTCTTTGATTGCAAACTTTGAGCTTGTGGACGCTTTTGCCCGGTGGTTTCATAACATCAGGTAGTTGCGAAAGGGTGACTCGAGCGAGCTAAACGCATAATCACGGTGACGCGCTCACGCCGGTAATGATGATGGGGCAGCTGAATGCACAGTGAAAAGTGTGACCTTCATGGTAAAAAAAGCTGTGCTAATTTTAATCATCACACTACCCGATATAATCTAGCAGAAAAGAAGACCCCTCATATAGGGCGGCATTCGCGTTTTCCATTGCATCACAATAAAACAATTATATATGCATCAGTCGCGCGGCGAACTACACACGAGTCGAGATTAATTAATTATTACAAACAGTAAATTTATCAATCGAAATCTACCAATTCTGTTCCACATAAATGCTGTTTGCTTTTTCGCTCGATTGACCACGGTGCGGCTACGGGATGTGTCGGTTTCATACAATCCATATTCATGAACCTCTCGCCTTGTCGAACTATCGCGAAGCAACAAGCCCCCAAAAGTAGTTACCCAAAAACGCGAAACAAAAACAATACCAGTGTCGCGATAACAGCCAACCAATAAAGTACACCAGTTTATTTTTATGAACAACGAAAACAGCCACGATCCGACCGTCGTGGAACCGTAGTGGGGGCTGTGGGTTCATTTTATTAACCGGTGAGCAGGAATGAGTTGTGATTTCGTAATTGATATGCGACAACCAAATCCGTTGTGCGATACGCGAACCAGATTTCCTTTCAAAGTATTAAATTAGTTCGATTCGTAACAAGCAAATGTCAGCTCGGGGTGTTAAATAGTTGGATTTTGGCTAAGGGCGCAATTTTTCGGCGGCAGGAAATCGTACACAATTTTGCCTAACAAACAGCTTTCTGTGAAGTAATGTTTCATTTGCAAAGTGGTAGTATTCATCGGATCCAGCACTCAACACGCTTAATGAACCATGAAAAATTGTGCTTTGTTTGCCTCCCCCCCCCCCCCCCCCCCCGCTTAAGGGGGTCTAGTTACATGTGATGTTAGTCTTGTTCTAATCCAAGGAATTATTTCGAAAAAGCGTTTTTGAGGCTGCTTAGTATTAAATATTCTTATAATCTACCTTATTTGATCTTTCTAGACATTGATGTCCACAATGACTTGAGTTATTTAATGAGAAATTTTCAATTTTTAGCCAACATCTGTCAACCATTTGATCAACCTGCTTATGGAGAGACTGGTCCAGAAATGTGAAGTCATGCGTAGCTACCGTTTCGGTCACAAGACTATCCTAATCTTACTTTGGAGAGTTCTATTTAGGGAATTGTTGCGATAACCCGATAACTAGAGTCATAGGATAGGAGTCCAGTGGTCCATTGGGGCCTCTATGATTCAATTTATTGGTCGATTAAACGATCTCCCTGTCAGTCAAATTGTTCCCAACCAAATAAAATTCTATTTTTCTCATCCTCTCATATCATGTCCTTATTGTCCAATGTGATCAAATTGGGAATGGACATTTTGCAAAAGGGAAAAGAAGCATGAATGTCCCAAGCAGAAATAACCAAGTTCACCCTCACAGGACACTCGCTGAACTTCACCCCACCAACACACCATAAACAAACCACAAACCATTGCTGGCTGGTGCCTGAGCTGAACCTGACGGTCGGAAAAGGGGTGCAAAGGCAAATATTGCCACCACTCGATTTGAATTTTATCGCAAACGACACCCGCAATAGTGAGGTGCACACACACACCGTGTTTGTGCGGGCACAGTGGATGTTAATTTCCCTTCCGAAAGGCACACACATACACACTCGTGTGTGGCAGCCAACCCTGGGTAGTCCAAATTTGGATAAGGTTTTAAATTTCCGATCCGATTACGGGGGAGTCCCAGCACCCAAATGGGTGCTCCCGCCGTACACACAACCACCCACTGGGAACCTTCTTGTCAAACCAAATTCTGTGGCAAACCAAATTATTCTATTCGCTCCTAATGTGTCTGAGTGTGTGTGTGTGTGTGGTCCTTTGAAATGGCTAAATGAAATTAGCTTCAATTTGTAATTGAATATATTTCCTATTACGATAAACTTTACGTTTACCAGATGATTTCGGCAGTAGGGTGGCGCTGCTGTGCGTTGCGCTCGACTCGGCACGGTTCGCAAATACGGGCAAGCAAGATTAAGAAACGATTGTGAGAAAAGCATCGCTCTCCTACCCCTCGCCCCTTTGTCATAGCGCTTTCGTTGGCAGGACACCCGGCACACCGAAGGACGACAGGCAGAGAAAGTTATGCTAAATACATATATCCCCGTTTGCACAAGTCGAAGGGGGTGGCCATCGACACTGCACGGAGGATGCAGGAAGGCCCGGCAATAGTTGCTTGCTGTCGGTGTTGAAAGGCAAGCTAATGAATGTGAAATTAGTTGATTGTTTCATTAGAAGTGGATCTGTGGAAATGCTGCCGAGTGGCGAACATTTTGGGTAAACCGTACCACAAAGGAGAACCCGGGAAGTGAATTGTACCCGAAGGAATTTGATATGCAAGATTTAATTTAATGACAAGGCAGGAATATTATCGCCCGTAGATAATTTAATCGCTGTCTTTGGGAAACGTTTTAGAGGGGGCCATATTTTGTGGAAAGAATACAGTGTCCTTCGGAAGAAGATTTATTTTGAAGAATTTATTAGAAGGTACATCTCAGGATGTCTTAGGTTCTACGCACTATATTGCTTGCCTTCTTAAGACAACTAGCTTGGTGGACTAATTGAAATTCTCATTCCATTGCGCATTAAAGCTTCTCCTAACCGATTCCACAACCCGGCCACTGGACAGCATGAAGAATTTGAATAGATCAAACACACGCACCACTTGTAGACCACAATTGACACAATCTTTAGCCACCGGTCGCAATGCAATGACGTGGCCGCGCTTTGATGATTTGATCAATCCAACCATTTACAAAAAACCCGCGTAAAAAACACCAAGCAACGGAGAGAAAGCACCGACCGAAACTCCTTGGCCGGGGAGCATAAAGATCACCGTCAAATGATATGGTCGCGCCGACGCGTAAACAGTGGCGAACGTTGACAGAATACTTAAATCGATACACCACACTCTCATCATGATCGTACGGATTACACACAAACTAACCCCCGTCCCTGCCACAAGTCCTCCGCGGCACAGTTTCTCTGCTGTCCAAAATATCCCGACAGCGACCACAATTGAAACGAAAATAAAACGACCAAAAAAATTCCACCCATTGACATATCAGCTCTGTTGCGCGCGCCGCAACAAATCGGTTCCGAAATGCTCCGAAAAAAACGTAAAACAAAGAGCCCATAAAACACCACAAACACTTCATGCTCGTGGATAAGAGTTGTACCCAGATTCCGCCAACACCCCCGCGAACCTCCTGAACCGCTGGCGTACTCGGAGAACCGAGGGGGGAGGTTTGAATATACGAACTCTGGAAGTGGGGATGGCAAGAAGCAGCAAGCTTAAATAAACCAACCAAACATTTAATGTCCGCCTACGCGCCCCGGGAGGAAAGAAAAGCCGGATCGGGTCCCGTTTATGGTCCGGGGTCCGCTTCCCACTTGAAGCATGGCTCGGTTTGAGCGTTGGAGCACTAACTGCAGAGCACACACTCCATTCATTTGAAGCCTTAAGTATAACTAGTAGCATTTTGTTGTCGGGGTTGGATTTTAGAGATATCTTTGACATTCGCTTCCGTACGCGGTCGTACTGTGGCCGCCCCCCCCCCCCCCCCCCCCCCCCAGCAGTTGGGCTGAGCAGCTCGCTCGTAAATCAACATCGTAAAACTGTGTTCGGCCAACAAACCGGCTGTACGACAAGTGTTATGGTGAGGATTTTTGGCTTCTGTCAAGTGAAATTAAAGCCTTCTTGCAGCGTTACAAGTTGATTATTTTATTGCCTTTCAGTACGAGGCCAGGGAAACGATTTTTAATTTTGATGAAAGTCAAGACTTCTGTACCCTTTTTTCCATTGTACTCCAAAAGAAAAGTCCCGCGATTGAGTGAGACCAACCCTGGGATTCCCCGTGCAAAACTTCGAACTAGGAAAGCATTCAAATCGCAGTTTCAATCAACGCACCATATACCTTATAATGTCCCATTTTGCTCCCTTGCCGGTTTGAAAGCCCTCCAATACCAACCACTTGAGCACATCAAACATACGTAAAAATCACCTCTTCGCTCGAAACACCGCGGTTGTATCTTCAAGTCCCACACACACACAGGAGCCCCACCGAAAACGGTCAGGCGCGCCGTTTCACTAAAGCGGGCGGGTAATGAAAATGTAGCCACTTTTAAGCCGGCAAACCCGGTGCACTTGCTTATGCATGTCACATATTGGCAATAAAAAAAGCGTTTTTTTTTTGTAGTTGTTTTCGTTGTTGTTGTTGCTGCGGCTGTTAGGTTTCCTTCATTCTTTCCCCTGCGTTTATTTCCATTTGTTGCTCATCTCTGGATTTCTCCGTATCTATCTGTAAGCGCGCGCTGGAATACTTGTCGACCCAAGTTTCCAGCCCAACAGCCAGCACATATCTCGTTTCCTTCGCTTAAATCACGCACTGTGTTGGCTGTGAAGCCATTTTACAATTTGGTATTTGAAATTCAAATGATTTGAGAAATAAAGCTAGAAAACCCCGTTGCCTTTTGGGAATGTGGGCGCGTACGGCTGTACCTGTGGGAGGGCGCGATTAAGGTCTGTGGGGAGCTGTGGGGTTCAATCCTTCGATTTGTGACATTTCGTCCTTAAATGGGGGTTTTTGAACACGCCAGGTACGCTGCTGGCGGCCCCATTTCCGTGGCGCGAGAAGTCAACGACGTTACAGCACGATGATGCTGATGGTTTGACGTCCGGCAGGCATCGGTCAGAACACACGTCAGGCTAATGTTGTCTATTGTCACACATGTTCTGGAGCGCAGAGAGTCGCAGTGAGCTCTTCAGGAGAATGTTCGATTTATTTGCAAACACGTCCACCCGATTTCGCACACCAATTGATGAAATAATTGATGTTCCGGTTTGTTCAGATCGTCCGCTGCTCGATGGTTGTCTGTTGGAGAATGGTTCGCTGAGACTATAGTTTAGTTAAATCATCTCTTCACCATACATCACCTAACTTCATGTTAAAATAACAAATTATTCACTTTTAATTCCACCTAAAAAGACTACATTACATGTATAATGCATTTTCCGATTTAAATCCATCAATGATGACACTTGGAAGAATGCCGACCAGTTTGTAGCCCTACCATTTTCAACCGCTAGCCCAGCAGCAGTTTGATGGTGGAGCACTGATTTTTTTTTTTTTTTTGGTTCGAGCTTTGGACACGCGGGCGGCACCACGGAACACAACGGAGGGTTAGGACCTTACCGCGGCGCGGGCGAAATCAGGATCGTGAAGCGTTACTTTGCGTACCTTCGACGGCATGGAATTAGTATTCCGACTCGGTACGAGCTTTCGGGTGCCCATTTGGATGAATCATGGTTATTCATGAGTTTCCGAGCATTGATGGTTTTGGTTATACACACACACACCACACCAGCCATCGCGTAATTTCCCTACCAAAGAAAGGGGGACTCAATGGCCAGGACACAGTGAGAGCGCAAGAGCGAACCGAGACGGAATGGGTGGATATGCAGACGGGAGCAGCAGCAGCAGCAACTACCGGGAGCAACATATTGAAGTGAAGTTCATACCGTTCCACCCAAAACCGGGGGCTGGAAGCCAATGGGCCACACAGTACCGCTAAATGTGCGATGGCATGGCACATTACCCGCACACCGTCCGCATCGTTCGCCTACCAGGTCTACCATGTGAACCAGCACGTCAATAAAAATGCGTCGATGATTAGTCACGACTGTTAATTTTCATAGCAATCCCGAAACCGAAACCGAATCCTCCCTCTTCCTACCGCGCGGGCGTGAAGGGTGTGTGGGACATCCGCCTCGGGTACGGGATGATTTGATTTTTTTCCCGCGTGGCGTCATTAAAAACCAGTACTTTCCTGGGCCTGCAACAGCTCAATGGCTGTGGACATCGGGCGGGAGGGTAAGTGTACATGGGCATGAGAGTTAGTTTTTCTGAAGCCTAATCTAAATATAGACGATGAGCAATAAAAAGACAAACTCCTAATACGCACTGCCAGTGATCCATACTAGCCCTATGTGAAACTGTCCCACATTGGATAGACCAACGGTGGAATTTCTTGACGTTTCTATGGGAGTAACTTTCATATTTCCCGTACCATTCCCAACTTCTCACCCAAAACTAAGCCGCGCGCGTTGGGCAGCCCGTTCGAAGCGAGAAGGCAATAAAAAATTTCAAATCGAACTAGCTCCATGTACTAGCTCCAGTAGGACACCTGCCAGTACGCTCTGCCCCGACAATAGCGGCAGATAAACGAGGTTTATTGCTAGCTGTTACAGCGGGCTGATTGCGGTCGATAATTTGATTTGCATGTTATTGTTGTGGCTCATCAAATTTAGAATTCACCTGACACGGTTTCGCCACCCATCCCAACTCCCTCCGCGACCCAGTGGTTCTACCACACAAATGGTGTATGCAAAACTAAACGGGAGGTAACCGGGGTGGAGAACCCGGTCTATGTATAAGTAATGCAATTTTGATATCGCGATTGCGACCCGTAACCACCATAATGGTCAGCTCAGCCATATGTCACATAACGGGGGGATGTATTTTTTTTTGTCTGTACGCCAATTCTAATATCCCTTTCCCTGGTTTGGTGGGACTACCCTTTTGTTTCCCCAGAGGACTCTCGATAGCTAAAACGCGAATTAGAACAAAAAAGCTTCAATAGTGTTAGTTCATTTTTTTTCGCGTCCTGGCGCTCACACGGTAGCGCTGGATGGCGTTGGGGTTTCGTCCTGCTGTCTCCTATTTGATAGGATATTGAAGGTGGCAGGTACTGGTGGACTGGTGAATACACAAGAGTATACATATGCGTTGGAACCGAAACGCTATCACTAGGGCGAGAGAGAGAGAGAGATAAGTGAAAGGGACAGCAATGTCCCACCTAATTTGCATATAATAATTATTCCAAATTGAAATATTTACATAGAAATCCAATAATTGAATATCCAGCTCATTTACATATTCACCTCTACCGTTTTGTGCCTCCATATGTGTGTGTGTGTGTGTGTGTGTGTGTGTGTGTGTGTGTGTGTGTGTGTGTGTGTGTGTGTGTGTGTGTGTGATATTAAATACAATACACACACACACAAGCACACAATGTATCGCTGAGTGCATAGTGTATCGTTTCAGCGGATGCAGTTCGTACCAAGCAGACATTTGCATTCGCTGCATGCTGACAATTGCAAATACTTCCCACCCCGTTAAGCATTATCCTTTTTGCACGCTGTCCCGGGGCCGGAAGTAACACACTAAACACAGTGAAATATATTCTCCTGTTTACATGGTAAGCGTACAAGATCATCCTTACGGATGTGTGCGGGATGTGCCTGCTTTAAAGTCCTTCGTCCATCATTAACCCGTTCCAAATTTTCCATTTCATTTACTTTTACTACCCTGAAAACTGACAGGGCCAGAATATTGACGGCTTGCTGTTCTGTATTATTTTAACGGGACTGGAACTCGTAATGGTAAAGAAGTCTTGAGATCCCCCCCCCTTTCATTGCGATATCACATGGTCATAAGAGATAATGGCGGTCGTTGAGAAGCTACGAGATCAAGTGAGAGTGATCGTTGCAGTCACCCGATTTGCGTGCCTTATTATTGTTATTAAGCCTTTATTGGTGCTTTTGCGCCACGGCTACTGTGCCACGGAACGATTACTTTCTGAAGTAGTGCACAGTGCGTTGCAAGTTTTAGCGTGAGGGCCTGACAAATTAAAAAAAATAATAAAAAATTGCCAAAAATACCATAACGATAGCCATGAGGATAAGGATGGAACCTTATCTGAACCTATTAAATTTAAAAAAATTCTTATAAATGTCCAATGGAGTTGATAAGTCCCTTCAATATCCAGCAGCACTTGTGGGCAGCTCACTGTATATCGATGCAGCGAAGAAAAAAGGGGTGAACACACCCGTAACACTAATTGCGGACAAGTGGTGCGCAAGCATACGTTTACATGCACCACAAATACGGGTGTCGTTCCCGTTACGTGACATCAATCTTGTGCCGGACAATGACGGGTAGTAGTAGTAGTAGCTGCCTGCTACCGTTCTAGAGACCCCGGCGTGTCCGTCCAATCCGTCGGCTGCACACGGATGTATGTATCGGAGGCCAATGGTTTACATACAATAGTAATCAACATAATCATCCCTTATTATTTTAGGCACTTGCATAACAATCCAACAGGGAACTCCTGCCTCTGCCTTTCAAACTTCTACTCGTCGCCACTGTTTAAATACCGGTCATTCCCGGTCCTGTGGTCTGGCGCCTGAATTCCAAAACGGACTTTCTCTGTGTGCGTGTATGTCGCACGCGCGACCGAGAGCCCTCCCTGGTGACTACTGCAGGCAATGTAAGTGCAGCAGTTTGCAGTGCTCTTTCGGCGAAACATTCACCCTTTCCAATAATTTTTGGTGAGCATTTTACATCCCAATAATGACATGATGTTTCAATTCCCTGCCCGTCACACTTTGGACGAGAGAACGGACGGTGGCGACGTACCGGGGAGCGAGTATACACATACGCTTTCAACCCCAATCCAACATCAGCGCACAGCACGGAACGCATTAGTAGCATGCTGGCTGGTTTTACTATATTTCGCGTCGTCAGGACTCATCGTGGTCATTTCGCCGTGCAGAGCTCAGTAATGTGTCTGTTTGCTGTAGAATCAAAATTGAAGCAAAATTCTCATTACGAAGAGATGGTTCCATGGGCATAAAAATCCCACACACACACACTCACACGACTCCAAAACGACCAGCCCTCTCTGCTGCTGGTGAGGCGAAATCAGATGCATTAAAATTACAATAACTTGTGATTGGGTAAATTAAATTCCCGTCTACTCAATCCCCCCCCTGATTCTCACACCGGCGGCGGCAGAGTGTTGCAGTTTTCGCTGCAAAACCTTTTCCGCCGAAAAGGTTTAATTTTGGACGGGGGCCCATAAATTTCGTTGCATTGTTTGCGCGTTTGACGCACATCATCAAGCATGGAGGCGGCGCGGTTTGGGAACTGGGATAGTGCGCGCGCGCACACGCACACGTTCAAGTCCCATAAAGCACATATGCACACACTACACGTATTTGCATTCGCAGGCCGGCAATCGATGCACCGTATTGTGCTAGTGGATGGTCGGCCAGCCACCACCGGCTGCTATTCATGCCACCCGGATGCATTGTTGTTGTGTCACTGCAAACGCCGCCTTTTGTGTGAGGAAGTTGGGAAGAAAAAGTGATGGGTGGGGGATTGAATGGATATTGGAACGCAAAACTGCACATGCACACACGTGCGTGCATTCGTTTCCGCTGCCGAGCCGAACATCAATTGGACAAAAGTTACGATTCAGTCTTGGTGTCTTGGTGGGAGTCGCGCTATTCGGCTTGGTATCCTCAACCGGGAGTTACCGCGATTTTTTTCTGGATAGTTAATCTGGCGTGCATTGAGATATCGAAGATAATCAGGACTATAAAAAAAATGTTCTCCTTGTGGCCTCCCACGAATATCCATTGAAGAATTTGAAGCTACAAGGTCACAGCAATGCGAGGAAGAATGAGAAGCTTCATAAATGCACCAAATTTTGAACTACACACACGTGTGGTGCTTGACTGGCGCAGCAGGAGCTTGCATCGACATACATCGACGATTAGCCGATTCGTGCCGAGCGCAATAAACTATCCTGAAGAACGTACGAAACACAGCGCGGACTCTCCTCCAAAAAAATAAACAACTCTCCCTGCCTCGCCTTCATGAACGTAACCGCATGCAAAACCGAAAAGATGGAATATTGGAAGAGAAAAAAAAAAACGATGCACACGACGATGTTTTCGTCCCGTGCTGTGTGAGCATGGTTCGTGCGGGATCATCTGTAGTGCGCGCGAGCGATCGACATTCCCCCCGATTTGCGATCACCGTTTCGCTTGTCGAAAGAACAAGCGCTTTCCGCGCTGTGCAGAAGTTTGGAATGGGGAACAACCGATGGGCAACATACATTTTTCTGGCTTGCAATGACTCGGGTGACTCAATTCGACAACGCCACAAATTTTTGCTGCTCCCCCCCCCGAGGGTCCTCTGTTTTATTAACACAACATCATAAGCAGAGCATTAGAAGTGGTTCACAAGGAATGCTGAACCTGTGTTGGGCGCCATTCGGAGTTGCCATTTTCATGCACCACAGTTCCTGCATCGCACCGTGCTTCCGCGACTGCTTCGAAAATCGCGATTTGGAATGTGATACGTTGTTAATCGATTCGACGAAGTAATCTGACTACATGCAAGGCTTCTGTGGAGGCTGCTGTTGTGCCACGGCGTCGTCGGGGACGGTGCTACCGTAAAATGGGAGGAGGCTGGGACAGGAAGAAGGCGTTGGAACTAAATTATTCAAATTATGTTAAATTTATGCTTGCCCAGTGTGGGACTGCAGCTTGGCGAGGAATGAAACCGTGCACGGCTTCATGGTTTGTGCAGTTGCACGGTGCTAACATGTAAAATGATATGAAGTGATTGTAGACGAAAGATTGTATCGATTGGTAAGCTCGGTTGTTTATGTGAGCAAGAAATCCATAGCTTGAAGAACGAGGTGCTGAGTAAATTAATTTATCGAAGAATATTCTGAGGACAGAGGTGCGCTCACTGATGGGAGGTTTTATGAGCAAATCAAGGAACGGAAAACCAGAGAAAACATCCACACCGAAAAAGGTCCACTAACTCTGTCTAATGACATAAATCCTACACTTTATCACAGTGTGACATTCTCAATTCATTAAACACAAACAACGTACCAAATGGATGTGAACTTCAGGATAAATTAAAGCGATCCACATCAGGTACTACATTTGTCGTTCACCTGCCCCAACCAAACGCTAAAAATGTCGTACAATTCCCACCGTAATGAGCGGGATTAATTACTTGCGACTACATGCACCCGCGAAGAACAGGATAACGACAGGTCCTGATCCCTCCTTATTCACTAGAGGGACGAAATGGTGAATGTTTATCCTTTCAATTTAAAATCAAGCTATAATAAGGAACGCTTCTTCCTTGCTTCGCCCAAACGAAGACATTCCCATCCCCAGCCCATCACCATACATCAAGCACAATTCTCACACCGCTCCCCAGCAATCGCTTTATCGTCAACAGCGAGCGAAACGTCGTGCACTAGTAGTTCCCGGTGCCGTGAACATTTTGAATATTAAATGGCTTCATTTGCGAACCTTCGCCAAATTTGCCTCATATGCATACATAATTACTCTTCATTGCCTTCCGACCCGCTCGGAATGCCTCCTGTCAGAGACGGAACACGGCACATCACATCCACCCTACGTCCAACTCCACACCGACGAGCACACACATCGGGAGGATACACAGCGACTGGAGATGTGGCGTTTTATGCTGCGCAAATGAACCAACAAATTTCCTCACAGCTGCCACACTAAATACTTCCTCCTCAATTCCGGATTCTCACTCTTTAGCACTCTTTCTACCAACCGCAACAGCAAGATATCATTTTCCGTTGCCACTAAGAACGGGTTGGGAAGTTTCATTAAGAAATTAAATAAATTCTTGCAAGAACATGGTATCTCATGTCTCTTTCTCTAGAACGTCGATGCACGTACACATGCAGGAAGACACACTTGAAGCGATAATAATTATTGATTCAGTTAGTAAAATAAATAATATCCTCGGAGCAGGATCTTGCACCAGAATCTTTCAATCCGATAAAGGTACGTTGGATGGGAAGCATCGGTGTGGCGGCAGCATTGGTGACAAAATTATGAAACGCAACCATGCCGTATTAAGAATGAGCGTACTTGAAAGCTGAAGTTATAAAATTAGGCACATTGGGCAATGGGGCCGCCAAGGCTGCATGAGTGCGATGAGCAGCAGCTGCAGTTTATTTATTCAATGTTCACATATTAACTTTCGTTGCTATACCCGAAACGATCATATACCTTGGCGAGCTGGACATGGACACTAAGTATGGACATACGGACACAGAAATGGCAGTTAATCGACTCACGAACCCCAGCAGCCTTTTCTACCTCTACGTGTGCCGTGTGACGATCCAAGGTAAGTAAGAGACTGTGACTGCAACATTGTTGCTAAGGCTAAAATTTTATCTCGCCCAGGCGAACTATTCACCTGTGCTGACTAACTAACGGACGAAGTTATTTTTGGATTCGGCGGGATCTTTTTGTCCGAAAATTATGTCGCCCATCAACAAGGCTCGGAACACGGTAGGAGGCGCAGGAAGAACTTGTTTCCCAATTCATCAATTATTCAACTATCACCTTTGGGGAATAGATATTGTTGGGAGATATATTTAGAACACACTCAGAAAAAGAGCTGTAAATAGAAAGGCATTTATTTATAGCCCCATCAGGTACGTACAGGTGAGTTGAGAGAAGTTAGTTTTTTTTTTGGATGGCATCCACCGTGAGCTCCAAGATAAGGGTAAAGTCAATACTAAATATAAATTCTACAACACTCTGACCACACAGCAAACCAGAATAAGAAATCATAAAAAACATACCACATTGTTGCTCCGTGTTTTTGTACTAATGCAAGCCGGTTTTGGGATAAATTTGGCTAAACGTACCTGGAATTGAAAAAACAAATGGAAAAGGAATTAGTTACAAGATATTAAGCGTATCAGATACGGAAATCACGAAAGTCAAGCCTTCTTCAAGGTTGACAGAAGGGAAACGATTATCAAACTATCACACATTTTCTGGATCAAACAAAATCGCTCCCAGCGAATACTGGGAACCGGGGTTTCCTTAACGGGACAATGTACCTTGAAGAAGGAAAACGGGAAGCCTTCCCACGGGACACGCAAGTCGCTGGAAAACCATATTCCGGCCAAGGAATGTTACCGCTTCCGCGTGTAATAATTGACCACTTGTTGTAAGCGCAACGCTTGACTATTCTCCTTGTGGAGCACATGCACACACACACACCCCGTTTGAAAACCTCACACCGGGACTCGTCCAAACATTCGGAAGTTTGGCATGGTGCGTACGAAGGTCCTTTTGACATGAACAGTTTCCACGCGAGGCAGAACTGCTCGTGCGGGAGAGCATGTTTGCGGGCGTCTAAGGTTCGCCTTCTTGGCTCGGAAGCTTAAATGCGCTCACTCGCAACACTCTTCAGCAACCCCTCAAAGCGTCCAAGCCAAACCAGGCCCGTAGTGTGCATAGTTTCTGAGTTCCGCGGTGCCTGACTAGCGTCAATTGATATGCAAATGCTTAGGTCGGTAATTTATGTACTCGCAAGCCAGTCCCGGTCAGTCGACAGTTTTGGGACTGTAAACGGCTCTGGGGTGGAGGTTTACTGCGAGATCGAATCAGTTCTTGGTGGTGCGGTTTGCCTAGCGCGTTTCGACGCCTCTGACCGCGTAATGTGCAACAGGACCCACGATTCAAAGGGGCAATCCCGAAAAAGAAAGGATTTAGAGCCTATGCAGCCGTTGGAAGTCATCACTACTCCACGTTACCTTAGAGTTGTTTTAGAGCAGTCTATTCAATATGTTCTTACGGGGGAAAAAAACTTGTATGTGTGTGCGTAAATTTTGTTCTCTTTTTTACCATTCCCATCTGCAGCATGTGAGCGTGTCATTCCGTGTGTGACTGCGCATTAATGAGCCTCTCTAGGCATGGTCAGATGCAGCAGCGTTATTATAGGAGGCGGCTGTAGTAAGATGGGATATCTATTCATAGGGGTAGCCAAAGCTACAGCTTGTGTGCACCCGTACAACAGATGGGAATCACTGATTTATCGGCGTTCGATCGACGTTGCATGCCAGCATAAAATACGATCAGATACGCCAGACAGTAGCCAGAGTTACCTTTCTGCGATCTGTGAGTGTCTGCAGAGAACCGTAGAATTTATTCAACTCGCTTTTAATTCATTTCTTTAAATTAGGGAGAAAAAAATATATTTATTCAAAACTCATTATTAAGGGAATGATATTCTTTAAAAATAAACAGACACATTAAAACATAACCTAGCAAAAGTGTTTCACTTCCAGCCCACACGTGCGATTCTTCCGTCGGATATAGACGGCGGTTTAAACAGTGATAACGCTTCGCAATTGAGTGGCTTAATGATTACAGGGTTCACCGATAGATAGGATACGGCGAGCATACCTTAGCGGTTCGCGCAAACGTTTAAGATATCTGCGGCCATCGATAGCGATTCGCATGTACAATTAGCGACTGGCCCAAAATGGATAGCGATTCGCGTGCACACTTTAGTGAATGTCAGAATTCGGCGCGGTTTGAAAATATAGGTTTATACGACCCAGGTTGAGGAGTCGAGATTGGAAAAAAATCGTTTAAATTTCGTTTTTTATGTAATTGGAAAGTTGTTGCGCACAAAAGTGATGTGAAAATTAATGTTCATGATTATAAAGCATAAATTAATTGATTTTCAGCGTTGGTTAAAAAAATAATAACAAAACTATGTGAAACATGAGAAGAACAGCCATGTGGAGAATTCAAACATGGACGTATATACACTAATTCAAAACTGATGCGATCTCGAAAAAAAAATCCGTTCAGGTAATGAAAATATTTAGCATATTGGTCCAGCAACCGAAGCGTTCACAGTTTTACCAAGCGATTAACAATTAGAGCATCATTTGCGGTTTCATTATACATTCCTTCGTTGTTTTTGGTTTTGGCAATCATCCTTTTAAAGGTACGAATTTCAGCACAATTAAAAAGTGCTACAACTAGAATTCTAATTGAATTTGAGTGTTTATTAGGTGTTTGGCTACGATAGGAGCTCTTGCTTGTTGAAGTGCGCCCGTGCAACATTTTTATTGTCGGTAAATTTGTTTTATTAACGCACCGTGAAAGAATACAGTGAGTTTCAATAGCGGTATGTGCTGAAGCGAAACAACTGAGACACACATCGTTCTTTTTACTTTTTGCTTGCAGATATGAATTCCAGCCAAAGCTCTATACAAGAGGAAAATGCAAGCAGCGCTATGCAAGCACCTCGCCGCCGAAAAACTACCAGCAACGAAGATAGAGAGCGCGTGGTAACGGCGTATGAAAACGGAGCCACTGCAGCTACGATTAGCGAAATGTTTAATTTGAAAAAACCGACTGTCCATGGTATCATCAAAAAATACCAAACCCAATGGCAAATCGAGGCAAAGAAGCGTGGTGGCAACAGATCTAAACTATTGTCGCAGCAAGCCGTAATTGATGTTCGGAACTGGATCGACGAGGACTGCACGGTGACGCTTAAAGCACTCGCAGAGAAAGTGTTCGAACAACACGGTGTTCGAGTTTCGTCCACAACCATAGCGAGGGAAATAAAAGGATTCAACTACTCTCTGAAGATGGTCAAACTGTTACCGGAGCGACGCAACACACCAACGACTGTCGAAGAAAGGAAACATTACGCTACACAATTTTATGAAATTGCGCGCGGAATTCCGGATAATGGATTAATCTATTTAGACGAAGTAGGATTTAACGTCAGTATGCGTACGCTAAAAGGACGATCGCAGAGAGGAACACCGGCCACCATCACCGTTCCACAGTTAAGGACTAGGAACATCTCCATCATTTGTGCTATGCATCGGTACGGCGTGCTGCTTTACACCACACACACTCGATCCGTAAACCGTGAACGGTTTATACAGTTTATTGAAGAACTAAAGCAAACCCTGCGATCGAAGAATATTAACAGCAGCTACTTCATAATGGATAATGTAGCTTTCCACAAAACACCCGCAGTAAGAGTTGCAATCGGAAATGATAGCGACAAACCTTTATATCTACCACCCTACTCACCATTCCTTAATCCTATTGAAAATCTTTTCAGCCAGTGGAAGAATTTTGTGATGCGAAGCAATCCTTCAAATGAGGATCAATTGATGGAAGCGATTCGGAATGGATCCAGGCTAATAACCGCACAGGATTGCGATGGCTACATTTCGAATATGTGGCAATACATGTCCCGTTGTTTGAGGGGCGAAGAAATTTTAGATTAAGTTATGTATAAATACATAAAAGATTAGAAAGTAAGATTTTAGTTTTAATGTGTAACATATTGTATTGACGATTCTTAAAAAGATGAAATGTAAATAATGCTGCTGGACGAATTAAAATAACATTTCCGTTGCTTTCAATCACTATCTCATCCGAACATGCTATTCGAATACCGTTCCGAATGTGTAAGAAAAAAATTATTGGCATTTTAATTATAATCTCTCTGACCTGGCCGTACTAATCACCTCAAAATCGCATGTTCGGATGAGATAGTGATTGAAAGCAACGGAAATGTTATTTTAATTCGTCCAGCAGCATTATTTACATTTCATCTTTTTAAGAATCGTCAATACAATATGTTACACATTAAAACTAAAATCTTACTTTCTAATCTTATATGTATTTATACATAACTTAATCTAAAATTTCTTCGCCCCTCAAACAACGGGACATGTATTGCCACATATTCGAAATGTAGCCATCGCAATCCTGTGCGGTTATTAGCCTGGATCCATTCCGAATCGCTTCCATCAATTGATCCTCATTTGAAGGATTGCTTCGCATCACAAAATTCTTCCACTGGCTGAAAAGATTTTCAATAGGATTAAGGAATGGTGAGTAGGGTGGTAGATATAAAGGTTTGTCGCTATCATTTCCGATTGCAACTCTTACTGCGGGTGTTTTGTGGAAAGCTACATTATCCATTATGAAGTAGCTGCTGTTAATATTCTTCGATCGCAGGGTTTGCTTTAGTTCTTCAATAAACTGTATAAACCGTTCACGGTTTACGGATCGAGTGTGTGTGGTGTAAAGCAGCACGCCGTACCGATGCATAGCACAAATGATGGAGATGTTCCTAGTCCTTAACTGTGGAACGGTGATGGTGGCCGGTGTTCCTCTCTGCGATCGTCCTTTTAGCGTACGCATACTGACGTTAAATCCTACTTCGTCTAAATAGATTAATCCATTATCCGGAATTCCGCGCGCAATTTCATAAAATTGTGTAGCGTAATGTTTCCTTTCTTCGACAGTCGTTGGTGTGTTGCGTCGCTCCGGTAACAGTTTGACCATCTTCAGAGAGTAGTTGAATCCTTTTATTTCCCTCGCTATGGTTGTGGACGAAACTCGAACACCGTGTTGTTCGAACACTTTCTCTGCGAGTGCTTTAAGCGTCACCGTGCAGTCCTCGTCGATCCAGTTCCGAACATCAATTACGGCTTGCTGCGACAATAGTTTAGATCTGTTGCCACCACGCTTCTTTGCCTCGATTTGCCATTGGGTTTGGTATTTTTTGATGATACCATGGACAGTCGGTTTTTTCAAATTAAACATTTCGCTAATCGTAGCTGCAGTGGCTCCGTTTTCATACGCCGTTACCACGCGCTCTCTATCTTCGTTGCTGGTAGTTTTTCGGCGGCGAGGTGCTTGCATAGCGCTGCTTGCATTTTCCTCTTGTATAGAGCTTTGGCTGGAATTCATATCTGCAAGCAAAAAGTAAAAAGAACGATGTGTGTCTCAGTTGTTTCGCTTCAGCACATACCGCTATTGAAACTCACTGTATTCTTTCACGGTGCGTTAATAAAACAAATTTACCGACAATAAAAATGTTGCACGGGCGCACTTCAACAAGCAAGAGCTCCTATCGTAGCCAAACACCTAATAAACACTCAAATTCAATTAGAATTCTAGTTGTAGCACTTTTTAATTGTGCTGAAATTCGTACCTTTAAAAGGATGATTGCCAAAACCAAAAACAACGAAGGAATGTATAATGAAACCGCAAATGATGCTCTAATTGTTAATCGCTTGGTAAAACTGTGAACGCTTCGGTTGCTGGACCAATATGCTAAATATTTTCATTACCTGAACGGATTTTTTTTTCGAGATCGCATCAGTTTTGAATTAGTGTATATACGTCCATGTTTGAATTCTCCACATGGCTGTTCTTCTCATGTTTCACATAGTTTTGTTATTATTTTTTTAACCAACGCTGAAAATCAATTAATTTATGCTTTATAATCATGAACATTAATTTTCACATCACTTTTGTGCGCAACAACTTTCCAATTACATAAAAAACGAAATTTAAACGATTTTTTTCCAATCTCGACTCCTCAACCTGGGTCGTATAAACCTATATTTTCAAACCGCGCCGAATTCTGACATTCACTAAAGTGTGCACGCGAATCGCTATCCATTTTGGGCCAGTCGCTAATTGTACATGCGAATCGCTATCGATGGCCGCAGATATCTTAAACGTTTGCGCGAACCGCTAAGGTATGCTCGCCGTATCCTATCTATCGGTGAACCCTGTAAGGGTGTAAGGGAGTTGGGAAGTTGAAAACACAGGGATAAACAAGCTCCCCCACTTACACACACACACACACACAGTCGCACGCAACCAAGTTTTGGCGCGTAAATCGTACGGAAAATGCAAAATGTTTTGCGCCTGTGTTGAGCGCGAGCCGGTGGGCGGGGCTAAATGCAACATGGGAGTACAATTTTCATTCTCTCCCTCTCCCTTTGTGTGTGTGTTTGTGGGTTTTTTTTGCGCACAATGGGCACGCCCCATTCCAAACGATCGAATAAATGTGGATTTTATTTTGGTGGAGTAATTGCTGAAATAGTTATTGTTGTGGCACAGCGAGGAAGCAGACTTTGGAGTGATAAAATAATGAGATGTTAATCGAATTTATGCATTTTTCGTGAGAGATTTCTATACAATTATGGAATTATTTTTTAGCAATTTATTGCGGAAGTGAATCCGGCTTTTTTACCTATATTTATTAGAAAAATATAAATTTTAAACACGAATTGCAATTTGTTTATCAGTTTTACTTCAAAATTAATCGCTGTCACCAACAATATTTTAAGTGCAAAGAAATCACATTGAATATAATTTATCAACAGCCATAAATGATAACTCAACATTAACATTCAACATCCTTTCGATCGACCAATCTTCGTGCAGATATTTCGATCGTAAAGGTGGCACAAAAAAAGTGAATTATCACGCAACGGATAAAAGAAATAATGTGTCTACCTTTCCATTCGGCTGAGGGGTTTTATATTTTTTTCATTCAACCCAATTATGATTACCATCCCTTTATTTCCGCGCGGTACCACTATTAAAGGCGTCATCGGACCCAATTGACGATGATGGGATCTGCTGCTGCTGCTGCTGCTGGGAGGAACGGAAATGTCTTTCCGAATGCCGATCGGAATAAAACAATTCCTGTCCAGGACCCATGGGAAGCTCGCTTCTGAGATTCTCAGCACCAACCCGGCGGCGAATGGTGAAGCCAAAGGGTCAAATCTAAAAGCATGACTGACCCTGAAGAAACCACGACGGACGCGCAGTTGTTACGAAGAAGCCCTTGCCCGAACCCGCGGCCTGGCACAACAGCACAGCATGTCGTGAAATTGTCATTTCGTAAATTAAATTTTGATATATTGCAAAAATTATTAAATCTGCACCGAACCGTGAGGAGCTCGTATGCGCTCAGTCCCGAAAGGAACTCTTCCCATTTATCTTCCCACAGTCGCGCAAAGCAAACGGTCATGGGGCAAGAATCGTGAAGAGCATGTTAACGCTGGACGAGCGCAGGGATTATTAAAGACAAAGACACAGAAACAAGCTCATTCACCACAGCCAGTATCGTCGCTTTCGTCTGTAATCACTTCAATTTCTTTGATCCTTTTACAGCTCTCTAAATACGCACGTTTTCTTTGCCCGCGAAATCGGATAGGAACCGGTCGGGACGAAACAAAATGAATCAATTGGTGGTTTACTTCGGTATCAATAAGAGAGAGAAACATGAATGGTTCCCGAGGCTTCACTGCGAGAAGATGCGCAACAAACCGGGGTAAAACAAAAGTTGGATTGCACGCGTGCACTTTACTCCCCACTAACTTGGCGATGCGTCATACGTTCTTGATTCCTTGTCTGAGGCTTGGTTCGAAAGGCACATGCATGCTAAGCACTTTCGAAAGAATCACGATCGTAACGAGAGTATAGCAGAGTAATGGTATAAAAAAGAGCCTCAGCGATGCCTCAGTTGGGGGGCTCTGCAGTTGATAGTGAAATCACTTGGCGCATGTTTTACCAGGACCATTCTTTGTAATCTTTTCGCGCGTTTACTGCGACTCTTCATGGAAAATCGTACGCGAGACAGTCTTCCCTTGCCATGCAAATCCTTAATTTGGGAGACACAAGCCGAAGAACTAAAGCTCTGGTGAGACAGGCGAGAGATTACGAGGACAGAGGTGTAGCAGGCAGAAGAACCCGGCGCAAGGTAAGGTAAGATAACATAACATTAAATTTAATTTATTACAGCTTTAAGACACCGACGACACCGAACGACGAGGGCGAGAGAAAGAGAGAGAGAGAGAGAGAGAGAGAGAGAGAGAGAGAGTGGTGCGCGAACACAGCAGGACAATGCAAAACTCGGGCGCTTTTAAAACCCTGGTGTACTTCGACATTGGGGCCTCAGATAAGGGCGGCCATGATGATGATGAAGATGCAACACGGATGCTAGGCTGGTGGGATTGAACGTTGCGCTCGCGCTGCTCCATAAATCCACGCTAGACGCGATAAACTCCACTTTTCGTACAGAGACGTCTTCGTCTTCCCGTCGATGATCTATTAACGCATTACTGCCGGATGATGAATGCAACCGTGGCGAAAATAAATAAATTATTTAACCCCTCCTCGACTCGACTCGAGCGATTCTTGACGGCGGGTGCGAGCGGATCGATTAGACTTCTCGCTTTCGCGGCACCGAAGAAAGCACGGCCTAAAGATCCGTTTAATGACACGCTCTCACGCGTTCACGGGTCGCCTTGCCGCTCTTGGGAAAACCGTGTACCGCCGTGTTGGGATACGGGAGGGAAAATATAAACACAGCACAGCAATCCTGGCAAAAATCAACAAAAAGGGTGTGCTGCTGCGTCGTGTACTCTCCTCCTAACTCCTTTCGTGATTCATCTCTCTGAACCTTACAACAACCCTTAAGGAAACACCGGTTCGGGGTTCAATTATCGGGCGAGAAAGAAGATATAAATAATAACAATAATGTGCTTCATTTTCCCGGCTCTCGAGCTGGAAGCAGCCCAGCGCGACTTGAAGCTGAGGGAGCAGCTGGTGTCTGCGTAAATCAATCCTTTTTTCCTCCCCCCCGACTTTTGGTTCTAAAACCTCCGGCTCACTTTCCAAAATAAGAGCACACTTTCGCGGGCCCACGCGGCGAAGAAACGGGACAGCTGCGAGTAACCGAAACATGAGCGGTACTGCAACTGCAACTGCACCACCCGACAATAACCCAAAGTCCCGGAGTTCGCGCGATCAGTAATCGATACTTTGACGATGCATTAACGCATTGACCGGCCAGTGCTCGGTCCGTTGCGTTCCAGTTTTATTTTCATCCTTCGCGTGTCCTCCTCAACTTCACTTGTGCGCCTAGGCCACGCTAACGATGCGAGAGCCTCACTTAAGGCGCGTCCTTACGTTGGCTGGCTTCTCACTTGCTACTCCGCGTCGCTCGACGGTTCCTGGAGAATTTCGTTGCCGGACTTGGCGGAATGCGGCAAGGATACCGCGGGAGTACATAAAATTTTATTGCTATCATAATATTTTTGTAAATATGACCCAAGAAAGGATGACGCGGCTGAGAAGGGAGACGCCAGACGTGCAACTGACGATGAGTTTACTACTTCCAGCTCTTGCACAGGGAGGGAAGTGGTCAGCGGTCAGCAGTAGCAGTGTGCGCAAACGGTGAGGGCAGTGTGCCGCGAATCCCGGCCGCGCCAGCAAATCGGCGGCGGAGATTCCTTCCGAAGGCGCGCACAATTTATGACGTTGCGGAAAGTGTAAATTGCGAAAAGATTTGTTCGGTGTTCTGTGTGCTTGTGTGTGTGTATATTTTTCTGTTCTTCTACATTGCTCCATTGGCTGTGTTCTGGTCCTGCTGCTGCTGCTGCTGTCCTGCTGTTTCTTGCAAGCGTTCTGCTCAGGAGGACGCTTCTTCTTCTGTCTGTGACCTGCGCGATTCTAACCGGAGGACCATCTTCAACACCAAAGCACCCGGTTGCTGAGTCAAACACAGCTACACACAAGCAAGTAAATTAATACTTTGCTCAACGCGCTTAGGGGAGTTCGGGTCCTGGCTATTGGCATATTTTTATGAAGTGTAGTTATGTTTTGCATCGATTACTTCGCCTCTCCCAAGCATACGGCGGTTCGGTTTGGGGCTGCTTGATGACTTGAACAAGCGCAGCATAACTTTGAGCAGCGCAACTACTAAACAAACCAAAGCCAGGGAGAAAAAAAAGACACCACAAAAGCAATCCGCGGAAAAGCGCACAACAGAACGAGGCGAGTATTTTTATCGTACAATTTTTATCTGCCACCGCAGAGTCCGCAACACGACACTCGCTGTCGCTGTCTTTTTTTTTCATGCCCGCATGGTTCTCCATCTCGCCCCGCCTGGTTGGGTTGTGTTTTAGAAGAAGCTAAAACGGTGGCGCGAGCAACGTTTTTATGTTAATATTGGATAATAAATTCCGGTAGCCGGTAGTATGCTTTGCCACCACAACCAGCTCGACGAACAACGCTACGGAATGCAGAGATTCGGTTTTTATGCCAACTTTTATTTGCACCACTCTTTCTTGCACCGGGCCCGGTGATGCAGCAAAAAGCTGCGATTGAGTTTTAGATTTTAAAAGGTCCTCTCTCTCTGGCGGTTGCGCGGTCGATTGGTGGCAAAAGATAATAGGAACATTTTATGTGACGCCTTTTTGAATGTGAGATATTGCGCTAATCGTTATCGAATTCGTACACACGAAAAAACTAATCATTAATTATTGAGAGTATCAGGTTATCGATTTATCATCATTACTTTCTGCAAGAAAAGCAAGTCTCGTAGAGTATTCTGATTAGAATATCGTCCCAGCAGGCCATATTGAGAGACATAGTATTCGAAGGAGCATAATGACTTCAGTGAACTCAGGAGCAAAAAAAAAAAAATTGTGTCTCCAGAACTACTCCTATCTCGGGTCGAAAATCACTTTCGATAACACCACAGTTGTTGAGCCACGACCAAGAATGCTGCCTTTCAACTGGGCAACTTACATCCTGAGGAAACTTCTCCACTTAAAATACCTGTCGTGAACAACAACGCTGGGACATTAATAGTCCTAGAACTCACATACGCCTCCGTGGCATGGACTACGTCTTAAGATGACGAAATCCTCTAAGCGATATCTAAAAGCATGAAACTAAATGTCAGGTAGAGGATCAACTTCAGTGATCGTCGCTGTAGAATGATCGGACTATTGGGGACCACATATGACTCGCTAATCATGTTCTGAAATAGACACCTAACGCCGTTCAACAACAGGGATAGTGGAGACTTTGCAGTTCCTATTTGTGATGGAGTCAGTGGGTTGATAAGTACGCCAGAAATTCCAGAATATTTTGTTACCACTTAAGGACGCTCGATCGTGAGCAATATCGAGGATTTCCGCAACAGACCAAGACACCAGATTGTAGTGCCTGACACATAAGCAAGTAAATCATCGCCCGACAGGACCCAAGGATCCAACATTTACCTTCTTCGTTTGGTGATTCCGCCCAGCGAGGGCGCCAGCTCCGTTAGCTGCGGGTCAGTTTGCATTGGCGAGACGCCGGCCGCAACGGCTGCTGCCGCCGCCGCCGCTGCTGCCGCTGCCGCCTGCTGATGGTTGTGGGTGACGGCGGCAACACCGGCCGCACTGGCCGCACTCGGGAGGGGCGGGGGCGGCGGCGGTGGCATGTGGTGTGGCGAGGCGTAATGGTGGCCGAGCAGCGTCGAGGGGCCAGGTACATTGTTGAACGAGGTGATGGTTGAAGGCGGCGTCGGTGAACCACCGTGGTGGTAGGCCGGGTACGGATGGTGATGGTGCGGTCCGGCCAGGTACGCGTTGCCCGGTGTCGCGTAATGTGGCGGACCTTGCGATCCACCCTGCGCGTACGCGTACATCGTGCTTACGTCATATGGTTCCAGTTTGCAAAACGTTTTGATCTAGGTTGCGTCCTCAAAGTTCGCCTCGCAACACGCGTTCGACCTTTGACGGGTTGTCTGTACTCTTTTTTGTCTTCTTTTTGGTGTTGGTAATTGTTGTAGTTGCAATTTTCTACACCGGAGTAGAATTTGTCGGGCGCAACGCGATATCAACGCTCTATCGCTCTCACTCTGCCTGGATTACACTCAGAAACTCTTCTAACACGCGCTCCAGCGTGCGGGTCTTCTACACCAGCGACGAGCAGGAACTACTAGACGCGTTTCCGGCGTCCAATGTCCGGGGCACCGGGGTGGTAGGTATGCAAATGCACAATAATCTCTCGCCCTCAATCGTCCCGTGGGGAGGCCCGTCCCAGCAGCAGCTACTACTGCCTCCTACTCCAGCAACTCCACAATCCGATACATCCGCCGATAATTGATCTGCTTAACTCCTATATCCACACACACACGCAACACACACACACACGCCCTCTCGTTAGTGAGTGTGCTCGTACTATTTTTTTGCATTAATCTTTCATCTCTCCATCCACATGTTGCGCTATTCCGGCCGAACACAAAGCAAAAAAAGGGCTACAATTTAGCACTGCTTAACATATCATCCACCGACCGTTTTGGGGGGGATCATCCACACCACCCTCGATGCAATTGGCCGTGAATGCATTCAGCAGCTACTCGCACGGGGAAAGTGACACAAAACAGAAAAAAACAACAAGCCCAAAACTGCACATCCTAACGCACTCGATGCATTCCGCCGATCCGTCACTTGTAGTAGAGATACCGATACGATTTTTTTAAATATTATTATTTCATACACTTCATTTACTCAACAAACAAGCACAAAAACAAACACTGTCACACACACGCACCGAATTCGACCCCGGCCTCTTCTTCGCCAACACCGATGCACTAGCGATGGCGCACACACACTCTCACACGCGCGGGGAAATGAAAAACTTCAACTTCACAGTAAACGGCCGACTGCCGACGGGGAAAATATTGCAAACGATGTGTTGAGGATTCACACTCGGCACACTATTTCCCTCCTTTATTTAATTCCACTTTTCACGCGCTTTTCACCTTTTTTTTTTTGCTCTCCTGCTCGCACCGCAAAACTTCCGTCGGAACGCGTCGGGTTGCCTGATGATATTTTATACTATTGAACGGACCTGTGTGCGTCTGAATTGGATTAAAACAAAATAAATGAGCGACCAATTTTTGCTACCCATTTGAGTTGAATTAAAACACGACACCATTCTGCAACCTTTCACACTTGATCATAATGCACTTGAACGAACGAACGAAGTCCGGGGGGTTGGGATTGGGGAAAAGTGCATAAAATCACACCACATCGCATTGCTTCCTCATTACAAGCACCGAACCGCCCTCGCTTCCTGTCATTTATCGTGTTTTATGCGTCTCCTGCTGATGGCCACAACGGTCCACGGTTTGGTCCACGTCCACCAAACAACCCCCCTCCCCCCCTAGTGCATCCATGTCCAAGTCTCCCCATGTGTGTTGTGGCCCTGTGGCGCACTATCGTACGATATAGATGTTGTGCTGTGTGTTGACCTTTTCGAGCACGCTCTCGAATTCTCGGTATGTAAACGCGCGCCGAGGTTAATAAGCGGTTCCGAGTGATCTAATTTGATCACTATCACACGCGGATGGTACGCGGGTGGTGGTGCTGGGGCACTCGTTAGCTCGCGGAAAACGCCTGTTGTCCGGTGGTTATGATTTTCTTGTTAAAGCGGTTTGGCTTTTGATGGATGAAAACTGGCGAGTTTTTGATACTAATTTTGTTGAAGTCCAGAGAGCATCTCTTCTTTTCTTGAAGATATTATAACAACCTTCAAGTGCTGATAACGAGAGGAATTTTAAGGCGTAACATTTCATTCCCAGATTGCTTTTCTACCAGCGCCAATTCCAAACCCACGAACCCAACCGTTTCCATCGGGTACAGCAACAGCCACTGTACAACGCCTAGACTCGAAGGGCAGTTTCCGACGAGCATTGGACATCGACAGAGTAGGGGCAGATGGGAAAGGTAAGGGGTCGTATGGGGGGACGGGTTTGGTGTATATATTGGTAAACATTTCTGCAAACACTTGACCTCGGCTGAACAAAAAAAAACCCGGCGAGGCAGTAGTAAAAGCATCACCACACCATACACCATAGCCAGCACAAAAGCATTCGCGATTCTGACGGAACACAGCATTTTTCGTGGCACTCGTGGTCCCTTGAGATCTGGTCCCTCCCTCCCGTCGTTGCTTCTCCCTGCACCGAGCTCCAGCAACAACTGGCAAGAACGACGCAAGCCAGCAAACGGTTGTGAGTGTGTTTTTCCCTTTTCCACCACTTGCACAGGCACATTCGCTGCTGTTGGCATTGTTTTCTTTCTGGTCGGCCGCCACCTTACAATGTCGCCCCGAACCACCCCGAACGGTGGTGGTGGTGGTGGTGGGTTGGCGGGTGCTACTCTTCTTCCCCGTTTCTTACCGGCCGTTTAGGAAAAACGAGCTATATGCGAACTGTATCGTTTCAACTTCAGCTCCGAGCTGCGGTGTAGTGTGCCATGGGCCATTATTGTTGTAAAAGATGTGATCTTCGAAATTGTAGGATTTTCCCAACTGTAAACACATTAGGCAAAACGCTACCTTTCACTGACTTTATGGAAATATCGTAACAAAAATCCTTCGGTAAAACCCGCAATTACGATCGATTGCTTGGTGCAAACGCGGACAGCCATGAAAGTAAAACCTGCCAACATTCCACCGAATGCTGGTGGCACAGCTGAGCGAGCGAGTCACCAGCACCAGAGTTCGGTAAAGCTGTAAAGTCCTTTTGTTTATGTTCACCCCGGGACGACAGTTCTATCCTGTCCTGCGCTGACAGGCCCAACGAGCTTTTGAAACTCGAAACCTAACAACGTAACCTAACAACAACGCCGACTCGGATATGTTTATCGGAAGCCGGTTAAACAGGGACCGCCCTTTCGAGAACCCGGGCTCACCCTTACAAAACGGATGCATCCGACCTCCGGGTTTACGCCTCACTTGCAGAGCGAGATTTATGTACTCAGCTGCACTGGAAGAATGCGCAGTTCTTAGCAGTTTGCAGGACCTTCTTCTTCGTCCTAGCCTCTATTTCCCTGCTCCTTGTTGCTAATTTCAATCCAAAGCGGCTAGAAGTAGCTGTCACTTTTTTGTGTGTGTGTGTCCTTGCTGGACGAACAATTTACGTGTGCATTTATGCACCGGCACATACGCATCTCGGCCCGTCGCCGGTGCACAGTCACTTCCATTTCCGGTATCCGGTGTGATTTATCACAATCCCGGCCGCTTTGTTGTGTCCATCTCGTTCCTTTTTTTTTACACCAATCAATCTATCAAGCCTAGTTCTACCGCACGGCGGGATGGAATATATTATCCGGTTTCTTCCCGTACATCCACTCCGCAGGGGATACCACCTGAAAGTTAAGACGGTACCACAGGTACCTCCGGAGATCCCAACAGGAGGAACCTTACCGATACCTAGCCGTGCGATAAAAACAAACACACCCAACAGGTATCCGGCGAGGATACCCTTCTGGTAGTAGTTCCTTTACCTGATGTATGCTGCTCTGCCTCGTGCTATTGACTTGCCAGGATGATATGTTTTTAATTATTTTCACACCTTTTGGCTCGCTCGCTTTACTCGTAGCTGTATCTATATCTCTTTCGTTCCCGTTTTTATGGGACGACCACCCGTCGATCTAGCGATAGCAGTCTCGCAAAGGGAACAGGTAGGCAAGCACCGCGTTTCTTGGAAGGACACCTCGGGCAGGACTGCATCTTTCGTAGGCAAACACCAGCAGCGGTGAGATAGTGCCCCCGTGAACACATGTCTGGGCTAAATCTTACACCAATCTTCATCCTGATGTTTATGAATGAAGTTTTCTTCGGCAAGAAGTGCTGATGATATCTAAATCGCTTCCAGAGCATAATTCATAGTCCCAGCTGGCTCGTCAGCATACATCCCGGATACTTTCGGTTTAGTTGTAACACCACTAGTTTGGATTTACTGCCACCATAACGTGGGGCGAGAACCCAAACATAAAAATAACGAATTGTTAGCACATTTACATTTTTACCGCCCAGCTCCGTTTCAGTGACGGGCTTCAAGGGCTTCTGTCCATGCGTAAGTAATTATGCGTCGTGTTCATCAGCCGGAAATAGAAGAAAAGAAAAAGAAAAATAAAACGTCTACAGTGCACAAGACGATAATGAAAGAAGAATTAAAACCGGAGAAGGAAAAAAAAGCGCTTCTGCAGCAGCATACAATCGGCATGTGTAGCATTCCTGGCGCAACACAGTCATACTACTCCCGTTGGTGGTGGTGGCTGCACCTACTGCAATTACATTTCCGACGCGTACCACCGACCGCATCGATGCTCTTTGTCTTTCGGAGCTTTCGGGCGGGATTTATTTTTGCCTCCACTAGCAACAATATTGGACTTTGTCACAGTCGAATGGATAGCGCGGCAGACGAAGCGGTAGATAAGTGATACCCTGCCCCGGTCTACGGTTAGCTGCTCCGAGTTGCGAACTGTCCGAGCAGAGTAAATATTCGAGAACGCGGGGTAAAGTTGCAAAAAAAAACCCGGGGATGGCGTTGACTGTCGATTAGCAGCCCGTTTCGCACCAATCGTAAACATTGGCGTAACAGCATAATGGGGCGAGTGCGCGCGCGCTAACGCGAAAACAGCAGCATTAAGGCTGCGTCTCTCGTTAATAATGCAATAAATGTGTGCTAAATGCAAAGTTGCCACTACATACACCTCACCGCACCTTCTTACTCCCATCATGGCGGGGAAACAAGAAAGGAAGTACACTTTTAATGAGACGAATGGGAGCATTAATTTTCGTTTACTTTAAGCAGCTGTTGGAGATGGGTGCATTACATCGGAAGTGTCCGGTCCATAAAAGATACAAGCTCCGGGGGCCAGTCAACCCATGCCCAGCTTATTGGGTATCATGTTCAAAGGAGCGAGGAAGGAATTGATTCTTTAATGGCAGACTAGAGACAGTAGTAAAATAAATGAGCAGCATTTAACAGAACATACGCGCCCCGTTCTGGCCCACCAGTGCTACCTGGGAACCTATTTGTGGTGGGTTATAAATTGCTGGCGCGAGTAGCAGTAATAAATGGGGAACAAAAAACCCCCATACAGTCAATCTACCCGGGTGGTGTGTAATCGATCATCTATTAACGCTTGGAGGGTTGATAGCTACACACATACCCGCGGGCCTGTCCTTCGAGGGTCATCTAAAATAATAACCAAATTAATATTAAATTGCAACCAACAGAACAATCCTAGAAACGGTGCCTGATGAATAGTGAAGCCGCCGCATTACATTATGCAGTAATGGCGAACATATGTAGCCTCTATCGGGGGTGTAACGACGAAGGTTCGGTACAGATAGATGGCTACATCTATTTCACAACTACGCCAACTCGTTTTCCCGTCTTTTTCGGGTTTCATTACAATCGATTGAAGCGGCACAATACTTTATGATTGTTCTGTCCAACAGCCCGCGTATAATATCCCACCGCTATGGGAGCTCTCCGTGGAAGACTTTTCGGTTCAGTTCGTTTTCGGCAAACGGCAAGGTTATCATCGGACATATCAAAATATCAATCAACTGGCAGACAGCGGCCGACACACACACACCAGCGCAACACGGTGGACACGTTAAACGCTTCTAATAACACAATTCAAATTGGCCTCAATTTTCCCTAAGCCGCACGAAGCTATGGCGGCGAGGGAGGGAGCGAGCGGTATGCAGGGCGGCAGCGTTTTCAAATTGTTTTAATTGGCTTTCCGAAAAAGCGTTCGCGGGGAAAAACAAAAAAATACATAACTACAACCTCCCTTTTCCTTCCCACCGTAGAGACTCTCTCTCTCTCTCTCTTGGACAGCCCAAAAAACCGATCGCCATTTGTGATCGGCCTTTGTGCATGTGTCACCGACAGTTGATCCATAGTGTACACGGGTGGTAGTGAGCGAGCGTCAGCCCAGCTCACTGCTCATCGAACGTAGTTCCCCATCGCCCGCAACAAAGGCAGGAAAAATAATGAAATGAGAAAATCTATCAGAAATGGTATGGGCCACACCGTGTACGAGCTCCTCACTGGCCACAGCTACATAATACTGGCCGTAGCTTGGTGTGTGACGCTGTATTGGGCGCTGCTTCGAAACCAATTAAACTTTATCCTCCCATCTGGACATCCGCTCACAGTAAGCGAGCCTGCCACACACACACACGCGACTGGGTAAAATAAAAGGACGAACGCCGGTTCTCCCCATCGTGGGCTCACTCACAGGAGCAACAACAACAACAACAAAAAACTGCCGGAAACAAAGAATTGATTTCGAAAAACTGATATCACCCCCGTCAAGCGTGTGTATACGCGCCGCTTTGTGTGTGTGTGTGTCTGTTGCTGGTGTATATCCTTCGTGCTGCGTTTACAACTCCTACTTACGCACCCTAGTCACCAGTCACCAGTGCCAGTAGGTTTGTTTTAATAACCGGTGACTATTGACCAAGGATTTTTCGTCTAGAGTACCAAACCCCGCTTGCCGGCCTGTGAAGACCTGTGACAGGGTTCGATCGAATATTTGGATATGATTCATGGATCAGGAAGCGGGTGCGCGCGATACTGTGCCGCCTGGTTTTGATACCTCGTAAAATTCGGCTAAAGGATCAGGAGGTTTAGGCTCACAACTTGTAGCCAACAAAAACAGTGCTTTACGGGGGAACCCCCTTCATGTTGCAGCGCATAGCGCAACATTGTGTCGGTAGTTTTAGGACGTCTGGCAGGACTCGCGATGGGATGGGAAAAAAGGACGACGTCTCCAACCGTGCCTGACGGCTACAACGACCGGCACTGTATACAGCCACAAGGGGGAGTTCTGGATCAGCTGCAGTACGAGACCCCCTAAGCCTCTTTTTTTCTTTTTTACTTGAAGCAGTTTTTGCTCCCTCCGTCCCTTTAAACTGGCGCGCCGACGGTCACTTCACGCATCGTCGCTTTTTTGAAGACATATCCTGCTGTAAGTGATAGTTAATTAACCCTGTAGGGTACTGTATTTGTTTGACCTCGCTCGTTCGGGGTGCCCTTCTTTTTTTTGCTGTTGTTGTAGCTGTTGTGTTCTCAACTTTGGACCACCACCAGAACCGCCTATGCTCCTCTGCAATGGATGATGCTCTAGAAAACAAAACAAAAATCACCAAGGTGGTCTCTGTTTTTTTCACGAGTTGGTCCTGATGATTAACACCATCACCATTAAAATTGGAGTCCTTTTTCGGTGCTGAGTTCAATGTTGTCCAATGTATTGGCGGCGCCGGAACCACAATGGAAGCTTATCCTATTCCCGGCTGGCTTTGAAGCTAATTAAGACTCTCCTCGCCCGCTTCCATCTCGCACACATATGTGGATATGGTTGCGTCTAAAACCCACTGAACCTTAAACAAAACCGAAACGAGAGAATAGTAATGTTCCAGACGACGCTCCCTCTCTCTCTCTCTATATCTCGACTGGTGGGGCGGATTTCGAGGACGGGTGGAACGGAGCACCATGGTCCAAAGGAAATGGCATATGGAACGGTAGTTGGTACCATTTTGGAGCCGAAGCTCAGTACACCGGATAGGACGGGTGGGCGAGGAAAAAAGAAATTGGTAGAGAAAATTAAAAAACCCCAATCCAGACTACGATTTCGACCGGCTTGGTTTGGCTCACAGCCGTCGTGACCAATCAATGTGCTGCAGCTGAAGATCCGTAACGAGGAGCTACTGGCCTAGAAGCGAGGAGCAGTAGTAGTAATTGTTGCCGCTGCTACTGCAGACCTACAGCTACTAGAGCTAATGGAAAATTAGCCGCTTTTTTGTTGTGTTGTTGACTGCAGCAGCTATTTCGCTGCTCGCTCAGTTTGTTTTGTCGGTCTGTTGGTTTAGTCCAGCCAGCCGTCCATCCATCCGAGCCCCGTCAGTCAGTCAGTCAGTCAGTCAAAGTCAGAGTATCTCTTCCGCGCTAAACACACCGGCGCGGAAGGACATCCTCCCAACCCCGGACCGTCGTCGTCAAAGTGTGTGCGTTCGAAAGGTCTCGGCACCGACAGCTGTCACAAACATTCGTACACTCTTGCGAGCACGACGACCACATGCGACAGAAGCACCACACAGCGACGACGACGACTACAAACACGACCACGCGCCAACACCGGGGTGCCGTGTGGGGATTCGGGATTGTTTATGGACGATAAATACACACAAAACGTTGCCCACTCGACAGTGTACACACACACACACACTCGCGCACAGGTTCGTTACTTTTATTCCACTAAAAACTGAGTGAGTGTGTCGTGTGTTTTTTTTTTCATATATTCCTCCAAGCTACACAACATAGTTGCAAACGTGGTCTATTTTTCAAGTGTGCCTTTTCTGAGGCGGCGGCATCGAGAAGGCTAATTTTCTCCGAGAACCAGCGACTCCGAAACAATGGAACGTCAAAGGTGGCCTCCGAATGGGAAGGATGACGAAGATGATGATGAGCTGCATACTGCCATCATCCATCCTTATGGGTGCTCCCCAGAGAACAAATAGACGCCAGAACAGTGCTGAATTAGCTTAGCCGGCACAAGCGAGCCACCGAGAGAGAGGGAGAACTCAGTGTAAAGGGCTCACATAGGGTGCAGGCTCACAGTAGTTAGTAGTATTATTCAAAAGCCCCTTTTTCCGGTTACTTCTTTTCGTCGACATCATCACCTTTTGGCGGGCGGCCTCGCGACCAACAACAGCCGCAGCCAGCGCCCGGAAAAGCTAGCCAGTGGTGCGCCCGTGTTGTGCACAAAAATGATAACAAAGTAACTAAAAACATACTCGAAATAAGAAAAAAAAAGTGCTCCAACAAAAACAAAATGTGCCACGCTCCTCCCCAGATGTCTCTGGCCGCCTGCCTCTCGTCTTTTTTCCACAGACGTAGAAATGAAAAGTTTTTCCGCCCTCCACCCCCCCCCCCCCGAGCGGGACAGGAGGGGAAGCGACTAGTGGAGAAGCGCCTAGCGGAGAGAACATTTTGTGCTGTAACTTGCAGGCCTTCACCAAAGGCAAAACATCAAACAGTAAGCAGCACCAGAGCTATGCAGGGAGCTTGTGCGAGGGTTGCTGATGATGTTCCCGGCGGGTCCCGCGAAAAGGGTTATGGCGCGGCTCAAGCACACACACACACACACATTCACCCTTGGAAATCATGCTCTGTATTTCTTTTTTTCCTCACTCGCATTTTTTTTCTGTTCCTCGAGGTGGCTCGATTTTCTTTCTTGCGCCAATTTTGCCCCCAATCGGTCCCGGCTTCAACTTCGTTCATCCAATTTGAAGAGACGTTCTGGCGGCATATTTGTAGAATTCTCTCTTGTGTTACGGGTTTTTTTTTTCGTTCTCTTGTTTCTATTTCCCCAACAAAAGCGTAGTGTGGCTGTTGTAGTTTTGTGCTTTATACCTGTGTAAAGTTGTCTTTTTGCCTTCTAAATTGTAGTGCTGTAGGTTATTTAACCGCCCCTTGTGCTCTGGCCCAGCACCAGACCCGCGTCCGCTTTTGTCTAGAAGCATTAGCGCTAGCTCTCCGTCTATAGTATAAAATGTGCCGACATTTAATGTGTGTTTCATTCCAAGGGGGGTCCTCAAACATCGACCGACGGCCGACCGAAGCGACGAACGCTATCTCTGCCCTTTCGCCTTTTTTTCGAGACCCGGCTTCAAACCGTAGAACAAAACATTGGAGCGCGCGCAAGTAATATTTTTTTCCCCAATTTTTTTAAAACCACAACTTTATTCTTGCCCCAGTTTCTACTGCTGCTGCACTTTTGCACTGCACTTTTTGCACTCGCGTTTGTTGTCCGATGGCAGCTGCGCGATCGGTGTTGTACAAGCAGGGCCAAGTTAGTTCTAGAATTTCAACCCTTTACTCATGTTCGCGCGGTTCCTGGGAGCGGTGATGATGGGGGGAAAAAACAACGAAAGTTAAACCCCTCAAGACGCTACAATGTTAATTATAGCAAGCGCACGAGCCCATCCGACGCTAGAGCGTTCGGGGGATATTGGTGTGCTCGTGAGTAGGCAAGTAACAAACGCGCGCACCACGGTCAACAGGCGATGCAATCTGAAGCATAGCAGGACGACACACTTTGTTTACTTGTCATCACTCAGCTTTCCAACCCAAAATCACTTGCTCTTTAACATTTCTCTGCAACGGAGCGAATTTCGTCCGGTGACTATTAGAACTTGATTCGCGAACGGTCCTTTTTTGCCCATCGAAAACTAAGCTTCATAAGACACTCTGCTTGGTCATTGGGAGCACATTCACAGCAATTGCACAAAAAAAAAAAGTCAGCGAACACGATCAACTCTCCTCCGCAAGGAGTTAACGAACGAAGTCGCACACACACATATAAACGTACACAAATTATCCTTGCATAGCTGAGCCGCCGTGTTGTGTCGCTTTGAAAATAATAATAAAAAAGGAGCACAATTTTAATTCCTTCTTCCATAAAACACGAACACCGGCGGCCGCATCCTTGCATCATGCCGGCCCGACCCGGCACACCATCATCAGGAGGAATGTTTGCAGGCAAGAGGCGAGAGAAGACACACGGGAAATGAAATTTATTTCCTTTTTAATTTAAATTTTCCCATTCTGACCCACCCATGCAATGGTGAGGGGGGGGGGGGGGGGAATGGTGGGAAAGAAAGTACAAAATTAACCTACAGCCATCATCATCATCATCACGATCATCCCGCTCTGACGGACTAAGGAAAGCGCCAGAGAGAAGGTTGTTAGGTGCAACTCCTAGTAGCAAAGCCCCCACCCAGAACTCCCGGCCGAGAACGGGTGAAAAAACAAACGGCCGAAAGCAAGGATCTGTGTGGTGGGCTGAGTAAATAAGAAAACTAGCACCAGCAAAAATGGTGCATTTCGGAACCCGTTTGCTGCAATCCGCAACACCGCCATCCGGTTGCCGCCGACTTTGGCCAATGGAGATGGAGCAGGGTAAGAGGTGTAGAAGGTAGGTAGGTAAAAAAACTTTCTTCACGAAAAAAAACACAAGGATAATATACATGCATAGTCCGCCGTTTTTTTTTTTTTTTGGCGACCGGAGCTCTTTTTTCCACTTTCTTCCCAGCGAACAAGCGGACTGCTCTGCAGTATTCGAAAGCAAACGGAAATGATTGCTGAGAAAATGAGTTAGTTTTTCCCCAGGCTGGTGGTGGTGGTTTTTTGTTTTTGCTTGCATTCCTTGCAGTGTTGTTTATTTGTTTTTTTTTGTTTAGCCTCCTTTACTGAATGTCCTGGATGAAATTAGGTGCCTGCTGTCGGGTTCAATGCAAGCAGGAAAACGGATTGAGCTTTGCAGTCATTGGTGAGCTCTTTAGACCTGATTCCTTCTTTATCACTTTGAGAAACATTTTTGAGAATAAAAATTGGGAAAACTCCAAAGTACTTGTTTAATTATGGGGACTCATTGTCAAACCCCGTACCAACTCTCTAGGGCTTAAGACCCGATGCCTCCTTCTTCATCACTTCACCACAAAATTCCTCATATTTGAGATATTATTGATAGTAATAAACGTCTATTTTTTTACCTAATAAAGAGCACTTATTCTTCAAAAAGTAAGCGATAAAACCCCAGCCTTTTAAGACTTAAGACCACAGTATTTCTTCTTGACTTCACACTAAAAATACCCTTCTTTGAGGTATATTTTAAAACAAACACGTTCAAAACGTCAAGACTTGCTTAATTCTGGGCACTCATTCTTTGAAAATTAAGCTTTAAAAACCTTATGAATTCTTTGTACTTAAGACATGAGTCCTTGTACATACTCATCTTTAAAACGTATTTTAGGATAAAAACATTCAGATCGTCAACTATTACTAAATTCTGATCCCTCAAATCTTTAAAGTGCAGTGGCAATTCTTTAAAAAGTAAGCTTCAAGAACCTCGTCAACATTTTTCTATCTACTCCTCTACTACACTGCGACCACCGATGTTTTGCGGTTTCTAGCTTCCGGCACACGTGAAACACACACGCTTTTGGACAAGTAGAATTCGGCGTAAAAATATGTGTGAGTGAGTTTTGAAGCAAACGGTCCTAGTAACGGAAGGCGGCAACCGCGAGCCCACAAAAAAAACCTAACGCCTGAGTGCACCACCCGCGAGATCGCGAGGAACCGATTTTCCACCAATTTTCCACCAGTTTCACTGTCACCGTGTGCACCACTCGGAAGGACACGACACTTGCACACACACACACACGTGGAATCACACATACACTGCTGAAGAAACCACCGTCGCACCGAGACCAAACAAACACCAACAGGGTAGACAAAACACCTCGGCTCGTACGGGGTGTTGTGTTCCTTGCAACTTCAAGGAATGGAGCCTGAAGCCGCCAACAACAACAACAAAAAAACACCCCAAAACACAAACACTCACAACAGCCGCGGCCCACAACTCCCCCCACAGTTTTCCTTCTTCTTCATCCCCCCCGCCCACCTCCGGAGGAAGCGAGGACGACCGAGAGGAATTTTCCATTTTTCCGCGCCACACAACTTCGCACTCACACGTTCACCAAGACGGCATCATCATGGAGAGGTTGTACCGTGCCAGGACACCTCCACACAAAGTCGCCGTCGTCGCACGGTTCGGTTTGGTAGGTTTTGGGGGTGTTTTTTCTTCTTCTTCTTTTTCGTGCTTTTCACGTTGTTGTTGGTGGGCCGCTGTTTCCCTTTTTTTACTTTTCACTTCATCCACCAAAGGCTAGGCAGCACAGCCAGAAACAGCGGTCGCTGATGGTGCTGATGATGAGCTGGAATTTTCCGGTCACCCGTCTATTTCGTTATGAGAAATTGAGTTTCAGGTATTTGACGTCAGGTAGCGTTTCGGATTCTTTTTCCCTGCCTTTAAAAATTCGATTCCCACTGCCGGGACCCGGTCTAAATCTCGTTCACCGAAACGGCTCGAATCAAGAAGCGAAGGAAGGAATCTAATACGTGAACACTAGTTTCAGTAGGACTTCTTATCACTTGGACTATATCTTGGATGCGACTATTGTTTACAGCTGTGTGAAAGGCCCCGGAATGTTTTAAAGTCCAGCATTATGCGAGTGGAAAAGCAGGCATATTGAAGTCGGGAAATTTTGCTCTTTAAATCCAGCTTTTGTCCCATGAAAAGCAAGACTTTAAAACTGCACCCTAATGATTAGGAGCCGCTTGTACCTTACTGTATCCTAACAACACAAATCACTGCACTTGCACCTTGACAAAATTCGATTCTTCTCCCACAACTTCTTCTAATATTGTCAAAACTGAACACGGTATTTTTAGTGTTAAAAGCAACCTCTTTTATTTCACACTACCGTGTTGGTTCGCGATTAATATCCGGCCAGCAAGGAGGAGTCGCACAGGAAAAAGTAGGCTTCCACAGTTGCTGCACTCCCGAGCGACACACGAGAAACACGTACACAGCCGCACACAAACCGAGAATGGAAAGGAAAAACCCGTACGCACGCGGCGTTCTCTCCACACACGTCCGAACTCGACGAAAGCTTTCCGATTACGCACGTAAAATTCGAAAATTCACACCGCTCGACCCTGCCAGAGTCTGGAGTATGCAGCAACTGGCACCCTTCGGAAACGGCGCACCGACCGACGGCAAAATGCTGATTTCGCCCATTTCGCCTCGCTCACGGAGCAGTGTGCGCGCGAGAGAGCTGTGGTCGCTCTCTCACTCACTCACTCACGCTCTCTCTCCCGCTGCTATGATGCTCCACGAATGGCGAACTCTTTGTTTTGTTCGACACTCACAGCGCCCATGCAAAAGGGGAAAACGTGTGTGCTCTTGTGTGTTTTGTGAAGGTAAAACGAGAAGAAGATGGCAGAATGAGCGCGAAAGAGAGGGAACGACAGCACGAAGAAAGAGAAGGGTAAATTCGGTTTGGAAGAGAGCACAGTCCGTGCTGCAAGGGTGTCGAACACAGGAATTGCGGGAAATAATTTTGAGACCAGACGGCTTTTGGAAAAAGTTTTGTTAAGGGAATTGAAAGAACATTATTTTGTCGACTCTAATTGTAAAATTAGCTGACATTTTATTTCAAAACGTAAAGAGGACATCTGGACATCTTTCGGCGTAAGGCTTATAAACTCCGTTTTTTCAAACCAAAGGACATAGCCCTTGAAAACCTTCAAGGATCATGAGTTTAGCACAATAAACTAGACATCCACCGTCAGCTTTAAAAAACCGACGACTGTACTCAAACATTCCTCGCTCAACTCATCTTGTGGCATTCTTGGGAACACACTTCATCCGAATGTCCAACAATTTGGGTTCAACCTGCGGCCCAACAACACCGATGGCATCCATGTAAGGGAGAGAGAGAGAGAGAGAGTTCTAGCCCTGGAACCGATAATGGTTCTGCACAAAGCGTAAACTTTTATCGGTCTCGCTTTCACTTCTGCTCCCCCCTCTACCGACATCATGGTCCGCGGCCATCCTTCCTGTGTGTGTGTGTGTGTGTGTCGCCCTGCCATCGCTACTTACCGTACACAACCCGTAAACGGAACAGTCGTAGCCGGAAGCAATTCCAAGCAAGGACCAAAACTAATAAGTCAAAGTTTTTCCACCCAGCACACCAGACGACACACCACGCTGCAAGGCAGCAGCAGCAGCAGCCAGCCACCCATTTATGGGGTAGCCCATTTGGGTGGGAATAACGAAGAAAAAAGAAGACCGGAACCGGGACGTTCAGAACTACGGTTCGTGAAATGCCGTAAGAAAATGTTCAGGTTCTTTCCCAGGACTTGGAGCATTCTTTCCGTTCGCCCCTCGACAAATGGCGTATCCTTTCGCTCGCCTGTCCCGCTTTGGCGCTGTTTGGGCTGCTCTATTCTCCCACCGCACACCAGTGTTTCATTTAATGTGTGCAAATTTCATCTATTTTCTCTAATGGAAGAAAATTGTTTTTTCATTTGCCTTTGCACCATACACACTCGTAAACGCACATGGTGATACCGCACAGACACACAATACTAGACCGGTTGGCTAGAGCGTCCAAACGGTTGGGTCCGTTTTGGGAGGAAGAGGGTTTGGTTTATTTCATTTCTCTCGCCCTGTTCTTGGCTTAGCAGTGAAGAGAGCAGCAGCAAAAACTTCCCCATTTTCTTGCGTCCACAACGACAACAACGTCCTTTTTTTGGCAAGGACAGGCAAGGTAAGCAGCGGTCCTGTCGCCTAACTTTCCCCCCAAGCAAGAAGTTTTACTTCTGATCCCATGCGTCATGCTTAACCTAGTTTGACTTCGTCCTTTTCGTAGGTGTCTTTACAAGTTCAAGAATTTCGGTTCACACCAGCCACACATGACAAGACGACCGATTTGATGGTGATGTGTGTGGTGCTGTGAATTGTCCGCGTGCAAGACTTAAAGGCACTAACGCTCCTGGATGTGGTCTCCACATTGTACATCTAATTTAAACTTTAATCAGGCGTTGAAGACTACCAATTCAGGTAGGTTTTCAACGGAAAATAATCGATTCTGAAAGGCTTTCAACCAAAAAACACCACCATCGTGGAATCTTGGTAAGAGGATCTACTACTTCTCCAACCGAATTCGCTTTTGCTGCAACTAAAGCACCACTGCAGTGACCGTATGAAATTACTCGCATTTACTTAGCAATATACCCCCCGGCTGGCAGCTGTACATAATAGTATACACAGGGATCCCTGCTGCTAGTGCTGCGATAGGTGCCAGCCGTCAGCCCGGAGCTGCTGCCCATAAACGAAGGCGACGCTAAATGGAGCCCCACTTCAACGGTCTTATCGAGAGTGTTTAAGTTTACCCCGGGTCCATTTTACTCACAACACCCCAACCCGCTCACACGACGGGCCCAATGGACATCGCCGAACCCGCTCTCCGAATCCATTTCCGACGGATGAAGTGAACTGTCGAAAGCGTTTCCGGAACCGGTGCTGGGAAATTGGCTGGCAGCAGTGTGGGCGAGCGCGCGCGAGGGTTCCTCGACGAGAGTGCCTAGTTGCCCATGAAAATTGTGGAAACCCCTTTTGTTGGAAGAAGAAGCAGGTTGGATGCTGCCGACCACTGGTCAGAAGGAAACTGAAACTAACCCGCAAGACCAGCGCGTTGAATTAAGAAAGTTGTAAGATGTGAGGGAGGCGGTTTGCCACCGAGCGTTCGTGAGACCGGAATATGCGTACGTAAGCGGGGAAGCAGCGAGAGTTTGATGTTTTAATGATTCCCAAAGGACTTTCGCAGCCACCCGGGTTTGGCCCAAATTGAAACGAACACGTCATCGATGTGATGGTAGATGCGATGCGTAGTTTGGTGATGGTACGTCTTTGTATGTGTGTGTGTAGAATTGCTTCCAGTTGGTGTGTAGTTTTTACCAGTGGGGGCGAAATGGCACCGACATTAAAGGGGATTCTTAACGAAAACTTGAGTAAGAGCATTATAGCTCCGAAGGAAGCGAAGCAAGCAAGAGTCTTGGGCAAATGTTTTGACAGAGAGTTATTGATTGATGGCAAGTAAATAGCTGATTAGCTCTATTAAATGTTCAACATCCAATTAATATCTTACCCTTCTTGGTTGAATATCCTTAAGGAAAAGGTTGATTACTCACCTGAAAAGGAAGAAGATAAGGAGAAAGCTATTAGTTAATATTCTATGCGTTATTAATTATTTTAACTCTTTTACAAATATTCTATTAGGCAACAAATACCAAAATTTAAAATTCCGATTACGACCACAATCCCCAACAGTCATATATTCCCACTATCATAGATCGGATTTTCACACCCAACCATCCCGGTGTACACTAGAGCGTACATACACACTTTAGTGCTCATTGCAGGCCATTAATACCGCAGTTTTATTACGCTTTGGTCCCCTCTTGGAAGCCAACTTTAATCTCACAACACACACCTTGCATTTCCACCACGGTGCGCACGTTAAGCTGAAGGCGCAACTTCATGGCGACAGCCAGGGACATAAAGCGGACACGTAATCGTTTTCTAGAACTCCCCCCTCCCTCATCCGAGGCCAGGCTTTTTACGGTACGAGGAACTCAATCCTGAAGCTTTCTCCCATTACGAACCACGGCACAACAAAGGGAAGCGCAAAAGCAAGGACCGCCGCCGGTCGTAAAAATCCGCGGACTTAGATATTCGAGGTGAATTTTCCACCTCAGTTAACCTTCGGTACGAGGGCCGTGTCTGAAGATTAGACGAAGGATGGGAATGGTGACGTCCCCTGTTGGTTGCACACCCTCCAAAAACACACACACACACACTAAGCCAGCACAGGACGCGAAGGTAACAACCACCAGGCAAACGAAAGAAAAAAGTACTATCCATCCATCGTCGTGCATCATCAGTTTCGCTAATTTATTATTCTATGACTTTTGGTTCTACGGCGCGCGCCAAGGGACCTTACTTTCCTGGTGGAACTATTTTCATTCTGCCGTCCCCCTTAGTTCTACATACTTTCTCTCCAGCGTTGTTACCACACTACACTACCCTCCAGAAGGCTACACCTTCGCAAGCTTGCTCTAGTTTTTTTTTTGTTTTTGGTTGGGAAATGTTTCGGATTTGACTGGCTTGGAATGTAAAAAAGGAGACCGTGAAGGAGTAAGAGATCAACGAGCTTCTAGAATATGGTTGGCTGTACTGTATGTGAGGTTCAACGAGAAAAGAAAAGCCAAACCAACGGTCTGAGCTACATAAAACTAAAATCGAGCAATCGCAGTGAAAAACAACAGCACCATGCCAGCACAGGCAGGCCCATTCGTGGGGGAAATCCTTCCAAATCCTTCAAAGTCGGCGATCCTTGTGCGCGGTAGCGTTGTCTATTCTGTTTGGGTTCGTGGCACGGGAAGGCTGCTCCACACAAACGATGTGAAGCAAATGATACTAAAATATGAAACAGTTCTATCTGAAATGTATACGATTCCGCTTCACCTTCGTCGGGACACCCCAGGACTCCGCTCTTTCGAACCGTACAGCACGAATAATCTGTTGTAATAGGCGCGGAAAGTGAAAGTACCTCAGCCCTGTTACTGGGTTTTACCGGTCCACACACAACAGCACGACACGAGAAAAAAAGGAGCCAACACCAACCAGAAACGCGCAACGGAACCATTCCTCCGGAGCATTACAGACGCCTCGACAAATGGCGATTTTACGCAGCGTAAAAGTATTCTTTTCACATTTATCTATTGGACAGGTGCAGACCGCCAGTACACACGAAAGGATGCGCTGACACCGACAGTCCAAACAAACACAAACCAAATCCGAGCTGTAACACACGCGCCCTGTTCTCAGACCTCAGGGCGGTTGAATGATGTGTAAGAAAATGGAATCATACAAATAAATCGATGTACACACGGTTGTACCCAGTCCGTCGGGCCACCGTCGTGTCTTGCATGGTGGTCACCATTTGTACGGCAAATCGCATCGTTTGATACGCTACAAATGTTTGTATTAGGCACACAAATCAAACAACTACAGTACACGCTTGGTCCCGCGATTTCGAACGGGTGAGCGCTTAAGACAAATGCGTGCAGATGACTTCGCCGGTACACACCTAGCTTAACAAACGCTACTTATGTGTGTTTTTTTTTTGCGTTCTGCCCCAGGAATAACCCAGCAATATTTCTAATGCCGAGAACTTGAGAAAGTGATAAATATTCATCGAAATGTTGGGCTCTATGACCGTTCGGCGAGGTCATCGCGGTGAGGGGGGCAGGTGAGCTCGTTCTTCGCGAGTGATAAATAATGTTTTAATCTACCGACACCCGCGTTAAGAATCGATGAAACGGTCCATAGGCATTCAAATGTTGTACGAATATCCACCCATACCCCTCCAGGAAAAACTGATCATAAACGGAGGCAAAATTATGGCATTACGCTCAATTCTCACTAAAATATGGTTTCTTTTATAGACCCCCTTGTAGGACCATGGGCGATTGTTGATTAATTCAAAACGGCTCCGGCCAGATGCCTACTGGCGAGGGAACATTTTATTGACTACTTCCAAATCCCATCCATGCGTGCCCGACCATTCGAACACATATTAACCCTTTTGTCGACGACAGCAGCACGGCGCACAGCGCGTTGTAGGAAAATCCAGTCTCTATACATTTTGGGTCAGTAGCATGAAATTTCCTTCCCGACCCCAGTCGCTTCTTACGACGACGAAAAGGAATTCAATTTCAGCTTCGACTAAAGACCGGAACTCATTTCATAAATTACCCCACCACCAAATCGAGATTGGTCAATGGTCAAATACATCTTTGCACGGTAAACCAAAATGGAAGGATTTTGGGTGGTTCGTAAACATATTGCTTTAGTGTTAATTATTATTGACCAGTTTTATAACTTTTGACATGCGATTGGTGAAAGAGGAACACAGGACGAGGCCAAAAGCGTGTGTTTTAATATGTGCTAGTTGAGACGAAGAGCTCTTGATGGAAGGTTTGAATATTTTTGCAATAAGCGGAAATACACTAAGTAGTTAGGTTATTAAATAAAATTATCATAACAATTATAAGAATTTTCAACACTGTACGGGCAAGTTATAACTCTGAATACGAAATAAAAACATTACTGAAATAATTTTAATTTGACATTCTTCACACCAGTTTGAATAAGAAAAAAGTTCTGCTGATATAATATTAACTTCAAGGGTTCCAAGATATTTTACTAACTTATCTGGCACTAACATGGGGCGGTCCGGAGTCTGATGCGATAACGGCGCCGGTCTTCACAGTGCAGGAACGGGGATCGAATCCCATCCAGACCGCCTTCCCGTACGCAGGGATGACTACTTTGCTACGGGTAAAATCAAGTCAGAGAAAGCCAGAAATGGCAGGCCGCGAGACCTCTCGAGTTTGTAGTGCCAAAGAAGAAGAAAAAGAAGATCTGTCACTTCTTCTTCTTCTTCTGCACACCCAACAGGCTTAATCCTGGCCAGACTTAATGATATCACTTATTTGGATAGTCAGTCCTCACTACGGGGTAACGGTCCGGATGGGATTTGAATCATCCCGGTCTTGCCGTATGAATACCTGCGCCATTGTCGCCTTTACCATCGAATTGCCCCGATCTGGCCATTATCTTGCACTTAATTATAATGGCCTTTTCCCATATCTTCAGAAAACCCCAGCAATTTCCTGAGGAAGTATCAAAGTAATCACTTCTTCTCAGTCTTTAGTTGATATCCTTATGACAGAACATGCATATCGGTGACTAAACTTTGGGACAATACTAAGGACTTTGTATCTAGTTCTTGTTCTCTTAAGTCTTTCCAGCGCACCTTTAACCAGGTGCACGCGCAAGGATCATACTACCAGCGGTCGTACTACAGCTCTTCCTCACTCAAAAAGCCTATCGTGACTTCATAGAACCTTTATAGCTCAGTACTCCCAAACGTCTTTGAAGAGTGGACTCTGTCCAAAACTGACGAAAAAAAAAATTGGAGAAGCCATTACAATGACGAGCTCCGTAAGGAGCGGGTTGAACGGAGATCTCACAAGACAACCCAACGAATTAAATTCGCCTGACTCCGGTAGGCTGTTCATATTATGAGAATGACACCGGACGACCCAATCCATAAAATGCTTTTAGGTCTTAAGGCCGTAATAAGGTGAAATTTAAAAGGAGTGATGATTTTTAAGGCTGTCTACTTTTTGTGGCCCCGTACTTAAGGCTGACTACTTTTCTACGGGTAAAATTAAGTCACAGAAAGCCAGAAATGGTAGGCCGAGACCTCTCGAGGTTGTAGTGCCAAAGAAGAAGAAGAAGAAGATGATTTTCAAACGATTTTTTTAAGTTGGCCTTGGTTACATTTTCTGGAGTTTTCGCTTGGACTTATATATACATTCCCAATTGCATCGAAGTCATCAGGGTACGCAATGATCTGAATTGACTCAAAGAACATAGTTTCCATCATCATATGTCGGATGGTCTTCTTTAACCATCCCAGATGGGGCGGCCCGGTGGTAGATGCGACAGCAGCAGGATTCAAATCCCATCTATGCCGTTTCCCCATTGTGAGTCCCAACCGGGATCGTTCACTTGCAGCAAGGCACTGACTGTCCGTATCAAAAAGCTTAATAAGATCAGCATGACCTGAAGTTGTGAGGCCAACAAGAAGAATGGCACGTCGTTTTAACTTCCAGAACAGTGGTTTGCCTTACACCAAAATCAATTTCTTTTCTTAACACAAATGTTAAGAATAAAAAATCAAAACATCACCGCCAAGTTGTCAAAAAGTTATATTACAAAGAGATTTCTAACGAGCACAGGACACCCAATTCCTTCCCAGGAAAAAAAGGAGCAACACTGCATAAACTGCATCACATGTTTACAATGGATCCACACCCGAAAGCCGACAGCGTCTGATTGAAAAACTCGATTCTACGTTTCCATTACACGTTGTTACACCATCCTTGACAAGCGGAAAATGGAATCGACAGAACAAATTTCTGCGCAATTTTCAATCAGAAAGCAGGCGCGTGTCACCATCACCAAGGGCGACAGCAGAGACGAAAGAATCGAAACACGGTTGCGGTGGATCGCACCAACGCAATGCTCGGTAGAATTCGCTGAACACCGTCCAAACCCACCAACCATGGTGGAGGAAGCATAATGCATTATTTGTTTTGAATTTAAATTTCATGCCGGTTCCATTTGTGGCCACACTCCTTCACGGCAAAAATTGAAGAACGTTCCGTCACCGCGCTCACCTGTTGTGTGCGGGCGGCGGTTTGAGCGGCCTAGCTGCTAACTTTCAATCTGCTTGCCACCGCCGCCGGGACCAAAGAGCGTGGGAGCGGAGAGAAAACAAAAAAAAAAACAAAACAAAACGAACTCGGAGTCAGTTAGTGTGTTCTCCTGGGGATCAAGTTTGTTTGGTAAAGTTTTTAACCCGCGGTACCAGACACGACGCGGGACATCTTGGCGAACCGAGCGAACTACGCGCGAAATGTGTCCTGTGGTAAGGCAAAACGGAACACCAGCAGAAAAAAGGCGCATGGTTCCCTTTCGCGCCCAGTGATCATTTGCCGACTTTCCAAGTTGTGAATTTACTTACAAGAAGCAGCAGCAGCAGCAGCAGCAAGAAAAACGGAAACTACAGCGCAAATCTGTCAAGGAAAAAATAATTGACTTTTACAACAAACTTCTCCCCGTGGTGGGGACTGGGTGAGCATAACTGGAAGAGGAACAGTGTCCACAAATAAAGATGCATCAGGGTGCCCGTAGGACGACGTATTTGACAAGTGAAGTAATACTTTCAGAGCGAGAGAGAAAGAGAGAAATAGAGCAAGCGAGGAATACATTAGAGTCTTTTTCTTGTGTAGTACAATGTTGCAAAATGATCGAAAAAATCAAATTTTGGAGTTAAGAAATTCCATTTTTACTCAGAATAGGTCATGGAGAAGCTCTTCAGGATATTCTACAATTCCTTGAAGTACCTCAATCTCATTTTACCATAAATATCTCAACTAAAAAACAAACGAACTCAACAGAAAGCAAATTAAACACCCCACTAAACCTTGGAGACTGGCTTGGCTAGCCCACAGTTGGTCTCCACCAAGTGGAGCGCTCTGTCTCTAAAAAAAGGGAACTTCAAAAAGCCAGAGACTCACCTCCAAAAAAAGAGGACCAACCGGCGGAGGTCGAAGCCCCAACACTACCCGCTCGAAACCATTATCTAACGACATCCATCTGAAATGTTTATTGCGTAAATATTTAAGCGAAACATTTTGATCAAATTCACCTCGTACGCGTCACCCATCCGGAGGTAGTAGTTTTCGCGTTAACTTCAGCCAGAAAACAAAAACAGCAAGCGAGAGACAAACCTGTCCCCAACCCGGACGGACGGAGTACTTGGTAGCAGTGTGGTCCCCAGCTGTACTATGTGTGTCTCGAAGGACTCTCGCAGGGAAAAGTCGCTAGGCTCCACAACCACACACACTGGAGCTCTTATCCGATGAGGACCAACACAAACCGGATAGCTCTGGCGTACGTTGAGTAAATATTTGTGCTTCTTTCTGCGGGAGGGGAAAAGCATCAACCGAACACCGGCTCCCATTCTGACTTGCCGGGGACGACGTTAAGGACGATGGATTACTTACTTTCACCGTCGTCGTTGGCGTTGTCGTCTTCGGTGTGGGGAGCTCGCAGGTCTCCAACGTCTTTTGTCTTTGGTTCTTCGCCTACCCCGGTAGGCCCAGAGCACTTTCTCCAAGTCTCTGTCGGGCGGAATAACTTACGTACTTTTCCCAGTTACAGCCTGTTTAGAGGCATTTCCTTAGCCACGGTTAGATGAAGTGTATGCTTGTGTGTGTATGTGTGGCGTCTACGCCTTTTTCGCTACAGTGTACTGCAGGGTGAGCTTTTTCTGCACCGCAAACCCAGATGCCTCACACCGAGGAAAAGAAAATAAACGAAGTAAATGTAGCTTTCCCCAGAAACTAGCGAAATGCGCACACCGGGAAATTTCTTCATTCGTGTAAAATGTCATAAAATAAAGTAAAATAAAAACCCGGAGAGTATAAAACCAGTAACACGCACATCGTAAACCATTTTTCGGCCCATTTTTCCCAACCGAACGAGCAACCGCCGGGGGGCTCTCGGTCAGGCGGTCTCTGCAGTGTCACCCAGTAAAACCGTTCCGATGCGTCTCCAGTAAAATTGTAGCCAACTGAGAAAGAAAAACATCACCCAACTAACGTACTTTTGATCGGAGTAGTGGTTTTTTTGTCGGCCGTGTGTCGTCGTAAAGCGTTCGCTTCGTTTTCGGTTGCTACCTTCTGCGTAATGCACGGCCATATCGGGTCGGTAGTTCCCGGTGTGCGAACCCGGTGGTGGAGACAATTTCTTCAACCCGCCCATCCACCAACGTCCGACGACTTCCAAAATTTGTCCCATTGTTTCTCGCATGCAAACTCAATTTCCTGTTTCCTTCCTGTGGCACCCACCGAAAAGGATTTGCACCGAAAGGACAAACAAACAAAAGGCGAGTGTGGCGTGTGAAACACGTCGATTCAAAAGTTCCACAGCATCGCAAATCATGTTTCCCATACGGCGGCCGTCCCGGGCATACACCGGAAACCGGAAAAGCCTAGCGCGCACATACAGTACACCGGCGGAAGTTCGTACTGACGGCTCAAAATAATATGAGCTGCCAGGACACGGGCACTTGTTGGGTGTGCTTTGGGCGCATCGAGAGAAAGAGAGAGAGAGAGAGAGAGCGAAAAAAAAGTCGTCTATAAATTGCGTATCGCGTAACCCCCGGAACTCCCGGACGGTGACTGGGAGTGTAGAGAGCCTAAATCCGAATTGGAACAATCAGCAACCAGTTCCTGGAACGTCACCTCACCACACCTCTCACAATCCGAGCGGATATTCATTTGGACCGCTGCCACCAACAACGCCACCAACCAGGGGCACCATACATGTGGCCGTGATGATCATCACTGCGATCCGCCGGGTTGGAGAAGTGATTATTGGTCGATTGTTTACTTTTCCACATCCCGTTGGAAAAAGGAAGCGCGACCATACCACACCCATCATCACAGTACATCACGCTTGCTTTTTTATCTGACGGTATTCCACGAACTAGACGCATTGTAATTGGGACGAACTTTTACCTCCACGAAGCATCCATACTGCGCGGGATAAAATTGATGAGATGTAAATTGGGGAAAGAAAAACGAAAAAAAAACAGACTCCGCTCGCATGGATCATAATTATGCCGGATCTTTAATGTATGTGCGGTATGTAGGTATCGATAGGCTGATGCCGCCTTAAACGTGTCAACCCGTATACCCCGAGTGCCATGGGAAAATTGGTGCGCGTGGAAGGATCATATTACAGATAACGCTGGTTTGCTGTTTGTTTTCTCGCGTATACATTCAGCTTTTTATGCGGTAAACTTCATCAGCTTTTTTTTTCTTCAATTCATATTAATCATTTTTATAATAGCAGTTCTTTTAGTTGATAAACAGGCCGAAGGATTTCCCACCACAGCTTCATCATCGATCGATCGTATAGAGGATATAGAGCGTGGGATACAGGAAATGGTGATCAGCGACACAGCGGCATGAATAAACGAATTTTTCATTTCCGAGTAATTTGAAACCACCATTTGCCAATCTGCTTAACGAGGAGGAAAAGTCCCACACATTCCCTGTTCCAGCAGCAGCAGCAGCAGCAGCAGCAGCACATCAATATATCGCACAACACCAGCTGGTGCTCCGGAGGTATAATTTATTGGCCAACAGTCGTCAAACGCAGCTTTTTGGACATGGGTATGATTGACTCCTCGGGCAGGGGGTGGTTCAGAATGTCGGACACGAATCAATTAGACCGAGGGGGGCGATGTGCGGATTAAACAACGGCAAAGGACCGAAGCCGAAGAAATTATCAATCACTCAAACCTATCAACTGCACACTTTCGTTCGATTTTCGGCCGGCAGACGGAGATAACCTGGCCGTTGAGCGGAAAATCCGTCCAGGATAAGGATTCCAGGGTGGCAAATCTTGGACGCGCGCACTCATCGAAGCTCTCCATCCTGCCAGCGTTCCACACAATCGTACGAAATCGTTCAATCATTTGCAACACACTCGCACCCCACCTCGTAGACGGGGGTGGTGCCAACCTACTAAATACACACATCCCTTTATCCAAAAGAAACGGCAGTAGTACCATATGACCTCGTTTTCTGTGCCAGTGGGACTTACGCACCGCGTCGAACGAGTCGAGCCGTACGGAGCAAAACGGATACCCGTATACGCAATTTATACGCAACTTAATTATGCAGCTATTTTCAGCCATTTTGACACCATACGCAATTCTCGCTCCGAAGCGGAGCGAATTGAAGACCTGTTCCTTTTCTTGCCACACCGGAACGATGAGAACTTCCGCAAAAGTGAGCCCGCCGGCATTGGGTACGCATAAATCGCCCTCCTGCTTCTGCCCTTCCAGGAGTGAGTGGTGTACCAACCCCCACCCTTATTAGAACTTCCCATTGTTTCCTGCACAACAAAAAGCCGTCCAAGAAAGCTAGCTCCTTTTTCTTCTAGGACGAGTGCAAATGCCCAACTACCTGCCTTGGGGGGTGGGAATAAAAACGGCGATCGAACGAAAAAAGACCTTTCGCCCGGGCGAAGACTCCTATGGCAACAGCGCTCGAAACGAACTTACCCATCCAGAACTCTATCAATCATCAAACAAGGCATCAGGGAAATGGCATCGAAAAATCGAGGAGAACAAATGTAAAAACGGCACAATATTTAGCCTCGCCGCATCCTCCACAAAACTGCCCTTTTACTAGAGCTACCCTTTTGCTAGACGAAACAGTAGAAAAAAACCCCCCTGAACGCGCGCGGTCCTTTGATATATGAGAAATTCCAACCAGAAAGGGAGCCCCCGTAGCTGTAAAACTAAAAACAAAACAGTCAACACCAACTTTGCCCAAGAAGAATGCTCTCATTCATTCCCTCAGGGGCGCGCCACCGCCTCGGATGGTTCTGGTTCATTAATAACAATCGATTACACCGTTTAATGCTTTCAAATGAGTGAAGGTGGATCCGACGGGGCATGCTGAAGCTTAGAACCAGCGACAATGTACCGTTGGAAAGGAATTGTACTAGGCACACTTCCCAATAGGAGATTCGTTTTTTTTTTCTGTTGGGAAAAGAAAAATGATTAATTGATTGGCACCCTCTCCCGAATACTCTACCTCTAGACAACGCACCAAACATGGTCTCGCAGACCGGTCCGGTAGATATGTGTCTATGAATCGGACTAAATCGGCATTGTGTACGCTTCGTTCCGGCCTGTCGAAGCACACCTACGTCCCACTATGAGAAGTCTTCATTACATTCAGTTACGGCCACGGGAAGGAAAAAACCAATATCCCAATATCGAAGGTCCCAATATCGCATACTCCTCATTGCAACACAACACACGCCGGTTCCATTCGTTTCGCGGCAATTAGCTTCCCCTGTGGCCGTCCCCGGTGCATGGCGAGAGTCCTAGAATATGTGTGCGCCCCCTCCTTAAACTCATGTTACACGGCGGCGCTTGATTGCTTGTTAAGATTAGAGCTAAATGCTTACAACCGGCACCATTATGTGACGATACCTGCGCGCACATGCCGGCTCAGTGACACCACCAACGCGTGCCTGCGGATGGAGGTGATGTAAAAGCATGGCACTAACGGAGCTCCAGCACGCTCTACACATGGTACTCGTCCGTGTACCGAGCAACAGAGAGAGAGAGAGAGAGAGAGAGAGAGAGAGAGTTCGACCAGGTGTAACCTATCTTTCCCGGCAAGCGTCATTCGTTCGTATATTGATGGATGAACGGAATGATTATGAGGCTCGCAACAGACGCTGGAGACCCCGTTGCCGAAGCCAGCCGAACCAACGCCACTGACAGCCGGTGATGATTGATTTGTTTGGAGGAACCGCGGAGGGCACACTGGATGGATGATCCAGTTTGTTTGGGGTTTACGTTCCATGGATATCACCGGCGTTAGTGTTGCTGTGTGTAACATTTCACCAAAGCTGACGAGAATTCGTTCCAGCCCTGCCAGCGCTCAATCAAGAACATAATTAATGAACACTGGTATGGTATGGATTTCAAGACCGAATCTACTATGTCCACAACAAGAAGTACCATGAAAGCGCTATTTGAGACCATACATTATGCTCTCCTCTATTTGACCAATTCAATTTCGATACACTCACTCCATTAAAGCTCACTTCATCTCCATAAAATCTCTTCTTCGTGAATTGCCGTTTGTGGGGTGTGTTCTGGTGAACGCCTCAATAGCGAAGAAGAAAATATTATGCATCTCTTCATTTTATCACCACTGCAGTGCAAATTTCTGGTTCGGCAGGCGTCCTCAAGTCTACACAGCGTCATCTCGGCTAACATTTAGCTCCTGAAGAAGAAGCAAAACAAAAAACACTGCGACAGCAAATAAAACCGTAGGACATAATTGTGAGTGTAAATAAAAGCTCAACACACTGTAAAAATTATCCTACAGCAAGTGTAATGTACGGATTAAAAGGGATGTTGTAAAAGAAAAAATCCACACCAGAATAGAGTGGTAGCATCAGTAGTAGTACTGCGGTGTGGTGTACCAAACTTTTGCATATTCAACACAGTTGGTACAATAAATTTCCACACGAAAACCCTCCGCTCCCCTGGGCTCCGATTGTGTCTCTACACTCTCCGGTTCCTTTAACGCTTGTAAAATTATACTAATCAGCCAACGTCAGCCAAGAACCCGCCACCAGTCAAGGGTAAAGTGAGGAGACACACATTGATGAAAGTTCCCCTCGCCCAGGAATACGGATCGGAGCAAATCTAAGACATTCCAGTTTATGCAGCATTTTTCCGACTCCATATATGTAGACACATACACACGCATGGATTTAATGCGCCCGGGAAGATCAACTCAATCTCGTAAGCGGATGACAGTTTACGATGCTTTGCATGGCATGAATGTGAAATACCTATCGATCCTTCGCATCTTGGAAGTCCGCGCCGAAAGGCCCGCATCTCATTGACATTACACTCTAGGCGGTGGTATGATAAAGGGCCGCGGGGCGTACTAAAGCTACGGCTACGGGATTGATGTCTAGGCGCCCTTTGAGTGGGCTCCGGTAAGGTGCATGCAGCGAACGAACCATGACACTCGTTTTTATTTCCCGGCCCAAAGCACCGAACGCGGGTGAGCCAGACGCCCGTAATTGGCATCACGCTGCTGTAAGAATGTGTTCAGGCAGCTGCTTCATGCATGGGTTTTTCGCCGTATATCCTACGGGAAGCTGGATGGTGTGTACAAACGATTCCCTCCATCCATCGACCTACTTCCTGCTGTGTTCTAGCATTCATTCGAGGCGCTGTTGTGACAAATCTGTGCCATAGTGTTGGGATGATTTTTAAAACAAAATTATGTTTACCAACAGTGGGAACAGAACAAGGACCCTGTTGTTCATAGGTTTTACAACGATTTAAGAACATTAGAACATTCAATTTCAAAATAATAATATGTTAATAAACCAGTCAAGATTGATACGGGTTAATAGTCAAATAAATGAAAGAGAATGAAGTCTGTCCAAATCCAGTTTTTTAATGCTTTTTGACATTTGTCGACTGAAATGCTGATAGCTCTCCAAACTAACAGCAAAACAAGTAAACTTAGCTGTCTTTGTATGTATTAGATTTTATCTAGTATTATTCTAAAAGAATTAGTAGCGGCTAGACATCGTCTTCTTCCTTGACACTACAACTTCGACAGGTCTCGGCCTGCCATTTCCCGTATGTAGTCAGCCCTGCGTACGGGGATGCGGTCTTGATGGGATTTGAGCCCGGTCCTGCCGGATCGCCTCGGCCACCGGACCGCCCCAGCGATAAGACTTAATGCTCAATATTATTTGACAAGGCCAAAATCGAAAACTTAGAGTTGAATTTCGAAGGATTGCTCAATATTAATGGGCTAGCTCGTGATGCCTACGCTCCCTATACAAAGATGTATGTTGGTTTAAAGACCTCTTAAGGTCATGCTTATCTCATGCATATCTGGCTTACTAGACTGATTAAAACCAAGTAGTTGAATAGTCAGTCCTCACTTCGAGGGAACGGTCCAGATAGAATTCGGATTTTTTTCGAGATTCAATCCAAAAATTAATGCGAAAAACAAAATCAAAATAAACGATTTGTCGATCCTGATATGATGAGGCTATGAAGTGCTTCTGAAGTGCTATGAAGTGATCTTCTTCTCGAATGCGGCTAACAGGGATGCTTCTGTTTTGGACAGAGGTTATGTCTCAGAGGCGTATGTGAATACTGGGGACTAATCAGTCTCAGCTTGGACCGTCGCGACTGGTTTTTTGAGCAGAGAACCGTCTCTGACTCTGACTGTAGTATGACCGGTGGAGAGTCAGCACCCTAACGCGTAACTCGACATCAATGTTGTTGTCGGTGCTGACTTTTGACCCCAAATTGGTTGAAGTTCGACGCTTTCAAAGGTGCGCCAAATTTCTGCTACATAGGAGAGCCTCAAACCAAGGATGTCCATGTAATCGGCGTATGCCAGGATCTGGATTGACTTATAGAAGATGGTCCCCGAAGTTTCCACCTTCGAGTAACGGATTGCTCTCTCTCTCTAGTGTCAGATTGAAAAGAAGACAGGCAAGCCCATCTCTCTGGCGCAGGCCCTTGGTGGTAGCAAAGGGCCTTGAGAGTTTGTCATCCACCTTCATCCAGCATGTGATGTTGACCATTGTCATTCTTACAAGCCTGGTAAGCTTGGCCGTGATTCGAAAAGAGCTCATTGCGTCGTACAATTTTTACCTTGGCTATGGTTTCATATACTGCTTTGAATTCAATGAAGAGATGGTAGGATGACCGGTGATACCGATTTATTATACCGATGCTTTAAATACATGTTTTTTCAAATATAATATTTACAGGCATTTACAAGTTTACATATGTGCCTCTGAATTTGATCCCTGAGACTCTCGGTGATTTTAATTTGTTTTACATTCTTACAGTATCTCTTAATAGATATCATAAGAATACTAGTAAAGCATTAAAACATTTAAAATTGAATATATATATATTCAAATTAAACAGGTACGTTATTAGGAATCCTGGATAAACCATGCTGGGAAAACCCCGAATCTACAACAGCATGCATTTAAGATAGACGTATGAAACACCTTTTGCCCTTTTTATACACTCTCCACACATGCTGATAAACGCATCCTCATGGTAAACGTCCCAAGCATCTGGTACACAGGGAAAGGTACAGCCCTGTCATTCCTTTCCCGATCCACTATCCTTTACTCCACAGCTGCAGCTAGCATCTCTCTCCCACACATCATCCAACAAGTCTCACTGCATCCAAGCACAAACACCAAACAGAACCATCCTCTTGTTGTGTAGTAGCTAGTGGTGGCTGGTGTTAGTAAACTCATCCTTAAGACCACCAGTCCTACCGCTGGATGTAAAATTGTTCATTGTAGGTGTAGGTGTGTGTGTGATTGTCTATTTCCACCCACCCTCAGGTTCGAGTCAACTCCCCTCCTTTACCACCGACTGACGGCCGAAAGTAAGAGGCGTACAGATCGAAAGGGACGATAGTGACGAGTTGGAAAATATGTATTTTTTGTTTGCAATTCCAATAATAATAATACACGCGCTGGCAATGTTCCCCTCCATCGTGAGTTACACGGTCCTACACTCTCACCGGTAGGGTTTTGCTCACAATTTCTTCCATCTTCTACTCTTTCCTTTGTGCCCGGTACACACAGCTGGAGAAAGGTGAAAGAAAAACTGGGAAAATGCGGTGAGAATAGGCGGCCGACCCTGTGACGGAGAGCATACGGTTCTCATCGACTCTCAGCCGGTGGCAGTCTCGACACGGGCGCATGCGCGAAACATGCCGCGTACCCCCAAAAAAGGACGATGTCCGTAACATGTGGCATGGTGTTATGGAAATTTTTGCTTCCCTGAAACCTTGCCCGTACACAGCAGCTTTTGTGCTATCTATTGGCGGCACCGTTACACCGCACAGCAAAGGGCCTCCAAAAACCATTTGTTTGGTCTACCACCACCGGAGGGACTTGTTGGTAGCTGCCAGTGTTGGTGCAAAGTGAGCAACTGGAGCTGGGGAATTGGGAAAAACAGGAAACAGACAGCGAAAGAAAAATAATACAGCAAACCATAATCGAATGGGTAGTTCAGCAGGACTTTAGGTTTTTACTTTTGTATGATGGATTTCACGTACTTCGAGCTGAAATTGAACTTCATAGGCTTCAGAAATTAGACTTAAAGAGCTGGTGTCTTGCGCTCCAAATAAACCTGTCCCTCACGATTATCTTAAAGCGTTATCATGAAGATCGGACACCAGCAAACATCCTTTTAGCAGACTCTTTAACTGAGATAACACAGTCCACTACTGTCCTGACATCTTCTTTATAGCTCGTTTTTTGTTGCTGCCGTGGCTCTCCACACTTGCGAGACGTTTGCTGGGCAAACAAAACCTAACACGCTAGACGCAGCAAGGTGAAATACTTGAAAAAGCCACACACATACACACCCACACAGCAAACGGATCCTGAGCAAATACGCAGAAACAGTTATCGTCATCATCATCGTCGCCGAGGACGAAGACGACGACGCAATCCTCACACTATCATTCCCTTTCCATCATCCCATCGCCGGAAATGGTGGTAAGCTCACTTAAGCGAGGGAGAGCGGTGAAAAAAAACAACAACATGGATCCCTGCTACTAGATGTCCTTTCCTCGAAATATCCCGGCCTCCTGCATCGCATCCACACTCCAGGTCCGGTATGACAGCACTCGGTGGTGCCCCCCGATGCTGCACTTAACCATTCGGAGTGTGTTCCCGCGTTGAAATGTTCAACTAACGCGACTACTCCGCACCACCGGGCACTACACCACCACGATGATGATGATGTGGAAAGCGAACGAGGAAAAAACAAATGCACATAAAGACAAAGAATCGTTATTGCCCCGAAATAAAAACAACGACACAACAGAACGGTAATGGTGCCAACGACAGTGCTGCTCCGGGTGGTTGAAGTAATAGCTCAAACACACAAAGCCTGCCTGACCAGACCTGCCCAAGGACGTAGCAGTGTACGTACACCCGTTCCGAACATCCGTTACCAGCACCCGGGCAGGAAGGGCCACAGTCAACCACTGGAGACTGGAGGTGGCGTAAACTATGGTATTATCACCCACGGGGCTGTAGACGAAGATGCTTTCGTCCAGTGCCGATTGGAAATGACAAGGAACAAACACAGATCAAGATGTGGCAATAGTCGTTACTACCATCAGGGCCGAATTGCTGGGTGTCTGCTCTTTTTTTGCGTCTTGTTTTGCTGAAAGCATCCGAGGAAAGTGCTGAGGCTTTTTGCTACCGACTTTCATCGTCCTACCTTGCTATTTTCGCTTCCGAGCACTGACAACAGCAAAACCCTACTGCACAATTCGATTTAATTCCACACCGTTGTGGTGGATTGTAACGCTGCCCTTGTCTCGCTTACCGTTTATGACTTGCTGGGCAGCAGCCTTTTAGTAGCGTCATTTTCTGTGCCCCCAAATCAAACCCAATCGCTGGAAGACGATACCAATTTTGATGATTCGGTACGGCAAACTACTTTGACGATAGGAAATATGGGGCAGAGTAGCAGCACAGAACCACTGCAAGTCCTATTTTGGCAGGTGTTGAAAGTTTCCTCGGTTACTTCTTTCCTGCCCGTCGTAACTTCACTGCAAGGCTTGAGGCGATCAAATAAAAGCAGGATAGTACACTACAGCAGCAAAAGAGAAAAATAAAGGACCGAAGCTGACAGAGGTAATCGAATTCTTCGAATGCAAGCCACCAAAGAGCAACCAGCTGGGAACACTGCACCAGTAAGCACTTATGAAATGAAGGTAATAGGAATGTGAGCCACCGGTGCGATGTACTGCGAATGGTTGCTTCAGGCAAACGATGATCGTAAAAGTAAAGGAACGGTACCGGGATTGAATCCGAAGACCGAGTCCGACAACTACTGCAAGATGTGACACCCCCTGAAGGGAACATCCATGGCGAATGAAATTCCGACCCTTATGGAGACGCCTGGTTTAAAGCTTCTGGATGTCACTGGCATACGTACATATTTTACATCAAAGTGTTTTATTTAGCTGATGTAAAGATATGTTTATAATTAGTTTTATCACTTTAAGGAGTCACCACGTTAAGAATTTAAAGTAGAAAACTCTACAATCCAATACAATCATGCGATGTAAAGGTACACCCAAACATGACTAGACATATTCAAGTTTACCGATTCACACTCGGCCAAAAGCAGCCATACCGGCGCAAAGCACCGGAGCTACCGATGAGCATTGGGGCAGACGAATTCCAAAAGGTAAGCTATTCGAAGGACCACTACTACAGCGAGGAAAAATATGCAAGAAAATGGAAATCACCATTACTTCGCCTTCTAAGCTTCCTACCATGTCCTGCCTGTGTGTTGCCTGTGAGTTTACGATCCCTCGGGAGAATGCATGAATGTCTTATACCGAGGTTCCCAAACCCAACGAAGGTCCCTTCGTACCGTATCCAGCGTGGCCCACGGTTCGGGTGGATTGGGAAGATGGGGAGGCTTCTATTGAATTCTATTTAAATTTTTATTGATTTTATTTCCAGATCGAATGCCTCTGCGCGAGCAATCGGAGCTGCCCAGCAGATCACACTTGACTGTGAACCCGGGGAACGATTATCAAAATCCTCCCTTCCCAGACCGACACCGGTGGGACGATCCTTTAAACGACACCACAAACTTCTTGCCACAATTTCCAATCAAAATTGAACCCAAGCTGACCTTCCTGTTGATTCAAGCCGCAGGACCATTTCCCTTTTAAACGATTCGCTTAATGGTTGTTTAATTTTCCATGTGGAATAATTTCTTCAAACTATCTCTTGGGATTAATTTTTGCCGGGATTTTCTCGGGATGTATTTTTTTGTTTTTGTTTGAGAGCACTTTATAAAGACACTTACCCCGCGCTAGTCCCTTCGACTCGACGCTTCTGCTGTGCGACCACTTGATTGGGGTCAGCCACTGGAAAGAAAGAATGAGAAGGGCAAAATAAATAGACGAAAATTAAAATCCACCAGGTCTCTCTATATCTAGGATGGCAAAAGGCTTCACCATGCCACCGCGAGAACATGCAAATCAACACCAGTGAAGTAACGACAACCCGTTCGACCACTGTGGACTGGTCAGCAAAACAAGCCGAAATCATTTTCACACGCCACGAACAACTGTCACATCAAAAGCGGCCGAGACCGGCACACAGCCCGGCTGGGACGGGTGATTTCTATGGACAACACTGATCCACACCGTACACACTTACCGTTGGTGCCGGCGTATGCCCTATCAAAGCCATAAACTCCTCCGTAGCCCCACATCGTGTTGGTCTAGCCGTACGGTTTGCGAGTGGAAAGGATAAACAACTGTCCACCAGATTGGTTAGCGCCAAATTGACAGTTCGAATGAATGCGGTTCGCGAGTGTGAAATTTCTACCGATCTGATAGCACTTTTTTCTTGCAATTATGCTCACTCGTATACAAACAGCTGTCTTGGTGTAGCAACCTCAAACACACGTCTCTACAACTTCCCAGGGAACTTGTCTATTGCTCTGTTACTCTTTTTCCTCACCAAGAGAACGGATAACTTCCCAAGGAACCAGAGCTCGGACAACAAAAACAAAGGCCCCTCTGATTGCTTGGATCGAGTACAGCATTCAATTGCACACCTCGATTTCGGTTGCCCACAACAGCACTTCTCTTCTCGGCTAATTAAAATCGAACCATCGATAGCGCCAATCAACACCGCACGCCACCACCAGTACACTAGACGCGCACTTTTGTTTGCTCTCACGCAAGACACCAGCAGTACAAAACGATGGACGCCAAGAGGGTCGCGATGTGTCGTTGAGAGTTTGCTGGAAGAATGCAAGAAAAACGACTACCAGATCCTGCTCACCCACACACACACACACACCGGAACGCTGATAACAAGAAGAAAAAACCGTCCTTCTCGTCGATCTCGTCTCCGAACGATGTCCTCGGTCGTGGTCAGTATCATCTCCGACGGGAAGATGCTCGCTCTCACAAAAATCAACATCAACATTTCTTCCCCTTGGGCGCGAACTTACAGTCACTCACCGCATTTTGACAAGAATGCAGGACGGCGAGCTCAAGTAGCTTCACCGGAAACAAACAGGAGCGCTAAAGAGCAGCATAGAACCGGGTTGTGTGTGTGTGTGAGTTTGTATGGTTACCATTCAACCCACCCAACACCCGGAGCAGCGGCACATGCTGCTGTCCATTTATCGGTTCTCGGGAAATGCGCATGACCTGTACCCGCTGGTGATAACAACGCAACCGGGTAGCAAGGTAGGTAGATGTAGCCGGGTGTCATTCAACGGAATCATCGCAAGGCGGGTTTCCTTCCACCGGTCGAAGAAGATGAGAAGGATGTGCGAAGGATATCAACTTTACCTGCCCGTAGGTATCGGTGCTGCACACTGAGAGTAACGCTACTGACACTCCAATCGTACTGTACCGATCTTCCAACGCTTTGCCCAAGACGGATACCAGGGTGAGTGTGGCATCGAGGGGAAGCGCAGCTTGATTAGATTAGGTCCATTAGTATGCAAACCACGGTATGCACAGTATATACCGTGTCTCACGTGTTGTACCCGTCACGGAGACGTAAAACTTCCGGTAGCAGCCATCCCAAAACCCAGGGCCCTTTACTTTGAAGCAGAGATGCCTCCGATCTGGGCTGGTTACGGTTACGTACAGGAATTCGAAGGGTTCAGAGGGTTGGAGTAACAACCTTTGCATGGGTCGGAGTTGAGCACGGTGTGTTACCGAATGCAGTTGATGGTGCTCCAGATGGATCCCTTAGTCTTTCTGACATTTTTCATCATACTTTCCACGAAAAAGAGGTGTACGTACAATATAACGACGACGCATTGATGCAGATGTTTTACAGTACACAAAGTAGATCCTGGAGCTCTCCTTATAAACTTCAAAATGGGAGTCAAACCAATATAATCAGGTAACATCATCCCCTGCAATCCTGATGCTCAGCTGATGCTCCATTAAACCCATCCGAAAGTGGCTGACCCCTTCCCATCCGACGGCTACATCTAAGTCGTACCGGTCGCCGAAAAAAAGGCGAAACATGTCCGCATGCACGTGGACACAGACCGATCAACCAATAATTACACGTACACCATCGCTTCAAGGCCTTTTGCTTCTATTTCCCCAACAGTGCATTCGAGCAGCACTGACACCGGGAAAAGGAACCTGTTCCAAAAAGGGAAGAAGAAAGAAACAGGTCTAACCAAACACACACACACACGCAGCCCGTTCTACTTCCGCACGGCAAACGTGATCGTGGAGCGTGTGGCTCACGCGACGTGGCGCATGATTGGAATTATAACAAAAATTAGGATGCAACCGTCATGCCGTCATATCGACAGGCGCCACATGCCACCCAAACCCACTCGCTGCCCTTTTGCGTATGCCCGCCAGAAGCCCAGACAGGACATCATCAGGCGTCAGCCGAATGAATGTCTTTCACGTCCCAACCGTTCTGTTGTTGCCCGGGAAACGTGCCCGAACGTGGCGAACCGGGTGGAAAACCGGCTGGCGGCAACTGACAACTGGCCACGACCAGGGCCAACATGCCCAGGCAAAATACTACACGGAACGGGAATAGCAACACATAAAAAAAAAAGCTGGAAGAACGTAACGCAACCCGAATCACGGAACACGCGCCCCCAACTCCCAACTGTGCGGCGGGAGACACGGCCAGGTATGGTGGGTGGTGGTCTTTCTTAGCTTTTCTTAGTTAATATGTGCGGCAGCATGCATTATACTTTTCGTGCCCGGCCCGCAAGCAGGGGCGAACGAGTCGTCGTTTGTACGGTCAAGGATACGGAGCAGCCTTTACTCTTCAGGTAACGGTGGGTCAACCTTCTTGGCTTTTTTTTTTTGCTAGTGACCCGTTCGCCCACCTCGTCCGAACTGCGTGCGTCCTTGAAGTCTGTGTCTCCCGCGCGCGCGACGTTTGTCGAACCAGTTCACGCACCCAGCCAGTCCCACACGAAAAGGACACCGCTATCCTTCCTGCGCCTCCAAACCGCTCGCATCACACAAACATATGTTATATGCAGAACACGGATCAAACCACAATAAGAAACAACGGTAAGCACGATTCATGGATGCTCGATCCCCGTTTAGGGGATGTGTTTACCCACCCAGGCCCCGCTTCACCGGGGACATTATCTCAGCTTGCCGCAACCCCCGATGGCCGTTCGTGGAGCGTCATCGATTTCATTAAATTTCTGAACAGGAACGAAAAACGGAACACCGCCTCCCCCCCGGGGGTTGTTGGTTGTCCATTGCTTTCTCTCTCGGGCTTCTCTTCCGTCCAGCTTTCCGGCACGTTCACGGCAAGCGTCCGCAGCATGCAACCCGCTAAAAACTACCCTCCGTCTGGACATGATGCCATCTTCCACCCATTACGGATGAAAGTTGTGTCGTTGAGGTGTCGTACGGTGGTGGTGGTGGTGTTGGTGGTACAGGACACTCTCAACTCGAGCAAAACCGCGATGGCGCACGTTCGGCACGAAAACGGCCAATCATACCCTACCCTGCTTCCAGACACGCTCCCTAACTCTAACTCGCTCACACTCCTAGCCAGGCACCAGACAAACAGTCGATGAAACGAAATATGGTTCAAGGTCGGATCTTTTCATCACGCCGTATACTACGGCCAACTACTACGTGTGTACTTCTCGACCACCCACCCACCCAGCAGCACCCTCCCCAGTGGTGGGGAGCTCATTCAATCGGCGGTTCGGCAGACTGGGGATTAAAAGACGGAAAACACGGACGAACCACGCCGGTTCGTGACGGTTCATTCACAATTTTTGTGGCCACAAGCAGGTCCCATCCAGCTACACGTTTCGCCGCTCTTTCCCTGGGCGGGCCTCCCTGGCTGCCATTCTGGCTCTGCAACACGAACGAGGGACACGAACCACGAAAGGTCGACAGAATACATCCGAGACAGTGTGACATTCGTGTCACACCGCCTTTCGTCATTAGCCGCGGTAAGCGGTTGCGCGGGGAGCGGTAGCTGCAAGTGGGTCCCCATCGTGTGTCATTGGACACGTTGCGGTGCTTTTCTTCCGGGTGAGATTTTTCAGCTCATGCACACGCCTCTGCTGTCAAAGGCAGAATGGGTCAACGTTTGGTGGATTGGTGCTGACAGTGGGTCATTGGGAAATGCAAAGAAAAAAAATATATATGTCAATATCGGTTGAAAATCAAGCAAATGGTTGACCTGCGAAAGAGACTCACACTTCCTCCTGCACGGGACTCGGCGATCGGGGACGTGTTGCAATAATGAAAGCGAAAGTGCATGCCAACCTTTACTCGTGCCTGAATGGATTGATGGTTTTGGTGGGAAGTTTTAAGTGGCGCAGGACTTCTAGTTCCATTCACTACGAGCGTAATGAAATGGCACGTAGAGAATCGCGTTTGTAAAAGAACAAGGACACGTTCGGATGAAGATGAATCCAAGAATCAAAGAATTTACATTACTTTCGTCTATACAGAACTAATAAAAATTGAGATATTATGACAATTTGAAAAATTATCTGATAAAAAACGCTGCTATATAAGTTACAAGTCTAACACTTGTTGGGTCTTTTTAAAAAAGATTGGTTCTTTATTACTAACTACTTTAACCTATAACGAACCGAACCGAACAGAACCAAAATGTTCCCAAGTGCTGCCAAACTAGAACTGATGAATCCAGGTGACGCGTTGCTGCTAGCCGGTTGCCGGGTACGCCGATATTGCTGATGGTGCGTTGCGCCTTCTCACGGTAGCTGGCCGCTTCCTGTTACGCCGATATTGCCGATTGTGCGTTGCGCGTTCTCACGGTAGGCGATTCTGCTGATACTGCAAGCCACGTGCTGGTGGAGTCGATGGACGGTGCACGCGCTGTCTTCGGTGCACATGCTAACTCTGCATTTCGCGATGACTTATATACATATAAATAAGGATGTATATAAATTAGCCCAAAACATTCTCTTGGTGTCTGACTATATCAGTTAGAAGTCTCTTCGATAGTTTGCACAACCGCCGTCTGTCGCTCATTTTGGACTCACATGGACGACGTCTTCTTCGATATGGGCAGTGAGTTTTGTACAACCATGTCCATCATATTCAGGAGATTCTTCACCATTTTAATAGAAGCCTCCGCACAAGAGAATTCAAGTTTCATCTAGATTCAAAAGTTCAAAAAGTCTCAGAATTCTTGTCAGTCATTCACGGAACCTATTCCCATCCAATTAAATGTTTCTGTCCTCCACTAGAAAAGAGAAGACGTTGTAAAACTTGAAACAGTTATAGCTAGTCGTTAATTGTTTTGAACACAGCTTTTGAAAATCAATCTGCAACGCTGTACTATTTTGCCATTTAAGACAAGAAATCAAGGACTATTAATACTTGAGTTGTTCGCTAGAACTGAGGATTATCCACTGACGTTTCGTTATAATCAATCCTTTTTTTAATGCATTGATCACAACGTTTAATGATGTCTCACTGAACATTTTTCTAATATTCCTTCCTATTTTTTTTCTTTTTGGACTAAAACTTCCAGAAGTCTGGGGCCACTTCTAGATCACATGTCATGATTTTACCTGTAGCTATGTAGGAAGTTCTGCGTATGGGCAATATGTTGAGGATGGGAAAAATAACTTGGAATCGAATCCGATTCCATCTTTGTAACTTTTGGTCTGCAAAACAGAACCGTGCAAATTTTCGCTCTTCAAGAGACCTGTTTAAGAGAGGCATGATTTAGTCAAGAACTGAGTCCTTCACGATATAAATTTTTGAGGCTCTGCTCTCCAGTTGTCAAAATCCGGGTATTGTCCCGGATATACAAAATAAAACTAATTAAGACATATTCTGCTTGGTACGTTGAGGCTGTGAGGAGACAGTATTTGTGGAACTGTTAAGCAACATTAAGCAACTCTCGTTACTTTTACAGTGAGTGTCGCATTAGCTCACCATTGTTTTCATATACGATCTGTTCCAAATTTTGACATTGTACAGATGTCATTAGCGAGAATATTTACAGAAATGGCAGCAAATAAACTTTGACCTTCCAAGAAATCCGACACATTAATTAAATCAACAATTAAAAAAAGGTCCACATCCAATAAGGATGTGTCCACTTGCAGCTGTGCCATAAATAATTTGCCATCCTCGAGCCCAATTTAAATAAACGTACCAATGCATCGCGATTAATCCAAACGCACCGCGGACGCATAATCGATTGCACTATCCTGCAGTCAAGCTGCCAGCCAACGGAACCACGTGGATGGATAATCGTACGATCATTGGTTCGAATTATCCTGTCCCATCGGCGTACGCCCCTTCTGGCACACAAGCATTCCCCACGATTGACGATATTCGATAAGTCGAAGGGATCGCAAAACATATTTCATCATCGTCACCTTTCGAAGCCGGTTGCGTTGCTGGCACATTAACACGAACATACCAATTTTGCATTCCGCCTGCTTTCCTCCGACGACGACGCCACACACTCCAGTTTTTTCCCCCCATTCGCCAAGAATGTCGACCACTAGGGTGTGTGTGTGTTTAGTTGCACCTTTTTTTCTCTCTCTCTCTCTCTCTCTCTCTCTCTCTCTCTCCTTCTCGTCCATCGACCCATTCTTATCATGTTATCTTCCACTGGCCAAGCAAACAACAAGCGCCTCCAGCGGTCAGCGATGAAATATGAAAAGAATGTGCGTAATGAAACGTTTAGCGAATTTTTCATCCTCTCGCTGCGCATCGATTCACTTTCTTCCAGGCAGCAGCAGCAGCAGTTGAGGACGGTGAAGACGTCGCTTCTCCATCCAGCACTAGTAGCTTTTGGAGGAGCTGGCGCTTGGCGAAGGGTTGAAAAACATATTTCCTGGTCCGCCGTCGCCGTCGAGTGAGAGTTGTGTCGGTTTTTATGTGGCTCATTTTTTATTCGCCGTTCCATAATTTATAATTATTATTTAATACATTCGCCCAACAGTCGGACACCTCGGAAGGGATGCCCGAATGCCTGGCCATTGTACGGGAACAGAACAGAGAGAGAGAGAGAGGAACAAAACCAGCAAACGCCCTTTTCTCGCACAAGACGCTGGCTGGGAGCTCGGGTGTAGTTCTTTGGGCATGCGGCTAACTGCTTCATTATTTATCAGTATATCCCGCATACGGATTATACCTCGCGTTACATCGTTTTTTTTTTCGCCCATTCCACTATCAATACTTTTTTTTTGCCTTCTGCTTCTCCCGACCCTCGCGTGAAAGGCGTCCACGGTTGGGGCGTTAAGTAAAAGGTGAAAAAGAGTACTTCATTTTTTAATTTATTTTCTACATTTCAAACCATCTCTCTCCCGGTTGGCATCCTGGGCTATGAATGATATTACATTTAATATCTTAATTAAAGATCGCAAACCGATCCGTGCGATCTGCAGCACATTTAAAAAAAGCTACGGATCGCAACGGCGGTAATAAAAACCGTTCGCTTTGCAAATGAATATTCAATAAATTGTGTGTACAATGCCGGTTCGTACCGAGCAAAACAGCAGATAAAAAACGGCATCTGGATAGGGTGGCAGCACCGTGGAATGCTTTTACACTAACCGACCATTATCACCTCACAAAATGCGACGGTTTTTCTTTAGTGATGTAGAGCTGCTGTACAAGAGACAGACAAAAAACACTAGGCTCAATTCTACTAATAATATACCGTGTTTAACAAGCTCATAAATACTAAAAGTGCGTGCTAGAAAGTCTTTTTTTACTTTAAATTTCAATTTTAATACCTTTTGGCAACCCACTGGACACCAACCTCCAATATCCGGACACGTGGCAATAAAGTAGGATCTCATCGACAACCGATTATGGCAAGCGGAGACTCGATCATCAAGGCGGGGCGGGTTTTCCGATTAAGAAACCTCCAGATAAATTGAAATCGAAAATGCAGCCCTTCCCAACAACCTTTACACAGCACACTGACACCGGTGTGGTATCATACCTCATAAATAATAAAAAATGAATTTCCACTTTGAAAATTAAAATGAAATAATAAAACAGAACTACTGTGCCGGGGGATGGGGAACGATGAAGTTCAACTTCATGCGTCACGACGAAACGGCCGAACTGCAAGTTAAAAGCAAGAAAAATTGGAGCAAAAGGACCTAAGAAATAAACTCCAAGACGACTTATCATAATCACCCTTCTCCACCAGATCATGACTTTCTTCCCTTTTACCTTCCACACTTCTACACTTGAGAACCTCTCAATGCGACACTTTGGGCTTGAGCAGAGACCCCAATGCGAAACAGGGCAGGTGATACCGACCGATAGTCCGACTTCCCAAATCGATGGAAACACACCGGATCAGAACGAGGCACATTTGGGTGATGCGAAAACTATTCCACCAGTGGGCTACCAAATATTGAAGGCACCTAGTGGTGGTGGTGGTGGTGACCCAGGCCGCCCGGTTTCGAGATCAATTATTTCGATAGCGAGCCGAAACTGACACTTTTAATTTATTACTGCCCTTGTTTATCGGTCAAAGAGAGACCCCCGAAAGGAACGAGCATGTGAACAAACAAAAAAACTCGGGGATCGAAGGACTCGAAGGACATTTGTGCAAACACGTACAATCCAGAGCAACAAGAAGAAAAAAATATCGGATAGGGTATAAAGTATTTGATGAATAATAAATATGATTGGAGGATAAATACAAATACTGGTAGAGTGTTAGATTGCAGAGAATTACAGATAAAACAGAAACTTAGTGAGAAATATGAAAATAATAAGGATATATCAAGGATTCTTCGAGCATTTATTCAAAAAAAAAATTTTGAGCCATACAAAACACATGCCATCAAACACGATCAAAATGCACAAACAGACACACGCATGCTAATCGTAAAAAAGAAAACAACAGCTCCAACAAAAAAAAACAGACATATGCGCAAACAGAACAGAGCGGACGATAAAAAAAACGACGAACCACCACTAGCAAAGTCAACCATCGCACCGATCCCCAGATTGAGATGGCACCAGGCGGGGGGAGAAAGAAGCCAGAGCAGCATAAGGTAGGAATAATAAAAGTTCATAAAATTAGGATTAATTAACAAAATTGAAGTCGCTCGTGGCAGCGAGACCGAACGGAACCGTGCGCCGTACCATCGTCGGGTCCGCGGTGAGGGGTGCATATATGCTAATAAATTAGGTAAGAAATGAATTAGTTTGTCAAAATACGGTCTCCACACAGGACACACCACATACGAGAGGGAGAGAGAGAGAGAGAGAGGAGAACACTAAACATACACACTCACCTATATATGGTAGGTGTAATGTGGCAGACGGTAGGTACATATCAGTGTTTGTAAAAAAACGGAACTAGAAGGCCCTATCCAAAAATTCCAACCTCAATGGAGAATTCGCCCGCTAGCCAGTCAGCCCCGCGCTAGCAAGAGTCACACCACACACGGAGGTTTTTGGTTTTAATTTCTAAAGTGTCCCGCGGTGTCACGGTGTCTGTTTCGCGTTTTGGAGAAAAAAAAACACAGTTATGGCAATAGTAAATCTTGAATTATCGCAATGTCCACTCGGACGGCCAGCAGATGGATCTAGGCGATAGGGACACGGACCACCACCACTCGGAAAGCTTTTGTCCCGGTGACATTTAATGCTTTTTCTTATCATGCTTCATTACCATACCACCACCAAGCGGGTCGCGAACCAAGCGCGTTCATCATCGAAGAAAGCCCATCTCAATGAAAGTGAGAATAAAACATTTTATGTATGTGCCATTAGGGCCGTGGCGCTAGTAGAGCTATACGCATTGGAGGTATTTTTCGGCACCTTTATCTAACACAGATACACAACCACAGTGCACATTAGGTGGAAAATAATTTGATTAAAAATGCGCTCGCTGCTGCCATTCAGCCCCTAGGTTCAACTTCTCGAACGCAAAACGGTGCCCATCCCAGGCCAACAGTTATAATCACCAATTTGATTTACTCATTTCTTGCGGTGTTCATGTGCACGGTGGTCCCGAGGTTAGAGGCAGCAGTAGTGCAAATGAAGCGTAAATCAAGCGATAGTCAAGCTGATGGCTATTGACAACGCTATTTCGTTTTTCCCGAGCCAAATGATCATAAAAACTTGACTCTCTTCTCGCCAACACCAGCAGCAACACATGTGTCCAGGTGTGGCGAAACTAAAATTATCCACTCAAAACTCGACAACAAATTATGAAGACGTTTGCCTCCTATTCCCGGCGAACCTGAGAAGTAGTAGAGGAAGCGTAGGAAGCGGGCCGGATGATTTTAAATTGTGTCGCTAAAAATAGGTGTCCACAGCTCTGGACGCGTTGTCGGTGTTATGTTAGTAGCCAACCACCAGTGACGGTTATACATGTGTTTGTAATCGTTGCACAGCTACTTTGTCGCCATGCAAATAACGATGAGCGCGGTAATGATGAGACTGTCGATCGTCGTCTTGTCAGCTGATGCTGCTGCTGAGTGTGTAAGGTGTATTAGACAGTTTAGCGTTTATAATTATATTTCCATTCAAGAAGCGAACGGTTAGAGCATCTATAAAAATATTACCTCCGTTAAGCTATCTTTAGGCCGAGTGATTTTCTACCTACCCACAAGGTAGGCAAGTTTGACCTGTTTTTCATCGAAGTTAATTAAATTTAACATTAGTTGAATCCAAGCTAAAGATGATTTAAATCTTTAGGAAGCTAAAAGAAAATTGTGCAATATTTTTTAAATAAAGCTTCTAAATGGCTTGGCTTATCTATTTTCTCAACTCTATAGATGCCTCATGGAGTTCAGAGTGGAACTAATGGATCATTTAACAAAAACTAAAGAATTTCTCATATTTTACGGCTGATTTTGAAACATTAGATCTTTTTCCATCCGGGAGATTGTTAATGAATTTCCAACTATTTTAAGACATTGGCGATCGTCTGATCGTTCGTCATGGCATTAGAATAATTTGAAATGATCCTCCGATCAAAATCAGTTTTAATATCTCATTGAACGCTACTGAGTTCGTTGAACGTTCGGCGGTTGAGAATCTTTTTCTGCAGCTTCGTCAGATTTTCGCGAGCCTCGGCGGCCGTACAACCTGTATCTTTTGCTTGGAAATGAAATGTTTCATCTGAGGATTTCGTGTAACAATGCACCTCGATTGTTCACTGTACTGTCTTATATGGTGTTTGGATGACCAGGACCTTCTTCTTCTTGGTTTAACGACTTGCTAGATCACGATTGCCAATTACACAGCCGGATAGGGTAGCAGGACTGACCTTGCTATGAGGGAAATCTCCTGATGGGACAGAATATTCGCTCCTACCACGTGAAACTATCGCCTCGGGCCAGCCCGATATCGAGAATGGACATTGTGAAACCTATTTGACTAAGAAAACTGATTTTGATCAGTGTTGGACGATCTCCAACCCCAAGGCTCAAGGATGAAATTACGAACAAATGATCAGAAAACAAAAATTCTACTATTTTGACCATAGTCGGGTAAATACAACTGATCGCGAGAACGATCAAGATAATTCTTTCCGTGTACTAATGATAATAAATTCAAGGTTAAAGATTACTGAAATTTTTATTAAACATTAAATTTGTAACACGTATTGCACTATCTATCAACACGCCTGCGTGGAATTCTCGACTGAATCCTTATCTCTCTTACGCAGCAGGACTGTCTATCTAGTGAAGAGTAATTCAAATCATTGATACTCATTCAAACCTACATTCATTCAGTGGCATTAGACCTTGGCAGAATATTATGGGCAAAATCATAACATTTGAAAAATAAAATCTGCTGATGATGGACAGCAATTGCTGATGATCTAGCAATTAAAACGTGATCAGACTGAAGTTAAAGCGTTAGCATGTAAAAAAAAAAACTATCAGCCTATCAATACTTCACGCACAATGATAAAGTCCAATAATCATCAGCAACCCCTTCTCTTTCCCGATCAACCCAATTCCTGTACCGAATAAAGTACGAATTTATCGTTGTCATCATCAGTTTCGCAAATGATATCACCAACTTCACCATGATGGCAACAGGCAGCCGTTTGGACACTGGGCGTTTAGCTACCCTTGGTTCAAACAACCGACCAACCTAGCTTCTTGGTGGTGACGACGGTACGAACGGTGGTGAGTGAATTGGTTGGCGTACCCTTAACGATCAAAACGGCCGAATCTGCGCGGCAGTTATAGATTAGCGTCAGCAGCTTATCAGGGTCACTGACATAACGTGGCGTGGCGCCAAATTTTACCTTGCCCGTGCACAAACACACAGCAACATAACGCACCAGGGCGGGTTGCATTTGTTTGAGTGCAGAGCCAATGAAAATTCCATTTCATTCGGATTTTGTTCAACCCCGTCGATCGAGTTATGCTCGGTGGGTGCTCTGTTCCGCGTGTGTGTATGTATGGAGCCAAGGCAAATTATGCTTTACCAGCAGCCTCCAGGCTCTTGCTGTGCGTTAGTGTGGGTTATATTTTTTCTTAGCTATACCCCGAAAAGGTGATGAAACTGTCTGCGTTCTTCAACGTGTGACCATACCGAGAGTGTACGCCAGCGAGGGCCCCTTTTCTTCTCTTTATGCTACACTGTTAATGCTGTGGATGCTTTTTTCCTGCCCTCCCGCACAGCGACACACACACACACCTCCCCCCGAGGATCATCTCAGCTCAATGCAATGTTGATCGCGCCTTGGCAGAGCATATTGAAAGCATAGCCAAAGCGCCAAAGCGCCAAACCCCACCAGCGGGCGAAGGGTGGTATCGGATTGAGGGGGGGCCACGGAAAAATCGTGACTTGATTCCGATTGTTCACTCTCTCTGTCATTTCCACTTTTTGTACGTACGCTATCCTTCTCCTACCTGTTGGATTTTGAATCTGGGCACAGTACCCTGGTTGGTCCCGCGGGCCAAAGGGATTGGTAGCGTCTGGCTTGTGTGTAGACCCTCCTGATGTGGACAACAGAGGGTGCGCTCGTCCAGAGCTCATATACACACACACAAGCAAAAGGGGTCGACATTCCCGGGGAAGAGTTTCCACTTCCTGCCACACTCGCCAGGAATCCCCTCTTCACGATTTCCCGGCCTGCAGTATGGCCTTCTCATAAAACGCAGCGTTCAACTCGAGAGTTTCCATAATCCGCGAGCGAGTGACCTCTTCGCGATCGCGACCACTTCCAACCGACCCGAAAGGTGCTGCCCGCTACAAAGTCTTCACCGAGTCGAGGCATTCGAGTCCGGGCAAACCGGGTCAACGCTTATGTTTACTCCCACCACTCCGGTCCGCTAGTCGGGTATCTAAACATAGCTTTGTCTGGCGAAACTGTTCCATCTACTCGATCCGTTCGATGTTGATCTTTGTAGCTCTTTCCTCGACTTGATTACCGATCGAATCGATTATCGTATGAAGGGCCTACCAAGCACTGCCATTACACCATGGCAACGGTAATGGTGTGACGACAACAGTCTGCTTCGTAGGAAGATGAAGTTGATACCATTGACGACAATTAGTGCAGCGCTGCTGATTGCAATTGAACTTGAGCCGTGGTGGGCTGTAAAAAAAACGGCAGAACTTATCGAGCAAAACAAAAGCGATACTGAGGGCATAAACATTGCATGTGACAGTGGCGTTGCATTCGCTTCCATGCTCCCGGGAAGGCGCAGTAAATGCGTGCGTTTTGTTGTCTTGTAAACCACACGTTCGTTCACACATGGACACGCACACTCACACGCAACGGGAGCGCTACGCATACAGCGACACCCAGCCGTTAGGAATAAGCATAATTATGCTGTACGATCTCGTCTGAGCTCACGCTTGTTTACATAACAAAAGAACCACACACACACGCACACGCCCGGATCTTCTTTATCTGGAGATTTCTCGCGTAACCCACAGCCACCACCTACAGAATCCTTTTCCTCGTGGACTGGACCTTCCGTTTTTTCCCCCTCAATCTCGCTCGCAGATTAGAGATGATGGAAAAAATGAAGTGTAACCGCGACCACGGTTTTAGGATGGTTTCGTGGTTGTACGCATGCACCGGACACAAGCACCACACAGACGTCCACACGAACTTTTAGCGGCACAACAAATCACTACCCACTGAAGGTCTTCCTTTTTCGTCTGCTTTTATTTCACAAACATCACAGACACACTTCTTCTGAATAAAATCCTTCACTATACCGTCAATATTCACACTATTCTCTCGCACACGACTCACGGACTCACAGCCTCTACACGCACGGCCTGCACTCCTACAGCACGGGGCTTCGAGTACGGTGGTTTATGCCACCTTGACTTACCTGACGATGAGGAAGAATACGGTTGGGCTATCGTCGACATAAGCTGAAAAGCTGAGCTGCACGGACAAATGCTCTTCTGCTTGCTCTGGCACACAGAACACGGGTCACGTTTTCACACAAATCACACACGGATAATCACGCTCGAATCGCTTTTTTTTCTTCTCGCTGCAGCACGGTACAAATTCACACAACCCAACACACACGGTGCACGGTGATGTTCGTGCGGGGGACAGATTTGTGGCGAAGGAAAGAAAAAAAAGGGTCGTAACCTATCTGACAGCAGCAAAAAACACTTCATCGATTTGATCGCCTATTTCAAAACAAAACAAACGCTATGCTACCCAAGTAACGGTTTCGAGCGGTGGACTTTGACAGCCAGCTCAAGCGTGTCGCATGCTGTCAAATTGTTCAAGCGTGTTATTTTGTGGGATTACAGTTTTTGAGAGTTTTTTCTACATTTTAGAGCTGCTTTGAGGTGGATATACAAGAAAATATAAATTTCTAAACATACGCAAAACCTCAAGATCTTTACCATAATATTAAATCATCGCATGCTTTTTAATCTGCTGACTGCAAGTGTGCACTTTAAAACTTTAAAACTCAAACAAACAAACTCAACTTTCACAACTTTTCATTGGTTGACGTTGGATTGAGTAAAATGATTGAGCAGGAAGGAAGAAGAGGTTGCATTCAATTGTTTGCGAGCGCTCGGTTTCAAACCAGCGAGTGTGTGACCAATTGGAATAGTTTGCAAATGAATTCATTAACATCGTAAAGACAATGGATGGAATCTATTCTTCGAAGCTATTGTATTTGCAACACTTAAATAAAACATGTGCAGTTTTCTGTGTAATATTTTTTCTTTTTGTAGTTTGATGGGTATCGTGCATTGGGAAAATGCTGTCAAATTTTGTGACAGCATTGTCTGCTGGCCTTTGCTTGAAATAATTTTGATATAATAATACTTTCTTGATAGCGCATTATGGGTATGAAAAGGCCATAATGGATTGTGGTTTAATTTTATATTATTATTTTTAAGCAAGGCTTGCATCATAACAAGGAACAGAAACATATGATCAATCATTTCTTGAATTACTCTCCTATTAACGCTACAAATCGCTAGCTTGAGAGTGATACTGGTAGCAGTGTTGCATTATCGGTACCAAATCCTATCCGGATGACGGAACGTTCCAAAAATTTACTATCTGTTTAATCATTCTTCTTTGCCATCTGTTGTCCTAACATCCTTTTGAAATTATGGACTTCCATTTTTGGCTTCCTAGACTTGGATTTACCCGTAATCGGAATGAGGTACCTGCGTAAACTCCAGATCGAACACTGAACAGTCCATCAACTCAAAAATTCTCCTGGAATTTCTGGATTCTTTGACCTGTCTAGACCCGCAGCAGGTCAGTCTTGCGTACGAACAGATGGTCTAGAAGAGGTTTTCTACACGTTCCTTTCATGTGGAAGACCTACTCTATGATATGAATGGCATATCGTAGCAGATCATCAAACCGAAAAAAGAAAAATAAGTTAAAACCGTAGGTTATTGCACTTCCAGTGGTGATGTATATATTGGTAATGATTTAAAATGAAGATTTATTGTTGACAATCATTAATTTCATCAACAATGCTTACCATTTAATGAATGCCAACAACAGTATTGGAGTACAGTCCGTATCAACAATCGAAAAAACTAGTCGACATTAGAAACACTTTTCCATTGCCAGCTGTTTACATGCGCTTGAACAGCTTATCAATCCTGCTCTACCACGAGCTGCCGGGAATGAATTCTTTCGAACCATCCTGACATTTACAGTGCACCTATTATCCACCAAAAACCAGACACCGTGTGCGCATGACCCTGGGAACGGTTTTCCTTCCCAGTTCATTTCCACCATTTTCCATCACCAAAAACTTAGATCTTACCCAGACACGGTCCAGCGAGGACTCGAGGTGAAAAATTAACCCTAAAGTCGCACAGGGCGACATTCGGTCGCCAGCACAAGTGGCCAATCCTAGCTATCGGACTAGTGTCCTTTTTATCAATCGAACAAGAAGTAGCTCACTTTTGCTGCTAGTTAAACAGCTCGTAATTCCTAAAGTTGCCTTCTACAGCGTTTTCCTGTGCGTGCGTGCCGTTGCTTGTGTTTGCTTTATTGAGCTCGTTTCCCGTCTGCAAGAATGTGTGTGAAAAAAAACCCAAAAAATCTAGTGTCTAACCTAATCGGTCAATTATGGTGCTGTCGGTGGTAAATGTCTGCATTTCTATCGACCAGTATGTAAATTTCTACACCCCTCGACCAATTCTAAATCGATAATGGACAGGCGAATCCGCGTGCATACGTAATTGAAGGTGCTGCAAATCATCGCCAACAAGTATGTGAGGATACTTGAGCCCGGAACTCCCCGCAGGGAGGTGTATATACGGTGACTCGTTACTGCACGAGTGAAGTAATCCGCATACTGCTGTCCCATCGGCCAGCTAGCCAGTGGGAGGAATATTATATAACGTTGTTTAATTAAAGTTGCAAAAACTAATTCTTCGCTTGCTAAGTATGCAAAGCAACGGATAAAGTTTCCCCCACAACACGAACCCATCCATCCACCCAACCCTCCCTGCCCGTAACGTTTCCGTTCCATCGATTGATGAGCCAGCGGCGGCGACCATCATGGCTCGCAAAATTCCGTTCAAAGTGGTGTTTGCGTCAGGTACGAGGGCATTAAAATTGTATCAACCCGTGAGCCAGTGTTGTGACTCGAGTTTTCTTCCAACTAGACGAAGACTCGGACTATCCGGCCAGCGAGCTAAACAGTCACAGCCCGACCGTGCACGGATGGCGCTCCAATGCCGACAGTTCCGTCAGTCCGAAGGAAATCGTGCTGCGGTTCTTCCATCCAGCTCGCATCGTACGGATACAGGTGCTGGCCCATCAGTATTACATCCGTAAGTATCATCCGCGCTATCACACGCCATTAGGGCTCGTGGGATGTTCATGCGGTTCATCGCCATGAACACAGTCGGCAAGCGTTGTTGTTTTCGGGAGTGAACTTGTGTTCGCTCCCGAAGTTAAAATATTCACTCCCTCACTCTCTCTCTCGCTCATCCATGGTAAACACGTGGCGATTTTTATTGGTGTTTATATCCGGCGCACGTGAGAGTGTTTGTGACTGGCCGGCCGTTTCCGGTTCTTGCCGTTTTCTTGCTGGCCGCTAGCGAATGTGCTTCGGTAAACATGAATTAATTGATAAATGGTGTGGAAAGCGTACCGCTTTGGCTGATAGCCGAGCGACGAGCATGTTGGCACCCATAATTCAAATTATGTCCACGTGTATTGATTGTACGTGAAACACTATTCGTTGCTACACGAATCCATCGATTTATAATAATTGACCAAACATCGGAAATATGTAACCCCTAACACCATCCATCTATAACCACTTGGAAGTATATTAAGCTTGTTTGTCCTCGTTTTAGCCGAACGCATCGAACTGTGGATACACTACTCGAGCAAAAGTGCTCCCAGTACGCCCTCCAGCCAAAGCTTCGAGTATATGGGCTTTGTGGCACTGTCGGACAATGCCAGCACCAACTTTACCTCGCGCGAGCTGCAAAGCGTGTCGGTCGCACCGAAGGTTGGTTCCCACCTAAAGCTACGCCTCGGACCAGCACATCCGAACCAGTACAACAAGGATAATCAGGTGGCCCTGCTTGCAATCAACATACTCGGTGAGGAGCTAACGTCGGAAGAGCTGGCTGCATCTCAGGGCAATGTTACATCGCTTCTGAACGCGATACCGGCAAACATCGACACGTTGAACAGCTCGCTAGCATCCGCTTGTGACGATCTGTCCTACTCGATGTACGTGGAGGAGAGTATCTGTGAGGTTGTGCGAAAGATGGAGCTTCTCAAGGTGCAAGCCGTTCAAGGTGAGTTTGATTGCAGATAAGTCTTAAGAGATAAGTTTACTGAATGATCCTTACGTTCCAGACGAACGCTTTGAGTATGCCCGAAAGCTGAAGCTATGCATGGGCGCTCTCCGCACGGCTGGTGAGCGACTCGGACGGTACGCACTGGCCAAACGGCAGGCAGTGCAGGCAGAGGACTTTACCACCGCCCGGTTACGCAAGGAGCAGATCGAGATGTACCGTAAGGCCGTGTTTGACCAGCTGCGAGTGGAGCTGCTGCTCCAAAGTGACAAGAGCGTCACGAGTAACGATTCCTGTTCGGAGCTGTACGCTTCCAAGCCAACGTTGCCTTCACCGCCCAGCTTGCAGGATGTGGCCAGTGCGCTATCGGGCGACTCGACGCTACCGCACGCACACCACCTGCACACACAGGTTGGGCAGGATGGTACGAAGCTACCGGCCGGTGATGCGACAGACTCCACCGCCAGTAATTCCACCACAACCACAGCATCGGCGTCGAGCGGAGGTAGCACCACGGTAAAGGCGGATGGACGTGTTTCCCAGCAAAGTCTTACACGTCCGGAGGAGATAGCGCAGAGCTCGCCGCTGCTGAGTCACAAGGGACGAAGTCCGATGCGATCGCCCACAAACACGGGATCGTTGCGACGGCGGAACAAAAGCGCACCGCGCAACAGCTACGAGGATTACGATGAGCGTGCGATCCCTACTCTTAGGTTCGTGGATGATGTTGTCCCTTAGAAATACAGAACGAACATTAATCTTATACTATCATTTACAGTACCCACACGAATGACTTTCTTCGGGAATGTCAAGGAACGGCAATGATCGAGCAGGAAGGTGGAAAGATTCGCTGTAAGCTGAACGATCGCGAACGTCGCCAGGCAGCGCTCCCGATATTGATCTTCGGCATGGAGCTAGTTGAATTGATATATTCGCGTCAGTACACGGATCGTGAGGAAGGATTGATAAGATTGAGAGGCATTCTGAAGCATGAAATCGAACCGGAGCCCCAGATTCAAGCAGCCCAGGCTGGACCAAATAAGATATGTCGTGGTGCAACACTGCTTTTACACCGAGGTGTCCGTGATGCAGTGTTTTCTGTGTTTAGTCAAGCTACCGAGACGGTGCGGAGTTTGTTCATGGAGTTCGTTCCCAATCGGTAAGAAGAAGCTAAGAATTTAGAGATCTCAGATGCCGTTACATGGATTATTTTCTTCGCAGAGTATCCCCGAGCGAGGTGGCACGATCAGTCGATCGACTCTTGCCGGAGCTGCTGTCCAAGAGTGGCGATCCATCCGCGCGCGTTCACACACTAGCACAGCACACGATCCTTAGCATCGCGGCTTGTCCGGAGGTGCGCGAGCAACACCTCATCGCACCGGCCCTGTCGCGCCCGGTAGGCAACGGGACGCATCCCCGGCTGGCGCTGAGCCGCATGCAGATGCTGGAGCAGCTCGTGCTGAGCCAGGGCATCTCGAACGACAAGCAGAGCGGGCTCGCCTGTCGAACGCTCTCGGAGGCCGGCTGCTCCGGCATCCACCATCCGGCCGAGTCGGTGCGAAAGGTCGCCGAGCGGGTGCTGCTGCTGGTGTACAAGGTGAACCCGCGGTTGGTGCGCAAACAGCTCCCACCGGACGATGACATCACGCGAAGGAATCTGCTCTACCGGCAGCTGTTCGCTGAGTTCGACAAGATCGATCTGCAGGCAAGTGTCACCGTGACTGGGATACATTCACAACAGCACTAATCATGTACGTTCATTCCGATCCTTAACAGCGCAAGAAGGAAATGCTGGAGAACAAACAGTTCTGTGGACCGGTGTCGTTTGCCGGCATCTGTTCGCCACCGATGTCCAGCAGCTCGAAGAGTTCCCCACCGGTGGAGATCCGCAACAAGAGCCGTTACGATGGCCGCACAATCGTCAGTTTCTCCGACACACAGACCGGTAGTTGGCAGTCTAGTTTCAGTTCCATGAAATTACAGGATACCCACTCGAGCCCGGTACGGCGGCTGGACGCGACGACCGCCGGCATCATCAAGAGCAAGAGTGGACACGCCATCGGGCACCACGGCCAGTGGGCAATGGCAGACGCGCCGGTGACGAGTGCGACCGTCGATTTGGAGAGCGCTCGGGACAGTAATGGGGGTGCGTACTACGACAAGCTGGAACCGGTGGCCGGTGGACACTGCAATGGGAAGGATCGTCCGAAGCTGTCCCAGCACAAGACCGCCATGTACGATAGTACGATCGGGTTTTTGCCTGGAACGGCGGGCGCGCCCGAGAATGGCAGTGACTCACGCAAGAGCTCCAACTCGGACTCGTTCGAAGGCATCGAGAGTGAGATGTGAGTGAGCGGGAAGTGTTTGGTGAACATTTTTCAAAGCAAAGCATTTTTCATTCTAGCCGTTGTCCGTTCTGTGATTGGATTTGCCATGGAGATCCCACCCAGCTAGACAAGCACTACTGGAAGGCGTGCCCCGTGTTGACGAAATGTCCCCAGTGTAGTCAAATACTGGAAGTGGCGGCACTCTCCGGACATTTGATCAGTAAGACTAATACTCGCTTGAAAGCCTGAAGACATAGCATTGATGAGCATGAACTTTGTTTGCAGATGAATGTGAGGCCAAAACCAGCTACTTGTCCTGCGAACGGTGCACAGAATCGGTCCACAAGGATCTCTACGAGTACCACCTGATGGAGGACTTTTGCCGAGGTGCTTTTTCACACGTCTTAGGTACTCAATTGAACGAAGACGTAACTGTTGCTTACACCTTTCCAGAGCTTACTACAGGAGCGGCCCGATGTCCACTGTGCCACGACGATGTGTTACTACCGCTGGATGGTGGCTGGAAGCGGCACCTACTCAGCCGTGCCGGCTGCCTCGGGAACACTCGTCGTCGAGCTCCGACTCAGTGATGTCGGCACCTCGTCCGGAAGTACCGATTTTTCCCACTTTTTCAATCAAATATTCCAGGTGCACGATTTAGGTAGAAATTTAATGCAATCAGTGCTGTTAGCGTAAAGCAGAGGCGGTGGCTTTTTCGGGCCCAATCTTAAGAAGTAGCAGCAAGGGCCTCGTAGCCCGGTATGAAGTTTATAAAGATACTACCTTAACAACGGAAAGACTTACGTGCTAAAGCAATGGTTGGTTGGCATTGGATATTTTATGGCGCATTCGTTTCATTACCATCGGGATTGGCAGACGCTACTTCGCACATTTACTGAGCTTCTTCGGGCGAATGGAACCTCAACCAACACATACACACACACAGGGCCACAGCTGTAACGCAAAAGACTTCTCTTATTGCCAGTACGCCTAACGCAATTGGTTGCTAAACTTTAACGATAAATCTGCTCCAAGCGAACCAAACCAAACTGTATGAAAAGTGAACCCCACTCACGGATGCTCTCACAGGAGAATTGGAGCAGAATTGATATTCTGAACGGCAAGAAGCAGTATTTCGAACCAGCAACTCTCGACTGCAGTTAACCGGGAGTACACTATTAGCAGTTTTACTAACATACTTTTATCGGTAGTACAATTTTGTTGTCTAGATTTTTTTAAATGGCAAATGACAGCGAGAGTACACTCACACAGACACACAAATCAAACCCGCTACGCAGGTATTGGAAGGCCACGTTAATCCTCTAATCAATCGAAAATCTACATTTTGATCTCACGGCCATTCGGTGCCGGTAGTAGTGGTGATACTTAAGTATTGAGTACGTACACAAGATAAGTAATACAATCGATTTGTCCAGCTCGAAGAATTTGGATCAAGGTAAACTTATTTCCCGTCCTTAAAAAAAAGAAATCACCAATAAAAAATAAAATGGAAAAATTTAACAAACTCAAATTAAGTGTGATTGAACAAATGGAAAGAATCACTGAATTTAAATGCTATTAAAGATTACTTAATTTTTTGAACCAAATAGACAAAAATAATTCATTAACAATCGGCTTACAACTATCTCGTTAAGCCCCTGCATCCTCTAATCTGATCAATCGAGGTCAAAAGGTTAAATCCAATTGAAATCACCACACCAGGCTCATCGTTCGGCCCGGTCCGGTCAGTATGTGAGTGACGGTGATAGTGTCCGCAGCATCTCGCTACAAGTGTTCCAGCTGCAAGTACTGATTACCGTGTAACTGAGACAAGCAAATGGCATTGGAAGGTTCTAAGTGACTCCCGTCAAGCAGTGTAAAAAGTAATTGCCTCGTACCTACTTTTGCGTGATCGTTTAAACAGTTTTGTCTTTTGTATGAATTTGCCGTGAAAAGCATTACCATGACGAACCTCGTCAGATGGTCTACCGTATGGTTGGTGGTTGTGGTCGCCATCGCAGCCGGTCCCGTACCACTCCAATCCCCCACCAATGCACCTACGCTATCCGAGACCGAAGTTCGCCAATCTTTGGAAACGATCGAACAGCGTTATCAGCAAGCGAAAGCCCTGCAAACGCTAGCTGCCTGGGAGTACGGGTCGAACTTGACGCAGATTAACCTGGCGAAAAAGACGAAAGCCGCTACCGAGTTCGCAGAGGTGGCTAAGGTCGGTACAATAAAATAAAATGGTTGAATGGCCATTTTAGATGGTGAGCTCTAGTGATCGTTTTTCACTCGATTTGCTCACTTCGATAGACAATAGCGGAAGAACTGCGCCAACTGCCGACCGATCAGCTGACGGACGACGATCTGAAGCGTCGAATACAGAAACTTTCCAAGCTGAAGTATGCCGTCCTGCCGGCGGATCAATTCAAGGAGCTGCTGGGTGCGATCGCCACCATGGAATCGAACTACGCAAAGGCAAAGTTCTGCGCATTCGGTGATTCGGCCAAGTGTGACCTTTCGCTCGATCCGGAGCTGACGGAAATCTTTGCCAACCATCGCGATCCGGAGGAGCTGAAGTACTACTGGGTTCAGTGGTACAATGCGACCGGGGCACCGGTCCGCGAGTCCTTCCAGAAGTACGTTGAGCTGAACCGGCAGGCGGCCCTTCGGAATAGTAAGTAGTGCGGAAGCGGCAATGTTTGATCGGCGGTACGCTACACACGATGCCCTCCAGATTTCAGCTCCGGGGCGGACGTTTGGTTGAGCGAGTACGACGATAGCACGTTCGGGCAGCAGGTCGATGACGTTATCGAGCAGATACGACCTCTGTACGAGCAGCTGCACGCATACGTGCGGTTCAAGCTGCGCCAAAAGTATGGCGATAAGCTGGTGTCTCCGACCGGTCCCATCCCGATGCATATGCTCGGTAACCTGTGGGCGCAGACTTGGGACAATGTAAGTAATGCTTTTCAGAGACGCCAATGAGCTTACTGACGATCTCATGAATTCGCTTAAAGATTGCCGATTTTACCACACCGTTCCCGGAGAAAAAGCTGCTGGACGTGACGGATGAAATGATCCGCCAGGGCTACACGCCGATCAAGATGTTCCAGATGGGAGACGATTTCTTCACCTCGCTCAACATGACCAAGCTACCTCAGTGAGTTGTTAGTTAAGAGGTTTACTCCGAAGAATCTTTTTTTTTTAACGTTTATGTTATCTTTATCCACAAACAGATCGTTCTGGGAAAAGAGCATCCTCGTAAAACCGGCCGACGGGCGTGACCTGGTGTGCCACGCGAGCGCTTGGGACTTTTTCTCGATCGACGATGTACGGATCAAGCAGTGCACGCGCGTAAATATGCGTGAGTTTTTCGTGGTTCATCACGAGCTCGGCCACATCCAGTACTATCTGCAGTATCAGCATCAGCCCGTCGAGTTCCGTGGTGGAGCGAATCCCGGCTTCCACGAAGCCGTCGGAGACGTGCTTTCGCTGTCCGTATCGACACCGAAGCATCTGAAGAAGGTTGGTCTGCTGAAGGACTACGAAGAAGACGAGCAGGTTAAGATCAACCAGTTCTATCGGGCCGGTGTAACGAAGCTAGTGTTTCTGCCGTTCGCCTACACGCTGGACAAATATCGATGGGGTGTGTTCCGTGGGGAAATTAAGCCGAAGGATTATAACTGCAAGTTCTGGGAGTTGCGATCGCGCTATTCCGGCGTTGAACCACCGGTGGTACGCACCGAGCAGGACTTTGACGCTCCGGCCAAGTATCATGTGTCGGCCGATGTGGAATACCTGCGGTACTTCGTGTCGTACGTCATACAGTTCCAGTTCCATCGGGCAGCGTGTGCCCTGGCGGGAGAGTACGTGAAGGGTGATCCGGAGAAAACGCTTAACAATTGTGACATTTATCAGAGCACTGCCGCGGGTAATAAGCTGAAGTAAGTCACTATGTTCTGTAAGAGAAAAAGGTGAGAAGGGAGTGTGTGTGTCTAAATGCCGGCATTATTTGCAGAGAAATGCTTGCACTGGGATCGTCGAAACCGTGGCCAGATGCGATGGAGGTGCTTACCGGCGAGCGGAAGATGAGTGCGGACGCTATTCTGGAATACTTCGAGCCACTGTACCGATGGTTGCTGGAGGAAAATGCTCGCGTTGGAGCGCACGTTGGCTGGACCGACTCCCAAAGTAAGTGTTGGAAGTTTTGGCAAAAGAAATCATTCACCTTCAGTTGTTTCTCATTTTCAGAATGCGTCTCCACCACTACTGCGCCTATCGACTTCATGGAGGCTTAAATGAGACATGTTGAATGAGTCCTTAATACTATGGAATAATATTAACATTTTACCTTGATTTTGATTTATCATATGGACCTCGAATAAAACATTATAAATGACTTTCTACTAGGGTACATGAATAATGTCTTTGTTCATTTCTTTTAAAGGACACAAGCCGGCAAATCGTGAGGATTTAAAATGAAATTGAAAACATATTTCAGACCTTCCCGAGCCTGAGCGTTTCGTAAGGCACAGGACGCTCCAGACAAATAAATCAAGCCGTTTATTGATTAAAGCGTTGGAACCGGTTCCTGCATGTGTTCCTAATTTTGGAACGATCGCACGTCAAACCATCTTCATTTGCGTCATTCCGTTTAACGGCCGCCAACAGAACTTTGTGCGAAAATAATGTGAAACAAGCGATAACGTGTAAATGTTTACTTTAAAGCTCTGTTTCTGTCAAGCGAATTTATATTTTGCAACTCCACCGCATTATGAGGTTTAAGCGCAGAGTCTGTAATTCAATTCTCTTCCAGGGAGCGCTGAGCAAGTTTCATTGCAAACCATTATCGACAGAGACTTATAAACGGAAATAGAACGATCGATTGGACATCCAGCAACCGATGCGCACTGTACGTGGAAGCAGATAAACATCTCGTGATGTGATAAATATCATCTGGGATTGTCATCTCTTTTTTTCTCTCTCCTCTGTGTCACATTACCGACGATAGATCAACGTAAATACGGGCGCTATAAAAACGGTAACGACACCGCAGCCCTTCTCAGAGTAACTCGGATTTCGGTGCAGAATACGCATCGGGCGCAATCAATTCCAATCCGGATCATTCGAAACAACACTTGGAACGGCGGATGCCATGGCAAAGTGCGGTGTCAGGGAAGTGATCGTGGTGCTGGTGTTAATTGGTGTGAGGCCGCCATCACTGGCACTGCCCGCAACCGAATTAAATGAGGTGGAAGTGAGTGAATCGATGGCTCGCCAGTTTCTTAACGAGCTCGAGAACGATATACTGGAGATCAACTACAACACAACGCTGCAGTCCTGGAACTACGAAACGAATATTACGGACGATACGCTCGATATGCGCAACGATGCCGTCGACGATCAGTCGCGGTTTCTTAAGGTACAGGATCAGTTTTTGACGGTTACATCACAGCGTGGTGGATAGAGCTAACGGGAGTGCGGATTAACGTACAGCTTCCACTTCTACGATCGATCGAGCAGATAGAATCGGGCTTTGGGCGATCTGTCAAACTCGAACTCGTGAAGCTGTGGGATAAATGGAGGATCACTGAGGTGGTTGGTGTGGTCCACATTTTGCATCACTTTCGTTGAACTGGTTATACTTGTTTTGGGCCCTGCGTGCTGCCGAGTTCTCGGCGATCTTGATCTTCTTCGGTCGGTGGGAAACAAGTTTTGGGGATCAAGTACTTCTCAGTTCCGTTTTTGCCGATCGTGCGTTGAGGATCCTCGTCAGCTGTCGGAAAACCGGAATTCGATTGCAATGGGACTTTGTTTTCGTTTTGTCGCCCGTCGATACTTTTAAGCTTTTAAGCCTCTACCGACGCTGAAAGAAAGTAGATGTATTTTTGTCAACCATGATCATTACTTTTGCAAATAAGTCGGGACCAACTTCAACAATGGTATGTCCAGCATCATGATGGTTTTTGGCAATGGATTCCAAAATAATCGTTCCATGAGTACTGTTGGCGCGGGTAAAATTTCAACGGTCCAGTTATTCGACTAACAACACCCCCTAGTTACCGACACCCAACCCCTATCGGACCAGGCAGCGCCGGAGCAATGCCCTTCTTAATTCAACATAATTGTATGCACAAATCGAACCACAATCCAGTTTGCCAACCAGAGTGGCCGGATCCGTCAGCAATCACCAAAGCTTGCCGGCGCCGGACCCGGTTCTCCTTCTTGACGAACCCGTTCTTCTTCCATTGTTTTGATGCACGCGAACGAGAATTGAGGTGGGCGGGTGTTGCTATAAGAAAGCTTTCGCCGCTGTACGTTCAGTTCAGTTGTCACCCGACCGCCGCCAGGGTTGGATACGTGAAGCAAATGATTCGAGCAATCGTCAGAACGAACCGTATGGTTCCAACACTGCTGCTGCTGCTGCTGGTGATTACCTTCGGAGCTTCAGCGCGCGCTACGGATCCGGAGCTAGAACGTAGTGAGTTGGCCGCCCAGCGCTATGTGACCGATCTGGAGGAGGAGATACTGGCGCGCAACAATAACGCGACCGAGCTTTCGTGGGCCTACGAGTCGAACATCACGGAGGAAGCATTGAAGCAGCGCAATGAGGCTGCATCGCGCAATGCGAACTTTTTCAAGGTGCGATTACCGGCCAGTTCTTGGGAGGGGGTTGGTTAGGACCAAGGTCCCGCGGTGTGTGGGCGGAACGCCACAAATTGTACCTCAAACGCAAGCGGTGCTTAGTTTGTATGCATGTCATTAGCTAGTTGGCGAGTTGTGAGTCAGTGTATAAACATCGCGACGGCCGGTCATCTTCGTATCATCAGTGCGTATCCGATAGTATCGCACAAGGTCTTTACCTCGCCGAGACCTTCAACGACATTTATCGATGGCTGGATGGAAGGATGGTGGATCTCGGCAAGTTTGCGCCGTTCTCAGTTGAACAAATCCAGCCCATGGTGACACTGGCGCCATTGTAAGGGCGCCCCTATCAGCAGCGGATGACTATTTTTGGTCAGTAGGAAATCTCATCGCGACCGGCATCAACCACCGCAAACCGGTTGAATTTCGCGGGAACTATCGAATATTTATAGCTTGTGATAACAATCACCGCACAGCTTGCGCAAACAGTGATCACCAAACGGAAGATGTTGTCAGCTGTGAGCGGATCGACATCCGATACTGGAACATAACAATAAGCACCAGCTGGCGCCAACCGAGCGCTCAACTTCCTTTCGCCGTCTATCAATTCATGACCAAACTTTCATGAGCCGTACTCGCGATTGAGTAGAAAAAAAGTCACTACAAAGCTGCTAACTACTTTGCTTCCCAGCGATAAAGCATGGCCAGCAGACTGAGAAGGCCACCAAGGTTGATTGAAATTACGCAGAGGAAGGGAATACTTTTTTTTTTGCAGCTTGTATACCCTGCGAGCTCTGCCATCTTCATCGCATTTCGTAACGCACGTGATCGGTCAGAACGATTTTGATCGAGCAGTTATGGTCGAGCGGCCGTACACAATTCATTCGTCCACTGTTGGACGGTGCGTGCGGAACCCGCTCTGTGTTTGTCATCCCGAAAGCCGAGCGCACTATGATGAGGCACACTTTTTGGTGCTGTCTGCTAGTGCTGCTAGTGAACGGAAGTGTGATCGATCGCAACCGTGTATGGCACGAGGAACGATCGGTTTGGATGTACCTGAACTCGATCGAATCGGCAACATTGCGACGCACGCACCGCGAAACCGTTGCGTCGTGGGATTACGAATCGAACATCACCGAACATACGGCGGAAGTTTCGATGAAGGTGGCACTGGACAATGCAGCATTTTGGAAGGTGCTAATCGTGCGCTAAACACTTGCGGGATACGTTGGGGTGTAAAATGGCTGCTTTACTTTTTGGGCATAAATAAACTCTGCTCTCTTTATCTCCCTCACACAGGAAGTGGCCCGCGAGTTACGGCTGTACGATTATAACAGCTTCAAGGATGCCGATCTGAAGCGTCGTATCAAGAAGCTTACCGATCTGGGATATGCGGCGCTTGATGAGCCAAAGTTTTCCCAGCTCGTCGATGCCATCTCGCGCATGCAGGAGAACTATGCCACGGCGAAGGTGTGCCAGTATCAGAACGCGTCAAACTGTAACTTTGGGCTGGAACCGGAGCTGACGGAGACGCTGGCGAAGAGCCGCGATCCGGAGGAGCTTAAGTACTACTGGGTGCAATGGCACGAGGTTGCTGGTAAGCCGGTACGGAAGGACTTTGATGAGTATGTGGCGCTGAACCGAGAAGCAGCTCAGCTAAACAGTGAGTGCAACGGATTAGATCCTTGAAGCAGAGAAAACTCTAATGCAAATTGTTTTGTCCACAGACTTCACCTCAGGTGCTGAGTATTGGTTGGACGCGTACGAGGATGATACGTTCGAGCAACAGGTTGACGCTGCGATCGAACAGATCCGTCCACTGTACGAACAGATCCATGGTTACGTTCGATACAAGCTAAGGAAGCACTACGGCAGTGAGATCGTATCGGAGAAGGGTCCGATTCCGATTCATCTGCTCGGTAACATGTGGGGACAAACCTGGGATAACATTGCCGATATCACGACTCCCTTCCCGAACAAGAAGCTGCTGGATGTTACCGAAGAGATGGTTCGCCAGGGTTACACTGCAGTGAAGATGTTCGAGATGGGCGATCAGTTCTTCCAGTCGTTGAACATGACCAAGCTGCCACCGTAAGCAAGAGGAAATCTCCTGAAAGTAGCTGTATTCCTAAACAGTTCCCATATACTTTCAGCACCTTCTGGGAGAAGAGTATTTTGGAAAAACCGAACGATGGTCGCGAGCTGGTGTGCCACGCTAGTGCATGGGACTTCTACAAGAAGGATGACGTACGCATCAAGCAGTGCACACGCATCAACATGGAGGACTTCTTTACGGTGCATCACGAGCTGGGACACATCCAGTACTATCTGCAATATCAGCATCTGCCGAGCGTGTACCGTGAAGGAGCCAACCCTGGTTTCCATGAGGCCGTTGGTGATGTACTGTCGCTTTCCGTTTCCACTCCGAAGCATCTGGAAAAGATCGGACTCCTGAAGGACTTTATACTGGACGAGGAATCGAAGCTGAACCAGTTCTATCAAGCAGGTCTGTCGAAGCTGGTGTTCCTGCCGTTCGCTTACACACTGGACAAATATCGCTGGGAAATATTCCGTGGTGATGTCAAGCCGGAACATTACAACTGTAAGTTCTGGGAGATGCGCTCGAAGTACTCCGGCCTGGAGCCACCGGTTGAAAGAGGCGAGAGCGATTTTGATGCTGCGGCGAAGTATCACGTGTCGGCCGATGTTGAGTACCTGCGATACTTTGTGTCGTACATCGTGCAGTTCCAGTTCCATCGGGCTGCTTGTGAGAAGGCTGGCCAGTACGTGAAGGGTGATCCGGAGAAGACGCTTAACAATTGCGATATCTATCAGAGCGCTGAGGCTGGTAATGCGCTGAAGGCGATGTTGGCGATGGGATCCTCGAAGCCGTGGCCAGATGCGATGGAAGTGCTGACCGGGCAGCGCAAGATGAGTGCGGATGCGTTGATCGAATACTTTAAACCACTGTACGATTGGTTGGTGAAGGAGAACAAAGCCCTAGGGGCGTTTGTTGGATGGGAGGAAAAACTTAGTAAGTGTGCAAGATTACCAGCAGCTGTGGAACAATCATCTCATGAATGTTTTTCTTTGCTTTTCAGAGTGCAAATCATCGTAAACTATGAGCATTTAGCGTAACGCATTTCCCGCATATGATCTCCAGACCATTAAAAGACATCGACACGATCGATTCAATGATATTGATAATCTTCTGGAGAAGAATGTTATCGTTGAGCTTCTTAATAAAGTAAGACACACAAACAAACGTGGCCGTTGACTCTTCTTAAGCTATGGAAAAGCAAAGAAAACTGTTTTCTGTCGCCAACCTTCTACCTTGCAATTCAAGTTCATCTAATCAATTGGCTGCGCGGTTGATATCGTGGATTGTTTATTGTCATCTGTTATCGGAGGAGCGTGCCTCATATCGCTTGCATAACAATACTGAATTAAACATAAATAATTAAGTACTCCCGCTTATCAGTCCCGCCTGTCCAGCAGAAGGCGATAAGAAACATAAATAAATAGGTATGCAAATCGAATGATACGTGTCAGTATCACTTTTCTGTCTGTGAGGAGGTGATTCAGGATGAGGTTCGTGTTGTTGATATCGTTGGCCATTGGCCTTGTGTGTCACGTGAGTGCGGCTCGTATTCCGCGTCGAGTTTTGTTGGCCCAAGAGCAGGAAGTGTTGCAGTACTTGGAGGATATTGAGCCAGAAATTTTGGCCCGCCGTAATGCTGCCAGTGAAGCGAACTGGGCGTACGATTCCAACATTACGGACGATAATCTGGATGTGAAAAATGAGGTTGCCACTGAGAATGCTGCGTTCTTTAAGGTAAGAGATATCGCCTGACATTAATGGGTGCATGCTCAAGGTTAATGGTTTCCTTTTCACCACGGGATTTGTGTAGCAAATTTCGGAATATCTCGCTCAGTTTGACTACGAGAGCTTTGAGGATGAGGATCTGAAGCGTCGGGTGAAGAAACTCGTCGGTTTGGGCTACTCGGCATTGCCGGAGGATAAGTTCAGCAAGATGCTTGACGCCATTAACAATATGAAGGAAAACTATGCCAAAATCAAGGTGTGTGACTATCACGATAGTAGCAAATGCGATTTGGCCTTGGAGCCCGAGCTGACCGAGATCCTGGCCAACAGCCGTGACCCTGAGGAGCTGAAGTATTACTGGGTGCAGTGGTACGATGCTGCTGGTGCACCGACGCGAGAAGACTTCCAGACGTACGTCGATCTGAACGGAGAAGCTGCCTTGTTGAACAGTTGAGTGATCTTACAATTTGTATGTATTGTTTTTGTAATATGGGATTTTTTTTTGCAATGGGTAGATTATGAATCTGGTGCCGAATCGTGGCTGAGTGCCTACGAGGACGACACGTTCGAGCAACAGGTCGATGCTGTCATTGAAGAGCTGAGACCTTTCTACGAGCAGATCCACGGATTCGTTCGGTACAAGCTGCGCGAGTTCTATGGTGAGGATGTAGTTTCGGAGAAGGGACCGATTCCGATGCATTTGCTCGGCAACATGTGGGCTCAAGGATGGGGAAATATTGCCGACATTACTAGCCCATTCGGTGACCGGCAGCTGCTAGACGTGACGGAGGAGATGGTACGTCAAGGATACAACCCGATCCAGATGTTCGAGATGGGCGATGAGTTCTTCCAGTCGTTGAACATGACGAAAGTGCCTCAGTAAGCGAGCTTGACAGACGCTCTACTACTAAAAATGGGATGAAGCTAATGTATTTTACATTCAACAGAACCTTCTGGGACAAAAGTATCCTCGAGAAGCCGGATGATGGTCGGGATCTTATCTGCCATGCCAGTGCCTGGGATTTCTCGAAGCCCGATGATGTACGCATCAAGCAGTGCACCCGCGTGACGATGGAGCAGTTCTTCACGGTTCATCACGAGCTGGGCCATATTCAGTACTATTTGCAATACCAGCATCTGCCCAGTGTATACCGCTCGGGAGCTAATCCCGGCTTCCACGAGGCCGTCGGAGACGTCCTTTCGTTGTCCGTTTCCACTCCGAAACATCTGGAGAAGATTGGACTCCTGAAGGACTTTGTGCTCGATGAGGAATCGAAGTTGAATCAATTTTACCGCTCAGCTTTGACGAAATTAGCATTCTTACCGTTCGCTTACACCATCGACAAATACCGATGGGGAATCTTCCGGGGCGATATCAAGCCCGAGGAGTATAACTGCAAGTTCTGGGAGATGCGCTCGAAGTACTCGGGCGTTGAGCCACCAGTAGTCCGGACGGAAGCTGACTTCGACGCTCCTGCCAAGTACCATGTTTCGGCCGATGTTGAGTATCTGCGATACTTCGTATCGTACATTATTCAGTTCCAGTTCCACCGTGCCGCCTGTGAGAAGGCCGGAGAGTACGTTAAGGGAGATCCGGAGAAGACGTTGAACGATTGTGATATCTACCAGAGCACTGAGGCAGGCAATGCTATCAAGGCGATGTTGGAGCTGGGATCGTCGAAGCCGTGGCCAGATGCAATGGAGGTGCTGACCGGAGTGAGGCGCATGAGTGCCGATGCTCTGATTGAGTACTTCCAACCGTTGTACGATTGGTTGGTGGTTGAAAATGAGCGCCTTGGAGCTTATGTTGGCTGGGAAGAAACGGACAGTAAGTATGCCTTTTGAGATAGATGTTGTGATATTTACTAATGCTTTTTCTTTGCATGCTCGTCTGTTACAGAATGTGTTTCTAATTAAATGGTGGAATCAAATGTATGGCTATAAATAAATGGATTTTAAATGTAAACTTGTTTTGTCTTGTCTAATCTTGCTTATGAGAAAAATTAATCATTAAAAACCTCATCGAGTTAAAGTCTACAGGAAGAGAACTAACGAAGCAATAAAATATCACAAGGTAGATAGTTTAAAAGCCACCATTTTTTTTATTTCGCGTTGGAAGGTCTGGCCGTATTGCTGTTTGAAAGTCATTAAATAGAAATAAAATCTTATTTGCTGACTGGTTTTATCTTTGCAGTAAACCATCCAGAAGAACCCGTTTCTATACACGAGATATAAAAAAACTAAGAACGAGATGAATATGTCGAAAGAAGTAGAACAAACATTGATCCCATGAATGACATATCTTTGAATTACGTTGCTTTATGTGGCACTAGGGGAAACTTTCTCTTGCCTAATTTAAATGTTGCTTGTGTTTGTGTTGATTGCCACCGTACGCGCTTCTTGCAAGATACCAAGCTATCGTTCATTCATTTATGTATGAAATCTAATCTCTGCATGTCAATCACACTTCCATACCAATGTTTGATAACACAAGATTGGGTTTTGAAATCCTCATCGATGCGACGCATTGGAACCATCGACAACAAGTTCATTAAGGTAAAGAACAAGCTTGACAACCATCGAGATACGATAACAAGCTGCCTATATAAGCAGATGCAAAACACTGGTTTGGGATCAGTTTCGATCTTCATACAAATCACGCCTCGTCAAGATGAGGCTCGTTCCGGTTGTGTTGCTAGTGCTGGGTGTGGTGTGCTGTGTTTTCGGTGCCAAACTTCAGACGCCCAAGTCTGCCAGCGAGGAAGAACTCGACGCTCGGCACTACGTCGAGCATATTGATGAAGAAATTTTAGCCCGACGAAACGTCGGCACGGAAGCCGAATGGGCCTACGAATCCAACATCAACGAGGACAATTTGGTGGTAAAAAATGAAGTGGCGGCGGCGAATGCTGTGTTTATGAAAGTAGGTGATACGCGTGACCCGTGATGAGGGTAGTGTTACATAACTTATGGCTCGGCGTGGTTGATCTTTGTTTCCTTTCAAGGAAGTGGCCAACACTCTGAACAAGTACGACTACGAAAGCTTTGAGGATGAGGATCTGAAGCGCAGAATCCGAAAACTCACCAAGCTAGGCTACTCTGTGCTGCCGGAGGACACATTCGCCGAGATGCTGGATGCAATCAACCGGATGCAGGAGAACTATGCGAAGGTGAAGGTGTGCGACTACCGTGATGGTAGCAAATGCGATTTGGCATTGGAACCCGAGCTGACGGAGATCCTGGCCAACAGCCGTGACCCTGAAGAGCTGAAGTATTACTGGGTGCAGTGGTACGATGCTGCTGGTGCACCGACGCGAGAAGACTTCCAAAAATACGTCGATCTGAACGGAGAAGCGGCAAGGATGAACAGTTGCGTTGAAGATCTCGCCGTTATCTCGTTTCACGGTGACTGCTGATTTACAATCTGTATGGTCTGATATGAATTGCAGATTATGCGTCTGGTGCGGAGTATTGGCTGAGCGCGTACGAGGACGACACGTTCGAGGAACAGGTTGATGCCGTTATTGAGGAGCTTCGTCCACTGTACGAGCAGATCCATGCAAATGTTCGTCATCAGCTGCGAAAGTACTACGGTGACGAGGTGGTATCGGAGAAGGGACCGATTCCGATGCATTTGCTCGGCAACATGTGGGCTCAGGATTGGGCGGGTGTGGCTGACATTACCAGTCCGTTCCCCGACCGTCAGCTGCTGGATGTAACGGAGGAGATGGTGCGTCAGGGTTACACGCCGATACAGATGTTCGAGATGGGCGATGAGTTCTTCCAGTCGATGAACATGACCAAACTGCCTGCGTAAGTGATTATAGCTTAGAAGATTTCTCTTAAAAGAAACTGATGAAAATTGTGTATTTTTGTAGATCGTTCTGGGAAAAGAGTATCCTCGAGAAGCCCGACGATGGGCGGGACTTGGTTTGTCATGCGAGTGCCTGGGAGTTCTCGAAAACTGATGACGTGCGCATCAAGCAGTGCACCCGTGTAACGATGGACCAGTTCTTCACCGCTCATCACGAGCTGGGACACGTGCAGTACTTCCTGCAGTATCAACACCTTCCAAGCATGTACCGTGATGGAGCCAACCCAGGATTCCATGAGGCCGTTGGAGACGTGCTGTCTCTATCAGTTTCGACCCCGAAGCATCTGGAGAAGATCGGACTGCTGAAGGACTTTGTGCTAGACGAAGAATCGAAGCTGAATCAGTTTTATGGATCAGCCTTGAACAAGCTGGTATTTCTACCGTTCGCCTACACGCTGGACAAGTACCGCTGGGGAATCTTCCGTGGCGATATCAAGCCAGAGGAGTACAACTGCAAGTTCTGGGAGATGCGCTCGAAGTACTCGGGAGTAGAGCCTCCAGTAGTGCGATCGGAAGCTGACTTGGATGCACCAGCTAAATACCACGTATCCGCCGATGTTGAGTATCTGCGATACTTTGTTTCATTCATCATCCAGTTCCAATTCCACAAAGCCGCATGTGAAAAGGCTGGCGAGTATGTGCCTGGAGATCCAGAGAAGACGTTGAATAACTGTGACATTTACCAGAGCGTTGAGGCAGGCAATGCTATCAAGGCGATGTTGGAGCTGGGATCCTCGAAGCCGTGGCCAGATGCGATGGAGGTGCTGACCGGAGTGAGGCGCATGAGTGCCGATGCTCTGATTGAGTACTTCCAACCGCTGTACGATTGGTTGGTGGTTGAAAATGAGCGTATCGGAGCACATGTTGGCTGGGAAGAAACTACAAGTAAGTCGATCAGACCTGGTGGAGTTTTGTTGTGAGTTTGTGATTAATTATTGTCTTCTTTTTTATTGCAGTGTGTGTTTCATCATAGAATTACCACATTCATGCTCCCTCAACGGAGAGACATCTTCCGAGGTGCTTTATTGTAAGCAACATGCATCAATTCCAAATACAACCTTCAATAAAACTAGCAAATACACGGTCGATGAACAAATGTCCAGTAGCTTCTTTCCATCAGCTTTCCACGCTTCACAAACCCATGGCTGTACCCGGGATACTTTTCCGCACGTACATACTCATAATATCCACCGAAGTCGTTGCGCTGGCTTATCAAACCACCCGGGACACCTTTCGGAAGCAAGTAGTACGAACTGGCCCCGTACGGTAAGTCCCCAGTGTACAGGAGATTGTGTGCTCCGGTGAACAGGAACTGTTTGCTCTGAAGATTCTGAAAGGTGACTAGCGATTCACCGTTCACCTGCCGCTGGTGGAGCCTCCAGGTGCTGGCAAAGCCGCTGCTCTTCGATGCCACCACGTACGGGCTGTCGTTTTCACCCTCGTCGACGATCGTGCTGGGGACTAGAAATTCATGCGTTTTATTGTTGATGATTGCGTAACAGCAGGAGTTGAGCAGGTTGCCCGCCGATTGCCCATACTGAAGCAATAGGACGAGAAACGGTAGGCAGCGAGCTTTGTTCATGTCAGATACACCTTGACGTGACAGCCGACATCCGCTGCCATGTTGGTTTATATGCTCTTGGAAGTCCGCTTGCCAGGGCTATCTTTTATTGCACGTAACGTATGACAAGTATGTCAATAATTTGAGCTGCAAACTCACCTGCCTCGACAACAATAGCGTGCCAAAAACGAGTCACTGAAAATAAACGATCCTTTCATGCCTGTTTGCCGTTTACCTAACCTATAAATAGTGTGAATCATTGACAGCTTCATTTGCACGATCGGCATCTCATACGGCTCAACTTTGCATAAAACACATTCGAAAACGGGCCGACAGGTCGGCGGATAATGCTGTAAATTACAATTGCCACCATAACTCCCTGTATGCCCCGTGGCACGCGCGGTGGTCAGTGTGACTGTTTCACGGTCATCCGGCAGAATGTTCCTGTGGTCAGCGCTGCCGACACTGCGACATGCCACCGGGGTCATAAAAATTGGTTGACAGTTTTTGTTCGAGCCGCACGCGATCCGACGTCCCCCTCGCGTTTGGGGACGTTTCTTGCGGTTGCCCGAAACCACAGAAAGAATCTTATTGTTTCGGTGGCAACCGTCGGGAGGTTGTTTGCTATCACGTATCGCACACACAGCGGCACGCGGGTTCCCAACGGGTTTCCCACGGAGCAGGGGGGGGGCCCGTGCACCGTGCCCTCGAATGCGTATGACCTGTATCTACTCGTCTGATAGGGTCCCCGGACTGGTGTTGCATTGTTGGTAGTTGTTGGGGCCCCCGTTTTTTTGTTGTTGCTTGGAGTCATGCGCGTAGTGGTTAGGTTTAATTTTCATTAACATGCGCTCTCCATATGTGAATGCTTCTATTCTTATCTCATCTACCGAGACTGTTCGTTTGGAAGGGGAAACCTAGATGTTGGACACACCACTAGCTCGCCGGCCCTGTGCGTAAGTGTGCCTTCCCGGGCAGGGCACTGCAACTGAGTCACCGGCGTGCTTACGGCGGTGCATAACCACAGCCACACGGGCACGTAAGAACGACGGGCTAGAAGTTGCCATCTCCCGTGTCGTATCAGCGTCTATCAGTGTGCACGGTTGGCAGAGTAATTGTTTTCCCTGCGCAAGTGAGAAAACGGCAAAATGACCGTGGGGTAGGTGGGACAAACAGGCAGGCAGGCTGCCTAGGTTGCCTAGTGCCGTTTCACTTTGACACTTAATTTGAATACCATTAGTGTAACGTTGCTAAGCACAGCAAGGGAGCGGAAGCGAACGGGGAACGATGGTGGGGGGACGGGTGGATGGCTGGAAAACAAAATTTCCCGCTGTAAACAGTACAGCACAATTGGTTTGATTGCTTGGGACCTGGCAACTTCCGACTTGGGGCAGGTGTACTATACTCGGGGGCCGACCCGCACAGTTTGACGGGACCGATAGGATTGCGCACCGGGAGCTTTCAGTTTCGTTCGGTTGCTCGTCGCGGATGGACAATTTCGTAAGAATCCCTTTCAATGGAGGAAGTTTAGGAGTGTGTGTGAACAGGAAGGTGTGAAGATCTAGAAACATTCAATAAATAGGAGTGCGAAATATTCTTAGCAGAGAATAAATTGTTCTAACGTGCGTGACAATTGTGATTAATAGTGACTTGAATACAGTGAGTTAACTACAGTTAGTGGTTCATTTAAGAAGTTTTTATTTTAAAGACTGTTTAAATAAATTTTATAATAGTGAGTGGAAAAAATACAATCTACAAATTTTATAAAAAAGTAACGGTGGTGGTGCGGTGGCCGAGGTGACAACGGCGCCGGTCTTCAAACTGCAGGACCTGAGTTCAAATCTTATCCGGACACTTTCGACATTTTAGTGCCAAGGAAGAAGAACAGTGAGGTTATGCTGATAAAATTTTATGAAATGACTTCGGGAGTATGGCACGGCAAAAAATAGAGCCATCAATCAATCTTCAAAATTAAACAATTTTTTAATCACGGTTAGCTCAGTTATTATAAAAGTTTGACTTGAGATGTCGTATTTTTTGCGATTTTTTATTATTTTTAATTCTTACACATTGAATTGATGAATTCTGATTGAAAGCTACAGTGAAGGACAATAAATTAGTACCTAATAATTTTATATTTCAAAAGATTTTCTTCGATTCAGCTTAGTGCTATTATTTTTTTTTTAACCATTAGTTTCTAGTAAATTAGTAAATTTGATAATCTGGAAAAAACTATC